>NC_142596.1:48986850-51386850 GCF_965207765.1 Zootoca vivipara
GGCTACTTGCTCACAGCACCCTTCCCCCTCATTAAGCGCCCTTTCTGGAGAGGTGCCCCGAAGGGCGCTTTGGCCATCCTAGAGGACCTAGATCATCGCCCTGCGCTTTCGCTGCAAGGGAAGAAAGGGGGTCGAAAAGAACCCCCTCTTCCGATTTGGGATAAATGCCTCATCCACCTAGAAATGTTTTCTGTTGCTGGCTGCTTTCTATCCTTTAAAAACAAAACAAAAAACTGCTCCCTTTCACCGATCCTTTTCTTTAAAAAACAATCCCCCCTAGTGTGTGTTTGGGTGGAGAACTTCGCAGCGGATTCTGTCTTAAATCTGCTTGAAAAAGCAGGTTGGGGTGGCGGTGATAGAAAAGTAGAAGGGCCGTCGGGGGAGCCCCTGGGATTATACCACCGACTTTCAACATTATATACATATACAGTGGTGCTATTAAAAAAGAGGCGAGGGTAAAAGGGAGGAAAGAAGAAGCCCTTTTCAGAAATAATACTAATCCCCGAGCCTTCAAATCGGCTTCTGATTATTTGCCTTTCTGGGCTACCGAGGGCAGGGACCCCCCACGAGGTTGGGCCTTAAAAAACACACACACACACCACTTTCCAGCCCCGTCGACTCTTTCCCTTTCCTTCGACGGGCGTCCCTGGATTCTATTTACTGTATATTCGAAAGTCTATTTCTCGCTGGAAACGCTGAAAGAGCGCGCGCGCGACGGGAAGGAGCCTCCGCATCAGCTGCGTGCTTGATCCATTCCCCTTCCAAGACATCTCAGCCGTCGCCATAATGTGATGATAATTTAAAATGTTGTTTCTCCCCTACTGCTCGCTAATCCTGTTCCTTTTAGTCGGGTTGATACTGACAGATCCGGAAGGGCTGCCCTTTCCCTCCTCACCTGCTGTTGCGTTTTTAAAGAGAGGAGGTATTAACCTCCAGTGGAAATAAATATTGAAACAAAAGATTTTAGCAACAAAGCCGCCAAATCTAAGCCTTTCAATCTTCCCCTCTTAATTTTCCCGCGTTCTTCAGCCACCCGCTCTTAACTGATTTATTTTCTCCCTTCACTTCCATATTATTTCCTTTCAGCGTCTGACGCATTTTGAGATGGCTTCTCTTCCTTTCCCCCCCTTTTTATAAAAAAACAAAACATGTTCTGAATTTTAACCAGATCAGTTTCCTTCAAATCACTTCAAACTCCCCCGTTCCAAATTTTGATAAGGGACCCTCTTCCTTATAAAATAATAATAATAATAATAATAATAATAATAATAATAATAATAATAATAATATACAAACAGCAGGATGTAGTTACAGCTGGAATGGGTGGTGGGGGAAACCCAGAGCGGTTAAATCGTAAAATTTGGATCAAGAAGCTAGAGTTTAATACATACACCCCCCCACGTTTATTAAAGCATTAGAATAATTGAAATTTGCTGCTGGAGCAGCCCCGATCTGTTTAAATAATTCTATGGGTGTCTTGTTGTGATAAAAGATTATCTGGAATTCTATTAAAGGAGCAGGAGCGACCGATTTCAAAATCCTATTTGGGGGACTTTCAATGACTATCAGTAATCTGATCTCTTCAACAGCCTCTTTGCCTGTTCAGCTTTATCTGAAAGTTTACAGCGTTTCAGGAGAATTTCAGCATTCTTTAAAAAGGAGAGAAAGAGAGAGAGAAGACACACACACAAACCCGTAGGAAAGCAGTACCTGTCATTCAATTTGGGATTAGAAAATATTAATATGAAGGGAATGCACACACACAAATATATATATCATATATTTATATTTTAATAATCATAATCTGAAAACACCCTATTCAACCGAGGGGGAGTGTGCTGTTGAAAGTGGCAGCCCTAGATACCGAGATCTAGATTTCGGATTTCCGCGTGCGTGAGTGTCTGCGGTTCAAATCTCACCTGCAGGTTATTTGAACAAACGATTCTTGTCTGTTTATGGCGTAATTACATCAACGAGCAATTCTGAATAAGGTAACGCTGGAGCCAAGTACTAATTAAAGGCTCAACATACCTCTGCCTCGCTTCTACAGGGGCTCTGCATTCATAGCCATGAATTTAATGCCAGGTTTCCCCTTAATCCCCCACTTATTACAATTTTTCAGTTAATTTTAGACTGTTTAATATCATTCCAGAGCCTAATTTCCTTTGTTTATGCGCAAAGTATCATTTTTAATTGTCAGTAGATACTCTTCCCTCTCCTGCGCGCGCAGAAGCCTTTGAAACGCCCAGACGGCACTAATTGCTGTTAATTTTCTTCATTAGTTTCATTTACTCTTCAACCTCTTAATTATTGTTATTATTGCTATTTTAAATTCCACCCTACTAGTCTAGTAATCAGGATTTCTTCAAAGGGCGAGGACTAAGCGAGGTAAATGAGAAATATCCCCCCCCCCATTTATTCATTCCCTTTAATTACATTTATAAGGGTCGGAGGGTTGAGGTCAAGGAACCTTAAAGGAACCCTTCTTCATTTTTAAAAGGTGGAACCTATACAGAACCTGCATGTATAGGAACACCCTACCTTACAATATCAGCTGCTGGAGGTAAACAGATGGGGAGGGCGGGACTGTGAGCACCCCAGCAGCAGCTGCCTGGACGCTGCTGAATGCAGGATTAAACGCACATTTGGCCTGACCTAGCAACTCAGTTCTTATTTTCTGAAGGAAGAACTGCAAGGTTCCATCATGAAGCTGCTGGTGTCAACTCTTCTACTTTGCTTGGATAGCAGGAGATTTGAAAAGGGGCAGGAATCCCGGATAAAACTGCTAGGTTTTGCAGAAGAGGGTGGATGCTGCATGACGTCACAGCCACATGACACATGATGCATTAAAAAAAGTCCTTTGTGGCAGGAATAGGACCCTTGTGCCACTGCAGGCATTGTTGGATCACAACTCCCATCATCCCTGGCTATTGGACACGCTGGCAGGGGCTGATGGGTGCTGGAGTCCAACAGCACTGGGAGCTCTCCTTCCCCTTCTTTACACCATCTATGAAAAGAAACCCCTTTCGCCTACCAGCAACTTCCTCTCTGCATAAATCCTACCAGCATATCAAATATTCCGCTTATCGTTGGGTTGGAGAAGGACCAGCATCTCTAGGAAATGCCAGCATCCTTTAGAACAGGGATGGTGAACCTGTGGTGGATCAGTGTATCCCAAACTCCAACTGTTTTGGGACTACAATTCCCATCATCCCTGACCATCGGCTCTGCTAGTTAGGGATGATAGGTGTTGTAGTCCAGCAACAGCTGGAGACTCAAGTTTGAGAAACCCTGCCCTAGATGTTGTTGGACTCCAACTTCCATCATCCCAAGCCAAAATGGCAAACGCTCTTGGATGGTGGGAGCTGTAGTCCAAAAACACCTGGAGAGCTATGCAGGTTCTCCATCCTTGCTTTGCAACAGGTAACATTTATAAGGTACTGTCAGCATTAATGTTAAGAATCCTGAGAAGCAATATGATCTTCCATAACAGCCCATTCAAGGCAAAAGCAAAACACAAACACAGAAGGTAGTCCCAGAGAGCCAGGGTGGTGTAATGGTTTCACATCTTGGACCATGACCTGGGAGACCAGGTCTTGAATACTCTCAGCTCACCTTGAGGCCCAGTCACCATCTCTATCCTGTCTCACAGGGTCGTTGGGAAGGTAAAATGGGAGGCGGGAGGAGAGCCATACACACCACCTTGAGCTCCTTGGGGAAAAAGGTGTTCTATTCAGCTAACACATAAATTAAATATTACGTTCATTTAGACAGTGTTTCCCAGGCTTGGGTCTCCAGCTGATTTTGGACTACAACTCCCATCATCCCTAGCTAGCAGGGTCAGTGATCAGGGATGGTGGGGATTGTAGTCCCAAAACAGCCGGAGACCCAAGTTTGGGAAACACTGCTTAGACTTCAGCCCAGCTCTTGACTGAACACCAGAAAAGCCAGTAGGGGCTTCTCCACTGATCTGCAGCCCTTCTCCAACATGGTGGCCTCCAGATACTTGGGTCTCTAAACCTTTCCTCTGTTGCAAGCCAAAACTTTTGGAGGCTGCTGTTTTGCACTGACTGGCAGTGGTTCTCCAGGGCTTCAAGGCAGGGAGCTTTCCCCAGTCATACATGGGAACGCTGGAGCTCGAACCCTGGACTTTCTGCATGGAAAGGAGATGCCCTTTATGACCCCCACCCTACAGCAGATTGACTTTTTTCTTTTGTACCAAGGAGTTTTCAGTGATGTGATCCCCCCCCCCAAACTACCCAAAGTGAAGTGGTACAATCCAGGAACAATGTCTACCCTTGCATTTGCTCTTTGACAAACTACAGAAAGAGCAGATTGGAAAGGTGTGTTTATGATGTGTGTGTGTGTGTGTTCATCCCTGCCTGTTTCGAGCATGTACCATATTGGATGGCAGGGGGTGCTGGTTGTGTGTGAGACACGGAACTGGCAGGCTTGAAATCCCTCCCAAAGATTAAAAAAATTAATGTACCAGCAGAAAACTAGGCAGAACGAGGCGAAGGCGAGGCAAGAAAACTCCCCCCACTGACACCTGGACTTCTACCTGCATGGAGCTTTCAAGTTTGGAAAACATTCAGTCATATGACGCACACAACACATTGATGTGATGCAATCCATTTCCCATTTATGTAGACTACTTGTAAATTTGACTTAGAGGTGAGATTTAAGGCAGTATAAAAGGGCACAGTGCGGGCACTTAAGCTAGCTCGTCAAGTACCTTGTCATTGATTAGTTAAATAAACAGTAAGGGTTGGCATAAATTTGGTCCAGATCCTTCAAGAGAAAAGAAAACACACTTTTCTTTTGAGGACACAGTCAGGTGATTTATAAATTGGTCTACATAAGAAGAGCTCAGCTCTTCAGAGCCAGAGGTTCATCCTGCTTGCGGTTTTCCTACAGGCACATGATTGACAACTGTGAGAAGAGGATGCTGGGCTAGAGGGGCCATTGGCCTGATCCAGAAGGCTCTTTACTCCAGAAGAATCCTCCTTACAGGATTACAGTGAAGGTGCTTGGAGGGGTAGACTGTGTCTGCATCTGTCTCATAAAAACCAATGGCCACCATTTTTCTTCTTTTGGGCAAATGCCCATCAGAGACTCATATGTAGGGCATTGAAGTGACAGCTTTCCTCGACTGTTTATGCCCAGCTCCTGGTTTAAGAGGGGTGGGGACCTCCAGATATTGCTGGACTGCAACTCCCATCATCAGTGACTATTGGCTATGCTTGCCGGGGCTGAGGTCATTTCTGTTTAGGAAGGCTTTCCCTGTGGTGTAACCCAGCCATTTATGGAAGGTTAATTTTATATCTGATGAAATGTTTTCATCATGGATCTCTTTCACAAGTGTGTATATACACACAATGTTACTCCTCCCCCCTTCCTGTTTGATCCATTCCTTTTGAACAGGTTGTACCCCTCATTTTCTACATTTCAGTCATGACTCTCACCCCACCAGGGTTCAGTAATGCCTGTTAGACCATATTTGCCATCGTGAATTAAGAGCTCAAGTTCTTCTTGCTTGGTTCCCATACTCTGTGCATTTGTATAGAGACAACTGAAACCACAAATCATTCCTCCACACGCTCACACTAGGTTAAAACATTTCTTTTTCAGTAGTGGGGGAATGTTTTAAAAATAACGTTTTTAAAAATAGAACTGTCTTTTAGTTTTTTAAATGTTTTTTCCCTTTTAGGCTGGTTTCAATTTGTTAAGTCAGTAACTAAATATATAAACAATCAGACAAGCGTCTGTAAAAAAGTAACCAATAAATTTAATAAATAATATGATAATACCCCAAAGGTATCTGAATAGGTAGCTGTTTCCTGCTGTATTCGTGATGAGACTAGTGTGAGATACATGCTTAAAAATTCATTTGACATAGTGCCTAGGATAGGGCTGGCCAACATTGTGCTATCTGGATGTTGCTGAACTCCAAATCCCATCAGGAAGCATGGCCAGTGGTCAGGCATGATGGGCATGGTAGTCCAATGTTATCTGGTGAGCACTACATTGGTCACAGGTGGTGAAGGAACTGGAGGCAATAAGTCTCTGGAAATCATTCCTCAGGTGGGCTTAGGTACGTTGTTAGGGGATGGTCTTCTGAAATGGGCCCAGATCTTCTTCTTCTTCTTCTTCTTCTTCTTCTTCTTCTTCTTCTTCTTCTTCTTCTTCTTCTTCTTCTTCTTCTTCTTCTTCTTCTTCTTCTTCTTCTTCTTCTTCTTCTTCTTCTTCTTCTTCTTCTCCTCCTCCTCCTCCTCCTCCTCCTCCTCCTCCTCCTCCTCCTCCTCCTCCTCCTCCTCCTCCTCCTCCTCCTCCTCTCCCCCCTTTTACAATTACAAATATGTGTTTTTGCAAACTTTGCTTAAGGAATTGCTGAGTCCCTGGAAACAGGCACCTAGGACAGGC
Organism: Zootoca vivipara; assembly: GCF_965207765.1. NCBI lineage: Eukaryota > Metazoa > Chordata > Lepidosauria > Squamata > Lacertidae > Zootoca > Zootoca vivipara. The sequence continues at coordinate 48,993,274 of NC_142596.1, forward strand.
ATCCCCAAACTTCGGCCCTCCAGATGTTTTGGACTACAATTCCCATCTTCCCTGACCACTGGTCCTGTTAGCTAGGGATCATGGGAGTTGTAGGCCAAAACATCTGGAGGGCTGCAGTTTGGGGATGCCTGTCCTAGGAGACAAGGGTTTGAAATCCCATTCAGCCATGAAGTTCACTGGATGGCCTGGGCCCCCCAGTCCCTGACTCTCAGCATAACCCGAAGAAGGGTGAGCACCACTTTGAGCCTCCTTGGTGGTGTAGAAACATAAGAGATGAATAAGGTGGTATATAAAATGTAAGAGAAAGAGCAAATAAATAAACACTGTGTCCTGATGGCAAACTGATTTTCTGTGTATGGATTTTATGAAACCAAGAGAACAGCAACTGCACACAAGGGGGTAGTATTAGCTGATGCAGGGAAGCTCAAAGGATTGAAGAGTTATATAAAAAAACGTTAAGGGACCCCACCCAAGAGGGTGCACACTCCGCAACAGCGCAATGATACCTGGGCATGGAATAATGACTGGCTGTTGAGGGAACAACTCAGAAACTATGGGGTAACAGAATGGAGTGTGCTGGAAAGGGCGTGACTGGTTGGATATACCTGAACAGCAGCACTCTAGACCAGGCACCTCCAAACTCTGCCCTCCAGCTGTTTTGGGACTACAATTCCCATTATCCCTGACCACTGGTCCTGTTAGCTAGGGGTGATGGGAGTTGTAGTCGCAAAACATCTGGAGGGCCGAGTTTGGAGATGCCTGGTCTAGACCGGGGGCCAGCAAGGTTTACCCCGCCTGGGCCGGTTCACTCCAGCGAAGATCCCACCATGGGCCGGATTGCACATGTGTGTGAGCAAGCGCATGATTTCCGGCATCTGCGCATGTGCAGACGCAATTTCCGGCACAGTGGAAGCCAGTCTCCGTGCTGCGCTGCACTGTACTGGTTTAGCATGGGGGGGACAGACGACGACTCGCTGAGTGGGCAGCTTGGTTCAGGGGCGGCTCGTGGGCCGGTTAAACGACCCCCGTGGGCCACAGGTTGCCTACCCCTGCTCTAGACTGCAACATTTTGATGCAGGCCCTACTTGCACTGTCTAAAGTAGATTTCCTGACTCTCTCTCTTTCACCTTCCTATCCTCCCGCTATTCTGTCCCCCCCACCTCCCCCTACAACTCTTAGGACCTTCCCCCCAATTCCACTCTGGTTATCACTGCCACCAATGCCTCTCTGAATCCCCGCCCCCCCTTTCCTGCTCATTATCACCTTATGAAAAGTGTTTCATTAAGAAACACTGCTTTTGATTAATTATCGACAGAATGCTGACCAGGAAAAAAAGAGAGACAGAAATGAAATTAGTCTCTGACCCCGTCTGCATAACACTGAAAATTCATCACCTACCCTTTTAATATTGAAAAGCAGCCTCGAATTTTAATAGAAAAAAATAGTCTCTCTCCCGCCCCCCCCCCAAATCTGAACCTCTCCCAGTCTTTATTAATGCCCCTAGGCAGAAACTGATATTGCTTGCAATCTGGCAGCCTTTGTTCATTTTAAATTTATTATACAGAATGCACTTCATTTTCAAATAATTTTACTGTTTCTTTTTAATTTCGCTCACTGTTAAGTACAGATGAGGAAACCCTTTTAGAACATTTAAGTTATGGGAAAGTGGAGAAGGGGGGGGGGGACACACGGAGAGGAGAAATCTACATGGAGATTGAACATAAAGGCTGTGCCCATCCAATAAATTTAAGTAGAAACAATTGTAATTGCCGCATTCACAACCGTCCCCTTCAGACATCCAGACGATATCTGGAATGATTAAAAAAAAAAGGAAAAAAAGAAGTATTATTGGAAAGGAATGGTGGGATTTGGAAAAGGACGGCCACACTTTCCCACCAGGCTTAGTTTGGGTCGATCCCCAGAAGGGAGAAATTCAGAAGCACTCCTGCATGTTGTTGTTTAGTCGTTTAGTCGTGTCCGACTCTTCGTGACCCCATGGACCATAGCACGCCAGGCACTCCTGTCTTGCACTGCCTCCCGCAGTTTGGTCAAACTCATGTTCGTAGCTTCGAGAACACTGTCCAACCATCTCGTCCTCTGTCGTCCCCTTCTCCTAGTGCCCTCCATCTTTCCCAACATTAAGGTCTTTTCCAGGGATTCTTCTCTTCTCATGAGGTGGCCAAAGTATTGGAGCCTCAGCTTCACGATCTGTCCTTCCAGTGAATCATGGATCAATGCCTTGTCGTGGCGAAGGGGCTTGGATAACTCAGAGAAGCTATGAGCTATGCCATGCAGGGCCACCCAAGATGGACAGGTCATAGTGGAGAGTTTTGACTAAACGCGATCCACCTGGAGAAGGAACTGGCAAGCCACTCCAGTATCCCTGCCAAGAAAACTCCAGGGACAAAGGATCCCTGATAGGCTGCTACTTTTGTGCATATAAGAGGCATGCTCGACCCACAAGCCCCAAGGCACTGCAAAACAGACCTGTGGAATTCATGAGGATATAGGAAGGGTGATGATGGATCAGACTATCTGGTCCAGAGATGGGGAACTTCAGGTGGGATGGTGATGGGGCAAATGTGCTCCTCCAAGCCTCCCTATTGGGATCTTGAGGCTCACCCTGGGCCATGCCCTCTCCAGGCCAAACCCTCCAGTGTTTCTCAAACTTGGGTCCCCAGCTGTTATTAGGCTACAAGTCCCATCATCCCTGGCCACTGGCCCTGCTAGCGAGGGATGATGGGAGTTGTAGCCCAACAGCTGGGAACTCAAGTTTGAGAAACACTGCTCTTAAACAGCCCCCCCTCTGCACTGCCCTTGAGCACCTTTGCCTTGCTTGAACTTGCTTCTCTTGGAACAGTGATAACGTCTCTTGCTTGTCCAGGTGCAGAGATGTGGGTGGGTGGAAACTTGTAGAAACCTCTGAGTTTTGGGTGGCTGGAACAAATGTGAGAGTCACAACTCATCGCTTCCTTCTGGCCCTGCCTGCCATTGGCAAGTGGCCCCTGGAAGGCTGCTCATTAGCTAATGTGTCCCACAGTTTGAAAAAGGTTCCCCATCACAGTCTAGCCCAGCATTCTGTTTCTGACAGTGGCAGCTTGGTTTTTTCCTTTCCTTTTTAAAGTCTACAAGCAGGATGAGAGAGCATGTACCCCACCTCTATAGCTCAGTCAGCAGAGCATCTTAATCTCAGGGTCATGAGTTTGAGTCCCACATTGGGTAAAAAGATTTTGTTTTGCATTGCAGGGGGTTGGACTGGATGACCCTCACGTCCCCTTCCAACTCTACAGTTCTATGATTCCAATAGCTCCTTCCCTACAGTTTTTCCTAAGCATCAGATAGACTATTCCTTAACATGGGGGTTCCATTTAACTATCATGGCCAATAGATTACTCACTCACATATTCCTTTTTTTAAAACAGAAGTTAGGTCTTCATCGGGGGCTGGAAGCTGTGTGGGCCTGTGGGGCTCTCTAGGAAGGTAATTCTAGGACACTGGCACCACAACCAAAAAGGCACTGTCCTGTTTGCTGAACCACCAAACTCAGATGGTTTGGAGAACCTGAAGCAGGGTTTCAGGTGTCAAATGAAGAGTATGGAAAAACACATATGGGAGAGGCAGGACTTTAGGTCTTTCCATCCCAAATTGTTTAGGGCTTATTATAGGACAGATGCCTACTCTCAGTCCACTCCATGGTCCCTAAGTCAGTGGAATGATTCCAGATTTAGAGAAGAAGGGAATGACTTCACAGTGAAGATATAAAGTCCCCTGCTGAAAGAATTTCATGAAGCAAAGCATGGAAACTTCTTCAACAGACGTGGCTTTTGGATTTGTGAAGGCCCTACCCTACTGAATGGAGCCATTGAGGTCTTCTTTCCAAACTCAGGCACATACCATACCTATATATTATCCCTCGTGGAAGTAACCAGAATGCCACGCGTGTTTGCTTGCGTACTTTTTAAAAATAGGTCTCCCAATTTAGCTTGGGTTACTGTGAAGCCACTCTGAAACCGTGGGTTGAAAACCACCTCACCCACCAGCAGGGACCTCTCATAAATTCATAAGATAGGGGGGAAATTGGTAGAGCATGGGACTCTTAATCTCAGGGTTGTGGGTTCGAGCCCCACGTTGGACAAAAACGATCCCTGCATTGCAAGGGGTTGGACTAGAAGACCCTTGTGGCCCCTTCAAACTCTACAATTCTGCAGATCTATGATTCTAAGAGCCTGGCTCCTAGGTTAGACCAAAAGAGACCCATCTAATTCAGCACCCTGTTTTCACAGTAGCCAAGCAGATGTCTGTTGGAAGCCCATAACTGCAACGACACCCTTCGCAACTTGTTCCCACATCTCTTCAGCTGTATCATCACCACAGCCGCCATGATCTTTTTCAGCCAAAAGATTGCCAGAATAGAGCATGGGTTATACCAGGGGTCAGCAAACTTTTTCAGCAGGGGGCCAGTCCACTGTCCCTCAGACCTTGTGGGGGGCCGGACTATACTTTGAAAAAAAAATGAACAAATTCCTATGCCCCATAAATAACCCAGAGATGCATTTTAAATAAAAGGACACATTCTACTCATGTAAAAGCATGCTGATTCCTGGACCGTCCGCGGGCCGGATTTAGAAGGTGATTGGGCCGCATCCGGCCCCCGGGCCTTAGTTTGGGGACCCCTGGGTTATACTGTATTGGCCTGAATATAAGCCTCACTCCCCCCCCCCCAAAATCTGACTGTGAAAAGTTAAAGCGAGGCTTAAATTCACAACCTTAGAAAAATTGACTTTTATGATATCGCTGCTGAAACAGACAAACGGTAAAACGGAATGGGTGTGAGTGCCTGCAGCGTTTTAAGGGAGCGGTTGTATTCAGGTATTCTCTCCCCCCCCATGAAAATTTAAAGGTGCGGCTTATATTCGGGCCAATACAGTATATGCAAACAACAAAGCAACAAAAAGGTGGTCATTTCAACTTGCCTCATGTGTGGGTTGGCTTTGCTTCCAAGTAACCATGTAAATGTCTTGGCTGAGATGTTGCTATTTAGTTTTCTTTCAGAGATTTCAGCACCCTAAGCATATGTGGTGCTACTCCCTTTGCAAAACCATCTCTAGTTAGGCCTGAGATTGCAAACAGTACAGTAATTGCCGGTCAGAGCAGGCAATATCAGGCAAAAGTTTGGCCGTGAGAAAAAAGGGGCTTTGTACTGATTGATACGCCACTAAGCAGTTTGTTCCTAGCAGGGCAGTCAAGCGATTAAGTAATTTATGCTCAATGAAGCACCTGCTTTCAGAAACAAGATCCACCTCTCCTTTCTCCTCCTCACTAGAATTTGGGATTAACATTCCATGAAATTGGGTGGCATTCGGTTCAGGATGAAGATACTTCTCCATGCAGTGCAGGAATAACTTCGGGAATTCATGGACACAAGAAGCTCTGATGACCATTACTTTGCCACATGTTTATAGGGAGGGTTGCTTTTCTGTAATTGAAAATACATACATAGGCTTCTTGGTGGCTTGTGGAGCAGTCGCCATTAATAATAGTGGCTGCATTAGTGCAGGGGGGGGGGCAAGCTTCCTGGATCTATTTTGTTGCTATGTACCGGAACCTCAAGACCTCCCAGCCAAAGCCAGGGGACATATAGTTAGGATGAATGGCCAGGGTGCCTCTGAGTATACCCTATTTTTCTGTATATAAGATGCCCCTATGTATAAGACGCCCCCTATTTTGGGGGACTAAATTTACAGAAAATGAGGGGAGATGGCCCAAAGTTGTTGAGCTTTTTTAAGGGGGAATTGCACGCGCACCATCATCCCAGCAGGGCCGTTTTCACAGTGGCCAACCAGATGCCTCTACTGGGAAACACACGAGCAGGACCCCAGTGCAATTGCTCCCCCCTGGCAGTTCCCAACAACTGCTACCCTGAAGTTTTCCCAACTCCACAATATCCTTTTTGATACAAGGTACCCATAATAGTATAAGGGACGCAGGTGGTGCTGTGGGTTAAACCACAGAGCCTAGGGCTTGCTGATCAGGGCTTGCAGTCGGCGCAGCGGGCACCGGCCCGAAGCCCGGTAAGTCTGGGGTCCCCTGGTCTAGGGCTTGCTGATCAGAAGGTCGGCGGTTCGAATCCCTGCAACGGGGTGAGCTCCCGTTGCTCGGTCCCAGCTCCTGCCAACCTAGCAGTTCGAAAGCACATCAAAATGCAAGTAGATAAATAGGTACCGCTACAGCGGGAAGGTAAACGGCATTTCCGTGTGCTGCTCTGGTTCGCCAGAAGCGGCTTTGTCATGCTGGTCACATGACCTGGAAGCTGTACGCCGGCTTCCTTGGCTAATAATGCGAGATGAACGCCGCAACCCCAGAGTCGGTCACGACTGGACCTAATGGTCAGGGGTCCCTTTACCTTTACCCATAATAGTACACAGTATTCTAAATGCAGCCACATCATATATTTGTATAACGGCATTATGATATTGGCAGTTTTATCTTCAATTCCTTTCCTAATAATCCCTGGCACGGAATCTGCCTTTTTCACAGCTGCATCTTCATCGAGTTATCAATTCTGACCACCAAGGTCTCACTCCTGCTCAGTCACTGCCAATTAAAGCCCCATGTGAAATTAAGTTTTTTCTTTTGGCCCCAATACACATCACTTTACTCCTGTTTACATTGAGTTGCATTTGCCATTTTAGCCCTCATTCACTCAGTTTGTAGTGAATTCTGGGATTCATTACAATCCCCTTTTGTTTCAAAGACCTCGAACAGTTTGGTATCACTAGTAAACTTGGTCTGTTCACCCCAACTCTAGATGGTTTATGACCAAGTTAAAAAGCCCAGATCCCAAAACTGATCCTATGGGGGATGACTCCTCTTTCTTTCTTTCTTTCTTTCTTTCTTTCTTTCTTTCTTTCTTTCTTTCTTTCTTTCTTTCTTTCTTTCTTTCTTTCTTTCTTTCTTTCTTTCTTTCTTTCAACTTCTGATCCACAAGAGGACCTCTCCTCTTATTCCATGACTTCTAAGCTTACTCCAGAGTCTTTGGTGAGGTACCTTATCAAAAGTTTTCTGAAAGTGCAAGTATACTATGTCAACTGGACCACCTTTATCTATATGTTTGTTGACACTCTCAAAGCATGCTAATAGGCTAGTGAAATAGAACTTACCTTTGAAGAAGCCATGCTGCTTCTGCAAGGCTTGTTCTTCCATATGTTTGGTTATTTTATCTTTAACAACACTTTTCACCAGTTTTCCTAGGACAGATGTTAAGCTAGCTGTTCTATCGTTTCCAGGAACCCCCTGGATCCCTTTATTTAAAAAATGATAACATTGGTCACTCTGCAGTCTATTTATTTAGATTATTTATGTACCACCCCTTACAGAAGCCATACAGCAGTTTACAACAAGGCAAATGAATATAAATCCGTAAAATAACACAATCCTTTAAAAACATATACAGTAGCAACAAACAATTGAATTACAATCACTGACAGCAGAAGTTGGGTCCATCCTTCTCCAAACACCCACCAAAAACATGTGTCTTAATTAGCTGCCTAAAACTATAGAGTAGGGAAGGTATTCCACACACAAGGAGACACCACTGAAAATGTCCTTTCCATGACCCCTTCCACCATGTAATCTTACAGCTGAAGAGGGACCACCAGGATCTTACAGCATGGGCAGGTCAACATGGAAGAAAGGACCCTTGTAGATATTTGGGTACCAGACTGATCTCACAGTCCTTTCACACAAAAGTCCACTTCTAGTTCACTTTCTCCATTTCAGCAGCTTAATTTAGGTGGAAATAGTTGCTTTGTTGTTTAAGGAAGCATGAGTCAGAAACCTTAGCTGATCTAGTCTTGTTTTATACTCAGAAAGTCTCAGTCTGAATGTTTGTTTTCTGTTAAAGGTGTGCTCCAAACAAGGATTAGTTGACTAAGGTTAACCTCTGTTGTGGCAGAGAAACTCCATATGCTAACATGTTCTCCAAGAAGGTCTTAATCTACCTTCTTGCCACCACTGCTGTCTATAGTCCTATAATGTTTTATTTAGTTAGAGTGATCTCTCTCTCTCTCTCTCTCTCCCCCTCTCCTGCTGTTTAGGTCACACTCTCTCAAAGTGTAAACAAGAAAACAATATAAAGATTCAAGAATAGTAGCAATGTACACAGAGCCACCTGAACATCTGAGCAACTAAAGATGGTCTTCAGATGGTCATCCAGAGGACATCCGACAGTGCCAGGTGAGCTTTTCTGAGAAGGATATTTAAGAATTGAGGCACCACAACTAAAAAGGCCTTGTTGTCGGTCACTGCCTGCCTCGTTTCTGAAGGTGACAGGGAAGGGAGGAACCTAGGGAAGACTGCACTAGGGTGGAGATCCTGTGACCTTGCAGATGCTGTTGGACTTCAACTCCCATCAGCCTTCAGCCACCATGACAGCCAGGGATGATGGGAGTTGTAGTTCAGTAACATCCACAGGTTCCCCACCCATGTCTCAAAAGGATGCTCAGAAAGAGATAACGTGTTTATGACCTGTAATGTGCCTGCTTCCACGTCTCGTGAAATAGCATGCCCTGGGTGAACTGCAATGATAAGATAATGGTACAATATCTTTCTGCCTCCAAAGAAAGTGTTTGGTTCAAATGCAATGGGCATAAATGGGATCATAATATGTTTCTCTCTTGTGAAGCTACCAGGGGCAGGCAGGGATGAAATGCTAGCACCACTTATATCAAAGCAGGGGCAATGATGTTGTTTTCTGGAGTGTTATTTGTCATTCTTCTGTGGAAATGTTCAGGGAGGCAGGAGAGCATATATTGTTTATTAATATCCTTCTTAACTTGCTCTAGCACAGGCACCCCCAAACTGCGGCCCTCCAGCTGTTTTGGCCTACAACTCCCATGATCCCTAGCTAACAGGACCAGTGGTCGGGGAAGATGGGAATTGTAGCCCAAAACATCTGGAGGGCCGAAGTTTGGGGATGCCTGCTCTAGCAAGTTCTTTTACTTAGCAGAGTTTTACATTCCCCTTTTAAACACACAGTGGATAGCTGGTTGCAGGCTTGTTAAAGCCTCTCAATATTAGGTTCCTGGTAAGTTCCCTTTTATCCCTCTTAAAATAATAAACATGCCACAATCTTGTTTAAAGTATATAAAAGAAGTTTACTCACATCAGTTCACAGTGGGATCCCTGAAGACAGACTTAGTTACAGATATATACAAGTGGATCTATCCCATATGGGGACAATCCCATTGTCCTCTGTTGGCTAAAAGTCAACAGGGCATTTCTAGCTAAAAAGCTGTTCCAACGACGAAGGAAGTCAAAGAGAGAGAGAGAGAGTGCTGCATGCCATGTGCCTTTTGTTACCTGGACAGGTAAGGTCATGTCCACCTCTGGTCACATGCAACAGAAGTACGTCCCAGCCAGGAGAAATACAGGAAGTTTTTGACTGGCTGGACCAAGATTTTCCCTGCATGTCCACTCTAGGGAAACAAGGAATGTTGTACTCGATTGCTTCTTATGTATCACATCCCACATATTCTGCATGCCAAATAAGTAAGAAAGAAACCCATCAAACAAGCCCTGGAGAAGTTGGGGGCAGGTTAAAGTAGCATGCTTGGCTAGGGGTTAAACCAAACCTGTTATTTTGAAAACCCCAAAAGTCCCTTTACGATGACCATCCAAAATGTCCCACAAAAATGAGCAAGCTTTTGAGTCCAGCAGAACCATGAATGGAATGGAAGTGAATGGAGCCTGGTGTGCTGAAGAGGTTTGGGGATTTCTCATCTACCACCCCACACCTTAAATATTCTGAGTTTGAACCCTTTGGGTTTCAGCAGATGTGAAAGAAGAAGATGGACAGCTGCTCCTTGCTTGTCCTCATTGCCTGCTTTCCTGGAGATTTCCTACTGAACTCAGCGGGACTCCCTTCTGAGCAGGCTTGTGGAGGAGCATGCACTTCTCCTCCCACGGAAGCCAAATGACCACCCACCCACATCCATGAATGAAGCGAGGAGGGCGTTCTAAAAAACCTTAAAGGAATTTACTCAACCACACTGGCTGTATAGTCAGCATTTGTGCATATTCTTCCACTGGTACTTGTTCCTCTGTCTTACTTCCCTCAATTACTCGCCCTGCCTTCTCCCAAGAAAGGGCTGCAGTTCAGAGGTAGAGCATCTGGCTTTGCACACAGAAACATTCCAAGTTCAATTTCCAGTATCCTCCAGGTAGGGCTGGGAGATGCACCTGGAGAGCTGCTACCAGTCAGTGTAGACAATACTGAGCTTGATGGCTACAAGAGTCTGACAAAGTATAAGGCAGCATCCTATGTTCAGGGCCGGCCCACCCATGAGGCAAGGTGAGGCAACTGCCTCAGGTGGCAGAATGTACAGGGGCAGCAGACCCCAGTGTAGATATTTATTTCCTGCTTCTTCCAGGTGTAGATCTTCATCCATCCCTTCTCCCCTGGTGGGGAAGAAGGCACCATTTTGTGGTTCACCTTCTGTACCAAAACTTCTTGGGCTGGTTAATATAGATTGTAAGCTCCTCCAGGCAGAGAGACATGTTTGCTATACAATATTTCTCTGTAAAACGCCCAGTACTGGAAAATAGTGGTGAGTTGGTGAGGCGACCATGAACTCCAAATTGTTGCAACATCCATGTGTTGCTTATTAAATCCATGCAGATGAAGAATCGGGAGAGAAAAAGAGATCTGGTATATTTCCCACCAGCTAACAATTCGGGAGCCGCATTTCATCGGGGCCTTTGATTTATAGCTCTCCAAACCCCCATCTTCCCCAGGAGCTCCATCTTTCTGGAGAGGGTCACACAGGGCTGAGAACCCGCCTCCCCCTCCCGGCCGGCTTGAAGTTCCCCCCACAGACTGGCCGTTTTATTTGGCTTTGAAAGCCCAACAGCTGCAAATCAGGCGCTCTCCCCGACCCGCGCCCAGCGCCTCTCCCCTTTCTCTCCCGCTTCTCCCTTTCCCAAGGAATCCGAGAAGACCTGCGTTTAATGAAACGTGAAGTGTGAAAACTTCCTGAGCTGCAGAGGCGACTCCTTAATGATGTTCCCAGATGTGGCGGGGCTGGAGAATGGGGTGAAGGCGCGCAGAGGCGCCTGCCGGAGAGGGAGAACCTCACCTTGCCGCGGGCACCGCTAGGGCCCGGGTAATGGGGGGGGGGGGGAGAGCTCTCCAAGCCGCGCGTAATTACGCACCGCAGAGATTCTGCCCTTGCGGTGGGCGGCTTCCACTTCGCCCTGGAAAACAACCCGTCCTTGTTATCTTCTCCTTTTAATTATTATTTCTTTTCGCGCTGGGGACTTGTTTCATGAGGCTGAGGGGAGGGGAAGAGTCCGATCGCTTGTTTAGAAAACGAAAGCGGGGGGCGGGAGCGCAGGCTGCCAGCACCTCCGAGCTATTCCGGTGAAATTCAATTTGCACTGAATTCTAAAGATCCTCTCGCCGATTCTCTTCCAGGCTATTACGCGCCGCAAAGACAGCTTGGAGGAACAGCCCACAAGGCAAAGCTGAGACCCCTTCCTTACTACAAAAATACTTTGTATTGGACTTTGTGGCTGGAAAGAATTTCACTGGGTGCCCACCTGATACCCGAGCGGTTGCAAGGGGAATGGGGCTTTTGGTAATCCTGGTCCCTGGTTAATTTTGAGAGGCTCTTTTTGGGTTTCCCCTGTAAGGTGAGGGACAGAAAGGATGAAATTTCCACCCTCTCTGGCACAGCCTCAGATTTTATATTTCCCAGCTCGATTCACTTGGAATTTCCTAAGCAAATTATCTGTAAAATCATCAGGTGTGGTCCGTGGAGGATAAAAGAGACAAAGACTGTGAGAAAGGGTGGGCCAGGATTTCAGGTTTCCTGGGGTGATTTGGGGGTAGGTGTGTCTGAAGATTCAAAGCCCTACTCTCTGATATAAAGGTAAAGGTAAAGGGACCCCCTGACCATTAGGTCCTAGTCGTGACCGACTCTGGGGTTGCGCACTCATCTCGCATTATTGGCCGAGGGAGCCGGCGTATAGCTTCCAGGTCATGCGGCCAGCATGACAAAGCCGCTTCTGGCAAACCAGGGCAGCACATGGAAACGCCGTTTACCTTCCCGCTGTAGCGGTTCCTATTTATCTACTTGCATTTTGACGTGCTTTCGAACTGCTAGGTTGGCAGGAGCTGGGACCAAGCAACGGGAGCTCACCCCGTCACAGGGATTCGAACCGCCGACCTTCTGATCAGCAAGCCCTAGGCTCAGTGGTTTAACCACAGCGCCACCTGGGTCCCCCACTCTCTGATATAAGCATAATTAAAGCACAAATATTTCTTTCTTTCTTTTAAACCAGCAAAACCACTTTTGAAAAGAGTGTTGGTTGCTGTTACTTTTTATACCATACAAATAACAGCAATGTTTACAACACAGGTCAAGTAGTCATCTTTTAAATTAAATTAATTAATGGTGTTTTTTTGTTTTTTGTTTTGAAGCAAAGGGACTTGTGGAGTTGGCACACATACCTTGCAGACATGCCTAATTGTTTCTTGTTTTGTTTTACAGTATATTTCAGTGTGTAAAAACAGGTTAAGGAGGGATACCCAAAGAAGGAATACAGTATTAGAACCACTATTGATGGTGGTGGGAGATGACTTACCCTCCCATCTGCAAGTCATCCTCCTGGCTACTGCACACCTCCAGACTGGATGTTTACTCATGAGTAAGTCTCACTGGATTCAATGATGTTTATGTACCAAATGTAATATCAATGATTGCAGCCCATAGGGGTTTATTTTTTTTAATGAATGTGAAGTTTAACCTAAACCCCTCCAGATAAAAAAAAAATCCTTCAGTAGCACCTTAAAGACCAACTAAATTTTTATTTTGGTATGAGCTTTCGTGTGCATCTGACGAAGTGTGCATGCACACGAAAGCTCATACCAAAATAAAAATTTAGTTGGTCTTTAAGGTGCTACTGAAGGAATTTTTTTTTTTGCTTCGACTCAGACCAACACGGCTACCTACCCTCCAGATCAGTGTGTGTGTGTGTGTGTGTGTGTGTGTGTGTGTGTGTGTGTATTTTGGGGGGTGTCTTCTGCAACATTTATTTATTTATAAAAATATTTATATTTATATAAATAAAACAAAACCTACATACAGCAACCGTGTTTTGTGTTGTGTAGGCTCCTGTGATGTAAATGATGGGCCCTGCCTGCTAGCCTGCTCCCTCAAATATCACTGGTTTGCTCCTTTCTATATATAGGGTGCCCACATTCTGCATGGACTGGTTGCATGGCAACATGTGCAAATGGCTTTAGATATCTATTCATAGCTGCCTAGTACCCCGTTTTCCCCGGGAAACCCCCCGTTTTTACTCACCTTTTCCCGGTGGTCCCCCGTATCACTTCGTCTCCCGTTTTTCTCTGTTATTTTCTCCTGCCAGCGGCCATTTTTTTCTCTTTCTGATTTGCCCTTCTATGGGCACCAAAAATGGCCGCCACCGGCTTCAAAATTTGCATCTACGCATGTCCGTAAGTGCGTAGATGCAACTTCCGGTGTCGGCGGTGGCCATTTTTGGTGCCCATAGATGGGTGGCACGACACCGGAAGTTACGTCGACGCAACTTCCGGTGTCACATGGCTGCCACTCCCGAATTCTGCAGTCCGGGACTTGGAAGGTAAGTATCTATTAGGTCCATCAATGACCATATAGCATATATTCAACACAAAAAAGGTGACAATTTGTTGTTGACAAAGGAAAAGCTGGACATAGAAAGGGCCCCATTACCTTCAGTAGCTGAGGGCCTCATCCAACCTAAATCCGGCCCTGAGCAAGACTTGGCTTGAAGACTCAGTTTCTTCTTGTTGTCAAATGAGCCTCAGCAACTTGGGGAATGACCAGTGATGCTCCTGCAGGTGAACTCAGTGACTGAGGTGCGATATGAAATTCCATGCAGTCCCCGAGGTGCCCTGGATCTAAGTTGTCCGGGGCTTTGCAAATTAATACGAGGAACCTGAACCTGGCTCAGCAGTGGAGAGGCAGTCAGTGCAGATGTTTCAGCAGTGGTGTCACATGTTGTCAGCCAGATGCCCCATCAGCAATCTGGCCGGAACATTTGGTAGCAGCTGGAGCTTCCAAACCAAGGGCAGCCCCACACAGAGTGCATTGCAGCTATCCAGCCTTGAGGTGGATTTATGCTGGACCATCTGCACATCATCCGGCTTTGTTAGTTCTGCAATGTTCCCCCAATGTGAACACATTGCTGCTATCTGGAGGGGCATTCCAGCCCTGCAGTGCAACAAACACTTCCAGATCTTTTTCCAATAAATGTAATAAATTGTTTTTTGTTTGTGTGTGTGTGTATTGAGTGCCGGAAGCTGTTTTATTGTCACGATTGTTACTTCTTTTTCTTCTTCTTTGGCGATCATTCGTAGCTGAGTAAGATTGTCTTCCATAAACACGGTTTTAACAACGAGTCCGTAAGTGACTGTGGAGACCAATTCTGGATCCACATGTCCTTCCACAGTGAGGACATTGGTTTTCGGGAGGGAGTTGATCATGGTGTGGATTTTCCAAGCGTGCCTTCCTCTTAGCACGTTTCTCCCTTGCGTCCTGAGATCGAGTTTCTTCAAAGCCCATGACACCTTTGGTAAAGGCTGTTCTGCAGCTGGAGCAATCGCAGGCCAGTGTTTCCCAGTTGCCAGTGTTTATACTACATTTTTAAAGATTTGCCCTGAGACAGTCTTTAAACCTCTTTTGTTGACCACCAGCATTACGCTTTCCATTTTTAAGTTCGGAATAGAGTAGTTGCTCTACTCTATGATCCAGTGCTCGCTGGATCATCACCTTGTCGTGGTGAGTGGGCTTGGATGTTCCTACGACCCTTGTGAGCGAAGCCGCCACGATTGTCACAGGATGTCCTTCATTCCGCTGTTCATGTGGCAAACCCAAGCCTGAAAACAGTTTAGGTTCCTTATTTAACGCATATGAAAATTGACACCCTGGGTTCCTTCAGGAGGGTGGCAGGGTTATAAATTGGATGAATCATTGTATCAATAACAAAAGCATAGAAGAATCATTGTATCAATAATAAAAAGCTACATTTGTAGCAGAAAAATTCACAGGATTTCAGCAGGGAAGCTATGAGACATGCAGAGTCATGGGGCTGCCACAGAGAAGGCCCCTCTCCTGGGCTACCATCTCCTCAATCCTCTGAGGCTGGAGGAATTACCCAGAGGGCCTCCTTTGCTGATCTTAGCACCCAAGAGGGTCTATAGGGAAGAAGGTAGTCTCTCAGGGATTTGTGGCCTGAGTCATTTAGGGCTAAAATTAGCACCTTGAACGGCGCCCGGAAACTGAATAGCAACCACGGAAGCTGTTTTAAAATGGGGGTTATATGAGATCTAAACAGAACCCCAGCCACTAATCTGGGAAGTCACCACAGAGAAGGCCATTCCTTCCATACAGCTGAGACAACCAATATGGCCTCCCTAGTTGATGTTAAAGGATGAACAGGATCACATGCAAGCCACAATTAAGTTTTCACATGGAGTGTACCCAGTGCTTTTTTCCCTGGGGGTACGCAGGGGTACGCACACCCCTAAACATTTTGTGAATCCAAGTTTGGCCTCATTGAGGGGCAGTATCTGAGTGTACCTATAAGAAAAGATATATGTACCAGCTCTCATTAAATTCCCCACAGGGGAGTACACAGGCTCTAAGATGCAGCCTGGCAGGTGCCCATCTGCACAGCTGCCTTTTGTGTGACTCTCGAAAAGCATTCAGGACTTTTTAGTTTAGGGAAAAGGCAAGCAAGAGGTGGCAATGCAGAAATTTGCAACGTTATGTGCGGTGTGGAGAAAGCGCATAGAGCACAGCTAATCTCTTTCACTCATAACACTAGGACTCGTGGACGTCCAAGGGAGCTGAATGTTGCAAGATTCAGGACTGATAACACGCCCTCCTTCGTGGAGGTAAACTGCGGAACTCGCTCCCACAGGAGGCAGTGCTGTCCGCCAACTTGAGTGGTTTTAAAAAGAGGATTAGGCAAATTCATGGAGGTGAGGGCTGTCAGTGGCTAACATGCTTGGTGTCCGCAGTCTGAGGCCATAATGCTTCTGAGTATTAGTTGCTGGAGACCACAGGAGAGGAGAAGGTTCTTGTGCTTAGGTCCTGCTTGCAGGTCCCCATCTGGTTGGCCACTATGAGAACAGGATGCTAGACTAAATGGGCCAGTGTCCAGATCTAGCAGCTCTCCATGTTTCCATGAAGTGTACACCGAAGAAAAGGGACACGTGAATCAGCTCTCATTGGAGAGACTACATCACCCTTTTCCCATTTCAAACCTAGGCATGGGACCTTCCATATAACTAAGAGCTGTAACTCTAATAATAATAATAATAATAATAATAATAATAATAATAATACAATCTATTTATACCCTGCCCATCAGCCAATCTGGGCAGCTCCCAACATTAATAATAATAATAATAATAATAATAATAATAATAATAATAAGCGACAAAGGTAAAGGGACCCCTGACCATTAGGTCCAGTCGTGACTGACTCTGGGGTTGCGGCGCTCATATCGCGTTATTGGCCAAGGGAGCCGGCGTACAGCTTCCAGGTCATGTGGCCAGCATGACTAAGCCGCTTCTGGCGAACCAGAGCAGCACATGGAAACGCCGTTTACCTTCCCGCTGTATGTATCTACCTATGTATCTACTTGCACTTTGACGTGCTTTCGAACTGCTAGGTTGGCAGGAGCTGGGACCGAGCAACGGGAGCTCACCCTGTCACAGGGATTCGAACCGCCGACCTTCTGATCAGCAAGCCCTAGGCTCAGTGGTTTAACCCACAGCGCCACCTGGGTCCCTTGTAAAAGCGACAAAACATCAAACATTAAAAACTTCCCTAAACAGGGCTGCCATCCAAAGCAACTATGTAGTATGAACACCAACAATTGGGAAACACTTGCCTCCGAGTGCTCCAGTTGGAGAACAGCCTTTACCAAAGGTGTCATGGGTTTTGAAGACACTTGAATTCAGGACGCAAGGGAGAAATGTGCTAAGAGGAAGGCACGCTTGGCAAACGGTCACCATGATCAACTCCTGCTCGGAAACCTCTGTCCCCACTGTGGAAGGAAGTATAGATCCAGAATTGGCCTCCACAGTCACTTACGGACTCATTGTTAAAACTGTGTTTATGGAAGACGATCTTACTCGGCTACGAGTGATCGCCAAAGAAAGAAGTGTGTGTGTGATGATGAAGTTTCTGGCCCATAGGAACTACCGAGAAGGTCCTCAGCCCTGGCCACACACTTTGCTAGTTGTGGAAGGCAGAGTTTGGGGTCTGTTGACATCTGGAGGGGAGGCCACGGGTCCCTCAACCCCTGGCCTGGTACACACCAACTCCAAGTTGCAGCCTGAGGGACACCCCCCCCCCTGTGCAGGAAGGTGTCTTTTCCGTGGGACTCGAAGCAGCTCGATCGACGCCACAGGCAGAAATAACCACCTGGAACTGAGAAGGATATCTTCCTTTCCTGTAGACCGAAAGGACTCCTCTGTGTATATGTTTTTGAAGGTTACGCCTTCCCCTCCCTCACCTCCCTCCTTGAAATAGAAGCTCCCCTGTTAGTTCACATCTTCAATGACCGTCACCCCTCCGTGGTCCTTCAACAACATACGTATATATAAAATACTTGCTTTCCCCTTCCCTCCTCCTCTAAAGGACCCCCCCTCCAAACCTGTGGACAATTTTAAGCAATCCCAACTGTTTCCACCTCCTCCAGCTTGCAGCCTGCAGAATTTCCTATGAGAGTGGAGTGGGCTGTGTGTGAGGGGAGTAAATAAATGGTCCTGTTTCAATACACATGAATATATAATATATATTTCATTGCATACATACATAGAGAGGGAAAGGCGGGCTGGGAAAGCGAGCCATTTAACTCCCAAATAGACCTCCAGTATCTCCCCGACTGACGGTGGATTCCCATATACAGCCAGTCACTCAGCCCTTCTTATCTTCATGTATGACTGCCTTGTGTTTAACACACAATTACATTTTCTCCCTCCAATTCCATTACAAATGGAATAAGGGAAGCATTGTTTGAAGAAATGTACTGCTTCAGCTCTGGTTATGTCAAACAATTCGCCGAGCAGGTGAGCAGGAAAGAGAGAGAGGAGGAGGAGGAGAACACATACAAAAAGAACCTGGTAGATTCAAAAGAGTAAATAATACAGAATATTACACTGAAAGGGCCTTCAGATCACCCTTTCGGTTTTATTTACCGTAAACAATTTGCTGTATTTTTTTAATACCCTTTTTAAAGGGGTGTGTGGAGAAGGAGGAAAGGAGCTCTCTTGGAAAGAGAATTTATTTTTTTCTAAGCATTCCTTATCATAATTGCATTGACAGAATTCTTTTGACTTTTGTGTTGCATAGATATGATGTCATGCAGTGACGCTTGCTGTATGTTGCAAGCTGCTCTGTTGTCTTCCAAAGAAAGGGGGGGGTTATGTAAGTTCCCCCCCCCCAAAATGGCTACCACTGCTATTACCACTAATAATAACAGGATGAAAAGAAGGCCCTGCAAAAAAAAGAAGATAATAAAGAATGGAAAATTAATGAATTGCATCAAACTATTGACTAACTAGCCCTCGCTCCACTGTAATTCATTTAGAGGATATTAAAACCAGAAGAACAATAAGAAAATCCTGCCAGCCCCTCCCCCCCCCCCGCAGAAGGCGATGGCCAGCAAATTGGATAGTTCCCTTAATCTGGCGTAAATAATATCAGGCTTCCTCCTCTCTCTGGCCAATTCTCCCTATCATTTGAGGAGGCTCAGAAGCCAGGCTTCATAATTGATATCGGTTACTCGGCGAGGACTCCCTCCTCCTCATCCACCTGCTCATGTCCTTTGAAACAATTTCAAAGTTTCCCTTTGGATTTGGGCACAGGGATGTTTTTTTTTTTTGGGGGGGAGGCAGATAGTTCAGCCATTGTTTTGCTGTCTCCACTAGCAAAACCATTCTAAAAAGAATGCAAGGCCATGCAAGCAGGTATTGACTGGCGCTTAAACAAGGTGGCACAAAATCTGCAAGCAAGAATCCAGGGTTTCCCAAACTTGCTCTCTTTTTGGACTACAACTCCCATCACCCTTAGCTAGCAGGGCCAGTGGCCAGGGATGATGAGACTTGTAGTCCAAAGCTGCTGAAGACCCAAGTTGGAGAAACCCTGGATAATCTATACGTATAAAGCTGCTTTACGCTGAGCCAGCCACGAATTGGGATGGCTAAATACCTGTGTGGTCTTCTGTGTGGTTTTCTGGAAGTGGCTTTGACATCACGAGGAAGCTCCGATATAATGTGGGAATTAACAGTTAGGGGGATGTCAGGGAAATGGAGTGAACTTTTGTGCAAATGGTTACTGTGTACATAGTACACAGAAAGGAGTGTACTACAAGAAAGGAGAGTCCGACTAAACATCAGGAAGAGCTTTCTGACAGTAAGAGCTGTTCGACCATTCCAGTCTCCCTTGGAAGGTTGTGGGCTCTCCTTCCTTGGAGGTTAATAATAATAATAATAATAATAATAATAATAATAATAATATTTATACCCCATGCATCTAGGTGGGTTCCCCAGCCACCCTGGGCAGCTCCCAGCAGAATACCAACACCAACAATGAAAAAATGATAAAATTACAAGAAGAAACAATAAGAAAGCCTAAGGATTGTGTTATACAGGAACTCCCAAGAAGAAACAAGAAGAAAAGATAAGAAAAGAAGAAATGTATTACCAGAGGTTATATACTGTATATGTTGGACATACTGGGCTAGACCTTTACGTTAGAAAATAACCAATAAAATGAACACAGTTATTATTATTCAGCCTGTTGCGCTTCGTGTATTGTGATAACTGTATTTGCGTAGCAAGGTATTGAATTTGTTTTGACCCAACAGAATGCCAACGACAACAATTAAAAAAGCGATAAAATATCAAATATTGAAAACTTCCCTAAACAGGGCTGCCTTCAGATGTCTTCTAAAAGTCAGATAGTTGTTTATTTCCTTGACATCTGATGGGAGGGCATTCCACAGGGTGGGCGCCACCACCGAGAAGGCCCTCTGTCTGGTTCCCTGTAGCTTCACTTCTTGCAGGGAGGGAACCGCCAGAAGGCCCTTGGAGCTGGACCTCAGTGTCCGGGCAAAACAATGGGGGGTGGAGATGTTCCTTCAGGTATACAGGGCCGAGGCCGTTTATCACCAACACTTTGAATTGTGCTCGTTTCTAAGCTGACGTTGGATGGCCGTCTGTCATGGATGCTTTAGCTGAGATTCCTGCATTTCAGGGGGTTGGACTAGATGACCCTTGGGGTCCCTTCCAACTCTGCGATTCTATGATTCTACATTCCGGACAACAGTGATGGTGCATCCTGCTCCATGGCTTGAGGGGAAGTGGAAAGTATCCCGTTACCCTTGCCTCCTTTGAAAACGCATCTCTTACCTAGGTTCCGTGGCAGTGACATGAAGCGGTGACAACGCACTGGTGGAGGCAGAGGGGTAGGTGGGGCTGCCGCCTCAGGGGTTACGACTGCCTGCGGCAGCTGCTTCAGCCTCCCTCATGTGTGGTTTGGCCCCGACTGACTGGCAGCTGAAAGCTTTTATTGGAGAGCATTGCGCTTGAGGTGGCGTGAAACTTTTGGCCCTGGCGTTCACTCAGCGGTGCAGCCATCCAGGAGAGAAAGCAGGTTGTGTGAATCAATCCTAGGAGGCCATGCTTCTTTCTTTTTAAATACTTTTTTAAATTTATGCTTTTCAGCTTTATACATTTCACCAATTTTACGATCATTTTAGCATTCCAAAGCTTGACTTCCTTCCCCCTCTTTCTGCGGTTCCATGAGTTTATTTTTAATATCTTCTGCATGTCCAGATTAACTTAATTTGCTCATTTATTCACCTACTTTAAATATATACTCTTTTCAAACTGCAGGCTGTTACAATAACCCTGCCAATGTTCTTATCTGTTTACAATTTATCTGTAAATATTCAACAAACCATTTCCATTCTTTTATTTAAAAAGTTTGTTATCTTGATTTCTTAGTCTTCCGGTAAGTTTTGCCATTTCTGCGATTCCGTAAGTTTTTGTATCCATTCTTCCTTTGCTGGGACTTCTGCTTCTTTCCATTTAGAGCCATGAGATGCTTCTAATCTTGCCTCTGTCGTAAAATCTCTAGATGTCCTTCAGGCAAGCTACTCCTTCTCACCCTTCCCATCTGCAGTATGGGCGTAATAGTAATTCATTTTAGAGGATTACTGCAAGGATTTAGCTTATTCAGTGGCATTACATTTTGCATATTTATTTTATATTTCTGCCCACCAGGATCCCGAAGATTACTCGCTGTGTGCTTCGTTAACTTATACTACTGTTTTGAACACTCGAAAAGCACAGTAACAGGAGAAACTTCCTGACGGGGTTGTTGACCTTGCAGGATGCCTCTGTGGAAGTAATAATAATAATAATAATAATAATAATAATAATAATAATAATAATTTATTATTTATACCCCGCAAATCTGGTCGGGTTCCCCCAGCCACTCTGGGCAGCCTCCAACAAAATACTAAAATATAGAAAACCATCAAACATTAAAAGCTTCCCTAAACAGGGCTGCCATGGAAAGAAGTTGTGTAACTTGCAAATTCAGTACAGTATATTAGGAGATACAGTATATTAGTATATTAGGAGTATATAATTGATGCTTTTGAATTCTGGTGCTGGAGGAGACTCTTGAGAGTCCCATGGACTGCAAGAAGATCAAACCTATCCATTCTGAAGGAAATCAGCCCTGAGTGCTCCCTGGAAGGACAGATCCTGAAGCTGAGGCTCCAATACTTTGGCCACCTCATGAGAAGAGAAGAATCCTTGGAAAAAACCCTAGTGTTGGGAAAGATGGAGGGCACTAGGAGAAGGGGACGACAAAGGACGAGATGGTTGGACAGTGTTCTCGAAGCTACGAACATGAGTTTGACCAAACTGCGGGAGGCAGTGCAAGACAGGAGTGCCTGGCATGCTATGGTCCATGGGGTCACGAAGAGTCGGACACGACCAAACGACTAAACAACAACAACATATTAGGAGAAGCTGTTCTCAGGCCTATTCTTACAAAAGTTACTGCGTGCCCTGAAGTCTGGTGGGTTCAGGTAATCAGGTATGTTATAGTTGTCAGTCTGTCAGTCAGTCAGTCAGTCAGTCAATCAATCAATCAATCAATCAATCAATCATAAGGACATAAGAAGACCCGCCCTTCACTAGCGGGTCCCAGGGAGTGTCACAGCATTTTAAAATCCAGAATTAAAAATGGTGAAAACATATTGCACTCACAAGAATTGGGTGGGTCTTCTGAAACACATGAATCAGAGGTACCTAAGAGGTGAGCATTCAGGATTGCCCAAAAACTATTTAGTGAATCCAGATGCACCTCTGTGGGGTGGAAGTTTCACCGCAGCTTAGGGGCTGCCACATTCCCCAGGCCACCACTGCCCCATAACCTCTTGCAGGGATGCGAATTGATGGCAAGAGAGGATATATTTATTAGATGTTATCCTTCCTCACACGTGTGATTTCAGCAGAGTGCTATCCCTTTGCAGCTTAAAGGGAAGCTTAGATAGTTTTGGCCTTCTTAGTTTAAATAATCCAGGATGCTTTAAGGCAGACTAGATTCTCCTGGTATTTTCCCCTTTTACAGTCTTGTAAAAATAACATTTACTCTTTCAGAACTTGTGTTGCAGAATAAAAGGTATAACAGCTTATTTCAGGCAGACTTAAAATTGAAATTCAGTAGCCTTATGAAGTACATGTGAAAAGGATCTAGGAGTCTTGGTAGACCACAGACTTGACATGAGTCAGCAGTGTGATGCAGCAGCTAAAAAAGCCAATGCAATTCTGGGCTGCATCAATAGGAGTATAGCATCTAGATCTAGGGAAGTAATAGTACCACTGTATTCTGCTCTGGTCAGACCTCAGCTGGAGGACTGTGTCCAGTTCTGGGCACCACAGTTCAAGAAGGATACTGACAAGCTGGAACGTGTCTAGAAGAGGGCAACCAAAATGGTCAAAGGCCTGGAAACGATGCCTTATGAGGAACGGCTTAGGGAGCTGGGTACGTTTAGCCTGGAGAAGAGAAGGTTAAGGGGTGATATGATAGCCATGTTCAAATATATGAAAGAATGTCATATGGAGGAGGGAGAAAGATTGTTTTCTGCTGCTCCAGAGAAGCGGACACGGAGCAATGGATTCAAACTTCAAGAAAGAAGATTCCACCTAAACATTAGGAAGAACTTCCTGACAGTAAGAGCTGTTCGGCAGTGGAATTTGCTACCAAGGAGTGTGGTGGAGTCTCCTTCTTTGGAGGTCTTTAAGCAGAGGCTTGACAGCCATATGTCAATACTGCTTTGATGGTTTTTCCTGCTTGGCAGGGGATTGGACTGGATGGCCCTTGTGGTCTCTTCCAACTCTATGATTCTATGATTCAATCTGAGAAGGGCTAGAGTTCAGTGGCAGAGCATCTGTTTTGGATGCAGAAGGTTGCAGGTTGAATCCCCAGCATCTCTAGGCAGGGCTTGGAAAGAATCGCTATCTGAAACCCTGGAGAGCTGCTGCCAGTTAGAGCAGACAGCACTGAGCTAGATGGCCCACTGGCCTGACTCGATATAAAGCAGATTCTTGCAGGCCATCTCTTAGATCTGAAAATTGGAGAGGTGTTGTTGTGCTTGGCTGAAGGAAGACAGAGAGAGAGGTGGGGAGGAGGAGAGAGGGAGAGGGAGAGGGAGGGAGGGAGAAGAGTTCAAAGGAGTTTTACATGACAGCAACCTCTCCCGCCGCACCCAGGAGTGGCATCGTGTCTCCATCCCACAGAAATATTCAGTTTGCAAATCCGGTTTAGGGAGACGATCCGAAAATCCGTTTTGGCTCTGAAAGTGGCGGATGGCAGACGAGCCCCAAAAACATCACTGGCGGAAATTATTCCAAGGAGTCAAACAGATAATTTGGGAGGAAATTTTAAAAAGAAAAGAAGAAGAAGAAGAAGAAAGGCTGGATGAAATGAGACACTTGAATTGTGAACTGTCAGGAGCAAAGCATCTGAAATTTAAAGACCGGCGCCACAATGACAGGGAGCTTGGCATGCCTCACTTTTCATGCAGCTGAATTTAATCACTCTTCCTTAATAACACCATCACCGCCCTCTGATATTTATTTTTAAGAAAATAAGAAGAAGAGCTTTCTGGATCAGGCCAGTGGCCTGTTGGATCTAGCATCCTGCTCTCACAGTGGCCAACCAGCAGTGGCGTAGCAAGGTCAGGTGGTACCCGGTGCACGAAATTTCTTGTCACCCCCCCCCCATTGAAATCTAGTTGGACTCCCAAGAGACTGCGATCTACTCACAGTATTAAAAGGCTGGCTGTGATCTACCCATTATCATTGCCAGGAGTGGTTCAGCTTTTTTTAGGGGAGGGTTGGCCAAAGTGGCTGAGCTTTTTTTTGGGGGGGGGGTGTTACAGGGTTTGGGTTCTGAGTTGAGCCTCTGCTTTTCTCCTTGCCTCCACCCTCCGCTTGTTTGCTCGCCTGCCTTCTTCCCGTCCTCTCCATGCCTGCCTGCCTTCTCCAGCAGCGGGGCTGGCAAAACAAAGGGGGAAGGGGGGAAGGCCGCCGGCAAAGTGGCGCAGCTCCCCCCTTCCCCCGATGGCTCAGGGTAGGCGGGTGGGCAGCGCGCTGAATGTCACCTCCCTCGGAGATGATACCCAGGGCGGTCCGCCCCCACCGCCCCCACCTTACTCCGCCCCTGCCAACCAGATGCTTTGATGGAAAGTCCACCCCCCCCCCCAAGCAGGACCTGATAACAGCAGCACACTCCCAAATTGTGCACTTTCCTGCACTTTCAAAATTGTGGGCTTGTCCATACTTGTCCTGTCCTGTGCCAGAAGGATGCATCTGAATGGCTTTCCACTTGTCCCAGGATTCCTAGGCATGAGCCCAAGCAATTCCCCCTTGGAGAAAACACACCCTTTACACAATCTGCAGAAAACCCGATGGCCATTTCTTCCGATTTTGCAGTAAGCTGCAGGGGTTTTTTTTGGGGGGGGGGAGTGACTTGGCAAACAGAGGTGTGGACAAGCCCTGGTCTTCAGAAGCATTACTGACTCCAACCGCAGGGGCAGAGCACACTGGCGGAGGAAGAGGAGTGGGGGGGGGGAGCACCCCGGCACTGGCAGCGCGATCCCGGCAAGGTGCCATCGCGGCTGCACCCCCTGCCCACGCTGGGTGCCCTGCCCCCACAGACGGTGCGCCCCACCCCAGGACATGCCCCAGCCATGCCCTCGCCTGCTCTCCGCCCCCCCCCCCGGTGCTGGAGCATGAAGCTCCGCCACTGGCAGAGCATCACCATCTTGCCTAGCAGTCACTGCCTTCCCCTCCTTGAATTTGTGCAATGCTTTTTAAAAGCCCTGCCAGTTGGAGGCCATTGCTGCCTCCTGGAGGGGGGGGGGCGAGTTCCACAGTTTAGCTATAATGCACCCTATGTCGTTTCTTCATAAGGTTTGGTTTGCAGACCCTTGGTCATCTTTCAATGGCTATCTGTCACAGCTGCTGGATGGGACCTCCCTGTTCCAACACAAATAGGACTGAGGCATGCATGCTGAAGACCCAATCGGTGGAGCTTAAAACAAAATGAAAATCCTTCACCATTGTAACCCACCTTCTGTGGCACGAGAAGCAGAATTCTGCGTTTTGCATAACTTATGCAGATCAAACAAATCTGCATGCTTTGCGTCTTATTGGACATAATTGATTCTGCTTTTCCCATGCATGCACAGGACATTGAAGGGTCATGCTTTATTGAGCGGGGGGGGGTAGGGTGGGGAGAGGCGTTCCTATGGGCCAGAAACTTGATCACACAAACACATTCTTTTTTTGGCGATCACTCGTAGCCGAGTAAGATTGTCTTCCATGCACACGGTCTTAACAGTGAGTCCGTAAGCGACTGTGGAGGCCAATTCTGGATCCACACGTCCTTCCACAGTGGGGACATTGGTTTCCGGGTGGGAGTTGATCACGGTGAGGGTTTGCCAAGCGTGCCTTCCTCTTAGCACATTTCTCCCTTGCGTCCTGAGTTCGAGTGTCTTCAAAACCCATGACACCTTTGGTAAAGGCTGTTCCCCAATTGGAGCGCTTGCAGGCCAGTGTTTCCCAGTTGTCGGTGTTTATACAACATTTTTTTTAGATTTGCCTTGAGACAGTCTTTACACCTCTTTTGTTGACCACCAGCATTACGCTTTCCATTTTTAAGTTCGGAATAGAGTAGTTGCTTTGGAAGATGATAATCAGGCATCCGCACAACGTGACCAGTCCAACGAAGCTGATGTTGAAGAATCAGTGCTTCGACACTGGTGATCTTTGCTTCTTCCATTACACTGGTATTAGTTCTCTTGTCTTCCCAAATACACAGTTGTACTTTGGATCCCGGACACCTCGCAAGTTGAACGTTTTCGCTCCCCAACGCCGCGAACCCCGAAGTGAGTGTTCCAGTTTGCATTCATTCATTGGAACCGCAAACGTTTTGGGAGTCGAATGAACTTCTGGAATGGATTCCGTTCGACTTCCAAGGTACGGCTGTAATGTTAGTTGGGCTGTTTGGGAGCTGAACCCTTTGGCCCGTTCTGTGGTTTGTCTGTGAATGACGTCATACACAGCACCAACCCCATCCAGGACATACAGTGTGTCTTGCCAATGTGTGTGTGCTGAGCCCAGCAGTCCTCTCTCCACCACAACTAAGCTTCAGGTGAGAGGCAGGACGGCTTCCCAGTCTGTTCTATCTCCAAAGGCTTTGCCTCCTGTTTACAGAGAAGGGGTAGGGGAATGGCAGGCAGGTTGGCAAGGCTCCCTTGTGCTCCTGGCTTCCCCCAGCTGCATCCCTTCAGACTGGTACTGATGGGAGGAGGCTGTTTCTTGTTTAAACTAGGAGGTGGTTGCTTAGCAACCCATAGGAGGCTCATTATTCGGAGCCCGGAGTGATTAAGAACAACAAAAGGGGGGGGGAGAAAGAAAGAGAGGAGGGGAAAGAAGGAGGGGTGTCTGAAAGTAAAACGGATCCATTATTTAATTAACTAATTGATGATCAACTTCTTTTTAATTATTCACTTAATTAAAGAAGTGTGAGTACAACATTGGCCTTATCAGCTTGCGCTGAAATGCTGACAAGATTTCAAAGACAAAAGATTCCTCCCTGTGACTGATTCAGGCAGAAACCCACCGCTTCCTGCTTCCTTTCTAGCTAACTTCTGGACCCCCCCTCAAAAAGCTTCCCTCCCTCCCACCAAGATTTCCCCTCCAGATATTCTCCCCCATTTCCCCCCACCTCTCTGAATACACATGTAGAGCAGAGAATCTTTTTTCAGAGGGATGGGTACAGAAAAGGGGCAAGATGTAGTTCTAGGTGGGAGAGTTATGTCCTGCATGTTAAAAGATCTCTGTAAGAGTCTCTGTTAATGACAGCAATTGGGGGTGGGTGGGCTAGTTCCTTTTTTGGGGGGTGGGGGTGCTTGTCCTTCTGCCCCCTCTGGCACCACCCACAGTATAGAGAATAATAATAATAATAATAATAATAATAATAATAATAATAATAATAATAATTTATTACTTATATGCCGCCCATCTGACTTGGGTGTCCTAGCCATTCTGGGCGGTTTCCAGCAAAATATTCAAACTTATAATATAAAAACAAATATAAATCTAAGTGAAAAAGGGAGCTAGATTTCAGTAACAGGCCCAACTCAACCAAGATGCACGATCTCCTCAAACGCAAAGTTGCAAATCATAAAGAGAAGTGAATTGAGAGGGCAAAAGCAGCTCAGCTCTAAGGAAGAATTATGAGAAGAGCTCTTCAAGCCCATCCGATTTTCTTTATATTTCTTTCTTCAAAACTACACATGTGTACAGGACGATGGTCCAACAGATCAACAGATCAACAAATGCTTCATCAGATCTGAAAAGTTATTAATACTGGACTGTTATGTACTGAGCTGAATCCTAGAACAATAGGATTCAGAATCAGCAGTCTGATTGGTCTGCAGGAGCTACCCAATCCAACTCCAGGTGGAAGTGAATCCGCAACCTGATTGGCCTGCAGGAGTAGCCAATCAGGCGGCTGGTAGAAGTGAATCTGCAACCTGATTGGCCTGTAGGAGCAGCCAATCAGGCTGCAGGCAGAAGTCAATCCACAACCTGATTGGCCCACAGTTGTAGCCCTGAAGTAGCCAATCACGCAAGGCCCATTGTGTAAATAATGTATATAAGCAGATGGTTTTGGGAAAAGGGCATTCTTCTTCTCTTCTTCTCCTTGATGACTATGAGCTGAATAAAGAGCATGAAATTCACTCTCGACTCCGAGTATATTTCATGGACCCTGCTAGATTCCTCCTAGCAATCTAAGATCCCACGATGTAAAACAGGGCAGTCCAGCTTTCCATACCAAGTGGGCCACAAGACATAACACCACCAAAACCACCACCATTCTGGGCAGCTCCCAACAGAACATTAAAAACATGATAAAACATCAAACATTAATACTTCCCTAAACAGGGCTGCCTTCAGATGTCTTCTAAAAGTCTGGTAGTTGTTTTTCTCTTTGACATCTGGTGGGAGGGCGTTCCACAGGGCGGGCGCCACCACCGAGAAGGCCCTCTGCCTGGTTCCCTGCAACTTGGCTTCTCACAGTGAGGGAACCGCCAGAAGGCCCTCGAATCTGGACCTCTGTGTCCGGGCTGAACAATGTGAGTGGAGACGCTCCTTCAGCTATACTGGGCCGAGGCCATTTGGGGCTTTGAAGGTCAGCATGAACACTTTGAATTGTGTTCTGAAATGCACTGGGAGCCAATGTAGGTCTTTCATGTTCTTGTGGCCCACATACTGCCTTGTTGTACATGCGCAGTGGCGGCGGGGTGTGTGTGAGGCCAAATTTGACCCCCCCCAGCCCTTACACTGCCTTCTCAAAGCCAGGTAAGCTGTAGAAAGGAGGTGCGAAGCTATGACAGGGTCCTAGAGCCTGTGTAGTGTATGTGGAAGAAGCGGGTGGCAGGCTGGAAGCTGGAGACACAGAGACCTGCCTGCTCTGTGCTGGAGCCAGAGTTGTGACTCATGGAAAAGCCAGATCTTTTGGGGGTGTCAATGCCATGAGCCCTTCCATCTTATGCTCAGGGTACATATATAAAAAACCCCATATATTCTAAATTTTATTGTAATTATCAGTATGTCTTCATAGAGATTGTATACTGTTCTAACTCTACTAATGTTTAATGGTCTTTTAATTATCCCCCCCCCCCAGTATTTTTGCTGTTCCTGTTTAATCTGTAAGCAGTCAAGTCCCTGTCAGGGAAAAAGGAGGGGTATAAATAAATACAACAACAACAACAACAACAACAACAACAACAACAACAACAACATACGCTCCAATGTGACACGGCCCAAATCCCACACAAGTCACGTGACCCGCATGAGGTTGTGGACCCAGAAAAAAGTGCTTTTTTCGGGCATGGTGCCCTAAAATGCATGCTTCTGCTGGAAACCACAGGAGGGGAGATTTCCTCTTGGGCTCATGTTCAGCTTCCTGGTTGGCCACTGGGAGAACAGGATGCTGGACTAGATGGGCCATTGACCTGATGCAGCAAGCAACAACAACAACAACAACAACAACAACAGCAATTTTTATTATTATTTATACCCTGCCCATCTGGCTGGGTTTCCCCAGCCACTCTGAGCAGCTTCCAGCAAAAGGATAAAAATACATTAAAACTTCCCTAAACAGGGCTGCCTTCAGATTATGTTCTTATGTCCTACCATGGTCCATCCGAACCCCAAATTCTGATTAGGATAGGGTTGCCATATGCCATATATGGGAATTTCCCATATAGTATACAGGGATTCGGCCACCTGTAACAACACCTGGGCGGAAATAGTTTAAATGTCCCGGAAAATCCAGACGTATGGCAGCCCATGTCGGAAGTGTAGACTTTGGCGGATTTCCTTAAAAATAGCTCAAAAACTTCATTGTTCATTTGTTTGTTTGTTTGCATTTTTAGATTTTGCAATAACTTTGGGCAAAACTTTTTTAAAAAAAGTTCTAGAACTTTAGCCAAGAAGAGGAAAAGAAGCCCAACAACTGAGATTGCAGACCTGGGGAAAAAAAGGCTTTTTGGAGGGTGAGATCTTGGCCCGAAATCACACAAGAGCAAGGTGCCCCAAATGGCTGCCGTGCTCTTGTGGGAAAAAACCAGGATGTTCCTGTTTTCCTGGGGCAGTTGACAGGTATGTAAGAAGAGTGGTCAAGAAGTGAAAACAGGAGATGTTGACCCTTCCGAGAAAAAAAGACCCGTGCCCAGCTGGCCAGAGGCAGGACCAGTGGCGAACAGTGCCACTTGGCTGCCTGGGGCGGCACCCCCTGGGGGCGGGGCATCTCTCTGCACCGCGCATGTGTCCTGATGCATGCATTGTGATGTCACAACGCACGTGGCGGGACGAGCCAGGATGGACTGCACGTGTGCGGACATGCGCAGTCCGTCCGGGTTGGCGCTGCTGCTCTGCTCTGCTGGCGCGCTCTGAAGCTACAGAGCGCTACAGAGAGGCTTGCTCGTGGTTTGCCGCCACTGCCGCCACCTGGCAACCCACCTCCTGCTCAGGCGGAGGAGGCGAGGGGCGGGCCAGAGTGGAGCTAGGGGCGGCCTACCCCTTTGCCCCTCCCTTGCTACGCGCCTGGGCAGGGCAGATCCTCTGGAAACATTAGGGCATTTTTTGGGCATGCCTAGTCCAGGGACCCAGGTGGCGCTGTGGTTAAACCACTGAGCCTAGGGCTTGCTGATCAGAAGGTCAGCGGTTCGAATCCCTGTGTCGGGGTGAGCTCCCGTTGCTTGGTCCTAGCTCCTGCCAACCTAGCAGTTCGAAAGCACGTCAAAATGCAAGTAGATAAATAGGAACCGCTACAGCGGGAAGGTAAACGGTGTTTCCGTGTGCTGCTCTGGTTTGCCAGAAGCGGCTTTGTCATGCTGGCCACATGACCTGGAAGCTATACACCGGCTCCCTCGGCCAATAATGCAAGATGAGCGCGCAACCCCAGAGTCGGTCACGACTGGACCTAATGGTCAGGGGCCCCTTTACCTTTACCTAGTCCACTACCCTCTGTCTTTTGCCATACTTCACCTAGATCTTTAAAAGTTTTTGCAGACTCACTCAGAAACCAGGGAGTGATTCTGGTTCTCCAGTTTATTTTTCCTCCTCCTCCTGTCTGCTCTCTGTCCAGCGATCTCTCTTGTTCCCTGCCCCAACCATTCAACTAATTTGGATCTGGGCTGTGTGTTTGTGTCAACACCACTCTCCCTCTCTAGTCTCTCTCTCTCTCTCTCTCTCTCTCTCTCTCTCTCTCTCTCTCTCTCTCTCTCTCTCTCTCTCTCTCTCCCCACCCCACCTTTAATGAATTTACCTCTAATGACAAAACTGTCTCCGCAATTGGCAAATTAAAAGCAAAAGCGGTAATCAGCCCAGGTTCTTGGAAAGAGGATTTTTGTGGTGTACGGTGAACGACGGGGAGAGGTGGCAGCAGGGACCCTGATCAATTCTATTTACCCATCTGAAGTGTGATTGGATCTATTGCCAGTGGGAAAGAAAGAAAAACACATCGCTTGGGCGCTGTATGGTATTGGCAGTTCCAAGGGCTGCTGAAGTTCCAAGGGAAATGAGGTGAAATCTCAGATGTTTGCAACCTCTTTCCCCCCTCCCTTTTTTTACTTTCCTGTAAAACCCGAGGCTTGATTGATGCAATGGGAAAAAACAACGACCACTGGCCTCCCTCAGAAGGTTGTCGTGAGGGCAAAGCCTAAGAACAGAAAGGCGTTGGGAGTGGGGAGAAACTCTCTGACAGATGTTGAGCTTTTTCTTCTTCTCTTTTTGGCTAAAGTTGTTGAACTTTTTAAAAAACGTTTTGCCCAAAGTTGTTGGAAAATCTAAAAAAGCAAGCAAGAAACAAGCAAGCAAGGAAACAAACAAACATGTATAGGGCATACACTGCCCTAAGTCAACAACATCTGAAGGAGGTTGTCAGGTGGCAGAGGAACCAGCCCCCATGGCGGGGAAATAGATAAGACAAGATAAAGTCCTTACCACCTGCTTTTTATTCAATATTTACAGAGGAAAGCTTGGGAATGTGTCCTCTTGGAATAATGGCTTCATCCTGAGTAAATCTCCATCCCACCTTCTCTCTCATCAACAGCACCCACCACCCCTACAGTTGCCACTTAGGGCCATCTGTCTTTGAGCTCTTTGCTCTCCTACTTTTAAGACTCGCCAGGTTCTGGGAGATGGAGGGTCTGGAATGCTTTCTAGTGATAATGTGTCAGCCAGCTGCTCCGGCTCTGCCTCCTCCTCCTCCTCTCCCATTATTTCCCAACTCTCCCTCTCATCTTCCTCTGAGCTGTGACCTCCCTCAAACCACGGTTGTAAATCTATACTGTCTTCTTCTCCTCTGGAAAGGTTAGGCTGAGGAGGCAGCCTCCACCATTCATCCTCTGCCCAGTCCCCAACAGAGGCAGAAGTTCCCCAGCAGCAGTTCTTCAGGCCATCAGATGTCAGGAATTGATCCTGGGACCTTCTGCATGCCAAGCAGCTGTTCTAACACTGAGCTATGGCCCTTTGTGTCTTCCAGAGTGCAGCCAGAGGGCACGCTGAACTAGGAACGTTTCTTGGTTGTCCTTCTTTGGCTGCAATCTTTGGCAACAAGCCCCACTCAAGGCCATGGGACAAACTTCTGAGTCAACGCAGGGAGTCGGTATCAAGCTGGGTTGTTTGAAAGACATTATCAAAAGTCCTTCAGGCTCGCCCTTCTCCACCTCTGGAATCACTCCGGCTAATTCTCTAAGGTCCTGAGTCAAATATTCCATCATTTTAAACGATTATTAAATATCTTTTTGGGAAGGATTATAATTGTGTTCCTGATTATACAACTAATATATCTATCTATCTACCCAGATCACAAATAGCTAGACCATAATGATGATTGAAATATATAATCCCCCCCAAAGATAGTTAGACTAATTTAAACTACCCTCTGCTTAATTAAAGGAAGTCAGAGGATTAGATTTCAGATTTAAGATGCAAGAGGAGGAAAGGGGACTCAAAGTTATGCTGTGCGAGAACTAATTTTATCCCTCTGGAGAGTTTTTAAAGCTCAGAACTAGGAGAAGTCGGGGAAGCAACGAGGGCCAGGCAGAAAGGTCAAAGGTAGGAAAATGTGGCTTGCGGGATGTAGGAACCTAGAAAATGGCATCAGACCAAGTTTGTTCCTGTAGCTCAGGGGCTTGTACACCTCCTTCCAGCAAATCTCGCTCTGCTTTCCTTTGGACCACGTTAGAGAGGCTGAGAGAGGGGTCATGTTGTCTGGGCAGCCCAAAACTTCCATGCACATTTCCCAGGCTTACGTCCCAGAGAGGTCACTTCAGTTTGACTTCACCCCCAGAGGCGCACTCCATTGTCTCTTGAGAGAGATAAATGCCAACAAAATTTAAAGAACAGATGAGTAAGAGGCAACATGGGAGAAGCTTATGCAATTATGCAGGGCCGGATTTAGGGTTGATGAGGCCCTAAGCTACTGAAGGTAATGGCACCCTTTATATGTCCAGATGTCCTTTGTCAACAACAAATTGTTGCTCTTTTTGGTGTTGAATATATGCTATATTATGGACCTAATAGGTATCTCAAGCCATTTGCACATGTTGCCCTGCAACCAGTCCATGCAGAATGTAGGCACCCTATATATAGAAATGAGCAAACCAGGGATATTTTAGGGAGCAGGCTAGCAGGTGGGGCCCAGGACTTACATCATAGGAGCCTACGCAACCACAAAACAAAACACGGTTGCTGTATGTAGGTTTTATTTTATTTTTTATCTTATATTTTGGAAATGTACATCCAGTTTTTTCCCCTTTAATTTTTTTTTTTGGGGGGGCCAAGAGTGTTGGGCCCTAAGCTATACAGTGGTACCTCGCTTTACAATTGGTTCTGGAAGTCTGTACTTAACCTGAAGTGAACTTTCCCATTGAAAGTAATGGGAAGTGGATTAATCCATTCCAGACAGGTCCGCAGAGTACTTAAACTGAAAATACTCAAACCGAGGCGTACTTAAACCGAGGTATGACTGTAGCTTGTTTAAAGGTAAAGGGACCCCTGACCATTAGGTCCATTCGCGGATGACTCTGGAGTTGCAGTGCTCATCTCGCTTTACTGGCCGAGGGAGCCGGCGTACAGCTTCTGGGTCATGTGGCCAGCATGATTAAGCTGCTTCTGGCGAACTAGAGCAGCGCATGGAAACGCTGTTTACCTTCCCGCCAGAGCAGTACCTATTTATCTACTTGCACTATGACGTGCTTTCGAACTGCTAGGTGGTCAGGAGCTGGGACTGAGCAACGGGAGCTCACCCTGTTGTGGGGATTCGAACCGCCGACCTTCTGATTGGCAAGCCCTAGGCTCTGTGGTTTAGACCACAGCACCACCCACGTCCCAGCGGGTAGTCTCTTATGTTTTTAAAATATCCAGGTGCATGAAAACCTGTTTGGAGAGGAACCAAGTTGGCCCTGCCTTCCTCTGTATACTATGGAAACCTAATCTGTCATGCTATTTATTATAAATCTCCCCTCCTACCTCCCCCCTCACTAATATTCCTCTGGGGTTCTTTGCTGTTTTGTTGCTAACAACCTGTGAAACCTCTTTCAGGAGAAAACAGTGATTCGGTATTTTTTTTAATAAAATGATCATAAAGATTATGATTAGAAAGCCTCGTAACTGTTTTATAAAGCTACAGAAGATCTTGAAAGATCTTCAGGGAGGTGGTCTCAGAGGGAACTTTAATTTTCTTATTTCCCCCGATTTTTTCCGTGAACAGTTGGTTGTTAACACTGTCGTAGTTTCAAACCAAACTCTTGATGGATGTGAGGTTCTTGCCCGAGCCGTAAATGTAAATTGTTTTTCTTTTGGGGGGAGGGAAACCTCCTTTGGCCACTTGTATTTTATTTGAAATTTGCAAAACCCGAACGCGTAGCTCCTAGAAGCTGCCCCCAAAAAGCATCGGCGTTTTTTGAGTAGTTAGTCTCCCATCAAATGGCATTAATAATTTAGCCTCTAATTAAAAGTGAGGTCAAACAATGAAAAATGAGTGAGCTA
This sequence comes from Zootoca vivipara, assembly GCF_965207765.1. NCBI lineage: Eukaryota > Metazoa > Chordata > Lepidosauria > Squamata > Lacertidae > Zootoca > Zootoca vivipara. The sequence goes on from NC_142596.1 coordinate 49,028,510, forward strand.
AGTGGTTGCATGGTGATGTATGAAACCGACTCTTTCCTTTCCCTTTGCAAAAAAACAAAAACCCCAACACAGATGGATGCAAAATGTTTAGGTGGTTTGTCCCCAAAATGAATTTGCAGTCAAAGAAAGGCAGGCGGCTAAAAAGAGAAGGGTCTGAGGAAATGTATTTCGCTCAAAGAACCTTTTTGCAGGTTACAGAGCTGCGGCCTCTCAATGAGATGGTTTGCCATACACCACCTCTTCTCGGCAAAATAGTTCCGCCGTCTGCAGAACAGTTTCTCGTAATGACAGGCAGAGACAGAAGGAGAGGAAAAAGCTCCTTGATGCCCCACAGATTCACCCAGAGGATGCTGGCGAGGATTCAGAGGACCGCCGAAGAAAAAGACAATGGAGATTGCTTTGACTTTACATTCCCGAAGGAAGTTTCCAGTTCGCAACGGAGACTTTTTGCATGCTCCTGCCCTAAATCTCTGTAGCAAGCCATGTTGCCTACTCTGAAGTCATTTATATCGGGAAGACAGCACCTCTGGGCTCCAGAACAGATCACCGCCAGTGCAGAATCTGATAGTAACTGAGTGATCCAGCCTACAAGAGTTAAATACCAGGGATAAGGTTGTTGCCATTGTCATTGTTATTATTATTTATTAGATTTGTTGCCCATTTATTTTAATGTCACAAGGTTTATATGCTGGAGTGGAATAAAACCTCAAAGTGGTTTACAAAAAGAATTTATTTATTTATCTGATAACAAGAGAAGCGACAACAACAATTGTATTATTTAATAAATAAATGGGTGGGGTTTGAGGCGGGTAGGGGGTGACATTTGAAATGGACAATCGAGAGCTTCAGGTGAGCTCGTGATGGTTCCTTTGCAGGAGCAAGGAGGAAGAAGCAGTTTCTGTTCAATGGAAACCAACTATCCCTCCCAGAGCTGCTCTTTTCAACCTCAGGAGCAGTGTGGGGCTGCTCGCGAAAGGGCTTTTAAACAGCCCCACACCATGCCTCAAAGTCCTGACAAGTGGGGCTTTCAAGCACAGCCACTCTGGAAAACCGTGGCCATGCCCAGCTGTAAAATTTGGCCGCCCAACGGTGGAAATATTAAGATCTGGACCACTGGCAAGAAAAGCTTTCCTGCCCCAGACTTGGATGGACGTGCATTAGAGCAGCGTTTCTCAACCGCTGTTCCGTGGCACACTAGTGTGCCGCGAGACGCTGGCTGGTGTGCGGCGACGTGCGGCGACGAGAAGGGCGATTTGCATTGTCACGTGCCTGCCGGCCGCCAATATGCAACACTGACCCGCCGGAAAGCAATATTTCTCCTCCTCTTTCCCAAAGCTCAGTGCAAACGAGCCTGGCGGCCGCCAATACGCAACACTGACCCGCCGGAAAGCAATATTTGGCAAGTGTTTCTTAAAGTCATAATTATAATATAGGGTGGCACAGAGTTAAATTTTTTAACTTTTTTAATGGTGGTGTGCCTCGTGATTTTTTTCACGGAACAAGTGTGCCGTGGCCCAAAAAAGGTTGAGAAACACTGCATTAGAGACACAGGGAAGCTACTATACCTGTATGTCTACTCTGACTGGTCCAAGGACTCAGGTAGAGAGAGATCTTTCCCATCACCTGCTACCTGAGATCCCTTTAGCTGGAAATAGCAGCGGTTGAGTGTGGGACCTTTGGCACTCAGAGCATGTGCTCTCCCATTCAGCTACAAGGTCTCAGGAGAAGCTCTTTTCCAGCTTGGCTATGAGAGACTCTCTTAAATGGAGACAAGTGGGGATTGACAGGGCCGGATTGAGGTTTGATGAGGCCCTAAGCTACTGAAGGTAATGGGGCCCTTTATATGCCCAGCTGTCCTTTGTCAACAACTTTTTGTCACTGTTTTTTTTGTGTTGAATATATGCTATATGGTCATTTATGGACCTAATACAGGGGTCAGCAAGGTTTATCTTGCCTGGGCCGGATCGGTCCTGCGGAGATCCCTCCTTGGGCTGGATTGCACGGGCGCGTGAGCGCACATGCCCGCGGTTTTCAGCCTCTGTGCATGTGCAGACGTGATTTCCGGTGCCGCAAAAGCGAGTCCCCATGCCGCGCTGCTCTGGTTTAGCACAGTGTGCGAGCAGGCAGCTTGGTTCAGGGGCGGCTCGTGGGCCAGTCAAATGACCTCCGTGGCCCGCTTCTGGCCCATGGGTCTTAGGTTGCTGACCCCTGACCTAATAGGTATCTAAAGCCATTTGAACATGTTGCCATGCAACCAGCCCATGCAGAATGTAGACACCCTATACAGTGGTACCTCAACTTATGAACAACTCGACAACTTATGAATGGGGGTAATGGCTGCATGCTTACGAATGTCTTGACATCCGAGAAAAAACCGCGGTGGTTTTAGATAGGGATTTTTTGACTTACGAATTTTTAGATAGGGTCGCTTCGACTTACGAATTTTTCCGTTTCCAATGCATTCCTATGGGAAATCACGTTTGCAATGGTGTTTTTCGACTTACGAATTTTTCGACTTACGAAGGTGCCTTCGGTACGGATTAAATTCGTAAGTCGAGGCACCACTGTATATAGAAGTGAGAAAACCAGTGATATTTTAGGGAGCAGGCTAGCATTACTTACATCATAGGAGCCTACACAACACAAAACACTGTTGCTGGATGTAGGTTTTACAGTGGTACCTCGGGTTACAAACACCTTGGGTTACAAACACTTCGGGTTACAGACTCCGCTAACCCGGAAGTAGTACCTCGGGTTAAGAACTTTGCTTCAGGATGAGAACAGAAATCGCGTGGCGGTGGTGCGGCAGCAGCGGGAGGCCCCATTAGCTAAAGTGGTACCTCAGGTTAAGAACAGTTTCAGGTTAAGAATGGACTTCCAGAACGAATAAAGTTTGTAACCAGAGTTACCACTGTATTTTATCTCATATTTTATCTCATATGTTTTTTATCTCATATTTTTGGAAATGTACATCCAGTTTTTCCCCGCTTTAATTTTTTGGGGGGCTCCCCAAGAGAGTGGGGCCCTAAGCTATAGGTTGTTTAGCTTATACATAAATCTGGCACTGGGGATGGATCTTGGAACCTTTGTGGTGTAGTGGTTAAGAGCGGTAGACTCGTAATCTGGGGAACCGGGTTCGCGTCTCAGCTCCTCCACATGCAGCTGCTGGGTGACCTTGGGCTAGTCACACTTCTCTGAAGTCTCTCAGCCCCACTCACTTCACAGAGTGTTTGCTGTGGGGGAGGAAGGGAAAGGAGAATGTTAGCCGCTTTGAGACTCCTTCGGGTAGTGATAAAGCGGGATATCAAATCCAAACTACTCCTCCTCCTCCTCCTCCTCCTCCTCCTCCTCCTCCTCCTCCTCTTCTTCTTCTTCTTCTTCTTCTTCTTCTTCTTCTTCTTCTTCTTCTTCTTCTTCTTCTTCTTCTTCTTCTTCTTCTTCTTCTTCTTCTTCTTCTTCCACATCGGGGAAGCTTTCGCCCTCACTGGATGTTGCTGAACTACAACTCCCACCAGCCTCAGCAAGTATGTGCAGAGTTGTAGTTCAGCAACACCTGGCGAGGACGAAAGCTTCCCCGAACTTGTTTTACATCAGCATGCGAAGCTCATGCTCTGCCTTCTGAGTGATGGCGACCCTTTTCTAACAAGTCACAAATCGCTGTATTTTGTATGAGAAAATTCTGATTGTTTCCCCTTAAAGAACTTTTAGTTTACTTTCAGAAATAACAGCATCCATTTGTCAAATGTTAATATTCCCTTGATGTCCAGAGGACATACCTTGAAAGTTATTTATATAATGGTGATTATATATATATATATATATATATATATATATATATATATATGAGAGAAACAATGTTCTCATTTCCTATTTTCCACTCAGCTACAGAATTACCGATCAGCTGTAATTTGAAACACAATTATACAGGCTGTGAATACGGCGAATACCAACGAAGTTAAACACAATCAAGCCCTCTGTGGAACCTGCTGGCTTACAGTTTAGTATCATTTAAGGGGTTTGTACCAAACCTTTTGTAGTAGATTAAAGACAGATATCTTGTTTGTTACAATCAGACCTGCCGTTTCAGTTTTATAAATTTTTAAAATATTAATTATCGCCGGAAAAGTACACGGAGGTGAAAACATAAAAGGCTTTCCTGCTTAGATGGCAACTATTTGGTGTTTGGCGTTAGATTAGCAAAAGGACAGGTTGGGAATTTTAATCCAGCTTGTTAAGTTATTAAATTTTCTTTATTTACAGACAGATCTTACTTTCATTAACATTGTAACAGGTGCTCATTAAGAATTTATCATGGACAAGGCAGAGGGAGAGAGAGAACGAGAAGAGGGAGAGAAAGTTGCCTTCCCTCGTGCCTCTTTATTTTCACTAAGCGGGCATCCGGAAGGTTAAAAAGAAATAACAATTAGGGGAGAAAGAAATGAAATTAAACCACGGAAATTCCACGTCATGGCAACTTCAATTCTGCACTTTTTTTTTTTTAAAAAAGAAGCTTAATTCTCAGATGGATAAACAGATCAAAGTAGGGGTACTTAGCAGGGAATCATCCAAATGTTTTTGGACTACATTACCCATCAGCCTCAGCCTGTGTGGCCAGCGATCAGTTGTGGAATCTCTGGTGCCAAGTTGGCTATCACTGGATTAATGAATGAACAACAACTTTGTCCTGATTTCAGTTTTTGGGAATTTGGCAACCCTACTGAAGTCTCCAGATTTGCCCGACTCCTTCCACGTGCCAGCATACCTGCCAAGTTCCTGCCAGAAAAATAAGGGATCGGCAGACTGGAAGTAGCGCTGCCCCCATTTTGGAACTGGGCGGAGCATGCTCAGAAGCGACTTTCGATGCTGCTCTGCCCAGTTCCAAAATGGCCGCTGCGCCAGAAATCGCTTCTGTGCATGTCCAGAGCCTCCCCTGGCCAGTAAGTAAACCAGGAAAAAACAAAAAAATCCATTTTTCCAGCTGGGAACGGCTGGAAAAACGGGGGTTTCCCGGGGAATACGGGAGACTTGGCAGCTATGGGTGCCAGGGGGAGGGATTGAATCTCCAGGTGGGGATGAGTGCCTTTAATAATAATAACAAAAAACATTTTATTAAGAAGACTGTGTATGAAGCTTGCAGGCTTAAGCCCAGCAGGAGCTGTCTGCAAATTATAGCATCCGCCCTCTTGTGCTCTCTTCTCCCAATTAACCTCCATCTCCAGGGCCTTCCCTGTGACATCACTGGGGAATGCCCCGTGACATCATCAGGGGCTGCCCCTAGGTCTCAGGTTTGGGCCCTGAAATCTCAGGGCCTGGCGTGCTCCTGCCCTGGCGACCTAGTCAGGACTCCTGATTTGTAGAATACCAAATAATTCCAGGGAAGAGCAGCCTTTTGCTGTGCCTCCTATCAGTTTTGTGGGCTCCGGTGTCACCAGTTCTCCAAGAATCACACGGATAATTTTCAACACAGTTGTCGTCAAGCAAAACCCTTTCCCCACTATTTTACAAAGGTGTCATTCTGCACCCCCCCTCAAATCTACTCATGCTGAAAGGGTAGATTTCTCAAAGTACAAACCCGTTACCCACTTCTGCTCCCCCCTTTTTTCTTTTTTTACATTTTTAAGTGAAGACTAATAGAATTTTAATATCATCGGTAATCACACTAAAAACTCCAGTTCAAAATTCCTGAGCATCGCTCCGGCGCTCTGCCTCTAATTAGCATAATCATTTACTGAGCCCCTCAGAGCCCCATTTTACAAGCTTTTTATTTTCCGTAAACAGTTTCCTTTCCTTTGTGTTCGGGAACGAAGGACGAGGGGTAGCACTTCCAATGCAGTCATAAGAGCATAACAAGAGCCTGCTGCTGGATCAGGCCAATGGCCCATTTAGTCCTACATCCTGTTCTCACAATGGCCAACCAATTGCCCCCGGGAAGCTCACAAGAACGTCCTGGGTCCACGGTCCTCTCCCCATTTGCGCTCTGGGATTAAGAGAAAAACCGCTTCTAAATAGTCTCTGGAATACTCTGCCAATAGAGATTCTGCACGCTCCTTCTGTGCCAGCTTTTAAATGCCCATTGGAAACTTTTATATTCCGCCAAAACCTATGCAGGCCATGAAGAAGAAGAAGAAGAAGAAGAAGAAGAAGAAGAGGAGGAGTTTGGATTTGATATCCCGCTTTATCACTACTCGAAGGAGTCTCAAAGCGGCTTACAATCTCCTTTCCCTTCCTCCCCCACAACAGACACCCTGTGAGGTGGGTGGGGCTGAGAGACTTCAGAGAAGTGTGACTAGCCCAAGAGGGTGCCGCTGTGGTCTAAACCACTGAGCCTAGGGCTTGCCGATTGGAAGGTCGGCGGTTCGAATCCCCATGACGGGGTGAGCTCCCGTTGCTCGGTCCCAGCTCCTGCCAACCTAGCAGTTTGAAAGCACGTCAATGTGCTAGTAGATAAATAGGTACCACTCTGGCGGGAAGGTAAACAGCGTTTCCGTGCCGTGCTCCCTCAGCCAGTAAAGCGAGACGAGCGCCGGAAGCCCAGAGTTGTCCGCGACTGGACTTAACTGTCAGGAGTCCTTTACTTTATCTTTAAGAGTACATCCATCCACAATGGTTATTTCATGCCTGTGATGTGTGTGTGTGTGTTTGTGTGTGTGTGTGTGTGTGTGTGTGTGTGTGTGTGTGTGTGTACATATATATATGGTTTTCCATTCACAGAAAAATAAAAGAAAATCAAAAGATATAGAATTCCCCAAATTCTCAGACTTCCACCCTCCCTTTTGTGGAGTTTACTAGTAACCATTTTCACCGCATATCACATTATCCTCCATTTGTCCACAAAACACTATTTTCTCCTATAGTTCTTTTCTCCTTGCAAGTGTTTTTAACTTTACACTGTTCTGTCAAATATAGTACATATTTTTCTCAGTCCTTCTTAATGTTTTTGATGCCTGTTCTAAGCCATTTTTAACATGGTTTTCCCAGTACGGTTTTAGGTTTTCATTGCTGTAAACTGTTTTGATACATATATATTTTAATGTCTCAGCGGTATACAAAAATTTGTTATAAATAAATAACCCTCTTTGTTATTTCAATTCGGCTAAGCCAATGTGGCGATACTTCAGCACAGTTTCATCTCTTAAGCTGTCTATTGAGAAATCTGGCATGCTCCTTTGGCCAGCAGCTGTAAGCGATAGGCACTTCAGCTCAGATAACTTGCAGATTTCGATATTCAAATGCAGACCAAATGGATAACATACCCTCCTGCATTTCTCCAGTGAAAATAGGGACGTCCTACTCAGTGATGATGATGTTATTATTTATACCTGCCCACCTGACTAGGATGCACCAGCCATCCTGGGTGACTTCCAACATAGATAAACTATATAAATAAAAATGTAAATGTTCATTTGTTCATAGTCACAAATCTCCGAAAGTTCTTCACCGATCACTTTGAAATTTTGACACAACGTTGCATTTGAATATGGGAGTGTTTTTATATAATTAGATTCTATAGATGTCACACCTGTGACAGGTAAAAACATGTTTTCTTGGAAAAAACAGTGCCATCTGTTGGACGCCAAAGCAACACACACTAAGTACTCCGATGCGAGTGTGCAGAGGCTGCTGGGAGCGGCTGGTCTGTGGCTCCTTCTGGGAGGGCGGGGGTTGGGGAATTTTCAAGTACACGCGTGGGTGGGGGAGTCTCTTTTTTTTGGGGGGGGAATGCTTTTAATGGAAGCCACAGCAACATGTGGCCGGGTACAGCTAGTAACATAATAAAACATTAAACATTTTTTTTTAAAAAACCTTCCCTATTCAGGGCTGCCTTCAGATGTCTTCTAAAGGTTGTATTGTTACTTATGTCCTTGGCTCAGGGGTAGATTATCTCAATCAACAACGTGAGAATGAATGGGAGGAACTGAGGTCTCAGAAATTTCCTGGACAATACGAGCCCTTTCCCGCAGAGCTGCAGGGACAGAGTGATATCCCATGGGCATTCACAAAGTCCCAAGGCTCATGGTGGGTTTCCAAATTGACGTCAGACTCTGTGTGACTCCAGGCTTCTTCCAAGTCGGTGGTGAAGGCCACACCCCATCTCTTGTAGGCAAGGGGGATCAGCCTTCTGTAAGCATGGCTAGTCCAACAGGGGGCTGCAGTGTGAATGAATGAATGAATGACAAGTCATGAATGCTTTGCATGGCCCCACCCTCAAAGCAAGCTTTGGGTTCCAACTTTTGGATGGATTTTCTTGGTTTTTGACCTTGATGGGCTGGGTACACTTCTGACCCACTAAAAGCCTCTGTACTCAACCATCTCTTAGGAGATTTGTCAGCCAGAGCCAAGAGCTTTTGGAATAATAAATTAACTGAAGCTTTTAATCACAGATTGAAAACAGGCATATCTGTTAATCAGGTGAGTCACTAGCCTTGTAGCGAAAGACACTCTCTCTCTCTCTCTCTCTCTCTCTCTCTCTCTCTCTCTCTCTCTCTCTCTCTTGTCTCTCATGCTCCAAATGTATCTTTGCTTGAAGAAGGAGACCAGAAGACCAGAAGGCTGTTTTCCCCAAGCCCCTCCTACTTGCCCCACCATTGAAACCCTGTACAACATCAGGTGTGGGGTTGGTAGAGATTGGCTGTATGAGAAACTCGGTCAGGCAAGCTGGTTCCACAATAAGAGATTTTGGGAGAGGGTTCTCATTCGCAAATTACCTGGCAAAATTGCAAATACCCAAGTATAGACATTCTTTTACCTTGGCCAGATTTAATGTGTTGCCCTCTGCACTGTTGCTAGGTAGATATGAGGGTAAACCATATGAGTCACGTGTTTGCCCATGTGGCTCATCGGAAGTGGAAACAAATTTGCATGTATTGCTGCACTGCAGTCTCTACGAGGATCTACGCTGGACCTTTATCGCCCCAGCCTTAAAGGTAAAGGTAAAGGGACCCCTGACCATTAGGTCCAGTCGTGACCGACTCTGGGGTTGCGCGCTCATCTCGCATTATTGGCCGAGGGAGCTGGCGTATAGCTTCCAGGTCATGTGGCCAGCATGACGAAGCCACTTCTGGCGAAGCACACAAAAACGCCGTTTACCTTCCCGCTGTAGCGGTTCTATTTATCTACTTGCATTTTGATGTGCTTTCGAACTGCTAGGTTGGCAGGAGCTGGGACCAAGCAACGGGAGCTCACCCCGTCACAGGGATTCGAACCGCCGACCTTCTGATCAGCAAGCCCTAGGCTCAAAAGCTTAAAAATGAACCAGAATCCCAACGTTTGAGAGCCTTGGTAGAAGATAAGGTCCCTGAAATTACGATCAATGTTGCCAAATTCTGCGTTGCTGCTATTAGACGCAGGAAACAAGAGCTTTCCAATGTCAATACGCAGGCGAATGCGAATATTTAGTTTTATTTATGTCCTTTACAGTGTTGTCATGGCCTAATTTGTATTGAAATTGTCCTCTGCTTATCCCTGTGTTATCCTTCTTTGATCAGTTGTATGAGTCGTTTTGGTCTGTGACCGTTTAATAAAATTTGAATTTGAATTTGAAAGCTGGTTCCTGCAGAAAGCTTGGACCTTGTGCTGAGTATCAAACTGGCAAGGGCTATTATCCTGCAGTTCCTAAGTGCTGTGCAAGGAAGATGGCAGGTGGGTGGGGCGACATCCCTGATAATCCCCTGATATGCTCTCAGGTGATTGGCAGGTGGGTTGATGGCCAAAGTTGGCCTGCGGGGAAGGCGCCTAGTAAGAACAAGGCACAATGAAAATAGGCACATCTTAAGGAAAAGTGGGACATTCCGGGATCAAATCACAAACCTGAAAAAGAGGGACACTTGGAGAGTCTGATCCTGCTGTGACAAGCTTCCCTCTCCCCTGGTCTCCTAGAACCAGAAGAGGCATGAAAAGAGCAGAGGAGAGGTTCATGACATGCAGACATAGTCTCCAGTTCCTTTGATTTTCAGCCTCAGCAACTGACAATGGGGACAAGGCCTACCAGAGATGGGCTGCTGTGCTCATTAGGCCTGACACTCCTGTGCCGATCCTGTTTTTAGTAATAAAGAGTTAACTCTTGTATGGTGTGATTTACCTTGGACAATTCTGCATTTTAGATCTTGCGCTGAGCAAAGAGGTTGGATGAGATCAGGAGCAGGGAACCTCAGACTCAGGGGCCGATTGCTCCGTCACGCCCCTGGAATTCTCTCCAGCCCACGCCCCTCACTGGCCCTGCTCCCCATGCTCCCTGAGTGCATTTGCCTGGCTGGAATATGCCCCTTCCCTGTGATCATGCCCCTTCCATGCCCAGAGAGAGGTGTGTGTATGTGGACAGGAAGGGGCAGAAGTTACTCTGACACTTCCTGGCTGGAACACAGCTGTACACAAGCTTTGAGCAGGACCACTTGCTTTGGGTTTCTGCCCGTCCCATGCTGGCATTCGGCCCCTGGGAGATTGCTATGAGGGGGATATGGCCCTCAGGCTCCAAAAAAGGACCCCTGCCCTTTGATCCCCCAAGATCCCTTACAGTGCTTAGGATTCTCCCAATTGCTTTAGATCAGGTCAGGAAGCGCCTTGCATGTCAATATATTGTACATAATTTTGTACATTTCAAAGGGCTTACAATAAATAAATAAATATATATGAAGTGAAGATGATCCTTCTTGATAAAATGAAGGCTCAGAAGTCGGCGTGCCAGCTTGTAAGCAGTCATGGGCATCAGCCTTCCTGTTCCTTTTTTTTTTAAAAAAAGAAAAGAATAGAAAATCTTTTTAGAGCGTGGCTTTTAATATTCATGGCGCTGCCGACAATTTGTCTCCCCCTTGTTACTGAGCTCTCCGGCGTCTGTGTTTTCTCATTGTGTCTCTGGACAGACAGTTTATTCAGTGCCGCTAAGGCTCAAAAGTGATTGTGCTCCGTAATTTGAGGAGTTCCACGGATGGAACATCAAAGATATCTCCGAACCCTGCTCTGTCTCTCAAGGCGGATTCCCACAAAGGGCCCTTTCCTAAATTAAAAGGGATTTTTCTCGGCTTTTCGTAAATCCACGCCGCGAAATGTACAGAGGGCAGGGCTGGGAGAACGCCGTTCCGTCCCACTGCTCTGCCAGTGCGGTGTTTGTGTTGCGAACCTGTGCGTGGTGGATGCAGGAAAAAGCGCAGAATTCCGTATCTTGAGAATCGTCTCTTGGGAACAAACGGCAAGTTTCTAGCCCCCGTGTCGTGCGTGGAATGGTGTGAGCTCTCCAGGGTGGCTGAACAGGAGTTTCGGGGTTTGTTGCCCGCCATACAGAAGCAGAGCTAGCTGCTCCACCACCCGGAGTGGTGGGGGCAGTGTGAGCAGCAAGCGTCCCAGGGGGTGGCGTGGCGATTTCACCCCCCCCCCCAGGGATGACACTCGGGGCAGCCCGCACCCACCGCACCCCCTTCCTCTGCCAGAGCCTCCATAGCCCCTCCCCATTTCTTCTACCTGCATAATTTTTCCAGGTTGCAGAACCCGAGCTTTTCTTGATTCTTGGGCACTGAATTTAAATGATTATCATAGGACGTTGTTGTTGGTATTGTTATATGTTTGGGGTGGGGTCAGTATGGATGATACCCCGAGTGCATCCATGCCTGCGGAGAATTTAGTGGCAGAGGCTGCAGAACCAGCCAAGCAGGCTGTTTTTGTTAAGGGAATGGCCTCGGCTGGCCAGTTAAGTAATGCTCTTTTCCATATACATTGGTACCTTTGGTTTACAACCATAACCCATTCCGGAGGTCCAGTTGTAAGCCAAAACAAGTTGTAACCCAAGGCGCATTTTCGCCAATGGGGCATTAAAAATATGGTTGTAATCCCCCCAAAATGGGGTGTAATCCCCAAAAAATGGGTTGTAATCCAAAAAAAGGGGACACGCACTTCCAGGTGTGACTGTGAGCATTTTCACCCCTCCCATTCTGAAAATCTGGTGATATCTGCTGTTGGGAGGGAACAGTTAGGAATTGTTACTTTGTTGTTTTTCATTCCTGACTCTGCTCTCTGCTGTGTGCTGTGTGCAGTTTAATATCTTCTGTAGACAAGATGGCTAAGTGAGAGGCTGTAACACTCACAAAGCCAGATCTGTAAATATGCAGTAGTTAATAGAAATAAATGAGGAATGTTTTGAAACCTCTACAAATGCTTCTGCTGTTCACTGCTGATTTGGTGCTCATAAAGCCCAGTTATGAGTCCATGATTCCCGGGTGTATGCTGAAGGTGTTCCAGACGTCCTGCCCAGGCATAGGGGCCTAAGAAGACCTGGACAGATCCTGGCATTTACCCACATATGGTAGCAGGCGGATGGTTGCTGGTAGCAGACTGGTGGTTGCAGATGGCTATTGATGGTTGGATAATTGGATGTTTCTGATCCATTTCCATCTGATGCTGCACATCGGAGTTGAGCTGTGAGCTGAAGCTGTTTTTCAAGCTGCTGTTTGATTTACAGAAAGGTATGTTGCTGGCTGCCAGGAAGACAGCAGAGACGCTTTTCCAGTTTGCCTGTTAATTGTGCTGAGTGGGGAGAGAAGTTGCTGAGAGAGTCAAGAGTATTTGGGGTGCATGAAGGGAAGTGTCTTGCTGTTAACTAAACACAGGCATGGCTTCTGCACATTCTGGCCAGATGTCTCTATCTTTTCCTCTCCTTACACCAGAGACCTATCCTACATGGCAGGTCAAAATGAAAGCACTTTTACAAAGGGAAAAGCTTTACCATATTATAGAAGATGACCCCCCTAATGAGGATGATGATGGATGGCCAGCGTGGCATGAGGCAGACATGAGAGCCAGGGGGACAATTATTCTGAGTGTCCAGGACCAGTTGTTGGTCAACTTGGAGAACCAGCAGACTGCACGGGCTGTTTGGAATAAACTTCGAGATATGCATCTAAGACAAAATGCAGGATCCAGTGTGCTTTTCTTTAAAAAGCTGTGTAGGCTGGAATTGCAGAAAGATGGTGATTTGCCCAGCCATCTAGCCCAATTAAAACGTCTCAGACAGGATCTTGTCCAGCGAGACTTAAATATTTCAGAAGCTGTTTTTGCAATGCTTATCATAAACAGTTTGGATGAATCTTATGATGCTGTAGCTGCTCAATTGTCGTCTTTGCCCAATGACCGTCTAACAGAAGATTATGTGTCTAGCGTGCTCTTGAATGAGTGGGATCGCAGACAGACTGCTAGAGAAAGCAGGGACAAGGCTGTTGGAAATGCCTACAAGCCTTCAACAGGGGAAAGTGAAAGTGTTGCAAAAGCTCTTAAAATGCGCCGCTGTTTTTCTTGCGGAGAGGTCGGCCATTTTAAAAATCAGTGTAAAAACTCTTCAAAGAAGAAGGGCAACTTCAAAGGCAAAGGGGGAGGAGGCCGAAAACCCCAAGGGCCAGCTGCATCAAAGGCTTTGATTTCACGCAGTTCTAATCAACTCACACGTTCTGTTTTTGTTGTCGACTCAGGAGCCACAAGGCACGTGGCCAATGATAAAAATCTCTTTCTTCATCTTGAGAAACAGGGAGGAGCAATTCATCAAGCGGATGGAACGACTATTAAAAGTTTGGCTCAGGGAACGGTTTCTTTGCAGAACCTTAATGCAACAGTTAAAAATGTTATGTATGCTCCTCATTTGCAGGATAATCTCTTGAGTGTTTCTCAGCTAGACGCTCAAGGATTTAAAGTGGTGTTTGCAAACTCTCGGTGTGAAATTCTTCGAGACAACAAACTCATTCTTTATGCTAAGTGTGTTGATGGTTTATATGTATTGCCTTTTGTTACAGGTACAGCTGCTGGAGCAACTAAAGAAACTGAAAAGGCGTGCTGTAATATATCAGTAGATAAGAATGAGAAATTGCATAACCATTGTATTCATGATTATCATCGTTTGTTTGGTCATTTGCATTTCCAGGCAGTAGGTAAAATGCAAAATATGGTTGAGGGCATGAAAGTTCAAAAGTGTCCTTATCATATGAAATGTGTCTCATGTGCAGAGAACAAAATTAAGCAAGCTCCCAAAGGTACAAAATCTGGGAGGGAGGTTAAGAAACCTTATGAGATTGTGCATGCAGACTTGGTTGGACCTCTAGCGCTCTCTAGAGGAAACTCATGTTATTTTTTGGTTCTGATAGATGCCTATTCTAGATATGTTTGGGTCTATATGTTACAAAAGAAGTCTGAAGCCTTCTCTAAGTTTCAAAAATTTTGTGCATGGCTCAGGAATGTTCACGATGAGCATGTACGTTGTCTTTTCACTGACAGGGGTGGAGAATTTTGTTCAGAACAGTTTGAAAACTTTACTGCAGAACAGGGCATAGAGCACATGACTGCCACGCCCAGATCTCCATGGCAGAATGGTTTATGTGAAAGAGTAAACCAGACCTTGCAACAAGGAATTAAAACTCTGTTGCATGATTCAGGCCTACCCAACCCCTTTTGGGCTGAAGCTCTATCGTGTTTCACCTATATTTACAACCGCAGATATCAATCAGCCATTGATTGCACCCCATACGAAATGCTGTTCAAAAGGAAACCGTTTGTAAAACATTTAAAAATTTTCGGTTCTGAAGTTTGGGTGCACACTCTGCAAGGTGACAAACTGAGCAAATCTGGTCAACATGGCATTTTTCTAGGTTATGAAAAAGGTTCTTATCGTGTGCTGATGACAGACACAAACACAATTAGGCTGACCAGAAGCATGGATTGTAATCCAAAATGGGACAAAGTTGGCATTTTTCAATGTCATCCCATTTCAGATGATGAGGTGGTGAAACCAATTAACAAAGAGGCAAAACCTGTAATTGATGCTGATGGTAGCACAGATTCTGACACTGATACAGATGATCAGAATGAAAAGACCTCTTTTAAGAAATCAGATGGGTCTGACACTGATCTAGAGGTAGAATCTTTGCCAGATACAGGTCACCATTCTCCCAAGGAGGAGGAACCAGACCCAGAGGATCCCAGAGTATTGCGTAGATCTGAGAGAACTACCAAGGGACAAGCACCTAAACGATTTTCTAAAGAATTTGCTAAAGCTGCTATTTCAGATATGGCTGCCACTAGCAATCCAAACTCAGTTTTTGAACCAACTAACTACAAAGAGGTTCAAAATTTACCTGAAAAAGATGCCGAACCTTGGCTTAATGCCATGAAAGCTGAATTGAATTCCCTAAAGCAAAATGACACGTGGGAATTGGTTCCAGTAGAACCAGGCATGAAACTTGTAGACAGCAGGTGGATTTACAAAACCAAGACTGATCAGACTGGTAAAGTGGTCAGATATAAAGCCAGATTAGTTGCACGTGGTTTTTCTCAAGTTCCTGATCAGGACTATCATGAGACATATTCACCGACAGTCAAATTTGAGACAGTTAGGCTGTTGATGAAAATTGCTGCAGAAGAGGGCATGACCATATCTCATCACGACGTAAATACTGCGTTTTTGTACGGAATTCTCAATGAGAGTATTTACATGTCACCGCCAGACGGAGTGCAGATAAAAAAGGGAATGGTGTGTAAATTAAAAAAATCCCTGTATGGTCTAAAACAAAGTGCTCGATGCTGGCACACTAAGCTGACAGAAGTGCTGTTTTCCTTAGGTTTCCAGCAAGGAAAGGCTGATTCTTGTGTTTTTGTTAAAGAATCTAACCAGCACAAATTGTACTGCATTTGTTTTGTGGATGATATTTTGTTTTTCTGGAAGGATGCAAATATTTACAAAACCACTCTTGCAAAACTGCAAAAGCATTTTGATATGAAAGACCTAGGGGAAGTCAGCAATTATCTCTCACTGGAAGTAGAGAGAAATAAGCAAGGTGATGTTTTGCTGCATCAATCACGTAAGATCAATGATGTGATTGAAAAATTAAATCTGACAGATGCCAATTCTGTAGACACCCCCATGGTCACAGGGTACCAACATGATACTAATGCTAATGTTTTTCCTGACACTACATTGTTCAGAAGTGTTTTGGGTAAACTTAGTTTTATAGCAAGGTGCACAAGACCAGACATTGCTGTTAGCGTAAATTTGCTCAGCAGATATGTAAATCAACCTACAGTGCAAGACTGGAAGGCACTGAAACGCATAGTTAGGTATTTAAAAGGCACTATGCATTACAGGTTGAAGCTTACTAGCCAAAAATCTGGAGGTCTTGAGATCTATGCCGATGCCAGTTTTGGTAGTGATACAACTGATGGCAAGAGCACCTCAGGTGTGTGTTATTTGTACAATCAGTGCCTATTTGATTGGTCTTGTAAGAAACAGGCAACAATAAGCATGAGTTCATGTGAAGCAGAACTCAACGCTTTAAATTTTTCCCTCATGAATGTAGAGTGGTTGTTGCAACTATGTGAGGATATGAGAGTAAAAATTTGTTGTCCAGTTCAAGTTTATCAGGACAACAAAGCCTGCATAGAACTAATCCATTCAGAAGGGTGCAAGCAAAGAACAAAACATTTGCTAATCAAATTGCACCGTGCCAGAGAATGCATTCAGAAAGGAGTTGTAAAAGTCTCATATATGCCAGGGAAAGAAATACCTGCTGATGCTTTGACTAAAGCTGTTAATAAGGAACAACTTGGTATATATGTAAAGAAATTGCTTTTGTGCTAGATTTTCATAATGGTCAGAATGAAAAGGGGGAGGTTGTGAGCATTTTCACCCCTCCCATTCTGAAAATCTGGTGATATCTGCTGTTGGGAGGGAACAGTTAGGAATTGTTACTTTGTTGTTTTTCATTCCTGACTCTGCTCTCTGCTGTGTGCTGTGTGCAGTTTAATATCTTCTGTAGACAAGATGGCTAAGTGAGAGGCTGTAACACTCACAAAGCCAGATCTGTAAATATGCAGTAGTTAATAGAAATAAATGAGGAATGTTTTGAAACCTCTACAAATGCTTCTGCTGTTCACTGCTGATTTGGTGCTCATAAAGCCCAGTTATGAGTCCATGATTCCCGGGTGTATGCTGAAGGTGTTCCAGACGTCCTGCCCAGGCATAGGGGCCTAAGAAGACCTGGACAGATCCTGGCATTTACCCACAGTGACGTGGTTGTAATCCATAATCCACCAAGGTACCACTGTAATCCATAATCCACCAAGGTACTACTGTACAAAGAGGTTGCCATAGAGACAGATGGGTGGGTCATTTCCCACCTCACCTGGTTTGGTCACCCTAGGCATGATGGACTTTTCAGCTTTCCATTTCAAAAAATGCTGGTTGCTAAAAAGTTGTGCCATGGCTTGGGAAATCAAAAGATATTTTTGATAGGGTCTAAGGCAGGCATAGGCAAACTCCGGCCCTCCAGATGTTTGGGACTACAACTCCCATCATCCTTAGCTAACAGGACCAGTGATCAGAGATGATGGGAATTGTAGTCCCAAGCATCTGGAGGGCCGGAGTTTGCCTATGGCTGGTCTAAGAGATAGAAGATAGGGTGCAGCAAATGGGGAGAAATATATATTAAAACCCCATCGAAAACAGCATAGGAAGTCATCAAAACAAAAGAAAAAAATATTACGCATTGGAGTTTATACGTGAAACTTTTGGAAATTTAATGAAATATAACTAAAAAGAGATATTCCGGCTAAATTAGTATGCCGTAATTTAGTTTTGCTTGGTATGTAAACTGTGTGTAAAATTGCATAGAAATCATAAAAGATGATTGCCAAGTACTTGCAGCCAGATGGGTGGGGAATAAATAATAAATTCTTCTTCTTCTTCTTCTTCTTCTTCTTCTTCTTCTTCTTCTTCTTCTTCTTCTTCTTCTTCTTCTTCTTCCTCCTCCTCCTCCTCCTCCTCCTCCTCCTCCTCCTCCTCCTCCTCCTCCTCCTCCTCTCCCTCTCCCACTTCCACTTCTTGCAGTCATCATCCATCATCATCATTTAGCATTACCTGACATTTTCAGAAGATAAAATTCTTTGGTTTTAAAAAAAGCTGTTGATGTGCTTCTTCCTCAAATGTAGACTTACCAAGCTATCTGTTGCCCGGAATAATAACACATTTGAATTCCTCACACCCCAAAATATATTTTTAACACCCCACATTGAGTTTTTTTTTGCAAAAAACCATGTTTCACCCCCTAAAATGACAGCGCAGCACCCCACTTGTCCCCAGTGCTATTTTTCTACAAAACGAGGTGCCGGAACACACCATGAACACCTCCCTCTGGCAATGACATCTACCGCAGAGGTTCCAGAACTGAGTTCTGGTGAGTTATCCATGGAAAAAAGCTCTTCCTGTCTCTTTCCCCCAGGATGATGACACCCCTTGCAGCTAGGCACTTGCCTGAGAAGACCAGTCCTGGACTCCAGTACCACCTCCCTGCAACCCCCCTGCCAGAATGGCTTTCACGTGATTTCAATAGTCTTCACGTTTCCCACGGACTAAAACCGCCCGCAAATTGCAGAGGATTTATTTTCGGCTCTGAACATGTGGGCCAGCATCTGCGATAGATACCTAAGCAAGCTCCCGAACTATCTCCGACCGCGAACGGTGGGCGCCCCCCTCTTTAATAAACTCAACGGCTGCTCTCGCCGAGCTCCCTTTTCCAGCATCTGGTGAACTGTCAAGTTGCGCTTAAATATTTTAACAAACAAGTAAAAATATTTTTACTGTTGCCTCGGATGGCAGTAAAAATATAAGAGGCGCTTGCTTATGGCGTCTTGGAGAAACACTTCAGCGAGAACAGCGTGCTGCTTAGCTTGACAACACGTTCCAGGCCAGCTGCCTCTTTAAGGGATGGAAATCCTTCAAGCCCAGAGCTGTACAACCACTGCGGCTTTTGGAGGGCCGTGTGTGGACCAGGGGGTGTCACAGTTATTGAAACTGGAGAAGGAGGCTTGCAATAGATCTAAGTGAGAGGTGAGAGACTTTGTGCTGGCCACCAGGCAATGGCTTCTTCCACCTGCCTTGCCCCACCCTCCAGCCCCTAGGAGCCTTCATAAGGGATCTTTTTCCAGAGGACGAATTGTGAGAGGTGGGAGACATTGTCCATCATCATGAAGGGAGGGGAGGGTTCCCCCTGTGCTTCGTCACCTCTAGGAAGCATGTGCACTTTATTGAGCTGAACAGAGTGGAAGATTATGAGTGGGGAGAGAGTGCCTGAATCACAACTTGTTTCGCGTTGCTGTTTTGCTAATGTCGCTAATATTGTTTTACAGATTATACTTGGTGAATCCTATGACTTTTTAATAATAATGACACCCAGCCTGTTTTTCAGCGGTTGTTTTGTTAATGGTGTTTTATAGATTGTAATTGTTTTACTGATGCCTTGCTAATTATTCTGCCTGAGTTATGCTGTATTTGCGATGTTATGCTGGCGTTATTTATTGTTTGTAAGCCGCTTTGGGATTCATTTGAAAGAAAAGCAGCCTAGAAATATCATCCATCGGCCATGCCAGATATTGGAAGGGCTCTGTAAATGATCGGCAGGGCTGTACAAACGGAACCATGCAAACACAACCCGTTTAGGAAAGAATATATTTTCTGTCCTTACAGATCAATTTTGGCCCAAAGCTTGGCATTTGGGGAGGTGGGGTGTCGGCAGTCAGTGACTGATAGCTCAGTTGGTAGAGCATGAGACTCTTGATCTCAAGAGTTGTGGTTTCGGACCCCACATTGGGCAAAAAGGTTCCTGCATTGAAGGGGGTTGGGCTAGATGACCATCATGGTCCCTTCCAACTCTACAATTCTAGGATTCTGTTCTATGAATCAGTCAATCAATAAGTCTGGCCTTGCTTGTTGTTGTTTAGTCGTTTAGTCGTGTCCGACTCTTCGTGACCCCATGGACCATAGCACGCCAGGCACTCCTGTCTTGCACTGCCTCCCGCAGTTTGGTGAAACTCATGTTCGTAGCTTCGAGAACACTGTCCAACCATCTTGTCCTCTGTCGTCCCCTTCTCCTTGTGCCCTCCATCTTTCCCAACACCAGGGTCTTTTCCAGGGAGTCTTCTCTTCTCATGAGGTGGCCAAAGTATTGGAGCCTCAGCTTCAGCATCTGTTCTTCCAGTGAGCACTCAGGGCTGATTTCCTTCAGAATGGATAGGTTTGATATTCTTGCAGTCCATGGGACTCTCAAGAGTCTCCTCCAGCACCATAATTCAAAAGCATCAATTCTTCGGCGATCAGCCTTCTTGATGGTCCAGCTCTCACTTCCATACATCACTACTGGGAAAACCATAGCTTTAACTAGACGGACCTTTGTCGGCAAGGTGATGTCTCTGCTTTTTAAGATGCTGTCTAGGTTTGTCATTGCTTTTCTCCCAAGAAGCAGGCGTCTTTTAATTGTCACCATCTGCAGTGATCAAGGACTGCCCTTGCTAGCTCAGCGCAAAGGCCGCCAGGCCACCAGAGGACCCATGCTGCTCTGCACCAAAAGCCCGTTCTCACAGCGGCCACCCTGGTGGCAAAGGATGGAGCTGAATAGACATTAGATAAATCAGCAGAAAAACAAACCTCTGATTGTGAGCTGTTGGGGGACGACGACTAAAGAAGGGGCTATTGCACCCATTTCCTGCTTGAGAGGTTCCTAGGGGCATCTGACTGGCCATTGTGGGAGCCATGCCTTTGGTCTGATTCAGCAGGAATCTTCTAGTAGAAGGCAGGTAAAAGGCATCCCACAGCATCCTGCTGCTCAAACTTCCTTATGTTCCAGTATTTTCTCCACAATGAGGTCTGGAATCTATTTTTTTCCCTTTTTAATAAGCATTCTTAATTCTAATACTAGGTTGCTAGATTTGCCCTTTGTATGCCAGGCTGAAGATGTGTGGCATACATACCTGCCAAGTTGCTGTCAGAGAAATAAGGGACCGGGTCGGGAATAGCAGACCGGAAGTAGCGCTGCCGCCATTTTGGAACTGGGCGGAGCATGCTCAGAAGTGACTTTTGACGCTGCTTTGCCCAGTTCTAAAATGGCCGCTGCGCCAGAAGTCGCACTGCAGCCATTTTGGAACTGGGCAGAGCAGCATCAAAAGTCGCTTCTGAGCATGCTCCGCCCAGTTCCAAAATGGCCGCCACGCCAGAATAAACCGGGGAAAAACAAAAAAATCCGTTTTTTCAGCTAGAAACAGCTGGAAAAATGGGGATTTCCCGGGGAAAACGGGAGACTTGGCAGCTATGGTGGCATATGCAGGCAGCCATGATCAGGGGCTAATGGCAGACCCTCCAAGTGTCTATTTTCCAGGGACGGTCCCAGATTTTCGTTTTGCGAAAAATTCGTCTTGCGAATCATGGTTTCCCATAGGAATGCACTGAAATTTAATTAATGCTTTCCTATGGGCAAAAAAAGAAATTTCAGTGCATTCCTATGGGAAACCACAATTCGCAAGACGAATTTTTGGCAAAATGAATTGACTCGTGGAACGAATTAAATTCATCTTGCGATGCACCACTGTAACTATACAACTTTTAGAAGACACCTGAAGTCAGCCTTGTATAGGGAAGTTTCTTGATGTTTCATGTTTTATTAGGGTTTTATATATGTTGGAAACTGCCCACAGTGCATGGGCAAGCCAGTCAGATGGGTTTGGTATAATAATAATAATAATAATAATAATAATAATAATAATAATAATACCATGTTTCTCACATTTTAAGACATGTCTTATATTTATTTTTACTCAAGAAAATAAGCCTATGGCTTATTTTCGGGGGGTGTCTTATTTTATATTTTTTTACTAACCAGTAAGTTGCTGCTGCTGCTCAAGCGCCAACAAAGCGCCCAGCAGCGTGCGCCGCATGGAGCCCCGAGCCAGCGGGACCCGCTGAAGCGCCGACAAAGCTTCCGGTAGCGCTGCACAGAGCGCCCTGAGCCGCAGGAGGAGCACCGTGGCTCTCAGCCTCACCGCCGTCCCGTTCCTGTCTCCGCCGCAGGCGCCGCTGCCTCCTGCTCCCTCCCGGGGCGTCCCAGGCTTCGCCCGCTCGGCAGCACTCCATGCAAAGCCAGGGGCAAGCACAATTCCACCAGGAGGCTCCCTCCGCGGCACCCATAGAGACCATAGAGGAAAGGCGCGCGGCAGACACACCACTTCCGACTTCCATTACCCTCACCCACTCCTGCTGCGACTCGGGGCGCTCTGCGCAGCGCTGCCGGGAGCTTTGTCGGCGCTTCAGCGGGTTCCATGCCAAGGGGAAAGGAAGGGAGGAGGGGAGAGAGAGCAGGCAGAAAGGGAGGAGGGGAATAATCGCTGGCGCTACACGGCGAAAGAGAAAGGCAAGTTATGGCTCCATGTGGAGCGACTGTCCCTTCCAGTTTGCTGCTGCTGCACGCCACGAACAGCGGAGGGTGAAAGGAGCAGCGCCGGGTAGCCAGAGTAACCTCCACCACCCCACAGCCACGACGTTTCCCAGCACAGGACGATTGAGGCTTTGTCAGCGCTTCAGCTGGGTCCCGCTGGCTCGGGGCTCCACATGGCGCGCGCTGCTGGGTATTTTGGCGAGGCCCTCCAGAACTGCACTTACGGTAGCACTACGGCTTATTTTCGGGGTATGTCTTATATTTTTTCAAAGCATGAAAATCGTGCCATGGCTTATTTTATAGGCACGTCTTAAAATGTGAGAAACACGGTAATAATAATAATAATAAACATCCCTATTTTCATCAGGGAAATGGAGGATATGTAACGACATGAAGAAACTGCGAGATGTTGGTGCTGGCTGATCAGTAAATTTGCTGGGGGTTAATATAAGCTCATATTAGGGACCCAGGTGGCGCTGTGGGTTAAACCACAGAGTCTAGGGCTTGCTGATCAGAAGGTCGGCGGTTCGAATCCCTGCGACGGGGTGAGCTCCCGTTGCTCGGTCCCAGCTCCTGCCAATCTAGCAGTTCGAAAGCACATCAAAATGCAAGTAGATAAATAGGTACCACTACAGCGGGAAGGTAAACAGCGTTTCTGTGTGCTGCTCTGGTTCGCCAGAAGCGGCTTTGTCATGCTGGTCACATAACCTGGAAGCTGTACACCGGCTCCCTCAGCCAATAATGCGAGATGAGCACCACAACCCCAGAGTCGGTCAGGACTGGACCTAATGGTCAGGGGTCCATTTACCTTTAATATAAGCTCATATCTTCGCTTTCTATTTGTGGTACATTAGAGTTTGTACAGATGGGGGCTGGGCTTTTCTTTTTCGTCAAAGAGGATAATCGTCAATTTTGGCTTTCCTACCTGTAGCCTAAAGTGGTGCAGTCCTCTCTGCCAAGTGAGGACTCTGCCACTTCTTTCCTCTGCAGGCGTAAGCCTCGGCACTCTGTCTGCTCTCTTATATGTTTCCCGGGAGGTCAAGTGTCAGAGAAGCTCTATGATGGGGGGATTAATAAATGTCAGGGGCTAAAAGCCTGCAAAGTTATTCCTTGAGATATTAAGTTGATCGAAAGATTAAAATGTGCCAGGCCTGGAGTCTATAGTTTCATTTGATTATATGCTAAAAGGCATGTATGATAGAGCATCAGCCTCAGGTGAATTCGCAGGAAAGATCTTTGCGAGAGATTGGGCACTCTGCCGGATGGATGAGCAAATGAAGAAAGACAGAGGAATAACAGGGCTGTTATGAAATTTATAAAATCTGATCTGATCTGGATCATGCTAGGCAAAGTAGAAGCCTTCCTGTACGGAGGCGGGGCAGGCTCGTCGCCTGGCAACCAAAGCAGTGAATGCAAGACACTTCAGTGAGCCAATGGCATTCCTGCCTTGCTTTTCTCTCCTCCCTCTTTGTGGCATTTGAATTTGATAAATGATTAGCAAATTACCGTATTTCCCTGGGTATAAGACTAGGTTTTTTTCCTTGAAAAATGAAGCTTAAAAATTGGGGTCGGCTTATACATGGATAGCAGTGAGGTTGGGTGGGTGATTGGTGGCTGCCGCGAGCCGGAGATTGTCAACGGTGTTTTGGCAGGCGATTGGTAGTTGTGACAGGTTCTGCAAGCTATTGGCTGCTGTGGCAATTGGGCGGGTGATTGGTGTTTGCTGTTGGTGAACGCTCAGACGATTGGTTGCTTCGTTGATGTGCGTGCGATCGGCTGTGTTGGTCCCGCGGGTGAGTGATTTTTGGCACTCCTCAAAAAAGCTCAACAACTCTGGGCAATCCCCCCAATTTTCTCAATTTGGAGTCCCCAAAAAGAGAGGGCGTCTTATACATGGGGGCATGTTATACACGGAAAAGTATGGTACGCGAAGACTAGAGGCCCGTGGCTAAAGGTTTGGACCAGACTTTGCTAACCAGGATTTGGACTACAATCCCCACGAGCCAGGGCAATATTGGGTGTTGATTTCCTTGATTCAGGCTTAGAGCTTAAAAGGGACCTGTTACTTCATGGGAACATAGGTAAAGGTAAAGGGACCCCTGATGGTTAGGTCTAGTCACGGACGACTCTGGAGTTGCGGCGCTCATCTCGCTTTACAGGCCGAGGGAGCTGATGTACAGCTTCCAGGTCATGTGGCCAGCATGACTAAGCCGCTTCTGGCGAACCAGAGCAGCGCACGGAAACCCCGTTTACCTTCCCACCAGAGCGGTACCTATTTATCTACTTGCACTTTGTGCTTTCAAACTGCTAGGATGGCAGAAGCAGGGACTGAGCAACAGGAGCTCACCCCATCACGGGGATTCAAACTGCCGACCTTCTGATCGGCAAGCCCTAGGCTCTGTGGTTTAACCCACAGCGCCACCCGCGTCCCTTCTTCATGGGAACATAGAGGGATGCTTTATACTGAGTCAGACCACTGGTCCATCTAGCTCAATATTGTCCACACTGGCAGTGGCTCGCCAGGGTTACCGATGAAGGACATTCCTAGCCCTACCTGGAGATGCAAGTGGTTGAAATTGGGACCTTCTGAATGAAAGGTCCTTCTACAGGCCTTCCAAGGGAAGCAGCTCAGACTGAGATTTTTATCCCTTCAGCCATCCTTTGCATGCACTTCCCTGGAGGCGGTTGGAGGATGGATGGCGGCTAACAGATTGAGGTTGAATCCTAACAAGACAGAAGTACTGTTTTTGGGGGATAGGGTGCGGGTGGGTATGGAGGACTCCCTGGTCCTGAATAGGGTAACTATGCAGCCTGGGAGTCATTTTGGATTCACAGCTGTCCATGGAGGTGCAGGTCAGTTCTGTGTCCCCAGCAGCTGTCTACCAGCTCCATCTGGTATGCAGGCTGAGACCCTACCTGCCCGCGGACTGTCTCACCAGAGTGGTGCATGCTCTGGTTATCTCCTGCTTGGACTACTGCAATATGCTCTCTGTGGGGCTACTTTTGAAGGTGACCCGGAAACTGCAACTAATCCAGAATGCAGCAGCTAGACTAGTGAATGGGAGCGGCCGCCGAGACCTCATAACACTGGTCCTGAAAGGCCTACATTGGCTCCCAGTATGTTTCCAAGCACAATTCAAAGTGTTGGTGCTGACCTTCAAAGCCCTAAACGGCCTCGGTCCTGTATACCTGAAGGAGCGTCTCCACCCCCATTGTTCTGCCCGGACACTGAGATCCAGTGCTGAGGGCCTTCTGGCGGTTCCCTCACTGCAAGAAGTGATGTTACAGGGAACCAGGCAGAGGGCCTTCTTGGTAGTGGTGCCCGCCCTGTGGAACGCCCTATCGTCAGCTGTCAAGGAAATAAGCAAGTATTTGGCTTTTAGAAGACATCTGAAAGCAGCCCTGCTTAGGGAAGTTTTTAATGTTTGATATTTTATTCTGTTTTTAATATTCTTCTGGGTGCTGCCCAGAGTGGCTGGGGAAACACAGCCAGGTGGGCGGGGTAGAAATAATAAATTATTATTATTCCCATCTCTTTGGAAGTCTTAACATGCAGCTGAGCTCTTTGCTAGTACCCCAGAAGCTCCTGCCCGGCTCACCACCTGCACTGATCCTGTGACCCTGGGGGTGATGAGGGGCTGTCCAAGAGCTGTCCAGAAATGCAGGCAAGCGGCCCATAGCTTCAGCTTGCAGAACACACTGAACTTTGACAACAGATCTTTGGCCAGCTGAAATACAACATTGGTTTTTTCATTACAAGTGAAAACAAGCTTGCAACGAAGGGTTACCAGCATGAAGTATGTACCCTATAAAAGGAAAGGAAAGCAGCGTCCAGCCTCTGCTTGCTTATTTTCATTCTCTGACTCCCACTATGCTAACTTGTCCCAAGCATACATGAAAACCACGGATTAACAAGTCCTGACTAGCAATGGAAGGATATGTCAATTTTGGCTTTCCTGGTTTCTCATTTTCCCACCCTGAATACCAGTTCTCCCCATCTGGCAACAGTGTGCAGTTTTCGAGAGTCCTCCTGAAAATTCACCAGCATTTTAGTGCAAACTTCTCTCAATAAACAGATTTTAAATGCAGTTTTGACTCCTGCACATATATTTGCAAGCAAATTCCCCTGATACAAGGTACTTGTGAGTGTGGCTTCCACTAATTTCTTCATTTTAATGCACACCTGCTCCTAATATAAGAATTTGTGTAAACTTTGTAAGCGTTGGTTGGCTGGAGAACTGCATTGCAAAATTCGGATAATTGCAAATTTTGAAAGATGGCAGTATTTTGGTTCACATATCATTTCAGATAGTGTGAATTTGATAGAATTACTTTAAATGTGAACTGAATTGCATTTCTTATCTGTTCCTCCTCCTGAATTAAAAAGAATGTGATGCAGTAGCACCAAAAAATCCACACTAATGCTATTCTAGGTTGCATCAACAGAAGTGCTGGACAAGCTGGAACGGGTGCAGAGGAAGGCGACCAAGATCATCAAGGGTCTGGAAACCAAGCCTTATGAGGAATGGTTGAGGGAGCTGGGTGTCTTTAGCCTGGAAAAGAGGAGACTGAGAAGTGATATGATAGCCATCTTCAAATATCTAAAGAGCTGTCACATGGAAGATGGAGCAAGCTTGTTTTCTCCTGTTCCAGAGGGTAAGACCTGAACCAACAGATTCAAATTACAAGAAAGGAGATTCTGATTAAACATTAGAAAGAACTTTCTAGATCAGGTTAGCCATTTTGTTTTGTTTAAATTCCTGTTATTTTTTACCTATGTTATTTTAAACTGTATTAAGGATGTATTCTTAGTTTTATATTTTGATTCATGTCGAAATTGTTTTCTATTCGGTTGTGTATTTTTTGATGTGGTTTATGTATTGTTTGTGACTTTTGTAATTGTGCTATTCCTGTATTGTTTTGATATTCGACTGGAAGCCGCCCAGAGTGGCTGGGGAGACTCAGCCAGATGGACGGGGTACAAATAAAAAATTATTATTATTATTATTATTATTATTATTATTATTATTATTATTATATTGATTTGTATGCTGTTGGTGGATTTTTGTCGTTATCTTGTTGGGCCAACCACAAATGAACAACCACACCCTAGGCCAACCACAACCTCTCTCACCACCATCAAAGGAACACAAGCGAACAACAGAGAACCTGCACAAGCAACGCTGACAACAAACCCTACGGTACGTTTCCGAGCACAATTCAAAGTGTTGGTGCTGACCCTTAAAGCCCTAAACGGCCTCGGTCCTGTATACCTGAAGGAGCGTCTCCACCCCTATTGCTCAGCCCCGGACACTGAGATCCAGCGCCGAGGGCCTTCTGGCGGTTCCCTCACTGCGAGAAGCAAAGCTACAGGGAACCAGGCAGAGGGCCTTCTCGGTAGTGGCGCCCGCCCTGTGGAACGCCCTCCCATCGGAGGTCAAGGAGATAAACAACTACCTGACATTTAGAAAACACCTAAAGGCAGCCCTGTTTAGGGAAGTTTTTAATCTGTGATATTTTAATGTATTTTAGTATTTGTTGGAAGCCGCCCAGAGTGGCGGGGGAAACCCAGCCAGATGGGCGGGGTATAAATAATAATAATAATAATAATAATAATAATAATAATAAATAAATAAATAAATAAAATAGAAACATTGTCACCCGACACCACCCCCACCCACCTTGCCTCCCTGTCCACCTCTTTCCCCCTTTTTCTTCCCAATGTCTCAACAAATGAAACTGATTTGTAAAAATGATACATGGAAAAAATACGAGAGAGAGAGAGAGAGAGAGAGAGAGAGAGAGAGAGAGAGAGAGAGAGAGAGAGAGAAGAAGCCTGGAGAAGAGAAGGTTAAGGGGTGATATGATAGCCATGTTCAAATATATAAAAGGATGTCATATAGAGGAGGGAGAAAGGTTGTTTTCTGCTGCTCCAGAGAAGCGGACACGGAGCAATGGATTCAAACTACAAGAAAGAAGATTCCACCTAAACATTAGGAAGAACTTCCTGACAGTAAGAGCTGTTCAACAGTGGAATTTGCTGCCAAGGAGTGTGGTGGAGTCTCCTTCTTTGGAGGTCTTTAAGCAGAGGCTTGACAGGCATATGTCAAGAATGCTTTGATGGTGTTTCCTGCTTGGCAGGGGGTTGGACTGAATGGCCCTTGTGGTCTCTTCCAACTCTACGATTCTATGATTCTATGAGAGACATTGCACATACTTTTGTAAATCCATAAATCTTTAATAAAAATACATTAAAAAAAGAACTTTCTGATGGTAAGAGCTGTTTGACAGTAGAATGGACTCCCTTGGAGGTTTTTAAGCAGAGCTTGGATGGCCATCTCTCAGGGATGCTATAGTTTAGATTCCTGCATCGCAGGGGATTGGACTAGATGTTCCTTGGGACCCCTTCCTGCTCTACAGTTTTAAGATTCTATGATTCTATAAGCTTCCCCAGGAGTTAAACCCTGTGGCCTCAGTTATAAGCTGGAAAATCCATCACCCAAAAAAGGACGAAGGATTCAGGTTGAGAATGAGTCATTAGTTGGGAACAGCTCAGATGTGGCTGAGTTAACAGAAGGGAAAGGCACTTCTCTCACTCTATCTGAGCCAGGGAGGTGTTATGATTGGCTACCAGGACGCCAAAATCACTTTTTATATGCTGACCCACCCAGTGAGGAAGATGAGAACAGCATAAACATTTTTCTAGCGTTGAATGGTCCATTTGCACTCCAAAAATGTTTGTGTTCCAAGAACCAGATTTTCAAAGTGGTGTGTGTGTGTGTGTGTGTGTGTGAGAGAGAGAGAGAGAGAGAGACATTTAAGAAGTGGTCGTAAGTCCTGGCAGAGCTGAAGTCCTTTTCACGGGGCTGGGAGCTGTATAATGAGAAATGAATTTCTCTCTTTAACGCATGGCTGGGAAGTTTGTAAAAGAAAATAGGACTTGCAACTGCTGTGTGTCGAAGCCAAGCAAACTGGCAGCTATTTTGGGCACAAAGAAAGCTGCCCCCTTGCCAAGACTCAGCAACGGTGGAAGAAAACTGACCATGAAATGAGAGAGGGAGGGAGAGAGAGAGAGCAGGGGGGGGGAGAGAGAGAGGTGTTGTAGGCAAACTAGGACATGACTTTATGATCAACGTTGAGCCATTGTTTGGTCCTAAGCTCTTGGAAGCGTTCCTGTTTGTTGCCAATGCCCTCAGAGGTAAGGATCCTTGCAGCCTTGTCGAAGGATGTTTCTAATTAACTGTCCTAGAGTATCTGCTTACATTTTGGCAGAGGGATCTGGCTGCGAGAGGTGAAACGGCACCAACTTGAAACAGACCACAGTGGCAGCCATTGGCTTGAACACAAAGAGCTGCGGTGGCACTGCGGAGAGCCGAGGGCCAGGGTCCAAATCGCCGTACGACTGGCTTCGTGTGCTCAAGGGGGGATTTGGAATCAAGCTCCTCAAACAGGCCGCCTCCCTCCATGCTGTTCGATGCAACGGCTTTTGAAACTGACCAATGCTTTGGGGAGGGACCGAAGGTGTGGAGTCGGGCACCTGCTTTGCATACAGAAACTCACAGGTTCGATCCCTGGCCCCTCCAATGACAACGATCAGGTAGCAGGTGGCTATCACCAAAGGATATTTGGGTTAAATTAATATCATTTAGTTTTGCTTGGTAAGTAAAATGTGTGTAAAATTGCACATAAATAATGAGGGACCCAGGTGGCGCTGTGGGTTAAACCACAGGGCCTAGGACTTGCTGATCAGAAGGTCAGCGGTTCGAATCCCTGTGACGGGGTGAGCTCCCGTTGCTCGGTCCCAGCTCCTGCCAACCTAGCAGTTCGAAAGCACATCAAAATGCAAGTAGATAAATAGGGACCACTACAGCGGGAAGGTAAACGGCGTTTCTGTGTGCTGCTCTGGTTCGCCAGAAGCGGCTTTGTCATGCTGGTCACATGACCTGGAAGCTATACGCCGGCTCCCTTGGCCAATAACGTGAGATGAGCGCCGCAACCCCAGAGTCGGTCACAACTGGACCTAATGGTTAGGGGTTCCTTTACCTTTACCTAATGGAAAGCGATGGCCAAGTACTTGCAATTATATTATTTAGCATTACCTGAGATTTTCAGAAGGCAAAATTAAAATCCTTTGGTTTTCCGAAAGCAGATTATGCGCTTCTTCATTGAATGTAGAATTATCCGGCTAAATGTTGTCCAGCTGCAAAAAATAAGAGCAGGTTTGAATTCTTCACACCTAAAAACGTATTTTAAAGCCCCCCCCGCTGAAGAAATGTCCATAAAATTAAGTCTCGCCTCCTAAAATGACACACCCTACAGGTGAAACTCGGAAAATTTGAATATCGTCGAAAAGTGCATTTATTTCAGTAACGCAATTTAAAAGGTGAAACCAATATATGAGATAGATGCATGACATGCAAAGCAAGATATGTCAAGCCTTTATTTGTTGTAATTGTAATTATTTGTCATTAGGCAGGTCAATTATAAATGGAATGTAATTGAAGAAATGTAATAGCGGTGCTTATTTTTGTATTATTGTGACTATTTGTTTTATTACTGTGGAATTTCCAGAAGAAAGCATTTGTAAAAATTAAAAGAAAAATAAAAAACAATAAGTTGCATTACTGAATTAAAAGCACTTTTCGACGATATTCTAATTTCCCGAGTTTCACCTGTATGTATTCCATGTTGTCTCTGGCTTCACTTACCACAGGCAGGTGGCCCCTGGAACCTTGTCCAGGAGGGAATGTGGCCCTCAGGCTAGAAAGATCGCCCACCCTCCCTGCAGGCTGCGACTCCCAGGCAGGAAAGCATGGCTGGCTTGAAGGACAGTCAATCCCAGAATCCTCCAGGCTCCAAGGCGCGTCATCAGAGTGTCACCGCTTGAACGAACCGTCCCCATCCCCGCCGACGAACAGCCACGTTAGGCTTAGAAGTCAAGGAGAGAGTTGATTATACAGGATAAGATCCCTAGCAGTGAAGAGTAATACCCTTCCCTCTTTGAAGATAATGTGCGGTCCTTAACTCTCTGAAGATCGCGTGGCTTCCTTGTTCCTCGGAGAGGGTATTGAAACGCGCCGGGCCTTTTGAACAAGAAGTGATATTCCCATTTAGAAATGGTGAGTGATAAGCTCCAAAATGCCACTTTTGAAATTGAACCCAAAGAAGTGTGAACTGTCAGCAAAGGGAGAGAAAGAGAAGTGATTTACCTCGGTCATTTGATAAGTGAGGGAGAAAATTCCAACGATAAGAAGAAAATTGAGGCGGTGGGGTTAGTTGGTGGGTGGGTGGCCGGCCGGGGGGGGGAGGGGGGAGAGGCACAAGTCAGCTGGCGCGGCAGATTCTCAAGAGACTTCCAGCGATGTGGATTCTCTGGCACACTGCGGGTTATTCAGCCTGGAAGACCCCCACAATTCTGCTCTGTTTCTTATGGAAGGAGAAGAAAGAGAGATCTTTCCCCTCGCACGACAACAGCCCTTTAAACCGAGTCCAATGTGTTTGGAGGAGAGCTGTTCCCCAGGGGCAATCTTGAAGATCTGCCACACTGTAAAGAGACCAGGGCCGCATCCATACTGCACATTTAATGTGCTATGATAAACACTTTGAACCGTCATGGCTTTCCCCAGACAAGACAAATGCTAGAGATGGGGATCGAGGAAAGTGAATTATGTACACACCCTTTGGAATTGCTCTCAAATACAGTTATTTTGGAAATCTGTCCAGGCTAATATTCCTGACAGAATATTGAAGTGTAGGTGATAACAGCAAGAACCTTTATTGAACTACATAACTGGGAAACAGGGGCAAAGCAACTGCTTATATACATTCCTGAAAGAGCCTGGGCCACTCCCACTCTCAACGTGATTGGCTGTCTAAACTTTCCAAGCTGCGAATCACGACTCAGAGTTCAAGGGCCAATGGCAGAGGCCCAAATCCTGAAATGCTTTGTGATTGGACAACATGTATCGAATCAGAACACAGGAGCTCAGAATCCTTAGTCCAGACTCAAGCTCAGGCAAACACGGACCCCACTGAATACACAACATCACATACCTTTAGAACCAGAAATATCTCTACTTGGTTATCTGAAAGAGGTTATTCCAGAACAGGATCGAGAAATAGTAATAAATTTTAAGGCAGCTGTAAAGATTAAGATAGTTAAAAATGGGGTGGGGGATTATACCTCCCACTGTATATGAATGGTTTTTAAAAATCTGGTCTCTAATAACTATGATTATACAATACACAGTACTTTTTTTCTGGGGGTACGCATACATTTTGTGAATCTAAGTTTGGCTTCATTGAGGGGCAGTATTTCAATATGAGTAGGAAAATGAGAGTACCCCTAAACATTTCTTTCTTAAAGAAAAAAGCATTGATTATACATATAAATCTGCCTAACAGGTTTCTGGAAAAAATGTGGTGGGTTTTTTGGGTATTTTTTTGGAACAAGATGTTTAAGGATAATGTTCAACCTTATGTTGTCTTCCACCTTTATGGATATTAATTGCAAATTTAAAAAGGTCGCAGCTTCCTCCAAAGAATTCTGGGAGCTTTAGTTTTTTTAAAGGTGCTTAGAGTTGTTAGGAGACCCCCTCCATTTCCCTCCCCGAGCTAAAATTCCCAGAGTTCCCTTTGAAGAGGGATTGATTGATAAATCATGCTAGGAATTAATCAGATCCCAGCACCCTTAACAAATGACAGCTCCCAGAATCCTTTGTGGGGGGTGGGAGCCAATGCTGTTGACAGTAGTATCATAGTGCTTTCAGTGTGTAGCACAAATACTGCCTGAAGGCACTTGTTGGTTGACACGGTGCGATTCTACGAAGGCTGTGCCATGCTGTAATTTGGAAAGCATGTTCAAATTGGCTGCTGCCGAACAGGAGTTGAAAGTTTGGGTTTTTTTTTGCCAAAATGCCACAAAGCCAAAATGCCACAAAGCCAAAATGCCATAAAGCAAAATGCCCTCCCCCCCGCCCTGCACATGGAGTAACTGAAAGAAATAAGAGTCGCCAACAAGTTGAGAGGTGGGCGAAAACAAAACGTCCCTCTTTCCCTCCCCATATAATTACACCCACAGGGCCGTGGGTTGTATGGTCACAGAGACACGAGTTGACAGGAAGGAGGCAGGGCCTTGAGCGCTTGTGATATTTATTTTTCCTCTGCTATCGATTCCATCAAGTCTTGTACCACTGCTGGGGTCATCCTTACACCATAGACTATTTGCTTATTGTACTGGAAAGCAGGTGCTAAGTGCTTTGTATACAAACTGTCACTGACACACAGATACACACACACACACACACACACACACACACACACACACACGAAGTTGGCAAACCATCTGGAGGTCCTCTCCTCACTTGATCAGGAAGGCTGTGTATAAAACTGTCACCCCACTAAGAACTAAGGTTTTAATGCACTCCAGATATGGAGCCAAGTACTTTTGCAAGCTCTTTCTTTCTTCTCAAAAAACACACATACACATGTCCAGCCAAACAGCTCTTCCCAAAGGCACTTGCCAATTGTTGTTGGGAAGTGAATAGATGCTAGTAGGAGAGGATATATTTGTTAGATATTATCCTTCCTTCCCCACGTTTGCGAGTTCAGCAGAGTGCCATGCCTTTGTAGCTTAAAGGGGAAGCTTCTAAGCTTCTAGGTCAGTTTTAGTCTAGTTTAAGTAATCCAGGATGTTTTAAGGCAGCCTGGATTCTCCTGCCGTTTCCCCCCTTTTCTCCCTCTTAAAACAATGATCACACAACCGGTCTTATAAAAAGATAAAAATGACATTTACTCACTTGGAATACTTGTTGAAGAGTAACAGAAACAGCAGCGTTGTTCAGGCAGGCTCAAAATGGTAATTCAGCTACAGAGACATACTTAAATCTAGCCTAAAACGGTGTCTGAGCTTGCAGATGTTGTCACATTGCTGGCAAAGCAGAAAGAGATGGCAAAGAGTAGGAATATGATATCTATAGCTATGTCCTCCCCTGTCAGGGCACAGTGGGAGTGTCTCTCACAGAGTTCTCTCCACAGGGCCATCTTAAGCATATCTGGCGCCGTGGTGCAAACCTCCCCCCCCCGGTGCACCCCCCATTTCCCAGAGTTATCCACCTTTTTGAAGAGAGGACGGTGCTGCCGGCGGGGCTGGAGGAGGCGGGCAGCGGCTGGAGGGTGGCTCCTCTGGCGGGAAGAGGTGGAGGCTGGACGCTGGACGCTGGGCCTCCCGGCTCAGCTGGCTACTTCGTGCCGTGGTGGCCATGGCAGACGGAGGCTCCAGGCGCGGCGCTGGTTCTGCGTGGCATGGTGGAGGCGGGCGAGGGCAGCAAGCTGATGCCTGGAGGTGCCGCGTCCAGCCTCCCCCTCTTCCCTGATACCCTCCAGAACTTGGTGCCCTGGCCCCCCGCACTTCTAGCCTCTATGGGTAAGACGCCCCTGTCGCTCTAGCAAGTTTACAGGAAAACTCTGTGAGCTCCGGCTTCTATCTTGTGCCCATCTAGCAAAACATGAATTGTTGGTGTAATATACGCCAATGAAATTATCAAAAATGTTCAGGACAGGGGATAAAAAATGTTGTAAATGTGGAAAGAAAGAGGGAGACTTCATTCATATGTGGTGGTACTGCGAAAAGGTGAAGGGTTATTGGGAGTGTGTATATAATGAAATAAAAAGGATTCTAAGATACACAATAAAGAAAAGGCCAGAGGCCTTCCTGTTAGGAATGGTGGGGGGTGGATGTGGAAAAAAAAGATGTAAACCTATTTCTTTACGCAACAACAGGCACAAGAATAACCCTAGCCCAGGTTTGGAAACAAGATCAAATCCCAACTATAACGGACTGGCGTAAGAAGATGGTGGAATATATGGGGATAGCTAGACTAACATCTAAAATTAGACAACAAGACAACAAAACGTATGAGAAAGAATGGGGAAAATTCGTGAAGTACTTGGATAAGGTGACTAAAATGTAAATAAACCTGCAGAATAATAACAACCACATAATTAAATATAAATTTCTTTATTGGTTATTAAGGAAGAATAACAAATACAATGTATGACAAAACAAGACAAGTTGTTAAATTCATGAGATATATGAGAAATGGCGGAAGCTTGAATATAGAAATGTGAAATAAGGGTGAAGAGACTTACAATAGCAGACTTATGACTCTAAGCGTAAAGAAAGATGAACTGCATAAGTTTAAAAACAAGAACTCAAAAAAGACAGGGGAAGGTAGGGTGGAAGTCTTTTTTTTTGAAACATGAACAAAGTGAATGAAAATGTAACATATATAAAATGTATTTGAAATGTTGTTATTAGATATTAATATTGAAAACTGAATAAAAATTATTTGGAAAAAAAACCATGAATTGTTGGCTTGACTGCACTTTAATATCCCACAGTCATGTCACAACAAACCCTATTATTGGGAAGCCTCTGATCAGGACCACATGGGTGAGAAGATGCCACCCGTCTCCACAAAGCTCCGTAGAAGCGCTTTTTACACCAAGTCTCCTTGGTAAATAATACAGTCTAGAAAGAGCTGAAACTTGGGGAAAGCATCGAAGGGGATCAGAGACATGCTTGAAATCCAGACGAATGGATTCCATTTCCCAGTGTGGGGTAATGGTTACTGGGCTGGAGTGTGAGCCTGTTAATGGCGCAAGTGGCGTCAAGTAATAGCACAGATCTGACACTCTTCATCTTGTTCTGACCAGGCCACAGTCACAGGTGTGTCTGTAGGGGCCTGCTTCCCTGGGATATTCCAGCCAGGACTGGTGTCAGAGGGCAGCAGTGTTAGGCTTGGGCTGAGGGCCACACCTCAGCAGAGGATAAACTACCCTGTAGAACTGCTCTTGCTCCTGG
This sequence comes from Zootoca vivipara, assembly GCF_965207765.1. Lineage (NCBI taxonomy): Eukaryota > Metazoa > Chordata > Lepidosauria > Squamata > Lacertidae > Zootoca > Zootoca vivipara. The sequence goes on from NC_142596.1 coordinate 49,064,594, forward strand.
CCTTTGCCAGCTGTTCCCTTGCCCACACCAAGTGTGTGAGCAGCAATGAGAAAAGTGGAGGAGATAGAGCTCTCCTTAGCATGTCACAGAGCACACCCCAAAAGGACCATCTTCTCCACGACAGTTCCATGGGACTCGTGACAGGATGAAGAGCACACAGGCCAGCCTGAAAAAGAAAAGTCAACTTTGGACTCCAACCCAAAGGCCAGCAACTCATACCTCTTCGGTGTGGAACCATGGAAGCTCCCTCGCTCTCCTTAGGATGTCACGGAGCACACCTAGAAGGTCTGGTGTGGTGTGTAAGAACCTGATAGCTCTTAACCAGAGTAGGATCAGACTTGTACGAGGTTTGAAAGGGTTTAACCTGAGGTTTGATTTTTGCTGGAGCAACATTTCTTCTACCTCAGAGCTGTCCAAGGTTCTGAAGACCCCTCTCTGAATCTGCTATCTGAAACTTTGCTGCATGTGAGCTACTTCCTTGTGGCTAGTTGTTCTTGTGATCCTAGCTACTCACCCACATCTGGGTAGCGGACCTAGAGGCCACATTGCTTTCATGCAATTTGCTTGGCACCCTTCAGCTGCACCACCCAACTACAACAGGACTCCCTTCTGCTCAAATATGCACGGCACGCCAGTTTTACACCATTTCTGGGAATCTAGCAACCATAGCTGCAGCATTGACCCATGCCGCTACTGTATTAGCATGTTAGTCCAAGTCTTTTGTGACAGCGGTATTGACATTGCCTTGGCAGGGAAACTGTTGCGCTCTCGTCCAGATCACTTGCTTGCTGGCTCATAGGATTTGGCTGCACATTTTGCCCTACTCCCCACTGAAATAGCATGAGATGTCCTCAGACCGAGAAGGCAACCTGCCTACCAACTGTATTCTGGGTTTCCACCAGATTTAAATGCAAATTATGGTAATAGCAGAGGGCTTCTGTGTGCACTAAAATATGCAAATTGGCTCCAGCCTTTCGGCCCATTATTAATACTGATGTGAATATGTTCACAAGCTGAATATTCTTTTTTTGCTTTCCTTTTTTCAGCATCCAGGCAGTCCCGAGCAAATACAATGAACAGAATAGGAAAGGAGATTTCTAACTAGACAGCAGCACCAGACTGGCCCTATGCTGTCACCTGACTTTCCGGGGTTAAGAGAATTCTGGGAAGTCATGCAAATGCCCCATATCTGGATCTGCCTGAAGTTCATTTCAGGGGCACAGGGAGCCAGGGGACTCTGGCCCCCAGGGCTCCCAACTAAAGCCTTGTGGCACCCAGCATTCAGAAACATCAAAAATCAGTTCTTCTGGGTGGCCAAGACCTTCATTTGCTCAAACCTAGCAACAAAAAGCAGAGACATCGCCTTGCCTACAAAGGTCCGTATAGTTAAAGCTATGGTTTTCCCAGTAGTGATGTATGGAAGTGAGAGCTGGACCATCAAGAAGGCTGATCGCCGAAGAATTGATGCTTTTGAATTATGGTGCTGGAGGAGACTCTTGAGAGTCCCATGGATTACAAGAAGATCAAACCTATCCATTCTGAAGGAAATCAGCCCTGAGTGCTCACCGGAAGGACAGATCGTGAAGCTGAGGCTCCAATACTTTGGCCACCTCACGAGAAGAGAAGACTCCCTGGAAAAGACCCTGATGTTGGGAAAGATTGAGGGCACTAGGAAAAGGGGACGACAGAGGATGAGATGGTTGGACAGTGTTCTCGAAGCTATGAACATGAGTTTGACCAAACTGCGGGAGGCAGTGCAAGACAGGAGTGCCTGGCGTGCTCTGGTCCATGGGGTCACGAAGAGTTGGACACGACTAAACGACTAAACAACAACAAAGCAACAAAATCCAGTGTTCGGGTGGCAAAACATGGGTTTTCTCGTCCAAAAGCTGTCAAATGAACTTTAAGTCAAGGGTGATTGTCTGATGTGTGTGCCAGAACTTTGTGAAGGGAGCGAAAGGAGAGCCTTGCAGTCTATGGCACCAAATTTACAAATGCAAAAGAAATGGGGCATGTGCTTGTTTCATCCCCACAGTATGGCAACCCTAGTTTTTACAGGCGAATTCATGCAAGATAGCTCTGTCCATGGCTATTGCTCATGAAAGCTAAATGGCAAGTTCCCTCTATCTCTGATGTTTAGGCTCTGCGTACCATAGCTTGTGCAGCCAGCAGCATCAGCCACTCACAACAAGGAGGTGTTGGCAGACTCGAGGGAACCCCGAGTTTGGCAGAAGTACACATTTTTAAGGGGGTTAGTGGTGGAGGAAGACACCCTTGGGAGGGGGGCTTCTCCCAGAAAACAGCCTATTGAAGACTGAGCATGCTCAGTAGCCATGGAATGCTGACTTAATGGTGGCAGAAGGGGAACTGAAAAGCAGGGCAGGAAGATGGGATGGAATACCATGGAGGAGGGCCCAGCTGGGTGGCCGGCATCCTGAACAGGAAAATTCTGCACTGCAACATTTGGTTGCAGGGCCCTGTTTGTATCCTTCTAAACATCAGATGCCAGGGGACAAACGGTGACATAACCACCAGCACCATGGCCTGCTTGTGAACTTCCAGAGGCAACTGGCTAGCCGCTGCTGGAAGCAGGATCCTGGGATGTGTTGAGCCTTTTTGCATTGCTGCCTTGGGCCGTCCCTGCTCTGCTCCAGCTGCAACATCCCCCTAACACACCTGGACCTTTCCCTCCATCCCATCTCGCCAACCCTTTCCAAGCATACTTTGAAAGATGATTTTATTGCCCCTTTTAGCCAAATCCCAGGACCAGACGGCTGGCAGTCCTGCTGCCAACCAACCAACCCCCTCCCCTCTCCCGCTCTCTGCCACCCTCCACTTTCCCCAACAGCCTAAGGAAAAGAGATGGCGGGCGCCTCTCTCTCTTGATTGTGTCGATGGGAGATGATTTTCAAGGTGAAATTTCCTCGTTCAGGAGAGTCACTTTCATTCAAGGCAATGAGCAAAATGTCACCCCCACGTTGAACCGCATTCAGCGGCTCTCCGTTCTCCGGCTGCATTTAAATTTACTCCACTTTTCCTTTCTGACACCTGTTTAAATCAATATCTTCCTCTCCAGGTCGTGGCTAGAATGTGCCTGGTCTCTCCGCACAGCGCTTCTCAAATCCACTAAAATCAACACAATAATTGAAATATTTTCAAGCTGATTACACTGCTGCCTGAGGGTAGGCTGGTTGCTAAGGGTAAGCTCCCCGGTTGCTAGGGGGAGTAAATCATCTTGCATTATTTGATTTTTGTTATAGATATGAAACCGCTACTCCCTCGATTAAATGTCTCTCAGTCTAACACCTATGGGACCTGGGGAGAGAGAAAAGGAAGGCAGCAACCTTGACCCTGTCAAATAAATATCTCTAACTTTTCCTGTCCTCGGGCTCCCAAACCAAACCTGTCTACTGATTTCTCTCTCCCCCCCCCCAACCTTTTCCCTCTCTTCCTTCCCCCCTTCTTTTTCTAAAACCCGACTTTAAATAACACCGCTGTGGGGACAAGCGGCTGACGAGGGGAAAGAGCTGTCTTTTCCATTAAAGGCACTCTCGACTTGGCGAAACGCTCTCTATTTACTCCAAACACAGCTTGATGGGGAGGCTACACGGACCTAATATCTTTGAAGACGTGCAATTGGAACAATTACGCCTTTCCCATCCAGCCGGCCGGCCGGGCCGCTCGGGTGCCCCTCTCTTCCTCCAGCAGCAAAATAGGAGCAGGCCCAAATGGCGCAGGAGAGCTGGGGGGTGGGGGCACGGTTCTCTCTCCACTGGAGCTTTGGCAGACCCCCCCAGTGCATTGTTTTGTCAGTGGATTGGTTTCAACCGTTTCAACCTTCAAACACCTGCCGAAAACTTTTCTGCGCCGGCAGGCTTATTATGCAGGCAATGGAGGAAAATTCATTCATTCATTCATTCAGTTAGTTATGTAGTAGTTACAGTAGAACCTTGGTTCTCAAATGGCTTAGTTGATGAACAAATGCCAAAAACCTGTGTTCTGGTTTACGAATATTTTTGGAAGCCGAACATCTGGTGCCGCTGTTGGCTATTGGCACCTGCGCCAATCGGAAGCCGCATCCTTGGTTTCCGAACGTTTCGGGAGTCGAGCAGACTTCTGGAATGGATGAAGTTTGAGAACCAAGGTTCTGCTGTATTTCGTTTATATCCTACCTTTTCGCCAAGGAGCTCAAAATGATGTATATGCTTCTCCCCCGGCCTGCTCCTCATTTATTCCTCACAACAGCCCTGTGAGGTAGGTTAGGCTGAGAGGCAGCGACTTGACCCCCACCTCAAGGTCACCCCAAGAACTCCATGACTAACCACTACGATTGTTTCATTGAATGTATTTGTACCCCAATTTGGGACTCAAGGTGACTTACAACCAGTGATACTTTTCTAGAAAGAAAGAGGTGCCAACATGGCTGTTGCCAGGATTTACTGGGGAGGCATGCTTCATGTTATTGATTTACTTGATTTGGGGGGGGGCAGCTGCCCCCTGCCCTCCCCTTGGCTACGCCCATGGGTACCGGAACTCACCACGAACACCTCCCTTGTTCTCTTAGAATGCCAATACTGCCCACCTGAGAGGTGTTGGGACTGAGTTCCAGCTGGGAAAAAAGCTTATGACATTTGAAAATCTCATGATAAACGACAAAGCAATGTGGTGGCCTATTCTCACAAGCGATTTAGCGCTTGAGGTTGAAGTCATCGGTTAGTGAACAAGCTGAGCAATTGAGTGAGGCTGTATAGCCTCGCCTACTCTGTGCTCTTAAAGCACTATTAAACCACTTTAATCATTGTGGAGAATCCCGGGAACTGTAGTTTTCTAAGGGTGTTGAGAATTGTAGCTCTGCGGGGGCCAGCTCTTAGTAAACTACAGTTTCCAGGGTTCTCCATGATGGTTAAAGTAGCATAATAATGCTTTAAATGTTTGGCGTGAATGTGACCTCTGGGTGAGAGGAAGACCAAAGTCCTGAGTCATCTGGCGCAGAACGATCAAGGGATGTTGTGAACTGGGCCAAAGTGCTGAGTCGCAAAATACGGAACAATCAGATGACGTTCAGACATTTGTTACATGTGTTTGATTTCTTCCCAGCTCCTACAGATTTCAGACCTCTTTTGAATATCTTTTTAATACTGCTTTTAACTGCTTTTTAATTGATAACGTTGATGTTTCGTTTTATATATTTGTAAACTGCTTATATATAAATGCGTTATGTAGGTGTGGTTAAAGAGGATTAATAAGAATGGAGCGAGTTGAGTCAAAGTGCTGAGTCATCAAGCATGGACCAATCAAATGACGTTGCGAACAGGGCTGAAATGCTGAATCATCAAGTACTGACCAATCCAGTGGCATTTCAACTGGAAACAGCATGTTTCTAGTGGGTTATAATGTAGGGCTGCCATATTTCAAAATGTGAAAATCTAGACAAAAAAATTGTTCAGCTTTTTTTTTGTGTGCAAAAAATTGAAGTTTTAAAGCTGTTTAAAAGAAAGATCGCTCCCATACACCTCGGTTTCCTGAACATCTTAACAGAGTTTTGAAAATTCTGCCTGGACACCATTTTTGATGGATGAATCCTGGCTATGTCTGGGAAATTTTGGACATATGGCAGCCCTACATAAGGTGCCCATCCTCCCTTCTTTCCCTCCTCCCAGACCTGGCAAAATGGCGTGTAGAAGCCAAAGGCCTGGGTGAGGCCTTTGGAGAACTACTTTCTAGAATTGGCCTCAGGAGAACTACCTTCTAGAATTGGTAGCAGAGGGGCCCCAGAAACAATTTCAGTCCACATTGCTTAAAAAACTTGGGTCTTGTATGTCTCAGAGAGCCAGTGTGGTATAGTGGTTAAGAGCAGTGAACTCGTAATCTGGTGAACCGGGTTCGATTCCCTGCTCCTCCATATGCAGCTGCTGGGTGACCTTGGGCTAGTCACACTTCTCTGAAGTCGCTCAGCCTCACTCACCTCACAGAGTGTTTGTTGTGGAGGAGGAAGGGAAAGGAGATTGTTAGCCACTTTGAGACTCCTTAGGGCAGTGATAAAGCGGGATATCAAATCCAAACTCCTCCCCTCCCCTCCCCCTCTTCTTCAAATTGTTTATTTTTTGTTGTATATATATCATCAATCCCAAAGTTTGAGAGTCAGTAGCACAGATGTTGTAAAGGAGGAGTGTTGTGGTAAGCTGGCTGCTCTGCTGTGGCTAATGTAATTCTTTCCCCCTTTGTAACAGAGGTCGGGACCCTGGAGGAATAACAATGAGTTCACGGACGTAAGGCGGGTCCTAAAAATACACGCCTCAAGTGTCAAAGCCAGGGCAAAGAGCTGCATCCTCTGCATTCAGGACCATAATACCTAAAGGATCACCAAACCATTGGTTTGTTTTTGTTTTTATTATTCATTTTGCAGTCTTTATATTATAATTTTATGTCATGAACCGCAGTGAGATCTAGGGATGGAGGGCGGTGTACAAATTCAAATGATTTGCAAAAAGCTGTATAACAAAGGTGCCAGGTACACTTCTGTGTGGAGCTCCATAATTGAGGGACTGCCACCAAGAAGGCCCTGCTTGGGGCTTCCACCCTGCTGTTATAAGAATTTTAAGGCCTCAAATATAGAATAAATATTCATAAATGCGTCTCCACCCCCATCGTTCTTCCCGGACACTGAGGTCCAGCGCCGAGGGTCTTCTGGCGGTTCCCTCGCTATGAGAAGCCAAGTTACAGGGAACCAGGCAGAGGGCCTTCTCGGTAGTGGCACCCACCCTGTGGAATGCCCTCCCACTAGAGGTCAAAGAGAACAACAATTACCAGATCTTTAGAAGGCATCTCAAGGCAGCTCTGTTTAGGGAAGCTTTTAATGTTTGATTTCTGTATTTGAATGTTTTGTTGGAAGCTGCCCAGAGTGGCTGGGGGAACCCGGCCAGATGGGCGGGGTATAAATAATAAATTTATTATTATTATTATTATTATTATTATTATTATTATTATTATTATTATATCTAAATATATGAGCCATGTGTCTGAAATAATACAGGAGAGCAATCCTGGGGCCATTTTGACTCTCCCAATGACCTCAAATACATAGCTGCCAAGTTTTCCCTTTTCTCGCGAGGAAGCCTATTCAGCATAAGGGAAAATCCCTGTAAAAAAGGGATAACTTGGCAGCTATGCAAATATTCCTTTGCAATAAGGGAGGCAAATGAGGAAAAATGTCTTTTTGCTTGCAAATCCTGTTTTAAGGGCGTATTTGTGTATGAATAGGGTGAGCCTGTGACCTTGACTCAGGAACTAAAGTGTTAACCATCACAAAAGAATGGCCAGGCTTGCCCAGGTAAAGCAATCAGTGATCATTATCAGATATCCCGGCAGACAGGATTTCTGCTGTAGACTGCCTCCTTCTGTGATGTATGTATGTTTTTTTGGGGGTGGGTGGGTGGGCAATTTCAAAAGTCTATATCAGGGCTTGCGCACCCTTGTTCAGGGTTCTCCTCCCTCCTGCGTGTGGTGAGTGGGGACCCTGTTGCAGCAGTTTAATAAAGATCAGGCTTACTAGCCGCTTTGCTTCTCAATATACTCTGGTTGGCCTCTGTTTCCTCCTACTGATAGGGAACCCACTTAAGGACTCAATACGGGCTCCGGAAGACCCTATAAGGGAAAGGGAGCAGTATTCCTTACAACACTGCCAAACTTCTGAGGGAATACCAAGAGGACCCTCTTAACCAATCTCAGCCATACCTGCCAAGTTGCTGTCAGAGAAATAAGGGACCGGGCCGGAAATAGCAGACCGGAAGTAGCGCTGCCGCCATTTTGGAGCTGGGCGGGGCATGCTCAGAAGTGACTTTTGATGCTGCTTTGCCCAGTTCCAACATGGCCGCCGCGCCAGAAGTCGCACTGCAGCCATTTTGGAACTGGGCAGAGTAGCATCAAAAGTCGCTTCTGAGCATGCTCCGCCCAGTTCCAAAATGACCGCCGCGCCAGAATAAACTGGGGGAAAACAAAAAAAAAATCCGTTTTTTCAGCTAGGAACAGCTGGAAAAAACGGGGATTTCCCGGGGAAAACGGGAGACTTGGCAGCTATGATCTCAGCACCCATGGGGGCCTGTGAAGGAGGAGGCATCCTCTCAGGTATTTGGGGCCTGGGTCGTTTAGGGATCCAAACACTAATGGGAACACTTTGAATTGGGCCTGGAAACAGACGGACAACCAGGGCAGCTGTTTTGAAACCGGGGTTATGCCTGTGGTCTTCGCAGAGTCACCTGGTTGACCGCTGTGGGGAGCAGACTGGCGGAATTAGATTGGCCTTTGTTCTGACCCAGTGGGGTGCCTTTCACGTCCGGGCATTGGAAGGGTGATTGCCTTAGGAGAAAGGGAGCCAGTTTGGGGCTTGAGGTGTGTGTGTGTGTGTGTGTGTGTGTGTGTGTGTGTGTGTGTGTGTGAAATCAAAGCTGAACCTTGGGAAGAAGTGAGGCGTGGGGAGTCTTTCCAATCTCCCTTCCTCTGCTGTGCCACCTTAAGCAAAGAAGAACTCGGTGCCGGCAAAATGAATGAGCACCCGCATGCAGTGCCCACTGGAGCAGACACAAACAATCTGAAGGTTATTGCTGCTCTTATTATTCATGGGTCTCCACTGGTGTGTGCAGACTGTACAAACAGAGAAGGGGATGCAGGCCCCGGCTGGCCCATGGAGCTGGAAAGGGGATGTCGGAGGCTGACAAAAGGAAGATCAGATCAGGCACAGGAGAGAGGTGACAGGCCAAGGCAACCACCGGATTTGGTGTTTTTTTTGTGGGGGGCGCAGACAGACACATATACTGTAGCTGTGGAACAGCAGAGCTTGTTTGGAAGCAAGTTCCTTCCCCGCGTTCATATCAAAAGATCTCCTGGGCCGAGCTCTGAGCCGTCCCCCGCAAAGAAAACTAACAGTTCTACGCATCGGTAAGCGCAGGCTGGCTGTGCACAGGGGTGATTGGCTAGCACCTGCAGAGTCACGCATACACCTCTGCCCAATCCCCGGATTATGAAAAATAATACTCAGGTCCGGCCCAAGATGTTTTGCTCTCTGAGGCGGACAACAAAATGGCAAACAAGAGTGCCGTGCTATTTCTATTGTAATTACTGGTATGTTTCGAACAGAATATAGTTTTAATTCTATCAAGGCTTGAGTGTATTTTAATGATTGGCTTTCCTGTGTTTTTAGTGGTTCTGGTTTGTATCTGTAAGAAGCTTTGAGTCCTTTCAGGGAAGAAGGTGGGGTATAAATAGATTAATAATAATATTAATATTTTGACACCATCGACCATAACATCCTTCTGGACCATCTAGGGTCTGGGAGCTGGGGGCACTGTTATACAGTGGTTCCGCTCCTTCCTCCTGGGCCGTGTTCAGAAAGTGGTGGTGGGGGAGGAGTGTTCAGACCCCTGGGCTCTCACTTGTGGGGTGCCTCAGGGTTCTGTCCTCTCCCCCATGCTTTTTAACATCTACATGCAGCCGCTGGGAGAGATCATCAGGGGGTTTGGGCTGGGTGTTCACCAGTATGCGGATAATACCCAGCTCTACCTCTCTTTCAAATCAGAACCAGTGAAGGCGGTGAAGGTCCTGTGTGAGTGTTTGGAGGCGGTTGGAGGATGGATGGCGGCTAACAGATTGAGGTTGAATCCTGACAAGACAGAAGTACTGTTCTTGGGGGATAGGAGGCGGACAGGCGTGGAGGACTCCCTGGTCCTGAATGGGGTAACTGTGCCCCTGAAGGACCAGGTGCGTAGCCTGGGAGTCATTTTGGACTCACAGCTGTCCATGGAGGCACAGGTCAATTCTGTGTCCAGGGCAGCTGTTTATCAGCTCCATCTGGTATGCAGGCTGAGACCCTACCTGCCTGCGGACTGTCTCACCAGAGTAGTGCATGCTCTGGTTATCTCCTGCTTGGACTACTGCAATGCGCTCTACGTGGGGCTACCTTTGAAGGTGACCCGGAAACTACAACTAATCCAGAATGCGGCAGCTAGACTGGTGACTGGGAGTGGCCGCCGAGACCACATAACACCGGTCCTGAAAGACCTACATTGGCTCCCAGTACGTTTCCGAGCACAATTCAAAGTGTTGGTGCTGACCTTTAAAGCCCTAAACGGCCTCGGTCCAGTATACCTGAAGGAGCGTCTCCTCCCCCATCGTTCTGCCCGGACACTGAGATCCAGCGCCGAGGGCCTTCTGGCGGTTCCCTCACTACGAGAAGCCAAGTTACAGGGAACCAGGCAGAGGGCCTTCTTGGTAGTGGCACCCACCCTGTGGAATGCCCTCCCACCAGAGGTCAAAGAGAATAACAATTATCGGACCTTTAGAAGGCATCTTAAGGCAGCCCTGTTTAGGGAAGCTTTTAATGTTTGATGGATTTCTGTATTTTAATATTTTGTTGGAAGCCGCCCAGAGTGGCTGGGGGAACCCGGCCAGATGGGTGGGGTATAAATAATAAATTATTATTATTATTATTATTATTAATAATAAGTTCAGAAGCTGAGCAGATTTGCAGTTACTTCAGCACTGGCAAAGGGATAGCATTCTCAACTGCACTGACATTGGAGGTGGCTGCTTTACTCTGCCACGCTAGGCTTTTTAAAAATAAATGCAAAAACAGATTAACATGCATATAGTACTCAATTTTTATTTTTTTAAGAGGACAGGCAGCCAACATGGAGCACCTGGGGAGGGATAAGACTGACAGGGGAGCTATTATATGATTCACAAATTTTCAAACTTGCGAGTTGTGAAACCCAGAGAGAGCTGGCCTCTTATCGTGGATGAAGAACCTCCTGTGACCCCGCCCCCTGCCAGCGTCTCTACCCTTCATAAATTAATCCAGCTTGGGTTTTTATCTTGATGTGGGCTCCTGTAACAACCCAGCAACCACTGAAAAGCTTCTATGAAATGTTAGGCTTCAGACTTGTGTTTTCATGGTGGTCAGGAATTGCTCCATAGCCCCCCGACTCACCTTGGAAGACAAGGCTGGTGGAGAGAAACCATAGAAGTGATAAGGTTCTAGGGGCAACCATTGGCCTTCTTCACTTCCTGTTCTCATTCAAAAGCTGCCATTCTGGGGGGCCAGGAGGACCTCTCTGTGGTACAAGCCCTAGAGTTTGCCATCCAGGTGGAAACCAGAGGTGCAGATCAAGCACCCCCTCGTGGTATGTGTTTGCCAAGTGCTCCCCAGCTGCCTTCAGCTCTGTCCTTGCAGCAGCCCCTCTAAAAGAAACCAGGAGGAACTTCAGAGCAGGTTGGCGAACACAGAGTGTCAAGGCAAGTGCAAGATGTGAAGGACAAGACGGTGGCTCTCCACCACCACCTTCCAGCCAGACTGGCAGCTGAAATCTACTTAGTTGCTGGCAATAGGTCAGGGCCTTTCACTACTCCTCAGGCTGGCGCTCCAGTTTAAGAGCTGGAGGGAAGGCCATGGTCCACTCCCTACGCCTCATCAACTGCCACCTGAGGTGGCGGCCTCCTTCTGCCTACTGGCAGGGCCGGCCTTGCAGAGTGCTAAGAAAGACGAGGGAAATGTCTGGGAACAAACTAGAAGCCTGCCAGCTTCCTAGCAGCATGACAAGAGCTCTGTTGGATCAGGCCAATGGCCCATCTAGTCCAGCATCCTGTTCTCACAGTGGCCAACCAGATGCTTGCAGGAAACCAGAAAGCAGGACCCAAGGATTAGAGGACTCTCCCCTTCTATGGCTTCCAGCAACTGGTGTTCAGAAGCCTTGCAGGTGGGAGGCTCAGCATAGCCATCATGGCTCCTACCCATCAATAGACTAATCCTTTTTTTAAAGCCATCCAAGTTGGTGACCATCATTGCAGGAGCAAGTGCCATGGATTAACCATGCGCCGCATCAAGGTGGACTTGCTTTTATCTGTCTTTTTTTTTTTAATTAAATTTTTATTCCATTTTCTTTTTTCAATCATTACAAACATCACATATCTATAACATTCATATTACATTCCCTCTTCCTACCGATCCTGGGCGTCCACTTCTGATTTACTTCCCCCTATTACACACTGCTGTTTCAAAAAGAACACACTATATTAATTCTTTGTTTTCTACATATTTTTGATGATAAAGGTGTGAGTGTTTATTTAAATCCTGCCATCAAGTCAATAGTCTTCCTTTGTTTCTGCAAGTATGCTATAAATGGTTCCCATTCTCTTTCAAAGTCACTGTTGTCCCCGTCCCCCCCAGTCTGCCCGTCAATTTTGCCATTTCTGCATAGTTCATCAGTTTTTCTTGCCATTGTTATTTAGTTGGTACTTCTCCAGTTTTCCAATTTTCTTTAATCTGTCTTGAACCTTCCAATATTCAGCTTCTTTTTTTCTTTTTTCTTTTTTGATTTCTTCATTAAAAACATACATAAAGGAATGAAAGGATAAGGAAAAAAGAGAAAGAAGAAGAAGAAGAAGAAGAAGAAGAAGAAGAAGAAGAAGAAGAAGAAGAAGAAGAAAACAACAACAACAACAACAACAACAACATAAAAAACATACAAAAATAATGTAAATAACATAACATAACTGGAAACATAACATAACGTAACTGAAATTTGAGAATATACAAAATCTCCAGAATCTCCAAACATATTGCAAAAAATTAAATTTAAATTATAACATAACCAATTGTAAATGAATAAATAATATTAAATAATGAATAATGTTAAATAATAATATTGAATAATGATGTAATATTCAGCTTCATGGGATGTCCCCAAGCTCTAGTGTTACGAGAGAGTGAGAAAATCTTTTCTGCGTCCCCTTTCTCCATGCCATGCCACGCACCATCTTTATATACTTCTATTGTGTTGCCTCTCACTTTTTCTCTAAACTAAAATGTTCTGAATACTGCAACATTTCCTGATAGGAGAGTCACGCCATCCCATTGATTTTGGTTGCTCTGTTCTGAACCCTTTCCAAATCTACAACCGGGGCTTTTCTTCCCCAGCCGGGACATGCTGGAACTCAGTTCTGACGCCTCTCAGATGGGTGCCATTGCCATTATAAGAGAACAAGGGAGGAGTTCATGGTGAGTTCTGGCACCTCTTTTCTAGAGAAAATAGCACATCCTTTTTGAGGTGAGGCAACAAGAGCAGGACACAAAATATTCCAAATTCGGTCGCATTTCTTAAACCCTTATCAGCAGAACAATATGCTGAAAGCTGAAACCTCAGGAACAAGAGCAGCCGCAAAAAGCATGCAATGTTTCTCATTGATTCCACTCGCAGAATAAACGTTTCGTGATGCAGAAATCGGTGCAGAACACTGGCCCCTTTCATGCACGCAGCCCTGGCTTTAAGCATGGTCTGGCTTAATTGGATTAAATCTGCAACCAGCCTGGCTTTGCTCAAAGGGACACAAACCCCTTAATTTTCAAGAGAGCCACAGAGGGGAAGGCACTCGACCCCCTACTCAGTTCTGTGGCGTCCTTGTAATTATCTCCCCCTGCACCCGCGATTTAATTGGCCCACGGCCATTCCAGCACGTGCATCTCCTTAAAAGCGCCCTCCCCCTTTTGCAAAACTGACGACGGTTTTGGGGGAGAAGCGGAAGCGTTGAGCGCCGTTAGCGAGGTGCCGCCTCTCAGGGGCGCTTCCGTGCGGGTGTGTCTTCCCCGGGAAGTTTGCGAGGTTTTCAGTGGGCAAGGAGACTGAGCCTCCTGAACTTTAAGTACAGCTGTACCCGAGGCCCGTCTGCCTGGCAGCAGGTGGGCGTGTGCAAGCGCCATTCCTGCTGGGATACAGCCAGCTGTTCCTAGAAATGAATCTCGAGTAAATTAGCAAACACCACACAAACCTGTCATTTGAATCATTCTTGATTACTTTAAATGCTGGGCTGCCTCCTAAAACCCCAGTTCCCCAGTGCCCAGCTCCTGTCTGTCTGCATTTCCGTTTAAGCCCAGGCTCCCTTATTTAGACCTCAGGGCCTAGTTTCTACTTAATGCAGCAAAAACCCTTGGTTCTTCAGCGGAAAACGAGCTCGGCAGTCGTGATTGGTTTATTGGTATATTTATCTCCCGCCTTTCCTCTAAGAAGCATCCCCTCCTCACCTCATTTCATCCTCACAACAACCCTGTGAGGTAGTTTAGGCTGAGGGATGGCGACTAGCCCAAAGGCATCCGGTGAGTTTTGTCACTGAGTAGCTCGGTCTTCCAGGTCTTGATCTGACAATGCGGGAGGAAGCAGTTGCAGGTTCTTCAGCCACGATGATGGGCACTGTGATTCTATGCTAGTTTGGCTTATTATTATTTTATTTCTTACAAACTGTAGTTACATACCGTAAGATGCCATTGAGGAAATCCGGACATATCCTCTTTGGGGGGGGGGCAGCATGCCCACCTGGGCAGATATTTACATTTGAAAGGAAATGTCTGGGTTTTGAGGGTTTTTTTTGGGGGGGGGGTCAGGCTTGGGCTTGGGCGGCTCGGACTCAGGGGCGGAGGAAGGGGGTGAGGTGTGGCAGGTTGCCCCGGGTGTCACTACGGAGGGGGGTGACAAAATGCCAGGCGGCACTCACCGCGGGGCCTGCAGGCGCGCCCGAGCCACATGTCTCTCCTGGGAAAGACATGGTGGCTTGGGTGCCTGCAGGCTCCACGCTGCCCCAAACAATCCACCCGCCACCCCTCCAGCTGTAGGGCAGCCGAGAGGAGGAGGCAGGCGGACTCCTCAGAGGCCCCATGGAGCGTCCTGCCCTGGCTGGCCCTGCCCTGAGGGTGGCTGGCCCTACACCTGGCTGCAGGGCACACACGTTGCCCCAGGCGCCCAATCGGCTTGCTCCGCTGCTGCTCGGACTCAGCCTGCTCTGCACACTGCAGCCGCTGCCAGCCTGAGCCAGGGAAAGGCATGCGGGCATGGCGACCCATGCACACCTCTTTCCCTGGCTCGGGCTGGCGGCAGCGGCTTGGACTGTCCTCTTTTCTGCTCTTCAAGATGTGGCAATTCTATTTATACCAAGTCAGAGACTGGTCCATCTAGCTGTGTACCGTCTACACTGACTAGCAATGGCGCTCTATGGTTTCAAGCAGGGATTGAGCTTGGGAACCTTCTGCTCGATCTTCTGCAATGATCTACGGCCAATGGAAGGTTAGATATCCTAGCAGGTTGGTGTTATTGAAACGGCTCGGGATCATAATGGTCTTGGCTCTTAATCACAGCAATGGGCAGGACATAGTACGCTTAAAAACGGTAAGCGTAATGCTGGTGGTCAACAAAAGAGGTTCAAAAGACTCTCTCAAGGCAAATCTGAAAAAAGTAGTAGAAACACCAACAACTGGGAAACACTGGCCTGCAAGTGCTCCAATTGGAGAACAGCCTTTACCCGGCATCCCCAAACTTCGGCCCTCCAGATGTTTTGAACTACAATTCCCATCATCCCTGACCACTGGTCCTGTTAGCTAGGGATCATGGGAGTTGTAGGCCAAAACATCTGGAGGGTTGCAGTTTGGGGATGCCTGGCCTTTACCAAAGGTGTCATGGACTTTGAAGATGTTTGAACTCGGGACGAAAGGGAGAAATGTGCTAAGAGGAAGGCATGCTTGGCAAACCCTCACCATGATCAACTCCCACCCGGAAATATATGTCCCCATTGTGGAAAGATGTGTGGCTCCAGAATTGGCCTCCACAGTCACTTACGGACTCACTTTTAAAACAGTGTTTATGGCAGACAATCTCACTCGGCTACGAGTGATCGCCAAAGAATAAAAGAAGCAGCAGAAGTAGGACATAGTTAGCTGCAGGTGGACACCTGTCCAATTACTGTTTGCTTAACTGTATTTGTGCCTAAATGAGCCTACGAAAAGGGTTTTTGTCAAATTCGTGGAGGGAAGTCCCCCCCTTTTTTAAAAAAAACTTTTAAAAGAAAAGTATTTTTCTTTGGAGGTCTTTAAGCAGAGGCTTGACAGCCTTATGTCAGGAATGTTTTGATGGTGTTTCCTGCTTGGCAGGGGGTTGGACTGGCTGGCCCTTGAGGTCTCTTCCAACTCTATGATTCTATGGTTCTTTGATTCTATGGAAAATGGCTATTAATATATGATAGCTAAATGAAACCTCCCTGATAAGGGGCAGCCTACCGTCAAGTGCAAGATGCTGGGGAAGAACAATAGGGGATGGCTCCAGAGAGACACCTGATTTGTTGCTTTTGGAATCAGAATAAAAATCAGAATAATTTTATTATTTGCACCTTGCCCATGTGGCTGGGTTGTCACAGCAGCTGCTAGACTTAGATGGGCCGATCCAGCAAAGTGCTTTTCACGTCGTCCATTTATTTTGTAGGGTGACGGCATTCCTATCGCGAAATGAAGCTTGAAGTCAGGTTTCCAGCAATGCCATAATAAAATTCAATTAGGATTGTTTCCGAGGATGCAGCAAGAAGACATATAGGGAGGCCCGGAATTATGTTTTTGTATAATAAGGGGAGTCAAAATAAGGAAGTCTGTGCAGAAAGGCAGGCAGGCAGGCAAGAATTACACTTGATTAAAAGCTGAATTACTGCAGCAATTCGGCAAACGAATACAGGAATGTGATGCCAGGGTTATTAATGCAAAAGGAGAAGAAGAACAGGGGCCAAGAGGAGAATGAAGGGGAAGAGAGATCAGGGCAGAAAAGAGAGGGTGGCTGGTAGACGCAGCGAAGAGTCTATCAAATTAAACATTAGGAGGCATAATATTAATAATAATGCTATAAATATGTATACCGCAAAATTAATACCTTCCAAAAGGTCTGGACCACCTCAGTTTCCCAGAGCCATAAACATGATTATTAGGTTAAATTTTGTGCAGAATGACACCAGATGTCCATTTGGGAAGGGGCAATCCCTGCTAAAATAAAATAAAATGTGTGTGTGTTGTTGTTTTTTACATGGACTTTTTTTTCAGTTGGAAAATTCATTGGGAGAGAACTTTCCACGATGTAAAGTAAATACCTACCCATCATTTCCCAGTTGCATTTTGACCAGAAGAGAGTTTCAGGATGGAGTGACTTGCAATTGATGGATTGGTTGACTCGTCCCAGTATTTACAACTTGCTTTCCAGCCAATTAACTTCCAGATAGCCTGATAGGTCTAAACCGTGGGGTTGTCTTCATAAGGTTACTTCATATTATGTAAAATATTATTAATAATAGGCACCTCATGCCGAGGCTCAGATTTAATGGCGGTGGCAACTGATAAAGCCCCAAACAACTTAGAAACAGGATACCCGAAGGAGCGCCTTTCTCCCTCTTGCTCTCCAGTGTGAGGCCTGCACCAGAGTTCCTCAGCCTTGGCTCTCCAGATGTTTCTAGACTGTAACTCCTATCATCCCCACTCGGTTTAGCCAATTGTCAGGGATGATGGAAGTCGGAGTCCAACAGCATCAGGACACCCCAAGGCTGAAGGAGCTCTGGTCAAGAATAGCTGATGAAACCCTCACCATCATACCTCAGCCTTTGAAACTACGATTAGCCATTTGTAGAGGGACGGTCTGTTTGGTGGTGGCCCCCGTACTATGAAACCAGTTTTCCCTCTGAGCTGAGGTGAGCACCCACATTCATAGCATGGAAGCATCATTAAAAACACACCTGGATCTCAGGTTATTATAATTTTAATTCTCCTCCATTTTCCAGTTGTATTCCCCACCTTCTGTATTTGATTTTTTTTCAATAGTGGGGTGTGTGTATGGTTGTAAACCACCTAAAGACTTGCTACGGGAGTTGGTACAGAAATGTTTTAAATAGAACCAATATATCAACGCACAACATTGATGTGGTTGTGTCCTTTGTGGTTTTGCTCTTCGGCAGGTTGCTAGTCTCCTTCTCGGTTGGGAAGTGTTGACTGGATCACACTTGGCTATGATTCCCACAGTAACTGGGCCAACCTATGGAAGGAAGCAAAGGGTACCCAACTCCTCCCCACCTGGCTGGTGCACAGGTCCTGACGTGGGCTTTCGCCTACACAAGAAGCATGTGTTTGATCTGCTACATTATAGTAGTGAAAACCTGGCTCTAACGTTAGGCAACGTGGGGCAGGGAATGCTGGGAAACTGTGTGAACCATGGTTCCAGAAATAGTGACCCTCCTCCTCAGTTTCTGGTGGGCTGGCCTAGTTCAGGGGTCAGCAAACTTTTCAGTAGGAGGCCGGTCCACTGTCCCTCAGACCTTGTGGGGGGCTGGACTATATTTTGAAGGGGGAAAAAATGAACAAATTCCTATGCCCAGCATATAACCCAGAGATGCATTTTAAATAAAAGCACACATTCTACTCATGTAAAATCACGCTGATTCCGTCTCTACAGTTCTATGTGACTATTCGGTCTCATTGAAGCCACTTTTCTTTTGACTATGGTTAAAATTACCAGCAAAACTGTTTTCACCACTTCTTGTGCATTTATTTGTTCGGACGTTTAGCACCTGGCCCTTTAGTTCCACAATTCCCAAAGCGGCTTACAACGAAGCTTTTTCTTTATTAAAATCGACCTTTTAAAAAAGGGATGCAGGGAGGGAGTCTGTGGCCACAGTAACACCATACACTTCAAGTGCTGTGAAGCAACAGCCATGGTTTCCCCCCAAAGAATTCTGGGAAGTGCAGCTTGTTATGGGGTGCTATCTCCCTCCTAAAGCTACAATCTCCAGAGCGGTTTAACAACCAATCCCTTTCCCCAGGGAACTCTGGGAATCGTAGCTCTGTGAGGGGGATAGGGGTCTCCTAACAACTCTCAGCTGGGACCCAGGTGGCGCTGTGGGTTAAACCACAGAGTCTAGGGCTTGCTGATCAGAAGGTCGGCGGTTTGATTCCCTGCGACGGGGTGAGCTCCCGTTGCTCGGTCCCAGCTCCTGCCCACCTAGCAGTTTGAAAGCACATCAAAGTGCAAGTAGATAAATAGGGACCGCTCCGGCGGGAAGGTAAACGGCGTTTCCATGCGCTGCTCTGGTTCGCTAGAAGCAGCTTTGTCATGCTGGCCACATGACCCGGAAGCTGCCTGCGGACAAACGCCGGCTCCCTTGGCCTATAGAGCGAGATGAGCGCTGCAACCCCAGAGTCGTCCACGACTGGACCTGATGGTCAGGGGCCCCTTTACCTTTAACAACTCTCAGCACCTTTAACAAACGACAGCTCCTAGGATTCTTCAGTGGTGAAGCCACGACTATCTAAAGTGGTGCTCTAGGACTTCAACATGATGTGAATGCAGCCAGTGTCTTTCAAAGATACAGCTGAAAGCGGGCCTTGGCTAGCCCTTGCTGTGGGCTTGGGGACAATCCATGACACAACTTACATACCTTCCAATATTTCTCCAATGAAAATAGGGATGCCCAGTGCTATTTTTCTAGAGAAAGGGGTGCTGGAACTCACCATGAACCTTGTTCTCCTATAATGGCAATGGCACCCACCTAAGAGGTGCCGGAACCGAGTTCTGGCTGGAAAAAAAAAGCTCAGAGAGGTCCTATTCTGCACCCTCCATTGCTTCTCTGATCAAAATAGGCATGTCCTAAGGAAAAGTGGGACATTCTGGGATCAAATCAGAAACGGGGGCAGTTTCTGTAAATCTGGGAGTGTCCCTGGAAAATAGGGACACTTGGAGGGTCTGAAATTGACCCACTGGGTCTGGCTAAGGGGAGACATTCCCTCTGGAGAGGCACCCTCGCCTCGTGGCAAAGGCTGGCGCCCCGTGGCTTCTCCGCCTTTCATTCCGTGGCGCTGATGGGCAGCGAGCGGGGATCAATAAGACACCTCCGACTTTGTCTGTTTACAAACTAGCTGCCTTCAGCAGTCAGGCTGGTTAAGCACTTCATTCCCATTCCAGGAGGCCATCTGCTGCCTTTTGCTGTAAGTCTCTCTGAAAACCCCGGCCTTGACAAGCCGGAGATACGTCAGCGCCGTTATCAGCAGAACACAACATCTGCCATGCCTGACACCCACCATTGTAGGCCATTTAATCTGTCCCCCTCCTCCCTTTAACTGGAGACAACAGCTCCCTATATTATATTTTCCCACTCAATTAGCACTATCATCCTGCTGAAATAGAGGCCAATTTACCTTTAATGACATCATTGTTAGGAGAGTGGCAAGCGGCGGGTCCGGAGCTGTCACCCGATTGCGGGAGGCATGAGCCGCCTCTCTCCTCTGCTAACCCTGGCGGAGGAAGGGAGAGACGGGCAGCCTATCCCAGGCAGCCTTCACCCCCGACCACAGACATTGTTTCCGACAGTTCACAGAAGCAGTGTGGCGGAAAATTGAGTCCAGATTCATTAGGTTTTTCAGTGTGCTGCTCAAGTCAGTTAAATTGATACATTTCCTAACAAAATTGAAGTGCTTTGTGCTGCCAGCGGAAAGCCTGGTGACCCTGCTCGGCCCACTGAGCAGCCAAAACGAGTTGATGGATCCATTAGGCCGCTCCGAATGCTTCCCCCCCATCTCCCTCCGTTCCTGAGTGACACAGTAAATCTGAGCCAATTTCAGCCCCTAATCATCATTACAAACCCCCTCCACTGTTCATTTATTACTTCTACAATTCTAATACGGCACACGAATGGGTCAGCACCCGGGGAGGCGAATGCAACGGCACCAACAGGCTTAAAGAGCCCATAATCCTTTCCCTCGGCTTTATCGGCGATGCCAAACGCTGCCTGGTTTCCGCCTTTCCAGCCCTTCCTCTCTCTCTCCCCAAGAGGCCGACGGCCAGGTGATCTGTTGATGTTGGCTTGGCCGCAAGATCAGGCCAAGATATAGATCTTGGCTATAAGATCAGGGGCGAAAGCTATCCGGAGGGTAGGAGCGCTCTCGGCAAAACCAAACACGAAGGGTGTTATGGGAACTCGAATGGCAGGTGACGGAGATGGGAAGGAAGGCCTGCACCCAGGAAGAGAAATCAAAAGAAGACTGTAATGGATAAGGGCCATTAAGGGGCCACAATATTGCGATGCTTTTGGGCCGGCTCATGGTAACAGCAAGGTTTGTTTGTCAAGTGCATCTCTCTCTCTCTCTCTCTCTCTCTCTCTCTCTCTCTCTCTCTCTCTCTCTCTCTCTCTCTGTGTGTGTGTGTGTGTGTGTGTGTGTGATTTCAGACAGAGAGATCGGCAGGAGCGCTGGCCAGCTCCTGGGGGCTGAAGCGCCAAGCCGTTTGGCACATGCATTGGATTGACAGCTGCCTGGCGCGGGGTTTTGGGTGGCAGAGCTGCCACGGCACGGCCGGGGCTTGATGAGCGCGCGGAATGGCAAGCATGTGTCCGGGATCTGGTATGGCGATTAGAGTTTTGGTTTTGCATCTGGTGGGCTTTGCCTGAGCCGTTTCGGTGTGGCGGGGGGAACGCCGAGTTGCCTCCCTCTGCCACCTCCACGCCTCCATCGTGGAGGGGAAATGTCACCGCAAGCCCATCGCTCCCGTTCTGGCCAATAGCTGCTGAGATGCACCTTGTGTGTGTGTGTGTGTGTGTGTGTGTTTGCATGGGGAGGGGGAGATCCCAGATTTTGAGATCTACGTGATTCACTTTAGAGGGAGATTCTGCTCCTGAAACACCTTGTTTCCGTAAGTAACAAGAGTATAATAGCACAGTTATATAATACCCTGCTGGATCAGGCCTGTGGGCCATCTAGTCCAGCATCCTGTTCTCACAGTGGCCGAACAGGTGCCCGTGGGAAACCAGCAAGGAGGATTCGAGGACAAGATCCTTCTCCCCTCCTGTGTCTTCCAGGACCTGGCCTTCAGAAGCATTGCCAGCCATCCTGGCTAGTGGTCATTGAAAGCCTTCTCCATGAACTTCTCCAATCCTCTTTTTCAGCCATCCAGGTTGGGAGTTCCACAGTTTAACTATGTGTTGCATGAAGAAGTCCTTCCTTTTATCTGCTCGGAATCTCCCAACATTCACCTTGGAATGGAAGATCTTGCACGACTTGCAAATATCTCTGGTATAAAAGTGTACGGAACTCACAATATAAGGTTTCCAAAGGCTTGGAAGATACAATTTTATTTTATATTTGTTCTGTGAGGTGGAGCTTTTGTCATTTATTTATACCATTGCAACTAACCTCCAGCACTCTTTGGCTATACCAATGAGGGAAATATGTTTCTGCTGGGACGCGGGTGGCACTGTGGTCTAAACCACTGAGCCTCTTGGGCTTGCCAATCAGATGGTCAGCGGTTCGAATCCCCGCGACGAAGTGAGCACCTGTTGCTCGGTCCCTGCTCCTGCCAACCTAGCAGTTCGAAAGCACTTCAAAGTGCAAGTAGATAAATAGGTACCACTCTGGCGGAAAGGTAAATGACATTTCCGTGCGCTGCTCTGGTTCGCCAGAAGCAGCTTAGTCATGCTGGCCACGTGACCTGGAAGCTGTACACTGGTTCCCTCAGCCAATAAAGTGAGATGAGCGCCGCAACCCCAGAGTCATCCGCAACTGGACGTAACGGTCAGGGGTCCCTTTACCTTTAATGTTTCTGCTAACAGGTGTCTCCCCCCAACTTCTGATTTTGCTTTCAAATCGAGAGAACGAATACGTTTTAAGTTTGTTGTTTTTATGTGTGTGTCTTTCTATCTTATTATATGTTGGAGTGAAATGAACTTTATTTAAATAAAAATAAATAAAAAATATCTTCCGGGAGAAATGAGTGCCTTTACTTGCCTCTTGGAGCTAAGCAAGCTCAAATGATGTTTCCTTGTTTAAGCAATCTTTTACACCCTTCAAAAGTCAAACATAATTTGGCGTCCCCTTGGCAAATTATGGCATTTCTCCCACTCCCACTCTTATTATATAGCAGCTTTCCTCTGGAAACTCTTTATATATATATATTGTTTTAACTGTTGGAAGTCATCCTGGTTTGTTGAAGAGGGTATAAAAGTTTCAGATGGATTTCGTTTTGCTGGGAAGGGAGAGCTGTTATTAGACCAGTATAACTTTAATAAATAAACTCTGGAAGAACCTGGAGTTTCGGCTGCTTTATGAATGGTCAAGGCTGCCTAATTTCAAATGAGCCAAAGTTCTCGTTTTCACGTGGCAGGGTTCCAGGAGAGCCATTTCACCTGCTGTTCATGGACCTGGACCAGTTCTTGGACCAAATGCAGTGCAAAGAGGAAGGACTGTTCTCGTCATTGTCAACAAAGTGGAACCTGTAACAATTCTGTCCTGATACTGCATTAATCTGCAATTCCCCCCCCCCTCAAAAGTCTGTACACAAAATTTGCATTTAAATACTGCTTAAATATGGGTCTTACAACAAAAGAAACACTTAAATCTTTATTTAAGTGCATTTTAAATGCATTTTAAATGCATTATTTAAATGCATTTTATAAGCACATTTCATCCTAAAATACAGATATTGATCGATCTTTGGTACGTTTTCTGAGCCGAGGACTAGCTTCACAAAATTCGGAGGTAATGTGCCAAATCCAGGGGATAATTATGTTCCATTCCATGTATCAGGTCAATTTTCTTTAAAAGTGGACACAACAAAATTCTCCTTCATCTCTGGTCACAACGCTGGACAGACAAATTGCCTGATCTGCTACAAAGGTGTTTCCTGTGTTCATTGGCTAAGTAGAATATTGACTGGCCCAGGTAGTGCACAATCACTGAAGTTTGTTCTGGAAAATAAAAAGCACTTCCAGGAAATTTTGCACAGCCATCTGCCACCTGATAGCTATTTTGCTGTCAACTACATATCACAGATCTGCCCCAGGTGTTGTGGGACTGACAAATTTTTATTGCTGATTTGGAAACCACTGAGCTGGGAAGCCCCGGGCAAGTAGCTCTTCTAACAGCTCTAGATGGGCAGGCATCTATCTAGGATAGATCATAGGATGATAGGATGATTTTGAACTTAAGTTCAGCTACGACTTCAGCAGGGATGCACCATTTGGATCAGTTGGATCAGTTGGGAGTAACCGCAGAAGATGAGATTTCCGAACCTTGTTCTGGTGTCCCACCAAAATCCAGCTTCATTGGAAGTCTATGAAGTCTAGTGTTAGGAGAGAGGAAGGGAAGTTATTCTCTGTCCATTTTCTCCAAGCATAATTTTATAAACTTCTTTTGAAGACGGTCTAAGAAGTCATCTCATGTGTGCGCCACATTAAAAAAAGGATAGTGCTATTTATTTACTGCACAAAATCCACATGATCCTCTCAGTGGTCCACAGTGTGCCTCAGACAGCCTACTAATTCAAGCGGCGGCGCATTGGGCTTGCGGAAACTGAACAGAACCTTCTGCTGTCCTCAGAGCCAGGTTCTTAGTGCAGGCCATGAGCATCTGTCTTGGCATATGCTCAGAGCATACATCTTCTTTTCCTTACACCAGAGTAACTTGAGAAGCAGCATGGAGAAGCATCTCAGGCCTTGGAATCCCACCTAAGACAAGAGCTGGAGTTCTGTTTGTGAGTTGGACTGATGCTAGAATCTGGGGTGGTGACACAAGAGAGGACATTGCCTCTGGCGGCCCCTAAATTGTGGAAATCCTTTGCCGTAGAAGAGTATCTGGCACCTTCATTATACATCTTTTGGTGAATGCTAGACACACCTTTTCACCCTGGCCTTTGACTCTTGAGGTGCATATTTTTAGGACCTGCCTGTTTTTGTAATTCTAAATTGTATAAAACTGTTTTAATAAGGTGTAATATTGTGTGTTCATATTAATGCCATGTTTTAATTGTTGAAACCTGCCCTGGGACCCTAGAGTGAAGGATGGGTTATAAATTGTAGTAATAATAATGCTAATAATTTAACAAATAAATTGTGCATGGCTTACTTGTAAGTAAATGTGGGTAGGATCAAATTTCAAAACATGCTGGAAGTATTTTATTTCCAATTGAATGCTAAGATTCTGGGGTTACTGACTGGTACTTCTGTATCGGATAAACCTTTTGTTTTAAAGTTTCGTTAAAACTTTAAAAGGATTAAGCAAGTTTAACAAAAGAGACACTGTGTTCTGACTCATAGAAGGCAAGTGGAGACCACTACCATCTTATGGAATTCCCTTCCCCAAAAAGAAACATCCGGCTTCATCAATGCAGCATTTTAAGAAAGTTTTAATAACTCATCTATTTTCCCTGGCTTGTAATCGAAGGTGTTATTGTATAGACTGCTGCAGGAGCTCTTTCTTAAATGGCACTCAGATATGCTCACTCTTGTTTAATTGTATTTATTGTCTGACTTACTGCTTATATTTGACTTGCTGTTCTGTGATATGATTTTTCACATTCAGTACACTGCCCTGGTATCTCATTGATGAAGGGCACACATAGACACCACACACACAAACGCACACACGTATTGGTTCAAAGCAGGGCCGGATTTAGGTTTGATATGGCCCTAAGCTACTGAAGGTAATGGGGCCCTTTATATATCCAGCTGTCCTTTGTCAACAACAAATCGTCACTGTTTTTTGTGTTGAATATATGCTATATGGTAATTGATGGACCTAATAGGTATCTAAAGCCATTTGCCCATGTTGCCCTGCAACCAGTCCATGCAGAATGTTGTTGTTGTTTAGTCATTTAGTCGTGTCCGACTCTTCCTGACCCCATGGACCATAGCATGCCAGGCAC
Source organism: Zootoca vivipara (assembly GCF_965207765.1). Lineage (NCBI taxonomy): Eukaryota > Metazoa > Chordata > Lepidosauria > Squamata > Lacertidae > Zootoca > Zootoca vivipara. The sequence continues at coordinate 49,090,114 of NC_142596.1, forward strand.
TCCTGTCTTCCACTGCCTCCCGCAGTTTGGTCAAACTCATGTTCGTAGCTTCGAGAACACTGTCCAACCATCTCGTCCTCTGTCGTCCCCTTCTCCTTGTGCCCTCCATCTTTCCCAACATCAGGGTCTTTTCCAGGGAGTCTTCTCTTCTCATGAGGTGGCCAAAGTATTGGAGCCTCAGCTTCAGGATCTGTCCTTCCAGTGAGCACTCAGGGCTGATTTCCTTCAGAATGGATAGGTTTGATCTTCTTGCAGTCCATGGGACTCTCAAGAGTCTCCTCCAGCACCATAATGCAGAATGTAGGCACCCTATATATAGAAACGAGCAAACCAGTGATATTTTAGGGAGCAGGCTAGCAGGTAGGGCCCATGACTTACATCATAGGAGCCTACGCAACACAAAACACTGTTGCTGTATGTACCTTTATTTGTGTTTTTTTAATCTTATATTTTGGAAATGTACATCCAGTTTTTTTCCTTTAAATTTTTTTTGGGGGCCCCTAAGCTATAGCTTGTTTAGCTTATACGTAAATTCGGCACTGGTTCAAGGTCCCAGGGGATTGAAGATCCATCATTTCTGCAGCAGGGTCTCAGCAGGGCCCCTGTCCCCAGCATCTTAGAGCTGCACAACCGGCGTGGAAGGAGAGCTTTTTAGCCACAGAGGCCTTCTCTCTCCTCTCACTCTTTGTGCTGGTTGCAGCAGCCAATCGGAATGACAGAGGTGAGCCAGTCACTGAGGATCGGCTCCTAGGGTTACTCTGGAGAAGGCAGGCGGGAAGAACACTGGGGGAGAATTGTTCTGCATGTTCCAAAGCCAAGCATTTAGGAACACTGAAAACCCAAAGAGCTTCCGTTTCAAGAGAACGATGCGCTAGTTCCGTTACGTGCCACGGAACTTGAAGGAAAACGCAACTCAAGTCGTGCCAAAAGAAGATATCGCAGCACTCCAAATCATTTGCCCGTGTAAGCAGGGCCGTCTTAAGCATATCTGGCGCCACGGTGCCGTGGCGTGAAGATCCCTCTGGCGCCCCCCCCCGCCCCGTTTCCCAGCGCAGCTCTGGTGGGTGCAGTGTGCAGCACGGCTGCCGCAGGTGCAGCACCGCGGTGCCCCCCTGCCGCCCTGCGCCACCCAGCCTTGCCATAGGGCCGGCCCTGCGTGTACGTGCACAGATAATAGTAGACGTAGCTTCAAGGGAACATACAGAGATCTGCACTGAACATTGCAACACATCCCTAATTATTATAACGGCATAATTAGAAGATTGTTGTGTGATCTTAGAGGGTTGTATAATCTCAGAAGGGTGTGTGGCTTTGACTGTGACAAAGGGATCTTGCACACACACTATGAAGTGAGGCAGCCAGAGACGTACCTTTTGCAAGGGGGTCAACCTGTTGAGTCAAAGTGTGAAGGCTGGCATGTGAAGTTCCTGTCCTACTGGAGCTGTGGAACAACTCTGACCAAGAACTGGATTAAACTCTGTGGGTGCTGATGGATGGATGGATGCATGGATGGATGGAGCTAGGACCCAGGGGAGCCATTCCCTTCTTGTGACCTCTTGGAGGGGTGGGTGGGGCTATGGCATCCAATATAAAGGCTGTTCAGCTGGTGAAGGAGGAGAGCAAACTCCAGCTGAAGGTCCCATGGGTGGTAGGTGACATTTCTGAGGAGGCTGGGCAAAGCCATCTTGATGGTCTTGGGGGTTAAGTTAGGCAAGAAGGTGCTGGATATGTTGGGAAGGGGTTGCTCAGGAAACGGGGGTGACATGGCTGGGTGGGATCGTTCGTCCAAACACGAGTTGCAAGTTCCACCCACAGCCTATTAAGACTTGCAATTAGTGCTTAGTGGCCGAACCCACTGAAGCTCGATATGGGCTTGCCGTTCAGCCGTAGAAGAGATTAACGGGGACCGGCTTTTAATCTCATCTGGCATCCCCAGCAGATTAAGGACGGTTTGTTTCACTGTTGGGCTTGTGGATTTCTTGCTCAGCGTAATCTTAAGGAAGCAGCGGATTTATCCCAGGAAAGAACCTAGTAGGAGTCATAAGCCATGAATTACGGATATACATTTGAATTAGCGAAACGGATGGGGGAGGACGAAGGAGTGGAGGGAGAGCAAAGGCGGAATGGCTTCTCATTTCCAAGGTACACTTATCAAGCACTAAACAAGGGGGAGGTTTGGGTGAATGCGTTCCTCATGGGGGCGCATGGGGGCGCGGGGCTGTGCACACCGCATGAGGGAAGCCGGTTGGAAAACTAAAGCCCACTCTGAAATCTGTGTTCGCACTTGTATGTTAGCCACCCGAAGAGAGGGCCGGAGGAGAATTTTGCTCCTTTGCATTTTCAAGCGATCTGACCTAACACACATCTTATTCGCAGATAAGGATTATACCACACACTTCTCCAGATTTTGCAGAGCAGTTTGGTTTGGCTGCAGAATGTGTTCAAAAATGTGCATATTAGGGGAAAGTACATCAGGACATGTATAATTTACATGCAATGTTTTGAGGCAGTTAAAAACAACAACAAAAAACTCCACAGAAAGTTGACCAGAATGGAAATGATCGAACACTTGTGAAATTGACAAGGAAGGGGAATAAGCTCACCCCTTCCTGAGGACCAGCACACTGAAGGCATGGCATTCACAGGTGAATGAAGTTTAGTCTATGCAAGCAGCAGACATGGTGGAATCACTGTTGGGTTCTTTGACTATACCACCTTCAACTGCAAGTGGGGGAAATTGCCTGACTAAATGCTTCTTCCCCTCTGTAAAGGAACTTCTCGAATGGCAACAAAAACCCTGCCTGCAGATAGAGGAGGGGTGCAATCCAGGATTCTGATCAACAATCTCTCTAAAGAGATATACTGTCGCCCAGGAAAAGTTTTGCTGCATGACTCATTGCTTGCAAGGATGGCTAAGGATGGGCAAACAGCACATATGTCGGTTTCAGTTTCTCATTTTTCCAGTCTTAAACTCAGTTCTCCACATTTCCACATCAGTTTGTGAATAATTTTTAAAGAAGTCCTTGTGAAAATTCACCAGCATCCTAGTGCTTTTTTATCCTGCCATGCACTTTTAAATGTGCAATTTTGCCTGAAATACACATTTTTTGCAAGGATGCTTCCCCTAATACAATGCAATTTGGCACATTGTTTTTACTAATATGTGCAGTCCTATGCAAACTTTACCCCAATATATGCATTTTTGGGCCCATTACTTGGTTGGAGAATGGTATTGCAAAATTCAGAGTTGTGCAAATTTCGCAGGGTCACCTGTGGTTCTCAAAACTGCAAATAAGGCAGAGCTGCCTTTAAATGTAAACTGATTCCAAATTCTCCCCAATACCTTGTCGCTACATACCTATGGTCACACAGCTCCAAAAACATCTCTATTTATTTTGGAGTCAGCTGCCAATTCTCAAGGGTTGGTTCACGTTAGCAAGGGAGTCCTTCGACATTTGATCTCTGTTAGCTGATTCTATCTGTGATAGGCCATCCAGACATGGAAAATAATAATAATAATAATAATAATTATTATTATTATTATTATTATTATTATTATTATTATTATTTATACCCCGCTCATCTGGCCGGGTTCCCCCAGCCACTCTGGGCGGCTTCCAACAAAATATTAAAATACAGAAATCCATCAAACAGTAAAAGCTTCCCTAAACAGGGCTGCCTTGAGATGCCTTCTAAAGGTCTGGTAATTGTTCTCTTTGACCTCTGGTGGGAGGGCATTCCACAGGGTGGGTGCCACTACCGAGAAGGCCCTCTGCCTGGTTCCTTGTAACTTGGCTTCTCGTAGCGAGGGAACCGCCAGAAGGCCCTCGGCGCTGGACCTCAGTGTCCGGGCAGAATGATGGAGGTGGAGACGCTCCTTCAGGTATACTGGACCGAGGCCATTTGATGGATGATGGAAGCATCATACAAAGTTGCAATCATCAAGTGATGGGCTGCTACCACCTTCTTGAACACCTGGTCCCAAAAGGGGATATTAGCCACTCACAGCTAGTTGTATGACAAATCTGGGACAAGAGAGGTCCTCTTAAGGTTGCAACACACCACCTTTAGGGCAGATAGTATCTTCCCTTCCTCCAACAAGGGAGAAATCGCACCCTAGACCCACCCAGTCAACCCCCTTCAGCTAGCCCTAAGAGGCCAAGATAGGCAAGGGACAAGGGGGCAGCTGGTCTACACACTTCTCTAGACAGATTGGGCACCTTCTCAGGCTGCAATAATTGAAACTGATCCAATACAGATGGAAAGGGACGCTGGTGGCGCTGTGGTCTAAACCACTGAGCCTCTTGGGCTTGCTGAATGGAAGGTCTGCAGTTCAAATCCCTGTGATGGGCTGAGCTCCCGTTGCTTGGTCCCAGCTCCTGCCAACCTAGCAGTTCGAAAACACATCAAAGTGTAAGTAGATAAATAGGCACTGTTCCGCCGGGAAGGTAAACAGTGTTTCCATGCGCTGCTCTGGTTTGCCAGAAGTAGCTTAGTCATGCTACCCGGAAAAAGTGTCTGCTGACCAATGCCGGCCCATAAAGCAATATGAGTGCTGCAACCCCAGAGTCATCTGCGACTGGACTTAACTGTCAGGGGTCCTTTACTTTTACCTTTTCTTCTTCTTTTTTTACAGATGGAATAGGCAGTGCTCTGGGTGCTTTCTTTGGACTGACTCCAACTATGGTGTCCAACTCTGTCCAAATCCGAGTAGTTTTGTTCCTAAAGTGCTTTGCGAAATGTTTACACTCTCTTGAACATACCTGAAGGAGCGTCTCCTCCCCCATCATTCAGCCCGGACACTGAGGTCCAGCACCGAGGGCCTTCTGGCAGTTCCCTCGTTGCGAGAAGTCAAGTTGCAGGGAACTAGGCAGAGGGCCTTCTCGGTGGTGGCGCCTGCCCTGTGGAACGCCCTCCCAACAGATGTCAAAGAGGAAAACAACTACCAGACTTTTAGAAGACATCTGAAGGCAGCCCTGTTCAGGGAGGCTTTTAATGTTTAATAGATTATTGTGTTTTATTTTTCTGTTGGAAGCCGCCCAGAGTGGCTGGGGAAACCCAGCCAGATGGGCGGGGTATAAATAATAAATTTATTATTATTATTATTATTATTATTATTATTATTATTATTATTATTATTATTTATTGAACATAATAAGAGCCTACCAGAAGCAGGATCCGAGCACGGGAGCCCTCTCCCCTCCTGGGGTTTCCAGCAACTGGTACTTGGAAGCCTTCGTGCCTCCAGCCACGCAGGCAGAGCATAGCCATTGTGGCTACTGGCCACCGATAGCTGTCTCCATGAATTTGTGCAATCCTCTTTTCAAGACATCCAAGTTGGTAGCCTTCACTGCCTCCTGCAGCAGGGAGTTCCGCAGTTTGTGCTGCGTGGAAGAAAGGCTTCCGTTTATTCATTCACCAATCAAAAAAAGCTCTGCCAGGCAGCCACCTGCAGTCACAATGCTGGTGGCAAAGGGAGCATTTTTCGCTGCCATGACAGCTACGTGGTAGAATTGCAACCACATCTGGGTTCCACCAGGTTCCAACCCAGATTTGGTAGGGACGTGGGAGAGGGCCTTTTCCCAGACTCTGGAACTCCCTCCCTGGAGAAGCTAGGCTGGCTCCCTCCTTGTTCTCCTTCGGCTGGCAGTTGAAAATTTCCTTGTTCCAACAGGCTTTTGGGAATTGACTGCTTTTAATGAAAGGGCTGACACAGTCCTGTTTTTATTGTAATTATTGGTATGGTGTGTGTGTGTGTGTAATCAATATTTAACAGTTTTTAATGATTGCATTTTTCTATGTTTTTAGTGGTACTATGTTTTTATTTCTAAGCTGCCATTAGTCCCATCAGGAAAAATGCAGGGTACAAACAAACAAACAACAAACAAACAAACAAACAAACAAACAAACAAACAAACAAACAAACAAACAGTATTTGCACCTCCTGCACACACGCACACACACACACACACACACACACACACACACAGAGAGAGAGAGAGAGAGAGAGAGAGTTATTTAATATACCGCCCTTCATCTGTAGATCTCAGGGCGGTTCACAACATAAAAATACAATCAAGGTGCAGATTGTCCTGTTCCATTGCTCACAGGTCACCCAAGTGCCAAGCCCATTTAGGAACATAGAATTGCAGAGTTGGAAGGGACCCTGAGGGTCATCTAGTCAAACCCCGTGCAATGCAGGAATCTTTTGCCCAACGTGGGGCTTGCTTGAACCCGCAACCCAGAGGTTAAGAGCCTCATGCTCTACCGACTGAGCTATCCCATTGCCATCGTGACAATGGCCCCATTTCACAGGGAGCAAGAGCCCCAACAGAACTGCCTGCCGTGTCAGTCAGCAGATCCCCACAGATCAGGGGAAACCCCTGCGGATAAGGGAGGTCAAGGTGGGCCACAAGCATTGCTAATTTTTCTAGAAAAAGAGGTTATGGGACTCAATATGAACACCTCCCTTGCTCTCTTATAATGGCAATGGCATCCACTTGAGAGGTGCTGGAATTGAGTTTCAGTGAGTTGCGGCTGAAGAAAAGCCCTGGCCGCAAGAGGATTTTGACATGGAACCGCCCATTGGACTACCCTGCCCTATCGAATTCAGGAATCCATCTATGAGGATGGGCTCTGCCAATGCGTCCTCCACCCCTGCAATATGAGGTTGCTGTGTTCAGACCAAGCCTTCCCGCAAGCGCTTAAACCCCTTCCTGCCTTCTAGTACTGATTTCGTCTTCCCTGTTAACATTCTGATTGGAAGCTCCCTGGGGCAGAGACTTGCATTCTATTTATTTGTTGTTGTTTAGTCGTTTAGTCGTGTCCGACTCTTCGTGACCCCATGGACCATAGCACGCCAGGCACTCCTGTCTTGCACTGCCTCCCGCAGTTTGGTCAAACTCATGTTCGTAGCTTCGAGAACACTGTCCAACCATCTCGTCCTCTGTCGTCCCCTTCTCCTAGTGCCCTCCATCTTTCCCAACATCAGGGTCTTTTCCAAGGATTCTTCTCTTCTCATGAGGTGGCCAAAGTATTGGAGCCTCAGCTTCACGATCTGTCCTTCCAGGGAGCACTCAGGGCTGATTTCCTTAAGAATGGATAGGTTTGATCTTCTAGCAGTCCATGGGACTCTCAAGAGTCTCCTCCAGCACCATAATTCAAAAGCATCAATTCTTCGACGATCAGCCTTCTTTATGGTCCAGCTCTCACTTCCATACATCACTACTGGGAAAACCATAGCTTTAACTATACGGACCTTTGTCGGCAAGGTGATGTCTCTGCTTTTTAAGATGCTGTCTAGGTTTGTCATTGCTTTTCTCCCAAGAAGCAGGCGTCTTTTAATTTCGTGACTGCTGTCACCATCTGCAATGATCAAGGAGCCCAAGAAAGTAAAATCTCTCACTGCCTCCATTTCTTCCCCTTCTATTTGCCAGGAGGTGATGGGACCAGTGGCCATGATCTTGGTTTTTTTGATGTTGAGCTTCAGACCATATTTTGCGCTCTCCTCTTTCACCCTCATTAAAAGGTTCTTTAATTCCTCCTCGCTTTCTGCCATCAAGGTTGTGTCATCTGCATATCTGAGGTTGTTGATATTTCTTCCGGCAATCTTAATTCCGGCTTGGGATTCATCTAGTCCAGCCTTTCGCATGATGAATTCTGCATATAAGTTAAATAAGCAGGGAGACAATATACAACCTTGTCGTACTCCTTTCCCAATTTTGAACCAATCAGTTGTTCCATATCCAGTTCTAACTGTAGCTTCTTGTCCCACATAGAGATTTCTCAGGAGACAGATGAGGTGATCAGGCACTCCCATTTCTTTAAGAACTTGCCATAGTTTGCTGTGGTCGACACAGTCGAAGGCTTTTGCATAGTCAATGAAGCAGAAGTAGACGTTTTTCTGGAACTCTCTAGCTTTCTCCATAATCCAGCGCATGTTTGCTATTTGGTCTCTGGTTCCTCTGCCCTTTCGAAATCCAGCTTGCACTTCTGGGAGTTCTCGGTCCACATACTGCCTAAGCCTGCCTTGTAGAATTTTAAGCATAACCTTGCTAGCGTGTGAAATGAGCGCAATTGTGCGGTAGTTGGAGCATTCTTTGGCACTGCCCTTCTTTGGAATTGGGATGTAGACTGATCTTCTCCAATCCTCTGGCCATTGCTGAGTTTTCCAAACTTGCTGGCATATTGGGTGTAGCACCTTAACAGCATCATCTTTTAAAATTTTAAATAGTTCAGCTGGAATATCATCACTTCCACTGGCCTTGTTATTAGCAGTGCTTTCTAAGGCCCATTTGACTTCACTCTCCAAGATGTCTGGCTCAAGGTCAGCAACCACACTACCTGGGGTGTACGAGACCTCCATATCTTTCTGGTATAATTCCTCTGTGTATTCCTGCCACCTCTTCTTGATGTCTTCTGCTTCTGTTAGGTCCTTACCACTTTTGTCCTTGATTATGGTAATCTTTGTACGAAATGTTCCTTTCATATCTCCAATTTTCTTGAACAGATCTCTGGTTTTCCCCATTCTATTGTTTTCCTCTATTTCTTTGCATTGCTCATTTAAGAAGACCCTCTTGTCTCTCCTTGCTGTTTTTTGGAAATCTGCATTCAGTTTCCTGTATCTTTCCCTATCTCCCTTGCATTTTGCTTGCCTCCTCTCCTCCGCTATTTGTAAGGCCTCGTTGGATAGCCATTTTGCTTTCTTGCATTTCCTTTTCCTTGGGATGGTTTTCGTTGCTGCCTCCTGTATAATGTTACGAGCCTCCATCCATAGTTCTTCAGGCACTCTGTCCACCAAATCTAAATCCTTAAACCTGTTCCTCACTTCCACTGTGTATTCATAAGGGATTTGATTCAGATTGTATCTTACTGGCCCAGTGCTTTTTCCTACTTTCTTCAGTTTAAGCTGGAATTTTGCTATAAGAAGCTGATGATCTGAGTTACAGTCAGCTCCAGGTCTTGTTTTTGCTGACTGTATAGAGCTTCTCCATCTTTGGCTGCAGAGAATATAATCAATCTGATTTCGATGCTGCCCATTTGGTGATATCCATGTGTAGAGTCGTCTCTTGTGTTGTTGGAAGAGAGTGTTTGTGATGACCAGCTTGTTCTCTTGACAGAACTCTATTAGCCTTTGCCCTGCTTCATTTTGAACTCCAAGGCCAAACTTGCCAGTTGTTCCTTTTATCTCTTGATTCCCTACTTTAGCATTCCAATCCCCTGTAATGAGAAGAACATCCTTCTTTGGTGTCATTTCTAGAAGTTGTTGTAGGTCTTCATAGAATTGGTCAATTTCACTTTCTTCAGCACCGGTAGTTGGTGCATAAACTTGGATTACTGTGATGTTAAAAGGTCTGCCTTGGATTCGTATCGAGATCATTCTGTCATTTTTGAGATTGCATCCCATTACAGCTTTTGCCACTCTTTTGTTGACTATGAGGGCCACTCCATTTCTGCTACAGGATTCTTGCCCACAGTAGTAGATATGATAGTCACCCGAACTGAATTCGCCCATTCCCTTCCATTTTAGTTCACTGATGCCCAGGATGTCGATATTTATTCTTGTCATCTCATTTTTGACCACATCCAGCTTACCTCCACTCATGGTTCTTACATTCCAGGTTCCTATGCAATATTTTTCTTTACAGCATCGGACTTTCCTTTCGCTTCCAGGCATATCCGCAACTGAGCATCCTTTCGGCTTTGGCCCAGCCGCTTCATCAGCTCTGAATCTACTTGTACTTGTCCTCCGCTCTTCCTCAGTAGCATGTTGGACGCCTTCCGACCTGAGGGGCTCATCTTCCAGCGTCATAACTTTTATATGCCTGTTGTCTTTGTCCATGGAGTTTTCTTGGCAGGGATACTGGAGTGGCTTGCCAGTTCCTTCTCCAGGTGGATCACGTTTAGTCAAAACTCTCCACTATGACCTGTCCATCTTGGGTGGCCCTGCATGGCATAGCTCATAGCTTCTCCGAGTTATTCAAGCCCCTTCGCCACGACAAGGCATTGATCCATGAAGGGGTCTATTTATTTACTGTTTTGCAATTTGTTATTCTTGCCTCACCCCCTCCATGCATATTGACGGTGCAGCATAACAATAGCAAGAACGGTAATTAGAATAATAACAACAACAATAACATGTCTGTTTCCAGAAACAATAAACATATGAATTTGGTGTTCATGCCACCAATAAGGAATTAAACATTTGATCTGGCAAGGAACCTACATACACCTTAAGAGTTTCTGCGCTTCCTATCAGACCCTGATCACTCTTAAATGATTTGTGTGTGTGTGTGTGCCTCACTTGCACACTCTCCTTGAAGTACACACACACACACACACACACACACACGACATATTTAAGGCAAGTGTCATGTCTGCTTGTTTGGTAGCAGTGAATTTTCTCTGTGTTTATCCCCCAGAGGGGTTGTTTTGTGGCTTTATTGACTAAATAACGGTATTGATTTCTTAAGAGCTTTCCCACTTCCTTTCAATGGGAGATATCGTTATGTCTCTCCCTCCTCATCTCTGGACACTGGGTGAGAAGTTCTTTTTAGTGACACCATAAATTTCCATCTCGGCTTTGTAAACAAGTGTTGTGCCGTCCACAGGGGTTAATTTGGTCATGTTAAATGTTCTGATGATTCCTCCTGGGCTTCGGGAGAGTAGACCGTGGCTCCCAAGGAAAAGCTGCTTGAAAAGAAGCCACCCTCCTCCTTTCACACTTTCTCTATGGTTACACCACCAGCCCTGACATCATTTCGTGCAACCTGCTGGAAATAAATTAGCCAGGGAACCAGTTTCCCATCCTTTAGGGAGGAGGAAATTGATTCCCCACCTCCTGTTCCATTATTATTATTTTTGTCCTGGTGGTCCAGTCAGCACTGGGTCCCCCTTCTTCTGGATTCTACATCCACATTAGTTTGTTTATTTAGGGACTGAATTTCCCTTTCCCCCAATTCTTCCCAAAGGAGCCAAGGGGGAGGCAAACAATCAAGCAGTAAAGCAAAGCAATTAAAAAGAAAATTAAAACAATTAAGAACTGAATGTCGGAAGATTCAGAACAGATCAAAGAAAACCCTTCTTCGCGCAGTTGAACTATGGAACTCCCTGCCACAGGAGGCAGTCACGGCCACCTACCTCAATGGCTCTAAAGGCAGATGAGGCAGATTCATGGAGAGGTAGGCTATTGATGGCTGCTAGCCATGATGGCTGTGCTCTACCTCCACAGCAAATTGGGACGCGGGTGGCACTGTGGTATAAACCACTGAGCCTCTTGGGCTTGCCGATCAGAAGGTTGCCGGTTCGAATCCCCACGACGGGGTGAGCTCCCGTTGCTCTCTGACCCAGCTTCTGCCAACCTACCAGTTCAAAAGCACTCCAATGCAAGTAGATAAATAGGTACCACTGCGACAGGAAGGTAAACGGCGTTTCCATGTGCTCTGGTTTCCGTCTGGAGCCAGCATGGTGTAGTGGTTAAGAGCAGTGGACTTGTAATCTGGTGAACCGGGTTCGCTCCTCCGCTCCTCCACATGCAGCTGGGCGAGTCACACTTCTCTGAAGTCTCTCAGCCTCACTCACAGAGTGTTTGCTGTGGGGGAGGAAGGGAAAGGAGATGGTTAGCTGCCTTGAAACTCCTTAAGGGGAGTGAAAGGCAGGATATCAAGTCCAAACTCCTCCTCCTCCTCCTCCTCCTCCTCCTCCTCCTCCTCCTCCTCTTCCATCTCAGTGTCCCGTGGCACCAGAAGTGGTTCAGTCCTGCTGGCCATATGACCCGGAAAGCTGTCTGTGGACAAACGCCGGCTCCCTCGGCCTGAAAAGTGAGATGAGCGCTGCAACCCCATAGTCGCCTTTGACTGGACTGGGCATGTTTAGCCTGGAGAAGAGAAGGTTAAGGGGTGATATGATAGCCATGTTCAAATATATTAAAGGATGCCATATAGAGGAGGGAGAAAGGTTGTTTTCTGCTGCTCCAGAGAAGCGGACACGGAGCAATGGATTCAAACTACAAGAAAGAAGATTCCACCTAAACATTAGGAAGAACTTCCTGACAGTAAGAGCTGTTCAGCAGTGGAATTTGCTGCCAAGGAGTGTGGTGGAGTCTCCTTCTTTGGAGGTCTTTAAGCGGAGGCTTGACAGGCATATGTCAGGAATGCTTTGATGGTGTTTCCTGCTTGGCAGGGGGGTTGGACTGGATGGCCCTTGTGGTCTCTTCCAGCTCTATGATTCTATGATTAACTGTCCAGGGGTCCTTTTTCTTTTTACTTCCTTTTACCTCCACAGCTGTACGTAGATAAGAATGCTTCTAAATGCTGGTTGCTGGAGAGAGAATTGCTCTTGTGCTCAGGTCCTGCTTGCTGATTTCCCACAGGCCCCTGGATGGCCACAGTGAGAACAGGATGCTGGACTAGGTGGGCCATTGGCCGGTTCCAACAGGTTACATTTTAAGCTCCTATGCTCTTATGGTTAGGACACTCTGCTCTGAATCAAGATCTCACGGTCAGGAGATGGTTGTTGCCTCCTGCCCTCTGAATGTGCGAACACTTTTGTCCTGTTTCATTGCAGTAGCTGTGACCACCCAATCACAAGAACGGGGTGGGTGTGTTTGTGAGTGTGAGTGCATTTTCACACACACACACACACACAACCTGAGTCCCCAAACCAAAACAGCCTGTTTTTCCTTAAAATAAATAAATAAAATCAAACAATCCCCATCTCCCTTTGAAGGGGCCAATAGAACAACAAAAAAACAACAACAACAAACCAGTACATTTCCCCCTCTTTTTTCTATTAACTGGCAATTGAACCAAAAAAGAGAAGAAAAATCTTTCGCTTTCCCCACTTTAGCCGCAGTAAATAGAGACTGACAGTTTATTTCCGACCTCCTGGTTTTAGAGTGTGGGGGCAGGAGCACGCAAACACACACACACACACAGAACGCCGAGCGTAAACAAGCCCCCAACGTTTGAAATAAATACTTATGGGCCCAATGACAGACACGGCAGAACACAGCCAGCTCTCCGTAGCAATCTTTCTGAGCTGTCACACTCTCTGATCGGTCTTTCCCCTTTTTTTTAAACACAAACACAGCTGATTTCTTATCAAATGTAAAAAACCTAGGCGGCACTTTCTTAAATGGTTACCGCGAGCATGAAATTGACATTGTGAATCATATATGACACTGCCTTGTCTACTTTGTAATTGATCTGTGCTTAGGAAAAGCAGACAGAGCTTGTACATCTTCAGTTCCAATCACCTGCCTCCTCTTCTCTCTCTCTCTCTCTCTTTCTCTCTCTCTCTCTCTCTCTCTCTCTCTCTCTCTCTCTCTCCACTTCTTCCTTCCCTGTAGCACATACCAAATTTCCAAAGAATTTACTCAGGACCTCAAGTGACAGCAAATTGTTATAAAGTGTAAGGGCAATTTTTTTTTAATATACTTTTTTGGTTCTGTTATTTTTTTTGAAAAAGGAAGATTAAAAGGGTTTCATTTGTTTGAAGAAAAGGTTTTTAAAACGTGCTAATCCTCCGAGGTGTCACTTTTAATGTTGATGAATTCATTATTATGTATTTCAGACGGTTGTAATTGGTTAATCCAGAAATTTTCTCCCTTAGGGAAGAAAGTGGGGTGGGGGTGGTGGGGCAAGTTGGAATTAAGAAAGGAAAAGGATGGGATGCAAGGCAAATCAAAGAGGTTTTTTCTTTTTCTGCTGCTGCTGATGGCACCTGTGCCACCCTGAGCTTGGCAGTCCAATAAAACAAAAGGAAAGGGAGATTGGCACCTTAACAGGATCCCATTTGGTTTGGTTAACTGAGTGCCATTTTGAAACGAAAGTTGTCCATCATGGCATGAAAGAAGGACCATTCAAACAGGGGGAAGGAACCTCCCTGGGAAATCAGGAAGCATTCATTTCTTTCCCCATCATATGAGAATCAAGCTGTCCATTGGATTATTCATTGGAGGGGGGTGGCAACCATTTAAGCCATGGGTAGGCAAACTAATCGATCCGGCCCAGTCGCCTTCTCAATCTGGCCTGCGGATGGTCCGGGACTCAGCGTGTTTTTACATGAGTAGAATGTGTCCTTTTATTTAAAATGCATCTCTGGGTTATTTGTGGGGCACAGGAATTCATTCATTATTATTATTTTTTTCAAAATATAGTCCACCCCCCCACAAGGTCTGAGGGACAGTGGACCGGCCCCCTGCTGAAAATTTTTGCTGACCCCGACATTTTAAGCAGACCTTGCAACTGTCTCGTTTTTACCAATACATCCTGGAATTACAGAAGCCGCCCTGGCTTCTGATTCTGTCCCGGGATTTCAGCTGAGGGGGAACCAAAAGTCCTTCGGTCCCACGCTCCTTTGGTTCCACACCTTAGTGTCTGTCCGCCACCCACCGCCACCCAAACACAGGCAGGACCACAGCTTTCTGAAGTACAGCGCTGCTTCTGGAAGTATCTCACTGCAGCCCCAGGCCCTCCAAGTGCCCCTATTTTCCAGGGACCGTCCTGGATTTAGAGAAGCCGTCCAGTTTCTGATTTGATCCCGGAATGTCCTGTTTTTCCTTAGGATGTCCCTCATTTCATCAGAGATGCGACTCTCCCAAGCCAAGGCGATAAGTAACTATACAACCTTTAGAAGACACCTGAAGGTAACCCTGTATGGGGAAGGTTTTTAATGTTTCATGTTTTATTATGTTTTTAGATATGTTGGAAGCCATCCAGAGTCTTCTTCTTCTTCTTCTTCTTCTTCTTCTTCTTCTTCTTCTTCTTCTTCTTCTTCCTCTTCCTCTTCCTCTTCCTCTTCCTCTTCCTCTTCTTCCTCCTCCTCCTCTTCTTCTTCTTCTTCTTCTTCTTCTTCTTCTTCTTCTTCTTCTTCTTCTTCTTCTTCTTCTTCTTCTTCTTCTTCTTCTTCTTCTTCTTCCTCAATAGGACATTCCTATTTTCAACAGAGAAATGTTGGAGGATACATAGCCCTCCTTGTGTTTGTGTGTGGGGGGGTACAAGTTGGCTACCATTACATTTCTGGTAAATTCAAAATGTTGCACAATTCAAAATGTTGGTGCTGACCTTGAAAGCCCTCAACGACCTCGGCCCAAGATACCTGAAGGAGCATCTCCACCTCCATCTGAGGTCCAGCTCCAAGGGCCTTCTGGCATTTCCTTCCTTCCCCATTGTAATTCAAGCCTCCCGTTTCTGATTTGCAGTATTCTAAGGTGATATTTGGTGCTTTCATTTTTGCTACTTATTTTGCGTTTTTTGTTTTGAGGCTCTTTCAGTTAATTTGTTTTTGTGACTGTGTGGATCCCAGTTCAGCTACTGATTGATTGATTGATTGTGTGACTGCGGAAATGGATAAAAGCCCCCCATCTAAACAATGACTATCATCTGTGCAGGCAAGAAATTTTTTCAATTTTTATTTTTATCATCTACAGTACTGTTGTATTTATTTTATAGTACAGTACATTGATTATTGCTTTCATTTTATGGATCAATGGTCTTGTTAGATAGTAAAATTCATCTTAAATTGCTGTTTTAGGGGTTGTTTTTAAAAGTCTGGAATGGATTAATCCATTTTGCATTACTTCCTATGGGAAAGTGCGCCTTGGTTTTTGAACGCTTTGGTTTTGGAACGGACTTCCGGAACGGATTAAGTTTGAGAACCAAGGTACCACTGTACTTGTCAATCTCTCTTCCCATGCAATTCTGGGAATTGTAGATCTGGGGAGGGTGGAATAGGGACCTCCTAACAACTCTCAGCAACCTCAGCAAGCTATATAGCTCCTTGAACTACACTTCCCAGAATTCTTTGCAGTGCAAAACATATGGAGGGCAGGCACTAGGCTGGCGAAAGCTCACACATTGGCCTTGGATCAATCGCACACACCTGGTTTTTAATGTACCTCACAGAGCGGTTGTGAAGATCAAACGGATTGGGGATGGTATGATCCTATGTGCCATGCTGGAGAATGCTGGGATAAACCTACAGCAAGCGAGAATCAGCTAGCCGGGCTCTTGTTTTTATTTTTCTTTGAGAGGAGAACACACACCGGGGGCACCTTGCGTGAGCTCGCAGGCTGCCGGTGACGGAAGTTTGAATGTAAATGTTACATCACGTGCAATTTACATAACGGCCCAGTTGCCATGACACCACACGCATAAAAATCAATCAATAAATAAGTGGAATTGGTGTCAATGGAAATTTTGCGCAAATGCGAGTGGTAATGCACGGCCCATTCATTTGGGAAGGCCAATTTCCATTTGCTCTCATGTGATGTTTCTCCCTCCTCTTTTTTTTTATAAAAAAAATCTTTGCCTGGGAAGGGGGGGGGGAATGCATCTTGAATGCGAGCTTGTAATACGCCCGTGTTGATTTCATTCAGGAATCAGAATGGTAATAAGGAATGTTTATTCTTTTATCAGATTGATGGAGATCTTCCGCCTCTTCGAGGAAGGGCCTTTTTCTCAGGTGTGTCTGCCACAAACACCCAAAGGAGGGGCAGATTTTGTAATCCAGTAGGAGAAATCCTTGGGGGGGGGGAGATCTCAGAAGCATCATGTCCATTATCTCGAGAGGTGGGAGGTCAGTTTCATGAGTGAATCATAATTTGTCTAGGGTATTTCATATCTGTGGATAATAAGAGGGACGTGATCTAATGTTCAGTGTGTCTTTTGCATGCCAGGAGGCTGTCTGATCCAGCTATCGTGCCGTTGGAAGCAGAAGGGAGGCTAAGGGAGAGCTCCCAGGCAGCTGGTTGATCAGAGCGATAGTCAGGCCTGACCTGGAAGCCTTAAAAATATCTTAGGAAGTGCCAGATTGGTGCAAGGTAGACTTCTTTAGTGGGAGACACCATCCCATCACCTGTGTTGCAGTAAGATGCTAGTCCAGTTTGCTTTTGTACGTGAAGCAGGGAGAGACGCCATCTTGACCTTTGCCTCAGGCAGCAAAATGACTTGGGCCAGTCCTGTTTGTAACCATGCAGCTCACAGAATCATAGAATTGTAGAGTTGGAAGGGACCCCAAGAGTCATCTAGTCCAACCCCTTGCAATGCAGGAATCTCAGCTAAAGCATCCGTGGCAGATGGCCATCCAAGCTCTGCTTAAAAACCTCCAAGGAAGGAGAGCCCACCACCTCCCGAGGGAAACCGTTCCGATCGTCAGAAAGTTCTTCTTGATGTTTAGTAAGAATCTCCTTTCTTGCTACTTGACGCCATTGGCTCGGATCCTATCCTCCAGAGCAGGAGAAAACAAGCTTGCTCCGTCTTCCATGTGGCAGCCCTTGAGATATTTAAAGACGGCCATCATATCTCCTCTCTGTCTCCTCTTTTCCAGGCTAAACATCCCCAGATCCCTTAACTGTTCCTCACAAGGCTTGGTGTCCAGAGTCCAGACCCCTTGTCTCCCTCGTCTCCACACCTTCCAGCTTGTCAACATCCTTCTTAAATTGTGGTGCCCAGAATTGGTGCCCAGTTGTGGCCTTAAGGACCACCTTCTTCCACATCAGCCTCCCTCCATGCTTCGATTGGGATGCTGGACTAGAAATGCCATTGGCGTGATCAAACGTTCCTTTTTTGATGAAACGATTAATAAGTTGCTTTTCTTCCCTTACTCTGACAATATTAGTCCGTGTTATCCTTTGAACCTCATTTGTATTATTATTATTTTTCCGGTGGAAATGGCTAGGGGACCTTTGGTTTGGTGAAAAGGGGCCTAGAAATATTTTAAATAAACCAGCAAACTCCAAGCCTATGGCCGGTGGTCCGAATTCCTGGAAGATCTGTTGCATTTCCCTGTCTTTCCAGCAGCCAGTGGAAGGTTAGACTCAACCCAGGAGAATCATTGTCAGACTGAGGTGCCCCTGGCCAGGATTCTGCCTCTCTTGGAATGAGTAGGGGGAAGAGGGGGTGGGTTGGAAATCAAAACTTTAAGGTATATGAACTGTGAAATTAAATCGAAATACTCAAATAAGGAATCACATAACAACATAAGCAAAGCTGTTTACCAGGGCTTGAAGTTAAATACAGATTTTTTCATAAAGCCCAAACACGGAATGCAATAAAGTTCTGTGGAATGTTAAATATAATTTATAATGGGGGGGGCAGTGAGATGGGGGCCGGCGGGGAGGGGAAAAAATATATATGTTCCTAGCTGTCATAAACCATCTTTCGTGGTGTCATTTACCTAGAAAAAAAAAGCAAGCAAGCAAGCTGTCCTATAGCAAATTGGTATTTTGTCATTTCTCTTGCCCTGAACAACCTTGGTCAAATATGTCCCGAGCATTTAAAAGTGAGCCTTGTGCCTTCCAAGTGAGAGCTAATTAACAGAGTAGTTAGAAATACGAGGGACTCCAGCAGAGACCTGTCTTCTTAGGGTGGGGAGAATCACTGGGTAGAACCACCTGCATCAGATGGTCCATGTTCAGGGGCAGAACAAGAGAAGAGGACTCCTTCCCTGCTTGGGGGCTTCCCAGAGACATCTGGTTGGCTGCTGTCAGAACAGGAAGCTGGACTAGATGCCCCCCCCCCCTTCGGGCTGGTCCACCTTTAGGCCTCCTCCCATGTTCTTAGTTGCTGGAGGAGAGACAGCAAGAGACAGGTTGGCCTTCACACCTTGCTTGTGGGCTTCCTTGAGACATCTGGTTGACCTCTGAGAGGTTTCATCCAGCAGGAGTCTTCTTCATATTGTTACAAAAGTTGGGTGCCTCCCCCCCCCTCTCTGTTGAGCGGTGGCAAGTCCATGTGGTCCTTTGGAGAATCGAGACGTGACAGAGACGTCAATAATTATGGTTTATTCACCTATTAGCACCTTCAGTCTGCAAGGAACGAGTCCAGATCTTACAGCATGGTCCTTTCTAGAGGGGCTTGTCCCTCACAGCAGAGCAGTCTTGGAGTCCAAGGCATCTTTCCCAGCCAGCCTTCAGCCAGCCTGCCCAAGAGAGATGGAGTTGAGAGATGCAGGTCCTGCCTGAGAGGCACCAGCTGCCTAGGAACAATGGAGGGAATTTCGGGGCAATTGCACCAGCCAAGGAAACACATTAACACCAATAGGATAGAGAGAACCACGTCGTGACATCCTTGCAGAAAGGCTTCTGGGTGTTGTTGTTGTTGTTAATGATAAAATTTATATACAGTGGAACCTCGGTTTATGAACACCTCGGTTTATGAATTTTCGGTTTATGAACGCTGCGGACCCATCTGGAACGGATTAATTCATTTTCCATTACTTTCAATGTGAAAGTTCGCTTCAGTTTATGAACAGACTTCCGGAACCAATTACACCCATGCTTCAGTTTATGAACGCTTCAGTTTAAGTACTCCACGGACCCGTCTGGAACGGATTAATCCACTTTCCATTACTTTCAATAGGAAAGTTCGCTTCAGTTTATGAACGCTTCAGTTTATGAACAGACTTCCGGAACCAATTGTGTTCATAAACCGAGACACCACTGTACTGCTTTTGTCAGAAGGCCAAATGGCAGTTTACAGCGTACAATACAAATGTCACTATATAGCATGACATCTATGCAACAAAGAAATCAAAACAATTGCAGTGGAACCTCAGTTGTCGAACGTAATCCGTTCTGGAAGACTGTTCGACTTCTGAAATGTTCGATAACCGAGGCGTGATGGGCGGTCGGCAAATGCCATTGAGAAAATGGAGAAATGCGTCTCGGAAGCCGTTTGGCGGAAGCATTCGCTTCCGGGTTTTTGGCGCCTGGGTTCCGAATTGTTCGGCTTCCCAGATGCTGGGAAACCGAGGTTCCGCTGTATATATAGGCCTATAATTTTAATGCTAAGAATACAGATTCTCGTAGCAGCAGCAGCATAAAAAATAAGGGCATAGAAAATCAGCCGCAGGGCATCTAAAATACAAAAACAGTGCACCAATATAAACTCTTCTCTCAAAGGTAGCTCTTCATTCTAAACCACCCACAGAAAATGACAGGCCTTCCCAGCTCTCACCTGGGAGCTTTTCCCTCCTCTATCCCCTCCTTCACTCCCCTGCTTCTCTGTCAGGGTCTTTCTGTCTTCTGTCTGGGTGTGGCCCCTGGCCCCCAGAAGGAGCGACACCAAAGGGCTGATTTCCTGTGCTGCCTCTCCTTTGTGGAGACCCTCCCTCCCACCAGCTTCTCCGCTTTGGGGATTTAGATGTTCCTAATCGCCTGCCTTAAAGGCACTTCCCTGCCACTAAGAATCACCTTAAGTAGCTCCTTACGACTTCCACCGAGCCACATCTTTCCATCAGCGAAGAAAGCGTTCAAATAGCTCTAATTGTCCTTCTGGACGTTTCCGGTCCCTGAACTGTACAATTTCATCCGAGGCGACTGCAGGGAGATTATTCCTTGACAACTCCCTTGCTCTCTCTCTCTCTCTCACTCTCCCCCGCCTCGTCCGCGATCCAGGCACCCCTGACACGCGCACCCTGGAATGACAAGCTTGGAGGAAGGCAATCTGGATGTCACAGCCTCTGGCTTCGGTGTCACGGCTGGTGTCCTTGCGGTAGCTGCAGAGATATTCATTAAGAGACACTCATCAAGCCGGAGCTCATTTGCGGAATTGCCTTTGGATGGTGGAAGTCAAGGCGGTGGACGCTTCCGACATTTCCTGTTCTCTAAAAGGCGTTTGACGGACAAGCAGCCGGCCTGGTTACCGCCATCTTCACTTTGTGAGCCGGATTCACATTTATCTGGATTTTATTAATTAAAAATAATGTTGATCCCACTTCCCCCCCTCCAGTTGGAATGCCCAGAGAGGCTAAGGAAGAAACAACGGCACCTGCCACAAAATGACAACAATCCAACCGTTGACATAACAAAATAATTAACAGAAACGGGCATTTGACACGACCGAGAGGATGCAGTGACTGCCCTACAAGCAAAGGCTGCAGCTTTTGAGGTCATTTAGAGAAGAGGCGACATGACGAAGTCTATAAAATCATGCTTGGCATGGAGAAAGTGGATGGATATAAGTTTCCCTCCCTCTCTCGTAACACTAGGACTGGTAGATGTCCAGCAAAGCCAAAGCCTGAAAGATATAATAATAATTTTAATAATAATAGTTTATTATTTATACCCCGCCCACCTGGCTGGGTTTCCCCAGCCAGCCACTCTGGGCAGCTTCCAACAAAAGATTAAAAATATATTAAGACACCAGTCATTAAAAACTTCCCTAAACACAGGGCTGCCTTCAGATGTCTTCTAAACGGCAGGTAGTTGTTTATTTCCTTGACATCTGATGGGACGGCGTTCCACAGGGCGGGCACCACTACTGAGAAGGCCCTCTGCCTGGTTCCATGGAACCTCGCTTCTCGCAGGGAGGGAACCGCCAGAAGGCCCTCGGAGTTGGACCTCCCGTGTCCAGGCTGAACGATGGGGTGGAGACGCTCCTTCAGGTATACGGGACAGAGGCCATTTAGGGCTTTCAAGGTCAGCACCAACACTTTGAATTGTGCTCAGAAACGTACTGGGAGATGAAAGGAAGGCAGATGAAAGGACGTACAGAGCAGCACAGAGTTAAACAGTGGAACTCCCTCCCACAGGAGGCAGTGATGGCCACCAACTTGGGTGGTTTTAAAAGAGGACTGGGCAAGTTAATGGAGGAGGAGAATGCTCTTGAGGGCTGCAACGGCTGTGCTCTGCCTCCCTGGTTGGAGGCAGTTAAAGCTTCTGCACCCCAGTTGTTAGAAAGCATAGGAAGGCAGGGTGGGTTATCCACGGGCACTTGGCTGGCCGCTGTGGGATCAGGGTGCTGGACCAGATAATAATAATAATAATAATGAGAATAATAATAATAATAATAATAATAATAATAATAATAATAATAATAAATTATTTATACCCCGCCCATCTGGCCGGGTTCCCCCAGCCACTCTGGGCGGCTTCCAACAAAACATTAAAATACAGAAATCCATCAAACATTAAAAGCTTCCATAAACAGGGCTGCCTTGAGATGCCTTCTAAAGGTCTGGTAATTGTTGTTCTCTTTGACCTCTGGTGGGAGGGCGTTCCACAGGGTGGGTGCCACTACCGAGAAGGCCCTCTGCCTGGTTCCCTGTAACTTGGCTTCTCGTAGCGAGGGAACCGCCAGAAGGCCCTCGGAGCTGGACCTCAGTGTCCGGGCAGAACGATGGGGGTGGAGACGCTCCTTCAGGTATACTGGACCGAGGCCGTTTAGGGCTTTAAAGGTCAGCACCTTTGGGCCTAGGTTTGATGAGGCCTTAAGCTACTGAAGGTAATGGGGCCTTTTATATGTCCAGCTGTCCTTTGTCAACAACAAATTGTTGCAGTTTTTTGTGTTGAATATGTGCTATATGGTTAATTTGTGGACCTAATAGTTATCTAAAGACATTTGCCACTGTTGCTGTATGTAGGTTTTATTTTATTTGTTTTTTTATCTTATATTTTGGAAATGTACATCCAGTTTTTTTCTTCCTTTAATTTTTTTGGGGGCCCCAAGAGAGTGAGGCCCTAAGCTATAGCTTCTTTACCTTATATGTAAAACCGGCATGGGCCATCGGGCGGATCCAGCTGCCGGCTCTTCGTAGGATCTTAACAACACATCACAAGACATAAAAAGCATAACAAGAACCCAGAGAGTGTGGGTAAAAATGATAACGCCTGGGCTAATCCTCTACCCAGCGTTTGTCCAGGTCCTTCTCTTTGTTGCCCCTCCCTGAGGTGTTTGGAGGGTGACAACATGAGAACGGGCCTTTTCGGTGGTGGCACCCTGTCTGTGGAGTGCTCTGCCCAGAGAGACTTGCCTGGTGCTATCCCTACATGCCTTTAGGTGCCAGGCAGAAACATTCCTCTTCATCCAGGCCTATGGTCATTAAATAATCTATGGCCTGTTAAAGCTGACGGGGGTGGGTGGGTCTTATTATGATTATTTATTATTATTGTGTCTTGTTATTATGCTTTTTATTTTGCTCCCAAAAAATGTGTTCTTAATGTTGTGCACTGCCTTGGAATCTTTTGGTAAAGAACAGTATATAAATTGAATGGTATAATAATAATAATAATAATAATAATAATAATGATGATGATGTAAGTGGGTGTGGGGTGGCAACCTAAAGATCAGAAATGAAAACAAAATATGCTACCAATGGATCATTCATTTGAGTGGGCATGTATAGAATTGCAGAGTCTCTCTCTCTCTCTCTCTCTCTCTCTCTCTCTCTCTCTCTCTCTCCTAGCAATGTGGACATCTTTTTTCTCATCCTTTCCCCAAAACTGCATTCTGCCCCCTTTCGGGTATTTTATGCATTGTATTTTTTAATTTTTCATTGCATTCGTTGATGCTTTCTTTCGTGGTTTGTTCTGGTTATTTTACTGAACACCATTAGATATTTTTTAATATTAAGCCGTAATAATAGCAATAAGACATTGTTTAAAGGTAAAGGTAAAGGGACCCCTGACCATTAGGTCCAGTCGTGACCGACTCTGGGGTTGCGCGCTCATCTCACATTATTGGCCGAGGGAGCCTGCATATAGCTTCCAGGTCATGTGGCCAGCATGACAAAGCCGCTTCTGGCAAACCAGAGCAGCACACGGAAACGCTGTTTACCTTCCCGCTGTAGCGGTTCCTATTTATCTACTTGCATTTTGATGTGCTTTCGAACTGCTAGGTTGGCAGGAGCTGGGACCAAGCAACGGGAGCTCACCCCGTCACAGGGATTCGAACCGCCGACCTTCTGATCAGCAAGCCCTAGGCTCAGTGGTTTAACCCACAGCGCCATAAATACAATTTATATCCAGCCTTTCTTCACATATCATCTCAAGGGGGGTCACAACAGCAGTATATCTGTATCTATATAATTTATTATACAATAATAGAAATACAGTGTAATATACCCTTTGCAATATAATAAATATTTAATATATTATTGATAATACTACATACTAATATTATTCACGATCTGTTCTTGCTATAATTGCTATTTCAGCTGTATGATGAAAATGCACCTGAGATATATGCGTTTTAGTGCTCACCCTATTCTTCGGCTTATAAATTGCTTCCTCTAATTTTAGCATTGTTGCAACCTGCCCGGGGCAGGGGTGGGTGGACCTGCTGGTGAAGGGGCAGGTAAAAAAATTCTTTAAAAAATCAAGTACATGTATGTTATAATTCATACCTACAGCCTAGCCTTCACTAAAGCGATACCAGATCAGGTTACAGAATGATCAGAACGGAAAAACAAATTATGCGATCATTAAAACTGGAATGTTAAAATTTATACGATGATAAAATACAGTGCGAAACATTTGGGGGGAAAACCCAACCACCATACAAACCACAATACCGCTTCAGCGGCTTCTCTCCAAAGTCTGGGAGGCAGGGAGGTTACCTTCAGTTGGTGTGAAAAATTACACTATCCAAACTCCAGGGGATAAGAGAAAGGCAGAGAAGGGTGGATTCCTCCAGTTCCACTTCTGTATTCTTCATCTGGCTTGCTTTGTGGAGAGCATTCTGCAGCCGGGGTGCCATCACTAAGAAGGCCCTGAACTACCTGGAAATTATGGTATTTAACTCCGAGTAGGCTTGCTAAGATGTATAAGACTGAATCAGATAGGTACTGGAGATGCAAAAAGGCAGAGGGAATGTCCTTTCATATGTGATGGACTTGTAAAAGGGTAAAAGAGTATTGGGAAATGATCCATAATGAATTGAAAAAAAAATGTTTAAAAGTACTTCCCCCCAAAAAACCAGAGTCCTTTCTATTGGGGATAATTCAGACAGAAATTCCATGGTGTCAAAAAAGGTTATTTATGTATGCTACTATTATGGCCCATGTTTTCTTAGCCCCCAAATGGAAAACGAGCGAGGTCCCAACCAAAGAAGAGTGGCAACTTGTTTATATTAAAATCAATAAAAATTATTATAAAAAAAGTTTATATTAAAATCAATAAAAATTATTATTAAAAAAGAGTGGCAACTTAAGTTGACAGAATATGCACAACTTGCAGACTTAACATATAAAATAAGAGAACAAGAAGAACGTACGTTTAGAGAAGATTGGAAAACGTTTATTGAATATATGGGAAATAGTTGTGTAGAGCTGAAAACACTGGCAGCAGTAAGATAAATTCAACAGTGTAAATAAGTTTTGATGGATGCAGTAATGGAATACTGAATGGTATAGTTTTTGTAAAATATGCAGGGATTTGTGATATATAAAATGTACCGTGGAAAGAGAAGAAGGGAAGTCACTGATATTTTAAGGATGTAAAATGAGTATTTTAAATTGTAAAACAGAAATTTTTTTACACACATTTTTTTACACACACACACACACACACACAAATAAAGAAAGCCTCCTCCCTGCTCATTTAGTGAAGTCCCTCTCACTTGGTGGGGGCACCCAGAAAAGGGCTGGCAAAAACGACCTGAGGGTCTAGGAAGGCGAGGATGATCTGAGGGTGTGGGGGAAATGGTGATTCTTGAACCTGGGCCCAAGCTGTGAAGGGCTTTAGAGACCCAAACCCAGCACTTTGAATTGGACCCCCAAATGGACTGGAAGCCGATGCAGCAGATCACAAATATAAACAAAGATGCAGGACTTAATTTCTTTCTTTGCTTTTTTCATATGCATTGCTTATTACCAAGATGGCCTCTAAGGGGTTTACAAAAAACAAAACAAAAAACCCAAGTACATGATCACTGCAGATGGTGACAGCAGTCACGAAATTAAAAGACGCCTGCTTCTTGGGGGAAAAGCGATGACAAACCTAGACAGCATCTTAAAAAGCAGAGACATCACCTTGCTGACAAAGGTCCATATACAGTGGTGCCTCGCAAGGCGAATTTAATTCGTTCCGTGAATCAATTCGTTTTGTGAAAAATTCGTCTTGCGAATTGCGGTTTCCCATAGGATTGCATTGAAATTTTTTTTTTTGCCCATAGGAACGCATTAATTAAATTTCAATTATGGGAAACCACGATTCGCAAGACGAATTTTTCGCAAAACGAATTTGTCTTGCGAGTCATCATCAGATCGCAAGACGCATTCGTCTTGCAAAAAATTCGTCTTGCAGGACATTCCTCTTGCGAGGTACCACTGTAGTTAAAGCTATGGTTTTCCCCAGTAGGGATGCATGGAAGTGAGAGCTGGACCATAAAGAAGGCTGATCGCCAAAGAATGGATGCTTTTGAATTATGGTGCTGGAGGAGACTCTTGAGAGTCCCATGGACTGCAAGAAGATCAAACCTATCCATTCTGAAGGAAATCAGCCCTGAGTGCTCACTGGAAGGACAGATCCTGAAGCTGAGGCTCCAATACTTTGGCCACCTCATGAGAAGAGAAGACTCCCTGGAAAAGACCCTGATGTTGGGAAAGATGGAGGGCACTAGGAGAAGGGGACGACAGAGGACGAGATGGTTGGGCAGTGTTCTTGAAGCTACCAACATGAATCTGATCAAACTGTGGGAGGCAGTGGAAGACAGGAGTGCCTGGCGTGCTCTGGTCCATGGGGCCACGAAGAGTCGAACACGACTAAACGACTAAACAACAACAACAACACATCTCTCAAACAATGAAGCTGAAAAACTACAGTGCCAAATAAGACTGCCTTATCCCTGCCTTATCAGCTGTTTCAGCCCGAGTAACTGGCTCTGTTCCAGGGGCCACATAATAAGTTCTACATTTATAAGAACTTGGTTTTCTAATGTGGCACCATCTACACTGTGGAACTCCCTGCCTATTGATACCAGGCAAGTGCCTTCAAAATACTGCATGAATTTGAGAAAATACTTTTTTTAACACCTGCTAATTTTTGTTCTTGGAAAAGACCCTGATGTTGGGAAAGATTGAGGGCACTAGGAGAAGGGGACGACAGAGGACAAGATGGTTGGACAGTGTTCTCGAAGCTACGAACATGAGTTTGACCAAATTGCGGGAGGCAGTGCAAGACAGGAGTGCCTGGCGTGCTCTGGTCCATGGGGTCACGAAGAGTCGGACACGACTAAACGACTAAACAACAACAACAACAACAACAACAATTTTTGTTCCGACAAGCCTATCCAGATATCTAGAAAGCTGACGAGAGTTTTCATCTGTTTTCAGTTTATTTTAACCCTTCCGAAAACTTTGAATTATTGTTGCTAATTGTGTTGTTTTATCTTTTTTTTTGTAAACCGCTTTGAGGTTTTGCTTTGTTTTTCACGTGGGCTTTATAAAAATATAATTATAAAATTAATCGATAACTAAAATTAATCGATAACTAAAAAAATCATTATTGATCAGCCGCTTCACTCACAAACATTAAACTAAAATTAATCGATAACTAAAAAAATCATTATTGATCAGCCGCTTCACTCACAAACATTCAGGCCAAATGTGGCAAACAATATTGTAACACATCAAGCATCGCGCTCAGATTCTGCCTCCCGTCTGCTGCCATCGAATTTCCCTACGACATGAAGACAAATCGTGCAGCCCTGTCAAAAGGCCTGTTATCTCTCGCCGCTGCCCACCTCAGCTCAGAAAATGAGGACACCCGGAAACAGGCCCCTCGCGAAGACCTTAGAAAGGTGGCAGGATTGTGTGTGTCAAAATAAATTATCGTCATTGCATCATGTACATTCACAGTATGTTACAGAATTACATAAGCAAAGGCCCCAAAGAGCCCCCCTCTATATATAATCTTTAAATTGATTTTTATTCAATATTTTCTTACGTTACAAAACAAACAGATAAACAAGGAGAAATACATACAGATCCTCCCGTGTGTGTTGCTATAAGATTTGGAGATGCGCATTATTCTGCAAAATAATATAACCTGAGTAAATACAGGTCCCTGCCCTGAGGAGGCTACAATTGGAAGTGAGATGGTCACAGGAGGAGACGGGGTAGCAAGAAAGGAATGTGAGAAGAAGAAGAAGAAAAGGTTTCTTCCAGGAAAGTGCAGGTGTGGGCAGGCACACGTACAAATACGCTGAAACTAAATTCTTTTTTTTTAGCCTTTGCAAGAGGCTGGGGGAAGAGAAAGGGGGGGGGGAACTGTTTTGATCACGGTCTGGTTGGAAAGCCCAGGTCACTGGGGGAATGGAAGAGAATCCTTTGTGCCATCAAGTCCCAGGTGCATCATGTACTGGGCCGAATTTGAGCTTACAATTTGGGATTAAAGTAAATCCTAGTATTTTTCTGCATGCGTGCCTTGCTCCCCGTCTCCCGGAGACTGCTGGGTAACTGCCTATTATCCCGCGGTTCCACTCCAGCGCCCTCCCCAATAAAACTTTTCATATCCTTATAAACGAACTCGATTGCCGTGTTATAAACATTTACACTGTGCTAACAGATCATCTCCGCACATCGGAATTGGCTAAATTCCCTTTTCCAGATGAATATATTGAAGGAGATTAGAGATATGATAGCTTTTCAGATTGCTGAACCCAGAGAAATTAGTTTAGTGAGCATTTACAGAGGCTAAATTGGAACCATTAAATAGTGGATTAAATTGATGGTAGTTTCATTGTCTGTCCTTCGGTACTGCTGTAAAATCAATTAGCCGTCACTATTCCATTCTCCATATAGTGAGATTGTCAGCCTGCTAGGAGCTGCGGAACCTCGCCGAAGCGGCGGGTGGTGTGAAAATACACCTATTAGGTGATGTGGCATGAAATAATATCACAGGGCAGAAGGCCCGGTGAGATTTATCCCAGCCTTATCTTGACTTTAACAGAGAGGGGACAGACAATAGTCTCGAGGTGACACTCATCTCCTAAGAACATCGACGGGGCAGGATGCGCTCTCAACTGACAATTATTATGACATCCCCGACTCCATCAACCTCAATTTTTATTTATTTTTTCACATTAAAAAAAAACTGCCTGGGCCATCCACTGCCCTCCTCCCTCAAATTCGCAGTGTCTTATGCGAAAAGCTGTGTGTGTGTGTGTGTGTGTGTGTGTGTGAGCTATATATATTTGTGTGTGCGTTTAGTTATTAGTCTGGGGGGCGGGGTTAGTCTGTGTGATGCCCAGTCCCTAAAAACCTGCATGGCCCATTCATTCTCCCCCTCCTCAAATTTGCTGTGTCCTACATAAAAAGCTCTCTCTCTCTCTCTCTCTCTCTCTCTCTCTCTCTCTCTCTCTCTCTCTCTCTCTCTCTCTCTGTGTGTGTGTGTGTGTGTGTGTGTGTGTGTAGGTATATATATTTCTGTGTGTTTGTGTACAGAGTTATTAGTTATGGGGGTGGGTGGGTTAGTTAGTTTGTATGATTCCCAGAGTCCCTAAAAATCTGCACGGGCCAGTCATTCTCCCCCTCCTCAAATTTGCAGTTTCCTACATAAAAAGCTGTGTGCATGTATCTCGGTACAGTGGTACCTCGGTTTAAGAACAGCCCTGTTTACGAACTATTTGGTTTACAAACTCCGCAAAACCGGAAGCAGTGTCCCGGTTTGCGAACTTTACCTCGGTCTAAGAACGGAATCCAAATGGTGGAAGAGCATCAGCAGCGGGAGGCATCATTAGGGAAAGCACGCCTCGGTTTAAGAACAGTTTCGGTCAGGGCCGGCTCTAGGTAGAGTCCCGGTGGCGCGGGGTGCCAGGGTGCCGGGCCGGTAGGCAGGGCGCTGCGCCCTGCGAGGCGCCGGAGCGATCTCTGCCCCTCAGCGCCAGGGCGCGCGACCTGCTCGAGACTACCCTGGTTTCGGTTTAAGAACAGACTTCCGGAATTGATTAAGTTCGTAAACCAAGGTACCACTCGTGGGCTGTGTGTGTGTGTGTGTATAGTTATTAGTATTTGGGGGGGAGGGATTAGTCTGCATGACACCACGAGTCCCTAAATGCCTGCATGCCATCCATTCTCCCCCTCCTCAAATTTGCAGGGTCCTACATAAAAAGCAGAATATATATCCTGGTATATATGAGTGTGTGTGTGTGTGTGTGTGTGTGTGTGTGCCAAATTGCATTCTGCCCCGAGTCCCTTCTGGTTCTTGGGTTTTTGTATATGTAGGGACTTGTCCAACCGGTCCCTTTGTGTAGGGCATGGGTAGGCAACCTAAGGCCCAGGGGCCAGATCCGGCCCAATTGCCTTCTCAATCCGGCCCTTGGACGGTCCGGGACTCAGCGTGCTTTTACATGAGCAGAATGTGTCCTTTTATTTAAAATGCATCTCTGGGTTATTTGTGGGGCATAGGAATTCATTCATTTCTTCTTCTTCAAAATATAATCTGCCCCCCCCAAGGTCTGAGGGACAGTGGACCGGCCCCCTGCTGAAAAAGTTTGCTGACCCCTGGTATAGGGCAAGGTCTGTGGTTGGCATAGCCACGCCCTCCAAGTGTCCCGGTTTTCCAGGGACAGTCACAGACTTACAAAAGCCACCCCAGTTTCTGATTTGATCCCGGAATGCCCCGCTTTTCCTTTTTCCTCCCCTCCTCGTCTCAGAGAACAGTTAAAAGTGGTGGGTGTGGGTGCAAAAAAACCGGAGCCCTGTTTATGTTGAAAATCAAATTATTGCGGGAATTTGGCGGGAGGTGCCGCCCTCCCAGGAGCCGTAGAATTGCAGCCTGAGGCACCTGAAATGGTTTGTGGTTTTTTCAGTTGGCACCCGTTAATTTATTCATTAATTTGGAATATTTATAGCCTACCTGTGAGATCGCTTTACCCAAAATAGGCCCCCACAACAGCTTCGATCCGCAGAACAGGTGTCACACAGTACTGGTTCCACATTTGTAAGCAATCATTTTTGTTTACGAATGTCTGTCCAAACACGTCAAATGTGTTTTAATGTGGTTTTGTTTAAGGCTTATGCTTGGCTTTATTTATTTCCTGAACGTTTTAAAGAGCTGTTTTTCACTTTTCCCCCATTGATAATTTTAACATTTTCTTCTTTTCGCGAACCACTTGGAGGCTTTTTTCTTACAATCAAGAGGCATATAAATTGCGTGAAATAATAATAATACGTAATGATGAATAATAGTATGTAATGCAAAAAAGGCCGCAGGGCAGTTTACCACGACATCAAACAGGAGAAAAGAATGCATAAATTAATGTGGTCCCTAAAAATGACAACCACTCGTAATGTTTGATGTTTTATTTGGCTTTTATATTTGTTGGAAGCAGTCCAGAGTGGTTGGGGCAACTCAGTTCAGATGGGTGGGCAAATAATAACAAACAACAACAACAACAACAACAATAACAACAACAACAACAACAACAACAAATAATAATAATAATAACAAATAAATAATAATAATAACAACAAATAATAACAAATAATAATAATAATAATAATAATAATAATAATAATAATAATAATAATAGCAGCAAATCACAAAATAGTAGTTATGAATAACAGCAGCAATTAATCCATTTGTCTAGTCGGATCCCTCCCCGCCCCTCCTTGGAAGGCTCAGTATATTTGGTGACGCAGGAATTTGCCCTATACTGAGTCAGACCATTGCTCTAGCTGGCTCAGTTCTGCTCCCACTGACAGGCAGCAGCTCTCCAGGTTTTCAGACAGGATACGCCCCCAGCCCTACCCGGAGATGCCAGGGTTTGAACCCGGGGCTTTCTTCATGCGCAGCAGATGCCCTACCCCTGAGCTACAGCTCATCCCTTAAAAACAAAGCAAGTTCCTAGTCCTCATTAAGGACTGATTTAAATAGGAACACTGGAAGATGGGTGCCTCCTGCCTTCACAGTTAAGCTCTGCGCAGCAGGAAGGACTTTCTTTCATCTGTCCTGAATCTTCAGGACAGCCCCCGAGGACTTCCGGGTTGCTCGCAGCCGGAGCTGCGTCGGAATCGCTGTGAGCTCTCGCGGCGATTCAATTTTAGAGGGGGCCAGGGAGTTCCGAGGGCAGCGGAACCTCAAAACCCTTGAAGGAAAAGTTCAGGGTCCTGGGACGAAAGCGGCGCTAGAAAAAAGGGGTTGGAAAGACGTTTAAAAACTGAAGAAAAACTGAAGATAAATCCCATCCCCCAGCGCTTGGAAAATGTCCGCCCCTCTAAGAGCTGCCTCAAGACGGAGCACGGATTAGCGACGGCATTTCAGAACAAGGAAAAGCATTTTAAAGAGCAGAGGAAGTACAATTTTATTTTATTTTACCTTGTTTTTACCACAATTGTGGGGCCAAGCCCTCTGCTGTACGAATTTAAAGTGTCTGGCAAGCGGTAACTGGGGAGGATTGCAAACGGAACTTATCTCTATCCCCAGAGAACTTACGAACTGCAGTAAAAGCGATTCGGGACTATAATAATATAAACCTCGAAGGTCCAGAGCCCTAAGAGAGGAGGAACCAACCCCCCCCCCCCGCCGCCTGGTCTGGATGTACCCACTTTTCGGGGAAAGGACGAGGTGAATAACGCAAAGACT
The DNA here is from genome assembly GCF_965207765.1 of Zootoca vivipara. Classification (NCBI taxonomy): domain Eukaryota; kingdom Metazoa; phylum Chordata; class Lepidosauria; order Squamata; family Lacertidae; genus Zootoca; species Zootoca vivipara. The sequence goes on from NC_142596.1 coordinate 49,122,422, forward strand.
GTGAGTAGTGGGGGAGAAAAAAGAGCGCGTAAGGGGTGGTTTCCCTGTACGAGCGGCCACAAAGAGATACAAAGAGATATAAAGATACATTGAGAGAGCTACAAAAAGATACAGAGAGGCAGAGCGAGGGGCGGAGAGAAGAGACAAGGAGTGAGGAGGGAAGAAAGATAGACAGAATAGAGCAGCAAAAAGGACTATAAAACAATTAACGGATGTGAAAAAAGAAAGAGGGGAATAAGAAAGCTAAATCTTCGAGACATCGGGAGGGAGATTGGAAGCTGTTAAAAATAACGCCGCCGGGAAGGAGAAAGTTTTAAGTGAAAAACGGGAGTAACAAAGAATAATGGCGGCCAGAAATTGCTGATTCACTGAGAAAAGGAAGTTGGTGAAACAAGAAGCAGGAAGGAGAATCTGTAGAGTGGTAGACTGTAAGAATAGAGCCGGGAGAAGTGGAGAAGGAATAAGGAGAGAGCGGCAACTAGTGGCAAACCACATCTCTCAGACATATAACTCTCAGACCCCTGCCCTGCTTTGGAAAAGTGGACATAATATCACTGACATTATTGATACGCTACACTCCTTCCCCTGATCAGATTTTATTCTATCTCTGGATTTAAGTCGTAACAACATGCCATCAGCATAAGAATCCATCTCCCCCCCCCCCAAGAGCTAAGTCTGAAAATAACTCCTTTCCCATTTTGAAATTGAGGACGATAGACTTTATATAACTGTGAACTTTAAGCTTTGAGGAAATAAAAGTACCCAAGTATGAATGAGAATAAAAGGCTTAAGAGTCAATTCACCACGACACCGGCTGGAGCCCAAAGAAGACCATCGAACATGGATGCAGATACGTTGGATATAAAGGAGCTGATTCTTGGGCTAAGGACGGATCTTACAGAAAAGATGGACTCACTGAATGATAAAATGGATAAGATGGGGAACAGAATTGAGGAAAATTGGAAAAAAACAGAAGAGAACACCAAAGCGATTGAGGATTTGGATAAACACGTCACAGAATTACAAGAAAAAAACAAAGTAATGGAAAGTGATACCCAGAACTTAATAGCAAGAATAAACAAACAGGAAGAAATGATAAAGAAGTATGCAGAGGAAGGCAGAGAACATAGGAGAAATCAAGAAAAAATGAGGGAAGACATACAAAAACTAAAAGATAGCCAAGAAGCACTACTGGATGCTCTTGCGATGCAAGAACTAAAGCAAAATGATTTGACTCTCAGGTTCAGAGGACTAAAGGAGAAGGCAGATGAAAATATAGAGAACGTCATCATCACAGCCCTGGCGCAATGGATGGATTTGCAGGAGGAGGACATTTCTATTTGTTTGGACAAAGCATTCAGGCTGAGATCGAAACAAGCCCGTGCGAATAACTGGCCGGGTGACTGTTTAGTTTTTCTAAACTCAAGGATCCTGAGAGACAAAATTATGATACGCAAGAAAACCCAAAAACTGAGAATAGATGATAAAGAAATAGCAATCATGAGAGAAATACCACCTAGGCTTTTGAAAAAAAGAGCAAAATATAACTTCCTGACTGAGGCATTGAAGAAGAATAACATTTATTTCAAATGGGAATTCCCTGAAGGGATTACCTTCACCTATAAGCAAAACAAGAGAAGACTGACTACAGAATTAGATGCAGATAAGTTCTGGAGGAAATATGAAAAGTTTCTGGGGGGGGGAGGGAAGGCGGGAGATAAGAAGGAGCCTAAAGGGGATAGGCATAGCTCGGAAAGTGAAGAAGAATAAAGAAATAAAGAAGATAGCCATTTTGCTTAATCTATATCTCGCCCTAGCATAGTAGGCCAATCTTAAAATTGTATGTAGAAACTTGAACCCCAAATGGGGTTGTGAATATTGTTGTTGTTGTTTTTTCTTCCTTCTCTTCTTCTTTTTGGTGAGTTGTTTTCTTTTTCTTCATTTAATTCTCTCTCTCTTGCTTCTTGTTGTTGCATCTGAAAATTCAAGTTTTCCCTTACTCCCTAAAGAGGGAATTTAATAAAGGTAGAATAAAGTTTTTTTATTAGTTTAAAAATGGATCTAAGATTTATTACGTGGAATGTCAATGGCCTTAATAACAAGGTGAAAAGAAATAGAGTTGAACATTTAATAGATAAGAGGAAACCTGATGTAACTTGCCTACAAGAAACGCACATTACAAAGAAGCACCGCAGACTACTAGTGAAGAAAAACCTGGGGGAGGAGTTTATATCTTCGGATGTAGTCAAAAAAAGGGGGGTCGTACTATATGTGAACCCGAAATTAAAACCGGAACAGGTATATAAAGATAATGAGGGAAGAATTATCATGGTGAGAATACAAGGGAAAGCAGAAAAGATTATAGTGGTGGGATTATATGCACCTAATGAAAATAAAACAGAATTTTACCAAAAGTTAGAAGAAATATTATTGGATTTTGTAGACCAAAAAATAATCCTATTGGGAGATTTTAATGGGGTAGTTTCCCCAGAGATGGACAAATGGAGTAAAGGCGCTGGGAAAAAAGAAGGGAAATTACCCCAAACTTTTTTCAATTTAATTGAGAAACTGGATTTACGAGATATGTGGAGATATAGGCACCCCCTCCAGAAACAATTCACTTATTATTCCCATCCAAATGACACCGAAAGCAGAATAGATCTAATTTGGATCTCCAGGGAATTAGTAATGAGATGTAAAAAAATTGAAATTTTGCCTAAATGTCTTTCGGACCATAATCCAATTCTGATGGAACTAAAAGGAAGTGAACGGATAGTTAGGCGGTGGAGATTAAGCGAATTATTACTAGAAGATGAAAACATAATAAAAAAGGCTGAAACGGTGTTAAAAGATTACTTTGAGGAAAATTTAAATAAAGGGACACCAATAAATGTTGTGTGGGATGCTGGAAAGGCGGTAATCAGAGGCTTTTTCATCAGCCAAAGCAGTTGGAAAAGGAAAGAAAAAGAGAAAAAACTGGATACCCTGCTAAAAGAAATAACAAAGATGGAATTAGAATTAGGAAAGGCTAAGAATCAAAGGAGGGACGAAATAAAAAGAGCCATAAAATTGTTAAAAGATCAAGTCTCTAAGTTATTGGATATAGAAATTGAGAATAAAATAAGATATTTAAAACAAAGGAATTTTGAGCTCTCTAATAAGGCAGGCCGATATTTAGCATGGCAGCTGAAGAAAAAACAGAAAGAAAGAGTGATTGACAAATTGATACAGGAAGGGAAGGTGATAACAGAGCCTAAGGAAATTAGGGATTCTTTCGTCCAATTTTATGCAAATCTATACAAGGAAGAAGGGGTAGATCAAAAAGAGATAGAGAGATATTTACAGGAAACGAACTTAAAAAAAATAGATAAAGAGGGAGATAATCTGTTGAATGAACCCTTCTCAGCTTTAGAAATACAAAGGACAATTCGGAGAGCAAAAATTGGAAAATCACCGGGCACAGATGGGCTCCCTGCCCTTTTTTACAAAAAATTTGAAAAAATTATATTAGACCCCATGAAAACATTGATGAACAAAATTATTGATCAAGGTGAAACCCCCCAAACATGGGAAGAGGCTTATATTGCGGTAATACCGAAGCAAGGAACAGATAATACCCAGATCAAAAATTTTAGACCAATCTCTTTGCTCAACAATGATTATAAAATATTTGCGGATCTATTGGCCAACAGAATGAAGCAGGCATTGGGGAAAGTAATAAACAAAGATCAGTCGGGTTTCTTACCAAAAAGATCCATGCATGAAAATATAAGAAATGTTATAAATTTATTGGAATATCTTAGTGTTAAAATCAACAAGAAAGCGGCATTTTTGCTGTTGGACGCCGAAAAGGCGTTCGACAGAGTATCATGGATCTTTATGAAAAAATGCGTGGATTTTTTTGGATTTGGAGAAAAAGTAAAAAATGGAATAGAGGCAATTTATAAGACCCAAACAGCCAAATTAATAATAAATAATGAAATCTCGGGAGAGATAAAGATCCAAAGAGGCACTAGGCAAGGCTGCCCTCTATCCCCACTTTTGTTTATATTAAGTCTCGAATTTTTATTGGAAAATTTAAGAAAAAAAGATGAAGTTAAAGGGATTAGAATTGGGGAAAATGTGTATAAAACAAAAGCATTCGCAGACGACATCATTATTACAATTGAGGATCCGACAGAGAGTATTCCCCATGCTTTAAAGATAATAAATGATTATGGGAAATTATCGGGCTTTAAATTAAATATGAACAAAACAAATATGTTAACCAAAAATTTAACAAAACAAGAGATTGATCAATTAGAAGCGAAAGTAGGATTGAAGGTTGTGGAAAAAACAAAATATCTTGGGATTTGGATAACTAATAATACCAATAATTTAATAAAGGATAATTACAACAGAATTTGGAACGAAATTAAAAAAGATCTGGAAAATTGGGAACGATTAAATTTGTCATTGCTAGGTAGAATCGCGGCCGTTAAAATGAATATACTTCCTAAAATGATATTTGTATTTCAGATGATCCCGATCCTGGGAACAGGTAATAATGTCTTTCAACAATGGAAGAAGGATCTGGTGAAATTTATATGGAAACACAAACCTGCCAGAATAAAATATAAATTACTGATTGATACTAAGGAAAGAGGGGGCCTGGCCTTGCCTGACCTAAATCTTTACCATGACGCGGCAGGATTTACGTGGTTAAAAGAGTGGATCAAATTGGAAAACAATAGTTTATTGGATTTGGAAGGGGTGGGGAATAAATTCGGTTGGCATGCCTACCTGGTAGACGATAAGGTCAAAGTGCATAAGGATTTCAACAATCATATAATTAAACGATCTCTTTTAAAAATTTGGAATAAATACAAAAGATTGTTGGAGCCCAAGACTCCCAGGTGGGCATCGCCAACAGAAATAACCGCAGTCAAAAAATTAAATTCAGGAAGAAGTTGGGGGATCTATAGGGACCTATTAGATGACAGGGGAGGAAATATCAAATTGAAAGAATATGGGGAGGTAAAACACCAAGTAAACGGCTGGTTTCAATACCATCAAATTTATAGTAAATTTAAGGAACACAAGCAAACATTAGGCTTTCTGGAAGAACCCTCTTTATTGGAAAAAAATTTAATACAACCGGAAATCAAAACTATATCAAAGATGTATAATGTCTTGTTAGAATGGGAAACCAAAGATGAATTAGGAAAAGAAACGATGACAAAATGGGCTATTGACATAGGGAAAAACATACAGGTCGATAAATGGGAACACTTATGGAAGAAAACATGGAAATTTACAGCCTCAGAGGGAGTCAGGGAGAACATGATCAAAATGTTTTATAGGTGGCACCTAACCCCGGTCAAAATACATAAAATGTACAATACTAAAGACAACTTGTGTTGGAAGTGTAGGGGGGAGACGGGTACATATATGCATGCATGGTGGCACTGTGAAGGAATTAAAAAGTTCTGGATCCAAGTGTTTGAAGAAATAAAAAAAATACTTAAATATAATATTAAGAGAAGCCCTGAATCCTTCCTGCTGGGGATCTTAGATAACACGATCAAACCACAGGATGAGACATTGTTCCTGTACGCAACATCAGCGGCGAGAACTCTGATCGCATCCTATTGGAAACAAAAGGAAATACCCAGCATACTGGAGTGGCAAGAGAAATTATTAAGTTATTTGGATTTAGACAATTTGACTAATTCGATTAAAGGATACACTAATAAAAGATTTCAGCAAAATTGGGATAAATTTGGGGAGTACATGAAAGGACAGTGCCCCATGGTAAAGTCTTGGGTCTATTTCTAGCACCCTGTATCGAGCCACAGGAAAATAAAATACACGGAGACAAGGATTAAGAGAGATGTTTTATTTTATTATAATTTATTTTATAATTTAAATAGAAAATGAGTTTATGTCTTATGGAATGATATCTGGAGATATTTATTGAACGATATCTAACTGGGAATGCAGTAACTAGATATAATACCTAAAGAAATCTGAGAATAGAGATAAGTGGGAGTCTTTAAATGGGTGGAATACAGTTTAGAAGATTGAGAATTCTGATGAATGTAGTTGATATTGTTATGGATTGTTTCTGGATGAGGGTGATGTTTCAAATGTATGCCTTTTTTTTCTTTTTTTCTTTCCTTTTCTTTTTTTTTTCCTTTTTCTCTCTTTTCCCTTTTCCTTTTTTTTTTCCTTCTTTATTATTGCATGATTTACATGAGTTCGCACATTATGATTTCTATGAGTTTGTATATTAGGATTTTGTGTATATGAATTCGTGTTTATTTTGGTATGTCTGTGAGTTTCGAGTGTGTATGGTTTGTATTTTAACTTTGATTCTTAATAAAGCTTATTTAAAAAAAAAAAAAAAAAGAATCTTCAGGACAGCCCCCTTGGTTGCCCACAAGTTCTGGTGTCACAAGAGAGGTGTCACAAGAGAGGGAGAGAAAACCCTTTTTCTATCCATTTTTTTCCACGCCAGGCATCGCTTTATAAACTTGCCCGTAGTGAGGGCATCACGACTCAATCGCTCCTGACATGGCCAGAGCCCACGGCTTTGGAGACTTAGCAATTGTCCTCGAATTGGGATTCTCGGAAGGAGAAGCGACTTTGGTGCTTTATGAATTATGACAGTGTTGCGCCCGCTCCCCTTCTGCCCCCTTCCTCATTAACGGAGGGCGTTGCTCTTTCAATCAATAGAGAACGCCGGCAATCAGCCATCCATCTCACGCCTTCCTGGCTTCCCTCCATCTATCATCATTACCACCGTCGCATTGATGAGCAGAAAGCTGGCACTCGTAATTATTGAATCTCGCGTATCAGTCCCCTCTCAAACCTTTTGTGACACAGGGCAGTAGCTTCCTCACCACTGCCGGGCCTGGCAGGTCCACACTGCACACCCCTAAGCGATTGGACCACCTGTGAGGGCAAGCATGCGCGTGCAAATGTACCTTGGGCATTAGGGTTGCCATATGTTCGGAAACTGGGATTCGACCGGCGAAAGTGGCGCCGCTGTTCTGAACATTGTGTTTCGCTTCCTAAAACTTCAACAACTTTTGTGTCCTGAAATATGACATGGGTGGCTTCTTGAAGGAAGCTTGACCCTTGATTCTTTTCACCCGAAAGTCATTCTCTTTAATGTGTGCAGGCCTCAGTTGGGTAAGGAATGTAGAATCGTAGAATTGCTGCCTAGGAAGAGACCCCGAGAGTCAGGGGCTGGACTGAGGAGGAATGGTGGGGAACACCCCCACCTTCTCCTGAACCTTCCCTAGAACAGGAGGACAGTGTAGATTTAGAACAGTGGTTTGCAGAAGGCTGCAGAGTGGAGAAGCTGGGAAATATTGGGAGAGGAAGAGGAGGGAGAAGAAGCACCAGGGGAGAGACAGCTGACAGACTCCGTGTCCTTGGAAAACATTCCTGACCTCCCTCTCCCAGGACCAGGCGAGCATTGAGAGTGTCATGAATGAGCCAGCTCCAAGCGAAGGTTTGCAGCAGGAACAGAGAGGCTTAGGTGTTAGTCAGGCAGGGGGAGAGCCGGCAGCTGCAGACTGCAGCTCTTCCTGACCTTGACAGGCTGGCTGATAAGGCAGTAGCTGAAAGCAGGCTAGAACACAGCCCTCTCCGGAAGCTCAAATAGGCACAAATAGACACACAGAGAGTCTCTCGGAAAAGGAAGAGGAGGGAGATGATTCAATAAGTCCGTGGTCGGCGAATGGGACGGCTGCTAGACAGGAAGCAAAACAAGAGACCAATTGGTTAAATCTGGCCTCTTTGGGAGTTTATTTCCTGGGGTAAAATCCTAAAAAAAATCTCAACAACTTCAATCCAATAAAAAGCTCAACAACTTTGGTCTGCCCTCACGCATGTTCACTTCATCAAATCTGGCCCTCTTTGAAAAAAGTTTGGACACCTCTGGAAGGGGATAGAAGGACTCTCCTGTGAGGAAAGGTTGCAGCATTTCAGACTTTTTAGTCTAGAGGACTGGTGAGTAAGAGGTGACATGGCAGAGGTTTAGAAAATGGTGAGAGTGGATGGAGAAAAGTTTTCCTCCCTCTCTCGGAACACTAGAATTTGTGGCTATCCAATGAAGTTGGAGGTCGGAAGACTCAGGAAACCCATATGTTAAACTGGGGAACTCACTTCCAAAGGAGGCAGCGATGTCCAACAACTTGGATGGCTTTAAAAGAGGATTAGGCAAATAATTCATGGAGAATAAGGCCACCAATGACTATTAGCTGTGATGGTTATGTTTCTGAATCCTAGTTGCTGGAAACAATGGGAGGCGGGAGTTGTTTTTGTGCGCAAAAATTCCTGCTTTCTGGTTTCCCACAGACATCTGATTGGCTCCCGAGAGAGCAGGATGCTGAACTAATGTGCCATTGGCCTGATCCAGAAAGGCTTTCCCTATGTTCTTATGACAACCACACAAGCATTTTTAATACTTTGTGATGTGGTACCTTGGTTCTCAAACAACTTGGTACTCAAACAATTTGGAACCCAAACACTGCAAACCCGGAAGTATGTGTGTGAACTTTTTTCCGGAATCCAAACATGCTCCGTTTTGAGTTTTACGCTTCCGATTTGAGTGCTACACTTCCGTTTTGAGTGTTACGCTGAGGTCTGTCTGTTTTTGCTATTTATTTTGCATTTTTATTTTTGTGGCTTTTCTGTTTTGTTTTTGTGACTGTGTGGAACCCAGTTCAGCTACTGATTGATTGATTGATTGATTGATTGTGTGACTGCAGTGCATTGTTTATTGCTTTCATTTTATGGGTCAACGGCCCCTTTAGATAGTAAAATTCATGTTAAATTGCTGTTTTAGGGGTTGTTTTTAAAAGTCTGGAATTAATCCTTTTTGCATTACTTTCTACGGGAAAGCACACCTTGGTTTGGAAAAGCTTTGGTTTTGGAATGGATTCTGGAACGGATTAAGTTTGAGAACCAAGGTACCACTGTATTGATTTTGAAATGAAATGTGTTTTTTGGGGGGTGGGGGGGGATCCTCTGCCTTCAATCACTGTGGCATTTCCTAGAGAGTCAATCTAGGACTCCCTCTCCATCTTTAATAAATGTCATCTTCTCCAAAAGCCTGAATCTATTAGCGGAATTAATTATGCAAGCATGCAAATGAGTGGTGCTGGCTTGGTTTTTCCTGAGTTTTGACATTTGGTTTTCCTCTAGTGCAGGATTTGGCACAAAATGTGCACACTTTATCACACCCCCACCCCCACCCCGGTTAAGTAAATCTCGGGTTCATTCAAAAGAAAGAAGCCTTATTCATGACTTCCTGCTATCCTGGTTCTTGTTTTCCTTTTCTGGAAATGATGTGACTTCAAAAAATACCTCCCTTTCCTCGGTTCAAAGCCTGGCTGCTGAACTTTGATTGTCCGGAGAAATTATTCACTGGTTGTAGGAGCCACACCAGGGGGTGGAAAAATGAGCCGGGATCTCCATAGCAATGCCCCTTCTTTTGCTGTTATTCGTGGAGACATCAAGACGCATGAACAATTAATCCTTGATTTCCAGACCCAGGCGACTCCGCCAATAAAACAGCTGTCAGCTGCCGGTCCTGTTGAGGTGCAGTTTAATATCCCAAGAGAGGATAATTATTCTTATCTGATTTGGCTCAGGAATGAACTGGTAAGAAGCCTCATCCCATTCGTTACCAAAAATATAATAAAATAATAAAATAAAATAAAATAAAAAAGATTCCATATCTTCTGAGAGGGCTACACGGAGTCTAAATGGCTAATGTTCATGCCAGTCTTTACTCGATCTAACAGCTAATGTGTGACAAAAGTAGAAGCATAGAAAATATTATTTTTAAGGGAAGGCATGGAACACCTGCATGCAAATGGTCCAAGCCCCCCCCCCCCATTGGCATCTCCAAGAAATACAGGGAAAATACAGGGAAAATACTGGACAAAAGCTGCCAGCCAGTGTAGACACTACTCAGTTGAATGGAACAATGATCTGATTTAGTATAAGTAACTTTTTGGAAGGGACAATTGCTTAGCCATAGGGCACATGAATTGCACACATAAGGTCCCAGGTTCAAGTCCTGGCATCTCCAGGCAGGGATTTTTTTTAAAAAAAAACCTTTCCCTATACAGGGCTGCCTTCAGATGTCTTCTAAAGGTTTTCTTGGCTCCGAGGTCACATAACTCCATACCCTCCAACTTTTCTCCAATGAAAAGTGGGACATTCTGGGATCGAATCAGAATCCGGGACGGCTTCTGCAAATCCAGGACTTAGAGTCTGGATAAATGCAGTTACTTGGGAGTAACTCTCATTGAACATACATAGGTTAGGTGCATAATTAAGTTGATTAATCCATTAACTAAATCTAATTACTTTTGTAAAAGGTAAAGGGCCCCTGACCATCAGGTCCAGTTGTGTCCGACTCTGGGGTTGCGGCGCTCATCTCGCTCTATAGGCCGAGGGAGCCGGCGTTTGTCCGCAGACAGCTTCTGGGTCATGTGGCCAGCATGACAAAGCTGCTTCTGGTGAACCAGAGCAGCGCATGGAAACGCCGTTTACCTTCCCGCCGGAGCAGTCCCTATTTATCTACTTGCACTTTGATGTGCTTTCGAACTGCTAGGGGGGCAGGAGCTGGGACCGAGCAACGGGAGCTCACCCCGTTGCAGGGATTCGAACAGCCGACCTTCTGACCAGCAAGCCCTAGGCTCAGTGGTTTAACCCACAGCGCCACCTGGGTCCCTATAATTACTTTTGTATGTGGGTTAAAACAGTGCCTCTGAAGTGAGAAGTGACCGCTGAGACCCATAAACAGACAAAACCGCTGAGACCCATAAACGGTCTAAGACATAAACAATATAATCAATATAATAATAATATAATATAATATAATATAATATAATATAATATAATATAATATAATAATATAAATGATGTCAAGGTCCCCCACTTTCATATCACCATCTTCATACCCAGTTGAGAAAACAAGGTCTAGCTGCCACATGCATTGGGTCAATGACATGATGGGACAGCCTTATTATTATTATTATTATTATTATTATTATTATTATTACAGCCATAAAGTCCCAAGCCACCCAAAAGACAGCTGCCTTGGCCTGGATGTTGAACTCCCCCAGAATCCGCAGTCTGGGAGTCCTCAACACTGCTTCCGAGACCAGCGCTGTCAGCTCAGGCCCAGAGACTGCTGGGCAGAATCCCTAATCTGTTCCAAATGCCCAGGAACACATGCTAGACACAGTGCTGGATTTATGTATAAGCTAAACAAGCTATAGCTTAGGGCCCCACTCTCTTGGGGCCCCCCAAAACAATTTAAAGAAAAGAAAAACAGTTTTGTGTTGTGTAGGCTTCTGTGATGTAAGTCATGGGCCCCGCCTGCTAGCCTGCTCCCTCAAATATCACTGGTTTGCTCCTTTCTATGTATAGGGTGCCTACATTCTGTATGGACCGCTTGCAAGGCAACATGTGCCAATGTCTTGAGATCAGCGGCGGAGCTTCATGCTCTGTCACAGGGGGTGGAGAGCAGGCGCGCCCCCCCCCCAGTGACGTGGCATACTTTCTGGGGGCGGGGCGCCGTGCGCAGTGACGTGACGCGCGTTTTGGGGTGGGGCGGGCAGCGGCGATGACATCCCTGGGATCTCATCACTCGGGGCGCACCGCCCCTATCTTCCTATGCCCCTGCTTGAGATACCTATTAGGTCCATAAATTGCCACAGAGCATCTATTCAACACAAAAACAGCAACAATTTGTTGCTGACAAAGGACAGCTGGACATATCAAGGGCCCCATTACCTTTAGTAGCTTAGGGCCTCATCCAACCTAAATCTGGCCCTGGCTAGATCCCACCACAACTGGACAGGGAACCTGGAGAGATGGAATCTCTATAGACTACAGCAGCTCCCTCTCCTTGACCCTCAAGCCTGCTCTGATGCTGCTACTACACCGAGTACCCAGGTGGACACAGCTGGGTGAGACCCTCCTTGCCCACCCAGATCTCAGTGATACAGAGCAGATAAGCCTCCTCATTATGGATGAGAGAGATCTTACTCCAAGCTGACCTGGCATTCAGCAATAGCAGCCACCGACCCAAGGGCTAGCTGAAGGCTGTCTGAGTTGTAGTCCTACAGCATTTAGAGGATTGGACAATGCTTGGCGAGATGGATCAATGGCTTGATGCAGGGGTCACCAACCTTTTCCAGCAGGGGGCCGGTCCACCGTCCCTCAGAGCATGTGGTGGGCCGGACTATATATTTTTTTTGGGGGGGGGAGAACGAATTCCTATGCCCCACAAATAACCCAGTGATGCATTTTAAATAAAAGCACACATTCTACTCATGAAAAAACACCAGGCAGGCCCCACAAATAACCCAGAGATGCATTTAAAACAAAAGGACACATTCTACTCATGTAAAAACACACTGATTCCTGGAATGTCTGCGAGCAGGTTGAGAAGGTGATTGGGCCGCATCCGGCCCCCGGGCCTTAGGTTGCCTAACCCCTGCCTTGATGGGCCAAGGTCATCAATTGCCCTTGGACCTCCGCAGGAGGGAATTTAATCCAGATTCTTTCTTTCTTTTTAATTCATTTATTTGGTTTTTCAGATTAAAACTTTACAGTCACATATCCAACAAAGAACACAAAAACCAGATTCCAAGGAATCTCTTGGGACTTCCACCCTCCCCTTTGTGGGTCCTATTGTTCAGCGTTTCCTCCTGCATCATTTTATAATGATCCAAATCTTTTACTTCTCCATTGTGTCCAAAATTCACCATTAAACTACAAGTGATATTCCAATCCTACTAACGATTTTAACTGTTTACAATGGTCTTTAAGATAAGATATAAATTTCCCCCCTTCCATATTTAAATTTTGGTCTTCCTGATTTCTGATTCTTTCGGTCATTTTAGCCATTTCGGCATAATCCATCAATTTGACCTGCCATTCTTCTCTGGTGGGGATTTTATCTTCTTTCCATCTCTGGGCCAGAGAACTTAATCCAGATTCAAGCCAGTCTAACCTTTCTAGCACTGAAATGGTCATGACGTGACTTTGTGGAGGAGACAGACTCGGACAACGCTTGACCCAAACCGTAAGAGGTTTGGATTCGACGCCAAAATTCTAGAACCAATCCAGTGTTTGTAACATCTTAGCTCTATTATCTGACCTAATGAAATAGATGGAAGGTGCTTCTTTATCCGATGAAAACCTCTTCCCCCCCAACGCACACCTGCCTGGCCTCATTGATGATGATCAGAGTTATGATGATGTTTCGAGGAGCTGCTGATTTGGCTGGGGGATACAGAACTGACTTCTTGTTTAAAGTTATGAATGACCTTTATCATTATCTTCCTTACCTCCCATCTCGAGAGGCTCCTAGAAGTAATGACCATGGAACTCAATTTAACATCCTCCGAACTCTTGTTTACTGAAGCCTTCAATTGAGATGGCGTGCCGGATTAGCGGATACGCCCAGCGTCTGAAGTGTAGCTTAACGGGATCTGTGTGCGATGCGAGGACAGCCTTTGAGAGACCTTGGCGGGCCGGAGGGAGCTCTTGAATTTGAGAAGCTGTTGAAAACCCTGGGCAGGGAGGGTCACCGTGGAAGATTGATGGCGGGGCTTGGGTATCACAGCTCGCTAAGTACTGGGTAGGACATTAAGGGGCTTCCGGGGTCATCCTATTCGGTTCTGGTAATCAGTTCATCTGAGAGCTGACCCACCCTCCAAACTCAGCTGGGGAAGGCAGTGGTATTTCAAGTATTACAGCTGCCCTAATAACTTTGTAGTATAGTGTGGGCGTATTATTTCCCCTTACTCTGCAGACATTTGCCAGATCCCCCAGAAATTTCAAAGCAATAAGGGTCGGGCAATGGCGAGAACTGAGGCACAATGCAATGAGATTGCAGGAAATGGATCAGGCCACATGCCCTTCTAAGTACAGCATTTTTAAAATTTCCAGTAGCAGCCAGTCAGATGCCTCTGGGAATCCTGCAAGTTGATTGGGAGCCTAATGTTTTCACCCTATTCTCAGCATAGTGAAGATAGACTGCTCTTGTACATGAAGATTCAATTAGTGATCATGCCTAGAAGCCACTGATAGACCTTCTTCCTTCCCAGAGCCATCCAGGTATGTAGCCACCACTCTAGCTTGCACAATTAATGACACTAATCTCACTCTGTGCCATTATTTCATTCCCCCCCCCCCTGCCTGCCAGAATGAATAATTTCCTGGCCCCAAGTTTGAGCAATGGGAAGAAGAAGAAGAATGTTCTACAGTGTTTATAATTTTACATAATTTCACCCAGACTCATCCTTTCTGCCCCCCTCCAACGCCCCAATGGCATTTCCTCTATGGAAAGAAACATGCTAAAATGGTATTTGAAAGGTTAGTCAGATAGCCTTTAAACTGTCAATTTTGCCTCCTGTTCCTTGACATCATGGCTGGGCTTCCTGCAGTAGTATCAGCAAACCCCTAAATTTGGGAAGAAATGTCATGACTTCCACTGAAGCCCCAGGCAGGAGCCATGCAAGAATCAGGGATTTGCTGCCAATTTGCTATCGGGTCAAATTCAAATTTTTACTATCAGTTTAGTTTGGCAGCGTCTGCACTGTGGAACTCCCTGCCTTTTGACACCACTGTACTCTTTTTGGTACCTTCTAAAATTATTTCCGTTTAGACAATCCAAACTACAAGAAAGAAGATTCCACCTAAACATTAGGAAGAACTTCCTGACAGTAAGAGCTGTTTGGCAGTGGAATTTGCTGCCAAGAAGTGTGGTGGAGCCTCCTTCTTTGGAGGTCTTTAAGCAGAGGCTTGACAGGCATATGTCAAGAATGCTTTGATGGTGTTTCCTGCTCGGCAGGGGGTTGGACTGGATGGCCCTTGTGGTCTCTTCCAACTCTACGATTCTATGATTCTATGAATCCTACCCAGGTATTTAGAAAGCTGATGTGAGTTTTACTCTGTTTCTAATATATCGCCATTCTAACTTTTGGAAAGTCTTAAATTATCGTTGTTACTTTTTCTCATGGATAATTTTATTGCTTTGTCTTTTTTTGTAAAGGGCTTTGAGGGTTTTCTTTTGTACATTCAAGCAGTGTACAATTTTTTATGAACTCAACCAATCAATAAAAATAAGTATATCAAACCCCTAATGTCTTCAACTAACCAGCTTAGTTGAAGGACCGCCTCTCCCCATCTATGGTCTCTTGATCGCTTTTATCTGCGGAAATGGCCCTGTTACGGGTGTCACATAATGCCCATTGCCTGGTTGTAAGAATTCCATCCAGCTATACTTTGGAACTCCCTGTCTATTGATGCCAGGCAGGCGCCTTTGCTGGGCTCTTTCTGGCACCTGCTTAAAAGTTTTTGTTTTGCTTTGCTTGTGCACAAGGCATATAAAGTTTGTTTGGCATCTGCTAGGAGTTGATCCTGTGGCATGCAGAAAATGCTTATGCTTTGAGACTCCCTTCCTATTGATATTAAGCAAGCACCCTCACTATTTTTCTCTTCCATTTTTATTTCAGCAAGCTTATCTGGATAGGCCAGTTGTTGTTGTTGTTTAGTTGTTTAGTCGTGTCCGACTCTTCGTGACCCCATGGACCAGAGCATGCCAGGCACTCCTGTCTTGCACTGCCTCCCGCAATTTGGTCAAACTCATGTTCGTAGCTTCGAGAACACTGTCCAACCATCTCGTCCTCTGTCGTCCCCTTCTCCTAGTGCCCTCCATCTTTCCCAACATCAGCGTCTTTTCCAAGGATTCTTCTCTTCTCATGAGGTGGCCAAAGTATTGGAGCCTCAGCTTCACGATCTGTCCTTCCAGTGAGCACTCAGGGCTGATTTCCTTCAGAATGGATAGATCTGATCTTCTTGCAGTCCATGGGACTCTCAAGAAGAGTCTCCTCCAGCACCATAATTCAAAAGCATCAATTCTTCAACTGGATAGGCCAGTTACTTACGGCTTTTTAAGTTTATCAGCGTATCGCCAATAATCGCTCCCTTGTTCTACGTACGGCACTTAGAGGTGCCTGTTTATGTGTGTGTGTGCTTAATTAAACGGATTATAATCCCCCCAATATAAATAAATAAGGCTGCGATCCGTGGGTTGGGCCGATGAGAGATGGTGCCGTTTGGAAAGGTCGCCGTAAGCCCAGAAGGTGAGAAGTGCTGTAACAACAGGTTCTCATGAACCTGGCTGACCTGAGCCAATCTCAATTGTGACGGTCCGTTTTGGCAAGGAGAGGGGCTGTAGCATCCGGGAGCCCGGCCGCTCCGACTGACAGCCACGATTATTTAGAGCCTTCTTGGACAAGGAGCACAGGTGTTGCCCAGATGCTCGGGAGCCTGACATTTCTCTGGCGCAGAGTAATAGGGCCGTATGCCACCCCTTTCTATGGGAACCACCATTGACTCTACAAGGAGCGAGGGGCCTATGAAAAGACAGTGTAAACACATCACAGAGCCTCATGCATCTGTTACTAGGAGTAGTAAAAGGAAACGCACAGGGACCCGGACGGGAACGGGGGAGAGAGAGAGAGAGAGAGAGAGAGAGAGAGAGAGAGAGAGAGAGAGAGAGAACAAAAAAAGAAAAGAAAAGAAAATGCCAGAGAATAACCCTTGGCAAAAATGTTTGCTTATTCCTTGTTCAGGGTCAGGGAGAAGCGCGAATTTGGTTTAAAGAAGAAGGGCAGAGGGCAGCCTGTTTTATTGCTGCTCTCGCGTTACAGAGAGAAGTTAGGAGCATGGGGTTGCAGAGTTGGAAGGGAGCACATGGGTCATCTGGGAATCTTTCTCGGTACGCATCCTGGCACAGGGAAAGGGATCCAAGCAAGCCGCTGTGGGCTGGCTTAAGAACTGCAGGCAGAGATGGAATGGATTTGAAATGCAGCCCGTTCTCAGAGATTAGATGCGGTCCGCTGTCGTTGCTTTGAATAGGGTGCTGAGTTCAATAGGCTCTGCCCATGCTCCAACACCCCTCCCCTGAAACACAGGGTCTTAAGCCTCAGGAGACCCGCTGACCCCACTGAGCGGCGTCTGGTGGCAACATGGAAGCAGGGACTTCACGGTGGTGGCGCCTCCTCTCTGGGATGCCCTCACCTCTATTATTTGGAGATGTTTCCAATTTTCAGTAGAAGCTGCTTTTTTCCTCTTTCCCTGACCACTAGCGTAACATCCTTCTCCCCTATTCTCTGCAATATCAATCGCGCTATTTTAATTTGTTTAAATGCTGTTTTGCTTTTGTAAAAAACATCAAAAACAAAGCTTTGGGAATTCTTCTAGTGTCAGCAGAAAATTCTGCCTCAAATCAGGAAGTGGACCTGATCCCTTCACTGTTCCACCTCTTTTTGGAATCATCTGTTTACTGGGGATAATGTCAAGGACTGAATCAACCTTGCTGTGCTCTAAATCAGCACCTTTCTCTTAACTGCCAGCTGTTATTCTTTACTGTAAGCTTCAAGTTTCCCTTCATTTTCTCTGAGTATTTAATGTAGCTTTTTGTACCTTGTAAGTTCATCTAATTTTTTATATACTCAAAATAAAAAACCTATATATTCAAAATAATACGTAAAATGGGTCATGCTTAAACACAACAAACCCATTAAATAAGTTAGTCACATCCATTAATTTCAGTGGGTCTACTCTGGGGAGGAATCACACTGCATACCGAGATAATTTTAATCTCTTTCAATATTTTAACTTTTGCATCTTTTAAAGTATGGTTGTGATCCCCCCCCCTCAATTTTATTGATATATCTTTTTGTAAACCATTTTGCCTTTTTTTCCGATCAAGCAATGCATAAATTTTATGAAATAAAATAAGTAATACAATGCAATCGTTCCTGAGTACTTTGATTTGGTATTTATACTTTTCAAGTTTACACATTTTACTAACTTTATACATTTCACTAATTTTACAATCATTTTGACATTTCAAAACTTGACTTCCTTCCCCCTCTTTCTGCAGTTCCTTAAATCTTAAAGGAACATTTCGTACAAAGATTACCATAATAAAGGACAAAAGTGGTAAGGACCTAACAGAAGCAGAAGACATCAAGAAGAGGTGGCAAGAATACACAGAGGAATTATACCAGAAAGATATGGAGGTCTCGTACACCCCAGGTAGTGTGGTTGCTGACCTTGAGCCAGACATCTTGGAGAGTGAAGTCAAATGGGCCTTAGAAAGCATTGCTAATAACAAGGCCAGTGGAAATGATGATATTCCAGCTGAACTATTTAAAATTTTAAAAGATGATGCTGTTAAGGTGCTACACCCAATATGCCAGCAAGTTTGGAAAACTCAGCAATGGCCAGAGGATTGGAGAAGATCAGTCTACATCCCAATTCCAAAGAAGGGCAGTGCCAAAGAATGCTCCAACTACCGCACAATTGCGCTCATTTCACACGCTAGCAAGGTTATGCTTAAAATTCTACAAGGCAGGCTTAGGCAGTATGTGGACCGAGAACTCCCAGAAGTGCAAGCTGGATTTTGAAGGGGCAGAGGAACCAGAGACCAAATAGCAAACATGCGCTGGATTATGGAGAAAGCTAGAGAGTTCCAGAAAAATGTCTACTTCTGCTTCATTGACTATGCAAAAGCCTTTAACTGTGTCGATCACAGCAAACTATGGCAAGTTCTTAAAGAAATGGGAGTGCCTGATCACCTCATCTGTCTCCTGAGAAATCTCTATGTGGGACAAGAAGCTACAGTTAGAACTGGATATGGAACAACTGATTGGTTCAAAATTGGGAAAGGAGTACGACAAGGTTGTATATTGTCTCCCTGCTTATTTAACTTATATGCAGAATTCATCATGGGAAAGGCTGGACTAGATGAATCCCAAGCCGGAATTAAGATTGCCGGAAGAAATATCAACAACCTCAGATATGCAGATGACACAACCTTGATGGCAGAAAGTGAGGAGGAATTAAAGAACCTTTTAATGAGGGTGAAAGAGGAGAGCGCAAAATATTGTCTGAAGCTCAACATCAAAAAAACCAAGATCATGGCCACTGGTTCCATCACCTCCTGGCAAATAGAAGGGGAAGAAATGGAGGCAGTGAGAGATTTTACTTTCTTGGGCTCCTTGATCACTGCAGATGGTGACAGCAGTCACGAAATTAAAAGACGCCTGCTTCTTGGAAGAAAAGCAATGACAAACCTAGACAGCATCTTAAAAAGCAGAGACATCACCTTGCCGACAAAGGTCCGTATAGTTAAAGCTATGGTTTTCCCAGTAGTGATGTATGGAAGTGAGAGCTGGACCATAAAGAAGGCTGATCGCCGAAGAATTGATGCTTTTGAATTATGGTGCTGGAGGAGACCCTTGAGAGTCCCATGGACTGCAAGAAGATCAAACCTATCCATTCTTAAGGAAATCAGCCCTGAGTGCTCACTGGAAGGACAGATCGTGAAGCTGAGGCTCCAATACTTTGGCCACATCATGAGAAGAGAAGACTCCCTGGAAAAGACCCTGATGTTGGGAAAGATTGAGGGCACAGGGGGAAGGGGACGACAGAGGACGAGATGGTTAGGCAGTGCTCTCGAAGCTACCAACATGAGTTTGACCAAACTGCGGGAGGCAGTGGAAGACAGGAGTGCCTGGCATGCTATGGTCCATGGGGTCACAAAGAGTCGGACACGACTAAACGACTAAACAACAACAACAAATCTTCTGCATATCCAAATTAACTTAATTTGCTCATTTATTCATCTTCTTTAAATATATACTCATATATATATGAAACTGCGGTTTGTTACAATAATCTTGCCAATGTTTTTATCTGTTTACAATTTATCTGTAAATATTCAATAAACTATTTCCATTCTTTTATATAAAAAAATTGTTATCTTGATTTCTGCATATTCCACAAGTTTTTGTATCCATTCTTCCTTTGTTGGGACTTCGGCATCTTTCCATTTTGGGGCAAGTAACATTCTTGCCACTGTAGTTTCATACATGAATAAGTTTCTCTACATTTTAGGTAGTTCTGCCCCTATAATTCCCAAGAGAAAAGCTTCTGTTTTTGTTTTTTATACAAAGGTTATTTTAAACATCCTTTTCATTTCACTATATATCATTTCCCAGTAAGCTTTAACCTTACTACAAGACCACCACATATGAAACACTTTAAATTGGGCGTAGAGATGGCCTGGCAGTCAGTGGTGTTATTTAAGCTCCGGCGTGGTCTTAAATGACCTGTCCAATTCAGAACCTATTCTGGACTAACTGGATTTCAGAGCAGTCTTCAAGGCCAGCCCCACGTACAACACATTGCAGTAGTCTAGCCAGCATTATTTTAACCAGGGTGAGCCCACATATATGCCATCATCTTTAGATTGTGAGCACGTGGGCAGGGTCTGTTTCATCATGACTGTCTGCTGAGCAGCTAGTGATTTTCTGTGATGAAGATGGTTAATATTAGAAGCAGTAGCTGTAGCCATTGGATGTGTTCTGTTGGTTGTCCTGACTCTTGCAACATGCTGGGACAGAAATCCAAATGCAGTTGTACCTTGGTTCTCCAACGCCTTGGTTCTCAAACGCCAAAAACCCGGAAGAAAATGTTCTGGTTTTTGAATGTTCAGTGGTACCTCTACTTACAAATTTAATGCGTTCCGAACACACATTCGTAAGTCGAAAAAAATTGTCGAATCCCATAGGACTGCATTGGGAGAAAAAATTCATAAGTAGAAAAAAATCCTATCTAAACCGCATCCAAGATGGCGGACGGGGCTCCGTTCGTAAGTAGAAACATTCGTAAGTAGAGTTATTCGTAAGTAGAGGTACCACTGTTTTTCAGAAGCTGAGCGTCAGCTGTAGTTTCCGGGGCACCTGCACCAATCAGAAGTTGCACCTTGGTTTTCAAACATTTTGGAAGTCAAAAGGACTTCCAGAACAGATTACGTTTGGTGCTTTTGTTTTTGCTATTTATTTTTTTGTTTTTGAGGCTTTTTCGGTTAATTTGTTTTTGTGACTGTGTGGAAACCAGTTCAGCTACTGATTGATTGATTGTGTGACTATGGAAATGGATAAAAGCCCCTCATCCAAACAATGACTATGATCAGTGAAGGTAAGAAATATATATATATATTAATGTTTTACATCTACGATACTGTCTTATTTATTTTATAGTACAGTACATTGATTATTGCTTTCATTTTATGGATCAATGGTCTTGTTAGATAGTAAAATTCATGTTAAATTGCTGTTTTAGGTTTTTTTTAAAAGTCTGGAAAGGTTTAATCCATTTTGAATGACTTTATATGGGAAAGCACACCTTGGTTTTGGAACGCTTTGGTTTTGGAACAGACTTCTGGAACGGATTAAGTTTGAGAACCAAGGTACTACCATAAAGAAACGCCAGATGTATAAAAGCAGCAGCATTTCCTCTCTTCCTCCCTATCTCTCTCTCTTTTTGCCGGAAATAAACAGAGCAGGGAAGGAAACAGCCACAGAAGCAGACTGGCGATCAGTCACCGATATTGAGGGATCTGTCACAAGAGTATAACGGGGGGGTTGAACAAAGAGACTTCAGAATCAGTCAAACATTTTCAACATCCCTTTTCTAATTGGCAATTTTGTAATATTAATTCACAACAGATCTGATGGCTGGATTCCCACTGGCTCCCCTCAGGAGGTTTTGCGTGAAATCTATTTGAAATGGTGTGTCAGGGTTTCCAACGCCCCCCATCTCCCTTCCCTCCTTCTTCCTGAAGTCACCATCTGGCTGATAGACTTGAGTCTGTTCTAATACAGTGACCCAGCGAATCACTGTTAAACAATTCCCCTGGGCTCACGGTCCTCTCGCAGGCAATCCATCGAGGGAAATGCTGTGTGGAGAGAGACACGGGGAGATGCGCAGAGCGATAGGGGCGTATTTTGAATGAATTAAGCTGACGGATTGTAAAATAATTTGATTTATGGGGAAGGAGAAATCTGTGGGGGCAATCTCGTCCGGCTGCCTCACACTTTGGTTGGCCCGGTTTGGTTTCCAAGGATGTGGGCGATCTCCTGGCTTTTAATTAATGTCAGGGCCACTCTCTCTGGAACGGGGCCAGGTTCAAACCCCAGTCCAAAGCAATATAATAATAATAAAATCTCACAATGCAAACCAATGCAGGTTGCGGCAGAATGCCAATTCTGTGGAGGGGACAGCGACACCAGACAGAAGGTTACGAAAAGTTTGGCCTATCGCTCAATGTCAAAAAAACCCAAAGTGCTTCACCAACAAGCGCAAAAAAACAACTCTTCAGCGCCTCCAATCCAACTCAATGGTGTAACATTGGAAAGTGCTGAAGACTTCTACCTGGGCAGCTATCTTTCCAGAAGGGCCGACATTGATGCCGAAATCCAGCATCGCCAGAGCTCTGCGAGTGCAGCTTTCTCCCAATTGAAGTGCAGAGTGTTTGAGGACCGGGACATTTGCAGGGAAACAGGTATCTTATAAACACCATCTCCAACTCCTCGAAAGATTCCATCAACAGTGTCTCCAGAGAGCTAGTGTGGTGTAGTGGTTAAGAGCAGAGCGGTGGACTCGTAATCTGACAACCGGGTTCACGTCCCCGCTCCTCCACTTGCAGCTGCTGGGTGACCTCGGTCTATTCACACTTCTCTGAAGTCTCTCCGCCTCACTCACTTCACAGAGTGTTTGCTGTGGGGGAGGAAGGGAAAGGAGATTGTTAGCCGCTTTGAGACTCCTTAGGGTAGTGATAAAGCGGGATATCAAATCCAAACTCTTCTTCTTCTTTCAAAAAAATTTATGCATCACTTGGGAAGACAGGCAAATCAATGCCAGTGTACTAGAAGAAGCAAAGATCAACAGTGTTGAAGCAATGATTCTTTAACAGCAACTTCGTTGGACTGGTCATGTTGTGTGGATCACTCGTAACCGAGTAAGATTGTCTTCCATAAACATGGTCTTGACAGTGAGTCTGTAGGCGACTGTGGAGGCCAATTCTGGATCCACACGTCCTTCCACAGTGGGGACATAGGTTTCCAGGCGGGAGTTGATCACGGTGAGGGTTTGCCAAGCGTACCTTCCTCTTAGCCCGTTTCTCCCTTTCGTCCTGAGTTTGAGCGTCTTCGAAGTCCATGACACCTTTGGTAAAGGCTGTTCTCCAATTGGAGTGCTCACAAACCAGTGTTTCCCAGTTGTCGGTGTTTATACTACATTTTTTTCAGATTTGCCTTGAGAGAGTCTTTGAACCTCTTTTGTTGACCACCCGCATTACACTTTCCATTTTTAAGTTCAGAATAGAGTAGTTGCTCTACTCTATTGGACGACGATAATCAGGCTTCCGCACAACATGACCAGTCCAACGAAGTTGATGTTGAAGAATCATTGCTTTGACACTGGTGATCTTTCCTTCTTCCAGTACACTGGCATTAGTTTGCCTGTCTTCCCAAGTGATGTGTAAAAAATTTCAGAGACACCATTGATGGAATCTTTTGAGGAGTTGGATATGGTATTTATAAGTTGTCCATGTTTCACTAGCATACAGTAAGGGCAGGCTATTGCGTACACCACATGGGATGTTGGGAAGGCCCATTGCTCAATGGAAGAACCCCTGCTTTTGCATCCTTCACATTTTCAGATAGGGTTGGGAGAGACCTCTGCCACAGACCCTGGAGAACCCTGGCCAGTCAGTGCAGACGTTGCCAGTGGTCTGACTCAATAAGAGCAACTATCTATATCCGAGAGGAGATCCTTGCCTACCCTAAGATAAAACTGAGATAGATGGACCAGTGGTTGAACATAAGGCAGGTTCTTCTCTTCCAAAGCATATAATTGACAGAGGTTGGGCTGAGAACTGGCATGATCAAGCATTTGACAAGAGCTCCATGGGACTACTGAAATCTATTGATGCAGACCCATTGAAATAAATGGATTTAATACCTTAACTCTGTTGATTTCATTCATTTCGGAGTATGACTAAAGTCAGGAATCACCCATAACCGAGAATGTGGCAAAAACTGGCATTAAGATAATTAAAATCTTGACTTTTATCGAGCTACTGTTCAAACAAGAAGAGGTTGTCAGGATGATTCCACCCACCCACCCCCTTTTATTTAAACACATGCAAGTAAGTATGGATGTGCACTTTTCATCACTAAGAACACAGGAAAAGTGTAAAAAAAAAAGAATAAATATGATCGACATGGTCACAAATTCAAATAGGCAAAACCTGAAATGGAAGACATGGAAGTGTGTACATGTGTGTGTGTGTGTGTATGTACAATAGTATACATCTCAGGCCCAGGTTACTTGAAATATTGCACCTTCCTATACAATTTTCCCCTGGTAATAATAATAATAATAATAATAATAATAATAATAATAATAATAATAATAATATATTACTTATACGCCGCCCATCTGGCTGGGTTTCCCCAGCCGCTCTGGGCGGCTTCCAACAGGAGATTTAAAATACATCCTTGCTAAGATCCTTGGGTGAGCACCTTCTCTAGGCTTCATCAACATCAGAAGAATGGGTGGTGGTAGCATAGAAGAGAAAGAGAGCCTTTCCTGTGGTTGCCCACAGACTGTGGGATTGCCCCCCCCCCCCACAGGAGAGTGGCTCCCTTGTTGTCTTGTCACCAGCAGGCTGCCTTCTTGTTCAGACAGCCTTTGGAAACACTTCTTCTTCTTCTTCTTCTTCTTCTTCTTCTTCTTCTTCTTCTTCTTCTTCTTCTTCTTCTTCTTCTTCTTCTTCTTCTTCTTCTTCTTCTTCAAAATAAAAAAATTCCTTCCAGCAGCACCTTAAAGACCAACTAAGTTTTTGTTTTGGTATGAGCTTTCGTGTGCATGCACATGAAAGCTCATACCAAAATAAAAACTTAGTTGGTCTTTAAGGTGCTGCTGGAAGGAATTTTTTTATTTTGTTTCGACTACGTCAGACCAACACGGCTACCTACCTGTAACTTCTTCTTCGGCAATCACTCATAGCCG
This sequence comes from Zootoca vivipara, assembly GCF_965207765.1. Lineage (NCBI taxonomy): Eukaryota > Metazoa > Chordata > Lepidosauria > Squamata > Lacertidae > Zootoca > Zootoca vivipara. Next base: position 49,147,382 of record NC_142596.1, read on the forward strand.
AGGAAGATTGTCCTCCATAACCACGGTTTTAACAATGAGTCCGTAAGTGACTGTGGAGGCCAATTCTGGATCCACATGTCCTTCCACAGTGGGGACAGAGGTTTCTGGATGGGAGTTGATCACGGTGAGGGTTTGCCAAGCGTCCCTTCCTCTTAGCACGTTTCCCCCTTTTGTCCTGAGTTCAAGTGTCTTCAAAGCCCATGACACCTTTGGTAGACTGTTCTCCCGCTGGAGCACTCGCAGGCCAGTGTTTCCCAATTGTTGGTGTTAGCAGATGATGTAGACTTGTTTCAAGGCAAACTGGGTTTTAATTGCTGGTTTTAAATGCATTCTGATGCCTTTTTCATTATTGTTTTCCACTAGTTTGATTTTATTACTTTGCATTTTACAAGGATGTTTTTGAAATGTTGTAAGCCGCCTTGAATCCCAGCTTGGGAGAAAAGTGAGATATAAATACATAAATAATAATCTTCTCTCTCTCTCTCTCTCTCTCTCTCTCTCTCTCTCTCTCTCTCTCTCTCTCTCTCACACACACACACACACACACACACACACACACACACACAGAGAGAGAGAGAGAGATCCGATTGTGATCCTTTTACCAGCTCAAGCAGCTCCCTCTAAGCTGCTGTTTCCTCAAGCCTGAATTGTGCCTTCCAATATTTTGCAAATATTATTCTTGCGCCCCTAAATCACCGCAACTTGCCTATTGAGCAACCCCTTGCCATTAAAAGCGAATAGTCGAAGGAACAGATGGAGCCTTTGGAACATCCTTTCCTGAGTTCTTCGGCTCCGAGCGCAAGCCTGATCAGCTGTTTTCCCATCCTTGATGCTGGGAAGAGGGAAGAGGAGAAGCAGCCTTCGCTTGGCTCCTGCGAAAGGTGGACGCCAGCCAGCCAGCCACCGGCTTCTGTTTGTAAATACAGCTGAAGATCTCCTCCCACGGACTCACGCTGCTGAAAGCCCACCTCAATGGTGGGAAAGTGAAAAGGTAAACAAAGGCTGCTCGTTCCCACCAGCCACCGGACTCCACCAGACTTTTAAATCTTCTACCTCTAGAACAAATTGATTTCTTGCCAGTCGGCAGACTTTTTACTGATGTTGTGGCTGTTCTGGTTGAAGACAACCAGGTGCAGAGAGCTGGGATAATCTTCTCTCTCTCCCCCCCTCCTTTCCCAGTGTCCTGTTCATCACCCCCTTCCTCAACCCACAGACACCCAGATCTGAAAGGGAGAACTAAGCCTGTCCCAGAGGGAGCTACTCACCGGAGTGGGGGGGTGGGGGGTGGGGGAGGGAGAAGGGAAACCCAATATGGGGAAAGAATGAGCCTTGCCAGGATCTGCAGGGTTATACAGGTTTGCGGCGCATTCAACAGCAGGGTCACACCACTCATTTTGGATTCAGAACTAATATGGGCCAGACCAGTTCAAGCCTTGAATGTGAAACACCAAACTTGCCTGAAAATTGAAATTGAAGCTCAGATATGCTTCAAAAATGGCTGTTCCTCCTTTCAGTATCTCTGCTGTTATGTCTTTACTCTGTATATATAATTAAATGTAGGGAAGCTTTTAATGTTTAATAAATTATTGTATTTTAATATTTCTGTTGGAAGCCGCCCAGAGTGGCTGGGGAAACCCAGCCAGATGGGCGGGGTATAAATAAATTATTATTATTATTATTATTATTATTATTATTATTATTATTATTATATATTTTCCCTCTTTATATAATTTTTTAATTACATTTTTCAAATATTGCTGTTGCGTTTGGCACGGTTTAGCCCGCACAAGGGCCATCCAGTCCAACCCCCTGCCAAGCAGGAAACACCATCAAAGCATTCCTGACATATGCCTGTCAAGCCTCTGCTTAAAGACCTCCAAAGAAGAAGACTCCACCACACTCCTTGGTAGCAAATTCCACTGCCGAACAGCTCTTACTGTCAGGAAGTTCTTCCTAATGTTTAGGTGGAATCTTCTTTCTTGTAGTTTGAATCCGTTGCTCCGTGTCTGCTTCTCTGGAGCAGCAGAAAACAACCTTTCTCCCTCCTCTATATGACATCCTTTTATATATTTGAACATGGCTATCATATCACCCCTTAACCTTCTCTTCTCCAGGCTAAACATACCCAGCTCCCTAAGCCGTTCCTCATAAGGCATCGTTTCCAGGCCTTTGACCAGGGGTCACCAAACTTTTTCAGCAGGGGGCCAGTCCACTGTCCCTCAGACCTTGTGGGGGGCCGGACTATATTTTTGGGGAAAAAATTGAACGAATTCCTATGCCCCACAAATAACCCAGAGATGCATTTTAACTAAAAGGACACATTCTACTCATGTAAAAACACCAAGCAGGCCCCACAAATAACCCAGAGATGCATTTTAAATAAAAGGACACATTCTACTCATGTAAAAACATGCTGATTCCCAGACCACCCGCGGGCCAGATTTAGAAGGCGATTGGGCCGCATCTGGCCCCCGGGCCTTAGTTTGGGGACCCTTGCCTTTGACCATTTTGGTTGCCCTCTTCTGGACATGTTCCAGCTTATCAGTCTCCTTCTTGAACTGTGGTGCCCAGAACTGGACACAGTACTCCAGGTGAGGTCTGACCAGAGCAGAATTATTGTAATTATTAATTAATGTAATTATTAGGTAATGAGAAGAACTGAAGCTAAGATTGGGGGGGACCAGAAACTGAAATGCACCATGTTGGCTATTCCAGCTCTCTAGTCCATGATAGCAACACGGTGGACTTCAGCCTAATCTTCTAACATTTTGCAGGTGAAAAGAGGTCAACGGACCCTGGGAAGTGTAGTTTGCTAGAAGTGGCAAGAATTGTTCAGAGACCCCTCTTCCACTCACAGAGCTACAATTCTCAGAGTTCCCTGAGAAAAGAGATTGGCTGTGACACCGCTCTGGAAATTGTATTCCTGTGAGGGGAATTGGCATCACCCTAACCAGAACCCTTAACAAATCATGATATCCAAGGTTCTTTGAGGGTAGGGAAGCCATGGTTGTTACAATAGTGGTGTTATAGCGCTTCACATGTATGGTGCAGATGTGGCCTTAGTTACGAAGTTTTTGCAACACCCAGCAGGAAGGGAAACCATTCCCGAAAAGGAGGAGCCAAAAGTTGCTAGTTTGACAGATGAGTCACTGCAGTAGCCCCAATTTCTTCTCTAACTCTGCTGTAGTCTGGTGGAATGGGTGCTGGCAGTAGATGGAGGGAGGAGTCTGATACAGAGCAGGGCCTTTTCTGTGGTGGCTCCACGTTTGTGGACTGCTCTCCCCAGGGAGGCTCGCCTGGCACCTTCACTAAATGACTTTTGGTGCGAGGTGTAAACGTTCCACTTCAACCAGGCCTTGGGCTGATTAAAGAATCTATGGCCTTTTAAATGTGTTTGTGGGGAGTTTTGTTCGTTTGTTTGCTTTTGTTGCTATTTTGTTATGTATTTCATATTTTTATTTTGTGTCTTTATGTTGTAAAATGTCCTGTGATCTTCAGATGAAGGACAGTATATCAATTAATAATAATAATAATAATAATAATAATAATAATAATAAAATAAGGCAGCTGTGCCGATCAAATGGCCCAGATTCTCTCCTCTCCCTTGCTGCAGCCTGATGGAATGCCTATTGCTAGATAACAGTTAATGGTTCCGGAATGGAAAAGACCTAAATATGGTGTTAGTATTTCAAAAAATACCACAGCTACTGCAGTGAGTGCATGATGGCAGACATAGTGCCTTTGAATTTGTGCACAGATATTTTACATGCCTGTGCACCAGTAACACGATTGACCAGGCAGATTTAACTTCTAGAGACCCGGGAGAGGGAGCTGAACAGTGACCGGGCAACTTTAGCAACTCATACCAACAGCATTTTAATAAGTCATTTCCAAAACACAAAAACAGAAACAAGGTCAAGTTGGTGGTTCCATTAAAATCAGTGTAGCAATTTATCCATGACTTAACTCCCATTGATTTTGTCAGAACCGAGTTTAACTGGATTACTTGGGATCCAGTGATTTCTGAAGGACTGGGAGACAGGGGCTGCCCCTTGGATAGTGTAACCATTGGAAGGTAGGTCTTTGCACAATCCATATGCCACCTCCAATGAGTTTCCTGATTTATCAACAGAGGGAATACATTACAAAGATGTTATTGGTTTTATAAGTAGCCAGGAATGTGGAAGATCAGTTCCAAGTATATATATAAAATGGTTTGGTCTTTTTAAGGAAAAATGGGATCAATTGAAGGAAGGTTAGATGAAAAGAAAAATGAAAGATGGATCTAATTAATGGATTCATTGTAGGTTGGAAGCAACAAATGCTATAGAGGAAAAAAGTAGTATCATAATTCGAAATTGACTATTATGTTAAAGAGAAGATTCTTAGTCCTTCCTGTAAAAAGTATTGTGCTTAAATAAATGCAATCTGCATCCTGAAATACAGCTCACGAGGGGAGGGGAGTCATTTATATTTACTCTTCAATCAATATTACTTCTGTAATGCAGTCACGGTATGGAAAACAAATAAATATATTTATGATTAAGGAGAAGAGGGGGGAGGAAACGATGGGAAAAGCTGTGGCTGCTCAACACTTTCAAGACTCTCAAAACAATCTCAGTTTTCTTCCCGCAAATCAGTGAAACGGGGATCCGGGATCCTGCAGAGCGAGCTCGAGCGCTTCCTTTGATTGCAGACATCTATCTCTTCCTTGACAACTTTGCCTGTTAGTAGAGGGAGTCAGCTGTTTAATTCACCTGACTTGTTAAGGGCTCCCTGGTTCCCCCCCCTTCTATTCTTGTTTGCTTTTTCTGAAGTTCTGGGAAGTCAACGATCTTGCATTTGCAGGCAAAGTGCGGAGTTCCCGTCGGGTGACTAAAATTCACAAATAATCTGGCAATTTGTCCACTGTCTCGGGAGCCCGCGGGGAAGCTGATCACTGCAAGAGTTTTTGGTATAAAAGAGGGAGATTGATGAGCTGCCCGGAATGCAGGGCTGGCTGGCAGCTTCCCAAAGCTGAAGATGAAACGCTACAAGCAAAGGGAACTCAATTGGCAACGCTGTCAGTGATTGTTCCTGCATCCTGGGCGGACTCTTGATTTGGCAATCGTTGCTTTAAAAGAGGCACCACTGCTGAAACCTCAAGTCCCCGCTGCTCAGATAGACTGCTCCAGGCTCATACACTCTTCTGCAACAAAACAGAACCTGATTAGCTGCCGCTGTCCAGAACCCTTTTTTTATTGCATTTATACTCCACGAGAGCCAGTGTGGTGTAGTGGTTAAGAGCGGTAGACTCGTAATCTGGGGAACCGGGTTCGCGTCTCCACTCCTTGATATGCAGCTGCTGGGTGACCTTGGGCTAGTCACACTTCTTTGGAGTCCCTCAGCCCCACTCACCTCACAGAGTGTTTGTTGTGGGGGAGGAAGGGAAAAGAGAATGTTAGCCGCTTTGAGACTCCTTCGGGTAGTGATAAAGCGGGATATCAAATCCAAACTCATCTTCTTCTTTTATCTCCAAGGAACTCAGGGTGGTAGGCATGGCCCTCCCCACCCCTTATTTAGGTAGGTTAGGCTGAGAAGCAGTGAACAGCCCAAGGAACTTAATGGCCAAATTTGGGCATTTGAACCCTGGTCTTCCATGTCTCAGTCTGCAACTCTAATCAGTGAGACACACTGGCTCTCATGTCGTGTCCTTGATTATCGTCTCCCTGCCCCATTGGCGTGCTGAATGTGCTTTACTGTGTTAGGCTGAGAAGCAGGAGCCTCTGTGCTACTCTTCCTGACCTGCTGCCCACACTGAGCCTCAACGCAATCTTTTCACCGAGGATCTTGGAAACAGGCTTAATTATTCTGTGCTGGGAAAGGAAAATCCTGGGCATGGGTCACAGACGGGGGAAGTGATACCCTTCAAGTATTGTTGAGCTCCGACTCCCATCATCACTAACCATTAGTCATGCTGGCCACAGCTGGCAGAATTGAAATTGAGTGATGCTTGGAGGGCATCACATCCCCCTTCCCTGTTTGAGGCCTAGGATTTTGCTTCCAGTAACAACCGATGGGACCATGTGCAATACTGCCATCAGCGCTTGGTGTCTCTTGGCAGCTGCTGAGGCTGTGCCAACCCTTGTCCTGGGCTACCAGGCAGCTGCACCTCACTCCCATTTAAATTCCCCACAATATCCTCAATACAGCATCATTTTGGGGCATTGCGGGAAAGGAAAATGGAGCTGGAGCCAGCATATTGGTCCTTACCAACCGTAGGCAAGGATGGAAGGCTGCCAGCTTGGCTTCCCTCAATTTTCCCAGTCTTAAATTTGGTTCTCCACATTTATGCGGCAATTTCTGGATTCCCCCCCCCCTTTTAAAAATCCTCCTGAAAATTCGTTAGCATTTCAGCGTGACATTTCCCCATGAAGCACAGTCTTGACCAAAGTACACATTTCGGCAAGCCATTTCTCCTAACACGATGCATTTTGTATGCTACTTGCACAAACACATTCACTTGTGGGCACATTTTCTCTCAATAAATGCATCTTTGTAAACACTGTTTTGGAGAATGGAATCGCAAAATTCAGGTGAGTGCAAATTTCAAAGGACGGCTGTGTTTCAGTTCTCAGAAAGTGCGAAGGTGATAAATATGGCAAACTGGATTAAAGTTCTCTGCACATCCCTATCTCCAGATAAGTCCACTGGGACAAACATAAGAAGGGGAATTCCCAAAGCAAAACTTGAACCCAGGCCCCATCAGACCTGAAGTCGGTCCTATCAGTTCACCTTCTCATCTGTTCTCACCTGAGAGGCGCCACCCACACCATACATTTAAAGCACTATGATACCACTTTAAGCAGCTGCGGCTTCCCGCAAAGAATCCTGGGAGCTGTAGTTCATGAAGGGTGTTGAAAGTTGTAAGGAGGCCCCTGTTCCTCTTTCAGAACTACATTTCCCAGACTGGCTTAACCACCAATCAGAGGCACCTTTGGAAATGGCAGCTCCGTGAGGGGGACAAGGAGTATCCTAAAGCCTCTCAGTGCCCTTAATAAACTACAACTCCCAGAATTCTTTGGGCTAAGCCACGACTCCTTTAAGTGTATGGTATGAATCTGGCCTCTCTCTTTTTGGCAGAGAGAAGACACGCTGGACTGCATGTCCCACCTTTTCTAATTTATTTATTTATATTATATTTATAGTATGCTATTATATTTATATTATTATATAGTATTGTCATCATTAATGCATTGTCCCTTAATGCAACAGAAAAGCTATCCCTCCTTTATTAATAGAACAAATTCATATCATAGCTGCCAAGTTATCCCTTTTTTAAAGGGATTTTCCCTTATGCTGAATAGGCTTCCTCGCGAGAAAAGGGAAAACTTGGCAGCTATGATTCATATATACCACAGACTCGATAGAAAACCTTATAAGCATGGTGTTTTATTTTTCCATCTATAAAAATATCTATATATCCTGCCATGCCATAAAAATACATCAGAGCAGTTCACAGCACTAAAACATAAAACCATGCAGTAAAAAAAAAGAACAAACTCCACCAAAACTTGAAAACAAACATCGGTTAGCCATTGTGTAAGGAAGTACATTTAACTGTCTGCCTAGGCCTGGCAAAACAGAAAAGTTTTCAGCAGGTGTTGAAAAGAAAGAAAAATTGAAAATCAGGTTTCTGGTCCCCCACCCCACTGAGCTGCTTATAATATGAAGGCAAAGGGCAGCGACGGGGCCCCTGAAAGCACCTCTAGGTCCCTGCTCGGGTCTTCATTATGACCCCGGTCATCTTGTGCCCCCCTCCCTTTCCCACGCCTGGACATCACACGGTGTGGCTAAATTTCTCAGTTTCTTCCATGCTCTGAGCCCTCCGAAGCTGCCTCCCGCAAAGGAACGGGCTGGGCTTCGCGCACAAGAAAACACCCACTTCCTTGTCAACATCGTAAAACAACTGACAAAACACAGGCTGTCAACGCATTATGTGGAGCGAGCATCAAAGGGAACCGGGAGAGCGATTCGGCAAGGCGAGAGCCTCTGCCACACAAAGGAAACCTCGGCCGTGGCTACATCCAGCCCAGATGTGCGATTGGATGATACAGGAATTAAAATGAATGTTGAGCCAACTTTGGCTTGGCTGTACGTGTGAACGGAGAGCTGAAACCCGCTGATTAATTTTGAGGCTTTTTGGCATGTCTGTGTATAGGGGCTCTGGTAGTGGGTAGAATGTTCTGAACCCTGCCTTGAATTTCACCCTCCCGGAAAATTGACCCAGCACCTAAGCACTCCACCTGTGAATGTGGAAGCAAATGGGAGTAGGATTTAAGGGGAACCATAATTAACTCCTTCCGCCCTGAAATGGACTACAGCAGGGGTGGCCAACTTCCAAGAGACTGTGATCTACTCACAGAGTTAAAAAACTGGCAGTGATCTACCCCCTTTTGGGGCGTTCAGGTCAAAGTTGTTGAGCTTTTTTTACGAAGGAAAGCCCTGTTTTTTTGGGTTCATGTAAAAGTTGTTGAGCTTCTTTAGTTAGGAAGGAAGCGATATTGAGCTTTTTTTAGGAAGGAAAGCCCTGATTTTGGTGGTTCAGGTCATTTTAGGGGTGCAGGGCAAAGGTGTTGAGGTTTTTTTAGGGGAGCCAAAGTTTTTTAGCTTCTTTGGGGGGGGGAAGCCACTGATCTACCGGTGATCTACCACAGACATCCAGTGATCTACCGGTAGATCACGATCTACCTGTTGGACATGCCTGGACTACAGCATGGGCTGGAAGAGGCACCTGGTTGGCCACTGTGAGAACAGGATGATGGACCACAAGGGTTACTGGTCTGATCCAGTAGTCCCTTCTTATGTTCTTAATTAGGGGAATAGGGACAAATGGCAGGCGAGGCAGCCGATATTTTGCACTAGAAATAAATAAATACAAATTCCACATCCAGGTAGAATCCAGCAATCCAGAAGGCACATTTGGGAGATGAATTTCAAACACCTGCAAATGTTCATTTCCGCTCTGTATGGAACCGACGTTGTCAAAGCACTGAAATGTAGACTCATATTATTCATCCCCAACCTGTAAATAGATTTTGCAGGTTTAGATTTTTTAGACCTGTCCATCTACAGGAAGGATAAAAAAGAGAAATTCAATGCAATTTGTCTGCTGTTCCTAGAACGTTCTCTGTCTAATTAAATGCTGGAATCTTATCCAATCTCTTCTTTCACTTTTCTCTCTTTCTTTTCGTTATTTCTTGTTGAAATGCTTTTATACTGCCTCCCAAATCAGGCTTGAGGTTGCTTCCTTTCCCCCCTCTCTCCCCAAAATAAACTTATATAACAATAAGTCCATATACAGTCAAACCTGAGCAGCTGCGCCCACTCCTAGGGGCCGAGACATTTTTGCCCCGCCCAAAAAAGTATTTTTGAGGAGACTGAGCACCCTCAACATTCAGGGGGTGTTCGGCTCTGCGCCCTGGCTGTTCATAGCGTTGCATGACATCACGTGCCATTGCACGGCATCACTTGCATGACATCATGACATGGGCGTCCCGCATGGGCCCCCTTGATCCTCTTAAGAAGATGGCGCCTCTGGTCCTCAGGTCCTGCAGCCCTGATGTTGTAGTTACTGTTGTAGTTACAATGTAGTAGAATCAGGGGTCAGCAAACTTTTCCAGCAGAGGGCCGGTCCACTGTCCCTCAGACCTTGTGGGGGGCCGGACTATATTTTGGAAAAAAATAAATAAAAATTGAATGAATTCCTATGCCCCACAAATAACCCAGAGATGCATTTTAAATGGAAACACACATTCTACTCATGTAAAAACATCAGGCAGGCCCCACAAATAACCCAGAGATGCATTTCGAATAAAAGGATGGATTCTACTCATGTAAAAACACGCTGATTCCCAGACCATCCGCGGGCTGGATTGAGAAGACGATTGGGCCAGATCCTACCCTTGCAGTAGATCTTGCCCCAATTCATGACTAAGATCCTATCCTATTGGACCTGACATAGGATTGAACTTGGGGTGGGTGGGTGGGTGTTTTCGGCAGGCAGACAATTCTACCTGCTCTTCAAGACGAGACAAGTCATTCCGGCAGCCTGCCTTCATTAGAAACACTGAACATAATCACCATATTTAATGCTTTTATCATGACTCAATGGATCACTGAACAGAGGAGCTACAGAAAGACAATTAGAAGCATTCGTCTTTACTCAAAATTCCCCCCATCTCTCCAGCTTTTGTCTGAAGACTTATTTGTTCTCTAATTGCAAATATATAATTTGGTCGGGAGACTCTAGCTGCATTTGCTGCGTGGTTAATGCGCTGACCGGGCAACTTTAGTGTGTGGATACTTCCATTGAAAGGCTAAATCCATATCTAGCCATCTGGATTTTCATGCTGAAATGCAGTTATTTATTACTATTATTATCAGTGCTGTTTTTTTTCCTAGAAAAAGAGGTGCTGGAGCTCACCATGAACTTCTCCCTCATTCTTATGCCTTATGAGGAACGGCTTAGGGAGCTGGGTATGTTTATCCTGGAGAAGAGAAGGTTAAGGGGTGATATGATAGCCATGTTCAAATATATAAAAGGATGTCATATAGAGGAGGGTGAAAGGTTGTTTTCTGCTGCTCCAGAGAAGCGGACACGGAGCAATGGATTCAAACTACAAGAAAGAAGATTCCACCTAAACATTAGGAAGAACTTCCTGACAGTAAGAGCTGTTCGGCAGTGGAATTTGCTACCAAGGAGTGTGGTGGAGTCTCCTTCTTTGGAGGTCTTTAAGCAGAGGCTTGACAGCCATATGTCAGGAATGCTTTGATGGTGTTTCCCGCTTGGCAGGGGGTTGGACTGGATGGCCCTTGTGGTCTCTTCCAACTCTATGATTCTATGATTCTCTTAGAATGGCAATGGCGCCCACTGAGAGGTGCCGGAGCTGAGCTCCTGGGAACTCTGGCTGGGGGGGGGGGGAGCCCTGATTATTATTAAATGTATTTCTATCTCACCTTTCTCCCAAATTGGGGGTTCAAGGCTTAGAAACACCATCACTCCTTCAGACAGAAGCCGCTTGACCAGCATTCCTTGGGGCCTGTGGTTTACAGAGAATTGTGCAAATTTATGGCGGATCCACCATATACATTTTAAGCCTATTTGAAGCACATTTGAAGAATCCTGGGAACTGTAGTTTGCTGCAAATGGTAGCTTTGTGAGGAGGAAAACTACAGCACCCAGGATTCTTCCTGGGGTGGGATGGGGGAGTCATGCACTTTAAGCGTGTGTCGAATATATTTTAAATGTATGGGATGGATTTGACCTCCCATCCTTTGCCCTCTCGTGCCGTCACAACCTGCATCCAGAGAAAAGAGGAGCCTTGTTTGGCTTCCTCAACTAGAAATGAAGTCTTTGGCTCACTAAAGGGGGGTTAGGAGATTGATTCAAGGTTTGGGGTATTTGAATGAGGGCCCCCCGTAAGTATTAGCGATCGGTTTGGAATCAATGCTCCCCCTTGGCTCTTGATTACACATGGGTTCCTGGAACGAGGAAGACCGACCTCCTAGGAGAACGTGCTAAGAGACCTGATTACTCCCTTCGTCCCATCCGAGCTCAGTGGGGGATTGGAACAGCAGGCGGACGCTTAGCTAAACACTCAGAGTGAGAAAAACAACTTTCAGGTGTGGTTTACGATGTAGCCCAAACAGTTCCCACGAGCCGACTCGATGCGGGAAGTCTCTCTGGATAGACCATCACAAAGAGGAACCTGGGCAAACTCTGACAACGATCCAGACCCACACTTTCGCCTGGTTCCCATTACACCCCCCTCAAACTTATAGGTTTCCCTATAAGCTGGTCGACGAATTATAAATTCAGTTCCGAAACATGCATCAGTAGCAAAAACGAATTAAGAGTAGGGCTTTTGATTTGGTGGGGCGTAGGATTGACACAACTGCCCCCTGCAACTGCTAAGTAGGAAATGAAAGTTGCATCTGCTAATTCAGTTCCCCCCAGGCTGAGCAACACCAGTGATCATTTGGACTACAACTCCCATCATCAGAACATCGGAAGAGCCTGCTGGATCCGGCTAATGGCCCATCTAGTCCAGCATCCTCTTCACTGGAATCATCTCCTTCCCTGGAGGTTTTCAAGCAGGGGTTGGAAGGCCATTTTTCTTGGGTGCTTTAGTTGTGATTTCTGCATTGCAGGGGGATGGACTAGATGACCCTTCAGGTCCCTTCCAACTTTACGTTTCTAGATTTCTGTGATCCTATGCTGTTCTCACAGGGGCCAACCAGATGCATGTGGGAAATGTTCAAGCAGGACCTGAGCACAAGGGCACCTCTCTCCCTCTTTGTGTTTTGTAACAATTCACATCCAGAAGCATTTACTGCCTCCAGCCATCGTGGCTAGTATCCGCCATGAATTTGTCCAATCCTTCTTTGAAACCGTTTGCCCTTTTCTCCCTCATTTGATGCCACCTACCAAATCTCAAAAACATTTGTGGGTGACATGCTGATTAACAAGGCTTTGCAATAGTTCCCCCAACTTTTGAGAGTTTTCTCAGCTATGGTGTTTTGTTTTTGTTTTTGTTTGGCTCGGAAAACGGTTTGTTTATTTACTGCATTTATATCCTGACTTCTTCCCCAAGGAGCTCAATGTGGCATAAATGGTTCTCCCCCTCAAACAGCCCTGCAAGGTAGGTAGGGCTGAGAGGCAGTGACTGGCTTCCAAGGCCACCCAGTGAGCTTCATGGCTGAGTGGGGATTCGAACCCGGGCCTCACAGGTGCTAGCCCAACACAGCAACAACTGCAGCACCCTAATGCTGATTAAATGCATTTGATTAAATGCAATGGTTTTAAGTGAGGAGAATGTGCTGTGAAACATAGGAGTGACGTTTGGGCTTTAGAATGTTGACATGACACTGATCACAGCTCCCTATTGGCGAATATGGCATTCTGAAAAGTTTCACACGCTATATGCCCTTGACATTATGTTAGTGTGGCTTTACATAAGTTAGTGTGATTTTACATAAAACAATACTATTATGATAGTGATTGGGAAAATATTTACTGGGGGGCGGTTGCTGCTTGTTACTACGGTATGTATCGCTGTGGGTTAAACCACTGAGCCTAGGGCTTGCTGATCAGAAGGTCAGCGGTTTGAATCCCTGTGACGGGGTGAGCTCCCGTTGCTCGGTCCCAGCTCCTGCCATCCTAGCAGTTCGAAAGCACGTCAAAATGCAAGTAGATAAATAGGAACCGCTACAGCGGGAAGGTAAACGGCGTTTCCGTGTGCTGCTCTGGTTCACCAGAAGTGGCTTTGTCATGCTGGCCACATGACCTGGAAGCTGTATGCCGGATCCCTCGGCCAATAATGCTAGATGAGCGCGCAACCCCAGAGTCGGTCACGACTGGACCTAATGGTCAGGGGTCCCTTTACCTTTACCTTGTAAATAAACTGCCCTATGACCCTTGCATGACGTGTGGTATAGAAATTTGATAGACAGACAGACAGACTGACAGAGTAAAAAGGTAAAGGACCCCTGGACGGTTAAGTCCAGTGAAAGGCGACTATGGGGTTGCGGGCCTCATCTCCGATTTCAGGCCGAGGGAGCCAGCGTTTTTCCACAGACAGCTTTCCAGGTCATGTGGCCAGCAGGACTAAACCGCTTCTGGTGCAATGGAACACCATGATGGAAGCCAGAGAACACGGAAACGCCATTTACCTTCCCACTGCAGCGGTACCTATTTATCTGCTTGCACTGGCGTGCTTTCGAACTGCTAGGTTGGCAGGAGCTGGGGCAGAGGAATGGGACAAACAAACAAACAAACAAACAAACAGGCTTCTTCAAAATGAAGATGGGAAGAAGAGGGTGAACATCGTGCAGGTGAGTGGGGAGGGAGGGAGGAAGAAATGGATAATAATGAGCGGGGTTATGGGAGGGGGTTGGAGAGAGAGATTTGCCCTACCAGGCCCTGCAAATTTTGAAAATGGATTTCCCTGGCAAAGGCTGCCGTGGTCACAGCTAAACTGGGTCAGTGGGGGGAATCTGCTACGACTCCCTTCCACAGAGGGGTACCTGCTAAGATGAAGAGCATTAACTCTCAAGCAGCTGGGGTTGGGAAACTCGTGACAACCTCAGTGGCATTTGGAGGCCACTTTGGAGTTATTGAAGCTAAGGGGAAAGGTTGAAGGATCTGGGACATTTTAGCTTAAAATATACCAAATAAGAATAAAATAAAATCATTATAAATTAGTTTGGAGATGGCATTTAACACCAGTCAGATTAAATCAAATAAACAAGGACTATTCGGTGTTATGTTGGAGGGGATGCCAGGAAACTGGGAATTATGTTCACATGTGATGGGGGTGTAAATATGTACAATTTTTTTTCTGGCAAAGGGTGGTTAAGGAGATAACAGAAATCACTGGGTTAAAGCTGACCGAAAGTCCAGAGGTAGCTTTATTATCAATTTATGATTGGGTGAAAGGTTCGCAAGCTAGGAAGGACTAGCTCACAAATTTATTGACAGCTGCACAAATTATGATAGCTAGGAAGTGGAAGGGGCAAGCAGACTATAAAATGGAAGAATGGTATAAAAGAGGTGTGGGGTATAACTATTAATGATAAATCAACATGTGCCATTAAGGTAAGACGGAGAATATGCAGGAGAAATGATTCTGAGGAGATACGGAGGGTGTTTGTAGAATTTGTACTAGTAAAACGGAAAGGGGTCAAACCAACACAATAGGTGTTGAAATTTTAGGAGGCTGGATAGTTACCATGGGAGGGTCTCGGTGGTGGGGAGCACATTTTTATTCTTATTTATGTATGATTGTTACTTTGTCAAAATATTATAATCATCATCATCATCATCATCATCATCATCATCATCATCATCATCATATAGCAAGAGGTGGCATGGCCGAAGTTCATACAATTATGCCTGGCATGGATAAAGTCGACAGAGAAACGCTTTCAACCCCCTCTCAAAAAACCAGAGCTTGTGGATTTCCAATAAAGCCGAATGTCAGAGGATTCAGGACAGATAAAAGAAAGGACTTCAGTGCAAACCACGGAAGCCTCTCCCCGAGGAGGCAGCGATGGCCACCAGCTTGGACGGCTTTAAAAGAGGATTGGACCAATTCATGGAGAAGAAAGCGACTGATGTGCTTGGGTCCTGCTTGCATCTGGTTGGCCACTGCGAGAGTAGGATGCAGGAGTGGATGGACCATTGACCTGACCCAACAGGCTCGTCTTTATGTTCTTGAGAGTTTGGCGAAGACCAATGGAAGCTGGAGGGTGAGGGTGGTACCCGCCTAGGAGTGGGGAAACCACTCTCTGCATTCTTGGATCCTCAAAAGCTGTGTCATTTGAGTTTGTGTGTGTGTGCAAGTGGTGCCCCAACCTTTTCCAAAAAGGGCCAGATTTGATGAAGTGAAGGGCTGTGAGGGCCGACCGAAGTTGTTTACCTTTTTTTTTAGGATTTTACCCCAGGAAATAAACTGCCACAGGGGCTGGATTAAACCGGATTAGCCCCCCCGAAACAGACTTTGGACATGCCTGGAAGATACCTTCACACTTCACCTCTTCAGAACTGAGAGAGAAAAGGGGAGGGGGAGAGAGAGAGAGAGAGAGAGCCCCCCCCCGCCCCGCAGATCAAAATCACTTACCAGGTCCAGCGCAGCCAGGAACAGGTGTGTGAAAATCAGCACCCAGACACCAGATAGAACAACATTCGTCCCCCCTCCTCTCTCCTTGACTTCCATAAATCAACTCTCTAATCTTTCACTGTGCAGCCAGGTTGCTTGCTGGGAGGGTGATGAATTGCCCTCCAGCCCCTGACAGCTGCAGGAATATCACTCATGGCCAAAGACAGACCTCTAAATCTGCCATTATAGAGTGTTGAAAGGAGGAATGTCTGTTTTTGTAACCTACCTCAGTTATAATAAATATTTAAAATCCACATTAACATCCTCTTATAGTTACAATCTGCCCTCTGTAGAACAGCGTCCGACTTAGATTTAATTAGCGACTGAATCTTTCCAGTTCGGGCTCCTGGTTAAGCTGAGGATCCTTGGGCCTCTTGCGGAATGCCTCTGTTTTCATAAACTACCTGCACCGGCATAAATATCAGCCATGTCGCCCGGCCGCCCTGTTGGAGACAGAGACGCTTTTGTCTTCCTGAATGCTTACATTTAATTTAAATGATTGGATCTTTCCAGACTCCCGAGTGGGGGGGGGAGAGGGCGATTATTTCCCTCCTCGCCAAGAACTCCTGCCATGCCTCACTTCGAAAAAGCTGGCACAATACCTTTGGCATCAAGGGGGGGAATGGAGGCAAGGAGGAGTCAGAGGCTCCCAAGCCAACATTCTTGGGTCATTATGGATGGGGCTGTTCAAAGGTGAATTTTCGTCAAGTTTCAAGGGGTGAGGTCCAAGCTCCTCCCACCACGAGAAAGTCTGTTCCATAGCTGAGTCACTGTGGAATTGCACCCCAAAGGGAAATTCAAGATGAATCTGGAGCTTCCTAATCAGGAATCTACTGTATAATGAGATTTTACTTTCTTGGGCTCCATGATCACTGCAGATGGTGACAGCAGTCACGAAATTAAAAGACGCCTGCTTCTTGGGAGAAAAGCGACGACAAACCCAGACAGTATCTTCAAAAGCAGAGACATTGCCTTGCCGACAAAGGTCCGTATAGTTAAAGCTATGGTTTTCCCAGTAGTGATGTATGGAAGTGAGAGCTGGACCATCAAGAAGGCTGATCGCCGAAGGATTGATGCTTTTGAATTATGGTGAGCTGGAGGAGACTCTTGAGAGTCCCACGGACTGCAAGAAGATCAAACCTATCCATTCTGAAGGAAATCAGCCCTGAGTGCTCACCGGAAGGACAGATCCTGAAGCTGAGGCTCCAAGACTCATGAGAAGAGAAGACTCCCTGGAAAAGCCCCCGATGTTGAGAAAGATTTGAGGGCACAAGGAGAAGGGGACGACAGAGGACGAGATGGTTGGACAGTGTTCTCGAAGCTATCAACATGAGTTTGACCAAGCTGCGGGAGGCAGTGGAAGACAGGAGTGCCTGGCATGCTCTGGTCCATGGAGTCACGACTAAAGGACTAAACAACAACAACAACAACAACAACAACAACAACAACAACAACAACAACATAATCAGGTCAAACCCGTGTTAGAAGTTTGGAGGAGAAATTTCCATTTGTCACACAGCCGTTAAAGGCAGAAGAGCACGCCAAGGAAGCAGTTGGCAGCCTCTGTTCCTTTTCTATTGTTCTAAATCAAGCACTCGGGCCTCATCCTGCATCTAAGTCTTCCTGTAATATTGGAATGGCATTATATGCAAATATGGTCACTAAGGGAGAAATTTTATTTTGTTCCCGTTCAAAGGCGAATCTATCCCTTTCAGCAAGTTCCAGCTATAGAGCGAGTTGCATAGCTTACCTATGTGCAGCATAAAGTACTTTTTCACGCAGTGCACCATTAAACTATGAAACTCCCTCTTGCAGGAGGCAGGGATGGCCACCCAACCTGGATGGCTTTAAAAGAGAACTGGACAAATTCATGAAAGAGAAGGCTATTGGTGGATACTAGCCATCAGTTAAAGCTATGGTTTTCCCAGTAGTGATGTATGGAAGTGAGAGCTGGACCATCAAGAAGGCTGATCGCCGAAGAATTGATGCTTTTGAATTATGGTGCTGGAGGAGACGCTTGAGAGTCCCATGGACTGCGAGAAGATCAAACCTATCCATTCTTAAGGAAAACAGCCCTGAGTGCTCACTGGAAGGACAGATCTTGAAGCTGAGGCTCCAATACTTTGGCCACCTCATGAGAAGAGAAGACTCCCTGGAAAAGACCCTGATGTTGGGAAAGATTGAGGGCACCAGGAGAAGGGGACGACAGAGGACAAGATGGTTGGACAGTATTCTCGAAGCTACGAACATGAGTTTGACCAAACTGCGGGAGGCAGTGCAAGACAGGAGTGCCTGGCGTGCTATGGTCCATGGGGTCACGAAGAGTCGGACACGACTAAATGACTAAACAACAACAACAATCATAATGGCTGTGCTCTGGCCCCACAGTCAGACGTAGCAGTGATTCCTAATATCTGTTGCTAGAAACCACAGGAAAGTGCTTTTGTGCTCCGATCCTGCTAAGGCATCTGGCTGGCTATTGTGAGAACAGGATGCTGGACTAGATGGGCCATTGGCCTGATCCAGCAGGCACTTCTTACGTTCTTATTGTTCTGTCTCCTCTGTTATAAGAATTCTAAGGTCTCAAATATAGAATAAATGTTCATAAAGGCACGAGGTAAACACAGGTACATAAGTATATAAGCCACATGCCTGAAATAGTACAGCACAGCAATCCTGAAGAAGAAGAAGAAGAGTTTGGATTTGATATCCCGCTTTATCACTACCCGAAGGAGTCTCTAAGCGGCTAACATTCTCCTTTCCCTTCCTCCCCCACGACAAACACTCATTGAGGTGAGGTGGGCAGAGAGACTTCATAGAAGTGTGACTAGCCCAAGGTCACCCAGCAGCTGCATGTGGAGGAGCGGAGACACGAACCCGGTTCCCCAGATTATGAGTTCACTGCTCTTAACCACTATACCACACTGGCTCTTGACTCTTAATAACCCCAAATATTTCCTCTGCAGGAGGAAATATTTTGGAGAAACCTTTGGTAGTTTTTTTCCACTTACAAATCCTGTCTTAATGGCATATTTTGTTTATGAATAGGGTAAGCCTGTGACCTGGACTCAGGAACTAAAGTATTTCAAAAAGAATGGCCAGACTGCCCAGGTAATGCAACCAGTAAACCATTATCAGGTATTTTAGCAGAAAGGAGAGAGGCCACACTTTCAAATTTCTGTTGTAGACCGCCTCTTTCTGTGATGTAGGCATGATGCTTTTTAAAGGTCTTTGGCTAAGGAGTTGGGCAATTTCAGAAGTCTAAAGCAGGCATCCCCAATCTTTGGCCATCCAGATGTTTTGGACTACAATTCCCATCATCCCTGACCACTGGTCCTGTTAGCTAGGGATCATGGGAGTTGTAGGCCAAAACATCTGGAGGGCCGCAGTTTGGGGGTGCCTGCTTTAAAGGTTCCTGCACACTTTGTTCTTCGTCTTCACCTCCTTACAAGGTGTGGGGGGGGGGACGGACGGACTCTGTTCAGGAGAAAAATAAAGATCTGCCTTGCTTTCATTGCTTCCTGCCTCCATCCATTCTCCTCTGACCGATCATGGACTTTAGGGGACTCAGAGTCCCTTGAGGAACTCAGCAGCAAAAGCCAACCCCATTTTTTTTTCTATGCACCTCATTGAGCTACTTCTGTGGTATGTTTCCCCCACCACATCATTAAAACCCTAAAGTTTTTAGTGCTTCTACAAGTTTTGGAGTTTCCCAAGCTTGCTGATAACCTACTCCTGGTGGATAGATGGCACTGTTTTGGCTACATAAGCAAGGCCGCTCACTCACCCCTGAGCACTGGGAATAGAAGGAGTGATTGAGACAGAACCTTGCCTGGCTCCCTCCCTCCTGCCACACCATCCCATCATATGCATGTTTTTCCTCTGCTTAGTGAGAAAATGCTGTCCCCTCCCTTGGGGGTCAGCCTCTCTCTGTATATATATAGATCCCTCTCTGTCTTGGAAAGGAGGTTAAAAGTAGCTCAATCCACTTAAGGGAGAAGTTAAAGTCTTGAGCATTTAAAGTTTGCTGTTGCTTCTGGAAAGAAACTAGCCTGAATTGGGAGAGGGGGGGCACATCCTCCCTCGAGTCTCGCAGTAACATGAGCTCTTGCTACCTTTTTTTTAAAAAAAACCTTTGCTCTTCCAGATGGCTTTTCATTTCCACAACAAAGCAGGCGAGCAGATCCTTAGATCCGCCAAGGAAAGAGGCAGAGAGAACGTAGAAGTAAGCCAAGCATTGGCTTGTGGAGTTTGAAGAGATCCTGGCTGTCATCTAACTCAGCCCCTGGCTGAATAGGGTTGCCTGGTCAGGACCTGGGGATTTCAGGGCCCGGACCTAGTCTTAGGGTCAGCCCCGGGGGATATGATGATGAGGGGCAATGCCATGGGAATGGTCTCCAGTGATCATTATTAATATTATTAATTAAATGTGCATACCAACATTCATTCGAAGATCCCAGGGTGGTTCACAACATAAAAATGCAAAATGACGACACAAAAAAACCCCAAAGCAATAAACCCACTCTCACAAATACATGTAAAGGACCATAGAATGTTACTCTAAATGGCCCTAAATGGCCTCGGTCCAGTATACCTGAAGAAGCGTCTCCACCTCCATCATTCTGCCCGGACACTGAGGTCCAGCTCCGAGGGCCTTCTGGTGGTTCCCTCGTTGCGAGAAGCCAAGTTGCAGGGAACTAGGCAGAGGGCCTTCTCGGTGGTGGCGCCTGCCCTGTGGAACGCCCTCCCAACAGATGTCAAAGAGGAAAACAACTACCAGACTTTTAGAAGACATCTGAAGGCAGCCCTGTTCAGGGAGGCTTTTAATGTTTTATAGATTATTGTGTTTTATTTTTCTGTTGGAAGCCGCCCAGAGTGGCTGGGGAAACCCAGCCAGATGGGCGGGGTATAAATAAAATATTATTATTATTATTATTATTATTATTATTATTATTATTATTACTACTACTCAGCTAAAGGTCTGGTTTTAGATAAACGTTTTCACCTGGTGCTTAAAGACATGTAATGAAGGTGCCAGATGAGCCTATCTGGAGAAAACATTCCACAAACCGGGAGCCACCACAGAAAAGGCCTCTTCTCATGTTGCTGCCCTCTGGGTCTCTCATGGGGGGGGGGATCACACCCTCCAAGATTTCTCTGATGAAAAAGGGATTATGCAAAAGGTAAGAGTGATGTTTGAGGGAGCTGGGTATGTTTAGCCTGGAAAAGAGAAGGCTGAGAGGAGATATGATAGCCAACTTCAAAGATCTCAAGGGCTGTCACACGGAAGAGGGAACAAGTTTGTTTTCTCCTGCTTCAGAGGGTAGGACTCAACCCAATGGATTCAAGTTAAGAAAAGAGATTCCGACTAAACATCAGGAAGAACTTTCTGCCAGTAAGAGCCCTTCAACAGTGGAACAGACTCCCTCAAGAGGTTGTGGACTCTCCTTCCTTGTCAGTTTTTAAGCAGAGGTTGGATGGCCTTCTGTCATGGATATTTTAGCTGAGATTCCTGCATTGCAGGGGGGTTGGACTAGATGACTCTTGGGGTCCCTTCCAACTCTAAGATTCTATGAATGAGCCGTGGAGACATTAGCAAAATGCAAATCTGGGTAGCGTTTGTGGCTTGGTGTTCACAAAGAGCAGATTTCTGGACCGTACCACTTTGGACTCGAACTGGGAACCCACCTGAATGCATATATATCCCACGTAGAAAGCTAGACTCCTGAAAAATGGGTTCTAACCTTCCTGCTACAAGAAGTTCCTGCAAGGAACTTTGCGGCTGTTCTATGGAGGGTCATGCAGCCATGTGAGCCCCCCCGCCTGCAGTTTGAAATGGTACAGTCTAGAAACAGCCTGACGACCTCATCTGCTTTCTTTTTGTGAGGAGAAGACCCAGAAGCCTCTGCGGTTGTGTTCGCTGTAATGCGGAGGGTCTCTTCCAACATGCAGACATGCTTTCCCCACCGGATAAATCAAGCTGCTCCATCAATCAAATGCTGAAATGCTGAGTTCATTCTCACGTGCTTTTCCGTTGCCCCCGAGACCCGGAGTTGTTTCTCTGGCCGGGGCTGGTGGTGATCACCTGGAACCATTTCCCAGTCCTCGGGAGCAGCAGGAGTGTCCATTAGCTGCCACGGATCAGCGGGAATGGTGTGTAAATTCCGGATACCGATGGCGGGGCCCGGCCTCTTATTGGCCGGCGCTTTCCGCTCTCAGAAATGGGTCATTTAAAGAGAAAACTGTAAAGTGTTCAGTGCGGGGAAGGTATCATAACAAGTCTTCTGTCTCCGCCGTGGCGCACACAGAGTAGGCATTCAAAGAGGGAACTTGGGGGAGCATGTTTAATGGAATGAACCCAAGGACCCCCAACAGACCTCTCTACCTTGCCCCTTCGCTACCGTTTCCCACACAGACACAACAAACGCTTCCCTTCTTGTCATCATCCATCGACACAGACGCCTCCACCCATTGCTGCCTCCCCGCCCCCCCAAAAAAATTTGTGGGGCAGCTTATTTTGCTTGTAGGGCATGGTGGTAACAGGCTCGGTGATGGCTTGGAAGTTACCGAGAAGAGCGCTGTTGACTTCGACAAGATTTGCGCTAATGAGGCCGGCAGGGCTCTCGAAGGAACAGCAACCGGCAAGAGAATCCATCAGCTAAGGAGAAGTCAGGGGCATTCTCTAAGGAAGACCACACCAGTTTGGACAGGTCAAAGACCTCCGAAAATATGCCTGAGCAATGGAGTACCTAGCTCAGGCATCCCCAAATTGCGGCCCTCCAGATGTTTTGGCCTACAACTCCCATGATCCCTAGCTAACAGGACCAGTGGTCAGGGATGATGGGAGTTGTAGTCCAAAACATCTGGCGGGCCGAGGTTTGGGGATGCCTGACCTAGCTGGAGAAATTCAGAGTGGGCATGGAAACTGCTTATGTTTAGCCTGGAAAAGAGGAGACCGAGAGAGGATATTATAGCCATTTCCACATATCTAAAGGGCTGTCACATGGAAAGTGATGTCCTCCAGATATTGTTGGACTACAACACCCATTTGCCCTGAGTGTTGGCCATGCTGGCTGGGGCTGATGGGAGTTGAGTCCAGCAGCCACTGGAGAGCACCAGATTGGCTGTGCTTGGTCCAGGCTGATTGCCAAATTATCACCAATCTGCTCCTGTGTGCCCAGCTCACATACAGTGGCATTCAACTCCCATCTTGTAATTTCCTCCTTAGATGCACCTGTCAAATAAGATTTCACTTCATGCATCTGATGAAATGAGTCTGAATCCACAAACATTTATGCCATCATAAATTCCAAGCCGGAATTAAGATTGCTGGAAAAATATCAACAACCTCAGGTATGCAGATGACACAACCTTGATGGCAGAAAGTGAGGAGGAATTAAAGAACCTTTTAATGAGGGTGAAAGAGGAGAGCGCAAAATATGGTCTGAAGCTCAACATAAAAACAACAACCAAGATCATGGCCACTGGTCCCATCACCTGCTGGCAAATAGAAGGAGAAGAAATGGAGGCAGTGAGAGATTTTACTTTCTTGGGCTCCTTGATCACTGCAGATGGTGACAGTAGTCACGAAATTAAAAGACGCCTGCTTCTTGGGAGAAAAGCAATGACAAACCTAGACAGCATCTTAAAAAGCAGAGACATCACCTTGCCTACAAAGGTCTGTATAGTTAAAGCTATGGTTTTCCCAGTAGTGACGTATGGAAGTGAGAGCTGGACCATAAAGAAGGCTGATCGCCGAAGAGTTGATGCTTTTGAATTATGGTGCTGGAGGAGACTCTTGAAAGTCCGATGGACTGCAAGAAGATCAAACCTTTCCATTCTGAAGGAAATCAGCCCTGAGTGCGCACTGGAAGGACAGATCCTGAAGCTGAGGTTCCAATACTTTGGCCACCTCATGAGAAGAGAAGACTCCCTGAAAAAGACCCTGATGTTGGGAAAGATGGAGGGCACTAGGAGAAGGGGACGACAGAGGATGAGATGGTTGGACAGTGTTCTCGAAGCTACGAACATGAGTTTGACCAAACTGCGGGAGGCAGTGGAAGACAGGAGTGCCTGGCGTGCTATGGTCCATGGGGTCACGAAGAGTCAGACACGACTAAACGACTAAACGACAACAACAAATTTGTTTTGAGGTGCCAAAAAACTCATTGCACAGGAGCTGACTCCCAGGAGCCAGGGATCCCCAAGGTTGATGGGCATTGCCATTCAAATGGTGTGCATGCAGTGCAACATGTGACTGGTTATGCGGGACAGGACTAACCTGCCCCCCCCATATATTATTCAAGTTGGCACCCCTGGGTGCAAGAGACTAGCAAAGTTACAGTCCATGGAATGTTAACCAAATTTTAGGTTTTGAACCTCATGGCTTGGTTTTTTTTAAACCTCAACAGTTTTGATAACACCTCTCGGGTGAAAACAGCCAGAAGGTTCTACTGGTCCCTATGCATATCCTGTCTCACTTGAGCTGCGTATTTTGAAGCACCCCTGGCTTCCTGTTCTTTGATTTGCCCATTGCTATTTGTGCTTTTTAAAAATGGGACGTGGTGGGCAACATTATAGCATGTTGCATGAAGAAATACAATAGCCATGCCTGGACATTTGCAAGTTTGAAAATCACGTGGAATCATGGAGCATGCATATGCGTGAATCACGACAACCAGTCTTGGGAGATAATGATAATTGAGATAATATCCTGCACCTTAAAAGGTAAAGGGACCCCTGACCATTAGGTCCAGTCGTGACCGACTCTGGGGTTGCGGCGCTCATCTTGCGTTATTGGTCGAGGGAGCCGGCGTATAGCTTCCAGGTCATGTGGCCAGTATGACAAAGCCGCTTCTGGCGAACCAGAGCAGCACATGGAAACGCCATTTACCTTCCCGCTCGGAGCCGTCCCTATTTATCTACTTGCATTTTGACGTGCTTTCTAACTGCTAGGTTGGCAGGAGCTGGGACCGAGCAACGGGAGCTCACCCCATTGCAGGGATTTGAACCGCCAACCTTCTGATCGGCAAGCACTATGCTCTGTGGTTCAACCCACAGCGCCACCTGCGTCCCACACATCCTGCACCTTAGTGACTTTCAATTTCAGTAATTTTGTTACATATTTCCCAATCATACTACATTGTTTTGCAGCTTGGACAGGTCAGATCAGAAACCAGAGCAGGTACATTTAGCCAAAGGTCTCTTGGCAGAACCTCGTTGAGAACCTTCACTGAGAGGCGATTGCCCAATAGCACATGGGAGGGACTGGGTGGAGAACTTTGATTGTGCACATGATACCAAACCACACTACAACACCCAGGTGGCTGGTGCAATAATAGACGTGTGAGTGGCCCTATCAGCACCCACATGAAGAGCCGGGATCAAATTCTTAAAAGGTCAGGCCAGCTTTTTCTGAAGGCTTATAAAGACTGAGCCGATTCCGAGTTGCACTGTTCCTAGTTTCAATTAGTGGTGCTGTATCAAAAGGTGACATTTGGTGCTACAGAATTTCGCTATCATTCTTTGGCTGTTGCATGCTGGAAAACAAAGGGGGGGCGATATCTGCTGGCTCTTGGAGAAAGAGAGAGAATAAATAACTCAGATGCAGCTGGAACAGAACTGCCTGTCCAGAGAAAAAGGTCTTTCCAGCTACCAGAAGGCCAATGCCTTGCCCTCGGTGTCTGAAGACGGCCAAATCCTAATCAGAAGGGATGCGCTTTGCAGAACAAGTTGCCTGTCTGCCTGTCTGTCTGTCCATCCTTTCCATTTGCTGTGCAAACAGCAATTCCTGACAGCTAATATTTCACCGAAAACAGAGCCAGCATTCCCTCTCCCCCTGTCTCCCTCTCCCTCTCCCCTGTTTATGAAGCTGAGGGTAAGTGTTTAATTAGTTGCCTAATTGCCTGGGTAATTGGTAGACATACTCAGCTCTCCAAGTAATCAGTCTGAACAGGCCTTGAAAATAACTGGCCCAATATTCATTAGTGCAGTTAAATCGTTAAACAGTTACTGTGTTTGGTTCCCGACAAAGCCCAGCTAACAGCTGCGCTGGGCGCATCTCAATGGCGCTTTCCGTCCTCAGCGGATGGGAAGAGACAGGGCCAGCCGACCAGCGGACTCTCTCGCCATCGTGGCTGGCAGCAAAGGAGAGGGGAGGAGAGGATGGGACAGATGGAGGCGCCGAGCTGGGCGCGAGAAGCGCCTCCCTCCGTACGGGGCGAGGTGCTAAGCTGATTCCCCTCGCCGTTGTCTGGCTCCTCTTTTCCTGAGGATCTGCCAATATTAGGAAAGCTCTGCTCAGGAGAGAGGGGAGACGGGCGTCTGCTGCTGAAATCTGTGGCACCGAGGGAGGTGCGCCGAGGGGTTGTGTGTGGCTGGAGCAGTGTTGCAGATACATGGCCTCAGCGCCCTCATCCAAAGCCACTTGGCGGGCGTGGAATCTGTTTGCCACTTTGTCCTCTTCTCTGGTCATGTCAGTTACTGCATCTCACCAGGCCTGGGAGCAGGAGTAGAGATCTGCATTGTGATCTGCTGCTGCCCCTGTGGATCTTGCCACCTGAGGCGGTTGCCTCCCGTTGCCATATAGGTGGGCCGGCCCTGCTCACACAATACAACATCTGAGGAACTGGGCCTTTGTTCAACACTGTGGCCAGGGAGAGGCCTCTAGGAAGCCCGCAAGCAGGACACAGAGGCAACAGCTGCTTCTCACCAGCTTTGGTTATTCATAGATATGCTGCTCCTAAATGTGGAAGTTCCATTTAGCTCCATGGACTTCCCTCTCTCAGGTGAGTCTACTACCTTCTCACTACAGCAAGCCCAGGGGGCTGTTGTCAGTGGGCCCCTTGACCAGGCACGGGCCCCACCAGTTGCTTGGCCAGACCGAGACTTGGTGCTAGCTCTGTGCAGGCCAAATGAGCAGGACTCTGTCCCCTGAGTGTCTCCCAACCAGGCCCTGCTCTTTCCACCTTCTCCAGTTGGACTTCTAACCCCATTTGCCCCATCCGTCCCGTTCTCTGCTGTTGCCAACTGTTGAGGGAAGCTGCTTTTGCAGTCAGCAAAGTGGCAAATGCGAAGATCTGCAGACCTGAGGCCTGTGGAATTGCATGGCCCCCTCCAGGTGGCAGGTGGAGGGCTTGGACCCCCAGGTTGGGGAGAATGCCAATAATAAAAATATCTAACAACAACACAATTCAGAAGACTGTGCATGCAGCTTGCAAGCTGCAGCCCTGCAGGAGCTGGCTGCAAATTGAAGCAAATAGACTCTGTGGGGGCCGGCCATCTTCTGCTCCCCTCTCCCCTTCTGGTTCTTCTGCATCTCCAGGGCCCACCACCATGACGACATGGTGTAGCATGACAGTGGGGTAGTATGGGTTGTTGTTAGTGCCCAGGGCTGCATGGATTGTGGGGTGGGAGGAAGGGAGGGAGATGGACGGAGTACGCATGCACTGTGATACCACTTTAAATCCCCAAGAATTTTGGGAAAGGTAGTTTGCTAAGGGTGCTGAGAGTTGTCCCTGAGCTACAATCTCCAGAATGGTTTAACAACCAATCCCTCTTCCCAGGCAACTCTGGGAATTGTAGCTCCCTTAAGAAACTATAGCTCCCAGAATTCTTTGGGGGAAGCCATGATGATTAATAACAATAATAACAATAACAATTTATTACTTATACCCTGCCCATCTGGCTGGGTTCCCCAGCAACTCTGGGCAGCTCCCAACAGAATATTAAAAACATGATAAAACATCAAACATTAAAAACTTCCCTAAACAGGGTTGCCTCCAGATGTCTTCTAAAAGTCAGATAGTTGTTTATTTCCTTGACATCTGACGGGAGGGCACCACTACTGAGAAGGCCTTCTGCCTGGTTCCCTGTAACCTCACTTTTCGCAGTGAGGGAACTGTCAGAAGGCCCTCGGAGCTGGACCTCAGTGTCGAGGCTGAACGATGGGGGTGGAGACGCTCCTTCAGGCATCCTGGGCCAAGGCCGTTGGTGGCTTTAAAAGTCAGCACCCAAACTTTATATTGTGCTTGGAAACTTACCGGGAGCCAATGTAGGTCTTTCGGCACCAGTGTTACATGCACCAGTCTAGCTGCTGCATTCTGGGTTAGT
This sequence comes from Zootoca vivipara, assembly GCF_965207765.1. NCBI lineage: Eukaryota > Metazoa > Chordata > Lepidosauria > Squamata > Lacertidae > Zootoca > Zootoca vivipara. The sequence goes on from NC_142596.1 coordinate 49,175,194, forward strand.
TGCAGTTTCTGGGTCACCTTCAAAGGCAGCCCCACCTATAGAGCGCAGTAGCTCTCATTGTGCTTCAAATGTAAGGTGTGAATGAGAGGTGGGTCTCAGCCTCCAGAGCAGCCTTCCTACAACCCTGGCGGCCTCCAGTAGTTTTAGACTACAGCTCCCATCAGCCCAAGCCAGCACGGTTCTGAGGTTCCTTGATGGGGTCAGCGGCATGCGCTAAGAAAATTTTACAGCCTTCAAATGATGCCACAAGAATTTCTTTAGTTCGGCTGGAGAGCATGGATCAGCTGCAGGTGCTGGCCACAGCGTGCTATTGGCCTCTTGCTATTTTCCTTGACAGTTCTGTGGCTTTGTTCCACCAAACATCTGCAAGACATTACGTTTGGGCTCCTAGGACGGGCAAATGCTCCCCGTTCCCTCCCTGCAAAATCCCAAAGGCCATGGCTATGAAAGGGAAAGTTCCACTTGGGTGGCCCAAGCGCTGAGTTTCTCCTTCTCCTCCTTCTGATAATGACGATAATGACAAATAACTTTTGGGAGGGCCGGCCCTTCCAGCGGGTGATGAAAGGGCGGCTGCCCTTCGACAAGTGAGGTCACGGCGAGGAGGGATAAGCAGCTTTTACGAGCCAAGTCACGTGGTGCTTTCTGGTGTCAAAGGGTTACAGATCTCAGGTCCGTGTGCAGATAGTAGTAGTATTGCAATTAATTTGTCAATGGCCTTCTAAACCACCACCTCAAAGCAATCCCATGCATTTGGTGGTTAAAAACAGTTAGAAACACAAATACGACAAATACATTTATTTAATAAGGATGGAAGGAAGGAAGGAATGATTTTATTTATTTATTAAATGTCCTTACTGCCACAGGGCGGTTTACAATATAAGAACACAAAAGTACATAAACAGCAACATACAAAATCAATAAACAATGCTCCCCCCCATATTTTATTTAAAAGAAGACTAAAACTCTAACAAGTGGACACTTGTGGTATAGACCAATATACGCAGCTGGGAGATCCTGTTGGAAGAAAAATGTTTCCAGCTGTTTCTGGAAAGTACAGACAGGGGTGCTATTCCACAGAACAGGGATTGCCACACTAAAAGCCCTGCTCGGAGATACAACGGAGTGGGCTTCTGAGATCTTAGGAACTTGCAGGAGAGACTCAAATCTGACTTCCTCATTTTCCCAGGCATAAGTTCATTTCTCCATGTCAGTTTGCGATTTATTTTTCCAAAATAAATGATCATGAAAATTCACTAGCATTTTAGTATGCATTTTCCTAATATGAAGCATTTGCATCTATAATTTTCACGAATACATACATTTTTACGAACACCTTACGCTAGGTGTGTGCCTTTTTTGTGTGTGTGCACTGGTGGAGAACTGCATTGCAAAACTTGGAGAAATAAGGGTTTCGAAAGGTGAGGTTGCATATTCAGTTCGCCTATTGCTTCGGAAAGGGTGGATTAAATAGATTCACCTTTAAATGCAAGCTGAATCAGATTTCTCCCCCATTCCTAATTAATCAGTGAGACTGAGGGGTGGCCCCCTGGTGATGTCACAGGGGGCGGGCCTCGGTGATGTTATTCTCCATGACTGAGCCCTGGAGATGCAGGTTAATTGGGAGAAGAGAGGAGGGAGTAGAGGAGGGCAAACACCCCTCCCCTGGAAAGTCTACGCAATAATTTATAGCCGGATCCTGCCAGGTTGACGTTTGCAAGCTGAATGCATAGTTTTCTGAATGAAATGATAATAATTAAAGGCACTCTCGCCCACCCAGTGGTTGAACCCCTGCCGCCGCCACCACCTGGAGAGGGCCAGAAAAACCTGGATCAACCCTACTTGGGAGCTTCCCAACGTTGCTTGTCCTGCCCTAGCTTCCCCCGACGTTGTTCCCAAACCTGCTTCTTTCTGACCTTGTTTCACTGCATCTCTCGACTCCTGCATTCATTACAGGCCCAGCGTCCAGTGCGTGAGCAATGCCCCGATGACTTGCTGCCTCAGCTTGTCTTTGTTGGTTCAGCGCTTGCTCGGTTTTAAGAAGCTGTTAGAAGCCCAAAGATCCGGCGCTGTGTTAACATGTTAGCAGCAATTATCCCCTCCCTAGTGAAGGCTTTCCCTGATTGGAGCTTTTGCATATTCATCTGAGGAAGACTTACTGCCTGGCAGAAGCTTCTTCAAGGTCAGGGATTTTGCTTCTTTGGATTCAATACCCATCATAGACAAAGATTATGAGAGAGGGAAGGAGAGGGGAGGGTTAGGGGATGGGGAGGGAGGAAGCTTTTGGAGGCAAGCAAATCCCACCGGGCTCAGATCTCCCATTACTAGCAGGTGGGGGGAGCAGACACTGGTGTAACTTCCACCTAATTTCATAGTGAGGCCATGGGTAGATTTGCAGCTTCATTGTTATAGCTCAGGGAATTGCAAACCGCCTTCCTTCAAGGAACCATTTCCTCCTTAAATGCTTGCTTTTTGTGTGGATTTTCCAAGGCTTCCAGCTGTAGAACCCCTCCATGCTGCTGAGGATTCTGGGTATGTTCTAGAACGGTCCACATGGGAAGATAGGCAAGCCTGTTGTGCCTAGCGCTGAGGATTCTGGGTATATTCTAGTACAGTAGGGGCACCATTGACCATAGCGTGCACATACCGTGTTTCTCTGAAAATAAGCCAGACCCCGAAAATAAACCATACCCCAAAAATAAGCCATAGTGATAGGCAGTTTAACCTTGTAGGTTAAACTGTACCATACTTAATAATTGGGAAAAAAAGACACCCCCTGAAAATAAGCCACCGTGGGGTTTTTTTTGAGGAAAAATAAATATAAGGTGGTGTCTTATTTTTGGAGAAACACGGTAGTTCTGTGAACTGCCCTGAGACCTCTGGGTATAGGGCAGAATAATAATAATAATAATAATAATAATAATAATAATAATAATAATAATAAATACAGTCCATATGGGAAAGCAGCTAAGCCCATCAGACTCTATTTCCCTCACACAGCTATAAATCCTAGAGCGATTGACTATTAAACCACTCTGGAAATTGTAGCTCTGTGAGGGGACTGAGGGGAGTCTCCTAAAAAATCACACAACCCTTAACAAACTACAGCTCCCAGAATTTTGGGGGGAAAGCAATGACTCCATAAAGTGATATCTTAGCGCTTTAAATCCATGGTGGGAATGTGGCCCTACTGAGACAGCTGTTTGCCTAAGGCAGTGGTGGCCAAACTTGGCCCTTCAGCTGTTTTTGGACTACAACTCCCATCACCCCTAGCTAACAGGACCAGTGGTCAGGGATGATGGGAATTGTAGTCCCAAAACAGCTGGAGAGCCATGTTTGGCCACCACTGGCCTAAGGCAACCCCGAGTTGTTGAAATTTGCGATGGATACTTTTGATGGTGACTGGCAACAAGCTGTTTGGTACAGTGGCGGAGGAAGCCGCTCAGGCGCCTAGGGCAGCGCGCCCGGGGGTAGGCAAGCTGCCCATAGGGGGGCTTACCTTCCAAGTCCCAAACTGCAGGATCCGGGACCGGCAGCCGTGTGACACCGGAAGTTGCGTCGACGTAACTTCCGGTGTCGCTTTGCCCTTCTATGGGCACCAAAAATGGCCACCGCCGGCTTCAAAAGTATCTTCTACGCATGACCGGAAGTGCGTCGATGCAACTTCTGGTGTCGCCCCACCCATCTATGGGCACCAAAATGGCCGCCGCCGACACCGGAAGTCACATCTACGCACTTCCGGTCATGCGTAGATGCGACTTTTGAAGCCGGTGGCGGCCATTTTTTGTGCCCATAGAAGAGCAAATCAGAAAGAAAAAAATTGGCCACCGGCAGGAGAAAATAACGGAGAAAAACGGGAGACGAAGTGATACGGGGGACCACCGGGAAATGGTAAGTAAAAACGGGGGTTTCCTGGGGAAAACGGGAGACTTGGCAGCTATGTAGGGGGCGGGTCTCTGGAGTCTGCCTGCCTCCTCCTCCCACTCAGCCGCCCTACAGCTGGGGGGGGGGAGAGGCAGCAGGCAGACTGTTTGGGCAGCGTGGAGCCTGCGCACGCCCAAGCCACCACGGCCCTCCCAGGAGAGACCTGTGGCTCGGGTGCGCTGCAGGCTCCGCGGTGAGTGCCGCCCGGCATTTTGTCACCCCTCTTAGTGGAGACACCCGGGGCGATCCGCACCCCTTTCCTCCGCTCCTGGTTAGGTACACCTCCCCTTCATGTGGCGTCACATGTGCCTCGCGTGCGCATGGCATCATGCGCACAACATCACATTGTCGGGAGGAGGCCAAGCGTGAGACCGAGCACGGCATGGCTTCAGCGGCAGTGGCTTCTCCTGTCTCGTGCTCAGCTTCCTTCCACGGCAAGAGGAAGAACCGCTCACTGAATCTGCGGCATACTTGGCCTTTTCCTGAACATGGGGGGTGGGGGAAGCCCCCTACCATAGGATATTGCACTCCCCTAACAGCTCAGCCCCCATGAACTGGCGTCCCTTAGGAGCCTTTGGGGGGGGGTGGCTCATGTCTCACTATTGATGAAGCAAGCAGTTTTGGGTTCTCTCAGATTCTCAGTCCTAAATTCAGCTTGCCAGATACCTGTATCAGTCTGTGATTATGTTTTGAAGACCTCACAAAAAAATTAGCAGCATTTCCCACAACTCTCTCCTAATATACACTTTTTTAAATCTTAAATTGTGCCTAACACATGCTAAGAATGTGCAGTGGTTCTGTGTAGCGGCTGACTAGCAAGGTGGAATCAATGATCTTTTGTGCTGTCAATATCTCTTCCATCCCCCAGTTGGAGGAGGGCCCCCACAAAACCTCTGTATTTTCCTGCTGTCTGTAGCTCTGTTTTTCCCTATTTTTCCCCCTACATTTTCCTAGTGACCCTGGGTTTTCCAAAAGCGAAACAGCCCCAAATGTTCCCTACAGAGTACTGAAGAGGTCGAGATACGTTTTTGTGAATGTACAATGGTAGATTTCTTTTTTTAAGAAGTTAAAAGCTTCATTTAAGGTTTTTTTATATATATGAAAAATAACATATTACTGTGGTTTTACAAAAAATAAATAAACCCTAAGCTCTTCAGAACTCTGCAGGCAGTGCTCTAGACAACCTCGTGTTGAAAGGTCTGTCAGAGGCTTGTAAGGCACTAGAGAGGCCAGTATGAAGCTGCAAAGTTATACAAAAAAATAGTGAAAGCAGGAATTTTCTTGGCTTAGCCACATATTAACTATTTTAAGGTAAGAAAGATAAAGAGGCCAACCCTGCGGTACCTCAAAATTAGGAATTCAGTGTGGGTTATGGAGGAAAGTGAATCCTTCCCACTGCCTTTAACCTCTGCCTCAGAAAGTCCCTGCATTTATTTGTCTGCAATCTGGCAGGCTTAATTCACGCTGATGCCTGCAAATTTTACCCACTTTGGCTCAAATGGGGAAAGTTGTGGCTACTTTCAGATTCTCCAATATGGTGAATGGAGAGTCCAGAGCTTTATTCTACAGACCAACTTGGGACCAGAAATATAGATCAAAGAGGAGAAAGCACAAAGCAACTCAGAAACAGATCTGATTTTTTAAAAATTGAACCCAGTTGTGGGACCTGTACACACCCCTAATAAATACATATTTTTTCAAGCAATTTCCCCTAATGTGCATTTGCACTTCCCCTAATGTTGTGCATTTTTGCAAGCCATTTCCCCATATGTTGTGCATTTTTGTATTTTGTTTTCAGTAACAAAATGCATGCTAAAGCACACTTTCCCAAATATCATGTGCATTTTTGCACATGCCTTTTCAACGAAGAGCACAAAATTTGGAGATGTGTGAATCTCGAAGGGTAGCCATGCTCCAGTTTGTGCATCTGTTTCGGAGCGTGTGAATGAGCACATTAGAATGAGATCTGGGCAGAATTTCTCTCCCTTCCCTAATGATGACATGTTTGTTTTGCGAGAACGGACGCTTTTCAGACTAGCGCTGGGCTGCCTGGCTGGGTGCCTGCTCCCCTCCATACCCACTCGACAATATGGATCTGTCTAAATCTCTTTCGGATTGGATGTAAGGGGCTGGATGGCAGTTGCATTAAGAAGGATGGACGATTCTCCAAATGATCGTGGGTGCTGGGAGTTCTCTTTTGAAAAGAAGTCCTCTGAATCCACATTTGACTTAATTCCAAACCCCATTCTCTAAAGGATGCTTTCTCCTCAAGGAACAACACTGTTAGGCATGCAGGTGTATGCGTGATTCTGTGAAAAGAAGTTAAACCGGAGGGGGATTTTCCACGGAGGCACTTTAGCGCCTCTCCCCTGCTGATTTCTTCACTTAAAAAAAAATGAAAAAGGAAAAGGAAAAAATAATTACTTCTCAGCCTCTAACCTTTCCAGCAAGTGACTTTGTAATAAATAATCCACATGTCCCTTCAGTGCAATCCATCAGCAGGAACGCCTAATTACTTTAGACTCACTTTGAAAACCCTTCCAGTGCCAGTTTCAAATAAATAAAAAATTAACACGGAAGCTCTCCGGCGCCGAGCCAGGAAGAAAGTTTCCTCCAATCTCTTCTTCTGGGCTGGAGGGTTTGATTTCAAGATTGCTTGCAAGCTGATAGCAGCAACCTGGCAGTGAGCGATCACAGATATTTAGTGGGCGGCGTTGCTTAGGTAGCCAAAACTGCACCACCCAGGCACAAGGGGGCGATATCGGCAGGCTTCGGGGGAACTCCAAAGTTTGCAGAAGTGTAAGAAGTGTTTGAGAGACTCTTGAGAGTCCCATGGACTGCAAGAGGATCAAACCTATCCATTCTGAAGGAAATCAGCCCTGAGTGCTCACTGGAAGGACAGATCCTGAAGCTGAGGCTCCAACAGTTTGGCCACCTCATGAGAAGAGAAGAATCCCTGGAAAAGACCCTGATGTTGGGAAAGATGGAGGGCAGAAGGAGAAGGGGACGACAGAGGACGAGATGGCTGGACAGTGTTCTCGAAGCTACGAACATGAGTTTGACCAAACTGTGGGAGGCAGTGGAAGACAGGAGTGCCTGGCGTGCTCTGGTCCATGAGGTCAGACTAAATGACTAAACAACAATAACAAATGCTCCACTTCTCTTAGTTTAAAAAGTAAAAATAACAAGGAATAAAAACATGAAGGAACTCAGAGCAGAACCACAATATGCCTGCAAAGCCCTCTGCATCAGATACAAAACAAAAGCAGAACACTGGAAAAATTGCTAAAGGACCAGATTCACTTCCAAAACAGGGCCAGGTAATTTTGAACACCGAGATCCAGGTAGAAATTCAGAGCAGGATAATTTTTAGAGCCTAGGAAGCTGCCTTATAAGAGCTGGCCCATCTAGCTCTGTTCAGTCTACACTCACTGGCAGAGGCTTTCTCGGGTGTCAGACAGGGAGTCCTTCCTAGCCCTCCCTGGAGACGCCGGGGATCGAACCTGGGACGCTCTGCCTGCAAGGCATGTGCTCAGCTGCTGAGCTATAGCCTGCTCAGTACCACAGCATCCTTTGTTATCGGTATATTGCCATTCCAAGTTTAAACACTGGCTGTCTAAAGAGGCAGCGTATGCCAATCTGCCCCCCCCCACATGCGACCAGCAGGCCTGAAATTATTGCATTGACACCACAACGACACCCAGGATAGATTTATATCAGCCTGGTTGTGAATAGCGCTAGAGGAATGGGACAGGCAGTTTAATGGGGAACAAGAGACCCACACTATTGCCTGGTAGGGCAAATGTGCCATGTGTTACGGATTTGCTGCAACGCTCCCACATGGGAGCAATGTTTTCTTTTGCTCTTATAATCCCATAATGAAGACACGGAGAGGGCAGCGGCAGTCAAGCCTCTTCTCCCAGCTCAGATTGTTCTGGCAGTCTCCCGAGTTCCTGGGTCGGGGAAATAACAACAGTGCCCACAATATTCCTTTGTGTGCATTATTTGGGCTCGAATGATAGCAGTAGCAACCTCATTCTCCAAATGTGTGGAACCTTGGGTCACCCTAAGAACTTGAGAGGCTGCTGGAGCAGGTGAACGGCACATGAAGTCCAGCATCGTGTCCTCACTGTGGCCAACCAGATGCCTCGTCTGGGAAACAACCAAGCAGGATCTGAGCACAAGAACCCTCTCCCTCCTGTGGCTTCCAGAAGTTGGCATTCAGAGGCATTACTGCCTCCAACTTTGGAGGCAAACCATAGCCTTCATGGTTAGTAGCCATTGATAGCCCTATCTTCTATAACTATGTCCAATTACCTTTTAAAGCCATCCAGGTTGGGGACTGACTCTGCCTCCTGTAGGAGGGAGTTTCACAGTTCAACTATGTGCTGTGTGAAGGAGGGCAGTACACTTAGTTTATGAGCAACTTGGAAATAGAATGCTGCAAATGCAGAAACAGATGTTCTGGTTTGTGAAGTTTGCCTTGGAAGCTGACCATGTTCCGCTTTCTGTCGAGTGTGTTTGTAAATTGAGTCTCCCGCTGCTAATCAGAGGCTTCCTGTTGAGTCTGTCGGCTGTGGAGTCCCGAGCACCCACACAACACAGAGGTGATATGTGGAGCTCTCTCTCTCTCTTTCCTTTTTTCCTGGCATTTTTGTTTGTGTGGTTTTTTCGTTTTTTTGACTGTGACTTGTTTTTTGTTTTATGGGACTGACTTGTAACTGTGGCTTGTGACTTCATTTTTGCGACTTGTTTTTGTGACTGTGTGCAACCCAGTTCATTGATTATGTGACTTCAGAAATGGGGAAAAGCCCTCCCACCCCCCACCCAAACAATGAGTATCATCAGTGCCCGTAAAGAAAAAAAAGTAATTTTAATTTCTATCATCTACAATACTGTCTTATTTTATTTTATAGTATGGGTGGCACTGTGGGTTAAACCACAGAGCCTAGGGCTTGCTGATCAGAAGGTTGGCTGTTCGAATCCCCGCGACGGGGTGAGCTCCCGTTGCTCGGTCCCAGCTCCTGCCAACCTAGCAGTTCGAAAGCACGTCAAAGTGCAAGTAGATAAATAGGTACCGCTCCAAGCGGGAAGGTAAACGACGTTTCCATGTGCTGCTCTGGTTCGCCAGAAGCGGCTTTGTCATTCTGGCCACATGACCCGGAAGCTGTATGCTGGCTCCCTCCGCCAGTAAAGCGAGATGAGCGCCGCAACCCCAGAGTCGTCCGCGACTAGACCTAACAGTCAGGGGTCCCTTTACCTTTACAGTACATTGATTATTGCTTTCATTTTATGGATCAATGCTCTCATTAGATAGTAAAATTCACGTTAAATTGCTGTTTTAGGGGTTGTTTTTAAAAGTCTGGGACGGATTAATCCATTTTGCGTTACTTTTTATGGGAAAGTGTGCCTTGGTTTTAGAACGCTTTGGTTTTGGAACAGACTTCCGGAACAGATTAAGTTTGGGAACCAAGGTACCACTGTACTTTGTCCCGAGTCTTCCAACATTTATCCTCTTTGGATGTCCACAAGTTCTAGTGCTCTTGTTTTCTCCTGCTATGGACGGTAATTAATAATAATAATAATAATAATAATAATAATAATAATAATTATTCATACCCCACCCATCTGGCTGGGTTCCACAGCCACTCTGGATGGCCCCCAACAGAATAAAACACCAAACATTATAAACTTTCCAAACAAGGCCCCCTTCAGATGTTTTCTAAGAGTCAGATAGTTGTTTATTTCTTTGACATCTGATGGGAGGGCGTTCCACAGAAGGTCCTCTGGCTGGTTTCCCGTAACTTCACTTCTCGCAGGGAAGCAACCGCCAGAAGGCCCTCGGCGCTGGACCTCCATGTCAAGGCTGAATGATGGGGGTGGAGACGCTCCTTCAAGTATACTGGACCAAGGCCGTTTAGGACTTTAAAGGTCAGCACCGACACTTTGCATTGTGCCCAGAAATGTATTGGGAGAACCAATGGATTCAAGAAAGGAGATTCCGACTAAATACGAGGAAGAACTTTGTGAAAGTAAAAGCTGCTCAACAGCAGAATGGACTCCCTCAGAAGGTGGTAGACTCTCCTTCCATGAAAGTTCTTAAGCAGAGGTTAGATAGCCTGCATTGCAGGGGGTTGGACTAGATGACCCTTAGGATTCCTTCCAATTTGACGATTCCAGGAGGGAGGGAGAAAAAGCACCCATGAACAAGGGGAAGGGAGGCACCAGAGCAAAAATAGAAAAAAATAAAAATAAAGTCTATGTTAAAAATAAGTTAGAATAATCCCCCTGAGAATGCATTATTATTATTATTATTATTATTATTATTATTATTATTATTAACATTTGTATACCTTCCTATACCTGTGGCCTCAGGGTGGTTCACATCACAGTATTGCAATATACAAAGCAAAAAATCCATAATAAAAATGATAAAGACACAATAAAAATAATGAAAAGTGGCACAGTGGGTTAAACCACAGAGCCTAGGGCTTGCCGATCAGAATGTCAGCGGTTCAAATCCCCGCAACGGGGTGAGCTCCTGTTGCTCGGTCCCTGCTCCTGCCAACCTAGCAGTTCGAAAGCACAAAGTGCAAGTAGATAAGTAGGCACCGCTCCGGCGGGAAGGTAAACGGCATTTCCGTGCACTGCTCTGGTTTGCCAGAAGCGGCTTTGTCATGCTGGCCACATGACCTGGAAGCTGTACGCCGGCTCCCTCGGCCAGTAAAGCAAGATGAGCACCCCAACCCCAGAGTCATCTGCGACTGGACCTAACGGTCAGGGGACCCTTTATCCTTTAATGTATATGCACTACTTAGTGATACACTCTCCAACAAAAGCCCCTCAACAGTACAAATACAGTACAAGAATCCAAATTGACATTTGACAACAATTTAAAACAATCGCCTCTCCAAATAAAACAGCACCCACCCAAACCCCATCCCCATTAAAACAATAATTTTAAGGGGCCTGGCCCACACCCCCGTCCCTCCCTTGAAGTGCCGCTTCCAAAGAGATGCCCCCCTCTGCTGTGTCTCTCAATGGTCACTGAATCATCCTTATTTTACACTTTTTGTGCGGGTGGCACTGTGGGTTAAACCACAGATCCTAGGGCTTGCCGATCAGAATGTCAGCGGTTCAAATCCCTGCGACGGGGTGAGCTTCCGTTGCTCGGTCCCAGCTCCTGCCAACCTAGCAGTTTGAAAGCACGTCAAAGTGCAAGTAGATAAATAGGTACCACTACAGTGGGAAGGTAAACGCCGTTTCTGTGTGGTGCTCTAGTTCGCCAGAAGCGGCTTTGTCATGCTGGCCACATGACCTGGAAGCTGTACGCCGGCTCCCTCAGCCAATAACGCAAGATGAGCGCCGCAACCCCAGAATCGGTCGCGACTGGACCTAATGGTCAGGGGTCCCTTTACCTTTTTTGCTCATACTGAGCTTATTGACTTCCCTCCCTCCTGCCTCATGGCTTTCATAGTCCAATTTTATATCATAGCATTTATACATCTTCCTTTTTACGTTTCACTCATTCGACCTATCTCCGTTTTTTAAATAAATATTAAAAAGGCAATGACCATTATCATTACAAGTCTTCTTACAACTCTGCTAGTGTTGTTTAATTGTTTACAATAGTCCTTCAAGTGTTGTATAAATTTACTCCAGTCTTTTTTTTGAAAAGTTTGATCACACTGGTTTCGGATCTTCCCGGTCAGCTTTGCTAGTTCTGCAAAGTCCACTGTCTCCATCTACCACTCTTCTTTCATTGGTACATTTTTGCATCCTTTTCTCACAGTGGCCAGCTAGGTGCTCATGGGAGACCTCCAAGCCTGAGGACAACAGCGCTCTCCTCACTTGTGCTCCCAAGCATCTTGGATCCAGGAGGCCATGGGCAGCATAATACGCAGCCATGATGACCAGCAGCCCTCCATTGCCGTATCTGCTACAAATTTGCCCAAAGACCCTTTCGAGCCATCCAAGTTGGCAGCCATCACTACCTCTTGGGGGTAGTCAATTCTTGGAGGGGTGTTGTTGGGTTCTGATTGGCTCGCCTTGTTTCCCTTGGCTGTCTGGCGCCCACTTCTCTCTCCCTTCCCCTTCTCATCTTCTTCCCTCTCGAAAGCATCCTGGAAAAGAGAGAACAATAAGCTCTCGAATAGCTGGGGAAAGGGGAGAGAGAGAGAGAGAGAGAGAGAGAGAGAGAGAGAGAGAGAGAGAGAGAGAGAGAGAGAGAGAGAGAGAGAGAGATTGGAGTTGCGCTCTCTCAAGTCCCAGCAACAATAAGGTCTGATTTCCCCGTGTGTCGGGGGACAAAGACACTTTCAAACCCTCCACAGGAGAATTAATTAAACGAATTTCGCTCTGCCAATTGTTTGTTATTTTTGCTGACCTCACCACGTGGATTAATATTTAATTAGCCTTTAGGAGAAGTGGAAGGGCACTTATTAACCTGCTATGTCAACCTGTCAGGCCCGGGGGTCTCTGGGCAGAAGGTGTGTTACTGTGGAACAATGCGAGGGGGAGTCTCACAAGCTCAGAGGCCCCCCTGGATCCGGGACTCGGCTACGCAGGACACCGGTATCCTCGCGAGCCTTTATCCTCAACTGCGCTTTATCCCTCCCACTCTCCCTCCCCAAGACGGTTTGTTGTTTCTTTCCATTGAACATCGGCCTCCGGAGGCCGCAGTCAGGAGCAGAGAAGCAGTGGCGGAGAGGGACGGCTTAACCCTTTGCTTCCCTGATGTCCGTCCAGAATCAGACCACCCACGAGGCAAGGGGAGGCGACTGCCTCAGGTGGCAGGATCTACAGGGGCAGCAGATTTGGCCTCCAATAAACGCATCAGCTGCTGCAGCAGATGTAGCAACAGCTGTGGTAGCCCCCCAATGCCACCACTACGGCAACCTCTTGGCGAATAGAAGGTGTTGCTGCTCTCCCAGTCCTAGGGAGGAAACAGAGGGGGCTGCACTCTGAGGTCTCCTGGTGTCTGTGATTCAGAGCTGGGGAGAGGTGTCTTGCTTTTGATTCCCACTTCCACCATTGGGTAAGGTTGTTTCCCCTTGCTTTCAGTGGTGGCTGGTGCCCATTGAAACTGGTAGGGCAGAAGGACGGGAGTCCAACAGTAGGTGGCACCAGAACCATAGCTGCCAAGTCTCCCGTATTCCCCGGGAAACCCCCGTTTTTCCAGCTGTCCCCAGCCGAAAAAATTGATTTTTTTTGTCCCCCCCCCCCCGGTTTATTCTGGTGCGACGGCCATTTTGGAACTGGGCAGAGCATGCTCAGAAGCGACTTTTGATGCTGCTTTGCCCAGTTCCAAAATGGCTGCAGCGCGACTTCTGGTGCGACGGCCATTTTGGAACAGGGCAGAGCAGCATCAAAAGTAGCTTCTGAGCATGCTCCGCCCAGTTCCAAAATGGCAACAGCGCTACTTCCGGTCTGCTACTTCCGGTCCAGTCCCTTATTTCTCAGGCCAGAACTTGGCAGCTATGGCCAGAACCAATGACAGGCAGAGGCTACTCATTCTAGTTTTGTCTCTATCCTGCTGAGTTCCACAAGGGGGCAAGACGGAGGAGGAGGAAGCTAACAGCTAGGGCCACCCTGTGGGCTGGTTGAAAGTTAGCTGGGAGCAGAGTGAGACTGTTGGGGCAGTGTCGTGGCTGGTTGGATGTAGAGGAATGGTGGGTGGAACCAGCTGGGGAACCCCCAGGGGAAGAAGAAGAGGAGGAGGAGGAGTTTGGATTTGATATCCCGCTTTATCGCTACCCTAACGAGTCTCAAAGTGGCTAACAATCTCCTTTCCCTTCCTCCCCCACAACAAACCCTCTGTGAGGTGAGTGAAGCTGAGAGACTTCAGAGAAGTGTGACTAGCCCAAGGTCACCCAGCAACTGCATGTGGAGGAGCGGGAAAGCAAACCCGGTTCACCAGATTACGAGTCCACCGCTCTTAACCACTACACCACACTGGCTCAGAGCCAGGGGAGTGACAGTGGGATGACAATGAGTGGTCAGAGGAAGAAGACTGGGAAGAGAAGGTGTTGGAAGCTAAAGAGGTAACAGGGTTTTGTGAGCAGGGGGAGTCTGTGGCAGAGAGAAGTCCAGAATTAGAGATAGAAGCTGAAGCAGGAAAGGAAGGAGGCCAAGAGGCAGATATGAGTCCGGCTGGTGAAGAGTTATAATGTCTCCTCCTCCTGTTGTGGAAAGCTCCCCACCTTTCTGGTCTCCCAGAACCAGAAGAGGCATAAAAAGGGTGGAGAAGAGGTCAGCTTTATTCAGGCGCAGTCTCCTAAAACTCTGGGGAGGCGGGGATTTTCAGTCTTGGCAATTGATCCCTGGGACAAGACCTACCTCGGATGAGCTGCAGTGTTCATTAGGCCTGATGCTCTGCCAAGTCTGTGCAGATCGTGTTGTTGCTAACAAAGAGTTAACTCTAACTTGAACTCTGTGTTTTACTGCCGGCCTGCTCCTGCCAGGCTGTGCCCCATTTTGCCCCAGCGGACCAGCCTCTGCCACTAGCTGTCCTGGATTGCGTACACCTTCCAACTTTTGCATGTCTGGAGTGTTGCCCCCTTTCTGTTGCCCCACCCACTTTTGCCTCCAGCCCCGCCCACCTCTGGGAAGTGGCCCCTGGAAGGTTGCCAATAAGGAAATGCGGCCCTTTGACTGATTCCCTACCTCTGATTTAAGGCTGTGGACTCTGGAGTTAATGGAAACAAATCTTTCGCCTCCTTGTGAGCCTTGGCAGCCTCCCCCATGTTTCACATCCAGCTCCTTTTGTTATTGTGCTGTGTTTTTTTATTTTCCTATCATTTAGCCACAGCAATTCTTTTATCGCTGTTCTCCTGGGGACGCCGGGGGGCCACCCGGGACGCAATCATGTCTCCGCATCAATTAGGGAGAAGTTGACGCTGGGTTTAATGCAGCCTCTAATGATGAGGAAGGTAAACACTTCATTAAAGGAAGGTGCGCTTTCAGAGGGCATCTCAGAGAACTTGCACCAGGAGAACACAAAGGAAGGAGGAAGGAGAACCTTCTGCACCAGGGAAATGAAGACACACACCCCAAACCCCATAGTCCAAGCCACCAGGAGGGCAGAGAAGAGATTTGCTCAGGATCTTATGGGAAGATTCATTTGGTTCAAGTTTATTTGGTACCAATGCATCCTTTGAAATTCTTCGAAATTCACCCTTGTGATGCGGTTCTAGAATCGTTGAATCGTAGTGTTGGAAGGGACCATTTAGTCCAACCTCCCTGCATTGTAGGAATCCTTCGCTCAATGTGGGGTTCGAACCCACAAGCCGGAGATTAAGAGGCACAGAGCAGTGCTAAAGTTGGACTTGCAAGAAGGGCTGTAGGCTGGGCCAACCTATTCAAGTGGGGAAGGTTAAACAGAGGACATGCTATATACCAAGAAGAAAATGTTGCCAGGGATCGAATCTGGGTAGGGTTGCAATATTTCAAACAGTGAAAATCCGGACAGATAGGTTGTTGAGGTTTTCTTGTGTCGTTTTTGAGCTATTTTTATGGGAAATTGGCAAAAAAAGGCCCTGCCAAAACGGGCTGTCATACGTCCGGATTTTCCCAAACATTTTTCCGATTTCCACCCGGACTCTGCTAGAGACAGCGGTATTCCGTATATGTCCGAGAAAATCTGGACGTATGGCAATCCTAAATCTGGGACCTTCTGCCATAGCTGCCAAGTCTCCCGTTTTCCCCGGGAAACCCCCGTTTTTAAAGCCGTTTCCCGCTGTCATCCCGAATGGTGAAATATCCCGTAATTCCCCTGGAATTCTTCCGGTGCCGCTCTACCCATGTCTGGGCACCGGAAATCGGGCAGCGCCGGCACCGGAAGTTGCTTCTACGCATGTCTGGACATGCATAGAAGCAGCTTCCGGTGCCGGCGCTGCTGATCCCGTATTTTTCTAACCGGGACTTGGCAGCTATGCCTTCTGCATACAAAGCAGATGCTCTGCCACTGAGCCACAGCCATTCCAAAATGTGTATATGTACAAAAAAATACAAATGCAAAACTATACATTAGGGATAAGTGCTTGCAAAAAAGTGCATTTTAAGGCAAAAATGGAATTCAGAGATGCTTATATTTAGAAAGATGAGCAAAGATTCTTTTGTGAACTTTCCTAAAATAAATGAACGAAAGGAACTGTAGCAAGCTGAGCGGATGTTGGAAAAAATGAGGAATCAGGAGAGTCAGTTAGGAAGGTGTGTCCATCCCTGTTTATGGCAACACTCAAGTTCTACAAACAACAGAATCAAATAGCACAACTCTAGGTGCTTGGGGATCTCATAAGGACCAAACAGAAGCCTCTTTGTCCAATCCTCTTTGAAAACTACCCTAGCTGGTGTCTACCACTGCCTCTTGTGGGAGGGAGTTCCATAGGTGAACTCTGCTTGGCATGAAACAGTACTTTATGGAGCCATCGTGGCTTGAAACCACCGATAGATTTCTCGTGCTTGAAAGCATGAAGAAGGGGAAACATTCCAATATACAAGATTGCTGGGTCAGGAAACGGCTGGCCTCTTACATATGTAGGCCGCAAGCCACCACTGGCTCCACGGGTCAAAAGTTGCGCCTTGCCTTTTGTCGCTTAGACTTGCTGGCATTATTAGTCCTGTTTGGAGACAGGCCTCCTCATTAATTTTTGTTTTAAGAAAGGAAAAGAAAGAAATTAAAATCCTCCCGAGTTTTATTAAAGAAGGATGCTGGTAGATAATTAAATTGCAGTTTAATTAAATCTGCCTGCTAAATCCAGGCAAGCTTGCCACCTCTTCTCTTGCTTTCCCTTCCAAAAAATGTTGCAGTGCAAAGATGGAGAACCCTCCCCCCTCCCAACCTTGCCTTGGCGCTTCCTCTGAGATCCCCTCCTATTGCTGCATTTAAGGGTCCTGATCCAGGTAGGGCTGGCAGGTGAGAAGCATGGAGAGGAGGGCCCTGGTGATGTCACAGGGCGCCCCACAGTGATGCCTTGGAAGTGGGCCCTGGAGACGGAGGTTAATTGGGAAAGGGGAGTGGAAGGGGGACAGATATCCCTCCCTGATTGTTTATGCTATAATTTGCAGCCAACTCCAGCCAGGCTCAAACTTGCAAGCTGCATGCACAGCCTTCTTAATCATATTATTATTATTATTATTATTATTATTATTATTATTATCATTATCATTATCATTATCATTATCATCATCAATGGCACTGTTGCTCACCTGGAGACTCAAGCCCTCCACCTGCCACCTGGAGGGAACCAGGCAAACCTGGAGACTTCAGGTCAGACCTGGAGGCCTGGCAATCCAGACCACCAAAATTGCAAGACGTTCAGAAAGAACAAATTCCTCACGTGCCCCTAAGACAGCCCACCTGCGATGGTAGGAACTGAAGGAAACAGTTTGATGACCTGAAACTCTGCAGCCCGTGAAGAAATATGAGGGTTTTTTTTTTCCAGCTAGCTGTCAGAGGCTGGTGCCGTTTGCTTTTGGGGGGGAACTGTTGATGCTTTAAAAGACTAGCACTGTCTGTCTGGGTGCCTCCCCGATGCTCCGTGGGCAACGCTGCAAATAAACAGATGTCATGCAAATATCCAGCCGTCTCCAGCACTCTTTCCCACATGGAAGAACACCCTGTGTTGCCACTGTCCCTGGAACTGGGAACCCAAAGGGCAGAAAACTGTGTTTGGGGTGGAAGAAACGGCTTGAAAAGAGGGTTTTTTGTTCCAGTCAAAATCTCTCCCCCCCCCCCACTCCCATTTGAGGTGATACAGAGCGATCTCATCTCTCATCAGAGGTCTCGGGCTCCTCTCCAAGAAGGAGAGCAGAGGGAGGGATGGCGTGCTCTTGAGTGGAACCAAATATGGACGGCGGCGCGTGATGAAGCCTGGGAAACCGCAGCAAGAGGAACTCCTGTCGAAATAGAGGTGAGGAGCAAATTCTTTCGCCAGGTCTGTTTTCCCGGGGAGAATGAAACCCCAGTTAGCAAAACGGCCGAGGTTATTCCCCACCACCTTGACAGCTTGGGCTTCTTTGTCCGGTGCAACTGAGCCAGAAACACAGGAACCCAGAGAAGGCCTGGCTCCGACGAAGGAGAGACGGTCCTAAATCCGTCACCAGAAGCAGGCTGCAGAGGGAGCAGGCGGATTTATGTCAACGGTACAGGCTGGAAAGATTCAGGGATGGATGGAGGCAGGTTCTTTTTTTCTGGGGGTGGGGGGCTCTCCTCCCGGCAGCAAAACCCCCATCTCAGAGTGGACTCGGGTCCTCCTCACTGCTGTCGGCGTTGCTCAGTGACTTGCCTTTCCCTCCGGTCTCAGTCCACAGCAAGAAAGGACAAAGTGTGCCAAAGTTGCTGTAGCTCAGTGGTACAATATCTGCCTTGCATGCAGACGGTCTCAACCCCCAGCACCCCCAGGAAGCGATTCTCCCCTATCTGAAATCCTGGAGAGCTGCTACCAGTCAGTGTAGACCAGGCATCCCCAAACTGCGGCCCTCCAGATGTTTTGGACTACAATTCCCATATTCCCTGACCACTGGTCCTGTTAGCTAGGGATCATGGGAGTTGTAGGCCAAAACATCTGGAGGGCCGCAGTTTGGGGATGCCTGGTGTAGACAATACTGTGTGAGAAGGACCAGTGGGTCTGCCTTGGTTTCAGGCAGCTTCCACTGTTTCTCCCCTTGCTGCTCAGATAGGAGTGGTGAGGAGGCACCAGCAGCAAGGATAAGGAGCACTGGTACTGATGGGGTAGGACTTTTGCAGCAGTGGCCCATGGCCCCCACTCAGGAGGAGGGCCCCAAACACCATGGGGCTGCTGGCTCATGAGATGTTGAAGCTACTGAAGCTATGAGGTGGCGGCGGCTTCCATAGGACCATTGAGCCGAAAGCCTAAAATTGTCTAGCTGCACCTCTGATTCACAGCAGCAGGACCAGGATGCTCCAGCGATGGGCACCTAAGACATTTAACTAGGACATGGGCCTCAGCAGGCAGCCAAGAATGGCGACTCCTTATGCCAGATCTGCATGGAGGTCTAACAGGCTTCCCTCCACCTTTGTAGCGTTCCAGGAAAGGAGAGCCCACAGAATTATCATAATGGTGAGACCGCGTTGGCCGTGGTTTTGTATGCCCCAGTGCGAAGCCAGCACAGCATGTCTCTGTGTGCCTTGTGCAGTGAGACACATCAAGACAACCTTCTCTTTCAGCGGATGTTAGGCGACGCAACTGCAGGGATGGCGGCAGAATTTCTGGCACTCGTCAGAATGTAAGGAGAGCTTGGCTGCTGGACTGGACAAAAGGCTCGCCTAGTCCAGCATCTCACAGTGGCCAACCAGATGCCCTAATGGGAAACAGGACCTGATGCCCTCCAATATTTCTCCAGTGAAAATAGAGATGTCCACTTCCACAGCGTTTCTCAACCGCTGTTCCGCGGCACACTAGTGTGCCACGAGACGCTGGCTGGTGTGCCGTGACGTGTGGCGACGAGAAGGGCGATTTGCATTGACCCGCCGGAAAGCAATATTTGGCAAGTGTTTCTTACAGTCATAATTATAATATAGGGCGGCACAGAGTTAAATTTTTTAACTTTTTTAATGGTGGTGTGCCTCGTGATTTTTTTCACGGAACAAGTGTGCCGTGGCCCAAAAAAGGTTGAGAAACACTGCTCTTCCACACCCTCCAACGTTTCGGAAAATAGAGACGTCCTAAGGAAAAGCAGGACATTCGGGGATCAAATCAGAAACCAGGGTGGCTTCTGTAAATCCAGGACTGTCCCTGGAAAATAGGGACACTTGGAGGGTCTGGGACATGAGTGCAATATCTACTGAATATCTAGGTGGGTGAGGGTACTTTCAATTAAATAAATATTAAGAAGATTTTGCATGCAGATTGCAGGTGATCTGTCCTTCTCTGCTCTTCTGCTCTCCTCTCCCAATTAACCTCCATTTCCAGGGCCTACCCTGGGACACCACAAGGGGCTTCCTCCCTGTTATATCACCAGGGGCTGCCTGTAGGCTTTTGCACCCTGAAATCTCAGGGTCTGGGATACTCCTGACCTGGCCACCCTACTGGAGACAGGAGTCGTATGCAAGTAGCATCGTTTGGAGCAGGAAGCTGGCTAATGGGCAGTGAATCAAGTGCCTACACCAGAGGGAAAGCGTCACCTAGGAAAGAAGGACGGCATTAGGCAGGCTTGTGAAATTCTTCTTCTCCTTTGAATGCATTCTGGGGCCTCGCTGTCCACGGGAGCTCAAACGCCCGATCTGTCGTGATTTGAGTTACCTTTCCTTCCCGTCTCGTTCCCTTAAAACCGGGGATCAATCTTTCGTTTTATAAGCACAGGATGACGGAACAGCGATTGCAGTTCCACAGACATTGCTTGGAGCAGGAGAAACCCTGAATGATTTCCCATTATATATTTGGCTAAGGTGCAGGTGGGGGAAAGAAAAATGAACCAATCATATAATGAATTCCCTTCCCGGGTCCCAGGACATCATGATGATTGATATTTATGGATTTTTCTTTTCTTTTTAAAAAAGAGAGAGAGAAAGAAGAATAAGAATAAGAAAAGCGTACTCTTCGCCGTGAGCCGATGGATGGGAAATGTATTGCCTAACACTTGGTTCCTGCTTGAGTTTTGCTGCACGGTAGACTTCAGCTACAGACCTAAATAGTTCAACTCTTGAGTTGAGTGGCATATTATTTGCATATTATTTGCTCTGCAAACACCCACCTGAAATGCAGCTGCTTCTCCCACACTGTGAGAAATATCAAACCGTGTGTAAGAGATATGAAGTGGGTTTTCTATTTACAGTGGTGCCTCGCTGTAAATAGAAAACCCACTTTAATTCGTTCCACGGGTCTTTTCTTATAACGAAAAATTCGTCTAGCGAATCCCATAGGAATGCATTGAAATTTTTTTGAAATTTTTTTTTTTGCCCATAGGAACGCATTAATTGAATTTCAATGCATTCCTATGGGAAACCGCGATTCGCTAGACGAATTTTTCGTAAAACGAATTCGTCTAGCGAGGCAACCTCCGCTCGAAAAATCCTTTCGTTAAGCGGAAATTTCGTTAAGCAGGGCATTCGTTAAGCGAGGCACCACTGTAATTCCCTTGCACATCAAGAGAAGACAACATGGTGGTACCCGTAGCTCACCCCTGTGATATCAAAATCTGCCCTGGCCAAAGAAAACTGGCCCTTGCAATCCGTCTTAATCTATTTGTTAAAGGTTTTGGTTGTAAGGCCCTTGTAGGCACTGGCAGAGGAAGGGCGTGCGGTGGATGCGGCCCGCCCCGGGTCCTATCCCTGGGGGGGTGACATCACTGCACCGCCCCCCTGGGATGCTCACTCTGCCCCCACAGGTGGCTAGCCCCGCCTCCGGGTGCACAGCATATGCACTGCTCCAGGTGCCGGAGCAGCTAGCTCCGCCTCTGCTTGTAGGCAGGGAATCACAAGGTAATTGCACTTTGCCATGCACATTGATTGCACTCATAAATATATCAATGGCTCTTAGGCATGATGGCTATGCTCTGCCTCTAAGCCCAGAGGTAGAAAAGCTTCTGAATACCAGAGAGCTGCTCTTGTGCTCAGATCCTGCTTGCTGGTTTCCCACTGTGAGAGCTGGTTGGCCACTGTGAGAGCAGGATGCTGGACTCGATGGGCCATTGGCCGGATCCAGCAGGCTCTTCTTATGTTCTTCTAAAGAACAGGAGGGTGGGGAACTGCAACAAATGAGAATAATAGAATCATAGAGTTGGAAGAGACCACAAGGGCCATCCAGTCCAACCCTCTGCCAAGCAGGAAACACCATCAAAGCATTCTTGACATATGGCTGTCAACCCTCTGCTTAAAGACCTCCAAAGAAGGAGACTCCACCACACTCCTTGGTAGCAAATTCCACTGCCGAACAGCTCTTACTGTCAGGAAGTTCTTTCTAATGTTTAGGTGGAATCTTCTTTCTTGTAGTTTGAATCCATTGCTCCGTGTCCGCTTCTCTGGAGCAGCAGAAAACAACCTTTCTCCCTCCTCCATATGACATCCTTTCATATATTTGAACATGGCTATCATATCACCCCTTAACCTTCTCTTCTCCAGGCTAAACATGCCCAGCTCCCTAAGCCGTTCCTCATAAGGCATTGTTTCCAGGCCTTTGATCATTTTGGTTGCCCTCTTCTGGAGACGTTCCAGCTTGTCAATATCCTTCTTGAACTGTGGTGCCCAGAACTGGACCCAGTACCCCAGGTTGTGTGGCATGTTCCTGTTGTTCAGATTTGTTAACTTTACGTGTGTGTGTGTGTGTGTGATGCCTATTGGTTTTCAGGGTCTCGCCATCTTCTTATGCACTTGGGTGTGATGTCTTGGACGTGTTTTCTAAATGAAGAACTGCAATTTATTTATTTAAAAGCCCAGTAAATGAAATAATGAATTTGCAGGCGAGGGAGAAACTTTCCACTTGTGGCTAAGCATGCTCAGAGGCTGGGGGTGATTTGGCCCATATTTATTCACACTCCTAAGCATCCTTGAAAGTCAACAACTGCTCCCCACCGCGGCAGCCCCTCCTCAAGTCGCTCATCTGGTAAATCTATCACATATTCAAAGCACACTTGGGGGTCTTCCTCCACTTTCCCTTTTCCCCCAGAACTTTCCGTGCACAAACTGAACCTTGAATATGTGCGGGTAGGTGTGGGTGTGCATCACAATTCTCGTGAGAATCTCTGCTCAGTTGCTTAAAAGTGTGCAAGTCGAACCCTTTAAAATCGAAAATACAGTTGGGACTTAACTTTTATCTGATCCACACAGGAAAACAAACATCGAGCGATGACAGATTGTGCTCTGGGAATAACTTATATATCAACTCGGTGACAGTGCTTTTGAGGAATGTGTGTCTCTCTCTGTGTGATAGGATCGGAACCACAATGTATAAGGGGTGGGATGTTGTTCCCCCACCAGGCTGCCCCCCCAACACAAAAAAGACCCCAACACAACAACTTTGAAGCAGTTCGAAAGCATGTCAAAGTGCAAATAGATAAATAGGTACCGCTCCGGCAGGAAGGTAAACGGCGTTTCCGTGCGCTGCTCTGGTTTGCCAGAAGCGGCTTTGTCATGCTGGCCACATGACATGGAAGCTGTATGCCGGCTCCCTTGGCCAATAAAGCGAGATGAGCGCTGCAACCCCAGAGTCGTCCGTGACTGGACCTAATGGTCAGGGGTCCCTTTACCTTACAACAACTCTGCAGCATGTGCATGTGTTAAACCCTCGCCCTGTGCCCCACAGAGCCCAAATCCCGATTCACCCCAGTCAGCATATACAGTCGTTCCTTGGAAGTCGAATGGAATCCATTCCGGAAGTCCGTTCGACTTCCAAAACATTCGGAAACCAAACCACGGCTTCTGATTGGCTGCAGGAAGCTCCTGCAGCCAATCAGAAGCCGCGGAAGCCATGCCAGATGTTCTGTTTCTGAAAATCGTTCGTAAACCCAAACACTCACTTCCAGGTTTCAATCGCTTGGGAGCTGAGTTGTTCGGGAGCCAAGGCGTTTGAGATCCAAGGGACGACTGTACTTTTAAAGAATAGCAGGCACATTAAATGCATTCATTCACTTAATATCTCAACTTCTTCCGTCCCCCATAAGACTAGAATTTGGAGTCATCCAATGAAACCAGTAAAAGATTTGGAATGGGTACAATAAAGGACCCCCCCCCCAAAAAAACAGGTCATCAAATTTAGCACCCCAGGATGTGCCAAAATAACTTGTCACACCTTGGGGGTACTGGGAGAAATTCGCACCAAAATGCTGCTGAATTTTCATGAGGACTCATAACAACAACAAATGCTGCAAAACTTGATGTGGAAATATGGAGATCTGGACATAAGATTGGAAAGACAAGAAATGGAAAGAAACTAAATCTGACTCTTTTGCCCAGCCCTACAGCCTAAGGATGGGGAGAAAAATGATTTGGTTGAACGTTTGCAAGTTCACGTTGACTTTCTGAAACAATTTGCAAATTGAAAGCCACCCATCCTTTGAAATGTGCATTTCTCTGGATTACGCAATGCCATTCTGCAGCCTAGCAATGTGTGCCGAAACATGTTACATCCAGGGAAATTGCATTGCAATTTATTTGTTTAACAAAATCTGCACACTGCTTAAGTGTAAAAACAAACCTGCCTCTAAGCAATTTGCAAAAATAAAAATTATATATATTGGGAGGATTTTGCACTAAAACGCTGGTGAATTTTCATGGGGATGTTTTTTTTTTCTTGATCGCAAAGGGATGTGGAAATGGGAAAGCTGAACTGAAGAAACGAGAAGCCGAGGGAATTAAAAAATGGACAGTTCCGCTCATCATCCACTAATTCATTGCATAAATGTGCAGCTCCAGGCCTGAGATTGGTCCGCTGCAACCTTAAGGTGGGTCACGCTAACAGGGCTGGGAAACTTGGGATGTTGGTGAACTTCTTCCACTTTTTAAAAAACCTGGTGTGTGCCCACCTCACCCTCATCCCCCCTGAGTCTCAGGGCCCATCTTTCGGAGGGAGCTCCGGAAAAAACAATAATTTCTTTTGGGGGCGGGGAGCAATTAGGTAACGGTGGAAAAGGGGAGTGAGAAGGGAGCCATTGACACCTCCTGCCCCCTTTGGCGTGGAATTTCCCTGGCCATTAATGGGAAGGGGGCTCTGGTGCCTCGTAAATTGGACAACTTATGCCGTGGTGCCGACAGGTGCCTTTGATCTGGACACGCTGCCCGGCCACAAACAGGAAAAGGAAGAGGTGATTTTTCATGGGTTACTTGCTCCCACCAGCCTCCCAAGTTTTCCACTCGGCTGAAACTTTGACAGCGCCTGATAATCCATCAGGGGGCTTTTCCCTTCTCCTCTCGCCTCCCGCGCCGGCCACCTCTAGGAACCCAGCCTCTGTCCGTGTTGGCTGCCCTTAATGGTCCGGACTTCCTCTTTTCACACGGACCCCGGAAAAGTTTCCCACCCCTCGGTTCCCTTGGGTGAGCCCCGTCAGGGGAGGTTGCCTCTGGAGCCCGCCTGGAAGGAGACGGGAGTCAAAAGGTGAGGAGGAGGGACCGGAAGGCAGCTGAAGGGATGGTGGAGTTGAGTCAACTGATGCAAAGCTGGGAAGAAAGACCAGGGAACAAAGTTCAGAGCCCAGGAGGAGAAAAGGACTTTGCTGAACAGCAGGAACAGGGAGAGGAAAAAGCCAATAGCAACAGCCTTGCTCCCCAAATGCATGTCTCTTTTTTGGGTAAAGGATTTTTATGGGTTTTACATATAATCGCATTACGTAACACCGTGCCCTCTTATTTTATCTCTTCGGCTCGACTGAGCCTAACGACTTCCCTCCCTCCCCTCGGATGGTTTACAAAATTAAACTTTACACCTTTACATTTCGCTTCGTTTCCCACCCCTGTTAAAGCATTGCCTAAAATATTATATGACTCAACCTGAATGGGTAGCAATTTCATCTTACAAATCTTCAGATAACCCTGCTAATGAGGTTAATTGCTCACAGTTGTCTTTCAAATATAGTATAAATTTGTTCCAGTCCTTTTGGAATGCTTGGTCTCGCTGGTTCCGGATCCTTCCCGTCAGTTTCACCAGTTCTGCAAAGTCAATCAACTTCACCTGCCACTCTTATTTTGTTGCTAACCCCCAAATGCATGTCTCAGGCCACATTCACACCCTACATCTGAATAATAATAATAATAATAATAATAATAATAATAATTTATTTATACCCCGCTCTCCCCAGTCAAAACTGGGCTGAGGGCGGCTAACACCAATAAAATTACAATAAAACATAAAAAAGCAATTAATTAATTAATTAAATTACAATAAAACATAAAAAGCAATTAATTAAAATACAGATTAAAATACAATATTAAAATTTAAAATGCAGCCTCATTTTACGTAGTCCATAAATCCAGCCATGAGGGAGGAAAACACAGGGGTCAGACTGAATCCAACCCAAAGGCCAGGCGGAACAGCTCTGTCTTGCAGGCCCTGCGGAAAGATGACAAATCCCGCAGGGCCCTGGTCTCCTGTGAAAGAGCGTTCCACCAAGTTGGGGCCAATACTGAAAAGGCCCTGGCCCTTGTAGAGGCCAATCTAGCCACCTTATGGCTCGGGATCTCCAGAGTATTGTTGTTTGTGGACCTTAAGGTCCTCCGCGGGGCATACCAGGAGAGGCGGTCCCGTAGGTACGAAGGTCCCAAGCCGCATAGGGCTTTAAAGGTCAAAACCTTGAAGCACCATGATAACATTTTAAACGCTTGTGGCTTTCCCCCCAGAGAATCCTGGGAGCTGTAGTTTGTTAAGGGTGCCAAGACTTGCTAGGAGCCCCCCCCCCCTATTCCCCTCCCAGAGCTACAGTTTCTGGAGCAAAAATTAAATACGTAATATCAAAATGGCCTTTTAAAAAAGTGAATGAGAAGCAAAGCACGAATCTTAGTGGAAGTAGCCTTCGGAAACATTTTGTTATTAGGGACAATATTGGCAAAACTGTGTATTATTATTGTTATATTTATTTATATCCCGCCTTTTCCCCAAGAAAGGGACTCAAGGCGGCTTGAACAAATGAAAACAACAAAGTTAAAATACAAACAGCTAAAAACATATAAAAGGGTCATTTGAAAAAATGTAATTAAACTCTAGTTTCACACACACACACCTAGTAAAATGCAACTAATAAAATCAGCATAGCATATAAGGTTGGAAACCAAATACTGGGGAAATAAAGAAAACTGAGAGAAATTGAAGGATTCCTCCATCTCAGTCTACTGCTGCTGGGGGCAGAGTTCTCAAACTTTGTTGTTTAGTCGTTTAGTCATGTCCGACTCTTCGTGACCCCATGGACCGTAGCACGCCAGGCACTCCTGTCTTCCACTGCCTCGCGCAGTTTGGTCAAATATCAAACTACACCAGTTACGTATCTTCCAAATGTGTTCTTTCAAATTTGGGTCCTTGTGTGGGCACCCAGGAAAGCCCCAGTTGCAACTAAAATGACTCCAGGTAGGATGTTTGGAAGCCAGAGCCCAACCAGAGACCCAAGATAGCTCTCTCCCCACCAAGCCAGGCTAAGCAGCACAGGGTCTCTGCCAATGATCTGATCTGGTATGTGTCACCTTCATATGTATATGCAATTATTTTCCGGGATTCCCCCCCCCCCCGCCCCTGTTTCCTCCTAATAAACATGCTTCCAGAATCTTGCCAGCAAATCTTGAATAAGCCTAGTGTGTCTTCCCCCCCTCTTTCTCTACCGTTCCCTTCCCTCCCGGATGGAATTAGCCCTTTCCTAACACAGAAAACAGACAGCGTTGCTTAGCGCTATTGGGTCGAATCCATTCTATTGACAATATCAATTTGTGCAATTCCTGCATTAGGATTTTTGTTGCCAACCCGTGTTTGAAAGGAGCGGCCGACCCCCATTAGCGCCTTAATTGTGGTTAAAGCACTGAGCAATTCAGATACCAGCTCTGTCCGTGCCACGGAGGGGCCTCGCCATGTGACAGAGAAATCAATACTCATTGAGGTCCCCAAGTATAGGGGGGGGCAATGTGCGGGGGGGGGAGCCTTCCCTTATTTTTTCTTATGCAGCTTTCGGCTGGTTCATGTATCTGCCAGACTTCTCTCTCCCTGCTTCAGCTACGATGAGCAGGGAAGAAAGTTTGCCAGGATGAACAACATTAAACACAAAGAATCTCTCAGAAAAAAGTAGGGATATAATAATAATAATAATAATAATAATAATAATAATAATAATAATACCCCGGCCACCTGGCTGGGTTGCCTCAGCTACTCTTGGCGGCTTGCAACACATATAAAAAATGGTCCTGTGTTTCCTAGACTCAAGGAAGGGAACTTAAAAGCTATCTAGTCCAAATAATAATAATAATAATAATAATAATAATAATAATAATAATTCATTATTTATACCCCACCCATCTGGCTGGGTTTCCCCAGCCACTCTGTGCGGCTTCCCACAGAAAAATAAAATACAGTAATCTATTAAACATTAAAAGCCTCCCTAAACTAGGCAGCTGAATGCAACAAATTAGAATCATAGAACTATAGAGTTGGAAGGGACCCCCAAGGGTCATCCAGTCCAACCCCCAGCAACGCAGAAATCTCAGCTAAAGCATCCATGACAGGAAGCCATCCAGCCTCCGTTTGAAGACCTCCGAGGAAGGAGAGTCCACCAAACCCTTGTGGGAGTCTGTTCCACAGTCCAACAGCTCTAACTGTCAGAAAATTCTTCCTGATGTTTAGTCGGAATCTCTTTTCTTGCCATTTTGAATCCATCCGTTCAGGTCCTACCCTTCGGACCAAGAGAAAAGAAGCTTTCTGCATCTTCCATGTGACGGCCCTTGAGATATTTGAAGATGGATATCATAAATTGATCCCAGACGCTCGACGAGGTACCGCTGTATGTGAATCACAAAGATACAGCTCATAAGCTAGAACATAAGTTGATACATGATGCAAATGGCTACACGTAACACAGGTTCCCAACATGCATGTAACCGATCATGGTGAGAATCAAAGCTTATTCAGCAATGCATATTGCGCATGTGTATGAAGTGAAGCAATGATGTACACATGATTGGTGAAAATTGAAATCCTTTGTTTGAAATGCTATAAATACCACTGCCCTGACCCTTGGGCGAGGGTTGCAGTTTTGCGAAACAATCCAACTGTAGCCTATTGCCTAGCAATATACAACAATGGACTCCTAACTCCTCTTGTCCCTGAGTTTATTGGCGTAAACTCAGAAGATAAGCCATTTTTGGCTTACAACAGTTTGGCAGTCAATCATTCTTCACAGGGAACTCTGGGAATTGTAGTTCTGGGAGGGGGATGAGGGGGTTTCCTAACAACTCTCAGCACCTTTAACAAACTACAGCTCCCAGGATTCTTTGGGGGAGCTCCAAAGGGGCATGGGAGCGCTTTAAATGTGTGGTGTCCCTGTTCTGCGAAATGCCCTTCCCTCTGCCATACATGACACAGCAACCATTAGAGGTATCAGACGTCTTGTAAAGATGTATATTTTTGCCCAGACTTTTTCTGCTTTATGCATGCGAATCCTCCAAATGCCTATCTTATTTGGGCTTTTTTATATATATCTTCACATGCCGCTCCTTTATTGGTTTCAGGTTGGATTTATTTTTTAGTGCTATCGATTGTTGTACACCGCTGAGAGATTTTTTAAAACATTAACTGCTTTATAAATGCCTTAACGTGAATGAATAAATAAAACTTCCCATAGTGCCCTGGGGCACCTGATGTGGTGTGCCTCCAAGGCATTGTGGGAGATGTAAAATGGCATCGCGCAGAAGCAAGGGCCGCCATGTTGATTTCCCACTTTGCCCCAGACCAACTGTATGTCAGCACTCTGAGGCATTATGGGAAATTTGCCACTGTCGCTTGTGGTTGATTACTGTCCAACCCTCATGTCAGATGTTAGTGCCAGAGGGTCCTAGTGGGGCAAGAGCAGGCCATGCAGGATATGGATTGATGTGAGGACATTACATGGAGACAGACTCCATTTTATTTATTTATTTATTTATTTATTTATTTATTTATTTATTTATACCCCACCCATCTGGCTAGGGTTTCCCTAGCCACTCTGGGCGGCTTTCAACAGAATATAAAAAACACGATAAAACATCAAACATTTAAAACTTTCCTAAACTTTAGCCACCTCATGAGAAGAGAAGACTCCCTGGAAAAAACCCTAGTGTTGGGAAAGATGGAGGGCACAAGGAGAAGGGGATGACAGAGGACGAGATGGTTGGACAGTGTTCTTGAAGCTACAAACATGAGTTTGACCAAACTGCAGGAGGCAGTGGAAGACAGGAGTGCCTGGTGTGCTCTGGTCTATGGGGTCACGAAGAGTCGGACACGACTAAATGACTAAACAACAACAACAAAAACAGGGCTGCCTTCAGATGTCTTCTAAAAGTCAGATACAGGTAGGTAGCCGTATTGGTCCGCCGTAGTCGAAACAAAAACAAAACAATTCCTTCCAGTAGCACCTTAGAGACCAACTAAGTTTGTCATTGGTATGAGCTTTCGTGTACATGCATACTTCTTCAGATAGTTGTCTATTTCCTTGACCTCTGATGGGAGCGCATTCCACAGGGCAGGTGCCACCACCAAGAAGGCCCTCTGCCTGGTTCCCTGTAGCTTTGCTTCTCGCAGTGAGGAAACCGCCAGAAGGCCCTCCGTGTTGGACCTCCGTGTCTGGGCTGAACGATGGGGGTGGACCTTGAGCTTGTTTGGAGGTTCTAGCAGGGGAGCGCAGCTATCGTATACCCTTGACCGAAGAACGGTACACTCCTTCTATCTGGGAAGGTCGTCCTCTTCCACCGAGCGCGCAGCTTCGGGAGGGACGCACATGGAGCGGTGAGGGAGGAAGGGGACACCCGCCTAGCCAGCCAGATCAGCCGAATCAACCCTGGCGATCAATGGGGTGACAGATGTCGCAGCCAGATCGCCCTCACATCCCTCACGTTGGAACCGCTATTGAAAACAATAAGGGAAGATGAAAAAATAAAAGGCATAATAATCGGCAATAGAAATTATAAAGTCAGGGCTTTCGCTGATGATTTAGTGATAACAACAGAAGACCCCCTAATTAGTGTCCCTCAAGCGTTATTAAGAATTACAGAATATGGGAAATTAGCAGGATTAAAACTAAATTATGATAAAACGAATATGTTAACGAGAAATTTGGAAAATGATGAAAAAGATAATCTGCAGGAAATAACTGGATTAAAAATAAATAAAAAAATGAAATATTTAGGAATCAGGATGTCCAATAAAAATATTGATTTAATACAGGAGAATTATATAGCCACATGGAAGGAAATAAAAAAGAAAATGGAAGCTTGGGAAAAATTAAAGATATCTTTTATGGGCAGAATATCTTTAATTAAGATGTGTGTCATCCCAAAAATGAATTATCTATTCCAGAATTTGCCGATTCTAGGCAAAGAAAAACATTTTAAGGATTGGAGAAAGGACCTAACATATTTCATCTGGAATGGGAGAAAACCAAGAATAAGGTATAAAATTATGATAGATCATAGGAAGAGAGGGGGGGTCGGATTACCAGATATTGAGCTATACCATGACGCGGCAGCCCTGACCTGGCTTAAAGACTGGATGGATCTAGAAAACAATGAGTTGTTGGACTTGGAAGGAGAAGGAATACACTCTGGGTGGCATTGGTACCTTTTGAGAGACAATGTAAGTAAAAAAAACATCTTTATGTTCAATATCATAAGAAAATCTCTATACAAAGTGTGGCAAAAATACAGAAGACACTTCGAACCCAGAACTCCCTGGTGGGTATCCCCACTAGAAATCGTGGCTGTTAAAAGACGCAACACGGAAGGTAGGTGGCCAACCTATAGAATCCTCCTAGAGGAAAAAGAAGGAGTATTAAAACTAAAGGAATATGTAGAAGTCAAAAGTTATTTTAGCAGTTGGTTACAATATTTTCAAGTAAACCAAAGGTTTCAAGAAGATAAAAAAATCGGATTCGAGAAAGAAAAATCAAAATTGGAGGAAATATTATTGGGGTCCAAAGAGAATCATATAAAAAATTTATACCAAATTTTATTGACATGGGAAACGGAAGAAGAATTGACAAAAAATTCAATGATTAGATGGGGCCAAGATTTGGGGAGGACAATAATGATGAACAAATGGGAAAACTTATGGGATAGAGACTCTAAATTTACCCCCAATTATGATATAAAAGAAAATTTGCTAAAAATGCAGAACAGATGGCACCTAACGCCGGAGAAGCTGGCAAAGATGTATCCGGACGTTAGTAACCAATGCTGGAGATGCCAAAATGAGATAGGCACCTATATCCATATGTGGTGGGGATGTAAACACATCAGGGTGTTCTGGGAGGAAGTGTACAAGGAACTGAAAAAAATGGTGAAATATTCATTTAAGAAAAAACCAGAGATCTTCCTACTAGGAATGTTAGGGGAAGACATTAAGCCACAGGACAGATGCTTGATAAGCTACGCCACAGCAGCAGCAAGATTACTGATTGCAAAAGAATGGAAGTCCCAAAAGGTACCAACTAAGGAGGAATGGCAAATCAAGGTGTTGAACTATTGCAATCTGGCTAAGAAATATGAGGAAGTAAAGGGAATAAAGAAAGAGGATAGTGTGAAAAATTGGAAACTATTTACGGATTATATTAAGTGCCAGGCGGAAAAACCAAACCTATTACAGGATATTTAAACGCTCAAATGAAAGCATAGTAAGAGAAAGAGGAAAAGGAGACAAAAGGAAAAGAAATAGGAAAAAACGTATAAGAAAATGTTAAAAGCATAATAAAATAAATGGTATATTGTTAGAAAGGTGCAGTCGTAATCAAGAAGAAAAATAGACAAGACAGTTTAGTGAAGGTTGAGAAGAAGGGAAACGGGTTGGGGGGAGGGGGGAGAGCAAATTGATGTATTCTTAGATATTGTCTAACTAAATGGATACACATGTGTATTTTGTAATTTTTTGTTAATTGTGTTTGTTTGTTTGTTTTTTTCTTTTTCCATATATATATATGTATATATATGTGTATATATATATATATATATATATATATATATATATATATATATATATATCTGTTTGTTTGTCTGTTTGTTTGTCCGTTTTCCTTTTGTTTTGTTTTTTCTCCGTTTTTAGACCTGTGTGATGAATTGTAAATAACCAATAAAGAATTTTTTATAATAAAAAAAAAAAAGAAGAACGATGGGGGTGGAGACACTCCTTCAGGTTTACTGGGCTGAAGCCATTTAGGGCTTTAAAGGTCAACACCAACAATTTGAATTGTGCTTGGAAACGTACTGGGAGCCAATGTAGGTCTTTCAGTACCGGTGTTATATGGTCTCAGTGGCCGCTCCCAGTCACCAGTCTACCTGCCGCATTCTGAATTAGTTGTAGTTTCCGGGTCACCTTCAAAGGTAGCCCCACGTAGAGCACATTGCAGTAGTCCAAGCAGGAGATAACCAGAGCATGCACCACTCTGGTGAGACAGTCCGCGAGCAGGTAGGGTCTCAGCCTGCGTACCAGATATTAAATTATATCATATTCACGGCAACCCACTCACACATGAAAGTCATCACTTGATGCTGCGGTCCTCAAGTGAGGAACACCGCCGTGTGTGAACCAGCCCTCCATAGCAACATAATGTAGGGAAACAGGCCCTTTTAGAGATAACGTGGAATTTGCCCCCCCTCTCCTGCACACACATTATCTGGCAAGAGGTGTAGCGAGGAAGATAAAGCATCTTTGAAACCAGATCTTTCAATTAGAAATGACAGAGTCGCATCCCTTCAAGAGCAGCAGGCTTTAATGAATTTTGTATGAATAGAAGCTGTTTGTATTCTGAAGTACCGGCAGACTGTGTTCTCTGCAGGGACCCCCTGCGCTCTCGGATCTATATCCTATTGATATCAAATGGGAGTGGTGTTCATGGATCAAGGGGGGGGGGACATTAACGGGGCCTGGGAGGGTACACACACTCCAACATATCGGAGGCGGGATGCTTAGTATAACAATTTAATTACAAGCGAAATTGCCGCCTCTCTGATAATGTCACATACATTGCAGAGAGGAGGGAAGCTAATTGGGGCATGGTGGGGGGAACGACGGAAGGGGAGAAAGAGACGGAGGGAGGGAGAAAGGAAGGAAGGAGGAATCCCACTAAAAAGAAATGGTACTAAGGTGGACCTGTTCATTCCCAAGAGACAACCAGGGACTTTTCAGCTGGCGGAAATCATTTTTCTTAGCAACCCATTTTGAGTAGACTGACCGCTTCTGCATTTATAATAATAATAATGATAATAATTTTTATTCATACCCCGCCCTTCCCGGTTTAAAAACCGGGCTCAGGGCGGCTAACAGCAAATATAAAACATTGATTAAAATGTGACAAAAACAGCATGAAACAGCATAAAATACAACACAAATGCAGCATCAATGTCAATTTGGGTCATTTGGGGGGGGGGATAAACCCCAGTCAGTAAACATCAAATGATCACCAGGGTTTTTTACTAGGCCAGCAAGGAGACCAGGGAAGAGTTTAAATGTGGGGTCCCAGAAGGGTTTCTTCATAGAAGAGGAAAGGGAAAAGGGAAGAGAGGATCAGGCTAATTCAAGTTGAAGGCCAGGTGGAATAGCTCTGTCTTACAGGCCCTGCGGAAGGAGATCAAGTCCTGCAGGGCCCTAGTCTCGTGGGACAGAGCATTCCACCAGGTCGGAGCCACCACTGAAAAGGCCCTGGTGGAGGATAATCTGGCTTCTTTAGGGCCCAGGACCTTTCAGCTATTATTATTCATGGACCTTAGGGTCCTCTGAGGGACATACCAGGAGAGGCGGTCCCGTAAGTACAAGGGTCCTAGGAAGGTTCATTATCTTTGAACTGCGATGCATAAATGATGGGACTCAGGGAGGGCAACTTCTATGGCTACAGAAGAAGATTGGACCAGTGGTGGAGGTGGGGCTCTCAAATTTCAGCAGGGCCCTGTGTGGTGCTAAAACTTGGCCCCACACCTCTCAGACTCCACTCTACAGAATAGTTATGGACTGCCCCCCCCCTGCAGTGTGGCACCCAGTGAAGCTGCACTGGTTGGCTACCCTAAAACCGCCTCTGGTTGGACATACCATATTGGCCCGAATATCAGCCGCACTTCCCCCCTCCCCCCCAAAAAAATTCTGACAGTTAAAAGTTAAACTGTGGCGTATATTCGTGACCTTACGCTGCCGGCAAAGCGGCGTGGCATCCCACCCCCCACCCCGGAAGCAGCCCGGGTATTCTCTCCCCCCCCCAATCAATTTTGAAGGTGTGGCATATTTGTGGGTGCAGCTTATATTCAGGCCAATACGGTATTCCTGGAGGAGAGGACTATTGACAGCTGCTAAACATGATGGTTGGGCCATGCTTGCAAAGACAGAGATAATGATGCTTTTAGAATCATAGAATCATAGAGTTGGAAGAGACCACAAGGGCCATCCAGTCCAACCCCTTGCCAAGCAGGAAACACCATCAAAGCATTCCTGACATATGCCTGTCAAGCCTCTACTTAAAGACCTCCAAAGAAGGAGACTCCACCACACTCATTGGTAGCAAATTCCACTGCCGAACAGCTCTTACTGTCAGGAAGTTCTTCCTAATGTTTAGGTGGAATCTTCTTTCTTGTAGTTTTGAATACCAGTTGCTGGAATCCACAGGAGGATAAAGGGCTCTTGTGTTCGAATCCTGCTTGCTGGTTTTCTTTAAGCACAGTAAGAACCAAGATACTGGACTCGATGGCCCTTGGCCTGATCCAGCTGCAGGCTCTCCTTTAGTTCTGGTGTTCTTACTCAAACTTGGACATGGCAGCTCTTTAAATGGAGAATGGTTTCAAACCGTAGCCTGCTCGGCCCCCTCTGCATCATTTTTCAAAGGTGGGCACAGAAAAGTGCAAAAATGTTTTGCAGTACAATTTTTGTTCAAAGACCTGAAACTTTACGGACGTAAGAACATAAAAAGAGCCTGCGGATCAGGCCCATAGCCCCTCTAGGACCAGCATCTCACAGGGACCAACAAGTTGGCTGTGGGGAACCCACAAGACGGACCCAAACACAAGATCGCTCGCCCCTCACCATGAAGCTGTTGCAGTAAGTGCAACACTTTTAACATTGGGGGGAGGTTCCGGTACTGTGTAGCCTTGAGTACCCCCAGAAAAAAACACCACTGAATATTATTATTAATACTTTGGGCGGCTAACACAAATTAAAACAGCACAGGTAAGATACAGAAGGCCACAAACAGATAATAGTTAAAAAGCACTTTTAACAGAATCAAAACAGTATAAAAGCACAAATCTGTTAAAATACATTATTATTATTATTATTATTATTATTATTATTATTTATTGAATTTATATACCGCCCTATATAGGGTGGTATATAAATTCAATAAATAATAATATGTTGGGAAAGAATGAGGGCACTAGGAGAAGGGGACGACAGAGGGCGAGATGGTTGGACAGTGTTCTCGAAGCTACGAACATGAGTTTGACCAAACTGCGGGAGGCAGTGGAAGACAGGAGTGCCTGGCGTGCTCTGGTCCATGGGGTCACGAAGGGTCGGACACGACTAAACGACTAAACAACAACAACAACATTCCCGGGGGTCTCAGTACAGTTCACAGAAAAAAAAATCAAGATATAAATCCACAAAATACCTAATAAAATAAAAACAACAACCCAATAACCCCCCCTCGATAATATAAACAACACAGCTCTACTTAAAAGCCCATCCCTTAGAAAAAGAGTCAGTTCCCAGAAGCCTATGGGAATAAGACAGCCAATGAACGGACAGCAAGGAGGGAGGCAGTCTAGGGAGGGAGTTCCAGAGTCTGGGAGCAGCCACCAAGAAGGCCGTGTCCCATGTCACCACCACGCGTGCCTGGGAGGGTGGGGTGGGGGACTGAGAGAAGGTCCTCCCCCAAAGATCTCAGAGCCCAGGCAGGCTCGTATGGGACAATACAGTCCTTGAGACAGCCTGGACCTAAGTTGTATAGGCTGCTGGGTCCAACAAACCCTGATGGGCCAGCTTCCCCCATCCCTGACCACTGGTCATGCTGGCTGGGACTGGGGGAAGCTAGAGTCCAAGAACATCTGGAAAACCATTATTTCCTCACCCCTGTCCAGCCGACTATTCATCAGGCCTGGATCTAAGGGGAAGGATGTAACTGGATCTAGGAGCGAGGGGTTTCCATCAGGCCGAGGAGGAGGAGGAAATGCCTTTCCTCCTTAGCCAACCAGGGGCCATGGATTCAAGTCTTACAGGTCACCCGTGGCCTCTAAAGGCGATTCTGAACGAGAGAGACGCGGAGACAGGAAAGCGTATTATTTGCGCTTGAGTTAAAAAGGCAATAAAAAGCCCGCAGACCCCTGTCACGCAGGACAAAGCTGGCATATTTATTGTTTGCTCATTTAACCTGGTTAATTTTTAATAATGTTGAAATTTTCATTTTAATAATTTAGGTAAATTATTTATTAAAGCGGGGGATAATAAGGGATCAGCACAATTATGAATTGACAGTGTTACCTGCGGCTCCTGGAAAGGTAAGGCTTTTTCTTTTTCTTTTTTCTTTCCCCAAGAAGTCCTTGTTATTGGGTAAACATTAAATTAGTTACAAGTTGGCTTCTCATAAAATTACTTTCTCTCTCTCTCTCCCTCTCTCTCTCTGAAAGCTAAAGGTGGTTCTTTTATTCCCTCTCCTGGTAAAAAGAAAGCAGCGGTTTCGAGGTCTATGAGAATGTAATTACTAAGAGTGTATTGGCTTGCAAATTCCTGCTCTAGACCAGGGATGGGGAATCTCCTTCAATCCAAAGGCCACATACCCTTCTCGGGGGCCACATGCAAGAGTTGGGCAGGGCCAGAAGCAAAAGTGGGTGGGACAAGAAATGCAAAATCCAGCTCGGCTGGTTTTTGCACACACGCTCAAGGACAGCCTTCCAGGCAAGGAAGAGGTCATCAGAGTTCATGGACAGTTTGCACCCAGGCACGAATGCTGAAAGAGGCCTCAAAAAAGATCCGGCAACAAGTTTGGTGTGGTGATAATCCCAAGGACTAGCAAGAGAGGCATGGAAGGAGCCTCGATCCTCGTCCCAGAGTACCCTGAACCTGGTGATGCCATGGGAGTGGGCTTTGGAGACAGAGGTTAATTAGGAGAGTGGAGCGGAGGAGAGCAGCCTGCCCCCAGAGTGTCTATGCTATAATCTGCAGCAGGGCCGTCTTAAGCCCACCCAGCGCCCTGGCGCTAGGTCCCTCCAGCGCCCCCCTCCAGAGCCTCTCCCAAGGGCCCGGGAGTGCCAAGCGGACCGCAGCAGCAGCGGGAGGCCACCTCCGAGGACTCCGCGCTGCGCCTCCTCCTCGTTTCCCCAGCGCTGGGTTCCCCTCAGTCAAGCTTCGCCACCAGCGCGCGCACCACGGGACCAGCAAGAGCTGCTTGGGCGCTGTGCGCGCGCTGGTGGCGAAGCTCGACTGAGCGGAACCCAGTGCTGGGGAAACGAGAAGGAGGCGCAGCGTGGAGTTCTCGGAGAAGGAGCACAGTCCTGGCCAGATCGCCGGAACCCTGCACTTACTTGGCGCCCTTCCAGCGCCCGGCGCCGTGGTTCTCTGCACCACTAGCCTCTATGGCTAGGACGGGCCTGATCTGCAGCCGGCTGTCGCCTACCTGAAGCTTGCAAGCTGCATGCACGGCCTTCTTAATGTTGTCATCCCTATGTCTCGAGAGACAACGGAGTGCACCTCCAAGGGTGAAGCCAAATGGCTGCGTCTGCAGTACCGAAGTGACCTCCTTGGGCCGTAAGCCTGGGCAGTGTGTCTGGAGGTCCTGGGCTGCCCAGACGACACAACCTCCCTCTCGGCCTCTCTAGTGCGGTCCAAAGGAAAGCAGAGCAAGACGTTTGGCGCCAGCTTGGCTGCAGGAGTTGCCAGAAGGAGGCATACAAGGTGCCATCGAACCGCCTTAGGGACTCCACTCCAGGTTTGTGTAGGGTTTACGCCTTAGGCTTTTCTTCTCCTGAAGATGTCCTGCAAGGCAGCAGAGGTTTAGGGTCAGAATTTTCCTTCTCCTAGATGGGCTCCTTTCCCAGGCGGATGGGGCCCCCCATCTGCCCCTTACTAGTATATGTGCTGCCGAAGCGAGCACACCCCATCTGCCCCTTACTTCCCTCTACAGCACGTCTAGAAATCGCCTTCTTTGCCATTGGTCCCACTATTGAGATCGTCAGCTTGATCCGCCAGAGTCTGTCTTCACACACAAGCTAATGGCATGCCACCTTCTTTAATAATAATAATAATAATAATAATAATAATAATAATAATAATAATAATTAGTGCTGTCTCTCACCTGAAGGTCCAAGCCCCCCCCCCCGCCACCTGCAGGGGGCCACGGCAAACCTGGAGACTTCCGGTCAGACCTGGAGGTTTGGTAACCCTAGACCAGGCATAGGCAAACTTGGCCCTCCAGATATTTTCAGACTACAATTCCCATCATCCCTGACCACTGGTCCTGCTAGCTAGTGATCATGGGAGTTGTAGACCCAAAATATCTGGAGGGCCGAGTTTGGGGATGCCTGCCCTAGACAGCAGCTCTCTGGGATCTCCCCCTGGCCTACCTGGATTGAACCTGCAACCTTCTGCATGCCAAGCATGAGCAGCGAGCCCAACAGGCCAATCCGAGGACGTTGCTTTGACATTTCCAACCAGGGTGGGGCCATAAAAAGCTTCTCTCCACCACCGCCACCTCCCCCCACCCACATTCCAGGGGGGAAAGGGGTGTGGGGCACGGCCCACTCCCCTGTCCCTCTCCTGCCATGTTCCCGAGGTGCAAACTAATCTCAGATACTGGGCTTCGCAGCAGCCACCTCTAATTGGCCGTACATTTTCGTCTGGTGTAAGTTCAGCCATCGTGGCAGCTGCCCCTCCTCCCTCCGGGAATTCTCACCTTCATTATCGCTCTTTACTGCGGAGCGGGGCCAGAGGCTTGGCGGCTTCCAACAAGAGTGCCAAAAGACAGAATACACACACACACACAGAGAGAGAGACACACACACACAGGGTGGAGTTTTTCTCTCTCCTACCCACCCCTTCCTTTCCTCCCCTCTTCCCACCAGTAGTTTCAATTTTAATTACCAGCATCACGACAACTCACATCCTCACCAGGTTGCTTCGCACTAATTAAAGGAAGGAGCAGTTTATGGAAGGGACATGCTCTCCCCTCCACACCGCTGCCTGGCTCTCATCTATTATTTACTGTCGGTAATGCAAATAATTTCCAATTTAAACAGGCCGAGCTGGACAGCGAGAGGGAGAGGCAAGGAGAAAGCACAAATGAAGAGCAGGCCATTGACGGCGTCGGAAGGGGGCCCAAGCCTTTGTGGCAGTGGCGGCGGGCTTATTTCTGGAGGCAATTTCCTCAAGGCAATGTCAGGGGTCAGGAGCCCGCCAGGCTGCGAGGATGAAGTGGGCTGGGTCCCATTCGCACCATAGGTTTGATGCGCTGCAGTGCCGCTTTGAACCGTCGCGGCCGGGGCTAGCTCAAGACGTTTTGCTGCCCGAGGCAAGGGACAAGATGGCGCCCTCGCCCAAGGAACGTACAGAAGTCAATTTGGCTGGTGGTTCATGGAATCATAGAAGTGTAGAGTTGGAAGGGATCTTGAGGGTCTTCTAGTCCAAACCCCCCAATGCAGGAATCTCAACTAAAGCATCCAGGACAGATGGCCACCCAACCTCTGCTTAAAAGCTTCCGAGGAAGGAGAGTCTACAACCTTCCAAGGGAGACCGTTCCACGGTCTAACTGTTCTTATTGTCAGAAAGTT
The DNA here is from genome assembly GCF_965207765.1 of Zootoca vivipara. Taxonomy (NCBI): domain Eukaryota; kingdom Metazoa; phylum Chordata; class Lepidosauria; order Squamata; family Lacertidae; genus Zootoca; species Zootoca vivipara. The sequence goes on from NC_142596.1 coordinate 49,215,518, forward strand.
CTTGCTGTTGTTGAGTCAAAATCTCCTTTCTTGCAACGTGAAGCCATTGGTTCAAGTCCTACCCTCTGTAGCAGGAGAAAACAAGCTTGCTCCACCCTCCATGTGACAGACTTGGACATTTGAAGATGGCTATTATATTGCTTCTCAGTCTCCTCTTTTCCAGGCTAAACATACCCAGCTCCTTCAACCATTGCTCACAAGGCTTGAATTCCAGGCCCTTGATCATCTTGGTTGCCCTCCTCCGCACACTTTGAATCTAACTTCAATAGTGGTGGAAGGACAGTATCTTCCAATGCACTTGAGAGCACCAGGCTGACATAGGGGATACCCTCCCTGTACCTCAGGATCTGCCGCCTGAGGAAACTGCCTTATTCTGCCTAATCATAGGGCCGGCCATGGTTATGGCTTCCCCCAAAGGATTCTGGGATCTGTGAAAGAAGTTGTTGGGAGGCCCCTGTTTCCCTCACACAGCAATAATTCCCAGAGTTCCCTGGGAAGGGGGAATGATGGGTAAACCACTCATAGCTCTGGGAAGTGTAAACAGACACTTGTGTTTCGGTAGGGTTTCCAAATTTCAAAAAGTGAAAAATCCAGGCACAAAATGCTTTTGGGGAGAGGGGCAGCTGTGGAGCCTTTGTTTTGTGAAATCTCCCAAAAAATATTGAAGTTTTGGAGCTGGTTCTTAGGAAATTCAGCCAAAAATCAACATGGTTTTTGGAAATTCCATCCAGACGCTATTTCTGACGAAATATGGCAGCCCTAGTTTGGGTTTGTGTCCCGTTTCAGAAAGTGTGAATGGAATTGCATTTCTCGCAGCACCCCCTGTTCTTCTGTCAAGGAACCCAGGGCTTCCAGGCAAACTCCCAACCGGGCACTGCTCTGCCCAATGCAGAAGCATCAAGTTGATCGCGCCCTGTGCCTTCAGACCACACGGAGAGTGTTTGCGTTCTTCTTTGGGGCAGGTGTGGAGCCAACAGTGGAGACTGTTCTCTACGCTTGCCATATAAATTGATAAGGTTTTCACCTCCCTGACTACCAGAATCACCCAGAGTAAATCCATATTCTGATAACTAGAAACACTTTAGTTTCACGGCAGTCCTGGGGCCCTTACGAGTCGCAAGCAGATTTACGGTTTCATATTACGCCCGGCAACAAGACAGCGGGACTTTAAAACTTTTTCTCCAGTTTCACTAGCCACAGAGGAGCTAACTCTCTACGTGTTGCATCGTCAGTTTCTCTCGCACGCAGGGGCCTGTGTGTCAGGCAGCGTAAAAGATCCTCTGCATTATCCATATTCTGCCACTGCCTTTTGGTACACAGGAAGTGCCTGGAATTCTGCTATCAAACATCGAACAGACTGGTTCTAGCTGTGCTCAGAACACACAGCAGGGATGTTCCATCTGCCGCCGGTTTGGATTTTGGCGGGTTCTAATAATGCATCTGTTGATATTACAAATTCTTCACTTTAACGGGATGTTTCCATGTGAGTGTGGCGATTTCTCTCTCTCTCTCTCTCTCTCTCTCTCTCTCTCTCTCTCTCTCTCTCTCTCTCTCTCTCTCTCTCTCTCTTTTTCTGCATCATGGTTTTTGTAGTACAGTCATACCTTGGAAGCCGAACACTTTGGCACTCGTACCTTTTGGCTCCCGAATACTGCAGATCCGGAAATGAGTGCTCTGGTTTGCGAATGTTCTTTGGAAGCCGAATGTCCGGCGCAGTTTCTGCGGCTTCCGATTGGCTGCAGGAGCTTCCTGCAGCCAATCGGAAGCTGTGCCTTGGTTTCTGAATGTTTTGGAAGTCGAATGAGCTTCCGGAATGGCTGACACAAAACTCCACACATACACTAAGTAGAAGAATAGAAGCATTGCCACCTGACCCCACCCCACTCACTGTTCCCTCTCCCCCTCTCCCCCTCTTTTCTTCCTAGCCTAACAGTGCATGTACAGTGGTACCTCGACTTCCGAAGGCGATCCGTTCCGCGGCGCTCTTTGGAAGTCAAAACCTTTGGAAGTCGGAGCGTCCATTTTGCGCTTTGCACATGCGCAGACCGCGCGCGCCGTTTCTGTGCATGTGCAGACCACGCGCGGGGCAAATATACTTCCGGGTTAGTGGACTTCGGAAGTCGAAACCTTTGGAAGTCGAGGCACCACTGTTATGCCAATGTCTCACAACAAATGAAACTGATCTGTAGAAAACACAACTTGAAAAAAGAGACAATGTATGTATTTTTGTAAACTAAGGACTATATAAACGTATGGTGGGTTTCAGCACAGCTCTCCGTATCAAGGTTTGAAATGGAAGGAATGTCAGTGTCCTTCAAATCCCGTTTCCCACCCAAATTGCAGAATTAAGACTATCTGATCCAGGACTTGGTGAAAGCACTGTTTCAAGATTTTGTATTTCCTCTTTGGTTGATGGGAACGAGGTGCGGATATTCCTGACATCTCGGTTTAATTGAGTGGTGGATTGAACCATTCCACAGGGTGTTGCTGCAGCACTGATGGGACCTGGAGCACAGGCCAATGGCACAAATTTGCATAAATTAATTTGCATAAAACCAGGGTGCACCTGGGTGTGTGTGTCTTACAGCATTGAACCTTGCAGTGTGCCTATAAACGGATAGATAGGCCCGCAGAAGGATAGATTGTGGGGGTTTTTTTCAGGAGGGAGGGGAAAGATATATGCAATCTGGTCCTCAGAACAAAAGATCTGGGGCTCAGACCCCCTGGACCACTCCCTAACAACTCACCTCAACATACCTGCCAAGTTCCAGCCTGAGAAATAAGGGACTGGACGGGAAGTAGCAGACCAGAAGTAGCGCTGCCGCCATTTTGGAACTGAGCGGAGCATGCTCAGAAGTGACTTTTGATGCTGCTCTGCCCTGTTCCAAAATGGCCGCCGCACCAGAAGTCGCGCTGCAGCCATTTTGGAACTGGGCAAAGCAGCATCAAAAGTCGCTTCTGAGCATGCTCCGCCCAGTTCCAAAATGGCCGCCGTGCCAGAATAAACCGGGGAAAAACAAAAAAAATCCGTTTCTTCGGCTGGGGACAGCTGGAAAAACGGGGGTTTCCCGGGGAATACGGGAGACTTGGCAGCTATGCACCTCAATGAAGTGGGGAAGCTGGGATAGCTCTGTTGGTAGAGCATGGGACTCCTAATCTTAGAGTTGTGGGTTCGAGCCCCATGTTGGGCAAAAGATTCCTGCATTGCAGAGGGTTGTACTAGATGGCCCTCATGGTCCCTTCCAATTCTATGATTCTATGAGTTGTATGCCTTTCCCCTAATAATATGCACTATGCGCACATTTTTGGGTTGGAGAGCTGGATTTCCTGCTTGGCAGGGGGTTGGACTGGATGGCCCTTGTGGTCTCTTCCAACTCTATGATTCTATGATTGCATCATTCAGAGAAGTGCATACTGTCAAAGAACAGCTGCAGTTGACTAAGTGCCTTGTTTCAGGAGGAGGGAAGAAGGTAGAACAACATGAAAATACAAAGCAAGCCAAACTTCTCCCCATTCTTAGGCCCACAGATTCCCCCTTCCTCCCTAGCCTACACTGACTGGCAGCAGCTCTCCAGTCTTTGCCAGCCTCCCCCAAAGATGCTAAGAACTGAAGCTGTACGTCTGGTGCACTGCTGTTCGCCCTACACACGAGGAACACCTCTTTCTAAGAGTCTGCCTTCTAAAAGAAACAGAGGCCATCAAAACTCATGGGAAACGTGCTTCTTGCCTTCAGAAGATGGCTTTCGCGCACATGCACACTTAATTGGCAGATCAATCAATTACTTGACTAACACTCCTGTTTAGTTGATTAGAATTTATTTAACTGGGTTGCAGCCCTAGCAGCAGCGACAACAGGAGGGACACCAAGATTATTTTATTTACTTGTTTAAAAAGTTATATTCCGCTATTTTATAAAAAAACACATCAAAGCGGCTTACAAGGGAAGCACATAAAAACCATGTAAAAAGGGTTTAAAAAAATCAGGCACCAATTAAGCATTGTGGAAAGATGCATTCTTAATTCCCTGCATAGGCTTGGCAGAATAGTTTTCAGCAGGTGTTTAAAAAGTCAAAAAGGAAGGCAACCTGCTGGATCACTCTCGGCAGAGTATTCCACAAGACTAGCCTCCGTTTCTTGTTGTTGTCAAAGAAGCCTCACCAACTCGGGGAATGCACATCAATGCTCCTGCAGATGATTTTGGCAATTTGGCTGGGATAGAAGGGTTCAGGGAATCCTAGAGGCACCCTGGCCCTAAGTTGTTCAGGACATTGTAAATTAAAACAAGAACTTTGAACCTGGCTGGATGATTTTTCAACATCAACTTTGTTAGACTGGTCATGTTGTGCTTGATGCCTGATTATTGTCTTCCAAAGCAGCTACTCTATTCCAAACTTAAATATGGAAAGCGTAATTCTGGTGGTCAACAAAAGAGGTTCAAAGACTCTCTCAAGGCAAATCTAAAAAAAAATGTAGTATATACACCAACAATTGGGAAACACTCATTCTGACCCACCCTGGATCCAGGATCAGGATCTGGCAATTACTAATTTCCAGAAATCCCACCTTGCCAGCATCATTTGGGAAGGCAGGCGAACTAATATCAGTGTACTGGAAGAAGCAAAGATCACCTGTGTTGAAGCAATGAATCTTCTACATTAACTTCATTGGACTGGTCATGTTGTGTGGGTGCCTGATGATCGTCTTCCAAAGAAACTACTCAATTCCGAACTTAAAAATGGAAAGCATAATGCTGGTGGTCGACAAAAGATGTTGAAAGACTGTCTCAAGGCAAATCTTTAAAAATGTAGCAAAAACACTGACAACTGGGAAACACTTACCTGTGAGCACTCCAATTGGAGAACCGCCTTTACCAAAGGGGTCATGCGCTTTGAAGACACTCGAACTCAGGACGCAAGGGAGAAACGTGCTAAGAGGAAGGCATGCTTGGCAAACCCTCACTGTGATCAGCTCTCACCGGGAAACCTATGTCCCTACTGTGGTCCTTCCAGGGGCTGGACTGAGGAGGAATGGTGGGGGCCGCCCTCCATCCTCCTGAACCTTCCCGAGAACAGGAGGACAGTGTAGGTTTAGAACAGCGGTTTGCAGAAGGGCATAGTTCAGAGAATGTAGAGGGGAGAAGCTGGGAAATATGGAAGAGGGAGCAGAAACACCTGGGGAGAGACAGCTGACAGACTCAGTGTCTTTGGAGAGCATATCTGGGGGACCCTCCTCCAGGACTAGAAGGGCAGTGAGAGTAGCTAAGCAGAAAGCTCAGAGGCAGAAAGCCCAGACCAACCGGTGTGGGGATGACTTAGGATAAGAGAGACGAAGGGCGGTGGGACTTTACTTGGAGCAGCACCATTATTAGGGGAGGCTGCATTCCTTTGTCTTTCTCTGTGAATTATTGAATAAATTGCTTGGTAAGAACTTTTATTGTTTCTCTGATTCTGGGCTGCCACCATGGGGGGTAGGATCTGATTCTCCGCAGCCTTGGCACTGGCCAAGATCAAGGCATTGGTGCTAAGTATACAGCTCAGGACCAGGTTCCTTGGGAGACATCCTTACTCCTTATCACTGCGCTCTGTGGGAGAGTGTCTCCTGCGAGTTCCAAAGATATCAGAAGTTCGCTCCACAGTAACTCAGAGCACGGCTTTTAGTGTGGCTGCCCCTGGGTTGTGGAATAGCGTCCCTGTCGAGATACGACAGGCGCCCCCTATCTGCATAGAAACAATGGGTGACATTTTCAATCCCAGCTGGATAAATGGTCTTTACCGCAAGTGCCTACCAGTTAAGAGTTTGAGTCACATTTTTTAAAGTGCATTGGTTGGTTTTGTGTTTTGACCTGTTTTGTAATTGTTGTTGTTGTTGTTTTGTCGTTTAGTCGTGTCCGACTCTTCATGACCCCATGGACCAGAGCACGCCAGGCACTCCTGTCTTCCACTGCTTTGTAATTAGCTTATGCGCAAATCGCCTTGAAACTGGTGGTTTAGAAGGCAATTAATACCTTAATTCATGGGTAGGCAAACTAAGGCCCGGGGGCCAGATCCGGCCTAATCGCCTTCTAAATCCGGCCTGCGGACGGTCCGGGAATCAGCATGTTTTTATATGAGTAGAATGTGCCATTTTATTTAAAATGCATCTCTGGGTTATTTGTGGGGCATAGGAATTGGTTCATTCCCTCCCCCCCAAAATATAGTTCGGCCCCCCACAAGGTCTGAGGGACAGTGGACCGGCCCCCTGCTGAAAAAGGTTGCTGACCCCTAATTGGAATAAAAAATAAATGAAGCTAGTTTGTTTGCTTCTATGGGCATCTGGTTGGCCACTGTGAGAACAGGATGCCATACTGAATCGGTCGTTGGCTGGATCCAGAAGGTTTTTCTTATATTCTTAACTGCTGCACAGTAAAAATAGTACCAAGGTCCCACTGCTCTGCACAAAAGGAGCTCCATACCCTTTCCCCAATTGAGCCCCATCATAATGCAGAAGCACCCCAGCAATTTGAAGCTTTGGAAGGGGGCAGGGTTATACCCGGAGAGGGCGGAGCTTTCACCCATTTGTGTCTGTGGGCGACTTCCATAGCAAGTCAAAATGGAATATCTGTCAGACAGAGTTCAGCAAGAGGGAGGGGACTCCTCGGAGAGCTTGCAGCTTCGAACAAGGTCTCTCTGAGAAAGGAAGGAAGAAGGCTCTCTCTCTCCCCCCCCCACTTCCCCCCCTCCCGTCCATCTCTCTATCTCTCTAATGAGAAAAAGGGTTTTCTAATTTATTGCTTTTACAGGATTGTTCCTCCACAGAGGCACAAATAGCAGCATATCAATAAAGCCAGCCATTTGAAGTTGGATATTTCCACCTCTGTCACAGCAAAAAATAATTAAAAACGGATTCGCCAGATCATAAATTGCCTGCCACTGAGGACGGGTCCGCTTTAACCCTGTCCATGCCAGGCTGTGCCCGCAAGAAAAGTGTGTGGGGTGTGTGTGTGTTATGGGAAAAGATGGAGACGGTGGCACCCACCGTGAGGGGGGGGGGAGGGATGCACAGTGCCCACTCCCAACTCCTGCCCATCAAACTGCACCACAAAGTGGATTTCTTCCATGATTGATGGAAGTGATTGATGCGGCCATTGCATCAGAGTTCAGCTCTCCGCAGCCCTGGATTCTAGGGTCTCCTTGGAGGAGGAGGAGAGTGGGCAGGATCCCCCCCCCAGCACCTCCACACTGCCACCAACCTTATGGAGCTATCAGCTCTAGACAACCTTGGCCCAAGACTGGAGGATGCCTAGGTTCCTGTCCAGCTCTCAAAATCCCCCCATCACCCGCAGGGTGACAGGAGCAGGGGAAACAAAATAAAAAATTCCTTCAGTAGCACCTTAAAGACCAACTAAGTTTTTATTTTGGTATGAGCTTTCGTGTGCATGCACACTTCGTCAGATACACGAAAGCTCATACCAAAATAAAAACTTAGTTGGTCTTTAATGTGCTACTGAAGGAATTTTTTATTTTTTTCGACTCAGACCAACACGGCTATCTACCTGTTATTATTTTTTTAAAGATTTTTATTGAAGTACGAGAATTTTTACATACATTATATTCTCTCCTTCCAATGTTTAATTTCCCGTACCATTTTTCCTTTCCCTTCCCACCCCCTCCCCCACCCATAATCAATTGGAAGGGTTCAAACAGTTGTCCTCAGCCACGGGCACAATGTCTTTAATTTCCACTGAATGTCTTCTGGTCCAGTAGTTGTTATCCATTGAAGATAGGGGTTCCATCTGGTCCTTATCACAGTAGACTTGGCCTTCCATGTTATATCCTGTGACGTTACTGCCACGATGTCTGACTGAATAAATTCAAACAGATAATTAGTCCAGACCTCTACTGTCCATTTTTCTCTATCTTTCCAACCTAAAGCTATTGTTGCCTTTCCTGCTAGTATCATCGCTTTGAAGGTGTGCTGGTCACCTTTCTCTATGGCCGTGTTTCCTAGTATACCCATTGTCATAAGATTGAAGTCTATAGGTTCGGCTACCTACCTGTAACTAGGAGCAGGGGAGATTGTGAGCTAAGCATAGGGTATAGGGTAAGGTTACCAGATTTTTTTCAATGAATCCGGGGACACTATAAATAAATAAACACGTTCGGGACATTGATGCTGCAGCGATGGCGGTGGCAGAGGGGCGGCTACCGCCTTGACCTCAACCACCATGTTTCCCCATCCTCCAAGGTTTCTATCTCCTTTCTCCTGGGCAGCCCCAGTTGTTGTTGTTGGTGGTGGTGGGGAAGCGGTGCATGGCGGGTCAGGCATGGGAAGCAGAGAAGGAGGGCTGAGAACGGTGGCGGCAGCGAGGCTCAGGCAGGCTCAGGCAGGTGTCGGCCATTTTGGTGCCCATGGATGGGCGGCGCACTTCCGGTCATGCGTAGAAGCTACTTTTGAAGCCGTCGGTGGCCATTTTTGGTGCCCATAGAAGGGCAAAGCGACACCGGAAGTTACGTCGATGCAACTTCCGGTGTCACACGGCTGCCGGTCCCGGATTCTGCAGTCCGGGACTTGGAAGGTAAGGAAGGTGGAGGTAGCCCGGAAGCTGCATCTTAGAGCCCCTGCACCACCATCATATGGGGACTTCCCCAGCAGCTCCTGAAGTCAGCCAGAGCCAACTGCTCTGGGCTGCTGAGACTGTCGTTGCTGCGTTTCCCGGGGACATTAGATGAAATCCGGGGGCATTCTGCGTATGGAATTTGTCCGGGGACTTATTCGCAAATCCGGGGACCGTCCCCGGGAAACGGGAACGTCTGGTAACCCTAGCATAGGGTTGCCAGACCTCCAGGTCTGACCAGAAGGCTCAAGGTTTGCCTGGTTCCCTCTAGGTCAGGCATGGCCAAACTTGGCCCTCCACCTACAACTCCCATCATCCCTAGCTAACAAGACCAGTAGTCAGGGATGATGGGAATTGTAGTCCCAAAATAGTTGGAGGGCCAAGTTTGGCCATGCCTGCTCTAGGTGGAAGCTAGAAGGTTGGACTCTCCCAGCGGAGGTGGGGGAGAGTCCTTTTAATATATATAATTAAGAAGGCTGAGCTTCAGCCCAGCAGGAACTGGATGCAAATTATGGCATAGGCCAGGCAGCCTCAAACTCGGCCCTCCAGATGTTTTGCAACTACAACTCCCATGATCCCTAGCTAACAGGACCAGTGGTCAGGGATGATGGGAATTGTAGTCCCAAAACATCTGGAGGGCCGAGTCTGGGGATGCCTGGGATAGAAAGTCTGCCCTCCTCTGTTCCTCTCTCCCAATTAACCTCCGTCTCCAGGGGCTGTGTCATGACGTCACAAAAGGCAGCCCCTAGGTCTCGGTTTGGGGCCCTGAAATCTCCAAGTCTGGGATGCTCTTGATCTGGCAACCATAATCTTGGTGAAGCTGGAGGTCACTACTAAGGCAGAGCTCAGCGCCTACATCAGGCTCAGGGTCAGAGTTGCTGAAGGAGTATTGCATGTAGCAGTCAGTCCGATCTCTTCCCTTCCATACCCCTCCAATATTTCTCTAATGAAAATAGGGACCTCCTAGTCTACACCAGGAAACTTCTCCGGCATTTGATGTCACTGCAGACATATATATATGTCCTATCCACATCTACATTGGTCACCTTGAGCCATTTACAATCTCTCCACTGAACCTACCTCACAAGATCGTTGTAAAGAAAAAAAAATGTGTGAGGGAGGAAATCATCCACAACTCATTCCATAGATAAAAGGTAAAGGGACCCCTGACCATTAGGTCCAGTCGTGACCGACTCTGGGGTTGCGCGCTCATCTCGCATTATTGGCCGAGGGAGCCAGGTCATGTGGCCAGCATGACAGAGCAGCACACGGAAACGCCGTTTACCTTCCCGCTGTAGCGGTTCCTATTTATCTACTTGCATTTTGACATGCTTTCGAACTGCTAGGTTGGCAGGAGCTGGGACCAAGCAACGGGAGCTCACCCTGTCACAGGGATTCGAACCGCCGACCTTCTGATCAGCAAGCCCTAGGCTCAGTGGTTTAACCCACAGCGCCACCTCCATAGATAAATGGAATTAAATAAAATTTTTAGCTATAAGATACGCAGAGTTCCTGTCAGGGGAAAAAGTCGGTAGTAGTGGTAGTGGCAGTAGTAGTAGTAGTAGTAATATCAGTAGTTTTATCTGGAAAAATAGGTGCCAGTACTCACCATGAAGTTGTGACACGCTTTTTAACAACAGCAAAAAGACATGCTGGTACTGTGTACTCTTGAGTACCACCTGAAAAAACACTAATAATAATAATAATAATAATAATAATAATAATAATAATAATAGAAACTGTGAGAATGATCAGGAACATTCGGGAGAGTAAATCCTATTGAACTCAGTGGGACTTAGTTCTGAGTAAAAATGCTTAGGACTGCAGTGTAAGGTTGCACAGTCTTTACCCAGTTACCTGGGAGTAAGCTCCATTAAATACAGTGGGACTTCCTTCCGAGTATACAGTGCCAGTCTCCATTTACAATAAAGGAATCAACACTCCCCACATTTCCTAAAAAGTGGCTGGCTGCTGAAGCATTGCAGTTAAAGAATTTAAAGTAGATTTGTGACCTTTTGCTTCCAAATTACAGGGAAGGGCTTCGTATGCCAGCTTCATCATTTCCTTCATTTGGTACAGGAATTTTGTTTTCAATATGAACAGGGCTCTGTTTTTGCACCTAAAAACACACTGCTTTTAATCGGAGACGAGGGGGAGAGGAAAATGGAAAAGCGGGGCATTCTAGGACCAAATCAGAAACTGGGACGGCTTCTGTAATTCTGGGACCGTCCCTGAAAATCAGGGCGCTTGGAGGGTCGGCCTTTGCTGAGGTCAGTGTTTGCATCAGAACACTGCAGGCTAGCCCTCTCCCATCGAGACTCCGCCCTATACCCAGTGCCGGATTTACGATATGTATAACCTAAACAAGCTATAGCTTAGGGCCCCATTCTCTTGGGGGCCCCAAAAAGATTGAAGGAAAAAGAAACTGGATGTACATTTCCAAAATATAAGATAAAAAAAACCAATAAAATAAAACCTACATATAGCAACAGTGTTTTGTCTTCTGTAGGCTCCTATGATGTAAGTCAGGCATGTCCAAAGTCTGTGGCAGTCTATTTCCTGGGGTAAAAATCCTTTTAAAAAAAGCTCAACAACTTCAATCCTTAAAAAGGTTAACAAATTTGGTTGGCCCTTTGGTTGGCCCTCACGGCCCTTCACTTCATCAAATCTGGCCCTCTTTGAAAAAAAGTTTGGACACCCCTGATACTCATGGGCCCCACCTGCTAGTCTGCTCCCTAAAATATCACTGGTTTGCTCGTTTCTATATATAGGGTGCCTACATTCTGCATGTGCAAATGGCTTTAGATACCTATTGGGTCCATAAATGACCATATAGCATATATTCAACACACAAAACCGTGACAATTTGTTGTTGACAAATGACAGCTGGACATATAAAAGGCCTCATTACCTTCAGTAGCTTAGGGCCTCATCAAACCTAAATCCGGCCCTGCCTCTACTGCTGGTGTTGGCCCTTTTTTGTTGTTGTTTAGTCGTGTCCGACTCTTCGTGACCCCCTGGACCAGAGCACCCCAGGCACTCCTGTCTTCCACTGCCTCCCGCAGTTTGGTCAACCTCATGTTTGTAGCTTCGAGAACACTGTCCAACCATCTCGTCCTCTGTCGTCCTCTTCTCCTTGTGCCCTCCATCTTTCCCAACATCAGGGTCTTTTCCAGGGAGTCTTCTCTTCTCATGAGGTGGCCAAAATATTGGAGCCTCAGCTTCAGGATCTGTCCTTCCAGTGAGCACTGATTTCCTTCAGAACGGATAGGTTTGATCTTCTTGCAGTCCATGGGACTCTCAAGAGTCTCCTCCAGCACCATAATTCAAAAGCATCAATTCTTCTGCGATCAGCCTTCTTTATGGTCCAGCTCTCACTTCCATACATCACTACTGGGAAAACCATAGCTTTAACCTTTGTCGGCAAGGTGATGTCTCTGCTTTTTAAGATGCTGTCTAGGTTTGTCATCGCCCTAGTGAGGACTAACTTTCAGCTCCCGTCTTTGTGTGCTTGCAGGAACATTGCGTAAGAGCCTAAGAAGTGCCTGCTGGATCAGGCCAAGTGGCCCATCTAGCCCAGCATCCTGCTCTCATAGTGGCCAACCAGATCCCCAAAAGGGAAACCTGCAAGTCAGGATCTGAGCACGAGGACAGCACTCTCCCCTCCTGCATTTTCCAGGAAGCATTGCTAGCAGCTGTCGATAGCCCTGCCCCCCACAAATTGGTCCAATCTCCCCCCAAAGTTACACAGAAGCACCACCTAGATGGGTTTCTCCGCATTAGGCCACCTTTCCCCTCCCTCTCTCACAATGCCACCTCTTTGTAGGATGGGGGGGGGGAAGGGGGCATGTCCTCGCCCAGCCTCGGGCTGTTGTGAAATTTCCCCAGAGAACCGTGAGGAGAGCACCTCTGGAGTGAGTCTCGGGAGGTAGTCGATGCAATAATATTGAACAGAAGATGACACTTTATATTGGAAAATCCCAAAGCCAACGACCATCCCTGGAGGACGCTGGAAGTTAGGAGAGAGTGGAAGAGGGAGGGAGGGGCGAACAATCTTTATGTCGCTTCATTCTCCGGACCTGCTTCTGCTCCAAAACCCCTTCTGCCTTTCTGAACGCCTCTTCGCTTTCTCCATTCTGTTGGTGCTTGCGATCTTCATATAGAAACCTCATCTTCTCCCGGCTCTTTCGCAGAACGGGGAGGGGAGTGGGCACACAAAGAGGCAAAGCTTGGGAGAGGATGGGAAAGTTTGGGAGGCACCTCAAAGGACATCTAGCTCAACCCCCTTCCCCCCCCCCCGGGCAGGAAGTTGGCTGCTACAGCATCCCTTCTGGGTGGTCTTCCAGTTGCTGATCAAAAAGATCATTCCTTCAACCTGCAGTCTGAAATAGCCTGGTCTTCATGAATGCCCCATTCCGTCGAATGTGTAGACCATAGATGCCCACTTGATCACTTAGATCTCTGGAACGGACACTGATACAGGAGTCAAGTGATGCTCATGCCGTAAGAAACTGACCTTTTAGTGTGGCAATTCCCACACTTTGGAACTCCCTGCCTATTGACACCAAGCGGCCATCTTCACTGTGCTGTTTTGGGCACCTGCTGAAAACATTCTTGTTTTAGCAAGCCTACCCTGATATGTAAAAAGTTAGCATGTGTTTTAATCTGTTTTTAGCTAACCATTGATTTGATTTTTTTTAAAATTGCTGTTTGAAACTTGAAATATACTCTGAGTCGAGAGTGAATTTCATGCTCTTTATTCAGCTCGTAGTCAGAAGAAGAGAAGAAGAATGCCCTTTTCCCAACACCATCTGCTTATATACATAATTTACACAATGGGCTTTGCGTGATTGGCTACTTCAGGGCTACAACTGTGGGCCAATCAGTTTGTGGATTGGCTTCTGCTTCTGCAGGCCAATCAGGCTGCGGGTTCACTTCTGCCTGCCGCCTGATTGGCTGCTCCTGCAGGCCAATCAGGTTGCGGATTCACTTCCACCTGGAGTTGGATTGGGTGGCTCCTGCGGACCAATCAGACTGCTGATTCTGGATCCTATTGTTCTATGATTCAGCTCAGTACATAACACAACTGGTGTGGTTTTTGTTTTTTTTACTGTTGATTTTATTGTTTTCTTCTTTTTGCAAACTGCTTTGGGTCCCCACTCCGCCTTACAATCCAGCTGTATGTCAATTTTATAAAAATAAAACAGAAAGAAATAGAGAGAACTGTCTTACTCATTATGCAGAATAAGGTGGGAGAATCCTGACTTGTGCATGTGGGGAAGAGGGGAGGACATCATTATTAATGTTTCTCTCTGTAAAAACACAAAAACGCACCCTCATTGTAAGAGAGGTCTGGCATAGTTCTGTCCCTGCAAAGAGCTTCATAAATGAGTGAGCATTGGAAAAATTGACGCCCCCCCCCCCCGCAACCTGAAGTGGTACAGTCTAGAAGGGCCTCATCCTGCCCCCTTACTCTGTGCAATGCGTAGAACAGCCCTGAGCTAAGAGCGAAAACAAAGAGGCAGAAGACAGAAAATCCTAATCCTGGCACTCGAGAGCCACAGTTTAGAGTAGGTACACATGGTAATAACTTTTTAATAATAACTTAATTGATAATTTGCCCCCCCTGCCAAGACACTCAAGGCGCTTACACAAACAATTAAAATATGATTACAATAAATAAACAGCAATAATTAAAACATCATAAAACAGACAGCAGCCGCGCCAAGGCAAATATGAGAAAACAACAACAGGATTGTTGAGGAAGATGTTTTGGTGAGGAGGAGAAGATTCTCCTACCAATTCATCTTCCAAATCTCCTGTTGCCGTTACATCCAAATTCTCCCGTGAAGCTGTTTCTGCAGTTGCAAAGATTTTGGCAGCCTTGCAGCCATTAGGAAAAGGATGCATTTTAAAACCACCATAAATTAGACAGAGTTCTGCAAAATGTAATAATAATACGGCTTCCGCCTTAATTGGAATAAATCCCAGATGCGGAAAAGGAAGGCTATGAGGCTGCGTATACCCTCTCTGACAAAGCAGAATTTGCAATATTTACCCACCCACCTGCCCGTTCCTTCCCTAGAAACCTTGGCTACTGTTTGTAGGTAGGGAGACAGAAGGACAACAGAGAATCTCACTTGAAGTGATACCAGCCTTCAAGTGATACCATGGAATGTGCACCAATATTCTGGGGGAAAAGGTTCAGAGATGGAAAGTAGTCTGGTCTCCCCACAAATTCTGAAAGAATCTTGCAAGCCACTTGGTGGCTGTACAGGCTTTTCACACTGCTTATTCCATGTTTATCCCATCTTCCCTACCTCCAAGATGCTCAGATCAGCATTTGTTATTGTTGTTTAGTCATATGGCCGCCCCTTTTATCCTCACAAGAACCCTGTGAGGCAGGTTAGGCTAAGAGGACGCGACTGACCCATAGTCTCCTAGCAAGCTTCCTGGGGGACCATGCTCCCTGGCTAAGGAGGGACTTGAACCTGGTTATAGGCCAATACACTAACCAATGTACCACACTGCCTCTCTCCTCTCAATCTTCAGATTCAAGTTGACCTGATTTCTAGAGCTTGTTTACTCTTCGATAAGGTCCTAGAAAAGCATGCAGGTGGCTCTGTGGTCTAAACCATAGGGCCTAGGGCTTGCCGATTGGAAGGTCGGAAGTTCGAATCCCTGTGACGGGGTGAGCTCCCATTGCTCGGTCCCTGCTCCTGCCAACCTAGCAGTTCGAAAGCACATCAAAGTACAAGTATATAAATAGGTACCGCTCCGGCAGTAAGGTAAACAGCGTTTCCGCACACTGCTCTGGTTTCAGTGTTCCATTGTGCCAGAAGCGGCATAGTCATGCTGGCCACATGACCCGGAAGCTGTCTGCAGACAAACACCAGCTCCCTCGGCCTATAGCTGAGCACAATTCAAAGTGTTGGTGCTGACCTTTAAAGCCCTAAATGGCCTCAGTCCTGTATACCTGAAGGAGCATCTCCACCCCCATCATTCTGCCTGGACACTGAGGTCCGGTGCTGAGGGCCTTCTGGCGGTTCCCTCGCTGCAAGAAGCCAAGTGACAGGGAACCAGGCAGAGGGCCTTCTCGGTGGTGGCACCCGCCCTGTGGAACGCCCTCCCATCAGATGTCAAGGAAATAAACAACTACCAGACTTTTAGAAGACATCTGAAGGCAGCCCTGTTTAGGGAAGCTTTTAATGTTTAATAGATTATTGTATTTTAATATCCTTCTGGAAGCCACCCAGAGTGGCTGGGGAAACCCAGCCAGATGGGTGGGGTATAAATAATAAATTGTTGTTGTTGTTGTTGTTGTTGTTGTTGTTGTTGTTGTTGTTGTTATAGAGCGAGATGAGCACAGAACCCCAGAGTCGTCTGCGACTGGACCTAACTGTCAGGGGCCCCTTTACCTTTTTTAAGGTCCTAGAAATGGTGGTTGGGTGGTTGTTGTTTTTCTGTCCTCCCCGGTCTCTGGGTTTCTTTCCTTTTTTAAAAAGAGTCATCGCCCTACCTCACACAGAGAAGGCAAAGCGGCCCCCAGGGACCGCTTTGAAAATGTAGAAACTTCAGTCAACATTTATCGACTCTGAACAACAATTTGCAGCTTTACTGCCATCTCCCTGAGTTTTCCGAGGGGACGCATTTTGTTGCACAGAACCGGTTCCCATCTTTTAAAGACCTGAAACCCCAAGGAGCTTTCTTTTGGGGGGAGTTGGGGGGGAAGGAGGGGTGGGCAAATCATTGCCGCTTCAGGAGCGCTCCATTTTCAAACATATATGCACACGCAACTCTCGTGGGATCGTTTCCCCAGACACGGCACCAAGTTCCAAGGGAGCCTTGTGGAGATGAGGTGAGCAATTCCTTTTGAGAAAATGTTATTCCCCTCCTTTCTATCCCCACTCCCTGGGAAACCACACCAGAATGACTACAGAGAGCCCAAAGATGTTGGTTTTAAGGACCATAACTTTCTCTTTAGTAAGAGGTGATCTGATAGAAGCTTATAACATTTTGTTTGGCATGGAGACTCCGGATAAGGTTTCTCTCTCTCGTAACACCAAAATTCGCAGCTGGATGGCAGAAGCTTCTGGGCACATTAAAGCAGGCATGCCCAAAGTCCGTTTCGGGGGCCTACTTAATCCGGCCCCTGTGGCAGTTTATTTCCTGGAGTAAAATCCTCCGCAACTTCAATCCTTAAAAAAAAAACCTCAACAACTTCAATCCTAAAAAAAAGTTGGCCCTCTTTGAAAAAAGTTTGGGGACCGCTGAATTAAAGGAAGTACATAGTACATGGTTAGACGGTGGAACTCCCTCCCACAGGAGGCAGTGATGGCCACCAACTTAGATGGCTTTAAAAGAAGATTGAACAATGGAGGAGAGGGCTATGGGTGGCTAGAAGCAGGATGGCTCTGCCCTGCTTCCACAGTCGGAGGCAGCAATGGTTATGAAGACCAGTTGCTGGAAACCATAGGGGGGAGAAGGCTCTTGTGCTCAGATCCTGCTTGCTGGTTTTCCACAGGCAACTTGCTGGACACTATGAGAAAAGGATGCTCTAAGTGTTGCTATGTGTCCGGGTTTTCCCAAGCATGTCCTCTTTTGGAGAGCCAGCATGCCTTTTTTGCATTTTACACGAAACGGCCAAGTTATGGGTGTGTTTCATATGCCCCAGAAGCAGACGTTCTGCACCTCGCCAAAGATAGATGCCACCAGGCCCACATACCTCCTCTGTCCCCGGCTCCAATGGCGAGGCAGATGAGAGAGTTGGGGGGGGGGTCATTTATTAATGTTCTTGTTGTTCATTGTGTTTTTAGTTGAACATAGAAGGTTATTCGTCCAGCCCAGACACTGAGGTCCGAGGGCCTTCTTGTGGTTCCCTCCCTGCGAGAAGTGAGGTTACGGGGAAGCAGGCAGAGGGCCTTCTCGGTAGTGGCGCCCGCCCTGCGGAACGCCCTCCCATCAGGTGTCAAGGAAATAAACAACTATCTGACTTTTAGAAGACGTCCTGAAGACAGCCCTGTTTAGGGAAGTTTTTAATGTTTGATGTTTCATCGTGTTTTAAATATTCTGCTGGGAGCTGCCCAGAGTGGCTGGGGAAACCCAGCCAGATGGGCGGGGTATAGATAATAAATTATTATTATTATTATTATTATTATTATTATTATTATTATTATTAGGTGTAGGCGGCATGCCAATGGCGTGTCTGGTGTGAGGGTGTGCGCTCCTGCAACACACCACCCACCTGCCAGCAAAAAGTCTCCTCTTTTTTGCTCTTCAGAATATTGGACCATTATTTATTTACCTAAAGGATCTGCAATGAGAAACTAACAATTTCCTTTGGTTTCAGACCCCTGCCTGGCTCTTCCTATGCTCCTGGTGGCGCTCCAGGTCTTTCTTCATCTGCTCATCCTAAAATGAGCTGAGAGGGCCCTCTTAGCCTGACGTCACCCTTGTTGGCCAACGTGCATTAAGAAGGTGGGGTTCGGTCACACGGTGCCAAACCCAGCTTGTGCAGTTGAGTTGACTGGGACGTCTTGCCCAACCAACCATATTCCCCAAAAGATTGTTGTGTTGTTGTTGTTTAGTCGTTTAGTCGTGTCCGACTCTTCATGACCCCATGGACCAGAGCACGCCAGGCACTCCTGTCGTCCACTGCCTCCCGCAGTTTGGTCAAACTCATGTTCGTAGCTTCAAGAACACTGTCCAACCATCTCGCCCTCTGTCGTCCCCTTCTCCTAGTGCCCTCAATCTTTCCCAACATCAGGGTCTTTTCCAAGGATTCTCATGAGGTGGCCAAAGTATTGGAGCCTCAGCTTCACGATCTGTCCTTCCAGTGAGCACTCAGGGCTGATTTCCTTCAGAATGGAGAGGTTTGATCTTCTTGCAGTCCATGGGACTCTCAAGAGTCTCCTCCAGCACCATAATTCAAAAGCATCCATTCTTCGGCTATCAGCCTTCTTTATGGTCCAGCTCTCACTTCCATTGTAAGGGATGGGAAATGTGCTGGGATGATAACGCTGTCTGAGCTGCCACATTGTCTGACATCCCCACTAACATATGAGAATGAATACTCATTAAATAGCCAATGTCATCTGATCTGCCTGTGGGGGGGGGGGAGGAACAAATATGCATTAAATAGGGCTGTGCTTAGAAAAACCCCATCAGAGGTGTGACCCCAGTTTGTAAATCCAGATAGGACCCAATCTGAACTCATTCTGACCCACCCTGGATCCAGGATCAGGATCTGGAAATTACTAATTTCCAGAAATCCCACCTTGCCAGCATCATTTGAGAAGACAGGCGAACTAATGCCAGTGTACGGGAAGAAGCAAAGATCACCTGTGTTGAAGGAATGATTCTTCCACATCAACTTTGTTGGACTGGTCATGTGTTATCGTCTTCCAAAGCAACTACTCTATTCTGAACTTAAAAATGGAAAGCGTAATGCTGGTGATCGACAAAAGAGGTGTAAAGACTGTTCTCAAGGCAAATCTTTAAAAATGTTGTATAAACACCAACAATTGGGAAACACTTACCTGCGAGCACTCCAATTGGAGAACCGCCTTGACCAAAGGTGTCATGGGCTTTGAAGACACTCGAACTCGGGACGCAAAGGAGAAATGTGCTAAGAGGAAGGCATGCTTGGCAAATCCACACTGTGATCAACTCCCGCCCAGAGTTGGCCTCCACAGTCACTTATGGACTCACTGTTAAAACCATGTTTATGGAAGACAATTTTACTCGGCTACGAGTGATCGAAGAAGAAGAAGAAGAAGAAGAAGAAGAAGAAGAAGAAGAAAGAAGAGGAGGAGGAGGAGGAGGTAGAAGAAGAACAAGAAGTGGAAATAAAAATATTATGTAAAATCAAGAAGAAAATGCACTCTGGTTTGCAATTGGAAATATTAGGATTTGTCTCACCTGTGCCCCCCCCCCTCTTTTGACTCTGGACCATTTCTGTTCTAGATGAAAAAAGGGGCTACAGAGCAGAGCTGTTTTCAACCCTCCATGAGTTTCATAATTCCACACAAATACAGAATTTCTCTTGGTCCTTTTTTAAAAGTTTCTAGTCCTCATGATTGCAAAAAAAAAAAAAAAACCCAAAAAGTTTGTTCTGCAATCTCCGAGGTTGGAGGGATGGCTAAGCAAGATTTCAGCGGGCTGGGGAAATTCCATCTCCCTGGCAGAAAGGCAAAGGCAAATGATTCAAATTTATGCAGATTTAATTAATTTATTCAGCTCACTCACAGCAACTTTTCTCAACCCAAAGTGTTGAGATGCCGAAGTTTTTTTTTTTTTTTTTTTTTTTTAAAGTGTGGAGTACACACAGCCCTGCTCATGTTCCATTTTGGGATTTTAGAAATGGGAAGACAAAAGGTGCGGAATTTATTTTATGACAAATCCTAGAGGGAAATTATTCAGAGCAATAAAATAAAGAGGAATTATAAATGAGGAAGAGGAATGGATGAAATATGGAATAAATTACGAGAAAGGAGGAAGGCTCCCATTTGTAAAAGAAACCAAAGACCTTCCTTAAGAAAATTACAGTCACAGCAGCCTCTGCTTGTTAAATATTGGAAGGAGGGAGAGTTTATCGCAAAATAAGAACTAAATCATAAATAGAAAAAAATGGATTAGGCTAAAATGTAATGTTAGGATGGGGGTGTTTTGAATTTTCTAGACATTTTCTTGAACATCTAGGCCAGGTATACTGTGAGTCCTTGCAAAGCAGCGAAAAAGGACAAGATGTAATAACTGGGTTCAGCTTTCTTTCTTTCTTTCTTTCTTTCTTTCTTTCTTTCTTTCTTTCTTTCTTTCCTTCCTTCCTTCCTTCCTTCCTTCCTTCCTTCCTTCCTTCCTTCCTTCCTTCCTTCCTTCCTTCCTTTCTTTCTTTCTTTCTTTCTTTCTTTCTTTCTTAAAACTATTACGATCATGGTTCTTGTTATTTGGATTTGGCACTGCTACAGGTGCAACATAATATCCGTTCCCCATTTGTAAGAACTCAATCTTTTAGTGGGGCAGCACCTACCCTATGGAACTCCCAGCCTATTGACCTCAGGACGGCTCCTTCAACTCTACTCTTTACGGCCCCTACTATAAAAACATTTTTATTTAGGCAAGCTCATCCAGATGTTTAGAAAGTTGATGTGAGGCAGGGGTCAGCAAACTTTTTCAGCCATGGGCCGGTCCACCATTCCTCACACCTTGTGGGGGGCCAGACTATATTTGGGGGGGGGGACGAATTCCTATGCCCCACAAATAACCCAGAGATGCATTTCAAATAAAAGGACACATTCTACTCATGTAAAAACACGCTGATTCCCGGACCATTCGTGGGCCGGATTGAGAAGGCGATTGGGCCGCATCCAGCCCACGGGCCTTAGGTTGCCTACCCCTGATTGTGAGGTTTGGCTTATTGCTATTTTAACTTTTTGAAAGTCTGAAATGTTTGTTACCAACTATTCCTAGTAGTGATTTTATCGTTTCATCTTTCTTTTCTTTTTTTGTAACCTGCTTTGAGGTTCTTTGCAACCAAGCAGTGCGTAAATTCTATGAAAGAAACAAATAAATAAATTGTTGCTGTTTTACTGTAAATTAGAAAAGGGAAAGGGGGGGGGACAACACATAGGAGACCATTAGTCCAGAGCCTTTCCACTATGGTGCAAGGTATTCCACTTCTATTTAAATGCTACTCATCATTTCTAAATTTGCATCTGTTTCTAAATTTGCCATATTTCAAAGACAAAGTCCAGACACTAAATTTGACAGAGTTGCTCAGCTTTTTTTTGCAAAATCTACCAATAATAATAATAATAATAATAATAATAATAATAATAATAATAATGGGACCCAGGTGGCGCTGTGGGTTAAACCACTGAGCATAGGGCTCGCTGATCAGAAGGTCGGTGGTTCAAATCCCTGTGACGGGATGAGCTCCCGTTGCTTGGTCTCAGCTCCTGCCAACCTAGCAGTTCGAAAGCACATCAAAATGCAAGTAGATAAATAGGAACCGCTACAGCGGGAAGGTAAACGGCTGTAGAAGCGGCTTTGTCATGCTGGCCACATGACCTGGAAGCTGTATGCCGGCTCCCTCGGCCAATAATGCGAGATGAGCGTGCAACCCCAGAGTCGGTCACGACTGGACCTAATGGTCAGGGGTTCCTTTACCTTTATTACTACTACTACTACTACTACTAATAATAATAATAATAAATAAGAAATTCAGCAAAATCTAGTCTTCTAAAATGGGTTGCCATACATCTGGGTTTTCCTGGAGACTTCAGCAGTTTTCCGCCCGAAACATTTCTGAAACTGTGAGACACAGCCAACCTTCAGAATTCGCAGCTCTCCGAATTTTGCAACTTGCTTCTCCCGATAAGCAATGTGTACGAAATTGTATCAATGGTGGTAGTGTGTGCATTAAAAGTGCATATACTAGTGAAAATAACGTTTGAAAATGCAATATATTGGAGGGAATGGGTTTGCAAAAATGTAAATATTATGCTAGAATAATGTGTTGATTATGAGAAAAGTGCATCAAAATTGGTGAATTTCCATGAGGACTTTTTAAAAAATTAAAAATTGAAAAATTGCAAACTGATGTGGAAATCTGGGAAACAGAACATAAGGCTGTAAAAATGAGAAACTCTGAGAAGCTGAAATGTTCAGATCCACCCAGCATTAATGACTAGGACTATGCTCCCCTCTAAACACACACACATACACCCCCCCCTCTCCGCACCTCGCCGTCCCAGTTTTTATACGATTCTCATTTGTGCTTCTGACAAAATGCCTCCATGATGCCAACCCCCCCCCCCATATTGACCGTCCTAAATGTTTTTGATTTTGACTTTAGGGAGATGCTTCCGTGGAAATAAATAAACGTGGATCCCCTCGACTGCAGGAGAAGCGTTTCAAGTCTACTAATAAAGTTTACCCAGAGGGGGAGAGGGAGAGATAACTGTTTTGTTCCAGGAGAATCCTTTGGAGAGGTTCCTTTAGCCGCAGGTGCAAGAGGAGAAGAGGAGCGGGGAAGCCCTTTATTTAGACCGGTCACCGTCTCCGGGTGTCGCCAGTGGCAGGGGGAAGCTGGTCCAGAGCCCACAGCCCCAGCTGTCACTCTGAGCGATGAATTACATGCTATAAGAAGGTGTTGACAGGAGCAGCTGGACTTCAGAGAGTGATGAAAAGGGAGCAAAATTCATTCTGAGTTCAGGCAGACCGGCTTGTTAGGAAAGAGGGGAGGCCACAGCAGCAGCAGAAGTGCTCCACCTCCTGGTCAAGAGAGGGACAGACGCCCTTCGTCTCCACAGAGGAGCACAGGAAGAGCCTGCAGCTGGATCAGGCCAAGGGCTCATCAAGTCCAGCGTCCTGTTTTTACAATCGCCAACCAGATGCCTGCGGGAAATCGGCAAGCAGGACCAGAGCACAGAAGCCTTCTCCTCTCCTGTAATTCCCAGCAACTGGTATTTGGAAGCATTATTTCCTCCAATTGTGGAGTCTGCAGACCATGGCCATCCTTGGTAGCCCCACCCTCGTAGTGCTGCAGCAATAAAACTCCTGGCACATTTGCAAAAGCTAAGCAGGGTCCGCTATGGTTTCAAATTGGATGGGAGACCGGGTGTTGAGATTCCTACATTGCAGGGGGGTGGACTAGAGGAGCCTCGGTGTATCTTCCCACTCTACAATTCTACTCTATCGCCGCCATGATAAAGTGCTTCTGCGCATGTGCGAAGTGCACAGAATGCTTCTGTGCATGCGCGAAGCGCACAGAACGCTTCTGTGCACGCACACAGCAAAACCCAGAAGTTACACTTCCGGGTTTGCCGCGTTCAGAAGCCAAAAAGACGCAACAAGAACCTACGCAACATGAGGTATGACTGTATCTGGAGGGCCACCTTAGGAGACGAGGGAAGAGGTTCTTCACCCCTTTTGTAGAGGTTGAACTGCTATTCATATCAGAATTACAGGACATGTATTATAATTGAACATGCATACCGGTACTTTGTTTCAGCCCAAGATCTCAGTTTCAAACAGATGTTTCAAACAGATAAGCAAAAAAATCCCAAATGAGCACGTTAAATCGAAGGTCTCACTTTGCTGGTCAGCACTCACACCAATCCTAGATTATCCCATGCATTTTTATCGTGATAATTCACCTTGTCCATTTTTTTTCTTTTCTCTTCTTATTAATAAATGGTTTTTAAATAATGTGGTTCACCATCTGGAGAATGTTAGTTAATAAACAAACAAACAGCATTAATTATAACCGCTAAAAACAAGGATCGCATGGGCTCCCAGGTTCACCATTTGCTGAAGGACTGCGTTGAACAGCTGCACATTTCAATTTTTCAGGGCATGCGGTCAAGATGTATGCCTTCCCCCAGTTCCTTAGATGTTCTAGTTGCCACCTTTTCCAAAAGCCTCTGCTGCTACGAAACAAAATAAAAAAAATCCTTCCAGTAGCACCTTAGATACCAACTAAGTTTGTCCTTGGTATGAGCTTTTGTGTGCATGCACACTTCTTCAGATACCAATTTCGTGCATGCACACGAACGCTCATACCAATGGCAAACTTAGTTGGTCTCTAAGGTGCTACTGGAAGGATTTTTTTTGTATTTTGTTTCGACTACAGCAGACCAACACGGCTACCTACATGTAACTAGAACTCTGCTGCTCCTTTCATGAAGATTTTCCGCTTCTGATTAAATGAAAAAATTAAAAACAATTGTCCAGTTAGTTTGTTGTTGTTTAGTCGTTTAGTCGTGTCCGACTCTTTGTGACCCCATGGACCAGAGCATGCCAGGCACTCCTGTCGTCCACTGCCTCCCGCAGTTTGGTCAAACTCATGTTCGTAGCTTCGAGAACACTGTCCAACCATCTCGTCCTCTGTCGTCCCCTTCTCCTTGTGCCCTCCATCTTTCCCAACATCAAGGTCTTTTCCAAGGATTCTTCTCTTCTCATGAGGTGGCCAAAGTCTTGGAGCCTCAGCTTCAGGATCTGTCCTTCCAGGGAGCACTCAGGGCTGATTTCCTTCAGAATGGATAGGTTTGATCTTCTTGCAGTCCATGGGACTCTCAAGAGTCTCCTCCAGTTAGTCGGTCTACTGGACAATTTCTTAATTTTTATTTATTTATTTCGACTGCATCAGACCAACACGACTACCTACCTGAATCTAGAATCATGTTTCTGATTAGTACATTTTTCTCCGTTCCAGAGTGATCCCAGCCTATCAGGGAGCCCATACTGAGCACAAGGATGTCACAATGTCATGTAGCCAATTCTGGGTGGTTATGTCCCAGTGTCACTTAGAGCAAATGAATTTGAGTTAAAGTGGTACCTCGGTTTACGAACTTAATCCGTTCCGGAAGTCCGTTCTTAAACCGAAACCATTCTTAAACCGAGGTGTGCTTTCCCTAACGAGGCCCCCCTCCACCAGTGCCCTTCCACCGTTCGGATTCCATTCTTAGACCAAGGTAAAGTTCTTAAACCGGGACACTATTTCCACTTTTGTGGAGTTCGTAAACCAAATCGTTCTTAAACCAGACTGTTCTTAAACCAAGGTACCACTGTATTATAGTTGGGACAATGTTTCCTCTGTCATTCTAGCCAACTGGAGATCAAGTTATAGTCAGCAAGGCCTATCCAGGACAATACTTCCTGAGCAGGTGATTATTATTGTTATTATTTTGTAAACTCCTCCTTAAACTCAGCTCTACATAGGAGTCAGATCATTACATACATGGACTAATGGTTCCCATTCCATGCTAAAAGCTAGTGGTAATATAAAAGCCACATTTCCCCCGACGTCAACGATACCCATATCCTGCAAGGAAACATTGACAATTGTGTGGCTAATCATAATTAGCTAGCATGGTCCTTGGCCCTGAAATTACAAAAGAAGACAGTAAACAAACAAAAAATCCCTGTGAATTTAATATGTGGAGATGTTTGAGGACAAAGAGCATCCATTTGGGATTGTTCCAAAAGCCCGAACATAACAAGAAGGGTTTTGTTTGGGTGGGGTGGGGAGAAAGTGAAAAACAATCTTGGCACGTCTCAAAGGTTGGCAGGAAGAAAAGAGTGTAAATACTTTGCCTTGCTGCATCCTTGATCAGCTCTGCTCTCCCTCCTTCCAGCCTTTTCTCTAGTCTTTGGGAAAGGGGAATGGGCGCATAATATTTTGCAACATGGCAGTGGTTCAGAAAATTGTGATTGTTGTAGGTCCCTCACACAAGGGTTCGTCAACATTTGGGTGAACGCTCCATACATTCTGAACCCTCTTTTAAAAAACAAAACAAAACACAAAAGGGTGAAATGTAATTGGTCCACAAAGAAGCAAAGAGGGTGGGTGGGGAATACCAACATAGGTCCCCTTTCAGTGCAAAGCAGAAGTTTGAGAAAGAATTAAGGAGGGGGTTTTGATCCTACATTCTTTGTAATATTTTATCTTGACCTTTGAACATAAGAAGAGCTGCTGGACCAGGTCATTGGCCCAGCTAATCCAGCGTCATGTTCTCGCAGTGGCCAAACACATGCTCCACTGGTGTCACGGTCCGGTCGGCGGGCGGTTGAAGCCCTGGCTGGGGACGTCAGGACCAGAGGCAAGATGGAGGTGTAGAAGCAGGAACATGTGCAGGGCTGAGGGTCCAGGAGCAGGCAGTCACAGGGTCAAGGAGCAAGGCAGAGGTCCAAGGAGCAAGGCGTCGGCAAGGCAAGGTCCAAGGGTCGAGGATCAAGGTGTCGGCAAGGCGAGGGTCCAAGGAGCAAGAGGCCAGAGGCAACCAGGCAGGGATAGCGTTGCTGTGGCAAAGAGCTGAAGGGGAATGCTGAGCTTTTATCCCTCCCAGCTCCTGCCACCAGGTGCAGTGAGGTATCAAGTGGCCTCACCTGAGTGACCACTCCTTGCCTCTCCAGCACAAGCTGAGGTCTTCACCTGAGTGGCCACTCCTTGCTTCTCCAGCACAAGCTGAGGCAGGCCCCAGTCCTGCAAAGCACTACAGGCCCCAGAGCCTGACTCCTGCCCATACTCCTGACAACTGGGGAAACCTGGTAGCAGGATTCAAGCACAAAAGTGGTCTGAGGTTTACAGCTACTGGTATACAGAAGCATTGCTGCTTCCAGCCGTGGAGGCAGAGCATTGCCACCATAGCTACCATGTTTTCCCGAAAATAAGACACTGTCTTATATTTATTTTTCCTCAAGAAGACACATTGTGGCTTTTTTCGGGGGGTGTCTTATTCCAGCGGGAAGGGCTCCGGGCGCAGTGCAGCATGGTGGAGGGAAGGGCGCGGCGTCCATGTCTTATTTATGGGGTATGGCTTATATTGCAAAAATGCTTAGAAATGGCTTATTTTATGGGTATGTCTTATTTTCGGGGAAACAGGGTAGTAGACATTGAGAGCCCTCTCCTCCTGAATTTGTCTAACCTTCTTTTAAAGCCATCCAAGTTGATGGCCATCGCTGCCTCTGGTGGGCACAAATTCCATTTTTTTTTACTATGCGCTGTGTGAAGAAGGTATTTCTTTTACTTGTCCTGAACCTTCCACCATGCAGCTTCATTGTGTTAAGGGAAAATTCCGGGGTGAGAGACTATTCAACAGCCCAAGCTTGGGGTCACATCCTCTTTTAAAACTTCCCTCTTTCCCCCTTTACACTTCGAGAAGCATCACTAATACATCATCACTCCATCACTATCATGTCACAAATGGGGAGGGGTATACAAGGGTTACACAAGTTTAACATGAGGTCACTTTATCAGACACCTTTCCCAACACCTCTTAAGTCCCCATCACCAAAAGAACAATAAAACTCTTTACATATCCTTGCCCTCACGACTTGTCTGGAGATGGGCTTTCAGAACACCTGACTTGCTAAACTGCCTCGACGGATCTCTATTGTTGCCCCCTTGGTCACTCCCTAGGGGGGGTGGGTGCCCTGCAAGTGCTCTCACGGTTGGGGAATTATGGCAGGATGCCCTGTTCTTGCTGCCTACAGGACTTACTGCTTCTTGGTTCATGGAAAGAGGTAGAGCCCAAACTCACCTTTCTTTAAGGGCTGTGATGAGGAGAATCGGTTAAAGCAGGCATCCCCAAACTGCAGCCCTCCAGATGTTTTGGCCTACAACTCCCATGATCCCTAGCTAACAGGACCAGTGTTTGGGGAAGATGGGAATTGTAGTTCAAAACATCTGGAGGGCCGAAGTTTGGGGATGCCTGGGTTAAAATATGGCTTTTCTATGAATTTATAAAGCTAGGTATCTTCCCTGAGCTGTCAAATCGAAATGATACATTCCGGCATAATATTTGTAACATTGTAACAACATTAAAGATGTGACACACACACACACACCCGGTCAGTTGCATAGATTTGCATAGTGACATTACAGTCTTGACAGCCTTATTCCTTTCCTGTTTTCAATTCCTCTCCATATCTTGAGAGGCTCCACTGTGGTAGCAAAGCACCTAGCAGCAACCGGACGGGGAACCCATATGTCTCAGAAAGAAAAGCATCTCTTTCGGTTCCTGATCACTTCTGCCATTAAGAGTCAATAGACCTTCAATTTGCATAGGGCCACCCCTACATTTGCATAGCCCCTCCCCGGGCTCTCTTCCTTGGTCAAGCTATCAAGGGCGATAGAACATTGGAGCCTAGTATTTGTGTCAGGAGCAAGTAGATCGGTGTGCAAGCTGCCCCAAGTGGTGACCTGGTGAACTGCAGGTAGCCGCCTTCTCAGTGAAGCATCCTCATCTCCTGGACTGGCTCTGCCTACACAGGCTTCCCATTGGATCCTTCTGGGCAGGAAGGATGATAAATTGGCTTCCTGTTCCAACAGTTAGGGCAGGTTAGCTGCATGATGCTCCCTTGGCCACCCACCCACTTAAGATCTCCAGTGTCAAAGCAATGATCCTTCAACATCAACTTCGTTGGACTGGTCATGTTGTCTTCCTTCCTTCCTTCCTTCCTTCCTTCCTTCCTTCCTTCCTTCCTTCCTTCCTTCCTTCCTTCCTTCCTTCCTTCCTTCCTTCCTATTATGGTTCTTGTTATTTGGATTTTTAAAATCCAACTTTGTTGGACTGGTCATGTTGTGCGGATGCCTGATGATCGTCTTCCAAAGCAACTACTCTATTCCGAACTTAAAAATGGAAAGCATAATGCCAGTGGTCAACAAAAGAGGTGTAAAGAGTGTTCTCAAGGCAAATCTTCCCTAAACAGGGCTGCCTTCAGATGTCTTCTAAAAGTCAGGTAGTTGTTTATTTCCTTGACATCTGATGGGAGGGCATTCCACAGGGCGGGTGCCACTACCGAGAAGGCCCTCTGCCTGGTTCCCTGTAACCTCACAGTGAGGGAACCACCAGAAAGCCCTCGGCACTGGACCTCCGTGTCCGAGATGAATTGTGGGGGTGGAGATGCTCCTTCAGGTCTACTGGGCCAAGGCCATTTTGGGCTTTGAAGGTCAGCACCAAAACTTTGAATTGTGCTTGGAAATGTACTGGGAGCCAATGTAGGTCTTTCAAGACCGGTGTTATGTGGTCTCAGCGGCTGTTCCCAGTTCCCAGTCTAGCTGCTGCATTTTGGATGAGTTGTAGTTTCCGTGTCACCTTCAAAGGTAGCCCCACGTAGAGCACATTGCAGCAGTCCAAGTGGATGAGAAGCAAATCGTGATAAAAGATGATAAAAGCTCTGGAAACCAAGGCCCATGAGGAATGGTTGAAGGATCTGGGTATGTTTAGCCTGGAGAAGAGGAGACAGAGGTGATATGTTCACCATCTTCAAATATCAGAAGGGCCATCACATGGAAGGTGGAGCAAACTTGTCTTCTCCTGCTCCAGAGGGTAGGACCTGACCCAATGGATTCAAGTTACAAGAAAGGATATTCCAACATCAGAAAGAACTTTCTGACAGTAAGAGATCTTTAGCTGTGGAACGGACTTCTTTGGGAGGTGGTGGACTAGCATCTAGATCAAGGGAAGTAATAGTACCACTGTATTCTGCTCTGGTCAGACCTCACCTGGAGTACTGTGTCCAGTTCTGGGCACCACAGTTCAAGAAGGATATAGACAAGCTGGAACGTGTCCAGAAGAGGGCAACCAAAATGGTCAAAGGCCTGGAAATGATGCCTTATGAGGAACGGCTTAGGGAGCTGGGTATGTTTAGCCTGGAGAAGAGAAGGTTAAGGGGTGATATGATAGCCATGTTCAAATATATAAAAGGATGTCATATAGAGGAGGGAGAAAGGTGGTTTTCTGCTGCTCCAGAGAAGCGGACACGGAGCAATGGATTCAAGCTACAAGAAAGAAGATTCCACCTAAACATTAGGAAGAACTTCCTGACAGTAAGAGCTGTTCGGCAGTGGAATTTGCTACCGAGGAGTGTGGTGGAGTCTCCTTCTTTGGAGGTCTTTAAGCAGAGGCTTGACAGGCATATGTCAAGAATGCTTTGATGGTGTTTCCTGCTTGGCAGGGGGTTGGACTGGATGGCCCTTGTGGTCTCTTCCAACTCTATGATTCTATGATTCTATGATCCTTGGAGGGTTTTAAGCAGAGGTTGGATGGCCATTTTTTGGCTGTGATAGCAGGGGGTTGGACTAGATGACCCTTGGGAATCCAATAATCCCAACAATTCTATAAATCCACCCTAAGCAAGGGTGTCTGTTACAGCTAAACAAGCCCTCCTGCAACTCTATTGTTCTATTACTCTCTCTAATTTTTTTATCCATGGCAAAGCACTAAGCAAACGGCTCTTCATTGAATTATCCTTTTCATCCTGCTTGGAATTCACCTTCCGTACGAAAAGGGGGAGTGGGGGGGCAATCTTCCGCTTGCGAGAATATTAAAATCTCATCATTCGCTATTCAGTTATTGTTTTCTCATTATAGATGTGTTTATTTTTAAGTCGCTTGCGCAGAATTGGGAGTTTGTTTTAAATACTAAGCATAGTTTGTTGTTATTTTTTCTTAGGCGGAATGAAAAATGCAAGGTTTTTTCTAATAGGACCTTCTTATAGGCATTCAGCGAGAGTGAGCCAAATCCCAGGGATTTTAAATTGCAAAGGTAAGTGGCAAATCAAATCAAATAAATAAAAAATAAACACAAGCTGCAGATGAACTAAATACCAAATGTTATTCTAACAGCAGCTCAGCATAACATCTCACGTACCACAATCTCCTTTGAAGGTCTCATGTCTTTGGAAATGGGTTGATGTTTTTTTTAATCATTCCTGCCTCTGAATACAATGAAAATTCAGGGCTAGCCGAACTTTTTGTTGTCTACATTCTGGTTAACGGCTAGGTTAGATTACGGCAATGTGTTACATGTGGGGCTATCTTTGAAGACGGTCCAGAAACTTCTGCTGGTGCAGAATTGCTCACTAGGGCAAGATGCTCTGAACATATAGTGCTCTGAGAGTTCTACCTCTCTTTCAAATCAGAACCAGTGAAGGCAGTGAAGGTCCTGTGTGAGTGTCTGGAGGCGGTTGGAAGATGAATGGTGGGCTGAGGTTGAATCCTGACAAGACAGAAGTACTGCTTTTGGGGACAGGGGAGAGGCAGGTGTGGGGGACTCCCTGGTCCTGAATGGGGCAACCGTGCCCCTGAAGGACCAGGTGTCAGCCTGGGAGTCATTTTGGACTCACAGCTGTCCATGGAGGTGCAGGTCAATTCTGTGTCCAGGGCAGCTGTCTACCAGCTCCATCTGGTACGCAGGCTGAGACCCTACCTGCCCGCGGACTGTCTCGCCAGAGTGGTGCATGCTCTAGTTATCTCTCACTTGAACTACTGCAATGCGCTCTATGTGGGGCTTCTCAAAGCACACCTTTGAAGGTGACACAGAAACCAACTAATCCAGAATGCAGCAGCTAGACTGGTGAATGGGAGCGGCCACCAAGACCATATAACAATGGTCCTGAAAGATCTTCATTGGCTCCCAGTACGATTCCGAGCACAATTCAAGGTGTTGGTGCTGACCTTCTAAGCCCTAAACGGTCTCGGCCCAGTAGACCTGAAGGAGGGTCTCCACCCCCATTGTTCAGCCCAGACACTGAGGTCCAGCTGCAAGGGCCTTCTGGCGGTTCCCTCCCTACAATAAGTGAGGTTACAGGGAACTTCTCGATAGCAGCACCCGCCCTGTGGAATGCCCTTCCATCAGATGTCAAGGAAAGAAACAACTATCTGACTTTTAGAAGACATCTGAAGGCAGCCCTGTTTAGGGAAGTTTTTAATGTTTGATGTTTTATCGTGTTTTTAATATTCTGTTGGGAGCCTCTTGGAGTGGCTGGGGACACCCAGCCAGATGGCGGGGTGTAAATAATAAATTATTATTATTATTATTATTATTATTATTATTATTATTATTATTATTATTATACCAATCCTGCTCCCAATTGGTTTCCAGGCCCAATTCAAAGTGCTGGTCTTAAATTATGTTTCTCTAGAATTCTGAGGGGGCGCAACCGGTGCCCTCATGACAGGCTCTCTCTCCAAGGCCACATATGCCTAGTCACTGTGTTAACCATAGCAAGTCTTTCAAATGTTACCTGACACAGTCACTATGCTTAAAGCCTATAGGCTTAAGGACTATAAGCTCACTTTTTTATGGAGGTTGCAGTTCTCAGGGCAATGGCCTCTGCATCTGCTATCTATATGGTGCAACTGCAAATCATGGCAAGCAAAATAAGGTCATACGAACCCATTTCCTCTAATGATGTGAGTTATTTCATTGGTGCTTTTTTATATGCAGAATTTGAGCTGAATTATACTGATTTGGAAGCCACGGGAACTTACTGGCAAGTAATCAAACCCATATTAGGACCGGCTTGTGACGGTACGTAAGAACAGCTGGTTGGTTATGATCACACAAATACAGTGGAACCTCGGTTTATGAACACCTCGGTTTACGGATTTTTGGTTTACGAACGCCGTGGACCCATCTGGAATGCATTAATTCACTTTCTATTACTTTCAATGGGAAAGTTCGCTTCAGTTTATGAACACTTCAGTTTATGAACAGACTTCCGGAACCAATTACACCCATGCTTCGGGTTAAGTACGCTTCAGGTTGAGTACTCCGCGGACCCGTCTGGAACGGATTAATCCACTTTCCATTACTTTCAATGGGAAAGTTTGCTTCAGTTTATGAACGCTTCAGTTTAAGTACTCCGCAGACTGTCTGGAACAGATTAATCCACTTTCCATTAATTTCAATGGGAAAGTTCGCTTCAGTTTATGAACAGACTTCTGGAACCAATTGTGTTCATAAACCGAGGTACCACTGTAGGACTAATCCAATAAATTGTTGAATTATTCTGATTTGAGAGCCATGGGAACTTTGGGGCAAATAATCAGAACCATCTTTGGGGTAGCTGGTAATAGTGTATAACAGCAGCTGACTCGCTGACTGGTGGATATCACTCAGATCTGGTGGATATCACTCAGACATGTTGGCATGTCCAACCAGTCGATCGCGATCTACTGGTCGATGGCGGGATGTCCCTGGTCGATCCTGGTCGAGAGCTTAACAACTTTGGGTCAAGCCTCCCCCCCAAAAACTCAACCATTTTGGTCTATCCAATGGGTAGATCACGGCTAGTTTTTTATAGTGGGAGTAGATCGCAGTCTCTTGGGAGTTGGACGTGCCTTGCTGTAACGCATTAGCCATCAAATTCACCCTGGGGAGAGAAGGGAGAAGAGAGAAGCATTGCAACGCCATCCCATTCATACTATGATTCCTGATTGGCTGGCTTCACCCGTTTGATTAATCCAGGAAGGAGGAAGTCTCAGCCAGGGGATGCAAACAGGATTAGACCCAAACAGGATTAAAGAGCATACTGGCATAATAACAAATTACATGTAGGTAGCCGTGTTGGTCTGACATAGTCGAAACAAAATTAAAAAATTCCTTCCAGCAGCACCTTAGAGACCAACTAAGTTTGTCATAGGTATGAGCTTTCATGTGCATGCACACTTCTTCAGATACACTGAAGCAGAAGTCCCCAGACGCTTATATATAGTCAGATGGTGGGGGGGAGGTATTACTCAGAAGGGTGGGTGATTGACAGACTGATAGCTGTTGATGACCATTAACGACTGCAAGTCAATCATACCTATGGAAGCTCATACCTATGACAAACTTAGTTGGTCTCTAAGGTGCTGCTGGAAGGAATTTTTTAATTTTATAATAACAAATTGTTTGGGGAAAATATTTCTGTCCCATTTGGGGACTTAATTTTGAAACAGAAACTGGGTGGGGTGGGGTGGGGATATTGCCAGTGGAACCCATGGCTGGACAAATGGAGGAAGAGATTAAGTAGATAGAGAAAGGGTTTTTTTATTTAAAAAAATCAAAAACAAAAAACCACATTTTTTGCAATATTTAATGGCCAAAAGTGGATCCCGACTTGCAGGTTGGAGGCGAAAGTGGTCCTCCGGTTTGCAAAATGGTAAGGACCCTGCCTCTAATCACCATTTACAAAGCACAGCTGCCAACGCAGAGCCAGGAGGAATCTTCATTAATCAGGAATTCAATTAAGTTGAATAGTCATTATTAATTTTATAGGCATTACGTCTAAGGGAAGCCGGAGCAAAGGATGGGATCCGGGAGCCGTTCCGTCAGTTGACGCCCCGGGTCAGAGTCAGGGAGGCAGCGCTGTCTGGCCAGTTGAGATATTAATGAGATGCCTTTAGGTGCAAATGATAGTTTAAGAGGTGTTACTTAATGGCAGCGCACCTGGTTACAAACACCCACACGCCGCCGTGCGCCTCTCCTGGAGAGCTGTCCTCCTTGTTAGAAGAAGTAATTAGAATGTAGGAACACTCGCTTTGACACTTTAATAAAGTGCCTGGCGTCATCAATTTGGTATTTAATAAAAATAACATGGAACATTCATTGCATTTTGTACAGCGTTATATGTTTTTTTAAAATAAAACAAACCTCCAATTTTAAGGAATCGGGGTAACTCTTCTTCTGCAGTGTCTCGGGGAGCCCAAAATCAGTGGCGAGTTTGCTTTGAACTGCAAGACGTGGGAAACAGGCGGTGGTTGGGAGCTGCTGGGTCAAAGGAACACAGGAAGCTACTTACACCAAGTCAGGCACAACACTCACAACCCCATGTTTGAAGAAAAGGCATCAATGATGTGATATTTGTAGAGGAGTCCAAGGTGATCAAGAGTCTGGAAGCCAAGCCTTATGAGGAATGGTTGAGGGAGTTGGGACTGTTTAGCCTGGGAAAGAGGAGACTTGAGAAGAGAAAGGACAGTCGTCTTCAAATATCTCAAGGGCTGTCCCATGGAAGATGTAGCAAGCTTTTTTTCTCCTGCTCTGGAGTGTAGGACTCGAATCAGTGGCTTCAACTTACAAGAAAGGAGATTCCAGCTAAACATCAGGAAGAGCTTTCTGACAGTAAGAACTGTTTGGCAGTGGAATTTGCTACCAAGGAGTGTGGTGGAGTCTCCTTCTTTGGAGGTCTTTAAGCAGAGGCTTGACAGGCATATTTCAGGAATGCTTTGATGGTGTTTCCTGCTTGGCAGGGGGTTGGACTGGATGGCCCTAGTGGTCTCTTCCAACTCTACGATTCTATGATTCTATGTCATGGATGCTTTAGTTGAGATTCCTGCATTGCAGGGGGTTGGACTAGATGACTCTTGGGGGCCCTTCCAACTCTACAATTCTATGATTCTAGAATCATAGGAGGTTTGGGGGTTGTCCTCCCCTGGTAGCACCTCCCTTGTGGTAAGTTAAGGTAAGGGTAAAGGTAAGGGTAAAGGACTGAGAGGCAAGGTGGTGTAGTGGTTAGAGTGTTGTACTAAGACCTGGGAGACCAGGGTTCAAATCCTCACTCAGCCATGAAGCTCACTTGGGGCAGCTGCTGCCTCATAGCCTAACCCACATCACAGGGCTGTTGCGAAGATTATGTGGGGAGGAGGGAAATTATGTATGCCACCTTTATTATTATTAATTCGATTTATATACTGCCCTTTATCTTGAACTCCTTTGAGGAACTCCAAGGAGTTCAAGATAAATGGCAGTATAGGATTAAAATAAAATAAAATAAAAAATAAAAGGGCAGTAAAATAAAATAAAAATAAAAGGGCAATAAAGGATTAAAATAAAATATCAAATTATCTCATATAAGGAAGGCAGGGGGGAACTGTGGGGCCATAAGAGACCTGCTATTGATCTGGTAACAACTGATAAATCAAATCATGACATGCCTTCCCACCTCACCCCACCCCCCTGTGCACCCAAAGGACCCCCACCCGCAGATCTTTGCATCAAGGCACCCAAGTGCTTCATTGCTCTGCCATTGGGTCCTTCCTACCAGAGCAGGAATATAGTACCTGCTGCCTTTCTGCAGCAGGTAGGATAGAATCAACAGCATTTCCTTAAAGGAGGCTGCCTGTTGCACCTCTGTATGTCATGACACTTCCCATCGGACAACGCATCCAGATCAGGGGCTCGTGCAGAAGCTGTGTCAGTTGGAGTCCTCCAGGAGGATTAGGAGAGCAGAGCAAGAAATTGGCTCAGGAAGCAGAACCACGGACAGCTCCAAGTTGGGTGGTCAGGTGTCAGGGGGAGCAGGAGAGACACTTACTCTCTTCAGCTGTTAAGGTATATAGCATTCTTCCTTCCAGGGAAGTAATCCCCATTGAACTGAGAAGGATTTACTCCTGAGTAAACACACAGAAGTTTGCACTGTAAGCCGCTATCTACTATTATTTCACCCACTGCTGTTGCCTGGGGCGTATTTTGAAGGAAGGACTGTGGAGCAGTGAATAGAGCTTTACATGCAGAAGATCCCGGGTTCAATTCCTGGCATCTCCAGATAGGGCTGGGAGACCCCTGTCTGAAGCCCTAGAAAGCCCTGCCTCTCAGTGTAGGCCATCCTGAACTGGATGAAACCCAGGATCTGACTAAGCATAAGGCAGCTTCGTCCTACATTCCTACGCTCTGTGTTCCCAAATCTGCTCCTGCTCTTTTGAGTCCACTGTGCGGTTCATATATATCTGCAGATCCTATAGAGCACCTTCAATCATCAGTGATCTCCTCTCTTAAACCCAGATGCCAACTTTGCTGCCACATACACCCAGACAACACCATTACTGGCCCCAACAACATCCAACATACCATCTCAGGACTATTTAATTGCTCATCCTCTAACATTGTGTATGCCATCAAATGCCAACAGTGCCCTTCAGCTCTCTATATTGGACAAACAGGCCAAACCCTACGCCAAAGGATAAATGGACATAAATCTGACATCAGGAACCAGAAGACAGAAAAACCAGTAGGAGAACACTTCAATCTCCCAGGACATTCTATACAAGATCTCAAAGTAGCTGTCTTACTACAAAAGAATTTCAGAAATAGACTGGAAAGAGAAGTTGCTGAATTGCAACTTATCACCAAGCTCAAAACCATGGAGGGACCTGGTTTGAACAGAGATATCGGATTCTTATCTCATTATACATGATAAGCGATCTTCAGCCATCTCAACCCTTGCTTTTTCATGCAAAACCATTTGCAGTCGTTTGCGGTCATCAACAGCTATCAGTCAGTCAATCACCCATTTCCACCACCCTTCTGAGTGATCCCCCCTCCCCATCCCCACCCCTCCCCACCCCTTCTCTACATAAGTGCCTGGAAACTTCCATTTCACTGTATCTGAAGAAGTGTGCATGCACACGAAAGCTCATACCAAAATAAAAACTTAGTTGGTCTTTAAGGTGCTACTGAAGGAATTTTTTTATTTTACTCCTCTCTTAAAGGAAGCTAGCCCTGAGTAGGGCTTCTCCGGGAGCATTTCTTTCTCTCACCACCCAGGGAAGTGGAGAGCCTGCGAAAATACAGAACTGGGTTCTGATTCAGGACAGATAAAGTGTTGATGTCTAAGGGTTTGTGAATACAGATTCTTCTTCTTCTTTAGCGATCACTCGTAGCCGTAGACTTACGAATGTGTGTTCGGGACGCATTAAATTTGTAAGCAGAGGTACCACTGTATATTGTAAACTGCCTTGTGATCCTTGGAGAAAGGTCAGTATAAAAATGGATAAATAATAATATTAATATCTGAATACCAGTTCTTGGAACCTGCAGGAGGGAAGAGCTGCTGCGGCGGCGGCGCTCGGCTGCTGCTTGCAAGTTTTCTACAGGCACCTACAGGCCACTATGAGAACAGGAAGCTGAGCTAGATGGGCCATTGGCCTGATCCAGCAAGCTCTTCTTAGGTCTGATGGGATAAAATGTGTCTCCCTTCAATGAATGGATAGAAGATATGGATAAACTCACAACACCTGAACGAGTTGCGTATAAACGTAGACTTGTCATGGACAAATTCAATAACATTTGGAGATCATTTGTATAAACACTGTATTAAGGAAAAGTTTAGGGTAAGTATAAAAAGAATCTTGTAAGTTTATAAATGTTCTTTTCTTCCCTTTTCTTCTTCTTTTGTCTTATAATTCTTTTTATTTTTAAAATAAAGAACACACACACACACATTTACGAAGGTTTTAAGGGGATAATAGTGTCCCTCTGCCAAAGAAAATTTTGTGGTGACACATGGCTAGAAAGAAACAGTGGCAACTTGCTCTTTGTGTGCTGGAAGAAGAGGCAGGGAATGCCAATCTAATAAGGCAAAGCCGCAATAACCGTTATAATTAATTTAAGCAAGAGGCCTTATGATGAAACGACACCCAATGCATTCCTCTCCCATCCAAGAGCCAGGCTCATTTTTCCAGTTAAGCTATGGGCTGTGCTAAAGAGAGTCGGAAATTGTGGGGGAGAAGAGGTATTTCAATATTTCATATAATTTCATATACCTTCTAATATCTCTCCTGCTAATTTCATTATGCAACATAGTCAGCACAAGTGATATAATTATTGAAAAGTAATTTCGCAATAAATGGATTTAAATGTGTTCGAGCCCACGGTAAATTCAATCTCTCTCCAAGAGGTGGATGGTTCAGGCTGGAAGGAGGGAGCCAGGATGGTGCAGGGTGAAATTTGAGGCTGCCTCCGTGTCCCATGTCGGGGCTCTAATTACACCAACTAATAACATCCACTTTAGATGGCGACTGATCACCAGATAAGCTTCTTCCTCCCCCACCATCACCCTCCTGCAATGAAATTTCCTCCTCCGCAATCTCCTCTACACTCTTGAATTAAGTCTCATTTGCTGGCCAGTTCTGAGAATATCTCTTGGGTTACTGGTAGCTGGTTGGCCCTGCTCTTTTGGCCAACTCCCTGACAGCCATCGGAACACAGAGTTGGAACTCCATTGATGTGGGAAACGTTGGCCCTGCAGATACTGCTGGACTACAACTCCCAGCATTCCTGGTCACATCTGTCACTGGTATAGTTCAGCCCTGTGCTCACTACAGGAACCAGCAGCAGAAAAGAAAAGAAAAAGCATACAATTTAAATGCAAACTTTCCATGCATTCCCAGGAACACAGGAAGCCGGCTTTCCCGGAGTCAGGCCATCAAGCTCACTTCTTTTTTGGACAATCTGTCTGGAAGATATTTGTATTGCGAAGAGTTAGTGATCTGACATGGTTATCCTTCCTTTCCCCTGTTCCTTCCTTTTGTCGATCTCTTGTTCAGCTCTTTGATGGCGAGAATAATAATGATGATAATAATAATAATAATAATAATAATAATAATAATAATAATAAATTTTATTTATACCCCGCCCTTCCCAGTCAAGACCGGGCTCAGGGCGGCTAACAACAAATAATATCAACACAAGTATAAAAGAAACAATTCAATTAAAACGCAGATTAATACAATGTTAAAATTCAATTTTAAAATAAAAAATCTACGAATAAGATAAAACCATTATGAAATAAAACCTTAGGGGAGGGTAACCGTGGGGTCAGACTGCGTCAGTCCGAAGACCAAACGGAACAGCTCTGTCTTGCAGGCCCCACGAAAAGATGACAAATCCTGCAGGGCCCTA
This sequence comes from Zootoca vivipara, assembly GCF_965207765.1. Classification (NCBI taxonomy): domain Eukaryota; kingdom Metazoa; phylum Chordata; class Lepidosauria; order Squamata; family Lacertidae; genus Zootoca; species Zootoca vivipara. The sequence continues at coordinate 49,255,061 of NC_142596.1, forward strand.
GTCTCCTGGGACAGAGCGTTCCACCAGGTCGGGGCCAGTACTGAGAAGGCCCTGGTCCTGGTCGAGGCCAGCCTAACCACCTTGTGACTCGGGATCTCCAATATGTTATTATTTGTGGACCTTAATGTCCTCTGTGGGTCATACCGGGAAAGGCAGTCCCGTAGGTATAGCCTTTAATGTTCTAATATGTTGGAAGGAAGCGATAGTGAGGAGTACCTTCTTTGATGTTAGACATTGTTTCGAGAAAGTGAGGCATTGGGAGAGAGTGGCTAAGGAATAATCTGCACTAGCCAGTAATGACTGCATTACTGCACATGGCTAGTCAGGCGAGCCACACGGGCTATCTATTTAGCTATGTCTAAATCGGATGGTGTTGGGCATAGTTTGGGAGAAGCCTGTGCACGGACTGGTGGCCATGGGGTCGTGCAAACTGAGGCTACCTGGGGGAGTCACTTCGCCGCTTCTTGAGGGCTTCCAAGTGGCAGGTTGAAGTGCTTGCTTGGCAATGTAATATTGCTTGCTGTTTAGAATAAAATCTTAAATCTTCTCACTCACTTGTTCTTTTTTTGTGGGGGATGTAATCCACTAAGAGCAGTCAAGTACAACATTCCCTGTAATCCTAGAGAAGACATGCGAGGGAATGTTTGGTTCAGCCAGTCGAAAACTTCCTGTTTCCTCCTGGCTGGAACATCCTTCCTTTGCATGTGACTAGAGGTGGGCGTGAGTTTACCTGTCTTTGTGGAAATGTTCAGGGAGCCAGGAGAGGATGTTGTTGTTGTTGTTGTTGTTGTTGTTGTTGTTGTTGTTTAGTCATGTCCGACTCTTCGTGACCCCATGGACCAGAGCACGCCAGGCTCTGGCATATATCCTCAGGAGAGGATATATTGTTTATTAATATCCTTCCTAACTTGCGCTAGCAAGTTCCTTTACTTAGCAGAGTTTACATTCCCCCTCTAACGCACAGCAGATAGCTGGTTGCAGGCTTGAGTAAGCCTCTCACTATTTTATACAATTCAGTATTGAATTATATATTCCGGGTAAGGACCCTTTTATCCCAGGTTGTGATAGGCTGTTGCAGCGAATGCTCAAAATGGACCATATCCCTGCTCTCCGTTTTAGTCTGATCCAGGTCTGTGGCTCAATTAACCTTTTATTAAAATTGCATTCCTGTATGTGCCAATTCAGAAATATGCCTGAGTTCAATGGGACTTACTTCCAGGTACCTGAGGGGCGTGGGTGGCACTGTGGTCTAAACCACTGAGCTTCTTGGGCTTGCCGATCAGAAGGTCGGCGGTTCGAATCCCTGTGACGGGCTGAGCTCCTGTTGCTCGTTCCCAGCTCCTGCCAACCTAGCAGTTCGAAAGCACATCAAAGTGCAAGTAAATAAATACGCACCACTGCGCAGGAAGGTAAACAGCATTGTCGCGCACTCTGGTTTCTGTCATGGTGTCCCATTGCACCAAAAGCGGTTTAGTCATCCTGGCCACATGACCCAGAAAGCTGTCTGCAGGCAAACGCCAGCTCCCTCGGCCTGAAAGCTAAATGAGCGCCACAACCCCATAGTCACCTTGGACTGGACTTAACTGTCCAGGAGTCCTTTACCTTTACCTTTCTACTTCCAGGTAACTGGATACTGGATTGCACTATATGTCTGAGATGGTATACATACCCTCCAACATTTATTGGATGAAAATAGGGACGTTCTGGTCAGCAGCAACCACAACAACCACAACAGCAAGGTGGCCCCAACCACTCTGAACAGCTTCCAATATATATGAAAACATAACAAAACATTAAACATTCAAAAACTATACTGGGGGCTGCCTACAGATGTCTTCTAAAGGCTGTATAGTTACTTATCTCCTTGATTCAGGATTCACATAACTCCAGTGGCATAGCAAGGGGGGGTCAATGGGGGCGTGTCGCCCTGGGTGCCACCCTGGAGGGGGGGTGACACTCGGCGCCGCCACTGGGGAACATTTTTTTAAAAAAAATTCTGTTGCATATTTTTCAACTGTTCTTATATGTTCTTTCAATGCTGATTTCATATCTGAAGTCAGTTTTGTTCTGTAAGCTCCAGGTTTTTTTGCAATTCATGTTTTTCACTTTTAGCCAGAGCCAAAGCCGTGGGGGGGGGGAGCAAAAAAAATTCGCACCGGGTGCCACCTGGGCTAACTACACCTCTGCATGACTCCATACCCACCAACCTTTCTCCGATGAATGATGACCTAAGGAAAAGTGGGACATTCTGGGATCAAAGCAGAATCCAGGATGGCTTCTGTAAATCTGGGACTGTCATAGAATCATAGAATCATAGAGTTGGAAGAGACCACAAGGGCCATCCAGTCCAACCCCCTGCCAAGCAGGAAATACCATCAAAGCATTCCTGACAGATGGCTGTCAAGCCTCTGCTTAAAGACCTCCAAAGAAGGAGACGACTCCACCACACTCCTTGGTAGCAAATTCCACTGCTAAACAGCTCTTACTGTCAGGAAGTTCCTCCTAAAGTTTACGTGGAATCTTCTTTCTTGTGGTTTGAATCCATTGCTCCGTGTCTGCTTCTCTGGAGCAGCAGAAAACAACCTTTCACCCTCCTCTATATGACATCCTTTTATATATTTGAACATGGCTATCATATCACCCCTTAACCTTCTCTTCTCCAGGCTAAACATACCCAGCTCCCTAAGCTGTTCCTCATAAGGCATCGTTTCCAGGCCTTAGAAAATAGGGACACTTAGAGAGTCTGGGTAAAGCAGTTACCTGAGAGTAGCTCTCATTGAAGGGACCCAGGTGGCGCTGTGGTTAAACCCCTGAGCCTAGGGCTTGCTGATCAGAAGGTCGGCGGTTCGAATCCCTGTGATGGGGTGAGCTCCCGTTGCTCGGTCCCAGCTCCTGCCAACCTAGCAGTTCGAAAGCACGTCAAAATGCAAGTAGATAAATAGGAACCGCTACAGCAGGAAGGTAAACGGTGTTTCCATGTGCTGCTCTGGTTTGCCAGAAGCGGCTTTGTCATGCTGGCCACATGACCTGGAAGCTATACGCCGGCTCCCTCGGCCAATAACGCGAGATGAGTGCGCAACCCCAGAGTCGGTCACGACTGGACCTAATGGTCAGGGGTCCCTTTACCTTTACCTTTAGCTCTCATTGAACATACATAGGTTAGGTGCATCATTAAGTTGATTAATCCATTAACTAAATCTAATTACTTTTGTATGTGGGTGAAAACAGTGCCTCTGAAGTGAGAAGCATCCATTCTTTGTTTTCAGATGATAGATGCACATCAAAGCATGTATTGTCTCGGAAAAGACTTGCCCTCCTGCATGCGAGAGAAGTCAGAGTGTCCCTTCTTAAAATGGCGCTTGCCATCTGGAGTTTATAAAAATACTGTTAATAAAAATAATGTTTGTGTTGTTGATATTATTATTATTATTTTAAAAAAAATCTGCTGCACGTTTTTAATTGATTTAAAACACATGCCATTGATTCCTCTAGCAGTTAGATTCTAACTAGGGATGGAGGAGAAATGTTATCCAGTTCACATTTAAAGGCAACTTCCCTATGAAGAAAAGTTGCAGTGTTGGACATTTCAGTTCAGGAAAAGGTTTAGTGAGAGGTGACACGACAGAAGTTCATAAAATTAGGCATGCCTTGGAGAATGTGGATACAGAAAAGAAATCATGGACAGCCAATGAAGCTGAATGTTGGAGAATTCAGGGCAGATGAAAGAAAAGACTTCCTCACACAGCACTGAGTTAAACCGTGGAACTCCCTGCCACAGGAGGCAGTGAGAGCCACCAACTAGGATGGCTTTAAAAGAGGGTTGGACAAATTCATAGAGAAGGCTGTGAATTGTTACTAGCTATTCCACCAGGCCTATGCAAGCAGTTAAGAATGTATTCTTCCACAATGGTTTATTGATATCTGTTTTTAACTTTTTATGGTTTTATTGTATGGTGTTCTTATCCCTGTGAAACGCTTTGACACATACTTATTGGGACATAACGTACAGAAATATTTTTTATAAATGAACAAATCCTGGGCGCTGAGAGTTGTTAAGAGGCCCCCTCCGCAAGGTGCAATTCAAGCAGAATTGCAGGAGAAACTAGTTCCTGGAATACAGTACTTTGAGGGAAGCCATTATTGTTACAATGACATTGTGGCACTTCCAATGTGTGGTGTGGATGTGCCCTTCCCACGCCCATTAACTTCAATGGATGTGAATAGCTCAGTTGGTTAGAGTGTGGCGCTGATAACGCCAAGGTTGCAGGTTCAATCCCCGCATGGGACAGCTGCATAATTCTGCATTGCAGTGGGTTGGACTAGAATTCAGGGGTCACCAAACTTTTTCAGCAGGGGGCTGGTCCACTGTCCCTCAGACCTTGTGGGGAGCCAGCCTATATATATATATATTTGGGGGGGGGGGAATGAACGAATTGCTATGCCCCACAAATAACCCAGAGATGCATTTTAAATAAAAGGACACATTCTACTCATGTAAAAACACGCTGATTCCCAGACCATCCGCGGGCTGGATTTAGAAGGCAATTGGGCCGGATCCAGCCCCCGGGCCTTAGTTTGCCTATCCATCGACTAGATGATCTTCAAGCTCCCTTCCAACTCTACAATCCTATGATTTCTATGATTCTACCATAGCTGCCAAGTTATCCCTTTTTTAAAGGGATTTTCCCTTATGCTGAATAGGCTTCCTCGCGAGAAAAGGGAAAACTTGGCAGCTATGGATTCTACTCAGAGTAGGATGAACACTGGATATTCCTCCCGCTATGTTCTTTTAATGTTTGAACGTTTTAAGCTGAAGTAAGGGTTCTTGCTTTCGTCTTAGAAACAGGCTTTTAGGAAATGTAATAAACTAGCGAAACTGAACGAGCCAACCGGTGCCCAAAGTGAAATGAGGATGGCCCGATTCACAAGTCACCAGATCCAAACTGTTTATTACTGGGGAAAGAATTTGTAACGCAGACTGACGACAAAACTTTGCGCTGGAAAAATGTTATATTCTCGCCCCGCCAGTGAAAACCCCTTCCATTGCAGCAGCCCCCAATTAACTTTTGTTTGGGGATCCTGTTAATTTCAAAACCAACCCGTCAAAGCTGTATCCGAAACAGTCGTTAAAAAGAAAGGGCTGTGTGTGGTTGTTTCATGTTATGCTACTAATTGCTAAACACTGAGGTGCCTCCTTCCTCTCTGCCCACCTCCACCCCACATCTCTCATATAAGATGCTTTTTCTTATTTTGCAACCTTCACCGCCAAGGCATCCCTACCCGCGTAGGTTTTTTGCTTTTAAAAAGAAAACCTGTAAATGGCAAGATTGTGCAAATAGCACTCGGATCATTTGCATAAAAATTGGTTGCAAAGAGCAATTAGCACTTCATTAATAATCAATGAAGTGCCAATTTACACATTGCCCAAAAGCAAATTGTAAATTCAATTTGGTTGAGGGTGGAGAAACCCAGGCTTGGCAACCGAAGTGGGTGGCTGCCGCAGAGGTCTGCCCAGGCAAGGTTTCAATCCCACCTCCAGTGCGGGTCTGCTTCCGCCTCACTTGAGACACCTTCCTCCGCAAGCCACAAACTCAGTGTCCCCTGGTCGTCTGCTCTTTCTGTAGCCATGCACCAGGATTGCCAGTAGCCCTGCATTCGGATCCAGGAATATGACTTCACCAAGTTGGGGTGGGGAGGGCGGTTCTTTCCCAAAGGGAATCTAAACCAGGAAATCAGGAATGGACGCAAAGCACAAACTTGGTGTTCCCTGATTGTCTGGCAGGGTTTCTTTCTGGAACGGATGCAGAATCAAGAGGATCAAGGGTCTGGAAACCAAGCCTGATGAGGAACTGTTGAAGGAGTTGGGTATGTTTAGCCTGGAAAGGTCCGTATAGTTAAAGCTATGGTTTTCCCAGTCGTGATGTATGGAAGTGAGAGCTGGACCATAAAGAAGGCTGATCACCGAAGAATTGATGCTTTTGAATTATGGTGCTGGAGGAGACTCTTGAGAGCCCCATGGACTGCAAGAAGATCAAACCTCTCCATTCTGAAGGAAATCAACCCTGAGTGCTCACTGGAAGGGCAGATCGTGAAGCTGAGGCTCTAATACTTTGGCCACCTCATGAGAAGAGAAGACTCCCTGGAAAAGACCCTGATGTTAGGAAAGATTGAGGGCACTAGGAGAAGGGGACGACAGAGGACGAGATGGTTGGACAGTGTTCTCGAAGCTACCAACATGAGTTTGACCAAACTGCGGGAGGCAGTGGAAGACAGGAGTGCCTGGCGTGCTCTGGTCCATGGGGTCACAAAGAGTCGGACACGACTAAACAACTAAACAACAACAGCCTGGAAAAGAGGAGCCTGAGATGTGCTAGCCTTCTTTGAATATTTAAAGGGTTGTCACACCGAAGATGGAGCAAGATTGTTCATCGCTCAGTCAGTAGAGCGTGAGACTCTTAATCTCAGGGTCATGAGTTTAAGCCCCACTTCGGGCAAAATATTCCTACACTGCAGAGGGTTGGACTAGATGGCCCTCATGGCCCCTTCCAATTGTATTCTCTGATTCTCCTGCTCTCAAGGACCCGAATCAATGGCTTCAAGTTACAAGAAGGGAGATTCCGACTCAACGTCAGAAAGACCTTTCTGACAGTAGGAGCTGTTCAACAGTAGAACAATCTCCCTCGGGAGATGGTGGACTCTTCTTCATGGGAGATATTTAAGCAGAGGTTGGATGGCCAACTGCCATGGATGCTTTAGCTGAGATTCCTGCATTGCAGGGGGTTGGACTAGATGGCCCTTGGTGCCCCTTGCAACTCTACAGTTCTATGATTTTATGATTCTAGGTTCAGAGGCAATCTGTCTCTGAAGACCAGATCCAAAGGGCAATAAATATTTTTGAGCAGGAGAGGGCTCTCGCCTTCATGTTCTGCTTCTTGTAGACTTCCTGGGAGGCAAACCACTGCCCACAGTTTGAAACCAGGTCTTGGCTAGGTGGGCATAGATTTCAGGACCTCAGAAGTCATGAGTGCTTATTCAGATCCCTGCGTTGCTGGAGGTTGGACTAGATGCCCCTCAGGGTTCCTTCCGACTCTAGCATTCTATGATTCTGAGAGGCCCAAGAGCAGGAGGAAAGGTGGAAGCTTTCTAGGCAGCGTAATAATAAAATAGTTAATAAATCTAAGCGACCATTTAGTTATTGATGAAGTAAGAGGAGCTGTTTAATGTGGAAAACATAAGCAAGATCGATAGGAGAGAACACAAATAACTGAAAACTATTGACACGTAAGTATTTTAAGCCTAACTGCAGCCATATGCATTTTCTGAGGGTATCTCACCTTCTAATAGCACCCTAGAGAAGATGGGGTTAATTGATGCAGCTGTTTACTCGCAGCTCACGTGAGGAATCTCCGGGGGGACCTGTTATTAAACTAAAGTGTTTAATGAAGCACTAAGGAGCGAAGTTCCTAATATCGAAGGAAATTAAATTAAAAAAGAGGAGCAAACTTTTCCCCTTTTTTTCCTCTCCTTCTGACGATGGGTGTTTCAGAGCGATCTTAAGCGTTGCATCCCACAAGTTCCCCAGGGGGAAGTTTGGGGGATGGAAAGAGGAGCCTGTCTTTCACTACCTCGGGAGGGTTCTCCTCTCAAACAAAGAAGGCTGGAACAAATCATATGGAGCAAAGAATGCTATTCAGGCGCAGAAGATGAAGAAAAACACCAGTAGCAGAACTGGGTGCAGGACACAGTTTCCTTTTAAAAAAATAATCAAGTTTCTAGTCCTTATGGATGCAAACATAAGCTCGAAAGTTTCTGTTGAAATATCAGGCACTAGATTGCTGAATTTAAGAGTCAGGTCGTATCTTCATATGTCTCACTAGTGCCTTCCCCAACCTGGTGCCCTCTGGATGTTTTCAACCAACATCTCGTCCAGTGATATTTGAGGGAGCAGGCTAGCAGGCGGGGTCCATTACTTACATCATAGGAGCCTACACAACACAAACCACTGTTGCTGTATGTAAGTTTCATTTTATTTGTTTTTTATCTTTTATTTTGGAAATGTACATCCAGGTGTTTTTTTCCTTTAATTTTTTTGGGGGGGCCCCAAGAGAGTGGGGCCCCTAAGCTATAGCTTGTTTAGCTTATACGTAAACCCGGGACTGCTCATAGCTATTGATAGCCCTCCATGAATTTGACCATTCCTCTTTTAAAACCATCCAGGCTATTGGCCACCCCCCCGCCTCCTATGGGGCCATCACACTGCGTGTTGTGTGATGATGGACTTTCTTTTAATCTGTCATGAAACTTCCAACATTTGGGCTCTGTTGCCTGTGTACTTGGATCAAGGCCCCCATGGCCTTACATTGTCTTGCTCCTCCAGTATCTGGCCGATACCAACCTGTCCTTAATTTTATCCTCTTCCTTTGTCCTACCTTGATGGTCACTTTCATAGAATCATAGAATCGTAGAGTTGGAAGAGACCACAAGGGCCATCCAGTCCAACCCCCTGCCAAGCAGGAAACACCATCAAAGCATTCCTGACATATGGCTGTCAAGCCTCTGCTTAAAGACCTCCAAAGAAGGAGACTCCACCACACTCCTTGGTAGCAAATTCCACTGCCGAACAGCTCTTACTGTCAGGAAGTTCTTTCTAATGTTTAGGTGGAATCTTCTTTCTTGTAGTTTGAATCCATTGCTCCGTGTCCGCTTCTCTGGAGCAGCAGAAAACAATCTTTCTCCCTCCTCTATATGACATCCTTTTATATATTTGAACATGGCTATCATATCACCCCTTAACCTTCTCTTCTCCAGGCTAAACATACCCAGCTCCCTAAGCCGTTCCTCATAAGGCATCGTTTCCAGGCCTTTGACCATTTTGGTTGCCCTCTTCTGGACACGTTCCAGCTTGTCAGTATCCTTCTTGAACTGTGGTGCCCAGAACTGGACACAGTACTCCAGGTGAGGTCTGACCAGAGCAGAATACAGTGGTACTATTACTTCCCTTGATCTAGATGCTATACTCCTATTGATGCAGCCCAGAATTGCATTGGCTTTTTTAGCTGCTGCATCACACTGTTGCCTCACTTTCCTTTTGCAGGGGAGGGGGAGAAGCTGAACACCAGCCTGGCTTTTGACATATGTGGTTCTTTTAATCCTTCTGACGCAGATGGACCACATTTGCTTGTTCCTCACCTCCCAAAATGGCTTAACCCCCTGTTGTTGAGCAAAGGAAGGAAATTCTGGGATGTAAGTCCCCAAAAGACCAGCCCATGTTCACCGTTAATCGCACAACACAAAACCACACACCACAAAGGTGTGGTCTTTGCGATCCATATTCAGAGACTACCCTGCACTCTGAGAAATTGATTCACACCACTGAAAATGATATTACATGTTAAATAGGATGGTAAAGGGGGGGGATTAAAAACCAGGAAAGCAAAGTATGAATTCTGGGCGATGAAGTGGTCGTGATGGCCATTCACTGGAGAATATTTATCACTCCCTTGCAAGTCTGCCTCCTTTTATAATAAATATATTTTAAATAACTAAAGACCCCCTCTGTGGTTCAGTCTCCACTGCACTCCTAGCCTCTTGCTTTGCAAATTCCCCCTCTCCCTTCCTTGTGCTGCCTCTGACAAACCGTGCAATTCTGATGGAAAATTCATTAGCTGGCATCTTCCTCTCCTTTTTAATTTTTCATTTTTTAAAAAAATAATAATAATAAAAAATCCTTTCCCCATTTTCCCAGTCAGCTTCGCGCCTGATCTGTCAGCCTCTTCCATCCTGATTATCTGGAGACGCCAATTTCAAAGAGACATCTTAATAGTGATGTCAACGAATTAATTAGATGTGTTAATGAGCTAAAAGCAACCCAAATTAAATTAATGCAGTAATAAGCACAGACAGCAAAATTAGCTCCAATTTCTGTAAATGATTCTGAACTGTACACAACATCTCATCCTGCTCGAACATTACCATCCCCCAAAGCTAATCAAGAACTCCAGTGCAATTAACTGCTTAATTACAAAACACACACACACAGCTCGTAAGATCCAACAGCAGGAGGGGGTGGGCTGTGGCAGCACGGTGGAGGCAGAAGATTCTCCGAAAGAAATATGAAGGTCTCCCTCTCTCTTTCCAGCCTTGTGGGGTGGCCCTCTCCCCAAAAACAGAGTGTAAAGAAGAGGAGGGAATGGAACCGGGTGGGAGGAGGTCATCCGGCTCCTTCAGCACAAAGATCTGGATTGGATTCTGATGGGTGTCTAATCCTGCCAGGAGCTTCTCATTGCATTGTTCCCTGGCTCAATAACATGGCGGACGGTGAAGAAATCCCTTTGGAGATCATAGAATCAAAGGATCCTAGAGTTGGAAGAGACCACAAGGGCCACCCAGTCCAACCCCCTGCCAAGCAGGAAACACCATCAAAGCATTCCTGACAGATGGCTGTCAAGCCTCTGCTTAAAGACCTCCAAAGAAGGAGACTCCACCCCACTCCTTGGCGGCAAATTCCACTGCCGAACAGCTCTTACTGTCAGGATGTTCTTCCTAATGTTTAGATGGAATCTTATTTCTTGTAGTTTGAATCCATTGCTCTGTGTCCGCTTCTCTGGAGCAGCAGAAAACAACCTTTCTCCCTCCTCTATATGACATCCTTTTATATATTTGAACATGGCTATCATATCAGTCTTCTCTTCTCCAGGCTAAACATACCCAGCTCCCTAAGCCGTTCCTCATAAGGCATTGTTTCCTAGCCTTTGAATCTTCTCAAAACTCCTCAGGTACTTTGCTTCAGGAGGTCACCTGCTCCCCACAGACATTTGCTTCGGGTGGAATTTCCATGGTGACTAAAAAGAAAATGGAGCTGGTGACTGCAAAGCCTTCAGGTTGGTTGGGCCTTGTGTACATATCAAGGTCTTCTGCTTTGGTCAGCTCAAGGGGGCAGGATTTTCTGCCTATGGCATTTGAGCTGCCAGCCTCCATGTCAGGCTCTTTGCTCTAGCTATGCACCTCAGGGTCTCTGAGACTGACAATTCACCCTCCAGGTCTAGACATGGGCTTGGTGGGCAGAGCCTGAGTAGATGATGGGAGGGACCAGAGCCACGCTTTCTTTCATGACGTAGGGGAAAGTAGGCTTCTTAATGCACATTGAGGAAGAATTAAAGAACCTTTAAATGAGGGTGAAAGAGGAGAGCGCAAAATATGGTCTGAAGCTCAACATCAAAAAAACCAAGATCATGGCCCATCATCAGTCCCATCACCTCCTGGCAAATAGAAGGGGAAGAAATGGAGGCAGTGAGAGATTTTACTTTCTTGGGCTCCTTGATCACTGCAGATGGTGACAGCAGTCACAAAATTAAAAGACGCCTGCTTCTTGGGAGAAAAGCAATGACAAACCTAGACAGCATCTTAAAAAGCAGAGACATCACCTTGCCGACAAAGGTCCGTATAGTTAAAGCTATGGTTCTCCCAGTAGTGATGTATGGAAGTGAGAGCTGGACCATCAAGAAGGCTGATCGCCGAAGAATTGATGCTTTTGAATTATGGTGCTGGAGGAGACTCTTGAGAGTCCCATGGACTGCAAGAAGATCAAACCTATCCATTCTTAAGGAAATCAGCCCTGAGTGCTCAATGGAAGGACAGATCCTGAAGCTGAGGCTCCAATACTTTGGCCACCTCATGAGAAGAGAAGACTCCCTGGAAAAGATCCTGATGTTGGGAAAGATGGAGGGCACTAGGAGAAGGGGATGACGGAGGATGAGATGGTTGGACAGTGTTCTCGAAGCTACGAACATGAGTTTGACCAATCGGGTCACAAAGAGTCAGACACGACTAAACGACTAAACAACAAAACAATGCACATTGAACAACCATGAGATTGGTCACAGCTCAAAAATCCATGGCAACCACTGATGCGATCCTCCTGAGAGCTATTGATGGGTGTTTGTGCAATGCTTGGACACGTTCTGCCCCTTCTGCTCTCTTTGCAGAAGGATTCCTCTTTGCAGAGGAATCTTTTCCCCATGAAGGAAGAGTGACCCAATGAAGGAAAAGTCAACCAATAATGGGTGGAGCCAGAGCAGATGGTGAGAGGGGCCAGGGACCAAAGTGGATGGGGTTTCAGCACTGTAGGGTTGTATAGCTTGGGGTGAGGAATGGGGTGCATGTCTAGATGTTGTCGGACTACATTTCCCATCAGCCCTAGCTAGCACGGCCAAGAGTCATGGAGGATGGGAGTTGGAGTCCAACCATTTCTGAACCTTCTTGGCTACCCACGGCATAGCTCTTTCCCTCTGTGTGCCAGAGTTCAGTGGAAGAGTCCGCCTTGCGAGCAGAAGGTCCCAGGTTCAAGCCCCAGTATCTCCAGGTAGGACTGAGAGAAATCCCTGCTTTGAAATTGTAGGGGTTGGACTGGATGACCCTTGGGGTCCCTTCTAACTCTACAATTCTATGAAATCTTGGAGTACTGTATTGTCAGGGCAGCCAGTACTGAGCTAGATGGACCAGTCTCTTAGTATAAGGCAGCTTCCTGTGTTCCATCCCTCCTCAGCTTCTCTCTCACGCACAAGCACACTCAGGGAATGGAAGATTCCCAGGGGGGCTTCCCAGGCAGCAAAGATGGACTCACAACATCTGGGCACCGAGGGTCACACGAAATGAGTCCAAGAGCTGGAGGTCCCCCACTGCAGCCATTAAGCCTACTCACATGCAACCATCTACAGAGAAAGCAACATTCCCCAACCTGATGTCTTCTTTATTTTCATTATATATATATATATATATATATATATATATATATATATATATATATATATGTAAAGGTAAAGGGACCCCTGACCATTAGGTCCAGTCGTGACCGACTCTGGGGTTGCGCGCTCATCTCGCATTATGGCTGAGGGAGCCAGCGTATAGCTTCCAGGTCATGTGGCCAGCATGACAAAGCCGCTTCTGGCAAACCAGAGCAGCACATGGAAACGCTGTTTACCTTCCCGCTGTAGCGGTTCCTATTTATCTACTTGCATTTTGACATGCTTTCGAACTGCTAGGTTGGCAGGAGCTGGGACCAAGCAACGGGAGCTCACCCCGTCACAGAGATTCGAACCGCCGACCTTCTGATCAGCAAGCCCTAGGCTCAGTGGTTTAACCACAGCGCCACCTGGGTCCCTATATATATATATATATATATATATATATATATATATATATATATATATATATATATACACATATATATACACACACACACACACACACACACACAGTATTTCAAATTTATACATTTCATTAGTTTCACAATCAATTTAACAATTCCAAATTTCAACTTCCTTCCCCCTCTTTCTGCGGTTCCTTAATTTTTTAAAAAATATCTTCTGCAAGCCCAAGTTCATTTAACTTGCTCATGTATTTATCTACTGTAAATATATACTCTTATAAAACTGCAGATTATTTCAATAATCCTGCCAATGATCTTATCTGTTTACAATTTATCTGTAAATATCCAATATAAACCATTTCCATTCTTTTATCGAAAGTTTGCTATCTTATTCTTCTGGTAAGTTCTGCCACTTCTGCATATTCCATAAGTTTTTGTATCCATTCTTCTTTTTCTGGGACTTCTTTCCACTTTGGGGCAAGTAAACATTCTTGCTCCTGTAGTAGCTGATGTTTTCCAGATGTTTTGGACTACAACTCCCATCATCCATAGCTAGCAGGATCAGTGCTTGGGGATGATGGGAGTTGTAGTCCAACAACAGCTGGGGACCTGAGTTTGAGAAACCCTGCGAGATGATCTGACTTAAGGCAGCTTCCCCTCTTCCTTAGTTATTGTGATCCTACCTTAGCTACTGTTTCCAGAGAGGCAGAGCGAGCAGCGGCGGTGCTAGGGCTTTTTGCGCCCTAGGCTAAATCACCTTCTGGCGCCTCCCCCCTGGCACATGCGTCATGACGCATGCACAACGCCGCTGACGCCGCTGCGTCCCATCCATAGGTGGGAGGGCGCTGAGCTCTCATTTTGGCTCACGCGCCTCCCGCCTATGGAGGGGACGCTCTGAGCTTTTCAGCAGCGGCGGTAGCGAGTGAGCGGTGGCGGCAGCAGCAACAGCGCCCATAGCTGAAGGTTTCAGGTATGGGCACTGCCGCCACCACCGCCACCGCTCACTCGTTGCTCCTGGCGCTGGCAGCAGCGCGGGCGGCCGGCGGTGGGCAGGCTCGCCAGCGCCCCCTCCATTTCAGGGGCGGAGCCGAGCAGGCGGTGGGCGGTGGGCGGCAGTCGGCGGGCAGGCTCGACAGCGCCCCCTCCATTTCGACGCCCTAGGCCATGGCCTAGTTTGCCTAAATGGAGGCGCCGGCCCTGAGAGCGAGGAGCCTTATCTGGCTAAAATTGGATGTGTAAGTGGCTGGGGCCTGTGGGTGTCTTGATAGGACCCCATATTCTTACCCCCATTGTTGGGGAACTGAATCCATCCTACAATCCATAGATCATTTCACGGCCGTGGAGCAACCTTGTCCCAAGGACCCAAATGTGGCTTTGTGCAAGGGGGGGAGCCCCCATATTTCTGGGCCAGCAAGTCACTGATGGGATCGATCCAACAGGCCACCCACCCCACCTTCAGCATCATAATGATTTGATGCTCGTAGAGTTATTAGTTTGTTTAGCAAGTGAGGAATATTTGAGATAATGACACGGGTCGAGATTGGCTGCGATAAATAAAATCTCCCCATTTCGCTCTCTTTTTCCTCCCTCGCCCCCCCGTCCCTCCACCTTTTTTTTATTGCAATTAGTTCAGTCTGTTAATAAGCAAAGGATATTTTTAGTTAATTTCAGTTCCAGTTAATTGATTCAGAAGCGAAACCCGGCAACTGAGTTAATTGATCCATGCATCTTACACAGTAACGGCAAGTCACTCCCTTGGCAACTGTCACTGCCGGGACCCATAAAGAGAAGATGAAAACATTGGATAGGGAGCCCATAAAAACACTAGCGGGTATTGCAGGAGGTTGGGGCGGGGGGGGGGGGCGAGGAGCAGTGGAAAACCAGGACGTGGAGCCTTCTAGCACATGGTGGGGAATGAGCTGGGAGGACCGGAACGCCATTGTTTCAAGGAACTCATGAAAACCACCATTTCCCTCTACTGCATGCGCGGGTCTCGTGATTTCTGATGAGCTGTGAATGTGGCATCTCCATGCCATTACAAATCACGGGCACCCAGACCTCTTCATCCATTCAGTATATGCCTCTGAATAGCTGCTGCCCGGGGATGGTAACTGGGAAGAGCTTTGCCTTGCTCAGGCCCTGTTTGTGGGGCTCATAAAAGAGGCGCCCAGTTGGCCACCACAGAAACCAACTCCTCGGGGCTGAGATACCTTCACACCCCTCCCCAATAAAATATTTGAGGGGGTCGGGTCCCTGCAAAGTTGATGGGCATTGGGTGAGCATGTGCTGTGTCTTGCGATTGATTAAGCGGGGCGGGGCCAACCTGCCCTCCCGATATTTTATTCAGGTTGGCACCCCTGTTGGCCACGGTGAGTTCTAACAGGAGCAGTGGTCAGGGATGATGGGAATTGTAGTCCCAAAGCAGCTGGAGAGGGCCAAGTTTGGCCATGCCTGATTTACTGTATTTATTTTCCCCTGATTTGAACTATAAAATGGTGATTTTCTTGAGTCAAAATGAGAATACAGTACCCCTAAACATTTTTTGGGGGGTGGGGAGCACTGGGTTTGCAAACTGTCCTCCAATATCTTCTCTTGCCTGATGTGAAGGAGGAGGTCATTTCATGTACAAGACTGGTTCCTGAATCTGACCTCAATGCTGTTGACGCAACTCCGCTACAGGATCAGGCCTTCTGGTCATCAAACTAGGTCAGCAGTGTGGAAGAAGGCATGGTCTTGTTCAGGCATAGGCAACCTCGACCCTCCAGATGTTTTTGGTCTACAACTCCCATGATCCCTAGCTAACAGGACCAGTGGTCAGGGATGATGGGAGTTGTAGTCCCAAAACATCTGGAGGGCCGAGGTTGCCTATGCCTGGTCTTGTTGGATGTTCCCCGGTGAAGGAGCCTGGCTGAGTCATCTAAGAGGGATGCAGAGCTTGGGAACTAAGCCAAGGTATCTTCTAAGAAGCTAGGGTGGTGGGGAGGCTACTTGGAGGTCAGGCAACGCAAGCAGAAAGGAATCGTCCGGCATCCTCACATCCTGCTTGCGGGCTTCCCAGAGGCATCTGGCTGGCCAATATGTGAGCACAGGATACAGTACTACGATGGGTCTCTGAGCAATCGCAAAGTGTCTTCAGGAAAAACCATTATTAGGTACTCTCCAAATTTCTCCAAATTGAGCAGAACAGGAAAACCAATCAGTTTTCACCTACGGGTAAGTATCTATCAGACAAGGACATGGGGGACTCGCCTAATGCACAAGTACCTAATGCTTTACTGATTCCCTAGATACAGCTACGGTTGCCATATTTTTATTTTTATTTTAGTGTCCAGTGCTCCCATGCTCATAACAACATTGGCAGACATCAGCAGGAGTTCTCAAGCACCTCTCCCGACACTTAAAAGCATCAGCTGCTGATTTCTTCCAATCAAGCTGCTGTCAGCGGCCCAAGGGCAGGCCGGAGTGGCATTTTCTGGTCAGTTGGCAACCCCAAAACCACCATTCCAGCTCAGTGAAATGCAGATGGGCCCAGGTTTGGGGCAACAGCAGAAGCTTTTGCAACAGACCATGAAGCCGAGCTGAGAAAGCCCTCAAAGAAGGGGAAGATAAGTTTGGATTGGGTGGTGTGGGAAATGAGGAAGAGTTGGACCACCTTGGCAGCGTTGACTGCCCATCAGAGTCACTATGTGACCTTGGGGAAAATTCACCTGTGACTGTTCCATCATCTGTTAAACTGGGATTAGTTCCTGCTTCGTGCAGGATAAAGGCAAGGCTGTTGTTGTTTAGTCATTTAGTTGTGCCCAATTCTTCATGACCCCATGGACCAGAGCACGCCAGGCACTCCTGTCTTCCACTGCCTCCCGCAGTTTGGTCAAACTCATGTTGGTAGCTTCGAGAACACTGTCCAACCATCTCATCCTCTGTCGTCCCCTTCTCCTTGTGCCCTCCATCTTTCCCAACATCAGGGACTTTTCCAGGGAGTCTTCTCTTCTCATGAGGTGGCCAAAGTATTGGAGCCTCAGCTTCAGGATCTGTCCTTCCAGTGAGCACTCGGGGCTGATTTCCTTCAGAATGGATAGGTTTGATCTTCTTGCAGTCCATGGGACTCTCAAGAGTCTCCTCCAGCACCAGAATTCAAAAGCATCAACATTTTGGAGATCAGCCTTCTTTATGGTCCAGCTCTCACTTCCATACGTCATTACTGGGAAAACCATAGCTTTAACTCTACGGACCTTTGTCGGCAAGGTGATGTCTCTGCATTGTTAAAAGGCAAGGCTAAATCTCCTCTAATGGTTGCAAGATGATTTTGAGATATTTCCATTAGAGGAGATTTCAGATCACAGAAACATACTGTCTTACAGCAAAGTGTGTGCATGTGTGGGAGGGGGGAATGTCTAACATTCCAAAAATATTTTTTCATCATCGTTTCAGAGAACCGAAGCAGATGGTCACTCTCTTCACGCAGACCAAAATAATTTCCCCCCCTCTCTCGTGACTTTGGGGGAATGAAACCGAAACTTTGCTAGATGGTCAGCCCACAGATGTGGTGTCTGCAATTCTGCAATTGCACTGAGCAAGCAAGGGACTGGTACTGAGAACAGCACTCAGCATCTTTGCATTATGGCTTTTTAAAAGACCAAGCAAACCAAAATTCAAGGGCTTAAGGTGTTAAGGATAGGTTTGAAAATGTAAGCAGGCAAAGTCTGCCAAAACCCTACCCTGTTTCATGAGGGGGTTGGACTTGATGACCTTTGGTACCACATCCAACTCTACAATTCCACGATTCGATGAGCAGTTTGAAAGCTTCAGACCTGAGGTCTAATGGGAATTCT
Source organism: Zootoca vivipara (assembly GCF_965207765.1). Classification (NCBI taxonomy): domain Eukaryota; kingdom Metazoa; phylum Chordata; class Lepidosauria; order Squamata; family Lacertidae; genus Zootoca; species Zootoca vivipara. Next base: position 49,273,040 of record NC_142596.1, read on the forward strand.
ATCGAAAGATGCATTCACAATGCTAGTGATCATTCCATCAGCTTCCTTTGCCTACATATGTATAAGGTTTCTACTAGGGCTAAGCCAATCAGCACTCATTGGCTGTGTCCAAAAAAAGGAAAGAAAAAGAAATTGGCAATGCCTCATTTGCATTGCCCTCTCTTGTGGCACACTTTCTCTCTCTGGACTTAGTGGCATCATTGCAAAGCTCAATATGAATGATTACAAGACATTCTGATACCAACCTTGACCTCTGATTGGCTAGGATATCTGATTGGCTGGGATTGCCCATGTGACCACTTCAGGAAAGCGCTGCCCTTGCTCCTAGTGGGCGCATAGCTGCCAAGTTTTCGCTTTTCTCGCGAGGAAGCCTATTCAGCATAAGGGAAAATCCCTGTAAAAAAGGGATAACTTGGCAGCTATGAGTGGGCGTTGTTTGCCTTCAGTGATGCAATCGCAGCCCCAAATCCAAGCGGCCACTTACCATAGGGATGCCATTGCATTTTCTACAGGGTCCCTGATTGGCTGGGATGAGCCATGTGTCTAGTTGGGAAAGGGGTAAATGAGGACAGAAACGATGCCAAGTAAGCGGAAGAAGAAAGCAGCAGCAAACAAGAGAGAGAGAATAATCTTGCAACTGAAACTTTTTGGGGTGGAACTTTATTACCCTTCTCCAAACCCTGTTTCCAGCTCCCAAATCCAAGCAGGGGTCCTAGTTTAGCACTTGGGGGAAAACTGCTATTGTAGCAGTTTGCCCCTAATGCCTAAGGGAGCAGGGAAGGAAGGAGAGGAGAAAAGCCCTGCTTAAATAATACCACAAATTAGCTACATTTTCAGGCGCGTCCCTTCCATTTGTCTGCATATCGGTGAATTATTTACGGCGCTTTGGCAGGCCCCTATGATCTACAGCGTAATATAGACAAAGCACTTTCTGAAACAGTGGCTAATACATCCCAGTAATATAAGGGGATAATTGTGTGGAGGCAAGACTTGCGTTGGCACGCAGCATACCTACCTCCCTGAGATGGAGGGATTCGCAAACGCTGCTCCCAGGGAGCACACACATAAATCTTCAGACGTGGAGATAAGCAAGGAAAGAAAGGAGCCCTAGAACCATGTTAGCTGAGGCCAAACAATCAGCCAGCTTTACTTATTTACTGTTCCAGTCTAGAACTACAATGTTGACATTGGATATGGGTGGAGAGAGGGTGCTTAAAATAAATTTCTTATTTTTACTTTCTTAAATCGTTAGAGATAGCGGATGGAAAAGAGAGGGCCCCAGAACCATGTTAGCCGAGGCCAAACAATCAACCAGATTTAGCTATTTGCTGTTTCTAGTACTGCAATATTGATATCAAACGTGGGTGGGGAGAAAATGCTTAAAATAAATTTATTCGGCTTACATTTGCATTTACTCAAGTTTATTGGCAACCCATCTTCCGACTCATACAGTTTGCTGTCTCATTTTGGACTGTATCTCAACATAAGTGGGTCTACCTTGCCTGTTCCCGAACTTCAGAGTCAAACTCACAGGTCGCCTTCTAGACAAAAAGAATCCTGACCCTGCCTCCCAAGAAAACTAGACTTCGATTTGGATCCTATGGCATTTAAAACGGGTTGAAGTCAAATCGTTGCCATGGTTTAAACAAACAGGACCCCACCACAAATGTCACTGGGTGGCGTGTTTAGGGTTCTAGCTAGTTCTAGGCTATTCCATTCCATCTTCCCTTTCCCCAGTTTTCCATCCCCACTTCTGCCACCACTACACAGCAGTCCATCAGAAAGCCAGTGGTGGTGTAGTGGTTAGAGCAGGGGTAGGCAACCTAAGGCCCATGGGTTGGATGTGGCCCAATCGCCTTCTCAATCCAGCCTGCGGACGGTCTGGGAACATAGCTGCCAAGTCTCCCGTTTTCCCCGGGAAATCCCCGTTTTTCCAGCTGTTCCTAGCTGAAAAAACTGATTTTTTTGTTTTTTCCTGGTTTATTCTGGTGCGGCGGCCATTTTGGAACTGGGCAAAGCAGCATCAAAAGTCACTTCTGAGCATGTTCCGCCCAGTTCCAAAATGGTGGCAGCACTACTTCCGGTCTGCTATTTCCGGCCCGGTCCCTTATTTCTCTGACAACAACTTGGCAGGTATGTCTGGGAATGTGTCCTTTTATTTAAAATGCATCTCTGGGTTATTTGCGGGGCATAGGAATTCATTCGATACTATTTTTTCAAAATATAGTCCGGCCCGCCACATGGTCTGAGGGACGATGGACCGGCCTACAGCTGAAAAAGGTTGCTGGCCCCTGGGTTAGAGTATCAGTCTAGGACCTGGAAGACCAGAGTTCAAATCCCTCACCCAGCCATGAAGCTCTCTGGTTGCCCTTGGGCCAGTCATTGCCTCTCAGCCTAGCCTACCTCACAGGATTCTTGTGGGGATTAAATGAAGAGGCAGGAGAACCATTTACTCTACCCTGAGCTCCTTGGAGAAACATCTGGGGTATGAATTCAAGACGGAGTTCTCATTGGGCTATTTGAGGAGCTCACACCCCATAGGATTTGTTCCTCTAAATGTTTTAGATCCCCAAGCCCTATTGTACCTGAATGATTCTGTTTCACACCTACATAGGATTCACACTTACATAGCACTATTAGTAAAGAAAGCTTCTTTCTTCGTCTTCTTTGGCGATCCCTCGTAGCCGAGTAAGATTGTCTTCCATAAACACGATTTTAACAATGGGTCCGTAAGTGACTGTGGAGGCCAATTCTGGATCCACACGTCCTTCCACAGTGGGGACATAGGTTTCCGGACGGGAGTTGATCACGGTGAGGGTTTGCCAAGCCAAGCGTGCCTTCCTCTTAGCACGTTTCTCCCTTGCGTCCCTTCTTCAAAGCCCATGGCACCTTTGGTAATATGGGGTACTAGAGTACTATAGGGTATGGATTCTATAGGGTAGGCATGTGTGTGTTTAGCTAGACAGATAGATATGAATGGTTGGGGTGGAGGTTGTAACCAGCTGGATACAGGGTGATATAGGTGATACTACTGTAATCAAAAATTGTGATGGCCAGCGACTCAGGTGGCTTTACAAGGGGATCAGATTAATTCTTGTCTATGCCTTTTCCAGAAAATGTTGGTTTTCCTGTTCCAGAAAAACAACAGCTTTTTTTAAATTGAAACAAGGGGATGTTTGGCCACAAGCCTTGGTCTTCCATTGAAAAATAACAGCTCCCCAAATAACTGCAAGGCATGATTAAGAATTGCTTTAAGGCCTTGGAAAAACCTAGTTGCCCCCTTGCTATTCTGGGAGCCACTTCTTATTATTGACAGGGCTGCCCCTTCAATGCTGTGCCACTGAAGACTCCTAAGTGCAAAATCAAATACTGCCGTGAAATGTTTAGGAGATGCAGCAGTCAGGAAGAGCATCATTGCTGCTCTCCGAGATCAGAGCAGACACAGGAAACTGTGTCCAGACTTCCCAGGAATAAGTCCAGTGCCACCTAGTGACTAAACTACAGAATGACACAGCCAACTCCTGACTCTTTCCAGCAATAACCAAGTCCAGTGCCACCTAGCGACTAAACTATAGAATGACATGATCTGGTGCTCCTGGGTTTGCTTTGCCTCATCTTTCCCATGGAATTGTATCTCCGCATATATTGTCCAGTTAGATCTGAGCAAGACCACCAACAGGGCATCATGCCCCAGAGCAGTGGCATAGCGTGGGCTGCCAGTACCCGGGACAAGGCAAGTATCCTTGGCACTGCCCGCCAATAGGCTGGAAGGAAGGGACAATAGGTCGGCAACCTACCCAGGGGGGCAGCTGCGGTGCCCCATGAGCATCATGCACGGTGGGGAGCAGGACGAGGGATTGGTTGGGAGCGTGGACATTGAGGGGTTTTCTGTGTGAGGAGGCAGGCATGCTATTATTCAATTTTTTATTACTTTCTCCTTTTTGAAATGTTGCGCCCCGAAGAATTTTGCACCCTGTGGCCCTGCCCATGCTATACCCTGCCCCAGCGCTGTGTTTTGCTGCAGGCTGGTTGGTTTTTTTCTCTGTGCCAGAAAGGGTACACAAGCTGGCTTTGGTGGGTGACAGTGTGGAGCCGGACGACGCCTGGTTTGCAACATCGTATGTTATCACCAGCTGTGTATCGTGATATACCGATATATCATGATGTCTAAAATAAGGATGGAGCTATGTAGAGGCGGAAATCTGTCGTACACTCCAGCCCAGTCTTTGCCAGATTTGGCCCCTTAAGTGGAAAAGGTAAAGGTAAAGGGACCCCTATCCGTTAAGTCCAGTCGCGGACGACTCTGGGGTAAAGTGACTCATCTCACTTTACTGGCCGAGGGAGCCAGCGTTTGTCCACAGACAGTTTTTCCGGGTCATGTGGCCAGCATGACTAAGCTGCTTCTGGTGAACCAGAGCAGCGCACGGAAACGCCGTTTACCTTCCCGCTGGAGCGGTCCCTATTTATCCACTTGCACTTGACGTGCTTTCGAACTGCCAGGTTGGCAGGAGCTGGGACCGAACAACCGGAGCTCACCCCATCGCGGGGATTCGAACCGCCAACCTTCTGATCGGCAAGTCCTAGGCAATAGCTGTAGCTACTGGGTCCACTGGGGCAAGCAGAGAACTGCTGCACTAAGCTCAGCCTGTCCATAGCCAGTCATAACCTCCCTATCTTCTTACAACCAAAGCTAGATCTACACAGCTATAAAAAAACGCTCTGCAAAAAAAAAACTGTTATAAAGCTCACAATTGAAAATATCATTGAGTTGCTATTTCAGCTCTACAGCGCCATCTGGTGTCAGAGTGTTATAACACATTTATAACACTGTATTTTGACCAATGTAGCTGAGAGCCTGGTACTGCCTGTCAGCTTCCTCCGCCTTAGTCTCATTGTTGCCCCTTGTAGAACTCAGCAGGGCGGATGGCAAGGTTGGTTCTGCCTATATTCCGCTCTGACGCCACCTACTGTTGGCCTCCCTGCTTTCCACCCTACTAGTTCCAATGGGCCCCAAGACTCCACTGGTGGCCAGTAAACTCAGGATCGCCATAGCACTAGTGGCGTTTGTTGCAACGATTATTTTGTTTCCGTTTCCATTGATCAATGTTATCTTTTATGTTCTGCAAATCTCCCTCTCGCTCACATTTCCCTAACCTCCTGTACAATATCCCTTCCTTTTCACGCCCAATCTCCTTACTGCTCCTTCATGTCATGTCGTTTAAATCACATCCTTAACTTGTAGATTAACAAACCTGTCGTGCTCATAACCTCTTTGCAGCGAAAGAGAAAAACCCCAGCACCCTCTGATCTATGTAAACTGCCGTTAGATGCTGGAATCCTTGATATTAATATCTCTCCTCTCCCTTTTTTTTTGTTTGTGTGTCAATGTTCCCCAGAATTTAATTAAGCAATGTTTTGAGAGCATATTATATATGTTTGAACAATTTCACAGAGCTGACAATATGAGCTATTGACCTGCAGGAGAGGAAGTTAATGCAAGTAAATTCCACAAATGCAGATGCCTGGCTAGGGCCATTTCCGTCTGGAAATACAAAGCCTGCCTCTCTCTCTCTCTCTCTCTCTCTCTCTCTCTCTCTCTCTCTCTCTGACGGGCTTTAATTGGGCAGGTCCTCTTAATTTTGTCATTGTACTTTTAGACGTTGCTAAGGAGCCCCTCGCGATGCAAACGCTGACACAAGCGAAAATAAAAACCGTCCTAGGAAACAATGAGGCGCTGATGGCAGCGACTAATCAGTTGGAGGGGCGCTCCCTGAGCATGGATGAGAGGTTCCTAGCAGTGCCTAATTGTCAGGAGCTGCAAGGAGCTGTGCGCCGGTTGCCTCGTGTGGCGAGCCAAAGAACTGCCGGCTGCAGCCTTTGCAGTGAAGTACCTTCAGGCCCTGGGCTGACCCACACAGGCTGGCCATTGGGTCCGTCCTCCTGGACAGGAAGTAGCAAAAGAGAGCTTCCTGTTCCATCTGGCCCTTTGCTCGAGTTCCATGGTCTTTCCTGGATCCTTGGTTAACCTTTATGGAATGGTCTAGGGTTGCCATATCCCTGGTTCTTCTGGGATTCCGAGGGTGAAATCACAGTTTTCGTGTCTGGATTTTTACTCCTTGAAATACGGCAACCCTAAATTGTGCAGATGTTTCCCAAAATGCATTTTCCCAAGGAAATTTCTTGAGGGTTTTTTGCTGCTCCATCGTCATCATAATTCTTAGAGAAAGGAGGCTATTTTGCAGGATTCTTTCTGGGCAGCTGGGATAGCTCAGTCAGTAGAACATGAGGCTCTTTAATCTCAGGGCCATGGGTTCAAACCCTACCTGGGGCAAAAGATTCCTGTGCTGCAGGGGGTGGCTTCACCCTAGCGGTCCCTTCCAATTCTATTCATTATTATTATTTAAATACTTTTGGGTGGTGGTGGCTGCCATTTTTCTCTCCGCAATGCCCTGGAATGCCACTAGTTGGGGCGATGCAAATGATGCAAAATAGGCGCCAGTCTGTCAACCCTTTGCAAAAGTGGCGGCGGCAGCAACAGCAAAACCAAACCCAAGATGCTTAAGAGAAAAGAGAAAAGAATTTAGATTGCTTTAAAAGAGGACAAATTAATGGAGGAAAGGGCTATCAATGGCTATGCTCTGGCTCCATGGGTCAGAGGCAGTAATGATTCTGAACGCCAGTTGCTGGAAACTACAAGCGATACTACTCTTGTGTTCGAATTATGGTTCCTGAGATCAAGGAGCAGGTTTTCCTCTGTGTTAGGATCCAATCGGATGCCAGTTTGCATCAAGACAGTGGACCGAATCTTTAAAAAGCGCACTGATATTTTGGTTTCTTCGAAGCAACGCCAGGGGCAAGGCTGCTAGTATGTTATAAAAGAGAAGCCAAATATTAGTTTGTTGAGTTTTGTTATGTTTTTAGCCACTGGAGTTTTTCTGCCCTAGGCACCAAAACAGCATTGCCGTCTCTTCTAGAGAGTGCGTAGAACTATTTAACCTCACTTGTACCTGTTTAAACGAAGCTGTTTAATCTTGTTTGTTGCCAATTCTGAGATAAAAAGGGAAGAGAACAAAACAGCTTAAAATGGAAGGTTGAGAAAGATATTCAGAGTGGATCTTCTTGTCATAGAGGCCAGCAGAAATTGATCCCTAGATTACTGTATCCGTCACCACCCCCACAGCAAATGGAACCTGGAACAAAAAAATTACAGTGCTCCAGCCAGCCATGCCCCCTTCTAAATTACCCCATTTCCTTTCCCCTTTTGGGTTTTCCATTCCCCCCATCTGCCCACATATGGGTCACTCACTATTCTGTGACCACTGAGCATGCTCAGTCCTGATCGAGGTGTTTAGGGTCTGCCTATAAGGTTTTCTTCCACTATGTATAGTGTGGAGTAGTGTTTAGGGCAGGGGAGTCCAAAGTGCCCTGAGTGCTCCCTGGAAGGACAGATCGTGAAGCTGAGGCTCCAATACTTTGGCCACCTCATGAGAAGAGAAGAATCCTTGGAAAAGACCCTGATGTTGTGAAAGATTGAGGGCACTAGGAGAAGGGGACGACAGAGGACAAGATGGTTGGACAGTGTTCTCGAAGCTACGAACATGAGTTTGACCAAACTGCGGGAGGCAGTGCAAGACAGGAGTGCCTGGCGTGCTCTGGTCCATGGGGTCACGAAGAGTCGGACACGACTAAACGACTAAACAACAACGTCCAAACTTTTTTCAAGGAGGGCCAGATTTGATGAAGTGAACATGCGTGAGGGCCGTCCAGAGTTGTTCAGCTTTTTTTAGGATTGAAGTTGTTGAGCTTTTTTGTGGATTTCCCCCCAGTGAATAAACTGCCACGGGGGCCGGATTAAATCAACCAGAGGGCCGGATTTGGCCCCCAGACTGGGCTTTGGACATGCCTGGTTTAGAGAGTTGGACTAAGGCATAGGTCGGACTGTCTCTCCAGAGTGGTGCATGCCTTAGTTATCTCTCGCTTGGACTACTGCAATGTGCTCTACGTGGGGCTACCTTTGAAGGTGACCCGGAAACTACAACTAACCCAGAATGCGGCAGCTAGACTGGTGACTGGGAGTGGCCGCCGAGACCACATAACACCGGTCCTGAAAGACCTACATTGGCTCCCGGTACGTTTCCGAGCACAATTCAAAGTGTTGGTGCTGACCTTTAAAGCCCTAAACGGCCTTGGTCCTGTATACCTGAAGGAGCATCTCCTCCCCCATCGTTCTGCCCGGACACTGAGGTCCAGCTCCGAGGGCCTTCTGGCGGTTCCCTCGCTACGAGAAGCCAAGTTACAGGGAACCAGGCAGAGGGCCTTCTCGGTAGTGGCACCCACCCTGTGGAATGCCCTCCCACCAGAGGTCAAAGAGAACAACAACTACCAGACCTTTAGAAGGCATCTCAAGGCAGCCCTGTTTAGGGAAGCTTTTAATGTTTGATGGATTTCTGTACAGTATTTTAATGTTTTGTTGGAAGCCGCCCAGAGTGGCTGAGGGAACCTGGCCAGATGGGCGGGATATAAATAATAAATTATTATTATTATTATTATTATTATTATTATTATTATTATTATTATGGCCCATGTGCTGGATGCAGCCCACAAAGGCCATTTATCCAGCCCATGGACCACCCGTGAACCGAGCCACCCGCTCGGTGAGTCTCCCGGGGACTCGGGGACTTGCTGAGTGGCGCCGAAAATGGCACCTGCGCAGATGCTGGAAATTGCGTCTGTGCAGCTGCAGACATGCACAGAAGCCGGTGCCGTGCTGCCCATGTCCGGGACAACGGAAATGGCTTCTGTGCATGTCCCGCCCATGTCTGCTCCACGGACGATAGTCCATTTGAATCCTCCGGCCCACATCCGGAAAACACTGCCGACGCCTGGACTAACGCCTGGGAGACCAGGGTTTGAATCCCTACTCAACCATGAAGCCCCTTGGATGGCTTTGGACCAGTCACAGTCTCTCGACCTAACCTACCTCACAGGGTTGTTGTTGTGAGGATCAAATGAGTAGTGTAGTGTTTTGAATACTGAACTAAGGCCTAAGTGACTGGGGTTCTAGTCCCCACTGAGCCATAAAGTTCACCTTAGACCAATCACTGTCTCTCTGCCTAACCTACCTCGCAGGGTTGTTGTGTGGATAAAATAGGGAGAGGGAGAACTCCTTCAGTTCTGTGGAGGAAAAAAGAATGTGATACAGACATAGTAAATATGTCCAGCCTCCTTCCAGGCTTCTGAGATTGCAATAGGCCTTGCCTACCCTCACCCCCTTACAAACACGTCCGCTGCAGGCATGAGGGCTAGGAACTTGCTTACACAATGGAACACTAAGATTATCTAGAAGTTGAATTCTGCACTTTGCACCACATCAAGGACTGAATCCCTGCGGTGTTGCTTTGTGCAATAGGCCCTTTGCAAAGTGGGGCCGGGGGGGGGGGGAGAGAGACTCACAGCTCGGGATTTGCACAGCAACAATTCCTCGGAGCTAAAGGGCAGCGATGGCTTGACGGCCAGCGGCTCATCGGATTGTCTTCCAGGAAGGATTGGTGAGCGATTTCTGCCAAACTGGATCAATTACGGGGTGATTGATTGCAGCTGCTTTCTTGACCAAACCGGAGATGCGATTGCAGGCATTTTCTTGAGGCATTAAATCAACTTTTTTTCCTTTTTCTTAAAAAAGAAGAAAAAAAACTAAGGTGGATTCAAGGCAAAAACAAAACAAAAAATACACCCTTTTAGCTTGTGGGGGTGGGTGTTAATCACTCACTGACACATCCTACATTTATTTGTTTTAAAATGGTCAGCACTAGTGTATCCATTTATTGTATTTATTTAACACTTTTCTCCTCTGAATCTCAAAGCAGGTTACTTGGTAGGGAAGAATGGGCATCTCCCTGATCACCCAAAAGGGGTAGAGACTTTTGTAAGCATGCAAATATTCCCTGTAAGAATCGCGTAATTGCATCGTTCTGTCACTAGAGGGGACTAGACTTAACTGTATCTGGGCGGAGCTTCCTGTGTGGATTGTGCCATTATATTGTTTAGTCACTAGGGGGCGCTCGACTTCAGTTGCATCTGGCAGTCGTCCGGAGTTTCCTGCTGTTGTATAGGGAAGATAAAGAAAACGACTAAAGTCCTTGTCTGGCCGCCTGATACGTTCCTCCCGGTGGCAGAGGCGTAGCAAGCCCAGGTGGTACCCGGTGCGGAATTTTTGTTGTCACCCCCCTCCCCCCCCCGGCTCTGGCTCTGGTGAAAAGTGAAAAACATGAACTGCAAAAAAAAAAAACTAGAGGTCACAGAACAAAACTGACTTCAGATATGAAATCAGCATTGAAAGAACATATAAGAACAGTTGAAAATTCTCATGCAACGGGGGGGAATGTTCCCCAGTGGGGGGGTGCCAAGTGTCCCCTCCCCTCCAGGGTGGCACTCGGGGCGACCTGCCCCCCATTGCTCCCCCCCTTGCTACGCTACTGCCCTGACAGTCTCCAAGCTCCAGCAAATCATCTCTTATTTATCTCAGTCCCAGAATGCCCAGCGTGTCAATAATAAAAAAATTAAGACTGTAAGCTTCCACCCACATATCTGGGAGTAAGTACCATTTTATCCTACAGGAACTACTTTTGAGCAGATATGCATAGGACTGCATTGTAAATGATGTAATGATGTATTTCCCCCACAATTCGGGACTATCAAGCCTATATTCCAGGTTGAAGACTATGAAGCTTAGGATGGGAGCAAGCGAGGCAGAGTCAGACCACTGTTACATAAATTTGAAACACTACAATACCACTTTAAACAGTTATGGCTTCCCCCCCAAAATTCTGGGAGCTGTAGTTTCCTAAGAGTGCAGAGAGTTATTAGGACACCCTCCTATTCTCCTCCCAGTGCTACAATTCCCAGGGTTCCCTCTGATGAGGCAATGCTCAACCACTCCGACAACTGTAGCTCTAGGAGGGGAATAGGAGGGTCTCCTAATGACTTTCAGCACCCTCAACAAACTACAGTTCCCAGAATCCTTTGTGGGGTTCTATGACTGTTTGGGCTCCTTGATCACTGCAGATGGTGACAGCAGTCACGAAATAAAAAGATGCCTGCTTCTTGGGAGAAAAGCAATGACAAACCTAGACAGCATCTTAAAAAGCAGAGACATCACCTTGCTGACAAAGGTCCGTAGAGTTAAAGCTATGGTTTTCCCAGTAGTGATGTATGGAAGTGAGAGCAGGACCATAAAGAAGGCCGATCACCGAAGAATTGATGCTTTTGAATTATGGTGCTGGAGGAGACTCTTGAGAGTCCCATGGACTGCAAGAAGATCAAACCTATCCATTCTGAAGGAAATCAGCCCTGAGTGCTCACTGGAAGGACAGATCCTGAAGCTGAGGCTCCAATACTTTGGCCACCTCATGAGAAGAGAAGACTCCCTGGAAAAGACCCTGATGTTGGGAAAGATTGAGGGCACTAGGAGAAGGGGACGATAGAGGACGAGATGGTTGGACAGTGTTCTCGAAGCTACGAACATGAGTTTGACCAAATTTTGGGAGTCAGTGCAAGACAGGAGTGCCTGGCGTGCTCTGGTCCATGGGGTCACGAAGAGTCGGACACGACTAAACGACGACTAAACAACAACAACATGACTGTTTAAAGTAGTATCATAGTGCTTTAAATGTATGGTGTGAACAGGGCCTCAGAGACAGCTTACGACATTCTGGTGCCTGAAGTCAAAACTCCCAGTGCCACCTCCTTCCTTGGTGTTGGTAAAAAATATAACAATGAACTAGAATGATTAACAGTTCGCCATCATTCAATGCCACCACAACATTCGAGGGGGCAAAATCTGGTGGACTGGGGTGGAGCCTATAGGAGACTGGCATGCTGGGGTGAAGCCAGGATTGGGGCTGATGCGTTGTGGGCGGAGCCAAGTCCGATTTGCATGAGCTGGCAGAATATTTGCAGACTTCAGTACTGTCTAGCTTACACCGGGAACACTGGTAAATTGGTGTTGGTTGGAATGGCGAACTTCGACTAAAATGGGTAGCCCGTTGGCTCCCAGTAGCCGTCATCCATAACTGTGGCCTTGAAACTTGTTGAGCTCACTGGAAAGGAGGGAGATGCATAGATTTAAGCTACCTGAAATGTACTGTGATTTTTTTAATTTAAAAACACCCCCAAAGTCTTCAAAATATAGCAGCATGGATATAACAAAACAAAAAAAATCATCCTGTCAAGGGATTCTGGAAAACCCAACTCTTCGACTTTAAGAAACAGAAGGGCGCCATCTGTTGGTGCTCTTTTTCCTTGGTGAATAGCACATGCTCACCTCTCTCCAGGAGAAAGCTCTCAGAAGCAAATAAAAGACACCGTTGCCCTGCAGTTTAAAACTCCTAAACAGTCATTACTTTTTCTTTCACCCCTGCAGTTAAAATCTGGACATCAGATCCTCCAAATTTAGACCCTAGAAACCCAGGGTTGGTTTGTTTTTAATCAGAAAACCACATCTGATAACTCTCTAGAATATAGAGTGAAGTCTTAGAAGTATGGCAGAGCTGCATTCACGGGGCATAATGGCAACAGATAGATAGATCAGAGATGAGGTGTAGCAATAGTGACTTTGACACTAGGGTTATGAATCTTGGCAGCTCCTGATTCAAATTTTGCCTCTTGCAAGATGTGCTAGAAGACCTTGTGCAAGTCTCTTTCTTTCTCTCTCTTCCTCCTTGCCTCAGTCTCTCCATCTGCAGTATGGGGGCTAATACTACTATCTGAATCCTAGGATTTTAGAGTTGGAAGGGATCTCTGACGTTGTTTACTCCAGTGCAGAATCTACACGACCGGGCTGTTGTACGGATTAAAGGTAAAAAGTAAAAGGTAAAGGACCCCTGGACAGTTATGTCCAGTCAAAGGTGACTGGACTCAACCGCTTCTGGCGCAATGGTACACTGTGACCAGTGCCAGAAACGTCATTTACCTTCCCACCACAGTGGTACAAATTTATCTACTCACACTGGCATGCTTTCAAACTGCTAGGTTGGCAGAAGCTGGGACAGAGCAACAGGAGCTCACCCCATTGCGCGGATTCGAACCACCGACCTTCCAATTGGCAAGCCCAAGAGGCTCAGTGGTTTAGACCACAGCGCCACCCACGTCCTATGTATGGATTAGAATTACCGGTAGATGATGCATACAATTTTTTTTTTGAATGATTGTAAGTGCTATGCAAATGCATGCATCACAAACCACACACACACACACACACACACACACACTGCAATCATTGCACATTAATGCAAACATACCTTGTGAGCTGTAGCAGGTGAACTGGCCTGGGCACAGTCTTCTCTTAAGGCAAGCAGAAGGGTCTACGTCCAGTCCCTCGATTCTCCACGTAGGGATTGGATAGAGACCCAACTGTGTAGACAACACTGAGTTAGACAAAGCAGTCTGTCCGAATCTGAGCAACTGTGTCCCTGAAGTGCATTGCAAAGTTCTTACAGCAGGTCTCTGAAAGTGTCAGAGCAACGCTCTCTTGGACAGATGACAAAAGTCCGCCCACCATTCAGAAAAGCTCTTGCTGGACACAGTGCCCCCTTTGATGTGCAGAGTGACATCACCGCCCGCATGTTCTTCTCCGTCCTTCCTATAGAGTTTAAATCTAGACATAACCATATCCCACTGGTTCTGTTTGTTCCAGCAGAGGCAGAGAGGTTTATCAACAGCTATTTATTGTGCCAGCTAAATGGCACCTCCATGTTCAAAAGCAGTCTACCTGTAAATACCAGTTACGGGAGAAGAAAGTTGCCTTTGTGCCCTGCTTTGGGGGTCTTGCCATTGGGGCACCTGGCTGGCCCCAGCAGGAAGCAGGATGTGGGACAAGATAAATGTTTGATTTGATCCATCCGTCATTCAAGAAAGTGAAATTCCTCTGTACGTCTTGCATGCCTGCGATCCTCTTGCTTGAAAACACCCTTGGCCAGGGGGTTAGAAAGCTCATCAAGAAAGCACATATAGCCACAGCTCAGTTGGTAGAGAATGAGACTCTTAATCTCAGGGCCATGGGTTCAAGCTGGGACAAAAGATTCCTGTATTGCAGGGGGTTGGACTAGATGACCCTCATGGTCCCTATAACAAAGAGCAGTGGTGCCCAGCATAATGTCCAGTTTGTGGGGATCAGTCAAAGAATAGTCAGCTAGCCTCAGTCCGTGTTCACAAACAATAGCAAAACTTGAAAGCCTTGTTATCACCTCTTCATCAGAGAATCCATCAGGTACCTTGACCAAATTTCTCCTTCTCGGGGGGGGGGGGGGAGGCCTTGGAGCTGGACTCCCCTGCATTCCCTTCCCACTCCCCACTGCCACTGAATTCTGGTTTGTACCCTGTCAGGAATTCACAAATTAAAAGCCAGCTCTAATGCATTTTTTGTTCTCTCTCCTGTGCTCTCTCTTTCTCTTTCTCTTTCTCTTTCTCTTTCTCTCTCTCTCTCTCTCTCTCTCTCTCTCTCTCTCTCTCTCTCTCTCTCTCTCTCTCTCTCCTTAGAAGCACCTGCAAAAGAAGGCTGGTGAGCCCCCCCTCCCCCGCGCGACCCAAAAGGGGTTGTGCTGTTCCATTATTTAATGTCTGCAAATGCGCTTTGAAGATGCAAAGTGCTCCTTTAGAAATGCTAAATATTATTATTAACAAGAAAGAAAGAATGGAAATGAGGCAGGACTAGAGTTCAAAGGAGGGACTCTGCCTTTAAAGCGTGTTAACAGGAGAGCCATGTGCACTTATGAAGTTTACGCAATTTCCAAGGAGAGAAGCAATTACCCCCTAGAGTAGTTGCTCTCGGTGAATTAAAATTAATTGAATGAGAGAGAGAGAGAGAGAGAGAGAGAGAGAGAGAGAGAGAGAGAGAGAGAGAGAGAGAAGACCCTGGTTAATTTTAGTTTTCTGCGGCTGGAAGCTAAATTGTTGAAATCCAGAAAAACAGGAGAGCCTCGCATCTCATTCATAACCCACCAGAAGGGGTCTCTCTTCTGTTTGTGAATTATAACTGCCCTATGTCGGATACACTAGGGCAGGGGTTCCCAACAAAATTTTCTCGAGGACCCCTCATCGAGCCGCTATTGTGACAAGGACCCCCATTAATTCCTAATCCTAAATCTAATTCCTAATTCCTAATCTAATTTTTCCAGTAAGCTTAACACTGATCTTGGAAGGGTTAGGTTCAAGGGACGCCGACGATTTAGGTTCAATGGACACTGACAAGATCGGTTCGAGAGTCACTGACTTACTTGCTTGAACATCAAAAGCATTATCTTCCTCTTCATCTGTAGGCCTTTGTCGTTTTAACGAACCACTTTTAAACCAACGGTCCATTTTAACTACGCGAACTGTAGCTTCCGCGAAAAACAACGCTTTGTTTACAAACACTACTGTTTTGCAAAGAGGCAGTGCGTGCCAGGGAGGAGGGAGGGGAATGGAGAAGACAGGGTACCTGCGCAGTAGCACACAAATGAAGCCGACGCGTGCAAAGCATCTTGGGGAGGTGAGCGTTAGTAGAATGCGCGCGCTGCCTCTTTGCAAAACAGTAGTGTTTGTAAAGCGCCACCTAACGGCATACAGCAGAACTACTGCCTCTAATTCTAGTTTTGCGCTAGACTCTGCTCATGCAGGAAGCGGCCAAAACAAAAAATCTGTTATCATACGAAATATATTTAAAATATTTTTTATTCTAATAGCATCTTGCGGACCCCTCTGGCATAGCTCGCGGACCCCTGGGGGTCCACGGACCACCTGTTGGGAACCACTGCACCAGGGCATATCAAGGGGAGTTTGAAAAACAATAACACACATCTGCCCACCATAACAGGATCTTTCTATGTGAGTCTCCCATATCCTGATGTCCTTCAGATTTCTTGGGTTCTATCCATGGTTCTGGGCTCTGCCTCCACAGCCTGAGGCAGCAATGCTTCTGAATCCCAGTTGCTGGAAACCACAGGGCGGAAACCACTGAACCTCTTGGGCTTGACAGTCGGAAGCTCGGCGGTTCGATCCCCGCAACAGAGTAAGCTCCCGTTGCTGTGTCCCAGCTCCTGCCAACCTTGCAGTTCAAAAGCACGCCAGTGGAGGTAGATAAATAGGTGCTAAGACAGGTAGGTAAACGGTGTTTCCGTGCGCTCTGGTTTCCGTCACGGTGTTCCGTTGCGCCAGAAGCGACTTAGTCCTGCTGGTCACATGACCCGGAAAGCTGTCTGTGGACAAACGCCGGCTCCCTTGGCCTGAGAGCGAGATGAGTGCCGCAACCCCATAGTTGCCTTTAACTGGACTTAACCATCCAGGGGTCCTTTACCTTTATCTAAAGGTCCAGTCCAGTTAAGTCCAGTCGCAGATGACTCTGGGTTTGTGGTGCTCATCTCGCTTTACAGGCTGAGGGAGCCGGTGCTCATCCGCAGACAGTTTTTCCAGGTCATGTGGCCAGCAGGACTAAGCCACTTCTGGCGCAAAAGAACACTGAAACCAGAGCAGCGCATGGAAACACTGTTTACCTTCCCGCCAGAGTGGTACCTACTTATCTACTTGCACTTTTTGGTGTGCTTTTGAACTGCTAGTTTGGCAGGAGCAGAGACCGAGCTCACCCTGTCTCAGGGATCCGAACCGCTGACCTTCTGATCGGCAAGCCCAAGAGGCTCCGTGGTTTAGACCACAGCGTCACCCTTGTCCCTTACTTTACTTGTGTTCAAGTCCTGCTCCCTGGCTTCCCACAGCCACCTGGTTGGGCGCTGTGAGAACAGGATGCTGGACCAGATGGGCCATTGGCCTGATCCAGCTGCAGGTTCTTCTAGCGTTTCTTATGCTGAGAGAGGAAAATGCAGAAGGAAGCTGTTGCTAAGCTGGACATAGAACTAATTTTTCAGAAAAACAAAGCATCCTGCCTCTCGCTGGCAGATTAGGGTGTGATGATGAGGGGAAATTAGTCATAAGATGGATTTGTTTTCCAGGCTATTTCATTTCCATAAATTAAACTGACAAAACACTTCAGATCTAAACTTAAGGTAAATTTCAACATGCACAGAGATCCAAGATTGTGTTTGTGTGCTGTTTCTGGTTATTGCTGGTCCAGTCTGGTTTTTTCAGCTTATTCTTGGCATGGCTTTTTTTTTTTTGATTGCTGAAGAATTGATGCTTTTGAATTATGGTGCTGGAGGAGAGTCTTCTTGAGAGTCCCATGGACTGCAAGAAGATCAAACCTATCCATTCTTAAGGAAATCAGCCCTGAGGGCTCACTGGAAGGACAGATCCTGAAGCTGAGGCTCCAAGACTTTGGCCACCTCATGAGAAGACTCCCTGAAAAAGGCCCTGATGTTGGGAAAGATTGAGGGCACAAGGAGAAGGGGATGACAGAGGACGAGATGGTTGGACAGTGTTCTCGAAGCTATCAACATGAGTTTGACCAAGCTGCAGGAGGCAGTGGAAGACAGGAGTGCCTGGCGTGCTCTGGTCCATGGGGTCAAGAAGAGTTGGACACGACTAAACGACTAAACAACAACAACATGACTGTTTAAAGTAGTATCATAGTGCTTTAAATGTATGGTGTGAACAGGGCCTCAGAAACAGCTTACAACATTCTGGTGCCTGAAGTCAAAACTCCCAGTGCCACCTCCTTCCTTGGTGTTGGTAAAAAATATAACAATGAACTAGAATGATTAACAGTTCACCTTCATTCAATGCCACCACAACATTCAAGGGGGCAAAATCTGGTGGACTGGGGTGGAGCCTATAGGAGACTGGCATGCTGGGGTGAAGCCAGGATGGGGGCTGATGCGTTGTGGGCGGAGCCAAGCCAGATTTGCATGAGCTGGCAGAATCTTTGCAGACTCCAGTACACGACTAAACGACTAAACAACAACATTTTTTTTGCTGAATTTTCACTTCTTCCGTTTACTTTTTATTACTATTATTATTTGATACCTTATTGCAGTTTTTTTAAAAAAGAAGAAGAAGAAAGAAATGTGTACATTAGTTGCTTTGAGTTGTAGGAAACACCTGGAAGGGAGATACAGGACCTCTTTCTCCCACTCCACACCTGGCTGAAGTTGTTGAAATCCAGGTGCTTGAAAAGGACACAAAAAACCACCTGCAGATCTGTACCATACATTTCATGTAACCCCAATGTGCACTGAAAGCATGTGACTTCCCCAAAGAATCATGGGGACTGCAGTTTCCCCCCTTGCACAGCTACAGTCCCCAGCATCCTTAACAAACTACAGTTCCCAGGATTCTTTGGGGGAGGAGTCATGTGTTGTAAATGTGCACCTGGGATTCCGTATCTATCTTTGGGGACAGGGACTGTCCAGTAAATTCAGCTGCCTGACGTGCAATGGCAAATAGTGCCCACCTTCACTCCTGGGCCCCGCCAAGGTACATAGTACTCAACACCGCTTAGGAATGCTAATTATAAGGGAGTGTGTAAATAAATGAATAATAAACCAGTTAAGCTGCGCTATTTTTTGGCACCTTAGAAAATCCAGCATGTACTTCCCTTCCTCACTGGGAGTCAAAATGCAATCGCAATGAATGGAGAGCTAACCATTTGCTGCCCTTGAATGACACCCAAAATAAAATGCTGGAGAGCTCTGCGTCTTAGGGGGCCTTCTGCTCCCTCCCTAGAGATCTGATGCAGGAGCGGGAGGCTCTGGCTGCCTGGTGGAGTGTTTCGGAGGTGCTGCCCCCCACCTGCATGTTTGCAAATAAATGGAAATAGCACAAAATGTCAGCAAGTCTCCAGCAACCAAGAAGACGGAAAGCAAATAGGGTGCACCTTTGAAACTTCTTGCTGATCAGAGAAATAGGGGATTGCAGCGATGTTTTGCCTCCACCCCGTTTTGAATTCCTGTGCAGAGACATCACCTTGCCTACAAAGGTCCGTATAGTTAAAGCTATGGTTTTCCCAGTAGTGATGTATGGAAGTGAGAGCTGGACCATAAAGAAGGCTGATCGCCGAAGAATTGATGCTTTTGAATTATGGTGCTGGAGGAGACTCTTGAGAGTCCCATGGACTGCTAGAAGATCAAACCTATCAATTCTGAAGGAAATCAGCCCCGAGTGCTCACTGGAAGGACAGATCGTGAAGCTGAGGCTCCAAGACTTTGGCCACCTCAAGAGAAGAGAAGACTCCCTGGAAAAGACCCTGATGTTGGGAAAGATGGAGGGCACAAGGAGAAGGGGACGACAGAGGACAAGATGGTTGGACAGTGTTCTCGAAGCTACCAACATGAGTTTGACCAAACTGCGGGAGGCAGTACAAGACAGAAGTGCCTGGCGTGCTCTGGTCCATGGGGTCATGAAGAGTCGGACACGACTAAACGACTAAACAACAACAACAACATATAAGAATTCTCCCGATGGATCAAATCAATGGCCTAGCATCCTGTTCTCATAGGGGCAAACCGAATGCCTGTAGCAAACTTTCAAGCAGGACGCGAGCACAAGAGCCCTCTCTCGTCCTGTGGTTTCCAGCAACTGGAACTCAGAAGCATTGCTGCCTCTGACTGTGGAAGCAGAGCAAAGCCATTGTGGCTGGTAGCCACCCAGGGCCGTCTTACCCATAGGCGCTAGGGGTGCGGGGCACCCGGGCGCCAGGCTCTCAGGGGCGCCAGGCCGAGAGTCCGGGGCCTGAAAGCAGTGGCGGAGCAACATGCTGCTGCCCACGGAGTGAAGAACAGGTGGGGGGGCTGGCGCGCATCCCAGGGGCGTGGCGCGTCACCCGCGGGGGCGTGGTACATGTCTTGAGGTTGTGCAGCATGTGGCGTGTGGCACGTGTCCCAGGAGGGCATGGCACGTGTCCTGGGGGGGGGGGAGCCGCGATGGCATCCTTTCCCCAAATGGTACCTTGTGCGGAGTGCTCCTCCCTCCATACGCCACTGCCTGAGAGTTGAGTCTGGCGAAGAGCCCGCCCGTTGGGGGACGAATGAGCCAGCGAGACCCTGAGGTGGGCGGAAGGCTCCGCCATAGCTGCCAAGTACCCCGTTTTCCCTGGGAAACCCCCATTTTTACTTACCTTTTCCCGGTGGTCCCCCGTATCACTTCATCTCCCGTTTTTCTCCGTTATTTTCTCCTGCCGGCGGCCATTTTTTTCTTTCTGATTTGCCCTTCTATGGGCGCCAAAAATGGCCGTCGTCGGCTTCAAAAGTTGCATCTACGCATGCCCGGAAGTGCATAGACGCGACTTCCAGTGTCGGTGGCGGCCCTTTTTGGTGCCCATTGATGGGCAGAGTGACACCGGAAGTTGCGTCGACGCACTTCCTGACATGCGTAGAAGCGACTTTCGAAGCTGGCGGCGGTCATTTTTGGTGCCCATAGAAGGGCAAAGCGACACCGGAAGTTATGTCGACACAACTTCCGGTGTCACAGGGCTGCCGGTCCCAGATTCTGCAGTCCGGGACTTGGAAGGTAAGGGCTCCGCCCTCCTGTATGCCTGGGACTGGGCAACCGGGGGGGGCACCAGAAGGATCTCTGCACCCCGGCGCCGCATATGCTTAAGACAGCCCTGTAGCCACCGATATCCCTTTCCTCCACAAATTTGCCAATCCTCTCTTAAAGCCATCCAAATCGGTGTCCATCGTTGCTCTCCAACTATGCCCTGCATGGATTTGCCATGTTGTAGAAAACCAATGATCCAGATTACTGAGATCAAAAGCCTTCCAAAAATTTGACGCCACCATATCTGAACTGGCTGCAGATTTATTTAAAACACACACACACACACACACACACACACACACACACACACACAAAACCAAACAGCAGGAGAAGCATCACAAAATGACTAAGGCAGAATGATGAGTAGATGGTCCCATATAAATCCACCGCGAAAACATGATGAATGCCTGAACAACATGTCACAAATTACACCTGCAAAAACCCACCTGTCTTAGGTTGGTTGGCTCTGTGGAGTCAAGGGCCACGCTACCTGAAGGACCTTATTCTCCCATACAAACCTGCCCAGGTTTTAAGGTCTTTGGGGAAGGCTATTCTCTCTGTCCCGCCACCCTCACAGGGGCGCTTGGTAGGGACGTGGGGACAGAGCCTTCTCGGTGGTGGCCGCTCCCAGACAACTTCAGAACTCCTTCCCCAGTGAAGCCAGACTGGCTCCCTCCTTGCTGTCCACAGGTGAAGACAGCATTATTCCTGGCATCGTGCTGTTTTTATTGTAATTGCTAGTATATATCAAACAGATTTTATATAGGTATATAGTTTTAATTCTATCAATGTTTAATTAATGACGGGTTTTTCTATGTTTTTAGTGGTTCTTGTTTTTAACCCCACCGGGGGAAAATAAATATATATTAGTAGTAATAATAATTATCATCACCTAACAGGCTTTGTGAGACAGACAAACCTTTTTTTTAATGAAAGAGCCTTTAAATAGTGTTGTGCTGCTTTTACTATCTGTATTTTAATAGATCTGTTTTCAATATATTATTTTAATTCTGTTGGCGTTTTAATTAAACTATTACCTTTTCTATGTTTTTAGCCTTCAGTATTTCCTCTGTGTCGTTTTAATTTGTGTGCAAGTCACCTTGAGTCCAAGTTTGGGGCAAAGGCGGGATATAAATAATCACAATTATTTCACAAGTGCACCAAATCGCCTCCCCCATCCCGTACCAGGAATTCCCGGTATTCTCCCTCTGCATTGCTCGATGAGGCAGTCCTCTGATGGGTCCTCTGGGCTCTCTTTTGGCTAGCTAGCTTTCTCCCTCGAGTTGTAAGAACCTTAACAGCTTTCTTCTCAGTTTTCTTTTGATTTTTTTTAAATACCCACTTCCAGATTTTTTTGGGGGGAGGAGGGGGGAGACTTGCCGTTTCCTTCCTCTCCTCCACGGCTGCCAGAGCCGAGTGTGAATCCTCCCCACCAACAGGTGTAGGGGCAAAGCCAAGCATATGCCGCTGCAGTTGGCAGGGCTGGCGGCGGAGGCAACTTCTCGAAGGCTCTCCGAGGGCAGCGTTCAGCTGGGACCTGGCAGCGCTTGCAAACACCATCTGGCATTGGCACGCCTGGCAGCGGTTTTGCTTTCGCCCAGATCGAACAGGCAGGCTCCCAGGCAGATGCCCGTCTCTTCCTGCAGACAGACAGACAGACAGATAGTCGTAACCCCCTCCCCCACCCCACATCGCCTGGTTTTCATGGTGGCTTTTCTGGAAACAAAAACACAGGCTGGTTTGGGGCTAGGCGAGGGTGTGGGGGACAGGATTAGAAAGAGGTGGTTCAGTGGGCCAGAGAGGGGCTAGAGAGAGATCTGGGTTCAAATCCCTGCTCAGCCCCAAAGCTCACAGGGTGACCTCAGGCATGTTGCCCAGTCAAAGCTACCTATAGAGACATCTTATTTCCCGATCACTTGTAGCCGAGTAAGGTTGCCTTCCATAAACCCGGTTTTATGGATCCGTAAGTGACTGTGGAGGCCAATTCTCGATCCACACGTCCTTCCACAGTGGGGACATAGGTTTCCAGGTGGGAGTTGATCATGGTATGGATTTGCCAAGCGTGCCTTCCTCTTAGCACATTTCTCCCTTGCGTCCTGAGTTCGAGTGTCTTCAAAGCCCATGACACCTTTGGTCAAGGCTGTTCTCCAACTGGAGCACTCGCAGGCCAGTGTTTCCCAGTTGTCAGTGTTTATACTACATTTTTTTAAAGATTTGCCTTGAGACAGTCTTGAAACCTCTTTTGTTGACCACCAGCATTACGCTTTCCATTTGGAGACGTAGCCACTACAGGACCAGTCCACCCTCACAGTTGGAGCTCTAGGATACCTCTGTAAACAGTCATGGCTCCCTCCCACAAAGAATTATGGGAGTTGTAGTTTGTTAAGGGTGCTGAGAGGAGTTCGGAGGCCTCTTTGCTCCTGTTACAGAGTTCCCTGTGAAGAGGGATTGATGGCTAAACCGCTCTGGAAAGGGATGGCTCAGCCGGTAGAGCATGAGACTCTTAATCTTAGGGTCGTGGGTTCGAGTCCCATGTTGGGCACAAGATTCAGGGGGTTGGGCTAGACGACCCTCATGGTCCAACTCTACAGTTCTGTCGTCATCATCATCATCATCATCATCATCATCATCATATATTTATACCCCGCCCATCTGGCTGGGTTTCTCCAGTCACTCTGGGCAGCTTCCAACAAAAGATTAAAAATACATTAAAATGTCAGGCATTAAAAACTTCCCTAAACAGGGCTGCCTTCAGATGTCTTCTAAAAGTCAGATAGTCATTTATTTCCTTGACATCTCGTGGGAGGGCGTTTCACAGGGAGGTTGCCACCACCGAGTGGCCCTCTGCCTGGTTCCTTGTAACTTTGCTTCTCGCAGTGAGGGAATTGCCAGAAGGCCCTCGGTGCTGGACCGCAGTGTCTGGGCTGAACGATGGGGGTAGAGATGATTCTCCAGGTATACTGGGCAGGTATATCCAAACTCTGTTTCGGGTGCCTAATCCGGCCCGCTGGTCGATTTAATCTGTCCCCCGTGGCAGTATATGTCATGGGGTAAAATCCTTAAAAAAAGCTCAGCAATTGTAATGTTACAAAAGCATAGCTGCCAAGTCTCCCGTATTCCCCAGGAAATCCCCGTTTTTTCAGCTAGGAATAGCTGGCGGCGGAGTTTTTGTTTTTTCCCCGGTTTATTCTGGCGCGGCGGCCATTATGGAACTGGGCAGAGCATGCTCAGAAGCGACTTTTGATGCTGCTCTGCCCAGTTCCAAAATGGCTGCAGTACGACTTCTGGCGCGACGGCCATTTTGGAACTGGGCAAAGCAGCATCAAAAGTCACTTCTGAGCATGCTCCGCCCAGTTCCAAAATGGCGGCAGCGCTACTTCCAGTCTGCTACTTCCGGCCAGTCCCTTATTTCTCTGACAGCAACTTGGCAGGTATGCAAAAGGCTTAACAACTTCAATCCAACAAAAAGCTCAGCGACTTTGGTCAGCCCTAACACATGTTCATCTCATCAAATCTGGCCCTCTTTGAAAAAAGTTTGGGCACCCCTGGTTTAGGGCTTTAAAGGTCAGCACCAACACTTTGAATTGTGATCGGAAACGTACTGGGAGCCAATGTAGGTCTTTCAGGACTGGTGTCATATGGTCTCAGTGGTCATTCTATGAAAAGAGCCCAAAGATGAGTAGTTCACACTAGCCATTGACTGGAAATGCCCAAGAAGAAAGAGAGACATATAGGAACACAGGAAAATAGGAAGTGTCCTTATAGTAACAGCATTTATCCATCTTGCTCAGAATTATATCTACAGTGGGACTTCAGAGGTTCAGGCGTGGGGGGCAGTGATTGAACCTGGAACCTTTTGCAGGGAATGCAATTGCTCTATGGCTTGCCGCTAAGACAGCTTAGTGCGTAAGGCTGTTTACTGTAAATATTGCACTATTGTGGATTTTGTTGCTGCTGTTATTTTATGGCGGATTGTACATTGTTGCACACAAGATGGTCTCTGAGCGATGAGAGATTCCAGGGGTTCTCGCATTTTTATCCAGGGTTTGGTTTCCTTGGAATGCATGTCAGCAGAGACTAAGGTTTTTGGGGGGATATTTGTTGTCTGTCTCGAGAGACAATGGAGTGAACCTCCAGGGGTGAAGTCAAACAGCACCAAAGTGACCTCCTCGGAGCACAAGCCTGGGCACTGTGTATGGAGGTCCTGGGCTGCCCAGACAACAAGACTGTCAGGGACTGGGCAGAGGAGGAATGGTGGAGACCGCCTCCCCAGCCTGACCCTTCCAGAGAAGAAGACAGTATAGATTTACGACGATTTACGACAGTGGTTTGAGGGAGGTCAGAGGCAGATGAGGGGGGAAGCTGGGAAATAATGGGAGAGGAGGTGGAGGAGGACGAAGAAACACCAGAGGGGCAACAGCTGATGGACTCACTGTCTTTAGAAAGCATTCCACACACACCCCAAAAAGCCGGTGTCAGGAGTATGGGCAGGAGTCAGGCTCTGGGGCCTGTAGTGCTTTGCAGGACTGGGGCCTGCCTCAGCTTGTGCTAGAGAAGCAAGGAGTGGCCACTCAGGTGAAGACCTCAGCTTGTGCTGGAGAGGCAAGGAGTGGTAACTCAGGTGAGGCCACTTGATACCTCACTGCACCTGGTGGCAGGAGCTGGGAGGGATAAAAGCTCAGCATTTCCCTTCAGCTCCTTGCCACAGCAATGCTATCCCTGCCTGGTTGCCTCTCGCTCCTTGGACCCTTGCCTTGCCGACGCCTTGATCCTCGACCCTTGGACCTTTGCCTTGCCGACGCCTTGCTCCTTGACTCCCAGACCTTCGCCTCTGCCTTGCTCCTTGACCCTGCGACTGCCTGCTGCTGGACCCTCAGCCCTGCACTTGTTCCTGCTTCTACATCACCATCTTGCCTCTGGTCCTGACGTCCTCAGTCAGGGCTTCAATCGCCCGCTGACCGGACCGTGACAGCCGGCAAGCATTGAAAGTAGGAGAGCAAAGAGCTCAAAGGCAGAGGGCACTTTTCAGCACCCATAGCTGTGACGCGTGAGAGAGGAAGGGGGTGGAGACTCACTCGGGGCAACATCATTATTCCAAGAGGCTGCATTTCCATTGAATATTGAATAAAAAGCCATTGGTGAGAACTTTTCCTTGTCTTATCTGTTTCTGGCGACCTGCCGTGGAGGCTGGATCCACGGCCGCCTGACAAAGGCCCTCCATCGGCCTCGCTGAGGTGGTCCAAAGGAAAGCGGAGCAAGACGTTTGGCACCACCATGGCTACAGGAGTTGCCGGAAGGAGGCGTACAAGGCGCTATCCCACCATCATAGGTGGTGCCTTTTCTCCTCCCCAAGATACCCCTCAAGGCAGCGGACGTTCAGGGTCAGAGTTTTCCTTCTCCTAGATGGGCTACCTTCCCAGGTGGACAAGCCCCATCTGCCCCTATCTTTGTCATAGATGTTGTCATCTGCACATATATGCAGCCTGAGAATAAGATGAAGGGGATCACAGGCTCCAGTGCTGGATTTGTTGTTGTTGTTTAGTCGTTTAGTCGTGTCCGACTCTTCGTGACCCCAGTGCTGGATTTATGTAAAAGCTAAACTTTCTTGGGCTCCTTGATCACTGCAGATGGTAACAGCAGTCACGAAATTAAAAGACGCCTGCTTCTTGGGACAGCATCTTAAAAAGCAGAGACATCACCTTGCCTACAAAGGTCCGTATAGTTAAAGCTATGGTTTTCCCAGTAGTGATGTATGGAAGTGAGAGCTGGACCATAAAGAAGGCTGATCGCCGAAGAATTGATGCTTTTGAATTATGGTGCTGGAGGAGACTCTCGAGAGTCCCATGGACTGCAAGAAGATCAAACCTATCCATTCTTAAGGAAATCAGCCCTGAGTGCTCACAGGAAGGACAGATCCTGAAGCTGAGGCTCCAATACTTTGGCCACCTCATGAGAAAAGTCATTGGAAAAGACCCTGATGTTGGGAAAGATTGAGGGCACTAGGAGAAGGGGACGACAGAGGATGAGATGGTTGGACAGTGTTCTCGAAGCTACGAACATGAGTTTGACCAAACTGCGGGAGGCAGTGGAAGACAGGAGTGCCTGGCGTGCTTTGGTCCATGGGGTCACGAAGAGTCAGACACGACTAAACGACTAAACAACAACAACAACAACAACAAACAAGCTACAGTATAGCTTAAGGTCCTACTCTCTTGGGCCCCCCCCCCAAAAAAAACTAAAGGAAAAAAACCTGGATGTACATTTCCAAAATATAAGATAAAAAACAAATAAAATAAAACCTACATACAGCAACAGTGTTTTGTGTTGTGTAGGCTCCTATGATGTAAGTAATGGGCCCCGTCTGCTAGCCTGCTCCCTAAAATATCGCTGGTTTGCTCATTTTTAATATAAAGGTAAAGGGGTAAAGGGGCCCCTGACCATTAGGTCCAGTCGTGACCGACTCTGGGGTTGCGCGCTCATCTCGCATTATTGGCCGAGGGAGCTGACATACAGCTTCCAGGTCATGTGGCCAGCATGATAAAGCCGCTTCTGGCGAACCAGAGCAGCACACAGAAACGCTGTTTAGCTTCCCGCCGGAGCGGTACCTATTTATCTACTTGCACTTTGACGTGCTTTCGAACTGCTAGGTTGGCAGGAGCTGGGACCGAGCAACGGGAGCTCACCCCGTCGCGGGGATTCGAACCGCCGACCTTCTGATCGGCAAGCCCTAGGCTCTGTGGTTTAACCCACAAGAATAAGTATTTCAGTTCAACAATTACTTTGATAAAATACATATTGTGTAATGTGCAAATGCCTTTAGATACCATAAATTACCATACAGCATCTATTCAACATAAAAAACAGCGACAATTTGTTGTTGACAAAGGACAGCTGGACATATAAAGGGCCCCGTTACCTTCAGTAGCTTAGGGCCACATCAAACCTCAATACGGCCCTGGTCACAGCATTAATACCCCAACAGAACTTGCTTTTCCATTCAGATTGGAGGGGAGCCCCAAGTCCAGCACCAAGCAAGACCATGTCTCTGTCCCTCCAGTTTTCAGCAACAGCCCCAAACTCTCTCACACACAGCGGTCTCTTATACAGACTGCCCCCCCCCCTTTGGCCTGTTGCTTGCTATCCTAGAATGTGACATCCAGCCAGGTGAGATGGGAAAAGACACTCCTGCTTGTCTCCATGGAAACAGAGCCCACTCTTTAAGATGCAGGTGATGGGTACTTGGCTGAGCAGCTAAGGCCATGACCTTAACAAGGGATCTGTCCCAACTTGCTCCTTTATATTCTAGCCTCACGAGCGCAGGATCGCAGGATTGGAAGGTACCCATTGGAATCACCCAGACTGGACCCCCCCCCCCAACCTTCCATAGCAATCCTTTCATTAGCTGCATTATTCCTGCGTTCCCTCAATCTGCAACCAGAAATTAATTAATGAAAATTATCATTATTTTGCCTCTTTCTTAGCGTTTTGAACTGTCTTTTGCTTCACTAGGCAATTGGAACTTTGAAATGAGTGCCTCTGGTGTATCCTTCTCCAAACTAGGGCCCTCCAGAGGTTTGAGGCTACAACAAACCCAGCTCGGAGTTGGGAATTATAGCATGAACATCTGGAGGGCGCCACCTTGGGGAAGCCTGCTCCAATACGCTCTCAATTGGCTCCAGCTCTTTAATTTCCCCTAAGAAGAGGACACTTGATCCAAGCTTTCCCGCTTTGCTGCCGATCCCAAGGTGAGACCGTCCACTTAGGAGGGGAGCTTCCCCCCACCACCACCATCAATCACCACTGGATCTCTCCCAAAGCCCTGTAAATAATTCAGGGACTCAGGCCCCGTCGGCGCAGCTTCTTGTTTTGCCGCCCGGATCTGGTGCCAGGAATCTCGGGAAAAGGGCCCAATAATAATGTACCAGTCCAAAGTAATTAAAGTGCATCATTACATATAAATTTGTAATTAAACACTTTAACGTAATCATCCCACACAGCATGATTCCTGATGAATTAATTAAAAGAACTCCAGAAATTAATGTTTTCCTTGTCAGTACCGTTGTTCCAGCCTTAGCCATCTCCCCCCCTGTTCCTGCAGCGTGTCGGAAAGTAATTAGGCCAGCGCTGGGGGGACGGCCACGCGGCGGATCGGTGGCCGAAGTCTTGCTGGCCAAAAGCTGCCAACTGCAATGCTTCTCCTCTCGAGGAAACCTTTTTCTTTTTTGCAGGTCAGGCCTCGACGACACTTGTGGTGGAAGTCACGGGCGCTGCAAAGGATTCTGGGTATATCCCCAAACACGTTTATTATCACACCACATATGCACAATCCTCCACCGCTACTTCGATTTGCAGAACTGGTGCTGTTACCGGTGCCGCATAATACCTGTTTGTAAGAAATCCTTCTTTGTGTGGGGCAGACTTTGGAACTCCCTGCCAATGGATACACCAGGCAGGGTCCTTCACTGTACTCTTTTCCGTGCCTCCTAAAAACATTTGTGTTCAGGCAAGCCTAGCAGGATATGTAGAAGGTTGGTGTGTGTTTTAAACTGTTTTCAGCTTCTCGTTGATTTCATTTGTTAATTTTTGAATGTTTTTAATAACTAAAAACAAGTTTGCAGATGACACCAAATTGGGAGGGGTGGCTAATACCCCAGAGGACAGGATCACACTTCAAAATGACCTTAACAGATTAGACAACTGGGCCAAAGCAAACAAGATGAATTTTTAACAAGGAGAGATGTAAGGTACTACACTTGGGCAAAAAAAAATGAAAGGCACAAATACAGGATTGTGACACCTGGCTTGAGAGCAGTACATGTGAAAAGGATCTAGGAGTCTTGGCAGACCACAAACTTGACATGAGTCAACAGTGTGATGCAGCAGCTAAAAAAGCCAATGCAATTCTGGGCTGCATCAATAGGAGTATAGCATCTAGATCAAGGGAAGTAATAGTACCACTGTATTCTGCTCTGGTCAGACCTCACCTGGAGTACTGTGTCCAAGTTCGCTGTATATTATATCCCAGAATTTTCATATCCTCACACAATGCCACCACATGTGCATTCATGTACCCCCCCCCTTGCAATTCTATGGTTCTATGATCACTTGGAATAATCAACAGGGGAAATGTTACTCACTGCTCTGTGTCCTAAAGGAGTGTTGCAGGGCAGTGACCAGAAAACAGACTTTTTCCCTCACTGCCCCTGCCTTGTTGTGGAATATCCTTCTCTCCACCAGATGTGAAGCATCATCTAATCATTTTTTTCAGACATATATTCTTGCCCAGGCTTCCCCCGGCCCATAAGACCGGACCCAAATCTCTTGTTTCCATGTCCTTTTTACAACACTGTTTTTACTGCACGGTTTCATTGCAATGTTCTCGTCATTTTATGTTGCAGTTTTTGTACGCCGCTTAGAGGTTTTCAAAATGCCAAGCTGCTCAGAGATGCCTTGAAACCAGTAAGTGGGTTCAAACAAGCAGATCATAAGATAAAAAGCAATATATACAACCCACCGGAACACAAAAATTATTTTTTTTAAAAAATGAAAAAACTGCAATAGCAAAATCATCACAGAGAACAGCCATATGCATGAACCATATACACCAGCTTTCCTTGCAAGAGGTCTGAGGTTCTATCCCTGCCTTCTCCATGTAGGGCTTTGAATGTTGCCCCCCCCCCCGTTGAAATCCTGGAGAGCTATTGCCAGTCAGTGGTAATAAATCAGGACATTTTGTGGGGTTATCTAAAATGCAATCAAACCAACAATTCATGTTTTGCTAGATAGGCACATGGCAGGAACTGAAGCTCACAGAGTTTTCCTGTAAGTTTCCTACAGGAGTTCCATGCTCAGACTACATTTTAAACTAGACTTAGGTATGTCTTTGGAATTGAATTACCTTTTCTTCTTTTTTTCTTTTTTGTATATAATTTTTATTAAGGTTTCTGTTTTACATTTTAAAATACTCCTTTTTACATCCTTAAAATATTAGTGACTTCCCTTCTTCTCTTTCCACTTTTATATATCACAAATCCCTGCATATTTTACAAAAAAACTATACCATTCAGTATTCCATTATTGGATCCATCAAAACTTATTTACACTGTTGACTTTATCTTAATGCTGCCAGCGTTTTCAGCTGTACACAATTATTTCCCATTTATTCAATATACGTTTTCCAATCTTCTCTAAACGTATGTTCTTCTTGTTCTCTTATTCTATATGCTAAGTCTGCAAACTGCGCATATTCTGTCAACTTAAGTTGCCCCTCTTCTTTGGTTGGGACCTCGCTCATTTTCCATTTTGGGGCTAAGAAAACACGGGCCACAGTAGTAGCATACATAAATTTATTT
Organism: Zootoca vivipara; assembly: GCF_965207765.1. Lineage (NCBI taxonomy): Eukaryota > Metazoa > Chordata > Lepidosauria > Squamata > Lacertidae > Zootoca > Zootoca vivipara. The sequence continues at coordinate 49,303,852 of NC_142596.1, forward strand.
ATTTTTTGGACACTTGGGAATTTCATTTGGGGGGGGCAGAAGTACTTTAAAACATTTTTTTTCAATTGATTATGGATCATTTCCCAATACTCTTTTACCCTTTTACATGTCCACCACATATGAAAGAACGTTCCCATTTTAAGCTTGCCGGAACAAAGCTGCTGTATCTGTTACTCTGAGTGAGTAAATGTTATTTTTAACTTTTATGAGACTGTTTGTGTGATTATTGTTTTAAGGGGGAAAGATCAGCAGAATCCATCTGCCTTAGGCCTCCTGGATTCCTCAATCCAAAATATGGCACTCTGCTGAGCTCACAAACACGAGGGAGGGAGGATATTGTCCAATAAATATATCGTCTCCTATCATCTATTCATATCCCAACATATACCCACCCCTATGTCATGCACCCAGGGCCGGATTGAGGTTTGATGAGGCCCTAAGCTACTGAAGGTAACGGGGCCCTTTATATGTCCAGCTGTCCTTTGTCAACAACAAACTGCCGCTGTTTTTTGTGTTGAATATATGCTATATGGTAATTTATGGATCTAATAGGTCCATACACAACACAAAACACTGCTGCTGTATGTAGGTTTTAGTTTATTTGATTTTTATCTTATATTTTGGAAGTGTACATCTAGGGGTTTTTTCTTAAATTTTTTTGGGGGGAGCCAAGAGAGTGGGACCCTAAGATATAGCTTGTTTAGCTTATATGTACTGTATTTTTCGTTCCATAAGACACACCTTTTTCCTCCTAAAAAGTAAGAGGAAATGTCTGTGCATCTTATGGAGCGAATGCGTGGTCCCTGGAGCCGAATTGTCCAGGAACTTCGTGCTTTTTTTTTTTTAAAAAAAGAAAGAGCTAAAGGCTAACAAGAGGGAATGAAGCTTTGAAAGGAACCGGCTCAGCAGCTGATTGCAAGAGATCAGGGAGGGAGATAAGGGAGCTAGCTCCATTCCCTGACCCTCCTGACCCTTGCCTAGGTCTCAATTGTTGTCTGCAGAGGGAGACATGTGAGTGGCTGATTAGATTATCTGTCTGGAAACTGTAGAAATGGGTCCCTTTCCTTTCCTTTCCTTGAGAAGCTGCAGAACTGTGAGTAGTACCCAATAAAAACAGGATTTTTTCTCTTTGCAAGGAAACTCGGCACCTTTGAGCTGATCCTAAAAAATGGAGCTTTCCCCCTTTGCAAAAAAAGATGCACAACTCTGAGCTGACCCCCCCCCCTCAAAGGGGGCTTTTCCCATTTGCAAAAAAAGCTGCACAACTTTGAGCTGATCCGTAAAAAAATGGAGCTTCCCCCCTTTGCAAAAGAAGCTTCCTTAAATATTTAATTGGGGGAGGGGCAAAGGCAGGGCCGGCTCTAAGGCAAGGCTGGGTGGCGCAATGCGCCGGGGCGCCGGGGCACATGGGGGCGCTGTGCTGCTGTGCCTGCGGCAGCCGCGCTGCACACTGCACCTGCCAGACAGCCACACTGCGAAATGGAGCGGGGGGGGCACCAGAGGGATCTTTGCACCACGGTGCCAGGGCACCAGATATGCTTAAGACGGCCCTGGGCAAAGGCACCTAGGCCTCTAGGAGTTGGCTGCTATGCCTAGGACAATTCAAGAAAGCAAGATATGGCCATGTGCGTCCTATGGAGCGAAAAATACGGTAAATCCGGCACTGGTGCACCAAAGATAACCCCACCCACAGCGACGCACCAAAGTGCTTCACTGCTCGGCCATTGACTCCTTCTCATCACAGCAGGAAAACCTGTTGCCTTTCCGGTGGAATTGGATTAGCAGCATTTCCTTAAAGGAGGCTTCCTGTTGCATCTCTGTATGAGTCGTGACAACACATCCAGGTCAGGGGTTCGTACAGAAGCCATGTCAGGTGGAGTCTGCCGCAAGGATTGGGAGAGCAGAGGAAGAATTTGGTCCAAGAAGCAGAACCACAGACAGCTCCGTGTTGGGTGGTCAGGGGGAGCAAGAGAGACAGTTTATGTAGAGGCTGAAAGCAGCCTTCGACTGCTGATATGTATAGAATACTTCCTTCTGGAATAAACCGAATTGAGAAGGATTTGCTGCTGAGTAAACAGACATCAAAAAAACCAAGATCATGGCCACTGGTCCCATCACCTCCTGGCAAATAGAAAGGGAAGAAATGGAGGCAGTGAGAGATTTTACTTTCTTGGGCTCCTTGATCACTGCAGATGGTGACAGCAGTCACGAATTTAAAAGACGCCTGCTTCTTGGGAGAAAAGCAATGACAAACCTAGACAGCATCTTAAAAAGCAGAGACATCACCTTGCCGACAAAGGTCCGTATAGTTAAAGCTATGGTTTTCCCAGTAGTGATGTATGGAAGTGAGAGCTGGACCATAAAGAAGGCTGATCGCCGAAGAATTGATGCTTTTGAATTATGGTGCTGGAGGAGACTCTTGAGAGTCCCATGGACTGCAAGAAGATCAAACCTATCCATTCTGAAGGAAATCAGCCCTGAGTGCTCACTGGAAGGACAGATCGTGAAGCTGAGGCTCCAATACTTTGGCCACCTCATGAGAAGAGAAGAATCCTTGGGAAAGACCCTGATGTTGGGAAAGATGGAGGGCACAAGGAGAAGGGGACGGCAGAGGACGAGATGGTTGGACAGTGTTCTCAAAACTACGAACATGAGTTTGACCAAACTGCGGGAGGCAGTAGAAGACAGGAGTGCCTGGCGTGCTCTGGTCCATGGGGTCACGAAGAGTCGGACACGACTAAACGACTAAACAACAACAACAACAAACAGACATAGGATTGTGCTCTAAAGGACCACCTGCTAGTGTTTTGGCCACTGCAGCTGCTGCGGTGTATCTTGAATTCCTGGTTATAGGCTAACAAGCACACAGGTTAGTGTGCCAATTCATATGGGCTTCTGCTGGGCAGCCCATTTGAGTTGACCTCCTGTTCTTCAGGAACCTCAAACATCCAGATTGTTGGAAGTATCACTGAAACAATGGTGTGGAGCACATCAAACTCTCCAAAATGCTATGGAAAAGGCTAAGTAAATATTAGGAAGACTACAACACCCATCATGCATTGCAACTTTTTTCTTTTCTTATTACAAATAAGAAATCTAAGTAACCTAGACCTGAGGAAAAAACGAAACACCAGGCACAGAGAGTTTGCTTGTTCAATAAACCTGATGTCTTACAACGTGTGTTCCACTATCGTATCACAAAACTCCACAATGGAAGTTAGCGCCAGTGGCGTTTTCACTCTCCTGTCCCCTCTTGTTCACAAAAGCCAAGAATGGGATCCAAATGCCCAGAAAATTCTCCTGGTTTGCTAGGCCTCTTTCCCACCTCCTGCAAAGTGTACATTTCTCTAGGAGGGCAACGCCCCATATTCTGGAATGCCACCCTGTAACATTGAAATCTCTTGGATTTTAAAAGGCAGAGGGCCTTCTCAGTAGTGGCGCCCTCCCTGTGGAACGCCCTCACATTAGATGTCAAGGAGATAAAGAACTACACAACTTTTAGAAGTTAGGGAAGTTTTTAATGTCTGATCTTTTCTTGTGTTTTTAATATTCTATTGGCACTGTGGGTTAAACCACTGAGCCTAGGGCTTGCTGATCAGAAGGTCAGCGGTTTGAATCCCTGTGACGGGGTGAGCTCCCGTCGCTCGGTCCTAGCTCCTGCCAACCTAGCAGTTCGAAAGCACGTCAAAATGCAAGTAGATAAATAGGAACCGCTACAGCGGGAAGGTAAACGGCGTTTCCGTGTGCTGCTCTGGTTCGCCAGAAGCGGCTTTGTCATGCTGGCCACATGACCTGGAAGCTATACGCCGGCTCCCTCGGCCAATAATGCGAGATGAGCGCGCAACCCCAGAGTCGGTCATGACTGGACCTAATGGTCAGGGGTCCCTTTACCTTTAATATTCTGTTGGGAGCTGCCCAGAGTGGCTGAGGAAACCCAGCCAGATGGGTGGGGAATAAATAAATAATTATAATTATAATTAAAGTAAAAAGGTGTTTGGTTTACAGCAAAGTTAAAAGCCTGGGAGCTGGATCTACCAAGTCCCACCAACACCTGTTCGTTCTCATTCACACAGTTAGCATTGCTTAAAAGAGCAAAATAAAGTGCAGAGAGAGAGGTAAAGCGGGGGAAATGTTATTCATTTGCAGTTTCTTCATATATTTACATGCATGGCTTCAGATTCTAGGTCTCCATGGTTGGCGCTTGTATCATTGCTGCTTCGTGCAGGAGAGAGAGAGAGAAATGGAACTTGGGAGTTTGGCGGGAAACCGCAAAATGTATTTCCCCCCTTGATATCTGTAGGTCTCAATCCTGCCCTCTGCGGGCTGGAAGCATGCAAGGTAATGCTGATACCCCACAAAATCTGGTGACCTCCGTCCTTGTCGCTGCTAAGAGGAGTCACACTCAGGCTCAACTGACACTGACCAACGGCCCCAGGGGCTCAGAAGGAGCCCTCACTGGAGGCCACACTGACATTCGCCATTGGGACCCTGGGCGGACATTTTAAGTGGGGGTTCCACTTCCGAACGAGAGCCCAGAGAGTTTGAAACGCAGGCTACACAGGTCTGTGAAATGTACAGATTCCACTGATCTGCAGGCCAGGGCATTGCATTGTGGGCAAAGGAAAAGGGCAGGTGGCAACCACGAATGGGAGCCAAGCTCGGCTCCCGCTCAAAATTGGCAGAGTCACCACTAAAATGCCAACTGAGGCAGAGGGCAGGGAGCAGTGTGAGGAAAAACTAGTGCGGCCGTGGTCATGAAAGGTGGTGATGGAGATGGGCATCCATGCCAGCTGGGGCAGATGGGAGTCGTAGACCGAAACATCTGGCGGCTGGCCCAACATCCTCGTCATCCTTTTGTGCATCGTCACAAGGCCAATAAAATGAAGCTCAGCTGGGCTCTGGAGGTGGGGTGTGCAGTGGGCACAGTTCCAGGCCCTTCCTCTCCCCCTACCCCCACCCCCCACAATATCTATCCTTGCAGCGCACAGCACCTATCAATATGCATCTTGGACCGCTTTGCACAGCTTGCCGTCGGGGGGTCACGTTTGAGGTGTGTGAACCAGGACAAGCCCCAGCAGAGCCCAGCTGGGAGAAGCTGGTGAAACGGAGCCACATTAATTATTCCTCAGTGGGGTTCCCCTTGTTCCAGCGCCGCTCTCTGCGCCGCCCAGACATGTACTCTGCACGCCGTTCCCCCCCCCTCGCCACCTGATCTTCGCCACACACAACAGAGACTGTTTGCAGACTGCTAAGCAGGACCTCTGGTGCGGACCGGGTGAGCCTTTGTGGCGGCTCCCAAATTAGGAGCGCGGCCCCCGGGGGGCTCACACCAGCCCCGCATCCGCCCAAGCACTAAGTTCTCCTTTCCAGCTGCTCCCAACCGATCCGATTGCCAAGAGAGAAGGCAGAGGAGGAGGGCAGGCAATGATGGATTTTTGCCTTTGGCCAGGAGTCAGGAGGGAACGGCCTTCCCCAAGCTGGTGCCCACCAAATAGACTACAACACCCATCCTATAGCTGTGCCAGCTGCACCCCCATCTCATTCTGAGCTGGCTGCAGAACAGAAGAGCAGCTGAATCATGTTTTGATGCCAGCAACAGGGTAGCGTTTTGTCGGAGGCCCTGAATGCCAATTGCTGGAAGCCACAGGAGGGGAGAGCTGCTCTTGGGTCCTGCTTTCTGGCATCCAGTTGGCCGCTGCAAGAACACAATGCTAAAATGAAGGGTCCCCTTGGCCTGATCCAGCTGCAGGTCTCTTAGAATCACAGACTTGTAGAGTCGGAAGAGACCACAAAAGTCCTCTAGCCCACCCCCCACCCCTGCAATGCAGGAATCTTTTGCCCGGCATGGGACTCGAACCCGTGGCCCTGAGATTAAGAGGCCCGTGCTCTGCCAACTGAGTTCTCATCAAGTCCATTGTCTCGACTTCCTTTTTAAATCTCAAGGGACGCTGCGTAGAAAGGCAACTTTTTGAGCTGAACGCAGCACTCTGACGCCCTGTCACCTTCATCTCCAAGGCCCCGAAGAACCAATTTGCAACGTTCCAATAAATATCCACACGAACCGCTTTCACTATTATTCTGTCTCCAGGGCCAGAGGCAGTAAATTCTTCTGAGCGCCAGTTTCTGGGAATCACATTGGAAGAGTGCTCTACTCTTGCAGCCAGGTCCTGCTTGATGGCTTCTCAGAGAACTTCGGAACAAAGGAAGCTCATACCCTCCAAGTGTCGCTGTTTTCCAGAGACAATCCTGGAATGACAGATACCATCCCAGCTTCTGATTTGATCCTGGAATGTCCCTATTTTCTCCACCACCTGAGGGAAGAAGATGAGCCAGCCCTTGTCCCTAGCAGCAGCTGCCAAGGCCCGGCCTCACTTGGCACACCAACTCTGAGGGGCAGGCAGAGGGCAGGGCTGCCCTGGGCGGGAAGAAAGGGGAAGCAGAGCAGAGAGCAATGAGTCTTGATTGTTTAAATACAGTGGTACCTCGGTTTATGAACACAATTGGTTCCGGAAGTCTGTTCATAAACTGAAGCGCTCATAAACTGAAGCAGACTTTCTCATTGAAAGTAATGGAAAGTGGATTAATCTGTTCCAGACGGTCCGCGGAGTACTTAAACTGAAGCGTTCATAAACTGAAGCGAACTTTCCCATTGAAAGTAATGGAAAGTGAATTAATCCGTTCCAGATGGGTCCGTGGCGTTTGTAAACCGAAAATTTGTAAACCGAGGTGTTCATAAACCGAGGTTCCACTGTAATAATAATAAAATGTTTTGTGCCCCTTTCTAAAACTTATTTATTGGTGTGTGTGTTTCTTTTTCTTTCTTTTTTTGTAAATCTGAGTTCCAGCGCTGAAATAAAGACAATTGCCACACGTGTAAATACTACTGAGCCGGGGTGCCAACTTGAATACAATATTGGGGGTCCCAGCTAAGCCCCGCTCTGCATAATCGATCGCAAGTCATGGCACACACACAATGCCCATCAGCTTTGGTGGGGGGCTGGCCCCTTCAAATATTTTATTGAGGGGGCTGAAGGGACCTCAACCCCTCAGAGTTGGCTCCTATGAATTACAGTGGAACCTCGGTTTATGAACACCTCGGTTTATGAATTTTCGGTTTACGAACGCCACGGACCCATCTAGAACGGATTAATTCACTTTCCATTACTTTCAATGGGAAAGTTCGCTTCAGTTTATGAACGCTTCAGTTTATGAACAGACTTCCGGAACCAATTGTGTTCATAAACCGAGGTACCACTGTACTGAGCTACAGTGGTACCTCGGGTTACAGATGCTTCAGGTTACAGACTCCGCTAACCCAGAAATAGTAAGAACTTTGCTTCAGGATGAGAAGAGAAATCGCGTGGTGGTGGCGCGGCAGCAGCGGGAGGCCCCATTAGCTAAAGTGGTACCTCAGGTTAAGAACAGTTTCAGGTTAAGAACAGACCTCCAGAATGAATTAAGTTCTGAACCCGAGGTACCACTGTACATGAATTACTGAGCAAGACCAGCGGTCTGATTCAGAGGAAGAAGACTTCCTGGGTCTCTTTTGCAACTCTGCAGTATTGTTGTGAGTTTGGGGGGGTTAGTTTGCATGATATGGGCGAGTCCTTCCTGATTCTGGGGTTCCTGGATCTAACAAGGGCTAATATCCATTGCTGAGTTGTCCAGGCAAGTATCTTTGTGAGAGAATGGTCATAGTTGCCATCTAAGGACCACTATTAGGAAACCCAAAGAAGTGATGGGGCCCCGTGGGGAAATGGGCGGGCCCCCTCCTCCTTCTGGTAGAAAGAAAGACAAACGGCAAAGTATTGTGCGGAAGCTAGAAGCAAGCAGAAACTAGAGAGACAGAGCTGCGCTTGTTTTCTGCTAGAATCCAAGGCTGTGACCATGGGAGAAGCGATACGTTTTTTTGCCGGGGGGGGGTGATGCTATGAGCCCCTACATCATAAGCTCAAGTCATGCATGAGCATGTTTCCGCATGCGCTGGAGGGGAAACAAATCATTCAATTCAAACTGCGAAACGGCACAAAAAGAGCATGAAAACGGCAAAAATGCCACGACTAGAACGGCTAGGAAGTGTAATCCCATGAGCCTTTGCACCAACCTTTGAGACCTATGGAGAGTTGGGAGTTTGAGAAAGGAGGATTGGAGGGCGTCTGGTAAGTGCTGCTGGTTTTTCAAAGTTTTCGGGGTGTTTACAGGCTTTTTAGCTGGTGCGCTCCCGCGATGCACAATTTCACATATGCACATGGTGCCCGGGTACGTAACCCCCGGGTAAGTGGGGAATCGCCTGTACATATGTGTAAATAAACCACAAATCCTAAAGACACCACACTGTCCTTCATTCCCAGTAAACCGAATCCTGGTTGAGCACCTGAAGCCCCTGGAATCCTTGACTGCTGAGAGATTGGGGTAGCATGCAGTAATCCACATGTGGTGGTACTGCAGATTTTGTAAATGCACACGTCTTGTTCTCTGACTATAGCACCACGGTGAACTTGAATGTCTGAACTAAATAACACAGAGAGCATGTTCACAACTCAATGTGCACAATGGCTTTCTGGTGATATCTGTTCAGACATTCACCAAATGCCAGTTTTTTGAGGGGTTTTTTTGGTGGCAAGAAATCGAGAGACGAGAATGGCTTTCTCAACTGGCCCTGGGTCTCAGTTGTTTCCAGAATTGTCTGTAGATTGGGCCTGTAGCCTTAATGGCTTGAACGATGAAGCACTGGGGAGGGGGCAGAGGCCGGCTTGGCTCTCCGAGGCGAGGGGACGCCCCCGTTCCTTGTCCTTCCGTAATCCCCAGCAGAACAATTTACCTTTCGGAGCAGGTCCAAGATGTTAATTAAGATAAATCTACCTCAATTTTTAGATTCTCTTATCGTGTAATTTATCAAAATTATGTTAATTATTTCTGTAGGGCAGCAAAATTATTACCTCTTCCGTGTCTGATTTGTATTAATATTCATAATTTAATAATTCGGCAGCCAAGCCATCTGGTTAGGGGAGCTGCGTTGCTTCCTTCCCTCTGCACCAGCCAAAAATATTCCACTGTTCGCTCGCTCTCTTATTTTTATTTTTTTCCCCTGCTCGAGACCAGAATATCCCCCAAGGCTGTGAATAATAAAGAAGCCCCCCCCCCCGGCTGCTTCAACCGTTTGCTGTGACACCCCCCACTCAGCTACCCATTGCTCACCTCTGCCCTTTTGATAGGGCTGAGGAGTCGCTGTGCTCAGTACCTGTAAAAAAGGGGGGGGGGTTGGAAGGATGATGCCAAAAAGGACGAAACCCCCTCCCACGTCTGTCCACAGCACCCTGTCATAGCGGTTCAGCTCAGCCCGGCAGGTGAGCTTAGCTGAACTGACATTTTCCACACTTAGTGATTTTTACACTGTAATTTGACATAATTAATGCCTACATTACTGCTGATAATTTAGCTAGTTAATTAAACTCGGAGGAGATAATTAAGGAGAGGCTACCACTCGGACTGCTAATTGTTTTTGTCATTATTCGAGGCGGCCCGACAGCTGCCAGCTGACTCATCCTCTTCTGTCAGCTGACAGGCCCGTCACATGACCGCGACGCCTCCGACGAGAGGGCCCAGGGCGGACATTTGCCAGGCTCCGGACAGAAGCAGAGGGTCTACCTGCACTCGGAGCTGGAAGGGAGCCAGCCTGGAGCGTGACGCCTCGCCTGGGCGCAAACAGCTGAGCCAGCCGCTCTGCGCTTTCGTCCACAGATGGCGCATGAATATTCACACACGGCCGGCCACAGGATTTCCCCCCGTCGAGGTGGCACATGGAGGCTGATTCTTCTTGTTTGTGGCTGAAGTGCTGCCTCGGAGATTGTGTGTGTGCGAAAGAGACTTGCTATTTCTACTCTGCTGGAGAGGGGAGGTTTTATTTAACCATCTATGGTGGTTTAAGGAAAGAGCTATGCTGAATCAGGCCGAAAGGTCCGTTCCAGAGTCGGCCTGATGTTCTTCCGCCTAGGAATGATGGGGAAATTGATCTCTGCTTGGATTTTAATGCAAACATACCTCCTTCGTCCTTTTCGAAACAATATGGAAACCGGAACGCAGCTGCCTTTTGAAATTCCCGGTTCTCCGAATTTTGTGAAGCTGCTCAGGCTCAATAATGCGCACACGAAGAGGCACTGTGCATAACTGGGCACATGCTGGTGAAAACAACAAGTACAGTGATACCTCGGGTTACAGACGCTTCAGGTTACAGAGGATTCGGGTTACAAACTCCGCTAACCAGGAAGTGGTCGCTCCAGGTTAAGAACTTTGCCTCAGGATGAGAACGGAAATTGCGCGCCAGCGGCGCAGTGGCAGCAGGAGGCCCCATTAGCCAAAGCACACCTCAGGTTAAGAACCGTTTCAGGTTAAGAATGAACCTCTGGAATGAATTAAGTTCTTAACCTGAGGTACACATCTCCAAATTTTGTGATCTGATTCTTCAGTCAAATAATGTGTATGAAAATGGGAGTATGAGGGGGAAGTATGCGTACATTGGCAGACGTGAGTGAAAATAACATAGGCCAATGCAAAGATACATACATAAGGATAAATTTGTACCCAATCACTGACCAATCGTCAAGGGCCTTTAAGAAATCCACAAATTAATGCAGAAATGGATAGGATCAGACTTAAAGGTAAAGGGCCCCTGACCATCAGGTCCAGTCGTGTCCGACTCTGGGGTTGCGGCGCTCATCTCGCTCTATAGGCCGAGGGAGCCGGCGTTTGTCCGCAGGCAGCTTCCGGGTCATGTGGCCAGCATGACAAAGCTGCTTCTGGCGAACCAGAGCAGCGCACGGAAACGCCGTTTACCTTCCCGCTGGAGCGGTCCCTATTTATCTACTTGCACTTTGATGTGCTTTCGAACTGCTAGGTGGGCAGGAGCTGGGGCTGAGCAACGGAACACCCCCCCCCCCCCGTTGCAGGGATTCGAACCGCCAACCTTCTGATCAGCAAGCCCTCGGCTAGGTGCTAGGTGGGCAGGAGCTGGGGCTGAGCAACGGAACCCCCCCCCCCCCGTTGCAGGGATTCGAACCGCCAACCTTCTGATCAGCATGCCCTCGGCTCTGTGGTTTAACCCACAGCGCCACCTGGCAGCAAAAAAGAGAGAAACCAGGATGGAGAGATTTCCCCGTGCCTATTTCTACATAGAAATAACCCCCTTGGATGAAACATGATTGACTTCCTGGTTCTTCTGGATGGGAATCTCTGCCTTAGTCCAGCATCTTGCTTTCCACTGTGGCCAATCCTATGCCCCTGGGAAGCCTGTCAGCTGTGCAACCACATGAACGCCGCCACCAAGATGGCTTCCCAGAGATAGGGTTACAGAGGTGTCTTCGGTTATGCCCACCCCCAGTCTCCAAGTGATGAGAGACTCCAGGACTTCCTGTGCTGGAGTCATAAGATGTGTGCTCCCTGGGGTCCTGGGTGCCTGAACACCCACAAAATTCCCCACGGAGGGGATGGGCACCCACAATTTTTAGTGCCTGGGCCGTGCATGCTGCATGGCACCCACAGCCCAGGGCACCCACGTTGTGGGCGTAAGTTGGCAATCCTGACTGGACTCTGCTGGCGAATACATCAGTGGCAGGTGGTGGGGGCACCACGGGGGCACTCCGTCGGTACCTGGAAATGGAGGAAGCTGCTTCTATGTCCTCTGAAAAAGAACAGCCAGGTGGGATGCCTGCTGCCGCCCGCTGAATTAGAAGCTCAGGGCCGTCTTAAGCATATCGGGCGCCCGGGCGCCATGGTGCGAAGATCTCTCCGGCGCACCCCCCGCCCTGTTTCCCACTGCGGCTGTCTGGTGGGCACAGCGCACAGCGCCGCTGCAGCGGGCACAGCTGCGCGGTGCCCCCCTGGCGGCCCTGCGCCACCCAGCCTTGCCTTAGAGCCGGCCCTGTAGAAGCTCTTTTCTCAAGCCACGTTGGGGGGTTAGCCACCTGCCAGGTTAGAGATGCTGTTTGACGTGGCAAGAGGAAGGGCAAAATGCCAGGGCTGAACAGTCAGCAGCCTGCAGCCTTCATGGGCGTCCGGACTTCAGTTAAAGCCCAAGACATGATGCGAAGAGGCTACTTCTCCCACACAGATTTTTAGATCAGGAAGCATGGGTTGTGGGGGGCGGGGCAGACGTAGCAGAGCAAAAATAAATGTTTGCAAGAGAAGACACACATTGGCCACCGGGCATGAAGAGAGCTGAATAAGGCAGGCTAGAAGAAAAAGAAAGGGGAAAGGAAGATGGCTCACGCAAGTACCCAGGACTGTGGCTCAATGGCAGAGCATCTGCACAGCATGCAGAAAGTCCCAGGTTCGAATCCTGGTTATCTCCAAGTAAAGCTGGGAAACATTCTGCATCTGAAACCCCAGGCAGCTGCTGCCAGTCAATGTAGACAATACTAAGCTTGAGAGACCCAATGGTCAGACTTTGCCTAAGTCAAAGCCCTGTGTTTCTGCATTGGGCCAGAATCTCTGCACCCCACCCGTGAGAATTTCACAATTCCCCACCCCCCTCTCGTCTCATTTGATAATTTGGGAATGCAATTATCATTATTATTATTATTATTATTATTATTATTATTATTATTTCATTAATTGGTGTTCAGGCGAGAAAGGCAGGGGGAACTTTTGGAACAGTGCTGGCTGTCTTTGCTTGAGCAGGCGAACACATGCGCAGATGCATTGGGGGGGGTTATAATTGGACACGAACCAATTTTGTACGGAGCACAGATAAAGACATAATTACAAGATATAGTGAAGGTGAAAACAAGCCCAAGACACAGATACAAGGCTGTTTGGTCTCCAATGAAACTGATACAGGGAATATCAGCTTGACTGCTGATGCAGCTGAGCAAGGGATATCTGTGGCGCTCGTTCAGGAGAGGACAATTGCTGTAAATGGAGATTTGGGGGTCTCACAACAGCTTTCCATCCCCACCCTGCAGGGGATGAGGGGCGGGTTCCCTTCTCAGAATTGGAGGTGGGGGCAGATCAAGCCATCATTTGCAGGTTCTTTTCTTTTTGGGGAGAAGAATACGCATTCATGGCCTCTGTGAAATCATCTTTGTCTAAGAACATACAGGTCAGCTGTGAGAAGTGCAGAAGCAAGCACTCTGGCCAGCTGGTATCATAGCAATAGCGGGTTCAGCGACAGGGGTTGAAGATAAAACTGCCGACATCACTGTGCCTTAATATAAATCTATGGTGTGGCCGTAATCGGGATACAGTGCACAGTTCTGGTCGCCTCAACTCAAAAAGGATATTGAAAAGTCGGAGATGGTTCATAAAAGGACAACCAGGTCATTCAAAGGGATGGAGAGACCCTCCAATGAGGAAAGATCCTATCATACATAGGATTGGTCACAGTGGAAAGCAAGGGTTGCCATATGTCCGGAATTTCCCAGACAAAGCTGGAATACTGCAGTTGGAAGTAGTGTCCGGGCGGAAACCACGTATGGCAACTGATGTCAGAAGACGAGATTTTGGCAAATTTCATTAAAAATGGCTTTAAACTTCAGTTTTCTTTTGAGGTTTTCTTTTGAGATTTTGCAAAATCTCAAAAAAAAAAGCTCAACAACTTTGGCAACTTGTCGAAATATGGCAACCCTAATAAAACTGCTATGAGTTTTGCAAGGAGTAGCCCTTATTTTAAAGGCAAGGAGTAGCTCTTATAATTCCCGGATCCAGCAAGTGTTAAAATCTAAGGAAGGATTCAAATTGTTGGACTAGTCAGGCAGGTTTTGGGTAATGGCTTTCTAAATATGGGTCATTAAGGTAACAAAGGTGTCTGACATGGCCCCCTTTCCAGGAGAATTATGTCTGCCCCTGAGGATATTCTTCCTGGGCTTCTCTGCCAAACTCCCCTCCCCAACTCCTTCAGCTTCCTCCTCAAATTGTGCATCTTCCACGATGTCGTTAACCCGCCGAGCGTCCCCGAAGGAAGTGTGAGCCGAGCCGTCACAATATTGCTTTTGTAAAAAATCAAAATACCAACTGGCATACCTTGCCGAGCGCTTCTCCCCACCCCCCACCCCCGGTTGGGTTCCGCAGCTTCGTTTATGAACACTTCCCTCCCCACCCACGCACCAGCTTTGCCGCCGTCGCTGGCCTGTTTGCGGTTTGCTTCGACGCCTGGGCATATGGTTTTGCGCAAAACTCCACCGTCGCCAGCGCCACTCTGAAAAAGAGAGAGAACTTTGTGCCTCCTTTCCATATTTAGAGACAGCAAGGTGTCAGTTGCATTGGAACTGGTAAGGGTTGGAAAGGAAGCTCAAGCATTGCATTAGGTAAAGGTAAAGGTAAAGGGACCCTTGACAGTTGAGTCCAGTCCGTATAGTTAAAGCTATGGTTTTCCCAGTAGTGATGTATGGAAGTGAGAGTTGGACCATAAAGAAGGCTGATCGCCGAAGAATTGATGCTTTTGAATTATGGTGCTGGAGGAGACTCTTGAGAGTCCCATGGACTGCAAGAAGATCAAACCTATCCATTCTTAAGGAAATCAGCCCTGAGTGCTCCCTGGAAGGACAGATCGTGAAGCTGAGGCTCATGAGAAGAGAAGAATCCTTGGAAAAGACCCTGATGTTGGGAAAGATGGAGGGCACTAGGAGAAGGGGACGACAGAGGACAAGATGGTTGGACAGTGTTCTCGAAGCTACGAACATGAGTTTGACCAAACTGCGGGAGGCAGTGCAAGACAGGAGTGCCTGGCGTGCTCTGGTCCATGGGGTCACGAAGAGTCGGACACGACTAAACAACTAAACAACAACAAGAAAAGGGACCCTTGACAGTTAAGTCCAGTCACAAACGATTTGGGGTTGCAGCGCTCATCTCGCTTTACTGGCCGAGGGAGCCGGCGTTTGTCCGCAGACAGTTTTTTCTGGGTCATGTGGCCAGCATGACAAAGCCGCTTCTGGCGAAACCAGAGCAGCGCACGGAAACGCCTTTTACCTTCCCTCCGGAGCGATACCTATTTATCTACTTGCACTTTGATGTGCTTTCGAACTGCTAAGTGGGCAGGAGCTGGGACAGAGCAACGGGAGCTCACCTGTTATGTACTGAGCTGAATCCTAGAACAATAGGATTCAGAAACAGCGGGAGCTACCCAATCCAACTCCAGGTGGAAGTGAATCCGCAACCTGATTGGCCTGCTGGAGCAGCCAATCAGGCTGCAGGCAGAAGTCAATCCACAATATAATTGGCCCACAGGTGTAGCCCTGAAGTAGCCAATCACGCAAGGCCCATTGTGTAAATAATGTATATAAGCAGATGGTTTTGGGAAAAGAGCCATTCTTCTTCTCCTCTTCTCCTTGATGACTATGAGCTGAATAAAGAGCATGAAATTCACTCTCGACTCCGAGTACATTTCACTGGCGACGAAGGTGGGATCCTGCTGAGCTGACCGCCACCACGCACTGCACCGCAGCACCGCCACCTGCTGCACCGCTGCATCGCACCGTGCATCCAGGCTTCAGCTCCAGGACCCAAGGAACCCAGAATGGCAACCGACAGCAGCTTCTCGCCATTCAAACCAGCATCAGGAGACTGGGAAGGGTACGCTGCCCGTTTCAACTTCCTCCTGCAAGCGAAAGAAGTCACCAACGATGCCATGAAGAGGGCGACATTCTTCAGCGTCTGTGGAGAGGAGACGTTTGAAATCGCCCGGGCTCTTCTTGCACCTAGAGATGTCGCTACCGTCTCGTACCAAACAATAATGGAACGGCTGAAGGAGCACTTCTCACCACAGCCCTCGGTGGTAGCTTGCCGAAATGCCTTCTACGCAAAGCGGCAAGCCCCGGGGGGAACCATAACTGGGTTTGTGACCTCCCTCCGCCAAGCCGCCCGGCTATGCAACTTCTCAGAGTTGGAGAACATGCTTCGTGACCGCCTCGTCGGTGGCCTGAGGGACGAGATGTTGCAACGACGCCTCTACGCCAAAAAAGACCTCACGTTCCAGATTGCTCTGGAGGAAGCCCTGGCAACCGAAGCCGCCGAGAGGTCAACGCAAGAGGCACGACCGGCCCCGCCATCCCAACCGAGGGTCTACCACGAAGACCTCACCGGCGAATCCGAATCTGACAGGGAGGAAGTACACCGAGTACAGCGGCGCACTCAAGCAGCACACACACCACAGCAGCCTCGACGAGAAGGAGGGAACTGTGCAAGCTGCGGGGAGAACCACGAGAGGAGGACCTGTCGTTTCCGCAACGCAGAGTGCAGGCAGTGCAGAAAATTGGGACACATCGCCCGGGTGTGTCGGGCTCGACTCACCCGTCGACAAGCATCAGATGACCGACCCAGGAGCCCCAGGTCACACGGCACCATGCACCAAGGCAACTCGACGGAGATCACGGACTACCAGGTATTCCAGTTGCCCCATCCCAGCACAGAGAAAATTTATATAGAGGTACAGATAGAGGGAGCCCCATGCCGCATGGAGCTGGACACGGGTTCAACTCTATCCATAATCTCGGCCCGAACATTAAGGGAACTGTGCCCTAATGGGGGTCCCAAACTAAGGCCGGCCCCATTCACCCTCCGGGACTTCCAGAAACGTAAGGTCCCCACAATGGGGGTGGGGACCTTCAGGGTGCAATATCGAGGGCGAAAGCAACAATTGGACTTGCTGGTAGTTAAGGGCCCCTACGTTAGCTTACTGGGACTGGCATGGTTTGGACCTCTGGGGCTAGCCGTTACCGGGGTGAACCGCACTAGCTTACAAGTGGACGTGGACGCCATATGCAAAGAGTTTCCAGGGGTTTTCGATGGGGCATTGGGACGATATACAGGACCCCCCATTGCCCTACAGCTAGACCCCGCTGTACGACCCATCAGGCACAAGGCCCGCCGGGTCCCGTTCGCCCTGAAACCCCGCATAGACGAGGAATTGGACCGACTCGTGGAGCAAGGAGTGCTGGAGCCGGTGCCCAACGCCCCCTGGGAAACTCCAATTGTCACACCCGTCAAGCCTAACGGTTCGGTCCGCATCTGTGCAGACTACAAATGCACCATAAACAAGGCTCTCACGGCCCATGCATACCCAGTGCCAGTGGTCAGCCATGTCCTCGCCACCCTGGCTGGGTCAAAAATCTTTGGCAAACTGGACTTGGCCCAAGCGTATCAACAGTTGCCTGTGGACGAAGCCACAGCAGAGGCTCAGACGATTGTGACGCACAGAGGGGCATTCAGAGTAAAGCGGCTGCAATTTGGCGTTAGCGTGGCACCAGGCATATTCCAGAATCTAATGGACTCTCTCCTTAAAGGGATTCCTGGCGTCACCCCCTTCTTCGATGATGTACTGATCGCCGGGCCCACACCAGAGGAATTTGAGGACCGCCTCCGCTCCGTCCTGCACCGTTTCCAGACGGCGGGCCTCAAGGTGAAGCGGGAAAAGTGTTTACTGGGAGTGCCGCAGGTGGACTTTCTGGGATTTAAGGTGGACGCAGAAGGGGTCCATCCAACCGGTGACAAGGTACGGGCCATTTGTGAGGCCCCAGCGCCCAAGAGCAAGCCCGAACTTCAGTCATTCTTGGGACTATTGAACTTTTACCATGCCTTTCTTCCGCATAAGGCAGCGGTAGCGGAGCCCCTACACAGACTCCTAGATAAAAGGGCCCCTTGGGTGTGGGGCCAGCGACAAAGGGCCGCATTCCAGGCAGTCAAGGACTTGCTCGTCTCGAACTCGGTCTTGGCACACTTCGACGAGAGGCTGCCAGTGGTGCTGGCATGCGACGCCTCTCCCTATGGCATCGGCGCTGTCCTGGGACACCAACTCCCGGATGGAAGAGAGGTGCCGGTGGCATACTTCTCCCAGACGCTTGCTGCAGCCGAACGAAACTACTCACAGATTGACAAGGAGGGTCTGGCAATCGTGAAGGGCGTAAAAAAATTCCATGATTTCTTGTACGGGCGGCCCTTTACCATAGTGACTGACCACAAGCCGTTGCTTGGCCTGTTTGCCCCCGAGAAGCAGACCCCCCAAGTGTTGTCTCCACGTGTCCTCAGGTGGTCAATTTTCCTTGCCGGCTACCAGTATGCACTAATCCACCGCCCTGGGAAGGCAATGGGCCACGCAGACGCCCTCAGCAGGCTACCACTACCAGAAACAGGCCCCGACCCAGCGCCTGCGCAAGAGGTTATGACCCTGGAGCTGCTTCCCGACCGACCCATTCAGGCACAAGAAGTTGCGCACCATTCCACAAAAGATAGGGTCATCTCCCGGGTCCTGGACTGGGTGTGGCGAGGATGGCCCAGCAGCAGCCCCGGGCCAGAATTCGCTGGCTACACAAACCGCAAACATGAACTGTCGGCCCACAAGGGGTGCCTGTTATGGGGAAGCAGGGTTGTTGTTCCCCAGCCCCTCCGCAAAAGGGTCCTCACAGCCCTACACGAGACACACCCAGGGGTAGTGAGGATGAAGGCCCTTGCCAGGAGTTATGTGTGGTGGCCGGGGATTGACAGAGAGATAGAGGCCTGGGTCCAACACTGCCAGACCTGCCAAGAATCCCGCCCGGATCCCCCAAGGGCCCCAGTCCAGCCCTGGGAGTCCGCCCGACATCCATGGTCACGCTTGCACGTGGACTTCGCTGGACCCTTCCAGGGAAAAACATTCTTCATAGTGGTGGATTCCTACACCAAATGGCTGGAGGTCGCACTGGTACCGTCCACTTCTACGGCGGCAGCCATCCGGGTACTACGTAAGCTTTTTGCAACCCACGGGCTCCCTGACACCCTCGTCTCGGACAATGGAACCGCATTCACGTCAGAGGAGTTCCAGACCTTCACAGCGCAGAACGCCATCCGCCACATCCGCTCAGCACCATTCCACCCTGCCACCAATGGCCAAGCGGAGCGCATGGTGCGGACCACCAAGGACAGCCTCCGCCGCATGACACAAGGGGACTGGGAATACCGCCTTGCCGCATTTCTTCTAGCACAGCACAGCACCCCAAGCACAACGACGGGCCGGAGCCCAGCTGAACTACTAATGGGCCGGTGCCTTGCAACTAGACTGGACCGACTTCACCCCGACAGAGCTCAGGATGAGGTAGTGGTGGGGAAAGGCAGGAACCCCCGGACATTTGTGGCCCAGGACGCAGTGTACGCAAAGAATTTTGGGGCAGGCCCAGCATGGGTACCCGCCACAGTCACCAAGGTGACCGGTCCCGTGTCGTACGAGGTACTAACGGAAGGGGGGCAATGTTGGCGCCGCCACTGCGACCAGCTACGGCGACGATTCCCAGGAGGAACCCGGGAGGAGAGCGGGACAGAGGGGTCCCAAGGGGACAGCAGGGCAGTGAGGCCTGTAGAGCGAGAGGGGTGGGCAGGGGAAGCAGAAGCAGAAGCAGTAGGCACAGAGGGGCGCCCCGAGACTGGAAGGACACCGGAACCAGAGCCACAACCTAGTGGTTCAGTGGCGCCAGACCAGACAGCCCCGGCACAGCCAGCAGCCTCGGAACACGAGCCAGAACCAGAACCCCTGACCAAGGAACACCCCAGGCCACAACGCACACGGAGGCGGCCAGCAGACCTTGGGGACTACGAATGCAACTTCCCGGGCAGGACTGGAACTTAGAGGGGAGGGGTGTTATGTACTGAGCTGAATCCTAGAACAATAGGATTCAGAAACAGCGGGAGCTACCCAATCCAACTCCAGGTGGAAGTGAATCCGCAACCTGATTGGCCTGCTGGAGCAGCCAATCAGGCGGCGGGCAGAAGTGAATCTGCTACCTGATTGGCCTGTAGGAGCAGCCAATCAGGCTGCAGGCAGAAGTCAATCCACAATATAATTGGCCCACAGGTGTAGCCCTGAAGTAGCCAATCACGCAAGGCCCATTGTGTAAATAATGTATATAAGCAGATGGTTTTGGGAAAAGAGCCATTCTTCTTCTCCTCTTCTCCTTGATGACTATGAGCTGAATAAAGAGCATGAAATTCACTCTCGACTCCGAGTACATTTCATCACCCATCGTGGGGATTCGAACCGCCAACCTTCTGATCAGCAAGCCCAAGATGCTCAGTGGTTTAGACCACAGAGCCACCCGCGCCCCACTTTGCAATAGGTAACTGGCATTAAAAAGCAAGAGATGTTATACTTACAGAAAATTCAGCCAATATCTCATTGCTGCTTCCGTGACACAGGCCGCCAGTTACCCACAACGTAATAGGGTCCCTGCTAAGTATGGGTTCATCTGGGAAGCCCTCTGACATTTAACCTGGCTGATGCATTGCAGGGGGTGGACTAGATGGCACATGGGGTCCCTTCCATCTCTACAGTTCTATGGTCCTGCTTACCTTTCCTCTACGTAACTTGCTTTTATTCTTGACTCGCTTTGTAGCTCTTGTTTTATCCCGCCTCCTTTTTCCTCTTATCCGATGCTATACGCCTGTTGAAATGAAATAAACGATTTAAAAGGGAGATGGACAGAAAGACAGACAGACAGACAGACAGACAGACAAACTGATATGCACTGTGCTGGCGAGGATCAGAATTGCTACAATGATTCCCCAATATGGAATTCACCTGATTCACAGCCGCCAGACGCTTATCGGAGTAAGCTTCTATCAAGTGGATAGCTCAGTCGGTAGAGCATGGGACTCTTAATCTCAGGGTTGTGGGTCCGAGCCACACATTGGGCCAAAGATTCCTGCATTGCATGGGGTTGGACTAGATGGTCCTTGGGTCCCTTCCAACTCTGTGATTCTATGGTGCTATGAAGTCATGGTAGTAATAATAATGATGGTTTTATTATTTATACCTCGCCCATCTGGCTGGGAATGAAACAGGGGGCCCGGTCCTGAGGGGTGCATTCAGACGTAGTGAACATTGTGTCGGTTTTCCTGATCACAACATTGGCTCAGCCCTGTCCCAACAAACTTTAGGGGTGCTGAAGACATCTCAAACCTATTGAATTGGTGTAGCAATCACTGTAGCAAGTCATGGTACAGTGGTACCTTGGTTCTCAAACTGAATCTGTTCGGGGAGTCTGTTCGCCTCCCGGAACAGTTCAAAAACCAAGGCGCAGCTTTCGATTGACTGCAGGAGCTTCCTGCACTAAATCGGAAGCTGCGTCGGAAGTTCGGCTTCCAAATTTTTTTCACAAACTGGAACACTTACTTCCAGGTTTGCAGCGTTCGGGAGCCAATTTGTTGGGGTGCCAAGCCATTCGACAACCAAGGTACCACTGTAAATGCCATCCACAGTGTGAGAGTAGTAGTAGTAGTAGTAATAATAATAATAATAATAATTTATAATTTATTCCCAGCCCATCTGGCTGGGTTTCCCCAGCCACTCTGGGCGGCTGGAGAGTAATGTGGCCCAGCAATGTCAGTACTCCCCCACCCTTTCTGCACATGCCTGCTTCCGCTGCCCCATGATGCTTCCATGAAAATGTCAGGGAAAAGCGATATTGCTGGTGTACTTCCCCAAATTTCAAGTTGTACATATGTGATAAGCAACACCATATATCCATAAAGATATATAGTTTTATTTACAGATATACACAACTTGAAATTTGGGGCAATATACCAACAACATTGTTCTTTTCCCCGACATTTACGTGGAAGCATCATGGGAGAGACACCCCAGCCTCTATCATGGGCGTAGGCAGGGGGGCAGGAGGGGCAGTTGCCCCCCCTAGAAACAGGGCCGCTGGCCAGCCTGCCCTACTGCCCGCCGCACTGCCTGCCTCCCTTCTCCCTGGCTGGCTGTGGGGCGGGTGGAGAGAAAGCCCCAGAGCCGCGCAAAGCGTTTGGCTGGCTTTCCCTCCGCCCACCCCACAGCCAGCCAGGGAGAAGGGAGACGTCCTGTGCCTGGTTCCCTGTAACCTCACTTCTCACAGGGAGGGAACCACCAGAAGGCCCTCAGAACTGGACTTCAATGTCCAGGCTGAACGATGGGGGTGGAGACACTCCTTCAGGTAGACTGGGCCGAGGCCGTTGAGGGCTTTAAAAGTAGGCACCAACTCTTTGAATTGTGCTCAGAAACGTATGCAACTTGAAGACATTGGCTAGAGTCTGACTCTCCAGAACAGGTGAGAACAAGCTTGCTTCATCTTCTGTTTAACAGCCCTTGAGATATTTCAAGATGGTTCTCATATCTCCTCTCATATATAACCTCGAGACAGTGGTTTGGAAGGCGATCGATCAATATATTAATTATCATCATCATCATCATCATTGACTCTATGTCTGGGTGGCATGTGGGCACCACTAAAATCCCTGATTGGTTGGCCTTGGGGGTGGGCATTCCCACAACTGTTTGGGGTGTGGCTTCTCTTTTCAACGCCGCTTCCTGGTTTTCTGGTCACGTGGTTTTCCTTTCCTTTCTTGAGTCAAGCAGGTTTGGAAAACGGAGTCTACCCACCTCCCTGGCATACCTGTCAAGTCGGATTGCTCCTTATGTGTGGGCATGTATGCAAAATATATGCAAAACGAAGTGGGGGCGGTTATGCCTGTCTTTACAATTGCCAGCCACGCTTTCCATTACAATCGCAAGGAATCAAAATGGACTGGAGTCGGAGTTATGGAACTGAAAACACAACTATTTATGCTGCTGCTAAATATTGATAGCAAATGTTCTGCGGAGGCCTCCACGAGTCGATAAATGGATGCCACTTATTAACATTCCCCCCCCCCAGCCGCCTTTTGTCTCCTGTCTCTCAACTTCCCAAATTCTGTCAGTTCTGAGCAGCATGCTAAACCTTAGTAATCCACTCTTTTTTACAGAAAGTATTTTTAACGCGACACGTCGCCTGTGATTGCAATTTTAGCAGCCGTCAACAAATCAGAGGCCGGGGAATAATTTGCCTTTCACTCGCATTCCCGCATAATGGCAAATTAATAAATATTGATGATTTGGGTTTGTTTGCATTCCGTGTTTTGGGAAGGAAACGGGCAGAGCAACTACATTTTACCAGGAAAAGGGATAAGCTGGCGATAGTCCACCAAATCATAGGATTGGCGGGTCGGCTCTTGATTGATAATTTAATTTCTTTTTTAAAAAATTATATTTTATTAAGTTTCAACAGTTTTAACATATACAGTCAAAACACAATTTCGTCTTTCCCCCTTTCTTTGTCGGCTTCCCACTCCGTTTTTCATGGAGTTATTGCTTCTCCCCTTTCTGTTGCACCCTATCTTCTATCTATCAAATCATAACCACAATATTATAGATTATTTAATTTCTGTGCCACTTCATATGTTAAGAATATCTCTAAGCAATGGAGAGAAGAATGTTAGGGTGACGGTGGGTATTTCATGACAGGATGGTCTGGGTGTAGAAACCTCTGACTTTAGTGTAGCACAACAAAGGTAAGAGTCACAGCCATTTCTCCAACTGCCTTCACCTCCGCTACCCCACCCCCCCATCACTGGCATGTGGCCCCCAGAAGATTTCTACTTTAAAACATGGCCCTCAGGCTGAAAAAGCTTCCCCACCCAAGGTGGAATCTAGACACACGTAAAAAAAAAAAAACCACTGTGAAAATGCTTTTTTATAAAGCGTTTTGAAATCATAGCTGCCAAGTTATCCCTTTTTTACAGGGATTTTCCCTTATGCTGAATAGGCTTCCTCGCGAGAAAAGTGAAAACTTGGCAGCTATGTTTGAAATATATATTGAATTTGTCATTAGCTCACCACTGCCATCTAGTGTCAAATTTAGTGTCAAAACATACTTAAAACATCATATTTTCAGTTGTCCCATGACAGCACAGATTGTGGCTTTAAATATTTAACCCTTTTTCTCTGCTGCCCCTTCTTCAAATAGCAGCCACGTTATTCTGGTTTAGTTCTTATAATTACAACATTCGCTCCAACACCCTGCTAATGAAAATCGGGACATGATCCAGCCCCTCGGCACACTTAAAATCACATCCCTGCCCCCTCCGCAGATATAGTGGTGCCTCGCTTAACGAACGCCCTGTAAGACGAAATTTTCGCTTAAAGAAAGGATTTTTCTAGCGGAGGTTGCCTCGCTAGACGAATTTGTTTTACGAAAAATTCGTCTAGCGGATCGCGCTTTCCCATAGGAATGCATTGAAATTCAATTAATGCGTTCCTATGGGCAATTTTTTTAAAAAAAATTCAATGCATTCCTATGGGATTCGCTAGATGAATTTTTCATTATAAGAATAGACCCGTGGAACAAATTAAATTCGTCTAGCGAGGCACCACTGTACATCCACCCCCCCTCAGTGACCCCCGCTTCCCACTGGGCACCTCAATGGAGGCCCCACCCCTCTCACTCCAGGCCCCTCGCTCCCACAGGGCTCACCCCCACCCTATCTTGCTGACAGGCCCCGCCCTTGCACACCTTTGCCCACTGCCACTTTGCCTCTCCACCGCCTCCCCACCCCACCCTCACAACACATGCCAAAAAAAGAAGATGGAAAAGAAAGAGAGTGGAAGCATGGCTTGTCCTTTTGCCAGGTCTGGAAAATTCACGCCCACCCACTAGTCACATGCAAGGAAGGATGCTCCAGGCCAGGAGGAACAGGAAGTTTCGACTGGCTGGACCAAACATTCCCTTGCATGTCCACTCTAGGAAAACAAGGAATGCTGTACTTGACTGCTCCCAGTGGAATACAACTGACCACAAACACACAAGGGCTACAGGGACTCCTCCCCTCCCCCCACGTACTTCCGGAAGCTGGCAGCGCTCGGGCTATGTGACGCGGAGGAGGATGAAGAGGAGGCGCACAGGTGCAAGGCGAGAGCGCGGCACCAAAGGACGTGCATCTTTTGGTCCCCATGCTCTCGTGGGAGCCAGCTGACTCCCACGAGAGAGTGCGGGACCAAGAAACAGGACGTTTGGGGAGCCAATCAGAAGCAGTTATGGCTTCTGTAATTCTGGGCGGTCCCAGTCAAATCGGGACAGTTGGAGGGTATAATAATACAGTGGTGCCTCGCTTAACGAATGCCCTGCTTAACGAAATTTCCGCTTAACGAAAGGTTTTTTCTAGTGGAGGTTGCCTCGCTAGACAAATTCGTTTTACGAAAAATTCGTCTAGCAAATCGCGGTTTCCCATAGGAATGCATTGAAATTCAATTAATGCGTTCCTATGGGCAAAAAAAATAAAAAAATAAAAATTCAATGCATTCCTATGGGATTCGCTAGACAAATTTTTTGTTATAAGAAAAGACCCGTGGAACGAATTAAATTCGTCTAGCAAGGCACCACTGTAATAATAATAATAATAATAATAATAATAATAATAATAATAATTTATACCCCGCCACTCTGGGCGGCTTCCAACAAAAGATTAAAAATACATTAAAACATCAGTCATTAAAAACTTCCCTAAACAGGGCTGCCTTCAGATGTCTTCTAAACGTCAGATGGTTATTTATTTCCTTGACATCCAGTGTGAGGGCGTTCCACAGGGCGGGGGCCACTACCGAGAAGGCCCTCTGCCTGGTTCCCTGTAACCTCACTTCTCGCAGTGAGGGAACTGCCAGAAGGTCCTTGGAGCTGGACCTCAGTGTCCGGGCAGAACGATGGAGGTGGAGATGCTCCTTCAGGTATCCTGGGCTGAGGCCGTTTAGACCTTTAAAGGTCAGCACCAACACATTGAATTGTGTTCGGAAACGTACTGGGAGCCAATGTAGGTCTTTCAAGACCAGTGTTATGTGGTCTTGGCAGCCGCTCCCAGCCACCAGTCTAGCTGCCGCATTCTGGGTTAGTTTCCAGGTCACCTTCATAGGTAACCCCACGTAGAGCGCATTGCAGTAGTCCAAGTGGGAGATAACCAGAATGTGCACCACTCTGGAGAGACAGGTAGGTAGGGTCTCAGTCTGCGTACCAGATGGGGCTGGTAGACAGCTGCCCTGGACACAGAATTGACCTGCACCTCCATGGAAAGCTGAGAGTCCAAAATGACTCCCAGGCTGCACACCTGGTCCTTCAGGGGCACAGTTACCCCATTCAGGACCATGTTGAAATGATGTGAGAAACCCAGGAATCTGCCTTACACCAAATCAGACCAGTGGTTCATCTATCCCAGTTTTGTCTGCACTGACTGGCAGCAGCTCTCTAGCATTGCACAGGAGCCTAGAATTCTAAAGTTGGGGGGGGGACTCCAACATTCAGCCTAGCCGTACCCGGAGATGGCAGGATTTGAACTCAGGACCCTGTGCATGCCAAACAGGTCCTCCACCATGAGCCAAGGCTTGCCATTTTGACCTCCGCCCGGCGCATTTAGTTTGGCTACCGTTTCCCCAACCAGAACGGCATTAACCGTCCATTTGGCCCCACTGCGCCACAGAGTTCTGGTGCCCAAATGTTTTGCTTGACATCTCTGTTGGAAGAAGCTGGTCTCTTCCCAGTTCTCTTGCATTCTGTTGAATGAATTTGATTAATCGTCGAGTCTCTATGCAGCTGGCAACATTTGCTGTGGCTTTTTTTTAAAAGCGCATCTTTGATTAGAAATATGGAACGGCTATTAGCACAGAGTGGGTCCCCAAAGCTAAAAAGGGAAAGAAGAGAAGGGGGGTGGGGGTAGAGGGGAAATCTGGAGACATTGCCGAAGAAATGTGTTGGGTTCTATGGCAGTGTTATTTAATATGGTACTTAGTTAGTCTAAATGTGGTGCTGAATTCATCTGTGCTTTAGCAGGGCTGGACATACAGCAGGAATGACCAGCCTGGGACCCTCTGAATGCTATCAAACTTCCATCTCCCTCAGCCAGCATGCCTAATGGTCAGGGTGATGGGAGCTGGAGTCCACAAAGATCCAGAGGCCCACAGTTTTCCCCATCCCTACAAGAGAGAGCCTAGTGGCCTCCTCTTGGTCATCTTGAGAGACAGTTTGGTGCAGTGGTTAGAGTGTTGGAGTAGTTCGAATGTCACACTCAGCCGTGTAAGTGAGCTTGAAAGCAGTCACTGCCTCTTGGCCTAACCTATTATTATTATTATTATTGTTATTATTATTACATATTATTAAAGGTAAAGGTAAAGGGACCCCTGACCATTAGGTCCAGTCGTGACCAACTCTGGGGTTGCGCGCTCATCTCGCATTATTGGCCGAGGGAGCCGGCGTACAGCTTCCAGGTCATGTGGCCAGCATGACAAAGCCGCTTCTGGCGAACCAGAGCAGCACATGGAAACGCCATTTACCTTCCCGCTGTAGCGGTACTTCTTTATCTACTTGCATTTTGATGTGCTTTCAAACTGCTAGGTTGGCAGGAGCTGGGACCAAGCAACGGGAGCTCACCCCGTCACAGGGATTCGAACCGCTGACCTTCTGATCAGCAAGCCCTAGGCTCAGTGGTTTAACCACAGCGCCACCTGGGTCATTATTAATTAAATCTGCACACCGCCCTTCATCCGAAGATCTCACAAAAGGAGAGCACAAAATACATAATAAAACAAAAGCAAAACAACACACACACCCTCCGACAAACACATTTAAGAAGTCATAGAATGCCTTGTTGAAGAGACACTTTTTCGCCTGGCACCTCAGGATATGCAACGGACCTACCTCGCAGGGTTGTTGTGGGGACAAAATGAGGCACAAGGGAGAGACACGTACACTCCTTGGAGGAAAAAACTGGGCTGTAAATTCAATACATAAATACGGAATAGCATCCCTGTGCTTCAGACTGCCAGGGATGTAGCCAATGTGCTCAGTCATTAAACTGATGTGCTATGGCAGGCCCAGGGTCTTTGTTCCCACATGGGCTGAGGAATGCCGGGTTTCCCGACAGCTTCTCCCTTCTGTCGCAGAGAAGAAAAAAGGCCCCAGAGCACTTGGCAGGGAGAAAACTACGAAGAAGCAGAGCATTAGGTGGAAAAGGAGATAGCAAGAGGAAAGCCATATCAGACGTCTTCAGGCAAGATAACACGATAAATAATCAATCAATCCCGAGCGAAATCCTTAAGTGCTTGATGTATCCGCCCGCAAATTGAATCACTTCGCCTACCAGGAAGTTCTCCCTTGTAAATAAATGAGAGCTGAAATGGCCCATCTTGGGGAGGGGTGCGTGGAGGGGAGAATAACGTTGTTAAAGCTTCTGATTAAGTTTTACACAAGCATATGAGAGCAAACTAAAAGGTTTTAGCTTTTTAATTTAAGAAATGAGGAATATGGATATAATTTCAATTTGGGGCGGGGAGGAGGCACCTCGGAAAGCGGGGCTCGCAATTGGATTAGGCCCTAATGTACTTTTATAAGGTGTCAGCCTCGCTGGCGATTAAGGCAGGGGTGTAATATCCTTTATTAACAATTTAATGGACTCGCTTCGACTCAATCTGTCTTAATCAGCGATTCCAGTCCACCTGGGAGATCGAGTTTGCGTGGAACCCAAAACGCCGGCCTGATGAAGGAGGCAAGACAACAATCCGTCAGTGTCAAAGTGAGAAAGCCACGATGAAGGAGAGCAGAAAGGCAGGGCAGCTAAGGGGAGACTCAGTTGCGAGGATTCGGAATCAAACCTCCTGCGGGAATCAGGGCCTATCTGCTCCCGGACTTTGAGTTGGGTGGGGCATCCTCAAAAGGGAAACACAAGCCCCTCGCAAATGCTCATACCAACTAGTTTCATTTGCACACAGCGCAAAGAAGCCATAGGCTTGTTCCACAAACCATAAGCTATCCCGCTTGGTTTGTTTATTTCCCCCTCCACGGGGCCAGCACTACCATTGGGCAAGATGAGGCAGCTTTCTCGGGCTGCAGATGCTGAGGAACAGTGGGGTGGAGGAGGAAAGGACTGAGGGTATTGTGTGGCCTGCTCTGCACCCCTCAAGAAAGAAAACTGGGGGTGTCGTGTGACCTGCTCTGCAGCCCTCGGTCACCAGTGTTGATGTAAGATCTAGCTGCCAGTCTGGTTGGCTTCTTCATATGGATGAAGGAGGCGTCGTCTTCCCCACAACCCCAGCCCTGAGGAGACACAGCAAGAGACTGTTGAGTGTCAAAATAAGAGTAAGAATCAGGACAGTGGGCTGCTGCTTCAAGCTCCTGTCCGCTCTCAGCAGAGGGGTAGGGCTTAGACCAGGCATCCCCAAACGCGGCCCTCCAGATGTTTTGGCCTACAACTCCCATGATCCCTAGCTTACAGGACCAGTGGTCAGGGATGATGGGAATTGTAGTCCAAAACATCTGGAGGGCTGAAGTTTGGGGGTGCCTGGCTTAGACAGTCACCGGACCTGCCTCAGGATACAAAGGCCTGGTTGACTTCCATCTCTTGCTGGAACAACATCTATGCAAACTGGGAGCTGTCCCGGGTCCTGAAGCTCTTGCCTCTCTTTCCTCCCCATTTCCTACTGTGCTGCTACCAGATGCTCATAAAAGCAGCTTGCTACCAGGTCTTAGATGTCTTCTTGCTCCAGGCTGGTCTCTTCAGATTCTTCCTCGCTGCACCCACAGCCCAAACAAACAAGAGGGATCATTGCTCAGCAGCGGAGCACATGCCTGGCATGCAGAGTAAGGCACCTTCCTATGCTCATAGTCATAGTCACATACATTTGTGCCAGGGGTCTGCGCAGGAGAATACGGTGTAATAATAAAGGAGACAGTACCTGTAAGCCTATGCAGTGTCTCCCCTATGCCCCCAATCACAGAATCGGCACAATAATTTTGTAATCTGGGATTAGGTGGCAGGGTGGACCATTCAAAGGGTGTAGCTCATAAGCAACCTTGTATTCCACCAGCTCTTTATAACAGGGATGGGGAACCTGTGGCTCTCTAAATGCTGTTAGACTACCCCTCCCATCATCCTTCCTGTTGGTCGTGCTGGCTGGGGCTTATGGGAGTTGGTCAAACAGAACTCTGAACAATTTAGAACCACAGAATTGCAGGAACCCTTCTATTTCAGCTTGATCGATGAGATAACCCGCAGGAGCACCACAGGTCATTCCCGAGTCGTCGAGGCTCATTTGAGAACAACAAGGAACCGGCCTTCCATCTTGGCGAATGCTCTGCCAAGAGAGATTCAGCATGTGCTGTTTTAACTCTTAAATGCCTGCCGAAAACTTTTTTATTCCATCAGGCCTACGCATGCAATAGGAATGCATCTTATCAAAATAGCTGATTTCTGATTTTAACATATTTATATTGTTTTTATTGTCTGCAGTGCTTATTTTCTTTAAAAAATGTTCAGGGATACTCTCATTTTCCTACACATATTGAAATACTGCCCCTCAATGAGGCCAAACATAGATTCAAAAAATGTTTAGGGGTATGCGTACCCCTGCCCCCCACCCCGGGGAAATAAGCACTGATTGTATGTACATACAATTATGCACCACTCTTTTTTTAATGTGTGTGTGTGTGTGTATATATATATATATATATATATATATATATATATATATATATATATATAAAACATAAACTGGACATGTGGGTGTGTCTCCACTTTTCTCTGAAACCGCTTGACCGATTGCGTTCAAATTTTGACACAACATCCCAAACGAAAATGAGAGTGACCCCATACTGTTTGTGTATGTCACACCTGGACCACGTAAAAGCCCAAAAACCACGTGTTCCGGAACTCACAACTCAGATGAAAGTGCATGCTGGGAGAGTACAGGAGAGGTTGCAAAACAGCGCCCTCTAGTGACGGCTACACCGGTACTGCACACCTAGGAAAGCTTCCCTCTCAACAGCATCTTGGTTCGGCTTTCCAAACTGGGCCAAGTGAAGGTAGGGACTCGCCTGGGTGGGGGAGGGGGCGGCATACCTCATGGGTCAGGACAGGGTGGGGGGAGCCACAGGGATGACCCTGTGTAAACAGAACACGCGTAAAACTTTTCAACAAAATGAAGGGGGACTCTGAAGGTGAGGGGAGTCTGAAGGGGGACTCTGAGGGTCCATTTAACAGACTGAGCCACAACAATGCGTGGCCAGGCCAGCTAGTTGTGGTATAAAAACATTTTTATAAATAAAAATACGTATCTGTGGGGCCACAGGTTCATCATTCCTGCTTTAGAAATTAACCACCAGATACTGTGACCCTGTGCCAATGGCAGTTCTTATATACTAGCCCAGGCATCCCCAAACTGCGGCCCTCCAGATGTTTTGGCCTACAACTCCCATGATCCCTAGCTAAGAGGACCAGTGGTCAGGGATGGTGGGAATTGTAGTCCAAAACATCTGGAGGGCCGAAGTTTGGGGATGCCTGTACAAGCCCATCTATGTCTAAAGGATTTCCACACGTCAGGGTGAGATTATGATCACTGCCTTGGGTGCTAATAATAATAATAATAATAATAATAATAATAATAATAATAATAATAATAATAATAATTTTATTGTCTGTACCCTGCCCATCTGACTGGGTTGCTAGCAAGACATTCCCCTGACCCGTTTGGATGACGTCTAAGCAGGAATGCAAAAAAAGAGAAACAAAATCCCAAAACCAAATGATTAGCAGGCCCGTTTTGTAAATAATGCATGATCAGGCAGGAGGGGGGGGGGGTATGGGAAGATGCGAGAAATGGATCCCCCTCTAACCCACGTGAGACACATCTCTCTGCCAGCCTCACAGAAGGTAGATCCAGGGCCCGCAGCTGCAAGTACTCCAGAGTAGAAGATGGAGAGGATGGGAGGGAGGGAGAAGAGCATCAAAATGAAGTTGTTTGCAGTGTTTGATTCCATCCCTGGAATTATTTACAGCTGCAGGCGATATGAAAGTATGTAGAGCAAGTGTCCTCATTTACATGCTAATTCATTTATACCCTCTGGATTGATTCCACCAATTCATTTTCAGCCCACTAACTCTTCCGACGTGAATTATATTATCACCTTCAGAATGGCAGCAGGAAAATACAACTTGGGGGTGGGGTGGGGTGGGGAGGAGAGAGAGGGAGAGGTTTCCCCCTGACCCTTTAACTCTCCAGATTGTCCTCGGAAACTGAAAGTTCAACCGCTGCAGAAGGACAGGGCTGCGCATCTGGTTTTGAAACCCAAGCCATGGTTTGGATCATCTGCGGGAGCACAGACGATGGTTTGGAATGATATATCAGATTAAAGGGCAGCACAGGGAGAGATCTGCAGGCTAGGCCAGAACATAAGAACATAAGGAGAGCCTGCTGCATCAGGCCAATGACCCAATCCAGTCTAGCACCCTGTTCTCACAGTGGCCAACCAGATTATTATTATTTATTTATTGAATGTACCAGGGGGGCTCAGTCAGGGTGGTTCACAGAATGAACGAACGAACGAACGAATGAATGAATGAATATAGCAAAAGCACACTCTCCTCTTCTGTGGTTTCCAGCAACTGGGGCAGATCCTTGCCATCATGCTTAGTAGACCTTGATATTCCTCTCTTCTATGAATTTGCCAAATCCTCTTTTAAAGCCATCTACGGTAGATTGGCGGCCATCGCTGCCTCTTGGGTGAGTGGGATCCTGTCAGGGGACCACCAGGGGTCAGCGGAGAGTCCAGGGAGTGGGGACAGGGGCTCTCCGATGCAGTAGGAGCCCGGGATGGCAACGCTTCGGAGCAGTCCGCAGAAGGTGGTGCTGACCCTCAGGAAGCGGTGCAGAGCCTTGAGTATGCTGAAATGGAAAGGTTCCCAGAGGGAAGTGTTGGAGGGTCGGACCAGAGCGCTCAGGAGGGGGAGGTGCCAGAGGAGACAGCACCAGCCCCCCAGCTGGGCAGTTCTAGTGGGGAGGGCTCTCCACCAGCCCCATCACCCCAACAGCGGAGGGGTGAAAAGAGGTGCGCAGAGAGGAGGAGATTCCGAACGCCCAGCGTGTTCTGTTGGCGGAAGTCACGAAGGGCGGTGCTTCCGGATTCTGATTCGGGATAGAACGGTCATGCTTTTTGTTGCTCTGCCTTGTACATATGTATATAATAAAACTCTGTAAAAACCAGCCACAGAGTTTGGAGCGGATTACTCATGAGGAGGCAACCAGCACCATTACAGATCCATAGTTTAACGGTGTGCTGTGTGAAGAAAAGGCATCCTGCAGATTTTGCAAACTTTCATTTCCGTTGGTTCTGCTTGGCTCTGGTTTCAGCTGACTGACAGGAGCCCCTCGCCTAGACCCCCAAGCTCAGCTGCTGAGATGATGTGGAAAGTTCACAAGCAATTAATAGGTCCAAGAACATACCGCTTAGGAAGCAGGGGAATTGGGTCCCACCGTTTGTGCAAAGGATGCTGCTTCCAGCCGAGTCAAATCATTCGTCCAGCTAACTCAGAACTGCCTCTTCCAGCCTTGCCCAGCTTTGGGCCCTCTTGAAGTTTTGGACTACAAGTCCCATCATCCCTGACCTCAGGGACTGGTGAGAGTTGGAGCTCCACAACATCAGGTCAATAGCATTAGGCCGAAGAAGGCTAGTCTACTTACATAGCAGGTCTCTTTCCAAGTAGGGACGCAGGTGGCGCTGTGGTCTAAACCATCAAGCCTCTTGGGCTTGCTGATCAGAAGATCAGCAGTTCAAATCCCCGTGACAGGGTGAACTCTAGTTGCTCTGTCCCAGCTCCTGCCAACCTAGCAATTCGAAAGTACGCCAATGCAAGTAGATAAATAGGTACTGCTGTGGCAGGAAGGTAAACGGTGTTTCTGTGCGCTCTGGTTTCTGTCACGGTGTTCTGTTGCAAAAGAAGCGGTTTGGTCATGCTGGCCACATGACCAGGAAAAGCTGTCTGTGGACAAACACCGGCACCCTCGGCCTGAAAGCGAGATGAGCGCCGCAACTCCAGAGTCGCTCATCTTTCCAAGTCCTGCAGCCGGAGATCCTTTTCTAGCTCAGTGGCAGGCCACATGCTCCATTTTCCAAAGATCCCAGATTCAATCTCTGGCATCTCCATGCAGCCCTGAAACCCTGGAGAACCAGACAATGCAGGCAGGCATTACTAAGCTTGCCAGACCAAGTGTCTGCCTTTGTACAAGGAAGCTTCTTTTGCTCCTAAGTGGATTTGCCAAGGACTGATCCTTCTGAATCCATGAATCCTTCCAGCGCTGGGATGAGCACTCGCCTGGGATGAGCACATATGACTTTTGCAGGTGCCCAGGTGGATGGCATGCTATAAATGTTGGTTCTCTTTGGTGACAATGATAAGAGACTCCTGGCGTTTGTGGTCCATCTCGGTGAGGCTGCGCAAGAAATCTGTTTGCCCATTGAACTGTGCTTCTGATGATCTCAAGTATCCCTTTGCTAGTGAAACAGAGAGCCACTTGGCATTCGAGGGATGGGGGAGGGACAATTTCCTGTCCCTGCTTAATTCTACTTCAAAGCTCTTTGGCCAGGAAAATTGATAATGCAGTCAAGTACAGTTTCTTTAAATGTCCTCATTTAGCTCTCGAAACTGGGCTATTGAATCCATGCAGTTCTTTGATCAAGACCGGTTAATTAAGTTATTCCCTTGATATGGGTCTTATCACTTTCACTCTAGACCTCCATCACGCCGCCACAATTTGCGTGAAGGCTTTGATATGCATCCAGTAAGCTCCTCCAACCGGCCCAGAAATGGGGAGTTTCAAGATGAGACGCCCAGTTAAGCCGTGTCAGTGTCAGGCTCACATCAGTCCTGGGCTGTCGTCTGGAGGGTCTACGAAACTTCCCAGGAGCATCGCGCAGTGGACCAAGGCCTTCTCCTGCCACAACCTCGCCAGGACAAACGCCTTTGCTTCGTTGACCATGTTGCATCTCAGCTTCTCCACTTCATTGCAGGGTGGAGAACAGCCTTAGCCTGGAGAAGACAATCAATGGCTGCGAAGGCTCTATGTTCTTAATCTGTTATGCCTCTGAATACAAGTTGCTAGGATTCCCAAGTAGGGGCAGCATTATTGCACCCAGGTCTTGTTGGCAGGCTTCCTACAATGGGCATCTGGTTGGCCACTGTGAGAAAAGGATCCTGGACTAGATAGGTCCTTGGTCTGATCCTGCAAGGCCTGGCCAATCTGGAGGCTTTGTGTTGTGTGCCAACCACATAGATTATGCCCCATGCCATCTCTTGATGTGGCAAGTCCTGAGCACATAGCCCTAGCTAACTCTTCTGGTTGGATCTATCTCACAATTGGATCCCCATTGGATACATGGCTGCCTGGACCACAGACCCTATTTTCTAGGGACAGTCCCAGATTTAAGAAGCCATCCCAGTTTCTGATTTGATCCCAGAATGTCCTGCTTTTCCTTAGGATATCCCTATTTTCACTGGAGAAATGTTGGAGGGCTTTGCAATCAATTCCCATGAATTTTTTAAAGGTGTGTGTGTGGCGGAGAGGTGGGGCACTAAATAGAATAAGGCCTCAAAGAATAAGGCCACTTTGCAGAATCTCTCCTGAATATTCTCGTCTGTTTTTATAGTATGTCTACCATGCCCACCCCCACCCACCATGGTTCCATCCAGTTGCAAAAGTGCAGTTGGGAAGTCAACAATTTCTTATCTTCCTTGTAGCTATGGCACAAAAAAAAAACCCTTTTTTTGGGGGGGGGGGGAGAAGCTCTGCTTCTGCAAATCGTGAGCCCCACTCCCCAGAAACTGTTGGGACAATCTTTCCTGAAGAAATGGGTTGAAATGAGCCTCCCAATATCCGTGCGCACAAATTTGATGGAGAATTCTCTGGGGCGGGGGGGGGGAGCCATGACTGTTTGAAATGGTCCCACAGCACTTTAAATGCATGGTGTCCAAAGGAGATGGAAGCCTTTCATATGCCTTTGAGAATTAACTCTGCACAATTCCCAACCCACCTCACTAAAAAGAAAATGGGAATAGTTCTGCAAACTCCTGGTCAGGAAAAGGATCCTGTGGCCAAGAATAGGCAGGAAAGACCTTCGCAGGCACTCCCATGAAGAATGGGGTGTGGTCCTATTCTAAATATTTAACTGGATTATGAGGGCATCAACCCCCACCTGTGTACCTGAACTGGCCACAGAGTTACTTACTTTTAAAAAAAGAAAGACGGACAATAAAAGGTCCCCCACTTAAAAAAAAAATCTGCTTGTCCCCTTTTTTATTAATATTATTTACTTGCCAAAAGTCCTCTCCCTTGGCTGCCAGTATAAACACCAGGTGAGATTCAGATGAGTTAAAAGGCCATTTCTTCCCCCAAGCCACCAAAGCCAAGCCACGTTATATAAACCAGCACCGTTTAAATCATTCTTGCTTTAATACAAACAAGTGCAAAAAGGAAGCCCATCGCGGGAGCAACCGGCTAGCTACACGGGCGCGCGTGTTTGGATGCTGTCATTCTTTTATATATAAGAAAAGAACAAATTTCCCTTATTTGTTTTCCCCACCCCTCCCTTCTGTCTTTAATACGACTTCCTGAGGTTTGTTTTGAAAAGAAGAAAAAATCAACTGGTCCATGCTCTGGGCAAACCGGCTTGCTGAGAGCTGCGCTGCCACCTAGTGGTTAGAAGGAAATGTTCACAGCGAGTTGGTCTCCCCACACACAGAATCATAGAATTGTGGAGTTGAAAGGGACCCACAGGGGTCATCTAGTCCAACCCCCTGAAATGCAGGAATCCCAGATAAAGCACCCATGGCAGATGGCCATCCAAGCTCTGCTTTAAAACCTCCAAGGAAGGAGAGTCGACCTTCACACCGCACAAGCAGGGCCCCCCGCTCTAACTGGTGGGGTGGGGTGGGGCTGCTTCTATATGGGTCCTCTGCGCCTGGCATGCACACCCAAGCCCAATTCAGCAGCCCCCACACAGTTAAAGCCACCCTCCTCTCTGCTCGACACTAGCCTAAGGACAGTGCGTTAAAACAGCCATGGCTCTCCCCCCCCCCAGGAATTCTGGGAACTGTGTGGTTTGCTGCGGGTGCCGAGAGTTGTCAGGGGACTCCTATTCCCCTCCCAGAGCTACAATTCCCAGAGTGTCTCCCTCTTCCTAGGGGAGTCTTGGAACTGTAGTTCTGGGAGGGGCTCCCAGCATCGTGAACAAATAACAACTCCCAGATTTCTTTGGGGGTAGCTTAAAAATTTAAGCATCTATTACAGTGTTTTAAATGTACAGTGACCATTGTTGAACCACTCTGGAAAATGTAGCTGGGTGGGGTGGGGCTCCTAAGAATTCTCAGCACCCCTTAACAAAACCACAGCTCCCATAATCCTTCGGGGGAAGCCACGACTGTTTAAAGAGGTAAGATAGTGCTTTAAATGTGTGGTATGAACATGGCCTCAGAGTGGTTTTGCAATCCCTCTTTACAGGGAAATCTGTTGATTGTGGCCCTGTGAGGGGAACAGAGGCCTCTTAAGAGCCTTCGGCACCCTTAACAAACTACGCTTCCCAGAATTATTTGGGGAAAGCCATAAGGCTTCTGGCAGCTCTACATCCATCCCCAATTACAGAAATCAAACGCCTTGGTACTCAAGCAACTTGGAACCCAAACACTGCAAACCCAGAAGCAAGTGTTCCGGTTTGCGAACTTTTTTTGGAAGCCGAATGTGCTCCGTTTTGAGTGCCACACTTCCGTTTTGAGTGTCTGTCTGTTTTTGCTATTTATTTGGGTTCTTGTTTTTGCGGCTTTTTTTGTTTTGTGACTGTGTGGAACCCAGTTCAGCTATTGATTGATTGATTGTGTGACTGCAGTACGTTGTTGATTGCTTTCATTTTATGGATCAATGGTCTCGTTAGATAGTAAAATTCATGTTAAATTGCTGTTTTAGGGGTTGTTTATAAAAGTCTGAAACGGATTAAACCATTTTGCATTACTTTCTTTTGGAAAGTGCGCCTTGGTTTTGGAACGCTTTGGTTTTGGAACGGATTTCCGGAATGGATTAAGTTTGAGAACAAAGGTACGACTGTACTCGCTTGGTAGCAGAGGAGGGAGAAACTGCTCCTAAAGAGAGTTCCTGAATTGCTCTAGGCCGGACTGGGATTCTCCAGACAGACTAGTATACAGAGGAACACCAGCCAATGAACACATTTGCTCTCCAAATGATGCCAGCGAGTCTATCAAGTTTGCTTTCAAGGCCTGTTCAGTTCACGGATCTGGACCAGGGAAACTCCATCCCTGACTGTCCACTTTCCAGGTTTTGAATAAACCCCTTGTTTGGTTCTCCGGCTTCCTCTTTTTTTTCTTCTTTTTTGGCCAAAATGGCTTTTACTCTCCCAAAGCAGAAAAGAGAGGCCGAATGGCTACTCCATCACCAACGGAAAACGGACTCTTTGTCTCCGAGGAAACTTCACTCTTCCACCTAGTTCTTTATCTTCAACATATGGAATAAGCCGAATTTCGTTTTCTTCTTTTCGCTTTCCTGGGTGTTACGGGGCACATCTACAGAAGGCGAGAAAAACGATACACGTCTTTGCATAACTGATCAAGAGTGCAGATGTGGTTGCGATCAAGGGGCGCGATAGATTATGGAGTCTAAATGCAGGAAATGGCTCAAGACTGGTTTCCCAAGATCACCTAACTCCTCAGACCAGATCTATGGGAGGGACAGGCTGCATGGACAGGATGCTACAACTCCCATCATCCCTGGCTGGGGGCTGATGAGAGTTGTAGTCCAACAGCACCACGTGGAGAGCACCATCTGGGCTTCTATTGGTCTAGTTTCCTCCTAGGGCCCGGACTGACTCCAGCTGCAAAAGCTGAGACTGCCAAACAGATTATTGCTTTGGGGAAGTTGTTGTGGGAAGTTGTTGCTGTTCTCGCTGTTAATTTTTTGCATCTTTCTTTTGGATTTCACGATTTATGTGGAGATCGTTTAAGTAGGTTGTGTACCTTTTGATGCTTTGTTTATCGGTCATGGCTACTTTTTTTCTGTGTGTAGTTATGCGATTTTTTTAAAAATATGTTGTAAGCTGCGCCTTGAGCATGGTTTGAACTTTGGAAAGGCAGCATGCGGATAAAATGATTTATCAATATTGCTTTAAATGTGTGCTGTGAATGTGGTCCAGATCTGACCCAGCACATCTGGTCTTATCCAAGGACGAGGCTTTCTCTCCCCCCCCCACAAAAAAAAATCGCAGATCAGGCTTACCGAGCTTCTGGATCATGGCCGCTATCACTTCATCTTCTTCAATTTCCCTGAGGAAGGAAATACAGACAGTTGAGGGGGGGGAGAGAGAATGCACTCCAGATGTTTCAGCAGCTGGAACCCTACAGAGAACAGAGCACTGAACTATGCAACTCAGATAGATGAGGACTCTTGGCATCATAAAGGTCAAGTATGACCCTTGGCTCAGCTCAGACAAGCCAGGCCCTACCTTTCAAAGGAGCAGAGCGCATTCTACCATTTCAGCTCCTTCCCTCTTCCTCATTTCTATCAAGGAAGCCATCTCCTCAAAAAACTAATCAAGGAGGCGGGGGACAAAGAAAAGTCAGGAGGTTGTCTACCGCCTCTCTGTATGATTCCCTACAGCAGTCGTGCCTCTTTCCAATCAACTGTTGCCGGGATTGGCTAATTCTGCCATGTCTCTGTGGCGCATGTCATCAGTTCATTCTTCTATCGGAGGCACAGGACGATTTGTTTCCCAGAGGAGGCTGCCCGTTGCCACCCTGCATGAGTTCCTGTTCTGCCCATTTCTCCAAAGAGGCATCCATGACCCAAGCAGAGACCCAGCAGGGACCCTCGCTTCCTGCCTGACATTCTTTTTCAGTTGAAGCAAGCCCTTTGGTTTAACTCAGCAAAGTTTTGATTTGGTTCACAGAAAGTTTTTTGGGGGGGGCTTGGGGGGAGAGAAATACCAGGCTGGCAGCGCAGCTTCTTCCCCACCTGCCTAGTCAGCACATCCTTTCAGAGCTTGGAGCGAAAAGACCTGGACCGACAAGGAAACAACAGCCAGAAACTAAGGCGGTTCCTAATTACTCCAAAAGGCTTGCCAAGGAGCCGGACCCTATGAACCTCGATTGGCAGAAGGAGCCAGTAAAGACCTACCGTGGGAGCTCGTTGGCCGTTCTCAGAAAATGCTGAGGCCAAAGAGGGCTTCCTCAACGCAGGGCCCTCTATTAAGAAGTCCTGCCTTCTTTTCCTGAAGGGGCTTCCTCTTGAGAAACAGGAAAATCAGGAGCAGGGAGGCAAAAATGAAAAGAAGAGGCAGCCAGCCCAACTTTGCAGCCTGTTCCACTCCTATACAGGGAAGGGAGGAACTGACAGAGCCCTGAAATGCCAAGACTGGAGAGGATGGGAGGGGTCAGTGTTCAGTAGCAGAGCATCACCTTCACATGTCAAAGGGCCCGAGTTCAGGTCCTGCCTTCTTACATGTGGGGAGGCATCTCCCTTAGGGCTGCAAGATGCCTTGCACTGAGTATTGGGGCCGTATCTAGCTTAGTTCTGTCTTCACTGACTGGCAGTGCCCTTCCAGGGTTTCAAATGAAGGGGGTCTTCCACTGCCCCACCTTTCCTCAAGGTCAACAACTTTTCTGTGCCAATAAAAGTGGGTTTTTGCGGCCTGTACAGATTATGCAAGCCAAGCCCTGCATCTACTTGCTATCTTTGAATACAGTCACGTTGCAGAACACGGACGACCCAGCGCTGACCACTGTGATTCCAGTTCTCTAATTCATTAAGGCCATTTTGCATTCTGATTCTGTCTTCTGTGGCATTAGCTACCCCTCCCAGTTTGGGGCCATCGGCAAATTTGATGATCATCTCCTTCATTCCTTGCAAAGACGTTGATGTCAGGGACCGTGCTGAGGAGGGCTGCACTGAGGAGGAATGGCGGGAGCCTCCCCCTCCCCCTGATCCGGATACTGGATCTTCCCAGGAGCAGGAGGGCAGTATAGATTTGGAACAGTGGCTTGCAGAGGGACACAGATAAGAAGGCAGAAGCTGGGAAATACTGGATGGGGAACAGCTAGGAGAAGAGACACCGGGAGATAGAGAGTTAACAGATTCACTGTCTCTGGTCTCCCTAAGGTCAAGAAGGGCTAAGACGGTGGCAGAACAGAAAGCACAGAGGGGACAAGCTCCGATTACAAGACGTAGGAGTGACGTAGATTAAGGGGGTGTAATCCTTAATTGGGAGCACCGCCGTTCTAGGAGACGGGTTATTTGTTCTCTCACTCTGATCATTAAAGTTTCTAACTGGTAGGAAGACTCCTTTTCCTTTGTTCTGCTTATCTGCTTCTGGGGTGGGGAGAAAGCCGATTCCCTGAAGCCTGACAGTGGGTCCAGGACAGAACCCTACAGTACCTCACTTGCCCTTTTTCTCCAGGATGGCGAGGGATAGGCAACAGAGTCAAGGCAATGCATGAACGCAGCCTTCTCTCTCCCCCCCCCCCCCGCCTGAAAAGCCTTCGCGCACCTGAGCCGGTCTTCGTCCAGGTCCTCCACGATTTTATTCCGGTCGTTGACGGTGGCCACGTACAACGCCAGCAGCTCCTCCTCACGGGCCTTCTCCCTGGGCGTCTTTGAGAACTCTAAGCAACAGGGGGAAGGGAAACAACACAGGCCAATCATTACCATTAATTGGCTCACAAAATATCCACACAGCTGTGAGTGGGGCGGTAGCAGTGGTGGTGGGGAGGTGGCTGGTAGGGCTTGCGAAGAGGGAAAGCATGCGGGCGTTCATCCCCATGTCCTGGATTCGAGTGGCGACAGTGACGGCAGGAGAACGGAAAAGAAAACTGAAAGGACGAATGTGCCTTCCATTAGAGGAGTGGTGAAAGGAACAGAATGAGATAAAAGCTGGGAAGGACTGGAGGAAGACATGGGAGCACAGAAAAGCCGCAGGCTGTGCGAGATGGTCTTTCTCCTTATTCACCCAGTAGATCTCTACGAGTGTCCGCATGTTTAGAATACCAATCATGTTTTAAATGCATTTGCTGCTGTTGTGTTTTGAACTTTTTAAAAAAATACCATATATGTAAATCGATTTGAGATGATGCTTTAGAGGATTAATAAATTAGTTGTAATAAATAATAATAATTTATAATAAATTTATCACCTGCCCTTCACTGCAAGGTCCCAAGACATTGCAACATTAAAA
The DNA here is from genome assembly GCF_965207765.1 of Zootoca vivipara. NCBI lineage: Eukaryota > Metazoa > Chordata > Lepidosauria > Squamata > Lacertidae > Zootoca > Zootoca vivipara. The sequence goes on from NC_142596.1 coordinate 49,345,695, forward strand.
AGCAGTACAGTGGAACCTCGGTTTTTGAGCGTCTCGGAAGCCGAATAATTCGGAACCCGAATGCCGAAAACCCAGAAGTAATTGCTTCCATTTTAAAACGTTTTTCAGAAGTCGAACGGCTTCCGAAGGCGTGTTTTTCATTATTTCCCATTGACTTTGCAGCCAGCCCATTGATCCTCCTTTTTTTTTAACGTTTTGGAAGCCGAACGGTGTTCCGGAACAGATTATGTTTGGAAACCAAGGTTCCACTGTATTAAAAAGAGTTTAAAGCAACTTGTTGGCCTCCGTCTATCTTGAGAGACAATGGAGTGTGTCTCCGGAGGGTGAAGTCAAACTGCAATGTTGCAGCACCGAAGTGACCTCTCGAGGGCGCAAGCCTGGTCAGTGTGTCTTGAGGTCCTGGGCTGCCCAGATGACAAGACCCTCCTCTCGGCATCAATGATGGGATCCAAAGAAAAGAAAAGCAAGACGTTTGGCACCAGCTTGGCTGCAGGAGTTGCCGGAAGGAGGCAAATAAGGCGCCATCCAACCGTCTTAGGGACTCTACTCCAGATTTGTGTGAGTTTACTCCTGAGCCATTTCTTCTCCTGAAGCCATCCCACTAACAACGGCCAGGGGCAGATGGGACCTGGAATCCAGAAATAATCTGGAGGGGATCCTGTTGGCTGCCTCTATGCCAGGCATCCCCAAACTTCGGCCCTCCAGATGTTTTGGACTACAATTCCCATCTTCCCCGACCACTGGGCCTGTTAGCTAGGGATCATGGGAGTTGTAGGCCAAAACATCTGGAGGGCCACAGTTTGGGGATGCCTGCTCTATGCCTTTGCCATCCTTCAGCAGCTGGGCTTGTTCCTCCCTCCTGCTGCCAATCAGCTCCTGCACCTGCTTGACCCCACCCACTTGCATTCAGGAAGCAACAATACAGGAGATCTGCACTTCCGGGATCAAGTTGCCACATGGGGAAGAGGCACACGGATCTGCTGTGCAAACCACAAGGCCTAGATCAGGCATAGGCAAACTTGGCCATCCAGATGTTTTGGGACTACAACTCCCATCATCCCTAGCTAACAGGACCAGTGGGACGGTGGGAATTGTAGTGTCAAAACATCTGGATGGCCGAGTTTGCCTATGCCTGGCCTAGATTTCCTACAGTCTGTGTCTGATAAGATGCACCCTTTCCACCCACTTTCATTAATTAATTAATTAATCAATCAATCATTAATTGATTGATTGATTAAACAGCCTCGGTCCAGTATACCTGAAGGAGCGTCTCCTCCCCCATCGTTCTGCCCGGACACTGAGGTCCAGCGCTGAGGGCCTTCTGGCAGTTCCCTCGCTACGAGAAGCTAAGTTACAGGGAACCAGGCAGAGGGCCTTCTCGGTAGTGGCGCCCACCCTGTGGTAACAATTACCAGATCTTTAGAAAGCATCTTAAGGCAGCCCTGTTTAGGGAAGCTTTTAATGTTTGATGGATTTCTGTATTTAAATGTTTTGTTGGAAGCCGCCCAGAGCGGCTGGGGGAACCCGGCCAGATGGGTGGGGAATAATATATTATTATTATTATTAATAATAATAATAATAATAATAATAATAATTAAACTTATTTGTGGCTTCATTTTTGCTTTACGAAACTACTTGAAGCGACTCACAACAGTAATTAAATGGCACCAGCATAAGACAAAAACAGAAGGGTCGGGGGAAGTCTAAAACAGTTCCCCGACATTTGAGTCCTGCTTTCTGCAGATTCAGTTTCCAGGTGTTCCTGGCAAAATGTGAAGGTAACTTGTAGCTTCCATGAGGGTTTGGTTCCCCTGCTCTCCATGTACGGATGTATCGCCTGAGCTCTGCGAATGCAGATTTCTCCCAATTGAAGGGCAGAGTGTTTGAGGACCAGGACATTTGCAGGGAAACCAAAATGCTTGTTTACAAAGCTATTGTACAGTGGTACCTCGGGTTACAAACGCTTCAGGCAGGCATCCCCAAACTGCGGCCCTCCAGATGTTTTGGCCTACAACTCCCATGATCCCTAGCTAAGAAGACCAGTGGTCAGGGATGATGGGAATTGTAGTCCGAAACATCTGGAGGGCCGAAGTTTGGGGATGCCTGGCTTCAGGTTACAAACGCTTCAGGTTACAGACTCTGCTAACCCAGAAATAGTACCTAAGGTTAAGAACTTTGCTTCAGGATGAGAACAGAAATCGTGCGGCAGCGGCATGGCGGCAGCAGGAGGCCCCATTAGCTAAAGTGGTGCCTCAGGTTAAGAACAGTTTCAGGTTAAGAACGGACCTCCGGAACTAATTAAGTTCTTAACCAGAGGTACCACTGTACTACCAACCTTACTGTATGCTTGCAAAGTTTGGACCACTTATAAATGCCATCTCCAACTCCTCAAAAGATTCCATCAATGGTGTCTCCGAAATTTTTTACACATCACTTGGGAAGACAGGCAAACTAATACCAGTGTACTGGAAAAAGCAACGTGTCGAAGCAATGATTCTTCAACATCTTCGTTGGACTGGTGATGTTGTGTGGGTGCCTGATTATCGTCTTCCAAAGCAACTACTCTATTCCAAACTTAAAAATGGAAAGCGTAATGCTGGTGGTCAACAAAAGGAGTTTAAAGACTGTCTCAAGGCAAATCTTTAAAAATGTAGTATAAACACTGACAACTGGGAAACACTGGCCTGCAAGAGCTCCGATTGGAGAACAGCCTTTACCAAAGGTGTCATGGACTTTGAAGACACTCAAACTCAGGATGAAAAGGGAGAAATGTGCTAAGAGGAAGGCACACTCGGCAAACCCTCAACATGATCAACTCCTGCCTAGAAACCTCTGCCCCCACTGTGGAAGGACGTGTGGATCCAGAATTGGCCTCCACAGTCACTTACAGAATCACTGTTAAGACCATGTTCATGGAAGCCAATCTTACTCGGCTATGAGTGATAGAAGAAGAAGAAGAAGAAGAAGAAGAAGAAGAAGAAGAAGAAGAAGAAGAAGAAGAAGAAGAATGTATGTATGTATGTATGTATGTATGTGTTAGGGGGTCTCCTTACAGAGAGCCCCCACCTATCATTTTCACCAGCTCATCACCCAGCGTCAGCACCAGTAGCGAGCCAGAGGAGAGGAATGAGGAAGTGAGCGGAGTGGAGAGAGGTCTGTCGTATGCTAGGGGAGGAGGAGCTGAGAGAGCCTTCGGACACAGGGTGTCCGTTTCCCCCGATGCCTGAATTGAGGCGTGCTACCACCCGTAGGGCAAGGGGGTGGCGTTTTGGGGTCCCCAGGCTGTTGTGCTGGGCAAAGACCAGGAAGAAGCCATTGCGAGGTTCTGATACGGACTGAGCAGTCATGTTTCCCGATACTCTTGCACTGTAAATAGCATGCACAATAAAACTCTGAAAGAAACGACGGAGTGGAGCGTCTTTACTCATGAGTAGCTGCAACCTTCTCTGACAGTATGTATGTATTTTTCACCTGCACAAAGTAAAAGCAGCACAAGATGCGGGTTACCTGACACAAAAGAGGTTTGTGTATAACCACAAATCAGAATTAGGGTGGGGCCTCCCCAACATTTATAATTGCTATGAAGCCGTCCAATTAAAAACTTTACTAGAAATTGGAGCAAAAAATAAACAAAAGTGGATCAGATTTGAGGATGAGGCCAACAACGGTGCAGGAAGATTTGGAATCTTCACAAATAATGTAAAGGAAGATCTGAAATCTGCAATAGGACCCAGGAAATTGGCATTAGGCATATGGAGGAGATGGCAACCTATATGGTTAAAAAGGATCTCTCTGTGGGCACCCTTAGAAAGCATATATGAGGCAATAGACGACCCCAAATGGTGGAAAATTCTTAGTGCTAAGGGATATCACATAGTCCAAGAAATGTATAGAGGAGAGTCCTTAAAGTCATTGCAGGAAGTAACAGAGAACATAGGTAACCAATACTGGTTAAAAATTGGAGGGTTATATAATGAAATTCTTAAAGCCCAAGAGATAGGAAATATGAGATTAGAAGAGCCAATAGAGGAACTATATAAACAAATGGGGGGGGGGAACTAAACAAGGAATGACAGGTAAAATCTATAAGAGGATGATTACAAATAAAGAACTGACAACCCAACTTATTCAAAAGATATGGAGTAAGGAAGAACAAATTAGCGAATCAAAGGTCGAAAGGATAATGAAAGGAATAGATGAGATTAAAGTAAGCAAATTTAGGGAGCTCGAACTAAAATTCTTTCTAAAATGATATAGAACTCCGGCCCAGCTAGCTAATATGATACCAGGATTGAACCCTAACTGCTGGCACTGTGAACAAGCCAAGGTATGGTTCTCCCATATGTATTGGGAATGCCCAGAGGTAGGGGGATTTTGGAATAAAATCCTTAAGGTTATTAATGAAGTTTCTAAAGTGAAGCTACCTATAGACTTCAATCTTATGACAATGGGTATACTAGGAAACACGGCCATAGAGAAAGGTGACCAGCACACCTTCAAAGCAATGATACTAGCAGGAAAGGCAACAATAGCTTTAGGTTGGAAAGACAGAGAAAAATGGACAGTAGAGGTCTGGACTAATTATTTGTTTGAATTTATTCAGTCAGACATCGTGGCAGTAACGTCACAGGGAATAACATGGAAGGCCAAGTCTACTATGATAAGGACCAGATGGAACCCCTATCTTCAATGGATAACAACTACTGGACCAGAAGACATTCAGTGGAAATTAAAGACATTGTGCCCGTGGCTGAGGACAACTGTTTGAACCCTTCCAATGGATTATGGGTGAGGGAGGGGGTGGGAAGGGAAGGAAAGGAAAGGAAAAATGGTACGTGAAATTAAAAATTGGAAGGAGAGAATATAATGTATGTAAAAATTCTCGTACTTCAATAAAAATCTTTTTTTTTTTAAAGAAAAAGATGTGGGTTACCTGTACTGTATCAGAGCAAAGGAAAAGGGGAGGGGAAAACACTTTCTTAAAAAAGAGTCTCTAGAGAAAGGCGGACGACGCACCAGATTTGCTCATGAGGCTCCTTAGCTCGCCCTCGATGTCCCACTGCTTTTCCTCCAGCTTCTGCTGGTTCATCCTGTTGGTTTCCAAAGAAAAGACGGGGAGGAAGGTTAGCGAGAAATGATATCAAGCGACAGAACAACTTGGCCACGATAAGGAAATTCTGCCCATGGTATGACTATTTCCCACCTTCCCATTTCGACTCTCTGGCACCCTGTCTGCATAACCTAGCAATTCTAAAATATAGACATGCTTTTACTCTCGCAAGCTTGAATGTACTGCCCTTGGCTGTACTTGAGGGACGATTCCAACAGATTCCACACGAAAAACACTTATGTCCCTGTGGAGATGGCAGTGCCGAATCGGTGGCGCATGCCCTGCTAGCTTGCACTCTTTATAAAGACTTGAGGAATGAGATTATCACCCCTCTTTTATTGTCCATTCCTGGTCGCCCAACCACTGTCCTTTCTCTTGGCAGAACAAGATGAGCAGGTGACAGCAAAGGTTGCAAGGTTTTTAGCTGGGGCAATCAGAATCAGATCCACTCTTTGAATATTGATTCGAAACCTTAACATCTATTTTATTTCACCGACTTTTTATTTCTAGTCTTTGTATATCGTATTGTTGTTTTATCGCTATGGCTGACGCAAATAAAGATTCATTCATTCAAGGTTAGCGAGTGCGGATTCAGACAAAGCCCCCCCGCACCAAATGGTTTGTGCCATTCCACAACTCGCCACTACAGGGGGACTTACTAATTCCTGATGGCCAAAACGTACACTAAGGGGTTTTGCCCTAGCTGGGAACAATGGACTGCAACAGAGAACCAGCCTGCCATTTTAAAAAATTATTTATATGTGGTCCTTCAGATATTGCTGGACTCCAGCTCCCGTTATCCTCAGCTGTGAGCCCTGTTGACTAAGAGTTGGGAGGACAGCAATATCTGGGGGGCACAGGTTCCCCACCCCAATTTAAGAAACCGACAGCCCACCTTTCCTTAGAAGTCGAAGGAGGCTGGCTATTCAAGACGATGCTGGTTTTAAACCAAATAATAAAGGTTATGCCAGTCTTTATTGATTTTATCACCTGCTCTTTACTCCTGCTGCTTTTTTATTTGCGTTTGGGGGAAATTTTCAGAGAATGTTTTCTGTTTTTAAGCCAAGGGTTGTTGGGGGTTTTTTTTACATGCAGCCTGCCTTGGGATTGTTTGGTGGTGGGGTGGGGGTGGGCCTATTAAATTGGATAAATGTATTCGGGGGGTGGGAGGGAGAGTATAAAAAACACACACACAGAAAACAGGAGATACAGTGACATAAGAAAATATAATCAGAAACAGGAAGCACCTGGAAACTTACACACACTAAAAACAGGCTAAAAACAGGATTAACTTTATGGTCCAAAAGCCTTCCTTTAAAAAGGGGGTGAATTTCCCACAAGCTAATAAAGAGGAAGAAAGGCAGGCTTCCATCGGGATCTATTTATTTAGTACTTATTTAATTTATTACATTTTATATACCACCCCTCCCCTGCAAGTTGCTCCACCTCATTTTATCCTCACAGCAACCTTGTGAGGTGGGTTAGGCTGAGAGGCAGAGTCTGGCCCCCAAAGTGAGTCCCTCAATGACTGAGGGAGGATTTGAACCCTGGTCACTTCCTGGTCTTGAGCCACTAAACCACACTGGCTCTTTTAACTCCTTTTTTGTGCTTTCCATTGTATGGTTTTTAATGTGCAATTGTTGCAAGCCACTCTGATCTCCTCCCCCATTATTTTTTTTAGTGAAGAGCGGTATGTGAATATGGTTATAAACACATAAATAATCTGCTGCAAATCCAGCAGAGGGGAGAATATCAGCTGACAGGCCGAATACCATCTTTGCAGCCACTTTCCCATCACCCCCCACCCCGCCCCGCTGAGAAATGGGCAAACTTTTCCGGACTTTAGCTGCCATCCTGCATTGCAGGGGGCTAGACTGGATGGCCCCTGGGTGCACCTCCACGATTCTGCAATTCTATGGCTTCACTCACTTGTGCATCAGCTCAGACTCCCGCCTCAGCAGCAGCTGCTTCTCGTGGATCAGCTTGAACCATTCCACCATCAGGCCATCCTCGCTCTCATCTGCACACAGGGGACCAAAGAAACTTTGAAGAGTTGGGTCTGAGCTCTTCGCTTCGGGGGGGCTGCCTGAGGTTTGATAAACTCTGGCATGCGGGAATATGGAAGTCTTAGAACTAAGCCAATTGGGGCTTGAATGGGGGACATCTTGGACCCCGCCAAGCAAACCACGGGCAGGCGTCCCAAAGGAAAAGCTTCAATATTTCATATACAGTGGTCCCTTGGTTCTCAAACTAAATCCATTCCGTAAGTCCGTTCCAAAACAAAGGCACACTTTCCCATAGAAAGTAACGCAAAACGGATTAATCCGTTCCAGACTTTTAAAAACAAACCCTAAAACAGCTATTTAACATGAACTTTACTATCTAGCGAGACCATTGATCCATAAAACGAAAGCAATCAATTGATCAGTAGCTTAACTGGGTTCCACATTGTCACAAAAAACAAAACAAAAAGAGCTGCAAAAACAAAAACGCAAAATAAATAGCAAAAACAGACAGACCTCAGCGTAACACTCAAATTGGAAGCGTAACACTCAAAATGAAGCGCGTTCGGCTTCCAAAAAAAGTTTGCAAACCGGAACGTGTGCTTCCAGGTTTGCAGTGTTTGGGTTCCAAGGCGTTTGAGAACCAAGGTACCACTGTATCCCTTATAAGAATACAGTGGTGCCTCGCTAGACGAATTTAATTCGTTCCACAGGTCTTTTCTTATAACGAAAAATTCATCTAGCGAATCCCATAGGAATGCATGGAATTTTTTTTTAATTATTTTTTGCCCATAGGAACGCATTAATTGAATTTCAATGCATTCCTATGGGAAACCGCGATTTGCTAGACGAATTTTTCATAAAACGAATTCGTCTAGCGAGGCAACCTCCGCTCGAAAAATCATTTCATTAAGCGGAAATTTCGTTAAGCAGGGCATTCGTTAAGCGAGGCACCACTGTAACAAATCCCGCAGCAGGGGACCACAGTCGCCTCTCCACCCCGAAGACACCTGGACCTGCCTCACCTCCCTCGCAGTTCCTCAGCTCCTTTTCCATATCCACCCCTTTGAGCTCCAGCTTGTCCAAATCCTTCTCAATCTGCCGGACTTCCTTCTGGATTTCCTCCTCGGGGATGTAGTCTGGGTGGCGCTGAAATGAACAAAATAGCCGCGCTTTATCACGCACGCCATACGACAATATAATCCTTACCGTTAGGGAGCAGAACCATCCAGTTCTCTTCCTCCACGTTACCCTCGCAGAATTGCAGAGCTGGAAGGGAACCCCAAGGGACATCTAGTCCAACCCCGCTGCAAGAATGACAGCTCAAGAATCCCTGGCACTTGGCCACCCGTCCTGCGTTCGAAAAAACTCCCCTGAAGGAGAGTCCGCCACCTTTTGTTCCGCACAACGACCCTGCGAGGTAGGTTGTGCTGAGAAACGGAATATCGGCCCACACTAATGGCCTCTAGCAAATCTGAGCCTCTCCACCCCCAACATCAGGGATGGGATGACCTGCTGATAGACTCCATCACCCATACCACTGGCCGTGCCGGCAGGTGCTGATGGGATTCAGAGTCGCACTGCTCCTGGACGAGGGCTAGAGGCCTCCCCACCCCTGCACAGAACTGCCTTTCTTCACTCCTGGCCTTACCTTGGGGGGAGACACCGCTTGACCGGTCAGAGACTTCTGTAGGACTCTAGGAGGAGACGGCCTCACTGGGAAGAGAGGGAAAAGGGAAGCCTCTTACACAGACGGGCAGCAGCACCCAGTTCATGTCTACTCAGAAGCAAGCCCCACCTCGTTCGATAGGGCTTGCTAGCTATCAGGTAAGGAAATGCAGAACTGCAGGGCTGTGTCTCAGTTAGCATAGAATCATAGAATCGTAGAGTTGGAAGAGACCACAAGGGCCATCCAGTCCAACCCCCTGCCGAGCAGGAAACACCATCAAAGCATTCTTGACATATGCCTGACAAGCCTCTGCTTAAAGACCTCCAAAGAAGGAGACTCCACCACACTCCTTGGCAGCAAATTCCACTGCCGAACAGCTCTTACTGTCAGGAAGTTCTTCCTAATGTTTAGGTGGAGAGGGTCGAATGCAGAGGGTCAAATCTTTGGAGTCTCTTGGTAAGGCTGGGAAAGACTCCACTGGCCCCAAGTGGCAGTTTGCATTTCTTAGTACGAAAAGTATTGATCTGATGTGTAGAGATCTTTCCTATTCTACTTAATTCAAGAGGGTTCTGGAAGCTTCTCTGTGTGAAAGAAACAAGCAGAAGGTTCCTGATGTTTGGGTTATTCCTTCAGAGAAGCTGAGTACAGCCAGCTTAAACTGGTCCTGTTATCGCTTTCTGTCAAAGTCGAGGTTTAGACCAGGCATCCCCAAACTTCACCCCTCCAGATGTTTTGGACTACAATTCCCATCTTCCCCAAACACTGGTCCTGTTAGCTGGGGATCATGGGAGTTGTAGGCCAAAACATCTGGAGGGCCGCAGTTTGGGGGTGCCTGGTTTAGACTTATTATAAGTTATTGTAAGTTTAAGTTGCCTGGATTTCTTATGGACAGTGCCAATCCTGAGTGTATTGGATTTGTGACAATTATGCTCATTTGCCTTTAGTAGCAGTAAAGTTCTTCTGCATGAAATAATAACAATAACAACAACAACAACAACAACAACAACAACAACAACAACAACAACATTTTATTTATATCCTGCCCACCTGGCTGAGTTTCCCCAGCCACTCTGGGAGGCTCCCAACAGAACACTAAAAACAGGGGGCGGGGGACTTCAAACATTTAAAAACTTCCTTAAATTGCCTCTGGTCTATTTTTTGGGGAATCCTGCAATGTGTTAAAGTTGTTTCTCTGCTAACTATGCATTGGAATCTACTCTGGATCAATACTGAGTAGAATTCCATGACACCAAGGGCCACATAAAGGATTCTTGGAGACGACATCTGGCCCGCAGCTCAGAGGTGCTCCACAGCGAGGCTAAACCGTGGCTTAGCATGACACACAAGCCAGTCCAGCGAGGAGGCAGTAACCTACCGGGCGCAACGGCCTTCCTGGAGGGGCTCAGCCCCTCGGCCTTCTTGGTTGCGGCAATATCCTCCCACTGCTGCTTGGGGGACCTCCAGCCACTGGAAATATCCACGGGAGGCACCAGCAGTGTTTTCTTTGGCGGTTGATCAGCTGACGAAGCTGCAATGAAAAAAATATATATACAGGCAAAGGTGATTGTTGAGAAACTCTGCACACAGCCCAGTCTGCAGGAAACGTGTTCCTCTGAAGGAATCTTGAAAAACCGTTTGCTCAATGAGATTTTCTTTCCTTTTTTAAAGCTAATTTTTATTAAATTTCCAAATAATCAATACCAAACAAAAACAACAACAAATAATAACAACAAACAACAAACAAGAATTTTGCATTTTATCTTCTATCCACCTACAAGAAAGAAGATTCCACCTAAACATTAGGAAGAACTTCCTGACAGTAAGAGCTGTTCGGCAGTGGAATTTGCTACCAAGGAGTGTGGTGGAGTCTCCTTCTTTGGAGGTCTTTAAGCAGAGGCTTGACAGGCATATGTCAAGAATGCTTTGATGGTGTTTCCTGCTTGGCAGGGGGTTGGACTGGATGGCCCTTGTGGTCTCTTCCAACTCTACGATTCTATGATTCTATTTTAGTTCATTTTGCTCTGCCGAGCTTTGACTTCCCTCCCTCCCATCATTCGGTTTTCTTTCCCACTCTTATCTCATAGTTCCTTTTAGTAGTCCATCTAATTAAAACCAATTCGTATAAGTGGAATACGTGGTCTTTAAACTTCTACAGTTCTTCTCCATATAGTCCACGAATTTACTCCATTCCTTTTGGAACTTTGTCTCTCCCTGGCTTCGGATCCCGCAGGTCAACTTTGCTAACTCTGCATAGTCAATCATTTTCGTCTGCCTGCTCAATGAGATTTTAAAGCCTGCTTCCTGTGTGGAAAGCCCACCTCCTAAAAAATCTTGCCCATTTGCCCATCCAACCTAAGGTTTATATATTTTGAGGAACTCAAACGCCACCCTTCAACAGCTTTCTAGGGGTGACTTCCGAAAGTTAAGAACACAACAGAATTAAAACAAATAAACAAACATACAGGGTGTCTTTTTTCTTTAAAAAAAAATACTACCCCAAAACCGGGGGGGAAACGTTCAGGTAGAAAACAGGCACAACAGAGATTAATCCTGCCAGGAGTTACCTCTGAGACCCAGACCACACAAATTCTCCACTACACACATATTGATAGCACCCAAAGCTACTGCAGCAAACCGGTTCTTCCCACTTTTATGAAGGTGAATGTCTCAAATATGGAGCTGATCAGTTTTAAGAATCCTTAGATGCCACTGGTTCACTAGTCAAATATTTCTAAGTCTAACATTCCGTCTAGCAGATGGCTGGTGAGCTATGAAATTGCTTCAGATAAAAGAAAATGCTTATTGATGCAGTGCATTGTTAAACTGTGGAACTCCCTGCCACAGGAGGCAGTGATGGCCACTAACTGGGATGGCTTTGAAAGAGGATTAGGCAAATGCATGGAGGAGACTGCTATCAGTGGCTACTGGCTAGGAGAATACCAGTTGCTGGACACCACAGGAGGAGAAAGGGCTCTTGTGCTCGAATCCTGCTTGAGGGTTTTCTGTAGGCACTGGGTTGGCCACTGTGAGAACAAGATGGCAGACCAGATGGGCCATTGGCCTGATCCAGCAAGTTCTCCTTATGTTCTTAAATCTGCATTAGCAGAAAGTGCCCAGGGACACATTTTGGGGGGGTCTGGGCTTTCGACAGTGACAAACCCCCCATTTTTAGGTTTTTGGACAGCCTCAGTGAGGACTGGATACTTGCTGAGGTGGTTCAAATCACAGTTTCTATGCCGAATGCTATACAAACTATCCTGCTGCTGCACTTACTGCCTTTACAATGCTATCATACCAGTTTCCCGATTCGCCAGGGAGGCTGTTGAATGAGCTGGCTTTTTGTCGTTCTGCACTGGACTCAGAGTTATGTCAACAGCTGCCCTGTGAACATCTGCAGGTTTGTGAGCAGTTCTGGGGTCACCGTGGCCAGGGACTCTGCAAAAAGAGAGAAGCAAGCATTGGTGGAAGGAGCCCAGAGTCCTCTAAACCCAACAACCCTAAAAGGGCTTTTGACAGAACCGCTTATATCCTGCGCTAGACAAATAATGCAAACCCTGCTCTAATACAAATCAACTTTCCATGCCAATAAAAGCAGACTTTTACCCGTGCAATTTATGCAGACTAAGTCGTGCATAAAGGTAAAGGTAAAAGGACCCCTGACCATTAGGTCCAGTCGTGACCGACTCTGGGGTTTGCGGCGCTCATCTCGTGTTATTGGCCAGCAGGACAAAACTGCTTCTGGTGAACCAGAGCAGCACACGGAAACGGCATTTACCTTCCCGCTGTAGCGGTACCTATTTATCTACTTGCACTGGTGTGCTTTCGAACTCCTAGGTTCGCAGGAGCTGGGACTGAGCAACGGGAGCTCACCCCGTCGCAGGGATTCGAACCGCTGACCTTCTGATCGGCAAGCCCTAGGCTCTGTGGTTTAACCCACAGTGCCACCCGCGTCCCTCAATTTTCACAATTTATTCTGTGGGACATTGAAGCTCCAAACCTGACCGCTGGGATATTCTATCCTGGTTGCTCACCAAATGTTTTGCCATATATGCCTATGGCACACTTTTGTTGTGTGTGTCTGCAAACACAATCTTATGTTCTCCACCCAATCAAAATCCCCTCTTCTCAAGCCCTCCTCACCTGTTTGCCACCGGCTTCAGCCGGGACCTCCAGTCCGCTGGCGTTTCTGATTTCTCTTCCGTAATGCTCGTGGCTCCCGCTGGAGAAAGAAGACATCCACGAATGAGACTATGAGAAGGCAGCTACAAACCTTTTGCACAGATCATCGACCCTCCATGCGAGCAGCACAGGCAGAATAGAATAAAAACATTCCTTCCTAGACCAACTAAGTTTGTTATTGGTACGAGCTTTCATGTGCCTGCACACGTTTTCGGGTACACTTCCAAGTGCACACAAAAGCTCATACCAATGACAAACGTAGTCGGTCTCTAGGGTGCTACTGGAAGGAATTTTTTTAATTTTGTTTCGACTACGGCAGACCAACATGGCTACCTGTCTGTAACTAGGCAGAATATAGTATGCAAGTTAAGGGCAGCGTTCACACAAACCTGTTCAGTCCCGTGCCATATTTGAGCTTTCACACAACATAAATTGCCACTTCCAGAAAACTAACAGAATATAGTGCGTGTTCAGCACTCGCGTCTGCATTATTTAATTCCGAGGGGCGGAGAATCCATTTTCAGCCCCCCCCTTAACGTGGAAAATTGCAGGAGGAACGTCGGCAGCCATCGGCAGCGGGTGACCTGGGGGGGGGGGGGGTAATCGCTTTGAGTGTTACACTGAGGTCTGTCTGGTTTTGCCAAAAAAATATTGCGGCTCTTTTTGTAACTCTGTAGAACCCAGTTCAGCTACCAATCGATTGATTGTGTGACTGCAGCACATTCTTTATTGCTTTCATTTTATGGATCAACTAGTGGAATTCAGCCCGTTTAAAAACGGGCGCTAGAACGCTGCTGTCGTGCAGCGCCGGCATGGGACGGAGCTTTGGAGGTCTCCGAAGCCCCGTCTCATGCGGGAGGTGCGCGGCGAGGCGGCGGGGGGGAGAGAAGCACTTCTCCGCCCCCCCCCCGCCGCGCACCTCCCGCATGAGACGGGGCTTCGGAGACCTTCTCCGAAACTCCGTCCCATGCCGGCGCTGCGTGCCGAGGCGGCGGGGGGGGAGGAGCGCTTCTTCCCCCCCCCCCGCCGCCTCGCCGGGCACCTCCCGCATGAGACGGGGCTTCGGAGAAGGTCTCAGAAGCCCCGTCCCATGTCGGCGCTGCGTGGTGAGGCGGCGGGGGGGTGGAGCGCTTCTCCCCCCCGCCGCCTCACAGCGCACCTCCCGCATGAGACGGGGCTTCGGAGAAGGTCTCCGAAGCCCCTTCCCATGTCGGCGCTGCGTGGTGAGGCGGCGGGGGGGAGGAGCGCTTCTCCCCCCCGCCGCCTCACAGCGCACCTCCCGCATGAGACGGGGCTTCGGAGAAGGTCTCCGAAGCCCCGTCCCATGTCGGCGCTGCGTGGTGAGGCGGCGGGGGGGAGGAGCGCTTCTCCCCCCCGCCGCCTCACAGCGCACCTCCCGCATGAGACGGGGCTTCGGAGAAGGTCTCCGAAGCCCCTTCCCATGTCGGCGCTGCGTGGTGAGGCGGCGGGGGGGAGGAGCGCTTCTCCCCCCCGCCGCCTCACAGCGCACCTCCCGCATGAGACGGGGCTTCGGAGAAGGTCTCCGAAGCCCCGTCCCATGTCGGCGCTGCGTGGTGAGGCGGCGGGGGGGAGGAGCGCTTCTCCCCCCCGCCGCCTCACAGCGCACCTCCCGCATGAGACGGGGCTTCGGAGAAGGTCTCCGAAGCCCCGTCCCATGTCGGCGCTGCGTGGTGAGGCGGCGGGGGGGAGGAGCGCTTCTCCTCCTCCCCCGCCACCTCGCCGCGCACGCCAAGCCAGTCCCCGAGCCGAAGTGCGGCGCGGCGGGTGCTTTTCGCTGTTTGCCTCCCCCTTCGCTCCGGGAAGGCAAACGACGAAAAGCCCCCGCCGCGCCGCACTTCGGCTCGGGGACTGGCTTGGCGACGGCGGGAAAAAGGGGAGGAATTCCTCCCCTTCTTCCCGCCGCCGCCAAGCCAAAGCCGGCTTCCCTCGGCGCCCGCTGCCGCTTCGGCTTCCTCGGGGAAGCAAGCAGGCGGGCTGTCTGCCTGCTTGTGTTCGCCGAGGAAGCGCCGTCCCATGCCGGCGGTGCGCGGCAAGGCTGCCGGGGGAGCGCTTCTTTCCCCCGCCGCCTCCAGCATGAGACTGGGCTTCGGAGCGGCGGTTGGCGGAGCGGCGGTTGGCCGTTGTCCCTCCGTCCAATCCCTGTGTCTCTGGGGTACATGCGCAGTACCCCAGGGACACACGGGACAACTGGACGCAGGGACAACATGGACATTATTATATAGGATGGTCTCGTTGGATAGTAAAATTCATGTTAAATTGCTGTTTTAGGGGTTGTTTTTAAAAGTCTGGAATGGATTGATCCATTATTGATGCATGACTTTCTATGGGAAAGCGTGACTTGGTTTTGGAACGCACTTCCGGAACAGATTAAGTTTGAGAACCAAGGTACCATTGTACAGTGGTACCTCGGTTTAAGTACACAATTGGTTCCGGAAGTTTGTACTTAATCTGAAGCGTACTTAACCTGAAGCAAACTTTCCCATTGAAAGTAATGGAAAGTGGATTCATCCATTCCAGACGGGTCCGCAGAGTACTTAAACTGAAAGCACACAAACCGAAGCGTACTTAAACTGAGGTATGACTCTACTCTTAATCTCAGGGTTATAAGATTGAGACCCATGTTGGGCAAAAGAGTCCTGCATTTCAGGGGGTTGGACTAGATGACCCATGTGGCCCCTTCCAATTCTAAAATTTGGTGATTCTATGATTCAACCTGTTCCACATTGGTAAGAACTCTCATTTAGTGTGGCAACTTTGGAACTCCCTGCCTATTGACATCAAGCAGGTCTCTTCACTGTCTTCTTTTCAGCACCTGCTAAAAGCATTCTTATTGAAGCAAGCTTACCAAGATTGCTTAGAAAGGCCAGTGAGAATTTTAATCTGTTTCAGTTTGTTGACTTTTTGTACGTTTTAAAGTATTGTTGCAAATGTTTCTCAGCTTCATTGTTTTATCTTTTTTTCCTAAACTGCTTTGAGGTTGGTTAGTTCGTTTACAATCAAGCGATGTATGAATTTCATGAAATGAATAAATAAATGGAGAAAAACGGGATGGAATGAGTAAATAAAGCAAGGGCCACTTTTTACCTTTGGAGACCTTAACGTCCAGTTTATGCCCAGAGTCAGCTGCAGGTCTGCTGGGGGGCTGATCCTTGACCCTGCTCTGGGGGGCCACCCCGATGCCCGCTTTGCCACCCAGGTCCTTGGGCGAACGTTCGAGGCCAGGTGAAAGTGCCCGGAGTCCTTTCTGTGGATCTTCCGTGGCAGCCGGCACGCTGACAGGCCTGGAAGGCTTCCAGTCCGAGATGCTTTTCGTCTCGAGATGCTGTGTGCCAGAGGTGGCTGGAGATGGCTTGCTGCTATGGGCAATCGGAGGGAATAATAATAATAATAATAATAATAATAATAATAATAATAATAAAATATTTATACCCCGCCCACCTGGCTGGGTTTCCCCAGCCACTCTGGGTGGCTTCCAACAAAAGATTAAAATACATTAAAACATCAGTCTTTAAAAACTGGGCTGCCTTCAGATGTCTTCTAAAAGTCAGGTAGTTGTTTATTTCCTTGACATCTGATGGGAGGGCATTCCACAGGGCGGGAGCCACTACCGAGAAGGCCCTCTGCCTGGTTCCCTGTAACCTCACTTCTCGCAGGGAGGGAACCGCCAGAAGGCCCTCAGAGCTGGACCTCGGTGTCTGGGCTGAGTAATGAGGGTGGAGACGCTCCTTCAGGTATACTGGACAGAGGCCGTTTAAGGCAGGCACCCCCAAACTTCGGCCCTCCAGATGTTTTGGACTACAATTCCCATCTTCCCCGACCACTGGTCCTGTTAGCTAGGGATCATGGGAGTTGTAGGCCAAAACATCTGGAGGGCCGCAGTTTGGGGATGCCTAGTTTAAGGCTTTAAAGGTCAGCATCAACACTTTGAATTGTGCTCGAAACCATACTGGGAGCCAATGTAGGTCTTTCAGGACCAGTGTTATGTGGTCTCGGCGGCCGCTCCCAGTCACCAGTCTAGCTGCCCACTAAATCCCGTTGGGTTAGAACTTGTCTGGGAGCAAGCAAGATCTGTTTTTCTCAGGCAAAGTGTTACTCAAGAAGCATCAGAAGGAAATGTCTGAAAATTGATGAACGACTGTTATAGATAGATAGAAGAGGATTCACTCCACTCAACTATTTTGAGGACAGGTTATAACAATGTATAAAAACTATAGCAGTGTAGGGAGGTGAACCATAGGGAGAAGGGATGGATTTATTTTGAAATGATAGTTGGAAAAGTTGTTTTATTGGGAGCAGCGAAGGAGGGAGGAAAATAGAGGGGGGTGGGAAGTCAGCTTTTAAATTTGAATTGAATTTGTATTAATTTGGTGACCATTTGTTAAAAATTATGGAAAATCAATAAAAATAATTGGCAAAAAGAGAGAAAAGAACTCGCATTCATAAAATTTCCAGTGTGTACATCGAAAGGCTGAAACTTCCCTCCCAAATTTCCAAACCTAGCCTGTGATTTATTTAGTTCTTTTTTAATATGAGGGTAGTAGAGAAGACCGGAAATTTGTTCAATTTCTACAACCGCAGTAAAACATGCACGCATTTGCCTCGCTAGTGTATAGGACCCCAAATCACAGGGGCAAGCGTTATTCCAGTTGCATGTTAAAAACAGAAGGGGTAGGGGGTTGGGCTTGCAAGAGAATTGGCTGGTCGGGCCTCCCATTATCCAATGTAGGCAATTAGAACCTCCATGCCAGGAGCAGTATACCTCCAAGCACAAAAGGATTACGGGTGGTTGTGACTTTCCTAGTGCAGAGATGGGAACCTGCTGCCCGCTCAGGGGCGCTGTAGGAGGGACACAAAGCACTTACGCGCTGGATGCCATCGAGCTGGGCGAAGCGCTAGAGAAGCCACTAGTCCTGTTGGAGGAAGGCGGAAGCCCTGGCAATGCCTGCATCAGGACGCTCCGTGCTCTGTCCTTCTCGCCGACATCCGGACCGGACCCCGACGTGTGGGTCCCGGAAAAGGATGCTCTCCCAGAGACCCAAGGAGGGTTCAAAAGAGAGCCTTGGTTTTTAACCGGCTCCGTTTTGCTCGGAGGAAGTCCCGAGCTCCCTGAGCCGGCCTGGAAAAACTTCTCCCGTGCCTGCTGCGTTTTGGCGGACGATGGTGTCCAGCGCGGTGGGGAAGGAGAGGTGCTGGAGATGGCTAGATGATCTGATTTGTTCCCGGTAACGTCTGACCAATGTGAACTTGAGCTCGCGGACGCAGAGCTGCCTTTGTGGTTCCCAGGGTTCAGTGGCTCAGAAGCTGCTGATTTCATGGCACCGCTCATTTTCACGGATTCCTGCGCTGGCGTCTTGGATTCAAGTCCCTTCAAGTAGTTCTGTGCGGAGGAGGCGGGAGCGGGAGGTTGATCCTCCGTGGGGACACCCCTCGTGCCAGAGGACAAGGAATCCCAGAGGGGTGTCGGTTGCTCGTGCCGGTTACAGACAAAAGTGCCGGCGTGTCTCCCAGCTTTGTAGTTTCCCGATTGGAGGGTGCTAGAGCACTCTTTGCACCTGGGGCGAAAAATGGCAGACAGAGGGTGAGCACTTTACGCAGAAAGCAGCAGCCCTAAGATTATGCGTTTGATGAAGCGGAAAATGATAACAAGATTCCACGTTTGTTTCTCAAAATGAACGAAGCAAGTCTCTAGTCCTTTCTGAGCCCCAGTAGTCAACTATTTTAATCGATACAGGTGAAACTTGGAAAATCGGAATATCGTCAAAACATGCATTTATTTCAGTAATGCAACTTAAAAGGTGAAACCAATATATGAGATAGTTGCATGACATACAAAGCAAGATATGTCGAGCCTTGATTTGTTGTAATTGTAATTATTTGTCGTTAGGCGGATCAATTCTAAATGGAATGTCATTAATGAAATGTAATAGTGATGTTTATTTTTGTATTATTGTAACTATTTGTTATATTACTGTGGAATTTCCAAAAGAAAGCATTTGTAAAAATAAAAATTAAAATAAAATTAATAAGTTGCATTACTGAAATAAATGCACTTTTCGACCATATTCTAATTTTCTGAGTTTCACCTGTACAAGATTTCTTCTTTGTCCAGTGCCGCAGCTTTCAAATGCCCACTTGGCCGCGAATGAAGCTCTCTGGGTAATCCTGGAAGCCATTCGCTGCCTCTCAGCCTAACCTATCTCACAGGGTTGTTGGTGGGGTAAAAGGAGATAGGATAAAAGGAGATCTTGTATGCCCCCTTAAGCAGCTTGGAGAAAAAAGCGGAATATAAACGCCAATGCTAATTCTAATGCTAACAACAGCAGCAACAACAACAACAACAATCCAAACACATTCTGGGAAATAATATATAATGAAATGAAAAAATGTTTAAAAGAACTAGTTACAGGTAGGTAGCCGTGTTGGTCTGCCATAGTCAAAACAAAATAAAAAAAATATTCCTTCCAGTAGCACCTTAGAGACCAACTAAGTTTGCTATTGGTGTGAGCTTTCGTGTGCATGCACACTTCTAAAAGAACATTTGTTTTAAAAAAACCAGCAGCTTTGGCGGAAATACGAAAAGAGCTGAAAAGACTGTTTATGTATGCAACGACAGCTGCCAGAATGCTCGTAGCCCAGAGATGGAAAGACGAAAAGGCATCAACCAGAGAGGAATGGCAGGTTAAACTGATGGACTATGTTGAGATGGCGAAAATGACTGGAAAAACCAAAAATCAGGAAGACCAAGATTTTAAAAAAAGACTGGAAGAAGTTTATATCGTATTTGGAAGAGTACTGTAAACAGTTGAGCTCCTTAGCAGGACTTAAATAACACTTGTGAGTTAACAGAGACTGAAGATATAAATGTTAAATGGAAGGCATAAAATATGCAGCAGGAAATGTTACGTGGGGACCCCATGGAAGGGTAGAGGGAGGTCTAAGGGTGCAAGGGAATCTTGTATCCAATTTTTCTTTTGTTAATTATATTCAATTGAGAATATTATAAAAAATTGAAAACTAATAAATTTTTGTTTTGTTTTTTAAAAAACAATCCGAGCACAGCAGCAGCAGCAACAACAGTCCAAACAGAGAAAAGGTGGGAACATAGAATCATAGAGTTGGAAGAGACCACAAGGGCCATCCAGTCCAACCCCCTGCCAAGCAGGAAACACCATCAAAGCATTCTTGACATATGCCTGTCAAGCCTCTGCTTAAAGACCTCCAAAGAAGGAGACTCCACCACACGCCTTGGTAGCAAATTCCACTGCCGAACAGCTCTTACTGTCAGGAAGTTCTTCCTAATGTTTAGGTGGAATCTTCTTTCTTGAAGTTTGAATCCATTGCTCCGTCTCCGCTTCTCTGGAGCAGCAGAAAACAACCTTTCTCCCTCCTCTATATGACATCCTTTTATATATTTGAACATGGCTATCATATCACCCCTTAACCTTCTCTTCTCCAGGCTAAACATACCCAGCTCCCTAAGCCGTTCCTCATAAGGCATCGTTTCCAGGCCTTTGACCATTTTGGTTGCCCTCCTCTGGACACGTTCCAGCTTTTCAATATCCCTCTTGAACTGTGGTGCCAGAACTGGACACAGTACTCCAGGTGAGGTCTGACCAGAGCAGAATACAGTGGTACTATTACTTCCCTTGATCTAGATGCTATACTCCTATTGATGCAGCCCAGAATTGCATTGGCTTTTTTAGCTGCTGCATCACACTGTTGAGTGTTGACTCATGTCAAGTCTGTGGTCTCTACCAAGACTCCTAGATCCTTTACAAGGCGTATCTGGCGAGCGCCAACCTGAACAGTACCTGAAACAGTTCCTGTGATAAAGCTTCCCTTCCACCAAGAGGCGCTGTACCAGGTGGACGTGGTTTCCGCAGATGGCGCAGTTGCTGCTTCGCGTGTTGCTGGTCTCTGCTAAAATACGTCTCTGGGGGAGAAAGAAGCAAGAGAGAAGTGAACCAGAGACCAGACTCAAAGGGTCCATTTAATCCCGCCTCCCGTTTCGCACTGCAGCCAATTAGGTGCCTCCAGGAAGCGGACAAGCTGCTGGTTTTACAGAGATACACTGCCACTAGACGTGGAAGCTCCACTCTTGGCTATCACGTCCAATTGTAGTCGACAGCCCCCCCCCTGCCCCTCCGTTTAGCTTCAGTCTCTAGGGCAAAAGATGGCCGACCCGTACCGCTGCCACCGGTGAGTTCTCCTTCGCCAGATTGCGAGAGGCTGGAACTGTCTTGGGTTCAGATGGCGGCAGGACTCGCGGGGGCTTGCTGGGGGCTGGCGCCGCCGGTTCAGAAACAACCTTCTTCCCCATCGGCTCCTCGCTGGGTGCGGAAGAAGGGCGTTTTATGCCAGACATTCCTCCAACTGTTGGGAAAGGAAGACAAAAAACACCTCAATAAGGAAGCAGGAAACAGGACCGACTTAAGGTGGTTAGTTCAACCAGGCCCATCCTAGCCATAGAGGCTAGTGGCGCGGAGAACCACGGCGCTGAAGGGTGCTGGAAGGGCGCCAAGTGAGCGCAGGGTTCCGGCGATCTGGCCAGAACTGCGCTCCACGAGCTGAGAGGCTGCGCCGCATCTCTCTCCTTCTCTGAGGACTCCGCGCTGAGCCTCCTTCTCGTTTCCCCAGCACCAGGTTCCGCTCAGTCGAGCTTTGCCACCAGCGTGCGCACAGTGCCCAAGCAGCTCTTGCTGGTCCCGCGGTGCGCGCGCTAGTGGCGAAGCTTGACTGAGCGGAACCCAGCGCTGGGGAAACGAGAAGGAGGCGCAGCGCGGAGTCCTCAGAGGTGGCCTCCCGCTGCTGCCGTGGTCCGCTTGGCACTCCCGGGCCCTTGGAGAGGCTCTGGAGGGGGGCGCTGGAGGGACCTTAGCGCCAGGGCGCTGGATGGGCTTAAGATGGCCCTGAGTTCAACCCCCTAAACCGAGAAAACTAATTGGATCTAATAAGCGGGGAACTGTCTCTCAGTGTAACACAACCTCCTTTGCCAACCTGGGACCCAGGGCCGGATTTAGGTGTGATGAGGCCCTAAGCTACTGAAGGGAATGGGGCCCTTTATATGTCCAGCTGTCCCTTGTCAACAACAAATGGCAATTGATGGACCTAATAGGTATCTAAAGCCATTTGCACATGTTGCCCTGCAACCAGTCCATGCAGAATGTAGGCACCCTATATATAGAAAGGAGTAAACCAGTGATATTTTAGGGCACAGGCTAGCAGGCGGGGGCCATGACTTACATCATAGGAGCCTACACAACACAAAACACTGTTGCCGTATGTAGGTTTTATTTGTTTTTTTTTATCTTATGTTTTGGAAATGTACATCCAGGTGGTTGTTTTTTCTTTAATTCTTTTGGGGCCCCCAAGAGAGTGGGGCCCTAAGCTATAGCTTGTTTAGATGATACGTAAATCGGCACTGTTGGGACGTCCAAATGTTTTGGAGAGCAACTCCCATCAACCTCAGCTTGGGGCAGACTGGCCTAATGGATCTCACAGGGCCATCATGGTCAACTAAGGCCACATTCCCCCCGCCATACTTTTAAAGCACAATGCATACCACTTTAAACCATCATGGCTTCCCCCAAAGAACCTTGGGAGCTGCAGTTTGTCGAGGGTGCCAAGCGTTGTTAGGAGACCCCTGTTTCCCCTCATGGAGCTACATTTCCCAGAGTTCCCTGGGAAGAGGGATCAATGGTTAAACCACTCTGGAAACTGTAGTTCTGTGAGGGGAAGCGGAGGTCTCCTAACATGGCTATTGAAAGCTGTCGCTTCCATCGAGTTGCCAGAACCATTTTTTGAAGCGTTTATTCCAGCTGTGAAATAGCGCAGGATCTATTTTCAGTCAAAAGCTCTGCAGGAGAGATGGAAGGGGTTAGGGAGCCTTACTTACTTGGCGAACGTCCATGGAAATAGTTATAATATTGGGAGACGTAGGTGAGGATGCTCAGTCTGTCGGGGACTTTGAGAGCGACCATGTCCTCCGCATCCAACAAGGCTGGGATGCCCAGTTCCATTTCGGCCACTTTGAAAGCCTATCAGTCGTGAACAGAGGAGACTTGATTGTTATTTTGTTTTGAAATCCCAAACCAGTGAGATTTCTGAGAGGCAAGGCCAAGCCACGGTTTACAAAGCTGAACTATGGTTTGCTACAAGGTCTAAATCAGGGCTTCCGAAACTTGGGTCTCCAGCTGTTTTTGGACTACAATTCCCATCATCCCTGACCACTGATCCTGCTGGTGGGAGTTGTAGTCCAAAAACAGATGGAGATCCAAGTTTCAGAAACCCTGGTCGAAAGCAAGACTCGATTCAGGAGGGCCAGGAACACTCTAGCAACTTAGAGGGGCTGTCCAGGGTCTCTGGCAAGGGGTTTCTTCCCACCCTGCCTGAGAAACCATTCGATGGGAGATACCAGAGCTTGAACCCATGACCTTCTGCATGCAAGGCGGCTGCAGTTCTGTCGAGCTATGGGCTCCAACAACGTGAGCACATGCCTTTAAGCAGACATTTGCCCAACAACCCTTTCATAAAAGATGCTGCGGTCATGCAGGGACGCCTAACCCAGCAGGCGACCTCCCGGGGTGCTGATGGACTACAAATCCCATCAGCCACAGCCAGCATGGCCAATGGTCTGGCATGATGGGAGTTGTAGCCTAGAAACATCCGGGGGGAGGCACAGCCGCCCCAAGACATTTTGGCAACTGAGGCAAACCACAAAGTGCTTTCCCCCAAGGAAGGAGGAGAAAGCCAATATCTACTTAGGGAATGGGGGGGCATCAAACCAACATTACCCCAAAGGCTGTTGCGGGGGAAAGGGGGCCTGAATTGAATCATGCAAGGTGGGTGCAGAGCCCAGGGGACCCCCCAAAGGCAGCCCCCACCATTCTCTCCCAGTAGCGCCTCCTATTTGCCGAGAGGCCACAAGGTTTCCAAGGCTTTGCTCATTTTCAAATGGGGTCGTGCTCATCCGAGTCTGTTAATTGTGACTTCTTCTTTTTTAACCTTTGGCAATCGGGTTTCTGCGGTGATTTGGTCTGTGTATCTGCGTTGAATCCCCCCCCCCCATTGGCGAGGGTGCCTGCCCCTACAATTCTTTTAAAATCAAAGAAATAAATTAGCTTTGAGAGCCGATTCTGGAGCTTGCTGGGGAGGTTTTCCTCTCCCCTCCTCCTCTCTTTTTTCCTCGTGTGCCCTACCATTTAAGTTTGGAAGCCTGAGGAGCATGGCCTGCCTGTCTACTGGTGTTTAGTAAAGGCACTCTGAGACGAAAGAGTAATGATAATGATAATGATAATTTATTATTTATACCCCACCCATCTGGCTGGGGTTGCCCCGCCACTCTGGGCGGCTTCCAACAGAATATTAAAATACAATAATCTATTAAACATTAAAAGCTTCCCTAAACAGGGCTGCCTTCAGATGTCTTCTAAAAGTCTGGTAGCTGTTTTTCTCTTTGGCATCTGGTGGGAGGGTGTTCCACAGGGCGGGTGCCACTACCGAGAAGGCCCTCTGCCTGGTTCCCAGCAACTTGGCTTCTCGCTACGAGGGAACCGCCAGAAGGCCCCTTGGCGCTGGACCTCAGTGTCCAGGCAGAACAAGCAAGGTTTAAAAAAGGCTTTAAACAAACGACACCAGCAAAAACAACAACACCACTAAGTCAAAGACCATTGTTTCCATCTGCCCACTGCTCTCAGCGCTGGTGGGAGATGGTCCTCCTGGGTTTCAGGCTGGGGACTTTCCATTAAGCTCCACCATCTTGAACCCATTACAGTTTTACACAGCTGAGCAGAGAGATCTTAAAACAAGCTTCCTGCTTGTGTTTCCCCCCCTCCCGGTTTGTATTAAAGCTTGGCCTGTTCTAGACTCCCCCTCCTCTCGTTTTCCCAGAGAACAATACCTGTCTTTTCTTTTTCTTTTTAAGGCTTTTATGGCAAGTCGCCGATAGAGCAGCTTCCTCTCCAACTGCTTGAAACAACGAAATGAAAATATACAGGGCTTACGGCAATGGGGTGACCACCATGTTTTGGGGGGCAGAAAATAAGAACTTTGGGTGAGGAGAGAGACCCTCCCCCAGCCCCAGCAACCACGTCTTGCTGTGGTTCAGCAGGGTCAGGTACGGCCAGATGAGAGGCATGCCTTAATGGTTATACTGCAAGTCGGCTAGCCCAGCCCAGCTTGATGTTCTCCAGATGTTGGCTTGGGCTGATGGGGGCTGGAGTTCAACAATAGCTGGAGGGTGTCGGGATGAAGGAAACCGCAGTAGGCAATGAAGAGATCTGCTGGTCCAGGTTGCATGTAACAAAAAAAAGAGTCCCCTGTATTGCAAACACAAACTTAAGCAATAAGAGGCAGCACATGGCTAATAATGTTCTAGCAACATATATAGAACCTGCATTATTTCACAGGTCCTGGACAGAGAACATATGGTGGAGATACAGCTAATAAAATAAATCAATATTGCATGAACAGAATTGGAGAAGGTAGTCAATCGAGGCAAACAAGCCTTTCCATAGTCCCAGTCCCGCAATCATGCGATAATAGAAGCTCAAAGTGCAGCAATTCTTAAGCAGAGAATATGTAATAGAATCCCAGAAAATGAAAGTCTATCGCTAGTAGTCCCCATAGTCCATCGGTATAGGAGGCGGCAAACAAGCCTTTCAACAGTCACAATCCTGAACCTGTGAGATAATGGATGATTCAAAAACCTAGTACTGTACAGTCATACCTCAGTTTAAGTCTGCTGCGGTTTGAGTACTCTCGGTTTGAGTACTCCGCGGGCCCGGAAGTGTTTACTTCCGGGTTCTGTGGCGCGTGGATACGCAGAAGCGATCTGTGCGCCAGAAGCACTTTATTGGCGCTTCACACACACGCGGAAGAGGCGCTCCATTTAAGTACTGCTCAGGGAGCGAACAACTCCGTGAAACCAATCGCGTCCTTAAACCGAGGTCCCACTGTACAGTTTTTCCAGATGATAAACTGTTTCAATAGAAATTCTTCATCAGCATATGAATGGTCCGAACAGGTGCTTCAAGTAGCATGCGATCAGCACTCACTAAGAAGCTAATGAAGAATGGGACTATTGAAAGGATTGCTTGCCTCGATTGACGACCTTCTCCAATTCTGTTCATGCAATATTGATTAGTTGTATCTCCACCATATGTTTTCTATTCAAGAATTGTGAAATAACACAGGTTATATATATGTTGTTAGAACATTATTAGCCACGTTTTGCCTCTCATTGCTTAAGTTGGTCCAGGTGGCATGTCACAGTAAACCATGGGTAGGCAAACTAAGGCCTGGGGGGCCGGATCTGGCCCAATCGCCTTCTAAATCTGGCCTGCAGATGGTCCAGGAATCAGCGTGTTTTTACATGAGTAGAATGTGTCCTTTTATTTAAAATGCATCTCTGGGTTATTTGTGGGGCATAGGAATTTGTTCATATTTTCTTTCAAAATACAGTCCGCCCCCCCCCCACAAGGTCTGAGGGACAGTGGACCGGCCCCCTGCTGAAAAAGTTTGCTGCCCCCTGTGCTATAATGTTATTGTTTTAATTAAATAAATTGTTATTAAGGAAATGGTTATTCTTTTCCTTTCAACAAAGTACAGCAGAAAAGTTGTCCAAATGTCAACAGTAAACTTATTAAACCTCACAATAATTTCATAATTATCTGTCTATGTATTTCTAATAGTATAACCAAATCAGCAATTTTTGATATAACTGTAAAAACTACTCTGAAAATTTATTATTTCAAAAAGGAAACCTTCATCTGGTTGTAAATATTAAGATTATACCAGCAAGAATGAGTCTTTCTGTAAAAAAGTGACTAGTCTTACTGACTAGTGATTTAAATCATGATTTAAATTGTGATTTAAATCGATTTGATTTAAATCAAATCCACCCTGCTGTGGAGTATGATAATGTATTTTCCTTGCCAGGAGGAAGCTAGGGGTCTGGTTGTATAGATGCCTTTCTGCCTATACTGCAACTCGCTCTACGCGGGGCTGCCCTTGAAACTGTCCCAGAAACTCCAGTGGGGTCCTTGCCATGGGAGCATATTCACCCAGTGCTCTACCAGCTGCACTGGCTCCCAGTGGAGTATAAGGTCAGGTTTAAGGTGCTGGTTTTGACCTTTAAAGCCCTAGGCAGCCTCTCCTGGTATGTCCCGCAGAGGACCCTAAGGTCCATGAATGATAATAGCTTAAAGGTCCCGGGCCCTAAGGAAGCCAGACTATCCTCCACCAGGGCCAGGGCCTTTTCAGTGGTGGCTCCGACCTGGTGGAATGCTCTGTCCCACGAGACTAGGGCCCTGCAGGACTTGATCCCCTTCCACAGGGCCTGTAAGACAGAGCTATTCCGCCTGGCCTTCAATTTGAATTAGCCTGATCCTCTCTTCCCTTTTCCCTTTCCTCTTCTATGAAGAGACCCGTCTGGGACCCCACATTTAAACTCTTCCCTGGTTTCCTTGCTGGCCCTAGTAGAACCAACTTGGCCAGTTAGCCCTGGTGATCATTTGATGTCTACTGACTGGGGTTCCCCCCCCCCCATGACCCATAGCTGCCAAGTTTTCCCTTTTCTCGCGAGGAAGCCTATTCAGCATAAGGGAAAATCCCTTAAAAAAAGGGATAACTTGGCAGCTATGCCATGACCCCTGAATTTTTGAATTTTATTGACATTGATGCTGCATTTATGTTGTATTTTATGCTGTTTTTAAGTTGCTTTTTAATCAATGTTTTATATTTGCTGTTAGCTGCCCTGAGCCCGGTTTTTAAACCGGGAAGGGCAGGGTATAAATAAAAAATTATTATCATTGTTGTTGTTGTTGTTTGTTGTTATTATATTCCTGCCTCTGGCCCAGCCCAGCATGAGCATGGGGCCCCCCAAAGTCTCCCACAAGGGAATGAAGTACCCCCGTGCTCTGCTGAATTAAAGACTGGTTTCAGGACTCAGGAACCAGAGGGGGGGAAGCCCAGCGGTAAAGAGATGTCACAGCATCGCCCCAGCGCTCAGTGGAGGGTCAAGTCACTAGTCCTCATGGAAATGTTCTCTGGGAGGGCCAGGATGAGGATGAGGCTTCTGCTGAGCAGCGGTGGAACCGATTCTGGACTGAGGCCAAGGAAGCTGTCCTTGGAGAAGCCGCAAAATCTGCAGCCCATCTTGTTCACAAGGCACATTCCATTCTGAATGCATTCATTCATTCATTCATTCATCCAGCCAGCCCACATTCAGATTTTTGGAGCCAGTACAGAGCCGGATGGGTGGTCCGAATGCCGTGCCTCTGTTGGGAAACATCTGTGCAAGACAACAGCTCCCTCCCCCCGCCCGCCCAACCACGCATGCAAAGATCCAGAAATGCAATTTTCGGAAAACACAAGCGAATGAACAGGGCATGATCCAGTTTCCAAATGGGAAGCCAGAGTCTAGGGAGAGGTTGCAAAAAAAAAAAAGGTGTAGAGAAGCAGGGTCAAATGGAGACTGGGGTGATCTTGCAGATAGTAGCCAGGTTTCTGCAACATGCGGTGAGGATTCGTGAATGTTGTACAACAGTATTTTAATCGTTAGATGCAGATTTTGCTGAGTGATTCTGTTGTACTAAACCTTTCAGGATTTTGTTTGAATGTGAATAAAGGTTTGAGACCAGGGTGATCCAGGTTCAAATCCTACCTTCCCCGTTCAGTCATGAAGCCTACTGGGCAAGTCTATGGCTAACCTAACTCACAGGGTTGATGTGAAGATCATAGAAGCATAGAATTATAGCGTTGGAAGAGACCACAAGGGCCATCCAGTCCAACCCCCTGCCAAGCAGGAAACACCATCAAAGCATTCTTGACATATGCCTGTCAAGCCTCTGCTTAAAGACCTCCAAAGAAGGAGACTCCACCACACTCCTTGGTAGCAAATTCCACTGCCGAACAGCTCTTACTGTCAGGAAGTTCTTCCTAATGTTTAGGTGGAATCTTCTTTCTTGTAGTTTGAATCCATTGCTCCGTGTCCGCTTCTCTGGAGCAGCAGGAGATAAAACAGGAAGGAGGGCCATCTATGCTGTTCCACAATCCTCAGAAAAAGGTGTGTGTGTGTGTGTGTGTGTGTGTGTGTAGTATTTAATTATTTGTTTATCTATTGCAGGCACGTCCAACAGGTAGATCCTGATCTACCAGTAGATCAGTGGATGTCTGTGGTAAAGCACTGGTAGATCACTGGCTCCCCCCAAAGAAGCTCAACAAGTTTGGCTCCCCTAAACAAAGCTCAATTTTTTGCCTACACCCCCCAAAAAACGGAGCTTTCCCCCTCCCTATAAAAGCTCAACAACTTTCACCTGAACCCAAAAAAAGGGGGTAGATCACTGCCAGTTTATAACTCTGAAAGTAGATCGCAGTCTCTTGGGAGTTGGCCACCCCTGATTCTATTGCATATCCATGTGGATACGCTTATTCTTCAATCCTTCACCTCTCCCCTCAAACAAATTATAAACTTGCCTAACCGCCTTGAGGATCTGGATGTGTGTGAGTGTTGGTGACGTCACGTGCATTGGCCAATAGACACCCCTCATGTCCAGTTTTTCCCTCGCTGCCGTGGTTGACCACGTTGGAAATCTTGCAGAACTGGTTTTTCACAACTCGGACAGAAAAGGGCGGCACTCTTTGTCCTGAACAGTAAAGGATACTTTTTATGCTAGCCTACGGCTCAAACAAATTCCTGATTTTCTTCTCTGGCAACAGGGCAAATGAACGGCAGCCTTTGGTTCGATTCAGGGCACATTTCCAAGCATTTTGTACAAAAGTGGCAAACCTAGATTAAACAGGTACAGATGGAGGAGTGTTTGAATTGACCCAAAGGCTGCCCGATGCAGGCAGAATGTAAGAAGGGTTAAGTTTCTTGGCACGCTGTCTAAATTTATGGTCCGTTTGTTTTGATCTAATCTATCCAGGGCCAAATCATGGGGCAGAGAGGAGGGGCAGAGAGGCACCCTGAGGGCACAGCAAACATGACGTCACAGCAGGAAGCAGAACTGGAAAATCTTACCAGCTGGTTGTTTTCATAGATGTTTTCTTTGCTCAGAGCATTGAAGTTTCTGGAAAAGAAGGTCAAAGAGAAGGAAGCTTTTAGCCAAACGAGCGAGACTGGGCACCAACAACTTTATTCACCTGGAGAGTGGGGCATGCAATCCTGCCAGGTGCAGGGTGCAGGGGTCTGAGTTTCGAGTGTGTTCTCTGCAGGGATTGTCGCAGGCAAAGCAGCACCCAGCAGGATCAAACCCTCAGCCTGCCAGCTCTGCTCACTATTTGGGGCGCTGTGATCTCGCACGATTTCCCCGCGAAGAAAGCGTTTTCCCCGGATCTGCGATCTTGTGCATTTTGAGGGATCATGACCATGAAAGGTGCTTTTTCAGGGAGAAATTGCAGCGTGAAATCACGGGAGATCACTGCACCTAAAATTGCCTACTGTACATGTTCTTGCAAGGGGAAAAAAAGGGAATACGACATCCTGACATCCAGAATATGGCGTCCTGGTTTTTCCCTTTTGATGTGCTGGAGGGTACGGAATGGGGGCCTCCTAACAATTCCCAGCACCCTTAACAAACTACAGCTCCCAGAATTCTTTGCAGGGGGAAGCCATGCCTGTTTAAAGTGGCATGATGCTGTTAACGTGGCCAGAGAAGCAGGTAGATAACGTTTATTAAAAGCACCTTCCAAACTTGAGAAGTCTTGCTGAGCAACATGAACCGGTGCAGCCACCTCCCAAATCCTATAGCAGACATCCCCAACTCCATGCATCTCCAGAGATCTTGAACTACAACTCCCTTAAGCCTGGGAAAAGCTGGCTTGCACTCGCCTCTGATCTCAGACCAAGCAACAAACAACCAATTGTCCACTGAGTGGGTGGGAGACTCTGTAGGTTCTCAAACGCCTTCGTACTCATACAACTTGGAACCCAAACACTGCAAACCTGGAAGTAAGTGTTCTGGTTTGCGATTTTTTTTCAGAAGCCGAACGTTCTCTGTTTTGAGTGTTACGCTTCCGTTTTGAGTATTAAGCTGAGGTCTGTCTGGTTTTGCTACTTATTTTGGGTTTTTGCTTTTGTGCCTCTTTTTTGTTTTGTTTTTGTGACTGTGTGGAACCTAGTTCAGCTACTGATGGATGGATGGATGGATGGATGGATGGATGGATGGATGGATGGATGGATGGATTGTGTGACCGCAGTACAGTGGTACCTTGAGTTACAAACGCCTCAGGTTACAAACGCTTCAGGTTACAAACTCCGCTAACCTGGAAGAGTTACATCGAGTTGAGAACTTTGCCCCAGGATGAGAATAGAAATCGTGTGCTGGCGGTGCAGTGACAGCAAGAGGCCCCATTAGCGGAATCACGCCTCTAGCTAAGAACAGTTTCGGGTTAAGAACGGACCTCCGGAACGAATTAAGTTCGTGGTACCACTGTACACGGATTACTGCTTTCATTTTATGGATCAATGGTCTCGTTAGATAGTAAAATTCATGTTAAATTGCTGTTTTAGGTGTTGTTTTTAAAAGTCTGGAACGGATCAATCCGTTTTGCCTTACTTTCTATGGGAAAACCCGCTTGGTTTTGGAATGCTTTGTTTTGGAACAAAGCATTCCAAAATGAATTAGGTTTGGGAATGAATTAGGTTTGGGAACCAAGGTACCGCTGTACTGGGAAGAACCTGGGCATGGAGATAGATAGATAAACTTCATTTCGGCCATAGGCCCATAATGCACTGCAACCAAGGATAAAACAGTATAAAACCGACATACATAAAAACAATCAGACAAAATAAAGACATAAAAGAATCAGAACAATCAGACAAAATTAGTCCCTCATACAAGGAACTTATGTACAACATTTTTAAACGTTTCAAGTAGTTTTGTGGGGCTTTTAGCTATGGTTAAAATGTTAGTACATTGCAGGCTTTCATTTTTCATTACTCAGATCAGAAGGTTACTCGAATGATGTAGCTTGATGTCAGTAGTCGTAAAGCAAGTTATGCTGCTTTTTGTAAGAAAGAACTGGAATCAAATATCTTGCTACAAGTAATGTTTTGGTCGAATCATCATCTTGCAGCAGGTATGTTAATTGGGTCTCCAGCGGCTTGTCCGTGGTTTCCAGAATTAGAGGGTACAAGATTTTAGTCCGAGCGGGCGTATGCAGGGCGCAACAGAACAGTATATGGTAGAGGGATTCTATTGTTCTGTTGTCACACATGCATAAAACTGAAATTTGGCCTTTGGAAAACCTGTGCCCCAGGACATTGGATGGGAAAACATTAAATCTTGCTTTGGTGAAGGCGAATCTGTGGGCTGCGACAGAAAGAAAAGACAGGTACGATGGAATCTGAGGTGTGGGCTGTATGCCTTGATTCAGCGGGGAACATGTTCCACCTCCCGTTATAATATTTTGATGGAAATCATAGATATCTAGTTTTTGAATTATAGTTCTTTTGGCTGAGGGAAGATCTAATTTCAATAGGTCCGATGGGAACAATCCGTAGGACATGATTTTGGAGTGGATTTTTTTTGCCCAGGGACTAACAAAGTCGTCTCTCCAAAGACATTGGATGAGATGGTGATTGGGCAATCTATGCCACAAGGACAGCCAATAGCAGAAGATATGCTTCCATAAGGAGTTTTCTAACAAGGGAATTTTAAGTTTAAGGCGAATAGCTGCATTGCTCACGCACTGGGGCAATTTCAAAAGGCGTCTCAGAAATTGGTTCACTGGGCATGGAGTTTTAGGGAAGCATGACTCAGCATCGATGAGTCATCAAAAATTACTTGAGAACACATTTCCTCCCAAGGCATAGCTGGCTGGGCAACGGAGAAGCCACAAAGCAGCCCAAAACCCATGCTGATCTTTGCTCTTTACTACTCCGGCTCAAGACTTGAAAGGAAATCATCACCGCCGGTGCTTTAGGTTTATAACCCTGCTGCAATTTGGAGGCAATGCCCTGGCTTTCTCTTTCATTTCCACTTGGGCCTTAACCTTAACACCCACCTGGAGGATGCAAAGTTCGGCACGCAAACACAGAGGTTGGGCACGGGAGGAAAGTCCCCTGCCGGTTTGCGTGTCCAGACACAGATAAGGACACTGGAGCAGGACAGCCAGAGGATAAAAGGAGAGGTGGGAAGAAGATAAAGTCCCAACAAGAGCAGAATGGCAGATGAAGTTGATGGACTCCGCTGAAATGGCTAAAATGACCTGAAGGATCAGAAATCAGGAAGACCAACATTTTAATAGAGAATGGGGGAAACTTATAACTTATCTCAAAGACCGTTGCAAACAGTTAAAATCATTAGTAGGTTCGGAATATCACTTATAGTTTGAGTCTGAATTTTGGACACATGAAAATGTAAAAGATTTGGATTGTCGTAAAAGATGCAGGAGGAAATGATTAATAATAGGACCCACAAAGGGGAGGGTGGAAGTCCAGGAGATTCCTTGGAATCTTGTACGATTTATGTTTGATATATCTCTGTAAAATTTTAATTTGAAAAACCAAATAAATAAATTTAAAATAAAAGGAGAGGTGGCAACACAGTTCCTAGCCACCTTCCATGTTCAGGGGGTCTCTATACACCTCTTTTGTTGAGTCACCAGAAGCAATTTAGGATCTGTCTGGGAATCTTTAGCTGTGATTCCTGCATTGCAGGGGGTTGGACTAGATGACCCTTGAGATCCCTTCCAACTCTGCAATTCTGTGATTCTATAATGTGTAACCAGGTCAGGTGTACATGGAGCTAGGTCAGCTGAAGAATGGGGAAACAGCCCTGGTGCATCTCAGGACTCAGCTATACAGCTGCAAATATAATGTTTTAGGTGTGTTCTATGTGCATTATACAAATGTGACACTAGAGGGCAATGGTAAGCTTATGGCAAATTCAAAAAGCATTTTCACAACGTTTTTTATATGTCCTTGATTCCACATCAAGCTGTACTACTCTGTGCCAGACTGCTTGTTCAGCTATTTCTTTATTTCGTAATATTTATATACCACTAGATGGTAAAGTAGTGATGTATGGAAGTGAGAGCTAGACCATAAAGAAGGCTGATCACCGAAGAATTGATGCTTTTGAATTATGGTGCTGGAGGAGACTCTTGAGAGTCCCATGGACTGCAAGAAGATCAAACCTATCCATTCTGAAGGAAATCAGCCCTGAGTGCTCACTTGAAGGACAGATCCTGAAGCTGAGGCTCCAATACTTTGGCCACCACATGAGAAGAGAAGACTCCCTGGAAAAGACCCTGATGTTGGGAAAGATGGAGGGCACAAGGAGAAGGGGACGACAGAGGATGAGATGGTTGGACAGTGCTCTCGAAGCTACGAATATGAGTTTGACCAAACTGCGGGAGGCAGTGCAAGACAGGAGTGCCTGGCGTGCTCTGGTCCATGGGGTCACGAAGAGTCGGACACGACTAAACAACAACAACAAGATGGTAAAAGAACTCAAAGTGGTTTACAAAAAAAGAATAAAACCGTGCAATCATCGGTAAAAACATCAATTTAAAACACTCAGAGAAATTTAAATCAGTGACAAGCTAAAAACAGATAAAACACATTTCAACTTTTTACATGTCTGGGTAAAGGTAAAGGGACCCCTGACCATTAGGTCCAGTCGTTACTGACTCTGGGGTTGCGCGCTCATCTTGCGTTATTGGCTGAGGGAGCCGGCGTACAGCTTCCAGGTCATGTGGCCTGGCGAACCAGAGCAGCACACGGAAATGCCGTTTACCTTCCCGCTGTAGCAGTACGTATTTATCTATGCGCTTTCAAATTGCTAGGTTGGCAGGAGCTGGGACCAAGCAACGGGTGCTCACCCCGTCGCGGGGATTCGAACCGCCGACCTTCTGATCGGCAAGCCCTAGGCTCAGTGGTTTAACCCACAGTGCCACCCGCTGTCCCACATGTCTGGGTAGGCTTGTCCAAATGAAAATGTCTTCAGGAAAGAGAACAGGGAAGGCGCCTGCCAGGTGTCAATTAGCAGGGAGTTCCAAAGTGTAAAAAATTGAGCTCTTATGAACGTGGAATTGGCATTATACGGCACCAGTAACCATAGCTGCCAAGTTTTCGCTTTTCTCACGAGGAAGCCTATTCAGCATAAGGGAAAATCCCTGTAAAAAAGGGATAACTTGGCAGCTATGCCAGTAACTATGCCAGTTCCGCAGATGGAAGCGGCCGAGTAGGCAGATAAGGGATGAGGGAATCTTGCAGGTAAAGTCTTCTCAAGCGGGAAAGTGAGTTTATATGCTAATAGTAACGTCTTGAACTTTGCCCAGGAGCAAATCAGCAACCAGTGCAGATCTCGGAGCACAGGTGTTATATGCTGACAAGGCCTCGCTCCTGTCAGCAATCGTGCTGCAGCATCAAGTGCGAGGGAAGCCCCACATAGAGTGCATTGCAGTAATCCAATCTTGAACTACTGTGGCCAAGCTATCATGGTCCAGGAACAATTGCAGCTGGTAAAAGCAGGAAGAAGTCTCAAAGTTCTGGAAAAACTAGCTTCTCTGCCTTCTAAAAGGTAAAGGGACCCCTGACCATTAGGTCCAGTCGTGACCGACTCTGGGGTTGCGGCGCTCATCTCGCATTATTGGCCGAGGGAGCCGGCGTATAGCTTCCAGGTCATGTGGCCAGCATGACAAAGCCGCTTCTGGCAAACCAGAGCAGCACATGGAAACGCCGTTTACCTTCCCGCTGTAGCGGTTCCTATTTATCTACTTGCATTTTGACGTGCTTTCGAACTGCTAGGTTGGCAGGAGCTGGGACCAAGCAACGGGAGCTCACCCCGTCACAGGGATTCGAACCACCGACCTTCTGATCAGCAAGCCCTAGGCTCAGTGCTTTAACCACAGCGCCACCTGGGTCCCAATGACCATTAAGGGTTGCCAACTTTTTTTACCAGCCTCTACACCAGGGTCCCCAAACTAAGGCCCGGGGGCCGGATGCGGCCCAATCGCCTTCTAAATCCGGCCTGCGGACGGTCCGGGAATCAGTGTGTTTTTACATGGGTAGAATGTGTCATTTTATTTAAAATGCATCTCTGGGTTATTTGTGGGGCCTAGGAATTCGTTCATTCCCCCCCCCCCGCAAAATATAATCCGGCCCCCCACAAGTTCTGAGGGACAGTGGACCGGTCCCCTGCTGAAAACGTTTGCTGACCCCTGCTCTACACCTGTGTCTTCGACCACAGCTCGATCTGTACACATTTATTAGCAAGTGATAATGCAGAGTCCTCAACGGTGGCTGCAGGCCACACTTCCCTCTGAAAGGCACAGGAGCAAGGCAGGAAAGTTTCTGCTGGTTAGTTGGCAACGCTTCAAGCTAGAAGCCTGAAATTTAGTTGAGAGGTGGCTGAGACACCCCATTTCCAGGGGAGAGTGGGGGAAGAACCGAAAAGTCATCTGAGCATTCCTCTTCAAAAATCTGGTCATCTGAGCATTCCTCTTCAAAAACAGGACCCAAAGAGCATACGAGATTGAAACAGAGTTTCCACATTAGCTAGACAGCTAAAACTTTCCAATAGTTTGTCCGGCTGTGTAATGGTTAGAGCAGGCTTCCCCAACCTCGGCCCTCTTGGTGTTTTGAGACTACAATTCCCATCATCCCTGACCACTGGTTCTGCTAGCTAGGGATCATGGGAGTTGTAGGCCAAAAACATCTGGAGGGCCGAGGTTGAGGAAGCCTGGGTTAGAGGATTGAATCCTGCTTCAAAATCCTGCTCAGCCACGAAGTTCACTGGCTGGCCTCAGGCCATTTGCTCCGGCGCAGTCTATCCTACCTTGCAGGGCTGTTGTTGAGGACAAAATAGAGAAGGGTCTGGAGGAAAGGTGGGATACAAATATAGTAAACAAAACCATAATAGCAGGCAAGTAGCAGTCCCAGTATGTTCCGGGAATGCAAACTGGATTCACTAGTCCCATCTTACTTGATGTTTGCAAATTGATACTGTTGCTCTGCAGTTTTCTGAACTGCCCTTTGCTGGAATGTGAGCTTATCCTTTCCTGTACATGCAAACAAGGCAGAGAAGCTGGAAACAGTTGCTTGGTTGTCCTCCACTCCCCCGAAGGATCCTGCCCGTACTCGCATCTCAGCTCAGGGCAAGGAAGGACAAGGGGTCTGAGGCTGACCCTGAGTCACTGACCCCCACATGCCTGTGGGAAGTTTCCAGAAGCAGCATCATAATCATATCAACATCCTGGGAAAGGCTTGACCTGTTGATTTCTGCCTGCCGTGCAAAAGAACCCCACTCAGTAGAAGCCAAGCGATTTCCTCAAGGGCATGCGGCCTCCTCTATCATTTCCCAGCTGCTTAAAAAAGGAAAATTTTGCAAGCGAGAAGCGGCACCGCATAAAATTCCACCCTCCGACTTCTACACAACTATTAAAGGCACAGGAGGTCAAACAGACCTGCCTGATGCAGGAATGAAACAGGAGTGGAAATGAAGGGAAAGCGGGGAGAAGGAGGGGAATCCCGTGCCCTCAGAACAACACCGGGGCAGTGAAAAAGGATTCCCGCTGCCACAGTTTGCAAGGAAAGTTGATTCCCTGGCCGGGAAGAGAACAGGCAGGGAGAGAGGTTCAAGGAAATGCCTGAGGGAGGTGGGAGGGGCTGGCAGGAAGCAGGAAGAGATACACGAGAAGGGAAAAAGGAGGCTAAATAATGAAGAGACAAAGCCCACTTGGCACCATAAATAAAGGGCTGTGATGCCACTTTAAATAGCTGTGGTTTCATAGAATCATAGAATTGGGGAGGGGGCCCAAGGGTCATCTAGTCCAACCCCCTGCAATGCAGGAATCTCAACTCGATCTTATATGACAGATGGCCATCCAACGCTTATTAAAAAACCCCAATGAAGGTTTTTAAGATATGGAGATACAGAGGAGCTCAGCCGCCTCTCCTGGCTCAGGCGCTGCTGATTCAGGACAGAGGCAGGAAAGTACTTAGTTCTTTGCTTTCTCTACAGTTTTGGTGAAGGCTCGCTTTTACTTCTGGATCCTCAGCACGACAGATTTTTCCTTCCTCCGCTCACAAATCGGCTTCAGGTCAGCTTCCAGTTCAGCTCCTCCAAGAATCCTGGGAGCTGTGGTTTTATAGGGTGCTGGGAGTTTCTGGGAGACCCCTCTATTGCCCTCGCACTGCTGCAGACAATCTTGCTTGGCTACGAGTGATCGCCAAAGAAGAAAGAAGAATAAGAAGCAGGGAAACCTGGGAATTGTAGCTCCCTCGCTACGTGGGAATAATCATATTGGTCTACCTCGCAGGGTCGCTATAAAGATGACCAGGAAAAAGTATGTGCATTGCTCCCAGCACTAAGCTCTCCCATTATTAAGGTAGATTTGCGGTATGTGTGTGTGTGTGTGTGTGTCAAACATTGGAGGCAATGACTTCGGCTCGTCCATGATACTATGGCAGCAGCAATTGCAGACAACAATGGCTCTCAAAGTGAACCATTCACAGTGGCATCAGGGGTTAAACAGGGTTGTGTTATCAGCCCATTTATTATTTTCATCACCATGATCCTACACTCTGTCAAATGGAAACCTGCCACCGGAGTAGAAATCATATATTGAACAGATGGAAAGCTCTTTCATCTGAATAGGCTGAAAGCAAAAAGTAAGGTTACCATAACTTCCATCATAGAGCTTCAGCATGCTGATGACAACGTAGTGTGTGCACATTCAGAGGATGACCTCCAAACCATCCTAAATATCTTTGCAGAAGCTTATGGAAATCTTGGCCTATTACTCAACATCCCCAAAAAAACAAAGTGCTGCACCAACAAGCACAAAATAACCCCTCTGCAGTGCCACAAATCCAACTCAGTGGTGTAAGTGTCGATCACTTCTGCCTGCCTGCACAGTTATCTTTCTACAGGGGCCGACACTGATGCCGAAATCCAGCTTCGCCTGAGCTCTGCGAGTGCAGCTTTCTCCCGATTGAAGTGCAGGGTGTTTGAGGACTGGGACATTTGCAGGGAAACCAAAATGCTTGTTTACAAAGCTATTGTACTGCCAAACTTACTATATGCTTGTGAAACATGGACCACTTATAAACGCCATCTCCAACTCCTCAAAAGATTCCATCAACGGTGTCTCCAAAAATTTTTACACATCACTTGTGAAGACAGGCAAACTAATACCAGTGTACTGGAAGAAGCAAAGATCACCAGTGTCGAAGCAATGATTCTTCAACATCAACTTTGTTGGACTGGTCATGTTGTGTGGATGCCTGATGATCGTCTTCCAAAGCAACTACTCTTTACAAACTTAAAAATGTAAAGCGTAATTCTGATGGTCAACAAAAAAGGTTTAAAGATGGTCTCAAGGCAAATCTTTTAAAATGTAGTATAAACACCGACAATTGGGAAACACTGGCCTGCGAGTGCTCCAGTTGGAGAACAGCCTTTACCAAAAGTGTCATGGACTTTGAGGACGCTCAAACTCAGGATGAAAGAGAGAAACATGCTAAGAGGAAGGCACGCTTGGCAAACCCCACCATGATCAACTCCCATCTGGAAACCTACAGTATTTTTCACTCCATAAAATGCCCTTTTTCCCTCCTAAAAAGTAAGGGGAAATGTCTGTGCGTCTTATGGAGTGAATGTGTGGTCCTTGGAGCCGAATTGCCCAGGGGCAAAAAGCAGATCATGCTTTTTTTTTTTAAGAAAGAGCTAAAGGCTAACAAGAGGGGTGTTAAATCAGCAGCTGATTGCAAGAGATCAGGGAGGGAGATAAGGGAAGCTAGCTCCCACCCCACCCTGCCCCCTTGCCCAGGCCTCCATTGTTGAATGTTCTGCAGAGGGAGACTGTTTGTTTCCCCAGCAACATGTGACTGGCTGATTAGATTATCAGAAGCTCTAGAACTGTCAGTTGAACAGGATTTTTTCCCTTTGCAAAGAAAACTCAACAACTTTGAGCTGATCCTTTAAAAAATGGGGCTTTTCCTCTTTCCTCCTCTGAAAACTAAGTGCGTCTTATGGTCAGGTGCGTCTTATGGAGCGAAAAAAATACATTATGTCCCCACTGTGGAAGGAAGTATAGATCCAGAATTGGCCTCCACAGTCACTTACGGACTTATTGTTAAGATCGTGTTCATGGAAGACAATCTTACTCGGCTATGAGTGATCATCAAAGAAGGAGGGGGGGAAGCCCTTGAGTGAGCAGATTCTGTTTCACTTCTCTCCTCCCCCCCACCCTCGCCTGCTTTTCCCGAGAAGGATGTGGATGATGTATAAACAGCCAAACATGTGTCAGACCTGTTAGCAAAGCAAGTCAAAACAATAACAGGCGAACAGGCTTTCCATCTAAACTATTTGCTTTAGCCTCCACATTCCAAGGGGTAAGTTTAGTGTCTGTTTGCTGAGAAATAAACACTGTTTAAACACAGATGCAATCAAGAGAAAGGGTTTGGGATAAGAATCCTGGTTTTTTTCCCAGGAAGGCTCCATTGCAAAGGTCCAGAAACAGATGGGTTCTTAAGAACAGAGCAAAACTTATTGAATCCATCTGTGGATCGAACAGTGAGAGCTGTTTGACAGTGGAAGAATCTCCCTCAAAAGGTGGGGGACTCTCCTTCCTTTTTAAGCAGAGATTGGATGGCCACATGTCAGGGATGCTTTAGCTGAGATTCCTGCATTGCAGGGGGTTGGACAAGATGATATTTGGGGGTACCTTCCAACTCTACATTTCTACGATTCTTTGACCCGTTGGTGCTGAAGACAAGAGGAGAGGGCTGGGTAAGCTTGACCGCTTGACCGCTCAGCTGTCTTCTTTCTCATTTCCCACTAGTTCCTTCGTCAGAGTCGGTCACATGGAAGGAAGTGGGACAAGAGCACATTATGCCACAGTGGCTCAGACGGTCATGCATAACCACTGAGTTCATTCATCATGTGCGTTTGGGGTTTCAACAGGAATGGCATCATCCGGTGGGCGAAGTTTGGTTGTGAGCGATTCCTTTGTCTGGCCCTCGTCTGCGGGAGTGGAGGGTGATATAGTGGATCCCTGACAGGCCAGTGGAAAACCTCTTAGTTTTTTTAAATCCCAAGAGAAGGCAGTTCCTTTTTCTTTGCTTCTTAATCCTTTTGCTCCTGCAATGAATTTACTTGGGGAGGAGAAGGGGGGGGCTGCATTTTGTTATTTATGATTTGGAATTCCATCCTGCTTTTTGTGGGCGGCAGCTGCCAATTTGAATTAATTTTCAAGTTTCGGGGGATGATCAGTGAACCTCTTAGCTTTGGGGTCAATGCATGCAGCCCTAGTGTGAATCTAGGGCAAAACAGGGGGGGGGACTTGCTAAAATGGGAGGGGCAAGCTGTGCTGCACAGCTCCCAGTCAAGTACTCCCTATTGCAGCTGATCTCACCAGGGCTTGCTGTGATTGTACCATCAACTAGAAGGGACCATGAGGGTCATCTAGTCCAACCCCCTAAAATGCAAGAATATTTTGCCCAATGTGTGGCTTGAATCCATGACCCAGAGATTAAGGGCCTCATACTCTAGCGGCTGAGCTACCCGGGATATTGTAGAGGTTCAGAAAAGGGCAACCAAAATTATTGATATTCCACACTAGGGATCATTACGGAAAGAGCTGAAAAGAAAAATGCTGATATCGTGACACTGTGATGCAAATCTCAGGTGCAACTGCATTTGGAATACCGTGTAGTGTTCTGGTCACCTCACCCCAAAAAGGATATGGAAGAGATGGAGAAAGTTCAGAAAAGGGCAATGCAGATAATCCTGGGGATGGATCAACAACCTTACAAGGAAAGGCAACAGCATTTGGGAGTTTTTTGTTTAGGGAAAAGGCAAGTTAGAGGGGATAAGATGCAAGTTTATAAAAAAAAATTGCATAGCATGAAGAAAGTGGATAGATAAAAATTTTGCTCCCTCTCTCAGAATACTAGAGGATATCCTGAGAAGCTGAACATTGGAAGGTTCAGGAGAGACAAAAATAATTTATCCACATAGCGCATAGTTAAATTGTAGGACCTTGCCTACAAAGGTCCGTATAGTTAAAGCTATGGTTTTCCCCGTAGTGATGTATGGAAGTGAGAGCTGGACCATCAAGAAGGCTGATCGCCGAAGAATTGATGCTTTTGAATTATGGTGCTGGAGGAGACTCTTGAGAGTCCCACGGACTACAAGAAGATCAAACCTATCCATTCTGAAGGAAATCAGCCCTGAGTGCTCACTGGAAGGACGATTGTGAAGCTGAGACTCCAATACTTTGGCCACCTCATGAGAAGAGAAGAATCCTTGGAAAAGACCCTGATGTTGGGAAAGATTGAGGGCACTAGGAGAAGGGGACGACAGAGGACGAGGTGGTTGGACAGTGTTCTCGAAGCTACGAACATGAGTTTGACCAAACTGCGGGAGGCAGTGCAAGACAGGAGTGCCTGGCGTGCTCTGGTCCATGGGGTCACGAAGAGTCGGACATGACTAAACGACTAAACAACAAATTGTGTGGTCCCCTACTGCAAAATGTGATAATGGCCACCAACTTGCATGGCTTATAAAGAAGATTGCAGAAATCCACAGAGGTAAAGGCTATCGGCAGTGGCTATCCGTTACATCTCTCTATTATCACTTTTGCTTTTATGTGAAAAAATTTGTTCAGATCTCACCTCTGTCATGAATTCCCTTGGGGGAGTTTGGCAAGCCACCCTGCAGCACTAATACCACCCCTACCTCACAGGGTTGTTGTACGGATTGTCAGGACAAAATTAATGAGCATGTTTTTAAAACCTCCCTTCATCCGGATTGACTCCAGGGCAAGTTACAGGTTTGTTTGTTTGTCTGTCTGCTTTTAAGCACACAAGACGAAACTGAGGGGGAAGGAGCAGGCAAGTACACTTTAAAAGTACAGAAGAACTTTTTAAAAGGCTGATCAAACAAAAAGTGGGGTTTGTGGTTTTTTTTACTTGGCGCCTAAAAGAAAGCCGTGATGCTGCCAGGTGAGCCTCAGGGGACGGCATCCCATAACAAGGAAGAAAGCTTCTCTCACGAAGCACCACCCACTTCACTTGAAAAGGGGAGGCACAAACAGAGGTGGACATTGGAACATGATTTCAGAGCAAAGGCAAGTTGATAAGGAAGCTTACTGGGTCGACCTAGATGCCTGGGTGTGTATGTTAATGAATGTGAAGCTCTATGGGCCAAAGCAGCCTTCTGCAAACTGGCGCCCTCCATAAGTTGTTGGGCTCCAATTCCCATCAGCCCCAGCCAGCATGTCATGTGGTCCCCAACATCAGCAATTACTACTACTTAAAGAGACCCAGGTGGCGCTGTGGATTAAACCACTGAGCCTAGGGCTTGCTGATCAGAAGGTCGGCGGTTCGAATCCCTGTGACAGGGTGAGCTCCCGTTGCTTGGTCCCAGCTCCTGCCAACCTAGCAGTTCGAAAGCACGTCAAAATGCAAGTAGATAAATAGGGACCGCTACAGCGGGAAGGTAAACGGTGTTTCCATGTGCTGCTCTGGTTTGCCAGAAGCAGCTTTGTCATGCTGGCCACATGACCTGGAAGCTATAGCCGGCTCCCTCGGCCAATAATGCGAGATGAGCGCGCAACCCCAGAGTCGGTCACGACTGGACCTAATGGTCAGGGGTCCCTTTACCTTTATTAAAGAGAGATATCCTCGCATCATATTTTCTGATCAGAGCACTTTGACATTTCATCTCGCGTAGGAGCAACTTTGGACCACAAGCCTCAGCTGACCCTGAAGAAGTTGCCTCCACCTATTTTAAATATTATTATTATTAATTGATTGATTGATTGCATTTATATACTGCCTTTGTCTCTGATGAGCTCAGGGCACCATGCGTGGTTCTCCCTGTCTCCTCATTTAATCCTCACAACAACCCTGTGAAGTAATAATAATAATAATTTATTATTTATATCCCGCCCATCTGGCTGGGCTTCCCCAGTCATTCTGGGCGGCTTCCAACAGAAATATTAGAATACACTAATTTCTTAAAGATTAAAAGCTTCCCTAAACAGGGCTGCCTTCAGATGTCCTCTAAAAGTCTGGTAGTTATTTTTCTTTTTGACATCTGGTGGGAGGGTGTTCCACAGGGTGGGCGCCACCACCGAGAAGGCCCTCTGCCTGGTTCCCTGCAACTTTGCTTCTCGCAGTGAGGGAACCACCAGAAGGCCCTCGGAGCTGGACCTCAGTGTAGACCAGGTTGAGAGTGTGTGCCTGTTCTGAGATATAGCTCAGTTGTGGAGCATGGTGTTGGTAATGCCAAGGTTGCAGGTTTGATCCCAGTATAGGACAGCTGAGTATTCCTGCATTGCAGGGGGTTAGGTGTCCCTCAGGGTCCCTTCCAACTCTACGATTCTGTGAACCCTGGTCACTCCCAGGCCTTTGCCCAACACTCTAACCACTGCAC
This sequence comes from Zootoca vivipara, assembly GCF_965207765.1. Lineage (NCBI taxonomy): Eukaryota > Metazoa > Chordata > Lepidosauria > Squamata > Lacertidae > Zootoca > Zootoca vivipara. Next base: position 49,390,074 of record NC_142596.1, read on the forward strand.
CATGCTGGCTTAAACCTCTGGTAGACTGCATCTGTCCATGGAGGTGCCACTTAGTCATTCCAGCAGGACCCCCCCCCTCTGAAAGCTCTACCCGCCAGGAACTTGCCAGCCTTCCATCATCCCCCCCCCCAGCGCTTCGCAAGTGTTCTTCTTCCACACACACCAAGTCCTTCATTGCAAAGGGGTGAGAGTGAGACCCCTAAGGCAACCCCTTCCCCAGCTCCCTCGCTCTGTGTAGAACTCACATGAGATCCGGCCTGTGGCGATGAAGGATGGCACAGAAGGCCAAGCCGTCCCGGAAAGAAGTGGTCATGTTAGTGATGCTGACATCCCGGTATCCTTGACACTGTTGCTTGCACCACTGCTGGAGGGCTTGGATAGCTGCCATCTTGGGGGGGGGGGGTTGAAATACGAGGTGGAGATGGAGGAGGAGGAGAGAGCCGTTCAGAGCCCCTCGCCTTGGCTTCTGGGCTGCTCAGCGCAGGGTTGGAGACGCGAGACGCTGGTGGTCTTCCGAAGTGCGCCGCCGTCTAAAGCTCTCCCCGCCCCTACCCAGCCCCCCAAGTCGCCCCACGCCCTCCTTTTTCCATAGCAGGAGGAGGCGAGGCGAGGAAAGCTGCAGGCAAAACTGTCTGAAAACCCCGGCACACGTGTCTAGCAGCGGGGCAAGGTCTGGTTGCCAGCCACGTCGCGCTTTCCAAAATGTGCCAAATTGTCGCGGGGCGCGGGGCGGGCACTCTGTGCGAGAGACCCTCCCCAAATCCGGTGCCCAGGAAGAGCAGCGCCGGCGCAAATCCAGCCCCGCTGCCGATCGGTGGAACGGAAAGCGGCCGCGGCGCTTCCGACGTGCGCCAAGACGCGCGACCTCTCCAAAAAGTACCCCAGAGGCGCCCGTAGGAACGGGCGGGCGGAGGGAGCCCCGCAAGCAGCGATCGCGTCCGGGAGGCTCCGGCGGGAAAGCCGGAGACACTTAAGTCTCCGGATCTGTGGGAACGAGGAGGCGGGGAGGGAAAGGAAAACTTCGGCGGCGGGGGGAGCCGGGGAGCCAATGGCCGAGCCTGGAGCGGCGGGCAGGGCGGGGAGCGGGACAAGACGAGCCGAACTCCGCCTCCTGGATCTCCCCGCTCGGGCCTCCAGCGGCGATCTTCTCCGTGCTTACTTTCCGGTGCACTCGGGAGTGGTCCAGTGGGTGCCCCGGCCTGATCCTATGCATGTTTACTCTGGAGTAAGGCGCGCTTAGCGCAGTTGGGAGGATCGGGTCCCTGCAAAGGATTCCCAATGGTGGGGCGAGCGGTCGGGTCCTGACCGCACTTTCTCGGAAGTAAGCTCCTGGAGTCTTTTAGGACGTCCAGCCCGATCCTATTGTTCAACGGGAGAACGATCTAGATCATTTATGATTTTTTAAAATAAAATAAAAACCCACAGGGCTCGGCTGGGGGGGGGAGCTGTTAATTTATTCCTACTTACCGGTATCCATTCTGAAGGAAACCAGCCCTGAGTGCTCACTGGAAGGACAGATCCTGAAGCTTGGACTCCAGTACTTTAGCCACCTCATGAGAAGACTCCCTGGAAAAGACCCTGATGTTGGGAAAGATGGAGGGCACAAGGAGAAGGGGTCCAGGGGACGACAGAGGACGAGATGGTTGGACAGTGTTCTCGGAGCTACCAACATGAGTTTGACCAAGCTGCGGGAGGCAGTGGAAGACAGGAGTGCCTGGCGTGCTATGGTCCAGGGGGTCACAAAGAGCGACTAAACCACAACAATCCATAAGAGGGCCTCTCCTATTCCCTGTTTTTGGCACCTCTGGAGACAATGGAGAAGTGCTCCTTCCTGGGTAAAGTCAAACTGTTGGAGAGTTACAGCGCCTGCCGTGGCTGTAGAGACCGATAGGGGAGAGACATGTTCTGTTGCAGCTGGGACACATGAAAGTGTCCAGTTGTGCCGCTACAGATGCAGCAGGGTGATCCTTCTCTCTACAATCCTCCCAGCGGTCATTCCTCCTCTGGTCACTGCTGTGGACGCATGACTTGGCTGTGTGTCTCCGGACACTGCTGTTGTCTCCAGGGGATTCCCACAGACATCTCCTGAAACAGACAGTTGCCAAGAACTACAAAATAGTACCTTTAACAATGCTTTTCAACCAACGCTGACACAAAACCCCCACCAGTACACTATATAAAAGAATATAAGCTTCATCCCCTCACCCTTCCTCTTCCTCCTCTTCTTCCCCAGCCTTATACTGTACTCAGCACTAATGTTTCATAACAAATGCAACTGGTCTGTAAGAAAACCTGAAAAGAGAGAGAAGGCATGTGCTTTTGTAAACCAAGGAGATCTTTAATCAACAACAACAGCAATGTTTTCCAACCCATTTTCCCAGAACAGACACTAAGCTAACCACTAAGCTGACAAGCTGGAATGTGTCCAGAAGAGGGCAACCAAAGTGGTCAAAGGCCTGGAAACGATGCCTTGTGAGGAACGGCTTAGGGAGCTGGGTATGTTTAGCCTGGAGAAGAGAAGGTTGAGGGGTGATATGATAGCCACGTTCAAATATATAAAAGGATGTCATATAGAAGAGGGTGAAAGGTTGTTTTCTGTTGCTCCACAGAAGCGGACACAGAGCAATGGATTTCAGCTAAAAGAAAGAAGATTCCACCTAAACATGAGGAAGAACTTCCTGACAGTAAGAGCTGTTCGACAGTGGAATTTGCTGCCAAGGAGTGTGGTGGAGTCTCCTTCTTTGGAGGTCTTTAAGCAGAGGCTTGACAGCCATCTGTCAGGAATGCTTTGATGGTGTTTCCTGCTTGCCAGGGGGTTGGACTGGACGGCCCTTGTGGTCTCTTCCAATTCTATGATTCAGCCTATGATTTCCTTTTTCATTGGCCACTTACCAGTCCTGAAGTTTGGAACCCGATCTTGGGGACAAATTACATATTTTTGTAAGGAGATCAGCAGTTTTCGCACCTGAGTTGTTTCTAAGGGTTCTCTAAGAGGATGCCTCCCGGACCCAGCAATCTGCCGGGTTTTAATTCGTCAAGAAGGCCCCAAACTCCTATGGAAGGTCTGCCAAAACAAATAAGGGTTTCCAGAGGGTGGCAGAACCCAAACAGAAAGGGTGTGTGTGTGTGTGTGTGTGTGTGTGTGTGCCAGGGCAGGTAGCGAGGGAGGAGGTGCAAGGCCCACCCTCCCCACTTGGACTGAGTCGACTTCCAACTTTCTTGCTTTCAACTCAAAAGGAGTTGGGAAGATCAGAGAACAGGAAGCTTCTACTTAGACAAACCCACTGGTCCATCCAGCTGAGAACTGCCTACTCTGACTGGCAGCAGCGCTTTGAGGTTCCAGGCACAGCCCTACTTTGGGACCTTCTGTCTACAAAGCAGATGTTCTGCCACTGAGCCACAGCCTTTCGCCTTCTAAATGGGTGACAGTCCCTGCCATCCTCTCTGCAATTGAGGACACCCCACACAAACCCCACACTGCCCCCAAATAGGGATTCGCTGGTCAGTGTTATGGGAAACGGGCATGGCTGATTTGCTTGTTAACCATGGCTAAAGAAGCTACGTATGTACCTTTAAAAAGCTGTGTTTTTATTGAAAAATTCCTCCTTCACAGACGACGAGGAGCAGAAACAGCCGCCTAATCCCATCGCAGCCAAGTAAACGTGCTTAAATGTCAATGGAGATTTTTTCAAATCTTGTGTCATCCCCATGGAAAGATGAAGACTTTAGAAGGTGATGTACGCCTCTCTGAAACGATATATGGATTATGGTGAAACAGGGAATGGTGGAAGAGTCTTTGTTAACAGGAACATCATTCCATGCAGGAACCTGACTAGGGGTGGCCAACGCCAGCATGCATTTGTTGGGTTAATCCTCTGTCAGAACCAATTCAGTAAAGCGCATTTCTCTCCCAGCCTTCTGAGATGCTAGCCAGATCGCATTTGCAACTAGAAAGCCAGTGAGGGCTATTGCTCTATCAGATTTCTACCTCCTTATCTTTGCACTTTCTCAGTGTTCTTCGACCTTGGGTTCCTGGATGTTGCTGGACTACAACTCCCATCAGCCCTGGCCAAGCTGTCTGAGGCTGATGGGAATCATAGAATCATAGAACTGTAGCATTCAAGAATCCCCAAGGGTCATCTAGTCCCACCCCCTGAAGTGCAGGAATCTCAACTAAAGCATCCATGACGGGGGACTATCCAACCTCTGCTTAAAACCTCCAGGGAAGGAGAATCTGCCCCCTCCCGAGGGAGACTGTTCCACTCTTGAACAACTCCTACTGTCAGAAAGTTCTTCTTCAGAATCTCCTTTCTGAAGGAGCGTCTCTACCCCCATCATTCAGCCCAGACACTGAGGTCCAGTGCTGAGGTCCTTCTGGCGGTTCCCTCACTGGGAGATGCAAAGCTACAGGGAACCAGGCAGAGGGCCTTCTTGGTTGTGGCGCCCACCCTGTGGAACACCCTCCCATCAGATGTCAAGGAAATAAACAACAATCTTACTTTAAGGCAGCCCTGTTTAGGGAAGTTTTTAACGTTTGATGTTTTATTGTATTTTTTAATATTTTGTTGGAAGATGCCCTGAGTGGCTGGGGAAACACAGCCAGATGGGCAGGGTATAAATAATAAATTGTTGTTGTTGTTGTTGTTGTTGTAACTTGAATCCATTATTTTGAATTTCACCCTCTCTGGAGAAGGAGAAAAGCTTGCTCTACCTTCCTTGTGTCAGCCATTGAAGTACAGTGGTACCTCTACATCCGAATGCCTCGACTTCCGAAGGTTTCAACTTGCGAAGTCGGCAAACCCGGAAGTATTTTTGCTCCGTGCGCTGTCTGCGCATGCACAGAAGTGCAAAATCGCGCTTTGCGCATGCGCAAAATGGACACTTCGACATCCGAAGGTTTCAACTTATGAAGAGCACCGCGGAACAGATTGCCTTCGTAAGTTGAGGTACCACTGTATTTGAAGATGGCTATCATATCTCCTCTCAGTCACCTCTTTTCCAGGCAAGACATACCCAGCTCTTTCAACTGTTCCTCGTAAGGCTTAGTTTCCAGACCCTGGGTCATCTTGGTTGCCCTGCTCTGCACACGTTCCAGCTTGTCAACATCCTTCTTAAATTGTGGTACCCAGAATTGGACACAGCATTCCAGGTGTAGTCTGACCAAGGCAAAACAGAGTGGAACTCTTACTTATCTTGACCTGGACACTATTGATGCAGCTTAGAATAGCACTAGCTTTTTTGCTGCTGCATCACACTGTTGACTCATGTTAGGCTTGTGGTCTACTAAGACCCCTGGATCCTTTTCGCATGTACTGCTAGTAAGCCGGGTATCCCTCATCTGGTACATCTGATTCTTCCTGCCTAAGTGTAGAACCTTACATTTGTCCCTATTGCGATTCATTTTGTTAGTTTTGGCCCAGTTCTCGAATCTGTTGAGGTCATCTTGAATCCCGGTTCTCTCTTCTGCCGCATTGGCTACCCCTCCCAGTTTGGTGTCATCTGCAAACTGGATGAGCACCCCCTCAATACCTTCATCCAAGTCATTTGTAAAGATGCTGAACAACAATAGGCTCAGCCAGCCAGCTGCAAATCCACCTAACTGTTACCTCGTCCAGTTGCAATGCAGTAACATCTCAGGTCCGGAGGTTGAAGAAGACTGTGATAAATCTAACTCACTTCTTTGAGCTGGTTCTTGTGGGACGCAATCCATTGGTGCAGACAAATGCAACATTCCTTATTTCCTAGAGCAGGCACAGGCGGGGGACATCAAGTCAACGTAACTTCCTGTCCCACTGGTCTGGAGCAACTTCCCCCTGCATGTGAATTGGGAGATGGGCGTGGCTGTGGCTGACTCCACAAAAGAGCCAAATCTTGTAGCTACAGTATTTTCTCATCTCATCTTGATCCTGCTGCTGTCTTGTTCTATCTTTTGCTGCCATGCTGCTCTCCTGCAGCCATTTTATAATCTATTAATGTAATTTTGCTGTCTGCTGGCTCTCAGCCATCAGCACATGAGTTCAGTCTCCAGATGATATGAACTCACAGTTTCTTTATGTAACCACTAAGTAAAGCCTGCCTTTCAGGGTTCAAATCGTGAACTGAAATGTGAGTAAACTTTTTGTTCCTTTGCTCAGAAAGACTCTTGTATCTTTATTCTTTTAGGAGGGATACAAAGGGACACCAGGAAATAATCTTAACCAAGAGATTCAAATGAATCTGCAAACTAGCTTCCAACTACCTATATTAAGGGGAATTTGCTCTGCTACATCACTCACTAGCGTGAGTGAAGGAAGGATAATATTCATTCAATATATCATTTCCTACTATCCTTAACAGTCCCACAGTTCACACAAGCTTATTCCTCGCTGGCTAATGGAGAGGACCATGTATGGATGAGACATCATAGCTGAATCACTTCAGACAGAGATTTTTGAAGACATTGTGTTCTAACGGAGAGACAGTTCATATATTCAGGTGAGCATTAAAGGTAAAGGTAAAGGGACCCCTGACCATTAGGTCCAGTCATGACCGACTCTGGGGTTGCGCGCTCATCTCGCATTATTGGCCGAGGGAGCCGGCGTATAGCTTCCAGGTCATGTGGCCAGCATGACAAAACCGCTTCTGGCAAACCAGAGCAGCACATGGGAACGCTGTTTACCTTCCCGCTGTAGCGGTTCCTATTTATCTACTTGCATTTTGACGTGCTTTCGAACTGCTAGGTTGGCAGGAGCTGGGACCAAGCAACGGGAGCTCACCCCGTCACAGGGATTCGAACCGCTGACCTTCTGATCAGCAAGCCCTAGGCTCATTGGTTTAACCCACAGCGCCACCTGGGTCCCTATTCAGGTGAGCATTAGCAAGTGCCAAATAACTGAAGTGCCAAGTGATGGGCATGTTTTTCATTTTTGTTTTCCTCTAAAGGTCAGCATGCCCTATTTCCATGATTTTGCCATTTGCCTTAAAAAAAAAACAATCAGCATGGAAATTTGAACTAATTTCAAAGGAGAATATAAAAAGCCCCCTGGTGGATCAGGCCCTTCTAGTCCAGCATCGAGTTCTCACATCGGGCCAACCATCATTTGAAGTGGTTTGCATCCTTTCCAGATTATCTCATAGAAACCATCACAGCCTTTAATCTTGCCACCCTGGCATCTCCCAAGGCTAACATTAAATTGTTATGAGTTTTTTTGGGGGGAGGGGGTTAGTCTGGATTATACCCCAGGTCCCCTCCAAGCCTGTGATCTGGTGCCCAGTGAGACTCAGAATCTAGAAGAAGAGGCTGCTGAACTGTTTCAACTAGTTCCTTTGTTAAGGGAATGGCACTGGCCGCCCAGTTAAGTTGTTATTGTTTAGTCGTGACCGACTCTTCGTGACCCCATGGACCAGAGCACGCCAGGCACTCCTGTCTTCCACTGCCTCCCGCAGTTTGGTCAAACTCATGTTAGCAGCTTTGAGAACACTGTCCAGCCATCTCGTCCTCTGTCGTCCCCTTCTCCTTGTGCCCTCCATCTTTCCCAACATCAGGGACTTTTCCAGGGAGTCTTCTCTTCTCATGAGGTGGCCAAAGTATTGGAGCCTCAGCTTCAGGATCTGTCCTTCCAGTGAGCACTCAGGGCTGATTTCCTTCAGAATGCAGAGGTTTGATCTTCTTGCAGTCCATGGGACTCTCCAGAAGAGTCTCCTCCAGCACCAGAATTCAAAAGCATCAATTCTTCGGCGATCAGCCTTCTTTATGGTCCAGCTCTCACTTCCATACATGCCCAGTTAAGCGCCGCCATTTATATGTTTAAAATGGTTGCCATAGGGACACATAGGCAAGCCTTTCCCCACCCCACTGGACTAACAGTAGGCCAAAGAGGGAGAACAACAAGCCAATGATGGGTGGAGAACAATAGACCAAGTTTGAGAGCGTTGTATTTGAGAGTTGGGCTGATGCTGGAAGCTGGAGAATGAGAGGCACGTCTCACTTCGTGCTGGACCCAAAGCTGTGAGCTTGGGGGCTTCCCTGGAACATTAATGGGCAAGCAAGATCTGTTGGGGCATTAATGCTGCGAGCCCCTCCATCCTATGCTCTGAAGGTACATATGTGTAAGTAAAACCATGTATCCTAAAGACATCGCAGTCTCCATTCACCTTCATTCCAGGGCAACCAAACCCTGGGTGCATGTGGGAAACCCTGGAGTCTCTTGATGCTTTGAGATTGGAGTGTATGTTCATTGGGGCAGGGACCTCTCTTTCTTATTTCATGCTGAGAAATGCCATATACAGTGCTGGCAGCATTTAAGCGATGAGCAAGGGCCCCTAACTGGTCATGTATCAGGTTTTGCCAAACTGGCATTTGGCAGAGAGAGAGAGAGAAACCCTTGCAGTTGATTCGCAGGAAATGTCAGGGAAGGCCCAACAAACTTATGTCGCTCCCGGGTGACGGTGCGGCAAAACAGGAGAGATAAGGCTTATTTTCCCCTCCGCCAGAGCTGCTGCCCATAAATTGGGCTGGGATTATTAATAATACATGCCATATAATATATTGATGACAGTTCTATGGGCACGATATGGATAATATACATTAATATATAACCACCCTTACAAATAATTCACCACATTCCCTCCGTCTTCATCAGCGGTCACCGGACAATGCATTTACTTTACGGTAAGGATTATAGATGGCGTTATAAATGGCTCGCCGTCCACCACCCACAACTTTTCTCCTTTCCCTTCTCCCGCATCTCGGCGCGCTTTATTATTAATGGGCTCCCGAACTGTAGCGGCACAACGGCGCAAACAATGCGCCATTAATATTTGATGCAGCATCTATAGCCTTCCTCCCCCCCCCATCCATCATTTATAACAGGCTACAAAAACATTATAAAACATTTATTACGCGTTTATAGATCATTTCACACTAAAAAGCAAAGTTGTGTTATAAATGCATTATTAATCCTTTACGCCGTTTATAGGAATATCTTGTAATAAGGGTTTAGCATATGTTGCTCTACAAGCGGGATAATAAATAGGTTGTCGGCTGCTGATGGGAAATATATTACACTGTGGAACTTCGCTTCCTTCGGTCACAGCCGGGCTCGGCGGACGAAAGCGGACGGGATCGGCATCTGTTTAGACCTGCACTGCGTTAGGCGTTAAGCGGCAGGCACCCGCGAGGCATGGCATAAGGCAAGGCGTTTAAAGCCCAGGCGGGTTTTAGCAACGGACCATTCCGTTGCATAGCCCAGCCAAGGATCCAAGTAACTCTGTGCAACTAATTCCTGCCAACATCATAATGGAGTTATACAAACCAATGGCACAACTGCAATTGGGATACCGTGTATGTTTCTTGTGGCCTCATCCAGTGCCAGATTTATGTATAAGATAAGCTGTAGCTTAGGGCCCCACTCTCCTGGCGGGCCCCAAAATTTTTAAAGGGGGAAAAACCTGGGTGTATATTTCCAAAATATAAGATAAAAAACAAATAAAATAAAACTTACATACAGCAACCGTGTTTTGTGTTGTGTAAGCTCCTCTGATGTAAGTCATGGGCCCCGCCTGCTAGCCTGCTCCCTCAAGTATCACTGGTTTGCTCCTTTCTATATATAGGGTGCCTACATTCTGCATGTAATGGTTGCACAGCAACATGTGCAAATGGCTATACAGTGGTGCCTTGCTTAACGAATGCCCTGCTTAACGAAATTTCCGCTTAACGAAAGGATTTTTCGAGCGGAGGTTGCCTCGCTAGACGAATTCGTTTTATGAAAAATTTGTCTAGTGAATCGCGGTTTCCCATAGGAATGCATTGAAATTCAATTAATGCGTTCCTATGGGCAAAAAAAATTCTATGCATTCCTATGGGATTCGCTAGACGAATTTTTCGTTATAAGAAAAGACCCGTGGAACGAATTAAATTCGTCTAGCGAGGCACCACTTTAGATACCTCTGGGTCCCGACCTTTCATGGAGCGCTAGCTGTGCTACCTCCCTCCCTCCCTCTCCCTCTCCCTCCTTGCCCTGTGATCCCCTATAGGCTTACTCGGGAGTAAGTATTAGCAGAACCCCCTCCTCCTGCTGCTGCGCTGCCCGTCTGTCTGGGCATCTCCTGCGCAGGCATCGTCCAGCGGCCACCCATCCATGCCGTGGCACACCCAGTCAGTGGATCAGGGGCAGAGCTAGCAGTGAGCGAGCGGGAGGAGGTGTGCTTGGGCCGGATCAGCTCACCTCCTGCTCGCCTCTCGTCCACGATGGCCGACAACGAGCTGGCCAACAAGCTGAGCCGCCACTTGCAAGTTGGGGAACACAATGGTGAAGCCGGCAGCCGCAGCCACCCAAGCACCACCCGGAGCCTGAGCTGATGACCTTGGGCAGCGGTGCCGATGGGGAGCTGAGCACTACGTTGCAGCGGCGCACCGAACTCAATGACCCCGCGCACCTCTCGCCCGGCAGCAGGGCCCAGCACCGTGCCTTCGGCCCCTACTCCAAGTCCCCATATGATGTGTCTTGTGCACAGCACATCATATGGGGACTTCCAGCGAGGCAAAATGGCAGGCGCCAGAGTAGTGGGCAACTCCTGAAGCTAGCCAGAGCCAACTGCGCTACCAGGCTGGCTCCGGGCTGCTGAGACTGCCACTGCTGCTGCCATGTTTCCCAGGGATGTTGTCAGGAGTATGGGCAGGAGTCAGGCTCTGGGGCCTGTAATGCTTTGCAGGACTGGGGCCTGCCTCAGCTTGTGCTGGAGAAGCAAGGAGTGGCCACTCAGGTGAGGCCACTTGATACCTCACTGCACCTGGTGGCAGGAGCTGGGAAGGATAAAAGCCCAGCATTTCCCTTCAGCTTTTTGCCACAGCAACGCTATCCCTGCCTGGTTGCCTCTAGCCTCTTGCTCCTTGGACCCTTGCCTTGCCGACGCCTTGCTCCTCAACCCTTGGACCCTTGCCTTGCCGACGCCTTGCTCCTTGACCCTGTGACTGCCTGCTGCTGGACCCTCAGCCCTGCACCCGTTCCTGCTTCTACACCACCATCTTGCCTCTGGTCCCGACGTCCTCAGCCAGGGCTTCAACCGCCCGCCAACCGGACCGTGACAGATATTAGATGAAATCCTGGGACTTTCCAGGGATGGAATTTGTCCGGGGACAAATGTGCAAATCCGGGGACTGTCCCCGGGAAATGGGGGCGTCTGATAACCCTGTACACACCCTATATAACTGTACCTTGGATCTCGAACGCCTTGGCTCCCAAACAAATCAGCTCCTGGATGATCAAAACGTGGAAGTGAGTGTTCCGGTTTTCGAACAATTTTTGGAAGCCGAACATCCGACGGGGCTTCCGATTGGCTGCAGGAGCTTCCTGCAGCCAATCCGAAGCCACGCTTTGGTTTCCAAATGTTTTGGAAATCAAACGGACTTCTGGAACAGATTCTGTTTGACTTCCGAGGTACGACTGTGCATTGAACGCACATGATTATCTCTCACCCCCACCCCCCGGAGAATCCTGGGGCCTGCCATTTAAGGGTGCTGAGAACTGTAGCTGTGCAAGGAGTAAAACACAACTCTCAGGATTCTCTGGAGGGAAGCCGTGTGCTTTAAATCCTTCAGGTCCATTTCTGCCCAATGACTCCAGAGAGGCAATCCCAGCTGAGCCCTCGAGGTAGCTGGAGGTTGAAGTCCAAATGAAACCAAGGCAGTCTTGCCACTGGAATGCAGTTGCTTCCTCCTGACGGCAATTAAAAGCCCCTAATGGTGTGGGTTTAGTTATAAACAATAAGAGGAATTTAGTGGCTGCAAAGCATCTAATCATCCTGCAAATATTAACCAATTAACCTCTCCTGCCCTAATGAGGTCAGTAAATTAATATTAGGAGGGCAGGCCTGCCAGCGCTTGCCGTTTTCTCATGGGGTGGGGGTGGAACAGATCTGAAGCAGAGATGTGGCTAGCCCCAAGTCTTTTGCCCCAAATTTCCTGTTCCCCTTTCTTCCCCCTCCCCCTTTCCCCATTACAGTGGTACCTTGGTTCTCAAACTTAATCTGTTCCGGAATTCCGTTCCAAAACCAAAGCGTTCCAAAACCAAGGCGCGCTTTCCCATAGAAAGTAATGCAAAATGGATTAATCCGTCCCAGACTTTCAAAAACAACCCCTAAAACAGCCACTGAACATGAATTTTACTATCTAACGAGACCATGGATCCATAAAATGAGAGCAATAAATAATGTACTATAGTCACACAATCAGTCAATCAATGGGTAGCTGAACTGGGTTCCACACATTCACACACACACAAAAAGAGCCGCAAAAACAAAAATGCAAAATAAATAGCAAAATCAGACAGACCTCAGCGTAACACTCAAAACAGAGCACATTCGACTTCTGGAAAAAGGTTTGCAAACCGGAACTCTTACTTTCTGGTTTCCAGTGTTTGGGTTCCAAGTTGTTTGAGTTCCAAGGCTTTTGAGAAAAAGGGTACCTCTAGGAATGGAGTATTTAAACGGCCTCGGTCCGGTATACCTGAAGGAGCGTCTCCACCCCCATCGTTCTGCCCGGACACTGAGGTCCAGCTCCGAGGGCCTTCTGGCGGTTCCCTCACTACGAGAAGCCAAGTTACAGGGAACCAGGCAGAGGGCCTTATCGGTAGTGGCACCCACCCTGTGGAATGCCCTCCCACTAGAGGTCAAAGAGAACAACAATTACCAGATCTTTAGAAGGCATCTCAAGGCAGCCCTGTTTAGGGAAGCTTTTAATGTTTGATGGATTTCTGTATTTTAATGTTTGATGGATTTCTGTATTTTAGAATTTCTGTTTTGTTGGAAGCCGCCCAGAGTGGCTGGGGGAGCCCGGCCAGATGGGCGGGGTATAAATAATAAATTATTATTATTATTATTATTATTATTTACAAAAAATATTTAAAAATGTATTATCCTAATAACTCCATACTAGCAGATATAGAATAACGTTTGAAAATATAAAGTGAGAAAATCAAGGAAAGAAAGGAGGAAATTCATAAGGCAGGCCCGTGGAAAACAAAGAATTTGCTATTGTATTATTAGAAGGACGGGAAGTATCTAAGAGGGAAGAAATAGGATAAAATATAAGGATGGTATACTGTTCACATTGCGAAGAAGAGTTTATTTTGAATTATGTATTATGTTTTTCGTATTTTTTCTGTATGTAACTCGACGAGTGGAAGAATTTGTGTTGTACTTGTTTCACATGTATGTTATGTTTTGTATTATTTTAAATAATAAAGTATTTTAAATAAAAATAATAATAAAAGAGAACAAGGGTACCTCTGTATTCCTAAGAAATTTGCTTGCTGGGTGGCTGGGGCACATGTCAAAGCACAGGTGAGTTGGAAGAAGAGCCTCCTGGATCCGGCCAATGGCCCATCTAGCATCGTGTTGTCACAGTTTAGCATCGTGTTGTCGTGTTTAGCATCGTGTTGTCACAGTTGGCAACCAGACCCCTGTAGGAAACCCGCAGAGAGGACCCGAGCACAAGACCAACTCTCCCCTCCTGAAGCTCCCAGCAACGGAAATTCGGAAGCATCATTCCCTCTGGTTGTGGAGCAGAACCAGCCAGCCATGCTTTATTCCAAAATACTCCATTGCACCCCGCCAGATCATTCTCAGCTCTCATTGGGCTGTTTTGTTGTCTCTTCCCACCACCAAGTTTCTCCCCCCCCCCATCCTTCAAATTTTTGGGTCCCCCTCTTGCATCCTTCTCTTGCTTTTCAATGACCCCATTTTTGCTAGAGCACTCGCTATCCGGGTCTGTTATTAAACAGAGTTATAAACGCTAGGAAATAATGTTTTATTATGATTATTTACTAAAGCAAATGGGGCATGGCTTCTCCACACCAAAAGCCATGCGAGCCCAAGCTCTGCCCACCTCCCCCACCCCACTCCTGGTTTAAATAACATTGCTAACAAATATCTATATTCTCTTTATTTAAAGAAACATCCCTTTCATCTCTCAGCCCCTCTGCTTCCCTTTCTCCCTCTTGCTCCTTTACAGGAAGCGGAGCCTGAATGGGGAAAAAAACCACCAACCCGTAGCAACAATTAAGAATTTCATTATGATACAATAGGACAGTTATTGCGGCGGCATAATTATTAAGCTATAATTGCTAATTGTCTTATTAGCATTTAACAATTATGCAAATAATGGCAAACAGGCTGTAATAGCAATAAAATTACTCCTTTTATTTTTACACTAATAAAGAGATTGCAGATTGCAGCGATGGCCATTTTGCTCTCCAGAGTTTATTGGGAATGACTCATGAGCTGAATAAAAAAAGCTCCAATTGACGCTGTGTGTGCGGGGAACTGGCGGGGGGGGGGGCTCCCTTCATTTGCAGGGGGGGGAGATTGGCTCTGTTAATGGGTTTGGAGTTTGGTTTCCCAGCTTCTTGGTTCATGTGGGATCTCATCTGCCTCTTTGAGGGGGAATGAGGCAATAATAATAGTAATAATAATAGTAATAGTAATAATAGTAATAGTAATATAATAATAATAATAATAATAATCATAATCATAATCATAATAATAGCTTTTCTACCCCTTTTTCTTCCCAGGACCTCAAAGTGGCGACATCCCTGGTGCTTTGCCCCTTCCCTGGCTCCCCACACATGGGGGGTGCTGTGGCCTAAACCACTGAGCCTCTAGGGCAGGCACCCCCAAACTTCGGCCCTCCAGATGTTTTGGCCTACAACTCCCATGATCCCTAGCTAACAGGACCAGTGGTCGGGGAAGATGGGAATTGTAGTCTGGAGGGCTGAAGTTTGGGGATGCTTGCACTAGGGCTTGCCGATTGGAAGGTCAATGGTTCAAATCCCCCGACAGGGTGAGCTCCCGTTGCTCCGTCCCAGCTCTTGCCAACCTAGCAGTTCAAAAGCATGTCAAAGTGCAAGTAGATAAATACGTACCGCTCCAGCGGGAAGGCAAACAGCATTTCCGTGAACTCTGGTTTCCATCATGGTGTCCCGTTGTGCCAGAAGCGGTTTAGCCATGCTGGCCACATGACCCAGAAAACTGTGTGGACAAACGCTGGCTTCCTCAGCCTGAAAGCGAGATGAGCGCCGCAACCCCATAGCCGCCTTTGACTGGACTTAATCATCTGGGGGGTCCTTTACCTATTTAATCCCCACAACAACCCTGTGAGGTAGGTCAGGCTGAGAGGCAGTGGCCCAGCTCCCAAGGTTCAAGGATGAGGGGGGATTTGAACCCTGGTCTCCCAAGTTATAATTCAGCCTGGGGAGACTCGGCAGGTCTGCCAACTCCTTTCCCATCAGCAGGGCACAGCCTTTGGCAACGCTGCCTCCTTGGCCGGACGCTGGTAAAGAGTCAGAAGTTGGCAGGACGGGTGGGGAGCTATCCAGTGGCAGGCAATCCAGATTCGTCATCCTGAAGCCATCCGGGGAAATACCTCCGCGATTAGCCTTGGATTTCATTCCAGGCCCGTTGTGGGCACTCAAGTCGTTCGCTGAAGCTGCCGCGGTCAGATGTGAACTGTTAGTTTTACTCAAGAGAATGCAGCAATCTCTGTTATGGGAAATGCGCCAGGCCTGATGTTTCGGAAGAAAGAAGCTGCAGATTCACAAACCCCTCCCGCCACCGGGTCGACTGCAAGCAAACACCAAGTTCGTGACACCCCCACCCCCAATAATATAGGTCTGGACACAGCTTGGCACATTTTGGAATGCACAACCAGGGCAGGATAAGCTACCAGACCTCCTCTCTCACTTGCCCCCACCATCTGTTCATTCAGAAGCAATAATAATAATAATAATAATAATAATAATAATAATAGTGTGCCTCTGAACATGGGGATTCTGTTCAGTCGCCGTATCTGCTTGCTGTTGACAGAACGTTCCCTCCATGGATTTGCCTTCTGTCTGAAAGCCACCTGAACCAGTGCCAGCTACTGTAGCTTCATGTGGCGGTGAGTTCCACAAGTTGACAGCTGTGCATGCCAGAAAGGATATAATTGCACACTCAGTTTTCCCTTGCCTTTGTATATTGAAATGTGATATTTCTTGCCTCTAAAGTAGCCTATCAAGAAGCACGTGGTGCAATGCAGCAATTTATTAACACTGAACTAATAAACAAGAGTTTTATGATCACTTAGTGTTGAGAGGCATATGGTTTCAGCTCTGTATTCTCTTATTTGTTACTTTGGGCCATGTGACTAATAATAATACTGATCCTGCTGTGTTGGCCCAACTCTGCTTCGATCCCAAATACTCTCTCCACCTCCAGGGGTCACTCAAACTGCCAGCCACTCCCAAACTCAACTGACCCTCCCAGGCCAGGATCCTTAGGAAAGGAAAGGAAAACAAAGCTGCACATATCATAATGCCGTTATACGAATCTGCGGTGCGACCGCATTTGGAGTACTGTGTACAGTTCTGGTCGCCTCGTCTCAAAGAGGAGTTGGAAAAGGGAAACCAAAACAATCTATGGGAAGAAGCGACTCCCCTATGCAGAAAGGTTGCATCATTTGGGAGTTTCTGGGGAGTGATAAAAGGGTGTAAAACAAGCATCCCCAAACTTTGTCCCTCCAGATGTTTTGGACTACAATTCCAATTTTCCCCAACCACTGGTCCTGTTAGCTAGGGATCATGGGAGTTGTAGGCCAAAACATCTGGAGGGCCGCAGTTTGGGGATGCCTGGCGTAAAATTATGCATGGCAAAGATAAAGCGGATGAAGTTCTTCTCTGTCTCTCCTCATGCTAGAACTTGTGGGGATCCAATGAAGCTGAAGGGTGGATGATTCAGGACAGATAAAATAAAATTATTCACGCTTCACAGAGTGAAACTCAGTACCGTATGAGGCAGTGATGGCCACCAGCCTAGATGGCTTTTTAAAAAGAGGATTAGATAAATTCACGGAGAAAGCTATCAATGGTTAGTAGCCATGATGGCTATTGCTCTACCCTCCACAGCCGGAAGCAGCAATGCTTTGGGATACTAATTGCAGCAATAAGATCAGTTGATTAGTAAAGGTAAAGGACCCCTGGACAGTTAAGTCCAGTCAAAGGCGACTATTGGGTGCAGCGCTCATCTTGCTTTCAGGCCAAGGGAGCTGGCGTTTGTCCACAGACAGCTTTCTGAGTTATGTGGCCAGCATGACTAGACTGCTTCTGGCAAAATGGGACACCGTGACGGAAACCAGAGCAGCGCACAGAAACGCCGTTTACCTTCCTGCCGCAGCGGTACCTATTTATGTACTTGCACTTTGATGTGCTTTCAAACTGCTAGGTTGGCAGGAGGAGGGACAGAGCAATGGGAGCTCACCCCGTCACGGGGATTCGAACCGCCGACCTTTTGATCGGCAAGCCTAAGAGGCTCAGTGGTTTAGACCACAGCAGCACCCATGTGTTTAGTGCATGGTGCAGATAATGCCAAGGTTGCTGGTTCAATCTCCGTGTGGGATACCTGGAGATTTCTGCAATGCAAGGGGGGTTGGACTAGATGACCCTTGGGGTCCCTTCCAACTCTCCAATTCTATGAAATAATAATATATTACCTATACCCCACCCATCTGTCTGGGTTGCCCAAGCCACCATGAGTGGCTTCCAGAGTAATAAAAACACCGCAAAACGTCAAACATTAAAAATGTCCTGACACAGGGCTGCCTTCAGATGTCTTCAGAAAGTTCTGTAGCCGTTTACCTGTTTGACATCTGATGGGAGAGTGTTCCCAAAAGGAGGGGAGAGGGGCTATCATGCTTGGATCCTGCTCGCTGACTGGATGGTTCTAGCAAGGCTTTTTTAATGCTGTCTCCCACCAGCATTCGAACTCCTCTTTCAATCTCTTGGCCAATCACCATTCACTTCCCACATTCCAAGCACGCTCTCTCGCCCCCTCCCAACCTAACACACACTTTTTTTACACCTAGCTATGTGTTTACCTTTGGGACGTGGGTGGCGCTGTGGTCTAAACCACAGAGCCTAGGGCTTGCCGTCGGCGGTTCAAATCCCCGCGACGGGGTGAGCTCCCATTGCTCAGTCCCAGCTTCTGCCAACCTAGCAGTTCGAAAGCACGTCAAAGTGCAAGTAGATAAATAGGTACCGCTCCGGCGGAAAGGTAAACAGTGTTTCCGTGCGCTGCTCTGGTTTCGCCAGAAGCGGCTTAGTCATGACCTGGAAAAACTGTCTGTGGACAAACATTGGCTCCCTCAACCAGTAAAGTGAGACGAGCGCAGCAACCCCAGTCATTCACAACTGGACTTAACTAGCAGGGGTCCTTAACCCTTACCTGTATACGTTTACCTTAATTACGCCTCATGGCATGCACAAGATGTTACTTACATAGACACCTGACCATCACATGGCCCAAGCCCAGAAGACCTGGCAGGTATCGACTCCTCCCTGCTGAACTTCCAGCTTTAATCAAGATGTGTTAAAGGGAAGCGTAAAACAAAGGAGCAGAAGGCCGCCGTGTCGGCATCCATTTCCACACTGCCACCCTCTGTACTGAATGGATAACCTGTCCCCGAGATGAAATGACCCAGGCAAAGAAGACCAGACAGCAGCAATCCGTCTCTTGCTGTCCATCGGTGTTTAGGAAAGCCATCAATCCGGCCGTCACAGAGTAACTCAGGACCGCTAATTCACTGGCTCCTGGCTCTTTGTCTACCGGGTCTTCACTTCGTTTGTCTCTGGCTCGTCGCTGCATCAGCTCAAGCCTTACGAAAGCGGATAAGGACTTGCGTCCTTGACAGGTTGGCAAGAGATGGGCTGAGAGGCATGTGCTTTAAACGAAGGGGGCCTGGTTTATTTTATTTATTGCCCAGGTGGATCTCTCGGTTCTTGACAACACTGAAGACAGAGATAACAAAGTACCTTCTCCCATGACTTCCTAAGGTTAAAAACAGGTTTAAAAGGTTAAAAACGAAAACTGTATTTTGTTTTTTGCACGAGGCAGAGGCAAATTTACCCCTTGGGTTACGTTTTCAAGACCAAGCCACTGTAAAAAAAGGAAAGAGAAACCAAATGGAGATGCATAAATAAAGGCGGCGCAACAGGAAATCAGCTATTTTTAATTTTTTTAAAAAATGAAACCTTATCAGGTCGTTATTGTGGAACTGGTTGGCCGCGCTGGGAGGTGTTTTGGCAAAACCGCACGCCGGGAAGAGTCCAACGGGTGCCCCCACTTTTTGGCCAGCTCAAATGAGAGGGGTGCTCACCATACTGGTCCACACTGGAGAGGCAAAATGGCTTCTAATCAGGACTTCCAAGACATTTTGCTCTCTGCCTAAATCAGAGCTGGGGAACAAGTGGCCCTCCAGACATTGGACTACAGCCCCGTCAGCCCCAGCTAGGGATGCTGGGAGTATTGTCCGACAACACCTGAATGGCCATGGGTTCCCCATCCCTGACCTTAATCAATGGCTGGAGTGGAGCAAATACCAGCATCTCTTAAGCCAAAGTGACCTTTGTCCTTTTTTTGGTGGACGATGCCTGGTAAGAAGTACCAGGGACTCCTCATCGCCAGGAGGCAGACTCAAGTGTGTGCCTTCTTCTCCTCGGGTTCTCCACTAGCATAGTCCAGCAAGGCCCTTCTGTCCTCTCGGAGTCCTGAGCCACCAGAGGTCCCTCTTCATATCATGGCTTCCATATGCAAAATCTTCAGGGCTTCCGAGATCTGGGAGCTGGTGTCCACCTGCCCATACATCCCCACCAGGAAGGCCCTCTGCAGCAAAATTGCGGCATGCTCTGCGGAGGAAGAACGAGCGAGATGAAGGAGGCACAGCAGATTCATTCAGGAGGCGGAAACACAGGAAACACAGGCTGGCCCAGGACCCTTTCTCATGCCCCCCCCCCAAATCCAGAAGCAGAGCCCTGTGTTAGGAAGAGATGACTTAACACTAGTGGCCAAAATTGTGGAAACCTTTTGGGAAAAGTGTCTTTCTAAGGGTTGATAGCTCATCACACCACTTTCTTTTGGGAGTAATACCATAAAATTATATATCAATGGAAATATAATTTAATGAAGAGTGTAATGCAACAAGGTTTGTTCAATTATCTGTATTCTATCAAAAGTTATAGCCAAATAAGAAGCTTAGGTTGATATGCAGTAGCTTTCCTTCATTTGAATGTAGCCAATGGGCACGAGTGTTTAGAGAGCCAATCAGGTGTTGTGAGCCATCAAACCTCGGAAATACACTTTCCCCAAAAGGTTCCCACAATTTTGGCCACTAGTGTAACTGGGACAAGATTCCTCTTCTGTGTGGGGATCCGCAGCTCAGGCCTTCCCAGTCCACACCCCACTGCGGCCACAAATGCGCCCAACTAGCGCCGTGCAGCCTTGGCTTGTTTCGTTAACCTACAGAACTCACTGCCACAGTGGCCCCCCTTTTTTACTTTCTATTTTAGGGGATAAAAGTTTGCATATTTTTAAAGCTTTGTGTAGAGATTCTCACATTAGGAAAACCTCTATATGTCACTTGTAACAAGATGAAGAAGATTTAAAATGGAAACAGCAAGAATATAAGGTTTTAAGAACATGCGTGAAGAAGTATTCAAGAATGAAACCGTGAGGGGGAGAGGAGGGAAGTCAAACTATGGTTTAATTTTGTTGTTGTTGTGGATGTTTAGGTTTGTTTTATTTGCAAATTTAATAAGTTGTTAAACGACAAGAAATAAAAATAAAAGATGATCGGGCAAATTCAGGGAGGAGAAGGCTATCGAGGTAGCAATGTTTCTGAATATCAGTTGCTGGAAACCACAGGAGGGCTCGGGGGGGGGGGTCCTGGTTGGTGAGTGGAGACTACACCACGGCAGCCCAGAGCTTCCCCTCTCCTACTGCACAACTCAATCGGCAATGTCAGAGAATGAGCTGGGCTGCCACCTCACCAATCAGCATCGCCTCGGCCTAATGGGAACGCCTGCCAATATTTGGCCAGGATCAGAGAAAAAGGTTGCCTACTGACATTTGACCAAAGCGTACACATGGCCCCATCGTGCCAACCACCAGGCCGGAGAAGTGTTTGTTAGAAGAGGACGCAAACTCTGAGAAGCCCAAGCCGAACCCACAGAATCTGAAGGAAAAGCCACGAGCGGCTCCTCAGGGGCTTCCACACTAAATGCCACCTGTGTTTTCAGAGCAAAGAAAAGGAGCTGGGAAAGTTGGTTTCGAAGGAGGGTGGAAGGTTGGGAGCTGAAACCGAGCACAGAGGCGGAAGCGGAGGGCTAGAAGGAGGCAAAGCTATTCTGGTGCTGGGCCAGGGCAGGTGGGAATAGCAGCAGGATCTACCTTGGAAAGAAAAGAACTATCCCAGTACGTTTCTGAGCACAATTCAAAGTGTTGGTGCTGACCTTCAAAGACCTAAATGGCCTCGGTCCAGTATACCTGAAGGAGCGTCTTCACCCACATCGTTCAGCCCGCACATTGAGGTCCAGCTCCGAGGGCCTTCTGGCGGTTCCCTCCCTCCGAGAAGTGAAGCTACAGGGACTACTGTATTTTAATATTTTGTTGGAAGCTGCCCAAAGTGGCTGGGGAATATAAGCTGCCCAGAGTGGATGGGGCGGGTATAAAGAATAAATTATATTTATTTATATTTATTTATTTATTTATTATAATTATTATTATTATTATTATTATTATTATTATTATTATTATTATTATACCAAACAGAGGGCCTGCCCTGTGGAACACCCTCCCATCAGATGTCAAGGAAATAAACAACTATCTGACTTTTGAAGACATCTGAAGGCAGCCCTGTTTAGGGAGGTTTTTAATGTCTGATGTTTTAATGCACTTTTAATTCTGTTGGGAAATCCAGCAGGGTATTGGGTTGTTATTATTATTATTGTTGTTGTTGTTGTTATTAGTATTATTATTCATAGAATTGTAGAGTTGGAAGAGACCACAAGGGCCATCCAGTTCAACCCCCTGCCAAGCAGGAAACACCATCAAAGCATTCTGGACATATGCCTGTCAAGCCTCTGCTTAAAGACCTCCAAAGAAGGAGACTCCACCACACTCCTTGGTAGCAAATTCCACTGCCGAACAGCTCTTACTGTCAGGATAATATTATTATTATCCATGTTGGCATCCATCAGTCTCGAGAGTCAACGGAGTGTGCCTCCAGGGGTGAAGCCAAATAGCTGTGTTAGTCACACCTAAATGACCTGGGCAGTGTGTATGGGAGTCCTGGGCTGCCCAGACAACAAGCCCACCCCTCTCCCATCCTCCACAAAGGAGCACAAAAAAGCCAATTGTGGTGCTCCTCTCCTGTTCAATCCTCACAACAAACCTGTGAAGTTGGCTAAGCTAAGACCCAGTGACTGGCCTAAGGCCACCCAGGAAGTGTGATGGCTGAGTGGGGATTCGAACTCGCGTCTCTCCAGTCCAAGACTCTAACCGCTGCTCCACACTGCCTCTCTCCTCAAAGGTCAAGGGCTCTTCACCCCTTCCCCTAGCTGTGCTTCTGTTATATCGGAGGAGCCAGCTTTACACAAATGCAAACCTCTCCCCCCTTCCCCATGGCATTTCCCGAGTGTTCAGAGTCTCTCGCTCACTTATACCGAGCTCTGCAATTCTTACAACCACCTTGCAAAGTACGGTGGCCGTTTTGAAGCATCAGGAAAAGCAACTGCCTGCTCTTACCTTGGCAAAGGAGGGTGTACTCAGGCAGGTTTCTCAGAGCTGTCTGAACAACCTCAAAGTCACGGCTGCCAAGGCAGTACATGAACGTGGGGAGGAAGTCGGCCGCAATGCTGGGAAAGTGGAAAGGAGAGAGAGGATTTCGGTTAGCCGAGAATATCAGAAAAGCCAGTCTGCTTTTATCAGGCCAAAGGCCCATTTAGTTCAGTGTCCTGTTTGCACAGAAGGCGGGAATATGGAAAGTCCCCAAGTTAGAAGTGAAGAAGAGGAGGAGGAGGAGGAGGAGTAGTAGTTTGGATTTGATATCCCGCTTTATCACTACCCGAAGGAGTCTCAAAGCGGCTAACAATCTCCTTTCCCTTCCTCCCCCACAACAAACACTCTGTGAGGTGAGTGGGGCTGAGAGACTTCAGAGAAGTGTGACTAGCCCAAGGTCACCCAGCAGCTGCATGTGGAGGAGCAGAGACGCGAACCCGGTTCCCCAGATTACAAGTCTACCGCTCTTAACCACTACACCACACTGGCTCTCAGTGAGAGCAACAGCACTCTCCCGTTGTTGTTCCCTCGCATTTGGTATTCGGAGGTAGACTGCTGTTGTGCAGGGAGGTTCTGTGCAGCCATCATGAAGAACGGCCTACCCCTTCCACCACAAATGTGCTAAATCTCATCAGTGGCTGTTGCAACAGCTTGAGAAAGTGAGCTTTATCTATATTTAAAAGCATGCCTGAACCACTTAATATTTTTAAAAATATCTAAGCGGCATGCAAAGATGCAACATGAAAACAGGAGGGGAGAGCGCTCCTGTGCTCAGGTCCTGCTTGCGAGTTCCTCCGGGCATCTGGTTGGGCGCTGTGAGAACAGGATGCTGGACTAGATGGGCCACAGGTCTGATCCTGCAAGGGCTCTTCAGGTGTTCTTACATTACCATTGTTCGGCTTTGCAGCTGGCCTGTACCCAAACCCATCACCACCTCCTGCTTATTGCGGATATACGACCAAGTTCCAGAGATCTACAGCCGCCCATTCTTTGTTGGGCAGAGTTGCCCTGGTACTGATTCTGTTTCTAACTGAGTGATCTCCGTCACCTCTGTCTCTGTCTGGAATTCGTTCCTCCTCCCTGGGGTTTTCAAGGGGGTGCCCAGGCTCTACAAGCAAAGCGGCTCGAGTCAAACTTCCTGTGTCGGTTCCTAGGCCCCATCAGCAGCCCCCCCCTCCATGCAGGGTCTGCCTGTCCGCACCTGGGGTTGTTCTGTATTGAGCGCAGCGCGAGGGAGAAGGCGAGATTCCGGCAGGTTTCCTCGGGAGAGCTCATCAGTCTTTGCAAGTGAGTCTGAGCAGTGGAAAAGAAAAAGGACGTTGGAGGGCAATGCCAGTAACAACAGTTACAGAACCCCTTTGGTGGTTCAGAGTAAGAGAAATCAACTTCCAGGGTGGGCTTTTCCAAAGGAAAGAGGTGGGCATTCTGGCCCAGCACTCCCTCCCCTCCTGCAACCCCAAAGAAGTAAAAAGGACTTGGCTGCAGAAGTGCTCCCTTTTGGCAAGTCTCTGGAGTGTCTACAGTGGCTGGCAGAGGCCACGGGAATAATAATAATAATAATAATAATAATAATAATAATAATAATAATAGTATTTATACCCTGCCCTCCCTGGCCAAAACCGGGCTCAGAGTGGCTAACATCAATTACATAACACATCAAGATAAAAATCAAGCAATCAATTAAAATACATCCTGGAATCAAATCAGAATCAGAGTAAAATCTAATCAGATGGCGACCTGCAGATTAGGGCTGGAGACCTTAAATGCTCACCAGGCCCAACTGTTTATGCTGATCTTATATGAGCCTGTGAGAAAAGTTGGGAGGCCACTTTCATGCAAGTTCTTATGGGGGAAGGGGGAGTCAAGACTGAACCCCGACCAAAGGCCTGGCGGAACAGGGCCGTCTTGCAGGCCCTGCAGAAATATGTCAAATCCTGCAGGGCCCTGGTCTCTTGTGACAGAGCGTTCCACCATGCTGGGGCCATGGCTGAAAAGGCCCTGGCGCTGGTCGAGGCCAGTCTCATCTCCTTGAGGCCTGGGACCTCCAAGATGTTATTATTTGCGGACCGTAAGACCCTCTGTGGGGCATACCAGGCAGGAGAGGCGGTCCCGTAGGTCCGAGACCGTATAGGGCTTTTAAAAAAGCCGCTCACACATCTGTGGCACTGTCAGGGCCAGCCTGGGCCCAGAAAGAGAGGAGGAGGAAGTGGAGCCCACTGTTAGTCCCAGGGCATGCTGGGATGAAACGGAGCCAGGGTACCCCAAGGGACACCCTGAAGTTTGGACCCAGGTCAACCTCCTCAC
Organism: Zootoca vivipara; assembly: GCF_965207765.1. Classification (NCBI taxonomy): domain Eukaryota; kingdom Metazoa; phylum Chordata; class Lepidosauria; order Squamata; family Lacertidae; genus Zootoca; species Zootoca vivipara. Next base: position 49,415,001 of record NC_142596.1, read on the forward strand.
ACGTTAAGATCAACGTTGGAGCCTTCCTGCCCCTGCCATTTGCCTGCCACATAGGTTGCGGATTGCTTGTGGAGCACTGATTTCCATTTTCGCAAACGCTTCCTAACCGCTTGCATGGAATTCTTACTCGCAAAAGGCGATTAGGCTGCTTAGGAGTTTGGCCAAAGTGGTCGGCGACGCAAGCTCCGTCAACCCTTCTTCCGAAAGGATGGGGAAATGAACATCCCACCGAAGGGGACCAGGGCAAAGCAAGAGACGCACAAAGCAGACGACTGAACGAGGATGGGCAACGTACGGAAAAGAAGGCAAGGATTTCCGGTCTTCGCCTGGACATCTCGTCGATATCGGTCAGCACCTCCAGGATATCTGGGAAGTGGGGGGAAACAAAGAGACTGGGGTGAGCAATCTGGTGCCCCTACCCCTAAGAAGAGGGGGACAAAGGAGCTGGCAGCCTCTCAAGGGAACTCAATCTGCTTTGTCCTCGAGAAACAACAGTTCTTCATAATCAAACTTATCCCTTACACACACAGTCAGTTGCTGCGGTCTGCGGGAGAGTCTCTTCTGCAAGTTCCAAAGATCTCAGAAACTCTCTCTGCAGTAAGTCGGAGCAGGGCTTTTAGTGTGGTGGCCCCTGTTCTGTGGAATAGTGTCGCTATCAATATACCACAGGCGCCCCCTATCTGCACTTTCTGGAACAGCCGGAGACCTTTTAGTTCCAACAGGCTTGCTCGGCTGGATAAATGGGGCTCTACTGCGAGTGTTCGCTTGTTAGGCTTTTAGTTGTGTTTTAAATATATTTCCTGTTTTTTGTGTGTTTAACTGTTTTAAATTATTTTATGTGTAAATCGCCTTGGGACGGCAGTTTAGGAGGCGATTAATAAATTAATTGAAATAACAATAACAACAATAATAAGCACATAGCTCTTCCAAGCACTCCAGGCACACCGTTTTGTTGTAATTCTTGCAACAATTTTCCAAGTCGGTTCAGTATCATAATCCCCTCCCCCCCCCACAGTACAGAAGGGGAGACGGATGCTGAGAAAAACAACACAGTGGCTTGTCTAAGCTCACCCTTGGAGTTCACAGCAGAGGCAAGGGTTTAGCCAGTAGTTTCCTGGCTCATAGGCTATTACACCAAGAGTTGGGATGTAATCCTAGTAGCGTTAGTCAGTAGCGTTCACAGGTCGCCTGTGGCTTCTGTAGGGAAATGCTTCCCCATTGCGGGGTCCCCCATAGCAAGGAGCGCCACGTGAATGCCCTAAGGGAGCCTGAGGGCCCAGCTCTGCCTCTCTCCATAAAGGACTGCTGTTGCTCGACAGAGAGGGCTCCTTTTTAAAATTGTTTTTATTTTTTTATCTACGTAATTTTAAATTGTTATTGATATTAATGTTGTATTTTTAGTTTTAGATTTTTATGATTTATGTGGAAATTGGCGGTGTACCTTTTGATGTGTTTTATTGTTTTATTTATTGTTTATGACATTTGTTATGTTGGTAATTATGTAAATCTTGTCACGTTGTAAGCCCCCTTGAGCATTGTTTTAACTATGAAAAGGTGGCATACAAATAAAATGATGATGATGATGATGAATGCCCCCTGCCGTGAACATTGCCCCCTGCTTCTGCATTGCTTGGATACCAGCACTGTGCAAGCATTGGATCAGCGTTTTCAAAATAATAATAATAATAATAATAATAATAATAATAATAATAATAATAATAATAATATTTATACCCCGCCCATCTGGCTGGGTTTCCCCAGCCACTTTGGGCGGCTTCCAACAAAACATTAAAATATAATCTATTAAACATTAAAAGCTTCCGTAATGTTAAATGTGTTATCGTTTTCAGAAGCATGTTCACCATGAGCAATACCCTTTGTCTGAAGCCCTGGGCAGAGCTGCTGCCCAGCCAGTGCAGACCATATTGGCCTTGCCTTACCCTCCACAGCCTGACCTCTGGACAGTCGCTTCATGTACGGGGCCATTTCGGCTGGAGTGAGAGGAGTGAAGAGAGAGACACTGACAAGGGGCAAGGAACTTGCTCCGGGGACTTCATCTGAAGATGCACGGAATAGAGAGGGAGAGGGTTTTGTTAGTGCTCTGTTAGGTGCACAGATCTCAGAGTCCAGTAGTAGTAGTAGTAGTAGTAGTAGTAGTAGTAGTAATAATAATAATCAATATGGCTAACCTAATCAAAACACCCTCCCTCCCCACTCACACAAGAAACTAAGGATCACCACAGCCAACCACAAATGAACAATCACATCCTAAGACAAATCCCGACCTCTCTCACCAACAAAGAAGCATGAACAAATAACAGAGAACCTGCACAAACGACGCTGACGCCGAACCCCTACACATATCAAGAAAAACAGAAACATCGGCAATCCACCACACCCAACTCCCCATCCCACCCACCTCTTTCCCCCCTTCCTCATAATGTCTCAACAAGTAAAATTGATGTGTAAAAATGATACATGGGAGAAAGAAAAAAATATGAGACATTGCACTACCTTTGTAACCCAAGAAAATCCTTAATTAATAATAATAATAATAATAATAATAATAATAATAATAATAATTTATTCATGCCCCACCCATCTGCCTGGGTTGCCCCAGCCACTCTGGGCTGCTTCCAACACACATAAAAATAATAATAAAACATCAATCACTAATAGTAACAACCAGATCCTAAATAAAAAGTCACAATAACTTTAAAATAAACAACTTGTATCAAATAAAGCAATATTCAATAATCCATTAGAATCCAACAATAAACAGAAAAATTAAACATCAGCAAATAATAATTTAGCAGTTTACACTTAGCAATTACAATAAATAATTACTAATCTATAATCAATAAAACAACAGCAAATTACAATGCGTAAAATACCCGAAAACGAACAAAACTATGTACTGTAAAAGGATCAAACTGAGAAACAAGGACACACAACTTATAAAATTATTTATAAAAACTACCCCTGAACTCCTGGGACCTGCCTGCTGTTTACAACTGGATTGTTTTTATTATTGCATGTTTTGTAACGATGTTTTAAACGTTGTAAGCTACCTCAAATCCCAGCTTGGGAGAAGGGTGAGATATAAATACATTAAATAAGTTTAAACAAACAAACGAACAAACGTGAGAGATGAAACTCAAATGGAAGACCCACCGTCCTTTTCCTCGTCAGCCCCTCGGTCCGCGGCGCCGTTCTTGCTGGGCAGGCTCAGGCCGGCCAGGAGAGACTTCAGCATCGCCAGGTCGCTGTTGTCCGACGAGAGGTCACTGCGGGGAAGGAGAGCAACGGCCGCGGGTGTGTTCAAATCGCTTCTGGGCTACCCCATCTCCCTCCTCTGAGCTCCCAACCGCCCCACATCCTGGACAAACCCAGAGCAAGAGACTTACTGGAGGGGGTCCGAGTGCTTCTGCAGGAAGGCGACAGCTGCCTGGGCGTTGGAAGTTATGTACTTGTGGATGAACTGCACGAACTTGGAGATGAAGGCGGCCAAGTGGCGCGAAGACTTCCGGTAGCTCTGAAGCAAAGCAAAGGCGAATGGGGGTGAGATTTTGGAAGCAGCCTGGAGGCCCGTCCTTCTCCCGTAACCCAGGGTGTTCTAAGGGCTGGTTCACACAGGCTGAGTCGATGGGAAGCAGAAACCCCGGCTTCTGCTATCAAGTCAGGGAGCCCAGGGCCACTGCAAGGCGGCCTCCCAGGAAGAAGATTAAGACAATGGGGAGACCAGCCTACCCCACCCTGGCCATTACAACTTCTGGTTGCCCCAGGGAGTCTGGCCTCATCCACTTGCTGAAGGACCGAGAGCCACCCATTGCCATTCAAGCAACACCACCAGCAAAGGAACATCAGCTTGGCCTTAGCTGGATATAAATGCTCTCCAAGATCTCACTTTGAAGAACTTGGCGAACAAGCTTGTTTTCTCCTGTTACAACATCAGCAAGAGCCGTTCGACAGTGCAATGGGATCTCCCTCAGGAGGTTGTGGACTCTCCCTCCCTGGAGGTATTTCATTGTTATTTTTTAAAATCATTTTTATTTGATTTTATCAATGTAAATTAGATACAATACCAAATACATATCCATAAAACAGGCACAGGCAAACTCGGCCCTCCAGATGTTTTGGGACTACAACTCCCATCATCCCTGGCTAACAGAACCAGTGATCAGGGATGATGGGAGTTGTAGTCTCAAAACATCTGGAGGGTCGAGTCTGCCTATCCCTGCCATAAAATGAGATTACTCTGAATCCCGAAACTTCCCCCAATCCCCTTCATGGGTCCTATTGTCGGCATTTCCAACTGCATATTATTTCATAGTCTATGTTTTGTATCTATTCATATTGCCCATAGTATTTGCTACATTGCAAGTGAGATTAAAATCCTGCTAATGTTTTCACCTGCTTACAGTGGTCTCCTAAATAAATTATAAACTTTCCCCATTCTTTCTTGAATTTCTTGTCTTCTTGGTCTCTTGAGTTCCCAGTCATTTTTTGCCATTTCAGCATAGTCTAATAGCTTAATTTGCCATTCCTCTCTGGTAGGGGCTCTTTCTTCTTTCCCTCTCTGGGCCTCCCTTGGAGGTTTTAAAGCAGAGGTTGGGTGGCCATCTGTCATGGATGCTCTAGCTGATGCATGGCAGGGGGTTGGGCTAGATGACCCTCAGGGGTCCCTTCCAACTCTCCAATTATATGATTCTAACTCCTCCCCTTACAGTCTCCTTCCTTGGTGCCCCTTTTCTTTTTAGTCTGCAAGCTGGATGGCAGCCTCCTTGCCTCTCTTTTATTCATGTGAGCCACTTTGGGAGACAATAACTGTCTGAAAAGCAGGGCCCAAAAACTAGAGCAAATCAATCAATCAATCAATCAATCAATCAATGAAACAAATGAATGAATAAGAACACTAGAAGAGCCTGCTGGATCAGGCCCATCTTGTTCAGCATCCTGTTCTCAAAGTGGCCACCCAGCTGCTTGCAGGAAACCTGCATGCAGGATTTAAGCACAAGTAATAATAATAATAAGGGACCCAGGTGGTGCTGTGGGTTAAACCACTGAGCCTAGGGCTTGCTGATCAGAAGGTCGGCGGTTCGAATCCCTACAACGGGGTGAGCTCCCGTTGCTTGGTCCCAGCTCCTGCCAACCTAGCAATTCGAAAGCACGTCAAAATGCAAGTAGATAAATAGGAACCGCTACAGCGGGAAGGTAAACAGCGTTTCCATGTGCTGCTCTGGTTTGCCAGAAGCGGCTTTGTCATGCTGGCCACATGACCTGGAAGCTGTACGCCGGCTCCCTCGGCCAATAATGCGAGATGAGCGCGCAACCCCAGAGTCGGTCACGACTGGACCTAATAGTCAGGGGTCCCTTTACCTTTACCTTTACGGGTTTCCCCAGCCACTCTGGGCGGCCTTCAACAGAATATTAAAAACGCAATAAGACATTAAAAACTTCCCTAAACAGAGCTGCCTTCAGATGTCTTCTAAACGTCAGATAGTTGTTTATTTCTTTGACATCTGATGGGAGGGCGTTCTACAGGGCGGGTGCCACTACCAAGAAGGCCATTATTATTATTATTATTATTATTAGGAAGGGCCTGGGTGGAATATCAAGGGCCAGGTAGAAAGGCCTGGGGGGCCACATCTCACCTCTGAGCCCGAGGTTCCCCAAACCCCTGAAACAAAGAAACAACAGCAGAAAGCAAAGGTGACCTTGCAATTCTAGAGCCTGCTCACCCCAGGAGCTCTATGTTCGCGGTGCATGGCTGTACCCCACCCCCACCCCCAAGCCACAAGATTGCAGGCCACCCAGCTTCTTGGCAACCCCGCCAGAGTGTAGCTCTTCTCCTACCAGAAGCAAGCGAATGAAGGAGAGGAGGCAGTCCCACAGCGCCTCCTGGTGTTCGCTCTGGAAGACCTGCGGCTGCAGGAGCTCCAGGATGCCCAAGACGTGGAGGAAGAAGGTGAGGTGGTTCTGCTGGCGGAACTCCTGGAAGTTGAGGTGGACCCGTCCGTGCAGCAAGGCCGCGATCATCGGCAGGTGCCTGGGGACAGAGGGAGGAGAGCGGCCGCCTTAGGACATTTATGCAGCAGGCAGGGATTAGAGCAAGAACTTACTCTTTGATCCCTCTTCCTGAAGCAGTTTTGGATTTGGGCTTCCCAACCTTTAGCCCAGGCACCCCCAAACTTCAGCCCTCCAGATGTTTTGGACTACAATTCCAATCTTCCCCAACTACTGCTCCTGTTAGCCAGGGATCATGGGAGTTGTAGGCCAAAACATCTGGAGGGCCGCAGTTTGGGGATGCCTGCTAGCCTGTTGTTAGCATCCATCTGTCTCAAGAGACAATGGAGTACACCTTCGCAGGTGAAGTCAAACTGCTGTGTTTACAACACCAAAGGGAGCCCCCTGGGGGGCAAGCCTGGGCAATGTGTAAGGAGGTCCTGGGCTACCCGGATAACAAGATCCCCCTCTTGGCCTCGCCAACGGGGTCCAAAGGAAAGCAGAGCAAGACGTTTGGCACCAGCCTGGCCGCAGGAGTTGCCAGAAGGAGGCGTACAAGGCACCCCCAACCGCCTTAGAGATTCCATTCCAGATTTGTGTAGGGTTTACTCCTTAGCATTGTCTTCCCACAAGGAAGTGGAGGCTTAGGGTCAGAATTTTCCCTCTCCTTGATGGGCTCCCTTCCCAGGCGGACGAGCCCCATCTGCCTCTCGCTTCCCTCCTCAGCGCTTGCAGAAACCACCTTCTTGACAGTTGGACCCACTCTTGGTCTCGCCCGCTCTCGTTTATATGGCTGAAGCGCACTCCCTACAAGGCGGGTGCTCTGCTATAAACAAAGCAAGTTTCCAGTCCTCATCGTTCAGACTAAAGGGCTGATCTAAAGAGGAATCTGCCTTGGACCTCGAGTCAAACCTTTAGCACGCCTAACTCCGTGATGTCCACTGGATTGGGAGCAGCTCTCCAGGATTTCAGACGGTGATCTTAATTCCACACCTGCCTGCAGGTGGCCGAGGACTGAATCGGGGACCTTCTTGCATGCAAAGAGGTGTTCTGCCACAGAGCTACACTGCTTCCCCCCTAAGGGCTTTGCTGTCCATATTATTGTTAGTTATGAAGGGTGATTGTGGTTTGGAGTGGAGAAAGTTCACATTTTGGCACCTGGGGGGGTGTATAATCAGGGCTGCGCCTCAAACTCATGGACCAGCAGAGCTGGTGTGTGGGGAAGAAGCCTCCCTGGGTGTCAGCGTACGCTAGCTGGAGGGACATGGTGTCTTGCAGAGCTGAAATGCGGGGAAGAAGCCTCCCTGGGTGTCAGCGTATGCTAGCTGGAGGGACATGGTGTCTTGCAGAGCTGAAATGCGGGGAAGAAGCCTCCCTGGGTGTCAGTGTATGCTAGCTGGAGGGACATGGTGTCTTGCAGAGCTGAAATGCGGGGAAGAAGCCTCCCTGGGTGTCAGCGTATGCTAGCTGGAGGGACATGGTGTCTTGCAGAGCTGAAATGCGGGGAAGAAGCCTCTCTGGGTGTCAGCATACGCTAGCCGGAGGGACATGGTGTCTTGCAGAGCTGAAATGCGGGGAAGAAGCCTCTCTGGGTGTCAGCACATGCCAGCCAGAGGGACATGGTGGCTTGCAGAGCTGATGTGTGGGGAAGAAGCCTCCCTGGGTGTCAGCATACACCAGCTGGAGGGACATGGTGTCCTGCAGAGCTGACAGGCAGGGAGGCCTCTTTGGGCTCATGGGCTCTGGGGTGGGTCTCCTCTCCAGGCTGCTCCCCATTTTACGTGATTTTGCGTATGTGCGCAGGGATCCGGAAAAGAACCCCTGTGAAAATGGAGAGTTGCCTGTACTCCTAGTACAAAGGTCTGTTCCCGATGAGTTCCTGTACCTTTTTCTTCCCTAGAAAAAAAGCACTGGGTATAAAGATAATGTAAAAGCCCCTGAAGCCACGCAGACTGAGCAGAACCTGAGGAGGAGGATGGGGTGGGCCACGGCCAGCTTCCGACATGCCATGTTGGCATCCCACAGGCGGCTCCCGCTCGTCTTGGAATCGCTGGAGTCGGCAAGGAGGGTGATGAAGCGGTGGACAAGGCCGTCGAGCTGCAGGGAGAGAAAAGGGCGGAGCATCGGCTAGTGCTCAAACACTTCCTGAAATGGACTGAATGCTCTAAATCTACCTTTTCCAACCTCACAACTTGCAAAGAGACTTCCAGTCTCCCCAAGAGGAGGTGGTCGACGGCAGGTTTCCGGATCGTTTCCTTAGGGTTGATGATGGAACACAAGGGACAAAAAGTTTGAGAACGCAACCCATTTTCAAAGACTCCCTCAATTCACATTGGACTGGGTGAGTTACTGGGTGCTTTTTCTATTTTTTTTGGGGGGGAGGGGACAATCAGAGCACAGGTCACATTTGGAAGGTCAAGCGTTTGACACCCTTTTGGGGTGTGTGGAGATGGTGGTCACCACCCAGAGGGCAGGCAAATAAATCACTTAGTGGAAATCACGACTAAGATTTCTCAAACTTTCCTGGGCTTGTGAACTGTGTAGCTGGCGGGTGCATGTGCTGGAATGGCTCGAGGAAAATGGAGGGGCCAGGCTTTTTCTCAAAGGCTTTTTCTCTCCCACCGCCCTTACTTTGCAGGTGCTGCTGTCGGTGGCCCCTTCGGTGGAAAGCAGGGTTCCGGGGACTGGCACCAGGAGCTCAGGCAGCTGAAGATAGATTTGCAGGAGAAGATCTTGGCAATGTTTTCCCATTGAGCTGAAACAGAAAAAAAGAGACGTGAGATTACTGACAAATCAAAGAGGGGTTTCCAAGTCTACCAAATGTATCTGCTTCCTTGGCCAATGCAAACCTAACAGCTTCACTGGAATAAGCTATTTTAAAATGCTAGTCCTCAGTGGTACCATATATAAATCCCTGCAAACACATGGAGAGTAAAGAAACATGCACTGTCCGTTTCCGTTTCTCCCAGAGGGACTTTCTGAGGTTGCCAAGGATTGATGAGCATTTCCCTCCAATCTTGAGCTCCCTAAGGTCCCAGGCGAGGGGTATAACAACTAAAGCACAACATAAAACAACTTAAGATCACAGAAATAAGGAGGGTCCTTAAAAAGAGATACTTCAAAAGAGGTGCGTCTTCAGCATTTGCCAAAAGCTGTCCCATACAATTAGATCTTATGCAGGGGGTTCAGTTCCAAGGGTTCCATGTAGACACAGAAATGTGTATACTTGAGCATTCCTAGCCTCCCAGAGCCAGGAAACCCAGCACGAAAATAGTTTTTGAGCTCTCTGCCTTGCTTAGTGGGCAAGGCCCACTCAGCGCACCGGTCTGGGATACTCTTGTGAGATCTCGCAGGGCCGTCCGAGCTCCTTTGAGATCTTGCAGGACCATCTCCAGGCTTCCACAGCCGGCGTGGGAAGAGGGCCTCACCTGACCAGCAATGCAGAGAGCTCAAAAGCTCTTTTTGTGCTGGGAAAACATCTTGTGTGTTTAATTAGTGCAGTTTCAGCTGCTTTAAATGTGTGCAAGATGCGCCCCTTCATGGATCACTGCCTTGTCGTGGCGAAGGGGCTTGAATAACTTCAAGAAGCTACGAGCTATGCCGTGCGGGGCCACCCAAGACGGACAGGTCATAGCTGAGAGTTTAGACTAAATGTGATCCACCTGGAGAAGGAACTGGCAATCCACTCCAGTATTTTGCCAAGAAAACTCCATGGACAGAAAAAAAGGAGAAGCTTTGAGAAAGTGAGAGTTTCCAAGGCATTGTCTGGTTCATGGGGTCACGGAGAGTCAAACACAACTAAGACGACTAAACAACAATCAAGTGTGGCGAAGTGTGCCTTTTTCCAAAGCCGAGCGAGGCCTCACCTGCTCCCCCACTGCTGGATGCAGGCTGTCAAGTACTCGGCGACTTTCTTGATGCTTTCGACATCTCCATGGCAGCAGCTGAGCAGGAGCGGCAGGCGGGACTGGGTGACAGAGCAGGAGGCCTCTCCAGAGCGCTGGCTCCTGGTTTCCGATTCAGCCAGGATCAGCTCCACCAGGCTGATCAGCTCAGGGGCCTCAAGCCGCAGAACAAACTCCTCCCTCCGTTTCTGCAATGCAATTTGGAGATGGATGGGAACAAAAGCAATCCAGGACTTTGAATTCCCAACACAAATAGGTATCTCAGCAGAGCAACAGCCATCTGTTGGGGGTTGCTCCTGATTTGGGTTTCCTGCGGGCTGGGGAAGTGGTCTAAAGTAAAAAGGTAAAGGACCCCTGGACGGATAAGTCCAGTCAAAGGCGACTATGGGGTTGCGGCGCTCATCTCGCTTTCAGGTCAAGGGAGCCGGCGTTTAACCACATACAGCTTTCTAGGTCATGTGGCCAGCAGGACTAAACCGCTTCTGGTGCAACAGAACACCGTGACGGAAGCCAGAGTGTATGGAAATGCCGTTTACCTTCCTGCTGCAGTGGAACCTATTTATCTACTTGCACTGGCGTGTTTTCCAACTGCTTGGTTGGCAGAAGCTGGGACAGAGCATCAGGAGCTCACCCTGTCGCGGGGATTCGAACCGCTGACCTTCTGATTGGCAAGCCCAAGAGGCTCAGTGGTTTAGACCACAGCGCCACCCGCATCCCTGTGGAGGTGGTCTACAATGGGAGTGGCCAACGTGGTGCCCTCCAGTAGTTGCCATAGACTCCAGCAGCATCAACCCAACCATTAGACAGGTTGTTTGGGAGGAGTTGCAGTCCAACATCTAAGATCTGTTTGACAGTGGAACCGTATAAAAGTCGGAAGGCAGTCCGACCCTCTGCAATGCCGGAATCTCAACTAAAGCATCCATGACAGATGGCCATCCAACCTCTGCTTAGAAACTTCCAAGGAAGGAGAGTCCACAACCTTCTGAGAGTCCGTTCCACTGACAAACAGCTCTTACTGTCCTGGTGTTTAGTTAGAATCTTGTTTCTTGGAACTGGAAGCCAATGGTTTGAATCCTATCCTCCAGAGCAGCAGAAAACATGTTTGCTGCGACTGAACTAAGCCATATGTGGGCTCATGTGTGCCGTCAGGCGAGAAACCTGGTTTTTAGCTGCAAGGCTCTTTGGATCCATTTGTGGAGGATCACTGAGAATGGCCTTTTGGGCCAGCAAGGCTTCCTTCCTTCTTATGCCCCAACCGCCCGACAACAAAGTGACTTGAAAAGTGCACTCCCTTCACACCAGAGATGGGGAACGTGGTGTCCTCCGGATCTCGTTGGACTTCAGCTCTGATGATCCCTGACCACCAGCCACGTTGCCCAGGGCTGACCGGAGCTGGAGTCCAACCATGCCTGGAGGAAGGCCACGGGAAGGCCACCTTCTCCTTGCCGAGCTGCGCAGTAGAGAAAGCAGCTCATTTACCTGAGGTATCCTCTGATCCCGTCCTTGCCAAATGCGAGGGATGTGAATGCAGGCCCAGAGGAAATCCAAGGATGCCGTTGGGTCAAATCTAAGTGAAGACATAAATGCAGGTGTGCAAAATCAAAAGGAAGGTGAAATGCCATGCAACCAACTTGGGAAACCAGGGAGCAGAACTGGGGATCCACTCCCATCACTCTGCTGTGTCTGCCTCCATCTGACAACCATCAACTGCTCTCCCCAACACCTGATACATAGTCTTTCTCTCTCACACACACACACACTGGCAGATTATCTGCCCCTCCTCTCTCCCCAGGGCATAAGGAATCAAGGCTGCAAGGTGGCGGTAGGAACCACCAGCCCGTTTCAATGCCCAGGCGGGAAAGAGGTTGTCTGCATGGCATGAAACAGGACCTGCAGGTCACTGGAAAGCGGGTGCCAGGAGCAGCTCACACGGCTTCGGTGAAGTTAACTCTTTATTCAAAGAAACAAGACAACCCCAGGAGGGCTAGACCTAGTGAGCACCTCAACTCTTCCTGGTAGAACTTGCTCCTAAGAGGCAGCTGCAAGGACTGAAGGTTCCTGCCTTCCCACCGTTGACTAAGCCTCCTCTTCCCCGGGGTCCTTCCCAAGGAATATGAGACTCCTTCATCTTGTCTGCCTTTGCTCCACCCTCTTCATACCTCTGTGGGTTCCGGGAGACCAGGGGAAGGAATGCTTCTGCCTCTGATTCTGGACTGCTCTCTGACACAGCCTCTTTCTGCTCACTAAGCCCTGTCGCCTCTTCAGCTTCTGAGACCTCCTCCTCCCATTCTGCTCCCTCTTTCTCGGTGTCCCACCACCATTCCCCTGGCTCTGAGCCTTCTTCCCCTGGGGGTTCCCCAGTTGGTGCCTTCCACCATTCCTCTGTATCTAGCCAGTCCACGATGGCTGGCAACGAGCCCCTCTCCCTGCAAAAGCAGGGCAAGAATCCGTCTAAAGCAAAAAACTCCTACCCTGCACTGATTCCTGCTTTTGCGAGGGGGGGATACCCACCTCCTCGCTGTGGGATGGAACACTGGGGCAGACAAGTCACAACAGTTCCTAGAGTGTCCACTAAGAGGAACTCACCTGGAGGGACACCTAAGTTCAGTTCCTGTTCATCCAGATATGCAGATGAGATGGATTAGCTGGCAGAGAAAAGCCCCTAGGCAGCAGCCATTCTCTCTCTTAGCCATTTCTCCTTCCATGGGAACACATCTCCAGAGAATCTACAGTTAGGATGGTTCCCCCTCTCGGCCTGCTGCCAAGAGAGAGACCAGGAGCCTCACTTTACTAAGAAGACTCCAGATGTATATATTTGTAACTTTTCTACGTAAGCCTGCCTTTCTGAGATTATGCTGTTAACTCAGGGTGTCATGTGAGTAAACTCTATCTTATTTTAATACTATTGTGTCGTGTATTTCTTTTAAGAGGGAAAAAGGGGATTTGCCAGGAAGTATAATATTGAAGTATAATGTTATAGAGGTTCTAACAAACCTAACGCTCACGCTTTCCTGCGCACAAAAGGGGAATGTCACTCTGCTGATATTGGAAGCTTGCTAACACAAGCTTGGCTAGGATCTATCTAATACTATATCCTAATCCACATCCCTAACATTCCCACACTCACTGTGTCCCCATCACGGCAGCAGAGTCCCCTGTAAGCATCGCTGGCATTGCACACAGGCCATGCGAGTCAGTGGTTCTTTGCACACTTCACAACCACTTTTATCTATATTGTTGCTTTATGCTTTGATACTCCACCCTGTCATTTTACGATGCAGCGATACAGATACACTTTTTACGAATTAGCGAAGCCACCCGAAGAGGCTCCGGGGAGACCCACCTGTGCTCTCGGCTTTTGCCAAGCAGGATCTTGATGCAGCGGTGCAGCGTGGTCCAGCTGGACTGGTGAGTCAGGAGAGCCAAAAGGTATGGGCGGAAAGAGGGTGGCTCCGATTCAGAAGAGTCATTATCCTGAAAGGAAAAAGGGGAAAGGTAACTATGGAGGGATATGGGATTGAAGCCGGGATCTTCTGCTTGCAAGTCAGCTGCTTGGCTACTGAGCTACAAGGGAGTACTTGGGGCAAAGAGACGAAGACGAGGCAAAGCCACGGAGGGCGATGAAGGCAAAGGCAAGAAGCCTGAGCAGCTGTCAGGCTTTGGGGAGATCCCTCCCCCGGTGGCAGTAAATAAGCAGATCAAACTAAAGGAGCATTCTTACCAGTTAGTTTCTTTAATAATCACAGTGAGAGACAAAGGAATGTGCATCTCTCTAGAAATGGAGTTGCTCCCAGTAAAGGTTCACCCCCCTCTGTCCCCATTAATCTACGTCACTCCTACGTTGGGTAATCTGAGCTTGTTGCCTCTGCACTTTCTGTTCTATCACTCTCAAAGCCTGTCTAGTCTTAGGTGAAGGGGGGTCAGGAATGCTTTCCAAGGACACTGAATCTGCCAGCTGTCTTTCTCCTGGTGTTTCCTCTTCTAGCTGTTCCTCACCCAGTATTTCCCAGCTTTCCCCCTCTGGACTATGCCCCTCTGCAAACCACTGCTCTAAATCTATACTGTCTTCCTGCCCTTGGGACGGTTTAGGAGAAGGGGTGGGGGGGCGGCTCCCACCATTCCTGCTCATTCCAGCCCCTGACAGCAGCTCCGGACATGGGAAGGAAGCCCCCAGCTAGGATCTCTTCAGCGATTTCAGCTCTTGGGAGCTGGAGGTGCCACCTGACGTCACAGATACACCTGGCTTGATGGCTCCTCACCTTATTCCAGGAGAAGAGCAGCCTTTGCTGAAGATCTGGGCAGTTGCTGATCACTTCAGGGTCCAGTATCTCCAGCCAGTCGATGAACAGGCCAGAGGAAGGCCCCAGCTGGCAGGTTTCGGCGCTGGTGGGCGAAAACAAGGAAGGAAACATTTTAAAATACTGGCAGGAAAGGCAGCCGACTGAGCCTGTCAAGGTCTTCAAAAGGGCAGAGGGCACCTGCCCAGCCAGCAAGCCCACCTGCTGTTCTCAGTTTCTTTCTTCACGGGGGTCTCTTCTTTGTCCTGGAGCAGCAGCAAACTCACCACGGAAATGGGCCCCGTGGCAGGGAAGCAGGGTGGCATCTCCATGGTAACCGAGAAGAGGGAAGCCAGCAGCTCCTCCAGATACGGCGAGTGTGTTTCTGTCAGGCCTCGAAGGACTGGCAGAATGGTAAGAAAGGACAGAAGCCAGTTAAGAAACTGTGAGCGGAAGCACGGGCAGAGAAAAAGGTGGTCGTGGCTCCCAGGACTTGGATTAAAACCTTTGCACTAAATGCCCTTCAGAGCAGAGACTGGGGACCTGAGGACCTCTCCAGACTCTGCCGGACTACAGCTCCCATCATCCCTTGCTGACTGGGGGCTGATGGGAGCCGGAGTCCAGCAGCATCTAGAGCAGGCATCCCCAAACTGCGGCCCTCCAGATGTTTTGGCCTACAACTCCCATGATTCCTAGCTAACAGGACCAGTGGTTGGGGAAGATGGGAATTGTAGTCCAAAACATCTGGAGAGCCGAAGTTTGGAGATGCCTGATCTAGAGGGTGACCTGTTCTCGCAGCCGTGCCATGGATGGAGGCAAACGAAGACAGGATACCGCCCTGCCAGAAAAACAAGGAATAGGAAGCACAGGAGAAGCTGAGGTGCACAGGAGGATCTTAGCTAGAACTAGCTAAGGAAGGCAGGAAATGGACTGAGCGAGGACAGGAAGTAGCTGCACACTCCTTGACTCTCAGCACTTCCTGCCTTGGGTGCCAGGCAATGGCGGCCTTTGGGCTCTCAGATTTCAGCGGCGCCCTGTGTGACACTAAAATCCCCCCTGCCTCTTGTGCTTCGTTCTACAGCATTGCTGTGGCATTCCCTGAAGCTGGTTCTGAATGTGTCCTGGTGTATTTTAGCTATCATTTTCAACCAGTTCTTATTTTCCAACACAATTGCACCTTAAACTTGACTTGTGTGATTTCAATCTTGCAAGGCTGGCTGGTTGAAATCGTACAAATTAAATGCACGCAAGCTTTTCCCGGAGCAAAAAGAGGTTTTAAGCGCTCGACCTTGCTTACCGGGCAAGGCTCTCCAGGGGCACCGGCTCTGCAAGCCTGGAGACAGTCACGTGAGATCTTGCGAGAGATCTCACAGAAACTCAAGGGGGCCCTGCGAGATCTCATGAGAACATCCCAGAGCTGTAAGGATGCCCATGCAGTGGCGGTTCCAAGGGGGCAGCTCAAATATGCACAGTTCCGCGTATACGCCAAACCCTCGGATCTGAACCCCTGCATAAGATACGTTTCCGAGCACAATTAAAAGTGTTGGTGCTGACCTAAATGGCCTCGGTCCAGGTTACCTGAAGGAGCATCTCCACCTCCATCATTCTGCCCGGACACTGAGGTCCAGCACCGAGGGCCTTCTGGTGGTTCCCACGTTGCGAGAAGCCAAGTTGCAGGGAACTGGGCAGAGGGCCTTCTCGGTGGTGGCGCCTGCCCTGTGGACCGCCCTCCCAACAGATGTCAAAAAGGAAAACAACTACCAGACTTTTAGAAGACATCTGAAGACAGCTGTTCAGGGAGGCTTTTAATGTTTAATAGATTATTGTGTTTTATTCTTCTGTTGGAAGCCGCCCAGAGTGGCTGGGAGACCCGGCCAGATGGGCGGGGTATAGATAAATTATTATTATTATTATTATTATTATTATTATTATTATTATTATTATTATACATTTTGTAATGCAGTTTCTAAATGTTGGAAGCTGCCTTGAATCCCAGGACATAAATGCACCAAACAATGTAGAATTGTTGGAGGAGTGAGTCAGCCCTCGTCTGGCCCTGAACTCCCATTTCCCAGCTGCCCATGCAGTGGAGAAGAAGAGAAGAAGGAGAGCACTTGGCGTTGCTCCATCAGTGATTGGAGGAAGGGTTGTGAAGACGAGCCTTACCTTTGCTGACCAGCTCAGGCTCCACGTTATACTTCTCCCCAGACTTCAAGGTGGTGATGATGGCGCACACAGTCGGGCCGATGATGTCGGCGTCCCGACGGAAAGCCAGAGCCTCAGCGAGGTGCAGGAATCCACTGCGGACTGCCAGGGAGAAGAGAGGAAATAAAGGGTCGCTCAGGAGGCCAGGCTCAGTGGTTGTGCATGCACTTTTGATTACAGACAGGCCCAAGTTCGATTCCTACCACCTTCTGTTACAAGGTCACAGCTGATGGGAAAGACTGATAAACTTGCCTGATAAACTTGGAGAGCTGACGCAAGTTAGAGGAACCAATTCTGAGTTATGTGTGGGGCCTCCCATGCTCATGAAATGGAAGCTGTGGTTAGTGCATGATTGCTGGCAGCAGTGAGACCAGGGTGGATAAAAATCAATGATTTTAAATATATATATATATATCAAAAAATCAGATTTTTTTATTTAAATCAGATTTTTTAAAATCTAAATTGGATTTTTAAAATTGAATGCTTTTTTTTGGGGGGGGGAAATCTTTCTAAAGATAGTTTGCTATTTAAGTCACATTATAGTCCAAAGGCTATTCATCAGGAAATAAGGATTTAAGTTTTCATGTGTTCCAAAACTCAGTCTAAGTTTTTTTTTAAAAAAAATGTTTAACCACATCAGTTAACAAACATGGATACATATGCTATAATGTTACTGCTTTAGTTAAATAAATTGTTCAAATTGTTACTAAGGAAATGATTGTTTTTCTCCTTCCAATGAAGTACCACGGAAAAGTTGTCCAAATGTAAACAGTAAACTTATTAAACCTCACAATAATTTCATAATTATCTGTCTATGTATTTCTAATAGTATAACCAAATCAGTAATTTTTGATATAACTGTAAAAACTACTCTGAAATGTTATTATTCCAAAAATGAAACCTTCATCTGGTTGTAAATATTAAGATTATACCTACCAGCAAGAATGAGTCTTTTTGTAAAAAGAGAAAAGCAAAAAAGATTTAAATCAAGTCTTACTGGCTAGTGATTTAAATCATGATTTGAATCAAATCCACCCTGAGTGAGACCCTGTGAGCTTTACAGGGTGGCACAAGCCCTAAGGAAGGTCCCTGCCCCAAGCAGCCTGCAGTGCCGAGTCCCCCCCGACGTCCCAAACCGCCCTTCTTACCGTCATTGATCCGGTGTCTGGAGGAATACTGGACAGCGAAGGATTTGAGCTGGGTCCGCAGAGGCCCTTCCTCCACAGCTGGATTCTCCAGCCACTGCAACATCTGCATGAGGACTTTGAAAAACAGCGTTGAGAAGGTCGTGTCCTGGGGAACGGAACGCTGGAGAAGGGAACAGGAGGGGTTACAAGCAGAACACAAAGAGAACAGCAGACCAGAGGAGCTTACTATTCTTCCTGCTAAGTCGCCAGGGTGGTCTTGAAGCCAGGGCTAAAGGAAAAGGTAAAGGGACCCCTGACCATTAGGTCCAGTCGTGACCGACTCTGGGGTTGCGCGCTCATCTCGCATTATTGGCCGAGGGAGCCGACGTATAGCTTCCAGGTCATGTGGCCAGCATGACAAAGCCGCTTCTGGCAAACCAGAGCAGCACATGGAAACGCCGTTTACCTTTCCGCTATAGCGGTTCCTATTTATGTACTTTCATTTTGATGTGCTTTCGAACTGCTAGGTTGGCAGGAGCTGGGACCAAGCAACGGGAGCTCACCCTGTCGCAGGGATTCGAACTGCCGACCTTCTGATCAGCAAGCCCTAGGCTCAGTGGTTTAGCCCAAAGTCTAACTGGACCCTTCACCTTCGGCACCACAAATGCTTGGTAGGGTGGCATGCGGGAAATTAATTGATTAATTAATATGAATTAACAACCACCTAGGTTTGTATGTGCCAGACTCCAGCTACCCACACAGATCATAGATAATAGAATCCTAGCTAGGGCTGGGAGATATATTGATATATATCATCCAAAACTGGTCTGAAGTGCATAATGTGATATCAGTTTCATAATTTCTGACCAGGCAATATATCGCAAATCATGACATATGTTAGGGCTGAGCGATGTCTGGCTTTCAACGTTATGATATAGCACCAGCTGAACATTGTGATATACGAATATATCATGATGTCTGAAATAAGGATGGAACTATGTAGAGGTGAACGGGGTCATGTCCTGACAACGGCTACTACTTAGGGGTCTAAAATGGAGACTTTTTTTACTTACCTTTAACATATTATTACACCTGTTCTTTTATAGAACAGAGCAACGTGGACAGAAGGAATCAAGAGAGAAGCAACAGCTGGCTCCACGGTTTCCCCCACATTGCAATTTTTAAGACAGCACACAGCACACATTGTGATTTGTGATATATCGCCATGTTGAATATTATGAAACTGTTACCATGATGAAACCGATTTTTGACAGTGCATTGAGACATTGCCCAGTCTTTGTGTGTGTGTGTGAGAGAGAGAGAGTGTCATAGCTGCCAAGTATCCCGTATCCGCCGGGAAAACCCCTTTTTTCTTACCGTTTCCCGGCGGTCTCCCATTTGGTGAAAAATCCCGGTATTGTCCCTTAAATTGGCTTCTGCCTGGCGGCCATTTTTCTGGTGCCGCTTTGCCCTTCTATGGGCACCAGAAAATGGCGGCGCCGGCGCCGGAAGTCGCTTCCGCGCATGACCGGAAGTTGCGTGACGCGACTTCCGGTGGCGGTTTGCCCTTCTATGGGCACCAGAAAATGGCGGCGCCGGCGCCGGAAGTCGCTTTTACGTGTTTCCGGTCATGCGCGGAAGCGACTTCCGGCGCTGGCGCCGCCATTTTTTGGTGCCCATAGAAGGGCGCCGCGCCACCGGAAGTTGCGTCACGCAACTTCCGGTCATGCGCGCGCTGCCGATCCCGGATCTTTACGACCCGGACTTGGCAGCTATGGAGAGTGTGTGTGCGCATGCTATGTAAAAATCACGATGCAGGAAAAACCGTGAAGCCAGCCAATGCCGTTACATAGCTCCATCCTTATTTCCGACACCGTGACTTTTCGGTATATTGTGATATTTAGCTGGCGATACGTCACGATGCTGAAAGCCAGATATTGCCCAGCCCTAATCACAGAATTCAGACCACGAGGGTCACCTGGCCCAACCCCCGGCAAGGCAGGAACATAGCTGCCAAGTTCCGGCCTAAGAAATAAGGGACTGGACCGGAAGTAGCACACCAGAAGTCGCGCTGCAGCCATTTTGGAACTGGGCAAAGCAGCATCAAAAGTCGCTTCTGAGCATGCTCCGCCCAGTTCCAAAATGGCCGCCGCGCCAGAATAAACTGGGGAAAAACAAAAAAAATCCGTTTTTTCAGCTGGGAACAGCTGGAAAAATGGGGGTTTCCCAGGGAATATGGGAGACTTGGCAGCTATGCAGGAATCTTTTGCCCAACGTGGGACTCGAACACACAACCCTGAGACTAAGAGCCTCACACTCTGCCAACCAAGCTACCCTGGCAGCCTCGGATGACAACCTGGGCCCCTCCACCCACAGACATCCTCACCTGATACTGGCACAGCAGGCGCATGAGAGGACAAGACGCCACGTGGTTCCGGTGCATGGCCATCACCAGCGCCCCGCCATGGGGAGAGTTCAGCAGGGCTGCCACCGCCTGCAGGAGTTTCACCGCGGTCCCTGGCGTGGCGTCATTTCCCTGGCGCAGCCGGGCCAGCTCCTGCCCTAGCGCCTGCTGCAGAGCCAAGGCAAGGGGGCGCGGGTTCGAGTTCTGCCAGCGGGGATCTGGAGTCAACGGAAAGAGCTGCCCGGGGGTGAAAAGGAGGTGTCAGAAAAGCAAGGGAGCTGCATTTGCTTCCAGACTAGGAAACAAACGGGTGCTAACGTTTGAGTCCAGGTTTCTACATTTTTAAAAGCAACACAGAGCATTAAAGGAGCAGGTGTTTGCTTCCTTTTCTCCCAGTTGCAATGCCTGGGTTTCTGAAGATCTCAGCGCAGTGGGAAAGGCCAAAGAGGAAAAAAATGAAGCATGGACTTTTGGGGCAAGGGACCCGCTGGGAAGGGGCTGGAGGTGAGAAGGAAATGGGGGGGGGGGCAAATGGATTTACCAAACCCAAAGCCCCATCTGCCCGTGGAATTTGCTGCCCCCAAGGTCTGCCCTCCATACCCACCAGCAATTAAGCAGGCAATGACAAGACACAGGGCCTTCTCAGTAGTGGCCTTGCATCTGTAGAACTCCCCTTCCATGGAGGCCTGCCTGGCACCGTCTTTGCTCTCCGCTTTGTGCCAGATAAAAATGTTCCTATTTTTTAACAAATCTGCCTGGGCCTTTCCAAAGTTCTGGGTTCTTGTTTTTTTTCCAATACCAGATTTTCAGCAGTTGCAATTTGTTACTGCTGTCTTATGGAACCTATCACCTGTTGTATTTCACTGCCTTACGGTGCCAGTCGCTCTGAGAGGTAAGGCGGAAGAACAGTTAATGAAGGTTTCAACGTAGGAACAAAAATGGAGTGATGGGGAATCATGGAATGTATGAGAACTGGCTTGTTGACAGGAATGTGTTTGCTCAGAAACAGGGATTAGATATTTGTGGCCTCTTTCAGAGTAGGGGAAGCCTTAGACCTGTCTCTTATATGCACGCATGCATTTTAAGGTTTTAACATTTTGTACTGTTTTGTAAGTCTTTGTAGGTCACTTTTTGTGAAAGAAAAGGGACTAGTAACAGATAATTATCTGGATTATCTGGTATTGTCTGAAATAATATGGTCTGATCTCGGAATGTATTTTAGGATTGTATGAAGAACCTGGCTGATATATCTGGAGACTTCGATTTCAGGGAAGGGGGGGCGGGAACTTTGTTGTGGGTGGAAGTAAATGGGTAATAAATTTGGATGCGAATCTTTTATATTTTTGGGTAAGGGAAAAGAGATTAGAGATTAGATAATAATAATTTTGGAGAGAGGATGTTAAGAGAAAAGAGGTCAAAGTATAAGGAGAATGGATAATAGCAATGAAAAAGTTGAAACTTAGAAAAAAGAATGTGAAGTTAGAATGGGAAAATGCGAGAACTATTTTTAACAATAAGAACTCAAGAAGGGGAAATGAGGAAGCCTGAATCTGTTTTTGTTTTTGTTTTTTGTTTCTGTCTTTTTTCTTTTTTTTTCTGATTGTTGTATTTTTCTTTTCTGTGCCTTTTTCTTTTTTCCTGTATTTCTTGTTAAAATCTAATAAAAATTATATTTAAAAAAGAAAAAGAAAAGGGACTAGTAACTGCAATAAATAAGCAAAACAATAATTCTGCGGTGGAAATTGCCTGCGGTTTCGCCAAAGAGAGATGGACAGTATGCAAAGCAGCCCAAGAAAGAAAGTGGGGTTGGGGGTAAGGATCCGGGTCCCTACCTGAAGGAGGATGCCTGCCAAATCATCCTCTGGACCGAGAACTCGGATCTGGGCCAAAGCGCGGATCCTGCCCTGCCCTTGTGGAGTCTCAAGGCTGCTTTTGGGTTGCGGAGAATCATCGCTGTCTGAAGAGAGATAATGGGAAAATCTTGAGAGTAGGGCTTTTCCCAGAACCTGTCAGGGACCGTGCAGAGGAGGGCGGCACTGAGGAGGAATGGTCAGGATCCCAAATCTTCCCTCCTCCTGACCAGGATCCCGAATCTTCCCAGGAGCAGTGGGACAGTATAGATTTGGAACAACGGTTTGCAGAGGGACATAGTTCAGAAGACAGAAGTTGGGAAGAACCAGGGGATGAACAGCTAGGCGAAAAAGAACTGGGAGAGAGAGAGTTAACAGACTCAATGTCGCTGGCAAGCCTACATCTGATCAGCCCAAGGAGGGCAGATAAGGTGGCAGCACAGAAAGCACAGTGGTTGCGAGATCAGGTTGCAAGACATGGAAGTGACGTGGGTGACCAGGGGGGAAGTGGGTGGAACCCTGAATTGGGAGCACCTTCATTCTGAGGAATGGATGCTTTGGTCTCTCACTGTGTTCATTAAAGTCTCTAAGTGGTAAGAGACTCCTTTCGTTTTGTTCTGCTTAGCTACTGTCGGGGGGTGGGGGTGGGGAGGAAGCCGAATCCCTGAAGCCTGACAGAACCCTGCTGGGACCTAACTTAGACCCCTGCGCTAGGGGCACGGAGCGCTTCACAGAACCATAGAATCGTAGAGTTGGGAAGGAACTACGAGGGTCATCTGGTCCAAGCCCTTGCAATGCAGGAATCTTTTGCCCAATGTGGTGCTCGAACCCATGGCCCTGAGATTAAGAGCTTCATGGTCTACCAACTGAGCTATCCAAAATCAACCTTGTTCCAGGCTGGATTGCTGCCATCCGAAACCTGGAAAACTGCTCTTCTTGAAAAATATCTCACATAAGCTCAAGGTGCTTGAGGCCACTCCCTTGCTATTTTGTCTACTTTTATTTTTATATGTAAACACTGTGGCTCAGGAGCATCAGGGCCCACAGGTCTACGAGCATGTCTGGATTGAGCACAGTTCAATGTTACTTTTCCATCTTTCTTTTCAAAGTAAAAAAATGTAGTTGCTTTGGTTCAGACCACGGAACCCTTCTGTAATCATAGACCACACCCTCTTGGAGTGTTCTTTTAATTGACTCAGTTAAATCCTATATTTCTTTATTGGCAATTGCAAAAACTGGTTGTTTTAAAGCAAATTTTTGTTTCACTTCTGTAAGCCACCTGTTTGCTACTAAAATTCAATTTTTAAAAATGTGGGGAGAGAGGAAATAAACTGCTTGAACTTTGCCACACAGTGAAGACATTTTTGCCGTTCCCCCGTCGCCACCAAACCACATTTGGTGTCTTTTTTTTGTATTGCTTCTTGAGTGTAACAGCTTTATCGCTGTGGTTTTAAAGTTGCATTTTAGGATTTTTATTTATTCTGTTTTGAGGACTTCATGCAAACAGCTTTTAGGTTACTTTGTGACAGAAAGTGGCATGTAAGGGCATATGAAATGAATGAATGAATACCTCGGCGAGATGGGATAGAAGTGGTGAGCAGCGAGTGGAATGTCTGTCCGCCAGTAGCTCCTCTCTCATGCTGGACCTCCACCAGGTGAGCCATGTAATCTGAAAGAGAACAAATCGGCCCCCCAAAAGAGAAACGTGACAGTGGATAGTGTTGTTATACAGTTCGATCACTAGGGGGCACTGGAGTTAATTGTGTACAGTCATAACTCATTATTATGTCTGCTGCGGGTTATGTCTTTTCAGGTTACGGACACGCCGAACCCGGAAGTCCTGGTTACTTCCGGGTTCGGCGCGCTTTGCGCATGCACAGAAGCGCTGAAATGCATCACGTGCGTGCACAGACACAGCACTTCAGGATGCGGCCTTTTCATGTTGTGAACGGATCCCGTTCACAACCAGAGGTACCACTGTATATGAGTGGAGTTAGGGAATTTCTTGTGCGGATAGGATCAGCTGCTGGGAATTGCAAGTGGGGACATGGCTGCTGAATTCGGGTTCTGCTTGTGAGCTTTCCCATATACTTCTTGCTGGCCGCGTTCAACACCCTTAACAAACTACTGCTGCCAGAATTCTTTTTTTTTGGGGGGGGGGGAGCCCTGACTGTTCAAAGTGTGATCATAGCACTTTAAATATATGGTGTGGATGTGGTCTTAATGTAACAGAAAGTGCCCCATGGAAAACTAAATCACAGGAAAAATGTCCTTCCCTGCTTAATGTTGCAAGAAAGAGCTGGTCGGTGTGATGATTTTTAGATGCCACTGGGACTCCAGCTCCCATCAACCCTTGCTAACAAAGCAGGGGGTGATGGGAGTTGAAGCCGAAAACATCTGGAAGGCAGAAGGTTGGGAAGATTATAATACGCACAAACAAACCTGCCCGTATAATATGACCCATGCCCAGAATGTTGATGCTGAATAATACAGTAATAACAACAATAATAAAATCAATATACAAAAATTCAGAGAATCATAGAATCGTAGAGTTGGAAGAGACCACAAGGGCCATCCAGTCCAACCCCCTGCCGAGCAGGAAACACCATCAAAGCATTCTTGACATATGCCTGTCAAGCCTCTGCTCAAAGACCTCCAAAGAAGGAGACTCCACTAAATCTCCAAACTTCGGCCCTCCAGATGTTTTGGACTACAATCCCCATCTTCCCCAACCACTGGTCCTGTTAGCTAGGGATCATGGGAGTTCTAGGCCAAAACATTTGGAGGGCCGCAGTTTGGGGATGCCTGATCTAGATGCTATACTCCTATTGATGCAGCCCAGAATTGCATTGGCTTTTTTAGCTGCTGCATCACACTGCTGACTCATGTCAAGTTTGTGGTCTACCAAGACTCCTAGATCCTTTTCACATGTACTGCTCTCAAGCCAGGTGTCACCCATCCTGTATTTGTGCCTTTCAATATAAGAGTTTTTTCTTTCGTATACACATCTTGGCTTCCCCCTCCTTTTTCCTGTATCACTTTATTTTTTATCACTGATTTCCCCCCCCCCCAATACTGTAAAAGAAGAAAAGAAGAAAAAAGGTGGATCTTGAGGGGATTCCTCGCCCCCCCCCTCCCGCAGAACTGAGTTCCCTTACTTTTGTCCATGATATTCTGCTCCAGTGTCTGAGGGTCGTGGGAGACGGCCTGGTCCAGGTACTGCAGAAGCTTGCTCATGCTGGAGACAGGGATGCCAAAGGACTGGACAAACAGCAGCAGCTGCTGAGGCTCCAGGTCTTGCAGAGCTGGGACAAAACACCCCCCCCCCCATGTCAGAACCGGCTCGCTCCAAGTTCCTTGCGCACCCACAAAAACCACATTACACAGAGCCTTATGTGCATGGCCAATTGTGTCACAGATAACTCAACAGGCATACCTCTCTCTCTCTCTCTCTCAAATGAAGTGACCACAAATATTACAAAACTCTTGTCATCAAATAGCTTTTTTAAACACATAATTCCTTCCCGACTTCCCACCCCTCGTTTCCTGATGTTTTTTTGTTTCAGGTAGGTAGCCGTGTTAATCTTACACAGTTGAAATAAAATAAAAAATAAAAAATAATGTCCAGTAGCACCTTAGAGACCAACTAAGTTTGTTCTTGGTATGAGCTTTCGTGTGCATTCACACTTCTTCAGATACACTGAAACAGAAGTCACCAGACCCTTATATATAGTGGGAGGGTGGGGTGGGGTGGGGTGGGGTTTTTCCTCAGAAGGGTCGTAGATATTTTTTGATCACTCCTTTTTAATATCTGTTTTAGAACACATAAACTTTTATTATCTAAGCCCCAATATCGTCAAGTCTTTCAATAATTCATTGCTTATACAGTGGTGCCTCGGTTTTCGAACGCTTCTGTAGTCGAACGTTTCGGAACTTGAACGTCGAAAACCCAGAAGTAAATGCCTCAGTTTTCGAACGCGCCGCAGAAGTTGAACAGGAAACGTGGCTTCCGTTTTTAGTTTTCCGTATTGAGTTTTATGTATTGAGGCTTCCGCTTTCAGTTTTCGAACGTTTCAGAATTTGAACAGACTTCCAGAATGGATTGCATTCAAAAACCGAAGTACCACTGTATTTCAAGCTCTTCCTGTGACTTCATGTATGGACAGGGCCGGCTCTACGGCTAGGCTGGGTGGCGCAGGGCGCCACGGCGCCAGCCCGCCAGGGGGGCGCCACGCAGCCGCAACTGCCCGCCCGCCCGCCCGTCGCGCTGGAAAACAGGATCTGTCGCACCACGGCGCCAGAGGTGCTTAAGACGGCCCTGTGTATGGAGGATAGCTTAATAGATAGTCCACCAATGACGTCTCTTCCCACATCCCCTGGCCGCTGGCCTACCTGCATCCACCAACCGAGGCACCTCCGAACGGATCATGCGCAGCTTCAGCCAGTCTGGCAGGAGAAGCGCTTCTTCCGATGTGTCCACCAGGAAAGCTGTGGGGAGGGGCTTCTTCTCGGGGAACCAGATGTCCAGCAGGGTGCAAAAGTCCCCGCCTCCAGCTTTAAATAAACGTTCAGAGAGTCATTTTGCTTGCCTCGTACATATTTGCTACACCCCAAACCAGCCTTCGTCAACCTGGTGCCCTCCTGATGTTCTGGACCACAACTCCCCTCCCTCGCTCCCGTGCTTGTTGGGGGCTTTTGGGAGGTAACAGCACAAAATACTTTTGGGGGGGGGCAGCAAGCTGGCAAATGATCTTTTACCGCAGCTTAAGAAACAGCATAGAGAGGGTCACAGAAGCCGCCCCACAAACACCCACTCCCCATTAACACCAGAGATCTATGTGCATCAAAATCTTGCTCAACTTCACCCAAACGTCTCCCCCCCCCCACAAAAATAATAATCTTGCCCTCTATATCAATTATGCAAATCAGGCCAGTGGGCAGAATTGACTCAGCTTCTGCTGGTCGTATTGAACAGGTGGGAAGCCACACAGGGTGCTCAGGTCCCATGCTTGTGAAACATGGACCACTTATAAACACCATCTCCAACTCCTCGAAAGATTCCAACAACGGTGTCTCCGAAAAAGTTTACACATCACTTGGGAAGACAGGCGAACTAATGCCAGTGTACTAGAAGAAGCAAAGATCACCAGTGTCGAAGCAATGATTCTTCAACATCAACTTTGTTGGACTGGTCATGTTGTGCGGATGCCTGATTATTGTCTTCCAGTAGAGTAGAGCAACTACTCTCTTCCAAACTTAAAAATGGAAAGTGGAATGCTGGTGGTCAACAAAAGAGATTTAAAAACTCTCTCAAGGCAAATCTAAAAAAAAAAAGTAGTATAAACACAGACAACTGGGAAACACTGGCCTGCGAGCACTCCAATCGAAGAACAGCCTTTACCAAAGGTGTCATGGACTTTGAAGACGCTCAAACTCAGGACGAAAGGGAGAAATGTGCTAAGAGGAAGGCATGCATGGCAAACCCTCACCGTGATCAACTCCTGCCCGGATACCTATTTCCCCACTGTGGACGGATGTGTGGATTCAGAATTGGCCTTACGGACTCACTGTTAAGACTGTCTTCATGAAGGAAAAATCTTACTTGGCTACGAGAGATCGCCAAAGAAGATCCACTGGAAACTGTTATGTAGCCACTGCTTAAGGCTTCAGAGATTTCCTTGGGCATGGGCCTTGCCTGCCTCTGCACCTATAAGGTCTAGGGACCTTTTACTGATTTTTTTTTTAAGGGGGAGGAAAACTGGGAGCACCAAACTGAAATCTGCAATTGGTGCTTCATTCCACGGATTCTCCTCTTTCACAGGAGAAAAGCAGAGCCTCTTAGAGAAGCTTTGCAGGGATTCAAGGAGAGATTCCACATTCCATTTGGATCCATTAATGCCTGCCCTGGGCAAAGGAGGTTGGGCAGAAAGGCATAGAATCATAGAATAGAACATCATAGAATCGTAGAATCGTAGAGTTGGAAGAGACCACAAGGGCCATCCAGTCCAACCCCCTGCCGAGCAGGAAACACCATCAAAGCATTCTGGACATATGCCTGTCAAGCCTCTGCTTAAAGACCTCCAAAGAAGGAGACTCCACCACACTCCTTGGTAGCAAATTCCACTGCCGAACAGCTCTTACTGTCAGGAAGTTCTTCCTAATGTTTAGGTGGAATCTTCTTTCTTGCAGATTCAGCACCCACTGGAAAATACATGACCTCCATCCAGCACCCATGGAAAAGCCACCTCCCCTTCAAATGCAAACTATCATTCACCTTGAGGTGGTCCGAGAGTCAGCAGAATCACCATGGCATGGACAACCAGGATGTGCATCGTTGCTGTTTCTCCGGTGCTCCAGCGGAGGAAGACCTGATCTTGGGACTCCGACTAGAGAGAGGCAGAGAGAGAAGATTGGGTAATGAAATGCAACCGCTCTTGGAGAACAATGGCGGCTGCTCATTTGCAGAATGCTCAGCCCTAAGAATCTTGCCTGGCCTCTTCCTTAGAACATTTCTAAATCAATCCTTGGGACCCTCGTACCTACGGGACCGCCTCTCCTGGTATGCCCCGCGGAGGACCTTAAGGTCCACAAACAACAATATTCTGGAGATCCCAAGCCATAAGGTGGCTAGATTGGCCTCTACTAGGGCCAGGGCCTTTTCAGTATTGGCCCCAACTTGGTGGAATGCTCTTTCCCAGGAGACCAGGGCCCTGCGGGATTTGTCAGCTTTCCGCAGGGCCTGCAAGACAGAGCTGTTCCACCTGGCCTTTGGGTTGGACTTAGTCTGACCCCTGTGTTTTCCTACCGCATGGCTTGGATTTATGGATTACTTAAAATCAGGCTGCATTTTAAACTTAAATTTTAAATTTTAATACTGTATTTTAATCTGTATTTTAATCAATTGCTTTTTATGTTTTATTGTAATTTTATTGGTGTGAGCTGCCCTGAGCCTGGTTTTGACTGGGGAGGGTGGGGTATAAATAAAATTTTATTATTATTATTATTATTATTATTATTATTATTATTATTATTATTATTTTAAAAAAACCACACCTCCAAAAAGCTTTTATTGCTGGCTCTTACACTAAAAAAAATAAAACTGACCCTGTTTCTAATACATGCAATTTATTTTATTGCTTCATTGCCTTTTAAAAAAATCATAAACTGCCTTGCAAGGGCTTGTCCAAAAGGGAGAGTAAAACCAAAATAAATATGGAGGTTGAATTTGTTTATTTATTTGATAGATTTATATCAAGCCCTTTCTCCAAAATGGAGTTCAGAGAGGTTTAAGGCAATGATAATGAAAACTCAATGATCATAATAACACATTTAAAATACAAAAGTAAATAAATAGTGAATCAAACATGGTAGTGATAAAACGCTGTGGTATTGGATCACACACAAATAAAAAGGTATTCAGTTCTTTTTTCATCTGACGTATTTGTAGCTTGCTTTTCCGACAACAAATGTCGAGCTCACAATAATCACAACAGCATTTAAACCCCTCCCCACAAACATTGCAGTCACTGATATATCAAACCCAATTGCACATAAATAAAGCAAACAACAACAAATTTCTCAAAACAAGGATGCAATTCAAGAAAGCCATCGTAACCTGTAGCTACTTCCTAATCACAGGGAACCCTACTCCAAAACAACAACAAAATAGATTAGCTGTGCGCCCTGTTGGTTTTCAAATGAACTGTTTTGCAAGGCTGCAATGGATGGAAGCCTCATTCACTGTCCGTGAACAGTAGAAAGCCCTGACTCGTGTTGCTGTCCTTCTCACAGCCTCTGTCACGGGCAGGACAATGAGCAGGACTTTCCCCCCGTGACCGTAACGCACAGGGTCATTGAGTCACAGGGCAGTCACTCCTCCAGGGACTCGGCGGGGAAGGAGAGGGCCACTCACCCAGCTGTAGACCTCCTCGCCCTCTTTGCTCTGGCGCATGCGCTTGATGTAGCGGGAGAAGACAGAGAGCAGGGCCACCAGCACGGCGTCGGACTCTGAGCTGTAGGAGAGCTTTGAGAAGAGGTGGGACATGATGGTGGACCGTTCCACAATCAGTCTGGCCACGTCCTGAAAGAGGCAATGGCAAACAAGGCATGAGAGCAGAAGGAGAGGCTGTGAGATCAGCCCAAAGGCCCACCTATAATAATAATAATAATAATTTATTATTTATACCCCGCCCATCTGGCCGGGTCTCCCCAGCCACTCTGGGCGGCTTCCAACAGAAAAATAAAACACAATAATCTATTAAACATTAAAAGCCTCCCTGAACAGGGCTGCCTTCAGATGTCTCCTAAAAGTCTGGTAGTTGTTTTCCTCTTTGACATCTGTTGGGAGGGCGTTCCACAGGGCAGGCGCCACCACCGAGAAGGCCCTCTGCCTAGTTCCCTGCAACTTGGCTTCTCGCAACGAGGGAACTGCCAGAAGGCCCTCGGTGCTGGACCTCAGTGTCCGGGCAGAATGATGGAGGTGGAGACGCTCCTTCACCTAGTCCAATGTCCTGCTCTCAGAGTGGCCAACCAGACAACCGTGGGAAACCGGCAAGCAGAACCCAAGCACAGGAGCTCTCGCCCCTTCTGCAGCTTCCAGCAGCTGGTTTTCAGAAGCCCATTACAGTGAAACCTTGGTTCATGAACTTAATTCGTTCCAGAAGTCTGTTCGACTCCCGAAACGGTTTGGAAACCAAGGCACGGCTGCCGATTAGGTGCTGGCACTCAATCGGAAGCAGCGTCGGATGTTCGGGTTCCAAAGAACGTTCGCAAACAGTAACACTCACTTCTGGGTTTGCGGCGTTCGGGAGCCAAAAAATTCAAGTTGCAAGGCGTTTGACAACCAAGGTACAAGTGTACTTAGAAGAGGCGCCAGGTACCTGTGGCCCTCCAGGTGTGTTTGGACTCCAGCTCCCATCAGCCCTCCCAGTGTGGCCAGTAGTGAAGGGTGATGGGAGCTGCAGTCCAGCAATGTCCCCAAAGAACCCGATATGAAGAACACACAGCCGAGGAGAAAATTAAGAGGGAACCATCACAGATCTGTGTGTTCGGCCCTTAAACAGAAGGCCTCTCTCTCACCAGCGCAAGGTCGTTGTGCTGTCCCTGTTCCTCCACTGGAGCATGCTGGGAAAGGTAAACCAAGTAAGCGCTGATCGTCTGAGGATCCGTCTCCATGTGGATGGCCTGGAAATGGCAGAAAGAGTTGTGATTCTCGGCCTCAAGAGGGCTCAACACTGACTAACGGGAAATTGGAAACCCTTTTTATTTTATTTCTCTCTCTTTCCTTTCTTTTTTCATTTTTTTCTTTCCTTTGCTTCTGGTTTCTTTTTGTGTGTGTGTGTCCTCAACTCTGGGTCAATGAGGAACCTGTGTAAGAGGAAGGGAAGATCTCCCAGCGTGCAATACTAGTAGGATAAACCGGAAGCTCACCCCTTTTGGGTGAGATAAGGATTAAGATAGCTCCATCCAACACATGAGGAATAACAGCAACAACCGGGGGAAAGAAAGACATAACATCTTTCAAAGACAGGAAGAAACACCACAGATAGAATAACTTCCACAAACAGGAAGAACAAGTATATAGTTTTGAGTTCCTCACTTGTAGTTTTATAAATCATTTAATGGGTCAACACAAACAGAAATTACTAATATTGCAGTTGTTATATGAGGGATTATTATTATGACTAGAACGTAATTGAAA
Source organism: Zootoca vivipara (assembly GCF_965207765.1). Lineage (NCBI taxonomy): Eukaryota > Metazoa > Chordata > Lepidosauria > Squamata > Lacertidae > Zootoca > Zootoca vivipara. Next base: position 49,446,475 of record NC_142596.1, read on the forward strand.
TTAGGAAGATTTTGGAACGCAGAAATAAAGAAAACAATCAAACCATCAAATCTAGCACGCGGGGGGCCACCTTATCTAAATTATATAATTCAGTATTTGAACAATTGGTATTAATAATTGTATTATAAATCGGTGTTGTTGAGAGCCAGTGTGGTGTAGTGGTTAAGAGCGGTAGACTCGTAATCTGGGGAACCGGGTTCGTGTCTCCGCTCCTCCACATGCAGCTGCTGGGTGACCTTGGGCTAGTCACACTTCTCTGAAGTCTCTCAGCCCCACCCACCTCACAGGGTGTCTGTTGTGCGGGAGGAAGGGAAAAGGAGATTGTTAGACGCTTTGAGACTCCTTCGGGTAGTGATAAAGCGGGATATCAAATCCAAACTCCTCTTCTTCTTCTTATAATGAGGCTATTATGGGACTGTAATTGAAAAACTAATAAAAGTATTATTTTAAAAAAGAATTAAGGATTAAAATCTACCTTTGAGAGAGGACTTTGTATTTTCTTTCTTTCTTTTTTCATTTTTATTTAGATTAGTTTCAGTAAAATTTATTTGGGGGGGGGGCAACACTGCTTTTCTAGCTATGTAGCATGTGGACTGGGGTTCGTCAGATGGCGGGTCATGAGATGCCCTGGTCTCAAACACATCAGGCCAGCATTTTGAACTAAACCAAGAAACAAGTTGGATTAGCAACCGAATCCTGGGATTGAGCTATCTTGCGTGTCACCCCGAGCAGGAGATCTTACCTGCTGCAAAGCAACTGCAGTGGCAGCCCTAACGCTGTCAAACAAGGGCAGCTTAGGCAAGTCTCGTAGGAGCCACTGGTAGCCCTGGAGGAGCTCAGAGTCCCCAGAGTCTTCCTCCATAGGGTGATCCTTCTCCTCTCTGTCACGGAGTCCTCCTTCTGACAGCATCAAAGACAGGCCCTGCGGGAAGGAGGACAGAGGCAGATTTAAACAATATAGAGACCACTAAGAACTGTAGAGCTGGAAGGGACCCCGAGGGTCACCCAGCCCAGCCCCCTGCAATGCAGAAATCTCAAGTAAAACATCCATGACAGGTGGCCACCCAGCCTCTCCTTTAAAAACCTCCAAGGAAGGAGAGTCTACAACCTCCTGAGGGAGACCATTCCACTGTTGGACAGCTCTTACTGTCAGACAGTTCTTCCTGATGTTTAGTTGGAATCTCCTTTCCTGTAACTTGAGTCCAATGGTTTGGGTCCCCCCTCCAGAGCAGGAGAAAACAAGCTTGCTCCCTCTTCCATGGGGCAGCCCTTGAGGTATTGGAAGATGGCTATCCAATCTCCTCTCAGTCCCCCCTTTTTCTAGGCAAAACATACCCAATTCCCTCAAGCACTCCTCATAAGGCTTGGTGGCTAATCTATCTTTCAAAAAAGCAAACAAAGGGAGTAAAAAACCCCAAAAAACCCTAAACAGTCTAGTGAGGGCTGCCTTTGCTCAGTAGCCCCGGAATGTCAGCTAGAAAATAAATAATAATAATAATTATTAATAGCAATAAAAACTGGAATGAAGAGTTGACTGAAGACCCTGCTTAACTCTCTATCAGCTTAGGATTTAAGGACATATCACCATGTTTTGCTGCAGAACACACTCATTGTGCTCACTGCCATTTGAATCGTATCCTTTTATGTGAAACCCACATCCGAATAGGTCCACAGGGCAACGGATGGCCAAGCTACCAGTGGAATAAGCTGCCTGTATTCTTGAACGGAAGAAGCGTCTTCCTGTGAAGAGGTGCCATTGTCAGGAGGCTCAAGAGAGGCCCAGCGACACCACCCTTGCCATCTTCCTTACCTTCATGGCCAGCACCCGCGAGGCCACCTGGGAGGAGCTGAGGCGCCTCAGGAAATAGTCGAGGACTTCGCACGTGGTCTGCTCGTCGGCCTTGGGTCCCAACAGCAGGTCCTGGAGGCGTCCAAGGAGCTGCCTCTGCTTCTGCTGCCTCTGTGGAGAAAGAGGTCGCTGTTTCTTCCCAGCGGTTCCTCAGCTACTGGACCGCTGAGAGCTGATGTGGGGTAGCAGCGACTGCGGCAAGGCCAGGGCAAAGGAGGCTGGGGTTCAAAGAACCCCTCAGGGCACATCCACACCGTGCATCTGAAGAGCTATGATGCCCCTTTAAATAGTAATGGCTTCCTCCAGATAATTATGGGGGGTGCAGTTTGCTAAGGGTGCTGAGAGTGTTTAGGAGATCTCCTGTCCCCCTCACAGGGCGACCATCCCCAGAGGGGTTGAGCGATCAATTCCGCTTCACAGGAAACTCTGGGAATGGTAGCTCTGAGAGGAACTTTGGGCTCTCTTAGCAACCCTCAGCAACCTTAACAAATGGTGGCTGTCTACCAACTCTATCTGGTATGCCGGCTCAGACACTGGCTGCCCGCAGACTGTCTCGCCAGAGTGGTACATGCTCTAGTTGTCTCCCGCTTGGACTACTGCCATGCACTCTACGTGGGGCTACCTTTGAAGGTGACTCTGAAAGTACAGCTAATCCAGAATGCGGTTGCCAGATCTCAAAGATCTGCCCTGGCTCCCAGTACGTTTCTGAGTGCAATTCAAAGTGTTGGTTGCTGACCTTTAAAGCTCTATGTGGCCTTGGCCCTGTAGACCTGAAGGAGCGTCTCCACCCCCATCGTTCAGCCTGAGATCCAGCTCCAAGGGCATTTTGGCAGTTCCCTCACTTGAGGGTCGATTTCAAAAAAAATCCCCCTGGAAAAACGGTTATGTCTGTGTGGAGATGGCAGTATTGAATCGGTAGCTCATGTGCTTCTAGCTTGCACTCTTTATAAAGATTCGAGGGCTGAGGTTCTTACCCCTCTACTACTATCCGTAAAAGGTCACTCAACCATGGCTACTGTGTCCTTTCTCCTAGCAGGTGACAGCAAAAACTGCAATTTTTTTTGGCAAGGGCAATTAGAATAAGATCTATTGTTTCATTATTAATTTAAACTTCCAGAATGCATTTTGTCTAGTTAGGTTTTTACCTCTGTCTTCAGTAAATTTTATTTTATTGCTATGGCTAGTGGCTGATGCAAATAAATAATCTTCTGATGTTCCCTCACTGCAAGAAGTGAAACTACAAGGAAGAAGGCAGCGGGGCCTTCTGGGTAGGGGCACCCGCTCTGTGGAATGCTCTCCCGACTGGTGACAAAGAGTAAGCAACTATATAATTTTTGTGGACATCTGAAGGCAGCCCTGTTTTGGGAAGCTTTGAATGTTTTATGTTGTTTTTCCTTTATATTTGCTGCAAGTCGCCCAGAGTGGCTGGGGCAACCGAGTCAGGTGGTGGTGGTGGTACCTCCCAGAATTCTTTGGGGGAAGGCATGACTGTTTATAGCACTATCTTGGCGCTTTCAATGTATGGTGTGGAAGTGGCCTCATTCACAAAACTCAGTGGGTTATGTCAGATGTAAAAAAGGTAAAGGTAAAGTCCAGTCGCGAACAACTCTGGGGTTGCGGCGCTCATGTCGCTTTACTGGCCGAGGGAGATGGCGTTTGACCGCAGACAGTTTTCCCAGGTCATGTTGCCAGCATGACTAAGCTGCTTCTGGCGAAACCAGAGCAGCGCACGGAAACGCTATTTACCTTCCCGCCGGAGCGGTACCTATTGATCTACTTGCACTTTGACGTGCTTTTGAAATGCTAGGTTGGCAGGAGCAGGGACTGAACCATGGGAGCTCACCCCGTTGCGAGGATTCAAACCACCAACCTTCCGATCGGCAAGCCCAAGAGGCTCAGTGGTTTAGACCACAGCGCCACCCGTGTCCCGTACTGAGATGGCACCACCACCGAAAAGGCCCTCCCGGTCAACAACACTTGCTCCACATGAAAGAAACACTCCCTGAGGGCTGAATGGGCACCCAAGAGCACCTACCTCTCGTTTCTTAGCACGCTGCTCTTTGCTTTCTCCTTCCTCTTCCTCCTCGCCAGAGGCAGATTCGTCAGCGGCGTCATGCAGAAGGAATTCACAAAGGCACTGCACCGGGAGAACATCCAAGGAGCCCTCGCTGGACTGAACCAGGTCTGCCAGCCATGGCATCGATTGCGAAGAAGCCTAAGGAAGAAGCGGGTCAGGTTTACCTGTGGGGTTGCCTCAGCCCACCTAAGTCCTGAGACCTCCAGGTACAGGGCAGTATAAAAAGTCAACAAATAATAAAAATTAAAAATAAGCCCACTCAGCTGCTTCAGTCTGCAGAACTGGCACTGCTACAGGCGCCACACAATATCTGCTCCACATCTGTAAGAAATCCATCTTTGGGCTGTGGGGGCTCCTACATTTTGGAACTCCTTGCCTATTGATAACAAGCAGGTGCTTTCCAGGGCACTCTTTATGGCGCTTGGAAAAAAAACATTTTTTGCTTAGGCAAGCCTACCCAGATTCACAGAATGTTGACATGCCTTTAAATCTGTTTTTAGTTTATGTGGTCTTAATTTTTTGAATGTTTTGTTTTTAACAGTTTTTACTGAGAATTTTATTGTGTTCTTCTCTGTGTAAATTGCTTTGAGGGTTTTTTTAAAAATAATCTTGTAGTGTGTACATTTTATGAAATGAATGAATGAATGGGTCTTTGAAGCTAGTTGGAAAGCCAGAACTGATGGGACCAACCAAATTAGCTGGGGTGGTGCTGGAGTTCTGCAAACAGAGGGACACCCCCCAGGACGCATCCTGCATCATTTTGTCTCCTCCACTTTCAAAGCAGAGGCAACTAAGTGCCATTCCCATTCTACAAAAGCTGTCTTGTTTCCAGCCTCACCCTTCCATCTCCTCCCAACCCCCTTTCAGTCTCGCTCCAATTTAACAATCCTTGTTCCAACATTCTCAGTGCATCCAGACGTTGAGTCAAACCATTTGATGCAACCCCAAAGGCTCCCCATTTTCCAATTGACAGCCAAAATTATGACACCAAGCAGCAGCCCTCGGGTGCCTTCAAGTCCCCTGCCTCCCCCCGCCCCCCGCCCATGGCACTTCCCAGCCCTCGGGGTGACCCACCTGCCTCTGAATGATGTTGAGGAGGAAGTCGGGGTGTCTGCTGCGGCAGAGGAGGTGCCCCAAGCGGAGAGACTGGTTGAAGCTTTTCACCTGGTCCAGGACAGGCTGAGGTGGCCGGCGAGGGGGACCCCTGAGAAGGGAAAAGAAGGGGGTGTCTCGGATTTTCTCCCAACACTCCCCACACCTCCACTGCTTCCCTGGAATAGCTGCTAAAGACCTGTCTGCCTCGAGGGAAGGCAGAAGCGAGGCAGCACAGGCAAAGGACAGCACACAGACCAGAGTGGCTAGGGCAAACCTATCAGACGGGCAGTGCACAAATAAAAAAAATAATAGCATTAGTGTTGGCTGCCGGCTGCCCTGAGGGGACTCTGTCGCTCTCTACATTTTCCACTTATTTGATGTATTCATATCCTGCCTTCCTTCCGAAGCTGGGATCCAAGGAGGCCAACAGCATTATAAAATGCACAAAACACAAATTATGTAAAAGCAGGAGTTGAAATATATGAAAAAGCCATTTAAAATCAGCACTGAAGCACAGTTTGCCCTGCTAGCAGCCGCCCAGGGTTCAGCATGACAGCTGGTCTGAACAGGAAGGTTTAGCCTGCCAGCAGAAGGATGACAAGGAGAGAGCCAGACTAGCCTCTCCCGGAAGGGAATCCCACAATTTGGGAGCAGCAGAAAAGGCTCTTTCTCTCATGTCATATCGCCAACCCTGCCTCTGATGCTGATGGGACCAGGAGAAGGTGCCCACTCGAGAATCTTAGCACCCAGACAGCTTCATATAGAAAGATATGGTATTTCAGGTAGCCTGCACCCAAGGCATGTAATGTTTTATGTATCATACTGTATACCGTAATTTTATTTGTTTTAGTGTTTTAATAATTATGACAATTTTATCATTTATACCCCGCCCATCTGGCTGGGTTGCCCCGGCCACTAAGAGCAGCTTCCAGCACATATAAAAACACAATAAATCACCAAACAGGCTGCTTTCAGAGGGCTTCCAAAATGTGTGTACTTCTTTATCTCCTTGACATCTGACGGGAGGGCGTTCCACAGGGAGGGCTCCTGAATCCCCCCCACCACCCACATGTTCATTTACGGTACATCCCACGATCTCCCCCCCACTTTGAAAGACCTGAACTTGTGTCACATTCTCCTTTGGAACACAATTCCCATCCACCCCAACCGGCACAGCTCGAATCATACGGAGGGTGCCGGGTTAGCGAAGGCCACCCTGGGGCAACAGAGGGACACTTACTGGGGATCCAGGCTGGTGAGCTGAGATAGCAAGAGGCTGCTGCTCTCCGTGATGGTCTGCTTTGTTGACGCTGCCGCCAGGTGGCCCTCGAAAGCGAGGATTTCTTGCTTCTCCCGCTGCGAGATCTGCAGTTCGCGGCTGATCATTTCCGTGCGGGTCTCTTCGTCCGTCAGAGTGCAAGGAGGGTAGGAGTAATTGCTGAGAGGAACAGCAGGGGGGATATAAGTTCCTTGAGATCACATTCCAGAGGGCAGGCACCACCACCCAAAAGGCCCTGGTGTTAAGAGGACATAAAACCAATCTCAGGAGCACAGAGCACTGTAAAGAGTGCCTCTTCCGAGGGTCATAGAATCATAGAATAATAGAGTTGGAAGAGACCACAAGGGCCATCCAGTCCAACCCCCTGCCAAGCAGGAAACACCACCAAGGCATTCTCGACATATGCCTGTCAAGCCTCTGCTTAAAGACCTCCAAAGAAGGAGACTCCACCACACTCCTTGGTAGCAAATTCCACTGCCAAACAGCTCTTACTGTCAGGAAGTTCTTCCTAATGTTTAGGTGGAATTTTCTTTCTTGTAGTTTGAATCCATAGCTCCGTGTCCGCTTCTCTGGAGCAGCAGAAAACAACCTTTCACCCTCTTCTATATGACATCCTTTTATATATTTGAACATATCACCCCTTAACCTTCTCTTCTCCAGGCTAAACATACCCAGCTCCCTAAGCCGTTCCTCATAAGGCATCATTTCCAGGCCTTTTGACCATTTTCAAAGTTGCTCACTTGGAGCTACGTATCTGAAACTCTTGCCCTGCCTTCCCATTATGAGTTTCCATCTGTGGTCAGAACAGGACACCTCCTGTGCTAATCTTCAGCCTTCAGCTGGTCCCCCCCACTCTTTTAGTGTTAACACAGCATCCACCTGCAGCCAGAAATTGTACAATCCGTTTGGCCCACTTGGGAATCAGTCTCCACATCCTGCCTTATGTACAGACTAAGCTTCAGTTCCCCCAAATAGGCAGGATTAGCATACTTACTTAGTCATGGCCATTTCCATGAGCATCTTTAGTGTGGGGTACTCGTCCCAGGCAGCGAGACCTAAGACACAAGCGAGGGGGGGGGGAACTGAGATGGCACCATGCACAACAGCCAGAGGTTTGAAGAGAGCTCTCTGCAATACTCTGCCCAGTGACATACCTCTCCCCAGTAGATCGCATGTTAGTTTTGGCTGTCAGTTCCTTCCTTGAACTGGTGCCTTTTAGAAGTCGTTGGAATACAATTCCCATCACCCTCAGCTATCATACACACACACACACACACACACACACTTCAATTTTCTGTTTTACAACTTAAAATACTCATTTTACATCATCAGGATTTCAATTACTTCCTTTCTTCTCTTTCCATGGTACATTTTACGTATCATAAATCCCTGCATATTTTACAAAAACTATACCATTCAGTATTCCATTACTGCATCCATCAAAACTTATTTACACTGTTGAATTTATCTTAATGCTGCCGGCGTTTTAGCTGTACACAATGATTTCCCATGTATTCGATAAATGTTTTCCAATCTAACATATGTTCTTCTTGTTCTCTTTTTCTATATGTTAAGTCTGCAAGTTGTGCGGTGATTCGTACATGTGCAGAAGCGCCGAATCATGTGGCGAGCATGCGCAGATTCGGTGCTTCAGGTTGTGCACTGCTCAGGTTGTGAACGGGGCTCTGGCACGGATCCCGTCTGCATCCAGAGGTACCACTGTATATCGTTTTAATTCTACCAAGGTTAAATTGCTTTTTAATTATTGCTTTTTCTATGCTTTCAGCAGTTCTTATTTTTATCTGTAAGCTGCAGGGTATAAAATGATAATAATGCTAAGGATGATGACAACAACTATGCTAGCACCTGGAGGGAACAAAACATAATTCCTGGCATAGGGTTAGGTCTGCAGTAGGAATTGTCGGTTGTTTTGTTGACACAAGCCATGACTGGTGAGGCAAAAATAAGAGTTTCCTTGGACTCTAAAGCCACATTCTCACCATTCATTTAAAGCACTATGACGCCACTTGAAAAGGCCATGGCTTCCCCAGCAAAGAATTATGGGAGCTGTAGTTTGTTAAGGATGCTGAGAGTTCTTAGGATTCCACGCTGTTCCCTTCACAGAGCTACAATTCCTTGAGTTTCCTAGGAAAAGGGAACGACTTTCTGCCATTCAGAGCACTGTAGTTTGGTAAGGGGAAATAGGGTTGCTGGACCAGATGGGCCTTCTTTTTGTCCTCATTGCACTCACCGATGTTTTCGGGGTTGAATGCAGCAACGACGAGCAAAAGAGGCCAAGCTTTCCAGTAGAGAGTAGAGATGGCCAGATTTGGAGGCTGGTACCTTCAATACAAACAGAAACAATCACATTGCATTGCAGTAGTTTAATATTTTTTTTAATTGTTTCCATTGCCCAAAGATGCTCTAGACATAGCCGTTCACAGTTATTGGCTCCCCGCCCCCTTCCTTATGTTTTCTGCTCACAATAAAATTAGTTATTCTCTCTAGCCCAAGAGTTGCATGCATGCAAATGTTACCCAGGGGGCAGCTGGATGTTCTCTGGGTGATGGTAAGTGCACAGGTTCAAGACGGCATCAATCAGTTGGATCCTCTCCACTCTCAAGACTTCAAGATCTAAAGGAAGCAGAAGCACGTCGTGAGCTGTGTGTTGATGCAAAACCGTCCTGTTCAATTTCTTAGGACTGCAGACTCAAAACTAGCGGAGTCCTAAAGGAAAACGGTGCAGGTTCAATGAAGGGGAAAAGGAAATGAGGTTATGGAGGAGTAACAGAAAGCACAGCGAAGCTGGCCTGGGTCTGGGTCCGTGCCCAGATAGGATGATGCCCATGAATGCGGCCCCACGGAGCTTCGCAGAAAGAAAGCGGGACAGGAAAAAAAAAGGAGCACGAGTGGGAAAATAGAGACAAATACATTGGGGAGACACAGGGAAGTTTATAAGTGAAAAAGTCCTTCTGCCTCAATTGGAAATCTCACCTAGACTCCATTTAGCCTCAGAGGTTCTGAGCAAACTCTGCTCTAATCTTATTCGTACAGTGGTACCTCGGGTTACAGATACTTCAGGTTACAGACTCCGCTAAGCCAGAAATAGTACCTCGGGTTAAGAACTTTGCTTCAGGATGAGAACAGAAATCGTGCTCCAGTGGCGGCAGCAGGAGGCCCCATTAACTAAAGTGGTACCTCAGGTTAAGAACAGTTTCAGGTTAAGAACGGACGTCCGGAACAAATTAAGTTCTTAACCAGAGGTACCACTGTATCTTCTTTGCTGCCATGAGGGCTAGCCACTTAGGTTTCACTTTACACACACACACACACACACACACACACACACAGAGGCAAGTTTTTTAAAAAAGGGACAGAATTTATTTATTTGGCAGCTGTTCATCCTGCTTTTCGACTGGAGTCCTCACGCCGTTTTAGTAGAAATGTGGAAACTGCGGCCTTGCTTATCATTTCCCCTCATTGTACTTGGCCAACATGGCCGTTGGCCAAGGACGATGGGGCAGGGCGCACCACGGGGCCTCCAGAGTCTGCTTGCCTCCTCCCACTCAGCTGCCCTACAGCTGGGAGGGAGGCCATAGCTGTCAAGTACCCCGTTTTCCCCGGGAAACCCCCCCGTTTTTACTTACCTTTTCCCGGTGGTCCCCCGTATCACTTCGTCTCCCGTTTTTCTCCGATATTTTCTCCTGCCGGCGGCCATTTTTTTCCTTTCCGATTTGCCCTTCTATGGGCACCAAAAATGGCCACCGCCAGCTTCAAAAGTCGCATCTACGCATGTCCGGAAGCGACTTCTGGTGTCAGTGGCGGCCATTTTTGGTGCCCATAGATGGGTGGAGCGACACCGGAAGTTGCGTCGACGCACTTCCTAAAATGTGTACAAACGACTTTCGAAGCCAGCGGCTTCGAAACCCAAGGCGGACCACCCCCACCCCCCCTTTCCTCCGCCCCTGCCTGGGTCTAATGTGAACTGGAGTCCAACAATAAGGGACGCTTTAGCCGAGTTCCTACCTAGATGACCCTCGGGGTCCCTTCCAACTATACAGTTCTATGATTCCAACACCTGGAGATGCATAAGCAAAATGAAACCGGTGGGTGTGCGAAACCAAGGCTTCACTGCCAGAATCCTACCGTCTGCCTGCACAGCCGCCGCCCGTTTCACCAGATGGTCTGCAAGCTCCATGGCATCGGCGGGGCCGAGGGGGAGATCCCGCGACAGGCCGATCACGAGGATGCGCATGAGTGTGTCTTCGAGGATCGGCACTTCAGAGCAGAGGCGGAGGTAGAAGCTGGTGGGAGGGAGAGAGAAAGAGCTACTGGCTTCCAAAGAGTCAGTCCATATGGGGCGCAAAGTCACACCGGTCAGCAAACCTAGCCAATAACCTCTCGGAACAAGAGTGGCAACCCTTCTCCCGGGGTTTTGTAGGCTTTTTCTTTTCTTTAAGTAAATAAACCCAAGCCAGCCCCACCCCTACTTACTTGCGGTCGCTCTCGGGAGGCCAGTTGTCCCATTTGTAGTAGGTCTCTGGCTGCTCTGTGAACAGCACTTTGTGGAGGCTTAAAAAATAGGAAAAAATGATGTTTCAGAATCAGTTGATCCAGGAAGAAAGGGAGTCCGAGAACAGGAGGAAATGTTCCAAGACTGTACAGGAGTGGCAAAGTTGCTCCAACGGGATTCCCTGCCTGCCCACCAAGCTTTCAAGTGGAGGGGTGACAGGTTTTGTGCTGTCCATCAGGCAATGGCTTTTCCCATTTGCTTTGTCCCACCCTCCAGCCCCAGGAGTCTTCATAAGGGAGTTGTTTCCAGAGGAAGAACTGTAGGGGTGAGAGACTTTGTCATTTGGTTTCCCCTGTGCTGCCCCACCTCCAGCCCAAGGAGTTGCTGCCACAGGTATTGTGCGCCTGGGCATTTTAACGAGCTGAACAGACTGAAAGATTATGAGTCGTGGGGATGTGTGTATGGATTGAACGGTGCTTAGTTTCATTTTGGCTGCTATTTTGCCAACGCTAATATTGCTTTCTAGATTACAAATACTGCAGTCCTAAAACATGACTACAATTGTGACATTTAGTTTATTTTGTAGTACCGTAGTTGTTTTGTTAATAGTGCCTTATAATTGAAATGGTTTCACTGACGATTTGTAATTGTTTTACTGGCAACTTGCTAATTATTCTGTGAGAGTTATGCTGCGTTTGTAATCCTCTGTTATGTCGTTGTTATTTACTGCTTGAAGCAGGGATTTCGTTGTTTGAATGAAAATCAGCATAGAAATATAATCCATCCATCCATGTCCAGCGGCTTCCCTGTCCCTGTGGGGATTAATGGCCTGTAAGTGGGACTGGGAGGTTGAATCTCCTCTCGTTGTGCCCCCTCTCCCTGGGAGACAACACCAGATCTACCTCCCCATTCCCTCTGCATCTTCCAGCTGTCACAGCAGGTCTTGCCTCTGGGCCCCCTTGTCACAAGAGTCTAAGAGGAAGCCTGCTGGGTCACGCCAATGGCCCACCTATAATAATAATAATAATTATCTGCCTGGGTTTCCCCAGCCACTCTGGGCGGCTTCCAACCGAATATTAAAAACAATACAGCATGCTGCACAGGACCCAGGTGGCGCTGTGGTTAAACCACTGAGCCTAGGGCTTGCTGATCAGAAGGTCGGCGGTTCGAATCCCTGTGACGGGGTGAGCTCCCGTTGCTTGGTCCCAGCTACTGCCAACCTAGCAGTTCAAAAGCACATCAAAATGCAAGTATATAAATAGGAACCGCTACAGCGGGAAGGTAAACGGTGTTTCCATGTGCTGCTCTGGTTTGCCAGAAGCGGCTTTGTCATGCTGGCCACATGACCTGGAAGCTATACGCCGGCTCCCTCGGCCAATAATGCGAGATGAGCGCACAACCCCAGAGTCGGTCACGACTGGACCTAATGGTCAGGGGCCCCTTTACCTTTACCTTTACAGCATGCTGCATGCTGTTCTTACACTGGCCTATCAGATGACTGTGGAAAACCCACATGCAGGACTCGAGCACAAGAGCAACTCTCCCCTCCTATGGTTTCCAGAAACCAGTATTCAGAAGCATTGCTGCCATCAGTAGCCTTTTCCTCCGTGAAATTGCCTAATCCTCTTTTAAAGTCACCCAAGTTGGTGGCTGTCAATGTTTCCTGCATGGAGCTCCTTCTATAGCTTAGTATGTGCTGAATCTTTATCTGTCCTGAATCATCCCACAAGATTTCCTGGGCAGGGAGGGAGCAAGCTCCTACCTTGTCAGAAGATCCATGTGTGTCCACCCCACCCCACCCATTCTGATTGCCCACCCTCGAGTGCCTCCTGGCTCCTAGACCAAATCCTGGTCTGAATGAGGGTGCTCAGAGGGAACCCAGGACATTCTCCCAAGAGGCCGGGTGCATCACCATCAATATCATCTCCAGCTCAGCTTCTTACCAGTGAACGTATTCTTTGGGAGCCAGTTTGGTGATGGAGGGAACCACCGTGTGAAGCCACCAAACCGCGTCCCTCTGGATGGCTGCGATCTGGTTCTGGAAGGCACGCAGGACCTCCAAATCTGGGGAGAAGGACAGAGGCAGAGGGAGTCAGGAAGAACGTCATCAGATCCCAGGATGGCAGAGCCGGGAAGCCCTCTTGCACACTGTCATGGCGGGGAAGGGGCAAAAGCCAGCATCTCACCCATCTTGCTTAAAACAGGTGGGTCAAAGTTCTAGGCCAGGGGTGGGCAATCTGCAGCCAAAGGAGGCCTCATTTCATGCACCTCTGGGCCTGATTTCAAAAGCCTCCCAGAAGTGATCAGACCTCTGGCAAGAGAGGTCAAGTCCTTCCCTGCATCCAGCTGGACTAGGATGAAGCAGGAAAGCAAGAGATGGATGCAGGGGTGTGGAGGGATGGCTAGAGGGAGAAGAAGAAGGGGCAACAAAGAGTGAGATAGAAAGGAAACAGGGTAGTAGGAAGAGAGAGAGGGTGACCCACCCTTCTCGATGTGACCCTGCCCACCACTGGTTTCAGTCCTGCCCCCCCACCAAGATGCGGCCATGGGGGAAATGTGGCTCTCAACACAAAAGCCCTGTTCTTAAATCCGGGCAAGCAGATCTGAAGGGTGGGTGGCGACAATAAGAAAATTCACTTTATTTATATTTATTAATTAGAATTTATATACCACCCTATACCCGGAGGTCTCAGGGCGGTTCCCAGAACAAAATCAAGATGTAAAACTACAACATATATAATCAAAATGAAAACATCAACCCAATAACACCCCCCCCCCAAAAAAAGGAACCACATTTTAAAAATTAACCGGAGTTCAATTTTTTGCCTGCAAGAGTTATCCTGTTAAGATGCGGATTTAAAAAAGAGATAGTAAGGATCACATGAGCCCTGGGAAAAGAGAGTTACTTTGCTGCAGGACTGCTGTTGGGAAATACGGTCCCCTGACTCTTGCAAATGAAACCACTGCTTCTGTCTGAGCAGTTTGGCATGCAAATGCTTCAACTTTAATTGATAAAAGAGGGCAACGTCCTCGAAACAGGCTGTGAGACTGACAACACACGGCAACAAAGCTCAAATTTATTATGACAGACGTGTGATGGAATTAACAATTTTATTTATTTACGTGCTTATTTTCACATAGGTTCTGGGCAGCACCTCCAGCGCAGGCCCACAGGTCCTACATGTCTACCGGGCTCCCTCTCCCTCACCCTGTTTTTAGAGACTAAGCCAGGTGATGCAACCCACTTACTCTTCTTCTCTCCTTTGTCCCACGCGAGGCCGGCTTCCTTCACCTGGGCAGTGATGCTGAGCATCATGGAGACAGCCAGCAGGTCTGTGATGTGGATGACAAAGCGGTCCTGCCGGGGGTAAGAGGGGAGGATGGTGATTATGTTGGGGGGGAGGTCACTGGGAGGCAGGACAGGCCCCCAGGCAAACGACACATATGTGCCAGCCCGTTTCTCCCTTCTGCGTGCTGCTCGGGAGATCCATCAGTCTTCTTCCCCGACGTGCTTCTGTGACTCATGTCTTGGGACGTGAGCACACATTGCCTTAGCAGAGTCAACAACAGCAGAGCTGGACTTGAGGTGTGAGTATTAAGCTACTTTTATTATATAGAAATCAGGACAAAGGAAAACGTGGTTCCTCTCTCTCTTCTTCCTCGGCGAGAAGGGGATACAAAAGTACAACAACAGAACGGAACAGTGTAAATCAGGGGTTGGCAAAGTTTTTGTGGCTTGGGCCGGTATATATTGGCATATGAATTGTAATTAGAGATTGACAAAATGTGGTTTTAATCGGATTTTAGTAATTGAATTTTTTAAAAAAATATATACAAAAAAACAAAACAAAAACACAGAAGGAATACGCCTTTGGCAGAAAGGGCTGGCGGGGGAAACCGAGCGGGTCTCTTACCTTGAACTCCATCTCGGCGTACTGAGGCTCCTTCCGCTCCTGCATGAGACCCAGGCAGAAAGCCTGGAAGTTGATCTCGTGCTTCGTCTGCTTGATGATCTCCCGCAGCAAGGCCCGCGAGGCGCGCAGGTAGTCGTCTTTGTTGGTCAGCAGATCTTGGAAGACCATGGCCAGGAACTGGGAAGAGAGCAAGGAGGAGGGAGAGGCTGTGTCAGCCGGGTTGGCAAGAGGGGGCTGATCTGTCCCACAGGCTGCTTCCCTAGCCCTGGCTAACCAGCCACCTACCTTCGGAGCGAGCTCCGGGCTGTGCTGCAAAACCGTGTAGAGAATCTGCATGTTGTTGGGATTTCTGGCATTTGAAAGCTCGTTGAAGACCACCGATTTGACCACCGTGCCCAAGTTGTCCCGGTGGGCGTTCAGCAGCTCCCTGCAAGAAATGAAGTTGGTTTTCTTAAGGGGGAAAAAACGTCCAAGCTTATTTATGCAAAAGAAAAACAATACTATATATAAAATGTAGGAAAAAAGAGGAGTGGGAATTTAACAAAAGCACCTGTGTGATATACAAGGCATGTCAAGACCTCCTCAAAGAATAAGAAGTTCCAGAGTTCATGTTACATACATTAAAGTTGCCAGGTGTCCATACCTGTCCACTGCATATGTAATAAAGTTCTGCCAGGTGACGTAAAATTATGGTGGTTTTTCCTTTTCCTTGCAGAACCTGGATTCTATATGCACTTTTTAATGCTATTGCTAAAGTCCGAATTGTTCTACTGTATATAATGTGAGTAAGTTTAGGTTATCCAGTTTTTTCCACGATCAAATGGTGGCTTGTCTAGCAACTATAAGGAAATCCAGAAGCAAGTCCTTAAATTGGGTGTCCTTGTGATGTTCTGTAAAGCCATTATGTGCCACATAATACTCATTCTTTATTTGTAAGAAAGCACTTACACTTTGGAACTCCCTGCCTATTGACATCAGGCAAGCGCTTTCATTGAACTCTTTTCAGCACTAGAGAAAAACATTTTTGGTCTAGGCAAGCCTACCCAGATGTGTTGACATGTCTTGCCCTGTTTTTAGTTTGTTGCTTACTTATTTTTATTTTTAATTTGTTAGATAGCTGTTCTTGTTATTACTGGTAATTTTCTCTTCGTAAACCACTTTGTGGTTTGCTCATTTGCTTTTTTTTTTAAACAGTCAAGCAGTGTTTAAACATTATGAAATAAAAAAACACACACATAGAAAGCAAAAAACAATTCTAGCATGAATTTAATATTATCACTAATCAGTTGCTTAAGCACATCAGACCAAAATCCTCGTACGGGATGGTGTTCCCACCAGAGGTTTTGAACAAAGAACCAACCAAGTTGACTGTAACTAGGCTCCTAGACAGATTGCTGGACTTCATGCTAATTCCACCTGTGCCTGGCACCTGCCAAATGTAGCAGAGAAACCCTTCCCCATCTCCATGAGCAACAATTTAAGGTCCACCCATCTCTTTTCCAAACCACTGACGTGCACAAACCTTCTTCCTACTTCCTCTGCTCTCTCCTGCAAGTATGGCTGGGCTGATATATTGTCCAAAACCAGTTTGAAGTCCGTTATTGTGCTATCGGTTTCATAATTTTTGACGTGGCAATATATTGTGAATCATGGTGTGTGTTTGTGTGTGTGTGTGTGTGTGTGTGTGTAATGCAAGAACCACAATGCAGGTAAAGACATGAAGCCGGCCGATGCCTCTACGGTGCTCCATTCTTATTTCAGACATCGTGAATCACACATACACCATATATCACAATGTTGAAAACTGGTTATCGGTCCAGCCCTACCCACAAGCAGTATTTGGCCCACCTTTGCCCTTTACTCAGGTCTCCTTTTTTCAAAGAGGGCCAGATTTTTATGAAGTGAAAATGCATGAGAGCCAACCAAAGTTGTTGACCTTTTTTTAGGGTTGAAATTCTTGGGTTGTTGAGGGTTTTTTTGGGATTGAAATAAACTGTCACAGGGGAAAGATTAACCCGACCGGCGGGCCAGATTGGGCCCCCGGGCCAGACTTTGGACATGCCTGTCCTAGAGCAGTGTTTCTCAACCAGTGTGCCTCCAGATGTTTTGGGACTACAACTCCCATCATCCCTAGCTAGCAAGACCAGTGGTCAGGAATGATGGGAGTTGTAGTCCCAAAACATCTGGAGGCACACTGGTTGGGAAACACTGTCCTAGAGGACCTTTTGCCTGGCTTCAGCCTGGTCTTACCTGACACACAGCATGTAGTGGTTGAGAAGCACTTTGGGTTTGAGGCGGATTTTGATCAGGTTGGAGACCACCTCGACGTCCTCGGAGCTGTGGGTGTTGCAGTTCATGCAGACCGACATGAGCAAGTCCTGGGCAGGTCTGGTGAGCTGGGAAGGAAGGGGAAGGGTGGGTGCAATGAGGGCAGGCAGGGGAAAAAGAAGCCACGCAAATAAAATGAAGATGGGAGGCTTAGCCCAGAGTTGGGAAGAAGATAAAAGTCCCTACCAGAGAATAATGGCAAACCAAACTGAAATGGCAAAGCTGACTGGAAAACTCAGAAACTAAAAAGATAAAAACTTTATAAAAGAATGGGGAAATTTTATAAGTTACTTAGGAGACCACTGTAAGCAGATGGAAACAAGAGCAGGATTTTGACTCACTTGTAATGTAAAAAATATTAAGGATAATATGGTGGGTATAAAATTGGAGAATGGATGAATATGCAGTTGTAGATGGTTAAAATAAGACTTTATAGAGGGCATGGGGGGGGAGTCTCGAGATTCGGAGAATTTCTTTATACAGATATGTTCTTCTAAGTTTGTGTTTATTTGCACTTTGTATTTGCAAAAACAATAAAAATGAAGATGGGAAGCTGCCTTATATCAGATGAGACTCTTATGATTATTTATTAAATCTCCTTACTGACCTTCGTCTGAAGATCACAGGGCAATTTACAATATAAACACACACAGCATACCATAACCACAAAAACAATACCTGTCCTGGCTAGAATCCAGCCCCATCTCCAAGTTCAAGTAAGGGAATGGGTAGTTTCAGGTTTTTAAAAAATTGAAACCAAGCCCAACCTTCTTACCTTGGGGTTCTGCAGCCACATTTCCAGCCTCTGCACGGCCATTTGCCGAATCTCCTTGTAGCCGCAGGTGGCAGTCAGGAGGCGCAAGAGATTCCGGGACACATTGTCCATGGGCTGACGCCGGTTGAGCTGATCCCGCAGCATGTCCAGGACATATTCCTCCACGCTCTCGGCCAGGTCGTCGTACCTGGGACAAGACAAGACCATACCGTATAAAATAAAATAATAATAATAATAAGAGCCACTCTGGGTGGCTCCCAACAGAATATTAAAAACACAATAAAACATCAAACATTAAAAACTTCCCTAAACAGGGCTGCCTTCAGATGTCTTCTAAAAGTCAGAAAGTTGTTTATTTCCTTGACATCTGATGGGAGGGCATTCCACAGAGCTGGTGCCACCATCAAGAAGGCCCTCTGCCTGCTTCCCTTTAACCTTACTTCTTGCAGTGAGGGAACCGCCAGAAGGCCCTCGGAGCTGGACCTCAGTGTCCAGGCTGCACGATGGGGATGGAGATGCTCCTTCAGGTATCCTGGGCCGAGGCCGTTTTGGGCTTTAAAGGTGAGCACCAACACTTTGAATTGTGCTCGGAAACGTACTGTGAGCCAATATAGGTCTTTCAGGGCTGGTGTTATGTGGTCTTGGCATCCGCTCCCAGTCACCAGTCTGGCTGCCGCATTCTGGATTAATTGCAGTTTCCGGGTCACCTTCAAAGGTAGCCCCTAGCTCGGAAACATATGTTGGGCATGAAGCACAGGCTGCTTTTAGAAGGAGGTTAACGGAGCAGGACAGGCTTGAGGACATGGCTTTTAGGTCTATCAAACAGCCAAACTGGGATTCAGGGCCGCTGACAACATTTGGAAGATGCATTATTATAAATGCAAAAAAAAAAAAACTAGTGGGAAACTCTAAATGAAACATATCAGAGCACATTGAGAACCAGCAATTACAAATGGGGTTTGCCCTGAGAGCGGTCCCATTATCCGCATCGTCTGGCTGCACCTTAGTTTCCAAAGGCCTGTTTGAAAAGGAAGGTCTCGAAATGACAGCAGGAGGATAACAGGAAGGGAGCCAGGATGGCCCCTCTTGGGAGGGAATCCCACAACAGGGAAGCAGACACAGAACCATGCCTCGGAAATGGAGGAGCCCGAGATAAGATGCTCCGGGCAGGTTTCTATAGGGAGACAATGATCTTTCAGGTAGCCTGGGCCCAAGTCAGACGATATGGACAAAGCTTGCTGGGAATATTGCACAGTCCCATCATCACCTTCTCTGTCCCTCAACTTATCCCGTCGTTTCTTCTCTCCAGCCTTTGCCATATGCCAGGCATAGAGGAGCAGCAATAAACAGACAACACGGTAATGTTAGCAAAACAATGAAAAGGTAAACCACTCTGAAGTGCAAATATATAAATGTATATGCACCAACAACTGAGATCATGAGATTATTAACAGTTGTACAACACCAGCAACTCTTAAAGATATACAACTGTTAATAATCTCATGATTATTAGTGGTTGATTTGAAATGATTTACTGATTGAACCTTGTATTTAACCTTGTAAGTAACTGTTGCATTTTCATCAATCTTTGAGGATTGTGAGCTTCGGTAGTCTTGTTAAGTTTTTGCACATGAACCTTTGGTGAGTATTTTAAACATTTCTGTACAATGTTTTAAAGAAATGTATAAGTATGTATGGTGCATCATATAAATTTATACAAATTTATTACTTAAGAAAGAGTCCGCCCCCTGAGGAAACTATTCCTGTGAAACGGTAAAGAAGCTAGCCACCCATCGGATGAGATAAGAACGCATGGGAAGAGATAAGAACACATGATACATCATAGCACTTTACTATCGGACTTGATTATTGCACTTTATACTGGACCTTTAAGACCTCAAGCATGAGATTTTGTACACATTTTTGAAACTCCTTGTATATGTGAAGGTTGTTGGTGCATATACATTTATATATTTGCACTTCACGGTGATATGCCAGGCATAGGCAAACTCGGCCCTCCAGATGTTTTGGGACTACAACTCCCATCATCCCTGACCACTGGTCCTGTTAGCTAGGGATGATGGGGATTGTAGTCCCAAAACATCTGGAGGGCCGATTTGCCTATGCCTAGCATATGCAATCGCTGTGGCTACAGCTATATGAACAACAATGTCTATGGGGGCAGGGATGAGAGAAGCTACATAGGGATCTACTGGGAGATCTTTAAGTGATTTGCAGTAAATCAGAAAGAGTATGACTCCTGGTTGTTTAACTATATCAACAAGTTGGCTCCCCCCCCACCTGAGACACACACCCTTCAAATTAAAACTAGGGGGTGGATTTGCGTGTCAGATGGAGGAAGTTTGAATGCACATCACAGCAAAGCTCGGCAGCGGAGGACACCATGCTTTTGCATCTGGCTCCGCTGGGTGGATCTGATAAAACACAAAGAAGGTCCTGTAAGTGTGGAGTCTGTCCTCCCCTGCTATAGGGTTAATAAAGACATAGGAAGCTCCAGCTGAATCTCATATGCCACATTTCCTTCAACCCTTCTGCAGTTCTCCAGTGCTGTTTGAAGTGAGGGCCTTTGCCATCAATGGGTAAGCGAGCGTACCTGGGCATCAGTTGTCCTTCCTGATCTGGGCTCATCTTGTCCTCAGCAATCAGCAGCTCGCTCTGGCTGTCCTCCTCTTCAGGCATAGAGGGATGTGGGCTGTTCCCTGAAGGAAAGTCAAGAACGCCACATTTCTTCAACACAGAACAAGGGGGCAAGTTCAGATGTCACAATAAACCATGGTTTGTCTCAGTGGGAACAATGAGAAGCAAACCTCAGACTCATTCACCCTTCAGAACAGCTGTGAGGAGTGCAGCAGCTTTCATTTCCAGTTTCAATTAACCACAGTTTAGTGCTACGTCTGAACTGTACACTGTGGTTAACCTTAAACGGTGGTTTACTGAAATAAGCCCTATGAAATGACGCCATCTCGTTTTGCGACAATCTCTCCGCTAATCTCATCTTCAGATCCCAGGACCTGCCAAGCACCATCGTCAAAATTTCAGACCGGGTCAATTTTCTGAGAAGTTCCATTTAAGCTTCTACATCAACAAAATGTTAAACAAACCATGCCAGAGGGATTGTACTGATCATATGTGGTTGAACTGTTCTGCAACAAACTGGTTTTGGCAAAAGGTATTTGAAGAGACTGGTAAAATAGTAGGATGCAAGCTGGAGTGTATTCCACAGCTGGCTTTGTTGTTCCTATTTGATAATGAAAAGGCTGATGTTCCTTACAAGGACTTAGTTTTAGTTTCAAAGGTGGCAGCTCATCAGCTGATAAGTAAACATTGGAAAACTGGTATAGGATTAATGTTATCCAAGTTGTGTATGAGCATCTGGCAAATTTGAGAGCCAGTGTGGCACAGTGATTAAAGTGTCAGACTAAGGCCTGAGAAACCAGGGTTCAAATCCCCATTTGGCTATAAAGCTCACTGGGTGACCATGAGCCGATCATTGTCTATTAGGCTAACCTACCCCACAGGGTTGTTGTGGGGGTTAAATGAGGAGGGGGAGAGCCATGCATGCCACACCTTGAGCTCCTTGGAGAAAAAGGTGGGACGTAAAACCAGTAAAACCATGGGCAGGCAAACTAAGGCCCGGGCGCCAGATCCGGCCCAATCGCCTTCTAAATCCGGCCGGTGGACGGTCTGGGAATCAGCGGCTTTTTTACTTGAGTAGAATGTGTCCTTTTATTTAAGATGCATCTCTGGGTTATTTGTGGGGCCTGCCTGGTGTTTTTACAGGAGTAGAATGTGTGCTTTTATTTAAAATGCATCTCTGGGTTATTTGTGGGGCATAGGAATTTGTTCCATTCCCCCCCCCCCAAAAAAAAATATAGTCTGGCCCCCCACAAGGTCTGAGAGACAGTGGACCGGCGCCCTGCTGAAAAAGTTTGCTGACCCCTGAGTAAAACAATGTATTACTGAAAAGTTAACAAAAAGACAATGAAAGGTAAAAAACATGACTCTGGCAGTTTAGTTTGACTTGATTTCATAGGTCAACAGGTCTACGCATACCATAATTCCTCAATCAAACCATAGAGATCTTTTAAAATTAATCTACTGGACTTCACAGTGAGCACTATTAAAACGGATGTACTATGATTCTCTTTCGTGTTGACGTTGTTATCTGTATGTTCAGAAAATGAACAACCACCTTCCAAGCAACTCTCCCACTAAGTGCCCTACCAGCGCTCAGGTCTCCCCCACTGCGTCCAACCTCCCCATGGAGCAAAATGCTTTTGGGAGGCATCTTGGTGCTGAAGGCTGTCTGGATGTTTTCCACAAAGGTCTTGCAGTGAGGGCTGTCCACCCAGATACGCTCCCCCAGAGAATCCTCAATGTAAACCTGCAAAGGAGATGAGCAGAAACACCTTTATATATACCTGCACCAAAAAAACAAAACAAAGCAGTTAAGCGGGGTGGGTGGGTGTGCCCCAAACAGACAAGATCAGTACTTTCCAGCCATTCTCATATCAGATGCTGCTGTTACGGGTACAGTATTCAAACTTTTGGGATTGCACAGATCTGTGTGGCAGAAATGAATGGTAGCTGCTAATTGCAGCTCCAGGCAACTGGGCTCCCTCTAATTTTAGCCAAAATCATAAACCCTCCATAGCCTAATAAAAACATTAGGGGGTGGGATATTTCAATGACTGTTTTATTTGCTTCTTTCTCTAGCAGCTGCCATTCCACCAGGCTGCAGCAAAGGGAGAGACAACACCACTCCATTTGGCCCATGAATTGTTTTGATTCAAGCCAGCCACTTTAAGAACTGATGCTGAGATTGCTTGATTTCCTCTTCCCTCCCCACTGCTTTTTCCTTTTGTGACATGTCCATCAGGGCCTGCCTTGTTTCCTTTTGACTGTGTATATCTAAAACACAAAGCCGCTCTGGGAGCCTTTTCATCTGAAGAGCAGGGATAAAAATACTTTAAGAGAGATAATTATTTTCGAGTGACAGGTGTTGAAGATGCTCGTGTCCTTGAACACGGCCTTAACACTTCCGCCTGCCTCCAGTAAGCCTCCCACACGAACACTGTCCCAAGTTGGTGTACCTTGACAAAGATCTCAGGCCAGTTCTCGTCCTCCTCGTATGCCGCCATGAGGAGGTTGCAGGCCAAGACAGACACCAGGCTGTTCCCTTTGGCTTTGAAGTTGATGGAGGCGTCTCGGCGGAGAAGACTGCACAGTGCCTGCAAAAGCAAATTCCCCCAGTGAGAACAAGTGGAGAGCCTCCTCTAACAATATTTCTCTAACAATTTTCCATATTTCCCTCCCCTGGACTTCCCTCATATTCCCATTTTGTTTTATTTCCATATTATTCACCCTGCGTGTTGTCTCCCAGTTCCCCCCCCCCCATACATATACGTAATCTTACTGTTTGTTATATACAATTGCGTTTGTGTTTTCAAACCCTGCCAGTGAGTCCAATTCCTTATGTTGCTTCTTCATATATGCTGTAAATGGTTCCCATTCTCTTTTAAAGTCTTTGCTATCCCTTTCATGTAATTTATCTGTTAATTTTGCCAGTTCTGCATATTCCATAAGTTTCCCTTGCCATTGTTCTTTCGTTGGTATTTCTTCTGTCTTCCAAGCTTGTACTAATATAATTATTGCCACTGTTGTTAAAAATCAACTTTGGTCTTTGTGTTCCTTAGTGCTACATTAGTTTCTCCGGAAGAGATATGTTCCATTGTCTATCCCAAAATGCCCCTAGAGTTAAGTCAAGTCAATATTTCTAATCTTGATGCACAAAGACAAATCCGGCTCTTACCTCAATCACTCCTTCCGTGGCAAAGATGTTGGGCTTCATTTTCGCCAGGTACATCAGGCTCAAGTACAGGCTGGTGTCGGGCTTTGCCCGGTTCATTTTCAGCTGCTTCACGGCCCCGCACAACACCCCTTCAATGCGGTCGTCATTGCCTTCGGCTTCCGCAGCCTCGATCTCATCCAGCAAAACCGCTGGGGCCACTGCAAAGAGAGCCAGGCAGGAAATGAGTTCCTCAGAGCCCTCAGCCTATTGGCAGCTGTCATTTTTAAGCAAGCCAAATAAATGTTATACCAAAGCTCAAGGCAAATGACTTCTGAGGGGGGTTTGGAAAAAAAGGTAACACTCTTGATAAACTAAAGGTGGACAACTTTTTTTGGTGAGGGTGCCAAAATATTAAAGAGCAGGAGTCTTGCAGCATGGTTCATATTTGCCAACAGGACTTGAAATCTGCATCAGACCAACAAAGTCCATCATTTACCTTTGCATCAAAACATCTGTACCTGTGTTATAAGAATTTCAAGGTCATATATATATAAATATACATATTCATAACTGTATATATAAACCACATGTCTGAAACCCCATAGAAAAGGTCCTGAACAAATTGACCTCAAATATTTCTCTGCAAGGTCAAAGTGGGAAACCTCCCCATTGTCTCTTTCCTCCCAAATCCTGTCTTAAGGCCACATTCAAGATATGAACAGGGTGTGAGCCTGTGACCTAGATTCAGGAATTAAGTAGTTATAAAAATAAAAAGAGTGGCCAAAACCCAGATAATGCAATCAGGTAACTTGCCAGACAGGAGATATCAACAACACGCTGAGATTTCTGTTGTAGACCACCTTTCCTGTGATGTAGGTATGATGTATCTAGGGGGTGGTCTTGGGCTCCAGGGTGGGCAATTTAAAATCTCTATATAAGGGCGGGCACACCATTGTTCGGGGTCCCTCCTGCCTCCTGCGTGTGGTAGTGAGCACCCTGTTGCAACAGTTAATAAAATCAGGTTTACTAGCTGCTTTGCTTCTCAATATTCTCTGGTTGGTCTCTGTTATTTTCTCCTACTGATAGAGAACCTACAAAGGGACTCTGTATGGGCTCTTGGGTACCCCATAAGGGAAAAGGAGCAGGTTTTTTCCCCCTTATAACACATGCAAGTGATGTCTGTTGGACACAAGAAGAACCTGGTGGATCAGGCCAATGGTCCATCAAGTCCAGCATCCTGATCTCACAGTGGCCAACCAGATGTCTTTCTTGGAACCCCTCAAGCAGGATTCGATCACAAAAGCCCTCTCCCCTCCTGCGGTTTCCAGAAACTAGTATTCAGAGGCGTTTACTGCCTTCACTGGAGCAAAGGGTCTTGTAAGGGGGAAGGCTTATAGGGAACAGCCCCCGCCCATTAGGTCGAGTTCTTCGCAGAGCAGTAAGTCCAGCACAGGATCAGATTACAAGAGCCAGGAAACAGAAAGGGAGACCCAAGGCTCTGGCAGTCTCAGAGAGCCCCTGCTCCAAAGGAAGGGAGAGAGAGTGGTGGAAGAAGGGACCGGCAGACAGTCAGAAGGGAGGCCATTCCCCCCAACGCCTGAATTGAGGAGCAAGGGGCGGCGCTTTGGGGTTCCCAGGCTGTTATGTTGGGCGCGAAACAGAAAGCAGCCATTGCGAGATTCTGACTCAGACTGAGGCAGACATGATTTATGGACACTTTGCACTGTAAATAATATGCACCAATAAAAACATCTTAAAGATAAGCAGATGTGGAGGGTCGTTACTCAAGAGCAGCCACAACAACCCCTGACAGGTCTTTACCTTCAATAGGGACCACTGAGGGCTCCTTGATGGAAGGTGAAATGGCCCGTTTCTCAGCCACAGCTGCCTCTGCCAAGCGTCCCAAGGCACTGAGAGGGGGCGTTGAGGAGAGTTTTGGGCGCTTGGCAAGCCCGGAGGCGGCCTCCCGCTTCCGCTCAGAGGGCAACCCAGCCGAAGCCGGCTTGAGCAGCGTGACGGCTGCTTTCGATTCATTGGACTGGCCTTTTGAACCCAAGGCGATGAAATCTCCTGGAGGCGGGTGACCTAGGAGGAAAAAAAGAGAGCAGTTCACAGAAATGCAAAGTCAGGGAGAACACAGGAAGCTGCCTTATAGTGAGTCAGACCATTGGCTCAGGTAGCTGAGTATTGCTTACACTGACTGGCTGTGGCTGTCCGGGAGTCTTAGTGGACCACAAGCTTCACATGAGTCCACAGTGTGATGCAGCAGCAAAAAAAGCTTATGCTATTCTAGGCTGCAATGACAGAAGTCTAGAGTCCTGGTCAAGGGAAGTAATATTCCCTAGAAACTCTATTCTGCCTTGCTCAGACCACACCTGGAGCACTGTGTCCAGTTCTGGGCACCACAATTTAAGGAGGATGTTGACAAGCTGGAAGGTGTGCAGAGGAGGGCAACCAAGATGATATATATGATATATATGATAGCCATCTCCCAATATCTCAAGGGCTGTCCCATGAAAGATGGAGCAGACCTGCTCTGGAGGGTAGGACTCAAACTAGTGACTTGAAGTCACAAGAAAGGAGATTCCAGCTAAACATCTGACGGCGAGCGCTCCTTGACAGTGGTGCGGTCTCCCTCTGGAGGTTCTGGACTCTCCTCCCTTGGCGATTTCTAAGCAGAGGTTTATTGGCCATCTGCCATGGAGGCTTCAGCTGAGATTCCTGCATGGCAGGGGGCTGGACTGGATGACCCTGGGGGGTCCCTTCCACTTCTACAGTTCTGTGGTTCGCAGGAGGTTTCCAAGCAGAGGCTGGACGGCCACCTGCCAGGGACCGTCGAGCTGTTACTCCTGCGTTGCAGGGGGGTCAGCCTAGATGGCCTCTTGGGGTACCCCTCCCAGCTCTGCAGTTCTAGGATTCTACGTAATTCTTTTTTGGAGGGGGTGGAGAAGAGGTT
The DNA here is from genome assembly GCF_965207765.1 of Zootoca vivipara. Lineage (NCBI taxonomy): Eukaryota > Metazoa > Chordata > Lepidosauria > Squamata > Lacertidae > Zootoca > Zootoca vivipara. The sequence continues at coordinate 49,473,073 of NC_142596.1, forward strand.
TTTTTTTTTGTTTTTAAGGCGGAGCTGGCCTTCCCCCTGGGTCTCGTGCACGCGCTTCCCCACCCCCATTTACCCACCGGAGGGTTTGGCGACGGCGCTGGGGCGGCGCGCGGCCGCGGGCTTCGCGCGGTTCATCCCTGCGGAGCCCCCGCCCCACTCCCGTCCTCTCCGCTTTTTCCCTCACAGTCGAGGGGCCGGCAGGGAGGGGGTTAAAGGAGAGGAAAGCGGAAGCAGAAGAGCCGCGAGGTGCCCTTCCCAACCCGGAACAAAAATAAGGAGAGGGAGGGGAGTGAGCTCGTTTCCAGGCTCTCGGCTGCGTTTCTCTGGCGCCACCGCGCGGCCGGGAGGAGAAATTGCAGGCTTTCCCTCTCCTTTGCCGGAGTAGACCGCGGAGCGCTATCTAGACTAGGTTCGGGATCATTTCAAGTTAAGCGAGCGGAGGAAACCGTGTCGATGTGACAAAATAAAAAAATTCCTTCAGTAGCACCTTAAAGACCAACTAAGTTTTTATTTTGGTATGAGCTTTCGTGTGCATGCATACTTCTTCAGATACACACGTGTCGATGTGAGTCTTTCGCCACCTAGTGGCCGGCGGCGGGGTGGCGAGCAAGGGGAACTGCGACGACGGGGCTCCCGAGCGGTAGACTTATTATTGATATTTTTTTAATTTTTTAAAAAACAACCAACGATTTCCACCCGCACACCGCCACCATTGTAATCCATGGTCCAATGGCAATAGACAGGGCTAGCAAAGAGGGCAAAAGGGGTTATTGTTTTGTTCTTGTTTTTATTATGTATTTTGTGTTTTTACCTTGTATTTTTATGCCGTGATCTGCCCCAAGATCTACGGATGAAGGGCGGTATACAGATTTAATAAAAAAATAAAACAGTGGCCCGGCCCAGGATGCCTTGCCATTCTGTGCAAGGTAGCAGAACAGGCACAGATAAACGAAACTAATGGATGTCAGGCAAAACACTTCGAGACATTGATATTCTGAGGAAGGTGAGACAGGTGAGGAAGTGAAGGCTGGGATTTTTTTTCTGGCCTTGATAGCTGCTGGTGGTGGTGGTGGGATACCAGATGCAACCAGTGCTGGCTTACCCGATAGCAGGTGCCCAAAAGGGCACCCAAGAGAGTAAAATGTGTCAGTAGCAGTTCATAGCTCATAGAACCATAGAGTAATCTAGTCTGACCCCTGCAATGCACAAAAAAACATTGACGTAGTCATTGTGGGGGAAAATAGGAATTTTGTTTGATTTCCTTACGCCCCATATCCTTCCTCTATTTTTCTGTTCTCTTTTCATTATCCAAGGTGGCGGCGTCCTACTAATGTGAACTGAAAGAATGTGAGGAAATCAGATTCCCTGCCGTGTGTTGCATATCATACACCTGCATGTATGTTTCAGTGCATGTATAAGTTTTGTGCCGTTTCAAAAAACAAAATTTTGACGCTTTGCTATTTTGTTTTGAATTACATGTGGAATGTAGGCTATGAGTCTAATACCCCCAATTGTCACCTGAGGCCCTTCTCTGCGTGCTTTCTCAACGGGAAGTACAGAGCGCAGCAACACGAGAATGGGCTTTTCAGTGGTGGCTCCTTGCTTGCGGAATGCTCTCCCTGGGAGTTGTAGCCTGGCAACAAGTTCTCCATCTCTGCCCTAGAGATGTTGGCACCCAGAGCCAGCCATGCCTCCCTGACTCAGCCAAATACAACAGAGAGTGAAGGGGCAGCAGCCAGGCTCAATTCAGCCAGTTCTGTGGCCAATACAATAACTAGTGTTGATTGAGTTCCCTCAATTTATTTTAATTTTTATTCAGGACCACAGTAAATTGAGAAGAGAGTTAAGCTCTCCGCTGCCACCAGCTGTGATTCCAATTCTCCTTCCCCGCAACTTCCAGGTACCAGTGTTTGCATTCAAAGCAAGAATGGCAGAGCTGCATTTAACTTTGTATGGCCCAGGGAGAGGTTTGCTATCTCATGCGTTGCTCGAGAAGTGGCGAGGAGATTGTGCATCATTTCACTGGGGCCCTGAATTTCTGCTATAATACGCTTTGCAGGTTTGCCAATTTGGTTCTCTTTGAATATGCCCAGCAAGCATTCGTGAACGGAACTGAATCGCTTTCAGAAGTGGCACTCTTTGAAGTTTTGTTTTATTGAGTCTCAATCTGAGTACAGCCAGCCACAGAGAAATGGCAGATGCAAAGCCCCAAATGAACGGGTAAAAGCTGAACAATCTGAATACGCCACTCACTTTGTTTCTCGGCACTGCTGGCCTTTCCCAAATGGCCAGAAGCAAGGCAGGCAGCTCCCTGCTCTGCTCCGCTCACGAAACTGCAGGTAGGGGGAAGGAGGGATCGGTATAAAAAATAGTGCAACTGAGCATTCCCCCCCACAAGGGTACATTCTGAATCACTGCAGAGACATTCAAACAGGAGGCGGGTTCACAATCAGCCCAAATTCCCTCTTGGCGAAGAAAGCAGGTGTTGGGATGTGATGCAAGAGGTACAACCTCCGCAGCACTGGAAGAAGCAAACCTCACATAAGGCGGCAAAACCCCAAGGGGCCAGCCCTAAGTGAGGCTGTGGGTTAGGTCAACAAAGCCCAGTTCAGTTATAGCCGGAAGGCACCTTCAAGCAGAACCTGTGGACCATCAAAGAAAGTGGGGATATGACGAGGTGAAAACCCTCTGTTGACCTTTGTGGGTTTAAAGCAATGTTGGCAAAATAGGGCTTTGGCTTTCAATGTTTGTTTGAGAACAAGCTGCCTTGTGCTGCATACCAGAACTCCAGGCGAGTTCTCTTGGGCTCAGGTCCTGGAGGAATGGCGTTTTTACCGGCTCCTGCACAGAGACAAGAGGCCTAAACAGGCTAACCCCAAACATTTGGTTGGCCACAGTGACGATGCTGGATGGGGCCTGGGGCCTGATCCAGCTGGACACTTCTTATGAACCAGGAAATGTCCGGAATTGACGCTGAGCCTTGGGAGCACATTCGTACCACACATTTGCCACTGTAAACGGCCATTCCCCCCAAAGGATTCTGGGAGCTGTGGTTTGTTAAGGCTTCTGAGGGTTGTGAGGGGACCCCTATTCCTTTCCCAGAGTGGTTTGATGATCAATCCCTCTTCACAGGGAGCAGGTAGGTAGCCGTGTTGGTCTGGATCGAAGTAAAATAAAAAAATTCCTTCAGTAGCACCTTAAAGACCAACTAAGTTTTTATTTTGGTATGAGCTTTCGTGTGCATGCACACTTCTTCAGATACCTTCTTCACAGGGAATTCCTGTTTGCAGAATGCTCCCTCAGAACCCTGAACAAACTACAGCTCCCAGAATCCTTTGGGATAAGCCACCGCTGCGGTATCATAGCTTTAAACGCATGGCGTGAATGTGCCCCAAGAGAGGCACCCCAGGCTGCATGTGCCCAAGCTTTAGTGCCCTCTACGGAAACAAAAGGGTACTGTAGTGAACATCACCTGCCCCTCTCATTGGCGCAGAGGATGAAGGCTCAGGAACCTGTCCTCCTCCCTTCGCCTGGCTTGGAGGTGCTGCACTTTCTGCCCTTGCTCCACGTTCAGATCCTGCTCCCGGCAAAAGACAGCAGAGACCCTGGGCTTGTGTATCCTCTCCTCCCCACATCAGGACCCTGGAGGGTGGGGTTATGCCCCACAAACAGCGCAACTTGCTCAAGGAGAGCCTGGCAGGGGTCTCTGTGGCATCTTAGGAAGAAGAAGTCCTCCTCCCCCCCTCCTGCCCCCAGCCTTGCTATCACGGATCCTTTAAACCCGGGAAAACCAGGCACTGGGATTGGGACGTTTGGCATGCATTAGGTCCCTTCTCATGCAGTGGCAGAGACAGTGCGATGATACAGGATGTAGCAGCAGCAGCAGCAGCAGCAGCAGCAACACAGAGATCCAGGGCTACCTTTAGAAACACGCACAAAACTCACACACACAGATATACAGCTTAGGCGCTCTAACCCAGCGAAGGCGACGGAGGCATCTCCCTTTTCCGACGGGAGCAGCAAACACGGTCCAAAGCGCGGGATGGCTCGGTGGGGACGCCCAGCAGCGTGCAAGAGACCCTCGCCCCATCGAGGGCCGAGCTGAGACGGGGCTTCGTTTTTTGGCAAAAATGCAGTAAAAGCTGAAGCAGCAGGGAGTCTTTTTCCTGAGGAGACGCGAAGAAGAGAGCACGAGGCTCGGGGCCGCAGAGACCCTCCTAGGGGTGTGCGGCCCCCCATCTGGAGGGCCTGGACGGGCGACAGACCCGCCTGCTGGCAACAGTACATTCAGACGGCTGGGGGGGAGGGAACTGCCAGTCTCACATCCAGTGTATGCTGAATCCACGGCTGAGGTTGAGCTGGAGGTCACTCACAGTGAGAACCTAAGAAGGAAGTGAGATCAGTGATTAGCTGGAGCCTTTATTCCCTTCAATAGTTTGCGTTTCTAATAGTTATCCCTCCCACCCCCATTTTTCTATTGCAATTGTTTTTTTTTTTTTAAAAAAAGCGGCCAGTGGTAATCTAATAAATCACTGGCTTCAAGTTACAAGAAAGGAGATTCCGATTAAACATCAGGAAGAACTTTCTGAGAGTAACAGCTGTTCAACAGTGGTTTTTAAGCAGAGCTTGGGTGGCCATCTGTCAGGGATGCTTTAGCTGAGATTCCTGCATTGCAGGGGGTTGGACTCGAGGACCCTCAAGGGCCCACCCAACTCTACGATTCTATGATTCTAAGTGGAACCTGCAGGAAAATGTTGCAGTGTGGAGTGCTTCTGTTTAGGGTTACAGCCAACCATGTCCTATTCGACAACATTTCCCTCTCCCACAGACACACAACGTTGTGTGGGCAGCATGGTGTAGTGGTTAGAGTGTTGGACTAAGACCTGGGAGAGCAGGGCTCAAATCCCCACTTGGCCTTGTAGCCCCCTCAGTGACCTTGGGTCAGTCACTCATTCTCAGCCGAACCTGCTCCACAGGGCTGTTGTGAAAGTCAAATAAGGAAGAAAACTATGTATGAGGTCTAGGAGGGAAGTTGGGGTATAAATGTAAAATTAACTAAGAAACGTGCTCAGTCTTCATGGGACAGGCTTTTTTCCTCCCACCCAAAAAAACTGTCCTCTATTCTACTTCTGCAAAATTTGGGGTTCCCAAAACCTTGCTGATACCTCCCTCTTGGGGGTGGACGTTCTTGTTTGGGCTGTGTAAGGATTTATCCCTGGAGAACTGAGTTTGCTCTTAGTATATTAGAACTGCAAATAAAAAGATGGGGGTTTTTTATTTATTTATTTTTAAAAAAGAAAGCTAAAAACAGTACAGTGACCAAGTTAGAAAACAAAGGCAGTAGAATCATACGAGTTGCCCAGTTAAAAACAAGCAGTGATGGGCCTCTCTTGGGAGGGCTTGCCAGATTCTAGGTGCCAACACAGACAAGACCCTGCCTCTAGCACCCACTGGCTGCACATCCAAGCTGCCTGTCAAGTTACCTGGTTTGTCAGATAGGTAAAAGGCCTCTCCTTGCCATTGACAGTGACTGTCTTTGGCTCTTCCCGGACCCCGTAGACACTCAGCGCATCGACTGTGACGTACGTGGCTCCCGCATTGGAATGCAGGACAGTGGAAGTGAATGTGTTCTGGAAGGAAAAGACAAAAAAAGTGGGAACTCCCTGATCATAGCTGCCTCCCTGCTTAAGCAAACACACTCAACTCCTCTCTTCTCTTCCCTGCTGCTAATATTGGATTGCCTGTGCAGAGCCTCTGGGGCTGTTGGTAAAGGAAGAGAAGAAGTGATTGTCATCTGACGAGGCCACAGGAAAAGATCTGCTAGATTTGAAGCGGGAGCTCTAGGTCTGGGCATGCAGGGAGGGAGGGAGGATCGACTAGGGAAGCCCCTACCAGCCTCCCACCGAAAATGCAGGTGAGAACTTCTCAAGGTCGGTTGACATCAGCGGAAGAGAGATGGGAAGCAGGGCTCACTCTACTGGTTCTGCTGTGGTAGGCCAGGTCCTCACCCTAAGGCAGTGGTTTGCAAACTTTTTTCTCTGGACCACACTTTCAGAATAAAAAAATTGCTTGTGCCACATCTTTTTAGTGAGAAGAAATATATCAGAAAACACAATTAGGATTGTTTGCAGTATCACTTGCTGCTCTTGCTCTCATTTTTGAAAAGATATCTATCCATATTCTACAAAAATAAAAATAAAAATTGATACTACACTGAAATGTTTAAATTTTTTGTTGATTGTCATTGAATCTTCCTGCCACACTTGGCACCCTCTACTGCCACATCAGTGTGGTATGCCACAATTTGTGAGAACTACTGCCCTCAAGCATCACCTTCCCCCAGACTGCCTCAGGGGCAGAGATGAGAAGCGGGGCTCACTCTGCCTCCTTTGCTAAAAGCCCGGCTCCATCAGGCTCCTCCTGCCCCTATTGTGCAATGGTATAATAATAATAATAATAATAATAATAATAATAATAATAATAATAATTTATTATGTATACCCCGCCCATCTGGCCGGGTCTCCCCAGCCACTCTGGGCGGCTTCCAACAGAAGAATAAAACACAACAATCTATTAAACATTAAAACATTAAAAGCCTCCCTGAACAGGGCTGCCTTCAGATGTCTTCTAAAAGTCTGGTAGTTGTTTTCCTTTTTGACATCTGTTGGGAGGGCGTTCCACAGGGCAGGCGCCACCACCGAGAAGGCCCTCTGCCTAGTTCCCTGCAACTTGGCTTCTCGCAACAAGGGAACCACCAGAAGGCCCTCGGTGCTGGACCTCAGTGTCCGGGCAGAATGATGGAGGTGGAGACGCTCCTTCAGGTATACTGGACCGAGGCCATTTAGGGCTTTAAAGGTCAGCACCAACACTTTGAATTGTGCTCAGAAACGTACTGGGAGCCAATGTAGATCTTTCAAGACCGGTGTTATGTGGTCTCGGCAGCCGCTCCCAGTCACCAGTCTAGCTGCCGCATTCTGGATTAGTTGTAGTTTCCGAGTCACCTTCAAAGGTAGCCCCACGTAGAGCGCATTGCAGTAGTCCAAGCGGGAGATGTTTAATCCCTCTTCATCTTCCTTGTCACATTCCCCTCGTGTGCCATGCTTTTTTAGATCATAGACCAGTGGGAAGGGACTGTCTTGTTTCAATTTATTTCATGCAAGCTGTTCTGGGAGCCTTCCTTTTGCCGAAGAGCAGGGTAAAAAGGTTCTAAGTGAATAAATACAGTGGTACCTCGGGGTACAAACACTTCGGGTTACAGTGTAACTAACCACTTTAAGTAACTTGCTCGTCACACCACAGCAGGACAAAGGGGTTCTTCTTACCTGTGTGACATTGAACACGAAGTAAGAATAGTCGCCCTTGGCGAACGTGTCCAGGCTCTCGCCGTCATCCCAGTAAAGGTCTCCCCAGGCATTGGCGTTCTGCGACAGGGCCGCAATCAGGTGAAGAGCATTCCCACTGCCCACTGCTGTGCTGCCTCCGGGTTTCTGAGAGGGAAAGAGATCAGCGTGTGAAATCCAGATTCACTGAAAGCAGCCCCGACTAGGGCTGGGCGATGTCTGGTTTTCAACATGGTGACCAGCTATCCATCGTGATCTAGTGACACATCACGATGTCTGAAGTAACACTGAGAAAGTCTGAAAAGGGGGCTGGGATGGGGAGGGAGGGAGGGAGGAGCAACCAGGAGGAAGGGAAGGAAGCGGCCTGCTTGCTCAGGTGAAGGAGCTCCTGCAGCCCAGCCCCAGAGCCTTGGCAGAGGAAGCCTGTGAAGGTGTTGTGTCTGCCTGCCTTTGCATTTGCCTTCACCCGAGCAAGTGGGGCAGGCTGCCTCTTTCTGAGAGGGGAATAGGGGCCTCCTAACAACTCTCAGCACCCTTTAAAAAAACTACAGCTCCCAGAATTCTTTGGGGGAAACCGTGACTGTCTGAAATGGCACCAGAGCACTTTAAACGTACGGTGTGGATACTGCCTCAGTTCATAAATTCACAGCAACAAATGTCCAACACCTATTTGATAACAACATTTATACAGTGGTATGCAAGGCCTTCTTTCACTTTGATTTCACTGCACATCACACTAAACCGGTCTTTGTGTCTGTAATTATATTGTTCTAAATGAGCACGGGGTGTCAGTCTGGATCATACCCTGGGTTCCTTCCAGGCTGATCCTTCCTTAAGGGAAAGGTTTTGGCTGGCCAGTTAAGTACAGCGATTTAACACACCCAAAGGGGTTGCTCTGTTGCCATAGAGCAGGCATCCCCAAACTGCGGCCCTCCAGATGTTTTGGCCTACAACTCCCATGATCCCTAGCTAACAGGACCAGTGGTCAGGGATGATGGGAATTGTAGTCCAAAACATCTGGAGGGCTGAAGTTTGGGGATGCCTGCTGTAGAGACAAATGGCTGGGCCTTTTTGCCACCTCACCTGGCTGGACGCCACATCATCCTAGGATGGAGAACAAACCGAAAGGGACTGTGTATAGGAGGAGTGTGCAGTGGTGGAGCTTCATGCTCCGGCACCGGGGGCGGAGAGCAGGCGGGGCGGGGCTGGTGCGCATTCTGGGGGCAAGGCACTCTGCCCGTAGGGGCGGGACATGCGTTCTGGGGGCGGGGCACCCAGCGCGGACGGGGGGGACAGCCGCGATGACGCCCTCGGGATCGCGCTGCCCAGGGCAGGGCGCCCCTATCACCCCTCCCTTCCTACGCCCCTGTGTGTGTGTGTGTGTGTGTGTTGGGCTGATGCTGGAAGCTAGGGGCATGTCTTGCTCTGTGCATAAGGTAATATGCACAGAGCAGAACTGTGCATTTATGCACCAGCAGCATAATATGCACAAACAGAACAGAGTTCCTCAGGTCTCCAAGCGCCTCCCCCACTTCCCTCTCTTGCTCCTATGTGTATGGGAAGGCAAAATCAGCAGTTAACCACAGTTTGCCGTGCCGTCCAGAGCTAGGCCTGCGGTTCATCTTTGCTGTGGTTAAACAATGAGCTCCCGCAATCGTGGTTTGCCGTTGGCTTGTTTGAAAGGTAAATCACAACAAAGCCTGTCTTTGGCGATGGAGGTTATCCTGTAGCACTGCGGTGTGACCATGCAGGTGCCATTGGACCTCAGCTCCCATTAGCACCAGCCAGCATGGTCAGTGGGTAGAGGATGATGGGACTTGTAGTCCCACAATATTCGGAGGGCCAAGGGTTACCCACCCTCCCCCTTTTAAAAAGAGAAGTCACATGGTGGCAGGTGGAAGAGGATGGAAACTATCAGGCCTCACCTGGGTTGGCAGGATGGTCCCTTCCCGCACATGCACGTTGATGTGGTCCAGAGGTGCGGCCATCTTCAGGTTCTCCCCGCTGCTGTTCACTGAAGAGCCCTGCAGGGGGCAGCGAGAGGCTGAGCTGTCAGGTTCATGCCAAGCGGTCAGATTACAGCAGCCTCTACCAGCCTCCCAGCAACCCCAAACATCTGGAGGAGCATGGGTAGGCAAACTAAGGCCCGGTGGGGACCGGGACCAAATCCAGCCCAATCGCCTTCTCAATCCAGCCTGCGGATGGTCCAGGAATCAGCGTGTTTTTACATGAGCAGAATGTGTCCTTTTAGTTAAAATGCGCCTCTGGGTTATTTCAGGGGCATAGGAATTTCTTCATCCTCCCCCCCTGAAAAAAATATAGTCTGGCGCCCCACAAGGTCTGAGGGACAGTGGAGCAGCCCCCTGCTGAAAAGGTTTGCTGACCCCTGATCTGGAGGATGTCACATTGGGTCGGGGCTCTACGAGACACACGGCCACCTGTTTTGGGTCGCTGGTTTTGGTCTTCAGAGCCCTAGAAAATTTGACGCCACCTAATCTGAGGGAGATCCTACACTTCCATGAGCCTTGCCATGCATTTAGAGATCAGCATCGGAGACCCAGCCCGTTGGCCCACCAGCGAGAGCTGTTAGGCTGGCGGGAGCGAGGGACAGGGCTCTCACCACACCTTTGGAATTCCCCCTTTCCGGGGGGAGAGAGAAAGAGATGCCTCATCCTTGCTGCTTTCAAAAAGAAATAAAACCGTAGGCACATTTATTAAGATTGGCTGAACAGTGATGCACTTAAAAAAAAATTGTTAACTGCTGGTGGTCTTTGTGTCTGTAATTATAGTGGTACCTCTGGTTGTGAACGGGATCCGTTCCGGAGGTTTTAACTATTTGTATGTTTTAAATTATGGTTGCAATTTTTTTAGAGATAATTTTATCGTTTCATCTTTTTTGTAAACTGCGTTGAGGCATTTCCCCTACGATTGAGAGGTATATAGTTTTTATTAAATAAATAAATAAATAAATAAATAAATAAATAAATAAATAAATGGGAGACAAGATCTTCTGGGGTGTGAATGCTCTGAGCCCCAGCAGAGGAATAATTCCCAGTTTCCTTTCTTGGGGCAACAAAAATGACCCAAGCAGAGAAATTATGAGACCACCACGGCTGGTCTGACGGGCCGCACGCTCTTACCGTGTAGTAGTCATACCACAAGCCTCGGGGAAAGTAGCCAATCACCGAATTCACGCCAGGCTCCAGCACGGGAGTCAGAAGCAGGCCCCGCCCCCAGAGGAACTGCCTGTCAATGGAGTAAGTGGCCACATCCTTCGGGAACCTAGGAGGGAGAACAAGCCGCCACAAATGCCGTCAACCAAGGCCACAATCACACCACACATTAAAAACACCACGAGTCCCCTTTAAAAAGCTATGGCTTCCCATAAAGCATAATGGTTGCGTAATGGTTGGAATGTTGGACTAGGGCCTGGGAGAGCAGGGTTCGAATCCCCATGCATCCATGAAGCTCCCTGGGTGACCTTGGAGCCAGTCACCATCTCATCGCCTAACCTACCTCACAGGCTTGCTGTGAAACAGGGAGGAGGAGAACCACATAAACCACCTTGAGATCCTTGGAATATAAAGGTGGTATATAAATATAATAAATACAATAAACAAATAAATAAAATTATTTGTTTAAGGGTGCTGAGAGTTGTTAGGAGTCCCTTATTACCATTCATTCAGTTTATATACCGTCCTTTATCAAAAGATCTTAATGTACAATGTTAAAAACACATTACAGAACATCAATGATACAAACGTTTTAAAAAATGAATAAATAGCATACTGACAAGACAGCCTAAAAACAAATTAAAAGCATACTGACACGACAGCCTAATAATAAAACAGCCATTATAATAAACTGTACCCTCCCCCACATTTTCCCAGGCCATAGATTATTTAATAGCCGTAGGCCCGGGTAAAGAGGAATGTTTTTGCCTGGCACCTAAAGACATGCAATGATGGCAACTCCAAGAGGTGCAGTTCCCAGTTTCCTGGGGAGACAAATGGGAGTGTCAAACCACAATGGGAATCGAGGTTCTGAGAAGGGAACAGGGGCTCCTAACAACTCACAGCACCCTTAGCAAACTACAACTCCCAGAACTCTTTGTGGGAGAAGCCATTGCTTTTTAAAAGCAGCAGCACAGAGCTTTAAATGTGTGGCGTGAATGTGGCTTGGGTGTCCCAAGTAGAAAGTTCCCCCGCCTCTGGTTTAATGGGTTCCTTATTCTGTTAGGGTCCTTGAACTTCCTGTGGATACCCCCACCCCCACCCCCTGGGAAGAGGGCTTTGGCAAGGCAAGGGAGAGAGCTGTTCTGTTCTCTTGGCCCTGAACCATGCCCGCTTGCGAGCCCCCCAGAAACGGGCATGATTCCTTACTCGAAGAAGAGAGGCCGGGCCACAGTGTCCCCTTGCAGGTGAGCCCGGTGGAAGAGAGAGTAGAGGTACGGCAGGAGGGCATAGCGGACCTCTAGCGCTGCCTTCATGGCAGTTCGGGCGGCAGGGCTGAACGCGGTGGGATCTTGGGCCTGAAGAGGGTGGAAAACAAGAACAGGCAAATTGGCTTAAATGGGGGCATGCAGAAGAACCAGGGCAAAGGAGGCAGTGTGGCGTAGGGGTTAGAGTCCTTGCCTAGGACCTGGGAGACCAGGGTTCCAATCTCCACTCGGCCATGAAACTCACTGGGTTTGCCCTTGGAGGTCGGTCACTGCCTTTTATCCTAACCTACATCACAAGGTCGTTGTGGGGATTAAATGAGTGGGAAAACCAGGTGCGCCAGCTTGAGCTCCTTGGAGAAAAGCGGGGGGGGGGGGTTATAAATGCAACAAACAAACAAACAAAAATGGTCCCGATTGTGCAGAAACTTGAACTTTAAAATAAATAAATACTGTATGTTTACATTGTTGCCACCTGCCCTGGGATCTTATGGTGAAGGGCAGGTAAGAAATCAAATAAATAAGAAAACAAACCCAACAATGATGGGAAGCTGAATTCAGAGCCTTCTTTGCCCTGCTCTGAGTTCCTATCTGAGGATCGATTCAGATATCATGTTTTGCATCCAAACTCTTTGAAAGAAGGAGCAAAATAATGTCAACGGCATAAAACAAACTGGGTGATTTGGTTACCGGCACTCAAAAGAGGCTCCCTGTTGTATCTCTGCATGAGCTCACGGCTTCCCAATCGGGAGGCAGACTCAGAGCAGAGACTCATGCAGAGTGGCAGCCCTTACTGTCTTACCCGAAAACAAATCATGTTGCATGTTAGCAAAGTGTGCCTCCAATTCTGGTTCTGAAGAATTTTTATGAACAGAAACAAGAGAAGCAATAAGTTTTATCTCAAAGAGTGTGCAGGACGAGGGATGCAGTAGCTGACCGGAAGTTTGAGAAACACTTAACGCGAGTCCCCGTCCTGCCCCCAGCAGCTTCACCTTCACGTCCTGGGTGTTGTGGTTTCGTGCAAAGGGGTAGAAGGCTCCCAACTGCATCCAGCGAGTGCAAAGCTCCTCTGTGGTGGAGCCCGAGAAGCCGCAGATGTCTGCCCCGACCAATGGGATCCCAAAGAGGCTGAAGCTGAGCACCCCTGAGGATTCAGGCAGGGGGGGAAAGGAGTTAATAGTGGCCAGGTGACGACTGACATTAATGCCTGGCTGACTTCCGGATTAGATTACCACAATGCATTGTTTATGGGGCTGGCCTTGGAAACAGTCCGAAACCCCCCACTGGTACAGAATGCGGCCACCTGCCTATGGACACTATGCCTGCTTTTAAACTTCACTGACTTCTAGTTTTCCCCCAGGTCCAATTGAAGGTGCACGGTTAAACAGGTCTGGAGGGAACCGGAGCCAGGAGTAGGTCCGTAAAAAACACACACACCAAACAGTGCAGGCCTAGCAATTCTTCCCAGTAGGTCTTGACCCAAAGAGGCAGTGGTGAGGGCTGAAGGTCCCCGTCTACCCACCGCTGCCTAAATCTCCTCCTCCGCAGGGTTTCCCCCAAGCAATCTGAGACTGTGTTAGCATGCAGACATTCTTTCCTCTGCTCTTTTCATTTCTCTGCATGTTCTGGGAGACCGGGGGGAGGGGAGCTGGTTGCAGCAGGAGGATGAGACTCGCTGGCTTCTTCAGCGGCCTGCCTCTTCTCTGCCTCCTGGGCCCCCTCCTCTCCTGCCTCTGAGTCTGGACTGCTCTCTGCCCCAGCCTCTTCCTGCTCACTAAACCCTGTTGCCTCTTCCAGCTTCTGACACCTCCTCCTCCCAGTCTGCTCCTTCTTCTCTCTCTGACCACTCATCACCATCCCACCACCACTCCCCTGGCTTGGCAAACAGGTACGACCTTCTTCCCCTGGGGTTCCCTTGGCGGTTCCCCAGCTGCTGCCTCCCACCATTCCTCTGTGCCCAGCCAGTCCATGACAGCATCCAACTAAGTCCTACCCAGAGTGGACCCACTGTCACACTCACATCCCTGCTTGTGGGCTCCCCATTGGGGCATCTGGCTGTGAGAATGGATGCTGGACTAGATGGGTCGGCTTAGTCGCCGGCATCTCCAAGCAGGGCTGGGAATACCTCCCTTCCTAAAACCCTGAAGTGCCACTGCCAACAAGGGTGGGCAAAGCTACACTGTATGGACCAACCAACTTCCCATGTTCTTATGTCCACCTGCCCTGGAAGGTCCTCTCCTGCCTTGGGCACTGCTGCTGATCTCTGAATCACAGCACATAGTTAAACTGTGGAACTCCCTCCCACAAGACGCAGTGATGGCCACTAACTTGGATGGCTTTAAAATACAATCAGAAAGATCGCTATCCGTGGCTACAATGGCTGTGCTCTGCTTCCACCATCAGAGACAGTGATGCTTATGGAAATTGGTGGCTGGAACCTGCAGGAGAGGAGAGTACTGCTGCAATCGGGTGCTGCTTGTGGAGCTTCTTGAAGGCATCTAGCTGGCCACTGTGAGAATTGCGGGATGTAACATCACTGTAGCAGTCAAGTACAACATTTCCTGTTTGCCCAGAGTGGACACACAGGGGGATGCTACTCCAGCCAGGAGGACTTCCTGGCACACCTGTCTGGAGCATCCTCCCCCTGCGTGTGACCCTGGCATGACCCTGGGAGACCCCATAAAGGGCTGGTCACGCAGCCAACTTTCTCTTGATGCCCTTCTCTCTCTTGACTCTTCCTGATGCTCTTTGGGATGAATGCACACTCTCTTCTGTAACTACAAGCCAAAGGCTGCCTTCAGGATCCTACTGTGAACTGAATGTAAGTAAACTTCTTATTACTTTTAAGAGAAGACTGTTGTGTCTTTATTGTTTTTAAGAGGGAATAAAGGGGAATTTACCAGGAACAATCCAATCTGGACAAGCCGGACCGGATTGCTTAACTCAAGAGATTCAAACGAATCTACCAACTAGCTTCCTGCTATATACAGGGAATGTGCACTGCAACCAGCTCACTAGCGTGAGTGAGGAATGTTTAATCAATATATCCTCTCCTACTATCCACAACATTCCCACAAGAATAGGGTGCTGGACAAGATGGGCCATGGGCCTGATCCAACAGCCAGGCTCTCCGTGCGTCTTTCTGAAGAGCTGTGTCCGCAGCTGGAAAAGAAAACCATTTGCACCTACCTGGGATGGAGCAGACCATGTCCTTCCACTCGCTCCTGTTGTCACCAAGCCAGTGCCCTGAATACCTGCCCTGGCTGGGGAAGGAGGAGCGGGAGATGACAAAAGGCCGCTTCCCTCGGATCTTGACTAGCGCGCTGAAAGGGAGGAGGGGAGAAAAAGGTGACTTGCAAAAAAAGTCTGCTTGTAAGCCGAGAGCACGGGAAGGAATGCCAGCTAGCTTTGGCCCCGGAAACTGCATGTCTTGTCACTGATGCTCTCATGCCCCAGACAAACCCATCCACCAAGGCGATGGGAGCTTACCTAGCAGTAGCCTTGGCTTCCATCAGCCCATAGAGGTTATGGAGATTGTAGTGCACAGATGCGTTCTGCCTGGAGGAGGCACAGATGGTCTTGGCGGAAAGGGAATTTCCCAGTACGGCTGGTGGAGAAAGAGAACGGCTGGTTAGAGGAAGTACAACAAATTGCGTGTACTTGGCAAACAGGTACGAGCTCCTGTCTGGGGTGGTTGACCCATGGAGACCATTTCTCTTTCTCTCTCTCTCCCTGTTGCACGCAAACACAGAGGCAGTCACTCAAGAAGGCTATTGTAGGATCATGGGCATGTACAGCAGGAACTAAAGCATCTCCTCTCTTACCGGGCACGTATGGGGGTTTATCTAGCTCTTCCTGGGAACAGCCTGCGAGGGAGCCATCCACAAAGTTCGATGGTTCGTTCATGTCCTAAAGCAGAGAGATTGGGGCGGATCAAAATGGCCCACTTCGCACACTGCCCACAGAAATTTAAGCTTTCCGCAAGCACAGGTGAGCTGCAGACCATGGGACTTGCCCTGAAGCCAATATGAGCATGTTAAACACAACATTTTTTCATGTTTCAAAGGCACAGATGTCTGTGTTTGTTCAGTGTGAATGTAGCCTTAAGGTTATGGCCTGACCATAGGTTGCGAAGCAGTGATGGGTGTCCCCCCCCAGCTCCTCAAACAGGTTTGGGTCAGAAATAAGCCATGCTATTCCCCATCCCATCTGCAAAAGTGCAAAACAACTCGGCTTGTTTTTGAGCCAGTCTGAATTTGGACTGGAGGCCACCAGCAGCAGCTCTGACCCCCAAGCCTCCCTCCCTCATCTTCCCATAAGCCTCCTTGCCTGCCCCTGCCCCTCCTCCTCCCCCTTCCTCCCCACCCACTCACCCACCCTCCAAACCCCTTTTTCCTGCCCCACACTCCCGGCTACAGCTGCTGACACTCTTAATTTGGGGGAAAACAGGAGCAGGGAAGAGAAAGAGGTCTCTTACAACCTCCCTCTGGTGCCGCATCCAAGAAGGAGGCCACAGGGGAACTATTGAAATGCCCCTTGGGAGAAACTACATTTACCAGGATCAACTTAGGGGCACATTTATTGTGTTTCCATCCTACTTTTTTCTCCAAGGAGCTCAATGTGGCACACACGGTTCTTTCCCCCTTCCTCATTTAATCCACATAACAACCCTTTGAGGTAGGTTAGCCCGAGAGGCAGTGATGGGCCTGCAAGGTCACCCTATGAGCCTCATGGCCAATTGGGGATTCGAACCCCGGTCTCCCAGGTTCTAGTCTGACACGGTAACCACTAAGCCACACTGCCGCTAGGAAGCTGCCTTATACCAAGCTCATCCAGCTTAGGGCTACTGGCAGTGGCTCTCCAAGAGATTGAACCTGGGACCTTCTACGTGCAAGGCAGCTGCTCGGCCAATAAGCTATGGTCCTTCCCCCAGGCTGGCACCTGGTCTGCTGTTTAACAGCACCCCTGGCACTGGGCTTTAATGTTTAGCTCCCACACTGGGTCAGAGGAGTGGTTAGAGTGACAGACTACGACCTGGGAGACCAGGGTTCAAATCCCCACTCAGATATAAGGCTCACTGCATGGTCATGAGCCAGTCTCTGCCTCTCAACCTAATCTACCTCGCAGGAGATGCCACAAGGAGTGGCGGAAACCACGTACCACACCTTGAGCTCCTGGGAGACAGAGGTGGGACAAAAATGCAATAAATAAATAAAATGGGTGGCATCAGGTACACCAAGTGCTTTTGGCACTGCATTGCAGGGGGTTGGACTTATAGGGACAGAACCACCTAAAATGTATAGAAACTTATTCATGTATGTTACTACAGTGGCTAGAATGTCACTCGCCCCAAAATGGAAAGAAGCAGAAGTCCCAGCAAAGGAAGAATGGATACAAAAACCTAAGGAATACGCAGAAATGGAAAAACTTACCGGAAGAATAAGAAATCAAGATAACAAACTTTTTTAAATAAAAGAATGGAAATGATTTATTGAATATTTACAGATAAATTGTAAACAGATAAGATCATTGGCAGGATTATTGTATTAACCTGCAGTCTGATAAGAGTTTATTTTTAAAGTAGATGAATAAATGAGCAGATTAAGTAAATTTGGATCTGCAGAGGATATTAAAAATGAATTTAAGGAACAGCAGAAAGAGGGGGAAGGAAATCAAGTTTTGAAATGTTAAAATGATTGTAAAATTAGTGAAATGTATAAACTTGAAAAAGTATAAATAAAATTTGAAAAACTGGGGGGGGGAGTCTAGATGACCCTTGGGGTGACTTCCAACTGTACAGTTCTGTGATTCTGATACTCCAAATCTAATACTCATCATCTCCCCTTTTCAGTGCCCACTCAACTGTTGCAACTTTTCTGTTTAGAAACCGGAAAAGATTGAGGAAGGAACTTACAATCCAAAGGCCATCAAAGGGGACGAGGGAGTGGAATCTCTCCAGGTTTTCCAGCCACCACTGGTGAGTGTTTAGGTTAGAGAAGTCGGGGAAAGCGGTGAGGCCGGGCCAGACCTAGGGGATGGGGAGGACAACAGCACAAATCTGATGGATAAAATTCAGGCAGAGTTGAACCCAATTCAATTGAACCCAATCAGATGCAATAGGTTAGTGCCTTATCCAGCCCACCAGACTAACCCTTATTTCTTTTTTGAATTCATGTTTACCATCTAACCTAGTAGTTGCTACCACCCCTTTGGTTCCATAAAAGTATCCCCAGTGAAAATACCCTATACTGAGAATAGCGCTTTGCACAACACACTAAGGAAGATAACACAATAAAATTCAAAACAGTAACAGTAAGTTGCACATTTCTTCAAAATCTAGTTTAAACTACTGTATTTAGTTTAATTAATTCAACAAAACTGTTGAACTCAACCCAGCGATACCAGCTTTCCAAAGTCTGAGGCTTCATCCATACTTGCATTTGTGCCATCTTTCTAGGCACACATCCAGGATTTCCCAGCAGCTGCGGTTTTTGTGTGTGTGTGTGTTCCAGTGCTTTCCCCAGGAAAGCCAACGCTTTACTGCTAAATCAGAGCAAATGGCAATCAGGTTTTCCGCAGTTGGCCATTTGCTCCAATTCAGCAATAAAATGCAGGTTTTCCCAGGGAAAACACCAGGACAAAAAATTAATGGAGAACTTCTGAAACAACAATGACATATTAGCTCCACTCAAGGCATGATGGAAGCATTGGCTGGGAAAAGACATAACATTTTACAACGACAGGAAGGAACACCATGGACAGAATTAATTGTCACACACAGGAGGAATAAGGATATAGTTTGAATGCTTCACGTATAAGTTTATAAATCATTTAATGTGTCAAGAGGAATGGATGTTATTAATATTGCAGTTGTTTTTATAAGGGATGGTTATTTTGAATGGGATGTAATTGAGAGGAATAAGATCTTGGAACGCAGAAACAAAGTAAATCATCAAACCATAAATTCTAGCATGCGGGAGGCCACCTAAATTATATAATTTGGCATGTGAATGATTGGGATTAATAACTGTATTGTTATTTGGCATTGATATAATGAGGCTACCATTGGATTATTGTAATTGAAAATTAATAAATATTGACAAAAATAAAATAAAACTAAACCACTTCTGGCCACATGACCTGGAAGCTATACGCCGGCTCCCTCGGCCAATAATGCGAGATGAGCGCGCAACCCCAGAGTCGGTCACGACTGGACCTAATGGTCAGGGGTCCCTTTACCTTTTAAACCGCTTGGACACAGAACAGGAAATCCCAATCCTGTGCCAAGAAACCCACGTGTGGATGAGCCCTTATAGTCTATTATTATTATTATTATTATTATTATTATTATTATTATTATTATTATTCCACCCTTCATCTGAAGATCTCAGGGCAGTTCAGTAAATCAACATACAGGACAGAAGCACAAAATAAATAGTTAAAACAAAAACAAAACAACCCCCCCAAACACACATTTAAAAGGCTGTAGAATATTAATCAGGCAAAGGCTTGGTTGAAGAGATGTATAATGAAGGCGCCTGACAAGCTTTCCTGGAGAGAGCATTCCACAAATGAGGAGCAGCTGCATAAAAGGCCATTCTCATGCTGCCACCTTCCAGACACATCATGGCCCCCTGCTGCCCCCTTGCCTCTTGGCACCCCCAGGTAATTCCCACCTCCTTTGGGAACCACCAATCAAGCCTGACAAAGAGCTCCAGAGCTGAAAGCTTGCCTAATATTTTGTAACATTTTGCTCTGATGTGGATTCCACACACACCCCTTATGGGCCGTTTGCTTTTTGTACAACTTTTAGAGGAGGTTTGTTTGTTCCTGTATTAAAAATTTAAGGGGCAAAACGCCACCCTGCTCCTTCGCTCTCACCTTCCCGATCAGAGGTTTTCCTTGGGTGCTGTTGATGAATATTCCACGCTTCAAGCCTTCATCGTAAGGCCAGTAAGAGCCTGGAGGTTGGGTGCTGCTGATTCCTGGGTCCTGGGGGGAAAGCAAAAGGTGGTCAAGTAGGCTGGGATCCAGACAGCAGTGAAACCAGCCTCCTGCACCAAATGGATCTTTGGCTACCTGCTTAAAGAAAGGCAAAAAACTCAAATGTTCTACCGGGCTAGAGCAGTGGTTCCCCAACTTTTCCAGGCTACTGTCTCCTTGTTTCCATAATGTCACCACCCCCCTCATTGTCCCTGCAACTGTATGGCAGGCAGGTGGAAGAGCTCTATAGCATGGGAGGAACACACATATCACTATATAAAAGGCCATTTGTAGGGAGAACAGGGACCTTTGCTGAAAAGTACTTATGAGCAAACAGGATTTTGTCCATGGATGAAGGGCAATGCAAGTTTTTATGGGGAACAGAATGTTATATTTAATGCCACTTGGAACCGCTTTTTCCATTCTCCTTTTAGATTGCATTGTGCCTCCATGGCTAAATAAATAAAATACTGTACACAGGATTTTGGAAATGCAAAGCTCTAAATAAAAGGGGTCCCAACATAGCAGCAGCCTTTGATGAAAGCTACACCGGAGCGACAGGACGTTACTTACCTTGCTTGAAAAAATTAAAGCTTATCTTGGAATTGCGCATTTATATTACTGGGGTAAGAAAGAAGTGAGAAGAGCACAGAGAGGTTACCAGAATCATCACGTAGTGCTGCCCATGTTTGTGAAGGTCTTCCACCAACTGGGGGAGAGTGCCAAACTTCTGGGAGTCGATGGTGAAGTCTCGATAGCCATCCATGTAGTCAATATCATTCCACTGGGCAGCCTGCAAAAAGAAAGCATAGATATCATAGAATTGTAGAGTTGGAAGAGAATCTGAGGATCATCTAGTCCAACCTAGGAATATGCAGCTGGCCCTGCAGGGATTGGACCTAGGACACTGGCATTATCAGCACCATGCTCTACTCAACTGAGCTACCTTAGTTGAGCTGAAAGAAAGAAAGAAAGAAAGAAAGAAAGAAAGAAAGAAAGAAAGAAAGAAAGAAAGAAAAGGGTTAGAGAGTGTTGGGCCAGAACTGCAGAAAGCTACTAACAGTTCAATCCTATCCATGTCCACTCAGAAGTAAGTCCTATTAAATTCAGTCCTTTTAAATTATCCAATCCACTCAGTCCTATTAAATTAACTTACTATCAAAGTAAGTTAAATTAGGATTGCAGCCTTAGCTATTAAAACACACTGGGCGACCTTAGGCAATTCACTTTCAACCTAACCTACTTCACAAGGTCATTGTGAGGCTAAAGCAGAAGGGAGGGGGGTGTATACTGTCCTAAGAATATAAGATGAACCTGCTGGAGCAGCTTACTGGCCGACCTAGTCCAGCATCCTGTTCTCAACAGTGACCAACCAGATGCCTGTGGGGAAACCCACAAGCAGGATCCAAGCCCAAGAGCCTCTTCTCTCCTGTGGTTCCTACCAACTGGCATTCGAAAGCATTGACAATCATTGGCCTACATTGACCGTCAACGGCTCTCTAGGATTTCAGACAGGAGTCTTAACCAAGCCCTACTTGGGAGATGCAGGATTTGAACCTGAGACCCTTTGCATGGAAAATACCATGTGCCTCAGCCCTTAACCTAAATCTGCAAGCTTCTCATTCTGGAGGGTCCTTGTTGATGTTTACCTGCGGGATCTGAAAATTCCTCATGGCCTTGACGGTCTCCCAGGTCTCGTTGCTTGTTCCATAGCCCCAGCGGCAGAGATGGAAGCCCAGTCCCCAAAAGGGAGGCATGGCTGGGAAACCTAAAACGAAAATCAGGAAAGCGTTAGGTGTGCCACCTCCTCTGCCCCAGAGCCACGGTCTTCTTCCTCCTGTGCCTTTTGACTTGTCCAGGTCGGAGTTTACTGTGTATTTGCAGTTGTTTGCATTCCGATTTAATCCACGTAGTCCAGTCTTGGGTCCCCTAGATGTGGGTGGCCTACAACTCCCATCATCCGCAGCCAGCTTAGCCTGGTGGGCAAGCATGAGGGGAGTTGTAGTCCACCCATGATGGATGAACACTGTTGTAGTCCACATGGCAAGAACCTCAAACAACACCAATCAGTATGATTCAGGTTTACCCAGTGCGGGGATAATCCAATACGTTGGGGGAAACTGAGCTCTGAATCATCACTGCACTTGGGGTCGTAGATGACTTGTTTCTGTGTTTTGGAGTGGGTGGATCGACTGTCACCTTCTTCTACTCCCCTTTCCACGCCCACTGCTTCCTCAACGCTCTCTCTCGTTTCTTTTTGTAACTATTTCCGGTATGCATGTGCCACTGACCATCCGGAAGTCACCCCACTTTATCAGTCGTTCTGCCATGCTTCCCCAGTATTACAGCATTGTTTCCACCTGGAGGGGGCGCTCTTGCATTATAGAATAATGAAAGCAGGGCAAAGAGAACCCGGGACATTTGTCATGTGAAAAATTGCAGGAGTTCAGCAGGAAGCTGTGGGATTGGAAACGAAGCAGGGTGCCTGCACCCAGAGGTTTGCATACTATCAAGAGCACAAAGCACAATAAACAAAGGGGCGTTTGGAGTAGCCTATAGATACTCACCAATCACCTGCTGGTACTGCTGGACCACCAAATTGGGGTCCGGGCCTAGGAAGATGTAGAAATCCAGAATGCCTCCAATGGGTCTCCAGGTGAGGGCAGGTGCGGGCTGAAGCACCACCTCTAGGCGACAAACAGGAGAGAGGAAGACTTAGGGTTTGTCCACAGTTCTGTTTGTGTGGTTTTCTATCTGCCCCGCTGCTTTCTCTGGGAAAACCAGTGCTGAATCAGAGCAAACATCAATCCGCAGAAAACCTAATTGACGTTTGTTCCAATTCAGCAGTAAAGAGTGTGTTTTCCCCAGGGAAAGTGGTGGGACAAGCGAAAGTGTGCTCTGTACACTGCGACTTTTCATTTGTTATTTGTCCTGTTTGATTATTTCTTTTGCTTTAAAAAAACAAAACAAAACAAAACCCGTTTAAAAGAATTTCAGTATTGCTGGGCACCGTGTACAGCTTTGACAGAAAGGTGATGCATAAATATTTAAGCAAATGAATGAATGAATAAAAAGAAGTGTTGAATTCAAATGGGCAGATCGTTGGGCAGAAGGAAGCTGGGAGAAATCCACAAAAATGGGGAGAATAGAGAAGATCTGTACTTTGTATCCAACAGAAACCTTCTTTACTGTAACTGATATTTCAATTTATGGCTTTCAATATCCTTAAACCCTCCAGATCTTTTAAAGGCATTTAAAATAATAATAATAATAATAATAATAATGCCGGAAATTGCTAATCAATTGCTGGAGGTATAAAGGACTGTCAGACTTCGAAAGACTGGCATCACTGGATCAAGTACATCAATTCTGTTGAATTTTTAAATTGGCCTTTCAATAACTGTGCAATTAAGTGTTACTGTTTGAATTTTATTATGTTGTTATCTTCCTTAGTGAGTTGTGCAAACCACTATAATGAAGGGAGGCACTGGGGATGACATTATGGATCCAAGCTGGCAGTGGCCCAAAAAAGTTTGGGAGCCACTCCACTAGTTCTTAAGAGCCCTCGGGGACACACCAAGGTCCCTCTTCTCCCTTACTCTTCATGGCTTTCCCGACACGATCTGTGCGTTGGAAGTGCTTGGCCAAAAGGGGAGGGTTGCTTGGGTGCCTCTAGCCCTCTCAGCTGATGCAGGCCACCTGCCTCTCCCTCTCTTTTTCTACCAACCACTCTGCGGTCTCCAGGCAGTCAAAGGGCCAAGCCCCTCGGAGAGAAGGTCAGAGACAACAGACAGCCAAGGAGGGTTGAGAAGCAGCTGGCTGTGAAGGCAAGGAGCCAGCAGCTGCAAGATGCGGTTAAACCGCCCAGCGGTTGCTAAAGAGCCTGCCTCATGGCAGGAAACAGATGGCTCTTGCCTCCGTAAAAAGCCCCTGCTGCACCTCCAAAGCTCCATTTTCCTCCGTTTCTTCTAAAGCAGTGACTTGGATTGGCTTTCCGCACATCTAAAGTCCATCTGATTACCTGAAAAGCATGTGTCACCCATTTTTTTTAAAAAAAATACAAACAAACCCCTGAAGACAAACCCACTTTTGACCACCCTCTGACTAGTTATTCAAAAGAAATGAGCTTACAAACATTTTCCTCTTTGCTTCCAGTGAAGAGCCTGAAACTCCCTGATTTTCTTTATTCATCACCTTCAATCAGATCCACACGAGGCAATGCTCAGAACATTCAGATTGGTTTAAATATCTAAATTATTTCACCCCAAAAGGTGCCAAGGGGACACGTACCCATTGCGTTGCTGTTCATGAGGAATACGCCATGGGAAGCTCCGTCTTTCTCCATGGCAAGGTAAAAGGGGTGGACGCCATAGAGATTGTAGGACTCCTGAAAACGAAAAGAAGTCAAGACTCATTTTCAGCCAGTACGTCATAAGAACGCAAGGAGAGCCCTGCTGGACTGGGGCCAACGGCCCATTCAGTCAAGCATCCTGTTCTCACAGTGGCTGACCAGATGCCTCCTTGTGGGAAACTTGCAAGCAAAACCCAAGCCCAAGAGCCCTCTCCCCTCCTGTGGGGCTCAGGGTCCTGCTTGCAGATAGCCCAATAGATGCATCTGGTTGGCCACTGTGAGAACAGGATGCTGGACTAGATGGGCCATTGGCCTGATCCAACAGGCTCTTCTTGGGTTTAGAGAGGCAGCCAGACATGATAGTTCAGCATCCTGCTTCCCACAGTGGCCAACTGGATGCCTCCAGGAACTCCACAAGGAGGAGATGGAGGGCAATCATTGGATGGACCTCCCTGGGTTTGCCTGGTCACAAAGCCATCTAACCTGATGGCCATTGAGTGTGGCAGAAAGTTCCACAAGTTAACTATATGTATGGAGCAGAATCTTCTTGCCTCTTCCCTCTGGGTCACATTTATGGAGGAGTGAGGATTCTGCCAGGTGTCGGTGATTACAAACATTGGACCTCGTGGGAACATTGGCTCATGGGGCAAACAGCCGCTTTGGGCAAGGAGGGAATTTTAAATAGGAAGGCAGCCTGAAGGGGGTAAGGTTAACCCCTCTAACACAACCGAGGTCCTGAAATGAATTGGGGACTCAGCAGTTGTTATTAATCAACTTTTATATATTTTATATACATATATATATATATATATATATATATATATATATATATATATATATATATACATATATATATATATATATATATACACACATATACATAAAGCATTGGGGAATCTGATCCACCTTTGGCCATTCAAACATGTAAGGAAACAGGGGGAAAAGAAGAGAGAACATTTGACTAGGGAGGGGGCAATAAACCTACAGCATGACTGAAAATAGTTAAGACCCCCCAATCTTGCATAAAAGGTACCGTAGGGGGGACATCTCGGGCCCAGAAGGTCAGGGTGTTCCACTCCAGACTATGCAAGAAGTTGCTTCGATGTTCTCCCAGTCCATAAATGAATGTGGATGGAAGGACTGTAGAAATCTGCAGAAACTGATCAGCAAAGAACAAAGGAGCCACTGTTGTGTTCAACCTAAATAAGGGAGGGGACGAGATGTTAGGAAGGACAGGTGATAAGAAAAAGGCTGCTTACCTATGTTTCCCCTTGCCAAAAGTGTTTCTAGTCCTCATGGCTGAACAGAGAGAGTAGCTTTAAAATGTGGTGGGATACTAAAATCAAGTCCAAGGGAAGGCCCCTCCTTCCAGGAGAGGTCCTGCTTTAGGCCTGTTTCACACACTACTGCATCAGCCTAGAAGCAGGACATGAATTTAAGAAGTGAATAACAAATACATAAATTTAGAGGGGAAGAGACAGATCCTTACAGCACGGTCCCCGAAGATTTCCGTTTCACTATCAACCCAAAGGGCTCCCTGGAGAACTCAATGGTGTACAATGGATTCTCCGCTCTCTTGGTTGCTGGAGGAACATCAAGGGGCACTTCGTACCGAGACTCTGTGGCATCAGTGATCTACAAAATGGGGACACATAGACACACCCAGGTAAATGGGAGACGCAAGACACTGTGAATTGTGCCAAGGGCTCAAGCTGAGGCCAAGATCCTAAAGCCAGATGTGAGAGTGAAAGAAGGTCTTCAATTGTGACCACTTAAGACAACTTCTGCCAACCTGAGGTCTTCCCAATGCCTTGGACCACCATGTCCATCAGCCCCAGTCAGCATGGTTGTGCTGAGTGGGTGGACGGGAGCAGCAGTCTATGACAGTTGACATCTAATAAATTATAAACATGATGTACAGCATGGTCACATCTTGTGCAGGCATAATGCAAGGGATGGAGTGTACACACAAAAACATGTACACTTGAACCACCCCCTTGGAACTGCCCCCCTCCTCCCTCCAGCAAGGCAGAGAGCTTAAAAGCTCTTTTCGCACCAGGAAAACCTGCCTTGTGTACAATTGATACACACAATTTCAACCAGCCAGCTTTCAACCGCACAAGGTTGAAATCACACCAGTAAACTGGGTGTTAAGTTGTGGCTGTACTGCATCGATTGTAAACGTAATGTGCTTGTGTTAATGTATCTGTGTTTGTTTTAAGATGTGTTGTCAGTCGTTTGGAGTTCTTTGGGTAACGTGCAACTGCCAAGTATTTATTACCATTATTATTATTATTATTATTATTATTATTATTATTATTATTATTAATTATGTATGATAATAACGGTGATAATAATGATAATGATGGTAATGATGATGATGATAATAGCACCAGGCTGATGAAGGCTGACTGAAGACGAGCAGCCTGCTGAGGCAGGCACCGTCTGTTAGCTTTCAAAAGCTTTTTCATTGCGCAAAACTAGTATTTCCTGCATGTACAAATCTCCTTTCCGAAAGCACATATAGCATGAACATCAGGGTACGTGGGAAGTCAGATCACTGGCCCATCAGTTTTGTCTCCTCACAGACTATAGGGTTTCATGAAGGGGTTTTCCCCAGCCCTTCCTGCAGAAGCTGGGGATTGATCCTGGGAACTTGTACATCCCAAGCAGATACTCCACCACTGAGGTATGCCCCTTCTCCTCTTCCCCTAGGCCCCTGCCCTGAAGGGTTTGTTGTGCACCAGGAACACCCAGCTGAAAATCGCAGAGCTGATCTGGGTGCGGAGCCAGTGCACTTCCACCCCCAGATGTTTTGAGAATACAACTCCCAGAATCCCTGTCCATTGGCCATGCTGCAAGGGGCTGGCAGGAGCTGGAGTCCAACATTGATTCTCCAGTCCTGGAATAGACAGCACGCAGAATGGAACATATGGCTCACGTTGTTTGAGCTAGTGAGAAATCTTTGCCTATTTTCATTTCAGTGCACCCTAAACTACTTGAATATCACTGAATAACGTGATTTATCATTTAATCTAGCACAGGAGCGGTGGACTTGTTGCTCACCAGAAGTTGCCGGGCTCCAACTCCCATCAGCCCCAGCCATCGTGGTCAATGGTCAGGCATAAAAGGAGCCTGGCAACATCTGGAGGGCCCCTGCTTGCCCAACCCGAGCGTACAGAGACTGGCAACTGCTCTCCAGAATTTGAGAGGCCTTTTCCCTTGGGGGTGCCAGGGACTTTCTGCAAGCAAAATGTGTGGCTCAGTATGATTAAAAGTGGAAAATGACAGATCTGGGAACAATAACCCATAGGACACAACTCGCCTTGACATGTAGCCGGGCATCTGTTTCAAACTCCACGCTGAGCTGCAGCTTCTCAACATCTCTCGGGTAATAGGTCTTTGCCTTCCTGGTCAGAAAACCTCGCACTCCTAGCTTAGTTTCATTCAGGCTGCCCAAGGCGTAGCTGGGGAAGTCAGGCGGGTAGAAGCACCAGGGTACCCCCCTCGCGCTGCCTGAAGGCCAGTCACCATCGACGAAGCAGCATCCCCGGGCCTCGCACAGCTCCCGCGTCACGACTGTGCTTCTCTCTGGGAAACAGTCAAAGCGGAGGCTTTCTGGGATGGAGACACACTTGGTCAGGGGCAGCGTTCCGTGCTGGCCCCACCAGATCTGCCCGAGAACCCAGACAGTCACCCCGCTAAGCAGGGCGGCCACTGTCAGGAGGCCCCCACCCAGCCACCAAGTGGACAACTTCTGATGACACAGCGGTTTCCCATCAGCGGCCTCCTCTCCAGATTCTGTGATTTGGGGGACATCTGCTGTCAGCTTCTGATAGGACTTCATTTTCTGCGTGCTGGATGAGGAAGGAGAAAGGAAGAAGAAACCCACTGTGACAATATTTCTCTTATTCGCAACCACAGGAACTGAAGAAATAAGTGCAGTAACTTTGACATTGGACTACTGAAGACTATTCAGAAAGTTCACACAGCCCAAAGTGCAGCTGCTTAACTGCTGACTGGATCAATAAAACTGAGCACAACTTGCCAGTTTTTAAACAGCTTCCCTAACTGCCAGCATCTTTCACAAGCGTGGAAACTGAACATGAGCCTGTAAAGCTGCTTAAGATCTTTAATTCCAAGTGTGGTTTTTAGGCTTTAAAACAAGGAAACCTGTGAGCCTCCAAACATTATCGGACTCCAATTCCCATCAGCCCCAGCCAGTGTGGTCAATGTTGAGGGATGATGGGAGTTGTAGTACAACAAAATTTCTGGAGGACAGGTTCCCTATTCCTGCTGTAGTAACTGACACAACGGAAGTAGGAAATTAAGTAGAGTGTCCTAAGAAACAGTTTTGGTATGTGTGGTTTTTAACTTGTTCATAAAAGTTCTAGAGTTACAGGGGAGAAATGAGGTGGTCACATTCGCTGACGATACTAAATTGTTCAGGAAAAAGCTCCCAAAGGACTTTTCCAAACTGAGTGAATGGGTGGTAAAAACATGAATGTCATGCAATGTAAACAAATGTAAGGTGCTGCATGTCAGGATACCTTTAATATGTTTAATATTATTAATTTCACATATAAGATCTAAACCATAGGTAGGCAAACTAAGGCCCGGGGGCCGGATCTGGCCCAATCGCCTTCTAAATCCAGCCTGCGGACGGTCCAGGAATCAGTGTGTTTTTACATGAGTAGAATGTGCCCTTTTATTTAAAATGCATCTCTGGGTTATTTGTGGGGCCTGCCTGGTGTTTTTACATGAGTAGAATGTGTGCTTTTATTTAAAATGCATCTCTGGGTTATTTGTGGGGCATAGGAATGCGTTCAAATCCCCCCCCCCAAAAAAATATAGTCCGGCCCACCACATGGTCTGAGGGACAGTGGACCGGCCCACGGCTGAAAAAGTTTGCTGACCCCTGATCTAAACTGTCAGTGACTGACCAGGTATAAGATGGGCCATTGGCCTGCTTATGTTCTTATGTTAGCATCTCAATAACCTACTTGGTTTTATCAGTCTTGAGGGCAGCAGCTTTAAAAAGCAACATATACACACATGTCAAACAACCTTGCAGTCAAACTCTGCTTCCTTATTTTGCTGCGACTGGGCTCACCTCTTGGGAGAGCTAAAACAAATCCACCTCCCCAACCATACCTCCATGTGTCTCCGCTTGATAATGGTAACAGCAGGAAGGAATAAAGCCTTCTGCCTTGCAACTGTTGGGTGGCACTACCACAAACCTCCAAGAATAAGCTCTTGTATTTGTTTTCAGCAGAATATATTTTTGAGCCTGCTCCCAGCAACACCATGAGCTGGATTCCGTGGCTTATATGCCTGGGTTGCATTCTTAGCTGTGGCAAACAGTAACGCTGTTTGCTTTTTAGAGGCTGAGTTGTTTTTTGTTGCGCAACAATTGTTAATTATTCCTGCCAGCTTTTTTTAAAAAAGTTTTTATTTGAAACATGTGTTTTTAATATTTTTGTGTACTGCCTGGAGACAGACTGGTATTTAGGAAACAGCAACAAAATTGATGATGGTGATGATAAGTAAAAGCCTGCCTACTAGCAGAACAATTTGTAAGTGTCCTTTCCATGCAACAGAAACAGCGTAAACACTTCGCAACCCAAAGTTACTTCTGAGTAGACCTGCACTGGTTGTGCTTTAAGTTTCATAGAAATGCTCCCCCCCAAAAAAAAAGTACATACAGGGCCACACAGAAAAGCCATTATTGCAAGGCGCAAAATTCAGCACTTTCACTCTAGGGCAGAACTTGCTACCTTTCCCCCAATCAGGGCTCTTGAACACACTCTGTCTCTGTTTTTCAGGCATTGTTCTATCACACACAAACACACACCCTTTGATTTCTTTGATCTCACTTTGGAGAAATAGAAAGCGAAAGTGTTTTCTTGCTTTCCTACTGTGGCAAAAAACCAAAATGATTGTTTTTAAAGCTGTTTTAGAGGAGGAATTCAAATACTGTATGCAGACGTCCCAAACCAATCTGATTTAAACAAAACATAACATAGTACTACTAACAGATAAATGAACAGGGGTAGGAGGGAGCACTGTTCGTTATACCACATAGAAAAGGGTACTGAGCAACCTTAAAAGACTGACAGAACTAGTTTACATCTAAAAAGAGTTGTATAAGACTATACTGCTATTGTGAAAGAACAAATAAGAGACCAATTCATTAGATCTATGAATTGTTTTCTCACTAGTCCTGGGGTAGGCAACCTAAGGCCCGTGGGCCGGATGCAGCCCAATCGCCTTCTCAATCCCGCCTGCGGACGGTCCTGGAATCAGCGTGTTTTTAAATGAGTAGAATGTGTCCTTTTCTTTAAAATGCATCTCTGGGTTATTTGTGGGGCCTGCCTGGTGTTTTTACATGAGTAGAATATGTGCTTTTACTTAAAATGCATCTCTGGGTTATTTGTGGGGCATAGGAATTTGTTCATATTTTTTTCAAAATATAGTCCGGCTCACCACATGGTCTGAGGGATGGTGGACCAACTAAAAGGTTGCTGACCCCTGATCTAGTCCAACCCCCTGCAATGCAGGAATCACAGCTAAAGAATACCTGACAGATGGCCATCCAACCTCTGTTTAAAAACCTCCCATGGAGTTTTACTGTCAGAAAGCTCTTCCTAGCATTTAGTCAGAATCTCCATCAATATCCTTCTTAAAACTATTGTGCCCAGAACTGGACAAGGGACTCCAGGTGGGGGTTTGACCATAACTTGTGCACACAAAGAAAACTGTTGCAAACAGCAGGCTGATTTGTAATTGACAGCAGCGCTTCAATAGCCCCTGGCAATTACTATTATTATTGGATGGCCATGTGTCATGGATGCCTCAGCTCAGACCCCTCACCGTGATCAACTCCCGCCTGGAATCCAATGTCCCCACTGTGGAAGGACGTGTGGATCCAGAATTGGCCTCCACAGTCACTTACGGACCCATTGTTAAAACCGTGTTTATGGAAGACAATCTTACTCGGCTACGAGTGATCGCCAAAGAAGAAAGAAGCTGAGAGCCCTGCATTGCAGGGGGGTTACTCAGATGGGTTCCCTTCCTACGATTCAAATGGTATTGATGTTATCTGATGTGGCTTCTAACCCCGCCCCCCAAACACCAGCCCTTAAGCCTCTTCCTCCCCTCCCCTCCTCTCCACTTCAACAGAAACAAAACCACCAGGAAACACGCGCGCCTTGCCGACAGAGACGGACAGAGACCACCCAGCTCCATTCACCCGCTTTTCCCGCGCTTCCTTCCCTCGCATGAATGAACATTCTTCAATGGGCGTGGCTACGCCAAGTACGGCGGGTGGGTGGGAGCGAGGAAGGAAGAGCCGGGAGGAGGAGGGAGGGAGGGTGAGAGGAGCAGGAGCGAGAGGGCGTGGCTTCGCTCCCTTGCCCCGCCCCAGGCTCGCTGACGTCTGCCGTGGCGAGGCTCGGGTGACAACCCGTCCCCGGAAAACGGCCCCAGCCCCGATTGGCTGGGCGGCTCGAGAGGGAGGAGGAGCTTCGGTGCGCGCTTGTTGCTGCCGCTGTTCTCCCTCCCGGCCTCCCCTCCCCTCCCTCCCGTCCCCGATGGGGGCGGGGAGGAGAACTTGACTTTCACTCACTCGCGGCACGCGCGCGCCAGGGAGAGGAGGCCAGAGCGAGGCCGCTGCGCTGAGGGGAGGCGAGGCGCGAGCCCGGCCGGCCGTTGCGAGGCCCGTTCGCCGGTTTTCGCCTCACGCTTCGCTGTCCGGCGGGTAAAAGGGGAGGGGGAAGAGTAGCCGCGGGTGCGCGCGCGCGCTCTCGCCCGCCCCGCGCTCCCGCCCGCCTAGCCCAAGGTAAGGCAAGCAAGCGACTGACTGACTGACTGGAGTGGCGGCGGCGGCTTTGTTGTTTCGTGAGGGGAAGAAAAACAGGCGAATTCGGTTGGACCGCTGAGGGGACGGAGGGAGGTCCGGGATTGGGCCGCGCGCTGGGCCGGCTCGCGCATGCGCCTCCTTGTGGAAGGTAGGGGGAGGAGCCTAGATGGGAGGGGTCAGAGAGAGAGAGAGGAAAGGCTAAAGCGTGGAATTTGCTGAGTCATTACTGGAGCCCAGCACGTGGTGGCAAAATAAAGTCTGCCACGCCATATGTATGTATGTATGTATGTATGTATGTATGTATGTATGTATGTATGTATGTATGTATGTATGTATGTATGTATGTATGTATGTAATTCTCTCTCCCCCTTTCCCTGCCCCTTTGTGGATCAGAGTTTGTTTTGGGAGGGGCAGCTGGTCCATTAGTGCGTTTGGGGCTCTGCCTGTCAGCTTCAGCCCGCCTCGCCCTCGCCGCACTTGCTTGTTTTCAACTAACCATCACGGGGAGCTCATCCCTCCTCCTTAGAATCATATAGTTTTTATCTTGCCCCTTCAACGTTACAGGTGGCTAGCAGACTAGTAACAAACAAACTAAACAGTTTATAATGATGACGAATAAACAAAGCACACATGCTAAAGTTGGGATAGCTCAGTAGAGCATGAGACACTTAATCTCAGGGTTGTGGGTTCGAGACCCTTGTTGGGCAAAAGCTTCCTTCCTTGCAGGGGGTTGGACTAGATGATCCTTGTGGTCCCATCCAACTCCATAATTACAGTTATAAGAGTTAAAAGGGGTCCTTCTCCAGGAGGGAGCCCGGACCTCCAGCAGAGCACAATTGAAAGCCCTTACCGGCTAGTAAAATGACAGAGACCAGACCAGAATTCTGGTGAAAAGCAAGGCAGCTAGTTAAGCCTGATCTTTATTAAACAGCTGTTGCAACTGGGTGTCCCCCCCCACACACACACAGGAAGGTGGGGGAGAGACCCAGAACCAAGGTGTGCAAGCTCTTATATGTTGTTGCTGTTGTTGTTGTTTAGTCGTATCCGACTCTTCGTGACCCCATGGACCACAGCACGCCAGGCACTCCTGTCTTGCACTGCCTCCCGCAGTTTGGTCAAATTCATGTTCGTAGTTTCGAGAACACTGTCCAACCATCTCGTCCTCTGTCGTCCCCTTCTCCTAGTGCCCTCAATCTTTCCCAACATCAGGGTCTTTTCCAGGGAGTCTTCTCTTCTCATGAGGTGGCCAAAGTATTGGAGCCTCAGCTTCAGGATCTGTCCTTCCAGTGAGCACTCAGGGCTGATTTCCTTCAGAATGGATAGGTTTGATCTTCTTGCAAAGAGTCTCCTCCAGCACCAAAATTCAAAAGCATCAATTCTTCGGCAATCAGTCTTCTTTATGGTCCAGCTCTCACTTCCATACATCGCTACTGGGAAAACCATACCGGTAGCTTTAACTATACGGACCTTTGTCGGCAAGGTGATGTCTCTGCTTTTTAAGATGCTGTCTAGGTTTGTCATTGCTTTTCTCCCAAGAAGCAGGCGTCTTTTAATTTCGTGACTGCTGTCACCATCTGCAGTGATCAAGGAGCCCAAGAAAGTAAAATCTCTCACTGCTTCCATTTCTTCCCCTTCTATTTGCCAGGAGGTGATGGGACCAGTGGCCATGATCTTGGTTTTTTTGATGTTGAGCTTTATACCATATTTTGCGCTCTCCTCTTTCACCCTCATTAAAAGGTTCTTTAATTCCTCCTCGCTTTCTGCCATCAGGGTTGTGTCATCTGCATACCTGAGGTTGTTGATATGTCTTCCTGCAATCTTAATTCCGGCTTGGGATTCATCTAGTCCAGCCTTTCGCATGATTAATTCTGCATATAAGTTAAATAAGCAGGGAGACAATATACAACCTTGTCGTACTCCTTTCCCAATTTTGAACCAATCAGTTGTTCCATATCCAGTTCTAACTGTAGCTTCTTGTCCCACATAGAGATTTCTCAGGAGACAGATGAGGTGATCAGGCACTCCCATTTCTTTAAGAACTTGCCATAGTTTGCTGTCGTCGACACAGTCAAAGGCTTTTGCATAGTCAATGAAGCAGAAGTAGACATTTTTCTGGAACTCTCTAGCTTTCTCCATAATCCAGCGCATGTTTGCTATTTGGTCTCTGGTTCCTCTGCCCCTTCGAAATCCAGCTTGCACTTCTGGGAGTTCTCGGTCCACATATTGCTTAAGCCTGCCTTGTAGAATTTTAAGCATAACCTTGCTAGCGTGTGAAATGAGCGCAATTGTGCGGTAGTTGGAGCATTCTTTGGCACTGCCCTTCTTTGGGATTGGGATGTAGACTGATCTTCTCCAATCCTCTGGCCATTGCCGAGTTTTCCAAACTTGCTGGCATATTGGGTGTAGCACCTTAACAGCATTATCTTTTAAAATTTTAAATAGTTCAGCTGGAATATCATCACTTCCACTGGCCTTGTTATTAGCAGTGCTTTCTAAGGCCCATTTGACTTCACTCTCCAAGATGTCTGGCTCAGAGGGGAGCTCTTATATAGACATTTTAAATTGCCCGCCCTGGAGTCCAAGACCGCCCCCAGAAACATCATAGATACATCACAGAAGGGGTGTAGCCCAAGACCACCCACCCCCCAGACACATCACACCTACATCACAGAGAAGGGGTGTGTGTGTTGTTTTTATCCTGCCTGGCAAGTTACCTGTTAACAGTCATTTGACGGGATTATCTGGGGAGCCTGGCCAGTCTTTTGTAATGATAAATACTTAGTTACAGGTAGGTAGCCGTGTTGGTCTGACTTATGCACACGAAAGCTCATACCTATGACAAACTTAGTTGGTCTCTAAGGTGCTACCGGAAGGAATTTTTTAATTTTTTGTTTTGATAAATACTTAGTTCCTGAACCAGGTCACAGGGTCACACCCTATTCATATCTTAAAGGTAAAGGGTAAAGGGACCCCTGACCATTAGGTCCAGTCGTGACCGACTCTGGGGTTGCGCGCTCATCTCGCATTATTGGCCGAGGGAGCCGGCGTATAGCTTCCAGGTCATGTGGCCAGCATGACAAAGCCGCTTCTGGCAAACCAGAGCAGCACATGGAAACGCCATTTACCTTCCCACTGTAGCGGTTCCTACATTTTGACGTGCTTTCGAACTGCTAGGTTGGCAGGAGCTGGGACCAAGCAACGGGAGCTCACCCCGTCACAGGGATTCGAACTGCCGACCTTCTGATCAGCAAGCCCTAGGCTCAGTGGTTTAACCACAGCGCCACCTGGGTCCCTGTATTCATATCTTAAATGTGCCCTTAAGACAGGATTTGTAAGAGACAATGGGGAGGTTTCCTACTTTGACCTTGCAGAGAAAAATTTGAGGTCAATTTGTTCAGGACTTTTTCCCGTGGGGTTTCAGACATTTGGTTTATATATACAGTTCTGAACATTTATCTTATATATATGTGACCTTAAAATTATTATAACACAGTATGGTCCATGGGGTTACAAAGAGTCGGACACGACTAAACGACTCAACAACAACAACAACAACATATGATTCTATGCTGCTAATACAGGAAATTCAACCAGCAAACTTAAACAACAGCAACCAGTACAAATAAATTGTAAAATCAAACTGCTCTAAGTTAGTGAATGCTTACATTAGCAGCTCTTAAAAGTCTGGGAAAATTGAAATAATGACTATAATTTAAATTGAAATACATTTTGTCATGGTGGAGAAGAATGTGGCCGTGTGACCTTTCTGCTGCTCAGCTGCTAATGTTAATGGGCACCTTCAATACTTTCCTTGCTCTTCCTTTTTAGGATTCCTTATTTAAATTGTTCTTGAATGGGGCAGCCGTTCAAATACATGGCTGATTCAGATTCAGATACAGAGGACTGTGTTTAGTTGATAGTCACTGTGGCCTGTTTTGTGTAAGGCTATTTTGTGCTCCCTAAATGTTGCTGCTTTTCAAATTAGTATATGGTAATGTATATATAAATGTATTTAATACACATCACAGCAGTTCAAGAAGTCAGAAGTCAGAAGACTATCTCTGTTATATTATTCACTGTAATGATATTTTCTCTTTCGTTTGTCTCCCAACTGCTCTTGAAGAAGCTAAGGATAACATGCACACAGCCATGCCCCGCCCCCTGCTCTGAACCTCCAAATTTTGCAACAACCCTAGTGCTTGTCAAAAGGAGACAAAAGTTGAGAAGGGCCTTGAGTCAAGGTCCTGTAAGGAAAGGGTAAAGGAGTTTACAGGGCCGGCCCTATGGCCAGGCTGGGTGGCGCAGGGCACCACGGCGCCGGCCCACCAGGGGGGGCGCCGCGAGCTGTGCCCGCCCGCTGACCGGCCAGTCCGCCGCGCAGCTGTGCCCACGGCAAACGCACTGTGCCTGCCCGCCCGCCGCACAGCAGCGCCTGTGGCAGCCGTGCTGCGCCCGCCCACCGCACTGGGAAACGGGGCGGGGAGGCGCCGGAGGGATCCGTCGCACCACGGCGCCAGGGGCGCTTAAGACGGCCCTGGGAGTTTAGAAAAGTAATAATAATTAAATTTGTATACTGCCCTTCATCCAAAGATCAGAGGGCAGTTCACAACATCAAAATACAAAACAAGAACACAAAATACACAATAAAATGTTTAGCCTGTAGAAGATATTATGAAGAGGTAGTATGACAGCTTTCTTAAGATATTGGAAAGCTGTTTAACAGATCACAGAGCAAAGGATTCGGATGAACTTCTTGACCACACAAGCTGTTTGATAGTGGAATAGATGACTTGCAATGTGGCAGACTTTCTATTACAAGATTTTACACAGATGCTGGGTGGTCACCTACTGGATGACCTTTGACACCCCTTCCGATGCAGATTTTGGGCTTAGAGAATGGTCCACGGTCATCAGGGAACTTCCTGGCTTAATGGGGAAATGACCTTTGCCCACCTGGTCCTAGCCTGTCACACTGACTGCTGCACCATGCTATATTTACATACAGTATTCTGTATAAAATACTTCTTAACTACCACATTGTAGAACAGCATAGACAGCCTGTATATATGGTTGTTGCATGCTCTTGATCTCTTAGGTAAAACCACAAATTTCACACCAGCTCAGATACCGCTTTCACTAACTACCTACCCCCCACATGCTTACGTGAATCATTTTGTGGTTCAGAGACAAAATAAAAGGGGGCAAAGGGAGAAACCCTATTATCTTTCAAGATGTCTCTGTAGGCCACATGGAGGTGATATCTAGGATATTTCCAGTTTGTTCATAGCCATGTGCCTGTGTGGCTATATTTTATATATGTACCATGTAATCTTATAACTTGTACAATGAACTGGATTCTGGTCTATGAAATACTGGTACTCTATTTCTGATGTTTAGAGCTGAGTTTATGTAGCCAAAAAGACACTGTTCGTGCATGATGTGTGTGTGCGCGCACACGCATCACAGCTGACTGGGGTAAATCCCAGACCCATCCATCAGAGTCTATATTTCCTCTTTGGTGGGGTGGCGGAAGGAGCATATCATACGGCAACATTTTGTTGCAGGTGCCACTTGTGCTGCAAGTTAACTCGCAATTTATGTGCATTTCACTTTAAGCACTTGGCATATATACTGTATTTCATATACTGTATATGAAAAAAGACTTTGGCAATCCCACCCGCCATTGCGCCCAGTGTGTTTTGACTATACACAATTTTGGTTTAACACATTATCCGCAGATTGTAACCCCTGCATAAATTGAGAGTATATTGCTAATACAAAACCACTTTTTTTTTTTGGCAAACAGGTTAACATGGTTACATTTCTCGATACCTTTATGTTTGATGAGTGTGTGAGCAGGAATTTATATACAGTATTCTTGTTTGCTACTAGTGGAATCCACCCCATGCCCCTTAGTCTAATATTGTTAAAACCAAGGAAACTCCTGGTTTCATGTCTCACCGCAGCCCTCCAATCAATTCAGTTCATCAGTCTCACTTTCAGTAGTCAGGGAAATAACCATACCAACCCGCCTTAAGGGAAGGCTGAGAACGATGAATATGTGAAGGGCTGGGGGAGTTATAGCGGAATTTATTTAGTGCCAGGGCTGTGACATTCGCAACTTGCTGCATAGGTTGCACATGCATGAGCAGTTGTGAGATGTGGGTAGGTCGGTGTGAAATCTATTCTGGACTTTCTTCTAGTAAGTTTAAATGTTTTGTTTTTCACGGATGAATGTGTAATTGTACTTTAAGAGTAGAATGGCTCCAGTACTCTGCGGTTGGGAAAGTTCGGCTTTGGGTTCGAGGAATTTCAGCCCTGCGGAATGAGTCGGCAGATTAACTCCTTTTAGGGACTGTGGATATGAGGTGCCTCTGAGTCATTGTGCTCTTTGCACTTTCAGCGGTAGCATGCATGCGTCCTGACCAGCTAACTTCAGATAGTCCATTCAGCAAAATCTAATCTCCATGCATCTTGATGGCATGCACAGCAGGCTTTGGTAGTTTGTGGGAAGCATGCAACAGACACACCGGTGGAGGAAGTTGCTTGAACCGGGTTCTGCAGCAGTGGAATCTATTGCAAAAGTAGAGGGAGTTTCGCTTTCCTCAAATCATTTAATCTCTGCAATCTGTGAACTACTATGGGCTGCTTTAATTGGTCGTACCTTCTTATGACAGCTCATAGTTGAAATTTTCAACTAGGGAGTGTATCTTAATCATCTGTTCTCACAGGGCCACCAGGGAGACTTCCAAAAATCGCATGGGATTCAAATCAAAAGAATTCAGTGAATATTGGCACAGTGTGGGCCAATATAACTTGCTCACTGGTTAATATTGGTGCAGTATACTGCTTCCTTACTGGTTAGACAATGGATGGGCAGTTAGTGACCTGAGAACTCCTTGCTGATTTCTCCCAAGCCAAGACACAGGCTCAGAGCTCTCCACCCTCCAGTGTGAGCATAGCCTTTGCCAGAGTTTGCCTCTTATGTACTTTCACTTATGCACCCTGATAGAGTAACATGTGTAAGATAAGGGGAGAACAAAACCAAAGCATCTGTTGCTGTTCTTGTGGGAGAGAAGGGGATTAAAGATCCCTTTCCCTGTGTCTTGCTTCTACAGGAAAGCATCCCTATGGAAAGTAAAGATGGCTGGCATTGTAAGTTTTGGTCTGGTCAGCTAATGATCCCCATTACAGTTCTGGGAGGGGACTAGCTAGAAAAGCAACCATTATTTGTCATGGATAGACATGGTTAAGCATAGAGTTGTTTTAGGTCCACTAAAGGACTTGCAGAAGCCCATCAGGATTCAACATTTTTCTTGGAATAACCAATCTCCAGGCTTTTCAAAGTCACCTGAGTTTCAAAAATGGTCAGCTTAAAAAATGGAGCTGCTGTTTGAGAATCATAATAGGATATGTGGAGTAGGGCTTTGTGTATTTTACAACGTGGTGACACCTGTCCAGAATACAGGCTAGAGTATCTCGTATGAGAGGGAGGATAGACTGCCATGGAGGGGAGGATGCTCTTTTTTAAAAAAAGTTAGGAAAGAAGTAGACGTTTTGGGGAGGGAGAACTTTCTGTGAATTCCACCATCTTTCATTTAGACCAGGGATAAGGACCCGCCAGATGTTGTGGGACAACTCTTGTCCCACAATGGGCATGGCTATTACCATGGGCAGGGCTGACTGGGACTGATGAGAGTTGCCTTCCTGATGTTTGTGGACATCCACAGGTTCTCTGTCTCTGCTTTAGATAATTGAGTGTCTGGCACTCTGCTATGACTAGAAACTTGGCTGTGCGCTAAGAAAGATGGTGGGGAAATGGGAAGCAATCTCTGAGTTGAGAGCACTCCCCTGACAGACAAAAAGTCTGTTGTGAAGAGCAGAGTTCAAAATTAGGCAGGCACATTTTGCACCTGGCTATTGGCCACTTTCAGCCCACCTGACGTCTCCAGCATGTGGAGGTGCATGCCTGGGGATCATTTGATCTTGACTGTTTTCACACACTAGCAACACATCTGTAGAGTTCTATCCATTACATCTTATCTGCACAATCAGAATGAATTTCAGGAACCAAAAATTCATATTGAAAAATATGACTTTCAAGCTGTTTGGCCCCCAAAATGGCAACTAGGCATTCTGATTAGGCAACTGTAACCTTGGTCTAAGGAACTGTTGGTGCCTAGCTTATACCGTATTTTTCGTTCCATAAGACACACTGTTTTTCTCCTAAAAAGTAAGAGGCAGTGCCTGTGCGTCTTATGGAGCGAATGTGTGGTCCCTGGAGCCGAATTGCCCAGGGGCTAAAGGCAGATTGTGCTTTTTTTAAAAAAAAGAAAGAGCTAAAGGCTAACAAGAGGGAATGAGCCAGTTGAAAGGAACCCACTCAGCAGCTGATTGCAAGAGATAGGGGAGGGAGATAAGAGAGCTAGCTCCCTTCCCGGCCCCTTGCCTAGGCCTCAATTGTTGTCTGCAGAGGGAGACATGTGACTGGCTGATTAGATTATCTGTCTGGAAACTGTAGAAATGGGTCCCTTTCCTTGACAAGCTGCAGAACTCTGAGTTGAACCCCATAAAAACAGGATTTTTTCCCTTTGCAAGGAAACTCAGCAACCTTCCCCCTTTGCAAAAAAGATGCAGAACTCTGAGCTGACCCCCCCCCCCAAAAACGGGGCTTTTCCCATTTGCAAAAAAGCTGCACAACTTTGAGCTGATCCTTAAAAAATGGAGCTTTCCCCCTTTGCAAAAGAAGCTTCCTCAAATATTTAATGGGGGGCAAAGGCACCTAGGCCACTAGGAGTTGGCTGCTATCCCTAGGACAATTCAAAAAAGCGAAATATTTTTTTTCTTGTTTTCCTCCTCTAAAAACTAGGTGCGTCCTATGGTCAGGTGCGTCCTATGGACCGAAAATACGGTATATGAGTTTCTAGCATTGGAAGAGGGGTGGGAAGGGTTTCTAACAGCACCCATTGGGTTATCTTGGCAAGCCAAGAGTCTTTCAGCTTAGGCCCCTCCGCCTATAAAATGGTGCTAGACATGCTTTACTTTACTTTACATGTAAGCAGAACCCTGCAGGATCACACTAAGTGTCGTGTTTAGGCCAGAATCATGCTTCCCATGGCATTCATTTAGATGTACCTCAAGAGCTCACAAGCAGCGCTCAAAGGCAGCAGCTGTCTCCCACTGTTGCTCCTAGCAACTGACATTCGGGGCACGCTGCCTCTGAACATGGAGGATCGAAATAACCACTGATAGCTGTTGATTGACTAATTCTCCACGAATGACTGAGGTAACTGTGTGAAGCACTTTAAGCACACACACACAAAAGCACAATCTGTGCTAACAATGCCAATTCATTAGACGCTAGAGGAACTCCCCCTTCCCAGTTGTAGAATTGAGATACTTTCAAATGCAAAATCACTTCAAGCAATCGTTTCAAGCAATCCGATACTTTCTCCTTCCTGTTTTCCAAAGCTGTTCCTCTTCTTTCAAAACTAAGCAAGGGGTAAAATATCTTAGGGAGAACTTCCTAAGAAAAGAGACCTTTGCAAATCAGGAATTAGCTAAGCAAGCAAAAATCCTTACGCCAAGGGCAGGCCGTAGAGGACCTCTATTATTTGGCTGCCACTCACTCAGAAGATTCTGCTTCCCTTCAATCTCTTTGCTGGCTTCTATTTTTAAAAAACGTTCTTGGAAGTAGATAAGCAGAAAATAAGAGTATTCCATCCTCTTAAGGTGGAAAGTTGTGCCTCTTTTTGTGGATGGGATTCTGAGGCCCTCTTGTTTTGACACTGCGCCCTGTTTGAACCACTAGCCCAGTCAGCCTGATGTGGTTTAGTATTTAATTCATTTACCTTGCTGCTTCACCGGCAAAACCCGCAACTTGCTGGCCTGCTTGCTGTGTTTTCTTCCTTCCGTGTACAAGCTGTAATGCAGCGAAACCTTCCTTCTTGCAGTCACTTCCTAAACATGATGGACACCCGTGTTACCCAATAGCAGCGCACAGTATCAGCAGAGCTGTAGGCAAGGGATAATTAACCCTGTTTTGTACCTACAGAGAGACCAAATGAGCAAGTGGGGAAAGGGGGCTGCTGAAATCTGGACTTTGTCACAGATAAAATTGTTTTGGAACGGATTGCATCAGAAAAGTAAAGAGCTGAACTGGGCTTTGTGAAATGGTTTAGAGTGGCTTCAGACAATTAACTTAGAAAGGGTCTCGGCAGCAGCAGTATTTCATAAGAGCAACGGTTCTAGAGATTGCATTATTTTCAGTTTTGCAGCTTTGGCTGTGTTGAGAGTTTCAGGGTGGTGGAAGAAACAGCAGCTGCTGCCTCCACTTTATGTAAGCTACCGGTATAAAAGATTAAGGCCTAGGAAACTGCATTATTAGTGCTGTGTGGCAGCACATGCTGATGATATTTGCAGCATCTTCAAATGAATTCTTAGTGTGTTGTATTTCATGCTAGT
The DNA here is from genome assembly GCF_965207765.1 of Zootoca vivipara. Classification (NCBI taxonomy): domain Eukaryota; kingdom Metazoa; phylum Chordata; class Lepidosauria; order Squamata; family Lacertidae; genus Zootoca; species Zootoca vivipara. The sequence continues at coordinate 49,515,510 of NC_142596.1, forward strand.
GAGATTTTCAGTAGTGATAACTGTTGTCTAGTGCCACCTGAACTCACTCTCCTGTTCTGGTTGAGCTTTGAGCCTGCAAGGTTCTGACCATCAAACCTGGAGCAGCAGTTGTTCAGTGTCTGGAGAGCTCCTGGGGAAAGGCAGCTGAACTCTTTGGTGGTCAAGCATCTACGTTAAGTGAGGTTGCAAGGGCTTTAAAGCGGCAGTGCTCTGGATTGGAGCCGCATGTGGTAGCCACAGTATTCCCTCTGCCTTTTCCAGTGGGGACCCCCAAGAGAGTTAGGTGGTGGGTGAACTGATTCAGACTCATCAGTCTGCACCTCTTGAAAGTATGATTGACAAACTCCCCTTCAGAAAGGTTCCCTTAGACCAGAGGTCGGCAAAGATTTTGGGCCGGTTCATGGTCCCGCAGACTCCATGTTGAGACGGAGCGCGTGCGCACATGCACAAACGCTCCTTCCAGCGCGGAGGAGGCATGCACAGCTTACCATTGGCTGCAGGAGTTTCCTGCAGCCAATGGGAAGCTGCCCAGCATCGCGGAAGGCGGTCCCCGCGCCGGTTTAGTGTGGTGCACGGGAGCTGACCAAGCAGGCAGCGGGGGTCAATGGGCCGGATAAACGACCCCCATGGGCCGCTTGTGGCCCATGGGCCTTAGGTTGCCAACCCCTGCCTTAGGCCCTTTTCCCACTGGATTCTCTTTTCACATCTGATCATCTACCAAGGAGCCAAATAATGGTATAGCACATTCTGGGGATGTCACAGTGTTCCAAAAACTTGGCTTACATGGACTTGTGGTTGGGCTCAACCCCTACCCTGCGTGAGCGGTGGGTGCTCTTTCATAACACACCACACTTGATGCTCCCCTGCCATTGAGCATTGCAGAAGAAGATGCGTTGCGGTGAGCATAATCAGTCCACCATTATTGATCTGAGGTATGCCTGACAAGCTTCTGAGGATCCCCAGGGTTCTCTAGAATACACTCTTAAGTGCTAATACTTAAGTGTTGAGTTTTAGGAGCATGATTTTTGCTTTGAGTGTGCAAGGACCTGGGCTTCAATTTTGGAGACGCCTGTACAAAACAGGTGAATGAGGGCTACAACCTTTTTGAAAAAGCAGAACATGTACTTTGAATGCAAAAGGTCCCTGATTAATGGCATCTCCCACTAAAAGGACCTCTAGTAGCAGATGATGGGAAATACCTATGCTGGACGGCCACTGTCAGCTGGAGTAGACCAGCCTTCCTCAATCTGGCTCCCTCCAGATATTTTGATCCACCTGCTTCAGCCAATGTACTGAATGATGAAGGATGATGGGACCTGTAGTCCAAAATAACTAAAGTGCACCTGCTTTGCAAAGGCCGGTGTGGAGAATAGTGGGCTTGACGAATCAATGGCCTGACCTGGTCTAAGGCAGCTTCATATATTCAGGTGGATTACACTGCCATTATCCCTATCCATTGATAGGTCTCTTCCATAGATCTTTGCCAGTCTGTGTTGTCCAATACACAGACATGCCTCTCCCTCTGCATTTGCTTCCTTTGTAACCAAAGACTATCTGCAGCATCTGTTTCCCAGACCACGGAAGACTCTCTGATCCCTGTCCAGCCTTCTCCCAGAGAGCCGTGTCTTGGCAGAAGCCTCTCTCAGCCTGGTGGCTCCTGCCCGCTTTTCACTGCTGGTTCTGATCACTAAGGAAACAGGAACCTGGCCAGCTGGGTGAATTCTCCCTGCTATGTAAACACTGTGACTCACCTGTTTCCCTTTTTTTTTTCTCCTTCCCACCACCACCACCAGTTCAGGGCAAATGCTTTGCATATGCTCACCGTCTGTATGATTCTCATAATTGCCAATGTCCACCCTTGCTATGTTGTTGTGGGTAATGTGCTGACTGTGTATGAGTGAGGATTGATGGAGCAGAAGAAAAAAATTGTGAAGGATAGAGTGGAAGCATCTCCCTGCAGGCAACGCTCCATGCTCAGCATTTACTGGTCCCCGTGATTCCTTTTGTTGGGCTTTGGTTAATGTGTTCATTTAAAGAAAAATACTTAAATTTGGGATATTTTACAAAAAGTAAAATAAAAATACCTTAGGGATAACTATCTTATGTTTCCATAGAATCATAAAGTGTGGGGTTAGAAAGAATCTCAAGGGTCATCTAGTCCAACCCTCTGCAAGGCAGGAACCTCAGCTAAAGCGTCCATAACAGATAGCTATCCAACCTCTGCTTAAAAGCCTCCAAGGAAGGAGAGTCCACTGTCTCCCAAGGGAGTCCGTTCTACTGTCAAACGGCTGTTACCGTCAGAAAGTTCTTCCTGATGTTTAGTCAGAATCTCCATTTCTTGCTTCCTTATTGTAATGATACAATAGAGAATAATGACTAAATCGTGATCTTTTGTCTACACAGAAGTAAGTCCCATTGGCTTCAGTAAAAGATTGCAACCTAAGCAGAATATTAGTTAAACGCAGTGGGTCTATTTGTTTCAGTTGAGGGCTTAGGTTTGAAGGTGGCAAGAGAACAATACTTTTTTGGGGGGGGGCAGGTATAGTTCTGCATTTAAGGACAAAGTGGAGATTGATGGCAAAGAGCCATTGTGGTGTAGTGGTTAGAGTGCTGGGCTATGACTTAGGAGACCAGGGTTTCAACCCCCACTTGGCCATGAAGATCTCTGGGTAACTTTGGGCCACTCACTCTCATCTCACAGGGTTGTTGTGAGGATAAAAATGGAAGAGGGGAAGAAGTGCTTGTGCCACCTTGAGCTCTTTGGAGAAAATGTGGGATATAAATGTAATAATAAATGAAAATAAATCCATAAATAAAATATACTACAATACAGAAATATATTTGTATTAATGGAGTAAGGTATCCTCCCTTGGAGATTCAGTGGGAGAAAAAAATGAAATCAGGGTAAGAAGAAATGCTTAGCATTTGTCTGCTCATACTGGCCAAGGCAGCGAAACACCATCATCTGCCAAACGACACTCATCCATAGAATCATAGAATCATAGAGTTGGAAGAGACCACAAGGGCCATCCAGTCCAACCCCCTGCCAAGCAGGAAACACCATCAAAGCATTCTTGACATATGGCTGTCAAGCCTCTGCTTAAAGACCTCCAAAGAAGGAGACTCCACCACACTCCTTGGTAGCAAATTCCACTGCCGAACAGCTCTTACTGTCAGGAAGTTCTTCCTAATGTTTAGGTGGAATCTTCTTTCTTGAAGTTTGAATCCATTGCTCCGTGTCCGCTTCTCTGGAGCAGCAGAAAACAATCTTTCTCCCTCCTCCATATGACATCCTTTCATATATTTGAACATGGCTATCATATCACCCCTTAACCTTCTCTTCTCCAGGCTAAACATACCCAGCTCCCTAAGCCGTTCCTCATAAGGCATCGTTTCCAGGCCTTTGACCATTTTGGTTGCCCTCTTCTGGACACGTTCCAGCTTGTCAGTATCCTTCTTGAACTGTGGTGCCAAGAACTGGACACAGTACTCCAGGTGAGGTCTGACCAGAGCAGAATACAGCGGTACTATTACTTCCCTAGATCTAGATGCTATACTCCTATTGATGCAGCCCAGAATTGCATTGCCTTTTTTAGCTGCTGCATCACACTGCTGACTCATGTCAAGTCTGTGGTCTACCAAGACTCCTAGGTCCTTTTCACATGTACTGCTCTCAAGCCAGGTGTCAACCATCCTGTATTTGTGCCTTTCATTTTTTTTGCCCAAGTGTAGTACCTTACATTTCTCCTTGTTAAAATTCATCTTGTTTGCTTTGGCCCAGCTGTCTAATCTGTTAAGATCATTTTGAAGTGTGATCCTGTCCTCTGGGGTATTAGCCACCGCTCCCAATTTGGTGTCGTCTGCAAACTTGCTCAGGATGCCCTCAAGCCCATCATCCAAGTCATTGATAAAGATGTTGAATAAGACTGGGCCCAAGACAGAACCCTGTAGCACCCCACTAGTCACTACTCTCCAGGATGAGGAGGAGCCATTGATGAGCACCCTTTGGGTTCGGTCAGTAAGCCAGTTACAAATCCACTGAATGGTAGCATTGTCTAGCCCACATTTTACCAGCTTCTTTACAAGAATATCATGGGGCACCTTGTCAAAGGCCTTGCTGAAATCAAGATAGGCTACATCCACAGCGTTCCCTTCATCCAATCCAATCTCTGTATGTGATGCCAGATGATGAATGGTCTATCACCCTCAATGTGTAACATTTTTTTCCCCAGGCAATCCAAATTCTGAACCCAGAGAAGCTGAATTTGTCAACCTTACAACAGTGAGAGAAGTTTGTGCTCCTGATCTTGTTGTGCATGCTGTACTCTTGCCACAGGAGAGTGATATTTGGCACTGCTGGGCAACCTGATTTAGCTTCCTGAAAATGGCAGTGATGTGGTCACTGTTGTGGGGTGGGAAATTTTCTGTGTGTTATTTTCATTGGGGGGGGGATCCATTTTAGCAAATGGATGTCAATTGTAAATACAATTATTAGCCGAACTTTGCAGCTTGGAAGCTAAGTTACAAGGGATAAGGTGGTCTCTGAAGTAACCGGGTTTCTGAGCTGTATAGGGAATTTTGTCTTGGTATGAACACCTTAAACTTGGCCCAGTAGCCAGATTGGCAGCCAGAATGTGTCTGCATCCTGGCAGCTTAGCTGTGGGGTGCCGCAAAGTGCTATTTTAACATCTGTATGAAGCCATTTGGAGTAATCATCAGGACTTTTTTCTATTACCTCTGAGTCAGGAGAGGCTGTGCAGAAGCTGTACCAGTCCTTGGGTGTAGTGTTGGATGGATGAGGACCAATAGGCTGAATAGGAACGCTGTCACCTTTGAAAAATGAGGAGTTTACCTGTTCTAATTGATGTTGTAACAGTTATGCCATTCAATGGGCTTGTTCATTATACATTTTAATTATGCATTTTTAATGTTGTCGATGAAATTTTATACTGTGTATTTTGATTATGGGTAGCTATATTTTTTATAATGCGTATTGTACTTGTTATTTTGCTGTTGACTTTTACTTGTTTTCAAACTGCCTTGATTTTTCTTCTCAAAATGAAAGATGGTATATACATTATTTTGATTGTTGTTGTTTAGTCGTTTAGTCGTGTCCGACTCTTCGTGACCCCATGGACCATAGCACGCCAGGCACTCCTGTCTTGCACTGCCTCCCGCAGTTTGGTCAAACTCATGTTCGTATTATTTTGATAATAATAATTTAATAAATTTCTCTGACTGCATCCTGGTGTCAGATTAAATAAAAAAAGTTGGCTACCCCTGGCAGAATCTTGGGAACCTGTTTTAAGTACAGATTGATAGAACGGGGAGCAATTTCCTGTTTAAGCCTAAGGAGCACCAGAAGCTGAGATGAGCCACTGTGGTGTAATGGTTAGAATGTTGGACTAGGACCTGGGAGAGAAGGGTTTGAATTCCCACTAAGCCATGAAGCTCACCTTGGGCCAGTCACCATCTTTTTACCCTAACCTACCTCACAGGGTTGTTGTGAGGATGAAATGGGGAGGAGAACTATGTATGTCACCTTGAGATCCTTGGGATATAAAGGTGGTATATAAATGTAATAAACGCAATAAAATAAATAAATGAAGGCAGCCTAAAGGAGTTTTTTCACAATCAAGGGAATGTACCTTGGCAATCTTGAGTGAGTTACCCGTGCAGGCTGAAGCAATAATTGCACTGGAGATGAGAACAGTTGGCGTTCGTGGCTCCAGCAGTCTCATTCAGACCACACATGCAGGTTGACTTGTTGATAAAAAGCTGGCTTCCGCTAAGAGAGAGAACTGGATGGCCAAAATGATTTATTGGTGCTTATAAGCAGCACCAGCTTTTCATGTGCTGGAATGAGCCTCTTTGAAGCACCGCAGCACATTTTAATTTTTCCAGCCTCCTTCTTGCCCAGCTGCCCTGGAGTTATCCAGCATTATCTCATTTATTTACTATATTTCTTATCCCGCTTTTTTGATAATTGCTGTCTCCCAAAGTGGCTCAACTCAATGAGAGATAGAGAGAGAGGCCTGCCATCTAGCCGCCAGACTAAAAGCAGGAAGCACCAAGGAAGGGGATTGGAGGGAGAGGAATTTTTCAAAGTGAGCTCTTGGAGGGCACTTAAATCTACCTGCGGCCAGGTTGTTCTTTTGTTGGTGGTGTTGCCTGAATAGCAATGGGTGCCTCTTGGTCCTTCAGCCAGTGGAAGGGACCAGACTCCAGAGTGGGCCTTGCTTGCTTCTGTGCTCCCTGCGGCAAGCAGTGGGTGGAACGGCATGTCTACTCAGGCAGGGTATTCTTTCTGGAAGGAAGCCTCCCAGTGGCCCTGGGTTCCCTGGCCTGATAGCAGAAGCCGGAGTTGTGCTTATCTTCTGTTCTCCAGTCCCATAGCTCTGGAAGCATTTCTGCAATACTGCTTGCCTGCAGCTTTAAAAAAAATAAATTACCCACTGCAGGTAAATATTTCAGCATGCTTTGCTGTTCTGGTGTGCTTTTAGTAACCATTCTATGTTCCTCAAACATGTCTGTCAATATGGTGGCCAGGAGCACGTCCCTGGTTGTTGTTGAGAGCAGCAGAGAGAAATGCACAGCTCTTTTTTTTTTCATCCCTGATCACGGCTTTTGATCAGGTTGAGGAGCAAGACAGTGGGATTAGGGGAAGTACAGTATCCCGGATGTTTACAGACTTGCAATGCTGTATTTGTTTTGACCATTTACTTTTGACAGCAGTTATAAATCTCTCAGCATGCTGTCACATTTGGTTGGCTACTCTTGGTTTTCATGGTCAATCATGACTGTAATGACTTGCAATAGTTACACTTGCTAAGTGGAAATTCGTAGCATTGAGCATGGATGTGGGGGGGCCGGGTTCAAATTCCCACACAGCCGTTAAGTGTCCTGAATCACCTGTGATAAGTTGCTGTCTCTTGGCTTAAGCTTCATGGAGGACGTTCTGAGAACATAATAAGTAATGTAGAATAATTTCACATATTAAGGACTATCAAAATTAATAACAGTTTGCTGTTGTGCTCTAGGTGGTCAGTGATGATCATTAGATGTTTCCTTAGTGGGTACTAAGGGCCGGAAGCCAGTATTTGGGGGCTACAGCTAGTCAGGATTTTTCCATAGTGTGGATGACAGTGTGGGGAGATGAAAATAGGCAGTTTGGAGAGATTTAGTATAATGCAATTGGCAGAGATAGGTCTGAGATTCCCATCTCCCCCAGAAGTTAATAAAGTTAGAGAGATGATGGATAGATGATAGATAGAGAGATCATTCATAGATAGATAGATAGATAGATAGATAGATAGATAGATAGATAGATAGATAGATAGATAGATAGATAGATAAGCATCCCCACTGCTGCCTCATGCAATCCATCCGGTACATACATACCAAAGATGATATTCTGGTGCAGCAGCAAAAGCAGGAGACATAAAGATGCAGCAGGTGACCTGAAGGTGGGAGTAAGTCGATGGGCGTTCTCAAAAATAGCAACTGGTTGGGTGGGCAGATGGAAAAGCAGCAACTCTCAGCCTTTGGACTTCCCCAGTCCTGCGCCTTCCTCCCATCTCTCAGCATGCTTCGGGCCAGCCTTCCCATCAGCTGGCAGAAGGGAGGGGAGAAGTGCTTTGAATATTTCCAGGTCCAGGATCAAAAGCCTTTTTGTGTCTGCTAGTGGGATGTGGCCTTCTCTCCCTCCCTCCCTCCCTCCCTCTCACTTTTTTTTCTGCTTCCCTTTTCTGGTAGAGCCCTGCCAAGTACAGGAAGACTCCAGTGTGTGCCTCTCCTTATAGGGGTTGGGGTGGGGAGTCAGGGAGGAGGAGGAGGAGGAGGAAGTGTTTCTGGTTCTGTGGGAATGTGAGCTTTCTCCCACTCTGTAAACAGCTGGTGACTCATTGCATAGCTATGGCACCAAAGGGATGCATGGCCTAAGGCATGCTGTGTGTGTATGTGTACATACACAGGGAAGGGAACTGAGCTTGTTTTGTTCCCGTCACATCCCCGCTCTGCTTCCTTGACTTGACTTTCTCACCGAAAAACGTTTGGTGGGGGAGAGAGAGACCCTGCGGATGCGCAACCTGCCTTCCACACGGGAGGTGCCTGGGGCAGCAGCAAGGAGGCTTCCATGGTGCACGGCAAAGTCCAAACATGAGGGCGGGAGAGGAGAGCTGCACAGGAATGAGCAAGGGCTTGGGAAGGGCTCTGCAAATCCAAGGTAACGCTGCTGGGCTCCTTTCCAGCTCTCTGCAAAGCTCTCTACCGCCTCGCCCCACCTTTTCTCATTTCCCGTTATGTGGCTTGCCTGTGATTTTCGCTCCTCTGGCTTTTAACTGCTCTCAGCTGCCCTCCAAAGCCGCCTGCTTTTCTCTCCGGGAGATCCTGAGGCCTGGAACCCCCTTGCAACCTCCCTGTGTGTGGGATCCTCCAATTCTCTTGCCCTTCAGTACCCACTATTGTTAGGCCCCCACTTCTCATTCCAAGAAGAAATGGATTCTAGGTACCTTGGCAGCCCTGGCTCACATCAAGCTTAGGACACTGCTACTCCACTCGGTGCTTGAGTTACCGTATACTGATGTTGCTGTAGAAATAACAGTTCCCTCCACTTCCTAAAATATATCCCACAATTCCTCAGCCGTTGAGTCCTTTCCTTTGCTTGCATCTTCTTCATTCCGTCCTCATTTGCCTCCCACACCTTGGCTACCTTAAGTGCTGGATCTGTATCATCGCCTACTAGTTTCGTCAGTCCTGTTCGTCTTTCCAGTTCTTACAGGGATTGGCAAATACAGTCACATTCAACGTATCAGCACAGAGTTGACCAGCGACGTGGAAGAGCCTCTGTAATCACCTACAGACTTTCAGAGTTTTAAAATATTTGGGCTGCATTCTCACAGTGCTACCCAGGATTACTGGGAGCTGTGCTTGATTTCTAACAGGTGTCCAGACTCAAGCGATGCCTCCCTGTTTTAACCGCAAGGTGTGGTTGCTTTGCAATGAGGGGAAGGCACTCTGTATCTACTCAGAGGTACTTTTCTTTATTGTATTACACCAGCAACTTCCAAACTTTTTCCCTGTATGGACTCCTTGGAAATTGCTGAGGGTTTTGGTGGACCACTTAATGATTTTTCTGCCTGCTGTAGTAATTGTAATGCGCTGTGCTAGGTGACGTGCGATTTTAAACTGCATTTTTGCAGACATGCAGCGGATCAGCTGAATAAAGCTTACGGATCACTGGTGGTCAGTGGACCATTTTGGGAACCTCTGTATCACACTATTCCACATCTGTTTCTTTAAAGAAGCATGGCCGTAGTTCCTTCAGTGGGAGTTTCTGGAGGAGAGAGGCTAGGCCATCGCCGCTGAGCACCTGCTTTGCATGTTCCCTTCCTGGCATCTCCAGGCAGGGCTGGCAGAGACCCCTGCTGAAACCCTGGAGAGCAGCTGCCAGTCAGGGCCAACAGTGCAGAGCTAGACGGACACAGCGATCTGACTTGGTGCAAATCAGCTATGTCCCCAAGAAGTGGAGGGCCCCTGAAAGGGAATGTTTTCATTTCCACAGCAGCAATCCCTTCTCTCGTTTTCAATTTTGCGCGCATGTCACATGACGCTGAACTGTGTTGATCACCACAAGTGAAGGGAGAAGCATTTGTGGCTGAGCCAGACCGGCTCTCCACGCCCCTCCCCTGCTCAAATTCCTCCATTCAGCTTGCTGGACTTCCCCCTTTCACTTTCTCTAAGTGGGGGGGAAGAGTGTCCTAAAACGAATTGAGTTTGTTGACTCTCCCTTTGTCCTCCCAGCGTCTTTGCACAGAGATGACCCCAAGTCATGATTTGCTTTTGGGCTTCTCTTGTTTCCATGGTTACCGTCTCGGGGTTGGCTACTTTCCCAAGGTCACCATGGCAACTATCGGAAGGGAATCATGCTTGGGATGCTTTGGCTGAGTATCCTTTTTTTAAAAAAAAAATGAATGATTAGAACGTGTGACACGATGTAGAGGTGGATGGAGACAAGTTTACCTTCTCCGGGAGGCGGCGGGAGCTTGTAGGGGAGAAGGGAGAACTCGGTCCAGGCTGTCTTCTAAGGTTCCTTATGCCCGGCGCTGCAGCTTCCAAAAGCCACCTCTGCTTGCTAGGCGTGACAGCCCTGGGTGTCCAGACCCTCCGCTCCCACGGCCCAGGCTGGCAGGGGAGAAGGAAGCTGCTGTGATGTCACAGCTGCATTGCCCTCTCCTCCTTCTCCTACAGGCGCTCCAACTGTGTCATCCATCTGTGCTGCGCGATGCAGGTGGAGGCTCTGCTGCCGAGGTCTAGACAGGCAGACTGCCTCTCCTGCGCTGATTGAAGGGGTGTAGTTTGCAAAGTGTACCTGAGGTGAGAGTGAAGGGCAGCCGTCCTCAGGGTGAGTGGGGAGGAGGCGTCGCTGCTGTGTGTCACATTTCCACGCAGCAGGGAAGATCAGAAGGGCACCCCCTTCCTCAGCCTTAGGGCGAGAGAACCCCACAAAGTGAGGAGAACATTGCATTTTTCTCTTTCTCTTTTGCAACCTGTTCCATCATCCTTGTCTTGTCGTCTTGTGATTTTTTTCCTGTGTGGTTGTTTGTCTGCCTTGAGATTTGGGAGGCTTACAGGTGGTGGTTTGTTCACTTTTCTAGGTGCACTGTTGAAATCTTCTGGGGACTAAGGCCAGAGGTTATCATCCCTTAGCTTTTAGGTGACCTTCGTGTGGGGTGGTGGGGTATCTTAAGTGAAAGTTTGTGTGTGTGTGTGTGTTGTTTTTTAAATTGGGGGAAAAACATATTCCCTGTTTCTGCTATCTGCTAACCCTGATTCTGTGATTGTAATAAATTTGTGCAGATTTCCAAGATACTATTGCATGGTTTTTCAAAAACTGTACAGAGAAAATAGCAATTGGCTAGAGCTGTTGAGATTGGGGAAGAAAATGTTAGCTTTACGGAACAAACGGAGCCCAGACAAACCGATAAGGAACTGTTCCAAATTTAGAAACCCCCTCACTTAAACTGGGGGGGGGGTCAGATTGGCATCATGAAATGCTGGAATCCAGGATAAGCAAATTGATAAAATTTGGGTCTAAAGTCTTTGTAGGCCTGTGGACGCAGTGGTGTGGGAGATGGGAGGTAGGGGTGGAGGAGCTCTTACCTACCTCAATAACTTGGTAATTACATGAAAATCCTGGACAGAAATGATGTCTAACAGGCTGCTTTCTCATCTTCTCCCATCTTGCCACTCTGATTTCTTACTGAGTGTGGATTAAGCCGCTGTTGTGTTCGGTACTATCGGGTGGTCTGGTTTGTTATTCCACAATCCTTAGTGGCAGAGCACATCTTTTTCAGGCAGGCAGATGAACTCAGGTTCCATCCCTGGCACTGTACCTAAAATGATTTGTGGTTGCAAGACTAGAAAAGGTGGGAGCATTGGAGAGCTGTTGCCCGTTAGGACCAGTGGCCTTGAGTCTGTATAAGGTGGTCTCCTAATGGGGAAGGGTCATAGCTCAGCGATGAAGCGCTTGCTAAAGGTCCCAGGTCCAGTCCCCAGCATTTCCAGATAAGGCAAGGAATGTCTCCTGTCTGAAACTCTGGACAGCTGCTGCCTGTCAGTGTAGACAATACAGTACTGAGCTAGACAGAAGGTAGCTTCCCTATGTTCCTATATGTGTACAATCTGATTTATTGATACTTTCTCTGTCTAGTGAATGCTGGCAACTAGCTGTGCTCATTGTTGGGCTCCCATGCCTAACATGAACACACAGAGAACGCCTATTCAACAAGGAAGGTCCAGTGTTACATAACCAGGGGTCTGTATGCAAGTTCTTAGACACACATATAATAAGTGCTGCTTCTTTGTCTAAATGAGCTCTGGTTGTATGCATCTGATAGGATCACTGAGAATAGGGAATCCCTGTCTTTGCCTGTAATAACACAGGTGAGATTGAAATCATAGACCTGTTTATCTCATTTATTTAAATAATCTGTATCCTGCTCTTCATTTGAGGAAAAGCTCCCTAGCATGATTTATAGATTACAAAACCAGGGATTGGTTTTTAATATTTTAGTTTATTTTTTAGTAATCTAAAAAGGCACCTCACATAAGGAAAATTGATTGGGAGGGAGGAGGAAATCAAGGACAACTTGTGAGTTAGAAGTTCTGGTAGCTCCACTCAGTGCCCCAACTAGCAGAAATGGCTACTGGTGGCAGGGTAGGGCATGATGTTGCTTCAGTTCTCCCTCCTCACATCCTGTGTCTTATATTGTAAAAAGGCTATTTTTGTTAATTTATTCTCTTTAAGGAAGCAGTTTTCATTTCACTTTGGGGCTGTGGGGCAACAGAGGGAGGAAGTACAGAGTTCCAGGAGTGGCAGAGGAGAAAGAGCTTCCCCAGCCCCAAACTGATTGCCCCCTAACAGAAGGCAGTGCAATCAATGAGACTTTATGTTTGCTATGGAATGACCCAAGACTACAGTGGGTTTTAAACTTACAGCCGGGGGGGGGGGGGATCAGGCAGAGATGGAGCCTGTGCCATTCCCATCCCCACTCATTCTGGTGTTGATAAAAGTGACAGGGAAGCCAGCCATACCAATAAGCCACAACAGATCAGGAGGTGCTTTCTGGCCTTTAAAGATCCCCTGAATGAGACTGAGCAACTAGGGGATTCTGATACAGCAGGATCTGAGCCTGACACATCTACAATGCTCATCCACCCCGGCCCAAATTGGGAAGCCCAGGAAGAGCATAGCATTCTCCTAATTATGTTTCCCCACAAGTGGTTCTAGGATGAGGTCTCGAATAAGGTCTCCTTGGATTTATGCCTTTTCTAATACCACTGTTGGATAATTGGTCCCTGTCTTTTGGTGGCACACATCCATCCACACATACCTTAGGAGGCTGTATATCCGTATGCTCTCTTGTGGGCTCAATGGTTGGAAAGCTGGCTTATGTGGTTCCGGAAATGAGCATAGGTTTAGAAAGACAAGGAAAAGAGTTCAAAAAATAATGGAGGAGCATTGCCTTAAATAGATTTGACATATAAAAGATATGTGACGGTCTCTGAATTGAAATGCAGCATGTGAATGTGGTGGGGGAAATGTCCCATTTAGAATGTCTTTTCTGGGTCTGTTTCCTTTCTCTAAACGTGTTGCCTCTCTCTCTCCTTTTTCTCTTCCCATCTAGTTGCAATTTCTGAGCAGTTCTGTCCAGGTGACCGTACCCAGGTTATGACGACTAATCCAAAACCAAACAAAACATTAAAGGTAAGTAAAGTGGCATAAAAATGGGGGCGTGGAACTTGCGACCCTGCAGATGTTGCTGGACTCTAGCTATCATCAGCCCCAGCCAGAATGGCAAATGGTCAGGGATGCTGGGAGTTGTAGTCCTGCAACATCTGGAGGACCACAGGTCCCCCCCCCAATTCTGGTATAAAGCATAGATGGCTTTTAAGGAAAACGGAGACAAGTTCATGGAACTTCCATGGCCAGAGGCAATATACCTCTGTGTGCCAGGTACTGCAGGTGACCATTATCTTCACACCTTGCTTGTGAACTCCCAGAGCATCCTTCTCTAACTTAGTGCCATCCTTACATTCCAGGTTGCAACTCCCATCCGGGTTGCAATTCCCAGCTTGCAACAGACCATTGTCTGTGCTGGTTGGAGGAACTGTAATCCAAAACACCTGGAGAGCACTAGGTTGGGGGAGGCTGTTTCAGAGGCATATGGATAGCATTTGTTAAACATAGGGTTGCCAGACGCAATAGAGGACAGGACTTCTGTGCCTTTAATTGCCCTGCTCTCTTTTGAGTCTGGAAACCTTAAAGAGAAACCAGCAGACCCTTTGCTTGGAAATTAAACAAAGGGTCTGCTGGTTTTTCTTTAAGGTTTCCAGACTCAAAAGAGAGCAGGACAATTCAAGGCACAGAAGTCCTGTCCTCTATTGAGTCTGGCAACCCTAGTTAAACAGAATGTGGAACACAAGGCTTTTATTTTTAAAAAATGTGTTTGTGCTCTGAATGAAAATAGTTTCCATGGTGGCAGATCTTCTAAATCACAAGCGGGGAACCTGTAGACCTCTAGGTATTGTTGGACTGCAACTTCCGGAGTCCCTGACCATTGGCTATTCTGGCTGGCGCTGATGTGAGCTAGACTCCATCCTGTGGGGTGTCACAGGTTCCCTGTTCTAAATCACCACCTTCCCCAGTGGTAATTCTTTAAAATACATCATTCAGTGCCAGATTCTTTTGCCTGCAGATAACTCAGTGATACAGCTTTCCTTCAGAAGCGAGTTTTTCTTCTTTGCTTTTTAAAGAGAAACTAAAGATACCTATGTCTAACTTGCTGGAGATGAGGACAATATTCTGTATCTGGACCTGAGCTGAAGTGAAGTTTTACGCAGTTCATGGAATCTTGCAGGAAAATTCATGCCACATTCAGAGGCTGGGGACCAGTGTGGTGGCAGGGTGCATTTTTGCAAGGCACAAGTTTCCATATTCAACCCCCTGCATCTCTAGTTAAAAGGATTTTGGTTAGTGGGCTGGAAAGCACATCTATCTGATACCCAGTAGATCTTCTGTCAGCCAGCTCAGTCTAGATGGACTCATGGTCTGATTCCATGTTAAACAGCTTCATACGCTCAAGTCCTGTAACAGATTTCCTGGATGTCTTCATATGGGCATGAATTTCCGTGCATAATCATCTGAGTCATTTCCTCGTCTAAGAGGGACATGGGGAGCCCTTCTGAGGTACAACATCCTGAGGTTGACGTGGCTTGTGCAGAGGAAGGAAAGAGCCACTCTGCTGCTTCCTGCCCTCGTGCCGCTGTGGGAAGTGGGCAAAGAGCAAAGGCCCCTTGGCCCATTTGAAAAACTCCAAAATCCTTAAGAGGGCAGCATACTTTTATTAGTCCAACCCAAATGTGGGACCTGGAGTGGCTGAACACTCAGCCCATGAAATGCTGACATTTCTAAAAAATATATCAACATAGTCCTTTACACAGGAAATCCATTTTATTTTTTTAAAAAAAATCCATATTGGGATATTTGGCTCCCAAGGCATTTATAGCCTTAAAAGTTAGCATCAGCACTGTGAATTGGGCCCAGAAGCAAACAGATAGCCAATATTAATTTATTTACATACTACAGTTGAGCATTTGACCGATTTAAATAGCTGTTCAACAGTGGGACAGACTCCCTCTGAAGGTGGTGAAGGTTTTTGAACATAGGTTGGATGGCCACCTGTTATGGATTCTTCAGCTGTGATTCTGCATTTCAGGGGGTTGGACTAGATGTCTTTTGGGGTTCCTTTCAACCCTATAATTCTATGAGAGGGGGAAAGGATTTGGTCGATTAAGCAGATCAAATACTGGTCAGGTATTTTTAAAAGCACTAACTTTATCACAGCAGCAGAAAAAGAAAAGTTACCACCACGTATCTGAATTATAAAAACTGAATGATACTGCTAATTGTTGTGAAATGATACTTTTTTAAAAAAAAAAAAGTAGTACATTACCATAACTTTTAACTATGTTGGTTCAGGTTTTTTATAAATGATGAATGATTCTTGTGAATGATGCTTTGGACTCAGAGGGAAGAGTCAGATGCAAAATGTCGACTTGGGTAGGAACTACTCCGCACAAAGTGCCACTCACTGGATCATCTGCAGATTTCAAGTAGAATTCTCCATCTGAGTTCCTGCAGATGAGGAATTCTGATGCAGAACTCTGAAACTGGGTAGTAGAGATTCACAAAGAGGTGGTCAGAGGCAGCCAATTACTATTCCAATCATTACACGTGAGGAAAACTGAGGCCAAGAGATTAAGTGATAAGCATAAGGAAAGCAATGACAGAGAATGTTGCTTTTCTTGCCATTTTACTCACTATTTGGGGCCAGGAACCTTTGTTGATCTACTGCAGGCATCCCCAAACTTCGGCCCTCCAGATGTTTTGGACTACAATTCCCATCTTTCCTGACCACTGGTCCTGTTAGCTACGGATCATGGGAGTTGTAGGCCAAAACATCTGGAGGGCCTCAGTTTGGAGATGCCTGATCTACTGCAAATAACCCAGAGATCTACCACTAAAACCCAATGTGCCTCCTTTCTGCTCTAGTATATCTTTGCACGGGAGAAGGCATTCCCTGAGATACTTTGGACCCAAATAGTTTAGACTTATAGAAGTCAAAGCCCGCACCTTGCTTTGAGCCCAGAGACCAACTAGAAGCCAGTGCAGTTGCTGAACAAGTATAATACGGTTTTGTCAGCTCATCATGGTCAGAATAGGGGCAGCAGTATTTTGAACTAATTGGACAGCCTTCAAGGGCAGTTCCGGGTATGATAGCAAATAATTAGGAAGTTATCAGGGCGTAGAGGATAGCAAGGCTGAGTGATGGTTAGAACTGGGATAGCTCAGTCGGTAGAGCACAAGACTCTTAACCTCAGAGTCGTGGGTTCGAGCCCCATTTTGGGCAACAGATTTCTCCACTGCAGGGGGTTGGGCTAGATGGCCCTTGTGGTCCCTTCCGATTGTATGATCCTGTGATCCATAAGTTGCCTTTGTGACATTGGCGTCTGCAGGTCAAGGAGGAGTCGGGAGAGAACGCCCCGGTGCTCAGTGACGATGAACTCGTGTCGATGTCTGTGCGGGAGCTGAACCAGCACTTGAGAGGTCTCACAAAAGAGGAGGTCATCCGCCTGAAGCAGCGGCGGCGCACACTTAAGAACCGGGGCTACGCCGCCAGCTGCCGCATCAAGCGTGTGACGCAGAAGGAGGAGCTGGAGAGGCAGCGGGTGGAGCTGCAGCAGGAGGTGGAGAAGCTCGCCCGGGAAAACAGCAGCATGAAGTTGGAGCTGGACGCCCTGCGCTCCAAGTACGAGGCGCTGCAGACCTTTGCCCGCACTGTCGCCCGGGGGCCCATCACTCCGACCAAAGTTGCCGCCACCAGTGTCATCACCATCGTGAAGTCGGCAGAAATCTCGTCCGCTTCTGTGCCATTTTCAGCAGCCTCCTAGTGTCCAGAGCGGCAGAACTAGCAGCCCTTTTGGAAGGGAGAGTAGGATCTCGCTGATGGGTTTAGAAGCCTGCCTTCCTGAAAGATCAGCAATCCATTTTCTCCCCCAAAGCTACCAAGGGGACTCTGCAAAGGGGGAAACTAATGGGCTGTTCTTGCTGTGGGCACTTCAAGTTCTGTCAAGCCGCTGAAATGGGAATGCCATATCGAGTAGTAGGTATTGCACGAGGGGTCTTGCACAACTCCTCCTCACAGCCTCTTTAAGTCCCTGGCAGCTCCCCAATCGAGAGAAGACACCGGGGTATTCTCCAGAACATTTTGGCGTGAAACTGAACCACTCAGAAACGGATGGCCTGGCAGAATTGACAGGCAAGTTGAATAAATGAAGAACAGCCTCTTCCTTCTTTCAGAAAAATAAATAAATGTCCGATTGTAGTCAGCTTTATGTCAGTCACAGAATGGGCAATTGGCTCCGGAGCAGCTTTTGCTGAGAGTTCATCAGAATGTCATAGAACAATGTCTAATCTCTCCAGTTATGGAAACACCTTCACAGGTGAATTTCCATCTTTGATGTGGTTATCTCCCCTCCCCTTTGCCGTGTGGCCTAGCAAACAGAGCAGTATCTACAATGCAAAAAACGTCTCTAGCTACTTCCCCACAATGTGCCTGTGAGTCAGATGTCTTTTTAAAAATGTAGTCTTGTTACTTCTAAACCAATATTCTCTCTCTCTTTCTCTCTCTCTTTCTCTCTCTCTCTCTCTCTTGCTTTCTCTCTCTCTTTCTCATAACAATAACTATTAGATCTAGACTGAACAATGCTGCAGAGAAAAGGAAATGGGAAAGTGTTAAGAGTGTGGGGATGGGGGTGAGTTGTAAAAAAGAGAGAGATACTGTTAACGGCAGGAAGCCCGTGCTCTGACAAGGTGTTCTCTTACAGGGTCTGCTAAAAGGCCTGTAAAGCAGAAGCATGCAGGAGAAGACAAGAAAGGTTCACATAAGAGACAGAAACAAGTGTGATGTCAACACAAAGCCTTAACTTATCCTCTTTCTGACTTCACGAGAGCTCTTTTCGGTGCTCTTTAATGCCAAAAGACAACGTATGGCAAAGATGTCCTTGGACGAGCTGCCTAGTAGATGTAAATATCTACAAGGGAACAGATCCTTGGAGTTAATCTCCAGACCAGGGCATAGATAATGATGCCAAGGAATGCAAGAAGGTTTGAAAATGCAGGAAGGTTTCTTTCTCAAGTACCGTAATTGCAAAGTTGGGATGGGGGATGGTGGAGAAATGTGTTTCGTGGATCTGAGTTGGTTCGTGGTGGGGAGGGCAGAAGAGGACTTGGGAGGTGGGGTAGAAGAGTGGAGGGAGAGGAAAGCAGAGGTTTTTTGAATTTAGTGGGGAAAGAGAGGAGTTAAAAGTTTGTAAATGAGTTTGTAAAATCCAAGGATGTAAGGGAAAGCAACAGGTTTTCAGATTTAATGAAAAGGAAGGACCTCATACAAGTTGACATAAGCTGTGCCTGCAAGACAAGTAATCTTCAGCTTCAGCTTCCTTAGCAAAAGGTACTCCTTTAAGGTTCCCAGATAAAAAGGGGGAGGACCCTGAGGCTTGGAGCCCAAATGCCCCATGTGGCAACATTTTAGATGGACTACACCATTTTAGACTGCTGGTGTAAGCTAGAACCTTTTGAATGCTGCCTCCCCACCAGATACTCAACACATAAACCCCAACTAAGATGCCAGTGTAAAAGATACCCTGGAATTTCTCCCTGACTTGCTCCTTTTGGGGGGTGGCATCCTTTTACAGGGAGGAAGCTCTGTTTTGCACATTATCCGCCGCTCTGTATATTGATAACAGGGCTGGAGAACTTCCAAAACAGAGCTGAACCATTGCATATTGCTGGTGGGGCAATCTGTGATGTGGATTTGAACCAGGGCGGGCCGGTGAAAATGCTGGTGGCGATTTAAACCCTGTACGTGTTCCCAAATAGCCAATGCCAGGAAGAGAAATAACTTCACTCAAGCTCCCTTGGCACACTCACTCTCACTCTGTGTGTGCATTTGCTGCTGCAGGAGTGATACTCTGCCTGACACCATTATCATTGATGGTGGTAAGCAGAGACCACACTCCCCTTAGTGGAGTTAGGAACATGGATGGTGTATCACCCATGGCAGTTGGGTGCATGTACAGGGCAGATCCTTTACCAGTGCTGCCACTAACACCTACTGTGTCTACACTCAATAAGAGTTAGCAGGATTGCACACTTGCAACAACCGTAAGGAAAATAAAACAAAAACCCAAGTCATTTATTCCAGACTTAAATTCCTACCAGCCCACTGTTCCAGTGGCTTATTTTCTGAGTCTTGAGATGTGACCTTTTTAAGGATTACCTCATTTCTTTCTAGGCCTCACATTACCCTCTAGAAGGCAAGTTGATGTCCTGTGTTTTAACCCATGCCTTTTTTGACCCCCTCAGCAAAGGTTGAGGAAGAAAAAAAATAGCACATCTTATTTCCTGTAAAAAATTATTTTGGAAAATGCCCTGGATCTCTGCAAGCTTCTTTAGTTCTTAAAGCGGAGAAAGGTTTTAGATAATTTGCACTGTTGGAGCTTTGGAAAACAAGTAGGGCTGGCCATTATGGGCTTAAGGATGCCTGGATGCTTATGGGCTTAAGGATGCCCCACCCCAGAATTTACTCTCCAGAAGGAAACCTCTGTCCGCAGCCCAGGACCATCTCATAGCTGAGCGATGGGGAATTTGTGGCCCTCCAGATGTTGCTGGACTACAGCTCCCACAATCCCTCATTTGTAGCCTTGTTGGCTGGGGCAGATGGGAAATGGTGCTCAACCATATATGTATGGCCACAGGCTGTCATAGCCAGGACCCTGGAAACAAGAGGATAGTGTTAACCTCTGTTTCATCATAGAGATAACAAAAGACTAGACTTGCTCAAAAGCTGCCGTACGAAGGGCATCGCCAATAGCAGCTGCTACGTTGACTCCACAAATTGTTCTGTACAGGCTGCGCCCAGTTAATGACCACCCTACAGTGCTAGAATCCCATAGATGTACAGCTCTTGGGTTTCCATGAATGTGTTTCATGGGGTTTCCTTTCAGAATAAGACAGAGACACAGACATTTTCTTGAGTAGTGTTTCTTTGCAACTGAGTAATCACCTGCCTGCCACAGTTCTAGGAAAGTCGGCCAGAGGTGCAGGCAAGCAATTGCTGATTTTTAAAAAAGAAACTGGTAGGAGACGTTCCAACAACATTCTAACTGAAATTGTGTTTGCAGCCAGCGGAATTAAGGCTTCAGCCTTATGGTTTAGTAGCCCCTAGCAGCTGTGTGTTTCCCACCAACTAGTTTTCTGCTTACTCTCCCCATGGGGTAGTTGCTGGAAAACCTCCTCCTCCATAGGTGGTCTGCAGGCACATGAAGCATCTAGAATTTGCCATGGATAATACGCTAATCTCTGAGGGAGTGACCTCAGTCTGATCTCTGCCGTTAATTTGAGAGCTAACAGCAGCTTCTGTGAGGCAAAGTGACATCAAACAAACAAACCAACACCAGGACTATGTACCTTTGTAATTTGATCAGGAGCAAGAGGCCAAAGGCATTATTAAAGCTGTCGTTACCATAGCCATGGTAGGTAATCCATATTGGATATCATTTAAGGACCATGTGGAAATATTTGAGAGACACACTTATAGAAACATATATATATATAAATATATATAGATATATATATAATAAATGCATAATTATATACATTTTATCGTACAGATTTTTTTGTAAAAGATATTGTCTGGGTTGTTGTCTTTTTTAGTGTGGTATATTGTCATTTTCTTATTTAAAAAAAAAGAAGTCTGCTTCCAAGAGAGAGTGGGGAGGAGAGAAGAGCCGATAGTTTTCTCTGACGAGTCAGGAATATGACGGAAGGAATCTGAAAGCTTTGTTTAGTTTTATTTCTCACCTACTTTTTCGACACCTGTGGCTGCAGCCAGAGATATCTATTGGAAAGACCTTCCTCTCAAAAGTCTGTACACCGAAAGGAATGGGAAGTTCAGGAGACCTGAGCAAATTGTGCCATCAGTCACTGCAGGAATGTGTATCCTTAGCCTGCCCTACATGCATATGCTTACGTAGGCAATTCCTGCTTCCACCATCCTGAGCTTCATTTCTCCATACATGAAAAGATGTTCAATGTATGCTTTGGCTTTTCTGAGTCTTGCTGCGACTTGTGCCCAGCTCAGTGGCCCTTCCAAAGGAACTGCTCAGTGGTTTGTGGTCAGATTTGTCCGTCTTCCATTCTGCCTTTAATGGTGCCCTAAATTTGGCTCCTGGGGTATCTCTTCCCGCCTCAGCTTACCTTCATGTGAGGTTAACAATCCAGCTGTTCTCTGCTAGGTCTGGCACATCTTTGCCCATCCAGCCTCCAGGACCTGTTAGAGGAGCCTCAGAAACGCATGCACGACACTGTTGCAGTGCTTGATGTCCACATTGGGTATGACTTGCCATTTGGGGTTCTGGGGCCTGCCTTGTTTTCCACTGGGGCTGAACTCTCTCCCTCAATGCTAGCATGTCTAAGAGGGGCAGATGATTGGGCAGAATGAAACATCCCATGGACTAATTTCGGTCCACTAGCAGCCAGTTGCACTGTTCCGATCCTTGCTGCTGTTTGGCCAGACCAACTGCCTTTCTTGGAAGGCTTGCTCAGTATTGGAGCTGTGTTTAGGCTACCATGATGGTCTCATTCTGGACTGTACCAGGTTCCATGGGGGGGGTGGATCATGATTTTGAATGCACTGAACACTCCTCACTTGCAGTAACCATGCGGATGAGGGAGAAAACCATGCTAAACCTTTCTCCCTTCCATGCTGGCTTACTACACACAGGGGAGTTTAAAAAAACAGAAACAAATGAGGGAGTATCAAAGAAATTGACCTTCCCCACAGATTGTGCAGGCCTGCCATCTCAATCTGCATCATGTATTCCCAGATCCCATTAGCCGCAGCCCATTATGGCCAGGGATAGTGAGCATTGTCCTCTTAACAACATCTGGAGGACAGCAGGTCGGGGAAGGCTGCCATAAGACATGGCACTTCGATATTTGAAAGCTAACAAGCTGGATTGTTTAATCTTGCAGTGAAGGATGTGCAACTTCCTGAGAAATTGGTAACTGGAGCAGTCAGCAGTGAGGTTTCTTAATGTGAGAAATCAGAAGGGAATTCAGGTTTACTCCCGTGGCCTAAAGCCAAGAAGTGAAGCCCTTCCCTTCCCCCTCCCTTTTCAAGTCTTTTTAAGCTTTACCACTATTTGGTTTTAATGTTTAAGTTTTTTGTCCCTACCTCCATAGACACAGGAGTGTTTTCCCACTGATAGCTGACCATAATGCTTTTCTTTCCCCCATTTTCACTGATCCTTGAAAAATTATAGGAAAGTTTCTCTCTTTTTTTATCACCTGTTCATTCTGTCTTCTGTGGTTTTACTTGATTATTTTCATTTCAATATTTATTTTTCGTGCGCTGCTTTTTTATTATGAAATAAATTATTGATATATCAAGTAATGTGGGTGCCTGTTTCGTAAGGCATATTCACTGTGTGTGTGCGTGTCCAATCTACTTTTCTCTTGACAAAAAAAAAACTTACAACACAATGTTAATTTATTGCTGTACATTTTAAGCTGCAATGACTGGTTTTTTTGTTTGGTTGGTTTTTTTGTACCTTTCCAATAAAGCATTTTCTGGTTTCAGATTTGACCTGGTCTGTAATCAGTATGTTCAAAACTTTGGGGCCTCAGGCTGCCATCCTTCCTACAGCTTGCACAGAGCCCAGGAGGGCTTTATGAAAGACCTAGATGGTTGACATCAGCCTGCCTCAAGAGATTATGGAGTGTGTCTCCAGGGGTGAAGTCCAACTGCTGTGTTAACAGCACCAAAGTGAACTCCCCGGGGCACAAGCCTGGGATGTGTGTCTGGAGGTCTTGGGCTACCCCAAAGGAAAGCAGAGCTATGTTTGGCAGCAGCAGTTGATAATAATATAATAATAATAATTTATTATTTATACCCCGCCCATCTGGCCGGGTCTCCCCAGCCACTCTGGGCGGCTTCCAACAGAAAAATAAAACACAATAATCTATTAAACATTAAAAGCCTCCCTGAACAGGGCTGCCTTCAGATGTCTTCTAAAAGTCTGATAGTTGTTTTCCTTTTTGACATCTGTTGGGAGGGCGTTCCACAGGGCAGGCACCACCACCGAGAAGGCCCTCTGCCTGGTTCCCTGCAACTTGGCTTCTCGCAACGAGGGAACTGCCAGAAGGCCCTTGGTGCTGGACCTCAGTGTCCGGGCAGAATGATGGAGGTGGAGACGCTCCTTCAGGTATACTGGAAGGAGGGGCAAAAGGCGCCATCCAGCCACCACTCTGGATTTGTGTAGTCTAACCAAAATGAACAAAAGCTGGCAGGTAGCAGAGTTTGTTTGGGGACTCAAAAAACCCGAATGACCCTGCCTTTCATAGGACTAATTAAAATGCCACCCTTCCTTATCAAGCTTTCGAGTTCTCCAGTGATCATCTCCAAGGTGTGCCTCAGAGCAACAGCTGCTGGGGAGCACGAGCTGGGAGATTGCCGTTGCACCCCAGCCCTGCCTGTTAGCTTCCTCTTGGCAACTGTTGGGGAACAAGCTGTTGGACAAGGTGATGGGCCTGTGGCCTGATCGAACAGGGCTCTTCCTAAGGGAGGCAAGAGAGGGGCCGGAGAAAGCTAATGGGAAAAGCTTGAAGGCTTTAATTTGTTAGCAGCCTTAGGCTGCCGTGCAGGAGATGTCATGCACACTTAATTAGACCGCTAGTAGTTGTGTCAAGGGCGGCTAGGAAAAGATGCAACAGTGACAACTCGCTTAAAACCCTGACAACAAAATCCATCAGTTATTCTGCTCTGTGTCCAGCATTAAGTGAAAGACCTAGGGGCCCTCGAGGCAGACAGCAAAAGTTGAAATGCAGTAGCATTTGGATCAGGCTCAAATAGGAGTTGGGCACATGTAACCCTCTAAGCTTCTGAATCCAGCCCTTGGAACTCTGCCCAGGCCACACCCCTTAGGAGTCCTCCACACTCTCATTTGGTTTTTTGGCCTGGCCAGAATATCCCTGAACCACATACAGTTGTACCTCGGAGGTCGAACAGAATCTGTTACGGAAGTCCGTTCGACTTCCGAAACGTTCGGCTTCTAATTGGCTGCAGGAAGCTCCAGCAGCCAATCGGAAACCGTGGAAGCCCCGTCGGACATTTGACTTCCAAAAGAACATTCGAAAACTGGAACACTCACTTCCGGTTTTCAATCGGGAGCCAGAACGTTCGACTCCCAAGGCGTTCAGGAGGCAAGGTACGACTGTACTAAAGTGTCTTGTTTGCCTGAGCTCAGGAAGTTCTGACTCCGTTGGAACGTTTTGAGCTTTTCCCTGCAAAGATTTCTTTGTACTTCTGCAAACCTTGGGAATTCCCTGCAGCTTGCTGATCCCTCCCAGTCCCAGGTGGTGCCTTCCTGAGTTACAGAGGACTCCTATTCAGAGAACGGGTTTGCCTGCTAGAAGAATACTTAACAGTGATTTGACAATGCACACAGAAATGTTTCCCCCCCCCTTCATTTTATTAGAAGCCTTTTTATATAAATAATTTAAAATGTACAAGTTTACACTCCCAGCAGTTGCCACCTCTCTTTAAAAGATGCAACATCCAAAGAAGAAAGCATTACATTCTATCACTGCATAGAGAAGTGCTGTTCAAGCAGAATCTTGAATGATCTGCAGGCTAGGGACAGGTGAAAGCTGTTTCCTGGTTCTGCTGGATCTCTCAGCGGCTTTTAGTACCTTGACCCTGGTATTATCTCTTGGACCGTCTAGAAGAGTTGGGTGTTGGGTGCACTGTTTTGCAATGGTTCTGCTCCTTCCTCCTGGGCTGTGTCCAGAAAGTGATGTTAGGGGGATGAGTGCTTGGATCCCTGGGCTCTCACCTGTGGGGTGCTTCGGGGCTCTGTCCCCCTTCCCATGCTTTTAAACATCTCTATGAAGCCGCTTGGAGAGATCACCAGGGAGTTGGGGCTGAGTATTCACCAATATGTAGATGATAACCAGCTCTACCTCTCTAAATAGGAACCATTGAAGGCAGTGAACGTCCTGTGCAAGTGTCTGGAGTATGGATGGCAGTCTTCAGATTGAGGTTGAATCCTGACAAGATGGGAAAACTGTTTCTGGGGGAAGGGGTGGGCAGGTGTGGGGGACTCCCTGGTTCTGAATGGGTTAACTGTGTCCCTGAAGGGCCAGGTGCGCAGCCTGGGGGTCATTTTGGACACTCAGCTGTCCATGAAGATGGTCAGTTCCGCATCCAAGTCGGCTGTCTACCAGCTCCATCTGGTATGCTGCCTGAGACCCTACCCGCCCATGCACTGACTCACCAGAGTGGTACATGCTCTGGTTATCTCCTGCTTGGGCTACTGCAATGTTCTCTACATGGGGCTGCCTTTGAAGGTGACTTGGAAACTACCACTATCGGCCCTGCTCTCTGGAGCTGATGGGGAGTTGGGAGTCGCACAAGATTAGAGGTCCATAGGCTGCTCTTTCTTTCAACAGTATACTGTACATTTCAAGGGGAGAGCCATAGGCAGTTCTTATGCTGCCCCCTATATGTGTGGAATTTCCACAATGGTGGGTGTCAGAACTGAGCCCACACGGGGTGGGTGGGTGGGTGGGTGTTAAGCCCACCAAGGATTTCTGCCTACATTCTTTGTACCATGTGGTCAAACTGTCCTCAGCTTTCCTCTCCAGGAAACAGTTTCAATTCTACCACCACCAACCTAATACAAGGGGGCACAATTCCTGATCCATAGCAGATCAGTCTCTCTAAAATGGCTTTAACTGAGATAGATCTGGGTTCAACCAACACACAATATATATATATATATATTGATTATTATTATTTTTTAAAAAAGGTTTTTCCTTTAGCACCAAGAACGGACTAGGAATAGCAATGTTTACGCTTCCTTGGAGTCTCCATTTCCTCCATAAGGAGTTCCTCACTTCCCATTTGCCTCTGCTTTCAACTGCAGCCATTGCAGCTGCCCCCTCAAAGTCCTCTCCTCCCTCAGATTTCTGCCTATTAATTCACATGTGACTGAGCTGGATCCATGCTTTCAAACGCAGCTTCAGTTAGTTTCATTCCTTCCCACGGGACCAAACCCAGACTATATCGCTGTTGGGGCACAGTTTTCATTCAAAAACATTACCTCTGCTCCCGCAATCCTGGCCTTTCCCCTGTTCTTCCAAGCCAGTCCCCAACCCAATCCCGTCTTGGGCCCGGAGCTGTCGCTCAAGAGTCCAACTGAGAAAAGTTGCCCCCACTACACTATCTTTGCTTCAGCCAATAGGAGAGAGGCTGGAGGCATTCTAAGCCATCTTCCAGAACCTCTTGGAACTTTCTGGAACATGCCGCCATTTTGTGCCCTCACGCGCATCCCCAAAAGCAGGAGGAAAAGGCTCACACAATGGGTTGAGTGCAAAGGCCGAGGAAACACGAAGAAGTGGGAGGGCTTGAGAAACCAACTTTCCAAGCATTTGAGCCTTCTCGAGGCAATAGCCAATTGAGGGGATTGGTGGCGACACCTCCATTTTCTCTCACGCCGGCCAGCCCATCTGATGTCCAGTTCTGTCCGCAGCAACTGAGCTGGAAGGTGGCGAGGAGGTCTTTCCTACAAAACCCACCATGGTTTCCACCCGCGAGACGTGCCCTATAGTTCGTCGTCGGAGATTATCAATACCCTCTTCTCAATGTTCTTGCTCTTCTTGATGTGTTGGCCATCGGCTTTGGGCTCCACGTGCCCGTTCTGCCCCAGCTCGCCAGCCTCTCGCATGGACTGCTGGGTGTACTGCTGGTACGCTGGGGAGAAGTTGTGAATGGCATCCTGGACAATGTCCTGGGGGCTCATGGTCTCCTTCAGGCCACTGGAGATGCTCTGCATCGGGGCAAGGTTTGCTGGGAGCAAGAAGAGGACACGGGAGAAGCGTAATCATGTAAACATGGCTACAACTAATCCAGAATGCAACAGCTAGACTGGTGACTGGGAGTGGCCACCAAGATCACATAACACTGGTCCTGAAAGTCCTGCATTGGGTCTCAGGACATTTCCGAGCACAATTCAAAGTGCTGGTGCTGACCTTTAAAGCCCTAAACAGCCTTGGCCTAGTAGACCTGAAGGAGCGTCTCCACCCCCATCGTCCAGCCCGGACACTGAGGTCCAGTGCTGAGGGCCTTCTGGCGGTTCCCTTGCTGTGAGAAGTGAGGTTACAGGGAACCAGGCAGAGGGCCTTCTCGGTGGTGGCACATGGCCTGTGGAACGTCCTCCCGTCAGATGTCACGGAAATAAACAACTATCTGACTTTCAGAAGACATCTGAAGGCAGCCCTGTTTAGGGAAGTTTGTAATGTTTGATGTTTTATCGTGTTTTTAATATCCTCTTGGGAGCTGCCCAGAGTGGCTGGGGAAACCCAGCCAGATGGGCGGGGTATAAATTATTTATTATTATTATTATTATTATTATTATTATTATTATTAGGAAATAAAGGGGAAACATACCAGGAACAAGCCAGACTGGATTGTTTAATTTAAAGGATTCTGACGAATCATCCACTTGCTTCCAACAATGTGCAAGGGAATGTGCTCTGCCGCTTGCTCACTAGGGTGAGTGAGGAGGGATATTAATATTTTAATATTTGATGAATTATTGTATTTTAATATTTTGTTGGGAGCCACCCAGAGGGGCTGGGGAAACACAGGCAGATGGCCGGGGTATTAATAATAATAATAATAATAATAATAATAATAATAATAATAATAATATTTAGAAAGAAGAGACTAAGAAAAGCCTTTTCAAAAAAGCAATTTCCTCAACCTGGTGCTCGCCAGACATTGTTGGACTACAACCCCCATCAACCCTGACCATTGGACCAAGATGAAGCTGGTGGGAGTTGGACATCTGGGGGCACCAGGTTGGGAAAAGCTACCAGAAAACAAACAGCAGTGCTATGTAGGTCCAGTCATTTTCTACTTTTTGGCCACCAGTAGTTCAAAAAGGCTCAAAACATGTTAAAATAAAAATTCTGCCCCAGTCTCCAGTTACTTTGGCCCTGTTGTTGCCTGTCCTTTCCACACATGTGGAAGAGACCGTACCTCCCTCACCATTTTATAGTAATGTAGGGCAGGAGTGCCAGCTTGGTGCCACGACCATGGGTGTCCAGGGTCGTGGGTGCCATGCAACGTTCATGGCCCTGGCACCTAAATGTATGGGTAATTTTGTGGGTGGTACGGCACCTAGGGCCCCAGGGAGTTGGCACCTATGCTAGGGGGAAATGACACCACGGTTCTGACCGCTCAAAACGCTGTTCTCCGAAAAAGACTGAATGCCTCCTAAGCGTCAGCTGCCGGAGAGCACCTCCTTAAAAGCACCAAGTGCTGTTCACCTTCAGATTCAAGACTTTTATTTGAATTTATTTATTGTACACTTAAAGCAGGGCTTCCCAAACTTGGGGCTCTAGCTGCTTTTGGACTACAACTCCCACCATCCCTAGCTATCAGAACTAGTGGTCAGGGATGATGGGAATTGTACTCCCAAAACAGCTGGAGGCCCAAGTTTGGGAAGCCCTGACTTAAAGCAGGGGCGTAGCCAGGATGAAAATCAGGGGGGGGCAAGGGGCGGGGAGCAAGGGGCGGGGCCAAGGGGCGGGGGCGGGGCCACATCGGAGCAGCCCGAAATCGGGCTGCTCCGACTCCCTCCTCCCCCTCCGCGATAGGAAGGGACGAGGGGGAGCCAGGATCAGCCCGAAATCGGGCTGCTCCGACTCCCTCCTCCCCCTCCGCGATAGGAACGGACGAGGGGGAGCCAGGATCAGCCCGAAATCGGGCTGCTCCGACTCCCTCCTCCCCCTCCGCGATAGGAAGGGACGAGGGGGAGCCAGGATCAGCCCGAAATCGGGCTGCTCCGACTCCCTCCTTCCCCTCCGCGATAGGAAGGGACGAGGGGGAGCCAGGATCAGCCCGAAATCGGGCTGCTCCGACTCCCTCCTCCCCCTCCGCGATCGGAAGGGACGAGGGGGAGCCAGGATCAGCCCGAAATCGGGCTGCTCCGATCCCCTCCTCCCCCTCTGCAATCGCTGGGGCAGGTGGAGGGAAAGCCCCAGAGCCGCGCAAAGCGGTTGCCTGGCTTTCCCTCCGCCCGCCCCACAGCCAGCCGGCTAGAAGGGACGTCTCCCTTCTCCCTTGCTGGCTGTGGGGCGGAGGGAGGGAAAGCCAGCCAAACGCTTTGCGCGGCTCTGGTGCTTTCCCGCCGCCCGCCCCACAGCCAGCCAGGGAGAAGGGAGACGGCACCGGGCGGGCAGTGGGGCAGGCTGGCCAGTGGCCCTGCTTCTATGGGGGGGCAATTGCTCCCTCCTGCCCCCCTGCCTACGCCCATGACTTAAAGCAACCTTGTTCACCCTGGTGCTGTCCAGATGTTGTAAGGCTGTATCAGCCCCAGTATGGGAGATGCGGCCCCAAACATCTGTATGGCACCAGGTGGCAGAAGGCTAGCTTCAGAGGAACACAACCTTGTTCAGAACACTCACATGTCGCACTTTCCTTCTTCTCCCTGTACACCTGGCAGGTGAAAGCGTATCGGAGGGCGATGGCAGCAAACAGCATTTCGATGCAGATTATGAAGTTCTGGTAGCCAGCTGCTACCGTCCCGGCTCCCACCGTGTTCCCATCGATGATCTGAACCTCTGGGATCACCCCGCATTTCTCCAGGATAGCCAGCAACATCCCTGTGCAAAGGGAATATTTGTAAATTTATCACCAACCCAAGCATTAGGTGGCTTGTCAGGTCCTGTTGGCGCATGTGGGTTTCCCACAGGTCCATGGAGCAGTTCTGCACGTCACCAGGATCTTGTGAGGTACATCATTTTGCCACCAGGGTTTTAGCCAGAGATGTGCTCAGGCTCCCTTGCGCCCTTGGCGAGGAGCTGTATTGCTGCCTCCCCCCTCATCCCTTGCACCTGCCTTAAAACCCTTGACAGCTACTCTCAGTCAGTGTAGATTTGCTTTTCTATTATTTGATTGTATTATTTAATTTGTGTACCGCTTAATTCTTCTTCTTCTTCTTCTTCTTCTTTGGCGATCACTCATATCCGAGTAAGATTGTCTTCCATAAACACAGTTTTAACAAGACACATCACCTGGGAAGACAGGCAAACTAATGGTGTACTGGAAGAAGCAAAGATCACCAGTGTCAAAGCAATTATTCTCCAACATCAACTTCGTTGGACTGGTCATGTTGTGTGGGTGCCTGGTTATCGTCTTCCAAAGCAACTGCTCTATTCCGAACTTAGCAATGGAAAGCGTAATGCTGGTGGTCAACAAGAGGTTTAAAGACTCTCTCAAGGCAAATCTTTAAAAATGTAGTATAAACACCGACAACTGGGAAACACTGGCCTGCGAGCGCTCCAGTTGGAGAACAGCCTTTACCAAAAGTGTCGTGGACTTTGAAGATGCTCGAACTCAGGACGAAAGGGAGAAATGTGCTAAGAGGAAGGCACGCTTGGCAAACCCTCACCGTGATCAACTCTCACCCGGAAACCTAGGTCTCCATTGTGGAAGGGCGTGTGGATCCACAGTCACTTACAGACTCACTGTTAAAACCATGTTTATGGAAGACAATCTTACTTGGCTACAAGGGATCACCAAAGAAATAATATATGGAAAATATCTCTAAGCGGTGTACAAAACAGAAGCAACAACAGACAGCTTAAACAAAATATTACAGAAATATACATATTAAAATGTTACATTAATACAAAGTTACATATAAATATAAATCAATATCAATTCATTTTCCTTCTGACCTAACTCACTTTAAGGCAGCTCCCTATATTTCTTCAAGTATTTAACGGAGGCATCCGCAGATGGGGTGAACAATGAATTAGTCTCTCACCATTTTGTATGTGGGCAGGTGGGTGGGTAAATTTTTCCAGGTGTTGCAAGCAGTGCCAGAGAGCCCAGTCGAGCCTCAGCCTGTCTGTCCCCACATTCATTCATTCATTCATTCATTTATTCATTCATTCATTCATTCAATATACTGCCCTTCATCAAGAGATCCCAGGGCAGTTCACAGAATAAAGTACAAGATAAAACACAAGTAATTAATTAAATCAAAACAACAAAACAACAATAGCCCCCTAGGGACAATGAACAACCTGGCTTCCCCCCTCCCCTTCACAGCTCCATTGCCCTCTCACTTTAGCAGGACAAATTCCCTGGAACCAGATTGGTGCAATGCTGGTCCCTGTTGCCACCGGTGCTACAGTCAAACCTCGGTTCCCGAACGGCTCCATTTTCGAACGTTTCGGCTTCTGGACGCCAAAAACCAGGAAGCAAATGTTCCGGTTTTCAAACGTTTTTCAGAAGCCGAACGTCCAACACGGCTTCCGCTTGAGTGCAAGAAGCTCTTGCAACCAATCAGAAGCTAGGCCTCAGTTGTCGAATGTTTCGGAAGCTGAGTGGGCGTCTGAAACGAATTCGAAAACCAATGTTTGACTGTACTTTAATAGTGGCAGACACCTCCATGTTACATGGCACAAATACGCCTCCTCCTCCTCCCTTTTTGGGGCAGGGAGCTGGCATGATATTCATGCCCCTTTGGGCCTGATCCCATGGCAAGGGCCAACCTTTGCCAGGTATGTCCTTGGCTTTAGCTGCCAAGTCTCAAAAGCCTTTGTTCCTATTCCACCCCTTCCTCCAAAGAGCTCGCTCGAGAAACTTCATGGCCAAGGGGGGATTCGAACCCTGACCTGCTGGGTCCCAGCCCAAACCCTCTTAACATTTACACGCCGCTGGCTCTCCCCCAGATCCTGCTCAGTCGGAAGAGAGGAGATGCTGCCAGTCAAGAAGACGGGAAGACCGAAACCTACCTTGCCAAAAAGAGAGAAAGATGACTGCCTTGATGGTGAGGAATTTAAGGACCGGCTCAAAGGGTCGCAGGAGCTCCATGGTGGCGAAATAGAAGAGGAAGAGAGCATAGAGCGCCAGGCTGACGGAGAAGTTGTAGATAATGGTGATGTAGAGGTAGCCATTGTGAATGCTGGGAAGCACAAAACACACACGGAGGTACCAAGCGTCAGACAATCCTTGCATTTAGATCCCTCTCCTTTCTCCAAGGCACTTCAGGGACTGTGCTTGTTTCCATCCTGTGTCTTATTTAACCCCCTCAACAATTTAAGATGATCTTGACAAGCTGGAACATGTGCACAGGAGAGCGACCAAGATGATCCAGGGTCTAGAAACCAAGCCTGATGAGGAGCAGTTGAGGGAATTGGGAAGAGACGACATATTATAGCCATCTTGATTTTTTAAAGGGCTGTCGCATGGAATATGGATTCATGCTATAAAGAGATTCAAGCTGCTGTTGCACCTTTTGTCCACAATCACTATTCATTGTGGATGCAGTGGAGAAAGCCACATGGCTTTGTGAAATGTAATCACATCACAACCATTTGCATTCCACTCTTGCAGCAGTTTAGCAGCTTTTAATCATTAAATTTTTTCGGTGGGTCAGCCAAGGAAAAATGGTTTGTTGCTTAATTTTTTTCAAGAAATGGGTTGGTTTCGAGCTGCTTTATTTTTGTGTATTTCAAATGCCTTTTACCCTTTTCCAGAAAACTGCCCTGAGCTTTTCCTCTTCCAAAGGCGTTCTGGATCCGGCCTGCGGACAGTCCGGGAATCGCCGCGTGGATTGCCAGCATGTGCGTTCCCTCTCCCTCCCTCTCCCTCACACGGCGGCAGCGCCTCATCCCTCCCTCCTCCTGGCTTCTCCCCGCCCTGCCTAGAGGAGGAAGGGGGCTGGGCTTTGTTGGCTCCAGCAGCAGCAGTGCTTGAGCGACCGCCATTTTAAGCAGCCCCTCTCTGGAGACCTTTTGTGTGCCGCTCATCGTCCCCCCTCTGCCACCACCACCAGGTAAGCAGCCACCGGGGCTCGTGCATCCTCCTCCCCCCCCCAAAAAAAATAGTCCGCCCCCCCCACAAGGTCTGAGGGACAGTGGACCAGCCCCCTGCTCAAGAAGTTTGCTGACCCCTGCTAAACCATCCCAAACCATAAAAACCGCACGCCCTTGCCCCGCACCCTCCCTTCTCCTCACTTGAAGTCGCCGTCGTTGTATTTCCCAAAGGCTTGCAGGATGATGGTGATGATCGCCATCAGAGGCTTCACAATGCAGAATTGCAGCGTTGCCTGGAGAGTTTGAACAAGCAGAGATAGAGCACAGGGAAAATGTGTTACAGTCACACACTTCCTACCACCAGAGGAAACTCGTGTGCATTTAACTTGTGTGCATTTATCTTTACGCGCGTGGCAAATTAAAATAAAATAAAATAAAAAGGGGGGAGGGGCAGGCATTCGGGGTAAAGGAACCTTTGGGCAATCCCACCCACCACTGAACCCAGTGTGTTTTGACTATAAATTATGGCTTTAGGTGCTATCCCCAGAACATAACCCCAGCTTAAATTGAGAGCTGCCTGTATATAACTCTGAACACTCGCATAGACCCATGGAACCAGATGTTCCTGAGCCACTGCATTCGTATCTGAAGCAAAATGAATCCAAACAGTAAAGACGAGACCTCAAGCATTTTGGTCCCTGGAGCCCTTTAGTTTATGCGGTTTTCCCTCCCAAAGGCGATCTGCCAAGCTTTGGAATACCAGTAATCCACGTTATTGAGATAAAAAGCCTCCCCAAAGCTGGCAATCATGGTCTGGGCCGCGATCAAAAGATGAGAAACTGGTTTACTGTTATTCAAGTCTCAAACTGATTGCACGTATAAATTCAAAAGAGACAATGGGAGGAATGAATCATTTGTTCAGTTATCAATGAGATCTCAGAAGTTAATTTTGTCCAGAACCTTTTTACCTTGGGGCAGTCCCACCATATATGCCTGTAGGTCCCAGTATCCTGGCATTATTGTTTCTATTTATTGTCCACCCTTTCTCTTAAAGTTCCCTTAAATTTCCCCCCTAAGTATTATGTGTGGGGTTGTTGTTTTTTGGGGTTATTTGCACATCTGTATAAACAAGAACAACCACCATGCTTGCATATAGCTTTCAAGAGAGGATAAATGCTTTCTGTCTAAAGTAAATCATTAAAATCCTTGCTACAAGATTAGGCAAGGCTGTTCTTTTTTTCACTCTTTCTCACTCTCTCTCTCTGTGCATTTGCCACAAGAGACTAACGCAGCTAGCTCCCTGGAAGGTACAGTCAAACCTTGGTTCCTGAACGCCTCCGTTTTGGAACGTTTTGGCTCCCGAACCGCAGAAACCCAGAAGTAACTGCTCTGGTTTTCGAATTATTTTCTGAAGCCAAACGGCTTCCGAGCTGGGTTCTTCATTTCTTTTCATTGTCTTTGCAGCCAGGCCATTGATCCTCGGTTTTTGAACTTTTTGGAAGCCATGCGGTCTTCCAGAATGGGTTAAAAGTTTGAAAACCGAGGTTCCACTGTATTATTTTCATCAGAGATGAAAAATGTCCACCTGCAGCTATAGGCAGTGCCTCTCCTGTGAGCCTCACCTGCTTGCAGAATCTGAGGAATCCAATCGAATAGGACATCCCCTGTAAACAGCACGTTCCATAGAGGCAGCTAGACCTAGGAAAAGATAAGACAAGCCCCCATCAATTCAGGCTAGGGGCTCCAAGGGTTCGCTGCAGGGGGACACTGTTAACTAATGAGGAGCAGTGGATATTTCCATATTAGCAGCCTAATACGGCAACTTACACAATGGGTTTCCCTCTGATTTCAGCCATGATGGTGCTCTCGCCTCCGAGGTACTCAAAGCAAAGGCTCAAAAAGCTGTAGATTACGAAGGCTGAAACAGAGAATGAGAGAATGGCAACAGTTAAAAACAGTCCACCCTACAATTCATTTATATTTATTTACCACTGTTCATGAAAAGCATATTAGAGTGGTTTGCAACAGCCGTACATAAAGCCACACAATAAAAACCATATAAAAAGTTAGAGATCAGCTAACTTATCATGGAAAGACGTATTTTTAATTGTCTGCATAAGCCTGACAGAATAGGAACGTTTTCAGGAGGGGTTTAAAAGATGAAACGAAAGCCGCCCCTCTGAAATTCTATAGGCAGACTGAAGACTGTGAAACTCATGGGCAATGCAAAAAAAATATATTAAAAAATAAGTCAGCGTGGCCTGCAACAAGATGTTGCAGCGTGAGGTCTTCCCCGTTTAGCATTCCAGTTGCTGCATACCCTCTCAGAGCCTCGCCACTTACCAAGCAAACTCAGTCCTCATTGGACTGGTTTTGGAATTTCTCCCTTTCCCTGCTCCCCTCCCCCCCACACACACACCAAAAAAGAGGTTTTGACTCTGCTAAAACTTGCAAGGTCCCCACCCCATTTCTTGGTTTCCTTAGTTGCTGCTGCTGCATCAAAGAGCTGAAACACATCTTGGCGACGACACTGGTACTAGCCAGTTGATGCCGTCCACAATTGACTTTTGTTGGGAGCTTCCAGGAAAGAAAATTCATGTTGAGAGAAAGGAGGATTTGCAGAGTTCAGCCCTGGAGAGGAAGTGGTGTGCTTTGCACTGAAGACGATAAGGGTGCCTGCCAACGCTCTAGATGTGCCCGTCCTCACCCACCGTGTTTCTGAGCCACATGCAGAACGTCTTGTGCAATTCACCACAGAAGTGTTTCTCAGAACAGAAGTGAACTCCTTGCTCCTGAACTTTATTGCAAAAGAAACCCAGCCGTTTCAACATGTGCAGGCCGCTCGGGATCGAACAGCGCTGCACGCCCTTTTTTGCCGTATGCGGTGGGCAACGGCGCAAAATCAGCCTGTCGCAGAATGAAGCCTCGATCTGCCCATGTTCTTAGGCCGAATCGCAAAACCCGGCTCACCTGCCCTGCCCTGTGGAACGCCCTCCCAGCAGATGTCAAGGCAATAAGCAACTGTTTTACTTTGAGTTACAGGTAGGTAGCCGTGTTGGTCTGAGTCGAAGCAAAATAAAAAAATTCCTTCAGTAGCACCTTAAAGACCAACTAAGTTTTTATTTTGGTATGAGCTTTCGTGTGCATGCACACTTCGTCAGATACACTGTTGTGTGCATATACACTTCGTCAGTGTATCTGACGAAGTGTGCATGCACACGAAAGCTCATAGCAAAATAAAAACTTAGTTGGTCTTTAAGGTGCTACTGAAGGAATTTTTTTATTTTGTTTTACTTTGAAAAGACAACTGTTTCGGGAAGTTTTTAGTGTTTGATACTATATTGTTTTTAATATTCAGTTTTTAATATTTAGTTGGAAGCCACCCAGAGTGGCTGGGGAACCCCAGCCACATGGGCGGGGTATAAATAATATATTATTATTATTATTATTATTATTATTATTATTATTATTATTACCTTCGTAGCAGTCACGCACAGAGTCGAAATAAACGTAGTACTGGTGGCTGCCTATCATCAAAAGGCTGAGCCACGAGTCGAAGGCGTAGATGGGCACGATGAATAGGATACGGATGATGTAGCGCTGCTCGTTGGGGATGGTGTAGCTTTTCAGGTGCAAGAAGATCTGGAAGGAAAGAAACGGGCAAGGCTGTAGGAAGCAGGACATCTACTCCAGAGAAACACAAGCAGGCATAGGCAAACTCGGCCCTCCAGATGTTTTGGAACTACAATTCCCATCACCCCTGACCACTGGTCCTGTTAGCTAAGGATCATGGGAGTTGTAGTCCCAAAAACATCTGGAGGGCCGGATTTGCCTATGCCTGCAAGAGAGCAAGCTTCTCCCATCCTCAGCCATCAGCCACACCATCAGAGACCGATGGGAGTTGAGAGTCTGCAACCTCCAGAGGCATCCCTGGTTTGGACAACACAGAGCTAGACACACCTATCATCCGAATTGGCAAAAGGCCATTTCCAATTTTATTTTGTTAATCAGCCCTGTCTTTGGAACATGAGGACTAGAAGCTTGTTCTAAGCGCAAGCCTACAGCTCATTGGAATGCAATGCACTTGCAGGGCATGGAGAAGGTCCAAGGTTCAACCTCTGGCATCTCTGAGCAGAGCTGGGAGAGACCCTTGCCATAACCCCGGAAAGCTGCTGCCAGTCAGTGTAAGCAATATTGAGCTCCATGGACCAGGGGCCTGACTCAGAGTCAGGCAGCTTCCTTTGTTCCTAGGAATCATGCTTGGAAGATCAGGAGCAGCCCATTGAAATTGCTGCGGCACCTTCCAAAAAACTTAACACAAAGATGTGTAGCTGTTAAGTGGTGTTTATTAAAAAGGGCCATTTGGTGCCCTCCTGACAATGCTTGCCCCCAACTTGTGTCTTCCCTTGGCATGCTGGGAGTTGTAGTCCAACATCATCCAGAGGGCATGAAGTTGGGGAAGGTGAACAACTGTAAAAAGCCCTGTTATATTATTATTACTTTTCCCCAGTAAATTTTATCTGTGCTGTTGACATTTACACAAATGTAAACAGCACAGATAATAATAATAATAATAATAATAATAATAATAATAATAATAATAAAATACATACATTTCTTAAAAAATTGTTTAGGGGTACTCTCGTTTTGACTCAAGAAAACCACCATTTTATAGTTCAAATCGGGAAAAACAAACACAGCAAATGGGAGAAAAGTACAAAGATTCACAAAATGTTTAGGGGTATGCGTTCCCCCCGTACCACTCCACACCCCGGGGGAAAACACTGCATACAAGACAATTGTTAAAAGCTAATTAAATGTTTTTATTACCAGTATTTTAATAACACAGCACTATTTAAAAGCCTGTTCTTAAAAAAACCAGTCCGTTCCCAAAGGAATAAAATGGTATTCACCTGCCGGCAGAAGGACAACTAGGAGGGAGCCAGACTATCTTATTTGGGAGGGAGTTCCAAAGTTGTTTGGGAGCAGCCACTAAGAAGGTCCTCTCCCCTATCTCCACCAAGCATGCCCTTATGGGTGGCAGGACTGAGAAAAGGGCCTCCCCTAAAGATCTTGGAGCCCGAGGCACGTCCCTATGGGAGAATACCGTCTTTCTGAGAGCCTGGACCTGCAGCTTCTCCCAACTCACCTGGTGGCAAGTGATGACGAGGGCAGCCCACACAAAGAGGCCAGAGATCACCTTGGCTGCCGAAGTTGTCAGGAAGAGATGCTGGCTGTCTTGGGAGTGGTTCTGGTCGGCCCTCAGCTGGGAGCCATCGCCTACGACCAAGGGGCCGGAGCCCACTGCCGACGGGAGGAAATTCAAGGGGAGCGTGGCAGGAGACATGCTGCCGGGGGGAGAAGACTCGCTGGCAAGCGTTGCGTTGTTCATCTGGCAGAGACGAGAGGGAGCAAAGGTGAGCTATCGGGAGATAAAAAGGTAACCTACGACACCTCTGCAGGAGGCACGGGGGAGAATCCGTGAACAGAGGGCTTTGTGTTTGCTCTCAGCTCTTAGCAATGACAGCTTTTATTGCACCCTCTTATTGTCCAAGGTCAGAATGGGAGACATGGCAGAGTTTATACGCAGCTTCGTTAAACAAATCCTTGCCTGGAGCACACCTTTAGTTGAAAGGTATTCAGACTGAGACTTGGTATAAAACAAGAAAGCTTGCATTTATTACAGGAAGTACATTCTTGAAAGGGACACGGGTGGCGCTGTGGTCTAAACCACAGAGCCTAGGGCTTGCCGATCCGAAGGTCGGCAATTTGAATCCCCACAACGGGGTGAGCTCCCGTTACTCAGTCCCTGCTCCTGCCAACCTAGTAGTTCAAAAGCACGTCAAAGTGCAAGTAGATAAATGGGTAGCACTCCGGTGGGAAGGTAAACGGCATTTCCGTGCGCTGCTCTGGTTCATCAGAAGCATCTTAGTCATGCTGCCCACATGACCCAGAAGCCTTCTGCGGACAAACGCCGGCTCCCTTGGCCAGTAAAGCAAGATGAGCGCCGCAACCCCAGAGTCATTCGCGACTGAACCTAACGGTCAGGGATACCTTTACCTTTACATTCTTGATAGGAATCAGAGAATCGTAGCGTCGGAAGGGACCCTGAGGGTCATTTAATCCAACCCCCTGCAATGCAGGAATCTCAATGAAAGCATCCATGATAGTTGGCCATCCAACCTCTGCTTAAAAACCTCCAAGGAAGGGGAGTCCATCACCTTCTGATGAGTCCATTCCACTGTCAAACTGCTCTTAACCTCAGAACATTTCCCCTGATGTTTGGTTGGAATCTCCTTTCTTATCATTTGAATCCGTTGGTTTGGGTTC
This sequence comes from Zootoca vivipara, assembly GCF_965207765.1. NCBI lineage: Eukaryota > Metazoa > Chordata > Lepidosauria > Squamata > Lacertidae > Zootoca > Zootoca vivipara. Next base: position 49,554,862 of record NC_142596.1, read on the forward strand.
TATCTTCTGGAGCAGCAGAGAAGAAGCTTGCTGCATCTTCCATGTGGAAGCCCTTTAGTCCTTCATGTCACCTCTCTTTTCTTCTCCAGGCTAAACATACCCAGCTCCCTCAATTGTTCCACATAAGGCTTGGGTTTCCAGACCCTTTATCATCCTGGTTGCCCTCCTCTGCACACCTTTCCAGCTCAGCAATAGCCTCAGAACTCAGCAATATCCACAGAACTGGACGCAATACTCTAGCTGGGGTCTAAAATGCTACCTAACCATCTAGTTGGAGAAACAAAGAAGCCATGCTTGTTCTGTTCTCAGAAGATAGTTCCAATATGATCTCTTGCCTCAAGGTCCAGAGAAAGTTAAGTGATGAGCAGAAGACGTTGTAAAGCTGAATGCAACCTAAGATTTATCACACTAAACATCAAAAAGACAAAGAGAAGTCAGCATAGAATCACAGGGATGGCCTGGGAAGCTGAAGGTTTCACACAGCCCTGCAACTGCAACAACAACAACAACAACAACAACTTATATCCTGCCCATCTGGCTGGGTTTTCCCAGCCACTCTGGGCAGCTCCCAACAGAGTATTAAAAGCACAATAAAACGTCAAACATTAAAAGCTTCCCTAAACAGGGCTGCCTTCAGATGTCTTCTAAAAGTCAGATAGTTGTTTTATCTCCTTGACATCTGGTGGGAGGGTGTTCCACAGGGCGGGCGCCTGGTTCCCTGTAACCTCACTTCTCGCAGGGAGGGAACCGCCAGAAGGCCCTCGGAGCTGGACCTCAGTGTCCGGCCATGCAAACCCCTCTCAGCAAGCTGAGTTGCCCCCAAACTTCCAGCAGCAATCTTGCAAGGTACAGTAGCTAAGCTGCATGTGTGCACGTGTGTGTGTGTGTGTGTGTGTGTGTGAGAGAGAGAGAGAGAGAGAGAGAGAGAGAGAGAGAGAGAGAGAGAGAGAGAGAGAGAGAGAGAGATGCCAGGTTACCCTGTGAACTTTCTGATCAAGCAGAGATTAGAACCTGCTTCTTCCTGGTCTCTGCCCAACACTCTCCACCACTAAACCACACAGATTCTATTTTGCAATTCCACATGGAGAAGTCATTTTCCTAGAAGTCACAGCTTGCTTGTTTAAGAACACAAACACACAATCAGAAATGGGGAACCTGGGCCTCCCCAGATGTTGCTGGATGCTTAGCTGCCCTCAGCCCCAGCCAGCAGGGTCAAAGGTCAGGGCTGAGGGGACCTGTCCTCCAAAAACATCAGGACCTCCAAAGGTTTCCCATCCCCAATTTGGTTTAATACACAAATGTCCAGCCCTTCAGACAATGGTTCTCTTTTTCCCTGTACCACACTTTGAGAATAAAAATTTGCTCGCGCCACGCCATTTTTTAAATTGATTGGAAATACATTGGAAAACAAAAAGAATCAACTGCTAGCAGTGCTTGGTATACAATACAGAACACGACTACTTTATAATATGATCAGGGATATCCAGAAAGTACAAAACAACGCAGCGACTTAAGAACAGGAATCATTCTCAAAATATAATTATAAATGAGTCGTCCCTAGCATTCTGTTCCAACTGTGATTCTGGTGCGGAGTGCCTTCCATTAGCTTCGGCTGGTGGCCCCATTGTGCCCCTACCTGGACAGGTAGCCTAACCTCTGCTGTCTATGCTCCAGGTTAGATTACTGCAATGCGTTATACGTAGGGCTGCCTCTGAAGACGGTTCGGAAACTTCAGCTGGTGCAGATTTCAGCAGCCAGCTTGCTCACCGGGGCAAGACAGTTTGAGCATATTAAGGTTAAAAAAAGGTAAAGGACCCCTGGACGGTTAAGTCCAGGCAAAGGCGACTATGGGGTTGCGGCGCTCGTCTCGCTTTCAGGCCAAGGGAGCTGGTGTTTGTCCACAGCCAGCTTCCCGGGTCATGTGGCCAACATGACTAAACCGCTTCTGGCGCAATGGGACACCGTGACAGAAACCAGAGCGCATGGGAACGCCGTTTACTTTCCCGCCGCAGCAGTGCCTATTTATCTACTTGCGCTAGCCTAGCATGCTTTCGAACTGCTACGTTGGCAGGAGCTGGGTCAGAGCAATGGGAGCTCACTCCGTCGCGCAGATTCAAACCGCCAACCTCCCGATCGGCGAGCCCAAGAGGCTCAGTGGTTTAGACCACAGCGCCACCCGCGTCCGTTTTCAGCATCTTACACTGACCCTAGCCCAACTGCACTGGCTGCCAATTAGTTTCTGGGCCCAATTCAAAGTTCTGGTTTTGTCCTATAAAGCCTTAAACAGCTCAGGGCTGTCACACCTCTCCCTGTATGAACCTACCTGGACCTTGTGATCATCCTCTGAGGCCCCTTTTCATGTGTCTCCTCCATGAGAGGTCCAGAGGGTGACAGATGCGAGAACCGACCCATTCTGCAGTGGCTCCCTGCAGGTACAATGCTCTCCCCCAAGGAGGTTCATCTGGTTCCTTCATTATATGCCTTCAGGTGCCAGGCCTTTGGCTGATTAACATCTTACAGTATACCTCTTTTAAATGTGTTTGTGGAAAGGGGTTTATTGGCTTGTGTGTGTTCTTGTTTTTATTATGTACTTTGTCTTTTGATATTTTTTTTAATTGCTTTATTGAACTTTTTTTAAAAAACCGTAACACAAAATCAAAACCATCCATAACAAATAAACATCAAGTAATTGTCAGTATCTGTTACACTTTATCACGGTCTTCTTCTGAGTTCCATTGACTTCCCGCCAATTCCCTCTAATTTTAAATGTATATTTATCTTGTGCACTATTTGTCTCTGTTTGAGATAATTACTTAACCAAGATGTTACATCTTCCTAAACCTATCTGGTGTACAACAGAAGCTATTCAAGAGCTGCCACAGATTTCACGGTATTGCAATCTTTGTCTTTTTATATTGTATGTGTTATGTTGTGAACTGTCCCGATATCTATGGGTGAAGGGCGGTATACAAATTAATTAATAAAATAAACAAATAGATGGACCATTGGGTCTGACTCAGCAAATTACGGCACCATATGTTCCCAAACCCTCTGTTTCTAAACAGGAAACTCGGTTATTCAGCAGTTTTGCAGGCATGATTGCATCTCCTTCTAACCACCGGTTGAAGTGACTCTCGCTTCTTTGCTTTTAGATAAAGCAAGATTTTCAACTCTTGTTTCTCTGGCTTCGCTTTCTTCACTAGCCCCATAGATTGCAGAAATTCTCCCGAGGGCGACAACCAACATCCGTCGCAGAATTCTTTAAAAAGCAGGGCTTTCTTGGCTGACGGCTTTGCACCTTTCCCCGTTCTTGGTGGTCTTCCTGTTATAGTTTGCTAAATCCAAACCGCCCAGAAGACAATGATTTTTTTTTGCCAGCAGAAGCAACAGAGCCAGCATTTCTCTGGCATCTCGTTCCCAGCATCAAACTAATAATACATGTGTATTTTTAGGTGGTGAACGACACAGTTCCATCTTTAGATGTCATTCCTTACATTTATCAAGGCTTCTATTTTGGGACTCCTTTAAAGAAGAAACACACCAACGTTTCCGATAACCACAACAAGTCTCCAAGAGCCCCGCTGGCTAGGGCTGATGGGACTTGTAGTCCAAAACATCTGGAAGGTTCCAGGTTCGGAGAAGGTTGTCCTATAGCAATAGAGGGCAGCCTGCGGGCCAGATCCGGCCTTCAGCAAACGTATACAGTGGTACCTCGGTTTAAGTACACCAGGGGTTCCCAACAAAATTTTCTCGAGGAGCCTTCATCGAGCCGCTATTGTGACAAGGACCCCCATTAATTCCTAATCCTAAAATTAAAAAGTGAAAGCCAAATTAAGAGTCTTTTTATATTTTATATTTATACGTTTTTTACAGTTCTTCCTCTTCATCTGTAGACCTTTGTCGTTTTAACGAACCACTTTTTAACCAACGGTCCTTTTTTAACTATGCGAACTGTAGCTTCCGCGAAAAACAACGCTTTGTTTACAAACACTACTGTTTTGCAAAGAGGCAGCTCGCGCCAGGGAGGAGGGAGGGGAATGGAGAAGACAGGGTACCTGCGCAGTAGCGCACAAATGAAGCCAACGCGCGCAAAGCATCTTGGGGAGGTGAGCGTTAGTAGAATGTGCGCGCTGCCTCTTTGCAAAACAGTAGTGTTTGTAAAGCGCCACCTAACGGCATACAGCAGAACTACTGCCTCTATCTAATTCTAGTTTTGCGCTAGACTCTGCTCATGCAGGAAGCAGCCCAAACAAAAAAATCTGTTATCATACGAAATATATTTAATATATTTTTTATTCTAATAGCATCTTGCGGACCCCTCTGGCATAGCTCGCGGACCCCTGGGGGTCCCCGGACCACCTGTTGGGAACCACTGAAGTACACAATTGGTTCTGGAAGTCTGTACTTAACCTGAAGCATACTTAACCTGAAGCGAACTTTCCCATTGAAAGTAATGGAAAGTGGATTAATCCGTTCCAGACGGGTCCGCGGAGTACTTAAACTGAAAGTACTCAAACCGAAGCGTACTTAAACCGAGGTATGACTGTATTCAAGCCACAATAAAGCTCATGTATTTACTTCTGAAGAATAAGAAGCAAATCAACCACAATGCAGTTTTCAAATAACTACGGGATGGGGAACCTGTAGCCATCCAAATGTTGTTGGACCAAATCTCTCCATCGCCCCAACCTGGGCCAGGCTGAAAGGAACCGTTGAGATTTGGAGTTCCTCACTCCCAGTGCAATTTTATTGCTGCTTTGCTCCCAATAATGAATCCAACGGTCAGGAAGGCCGTTTCTGCACGTGCTGGAGAGCAGGGTGGATTTGATTTAAATCAATTTGATTTAAATCACGATTTAAATCACTAGTCAGTAAGATTTTATTTAAATCGTATTTTTAACAGAAAGGCATTCCTGCTAGTATAATTGATGAATAGCCTTTGGACTATAATGTAACTTAAACAGAAAACAATCTTTAGAAAGATTTTTTCCTCCAAAAGCATTTTATTTTAAAAATCTTAATTAAATTTTAAAAATCTGATTTAAATAAAAAAAATCCGATTTACATTTAAAAAAAATCTGATTTTTATTTTATTTTTTAATCATTGATGTTTATCCACACTGTAGAAGGAATGAGCGGTATCAGTGAATCGTTTATCAACAGATCCTGCTGCAGAAACTGAGCGCAGGAGAGGCTGTGGAGCAGATCTCGCAGCAAAATGTGCGCGAGAACATTGGGCCGGCACAGAAGTCCGTTTAGCAGCATGTAAACAGGGCAGGGTGTGGACATTTTCAGACGCTCCAACTGTTCCTGCTTATCAGGAGTGGCGCCTCTTTTCTGGCCCTGCTCTCTATTTATGCCTCTTGGTTCTGCCTCCTTGTGAGAAGCAAGAACGTAGCAAGCTGCTTAAAGGAGTCTGCCCCAAAGATGGAAAGGTCTGGAGGTTGGGGTGGAAAAGTCCCCTTTTCCCCATAATTTCCCCCCCCTTGGACCAGAGAGTTGGAAAGGACCATGAAGCTCATCTAGTCCAACACTGTGCAATGCATGAATCTTTTGTCCAAGGTGGGACTTGCACCCATGACCCTTGAGCTCTCATGCTCTACCAATGGAGCTATCTCATCCACACTACTTAAGATGGTACCAGATGTCTGTCACCTTTGTGACTCTTAAAGGTAAAGGGACCCCTGACCATTAAGTCCAGTCGCGGACGACTCTGGGGTTGCGGCGCTCATCTTGCTTTACTGGCCAAGGGAGCCGGCGTTTGTCCGCTGGAGGCTTCTGGGTCATGTGGGCAGCATGACTAAGCTGCTTCTGGCGAACCAGAGCAGCGCACGGAAATGCCATTCACCTTCCCACCAGAGTGGTACCTATTTATCTACTTGCACTTTGACGTGCTTTTGAACTGCTAGGTTGGCAGGAGCAGGGACTAAGCAACGGGAGCTCACCCCGTCAAGGGGATTCGAACCGCCGACCTTCTGATCAGCAAGCCCAGAGGCTCAGTGGTTTAGACCACAGCGCCACCTGCGTCCCTTGCGACTCTTATATAAATGTAATTGACCATGCGTGGGGGTTTGGAGGGATAATCAGATAAGCTGATTAAAAAATAAATAAATCGAACTGATCAATTAAAGTCTGCAGTACCAATAACAATTTGGACAGCCAATCATTTAAAGAGCCCACCCAATTCATTCCTAGATTGTAGGTGGGCCTGTAACCATTCAATTCCTCCCAGATTACCTGATCATTGAAGATCCATCCCTATAGTTTTGCAAGATCAGACAATGCCAGCTATTTCCTAAGCATTTGTTGTGATTTAATTCTGGGAAGGTCAGATGAAACTGTACGAAACAAATGCTACCCCAGTGGATTTTGCGATGCTTCCAGTTCATTTTGCCATCACTTTCCTTATTGCAATTAAGGAGCAGGATTGTTGCCCAAGATGAATTTCCTGGTATGTGATTGATACCCACATGAAAATTGCAGCGGCCCAGGAGCACCCTGAGTTAAGGCTGCTTTTTAAGCAAAATTTAGTATGGCAGCGCCCACACTTTGGGACTCCCAGCCTATTGACATCAGCCAGGTGCCATTTCAATGCCTGCTAAAACTTTTTTTTTTTTTGCAAGTCTAACCAGGTATGTGGAACATTCATGTGTGTTTTAATCCGTTTTGGGTTTATCGTGATTCTAATTATTTTTTTCTAAACAGTTGTTCTTATCTGTTTTTATCAAAATTCTATTGTTTCGTTCTTTTTGCAAACCGCTTTGATCAGGTTTTATTGGAATCAAGCGGTATATAAATTTTATGAAAGAAACAAACACTGACCTCTCAAAACGGGTGATTCTTAGATTCAGAAAGAAGCTCGAACTTCATAAACCACTTATTCTCTCCCCCCCTTCTCTCTCTCTCTCTCTCTCTCTCACACACACACACACACACACACACACAAACACACACACGTGTAACACAGTTAACACACTCTGCGAACAAACATGCCCTAAGCTTTCCGCCTCATCCATTAAAGGTTGCCCACACCAATCAACATGAGCTTTCGGTCATTAATTCACCAATTAAACTGATCAAACCTCGCACCCGTAACAGGGTAAGACTCCCATTCAGGCTCCTCTGGAGATCATCAACGTGCATTAATATTTCCCTGTTCACACCACTGAGCAATAGGAAAAACCATCCTGATATTTCCAGCAACTGCTTCCACCCCATCAGACCCACACTTCTGCTACCTTCTCAGGTGAGCCTCCCTCCCACTTCCCTCTGCAACACACGTGCGACTCACCCCAGTGTTTTACGCCCTTGCAGGAGAAGAGCTTCAGATATCTTCAGCCGAGGAACACACCAGCATCTAAAAATACTCCTCTTCGTGCTCTCAGAAGAACGGGGAGGCGGGGAGAACACTGGGCAGAGGAATTCGGGATGCAGACGAGCAGCCCCAACTGCTGGGGGGGGGCTGGGTGGTCCCACAGGACAGCGGCTCAGAGCTCAGCACCAGGGACACCTGCATCTAAAGGAGGAGAGGGGCAGAAGATGCAGGCATGAGCAAAGGATCAGTCCCCCCCCCCCCCCGGGATCCTGGTTGGCAGAGGAACCGGGGCAAAGTCCAGCAAGTAAACATTAACTGGGCTGCAAAGATAGTCACTAGGCTGGTGTCATGGGAAAGGAAGCAGCTTTGGGAACAGCGCTTGCCTGCTTTGTTTCCAATGCCAAACTTCTTCCTTATCCACTCTGCACACCAGTCTTGGAAAGGGAAGGGCCACAATCCAGCGTTCACCTGCTTGTGTGCCCGGGGCCCCAGGTCTCCACCCTGGGCATCTTAAGGGAGGGCTGAGAGGAGCTCCCCCCTGGAACCCTTGAGAGTCACTGCCAGTCAGAGCCGGCAATACTGAAGGAGCATCTCCACCCCCATCATTCAGCCCGGACACTGAGGTCCAGCTCCAAGGCGGTTCCCTCACTGCAAGAAGTGAGGTTACAGGGAACCAGACAGAGGGCCTTCTTGGTGGTGGCGCCTGCCCTGTGGAACACCCTCCCATCCAATGTCAAGGAAATAAATCTGACTTTTAGAAGACATCTGAAGGCAGCCCTGTTATGGACATTTTTAATGTTTGGTGAATGGATTTATTATTACGGCCACAGACCAGTTCCGGCTCACTTAGAACATCAGGAAAATCATAAAACACTATCGGGATTGCAATTGGGTATAACAGGGACAATACAGATATAGCAGCAGTTTAAAAGATGTAAGTTAAATCTTAATCACTAAAATATAGCCTAAATTTGTCATTTAAAACCTTAATCATTTTTGGTAGTACAGCCTGTTCCCTAGGTTTTATGGCTGTCACACAGAATTTGGCCACTCTTAGCGTGATCTCTGGATCCTTGTCCTCTACCAGGAGTTTTAGACACTGAAGTTCGGACCCATTTGGAGTTTTTTGTATAACAGGGGTGATAAATACCGAAACATTTGATATTTTATCGTGTTTCTAATATTCTGTGGGGAGCCGCCCAGAGTGGCTGGGGAGGCCCAGCCAGACGGACGGGGTATAAGTAATAAATTATTATTATAATTTTTATGAGCCACCTTTTCTTGGGGGTTCCCCAGCCGGTTCCTCCCACCATTCCTCTGCCTCCAATCAGTCCAGGACAGATAACCCCACTGAATCTTGACAGAGTGATCTGAAGATTGGTGTATTTCCTATTTAGAGTCTAGCAATTAAAAAGCCGCAGTCCCGATTCAATGCACACTATTTGCTGGTACTCCCAGCGTGAAATACATCCTGGGCCCATATAATAAGAACAGCAATCTGCATTACCATATAAAGACAGAGCTCTATACATCATCTGTCTAATGTACATTAAGTCCTGGAAGTTTTGGACTACAACTCCCATCAGCCACTGCCAGCATTGAAAATGGTCATGGGAAGATGGAAGTTGTGGTCCAAAATATATGCGGGAGGCTGGATTGTAGGAACAGTTGGAATAACTTTACGTCATAAGATTTATACACTGCTTGGTTGTCAAAAAATGAAACAAAAAAACTCAGCGGTTTACAAAAAAAAGATGAGACAAAATTTTCAACGAGGAAAGTTAACAACAATGTAAGACTTTCGCAAAAGTTAGAATAACAATAGACTTATGGTGCTGGAGGAGACTCTTGAGAGTCCCATGGACTGCAAGAAGATCAAACCTATCCATTCTGAAGGAAATCAGCCCTGAGTGCTCCCTGGAAGGACAGATCGTGAAGCTGAGGCTCCAAGACTTTGGCCACCTCATGAGAAGAGAAGACTCCCTGGAAAAGACCCTGATGTTGGGAAAGATTGAGGGCACTAGGAGAAGGGGACGACAGAGGACGAGATGGTTGGACAGTGTTCTCGAAGCTACGAACATGAGTTTGACCAAACTGCGGGAGGCAGTGGAAGACAGGAGTGCCTGGCATGCTATGGTCCATGGGGTCACGAAGAGTCGGACACGACTAAACGACTAAACAACCACAAAGACAGATAAAAAACTCGCACCAGCTTTCTAAACATCTGGGTAGGCTGGTCGAAACAGAAATGTTTTTTGCAGGCGCCAAAAAGAGGACTGTGAAGGCATCTGCTTGGTGTCAATATGGGATGCTGCTTAGACCAGTTCTCCGGAAGAGGAAAAATGCCTTCTGCTGATCCTGTTCTCTACCAGTCTGAACCGCAACCCAGAGACACTGGGCCTCGCATGGTCTTTCCACCGCATCCATGCCACCGAGAAGCACACAGGAAGCTGCCAGACTAGGTGTCGGCAACCTGCGGGCCATGGGCCAGAAGCGGCCTGCGGAGGCTGTTTAACCAGCCCATGAGCCGCCCCAGAACCAAGCCACCTGCTTGGCGAGTCCCTGTGCTGCTAACCGGGGCGGGGACTCGCCTGAGCAGCGTCGGAAATCGCGTCTGTGCATGTACTCACGCGCGCTCGCTATCCGGCCCAGGGGGACTGATCCGGCCCAGGCAAGGTAAACCTTGCTGACCACTGTGCCAGACCATTTGCCCATCCAGCTCAGTATTGTCTATAACAAGGGATGTCGAACCAGTCAATCGCGATCGACAGGTCAGTCCCCTGATGTCCACTGTCGATTGTGGTCAGTTGTGTGCTTCTTTATGACTGCTAGGTCCCTTATAATCGCTGGCTGGAAGAAGTCTCGGCCCCCCCCCTACTTTTTTTTTTAAGCGGTGTTAGCTGGTGTTTCCCTAAAAAGCTCAACCACTCTGACCTCCCCCCCCCAGAAAAGCTCAACAACTTTGGTTCTCCCCCCCCCCCAAAAAATGGGTAGATTACTGCCAGTTGGTTTATACTGGGATTAGTCTCGAGGACAGGGGTTGGCAACCTGCGGCCCACGGGGGGTTGTTTAAACGGCCCACAAGCCGCCTCCAAACTGAGCTGCCCGCTCGGTGAGTCCCCGCACGCTGCGTTAAACCGGCACAGCGCAGAGCGGGCGCCCGCTTCCGCAGCGCTGGAAATCGCATCTGCACAGACGCGATCTAGCCCACGGAGCGATCCCCGCGGGAGTGAACCGGCCCAGGCGAGGTAAACCTTGCCAACCCCTGGTCTAGGGAGTTGGGCATGGCTGGTCTACACCAACTGGCAGCAGCTCTGAAAGGTTTCAGGTCTGTCTCTCCCATTCCTACCTGGATTGAGCCCGAGTCCTTCTGTGTGCCAGACAGATTTTCTAAGAGGGTAGTTTTGATTTAAATCAAATTGATTTAAATCACTAGTCAGTAAGACTTGATTTAAATCACTTTTTTTAAACAGAAAGACACATTGTTGCTGGTATAACCTTAATATTGACAACCAGGTGCAGGTTTCCTTTTTGGAATAATAAATTTTCAGAGTAGTTTTTACAGTTATACCAAAAATTACCAATTTGCTTGTATTATTAGAAATACATAAGACAGATAATTGTGGAATTGTTGTGTTAACTGTTTATATTAGGATACCTTTTCTGCTGTACTTTATTGGAAGGAGAAAAATACAGTAGTCATTTCCTTAATAACAATTTAAACAATTTATTTAACTAAAACAATAACATTATAGCATATGTATCCATGTTTGTTAACTAATGTGGTCAAATATTTTTTTTTTTTTAAAAAAATGTAGACTGAGTTTTAGCACACATGAAAACTTAAAACAAATCCTTATTTCCTGATGAATAGCCTTTGGACTATAATGTAACTTAAATAGAAAACTATCTTTAGAAATATTTTTCCAAAGCATTTTATTTTAAAAATCAGATTTAATTTTTTTAAAAAATCCAATTTAAATAAATAAAATAAATAAAATTGGATTTAAATTTAAAAATCCGATTATTATTATTATTTAAATCACAGATTTTTATCCACCCTGTTCTCTACCACTGAACCATACCAATTCCCCACCCCCAGTCTCATTCAGATCCAGCTCTCTAAGCAAAGCAACATTCGTAAGTCCTTTGCTGCTGACGTTCTGCTCAAGTTCGAGTTTTTTTTAAAAAAATTATTAAACAAATTTAACAGAAAAAATTATCAATCAGTATAGCCAATTACATTCCCCCCTCCCCCCCCTGAGACTTCCCTCAGCTCCCCCCTCTGGTTTATTTGCACGTTATTCTCTGCATGTTGTAAAATTGTACATATCTCTACCTTCTCTATCCTATGTTCTCCTAATAAATTGTGAATGTTTATTCAAAACCTGCCAAGGAGTCCAAGTTATTTTGTTGTCTTTTTAAATAGTTTGTAAAAAGTTCCCATTCTTCTTTAAAGTCACGATTGTCCTCTCGTACCAGTCGTTTGTGTGTTTGCTTTGCCAGTTCCGCATAACTCATCAGTTTCTCTTGCCATTGTTCTTTCGTTGGGACTTCCTCATTCTTCCATCCTTGTGCTAACAAGACTCTTGCCACTGTTGTAGCATACATTAATAAGTTCTTTGTTTTCCTTGGCAGGTCTTGTCCTAAAATCCCTAACAAAGGAGCTTCTGGTTGGGTTTTTTTTTGTTTTTCTTTTGCAAATGTCCTTTAAACATTTTTTTCAGTTCATTATATATCATCTCTCAATTTTTTTAACCTCTCTACATTCCCACCACATATGATAAAAAGTGCCTTCTTTTTCTTTACATTTCCAAGGTTCTGCTCAAGTTTTTAATGAAGCCGACGGCTCAATTGCAAGGAAGCTCGGACTGGATTGCCACATCCCCCTAACATGTGCAGAGACCAGCTTGGAAGAGGAGCTGTGAGCCAGATGCCCTTTATTGAGCACATTTCATCTCGAGACTTACATTTTGCAACATCTCGCATCAGGTTTCAGAACATCAACAAGTGCAATCTTTTGGGAACACACTGAACTGTGATGGTATAAATATGTACCATCACAGGCCCTGGAGCTGAAAAACGAAATTTCTCGGCTGAGGGGAAGTAACAGATGCTCAGAAACATGCCAAGGAGGTGGATGGGAAGCCTTGAGCTTCACTCCTCAGCACACTTTCCTAGGAGTAGGCACCCACTGAACACAATGGGGCTTACTTCAGAGTAAACAGGCCCAAGACTGCAGTGGATATATAGAACACTAGTCTCATTCAGCCCGTTAAGAAAACGGGCACTAGAGGTGCAACGGGGCCACGGCCTTCCCTCCCTTTCTGCGCTCAGCTGCGGGGCGCGCCAGAAACGCAATTAAACAAAGTGCTCTCCCGTCGTGTCCCGCGGCAGAGCACAGAGAGTGAGGGAAGGCTGCGGCCCCGCTGCTCCTCCCACGGGCCAGGTAGGGTTGTCAGGAGGAGGAGGAGGAGGCGGACCAAGATGGCGGCATCAGGCTCCCGGCCCAGCGGCCCCGGAGCCCGGAGCCCGATGCCGCCATCTTGGTCCGCCGCCGCAGAGGAACGGGAGGCAGAGGGTTGAGGGGGGGGAGAGAGAGAGCGCTACGTCCCGCCTCTTCGTCCAGTCCCTGTGTCCGTGGGGCACATGCGCATTAGCGCAAACCCAGGGACACAGGGAATACTGGACGCAGAGACACAGGGACTTTATTATATAGGATAGCCATTGTGACTAGCAGCCATTGATCTCCATCTCCTCCTAATTTTTTTAACCATCTAGGTTGGCGGCGGCCGCTGCCTCCTACAGAAATGAGTTCCACAGTTTAACAAGGCCCTGTGTGAAAAAGTCTTCTTTTATCTGTCCTGAATCTGCCAGCCTCCAGCTTCACTGCATGACCGTGAGTTCTAGTGTTACGGGAAAGGTTTTCTCCCTTCCACTTTCTACCTGCCATGTATAATTTCAGACCCTTTTCTATCACGCCACCCATTTACACGCTTTCCCCTCTAAACTACGGTAAAAAAATCCCAAATTCTGCAACCTTCCTCACAGGGGAGCCACCAGTTGAAAAACCTGCCGTCCGACAAACAAACCTGTTTCGCTGCAAACACACAGAGCCGGAGAAAACATGCTGTTAAAAACAAGACAGCGTTTTGCCTGGATTCGCATGAATCTTACCCGACGACATTGCAGTTCAGAAACAAGCCTTTCACCCACTGCTTCCTAGAACTCTAGTAAGTAAGCAAGCAAAGCTGTGGAACCACACCCTAAACCTCTGTTTGCTTTTCAGTAAGAGTGTGGCATGATAATAATAATAATTTATTATTTATACCCCACCCATCTGGCCGGGTCTCCCCAGCCACTCTGGGCGACTTCCAACAGAAGAATAAAACACAATAATCTATTAAACATTAAAAGCCTCCCTGAACAGGGCTGCCTTCAGTTGTCTTCTAAAAGTCTGATAAGCATGGGGCTTATCATGCTCCCAGCTAAACAAGTCCGCTTTGTATAGATTTTAGATCCCAGTCCTGAGCAGGAACCTGGCTAATCATTCCCTCTGACTTTGGTTAGCCAAGCCGCCTCATCCACATGAGGCCACAACATGGGAGACTTCCCAGGTATACTAGTGTAAATTTCCCCCCGATTTAAATAGTCCTATTTAAAAAGAAAGCAAAAAAGATAGATCCCTGCATTTGGTGGCTTTCTGGTACCTCGGAAGTCAAACGGAATCCGCTCTGGAAGTCCGTTCGACTTCCAAAACGTTTGGAAACTGAGGTGCGGCTTCTGATTGGCTGCAAGAAGCTCCAGCAGCCAATCGGAAGCCACATCAGATGTTTGGGTCCCAAAGAACGTTCACAAACCGGAACACTCACTTCCAGGTTTGTGGAGTTCGGGAGCCAAAACATTCGACTTGCAAGGTGTTTGGGATCCAAGGTACTGTAAGACGTTATGTAAAGGCCAGCGTTAGAAACTCTGATATCTAAGCTAGGTGCCAAAGGGCACCTGAGACCAGGGTTACAGTCGCCAAAATGGAATGCCTACTTGCCACTTTCCAGCCAGAGTGCTCGAAAGGTGTATTTTTCAAACATGGCTTTTTGGTTCCTGAAATTCATTCCGATTGTGCAGATAAAATATGATGGGTAGAATTCTACAGGATGCGCTGCTAGTGTGTGAAAATAGTCAAGATCCAAGAATCTCCAAGCGTGCACCTCCAAATGGTGGAGACATCAGGTTCCCCTGGGGCATCTTCACTTGATCGCAACCGGCCGATGACCAGCTGCAAAATGGGCCTGGCGAATTTCAAATGCTGGTAAAGGCCTGAAGAACTCTGTACAGTACCTGATTAACTGGCAAGCCACCTGCCTGTCCTTCTATAGACCTGGTAGATTGCAGGAATGACCTGAGAACTTTTGTTGGTGGCAGCACAGTGTTAAAGACCATTGTACGGCAGTGACCAACCAAAGAGCATTTTCTGTTGTTGTGCCTGTTCTGCTCCATAGGACACACCATCAGTGAGCTGCTTCAGAGGTCTTTCAAATACACAACGAACTACACCTTTGGCCCCATGGAAATGATGTGCTCTTCTTCTTCTTCTTCTTCTTCTTCTTCTTCTTCTTCTTCTTCTTCTTCTTCTTCTTCTTCTTCTTCTTCTTCTTCTTCTTCTTCTTCTCACTCGTAGCCGAGTAAGATTGTCTTCCATGAACACAGTCTTAACGGTGAGTCCATAAGTGATTGTGGAGGCCAATTCTGGATCCACACGTCCTTCCACAGTGGGGACACAGGTTTCCGGACGGGAGTTGATCACGGTGAGCATTTACCAAGCGTGCCTTCCTCTTAGCACATTTCTCCTTCGCGTCCTGAGTTCGAGCGTCTTCTAAGTCCATGACACCTTTGGTAAAGGCTGTTCTCCAACTGGAGCGCTCTCAGGCCAGTGTTTCCCAGTTGTCTGTGTTTATACTACATTTTTTTAGATTTGCCTTGAGACAGTCTTTAAACCTCTTTTGTTGACCACCAACATTATGCTTTCCATTTGTAAGTTCAGAATAGAGCAGTTGCTTTGGAAGAGGATAATCAGGCATCCACGCTACATGACCAGTCCAACAAAGTTGATGTTGAAGAATCATCACTTCGACGTGGGTGATCTTGGCTTCTTCCTGTCTTCCCAAGTGATGTGTAACAATTTTTGGAGAGCCTGCTCACCACGACAAGGTGATGATCCAGCGAGTGAGAAATTATGTGCCATCACTGAGCTACCACTCCCTGCAATGCAGGAATGTCAACTGAATCCCAACCTTTCTGAGCTATATCAGAAAGGAATAGGCTACGAGCAGGGCAGGTCCAAGGGGTTCCTGCCAGTCTTCCAGCCGGTTCCCTAGGGGGGCTCCTGCAATCCCACCACCAGGCCTTCCGGGCGCTTTCGTCCGAGTCCATAAACGCAAAGGGATCTTGCACCTTCTCCCAGTACAAGCAGCAAGAGCTTCCACAGCCAGCATTGACCAGCGGAAGTGCACCAAGAGAGGAACAGCAGGCAGAGCCAGTTGCAAGGGCCCTTCAACCTCTGATTAATGCAGAACAAGGCACCCAGTTATTATTTTTAAATAGCTGCTTGCCAGGAACAAAATGGCTTGCAAGGCACAGAAAAATCTCATCACAGGCTTTCAAGATCACCCGGCCAACCCTTTCTGCAGGGGAAAAACTACTCGCACTTGCCAGAAGGGGGCCTAGATTAGTGCTGGTGAACCTGCGGTCTTCTGGGTGCTGCTGAACTACTACCCAGCCCTGGGTATGCAGGCTGGGGCTGATGGGACTTATAGTTCTGTAGTGCCTGGAGGGTCAGAGGCTGAGGGGGTGCAATGGTAGCGGACCTGGGTTTGCATGCCTTAGGATTTTGACACTTGTGTATATTTTTTAGGACCCACATTATTTTTGCAATTTTAAGTTGTCGAATCTGTTTCCCAGCATTGTGTAATATTGTCTTTCAATATTCATGTTGTGTTTTAATTGCACACCGCCCTGGGACCTTAGGGTGAAGGGCGGGTTAATAAGCAGGAATAGTAATGTTGCGGGCATCTGTCTGTCTCCAAAGACAATGGAGTGCGCCTCTGGGGGTGAAGTCAAACTGCTGTGTTTGCAGCACCAAATTGACCTCTCCGGGGTGCAAGCCTGGGCAGCGTGTCTGGAGGTCCTGGGCTGCCCAGACGACAAGACCTCCTCTCTGCCTCACTGATGTGGTCCAAAGGAAAGCAGAGCAAGGTGTTTGGCACCAGCTGGTCTGCAGGAGTTGCCAGAAGGAAGCATGCAAGACACCACCCAACCATCTTAGGGACACCGCTCCAGATCTGGGTAGGGATTACTCCCTAGTCTGAGGTCCAGCGCCGAGGGCCTTCTGGCGGTTCCCTCGCTATGAGAAGCTAAGTTACAGGGAACCAGGCAGAGGGCCTTCTCGGTAGTGGCACCCACCCTGTGGAATACCCCCCCCCCACCAGATGCAAAGAGAACAACAATTACCAGACCTTTAGAAGGCATCTTAAGGCAGCCCTGTTTAGGGAAGCTTTTAATGTTTGATGGATTTCTGTAATTTAATGTTTTGTTGGAAGCCGCCCAGAGTAGCTGGGGGAACCCGGCCAGATGGGCGGGTATAAACTATTATTATTATTATTATTATTATTATTATTATTATTATTATTATTATGTCTTTTCTTCTCCTGAATATGTCCTGCGCGGCAACGTAGGTTTAGGATCAGAGTTTTCCTTCTCCTAGATGGGCTCCCTTCCCAGGTTGAAGAGCCAAACAAGAACAACAGGAGACTGGGGGGGGGGGGTCCTGAGACCACATAACACCGGTCTTGAAAGACCTACATTGACTCCCAGTACGTTTCCGAGCACAATTCAAAGTATTGGTGCTGACCTTTAAAGCCCTAAACAGCCTCAGTCCTGTACACCTGAAGGAGCATCCCCACCCCCATCATTCAGCCCGGACACTGAGGTCCAGCTCCGAGGGCCTTCTGGCGGTTCCCTCCCTGCGAGAAGTGAGGTTACAGGGAACCAGGCGCCCGCCCTGTGGAACACCCTCCCACCAGATGTCAAGGAGATAAAACAACTATCTGACTTTTAGAAGACATCTGAAGGCAGCCCTGTTTAAGGAAGCTTTTAATGTTTGACGTTTTATTGTGCTTTTAACATTCTGTTGGGAGCTGCCCAGAGTGGCTGGGAAAACCCAGCCAGATGGGCGGGATATAAATTAATAAATAAATTATTATTATTATTATTATTATTATTATTATTATTGGGCTATGTGAAACCTTCAGCTTCCCAGGCCATCCCTGTGATTCTATGTTGACTTCACTTTGTCTTTTTGATGTTTAGTGTGATAAATCTTAGGTTGCATTCAGCTTTACAACTTCTTCTGCTCATCCCTTACTTTCTCTGGACCTTGAGGCAAGAGATCATATTGGAACTATCTTCTGAGAACAGAAGAGCAAGCAAGGCTTCTTTGTTTCTCCAACTAGATGGTTAGGTAGCATTCGCTATCCGGCTCAGTAGTGGCGCCCGCCCTGTGGAACGCCCTCCCATCAGATGTCAAAGAAATAAACAACAGTCTGATGTTTAGAAGACATCCGAAGGCAGCCCTGTAAATGACTGATGTTTTAATCTATTTTTTATCTTTTGTTGGAAGCCACCCAGAGTGGCTGGGGAAACCCAGCCGGATGGGCGGGACACACACACACACACACACACACACACAGAGAGAGAGAGAGAGAGAGAGAGAGAGAGAGAGAGAGAGAGAGAGAGAGTAATGGTTCTGGCTTTGAAGAAATCCACTCTATATATTCAATGCACATACAAAACACATAACTCCCCCAAAGAATATTGGGAGCTATGGTTTCCCCTTCTCAGAGTTAGAATTCTCAGCTCTCTTAACAAACTACAGTACCCAGGATTCCTTGGGGGAAGCCCTGTGCTTGAAAGGCAGCAATGCTTCTGAAGCCCAGTTGCTGGAATATTCAGGAGGGGAGAGGGCTCTTGTGCCCAAATCCTGCTTGCAGAATCCTGCTGGCCGCCACTGTTGAGAACCAGATGCTGGACTGGATGGGCCATTGGCCTGATCCAGCAGGCCATTCTTATGTTCTTTGATGTGTGCTGAAGATGCTTTAAATACGGTATATTCCACCTAAACATTAGGAAGAACTTCCTGACAGTAAGAGCTGTTCGGCAGTGGAATTTGCTACCAAGGAGTGGGGTGGAGTCTCCTTCTTTGGAGGTCTGTAAGCAGAGGCTTGACAGGCATATGTCAAGAATGCTTTGATGGTGTTTCCTGCTTGGCAGAGGGTTGGACTGGATGGCCTTTGTGGTCTCTTCCAACTCTATGATTCTATGATATGCTGTGGATCTGCTCTTAGTCCCTAGAACTGCCAGCTGAAAGTTTCAGGTCAGAGGCAGCAGGAAAGGCTTTCTGCATGCCCAAAATCCCAGAGAGCTGCTGCCAGCCAGAGCAGAGTATACTGAGCCCAACAGAGCAATGGTCTGTCATGACAGCCGGCAGCTCTGTACCTTCAGCTGAAGCTAAGGAAATCGCTCAGCTCTCGTCCCTGGACTTGAAGGCAAGCCAATGCTTCTGGGCTCTTAAAAACCTGGGACACAGCCCCTTGTCACAGATTTGCACCGGTCAATTTATACAAACAGAGGCAAATGTAGGGGGGGGGGTTGAGCAAATTCAGAGCAGAAGGTAGCTGGGATCCCATTAGCAGTGCACTTTACAGCATGCCAGGGATCCATGTAAGAAAAGTTTTTTAAAACATTCTTTTTTGGGGGGTTGGGTGAGGTGATGAAATGCTTAGTGTAAGGGGGAGAGAGTATAGAGAACCGCCCCCTATCATCAGGAGCAGCTCCTCCCCAAGCAGCCATGGAAGCGCAGGGTCTGAAGGAGGGAGTCAGGAAGCAGAGAGGGAGAGCCAGGGCTCCGGCAGCATGGGAGAGCCCCTGCTCCACAGGCGGGAAGAGAGAGAGACAGAAAGGGGGGGGGGAGAGGGAAAAGACGGAGCGTAGACCCTTTCCCCCGGCACCGGAATTAAGGAGGAGGAGGAAAGGGAGGAGATTCGCTGTCCCTAGGCTCTTATGTTGGTCCCAGGGGCGAAAAGGGGCAGTGCCAGATTCTGACACGGCAATAGCGCGGACATGAAACAGACAGCTCATCACGCTGTAAATAATGTGCACCAATAAAGACTCTGGAAGACAAGTTTGTGGAGAGTCGTTACTCAGGAGTAGCCGTAATAACCTCTGACATTTAGGATGAAAGACACAGAGCCCAGCCCCGCTGGGCTATGCCTCAACAAAGCCCCCCCCCCAACTCCAAGAGAGTAACTTAGGCTTCAGAAAGTTTAAGTGCACCCTCCTCCAAGTCTCATTTAAAACCACATTTTGGGGCACCATGGTGCCATCTTCAAACCAGACTTCCTCAACGCTGCTGAAATCAGTGTGCCTTTCTATTGGGTAAACCCAATAAAGGACTGTGGTACACAAACATATCTTTAGAACCAAGTGCCGTTGAAACCAAGGAGACAGATCGCCGTTGGAATCAAGCCTCAAAACGTGTTTACTCAGAAGCAAATGCCACTGGTTCCCATGGGGCTGACTTTTCAGTTAAGTATATTTTGAATGCACAGCCTGAGGCATACACAATTTTCTTTGGATTAAGCCCCCCAAAGCCCTTACATGGATTTTTCAAAACATCTTCTATACGCCACTCAATTCAGACAATGCTGAAACACTTCTCGAGGGAATAAATTAATTCGCCTGCTTTATTTTATTCCAAAAACCCTTAATTTTATTAGAGAGCCTCAAAGTGGCACCTGCATCAAGGTAACATATTCTTCATGTTCAATCTGTGAATTAATCAACTACAAGCAGATGGCTAGCATATCAAAGGGTGTTTAATGAGCTGCCCTTCTTCTTCAGTGAAAGATATTAGGACTGGGACATAAATATCATTTAACATAAATTAATTACCTCTTTCTGCGCTTAAACCCTTGTGTTCACACAGTTTTATACAAGACAGCTATTCCTTCCTCCCGAATGGAAGGTGCCTGCAGAACCTAAAATATTTCTTCATACAGAATGCTGGAATTCAATTTAACACAACCAAGGGTGGACTTCATAATTTAGGACTGCATTTACCTACAAGTAAGCCTCAGAGAGCTGCGGGGGAGGATTTACTTCTGAGTAGGATTGGGCTTCAAGTGTCAGACTTTGGTTTTTAAACTCAGATGGTTTGCTTCCTCATGTACTGCATAAACTATGGAACTCACTTCCGCAGGAGACAGTGACGGCCGCCAAGTTGGATGACTTTAAAAGAGGAGCAGACAGATTCATGGAGGATAAGGCTTGGTGGTTGATAGTCATGATGGCTCTGCCTCCACAGTCAGAGGCAGCAATGCTTCTGAATGCCAGTTGCTGGAAGCCACAGGAGGGAAGAGGGATCTTGGGTTCGAGTCCTGCTTGTGGGTTTCCCATAGGGGCATCTGGTTGGCCACTGTGAGAACAGGATGCTAGACTAGGTGGGCCACTGGCCGGATCCAGCAGGCTCTTCGTATGTTCTTTATATTCTTATGGTGTCTAACTTAGCTCTCAAAACAAGAGTTTTGCACTGCTGGGTTTTCTAAAAAAAATATATGCCCCGCTTTTTCCTTGCAGGCAAACCCAACCAAGTTAATAACAAAGGTAAACAATGTATTTAACATCCAGAACAAATCCAGCAGCAACTTTATATATAAAGAAATAATTTCACCTTGCGGTACTCAAGTTCTGTTGCACATTGAATAAAATAAAAGTAGTTCTGTTGGTATACTAGTTCTGTTTTAAAAAGAAAAGCCACACTCCCAAAGTTCTCCAAGAACTCTAAAAACATCAAGCGTTTATAGGATTGAAAGTGCACACATCAACACAAACATGCTTTCTATGGCTGAATCCTTATAAAGCTAGTTGCTTGTGGAAAAGATGGGACCAGTGACAGCTAGTGCCCCGTGGGCCTGGTGTGGGGGAGGCAAGGAGGCCCAACAGTAGGTGGCGCTAGAGAGCCAACTAATTCTAATTTTATCCCCATCCTTCTCCTCTGTAAGAAGAAGAGGAGGAGGAGTTTGGATTTGACATCCCGCTTTAACACTACTTGAAGGAGTCTCAAAGCGGCTAACAATCTCCTTTCCCTTCCTCCTCCACAACAAACACTCTGTGAGGTGAGTGAGGCGAGTGAAGTCTGAGAAGTGTGACTAGCCCAAGGTCACCCAGCAGCTGCATGTGGAGGAGCGGAGACCCGAACCTGGTCCCCCAGATTATGAGTCCACCGCTCTTAGCCACTACCCCACGCTGCCTCTGTAAGGGCAATGTTGAGATGGAGGAGGATGAGGAGGTTGACAGGTTGTGTGACCCCCCTGAACTGGTTGTAAGCAGGGAGACAGAAAGGTGGCAAGTTGAGGCTGGTGGGCAATGCCCCCTTCCTCTGAATGGGCCAGCCTTCACCGAGATCTGTAGGCTATGAGAAATTAGATCAGAAAGCCAGTTTGAGTAGAAAGCGGGCCAGGGGAGACTTAAGGGGGATCACGGGACATAGAAATCCATGCAGATGGGGAGACTGGCCTTACACACTGCTGGTTTTCAGAGAGAGAGGGAGAGGAGGAGGAGGAATATAGCATGAGAACCACGGTGGATTTACTGATTAGTGACCCCGACTACTGGGGCCTGGAAGCCCAGGGTTCAAATACACACACTTGGCCGTGAGCTCAGTGAGTGACCCTCGGGTCTGCCACAGACACTCGGCCCGTTTCCCAGGGTTGTTGTGAGGATTAAATGAGGACCATGGACGCCGCTTGGAGAAACAGGTGGGCTATACGTAACTGAATCCCCAAAAGTAAACCAACGCCCCCAGCTGGATCCGCTACAGAAACGTCAACAATCAAAAGTAAACTTCCCGTTTTCCATGGAACTTCCCAAACGTCTCCAAGAAGCGCCGAGCGTTTCAAAGTTTGGGCTAAAGAGGAGCAGCCTCGTTTGGGGACTTGCCTGCTTCTTTTTTTGCCCAGACCGGCCGAGATCTCTCTCTAGGGCCGCTCTCGCCCCACCTCCCACCCGGGACAGGACCTCCTCCTCCTCCTCCTCCCGGCCGCGCGCCCCCTTACTCACCTGCGTCCGGCGCGCAACAGGAGCGCACGGGCGGAGGCACAGCTCCAGGAAGCGCGGCGCTTTCCCAGCGCGGCTGCTTCCTCTTCTCGTCCCATCCGGCCCCGGAGAGCCCTCCCTCGGCAGTACCTCCACCTGGCTTCCTTTCCCCAGAGACTCCTCCCCCTCCTCTCTCATGCTCAGCTCCAGCCTCGCCGGCCCTTGCTGTTTGCGCGTCTCCCTGGCACCTGGGCGCTCCTTCCGCGGCGCCGCCTGCTTCCCTTCCCAGCCGCACCTGGCGCAGGTGCGCACGGAACGGAGAGCCCGGCCAAGACGGGGATGGCGATTCTCTCCACATTTCCTGGACGAGTCAAGTACCCTCTGGGGGCGAAGGCAGGAGGAGACCATAGTTGCTTATTTATTTTCTTCTTTTTTAAAACCATGCCTCCAAGTTGATTAAAGTGGTACACATAATTCTCCTCCCGCCACCATTTTATCCTCACACAGCAACCCTGCGAGGTAGGCTGTGATGGGCCGAAGGTCAGGCAGGGAGCTTTATGGCCGAGTGGGGATTTGAACCCTGGTCTATCAAGTTTTAAGGCAATGCTCTTGCTAGTATAGCACACTGGCAGACTTACGTGGCAAGGCACACAGCTGATCTTTGAGAACACTATGGCACAAGAAGCGGTCTGGTTGGAGCTGTCAGCTGACAACGGGCACATGGTATATTTAAATATACATGGTATATTTAAAGCTCACCCAATGCACATTGAAAGCATGTGACTTACCCCCCAGACACCTGGGATGCATTTAAGGTCCCCAACTCTAATCTGCAGGTTGCCATCTGATTGGATTTTTTTCTGATCCTGATTTGATTTTAGGATGTATTTTAATTGATTGCCTAATTGATTGCCTGATTTTATATTAATGTGTTATACATTTGATGTTAGCCGCTCTGAGCCCGGTTCTGGCCAGGGAGGGCGGGGTATAAATAAAGATGATGATGTTGATTTGAAGGATTAGACAAATTCATAGAGGAAGGGGCTTATCGACAGCCCCCAGCCATGATGCCTACAAACTTGGAGGCAGTAATGTTTCTGAATACCAGTCGTTGCAAGCCCCAGGAGTGTGTTGATCTTGTGCTCAGATCCCATTGGGGCATCAGGTTAGCCACTGTGTGAACAGCATACTGGACTAGATTGGCCCATGGGCCCGATCCTGCGGGCTCCCCTTACGTTTGTGTTAAGATGCAGAGCAGGCTCCCATTCACTTGTCGATCATGATCACTGCATAACCTCAAGGATTCTCCCGGCATTCGAAACGCATCCCAAAGCTACCACTTCCTGAGAACCAGGGAGGTGACAGAATGCCCCGCAGAGACTGTCAGATCGATGGGCCTGCTTTCTATGCCTCGCACATGTCTCAGCCTGAATTACAGCGCTGCTACGGTGCGGTGATGGACGCTTAGGTGCCACATAATTCCTTCCTGGCAATCGCTTGTCCAATTTGTAACTTGCAGAGGTGCCATAAAACACCCGTTTAATTGACTGCATCTGGATGCATCAGCTGCCCAAAAGAGGCTGCCAGATTTTGGGTCCCTCTGCAGCCTTGGGAGGCAGAGCGACAACAGTGATTATGACGTCTCCGACTTCCAAGCGAGTGGCAAGATTTAATCTTCGGACGAGGCACAATTGCACGCTGCAGGGGAGACGGGGCAGAAGTCCACTCCCAGCTTCCAGGATGGAGAGCCACCTGAACATTAAGGCTGCAATCCAAACTCCTCCCAACTGGGAGTAAACTCCACTGGATTCAGGACAGCTCACTTCTAAGTACAGTAGCCATGATCAGGATTGCGCTGTATGGCTGCTACTCTCCGCGTACTTAACTGGGAGCAAGACCAACTTATAAGGTTGGTCTCTGCTGGAAGGAGCAGGTTCCTATCTTGGGGTTACTCCTGGGGTTACTCCAGTGTTGTCCCTGCAATACCTGTTTCCAGCTGTTTTGGACAGAGATGATTTGCTCCATGCGCCATGGCAGCTTCCAGGCTGGATTACCGCAATGTGCTCTACGTGGGGCTGTCCTTGAAGACAGCCTGGAAACTTCAACTAGTCCAAAATTCAGTGGCCAGATTGCTAGCTGGAATTTCCTTTCAGATTTCATATACCAGAGGGCCTTCTCGGTAGTGGCACCCACCCTGTGGAATGCCCTCCCACCAGAGGTCAAAGAGAACAACAATTACCAGACCTTTAGAAGGCATCTTAAGGCAGCCCTGTTTAGGGAAGCTTTCAATGTTTGATGGATTTCTGTATTTTGGTGTTTTTTTGGAAGCCGCCCAGAGTGGCTGGGGGAACCCGGCCAGATGGGCGGGGTATAAATAAATAAATAAATTATTATTATTATTATTATTATTATTATTATTATTATTATTATTATTATTATACCCCCATGTTTCAAAACAGTTGCATAGGTTGCCGGTTCACTTCCAGAGCCCAATTCAAGATGCTCACATTAGTATTTAAAGCCCTAAACAGAGGCATTATTCTGGGATGAGTCTGGAAGACCTGGGGGCTAGGCAGCACAATCCTATAATAATAATAATTTATTATTTATACCCCGTCCATCTGGCTGGGTTTCCCCAGCCACTCTGGGCGGGCTTCCAACAGAATATTAAAATACAATAATCGATTGAACATTAAAAGCTTCCCTAAACAGGGCTGCCTATACAGTGGTACCTTGGTTCTCAAATGCCTTTGTACTCAAACAACTTGGAACCCAAACACTGCAAACCCAGAAGTGTGTGTTCCGCTTTGCCAACTTTTTTCAGAAGCCAGACATGCTCCATTTTGAGCGCCACACTTGCGTTTTGAGTGCCACGCTGAGGTCTGGGTGTGGAACCCACTTCAGCTACTGATTGATTGATTGATTGTGTGACTGCAGTACATTGTTTATTGCTTTCATTTTATGGATCAATGGTCTCGTTAGATAGTAAAATTCATGTTCAATTGCTGTTTTAGGGGTTGTTTTTAAAAGTCTGAAACGGATTAATCCATTTTGCATGACTTTCTCTGGGAAAGTGCGCCTTGGTTTTGGAACGCTTTGGTTTTGGAACGGACTTCCAGAACGGATTAAGTTTGAGAACCAAGGTACCACTGTAAACATGTCTACTCTGAAGTAAAGCGATGCTGTGTTTAACACGACAGTATGTACTGGATTGCGGCCTTATTCATTTTAGAGAGAGAAGACAACATGCAAGGAAATGCCAGAAATTAGATTGCATTCCCTCCCCCCCCCCTCCCATGAAATTAACAGGAGAGACTGTCCACCTGCATGAACTCAAAACAATCACTTACTGGAGGCGTCGGGAGATTAAACATTGCATCAATACCACGCTTCACCTCTATGGATTTTAATGCTTGTCGTTAAGCTGGCTGTTTGACAAACGCAACAGAGGTGATATGCTATTATTGACTTGGTGTAATAAAAATTTATATTACAAAAATAAAAATAAAATTTGGAAGGGCGGGGAGTTTTTATGGGCTGCTTTATGAGCGTTTTCAGCGACTCCAGAGAAAGGGGCAGATAGCGATTGCCGAGGGAGTCAATACAAGAGGGTAGCAGATCTGCAGCAAATCCATCAACTCGGTGGAGAAACAGGAGCTCTGAACATCCAGCAAAGCTCAGTTATTTGGAAAATGCTACTAAACCCCCACCCAGGATAACAGGGATATTAATTTAATAAGTTTCTTTGCACCATAATAAGAAGCATCAAACACAGTAACTGTTGGTCAAGTATCTTGCAAGAGAATGGTTTCGTCTTAACAACAGTAATAGAACACAGTACAGTGGAACCCAAACACTGGAAACCCGAAGTAAGCGTTCTTTTTTCGGAAGCCGAACATGCTGTGTTTTGAGTGTTATGCTGAGGTCTGTCTGTTTTTGCTATTTATTTTGCATTTTTGTTTTTGTGGCTCTTTTTGTTTTGTTTTTGTGACTGTGTGGATCCCAGTTCAGCTACTGATTGATTATGTGACTGCAGTACATTGTTTATCGCTTTCATTTTATGGATCCACGGTTTGGTTTTGGAACAGACTTCCGGAACGGATTAAGCTTGAGAACCAAGGTACCACTGTATTATTCCCTCTATTTCCAATGTCTGGAGTGTGAGCGCTATTCCTTATGTCCCCAAATCATCACCACTCATGCAAAAAAGAAGAAGAATAATAGAATCATAGAGTTGGAAGAGACCACAAGGGCCATCCAGTCCAACCCCCTGCCAAGCAGGAAACTCCATCAAAGCATTCCTGACATATGCCTGTCAAGCCTCTGCTTAAAGACCTCCAAAGAAGGGGACTCCACCACACTCCTTGGTAGCAAATTCCACTGCCGAACAGCTCTTACTGTCAGGAAGTTCTTCCTAATGTTTAGGTGGAATCTTATTTCTTGTAGTTTGAATCCATTGCTCCATGTTCACTTCTCTGGAGCAGCAGAAAACAATCTTTCTCCCTCCTCCATATGACATCCTTTTATATATTTGAACATGGCTATCATATCACCCCTTAACCTTCTCTTCTCCAGGCTAAACATACCCAGCTCCCTAAGCCGTTCCTCATAAGGCATCAAGAGGAAATCCAGTTTCCAGGAGCACCAAAACAATCCAAGGCCACAGAATGCTGACTGTCAGAGGTTGCACTTTGTTAAGAGAGTTACTAGAAGACCCCTACTCCCCACCCCCCAGAGTGACCATTCCCAGAGTTCTCTGGGAAGAGTGATTCCTTGTTAAACTATGTTGGCAATTGTAGCTCTGGGAGGGGAATAAAGGAATCTCTTAACACCTCTCATTACCCTGAACAAACTACGACTCCCAGCATTCTTTGAGGGAAACCATGAGCAGGCATCCCCAAACTTCGGCCCTCCAGATGTTTTGGACTACATTTCCCATCATCCCTGGCCACTGGTCCTGTTAGCTAGGGATCATGGGAGTTGTAGGCCAAAACATCTGGAGGGCCGCAGTTTGGGGATGCCTGGAAAGTGATATCATACAGCTCCAAATGTCTGGATGCGGTCCATGTTCTTCGGCACCCTTTCACATTATGAACTATTTTCTGTCCAATATAGAACTGGAATTTGAAACCAACTAAAAAAACTTTTTAAAAACGTGGTTGTCTTTTGCTTCGAGTTGCTGTGGCAAAAACGCAACTCACGTATTTGATAAGGAATAAAATTAAAAATTAGATGGGTACAATCCAGCTGTTTGTAAGTACTTTCGAAAACATCCATTTTGGCTGGATGGGTTGGAATCGCAATCTTAGGCACATTTACTCATAAGTAAATCCTTCTGATCTCAGTGAAATCTACTCTCAGGTAAGTGTATTTAGTATTGTGGCCTTAAGTGCCCATCTGGCTCTCAACCAAAAGATTATAAAAAAAATTATATTAAAAAATTATTAGAAGATAAAGTCCTGACCAGAGAAGAATGGCAGATTAAGTTGATTGATTATGCTGAAATGGCAAAAATGACCAGAAGAATCAGAAACCAGGAAGACCAAAATTTCAATAAAGAATGGGGAAAATTTTAAATTTATATTAAAAACCTTTGTAAAGAGTTAAATTATTAGGATTAGAATAACACTTGTAGTTTAATGGTGAATTTTGGATATAATGGAGATGTAAAAGATTTGGGTTATTTTAAAAAATGCAGGAGGGATTGACTAACAATAGGACCCACGAAGGGGAGAAGTCCAGGAGATTCTTTGGAATAATGTTATTATGTTGTATGTTGGATATGTGATTGTAAAACGAAAAACCATATATTAAATGCCCCCTGAAAAGCAAGATGAAAAGACTTGGATGGTCTATTTTGGCAGCTAAGGGAGAAGAGAGTTTGTGGGGTGGGGGTTATGGGTTTTGCTTCCGTTTCATTATTTATTTTGTGTTTTTCCATATTGTATTTTTTTTTAATGTTGTGAACCGCCCTGCGATCTTCGGGCAAATGCCGGTATACACGTTCCACAAATAACAATTTTAAAAAGCCGTTTCGACTTCTTTCTCACAAAAGTCACATACAGGCCCAGCAAGAACAGACGAGCTTTGAAATGGATCTTCGTGGAGGTCATTTATTGAGCTGCAACCGACTCGCTCATCGCAGATCAGGAATGCAAGATGGCTGCGTTGAATGCTATCCTTTTGCAATGTTGGTGTCCTGCTTGTTTGGTCTGCTATACTGACTTATTTTTTTTTAAAAAAACAACAACAACAACTATTGTCTCTGTAGCAAAGGCACATCCAAGACAGCGCCCATCTGAAAGAGGTAAATACCTCACGTGAGGAAAGACAAATCAGTCCCGGCGAGTTGAAGTCTTCCACGCTGCAGGTCGGACCTCACCACACCCGGCACCGGCCAATCACCTCTTGCAGGATCCGGATCCCTTCAATGCTCTTGTCCTTCAAGGCCAACGCCAGGAGAACTGGCTTGTTCCCAGCTTCCTGAGAGACCGACGTCACCAGGTGTTTGGCACAGATGTGGACGAGGGGCTGGAAATCAACCCGTGTTAGAAACTGAGATATAAATTCTTAAGAGTCAAATGACACCTTAAATCGAGGTTATGGTCCCCCACAGCGATATGCCTAGGCGCTTTTTTTTCCTTACAGGATTACAAAGCAAATGGTCTGCGGGGCAGCGCAGCAGCAAAAGGCTTGCCTCTTTGGGTGCTGTGCGAGCCAGCTGATTTGCAGGGCACAAAAAGAGCTGATGGGCATGGCATTGCAGCCACGCCAGGCTGCCAGGCGGAGATGTCAGTTGCCAAACTGGCATCCAGACATCTCCATGCAAGAGACCAAGGGCTACCTTATGACATTAGAGCCACCTCCTTGAGGCTCGGGTCCCCTGGATATTTCTCAAGGGCCCAAAAGGCAGCCCATTTCCACCACAAGTTGCTCACGTAAATGCTGCCAGCTGTTGTGAAAACGTATCACAGCCGGTTGATTTAACGGTATGCAAGAATTTGGCTCCAGTTTTCCTCTTCCCTCCCCATTCTTTTTTCCTTCTGTGTCGTGTCTATTTAGGCCGATAACCTTGCAGGCAGGGACCGTGTGCTTCTCTGAACAGAACTGAAGAAGAAAGAATGAACGAACAAACCTCGTCTTTGCCAAGCAGGACTTTTGTGGTGAGCAAAGGGCTGCTGATGCCGTCGGCCACCACGTTCGGCTCCACCGAGATGAGGGTCCCCATCTTCCCGTACTGGGTCACCACCACCAGGATCGTGTTGGCAAAGGCTGTGCACACCACCTCGGTCGGGATGCCCTGCACCACCTCCTCGGCCTGCTTGGAGTCCACAATGGATCTTGTGGCCATGGCGATAGCTTTCAACTGGCAAAAACAAAACCCGCAAGGGAACGTTATTTGGCTCAGACCTCACAACCAGCAGGGAACAAACAGCCAGCAGCACACCGATGTGAGGCTTCCCTTGAGCTTGGCCTGGAAGCTGCAGATAGTGCAAAATGTCGCAGCAAGATTGCTGGCAGGAGTAAGACCCTGTGAGCGTTTAATACTTCTGCTCAGAGATCAGCACTAGTTGCCGATTTCCTCCTGGGCCAGGTTCAAGGGGCCGATATTAGCAGCATTCGAAATTAGCCAGGCACATTTTGCACCTGGCTATCAGCCACTTGCGACCAAGCAAAGATGCCCAGGTACCATGATGGTGCCTGACATTCAAAGTGTTGGTGCTGACCTTGAAAGCCCTAAACAGCCTTGGCACAGTATACCTGAAGGAGCGTCTCCACCCCCATCATTCAGCCCAGACCCTGAGGTCCAGCTCCAAGGCCTTTCTGATGGTTCCCTCCCTGAGAGAAGCGAAGTTACAGGGAACCAGGCCTTCTCGGTGGTGGTGCCTGCCCTGTGGAACGCCCTCCCATCGGATATCAAGGAAATAAACAACTATCTGACTTTTAGAAGACATCTGAAGGCAGCCCTGTTTAGGGAAGCTTTTAATGTTTGATGTTTTATTGCTTTGTTATTATTAATATTCTGTTGGGAGCCACCCAGAGTGGCTGGGGAAACCCAGCCAGATGGGCAGAGTATAAATAATAAACTATTATTATTTTAAGTACTGTACATTTAATTAAGATATTGACTGTTAAAACCCCATATCAGTCGTTTTTATTGTTTATGTAGAGAATTATGCAGAATTTCTGGTTTGATATGCTGGCTGTTTGCCATAATAAACATTGACTGACTAAATAATAATAAATATTATTATTATTACATCGCCACCATCTGGAGCTGCAAACCCGGCGATCCTTGGATCTTGACTATTTTCAAGCAACACATCCTCCAGAATTCTATCGGTGATATTTTATCTACACAATCGGAATGAATTTCAGGAAACAAAAGGTCGTATTGAAAAATACAACTATCAAGCCATCTTGCTCAAAAATGGAAACAAGGCATTCTGTTTTGGTGACTGTAACCCTGGTTTAAGAACCTGAGTTTCCAACACTGACTATTAGAATATAAAGCCCTTGATGACTTGGGGCCAGGTTATCCCCTTGACAGCTTCGAATTGCAGACCTGGCAGACGTGTTATGCTGTGCCACAAAACACCTGTTCCGCATTTGCAAGAAACCAATCTTTTAGTGTAGCAGCAACATACACTTTGGAACTCCCTGCCTGTTGACACTGCACAGCCGCCTTCTCTGAACTGCTTTCTGCACCTGCTAAAAAAACTATTTCTTTAGGGAAGTCCACTAGGCCTGTACAACCCTGAGAAGTGCTTTTTCAGTTTATCTCTGAGGAAAGCGTTCCCTAGGGAACATAAATTCCAGCCTGGGCAATAATTCCAGGCTGGACTGGGGGCGGGGAGGGGGGAGAGAAGGCCGGATCCTGTGGGCTGGCTACACCGGAGGAGGGCTCTCTCACAACCACCTGTTAAGTTTGCAAGGCAGGCAACCTGGAATGAAGGGGTTGCTGCTTTGGTATCCTCCTTCCTTCCTTTTTACCGCCTGCTTAGAATTTTAGCGTCTGCGGAGTTAATCCTAGCAGTTTGCAAGGCAGCGGGTCGGGGGAGGAGCGCTGCTTTGGAGATCTGCCTCTTCCCTTTTTCCCCAGGATTTTGCGTCTTCCTAAACATTTACAGAATTATACAATGACGACCCAGGATTTTAGCCATTTGCAGATTTGCTCTTTTGCCGTTGTACCTACCTAGGATTTTTTTTTTTGGGGGGGGGCGGTTGGCCAAACGCGTGCGCCTTTGGAGAGAAGGCCAGGGGGCCGCCGAGCGCGCCCCGGGACGCAGCCGGTGGCCTCGCGCCGGACTCTCCGGCTGCGGGAGCGTCGCGCGGCCCCTTCCCAGCGATCGCGGCCGCAGACCGAGGCTTCTCCTGCGCAGCCCGGGCAGGGAAGGCGAGGGAAGCCGGGAAGGGAAACGAGACCAAGTCCGCTCCGCCTCCGATGCGCTCCCTCCGCCGTGCCGGCCGCGCTTCTCTTTGCGCAGCGGAAACCCGCCTCCCTCGCTCTTTCTCCGGCGCCGCCTCCTCCTCCTCCTCTTCGGATCGCATTTCTCCTCCCCTCTTTGCAGGCGCTGCCTGGGCGGAGCCGAAGCCGAGGAGGGCGAGGGGGCCTCTGAGCATGTCCCAAACGCCCTCTCCGGTCCGCGCAGCGTGCAAGCCGCGTGGAGCGGGGCTTGCTTCGCTTCCCTTCTCTGGTGGTCTCATAAGTGTTGATTCAATTGCACTCGCGTGACTCGCCTTTCCCCCAGAGTCAGTGCCGGTTTTACCTATAAGCTAAACAAGCTATAGCTTAGGACCCCACTCTCTTGTGGGCCCCCAAAAAAATTTAAAGGGGAAAAAACCCGTACATTTCCGAAATATAAGATAAAAAAATAAAACAAAACCTACATACAGCAACAGCGTTTTGTGTTGTTTATATGGACCTATTAGGTCCATAAATTACCATATACCATATATTCAACACAAAACAGCGACCATTTGTTGTTGACAAAGGACAGCTGGATAAAAAACGGGCCCCATTACCTTCAGTAGCCTAAATCTGGCCCTAGCCCAGACTGGGACTCCAGGCGCCTTACAGATTATGATCGTTAAAAATTATTCAACGCAGATTAAAATAGGAAAAAGCTAAAAATAAAAATAATCAGAAAAAGGCAATTAAACACCAATAGGATCAAAACCTTCTGGGAAAATCGATTTTTAAAAATGGTGCGAATTATCCCCCCCCCCCCCCCGAAAAAACCCCACCTTGCAAAATTTGCTCGACCAAGTGGCGAAGGTAGGAAGAAGATTCACAGCACCACAAAGGGGACTTCCACCCCCTCTACTGAGTAGGCTGCAAAACCTCTCTCTGCAACCGATAGGCAGGAGGACATTGCAGGCTAGCTCCATTTGGCTTCTACCTGTGAACTGTTTCTGATTCCCAGCAGGTCATTGCAAGAAATACTACTATACAGCAGGCATCCCCAAACTTCGGCCCTCCAGATGTTTTGGACTACAATTCCCATCTTCCCCACACACTGGTCCTGTTAGCTAGGGATCATGGGAGTTGTAGGCCAAAACATCTGGAGGGCCGCAGTTTGGGGATGCCTGCTATACAGTATAACCTCAAGAGCTTAGTACCCGGGATCTGCGGGATTTGACATCTTTCCGCAGGGCCTGCAAGACGGAGCTGTTCCGTCTGGCCTTTGGCCTGGACTCAGTCTGACCCCTATGTTCTCTCCTCCCTTATGGTTTTGATTTGGGCCATTTCAAAATGAGGCTGCATTTCAAAATTTTAATTTTAAATTGTATTTTAATCTATATTTTAATGAATTGTTTTTTTTCTTTTATGTCTTATTGTAATTTTATTGGTGTCAGCCGCCCTGAGCCCGGTTTTTAATGGGGAGGGCGGGGTATAAATAAAAAGTTGTTGTTGTTGTTGTTGTCCTCCCTCCCCCTCCATTTCTCCTTTGGTGCTGTGCTGAGCCTGTGGGTAGGATTCTACTTCGCTTCATTCTTCTTGTTGTTGTTTAGTCGTTTAGTCGTGTCCGACTCTTCGTGACCCCATGGACCATAGCACGCCAGGCACTCCTGTCTCACACCGCCTCCCGCAGTTTGGTCAAACTCATGTTCGTAGCTTCAAGAACGCTGTCCAACCATCTCGTCCTCTTTTTTTCTGACAAAGGGTGGGGTGAAAGTGTTTAAATCATTGATCTAAATTAAAGTAAATTATTCTTGCTTATACTTAATAAGTAATAATTCCTGCTTATATGGAGGCATCGGTGTGTGCAACACTTTGCGAAATGTAAGAGCATCAGGTCCCTTCCAACTGGACCTAGTGGGGAAGAGCAGAGGAACAGAGGAAAGGCAGCAAGATTCAAGAAGGCGATTTGGAGCAGAAAAAAGGCAGCAGCATCTGTGGGTTTAATTCTCCTCTTTCCCACCATGCCAGCCAAGCTTTCCATTTGGGAATAGGGATGCGGGTGGCGCTGTGGTCTAAACCACTGAGGCTCTTGGGCTTGCCGATCGGAAGGTCGGCGGTTCGAATCCTAGTGACGGGGTGAGCTCCCGTTGCTCGGTCCCTGCTCCTGCCAATCTAGCAGTTCGAAAGCACACCAGTGCAAGTAGATAAATAGGTACCACTGCGACGGGAAGGTAAACGGCATTTCCGTGCACTGCTCTAGT
This sequence comes from Zootoca vivipara, assembly GCF_965207765.1. Lineage (NCBI taxonomy): Eukaryota > Metazoa > Chordata > Lepidosauria > Squamata > Lacertidae > Zootoca > Zootoca vivipara. The sequence continues at coordinate 49,588,991 of NC_142596.1, forward strand.
TCGCCAGAAGCGGCTTTGTTATGCTGGCCACATGATCCGGTACGCCGGCTCTCTTGGCCAATAAAGCGAGATGAGTGCCGCAACCCCACAGTCGCCTTTGACAGGACTAGACCAGAGATCCTTTACCTTTATCTTTCCATATGGGATTCCAGGGATGTATATGTGGTGATGATGATTTATTAAATTTGCATACTGTCCTTCAGCCGGAAATAACAGGGCGCTATACAACATAAAAATACAAAATGATGCAAACACAGCTGCTATTCCTGTGGATGGAGGGAGTTAGAGGGGGGCGGTGTACTGCGACTAGATATGCATAATGTTTTGCATAAAATTTTATTGGATTTTTATTGCATCTTCATATTATGTATTTCCTTTTTTTGGTTGTGCTAAATAAACATGAGGGAGTTTTTGTTTTTGTTTTAAAAAAAGATCTGCTGACTAATCAATCAGGGACACCTTTTTTTGTTCGTGAAAATAGCTTTTAAAAATTGATTAATATCAACGATTAATCAGCCCAGCATAGCAGATGTAATTTTAAACCGCATTGATTTTAAAGGAAGACAATTCCTCCTCTAAAAATTATTCTATAGATTAATAGCCTATATTTCTCCCTACATACACACACACCTGAAAGTTACGGATAAAGAGCGAGTGCATTTCTTTATTACTGTCTTTCCAGTATTTATAGGCCATGTTTCAAGGGAGAAAAACTGTTCGCAGCCTTTTGGAAAACATGAATGAAAGCAATATAAGATCAGATACAGCTAATAAAGAAAGACAGTCACACATAAAGAGAGAGAGAGAGAGAGAGAGAGAGAAATAAGGAGAGACCCCCCATAGGATGGAAGCTATCGTCATCCTGCTTTGCTCCCTGGCTCTGATGGCATGATAGAAGTTTGTAAAACTTCATGGCTTGGAGAAAATGGCGAGAGGACATCCTAGGAAGCTGAACATCGGAAGATGCAGGACCGATAAAGACTTCTTCACGTAGCGCCGAGTTAAACTATGGAACTCACTTCCACAAGAGGCAGCGATGGCTGCCAAACTGGATGGCTTGAAAAGGGGATCGGAGAATGGCAAATCAAGTTGATGGACTATGCCGAAATGGCAAAACTAACTGGGAAGCTCAGGAATTGAGAAGAGAAGAGAATTAAAAAAGAATGGGAAATGTTTATAATGTATATACAAAATCATTGTAAACGGGTCAAGACATCAGCAGGATTTTAAAAACCCTTGTAATGTAACAGAATGTATAGATAACTTAGGAAGATGAAAAAATGGAGAAGTATTGGTATGCAGTTGAAAACAGAATTCGAAAGGACCCATGGAAGAGATGGGGGGAAGTCAGGAGATTCAGAGTCATCTCAATATTTGGATTTTGTTCTGTTTTTTTGTTGTATGTTTATTTTTTGAAAATAAAAAAAAGATTATAAAAAAAGAAAAAAAGAAAGAAAAGCGAATTAGACACAAGAATGAGAAAGCTATCAATGGCGATAGCTTAGGGCCCCACTCTCTTGGGGCCCCCAAAAAATGTAAAGGGAAAAACAACTGGATGTACATTTCCAAAATATAAGATAAAAAACAAAATAAAACCTACATACAACAACAGTGTTTTATGTTGTGTAGGCTCCTATGATGTAAGCCAAGGGCCCTGCCTGCTAGCTTGCTCCCTAAAATATCACTGGTTTGTTCATTTCTATATATAGGGTGCCAAGATTCTGCATGGACTGGTTGTATTAACTACAATGGCATTGTACAGGTTATAACACTTAATTTCATATTAATAAAGCTATTTATAATTATTAGTAATTTGCACCATATATTTACACCTATTATTTCATGTTATAGCAAGTTTCTAGAGACTAGATTACGAGTCTGTAGATTGTGTTTCTAAAGGAACTTTTGTTATTGCCAAATGCCAATGTGTTTGCATTATTAAGTTTGCTATGAATTAAAAAAAAATCATTTTAAGTTAGAGCTTAATAATTATTTCACTATTAATAGACTTCTTCTTAATTGTATTTCAGTTCAACAATTACTTTGATAAAATACTTATTTTGTTATGTGCAAATGGCTTTAGATACCAATTAGGTCCATAAATTACCATATAGCATCTGTTGTTTAGTCGTTTAGTCGTATCCAACTCTTCGTGACCGCATGGACCTTAGCACACCAGGCACTCCTGTCTTCCACTGCCTCCCGCAGTTTGGTCAGACTCATGTTCGTAGCTTTGAGAACACTGTCCAACCATCTCGTCCTCTGTCGTCCCCTTCTCCTAGTGCCCTCAGTCTTTCCCAACATCAGGGTCTTTTCCAAGGATTCTTCTCTTCTCATGAGGTGGCCAAAGTAGTGGAGCCTCAGCTTCACGATCTGTCCTTCCAGTGAGCACTTGGGGCTGATTTCCTTCAGAATGGATAGGTTTGATCTTCTTGCAGTCCATGGGACTCTCAAGAGTCTCCTCCAGCACCATAATTCAAAAGCATCAATTCTTCGGCGATCAGCCTTCTTTATGGTCCAGCTCTCACTTCCATACATCACTACTAGTGATTCACTACTTGAATAACTCAGAGAAGCTATGAGCTATGCCATGCAGGGCCACCCAAGATGGACAGGTCATAGTGGAGAGTTTTGACTAAACGTGATCCACCTGGAGACGGAACTGGCAAGCCACTCCAGTATCCCTGCCAAGAAAACTCCATGGACAAAGACAACAAGCATATATAGCATCTATTCAACACAAAAAACCAGAGACAATTTGTTGTTGACACAGGACAGCTGGACATAGAAAGGGCCCCATTACCTTCAGTAGTTTAGGGCCTCATCAAACCTTAATGCGGCCCTGGTGCTCAGGTCCTGCTTGTGAGTTTCCCATAATGGGTGTCTGGTTGGCCAATGTGAGAACAGGATGCTGGACCAGATGGAAGAAGCCTGAAGCAGGACTACACAGAAGCTCCTAAGGCTCAGAGCATCTCGTACAGAAGATGTTGCTCCCTGAGATTTAAGGGATCCAGGCCATGAAGGGCAAGACAGGTACATTTGAAAAGGATCTCAGGGTCTTAGCTTAACTCAAGCTGAACATGAGTCAACAGTGTGAAGCAGCAGCAAAAAAAGCAAATGCTCTTCTAGGCTGCAAAGCATGCTATTCTAGGCTGGTTAGAGTGTGGTTCTGATAATAGCAAGGTTGTAGGTTTGATCCCCGTATGGGACAGCTGCATATTCCTGCATGGCAAGGGCTTGGACTAGATCAGGGGTAGTCAACCTTTTTATACCTGAGGTAAAGGTAAAGATACCCCTGACCATTAGGTCCAGTCACGGACGACTCTGGGGTTACACGCTCATCTTGCTCTATAGGCCGAGGGAGCTGGCGTTTGTCTGCAGAAAACAAACAGCTGGGCCATGTGGCCAGCATGACATGCCGCTTCTGGTGAACCAGAGCAGCGCACAGAAACGCCGTTTACCTTCCCGCCGGAGCGGTACCTACCGTATTTTTCTACTTGCACTTTGACGTGCTTTTGAACTGCTAGGTTGGCAGGAGCTGGGACTGAGCAATGGAGCTCACCCCGTCACGGGGATTCGAACTGCCGACCTTCTGATCGGCAAGCCCAAGAGGCTCAGTGGTTTAGACCACAGCGCCACCTGCGTCCCCTACCTACCGCCCACTAATCCATCTTTCTTGATGGTAAAAATTTCCTTACCGCCCACCAGTGCTGCAGTAATTTGTGCCGTAGAAACCCCTACTGCCCACCTGGAATCCTGAAACGCCCACTAGTGGGTGGTAGGGACCAGGTTGATAACCCCTGGACAAAATGATCCCCAGGGTTCCTTCCAACTCTGTGATTCTATGAATGGATCCTCCTTCCCAGGGAACTCTGGGAATTGTAGTTCTGTACAGTTAATGGGGTCTCTCTTGACTAATTATTATTATTATTACATGTCACCCATCTGACTTGCTTGCCGAAGCTGTCAGGAGTATGGGCAGAGTCAGGCTCTGGGGCCTGTAGTGCTTTGCAGGACTGGGGCCTGCCTCAGCTTTTGCTGGAGAGGCAAGGAGTGGCCACTCAGGTGAGGCCACTTGATACTTCACTGCACCTGGTGGCAGGAGCTGGGAAGGATAAAAGCTCAGCATTTCCCTTCAGCTCTTTGCCACAGCAACGCTACCCCTGCCTGGTTGCCTCTGGCCTCTTGCTCCTTGGACCCTCGCCTTGCCGACGCCTTGCTCCTCGACCCTTGGACCTTTGCCTTGCCGACGCCTTGCTCCTTGACTCCCAGACCTTCGCCTCTGCCTTGCTCCTTGACCCTGTGAATGCCTGCTGCTGGACCCTCAACCCTGCACCTGTTCCTGCTTCAACACCACCATCTTGCCCTGGTCCTGACGTCCTCAGCCAGGGCTTCAACCGCCCGCCGACCGGACCATGACAGAAGCCACTCTGGGCAGCTTCCAACACAATATTAAAAACACAATAAGGCAGCTCTCAGCACCCACTACAAACTAGAGTTCCCAGACTTCTGCAGGGGGGAAAGCCGTGTCTATTTAAAGCGCTATGACACTGCCTTATTCTATTTTCCATTTATTAAATTTGTACACCGCCCTATACCTGTGGATCTCAGGGCAGCTCGTAACATAAATTTCCAATATAAAAAACATTGAATATATATATATATATAAAAACCCCATTAGATGTTCTGCCTCTCCAGTCTTTGACGAAGCTGGGGAGGAACCTTGTGCTCTGCCGCCACTAGAGGGCAGCAGAATCCCACAGAAAGGTGCCTTCATAACGGGGAAAGATGGATCGCAGACTTGGATCGCCTTCCCCGTTGAACGGTGTGGCGTTTCCTTTGCACTGCCAGGAGCCTCTGCTTCCTACCTCTCCCTCAGAAGAGATCTACCTGCTTGGCATAGATAATGGCCCTGACTGTCAATAAACCTACAGAGAACAAAAGCGGCAACAGCCTTTGAGGATAATTTATTCTCCGGTCGAGACACAGCCCCGCTCCATTTTTGACGCTGCTAACCTTCAAACTTCACAGGACGTGGCAGAGGGCCCAGGGAGCATTCTGTAACTGAGGCAGAAGAACGTGGACGCAAAGGGCAGACCGGGAGGGAAATATTATTATTAATAATAATTCTAATCAGGGCCATCTTTACCCAAGGGGTGCAGGGCACCCAGGCGCCAAATTCTGGAGGGGCGCCCGTCGCCGAAGTTGCCTAAGCTTTTAACTATCTACCTGTTATGAAATAATAAATAATTTTGATCAAGCTAGAAAAACAAAATACATATACACCTAGGTATTACTGAAATGTACACCTACTGTTTCACTAAAGGATTTTCGACTATGTGCGCTCATTTACCAAAGACGCGCTGTGCCAGCGGCGGCGCTTGTCATTCACAATGGCGGCGCTTGTCAGACTCATCGATGGCGCTTTTCATTCTCAACGGCACCATGCACGCGTAATTAACTAAATTTGGGGGCGCTGGGCGGATCTTTGCACCCTGGTGGCGCATATGCTAAAGATGGCCGTGATACTAATTTTTTTATTTTTACCTCGCCCATCTGACGAGGTTTTCCCGGCCACTCTGGGCAGCTTCCGGCATATACAAAAACGTAATAAAACATCAAACATTAAAAACTTCCCTATATAGGAATGCTTTCAGATGTCTTCTGAAAGTTGCATAGTTCTTTATCCCCTTGACATCTGACGGGAGGGCGTTCCACAGGGCGGGCACCACCACTGAGAAGGCCCTTTGCCTGGTTCCCTGTAACCTCACTTATCGCAGCGAGGGAAAGGCTGGAGGTTCCAGTCCCGCTTGCCCGCGACAACCCTCCTCACACCAGACATACAAAACACTGCAGTACTGCTTTAAACAGTCATGGCTCCCCCCCAAAGGTTTCTGGGAGCTGTGGTTTGTTAAGGGTGCTGAGAATTAGGAGGTACCTTCTACCATAGCTGCCAAGTTATCCCTTTTTTTAAGGGATTTTCCCTTATGCTGAAAAGGCTTCCTCATGAGAAAAGGGAAAACTTGGCAGCTATGCCTTCTACTCCCCTCGGGAAGCTAAAATGGTCAATCCCTCTTTCCAGGAGCAGTTTATTCCTGCTGGCCACATGACCTGGAAAGCTGTCTGTGAACAAACGCCAGCTCCCTTGGCCTGAAAAGCGAGATCAGCGCCGCAACCCCATAGTTGCCCTTGACTGGATTTAACCGTCCAGTGGTCCTTTACCTTTACCTTTGTTATGTCTTCTCCTGCCCAGGTTTTTTATTTTCAAGCAATCAGAGACTGCGCCTGCAGGCAGACAACCTCTCCCCTGCCCTTTTCATGCCTCTTCTGGTTTCGGGAGACCAGGCGGGGAGGGGAGCTTGTTGCAGCAGGAGGAGGAGACCACCAGTTTGGCCTCTTAGCCTCCCTTATCCCACTCTCCGCCTTCTGCTTCTGCCTTTGATTCTGGACTTCTCTCTGCCATAGACTCCCCCCCGCTCACTAAGCCCTGTTCCCTCTTCAGCTTCTGACACCTCTGCCTCCCAGTCTTCTCGCTCTGACCGCTCATCGTCCTCCACTCCACCCCTCTGAGCCTTCTTCCCTTTAGGGTTCCCCAGCTGGTTCCGCCCACCATTCCTCTGTGCCCAACCAGTCCATGACCTAAGCTACTGAAGGTAATGGGGCCCTTTATATCTCCAGCTGTCCTTTGTCAACAACAAATTGTGTTGAATATATGCTATATGGTTCTAATAGGTTTCTAAAGCCATTTGCACATAACAAAAAATGTATTTTAACAAAGTAATTGTTCAGCTGAAATACAATTAAGAAGAAGTACATTAAAAGTGAAATACAATTTTTTTCCTTTAAGTTTTTTTGGGGCCTCCAAGAGAGCGGGGCCCTAAGCTATAGGTTGTTTAGATTATACCTAAATCTGCAGAGACATCACCTTGCCTACAAAGGTCCATATAGTTAAAGCTATGGTTTTCCCAGTAGTGATGTATGGAAGTGAGAGCTGGACCATGAAGAAGGCTGATCGCCGAAGAATTGATGCCTTTGAATTATGGTGCTGGAGGAGACTCTTGAGAGTCCCATGGACTGCAAGAAGATCAAACCTATCCATTCTGAAGGAAATCAGCCCTGAGTGCTCACTGGAAGGACAGATCCTGAAGCTGAGGCTCCACTACTTTGGCCACCTCATGAGAAGAGAAGAATCCTTGGAAAAGACCCTGATGTTGGGAAAGATTGAGGGCACAAGGAGAAGGGGACGACAGAGGACGAGATGGTGGGACAGTGTTCTCGAAGCTACGAACATGAGTTTGACCAAACTGCGGGAGGCAATGCAAGACAGGAGTGCCTGGCGTGCTCTGGTCCATGGGGTCATGAAGAGTCGGACATGACTAAACGACTAAACAACAAAAAATCTGGCACTGTCCATGACAACCGCTGAATTACCTTCCACCTGATCCTTTTGCCCAGAGATTGAACATAGGACCTTCTGCATGCAAAGCAGATGCTTTTTTCCCTGAGCTACAATCCCATCAAGAATTAACATTTGCTTCGAGTTGTAAAGATGCCCTGTGCTCCAGAAATGTATGCAGCCCTTTTCAGGGCTTGCAAGGCTGTACTGCTGTTGAGATGCCCCAAATAAGAACAGCCTGCCTTCTCGACCATTTTTAGATCTCCTTCGTTATTTATTTAGGTCTATGTGGTTCCCTCCCCCCCACTCCTCAGTGCACAGATGCTCCCCCCCCCCACTTATTTTCCTTCCCTCCCCCAGAAAAAAAAACACAGTAAAAGGAAAAAGCACTTTAGGAGTTGAGTGTGGCTTTTCGGGAGCCGGACGAGCTCTGGAGAAAGGTGGAGGTCGTTGGTGGGGATCGATACAGGCCGCATTTTCGGCATGGAGCCAAGCCGAGCACGCCCGCGGGACCCCTTGCGGAGTGGAGATATTTTCTCCTCCTGTAGCAAAGCATCAGCTTTGAGCTTCGGAGCGGCCATTAAGGCTCGCCGCTTGTGGGAGGATTGCGCTATCAAAGTGTCTGGTCAGTTTATTAGTTTACAGGTTATTGCTTCCAAGCGCCGTGCTTTATCGTTTTCAATGCTGGTTCTGTCGGCAGCAGAAATCTAGTTATTTCTTATTTGGATTTATAGTGGGCCTGGCTCCTCGGGGGCTCAGCCACAGCAGCAGCAGTCTTGGGAGTGATGGATTTCCAATGCCGAAAGGTGCTACAGTATTGCCTTAGCAGGGCTGGTGCCAACTGAGGGCAGGGTGGGACCCCTGCCTAGGCACCCGAGGCCTAGCCCGCTTGCAAGAGTCTCCTGGGCCTGCTCCTAAAAGCATAAGAAGGGCCTGGCTGCAGGATCAGACCCCTCTAGTTTAGCATGCTGCTTTCAGATTCCCTCCACCATTGCAAACTGCACAGCTTTTCAACTGGATCTCACTCTGGCCCAAATGACAACGGCGATGATGGGAAGGAAATGTTGAGAAGGCAGAGGTTTTTCTCCTTATCTTTTAATACCAGGATTCCAGCTAGTGCCTAGAGGAGGACCACCAGCTTGGGATGACTTTAAAAGAAGGTTAGAAAAGTTCATAAAGGAGAGGGCTATCAATGGCTCCTAGCCGGGATTGCTAGACTGGCGGTCTCTGCAGAATTGTCTCTGAATACCAGCAGCTGGATATCGCAGGAGGGGAGAATTGCCCTTGTGCTCGGATTCTGCTTGTGGGTTTCTGATAGGGGCATCTGGCTGGCCACTGTAAGAACAGGATGTTGGACCAGATGGGTCACTGGCCTGATCCTGCAGAACTCTTCTGAGGTTATGTTCTTTGAACCTGGGTCCATCCAATGGAATTGAACAGACAGAGAGAGTAGCTGGGCAGCTCATTGAAGCTCCTTCGCTGCTACCTGCTCGCGGACTGTCTCGCCAGAGTGGTGCATGCTCTGGTTATCTCCCGCTTGGACTACTGCAATGCGCTCTACATGGGGCTACCCTTGAAGGCAACCCGGAAACTACAATTAATCCATAATGCGGCAGCTAGACTGGTGACTGGGAGCGGATGCCAAGACCACATAACACCAGCCCTGAAAGACCTATATTGGCTCCCAGTACGTTTCCGAGCACAATTCAAAGTGTTGGTGCTGACCTTGAAAGCCCTCAATGGCCTCGGTCCAGTATACCTGAAGGAGCGTCTCCACCCACACCGTTTTGCCCAGACACTGAGGTCCAGCTCCGAGGGCCTTCTGGCAGCTCCCTCCCTGAGAGAAGTGAGGTTACAGAGAACCAGGCAGAGGGCCTTCTCGGTGGTGGCACCAGCCCTGTGGAACACCCTCACATCAGATGTCAAGGAAATAAACAACTACCTGACTTTTAGAAGACATCTGGAGGCAGCCCTGTTTAGGGAAGTTTTTAATGTCTGATGTCTTATTGTGCTTTTAATTCTGTTGGGAGCTGCCCAGAGTGGCTGGGGAAACCCCAGCCAGATGGGTGGGATATAAATATATTATTATTATTATTATTATTATTATTATTATTATTATTATTATTACTGAAGAACACCATAAAATAAAGGTGCTAAGCCAATTCCAATATACTCACTTACTTGGCAACAAGTCCCACTAGACCAGGGATTCCCAAACTTGGATCTCCAAATGTTTTTGGACTGCAATTCCAACCATCCTAGACCAGTGGTCCTGGCTAGCTAGGGGTGATGGGAGTTGTAGTCCAAAAACAGCTGGAGACTCCAATTTGAGAAACCCTGCACTTGACCCTGCTTGGGACCAGGGCCGTCTTAAGCATATCTGGCACCCTGGTCCCGTGGTGCGAAGATCCGTCCGGCGGCCCCCACCCCCGCGCCCTGTTTCCCAGTGCTTGCTGCGCGGCTGCCGCAGGCGCAGCAGTGCAGTGCCCCCCTGGCAGCCGGGCGCCCTGGCGCCCCCCAGCCTTGCCGTAGGGCCGGCCCTGTCAATAATTCGGCCGTCCCAAGGGCCAGTTGTCAGACTGGTCCCACAGGCCAAATATGCAATTGCTCTCACAAACATGATGAACAACACACAAGTCAGTAGATAAGGCTAAACTGCTTTATTTACATATAAACAAACTGGGAGCTCAACATCATGGCTCCCTCTCTCTGGCATCACAGCCAGTAAAGAGAAAGAACAAAGGAACAACAGTCCCACGTAAACATCCTGTCTACGTCACTTCCACTCTGTGGGAATGAAAACGCATACAGTCATATGATACACAATAACCCTATGACTGCAGACGGGGAATGAATCCTAACAGGCCCTTCTTGGGACGTGCATAGAATTGCCCTGCATGGAATGCTCTTAAATAAAAAGTTATGGCTCCCCTTTATCACATACATAGCCCAACAAGACAACGACAGAAATCCACCAACAGCATACAAATCAATATGGCTAACCTGACCCAGAACACCCGCCCACCCTACTCACATAAAACAGACCACCACAGCCAATCACAAAAGAAAACTATATCCTAGGCCAACCCCACCAACTCTCACCATCAACGGAAAACAAATGCACAACAAAGAACCTGCACAACCGATGCTGACAACCCCCCCCACACTTTAAGTAAACTAGAAACATTGTCACACCACCCCCACCCCCTCCCCTTATCTACCGCTCTCCCCCTTTTCCTCCCCAATGTCTCAACAATTGAAACTGATCTGTAAAAAAGCTATGAGAGACATTGCCCAAGTCTTTGTAAACTGAGAAAACCTTTAATAATAATAATAAAAAATTAAATAAAAAAAAAAGTTATCTCATGGCCAAGGGGGATTGAAATCGCCAGGCATCTTCTCTGGCTGCTTTTATTTTATATATATATTTTGTGTGTGTGTGCATCCAGTAGCACTTTTTCTGCTGCACAAAAGAGTTGTGGCTGAGCTATGTGCCCAAAGCTATGTGTAGAGAGAGAGAGACGCGGGTGGCGCTGTGGGCACTGATCTGGGGCTTGCCGATCAGAAGGTCGGCGGTTCGAATTTTGGTCAATTGGCAGGATTCAAATTAAATAGACAAAAAACCAAGGTTATGGCAATGAATATGTCGAAAGAAGAAAAACAGGAATTACAGTTAAAACATGGACTCGACGTGGCTAAAAAGGTAAAATATTTGGGAATATGGATGACAGCAAAGAATATTAATCTTTACAGTGATAATTACGAACAAGTATGGAAGGAAATAAAGAAAGACCTGGAAAGATGGACTAATATGAAAATGTCATTCTTAGGAAGAATTGCAACAATAAAAATGAATGTATTACCTAAGATGTTATTCCTATTTCAAACTATACCTGTGGTTAAAGGTACGAGGCAATTCCAAGAGTGGCAAAAGATTTTATCAAGATTTGTCTGGCAGGGGAGAAAACCTAGAATAAAACATAAGATTTTGGTAGATAAGAAAGAAAGAGGTGGATTCGCCCTGCCAGACTTGAGACTTTATTACGAAGCGTCCTGTATCTGTTGGATAAAAGAATGGATAACTCTAGAGAATACGGACTTGTTAGATTTGGAAGGTTTTAACAATAGATTTGGATGGCATGCATATTTATGTTATGACAAAAAGAAATCACATACCGGGTTTACGAATCATGTGATAAGAAGATCTCTGTACGAGGTGTGGGAAAGAAATAAAAGGCTGTTAGAGACTAAAACACCCTGGTGGGTCTCACCAGCAGAGGTATTAACAGTTAAGAAAGTAAATATGGAAAAGAGGCGGGCCACGTATGAGGAAATCTTGACGAAAACTGAAAAAGGATGGAGTTTAAAACCTTTTGAGGACATTAAAGGAGTGTTAACAGGATGGATAGAATACCATCAAATAAATGATGTGCTTAAAGAAGATAGAAAAATAGGTTTTGAGGATAAAAGATCCAAATTTCAAATAGAAGTGCTAGAAGGCAAAACAAAGCTTTTGACAAAGATGTATGATCTGTTGTTGGAGTGGTATACAAAAGATGAGTTGACAAAAGAAGTGATGATTAAATGGGCAAAAGATTTGGGGCATAATATTGAATATGATGCGTGGTTGAAACTATGGAATCAAACTTTAAGATTTACAGCATGTACTGCCTTGAAAGAAAATGTATATAAGATGATGTACAGATGGTATTTAACTCCAGTTAAGTTAGCTAAAATGTATAGAATGAGTGATAAAAGTTGCTGGAAATGTAAAGAGAAAGATGGTGAATTTTATCATATGTGGTGGACATGCGAAAAAGTTAAAAGATTTTGGGAAAGTTTATATAATGAATTGAAAAAGATGTTTAGATATACCTTCCCAAAAAAACCAGAAGCATTTTTGTTAGGAATAATAGGAGGAGAGATTAGAAAAGAAGATCAAACACTGTTTATGTATGCAACAACCGCGGCTAGGACTTTGTTAGCCCAAAAATGGAAACTACAGGAATTACCTACAATTGTGGAGTGGCAGATAAAAATGATGGACTATGCTGAACTTGCTAGATTGACATGCAAGATTCGTGACCAGGGGGAGACAAGGTTTCAAAAGGACTGGAGTAAATATGTGGACTATATGGAGAAAAACTGTAGATCATTAAAAACTCTCGCAGGATTAAAATAAACCTTACGAATTGACCAATATGTTAAAAAAGGAACTGCAAAAAAGGGAATTAACAAGAAAACCGCATGAAGGGAGGGGGGGAAGTCATAGCTCGGCGGAGCAAGGTAAAAAATGTGAATATAAGATTTTGTATAAAAGATTGGTTTTGTTAATTTGTTGAATTTGGAAAATCGGAATAAAATGTATTTTAAAAAAAAATAATAATAAAAAAAAAAAAAAAGAAGGTCGGCGGTTCGAATCCCCGCGACGGGGTGAGCTCCCGTTGCTCGGTCCCAGCTCCTGCCAACCTAGCAGTTCGAAAGCACATCAAAGTGCAAGTAGATAAATAGGTACCGCCCCAGCGGGAAGGTAAACGGCATTTCCGTGTGCTGCTCTAGTTCGCCAGAAGCGGCTTTGTCATGCTGGCCACATGATCCGGAAGCTCCCTTGGCCAATAAAGTGAGATGAGCGCCACAACCCCAGAATCGTCCGCAACTGGACGTAACGGTCAGCGGTCCCTTTACCTTTAATCTGGGTTACTGGGTAGAATATGATGGGGGGGGTAAAGTAATTTAAGTGGACCTCATTTACCGGTAGGTGTGATTTGGGGGCGGGTGAGAGGAAGGGCAGTAGAGTGGTTGGAGTGTTGGACTAGGACCTGAGGGTTCACGTCCTCACCTCCTGGCCAGGAATCTCCCTGTTTGTCAGGATGTTGTCAGAGTCTCCTGGCTGATTGCCCAGGAAAGTATAAAGACAATGAAAAGTTTCTTACAGCCCTTTTTTATTTCATTCTTTACAGAGAGAGGCTGTAGAACCCAACCTCTTGGATAATGGCATTGTCCTGAGTGAATCTCCACCCCTGTCTCTCCCACTTCCTCATTCTTCATTCTCATAACCTCCTCTATGGGTGCTGCTACGTGCCATCTGTCTTTGAGCTCTTTGCTCTCCTACTTTCAAGGCTCACCGGGTTCTGGGAGATGGACGGTCTGGGATGCTTTCTAATGACAACGTGTCAGTCGGGTGTTACTCTGGCTCTCCCATGATTTCCCAACTTTCCCCCTCATCTGCCTCTGAGCTGCAACCTCCCTCAAACCCCTGCTGTGAATCTATACTGTCTTCCTCTTCCTCCTCCCTGGAAGGCTCAGGATGGGGAGGCGGTCTCCACCATTCCTCCTCTGCCCAGTCCCTGACACTGGATGACCTTGGGATAGCTACAGTCTCTTAACCCATCTCGCAGGGTTGTTCTGAGGATTAACTGAAGCAGGGGAGAAGCATGTTTTTTCCCTGAGCTCCTTGGCTCAGTGAATGAGAGAAATAAATAAGAGAGTATTGAATCAGAGTAATTGAAGGGAAACTGAATTGAATTCGGGCAGGATAAGCTGGGAAATTAAGGAGGAACCAGCTTCGGATGATCTGGGCTGCAATCATTAAACAACAACAACAAAACAATAACAACAACAATTTTATACCCCGCCCATCTGGATGGGTTTCCCCAGCCACTCTAGGCGGCTCCCAATAGAACACTAAAAACAGAACAAAACTCCAAACAGTAAAAACTTCCCAAAACAGGGCTGCCTTCAGATGTCTTCTAAAAGTCAAATAGTTGTTTATTTCCCTGACATCTGATGGGAGGGCATTCCACAGGGTGGGTGCCACTACCGAGAAGGCCCTCTGCCTGGTTCCCTTTAACCTCACTTCTCGCAGGGAGCGAACCGCCAGAAGGCCCTTGGAGCTGGACCTCAGTTTACGGGCTGAACGATGGGGGTGGAGAATTTATTCATGGCACTTGGGAAGTTACTTGGCTCGCCCTCCAACATTTCTCTGATGAAAATAGGGATATCCTATTCCACAATAACTCCTTCATGGATCACTGCCTTGTCGTGGCGAAGGGGCTTGAGTAACTCAGAGAAGCTATGAGCTATGCCGTGCAGGGCCACCCAAGATGGACAGGTCATAGTGGAGAGTTTTGACTAAACGTGACCCACCTGGAGCAAGAACTGGCAAGCCACTCCAGTATCCCTGCCAAAAAAACTCCATGGACAAAGACAACAGGCATATAAAAGTTATGACGCTGGAAGATGAGCCCCTCAGGACGAGATGGTTGGACAGTGTTCTCGAAGCTACGAACATGAGTTTGACCAAACTGCGGGAGGCAGTGGAAGACAGGAGTGCCTGGCGTGCTATGGTCCATGGGGTCACGAAGAGTCGGACACGACTAAACGACTAAACAACAACAATTCCACAATAATAGTAATTTTATTACTTATACCCTTCCCATCTGACTGGGTTGCCTCAACCACTCTGGGTGGCTTCCAACATATATACCAACATATATAAAAACATAACAAAACATTAAACATTTTAAAAAAACCTTCCCTTTACAGGTGTCTTCTAAAGATTGCCTAGATACTTCTCTCCTTGGCTTGAGGGTCACACAACTCCATACCCTCCAACATTTCTTCAATGGAAATAGGAGTGTCCTAAGGAAAAGCGGGACATCCTGGGATCAAATCAGAAACCAGGACGGCTTCTGTAAATCCGGGGCTGTCCCTGAAAAATGGGGACACTTTGAGGGTGTGTGGCTGTTCTCGGGGCCCTGATCCCATTGGCCCAGAGTTTGCCGGGATCTGTAAGCCAGGCCGATCCCTTGAGAGCCAGCAGTGAGAGAATCACGTGCGTTGAGAGCTGTGCTCTGAAAAATGCAAAATATTAAGTAAACTGAAATTCCATTTCGCATTCAGGAAACCCAGAAGAAAGCTGATGTGGCTGTGACTCACGCTGTTCTTGTTATGCAAAGTCCTCTTCCCGTTAGTTAGGCTCTGGTCTGGAGTAGTCATTGACGGAGGTGGGGGGACGACAATGAGCAATAATGGGGACTTGATTGTTCCAAGCATCTGGAATGTGAGTCATTCCCGTCTTCTTCCCCAAGGCCGTGGGATGTAACCAGCTTTGCCTGGCAGAATCTGTTGATAAAAGGACTTGGAAACAACAGCAGTTTGGACTCCTGCACCTCGCAACTTGTGCATGTGCAGATAAACAGTTCATTGCAGCCACAACAAATCAGTCGATCCTTCTTCTCCAAAAACAAGTGCGAGAGTTGTCTCCCCCCCCCCCGGCCACCAACTTTGGGGGTATGACCTCATATGTGAGTTCTGAAACTCCAGGGTGCCATCGCCCCTGTTTGTGACTGTCTAGCAATCATGCATTTGTGATTGGGCTGCAGGTCCTCTGACAAAATGCTCCCAAGGCTATGGTGTTGTTATGTACGGTCATACCTCGTGTTGCGTTAGGTTCATGTTGTGTCTTTTCAGCTTGCGAACGCGGCAAACCCGGAAGTGTATACTTCCAGGTTTCGCCCCGCGTGCAAAAACAGAAGCGCTCTGCGGGCTTTGCGCATGCACAGAAGTGCTCATAACAACACCATAGCCTTGGGAGCATATCTGTTTCTCTCTGCCTCTTTCTCCCCCTGAGACTTCTAGGCAGCCTGTAGCTAGCAGGCGATTGGGCTCAGGCCCCACCAGGACACCTGAAATATACTCATCGAGTCTCGTAGTGATTTCATGCTCCTTATTGCAGCTTGTAAAACAGTGAATGAATGTCCGCCCAAACCTCAGGCTTTTATATACATTATTTACACAATGAGTCCCGTCTGATTGGCTGATTCTGCTTCCCTCCTGGGGTCTGATTGGGCTGCTCCTGCAAGCCAATCAGCCTATTGTTCTAGGGTC
Source organism: Zootoca vivipara (assembly GCF_965207765.1). Classification (NCBI taxonomy): domain Eukaryota; kingdom Metazoa; phylum Chordata; class Lepidosauria; order Squamata; family Lacertidae; genus Zootoca; species Zootoca vivipara. Next base: position 49,605,276 of record NC_142596.1, read on the forward strand.
CAATCTTAGTACAGTAATAATAGTTACAGACACGATCCGTTACGGGGTGCGATTCGCACGCCCAAAAGTCTGCAATTAGAGCACCTCTTCTGTGCATGTGCACGGCGCGATTGAGTTGTATGAGGTGGCTTCATTACCGAACGTGGATTTCATCCATTTCCTCCACCTGCCTCCATCACCTTTCCACCTCTGGTGCTCGGGTTTTTTTTTGCATAATGTCCTGTTTCCCCCCTGCTCAGTGTTTATGGAGTGGGGTGGGTCATTCCCACCAAGGAAAAAATGGAAGATTTCTGTTAAATGACTTGTTCTGGAGATGGGTTGCACAGCTAAATCTGTCCTAGAATCCTAGAGTTGCAGGGTTCTAGGACAGATTGCAATGCAGGAATCTTTTGCTCAATGTGTCGTGCCGGGTTAATCGCAGGCCTGTTCCCTCCCATTGCATGCTGAGTCAAACCATTGGTTCATATAGCTCAGTATTGTCTGCACTGACTGGCAGCAGCTCTCCAGGGTTTCAAGCAATATCCTCTCACTAAGGCCTATTGTCAATTGAACCTGGAACTTCCTGCAAGTTCCCACTGCTTTGTCCTGCTGTATGCATTTTTCATTTTTCCATAAAGTACTGTACAATGGTTTTCAGTGTATTGTTGATCTTTTTTTTTTTTTGCAAAACCTCCCCCCAAAAATGAAGTTTTTGAGCTATTTTTTAGCTCAACATTTCAGAAATGGGTTGCCATATGCCTGGGTTTTCCCAAAATTCAGAAATTCCGCTCTGATGCTATTTCAGGTGGATGGAATTCCCAGTCCTAGCATTTGTTTGTTTCATAAAGTTTATATGCTGCTTGATAGACTCAAAGTTAGGAAGAAGCCTCAAAGAAATCCAATGCAGGTGAACGCTGGTAGATTCAGGACAGATAAAGGACTTATTTACACAGTGTATTTACACCGGTAGTTAAACTATGGAACTCACTGCTGCAGGAGGCCGTGACGGGCACCAACCTGGAGTACTTTCAAAGGGGATTAGGCACAACCATGGAGGAGAAAGCTATCGATGGCTACCAGCCATGATGGCTCTGCTCTGTCTCCATGGTCAGAGGCAGCGATGCTTCTGAATGCCATCCGGTGGAATCCAAAGGAGGGGAGAATTGCTTTTGTGCTGGAATCCTGCGTGCGGCCGTTTCTCAAACGAAACAAAAATGCGGGGATTAAAAAACAGCAGCCGGAGAAAAACAACCGCCCGCCATCCAGAGAAGGTGTAAATAAGGGATCAGAAGAATGAAGAAGTCGTTCCAGGCAGAGTTTGCGCTAGTGGAAGGGCAAAGGTGTCTTGTGTGTTCGTAGCAATCTTCCCTCCCTTGTTTTCTCCCTTATAAATCCACCTGCATCTGGGTTTACTCACTGGCTGGTCTTGGCTGCAGATCATCACAGACCCTGGGTGGTGCTGCTGTGCTGGCGCCCCGGTGATTTATGGTGGCATTAATCATCGTACCTGTTCCCGCCTGCCATTTTTCAATTAAATTGTAAACCTGCGCCGAGGATCAGTCATTAACTTTCAAGGCGTGAGAAATGGTCCCTTATGTTTGGCCTCCTTCAGAAAACACTGTCACGGTTGCACACCGTGAAATATGCTTCACTCTCTCTCTCTCTTCCAAACAGGGCTTTGAAAAGCAGCCTCCTTTCCCATGAAGCCTCTCCGCTCCTTCGTCTTTGCTGCTACAGTTCATGCCCTGGTAAAACTTCACATCTGGGTTATTGTAATGTCCCCCTCACCTGGAACTGCCTGTGGGATTTTCATAAGTCCCGAGGAGACATCGTGGTCAGACTGGGAAAGCGGGTGGGGAAAGTTGGAGGGGCTGCCTGTTGACAATGCAGGGGAGAGGTTCAGCAGGCTGGGATGGGCTGTGTCGGGGCCTTGCAAGAAGGAGGGAGGGTGTTACAGTGAATAAGATCCCGGGAGGGTCCCAGCAGTGCAGCCCTCCAGCATCCCACTCTGTCCTCTCTTGTTTGTGGGTGCCCGAGTTCATGGGTGCCACACACCCCAATTTCTTGGAATTAAGTGTTAGAATTGAATCAGTGCTTAACCTGGAAGTCGGACTCTTAATAGCTGCGCTCAGCTTCCCCTGCTCAGGAAATCGCCTGAGAGATAGGCATTAACAGAGAACAAAGTCAGGGATATGGGCCATCAGCCAAGCAAAGGCTCTGTGCCAGCCAGAAAATGGGCGGAGCCCCTCCCTGAGCTCTGAGATACTCAGCAGAGACAAAACAGAGTTTAGGATTGCGGTTGGGGGAAATAGTTGCACTCTGTAAAACGCGGCAAGCTGGAGAGAAGCTGAGCAATGGCTGGTTTCTTTTTCAACTGTGTCTATGGGAGAAGCAAGATCCTTTTGGGGTATTAATGCTCTGAGCCCCTCCGTCATAGGCTCAGGTTGTATATATGTGTAAATAAACCATATATCATAAAGATGCCACAGTCTCCACTGTGCCTCATTTCCAAAGGGAACACGAACCCTGGGGAAGCACCTGGTACTGCGGTCCTGAGTCATCTAAGGCCTGATAGGTCAAAACCAGCACTTTCCATTGGGCTTGGAAACTAATTTGCAGCCAGTGCGGTCGGGCCAGAATCTATGTAATTAGGCACCCCCCAAACTTCGGCCCTCCAGATGTTTTGGACTACAATTCCCATCTTCCCCGACCACTGGTCCTGTTAGCTAGGGATCATGGGAGTTGTAGGCCAAAACATCTGGAGGGCTGCAGTTTGGGGGTGCCTGTATGTAATGCTCAAACCATCTTGTCCCGGTGAGCAACCTGGTCACCAAATTCTGCACCACCAGGAGTTTCCAAACCGTCTTCAGGGGCAGCCCCATGTATAATGCATTGCAGTAATCTAACCTAGGGCTTACCAGAACATAGATGTGAGAGGTTAAGCTATCCATGTCCAAATAGGGGCGCAGCTGGGCCACCAGACAAAGCTGATGGAAGGCACTCTGCTGCTGAGACCACCTGAGCCTCAAGTAACAGCCTCAATGCTTTTTGATGCTTTTTAATTTATTTACATAAGATATATACAAAAGAAGGTTAATTTTATCATATGTGGGTGGTCTTGTAGTAAGGTTAAAGTTTACTGGGAAATGATATCATAGAATCATAGAATCATAGAGTTGGAAGAGACCACAAGGGCCATCCAGTCCAACACCCTGCCAAGCAGGAAACACCATCAAAGCATTCCTGACAGATGGCTGTCAAGCCTCTGCTTAAAGACCTCCAAAGAAGGAGACTCCACCACACTCCTTGGCAGCAAATTCCACTGCCGAACAGCTCTTACTGTCAGGAAGTTCTTCCTAATGTTTAGGTGGAATTTTCTTTCTTGTAGTTTGAATCCGTTGCTCCGTGTCCGCTTCTCTGGAGCAGCAGAAAACAACCTTTCTCCCTCCTCTATATGACATCCTTTTATATATTTGAACATGGTTATCATATCACCCCTTAACCTTCTCTTCTCCAGGCTAAACATACCCAGCTCCCTAAGCCGTTCCTCATAAGGCATCGTTTCCAGGCCTTTGACCATTTTGGTTGCCCTCTTCTGGACACGTTCCAGCTTATCAGTATCCTTCTTGAACTGTGGTGCCCAGAACTGGACACAGTACTCCAGGTGAGGTCTGACCAGAGCAGAATACAGTGGTACTATTACTTCCCTTGATCTAGATGCTATACTCCTATTGATGCAGCCCAGAATTGCATTGGCTTTTTTAGCTGCTGCATCACACTGCTGACTCATGTCAAGTTTGTGGTCTACCAAGACTCCTAGATCCTTTTCACATGTACTGCTCTCAAGCCAGGTGTCTCCCATCCTGTATTTGTGCCTTTCATTTTTTTTGCCCAAGTGTAGTACTTTACATTTCTCCTTGTTAAAATTCATCTTGTTTGCTTTGGCCCAGTTGTCTAATCTGTTAAGGTCATTCTGAAGTGTGATCCTGTCCTCTGGGGTGTTAGCCACCCCTCCCAATTTGGTGTCATCTGCAAACTTGCTCAGGATGCCCTCAAGCCCATCATCCAAGTCATTGATAAAGATGTTGAACAAGACTGGGCCCAAGACAGAACCCTGTGGCACCCCACTAGTCACTACTCTCCAGGATGAGGAGGAGCCACTGATGAGCACCCTTTGGGTTCGGTCAGTAAGCCAGTTACAAATCCACTGAATGGTAGCATTGTCTAGCCCACATTTTACCAGCTTCTTTACAAGAATATCATGGGGCACCTTGTCAAAGGCTTTGCTGAAATCAAGATATGCTACATCCACAGCGTTCCCTTCATCTACCAGGCTTGTAATTCTGTCAAAAAATGAGATCAGATTAGTCTGACATGACTTATTTTTCAGGAACCCATGCTGACTTTTAGTGATCACAGAGTTTCTTTCTAGGTGCTCACAGACTGTTTGCTTAATGATCTGCTCTAGAATCTTTCCTGGTATTGATGTCAGGCTGACTGGGCGGTAATTGTTTGGGTCCTCTCTTTTCCCCTTTTTGAAAATAGGGACAACATTTGCCCTCCTCCAGTCTGCTGGAACTTCGCCTGTTCTCCAGGAATTTTCAAAGATTATTGCCAGTGGTTCTGAAATCACCTCTGCCAGTTCTTTTAATACTCTTGGATGTAGTTCATCTGGCCCTGGAGACTTGAATACATCTAAACTAGCCAAGTATTCTTGTACTACCTCCTTACTTATTCTGGGCTGTGTTTCCCCTGCTGAATCATCTGCTCCATATTCTTCAGGTCGGGCGTTGTTTTCTTTCTTGGAGAAGATATACAGTATAATGAATTGAAAAGGATGTTCGAAATAACTTTTGTAAAACAAAAACCCATAAGCTTTTCTTTTGGGAATTATAGGGACAGAACTACCTAAATTGTATAGAAATTTATCTATGTATGCTACTAGAGCAGCAAGAATGTTACTTGCCCCAAAGTGGAAAGAAGCAGAAGTCCCAGAAAAAAAGAAGAATGGATGCAAAAACATGGAATATGCAGAAACGGCGAGACTTACCGGAAGAATAAGAAATCGAGATAACAAACTTCTCATAAAAGAATGGAAATGGTTTATTGAATATTTACAGCTAAATTGCAAGAAGATAAAAACAACGGCAGGATTATTGTAATAACCTGCAGTTTCATAAGTGTACATATTTAAAGCAGATAATTAAATGAGCAAATTAAATGAATTTGGATATGCAGAAGATATTAAAAAGTAAATTTAAGGAACCACAGAAAGAGGGGGAAGGAAGTCAAACTTTGAAATGTTAAATTGATTGCAAAACTAATGAAATGTATAAACCTGAAAAGTATAAATAAAAATATTTTTTTAAAAAAGAGAAATGAAATAAGAGACATATTTCTGCATCCACTTTCTGAACACTGCATTCAACACGACAACTTGTGGACAACTCACGAAGCTGAATGTTGGAAGGTTCGGGACAAAGAAAGGACTTACCAAAGAGGTGTGTAGGTAAAACTATGGCGCTCCCTCCCTCTGGAGGCTGGAATGGCCATCAGCTTGGCTGACTCCAAATTAACGGAGGAGGAGGCTATCAAGGGCTACTACGGTACTAGCCATGACGGCTATGCTCTGCCTCCAGAGTAAGGTAAAGGTAAAGGGACCCCTGACCATTAGGCCCCGACACTGGGGTTGTGCGCTCATCTCGCATTATTGGCCGAGGGACCCAGCATACAGTTTCCAGGTCATGTGGCCAGCATGACAAAGCCACTTCTGGCGAACCAGAGCAGCATACGGAAACGCCGTTTACCTTCCCGCTGTAGCGGTTCCTATTTATCTACTTGCATTTTGACGTGCTTTTGAACTGCTAGGTTGGCAGGAGCTGGACCGAGCAACGGGAGCTCACCCCGTCGCGGGGATTCGAACCGCTGACCTTCCGTTCGGCAAGCCCTAGGCTCAGTGGTTTAACCCACAGTGCCACCTGGGTCCCTGCCTCCAGAGTAAATACTTCTAAATCCCAGTTGCTGGAAGCCACAGGAGGGGAGAGCTGCTCTTGTGCTCAGGTCCTGCTTGTGGGTTTCCCATTGGCTTGGCCAGTGTGAGGACAGGATTCTGGACTAAGTGAGCCATTGGCCTGATCCAGCAGGCTCCTCTTACGTTGTAACCTTATGTCCTTGATGAACCAGCTCCCAGAAACACCTTTCCTTTCTCTTTCCTTTCCAGCTCTTGCAACGCAGTGTCAAGGGAGTCCCACTGGGGAGAAGTGCTCTTTGAGGAACAATGTGCAGGCTCTCTCCTGGCAGACAGCCCAGAGGGGAAAGAGCACCTTTGAATCCTCACGGGGGCAGCATGAAGAAGAACCCTTTGGCGGGGAATGCGTGTCCTTAAATGCCTTTCGGGACTCCAGCCTTGCTTTGCAGAGCGCACCCCAGGGAGTCTCCCCTCCGGTGGTGCCTTTGTCAGGTGGATCAAGGTGACAGGTCCCAGGAGGGGGTCGTTCTGGCAGGTGTCCTCTGGGAGGAAAGGGAAGCGGCTCATCTCCCAGCCTGGATAAGAAATGCAGCTGCGACTGCAGTGAGAGGCTAAACAAAGCAGCCAAAGTTGGAGAAAGAGAGGACCTCCTAGCCCAGCCCTCTTGTCATGGTTTTTGCCCTTTACAGACCTCGAAACTAAAGTGTCCTGAGATGAGGAGCAAAGCGAGCAAGACCCTGCAGCAGATCTCCACGTTGCCAGGAGCTGTAAGAGCTGGGCATCTGCAGGACGAAGAACTCCGACTCGGGTTATGTTTTCTACTGAAAGTTTTGGTGCTCAAATAGATACAGTACATAAGCAAAACGAGGCTCAAGAGTGTAACAGTGAAGATGTTGATCCAACAAGCAACATCCCTTCTCGAGTCCCGCCATGTGGGAATGGGGCAGGCACAACTTCAGTGCGGCAGTGCCTCTACATAACTTTCCCAAGCAATCTGAGACTGTGCCTGCTTGAAGCTGACTTCTCCTCCACCTTCTTCATGCCTCTTCTGGTTCTGGGAGACCCAGTAAGAAATCAGATGCCTGCCCACGTAGATGGAGGGGAGCTTGTCGCAGCAGGAGGGGGAGACACCAGTGCCTCTTCACCAGCTGGACTCATCTCTGAGGTTAGTGGGGCGCTGCCCTATTTGCCCTAATGGAGCATCTTCCACAGGCCTTAGAGATTTAATTCCTTGTTTTCTGCCGATTGGAAGCTGAGCCTGGGATGTGTTTGAACAGCAGAAGAAAGGCCATTCAGAATGTGACTGGCGCCTCTGGAAATCTCAGATGTGGACATGCAACAAACAAGCAAAGAAAAATTAAAAAAATTGTCATGCCATTGACAACTGGTTCATCACACACTTCCCAGGTTGTCAAAGTCACATCCTCCATCTTCTAGGTCATGGGCTGAGATGCTTGTGGGAATGTTAGGGATGTGGATTAGGATATATTATTAGATAAATCCTATCCAAACTTGTGTTATCAAGCTTCCAATATCAGCAGAGTGACATTCCCCTTTTGTGTGCAGCAAAACGTGAGTGTTAGGTTTGTTAGAACCTCTACAACAATATTATACATCCTAGCAAATCCCCTTTGTCCCTCCTAAAAGAAATACACAACACAGTGTTCATAAAATAAGATAGAGTTTACTTACAGGTTCATCCTGAGTTAACAGCATAATCTCAGAAAGGCAGGCTTATGTAGAAAAGTTACAAATATGTACATCTGGAGTCTACTTAGTAGAGAAAGGCTCCATCTGGTCTCTCTCTTGGCAGCAGGCCAAGAGGGAGAACCATCCTAACTGTAGATTTTCTGGAGATGTGTTCCCATTGAAGAAGAGATGGCTAAGAGGGAGAATGGCTGCTGGCTAGGGGCTTTTATCTGCTAGCTAATCCATCTCATCTGCATGTCTGGAGGAACAGGAACTGAACTTAGTCAGGTGTTCCTCCAGGTGAGTTCCTCTTAGTGGACACTCTAGGAACTGTTGTGACTTGTCTGCCCCAGTATTCCATCCCACAATGCTGATGCCTGCCAGAGCCTGCGTGGAGTGGGTCAGGCCCCATCTTCACCATACATTTAAAGCGGATTCATACCACTTTAAAGGATCATTGTTTCCCCCAAAGAATCATGGGAACTGTAGTTTGTTAAGCAGGCATCCCCAAACTCGGCCCTCCAGATGTTTTGGGACTACAATTCCCATCATCCCTGACCACAGGTCCTGTTAGCTAGGGATGATGGGAGTTGTAGTCCCAAAACATCTGGAGGGCTGAGTTTGGAGATGTCTGTTGTTAAGGGTGCTGAGAGTTTGGTAGGAGGCCCCTGTTCCCCGCACAGAACTGCAATTCCCAAAGTATCCCAGGAAGAGAGGCCGACTGTTAAACCGCTCTGGGACTTGTAGTTCTGTAAGGGTTCTAACAGCTCCCTTTGCAAACTACAGCTCCCAAGGATCTCTGTGGAAAGGTCATGGCTGTTTGAAGTGGCATGAAACGGCTTTAAATGTACAGTGGTACCTCGGGTTACAGACGCTTCAGGTTACAAACTGCGCTAACCCAGAAATAGTACCTTGGGTTAAGAACTTTGCTTCAGGATGAGAACAGAAATCGTGCTCCAGCAGCGCGGCGGCAGCGGGAGGCCCCATTAGCTAAAGTGGTGCTTCAGGTTAAGAACAGTTTCAGGTTAAGAACGGACCTCCGGAACTAATTAAGTTCTTAACCCAACTTAAGGTACCACTGTACCATGTAGACGGGGCCTCAGGCAGCGATCAGAGGAGCTTCTGAAGCTGAATGCCCTGGTGGGAGGTTTCCACCCTTCCCACAGGACCCAATCCTGTCCGATCTGGTCTGCATGGAGTACACTGTACCTGATTCATTTCCTCTATAGTTCTCTTCCCACCCAGCTCTGCTTCCTCTCCCTGATCTTCTCCATATTAAAAACAGGTTCATGCCATTTTTATTTAATCAAAAGATTCATTAAAAGAGAATCAAAGGATGGAGGTGCGGGGTGGGAGGGAGGGAGGGAAGGAAGCCTTTCGGGATAGAAAGCAGTAACTCAATCACGGGAATCTCAGTCGAACAGCCCACAGGAGACCAGCACTAAGTTTCTCCCAGTAAAAAATCAGATGCCTGCCCACGTAGACGGAGGGCAAATGCCTCTGCTCAGCTGGGTCTGCCAGGGTCCCGGCGGACTTGCGCAGCCCGCAGCAGAGGCGAGCGCAGAAACCCATTTAATGTGTTTTTGTGTTTAGTTTTCTCTTCCCCCTTGCTGGCATTGTCTAAATTGCAGTAATTTCATTTCCCGGCATCACGCCGGCGCTATCAGTGCCTCCTTTCTCCATCTGCTAAGATGAAGATGGAAAAGTTTAATATTCTTTTGTGAGGACCAGACCCCCACCACAACTGCCTCGCAAGTCCCAGGTCATTTCCCCTCGCAGGAGGCAAGTCCGCAAGCCTTTGCCATCCTGCATCTATCTGCCCAAGTTTTCTAAAGAATCTCTTCTTCGTAGATGAGAAGCAAGTGTGATGGAAAGCAGCACTCTAGTCCTCAGTGTACCGGGCCTGAGTGGGGAGATGGGAGGGAGAGAAAGGGAATCGGATTTAGGAGGACAGCTACAATCTCAATTGAACCTGCACTTTGTAATACCAGGTGCCTCTGATGTTGGTCTCAAGAAGATCTATTTTGCTATTTGTGTTCTGTGTGTTGGATGGATCTGTAGGTAGGATAGGATAGGATAGAATATATTATTTTACAGTTTATCCTCCTGCTACTCACGTGTGTGAGCAGAACATTTAAAATAATCAGTTTAGCACTTAGACTTTATACACTTAGCAGAGTTTAAAATACCATCCCTTGCAGCATTAAACTGGAAACTTTGAGGCTCGGCTGTATAGCCTTTGTTGTATTTATCCAGGTGGAGGTTGTTGTTGTTGTTTAGTCGTGTCCGACTTTTCGTGATCCCTTTGACCATAGCACGCCAGGCACTCCTGTCTTCCACTGCCTCCCGCAGTTTGGTCAAACTCATGTTTGTAGCTTCAAGAACACTGTCCAACCATCTCGTCCTCTGTCGGCCCCTTCTCCTTGTGCCCTCCATCTTTCCCAACATCAGGGTCTTTTCCAGGAAGTCTTCTCTTCTCATGAGGTGGCCAAAGTATTGGAGCCTCAGCTTCAGGATCTGTCCTTCCAGTGAGCACTCAGGGCTGATTTCCTTCAGAATGGATAGGTTTGATCTTCTTGCAGTCCATGGGACTCTCAAGAGTCTCCTCCAGCACCATAATTCAAAAGCATCAATTCTTTGGCGATCAGCCTTCTTTATGGTCCAGCTCTCACTTCCATACATCACTACTGGGAAAACCATAGCTTTAACTATACGGACCTTTGTTGGCAAGGTGATGTCTCTGCTTTTTAAGATGTTGTCTAGGTTTGCCATTTCTTTTCTCCCGAGAAGCAGGCGTCTTTTAATTTCGTGACTGCTGTCACCATCTGCAGTGATCAAGGAGCCCAGGAAAGTAAAATCTCTCACTGCCTCCATTTCTTCCCCTTCTATTTGCCAGGAGGTGATGGGACCAGTGGCCATGATCTTGGTTTTTTTTGATGTTGAGCTTCAGACCATATTCAGACCAGGTGGAGGTAGCAGACTGGATTCCCCCTTTTCCCCTGTTGAAAAAAGATTCCCACAACAGACCGTAAAGTAAGCATAAAACAATGTTTACTTATATAAAAGTATTCCACCTGATTCCAGCAGTAACAGTAATGAAAACAAGGCAAGCAAATTCTACTTCTTGATTACAAAATGGCATCTCTGCTGGAGCAGAGGCCAGACAGACGTCCATCTGCCACAGAAGCTCAGTGGAAAAGAGGCTGAATTCTGAAGCAGGAGAAAGTAGAAAAGATTAAAACTTTTTTGCCTCTTCCCCACCAGAAAACTCAAGGGAAGTGACAGCACACAGAGCTCTGTTTCTGCCAATTACGTTGCTTTTCTGTCTCTCTAGCTCTGTGGCTGATAATCCCTATAGTTACTAAACAGCAAGAATGCATTGTTCTTTTGACGGCAAACTCCCCACAATAAGGAAAATGTTTAATACAAAAAATACTTTTTAAACAGCAGAGTTTTGAGGCCAGGGTGTTAGATCTTTTTATCCTCGGGATGCTAAAGTAAAGCTCCCAAAAGCATGCCACTCCCTGGGCTGGTTGTAGCCAAGAAGGCAGTCAGGAGGGGGCTGGCGGAGGACAGGGGGAGGTTGATGGGGCAATGGCCCCCTTGCCCAAATGGACCAGCCACTTCTGCTGGTGGGGCTTCCACATCAGTAGGTTCTCCTTGAGCTTCTACCTGCTGCCACAACATTGTTTATTATCTGTAGTTCTCTGCGACACACCCGTTCATTTTTCATAGAATCATAGAATTGGAAGAGACCACAAGGGCCATCCAGTCCAACCCCCTGCCGAGCAGGAAACACCATCAAAGCATTCTTGACATATGCCTGTCAAGCCTCTGCTTAAAGACCTCCAAAGAAGGAGACTCCACCACACTCCTTGGTAGCAAATTCCACTGCCGAACAGCTCTTACTGTCAGGAAGTTCTTCCTATTGTTTAGGTGGAATCTTCTTTCTTGTAGTTTGAATCCATTGCTATGTGTCCGCTTCTCTGGAGCAGCAGAAAACAACCTTTCTCCCTCCTCTATATGACATCATTTTATATATTTGAACATGGCTATCATATCACCCCTTAACCTTCTCTTCTCTTTTTCTAGGGCATGAGTTTGTGAAAGAATCAGAAGAGTAAGTTAGAGGGGGCTGGCAAATTCGAGGGGAGAGGGAGCTCTACACCTACACACACACACACACACACACACACACACAGTCTGCTTCCAACAACAAAAATAATAATGAAGGTGATTAAAAAGCTACTCCGCATTTGCAAATTGAGTCAGGAAGGCCAAGAGGGGCTTTGGTGGTGCCAGGAGGCATGAGCTTGTTGTAGTATGCTTCTAATTTGTAAGCTTGCTTTCTCTTTCCCATAAAGAACTCGTGTGTGTGTGTGTGTGTGTGTGTGTGTGTGTTTAACATCAGCGGAAAACCAAGAGCACCCCAGAGGGGTGGCAAAGCACCGGTGTGCCTCGCGGTGGAGGGGAGGGAACCATTTTCCGTTAGCGTTAATCAAAACGCGAGTGCCTCTGGCTAATTGAGCCAGGCCGGCTTCTCTCCAGGGCCTGAATCAAAGTCTACATCTACTCATCCTGTGCATTGATAGGAGAAACTTTCTGGAGAGGAGAAGGCTGGCCAAAAATCTGGGTTGCCTGGAGAAAAAGAGAGAGAGTTATTGGGGGGTGAGGCAGTTTCTTTTGCTTGCCTTCAGCCCTTTCAAGGAGTGCTGGGGCAGGAGAGACCAAAACCATGGCACAGGTGATGCATCTTGGCCAAGTCAGCATAGTCAAGCACCTAGCCAGCCATAGATAAGTTGCTGCCAGAAGCAAAACTCCCATAAATCCACTTCTGGGGGGAGACAAAGGACGAGCAAGTAAAATCCTCAGTACATTGGGCAATAGATGTTGGTCATAATATAGACATGGAAGCATGGGAACGATTATGGAATATGAATGCAAACTTTACAGCATGTTATGGTCTAAAAGAAAATTATATGAAAATGAGACATCAATGGTATCCAAGAAAGTTGGCAAAAATTTAAAAATCGGAATCAAACAAGTGTTGGAAATGTAATGAGAAAGAAGGTTCTTTTTATCATATGTCTTGTAGTAAGGTTGAAGCTTACTGGGAAATGATATAGAATGAAATGAAAAGGATGTTTAAAATAACCTTTTTTTAAAAAAGCCAGAAGGTTTTCTTTTGGGAAATATAAGGGCAGAACTACCTAAAATGTATCGAAACTTATTCATGTATGAAACCATGGCAAGAATGTTACTTGCCCCAAAATGGAAAGAAGCAGAAGTCCCAGTAAAGGAAGAATGGATACAAAAACTTATGGAATATGCAGAAATGGTGAAAAGTACTGGAAGAATAAGAAATCAAGCTAACAATTCTTTTAAAATAAAAGAATGGAAATGGTTTATTGAATGTTTACAGATAAATTATAAACAGATAAAAACACTGGCAGGATTATTGTAACAGCCTGCAGTTTAATAGGAGTATATATTTAAAGTAGAGATGAATAAATGAACAAATGAAGTTAATTTGGATATGCAGAAGATATTAAAAACAAATTTAAAGGAACCACAGAAGGAGAGGGGTGGAAGTCAAGTTTTGAAATGTTAAAATGAATGTAAAATTAGTCAAATGTATAAACTTGCAAAGTATAATAAAATAAAATCCACCTCTTGTGGGAAGCTGACTAGGACTCACTATTGGTTCCTCTAGATCAGAATCAGTATTGTCCATACTGACTGCATGGATAGCTCAGTCGGTAGAGCACGAGACACTTAATCTCAGGATCGTGGGTTCGAGTCCCACGTTGTGCAAAAGATCCCTGCATTGCAGGGGGCTGGACTAGATGGCCATCGTGGTTCTATGTCTGGCGGTAGCTCTCCAGGGTTTCAAACAGGGGACATTCCTTCCAGTCCTATCTGAGTACTCTGGGGTCTGAACCAGGGACATTTTGCATGCAAACCAGATTCTCCGTTACAGTCCTACAGCACTTCCTTAAAAGAAGAACAGGGTGGAAAGAGATGGATTGGAGTTGTGGGAATGTTGGCGAAGGTAGGAGAGGAGATATTGATTAAATATTATCTCTCCTCACTCACCCTAGTCAGCAAGCAGCAGAGCAGAGCACATTCCCTTGCAGATGGTTGGAAGCAAGTTGATGATTCGTTAGAATCCTTTAAATTAAGCAATCCAGTCTGGCTTGTCCAGTCTGGATTGTTCCTGGCAAGTTTCCCCTTTATTTCCCAATACAGTGGTACCTCGCTAGATGAATGCCCTGCTAGACGAATTTTTCGCTAGACGAATGGGTTTTGCGATCGGAGGTTGCCTCGCAAGACGAGTTCGTTTTGTGAAAAATTCGTCTAGCGAATCACGGTTTCCCATAGGAATGCATTGAATTTCAATTAATGCATTCCTATGGGGGGGGGAATTCAATGCATTCCTATGGGATTTGCAAGACGAATTTTTCGCAAAACGAATTGACTCACAGAACTAATTAAATTCGTCTTGCAAGGCACCACTGTACAGTGGTACCTCAGGTTACAGACGCTTCAGGTTACAGATGCTTCAGGTTACAGATTCCGCTAACCCAGAAATAGTATCTCAGGTTAAGAACTTTGCTTCAGGATGAGAACAGAAATCGCGCAACGGTGGCAGAAGGGCCCCATTAGTTAAAGTGGTACCTCAGGTTAAGAACAGTTTCAGGTTAAGGACGGACCTCCGGAACGAATTAAGTTCTTAACCTGAGGTACCACTATAATAACAACAACAACTATAATAATAATAATAATAATAATAATAATAATAATAATAATAATAATAATAATTTATAATTTATACCCTGCCCATCTGGCTGAATTTCCCCAGCCACTCTGGGTGGCTCCCAACAGAATATTAAAAACACGATAAAACATCAAACATTAAAAACTTCCCTAAACTGGGCTGTCTTCAGATGTCTTCTAAAAGCCAGATAGTTGTTTATTTCCTTGACATCTGATGGGAGGGCATTCCAGCAAGAAGGCCCTCTGCCTGGTTCCCTGTAACCTCACTTCTCGCAGTGAGGGAACTGCCAGAAGGCCTTCAGAGCTGGACCTCAGTGTCCGGGCTGAACGATGGGAGTGGAGATGCTCTTTCAAGACAGTCTTCTTTAAAAGTAAGAGTAAAGTCTTACTTACATTCAGTTCACAGCAGTAATCTGAAGGCAGGCTTTATCTTGTAGTTACAGTTACATTTGTAGAGAAAAGGAGTCTGAGCTATCCCTTGTGGCTTCCATCCTCTGTAAGAATGAGCCATGTGCTGGCTAAGAGCCAGAAGAGGAGTTCCAAGACAGAAGTCCAAAAAGGGGAAAGGGAAGATGAGATGGTTGCGTGGCCGGCCCTTTTACAGGGTCAGCTAGGGTCATGCCCATCTACCTGGTCACACACAAGGCGGGGGGACGCTCCAGAGCAGGTATGACAGGAAGTCCTCCTGGCTGGAGCCACATTCCATTGTGTGTCCACCATTCTAGGCAACAGGAAAATGTTCTACTTGACTGCTCCAGTGATGATACATCCCAGGGGAGCATGATGTGCTGCCTTCTTGAGTCGAAAGCTTCCCTGCAGATGAACAGAAATTGCAACTATCCAGCGTTTTCACTGCAAGGTAGCAAGACCTCTGGAGCTAACACACGTGGAATGATGAATCTGCTTCTTCTTCTTTTGCGGAGAGGTTAACAATGTTGTTTGGGGCACACCGATAAAGATGGAGGCCCTCCATCTCCAAAGCCGCTGATTCTGAGGTATTTACACCACTATGATGCGCAGCTAGCTGTTCCTGCTGCTTGAATCAAGCGGAGATTCGCTTGGGGGCTCCCAAAGCAATCAGGACCTGGCATCAGCCGGGCCAAATATCAGTGCCCCATTTGCATTCCGGACATGTTGATTTCTTAATTGCTGTTGTGCGGAAAGATGGAACATGGCCCATTCCGACTCCAGATCACGCGCGGCAGTTCATTTGCACTTTTAAGATCCAGGGGCTACCCGAGGAATTATGAGCCAGGTCTCTTAACTACCCATTGTTGCTGTTGCTGGGCTTATATGACTATTACAGGGCTTGGCTTCAATTATTTCCTTTTCGTGGGCACACCAGAACAGCCCAGCTGGAGCAGATCAGAGCGCTAACCTCGTTTGCCCCCCCCAGAGGGAAGCCAGGCAATAATAATAATCTGGCTGTTAAACATTAAAAGCTTCCTTAAACAGGGCTGCCTTCAGATGTCTTCTAAAAGTCTGGTATATTTTTCTCTCTTTGACATCTGGTGGGAAGGCATTCCACAGGGCAGGTGCCACTACCGAGAAGGCCCTCTGCCTGGTTCCCTGTAACTTGACTTCTCACAGTGAGTAAAGTGCCAGAAGGCCCTCGGCGCTGGATCTCAGTGTCCGGGCAGAACGATGGGCGTGGAGACACTCCTTCAGGTATACTGGACCGAGGCCGTTTAGGGATTTAAAGGTCAGCACCAACACTTTGAATCGTGCTCGGAAACGTACTGGTTTGGAAGCCTAAAAGCAGCATTTGAAACTGATGGCTTTCCTGTGCTGCTTTTCTGCCGTATCTGGTGCTCAGAGATAGACTGCCCCTGGGTGTGGAGGTTCCATCTTTTGGATATAGATTTCTAAGAGCTTTGAGGAACTGTGCGGGGACAGTTTTAGACTTTGATGGCACGGAAACCTGAGCCAACAGATTCCCCATCCAAATCACACCAGCTCAGTTCCTGGGTTAGTTTCCACCCCGCCCCAGATCACCTCGATTCAATTCATTTACCCCCTAGTAATTTCCCAAGCAATCCTCTTTCAAATCCCCTTTAATTACTCCTTTTAGTACACTGCCAAACGGTAATTTAAAATAAAAGTCATCTTAAATTATTTCACCAGTTTAATAGCCTACTCAGTAAACAAGCTCACCCCCTGCCTCCAGTTCAGTCCCTGCCTCCCAAATTCACACAGAAAGACTCTGGGTCCCTTCCTAGCAATATCCCTGTCCTTAACTCCATGGGCAGCTGATTGATGAACGACGGTCAGGTGGCTGTCTTGACTCGTCGCTCGAGAGTTAAACACGAGTGACAGAAGAAGCAAATCCGTTTTTTCAACCTGGCAATTGATGGCAAGAAAATAGGGACGCGCCGTGGATTTTAAACTCATCAACGAGGGATTTGTGTTCAAACTTTCCAAATTGCTTCCCTTCTCCTTTTTCAACCTGTCAGAGGCTCCAGAAACTTTAATGATCCCAACCTTCCCACCTCTCCCCAGGGGGACCGAATTTGAACAGGCGGAAATGAGCAGCGAGATGCTCGCTGCCTCCTTTTCCTCCAAATGAGCTTGAAGAGGCGACGGGGTCCCTTTCGCCGCCGTGAACGAGCTCCTTGTTTTGATGGGAACCTTTCAGAGGATTTTGGTGCTTTTTGCAAAAGGCCCTCTTTGAATGGCTACCCTTGCGCTTGATGGGAGGCGGTTATTTTTGATGCTGGAAGATCGCCACTGCTATTTACATCTCCCACTTTATTCCAAAATAACATCTCTCTTCTCAAAGGGCAGGGCAGCAGCATTTATAGAGCATTCACAGGGTGAATGCCAACTTCACAGCCTCTCTCCCTCTCCACCCCATTGCCCAGATTAACTGCTTGGCTATGTATGCTCTTCAGAGGCACACCAGGTCAGGTGGATCTGGATACGCACAGGGAAAGATCTGTGAATGTGCCAAGGGTTTTTCAAAGTCACAGCTCTCCTCCACCAGAGGTTTTGTAAACAGAGGTTGAATGGACACGTGTCGGGGATTGCTGTGTTGAAACGAGTCAGACTAGATGTCCTTTGGGGGGGGGTCACTTCCAGCTCTACAATTCCCAGATGCTATGAAAGTCAGGGGTAGATTGGGCCAACGGTGTGACTGATGCTGCTTCAAGATGATCTCTGTGAGTCATGCTTTAGTTCTGTCTTGGTTGGGCTACCGTAACAGACTCTTTTGGGGGCCGCCCAACGTGTTGCAGCCAGACTGCTGACTGGAACTGGTCACAGGGACCATGTTAGTCCCCTGTTATAAGAGGTTCACTGGCTACTGGTCCATTTTATGTGGGACCAGAAAATAGATCTGAGCCACGTGTGGGTAATTAACAATAATGATGTGTATGCCATCAAAACGATGCCTTATGACAGTGATGGCGAACCTATGGCACGCGTGTCAAATGTGACACACAGAGCCCTCACTGCTGGCACGCGCCCCATTGGCCCATTCGTGCTGTTGTTGTTGTGTCCCCCCCATTTGTTCTCCCGCTCCTCCTACAGCTCTCCTCCTACAGCTTGTCTCTGCTAGAGCTTGTCTCCGCTACAGCTTGTCTCAGCTGTTAAAACCTGGATCCTTTTTTGTTGTTGTTGTTGCTGGTAGCCAGAGATTGGTTTTTAACCCTTTCTGTGCTGTTTTTCTGGCGCTTTGGCAGACTGTTGGTGCCACGTGTTAGTTCCAGCGAAGGTATTATTCATCATTTATTTCTGTTCTCCCCCCCCAAAAAAGTGCAGCAGCTTTGGGGCAACCCCCCCCAAAATCAACTTTTGCACCCCCCCAAAAAAACCTCCAAAACTTTGGTCAGCAGCTCCCCCCCCAAAAGCTCAACAACTCTGGGCACTTTGTGATAAATAAGGGTTTTTTTGTTTGGTTAAATAATTAGTTTTTGGTTTATTAAATACAGTTATATATTACAATTACTGTATACATTTTTGTTACTGTATTTATAAATATTGTGAAATTATGGATTTTTTTCTCGAAGTGACACACCACCCAAGTTATGCCCGGTTTTTTGGCGAATTTTGACACACCAAGCTCAAAAGGTTGCCCATCACTGCCTTATGAGGAACGGCTTAGGGAGCTGGGTATGTTTAGCCTGGAGAAGAGGTTAAGGGGTGATACGATAGCCATGTTCAAATATATAAAAGGATGTCATATAGAGGAGGGAGAAAGGTTGTTTTCTGCTGCTCCAGAGAAGCGGACACAGAGCAATGGATTCAAACTAAAAGAAAGAAGATTCCACCTAAACATTAGGAAGAACTTCCTGACAAGTAAGAGCTGTTCGACAGTGGAATTTGGTGCCAAGGAGTGTGCTGGAGTCTCCTTCTTTGGAAGTCTTTAAGCAGAGGCTTGACAACCATACGTCAGGAATGCTTTGATGGTGTTTCCTGCTTGGCAGGGGGTTGGACTGGATGACCCTTGTGGTCTCTTCCAACTCTATGATTCTATGATTCTATGAAATGCCAACAGTGCCCTTCAGCTCTCTATATTGGACAAACAGGCCAAAGGATAAATGGACATAAATCTGACATCAGGAATCACAAGACAGAGAAACCAGTAGGAGAACACTTCAATCTCCCAGGACATTCTATACAAGATTACAAAATAATTTCAGAAATTGACTGGAAAGAGAAGTTGCTGAATTGCAACTTATTACCAAACTTAAAACCATGGAGAGACCTGGTCTGAATAGAGGCACTGGATTCTTATCTCATTATACACGATAAAGCTATCTCACCCCTTGCTTTTTCCTGTAAGACCAATTGCAGTCATAACAGTTATCAACAGGTTTACCACACCTATCAAACAATCACCAATTCCCACCACCCTTCTGAGTAATACCCCTCCCCACCCTCTCACTATATATAAGGGTCTGGTGACTTCTGTTTCAGTGTATCAGAAGAAGTGTGCATGCACATGAAAGCTCATACCGATAACAAACTTAGTTGGTCTTAAGGTGCTACTGGAAGGAATTTTTTTATTTTGTTTTGACAATAAATTGACTGTCTAGAATCTAAACACAGGTCTGAACACACTCTCCTGTGGGAGAGAGCCCCCAACAGAGTTAAAAACACTCTCAGAGTTAACCAGCAACATAGCTTGGAATATAGGTTGTTAAACTCTTTCATATCCCATTTAGTCTGCCTTAAAATGCAGTTCCACCTCTCTACCCCTCTAGCAATGAACAGACCACATACTGTTAAACAGTGGTACCTCGACTTACGAGCGACTCGACAACCGAATTTTTTGACTAACAAATGGGGGTAATGGCCACGTGCTTACGAATGTCTCGACATCCGTAAAAAAACCGCAGCGGTTTTAGATAGGGATTTTTTGACTTACGAATTTTTCAATGCATTCCTATGGGAAATCGCGTTTCCAATGGCATTTTTCGACTTACGAATTTTTCGACTTACGAAGGTGCCTTCGGAACGGATTAAATTCGTAAGTCGAGGCACCACTGTATAAGTTTTTAAAATGCTTTACTTACTAAATCCAAAGGTCTGGTTCATGCGTTATTCCATGCAGCAGCAAGAAGAACACAAGTAGATTGCTCTTGGTTGCATGGCTGGAAGATAGAGAGGAAGGAAGAGAAGCAGCTTCACTTCTTCCCTCAAGGAGGTAAAGGGGTGTGATTTAGCTGAGTCTAGGAGCAGACCTCTCTGGTCTTAACCCCTTCATGCACTAACTAGCACTTATGTATAGTTATGTTTTAGTGCAATTTCCCACATGTTTCTGGGCACAATTCAAGGGGCTGGCTATTACCTGTAAAGCACTATAAGGTCCCTTCCAGCTCTACCGTTCTATGGTTCTATGAATTGCAGAGCAAGACAGAAACTTGCTCTTGCCTTTCTGCAGTCTGGTCGATGAATGCAAAGGCACAGTGGGGACTGATTAGCTTGAAGCCCTTTTTCAAAAACCCAAGAAAAGTTCATTTTGATGTGACAGTCGATGAGATGAAAGAAGTCTAGACATAAGGAACTTTAAGTCTAAGAAGGATCTGGTTTGGAAGGGCCCAGAACAAAGATCCATCACATTCAGATATGGCCACTTCAGTGCTAACCCTCGACTCCGCTTACAAATGCAGCTCCTTGAGGGCCCTGAGCACAGATACCTGCACATCCACAGATAAAAAGATGACTCTTAACACCCCTTCCGTATCTGCAGGAAGGAATTTCTCCTTAAGGAGCTAGCTGTATTCCACATCTGCAGGAGATACCATTACCATATTTTCATTCTTCTGTCTTGTGTTGGCATCTGCCTGTCTCTGTCTCGAGAGACAATGGAATTCACCTTTGGGGATGTAGTCAAACCACTGCATTAGTAGCCCTGAAATGACCCCCCCCCCCGGGGGCACAAGCCTGGGCAATGCGCATGGATGTCCTGGGCTGCCCATACAGCAAGACCTGCTCCCATCTTGGCCTTGCAGTCTAAAGGGAAGCAGAGCAATATGTTTGGCACCAGCCAGCATAACATGAGGACCAGAAGCTTGGTGGTTTTGTGGGTTTTTTTAATATTGAAAAATAGTATTATTTTTCCACATTGAACCACTCCCTAACTTGTGTAGCATCTTGCCTGATGAAGAACTCTGGAGAACTCAAAAGCTTGCCATGTTTTTGAGATTTTTAAAAGAAAATCTCTCCCCCCCCCAGCCCCGGGAGACACAGATTTAGTTGGGGGTTTACAAAATGTGGCAGGCAAATAAGAGGATTAATACTGCTTATATGGGGAGATATCTCTCTGTAGATATTCCTGCACTGCAGGGGGTTGGACTAGATGACACTTGGGGTTCCCTTCCAACTCTACAATTCTATGATGCTATGATATCGAACTACAGAGAAGGCCTACAAATGGTCTTGGCTGCGCGGCTTCGATTAGGGCAAAGGAACAGTCACCTGCCATTGACTGCCATTCTCCTCATAAAGCAACCCCTGTTTGCCTCTCATGAAAGAATAAATACAAATTATTAAATAACTCATTGCCCCAATTATCCCTATTCATACATAGACAGCCTCAGACTTATTCATTTTATTTTATTTTTGCATTCACGTTTACACTTTCCAGGGTATTCTGGGAGAGAGGCTACAAGGTAGAAGAGAGAAGGAGATATTTCATAGAGCTAGCTGCCAAGCAGCAGAGAGCAAGAGAGTTTGGTGCAGTGGTTAGGGTGTTGGCCTAGGAACAGGGAGACCTGCGTTCGAATCCTCACTCGGTCATGATAAATCTCGCTGGGTGACCTTGGGGGCCAGTCACAGTCTTTCAGCCTTTTCTACCTTGCAGGTTTGTTGTGGGGATTAAATGAGGAGAGGGAGAAGAATCATATACGCCACCACCTTGAGGAACTTGGAGAAAAAAGGTGGGA
Organism: Zootoca vivipara; assembly: GCF_965207765.1. Taxonomy (NCBI): domain Eukaryota; kingdom Metazoa; phylum Chordata; class Lepidosauria; order Squamata; family Lacertidae; genus Zootoca; species Zootoca vivipara. The sequence goes on from NC_142596.1 coordinate 49,627,077, forward strand.
TATGAACGCAATAAAATAAAATAAAATTTCCATTTAGTTGGGTCTAAGCTGGGGGAGGGAGGGAGGGAGGGAGAGAGAGAGAGAGAGAGAGAGAGAGAGAGAGAGAGAGCTCAACTTCTTGGTTTCCGCAAGGGCTCCTTGATCTTTGATTTCCAGAAGAGTATGTAGAGCAGAGAGCAAGCACACAAACCTTTCTCCTGCCTTCAGATCAAGGCGGGCTCATTCATGTTGACTTGTAATAGCAGTAATTGCCCATCACGGTGATGGGCAGCCGACGACAGCCCCAAAGTTCTGTTTCAGTGGCTCAGAAAGCTGGTTCTCTCCTGGGCTGGTATTCTTCCTAAATTGCTTTGCCTTCTGAAAAGCGCAACTTGCTTATCACCCCGGCTGCCAGACGCTCTCTAATGAGGCTTATCCAGCTTTTGCAGGCCAGCTTAGCAGTGTCCACCCAGCCCGAGCGGAAAGGATCCTTTCTTTTGCAAACCTAATTAAGAGTAATAAGCCGTTCTTGTTGCGCAGCGATAATGGTATCCGCGATGTAATGCATGGCGCAGCCAAACTGGGGATTTTATTTGGGTGGTGGGGGTGGTGGAGGTGGCGGCAGTGTAAAGACTGAACTCGGAGTGTGGCCTCCAATTGATGCCCTTTCCCCGATCCTGTTAGGGCCCAGCTTCGCAGCTGGAGGGAGGGGACCCTTCTGTCGAACAAAGAAGACAAAGCCGCTGAGATGCCCCCGTAGGCCCTCGCTGGACACATTCATACCACACATTTAAAGCAGCATTGGAGAACTTTGAATGGCCATGGCTTCCCCCAAAGGATTCTGGGAACTGTCATTTGTGACTGGTGCTGAAAGCGGTTAGGAGGTCCCCCGCTGTCAGGGGTTTTTGCGGCCACTCTTGAGTAACGACGCTCCACGCCTGCTTGTCTTAAGGTGTTTATTATGGTGCATTCTATTTACAGTGCAAAGTCTATGGAAAACATGTCTGCTTAGTCTGAGTCAGAACCTCGCAATGGCTTCCTTCTGTTTCACGCCCAACATAACAGCTTGGGAACCCCAAAGCGCCTCCCCTTTGTCCTAAGGAGTGCCGTTCGCCGCAATTCAGGCGTCGGGGGGGGGAGGGCCGTCCTTCTGACTGCTTTCCCTTCATTTCCTCCCCCTCTGTCTCCCTCTCTACTCGGAGATGAGACTCCTTAACGCTGCTGGAGCCTTGTCCCTCACTCTCTGCTTCCTGCCTCCTGTAATCTGATCCGCTGCTGGACCTACTGCTCTGTGAGGAACTCGATCTAATGAGTGGAGGCTGTTCCCTATAAGCCTTCCCCCTTACACCCTCCCCCCCTACAGAGCTACAAATTCCCGGTGCAGTTTAGCAGTCAACCCCTCTTCCCAGGAAGCTGCCAAATTTATTTAGAGCGTTTTCTCCTCGTTGCTGCTGTTATTAATTCACCCGGAGTCAGAACCTACCGCGGATCAACCATCAACCCACCTTCTGCCTGCCCCTCTTCTCAAGAGCCTGAGGTAGGTCCTGAAAAATGATAGCCTCACACTAATAGCCCACCATTGCTAAAGGTCAATGCTGGCCCGGTCCTCCATCTGTCTACTAATCGTTCTGCCTGGACACTGAGGTCCAGCGCCAAGGGCCTTCTGGTGGTTCCCTTGCTACGAGAAGCCAAGTTACAGGGAACCAGGCAGAGGGCCTTCTCGGTAGTGGCACCCACCCTGTGGAATGCCCTCCCACCAGAGGTCAAAGAGAACAATTACCAGACCTTTAGAAGGCATCTTAAGGCAGCCCTGTTTAGGGAAGCTTTTAATGTTTGATGGATTTCTGTATTTTAATGTTTTGTTGGAAGCCGCCCAGAGTGGCTGGGGGAACCCGGCCAGATGGGCGGGGTATAAATAATAAATTATTATTATTATTATTATTATTATTATTATTACTCAGAAGGACATCCAATGAAGCTGGACATTGGAAGACCCAGGAAAGGCAAAGAAAGGATGGTGAAGAAAGGGCCTGAGCTGCCCACCATTCAGGTATCTCCTGCAAAGGTTTTTCATATGCAAAAGGGCCTACCTGAGGGAGGATATGGGAAACCCGACCAGAAAGAGCCAAGATTCACCTGCTCCCATGAGAAAGGAGTGAGCCTTTAAAAAGGATGAGGTCAGTGAAGTCAAGTCTATTCAAAGAAACAAAACAGCTCAATTCTAGGGGTCACAACAACTCTTCCCAGTAGGTCTTGCCAATGCTTTTCTTTTCTGGGGGGTATGCATACCCCTAAACATTTTGTGAATCTAAGTTTGGCCTCATTGAGGGGCAGTATTTGAGTAGGAAAATGAGAGTGCCCCTAAACTTTTTTAAAAAGGAAAATAATAGAATAGAATAGAATAGAATAGAATAGAATAGAATAGAATAATAATTTATTGGCCAAGTACCAACATACTTGGAATTTTGCTTCCACATACTTTGCAATGTAAACGTACCTTATACAAACACTGTTGCACAATACAATAGCACAGCAAAGGAACCCCACCCATAACTGGCCTCCACTTCCGCTACACAATTACAAATTTAACGGCTTGATGGCACAAGGGAAAAAACTGTCCCTGTGCCTAGTCGTTTTTGTGTATAGAGACCTGTAGCACTGGATCTTGCCCCAGTGAGGCAGTTGCAGGGCTGAAGTTCCCTGCTTTCCCTCTGCTCTCTAAGGCTCCTTTCTTGGTTTCTTCCCCAGCAGCCTAAGGCTCCTTTGTCTTGTCTTTTTTTGATCCGCCCTCTTCATACCTCTTCTGGGAGACCAAGGGGGAGGAGAGCTGGTCGCAACACCGGAGAGAGAATCCCTGGTTTTTTCCATCTCTGTCTCCTGGCCCTGCTCCTCCTCTACTGCTTCTCAGTCTGAACTGCCTTCTGCCACATCCTCTTCCTGCTCACTATACCCTGTTACCTCTCCAGCTTCCAACATCTCCTCTTCTCAGTCTTGTCCCTCTTCTCTCTCTGACCACTCGCTGTCATCTCAACTCCTTTTTCTTTGGTGATCACTCGTAGCTGAGTAAGATTGTCTTCCATAAACACGGTTGGGATGGGTTTTTGGAAGACGCCTGTGCGTGAATTTGTTTTGTGTGCGTAGATCAGTGCATGTTGACCAACGCACAGTCTTCACAGCAAGGCTCTATTCTGATGGCATGGGTAAGACCGGTAGATTCTTATCTGCTGCAGCCTTCATCCGCCATCACAGCCATTGTAACACACCACTTGTTATCTTCCGCTGAGGACTTTTTGGATCATTCTTTGTCTAGCTCCTCCCCTTTGACATTACCACCAGGGCCGTCTTTGCATATGCGCCGCCATGGTGCAAAAATCTGCCCAGCGCCCTTTTTAGGAGGGGGAAGCCAAAGTTGTAGGGGGGGGGGAATCGCTCACCTGTAACGACACACCAGAAAAAACTGCTTTTGTTTCCTGATTCGTTGGGAATATTTGACAGAGTAACAGAGCGATGGGGGGGGGGCACTTTCACTCCACTGGTTTTCATTGCTGCCAATCGAGAGGTAATGCAGTAGGTAAACATTTTGTGCCCACCAGAATTTGGGTAAAGACAGTCCTGCTTAGTGCCTTGGGTGACCCTGCTGGGAGACTTCCGACGGCTTCGCTCACAAGGGTCATACGGACATGCAAGCCCACTCACCACAAGGGGATGATCCAGCGAGTGAGCATCATCTCATCATCCCCTGGCTCTGAGCCTTCTTCCCCTGGGGGTTCCCCAACTCATGCCTCCCCCCCCCGTTCCTCTGCACCCAGCCAGTCTATGATGGGCCATTGGCTTGAACAAGCAGAGTTTTTCTTAAGTTCTTTTGTGGGTGAATCATTCCTCCTTTCACACTTGGTTAGCTTGTGTCAAAGTTTCCTTCTCCAAACCCTCCCTTTTCTTTGGTATTACTGTATTCATCCCACGCAATGCAACTGTGAGTTTGTGGTCAGGCACCAGAAGTTGCAAATTGTTATGAAGTGTCTTTTGGGGGGGTGGGAGGGAATTAGGATGAATGCCTGGGCCTCTTCTAATTCTTGGAATAGCCAGCTAGCTCCCTGGTGAGGTAATGGGTCATTAAGGTAAGAAAGGAAGTGGATCTGTGCGAGGTGACAAATGGATGAGGCCCCTCTCCAATCTGTGAGCAGTGAGAAAGACAAAGTGTCAGAAATGAGCCAGCTCTAAGTGAAGGTTTGCAGCCAATGGCAGAAAGCAGCCAGGAACAGAGAGGTTTAGATGTTAGTCAGGCAGGGGTAAGCTGGCAGCTGCAGACTTCGGCTCTTCCTGACCCTGACGGGCAGGCTGAGAAGGCAGTAGCTGAGAGCAGGTGGGAACACAGCCAAAGCTCGCAGGAAGCACAAAACGATGCAAACAAACCCAGAGACAGCCTCTCTGAACAGGAAGAGGTTGGAGATGACCCACTAAGTCTAAAGAGTCAGCGAATGGGAGAGCTGCTAGGCTGGAAGCAAAACAAGAGACGTAAGGGCCGTAAGTTCAATATCTTCTGTCGCTGCCAGAAGGGGTCTTCAGAAGGGTCATCTTGTTAGAGCCATCTGGAGTTATCTGTTTGTTTTTGCACTAAATCCTCCTTTTTAATTACCGACGCTTACTATGGTATCAAGCTGGGAACCTGGACTCCTGATACAAAGCTAGAGAGTTGAGTGATGTGAGCTAGAAGCTGGAAGTGGGGAAAAGAACAGGCTGGGAAGCCAGAGAGTCAGAGGGATGCTTGATTTCTGTTTGAATCCAAGGCCGCGGCTTTGGGAGAATCAAGACCCTTTTGGGGTGTTAATGCTGCAAACCCCTCCATCGTCAGCTCAGGTTGCATATATGTGTCAATAAATCATATATCTTAAAGACACCACAATCTCTGCTGTGCCTCACTCCAAGGGAAATGCAAACACTCGGTAAACGCCTAGAGTCTCAGACTGCTCGGAAATTGGGGTGGTGTGCAATGTAATAAATAGATTGCTGCAGAGCACCAATATGGGCCCAATGAATTAAGCAAGTGTGCTTGGCAAAAGAACATTTGTCAAAACGGAGAGCAATCCGGGGGACGTACAACGATTTTTGACTCGCGTTTAAGGCCCCGGAGATCATTTTCTTTTCTCTCTGCGAAGCCGATTGCTCAAAGCAGTTTAGGGGCCCTGTAATGGAGAGGTGAGCAGCGGAAGGATGTAGGCAGTATGAGTGACTACAGGGAAGATTAAGAGAATTAAAATCCTTGCTGGCTGAAGAAAGCCCAGGCTAGAGGGGATACAATCCTGAGATAAAAGCTCATAAAGGAATGTGCAAATGAGGCACAGAAGTAATTGTTCTCCTTAATTAGCAACTGATAAGGCTGGAGATAATGGGCTTAGACTAAAAGGAGGGCGTAAAAAAAACCAGTTTAAATAAGAAAAAAAAGATGGGGAAAGCTTCCAGGGGAAGAAATGTAATGGATTTTTTTTTAAAGTATATATTCTTTTTTTATGAGTATGTGCTGGGATAGTAGGGACGAAACCACCCAGTGGATGTTTGCATGGACTGCATATTAATTAAGCTGGTGGTGAAACCGCCCATGAGTCGGGCATTTGTGCCACTGCATTGCAAGGGGTTGAACTAGATGATCTTCAGGGTCCCTTCCAACACTATGGTTTTATGAGTATCTGGCACCTCTGCTCTTCACGCTGCTCAATATGATAGGATGATAATAATTTATTATTTATACCCCGCCCATCTGGCTGGGTTTCCCCAGCTACTCTGGGCGGCTTCCAACAAAAGATTAAAAATACATTAAAACATCAGTCATTGAAAACTTCCCTAAACTTCAGATGTCTTCTAAACGTCAGATAATTATTTCTTTGACATCAGATGGGAAGGCGTTCCACAGGGCGGGCGCTACTACCGAGAAGGCCCTCTGGCTGGTTCCCTGTAACCTCACTTCTCGTAGGGAGGGAACCGCCAGAAGGCCCCTGGAGCTGGACCTCAGTGTCCGGGCTGGACGATGGGGGTGGATAATTTGTGGCACTTGGGAAGTCACTTGGCTTGCCCTCCCAACATTTCTCTGATGAAAATAGGGATATCCTATTCCACAATAATAGTAATTTTATTACTTATACCCACTCTGGGTGGCTTCCAACATATATAAAAACATAAAAAACATTAAACATAAAAAGCAACCTTCCCTTTACATGGCTGCTTTCAGATGTCTTCTAAAGGTTGCATCTGATGGGAGGGCGTTCCACAGGGTGGGCACCACTACCGAGAAAGCCCTCTGCCTGGTTCTCTGTAAATTTGCTTCTTGTAGTGAGGAAACCGCCAGAAGGCCCTCGGCGCTGGATCTCAGTGTCTGGGCTGAGTGATGTGGGTGGAGACGCTCCTTCAGGTATTCCGGGCCAAGGCCGTTTAGGGCTTTCAAGGTTAGCACCAACAGTTTGAATTGTGCTCAGAAACGTACTGGGAGCCAATCAATGTAGGTCTTTCAAGACTGGTGTCATGTGGTCTAAGCTTCACAAGATTATTCTACCCATCCACAATAACATGTACGGCACCACCCAGTATGATGGCTCATCCTCGGACTCCTTCCCTAAAAACAGTGGCGTGAAACAGGGCTGCGTTCTCGCCCGAACTCTTTTTGGCATATCCTTCTCCTTGTTCTCATATGCCTTCAGCTCAACTGAAGATGGTGTTACATTTGAGGAGTGGTGAGGTTCTGGTCAACCTGGCACTCCAAGGCAAAACTGTGGTGGGTCCTTATCCGAGAGATGTTGTTTGCAGATGTCAGGCTTCAGGGAATCAACTTCTTCCCCTGGGCGTTAGATAAGCAGAACAAAGGAAAAGGAGTCTTCTTACCAGTTAGAAACTTTAAAAATCACAGCGATAGAACAAAGAACACATCTCCTAGAATGGCGGTGCTCCCAATTAAAGATTACACCCCCTTAATCTACGTCACTCCTACGTCTTGTAATCTGAGCTTGTACCCTCTGTGCTTTCTGTTTTGCAACTTTTTGAGCTCTCCGTGACTTTGGAGAAGGGGGTGTGAATGCTGCCCAGAGACTGTGAATCTGTTAACCCTCTCTCTTTCAGTGTTTCTTCTCCTAGCTGTTCCCCATGCAGTATTTCCCAGCTTCTGCCGTCTGAACTATGTCCCTCTGCAAACCACTGTTCCAAATCTATACTGTCCAAATCAATCTTCCCACTCCTGGGAGTTTCAGGATCCGAATCAAGAGCAGGGGGAGGGGGAGGTTTCCACCATTCCTCCTCAGTGCAGCCCTCCTCAGCACAGTCCCTGACAGCAGATGACACAGCCTTGACAGTGCACTCCAAGGAAACTCTGCAGAGTCTCATCAACCATTTTGCTCAGGCCTGCATGGAGTTCAGCCTTACTATCAGCCGGATGAAGACCAACATCCTGGGTCAGGGCACCTGCAGTTCTCCACTCATTGGCAAGGCAGCTACGGCAATGGCTCGCTTCTCCAGTGTGGTGTAGTGGTTAAGAGCGGCAGACTCGTAATCTGGGGAACCGGGTTCATGTCTCCGCTCCTCCACATGCAGCTGCTGGGTGACCTTGGGCTAGTCACACTTCTCTGAAGTCTCTCAGCCCCACCCACCTCACAGGGTGTCTGTTTTGGGGAAGGAGGGGAAAGGAGATTGTTAGCCGCTTTGAGACTCCTTCGGGTAGTGATAAAGCGGGATATCAAATCCAAACTCTCCTCCTCCTCCTCCTCCTCCTCCTCCTCCTCCTCCTCCTCCTCCTCCTCCTCCTCCTCCTTCTTCTTCTTCTTCTTCTTCTTCTTCTTCTTCTTCTTCTCCAAAAGGGTCTGGGAAAATGTGGTTCTAGAACAGTGGTTCCCAATTAGCTAATTACTGACAACCCCCTATTTTTCCAAAGCTAATCCATGGACCCCCTACTTTTGACAATTTTGATAACTCTATTGTAGTCACCTATGGAAAGCATTTTTTAAAAAGAAATATGGGGTGGCCCCTAATAAGCAAAGGATTTCAGGTGTACTAAAGAAAAACAGACCATAAAATGTGTGATATTACCATTGCTCCACTAAAACTGAATTTTTTAAAAAGCAGCCATTGTGTCCTTAACTTGCAAGTGTTCTATATGCAGAAGGCTTTTTATGCAAGAGAGTACACTATTCAGACATGCTATTCCTTACTTGTAATCTGAGATGGTACACCTTAGCAAAACTTCGCAGCATATGGCTCTGTTAACTGAGTCATCTTGCACCTTCAAGACATTGCTGAAGGCTTGGTCAGGGCTTGATAAAGTATTGGCGAAGACTGAGTGGAAAACAGCTGGAATTTTGTAATGTTGGTAGTAGTAGTAGTAGTAGTAGTAATTATTATTATTATTATTATTATTATTATTATTATTATTATTATTAATGTCCTCCTGTCTCCAAATTTCACCCCTGGCTTAAAGAGATTAATTAGTTAAATGCATTACTTATCTGGAGTGAGGTTTTTATTCTTGTTGATTACCCAGTAGGAACAACCAACGTTTGAATTTATTAGGATTCTGCCATATTTGTGTTTCATCCTACTCCAAAATGTAGTCACATAGGTTGCCCTCATTTCATCAACAGCTCTCACAAGCCAGCAGCGGGTTGGGGGCTCTGTGAAACTGCTCCGCTGAGGGGTGTGCGGTTGCCGCTCCCCTCGGTCAAGCAGTTAATGGAGCCCCAGCCCACTGCTGGCTCGAGCGAACTGGCAGCGGGGGCTCCATTAAAGTGCTCTCACCCCCCAGCTATAGGGAGTCCTGATGCTTCTGTATGTGTGCAAGCTGGAGAAGTCTTGGGGCTCCCTTAGCTGGGGGTCAGGATGCTTTCTGAGGCACTGGAGCTGTTCAGCTGGGGGGGGGGCGTGTGGCCTCTTCCACCCCCCAGCTGAGCAGTTCAGCAAAGCCCCATGCTCCTCGGCTGGCCCTTGAGCCCAAGAGACATCAAGACTCACTCACTGTTTAGGGCTGGGCCATGTATCTTGGAAGAAGCAGTCGAGATAAATTCCAGTCCTCATGATAGATTAGCATATACAGTACCAGTATTTAGCTGCTGATAGATGATGTTGAAATGAAAGTATCGCCCATCCCTAGCACTAACCTAAATCATTAGAGGATGAGCTGTTGTGCTAAGCATAGTGGCAATTTGCTTAGCCATGGATCCCAAACTCATCAGCTGAGATTCACTGAAAACCCTACCTACAAGCAGTGGGAGAGTCCTCTAAATTTGATAGTTGTTGAAAGCAATTAGAAGTTCTTTTTAGTTAAAAAGTAGACAGTTACCGGTACAAAGGAGAATGGACCCCTTGCATTTTTATAAATGATAAGCATGTGAATCTACCCTGTGGACTCTCTCTCTCCATGGGTGTACCGAGCACGGGGCCAAGGGGGGCAGCTGCCCCCCCTAGAAGCAAAAAAAAAAGGGGGGGAAATTGTATAAAACAGCTCACGACGTGCACTGTTGTCAAGGCAGTTCACCTTCTCGGTCGGGTACACAATCTTGCCGCAGCAGGCAGGGCTGTCTTAACTATACCAGCCGCCATGGTCTGGCACCCTGCCAGCTGGAGAGCACGGCACGACAGGCAGTGACGCTGCCAGCTGTGCTCCGCCTCGGCCTGTATGCAAATGAGGTGGGGCGGAGCATTGTGGGGCAGCACTTTCTGTGCTGTGCTCGCTGTGACTTGAAGGAGTGTGGGCTGAAGTTAGCCCAGGTCCAGGTCCAGGTTTCCCTCGATGGAGGCAGCTTCGCTGCTGCTGCCTCCTTTTAGTCACTGCTGCCATTAAAGGAGCGGGCGAGGAAGAAGCGCAAGCGCGGGTGGCTCCGTGTGCCACCTTGGCAATGGCTGGAAATGGCCCCCTCCCCTCTAGGGGGCGTGGATGTTGACCATGCCTCCTGGGGGATCCCGGCCATGTCATCGCCAGCCAGCCAATCGGGTGCTGGGGGTGGGGGGCGTGGCTGGTGTGCCCCCCCAGTTTTGATCCTGGGTACGCCCATGTCTCTCTCTCTCTCTTCAATTGTTGTTGTTATTTAGTCATGTCCAACTCTTCTTGACCTCTCCAATTGCAAAAGCCCAAAGAAAATGGTGCCTGAGGTTTTTGCCCAGTCCTGTCACGGTCCGGTCAGCGGGCGTCAGGACCAGAGGCAAGATGGTGTTGAAGAAGCAGGAACAGGTGCAGGGCTGAGGGTCCAGCAGCAGGCAGTTGCAGGGTCAAGGAGCAAGGCAGAGACGAAGGTCCACGGGGCAAGAAGCAAGGCGAAGGCTCAAGGAACAAGAAGCAAGGCGAAGGTCCAAGGAACAAGAAGCAAGGTGAAGGTCCAAGGAACAAGAAGCAAGGCGAAGGCAAAGCAAGGGTCCCAGGAGCAAGGAGCAAGGCGAAGGATCAAGGAACAAGAAGCAAGGCGAAGGTCCAAGGAACAAGAAGCAAGGCGAAGGTCCAAGGGTCGAGGAGCAAGGCGTCGACAAGGCAAGTGTTCCAGGAGCAAGAGGCCAGAGGCAACCAGGCAGGGATGGCATTGCTGTGGCAAAGAGCTGAAGGGAAATGCTGGGCTTTTATCCCTCCCAGCTCCTGCCACCAGGTGCAGTGAGATCTCAAGTGGCCTCACCTGGGTGACTACTCCTTGCCTCTCCAGCACAAGCTGAGGTCTTCACCTGTGTGGCCACGCCTTGCTTCCCCAGCACAAGCTGAGGCAGGCCCCAGTCCTGCAAAGCCCTACAGGCCCCAGAGCCTGACTCCTGCCCATACTCCTGACAAGTCCCAGCTCACTTGCCATCCAGCAACTCTATCGCATGTTTAGCAGAGGCTCGGTGATCCCAATATCCTCATTGTGGCTTTCACCAGGCAGTTAACAAGATAAGTGAGTTCCTAGCATGGGATGGTGCCACAGGGTGGGCTCTGTGGGGGTCCCCGGGCCCCTAACTGGGAGCCACTGTTCTAGAACAAGAATTATATGGCACCTGTAAGAGTGCCGGCTCCGCCGACTGAAGCAGCCGAGTGGGCATATACAGGGTAAGACGTTCTTGCAGGTAAACTGGCACCCAAGGACTGAGGGCCCCTTGCTGTAAGATCTGGAGGCTGAACCCCCAAGGCCAAGACGCTCAGTCACACTGAGGATGACATAATTGCATTCTTCCTACGATCTCATTGCTGGTTTGTGTAGTGTTCCTTTCCCCTTCTGCAGGAAAGCCCATTCAAGGCTAGGTAAGCTTTCCTTGCAGTTGGCACCCCGAGGGGAAGCAAGGATATCCAAGCATGTAAATCTTTTCCGCGCCGCAATGAAACCTCTGCTTGACCCGGTAATCGTCAGCTGGGGTGGAAAAGGAGCATCCTCCCCCCCCCTGTGAGTCTGGGACACCCACGGTTCCCAGAGGAACCTGGAGCCTTTGAAAAGATGCAGCCGGTTGCTCATTAGTTTTAAAAGGCCTCCTATCTCCCGTTGTCATTGTTTTTAATTAGGGGAGAGATTGAGTCTCGGCTGCATTCAGGTATCTTGTGAGACAGCAGAGAGGAAAAGGGAACAGAGAGCAAAACTGTCTGGGTATATTCACAGAGGACAGGGCTATGGAAGGCTGCCTTCACGGGCTGAGGATACTAGCTGCTGGAAACCACAGGAGGGCAAACGGGTCCTGTGTTCGAATCCTGCTTGGTGTTTCCCCCAAAGGTATCTGGCTAGCCACTGGAAGAATAGGATGCTGGGCTCATTGGACCATGGATCTGATCCGGCAGGCTCCTCATCTTCTTGGCTTCCAGAGGGGAACCCTGCTGTAGCCCAAAGACCAATTGTGGCACCTTGGCAAGGGTTATATAGCACCAGCTTTTGTGGACCAGATGCCTGACATGTTATCCTGGGCTGTATTGATGGAGGGGAAGGAATTGTGAACAGTGAGGTCAGAGGGAAGGGAAGTACCGATAGTGGGGATTGTATCATTAACAGCAGCCATTCACAAAGAAAGGTTGATAGATCTTGGCACGAGAGAAGTTTATGCAAGTATGCATGACATAGAGGTAATGGATAGGGAAAAGTCCAATTTGTGGTGTCTCCTTAGCAAGATATGAGAGGAATTCAGCCCATTCATGCAGGCAGGCCGTGTTTCTTAGGAAGCTGGCCTCGCTCCCAGTTGGAACTGTTTGCAGGACCCATTACAAAGAGCGAACCACACAGCCACTGGATGTCATTGTTGCTCTAAACAATTTGCAGTGTCTATTTCTGGCCTCGCAATGGAGTGACTTTTAAATACTTGTTGGGGAAAGCTTTTAAGCCCATCTCATTAGAACACCAATCAATTCCCTTCTACCTCCTCTGGAGGTTTGTCAAAGAGCCACGGTGAATCCAGAAAAGTTAAATAAGAGGCAGAATGGCAGAAACCCCGCCGTATCGTGACACTCCACTCCGGTCTTCAAGCCATGGAAGATTTCAGGGGTTCCAGCGCTTGCCCCGAGTTGAGTTTCCTTGGAATGAAAGTCAGCAGGGACTGCGGTGTCTTTGGGATACATGGATTTATTTACACATATATACAACCTGAGCATAAGATGGAGGGGCTCACGGCATCATCACCCCAAAGGAGCTTGCTTCTCCATTAGCCGCAGCTTTGGATTGAAATAAAAAAAAATTAAGATCTTATATATATATAATAACTGTTCATCAATGTACCAAGCAGACACGTACTGTACACAAGTGTGAAGCAGCATAGGAAGATAGCCCTGAATCCATTTTTCACTCCCAAACTAACAAAATGTTTCTCTGCAGGGAAGGAGGGGGTGAGGGAACCTTCCCATTGTCTCAGGAATTAAAGTGATTACCATTGCAAAGGAATGGCCAGACTACCAGGAAGGGCAATCAGAGAAGACTTTATCAGTTAGCCTAGCAGACAGGGAATAAACAATGTACTCAGATTTCTGTTGTAGACCGCCCTTTTCTGTGATGTAGGTATGATGTATCTGGGGGTGGCATAGCTGCCAAGTACCCCGTTTCCCCCGGGAAACCCCCGTTTTTACTTACCTTTTCCCGGTGGTCCCCCGTATCACTTCGTCTCCCGTTTTTCTCCGTTATTTTCTCCTGCCGGCGGCCATTTTTTTTCTGATTTGCCCTTCTATGGGCACAAAAATGGCTGCCGCTGGCTTCAAAAGTCGCATCTACGCATGACCGGAAGTGTGTAGACGCGACTTCCGGTGTCGTCGTCGGCCATTTTTGGTGCCCATAGATGGGCGGGGTGACACCGGAAGTTGCGTCAACGCACTTCCGGTCATGCGTAGAAGCTACTTTTGAAGCCGGCGGCGGCCATTTTTGGTGCCCATAGAAGGGCAAAGCAACACCGGAAGTTACGTCGACGCAACTTCCGGTGTCACACGGCTGCCGGTCCCGGATTCTGCAGTCCGGGACTTGGAAGGAAAGGGGGTGGTCTTGCGCTACACTCCTTCTCTGATGTATGTATGATATTTCTGGGGGTGGTCTTGGATTCCAGGGTGGGCAATTTAAATGTCCTCCTCTTTTCTCCTGCCTGTGAGGGGGCACCCTGTTGCAACAGTTGAATAAACATCAAGCTTACTACCTGCTTTGCTTCTCAGTATTCTCTGGTTGGCCTGTTATTTTCTCCTGCCGATGGAGAACCTACAAAGGACTCTACAGGGGCTCTTGTGTACCCCATAAGGGAATAAGGGGAGATTTTGTTTATTGCAGGATCCAACACAGCACAAGCATGTCTCTGTACCAGGGGTGTCGCAATAGGGGGGTGGGGGGTGGGCTCCAGTTGGGGGGGCAGCACGGCTGCGGGGGGGCAGTGCGGTGCCCCCTCGCCGCTCCGCCTCCCCTGAGTAGGAAGAAGACAAAGCGTGCTATGGATCGGCTTGCCACGCACTTTGTGCTTCTTCCTACTCAGGCAGAGCGGTGAGGGCCGTCTCTGCTGACACCCCTCGCCGCTCCGCCTGAGCAGGAAGAAGCACACGTCGCGCTATGGAGCGGGTTGCCGGGGGAACAGCTGGTAAATAATGAGAAGAAGAGGAGGGAGGAGGAGGAGGAGGAGGAGGAGGAGGAGGAGGAGGAGGAGGAGGAAGAAAGCCAAGTTGGATCAGGACGTGTGGGATGTAGCATAAGCAGTCAAGTACAACATTTCCTGTTTGCCCAGAGTGGACACACAGAGGAATGTTGCTCCAGCCAGGAGGAGTTCCTGTCACACCTGTCTGGAGCTTCCTCCTCCTGCGTATGACCAGGTAGATGGGCGTGACCCTGGGAGACCCCATAAAAGGGCTGGTCATGCAGCCACCTTCTCTCTTGACTCTCCTTCACTTTATTCCATCTTGATGCTTTTGCTGTCTGCTGGCTCTCAGCCAGCAGCGCATGGGCTCAATCCCCTTATGGGATAAACCCACACTCTCTTCTGTAGCTACAAGCTAATGCCTGACTTCAGGATCATACTGTGAACTTAGTGTGAGTAAACTTCTTATTACTTTTAAGAGAAGACTGTTGTGTCTTTATTCTTTTTAAGAGGGAATACAGTGGTCCCTCGACTTACGAAGTACTCGACTTACGAAATTCCGAGTTACGAATGAAAAAAAAATGGCTGCACACTTACGTTTTTTTCGACATGTGAAAGGAAAACCATTGCAGTTTAGATGGGGGTTTCCCGACCTACGAATTTTAGATGCGGTTTACTCGACTTAACGAATTTTTCCATTTCCAATGCATTCCTATGGGAAACCGCTTTTTTCGACTTACAAACTTTTCGACCTATGAATGTGCATTCGGAATGGATTAAATTTGTAAGTCGAGGGACCACTGTAAAGGGGAATTTACCAGGAACAAATTCAATCTGGACAAGCCAGACCTGATTCCTTAACTCAAGAGATTCAAACGAATCTACCAACTAGCTTCCTGCGATATACAGCGGAATGTGCTCTGCTACCAGCTCACTAGCGTGAGTGAGGAAGGATAATATTTAATCAATATGTCCTCTCCTTCTATCCACAACATTCCCACAGGATGTAGGGTTTGAATTCCTCACTCAGCCATGAAGCTCATTGGGTGGCTTCAAAAACTGGTCATGGTCTCGCAGCCTTGCCTGTTTCACAGGGTTGTTGTGGATTATATGAGCAGGGGGTGAGAATCAAGGACACAACCACGAGCTCTTTGGTGACAATGGTGGGCTATTGTTGTTGTTGTTTAGTCGTTTAGTTGTGTCCGACTCTTTGTGACCCCATGGACCATAGCACGCCAGGCACTCCTGTCTTGCACTGCCTCCTGCAGTTTGGTCAAACTCATGTTGGTAGCTTCGAGAACACTGTCCAACCATCTCGTCCTCTCCTAGTGCCCTCAATCTTTCCCAACATCAGGGTCTTTTCCAGGGAGTCTTCTCTTCTCATGAGGTGGCCAAAGTATTGTAGCCTCAGCTTCAGGATCTGTCCTTCCAGTGAGCACTCGGGGCTGATTTCCTTCAGAATGGATAGGTTTGATCTTCTTGCAGTCCATAAGACTCTCAAGAGTCTCCTCCAGCACCATAATTCAAAAGCATCAATTCTTCGGCGATCAGCCTTCTTTATGGTCCAGCTCTCACTTCCATACGTCACTACATCACTACTGGGAAAACCATAGCTTTAACCATAGCTTTTTAAGATGTTGTCTAGGTTTGTCATTGCTTTTCTCCCGAGAAGCAGGCGTCTTTTAATTTCGTGACTGCTGTCACCATCTGCAGTGATCAAGGAGCCCAGGAAAGTAAAATCTCTCACTGCCTCCATTTCTTCCCCTTCTATTTGCCAGGAGGTGATGGGACCAGTGGCCATGATCTTAGTTTTTTTGATGTTGAGCTTCAGACCATATTCAGACCAGGTGGAGGTAGCAGGTGGTATTCAGACCAGGTGGAGGTCTGCTTTTTAAGATGCTGTCTAGGTTTGTGGGCTATAAATGCAGTGGGCTATAAATGCAGTCAATAAATATCATCGTCATCATCTTCCTGAAAGACTCAGTTCCTACCCATCCCAGCTGCTCTATAAGCCTCTTGGTATTTCATGAACTTCAAAGAAGAACTGAAATGTCCGTGGTTTGTTCCAGGAGCAAAAGTAATTTAATATCACAGGAGAGGGGAAAGGAGAATGGACTGGAGGTGACAGAGGTAAATTCCAGCAGGAACTTTTGCGGAGAAGATCTTCAATAAAGGCTCTCCGCTCTCCCTATTCTTTCATCTTCCTGTGCCCACCAGTAAATTAGTCTCTCTTTGTTATGGCTCATTGGCTCTTTTTCATTGTTCCAGCACAGCAGTGGAAACAAGAAGCAGAGAGCTGCCTGTTGCTGCAATCTCATGTTTTTAAAGGGAAGGAAAGAAAGCAATGTGGGTTGGGGGGGGAGGATAATCTTCAAACGGCAGGACTGGGTTTTGGCCAGCTCTGTCTCATTTGCGGCGCTGCCTGGGGTCCCACAAATATAACAGCCCGGTGATCGGGGGCTCCCTCCGCACACATTCTGAGCCGATTTCATTTTGCAGCACGGAAAAGGGATTGCTTAACAGAAATCTTCACCACTTACAGCCTTGTTTGGCAAACTTCACGGTGGGGAATTCAGGCCTTGGAGTGATGGACGCAGGGAGAGAAAGAAGCCTGAATTAGTGCTGTAACTTATGTTTGCCATGCCCAAGGGAAGCAACAGCCCCAAATCTTTGCACCCCCATTAATCTGTTGTATGCACATTTCATACACAGCGTATAACAATAACAGCAACAACAATACCGGGTAGCAATAATAACTATTGTTGTTGTTGATATCCTGCCCATCTGGCTGGGTTTCCCCAGCCACCCTGGGCAGCTTCCAACAGAATATTAAAAACATGATAAAACATCAAACATTTAAAACTTCCCTAACCAGGGCTGCCTTCAGATGTCTTCTGAAAGTCAGATAGTTGTTTATTCCCTTGACATCTGGTGGGAGGCAGTTCCACAGGGTGGGCGCTACTACCGAGAAGGCCCTCTGCCTGGTTCACAGAGGGACGGACTTCCTTGAAACGTGGTGGTTTCTCCTTTCTTGGAAGCTTCTAAACAGAGGTTGGATGGCCACCTGTCAGGGATTCCTTATTTGTGATTCATACATTTCACCTGGGGGGGTTGGACTAGATGACCCTTGGTGCCCCTTCCAGCTCTACAAATCTATGATTCCATGATTTAGCACTGTGCCAAGAACAGCTCTCCGGTTTCTTGAATGCTTCCTTCCTCTGCAGAAGAGGCTTTTGTTTTTCTGCCTCGTTTGAAGGGGCGCTTGAGAATTTCGTTATCATTCCTGTGGTTGCAGGATGGCCAAGGGTGCTGTCCGTAGCCAACAAAAGGGCAACATCTCCAGAATTCTGGCAGCAAAATTGCCCCACAGTCAACTGTGCTGCTCATCGTGAGCATCTGGCCCATGCTCCCATCTAACTCTGGCCCTGATCCTGCCAGGACTCTCGCTTCAGCACCCTGCACACAAAGTTTCTGGCACTGCCACCCCATGCTGACCCTGAAGTTCTCCGAGGTGCAAAATCTTTAAAGGGTACAGCCCTAATTCTCAACACCCTCCCATGGATATGATATTTCCTATTCCGTAAAGTTTTCAAGGCAACATTAATTGGAAAGACAAGTTCGTTGTTGGAGCCACTCCCCCCCCCCCAGTGATCTTGCTATAATGAGTGTGTTGTTATTAAAGAAGGCCTAGGAATCCCCGAGAGAGATCTTGAGCTGGGTAGCCTTGCATTCAGAGAAGGAATGAGCAAATCCAGAAAGGAGATCTCTGTTAGCTTGCCTTGATGAGCAAGGAAAAGCAAGTCAAATGAAAAAGAGATTTAAAAGATTTGAAGCTGGATCCGGCAAGGCAGAGAGCCGTCTCCTGCAATCCCCGTGGCTTCCTTCCTTTCAACCTGTAATTACATTTGAATGAGGAACTTGGAATTTCCACATCTACATTGTAATCACCCCACTTCCCTCTGAGAAAATAAATTGGATATATCAAGTTATGTAACTCTCAGAACTATAGTTCCTGGGAGAAAATCAAGACAGTGAAACCCAGTTTAAAACCAGTTTGGGGGCCACAGTGCGGACGTAGCTTAGGATTGGGTCCTAGGCAAGAAACCATCTCCCTCTGAACCTTTTATGTGTGTCCACACCCTAAGCCCATTCTGTCCTGCTTCCACATTAATCTGCTTTTTATTCCAATAAAAAAGGTATAAACACTCGCACTTAAATAGGATTTTAATGTGTATTTTGAACACATTTTCTCTTAAAATACACATCTCTACATTTTATTTAATCTTTTAATGGGCTTCAGTTTGGTTCATTCAGGCATGTCCAAAGTCCGTTTCAGGGTTGGTTTAATCTGGCCCCTGGGGCAGTTTATTTCCTCGGGTAAAATCCTAAAAATACCTCAACAACTTCCATCCTAAAAAAAGGTCAACAACTTTGGTTGGCCCTTATGGCCCTTCACTTCATCAAATCTGGCCCCCCTTTGAAAAAAAAGTTTGGACACCACTGTAATTAGTCAACCCCCCCCTTTTTGCCACAAGACCTTTGCATGGCTCTAGCATAGATGTTAACAATTCAAACGTTTAAAAAAGGAACCGTCTTGCATGCCATGAATGTATTTGGATAATTATTCCAGAGTGCTGAAGTTTGACCCTTTGGTCCTGCAATAATTTCCCCTGCCCAACATCTGAGGGTTCTCTGTATGTTTTCAAGTGCATCTGGAGTAGCAGCTACATAAGGTTCATCAACCATTTGAGGCTTTGGGGAGCATCTGCATCTTTGAACATGTCCTGTGGTCGCCATGCTGTCCCGGCCACTTTGTTTTTTGCAACAGGGCTGCCTTGGAGAAAAGGCAGATCCAGTAGAACTAATCTGGGGCTTGAAAAGCACCATAGAGTTGAAAGAGTGTCAGTTCTATGGGCTTTTCAAGGGGTGGGTGGGAGCCAGACCCTCCATGAGTCACAGCCACATCAGCTTTCTTCTGGATTTCCTGAATGCAAAATGGAATTTCAGTTTATTTAATATTTTGCATTTTTCAGGGCATAGCTCTTGCCACACGTGATTCTCTCACTGCTGGCTCTCAAGGGATCAGCCTGGCGTACAAATCCCTGCAAACTCTGGGTCAATGGGATCAGGGCCCCGAGAGCTGCCACGCACCCACCAAGTGTCCCATCCAAGGGCCATCCAGTCCAACTCCCTGCCAAGCAGGAAACACCATCAAAGCATTCCTGACAGATGGCTGTCAAGCCTCTGCTTAAAGACCGCCAAAGAAGGAGACTCCACCACACTCCTTGGCAGCAAATTCCACTGTCGAACAGCTCTTACTGCCAGGAAGTTCTTTCTAATGTTTAGGTGGAATCTTATTTCTTGTAGCTTGAATCCATTGCTCCGTGTCCGCTTCTCTGGAGCAGCAGGAAACAACCTTTCACCCTCTTCTATATGACATCCTTTTATATATTTGAACATGGCTCACCCCTTAACCTTCTCTTCTCCAGGCTAAACATACCCAGCTCCCTAAACCGTTCCTCATAAGGCATTGTTTCCAGGCCTTTGACCCGGATAGTCCTGGATTTACAGAAGCCGTCCTGGTTTCTGATTTGATCCTGGAATGTCCTGCTTCTCCTTAGGACGCCACCACTATTTCCAGTGGAGAAATGTTGGAGGGTATGGAGTTGTGCGCCCCCCCCCCCGAGCCAAGGAGAGAAGTATTTATGCAATCTTTAGAAGACACCTGAAAGCAGCCCTATAAAGGGAAGGTTTTTTTTTTAAAAAAAAATGTTTAATGTTTCATTATGTTTTTAATATGTTGGAAGCTGCCCAGAGTGACTGGGGCAAATAATGTTGTGGTTGTTGTTGTTGTTAAATAAAAGGTAAAGGGATCCCTGACAGCTAAGTCCAGTCGCGAACAACTCTGGGGTTGCGGCGCTCATCTCACTTTACTAGCCGAGGGAGCCGACATTTGTCCGCAGACAGTTTTTCTGGGTCATGTGGCCAGCATGACTAAGCCGCTTCTGGTGAACCAGAGCAACACACGG
Organism: Zootoca vivipara; assembly: GCF_965207765.1. Classification (NCBI taxonomy): domain Eukaryota; kingdom Metazoa; phylum Chordata; class Lepidosauria; order Squamata; family Lacertidae; genus Zootoca; species Zootoca vivipara. Next base: position 49,647,083 of record NC_142596.1, read on the forward strand.
AAATGCCGTTTACCTTCCCACCAGAGTGGTAGCTATTTATCTACTTGCACTTTGATGTGCTTTCAAACAGCTAGGTAGGCAGGAGCTGGGACCAAGCAACGGGAGCTCACCCCGTCGGTTGCGGGGATTCGAACCACCGACCTTCCGATTGGCAAGCCCAAGAGGCTCTGTGGTTTAGATCACAGCGCCATCCCTATTTTCATTGGATTTAACCACCCAGACCACCTTGAGACCAAGGGGCAGAGAGGGGAGGGCAAGTTCAGAAGCATTGTGGGTACCAGGGGGAAACCCCAAGGACAGCATTGCTTTCACCGGCACTATTTTGGAGATCCCTGGGTGAGAGAGTTGCTCTTGGGGTCGTATCCCAACATGATCATGAGTCTTATGCTGTGGTGTTTGCCTGGGAATTGGTTCCAGGCTTGAGAAAGGCCTTGGCCAAACACCTTCCAATGGACCACATCCCATGTTGGTTGACACCTGCTAATGGTTTTATTTACCTTCCCTGCTTATTTAACTTATATGCAGAATTCATCATGCGAAAGGCTGGACTGGATGAATACCAAGCCGGAATTAAGATTGCCGGAAGAAATATCAACAACCTCAGATATGCAGATGGCACAACCTTGATGGCAGAAAGTGAGGAGGAATTAAAGAACCTTTTAATGGGGGCGAAAGAGGAGAGCGCAAAATATGGTCTGAAGCTCAACATCAAAAAAAACCAAGATCATGGCCACTGGTCCCATCACCTCCTGGCAGATAGAAGGGGAAGAAATGGAGGCAGTGAGAGATTTTACTTTCTTGGGCTCCTTGATCACTGCAGATGGTGACAGCAGTCATGAAATTAAAAGACGCCTGCTTCTTGGGAGAAAAGCAATGACAAACCTAGACAGCATCTTAAAAAGCAGAGACATCACCTTGCCGACAAAGGTCCGTATAGTTAAAGCTATGGTTTTCACAGTAGTGATGTATGGAAGTGAGAGCTGGACCATCAAGAAGGCTGATCGCCGAAGAATTGATGCTTTTGAATTATGGTGCTGGAGGAGACTCTTGAGAGTCCCATGGACTGCAAGAAGATCAAACCTATCCATTCTTAAGGAAATCAGCCCTGAGTGCTCCCTGGAAGGACAGATCGTGAAGCTGAGGCTCCAATACTTTGGCCACCTCATGAGAAGAGAAGAATCCTTGGAAAAGACCCTGATGTTGGAAAAGATTGAGGGCACTAGGAGAAGGGGACGACAGAGACTTCCGGTGGGTTTGCGGCCATCGTTAGGAGCGCGGAACGCTCCCTCTGCGGAGGTTCCGAGAGTTTCGGAGGTTTAAGGGGTCTGCTAGGACTAAGCGGACCCGGTCACTTCAGGGGGGGCTACCCTGAAGTTCGGGTATCCCGGCGGCGTTCTTGGCTGCTCTCCCTGCCTTTCGGTTTCTTTAAGAGAGACCGGAGGGGGGGATCGAGCGGTGGATGCGAGGGGATTATCTCCGACTCCGTAACTCGAAGTCTCAGGCTCCGGATGGGAAGCAAACCGCCCCCAAAAAGAAAGCTTGCTGCGCATCTGGACGCTGAATTTATTCAGCCATAAGAAGAGTACTAAAGAACTGAAGAATCTTTGCAGCATTCGAAAACAGTGGGGCGCAAAAGGGGACTTTCTCCGCTTTGGCGTTAACATGGCGCTTGAAGGGGCGTTGCAGAGAGCGTTGAAAAACTCTGCCTAAGAGTGTGAGTACTGAGATATTCCTTATAACATCTATCCCTCAGGATTTTTATGAGTAAAACTGAGGTGAAATAGAAGACTGACGTCCCCCCCCTCCTTGCAAACCAAAGGGGGGTTGGGAAGTTGTCGAATGAAGGTATAAGGGAGTTTCTGAAAATAGCGGGTTTGAAACCTACGGACTTATTTGTTATATCGTGGATGTGAACTGGAATTTGGAAAAATAAATAAGCAGTAAGTAATAAATAAGCAATAAATAAACAACAAGCCCATAAATATAATAAGAGACTTTGGAGTAAAAAGGGACAATAGTTCGAGAAACTTGAGAGGGTGAGAACCCAGGAATCCAGGAAGCGGCTTAAAGGGACACTGTCGTGAGTAGATCGAACGGACTGAATCTGTCTGAACTGGTTGGTAGCAAGCCGTGTAAAGAAGTGAGAAACGGAGCATTTAACCTTCGCTTTCCTCTTGGACTTCTCCTGGACCCACCACCAAACACTCCTAGTAAGAACTTTTCTGTAATATCGGGCTGTTACTCCATTTGGACTGGTGACCGTGCTAGGAGGATCCCTCCCTGCCTATATAAGACTTTGATACTACTGGGACACCTCTCTACTGAGGGACCTGGGAATTGTGGGGTAGAAACAGAAGATTGAAAGTGGAAGGGACAGTGTGCTAACGACGGAAAAAGGGAAAGAGACTTTGTGTAAACAGACTGCTGAAGGACAAGTGGAAGAAGGAAACAACATAAGAGCAACAGAAATCAACAAAGTAACGAAGGGAACAAAGGACTTAGGGGGGAAAGTGATATTTGTACTAATTGTATCAACTGTAAAGAGAAGGTTTTATTTTGTTGCGCTACTAGGTTGCTAGGAATTTCTATAGAGGGTAGAAACTTGAAAGTACAAATAGAGAGACAAAGCACCTAGAGGGGGCAGGAAATTAAGGTGAAGAGAAAGCCTAACTACTGTGACCTAACCCCAGGTAAAGGAAAAACTAGCGACCTTTAGTGGCGACAAATAGAACCACAGCTGAAATATAAAGTATAAAAAATAAGGAGTTGCTAAGAGGTGCACACTAAAACCCATATAAAAGATTAAGGTTATACCCCGAAGGCAAAATGAGAGGTGCTAAGACGGGGACCCCAGCAGAGAGGAGAGGCTCCAAACAAGAAGAGGGTAAGGAGGTTAAGGATTGGGAAGGACTATTAGGAGAGATCAAGAAAGAAATTAGACAGAGTGAGCAAAACATTGAGAAAAGATTGGGTGATATACAAAGCTCTATAGATGAAAAACTTGAAAAGGCAGTGGGGGAGATCTCCCAACAAATAAATGATATATCGGTAAGAACAAAAACAATGGAGGAAACAACAAAAAAGGTACAGAAGGAGGTCAAGGAGACAAAGAAGGAGACAGAATGGGTGAAAGGAGAAGTTGAGAAGTTGAGCAAAATAAAAGAGGATATTTTGGATAATATGGCCCTATTAGAACAAAGACAAAAACAATTGAATTTGAAATTTAGGGGAATTAAAGAGGATGCAAATGAAAATATTAGAGAAAAGCTGAGTATGGAAATTGCAAAATGGTTGGAACTTGAAAAAGAGGAAGTAGAGGCAAAAATTCTAAATGCATTTAGAATTAAAGTAAAATCACCTAAGGCTAAAGCGAAGAAGTTACCGGGAGACTGCTTAGTAATGTTTAATTCGATGGATATAAGAAACACTATCTTGAGCCAGAGTTTTACGCAAAAATTGGTGATAGATGGGAGAGAGATAATTGTCTTTAAAGAGGTGCCAAATAGAATTTTGCGCAAGAGGGACAATTATCGTGAGATGGTCTCCATCTTAAGGAAGAATGATATTAGCTTTAGGTGGGAAATTTTGGATGGAATTTCGTTCTACTTTAAAGGAAAAAGATTTACTATTAAAGGACCCCATGAAATTGATAAATTTAGAAGGAAATATAAGGAAATTTTAGGATGGGAAAAAAAGGAGGATGAAGGGGCGAAGGGGGGAGAAGAGGAGGAGACAGATGAGAAAAGTGGAGAAGAAAACCTAGAGGAGGAAATTGAAGAGGTTGAAGCAGAAGATATTAAAGATATTGAGAAGGAGATATAGGAATAATTCAAAAGATATATAAAAAATATTGATAATAACTGAATAAAGATTATGGCATTAAAAATACAATCGTGGAATGTAAATGGTTTGAATTGTAAGAGTAAAAGGAACAAATTTGAATATGTATTGGGAAAACAAAAATTAGATATTATTTGCTTACAGGAAACCCATATTTCAAAAAAACATAGAAGAATTTTAGTAAATAAGAAATTAGGCTTGGATTTTGCAACTGTGGATGAGAAAAAAAGGAGAGGTGTAGTTCTATATATAAAAGAAAAATTTGAACCAAACTTGATTTATAATGACGAAGAGGGGAGGGTAGTGGTGGTACAAACAACGATGTGGGGAGAGAAAGTATTGGTTGTCGGTGTCTATGCTCCAAATCAAGGGAAAGCCGTTTTTTTTTCAAAAAATTGGAAAGAAACCTACAAGAGTTCGTGGATCAGAAAATAATTTTGTTAGGAGATTTAAACGGTGTAGTAAGCCCGGAAATGGATAGAACAGTAAGAAAGAAAGATATGTTTGAAGGGAAACTACCCAAAAGTTTTTTCAAGATGGTTGAAAATCTGGGATTAATTGATATTTGGAGATATAAATTTCCAACCACGAAACAGTTTACATATTATTCCAATTCAAATAAAAGCTCTGGGAGAATAGACCATATATGGTTGTCAAAAGAACTAATCCCCAAAGTGAGAAAAGTTGAAATCCAACCAAGAACCCTCTCCGACCATAGCCCAATGTTTATGGAATTAAAAAAAGAAGATGTATTGTTTAGATGGCGAATGAACGAAAGTTTATTTAACGACCAAAGGGTGGTGGAAAAAGCTAGTGATACGATGAAACAATATTTTGACTTAAACCTAGACAAAGAAACGAATCTAAATGTTGTATGGGACGCTGGTAAAGCGGTAGCGAGGGGTTTCTTAATCCAACAGAATAGTATAAAAAAGAGGGAGAGGGACAAGAAAAAAGAGATGCTGATACAAAGTCTTATGGAAAATGAGAAGCTGTTAATTAGTAAACCAGGGAATCAGCAGATAAAACAAAAGATATCTATGCTACAAACCCAGTTTTCTACAATGATAAACCAGGAGGTGGAGTGGAAGTTGAAATGGCTAAAGCAGAGAAATTTTGAATATGCCAATAAATGTGGTAAGCTTTTAGCCTGGCAACTAAAAAGGCAACAAAAGCAAAACTATGTAAATAAAATACTGAAAAACGAAAAGATAATTGAGAACCCAAACGAAATTAGGAAGGAATTTCAGAGGTTCTATAAAGAATTATATCAGAAAGGTAAGGAAATGGAAAGTGAGATGGATAGATATCTACTATCTTGTAAGCTGGACAGAATAACAGAAGATCAAAAAAGCCATCTGAATGAATCAATAACATTAGAGGAGCTACATGGAGCAATGGCAAGATTGAAATTAGGAAAGGCGCCTGGACCTGACGGGCTATCAGCTAAATTTTATAAGGAATTGAAAGAACAGTTGTCACCAATATTGTTGAGAGTCGTAAATAATATCTTAACAAATGGTGTAATACCTGATTCATGGAAAAATGCCTTTATCACATTAATACCAAAAGGAGATGCCGATTTGTTAAATATAAAGAACTATCGCCCAATATCGTTGCTCAACACCGACTACAAAATCTATGTGGACATTTTGGCAAACAGATGGAAACAGGTCCTGAATAAGATTATACATAAGGACCAAACTGGATTCCTGCCAGGACGTCATATGAGGAATAATGTAAGAACGGTTATAGATGTCATTGAGTATTTAGATATGAGGATAGATGTGAAGTCTGCCTTAATATTTGTCGATGCCGAGAAGGCATTCGACAATATATCATGGAAATTTATGCAAAAATCTTTGGAAATGTTGGGCGTAGGAGAAACCTTTCTGAATGGCATCAATGCCATCTATAATGAGCAAAAGGCCAAACTTATAGTAAACAGTGTACTAACCGAGGAGCTAAATATTGAAAAAGGCACGAGACAAGGGTGCCCCTTGTCACCTTTATTATTTATCTCGGTGTTAGAAATACTAATGAAAAGAATAAGGGAAAATAAAGCAATAAAGGGTATAAAATTGGGGAGGAAAGAATTTAAACAAAAGGCATTTGCGGACGACTTGGTTCTAATGCTAGAGGACCCGCAGGACAGCATTAAAGAAGCTCTAAAAGAAATAAAGGAATTCGGTACGCTTGCCGGCTTTAGGCTCAACACCGGAAAAACTAAAATGTTGGTCAAAAATTTGAGTAAACAGGAGATAGTGGAACTACAGAACGAATATGGTATAATGGCAGTCAAAAAAATAAAATATTTAGGGATATGGATATCACCCAAAAATATTAACTTATTTAATGACAACTACGAAACAACTTGGAAGGATATAGAAAAGGATTTAGAAAAATGGAAAAACCTAAATTTGTCATTATGTGGCCGAATAGCCACAATAAAGATGAATTTACTCCCGAGGATGCTTTTCCTTTTCCAAACACTTCCGGTAGTTAAAGGGACAGGCTGCCTCGATCAATGGAGGAGAAAGATTTCAAGATTTGTATGGCAGGGAAAGCCCCCAAGGATAAAGCACAAATTGTTAATAGACAAAAAAGAACGGGGAGGCTTTGCCCTGCCAGACTTAAAAACATATTATGAGGCTGCCTGTCTAGTCTGGGCTAGGGAATGGATGGCTTTAAAAGATGTTGACTTATTAGACCTGGAAGGTTTTAAGAACAGGTTCGGGTGGCACTCGTACCTGTGGTATAATAAGGTAAAAGTGCACAAAGGATTTTTATCACACGTATTCATAAAGCCTATTTACGAAGTGTGGGAAAGGTATAAAAACTTACTAGAAAGGAAGACCCCTTTGTGGTTATCACCAACTGAAGCCTTGACAGTTAAGAAAAAAAATATGGAAACTAACTGGTTAACATATGGCGACATAATAATAAGATCAGATGAAGGCTGGAAAATTAGACCATATGATCAATTAAAACCTAAAATGACCAGTTGGTTACAGTATTATCAGGTTGTAGACTTATTCAAGGAAGATAATAGGAGGAACGGTTTTGAAAGGGAGAAATCTAAATTTCAAGTAGAAATTGTGGAAGGAAACAAAAAGATGTTGTCACACATGTATGAATTTATTCTCGAATGGAACACCAAGGATGAAGAGACAAAAGATGTCATGATCAAATGGGCAAGGGACATCGGCCACAACATAGAAATTGATCTCTGGTTAAAACTATGGAATTCTAATATCAAGTTCACCGCGTGTACGATATTAAAAGAAAACATTATGAAACTTATGTACCGTTGGTATCTGACCCCAGTCAAGCTAGCGAGAATCTATAAGAAACAGGACAGGAAATGCTGGAAGTGCAGGGAGGAGGTTGGAGAAATATATCATATGTGGTGGCAATGCAAAATAGTTAAACCCTTTTGGGAGGCGATTTATAATGAGTTAAAAAAAATGTTAAAATACACTTTCCCAAAGAAACCTGAACTATGTTTGTTAGGCTTAATTGGGAAGGAAATAAGAAAAGAAGATGTAAGAATATTTATGTACGCCACCGCAGCAGCCAGGGTGCTCCTAGCCCAGAAGTGGAAATCCACTATGGTACCATCAATAGTGGATTGGAAAGAGAAAATGGTAGAATATATAGAGCTAGCTAAGCTGACTGGAAGAGTAAGGGACCAAAAAGATCAGAAAATCGAGAAAGAATGCGGAAAATTTACGGAATATCTTAAAACACACTGTGAAACACCAATTGTATCTTTTGGGACTTCATGATACCTGCATCTGTAAATAATGGAGACTACATAGGAGATGATAAGATGTAAGAACACTAACAGGATTTTGTTTTATATGAGCGCAAGTTGTAAAAATTTGATTAATAAAACCAAGGATGGGAGAAAGGGGAAGTCGTGTTCGGCAGAACAAATGTAAAATATGTTGTAATTAAAGGAGATATCCCTAAAAAGGTATAATCAGGGATATACTTTTCAATTTAAGTTGTGATTATGTAAGAATATTTGATTATGTTTATTTATGAAGAAACAATAAAAATTATGGTTAAAAAAAAAAAAGAGAAGGGGACGACAGAGGACAAGATGGTTGGACAGTGTTCTCGAAGCTACGAACATGAGTTTGACCAAACTGCGGGAGGCAGTGCAAGACAGGAGTGCCTGGTGTGCTAAGGTCCATGCGGTCATGAAGAGTTGGATACGACTAAACGACTAAACAACAACAAATGGTTTTATTTGGTGGCGGAAGTGGCAGGGGGTCGGCGGGCAACATTTACATGGCCCACAATGCCCTGGGGGAATGATACATCCGATGTATTGTTATAAGAATTCTAAGGTCTCAAATATAAATTAAATGTTCATAAATGTACAAGGCAAGCACATACATAAGAATATAATTCACGTGTCTGAAATAGTACAGGACAGCAATCCTGAAGCCATTTTGACTCTCCCAATGACCTCAAATATTCCTCTGTAGTATGGGAAGCAAATGTGGAAAGCCTTCCCACTGTCTTTTGGCTTGCAAAGCCTGTCTTAAGGGCGTATTTGTGTATGAATACAGTAAGCCTGTGACCTGGACTCAGGAACTAAAGTATTAACCATCACGAAAGAATGGCCAGGCTGCCCGGGTAATGCAATCAGTGACCATTATTAGGCATCCTGGCAGGCAGGATTTCTGCTGTAGACCGCCTCCTTCTGTGATGTATGTATGATTTTTTGGGGGGCAGGGTGGTCTCTGGCTACAGGGTGGGCAGTTTCAAAAGTCTGTATCAGGGCTTGCGCACCATTGTTCTGGGTTCTCCTCCCTCCTGCGTGTGGTGAGTGGGGACCCTGTTGCAACAGTTCCTTGAATAAAGATCAGGGTTACCAGCCGCTTTGCTTCTCGATATACTCTGGTTGGCCTCTGTTATTTTCTCCTACTGATAGGGGACCCACTTAAGGACCCTATACAGGCTCTTGGATACCCTATAAGGGAAAAGGAGCAGTTTTTTCTTCTTCTAACAGTATGGTGGGGAATTAAAATGGCAGCTCCCAGACCCAGCTGTAGATATTTTTAAAGGGAGTGTGCCAGCATTGGGGCCTTGCCAGGGCCCTGGGTTCCCAAAGGCTGCCCGGGATGCCTCCTGCTGATGCCCAGTCTGTTTGCTAGTTGTGCTCTCGTAGGGTTGCCATATTTTGAAGAGCAAAAAAGAGGGCACATTTGCCGACTTCTACTTTCAACTATTATAGGGACGCAGGTGGCACTGTGGTCTAAACCACTGAGCCTAGGGCTTGCCGATCAGAAGATCGGTGGGTCGAATCCCCGTGATGGGGTGAGCTCCCATTGCTCGGTCCCAGCTCCTGTCAACCTAGCAGTTTGAAAGCACGCCAAAGTGCAAGTAGATAAATAGGTACCGCTCCAGCGGGAAGGTAAACGGCGTTTTTGTGCGCTGCTCTGGTTTGCCAGAAGTGGCTTAGTCATGCTGGCCACATGGCCCGGAAGCTGTCTGCGGACAAATGTCGGCTCCCTCGGCCAGTAAAGCGAGATGAGCACTGCCTTTACCTCAGAGTTGTCCATGACTGGACCTAATGGTCAGGGGTACTGTTAGGGAATTTTATAGGGGGGGGGCACCCAAACGAGGCTTCATTTGGGAATCAAGATTGGCACTAATGCCCTCAAGGGGACCCCATTTGATCCTACAACACCACTCTAGTATCGCACCAACACGAACCCCTCAAGATCAAGCCCTGAGTAATAAAGGCTCCCTTTCCTACCCTTTCTCTGTTGCCTGAGACTCTATGTAACCATATTTCTTTATGAATGAATACAGTGTATCTTTATTTCTAAATGAAACCTCCTTTTTGCGACTCTGGCCAAGGGCTCTCAGGGATGCAGGGAACAGCCATAATCCCTTAAGCAAGAGGTCAGGTAGCCAGGGTGGTGCTCCTCTGCATATCCATAATCCATTCAGGTACCATCTCCTGCCATTCCCAACCCTCCGAAGCCAGAGGCAATACACACAACTGGACCCATTGTTTCCCCCCCCCCAGGTACTCAAGGATCCCCTCCCAGATACTTACTGGTACTTGCTTAACAATGTCCTGGGACATCCTTATGCTAATCCTGCTTACCTCCTGTTTACCTGTATGCTAATGCCCCTTGCACCTTCCCCTTTTCTGACGTTTTACCCTGTCACAAGTGATGTATGTATGATGCTTTCGATGTGCATTATGGGATGGTGGTGGGAAGTTTTAAAAGTTCTTGCAGCCCTGTTCACGGTGTTCAGTCTGGCATTGAACCTGCTGCGCAGTAATAAACCGTGCTGTTTGCTCCGGATCGTGGCTGGACTCCTTCCTTTTATACTCCGCAACGACCACAGGCCCTTGCCTGATGAGCTGGGTGGCTGAGCATTCTCGCACCCAGAATTTTGCCCTAACAGGTACCTTTACCTTTACCTTACTTTCCACCATGGATCTCTATGATGACTCCCATCAGGAAAAGGAGGATGTGTCCTGGAAAAAGAGGACATATGGCAACCCTCAGCCTAACATTTCCCACAGCATTATTGGGCAAGAAGAATGTAGTGCCAGGAATGCAGAGTCTTCTGAGTTAATTGGAGGAAGTGCAGGATGCAAATGTGGTAAATAAAATATTGCTGTGCTATGGACTAGAAACATGAAGGATGAGATTTCCAGGAAGCTGGGGTTCTGGACCTAGTGCAAATTTCTAAGCACCAGGGAAACGATATACCTTTACCTGCCACTTTTGGCAAGCAGTATCCCCTCCAGGAGGGACCCAGGTGGCGCTGTGGTTAAACCACTGAGCCTAGGGCTTGCTGATCAGAAGGTCGGCGGTTCGAATCCCTGTGACGGGGTGAGCTCCCGTTGCTTGGTCCCAGCTCCTGCCCACCTAGCAGTTCGAAAGCACGTCAAAATGCAAGTAGATAAATAGGAACCGCTACAGCGGGAAGGTAAACGGCGTTTCCATGTGCTGCTCTGGTTTGCCAGAAGCGGCTTTGTCATGCTGGCCACATGACCTGGAAGCTATACGCCGGCTCCCTCGGCCAATAATGCGAGATGAGCGCGCAACCCCAGAGTCGGTCACGACTGGACCTAATGGTCAGGGGTCCCTTTACCTTTACCTTTTATCCCCTCCAGGATACTGGGACATTAAAAGCTAAACTCCCCTGCCCCCAAATGCTTAGTTATTTTTCTTTTCTTTTTTAGCTTCTTAACTTGATTCACTGTCATATTTTCCTGACTGTGTGACCCCCTTGAATACTCCCAATGCCAGGTAAACAACTCCCAGGGGTCAATTAAGATGTCTTGAGATGATTAAAGCTTGTCACTGATGAAACCCAGTAGTAATTAGCAAATTAAAATTAAAAAAAAACTCCTTTTGATTAGTACTCAGCATAATTCCCTCCAATTATTCAAAGTTCACAACTGCAGGGGGTGAGAGATCTACGGGAATACTTTATTTATATCCTTATATTTGTCTTTCCTCCAATCAACTTTGTGAATCTAGTTAATCATCAATGCTGGAACTTGTTATCTTAGAGAGTCCCATCGGCAAACTGTCACTCTGCCTGATTATCGCCAGTGGCAGCTCAGCAAAAAGGTTTTTATGGGATGAGGAACAGGAAGCAGGGAGAGAGACCGAGAGACTGAGAGGGAGGGAGGAACATATTTCATACGAAATGAATCAAAAGTCACTCCAAAGTGCTTGGAAGAGGAAAATAATCTGGTGTCAGGAAGACTTGAGCCCAGAGTGGGTCTTCTTGACCTGGCAACCTGAGATGCCAAGGATGAACTCAGCTATGTTGTAAATTTTAAGGATATATATATATATATATATTATATATATAATTGTTCGTAAACATGTACATGAATGTACAGGCACATGTCTGAAGCAGCACAGGAAGACAGGTCTGACTGACACCATTTTGACTCTCTCTGACCAGAATCACACACACATTTCCACATGACTATCAACTTGGGAGCCATAATCCTGTAAGCCGGAGGCTCTGCCAACTGGACATTTCCCCATCAATGGTGCCAGACTGCTAGCCATCTCATTCACAATGGAAGACTCCAGGTGCCCGAGCTTCTTCCTCTGCCGCTGTATGCAATGCCAACATTTGGTGTACCCCCCCATCTCTCGTGCCCCCTTTCTGAATCATAGTTGTGGCATCACCTGCATCAGCGCCCTTCCCCCCCTCCGCCTCCATGCTCAGTGCGACTGAACCAGTCGCTCTCCCCTAAATTCCCCTCTGCCCACCAGGTGTCTGTAGGAAACCGAGAAGCAGAAGCTGAGCACAAGCGCTACTCTCCCCTTCTTGTGGTTTCCAGCCACTGGTATTCAGAAGCATTCTTGCTTACCGATTCGCTGCTTAATTGCAGGCTCCACATCCGGGTGGAGGATCGACTCCCCACCCAAAAGCAATTTCGTATCTGGTTCCCCTGGGATCCATTCCGCTGCCGGCGGATCTCTCCAGGCCTCCTCATTGTCAAGTTATTACCCAAGTAGAGAATGAATAAACAACTTAACTGAGACCGTTCTCCCTCTCCCTGCCCCCCAACCCCCAAGTAACATGACTCAGAAGATTGTATTACTCATCACGAACCTGGTGCCTCCGCTCCCCTTTGAACGCTTTTGGAATTGTTTGCAGCTAATAAGTCCTTTGGAAAACTCAGCAATGGCCAGAGGATTGGAGAAGATCAGTCTACATTCCAATTCCAAAGAAGGGGAGTGCCAAAGAATGCTCCAACTACCGCACAATTGCGCTCATTTCACACGCTAGCAAGGTTATGCTTAAAATTCTACAAGGCAGGCTTAGGCAGTATGTGGACCGAGAACTCCCAGAAGTGCAAGCTGGATTTCGAAGGGGCAGAGGAACCAGAGACCAAATAGCAAACATGCGCTGGATTATGGAGAAAGCTAGAGAGTTCCAGAAAAACGTCTACTTCTGCTTCATTGACTATGCAAAAGCCTTTGACTGTGTCAACCACAGCAAACTATGGCAAGTTCTTAAAGAAATGGGAGTGCCTGATCACCTCATCTGTCTCCTGAGAAATCTCTATGTGGGACAAGAAGCTACAGTTAGAACTGGATATGGAACAACTGATTGGTTCAAAATTGGGAAAGGAGTACGACAAGGTTGTATATTGTCTCCCTGCTTATTTAACTTATATGCAGAATTCATCATGCGAAAGGCTGGACTAGATGAATCCCAAGCCGGAATTAAGATTGCCGGAAGAAATATCAACAACCTCAGATATGCAGATGACACAACCTTGATGGCAGAAAGTGAGGAGGAATTAAAGAACCTTTTAATGAGGGTGAAAGAGGAGAGCGCAAAATATGGTCTGAAGCTCAACATCAAAAAAACCAAGATCATGGCCACTGGTCCCATCACCTCCTGGCAAATAGAAGGGGAAGAAATGGAGGCAGTGAGAGATTTTACTTTCTTGGGCTCCTTGATCACTGCAGATGGTGACAGCAGTCACGAAATTAAAAGACGCCTGCTTCTTGGGAGAAAAGCAATGACAAACCTAGACAGCATCTTAAAAAGCAGAGACATCACCTTGCCGACAAAGGTCCGTATAGTTAAAGCTATGGTTTTCCCAGTAGTGATGTATGGAAGTGAGAGCTGGACCATCAAGAAGGCTGATCGCCGAAGAATTGATGCTTTTGAATTATGGTGCTGGAGGAGACTCTTGAGAGTCCCATGGACTGCAAGAAGATCAAACCTATCCATTCTTAAGGAAATCAGCCCTGAGTGCTCACTGGAAGGACAGATCGTGAAGCTGAGGCTCCAATACTTTGGCCACCTCATGAGAAGAGAAGAATCCTTGGAAAAGACCTTGATGTTGGGAAAGATGGAGGGCACTAGGAGAAGAGGACGACAGAGGACGAGATGGTTGGACAGTGTTCTCGAAGCTACGAACATGAGTTTGACCAAACTGCGGGAGGCAGTGCAAGACAGGAGTGCCTGGCGTGCTATGGTCCATGGGGTCACGAAGAGTCGGACACGACTAAACGACTAAACAACAACAACAATAAGTCCTTCCCCCAGGAAGTTAATGTTCTGTGCAGGGAAATCCCTTTGATGTTCTTTGTAACGGTACAAGTGTTCAGCCAACATTCCCATTGAAAGTCCACATGATTGTGATGGGTGGGTCAGAAGACTATAAGATGTGGCTGCTGGATCAGGCCAATATCCCATCAAGCCCAGCATCCTGTTCTCCCAGTGGCCAACCAGATGCCTGTGGGAAACTTGCAAGCAGGGATCCAAGCACAAGAATAATCTCCCCTCCTGTGGTTTCCCGCAACCCGTATTCAGAAACTTTGTTGCCTCCAACAGATCCTAGCCATCATGGCCGCTAGCCACAATAGCCCTCTCCTCCATGAATCTCCTTTTAAAGGCATCCAGGTTGGTGACCATCACTGTCCCCTGGAGGTGTGAGTTCCATAGTTTAACTATGTGCTGTGTGAAGAAGGACTTTTCTTTTGACCACAGAGGCTAGCTCAGCCAATAGAGCATAGGACTTTTTACTCTCAGGGTCTTGGGTTCGAGTCCCACATTGAGCAAATGTTTCCTGCATTGCAGGGGGTTGGACTAGATGACCCTTGGGGGTCTCTTCCAGCTCTAGGATTCTTTTATCTGTCCTGAACCTTCTAGCTTTCAGCTTCACTGGATGGCCTTGAATTCCAGTGTCATGAAAGAGGTAGGAAAACTACTCTCTATCCACTTTCTCAACACTATGCCTAATTTTGCACACTTGTATCACATCTCCTGCCTTCTCTCTAAGCCCCAAAGTCCCAAATCCTGCAACCTTTCCTCACAGGAGCCGCTCTCCATCCCCTCGGTCATTTTGCTTTGCCCGTTTCTGGTTCCTTTTCCAACTCTGCAATATCCTTCTTGAGGTGAGGTGACCACATTTGTACACAGTATTCACTACAGATTTGTATGAAAGCATTATGATGTCAGCAGTTTTATTTTCAATTGCTTTCCTAATGATCCGTAGCATGGAATTTGCCTTTTCCGCAGCTGCGCCACACTGGGTCAACATCGCCGCTGAACTATCCACTAGCTTTCTGAGCCTGCCACTACAGCCCTGAGGCCCGAGGTAATGGCTGGCTCCTCCTTGATAACAAATCTTTCAAATGACATTTTAAAAATAGTAATAAGGAAGAACGGTGGCAGGAAAGAAGCAAAGAGCTTTCTTGTCCGGAGAAATGTCACATGTTGGTTTAGAGCAGGCTTCCCCAAACTATGGCCCGCGGGCCGGATGTGGCCCCACAAGGCTCATCTATGCGGCCCCCGGCGACCCCTGCTGCCTGCTGCTGCCACCCGCTCTTACTGGTGTGGCGCGGCATGGCTGCCCACTTCCTGGTGGCTGGAGCATCGGAAACAGCTTGTGCAACCCGGAAGTGCACCAGAAATAGCGTGTGAGCACACGTATGGGAGCGCGCTGCCCTGCCCTGCCCTCCAGCCCGCCGCATGATCGGCGCAGTGGGCACCAGCCCGAAGCCGGGTAAGTTTGGGGACTCCTGGTTTAGAGTCGAAGAAGTTGAATTAACAGAGGGGGAGATTCCCACCCTTTCCACTTGCATCTTTCGACCCCTCCCCCCAATTCAGAGTGACAGGGGCTTCTCCTGTGCAAGGTGGCTGCAGAGGGCTGGCGGGGGGCTCACCCCCCCAAAAGGCTTGGAGCACAAGGTAATGTAAGGAAATTCATAAATTAAGCAAGTATTCTGTCTCCTCACCCCATTGTTCAGGGGACTCCCTAGCCCTACAGAGAAGCTTTCAGAAGACGGTACATTAGGGGTGGGGAAGCCATGGCCCTCCAACTGCAGTGAGACTCCAGCAACCTGCAGCCCCAGAAGCCAGCAGAGGTAATGGTCAGGGACGGTGGAAGTTGTAGTCCAGCAACTTCTCATACCATCCATTTTTCCCCAATTCAAAACTGGGACGCGCCTCTTCCGGGATACACTCCCAGGTGAGTCACATGATCTGCGCCTAACTCTCACCCCCCCAAAAGTGCTTTTTCCAGGGCAAAAGTGCATGACAGAGGGACATCCAAAATGGCGGCTGATGAGTTAGTTGCCTTTGAGATATAACAGAGCAGACAGTCTAGCCAGACAAAAACAAATGCCACTAAACACCTTTAGGAGAATCTAGTCCTATCACTCAGTGTTTGTGCAAACGCGGAGTCCGCCCCCGAATCAAACATTAGCAAATTAACACATACGGAATAATGAATTAATGGGTTAATAATTCATCAAATCAAACAGCAAGGCAAGAGCTGTTGAATAATGCCACCCTAAATCACGATAATCTGCATAATGGGAACCTGAGGAAGACAATGAATATTCACGTAAAATGGGTATTTTGTTGAAATCCTTCGGGGTGGGGAGGGGCAGCAGGATGGAGGTGGCCACGATCCAGCAAATTGCACTCAAGCCACCGTTTGCTGCTGCCAAAGTCTACAGGTTCGCCATAACCGAAACCGCAATCTGATCCTGTGGTTGGAAAATGGTGCCTTTGCTGGGAGCAGATTCTAACCAGGCCTTGGAAGTAGGTTTTAGAAACAAAGTCTTCCCAAGCCCCCACCATTTCTTCTCTTTCCCTTCCATTGCAAAGTACTGATATTAGACTTTCTGCCCCACTCGATTCTTGTCCTGTTATAGGTCCCCCGAAGGCCCACAGCCTGGGCTTGATGGGCCCTTTGTCTAATCCAGCAGGGCTCCCACTTACATTCTTCTACTACAGACCACTTAATTGTTGGCACAACTTCCCATCTTTCCTATATATCTCTCTGAAACAAAACCCAGACTCTGCATTTTGGGCTCCTTCTTGGTTTTGCTGGCCGTGTCCACTCCCAAGTCAAATGTGTTACTATCGTATCTTTTTCTTGGGGTTGCCAAAGGTCCAATGACTCTCCATTCTCCATCCATTTTATAGCCTTCTTTCTTGTTTCATTATCCATCTCCCTCTCTCTCTCTCTCTCCTTGGACCTCTTCCCAGTCCATTCACTCAATCTTCCTTCTATTTAATTCGGTGCTATTTATAGAGCTGGCTGATACTTGTGCACGCAGACCATTTTTCAAGCTGAATAGTGCAATTTTCTTAGAAATAATGTTTTTTGGGGGGTGGTTGCCATGTTCTAATGCAAAATGTGAATTAAAAATCCTTCCGGGAGTGACTTCTTCTCTTTTCTATATTAGTCATTTCTTAAAACTCCTGTGACATCAGAGGAATAACATTTTACAGCCAGAAAGTATTATTTTCATTCCATCTTCTTCAAAAATATTCTATCATCTATCTATCTATCATCTATCTATCTATCTATCTATCTATCTATCTATCTATCTATCTATCTATCTATCTATCTATCTATCTAATCTACCTCTTATCATCATGCTATGCTATGCTATGCTATGCTTTCCAGCTATCTACGAACAGAGTCCTGTTCAGACCAAGGTCCATGTAGTCCAACATTTCCACCCTCTCAACTCACAGTGGTCAGCCTGTCCCAATGGAAAATTCACAAAAAAAGGAGCACAGTGACGGCCTCCCACACACAATCCCCAGCAACTGGTCTAATTTATAGCCATTTGGACCAGAAGCTGTTGGCTAGCAGCTACTGGGCAATTTTACAGGGTCTTTTCAAATATGCATGCCCACCTGAAATCCAAAAGAACACTCAGCTCAATCGTTTGTTTCCCTATCCAGCCTGGTCAGTACTTGATTCTGCTGTGACTGAATTTTTCACATGCAAAAAAAACCCGGAGGCTGCAATGCAGCACCGACTCCACGGTGATCTGTTCAACGGATCCGTTCAACGGAGAGCCAGTGTGGTGTAGTGGTTAAGAGCGGTAGACTCGTAATCTGGTGAACCGGGTTCGCGTCTCCGCTCCTCCACATGCAGCTGCTGGGTGACCTTGGGCTAGTCACACTTCTATGAGTATTCTCTCAGCCTCACTCATCTCACAGAGTGTTTGCTGTGGGGGAGGAAGGGAAAGGAGAATGTTTGCCGCTTTGAGACTCCTTAGGGTAGTGATAAAGTGGGATATCAAACTCCTCCTCCTCCTCCTCCTCCTCCTCCTCCTCCTCCTCCTCCTCCTCCTCCTCCTCCTCCTCCTCCTCTTCTAACAAAGATGAAAAATGTGTGCTTTAAAAAACTGAAATTATGCACATGGGAGATCAAACTTTTGGGAGCATAATCTCCATTATTATGCTGCATTGCCATGACCCATATCATAGAGCTGTAAGAATTGGAAAGGACCCAAGGGCCATACAATGGCTGATGCTTCGCTATCGCTGTTCTGCTATGATTCTTGAAGTTGCTGTTTTAATAGTGTGCTGACCATTGCTTGCATTTCAAACTCTGTTGGTTTTTTTTAAAATCTCTTTGTAAGTCACCTATTTAGGCAACCAAAAATCAATTCAATAGCAATAACAATAATTTTGCTTTTGCTAGTCATAGGGAGAGGCAACACCCCCGGCCACTGGAAATCTGATTTATGATACAATCCTATATGTGTCTCCTTAAAAGTACAGTAGTACCTTGGTTCCAGGAGTCCGTTCCAAAACCAAAGCGTTCCAAAACCAAGGCACACTTTCCCATAGAAAGTAATGCAAATTGGATTAATCCATTCCAGACTTTTAAAAACAACTCCTAAAACAGCAATTTAATATGAATTTCACTATCTAGTGAGACCATTGATCCATACATAAAATGAAAGCAATAATCAATGTATTGTACTATAAAATAAATATGACAGTATTGTAGATGATAAGAATTAAAATTACATTTTTTTCTTCCCTGCACTGATGATAGTCATTGTTTGGATGGGAGACTTTTATCCGTTTCCACAGTCACACAATCAAACAATCAGTAGCTGAACTGGGTTCCACACAGTCACAAAAACAAATGCACCGAAAAAGCCTCAAAAACAAAAATGCAAAATAAATAGCAAAAACAAAAGCCCAAACTTAATCCATTCCAGAAGTCCATTTGACTTCTACAATGTTCGAAAACTAAGGCACAGCTTCTGATTGCTGAAGGCGCCCCGGAAGCAATAGCTGACAGCCACATTGGATGTTTGGCTTCCGAAAAACGTTCAAGAACCAGAACACTTACTTCCGGGTTTTCAGCGTTTGAGAACCAAGGTACCACTGTAAGCCCCTTTGAGCTCACTCCTATGTGAGTGAGTGCAGAATTGCAGCCTCATTCAGCCTCTCTTCTGGCTCCTTCATAGCTGCCAAGTTTTCCCTTTTCTCGCGAGGAAGCCTATTCAGCATAAGGGAAAATCCCTTAAAAAAAGGGATAACTTGGCAGCTATGGGCTCCTTGCAAGTCCACCTTCAACCGCACAAGATCTGGAAACTTATTTACCAGTGTGGTGTAGTGGTTAAGGGCAGTGGACTCATAATCTGGTGAACCGGGTTCGATTCCCTGCTCCTCCACAGGCAGCTGCTGGGTGACCTTGGGTGAGTCACACTTCTCTGAAGTCTCTCAGCCTCACTCACCTCACAGAGTGTTTGTTGTGGGGGAAGAAGGGAAAGGAGATTGTTAGCCACCTTGAGACTCCTTCGGGTAGTGATAAAGTGGGATATCAAATCCAAACTCTTCTTCTTCTTCTTCTTCTTCTTCTTCTTCTTCTTCTTCTTCTTCTTCTTCTTCTTCTTCTTCTTCTTCTTCTTCTTCTTCTTCTTCTTCTTCTTCTTCTTCTTCTTCTTCTTCTTTTGCAAATGAAGCTGAGATTCCGAAGTAGCCCCGTTTCGCTCCCAATTTGACACACTGCATTTCTCCTCTCTGCTCCCTTGAGACCACAAAAACAGAGATAATGGGCTAATGCTGCCAATTTCTTCAAAAGTCCAATACAAAACAAGCAGCACGCAAGGGCACCAGATTCAATCAAGTTTCAATCAAGTATTATTAATCCAAAGAGAAAACAATAAGCGAACCATATACAAGTGCTGACACAGAAGCCAAAATCAAACGTTAAACAGATAGCATGTACAAATAAAAGGCAAACCAGTCTTTATAGTCTTTGAGGCTATATAGCGGTCAGCAAAGTGGCAGCAGATGGAACGATGTATCAATGGTAGACAGGCTGCCGGCATTTTTTGCCTGTTTCGCCCATATGACGGGCTTCTTCAGTAGTTTCTCCTTGTGCTTTTATGTTTAGTGCATTCACTGGTGGTATAAACCAGGTCTGCTTTCAGAAATATCTAGCGAAAGGCTAAATTTCTGTGTCATACCTACTATGTTGAAGCAGGCACTTTGCGGTGGAGCTAGGAAACACAGGCACTGCCCTTAGGCCAAAACATACTGGAAGCATGTTAGCCCAAAGAAATATACAGATTTCTCCAGTGACTTTCCTTCGCATGGCTGGCTTGCCCTGGAAACGAGAGCCATGTTGGTCCCCCTTGGGAGGTAACCCTCAAACTAGATAAAGAAGAAAATCTGCCATCTAATGATGGAGTTTTAAGGGCAGGGTGGAATGCCTCCCAAACCAGGTGATGTTGCCCAGTTTGGCTTCTTTCCATTCCATTCTGGACTGATTACCGGGAGGCTGGAGGCTCGGCTTGGGAGTCACGGGGGTGGGAGTGCCAAGTGCCACCCCCCTGCCACACGGAGCGGGCTTTCTACCTGGAGTTTGTAGCTGGAGGTGCACGGATTGGAGTCGCCGGGGGGCGGTGATACCCCACTACGTAAAACGCATGCGCAGTGGGATGCTGTGCATGCATCATTATGTGGTGGGGTATCGCTGCCCCTGTGCCTCCAAAGCTGCGCGCCTCCAGCTACAAAACTCCAGCTAGAAAGCCCACTCAGTGCGAGCGGGCTTTTTACCTGGAGTTTGTAGCTGAAGGCGTGCAGCTTTGGAGGCACGGGGGCGCGATACCCCGCCACATAACGATGCATGCATCATTACATAACACGTATGCATCATTACGTAGCGACGCTGCGCCCCTTCGGGTGCATGGCAATGTGCTTCGCCGGGTGTCGCGGCGCCTCGCTACGCCCCTGCATGGAGGTACCACCTTGGTTGCCCCTGAAGTGTAGGTGGGTTCCCACGAGGCAAGACGCAGTGATAACAGCAAGAACCTTTATTGAACTACATAACTGGGAAACAGGGGCAAAGCAACTGCTTATATACATTCCTGAAAGAGCCTGGGCCACTCCCACTCCCAACGGGATTGGCTGTCTAAACTTTCCAAGCTGCGAATTACGACTCAGAGTTCAAGGGCCAATGGCAGAGGCCCAAATCCTGAAATGTTCTGTGATTGGACAACATGTATCAAATCAGAACACAGGAGCTCAGATCCCTAGTCCAGGCTCAAGCTCAGGCAAACACAGACCATGGAATACATAACACCTCCATCGCCATCACCCACAGCAAAAAACTTCTTGAGAAGTTCTAATATCATAGGAGGACAACATCTTTCTTTCCTTCCTCGCTTCACCCCCTCATAAGAACATAAGAAGACCCTGCTGGATCAGGCCAGAGGCCCATCTAGTTTGTTCTCACAACTGCAAGCAGGATCTAAGCACACAGGAACTCTTCCTTCCTGTGGCTTCCGGCTTCTGAAGTAATTTGCAAGTTTGCAAGCCTCTCCTGTGCCATTCCTGACGTACCTCCAGGGTACAAAGGAACTCACTTGTCCCACAGATCTGGAAACATTTATTTATTTTTGCTGATCTCATGTTTCACAACTTGTAGGCTTACCCAGAGGCAGGAACCTGGTCACAGTTCAGTGCTGGGTTTCTGTGGCTCAGCTGCTCTCACATCTGTGCTGCTTTTTGTGTGCACAGCTCCAGTGGGGTCACACGGTCAAATGTGGACCGATACGAAAGGAGAAGTCCAGAGGCGGAAAGGGGCTGTGTGTTTGCTTGGCCGAATCCTTTGATCTGGGGTCAAATCTTCTTAATTGTGAATGTGAACTTGTGAATGTGACCACCATCAAGTATTGTTGTGTATTTTAAAAATCCAAGAATGTCCCTGCTTAAAAAGCAGTCTGCCATAGGATCATCTGATGGCAATGCCAAGATGTCAGTTTTTATTAATTAATTAATTAATTAATTATTATTATTATTGTTAATACCCCGCCCATCTGGCTGGGTTTCCCCAGCCACTCTGGGCGGCTTCCAAAAGAAAAATAAAACACAATAATCTATTAAACATTAAAAGCCTCCCTGAACAGGGCTGCCTTCAGATGTCTTCTAAAAGTCTGGTAGTTGTTTTCCTCTTTGACATCTGTTGGGAGGGCGTTCCACAGGGCAGGCGCCACCACCGAGAAGGCCCTCTGCCTAGTTCCCTGCAACTTGGCTTCTCACAACGAGGGAACTGCCAGGAGGCCCTCGGTGCTGGACCTCAGTGTCCGGGCAGAACAATGGGGGAGGAGACGCTCCTTCAGGTATACTGGACCGAGGCAGAATGATGGAGGTGGAGACGCTCCTTCAGGTATACTGGACCGAGGCAGAATGATGGAGGTGGAGACGCTCCTTCAGGTATACTATATTTCTATGCTGCTGTTCATTCAAACGAATCTCAAAGTGGCTTGTTGTTGTTTAGTCATTTAGTCGTGTCCGACTCTTCGTGACCCTAGGGTGGGTCCTGAAATACACACCTCAGGGGTCAAAGGTCAAGCTAAAGAGGCACGTTTTTGTCATTTGCCATATGCTGAGGAATGAAGGTGCCAGGCCCATCTCCGTGGGGAGGGCGCTCCACAGCTTTCAGGGGCTGCCACAGAGCATCTAGCCCCCCAAAGCAGTACCTGAAGCCAGATGTTACAGGTAGGTAGCCGTGTTGGTCTGACGCAGTTAAAACAAAAATCCTTCCAGTAGCACCTTAGAGACCAACTAGGTTTGTCATAGGTATGAGCTTTCGTGTATCTGAAGAAGTGTGCATGCACACGAAAGCTCATACCTGCCGTATGACAAACCTAGTTGGTCTCTAAGGTGCTACTGGAAGGATTTTTTATTATTATTTTGAAGCCAGATGTGACAGACTTGGGTCTGGGGCTACGGCTGCCTCTTTCCTAAATGTGAACCAGATTTTGCTGCAAGTGGCAAAGGCTGTTAGCAGCCAAAATGTGGGCAGATGTAAAATCCCATCTGTCATGGGCTGGGAATCGGCTTCACCTGCTGAGCAGCAGCCTGAAGGAGCAGAAGGCAGGGTGACTCCCCTTCTTGCTCTTGATGTGAACTAGCTGGCCCCAGCTTTCTTAAGCAGGTTTTCCAGCCTCAGTCAGTTGCTGGAAACAACATTTGTTGTTCCTGGCCAGACATTGCTGCTCCTTGCTCCTTGTGACCTTGGCCTCTGTGCTTTCTTGACCCCCAGACTGTCTGACTATGTGAACTGAGATACTCCTGACCTTAAGACTGGACTGAACCATGCATGTGGATTCTGCCTCCAGGCAACTACCCTCCTGAGACTTGGTTGGTCGGTTGGCCTCTCCCGCCACTGAGTTCTACCACGGCTGGCAGCACAGAACTATGACACTTTCACACTTACCAGCAGAGAGCAACCTGGTCAGCTGATCCGTAGCAGAAGAAGCTTCTCAGGCATGCCCAGGGGCGAGGTGAACTGTATTGGAAAATAATATATATAAGAATAATATAGGAGAAAACTGGGTATTGAAACTTGCTTAATCTAAATCATATATCCCAGTTTACAGTGGCCCTTTAAAGTACACTTCACGCAGAGTATACGCAGTCAGAAGTTGACCTGGCTAAGAAAACACCACCAAGAGCGTAGGGTATTATCTCCCTTATATGAAACCCCTTACTAGCTGCACACTTGTAAAAGTATGCAGATGAAAATACAAACGGTTGGGATTCTTTAACTGAAAAACAAACTGACTCTAAATAGACTTTAAACTAAAGATAAATGCTTTCTCCCACATTCCAAACCTCCCTCAAACTCCCACAAAACTCCCATTAAACTACCCAAGAATTAACAGCATTCTAGCATTATAACTAAGCAACTCTCATACTAAGATTCAACTGGGAATCTCTTAAACTGAGAACAACTGAGAGAGTGATCTACTTAGAGATGAATCAATACTGAAAGATCTAACTAAGAGATACAGAAGGCTTTCTGGCAGAGCCTTATATACAAGAAGCAGAGCCCACGCCTGTGAGCAATTAACAGAAACGCCGGCACCTGTTTCTCTTAAACAGACAGTATTTACATTAGACCGGCTCTAAAGTAACTTGACTATTCAAAAAATCCAACAAACTGCCCATAGGGGCGTGGTGCGGTGCCCATAGGGGTGTGGCGCTCGGCCCCCATAGGGATGGAATGGGGCTCTTGGCTTTCCGTGCTGTCT
This sequence comes from Zootoca vivipara, assembly GCF_965207765.1. Classification (NCBI taxonomy): domain Eukaryota; kingdom Metazoa; phylum Chordata; class Lepidosauria; order Squamata; family Lacertidae; genus Zootoca; species Zootoca vivipara. The sequence goes on from NC_142596.1 coordinate 49,671,274, forward strand.
GTATGGGCGCCACGGCATGCCCTGTGCTGTCCCTAGGGATGAGATGGGGCGCACGGCACCCATAGGGACGGGGCGCACGGTGGGGCCTCAGCTGCCCTACAGCTGAGGGGGAGGCAGCGGGCAGACAGCACAGAGCCTGCGGGCACCGGGATGTGTGGCTCATGTGCGCTACAGGCCCCGCGGTGACAAGTGCCACCTACCATTTTGTCACCCCACCCCATCAGGGTGACACCCGGGACGAACCACACCCCCGCACCCCCCTTCGTATGCCCCTGCAGCCGATAGCAGTTAGCTCCTATCTCTGTTTCCCAATCCTTTCCTGCCCTCTGTGGCACAGTGCTGATTGTATGCTCCTCGGAGCAGGGACCTCTCCTTTTGTGTTTGGTCCAGCACCGTGTACAATGAGGGCACAATCCTGCAAACCACATCTTTCTGCCCTTTGTCATTGTAGCAAAATATTGCTTTGTTATTATTTGACCTTCTTTGGTCAGTCAATCTAGTCCAGGGGTCAGCAAATTTTTTCAGCAGGGGGCCGGTCCACTGTCCCTCAGACCATGTGGTGGGCCGGACTATATTTTGGAAAAAAATAATGAACGAATTCCTATGCCCCACAAATAACCCAGAGATGCATTTTAAATATAATCACATATTCCAATCATGTAAAAACATGCTGATTCCCGGACCGTCCGCGGGCCGGATTTAGAAGATGATTGGGCCGCATCCAGCCCCCAGGCCTTAGTTTGGGGACCCCTGATCTAGTCCATGGTTGGAGGCATAGCTGTCAAGTTTTCCCTTTTCTCACGAGGAATCCCATTCAAAATAAGGGAATTTCCCTTAAAAAAGGGAGAACTCGACAGCTATGGTGTGTGTGTGGGGGTGAGATTTGGGGGGCATGTGTTTGTGTATTATTCGCTGTTTGCAGCCTGGCCAGTCCCTGGCATCTCCTTCCAGCCTGCTGTTGCCAAACATCAATGAAGCTGCAGCTCATTTTGCTTCTCTGCGTTTTCTCCAAATAATACTTTTTTTTGACACAGATGCCAGCCGTGGATTTTTTGTGCGAAATAATCCTCTCTTCCTATTTACTCCGCTTGCCGCTGAGCCTGCAAATTCAAACTAAATCTGTCCCTTTGTTTTTGCTAGCTCTTTAAGTCTTAATTTATTTCCTTTTCTTTTTTTCCTGCTCCCGCTGCAAAAATATACGTCCCTGCCGTCTGTTCTGCTTCCCCCTTTCCACACATGTCACTCTTAAGCAGTTCAGCAAAATCAAGTCCCTGATTTCTTCTCTGTGTTGCTTCATCCTTAAATCCACTTGTGGTTTCTCCACTAGGGATAGACCGACCAAAGAAGAGTTGGCCAATCTTCTGGTCATGCAACCAGCGTGATGACGGACAAGTGCAAATATACGGTAGTATAGAGAGATTAGATTTCTTGCCTACCCTTTACCATAAGGTCCCAACTCTCCTTACAATAATGTAATATAATGTACTGTATTATATTGTTGTTTAGTCGTGTCTGACTCTTCGTGACCCCATGGACCATAGCACGCCAGGCACTCCTGTCTTCCACTGCCTCCCGCAGTTTGGTCAAACTCATGTTCGTAGCTTCGAGAACACTGTCCAACCATCTCGTCCTCTGTCGTCCCCTTCTCCTAGTGCCCTCAATCTTTCCCAACATCAAGGTCTTTTCCAGGGAGTCTTCTCTTCTCATGAGGTGGCCAAAGTATTGGAGCCTCAGCTTCAGGATCTGTCCTTCCAGTGAGCACTCAGGGCTGATTTCCTGAAGAATGGATAGGTTTGATCTTCTTGCAGTCCATGGGACTCTCAAGAGTATTATATTAAGAAAGGTAAAAGCATGGCAGTTAGAAAACACACAAAACCATTCCAAATAGACCAGAACAGCATAAATTCAACAAATGAGACGTGTCCCTCAAAGCAAAATACCTTAACTTTCAAAGAGGGACATTGCATGTGGCACTCGGTTCTCCACATCCCTGCATTGCTTTGCAATTTTTTAAAATTTAAAAAAATCCTCACAAAAATTTGCCAACGTTTTGGAGCCCATTTCTCCTAACACAGCATGTTTGTATGCAATTTTGCCTGCCAAACACATGGTTTTTTTGTAAGCCACCCACCTGTCAATCACCTGACATCAGTGACATATTTTGGCTCAGGGAGTTCGAAATCAAACCATCTCTCTCTCTCTCTCTCTTTTAATCTGTCTATTTCTTCTCTCTCTCTCTCTCTCTCTCTCTCTCTCTCTCTCTCTCTCTCTCTCTCTCTCTCTCTCTCTCTCTCTCTTTTTCTCGTTCTATATGTCCTACTTTTCCTTTTCTCTCTTTCCCCTCCACGTTCTTATTGTATTCAGATCAATGTTTTAGTTTTGGACAGAAAAAAAGATATGATATTAAGCTTTGCATTTCTCTTAATAAAACCTAATAAAATTTATTTTTTAAAAAAGAAATGAAACCACGTGTCATAGGCAAAGAAGGGTGTGCTGCGCTACCCACCCTCTAAGTCACCGACAACCCCTTGAACTGCCTGCCCCTCTGATCCTAAACCTCCGCTACCTTGTGGCTATACTCATTCGTCAGAGAAAGGCTTCGAAAGTAAACCTTGAGGGAAAATCCACACCTGGTGCCTTGGGGGGCATATTCGGGAGAAGGAAAGGGTAAGGTGTAAACCCTGCACAAATCTGGAATAGAGTCCCTAAGACATGGGATGGCGCCTTGTATGCCTCCTTCCAGCAACTCCTGCAGCCGAGCAGGTGCCAAACGTCTTGCTCGGCTTTCCTTTGGACCACATCAGCCCAGGACTTCCACACACATTGCCCAGGCTTGCACCCGGAGAGGTAATTACACAGTTTGAGATCATCCTTGGAGGTGAGCTCCATTGTCTTTTGAGACAAACTGATGCCAACAGGAAGGAGGTGGCAGGGAGGCACTGGAGGTTGTAAATGACTATCGGACTTTGAAAAGCTGGCATCGCTGGATTAAGTTCACCAATGTAATGAACTGTTTGATGCAGAGGAATGGCAGGATGAACCAGCTAGGGTTCCTTCCAAGGGAAGGAAGCTCGGAGCCTGAGGAGTGGTGGTGGGACAATGATGAGTGGTCAGAGGGAGAAGACTGGGAAGAGGAGGTGTCGGAAGCTGAAGAGGTAGTGCCTCATTGAGCTGGGAGAGTCTGTGGCAGAATCGGAGGCAGAAGCTGAAGCTGGCTAGAAAGAGACCAAGAGGCAGAGATGAGTCAGGCTGGTTCAGAGTCATGGGTGTCTCCCCTCCTGCTCCAACAAGATCCCCTCCCCACTGTCTCCCAGAACCAGAAGCGGGCTGAAATGGGCAGTGCAGTGACAGCCCTCATGCAGGCACAGTCTCTGATTGCTTGGAAGAAGCCTTGGAGAGGAGGGGACTTAGACGGCTGTGAGGAAGGGGGGACTTTTAGTCTCAGCAACGGGGCCAGACCTACCAGGGATGACCTGCTGTGCTTATTAGACCTGACACTCAGCCAAGTTGCGTTTTTACTGATAAAGAGTTAACTCCAACTTTGAACGGTGTGATTTATGGCTGGCTTGCTCTTTCGCAATCAGTTTTGTTGAATTAACTAAACTAAATAGTTTTAACTGGATTTTGAATAAACATGCAATTAATTGTTAGCGTATTGAATTTCATCGCATTGTTTTCTTCCTTAGTGGATCGGGCAAGCCACTATTCTGAATAATGCTATTTATAGGGTAGTATAACAGGCACTGGCAATGGGTTTATGGGACCACCGTGGTGCTGGCCCATAAAGGTTTGGGAACCGTTGGTCTTCTATGCAGAGCAAAAAATACATGAGTGGCCAGCCACGAAGCATAGGCGCCTTCCTTGAGAATGCATCCGTTTCCCAGGCTCGCGGATTCTCTTCTGACAGTGATGGAGCATTCTGCGCACCCTTTCTTAAATTATCATATTTCACTTTGTCTTCCTGCTCCTCTGTTTTCATTTTGATTCTGGCATAATATGAGCCCGTTTATGGCATGCAAACATTATCTCATTACAGCAAACTACAGTACCAGGCTCTAAGTCTGGGTGTTATTGACTTAAGAGATATTTATGTTTTTTCTTATTTGATATCTTTTGTTCTTTTTAAAAACACGCATTGCTGTTCCTCTGCCCTTCCCTACTCATAACGGCCTCGCTCAGGCGCCCTGTTATTACATTTCTATCTCTCTCATAATTGGGAAGAATTTCTAGAATATCTTCCTCCCTTTATTATTATTTTTTAATAAAAGCCACCATTTGCGATTATTTTTCTTTGCCACTTAATGTCAAAAGTCCTTGTTTTGTGAAGAAATCTAGTTTGGAGCCTTTTTCTTCTGGAGTTGGGTGGGGATTGAATTTAAGAAGCAGTTGAATGTCTGTGTGGGCTGTTACCATATTTGCATGAAGTATTCCTTTTGTGGCATGTTCGTTGGCAGGTTGAAGTATTGAGGTTTCAGCCAGGAACAAGTTTTTATCATAGGATTGTAGAGTTGGAAGGGGTTGTGAGTGTCATCTACTCCAACCCCCTATGATGCAGGACTCTTTTGTCCAACGTGTGGCTTGAACCCACAACCCTGAGATTGAGTCTCATGCTCTACCAACTGAGCTATCCCAACAGCAGTTCTGCCTTAGTGGCCAGTAATGCCCTCTCCTGGAAACGAGAAAGGTTTGAACAATATTTTGAGGCAATTCCTTGGCTGGACTACAGTAATGTACTCTGTATGTGGCTGCCCTTGAAGGCTGTTCGGAAACAGGAAATGGGTTCAGAATGTGGCAGCCAGATTAATCTGTGAGGAAGCAAATATAACGCTTGTTTTGTATGAAACCTGCTGGATTGGCACAGAGGCTTTTGTTTACCACGTTGGCCAATTGAATGCCTGTGGGAAGTCTACAAAGAAGGACTTGAAAGCAAAAGCCCTTGCCTTGCTCTTCTCCAACAACTGGCATTCAGTGACATGATTAGACCTTTGAACTTGGAGGCTTCATAAAACCACCATGACTGGTAGTTGACATAGCCTACAATGCAGAGGGCTCAGGTTACAACTCGATTAAGACGACATATTTGAGAAAAGAACCACACTGACACCTTATTCATGGCCCTCCTGTCTGAAGGAGAAAACCCTGCCGCCATCTATTGACCCAGAGGACCAGTTCATGGCAGCACCTCCATCTCCTTGACTTTGCAGAAGCCACAATCTACAAAACAGCTCCTCCACGGAGATGGAGTCTCCCATGCCTCAGGTCTGATCAGCCAACCTTAAGGCTTGAGAACATAAGAGTTTGCTGGGTCAGGCCCATGGCCCAGCCAGTCCAGCACCCTGTTCTCACTGTGGCCCACAGGATGCCTGTGGGAAACCAGCAAGCAGGGTTCGAGCCCAATAACACTCTCCCCTCCTGTGGTTGCCAGCAACTAGTATTCAGAGGTATTACTGCCTCTGACTGTGGAGCCACCATGCCTAGAAGCTTCTGACAGCCTTGTCCACCATTAGTTTGTCACATCCATTTCTAAAGCTCCCAGGATTCTTTGAAGGAAATCTTGTGCTTCAAATGTGCGCTGGGTGTGCTTTCATTATATATGGTGTGTAGACCTTCCCCTTGTCTCCTGCCTGCTGGCTCATTTTAAAATGCTGCTTGTGGACCAGCATGCACAGTGTTCAAACCCTTTCATCCATTTCTGGTGCCCACAAATCTGACTGGCCCCTTGACCCCATCTCATCCAAGGCCCTCTGCTCCTTTCCCCTCCTAGCTGGCCTCAGAATCCCCTCTGGCTTTTCAAACGCCAATTACGCTCTGCAATGGCCAATAAATCTCATGTCTAAACACTATAATGAGACTCTGCTTTTTTCATCCCAGGAAACGGAGAGATCTTTTACCCTGATTAATTGTCTTTTTCTTTTCTTTTTTCAGTCAGAAGCAGGAGAAAAACCAGCCGACACCTGAGCCTCCCCAAAGCCCATTTCGAGGAGGGCTGTAGTGATTTCTGTTGGCATAGAGACTTAGTATGCAGAAGAAGAAGAAGTTAACGTTAGTGAAATGGAGCCTTGATTGGAGCATGCCTTTAGTTAGAAGGTATTTAGCCTGAGATTTCTTATAAACTACAAAAGCTTATACTTATTTAGGGAAGTGAATCCATTTTGTAAAAAGAACCATCACAATTTTTTATGAATTTTATTTTTCAGTTTCCAAAAAATACTTATAACAAACCACCCCCATATTCTCCCCCTGAAAAGAATCTTCACATGCATGTGCAACGTGAAACATTTGTTGTTGTTGTTTAGTCGTTTAGTCGTGTCCGACTCTTCGTGACCCCATGGACCATAGCACGCCAGGCACTCCTGTCTTGCACTGCCTCCCGCAGTTTGGTCAAACTCATGTTCGTAGCTTCGAGAACACTGTCCAACCATCTCGTCCTCTGTCGTCCCCTTCTCCTAGTGCCCTCAATCTTTCCCAACATCAGGGTCTTTTCCAGGGAGTCTTCTCTTCTCATGAGGTGGCCAAAGTCTTGGAGCCTCAGCTTCACGATCTGTCCTTCACGTGGAACATTAAGCAGGCTTAAATAATAGTTTAGTGTTGTTTATATCAGTGGTACACAAAAGAGGTTCAAAGCAAGGCAAATCTTTAAAAAATGTAGTATAAACACTGACAACTGGGAAACACTGGCCTGAGAGCGGTCTAATTGGAGAACAGCCTTTACCAAAGGTGTCATGAACTCTGAAGATGCTCGAAAGAGAGAAACATGCTAAGAGGAAGGCCCGCTTGGCAAACCCTCACTGTGATCAACTCCTGCCGGAAACCTCTGTCCTCACTGTGGAAGGATGTGTGGATTCAGAACTGGCCTCCACAGTCACTTACGGACTCATTATTAAAACTGTGTTTATGAAAGACAATCTTACTTGGCTACAAGGGATAGAAGAAGAAGAAAGAAGAAAGAAGAAAGAAGAAAGAAGAAAGAAGAAGAAGAAGAAGAAGAAGAAGAAGAAGAAGAAGAAGAAGAAGAAGAAGAAGAAGAAGAAGAAGAAGAAGAAGAGAACTGCCTGTCTTGTGGCGTTTAGGTGAGCATCCTATCATATTGAGTAATGTGAAGAGTCCTGTTTGGCTGACAAGGTCAAAGGCCTTTACCAGGTCTAGGAAGGGTTTTGTACAATGGGTGTCTCTGCTCTTGCAGCTGGAGCAGTGAGAGGATGGCCGAGTCCTTCCATGTGGCTCCATGCAGTATGAGAGATTCATTCTTGGATGACTTCCCTATAAACTGTGGGATGCAAAGGGTTAAGTGCAGTCAAGTCACAACAATCCCTAGGGGGACTTGGAGGACTGTGGGGGAACACATGACTAGCTTGGTTTCCTCTTCCTACACATGCAAATGAGTTGGGGAAGTGGCAGATAAATTCACTAGCGAGAAGCCATTTCCTCCTCTTGGACCAGACTCTCTTGGACTTCAAGGACTCAACATCTAGTGAGGATTCTCTCTCTAGGCTTCCAGCCTACAGAGAGAGATGAGATGGAGTCTCACTTACTATAAGTGAACTTCACATGTATATATCGCTTTTTACCTAAGCCAGTCTACCTCTTGAGTGTGCTGTACCTCGAGATGCTTGTAAGTAAACATCTTTTATACTTTTAAGAGCATTGTGTTGTGTCTTTTCTTTTAAGAGGAAAAAGGGGAAATACCAGAAAAATACACTTTATTTTACAGGCTTAAATCAAGCCTGCACAAACGCTTTTCTGCTGTGTATTTTGCAAAAGGGGAATGTTTTTACTCTGCTAAAGTTTGGTGCTTGCTAGCGCAAGCGGGGATAGGATATATTAAACAATATCTCCTCATCCACATCCCTGAACATTCCCACATAAACAGTGGTGTGAAACACGGCTGTGTTCTCGCCCCAACTCTTTGGCATATCCTTCTCCCTGTTGCTCTCATATGCCTTCAGCTTGACTGAAGACGGTGTTGGATTTCCATTCAAGTAATGATGGGATTCTGTTCAACCTAGCATGACTCCACAGCAAGACAAAACTGCAGTGAGTCCTTATCTGAGAGATGTTATTTGCAGATGACGCAGCCTTGACGGCACACTCCGAGGAAGCTCTGCAGAGTCTCATCAGCCGTTTTGCCCAAGCCTGCAGGGATTTTGGCCTTATCAGCCTGACAAAGACCAACATCCTGGGTCAGGATGCTGCCAGTACTCCAGCCATCAGCATCCATGACCTGAGATGGTAGGCGACTTTGTCTACCTGGGTTCCACCATAACCAGCAACCTCTCCATCAATGCTGAGCTGGGCAAGCATATTGGCAAGGCAGCTATGGCAATGGCTCACCTCTCTAAAAGGGTATGGGAGAATATGGTGCCAACATCCAATACCAATATGGCTTGTCTCACAGACTGTCTCGCCAGAGTGGTGCATGCGCTGGTTATCTCCCGCTTGGACTACTGCAATGCGCTCTACGTGGGGCTACCTTTGAAGGTGACCCAGAAACTACAATTAATCCAGAATGCGGCAGCTGGGCTGGTGACTGGGAGTGGCTGCCGAGACCATATAACATTGGTCCTGAAAGACCTACATTGGCTCCCAGTATGTTTTGGAGCACAATTCAAAATGTTGGTGCTGACCTTTAAAGCCCTAAACGGCCTCAGCCTAGGATACCTGAAGGAGCGTCTCCACCCCCATCGTTCAGCCTGGACACTGAGGTCCAGCACCGAGGGCCTTCTGGCAGTTCCCTCACTGTGAGAAGTGAGGTTACAGGGAACCAGGCAGAGAGCCTTCTTGGTAGTGGCGCCCACCCTGTGGAACGCCCTTCCATCAGATGTCAAGGAAATAAACAACGATCTGACTTTTAGAAGACATCTGAAGGCAGCCCTGTTTAGGGAAGTTTTTAATGTTTGATGTTTTATCGTGCTTTTAATATTCTGTTGGAAGCTGCTATGGGCGAGGTATAAATAATATATTATTAATAATAATAATTATTATTAATGTGTTGAGCATGCTACTTTATGGAAACGAGTCGTGGGCAACTTACACCCACCAGGAGTGATGCCTCGATGCCTTCCATATGTGTCACACCAGGAAGATTTTGGGCAAAACAACACAGAAACGGAAACTAGATTGAAGTCAGTAAGTATCAGAAAATCCTGCTTACAGGTTTGCTGCAGGCATCTCATTGGCCTCTGAGAGCAGCACGATAGACCAGGTAGCCCCCCCCATTGGCCTGATCCAGCAGGATCTTCCTATGTTCTTAAAGGTTCATCTAGGGAGACGTATGGGAGAAGGGGCTCTTTCAGATGACCTGGTCCAAACCTGTGTGCGTCTTGAAATTAGCACATGGAGAAAATGAGCAAATTTCTTGTGGGCATTTTGCATGTTTCTGTTCCTCGACATGGGCAAGGATGCTTCCTAAAAAGACCTGTGCTGGCACACCTCTGTGTATATCTGTATACCCACGGAGAGAAAACACACTTTCGAAAGAGAGCGATCAGATGAAATGAGACAAGCCGCTGCCACCCCGCCCAGAGGTCTGCAGTAAAACGTCCTTGGCAAGGTGAGGTGTACCCAGGTACCTAGAGACACCCTTCAGCTCAACTCCAGCTCTCCAGATGCTTTTCATATACGGATGGTACATGGGAGGAGTTTGGTTCAGTTCACATGCTCAATTTCATTTCAGCCAGAAAAGAAGCCCCTTTTTTTTATCTGTCCTGAATCTTCTCATTTTAGCCAGAAATGTCTTCCAACATTTAGCTTCATTGAACGTCAGTGAGATTCTGGTGTTATAAGAGAGAGAGTGAGAACCTTTCTTTGTGTTCTGGCATAATTTGATTAACTTCTTCCATGTCACTCACCTTCTCTCTAAGCTAAAATGGTCTCAAGCATTGTGACCTTTCAGAGCAGTGTGGTCCTCTGGGATGCTCATCTTCCTGGTGCTCGTCTTCCTGGTTGAGAGCTGCTGGACAGGAGCACTTACGGCTCTCACCTTTTGGGTTGCTGCTCCAGCCATGGTGAGACTGAATTTCCTGCAAGAGCAGAGGCAAATATTCCAGGAGCAAGTCCACCTGAGCCCAGCTCTACATGACGTGTAATGCTAACGATTAAAACTGAGCTCCATAATCTATTGGAGCTCTTTGGTATGCAGAAAGTGTACAGCGTTTGGCTTGTGAGAAGCTTGCTGTGTAAGAAAACAACAAGGTAGTTTACTATAGGAAGTGCATAGCTTGGATAGAAAGGGCTTCTCATTCTAATCTAACTAGCTGATCTAGAGAAGACAGCCATGCTTGCTGCTTTGTTATCTCAGAGGATAGGTCCAAGATGACCTCTTTGAAGACACTTGAACTCAGGACAAAAGGGAGAAATGTGCTAAGAAGATGGCATGCTCAACAAACCCTCACCATGATCAACTCCCACCCGGAAAACTATGTCCCCACTGTGGAAGGACGTATGGATCCAGAATTGGCCTCCACAGCCACTTACGGGCTCACGGTTAAGACCGTGTTCATGGAAGACAATCTTACTCGGCTACAAGTGATTGCTAAAGGAGATCTCAGAGGATAGGCCCAAGGTGACCTCTCATCTTGAGGTCTGAGAAAGAAGTGTGAGGGGGAGGAAGTTGTAAATGTGATGCAACCTATGTTGCATAGGTCTAAACAACAAGGAGATATGGCGGTCAGCAAAGATGTCAAAGGTAGTCTGGGGATCTAGAGATCCCTTCCTCTTATCTGTTTTAACCCCATGCAAAAGTTCTCTCGGCAAGCTGAAGAATTGCACCCAAGCACCTGAACTAAATCACTCCCCACCCAACACAGAGCACTAATTCAAGGGTGGCCACCACCTGCCAGCCTCAGTCAACATAGCCAATGGCCAGGGGTGATGGTAGTTGGTAGTCCAGCAACGGTTGAATGGCAGAACATTGGCTACCCCTGTGCTGTCTGTATCAAACACTTTTTAATTTATTTTTCACAGCCTCCCTGAGGCTGGTCAGGAAGAGCTCTCTGATTACCATGACTGCGAGGCAATCGAATTCATATATATGGAGTAGGTTGTGGAAGAAGCTCTCTGATGAGTCACCCATTCCTTTAATCAGGATGGAAGTTATCCAGATCCTTCTGTGACGGCTCTGTTTCTTCTTGAGTATCAGCCTCTGGGGTCAGGAGCAGCAGATGACATCTCTCTCTCTCCTACATGTGTTGAAACTGTCCACATTTGCCAGCTCATCCCAATCTGGACTCTCTCGAGTTATTTATCCCATCTTCACGGTTGACGTCAGCCACGTGGAATGGCTCTGCCAGGGTGGTGACGCCAATGCCATCTTAGTCTATATGGCGGGAGCCAATTTGGGTGAGCAATAAGGAGGCCCCCTGGGGGTGTTGGCAGGACTTCTGCCAGCAACTCTAGAGCATGGCCTGAGTGTGCTTGCCTCCTGGATTCTGCAAACCAGGATCAGGGACTCTGCCAAAGGAAGATTGTCTCTGAAAGCTTCTGGCTTCCCCTCTGCAGGAATTCCTCGTTTGACTCCTAGCCGAGGCATGCAAATCTGCAGAACTGAGGGCAGGATGCTCGCTCGACACCCACAATGCAAAACCCAATGGTGGCTGGTTCTCGTTGGGACAGGTGGGGTGGATGTTAGGGAGCCCAACAGCAGGTGGTGCCAGAGCCAATGACAGGCAGAATCTCTCTGATTTGTCCCCGTCTTCCTCTTCCCTACTGAGTTCTATGATGGCAACACTGAGATTGAACAGGAAGAAGCTGACAGGAAGAGCCGCCCCCTGGAGGAAGGCAGGCAGATGGGAGTTGGCTGGGCATAGACTGAGGGCAGTGGCATAGCTGCCAAGTCTCCCGTATTCCCCGGGAAACCCCCCGTTTTCCCAGCTGTCCCCAGCCAAAAAAACGGATTTTTTTGTTTCCCCCCGGTTTATTCTGGTGCGTCGGCCATTTTGGAACTGGGCGGAGCATGCTCAGAAGCGACTTTTGATGCTGCTTTGCCCAGTTCCAAAATGGCTGCAGCGTGACTTCTGGTGCGGCGGCCATTTTGGAGCAGGGCAGAGCAGCATCAAAAGTCGCTTCTGAGCATGCTCCACCCAGTTCCAAAATGGCGGCAGCGCTACTTCCGGTCTGCTACTTCCAGTCCAGTCCCTTATTTCTCAGGCCGGAACTTGGCAGGTATGGGCAGTGGGACCATGCCTCATTTGCCCAAGTGAACCAGCTTGCACTGCATTGCTCTATGGGACTCTATGATTCTGAGTTGGAAGAGACTCAAAAGGGGCATCTCTTCCAACTCCCTGCACTGCAGGAATCACAGCTAAATCCCTCTGCTCTCACCCTCTGCCCCAGCTTCTCACCCTTCCTTTCTCTTCCTCCCCTTGACCTCTTGATGTACCAGTCTGATCAGTACGACAGCGAGCTCCAATTAACACCAACATTCGGGCTGATGACACATCCCCCTCCCCCTCCCCCTCCCCGTGCTGGCATTTCTGCTACCCCCCCTTCCTTTGGTCTATTAAATCACCTTCTGGTGCCGGAGTAATTTCATTTTTGTCCGCAGGAGCCAATGGGCTATACCACCTCAAACATCTGTAGTGGCTCAGAGGGTGAATATCTAATAAGGACTCGGAGCCAGTCCTGCACTAGAGAACAAACACAGTGGCCAGATGGTCCATCATTACCCATTTTTATTAATTACTGCCTCTACAGTCTTTGATTGGCCCATATGGGAAGCTCTCCTCATGCAAGCAGCCATTCCAGCGATTCATAAAACAAACCTTCTCTTAATTAAGCTGAATATCCTATTCTTGCAACTTTGCTTTGAGGCCGGAAGATTGTTTTCTTCACATGCTGTCTAGATCTTGGGCGGTTTGTGGTGGAGGAAGGAACCCACAGGAAACTGAAAGTTGTCACCAGATGTTGTCCAATGCGATAACATTCCTGTCTTAGGCATTTAATTGCAACCTCTGGAATTTCTCCGAGTAAACATTTCTGATTGTGTTGCTACTTTCTGCTTGGAGTTGCAGTTTTTGGAACAGGAAGACACGATGTGCCACTCAATTTCTGCTGAGGAGGCGGAGGGAAATGCCAAAACCCATCATTCTTTCATGAGTGGGTCTCAGAACCAAGCCTCTGAAAACAGAGCTGGGACAAGACTCAGATGAGACCACCTGAGTGCTTCAACCCTCCCCAAAGACCATTCGTAACCCAAGGTTCTGGAGACCGATCTGCGCCCACACCATCTTTTGTGAAGAAAGCAGGATGGTCTTCATTGCTCGGCAATGAGTTGCCCACCCATTCAGAAAGAAAACTTGAGAGGCGTGTTATTGGATATACAGTGGTACCTCTACTTACGAATTTAATGCGTTCCGAATGCACATTCGTAAGTCAAAAAAAATTGTAAGTCGAATCCCATAGGAATGCATTGGGAGAAAAAAAATCGTAAGTCGAAGCAACCCTATCTAAAAATTTGTAAGTAGAAAAAATCCTATCTAAACCACATCCAAGATGGCGGACGGAGCTCCATTCGTTAGTAGAGTTATTCGTAAGTAGAGTTATTTGTAAGTAGAGGCACCACTGTAAATCCATTATTTAGCCTTTTTATTTTATTTCCTTTTATTATATTGATTCTATGATTCATGTCTCCTGCCAACCTAGCAGTTTGAAAGCACGTCAAAGTGCAAATAGATAAATAGGTACCAGTCTGGTGGGAAGGTAAACAGTGTTTCCGTGCACGGCTCTGGTTTGCCAGAAGCAGCTTAGTCATGCTGGCCACATGACCCGGAAGCTGTACTCCGGCTCCCTTGGCCAGTAAAGCGAGATGAGCGCCGCAACCCCAGAGTCGTCTACGACTCGCCTTATGATTCCCCTATGATTCATGTAGCTACATGGGGACTAGAACCCTGCTCTCCCAGGCCTTAGTCCAACACTGTAACCACTATACAAAATTGTCTTAATAAGATCATCTGCAGTAAATTCAACCCATTATGAAAGTGTGGGCAGGTGGATTCTGGATAAATCAGGTAGGGAGACATCCCTCCATCCCTAACCATCTGCGGGAGAAAACCATGGCCAGTGGTACTGAAAGATGCAAAGAGATGCAGAAGCCAGAGCAAGGTTGCACTCTCCTCCTCCTGCTCCCGGGAAAGGACATCCACCAGGCTGACTAAGACATGAATTTGGATTGGAAAAGCTCTAAATAATCGCATAGAATCTGAGCATGCCTCCAGCTGCCTTACCACAACTCTCTCCACTACCTTCCTCCCAAAAGTTGCTACTTATTCCAATTCAAGAGGTCCAGGGCTACACCACCACCTATTTCAAGGCATTTTTATCCTAATGTGTTGTTGCAATAATATGAACTGAAAAAAGGACTATAGGGTGGCTTGGTTTCCCTCCAATCTCGGAGAGTCTCTCAGAAAAGGGCAGAAGTTTGGGTAGCATGCAACATTTATTTAAAATGAATTGATTGATCGATTAATTGGTTCACAGGTGAATGACTCATCAATTAAAAATGGTTTAATTGCTTGGCAAGTCTAGGGTTCCTTCTGGGAAGGACTGGAGCCAATTCTGCCAGCCAGCCAGCCAGGCCTCATCCTGTAGGGACCGGTGCCTCTTCTCTCTCTGCCATTCCAGCCAAGAAGACCAAGGCAACGTGGCTTTGATTTATTTATTAAAATGTCTCTACGGCGAAACATCTGCATGAAGAACGATAGATCAATGAGGTGTGCCTGCCCATTTGCATGGCTTTCAAATAACTCATTGCTTTGCATAATTTATCCCTGCCTGTGCTGCAATTATTTTTCTAGCCTGCGATCTTCAAGGGTGCCATGATAAATCACAAGGCCCAGCGCCATGGGACTGGGAGAGGAGGGTGTGCTGCCTTCTGGAAAAAAGGTAGTAATTCTCTTCACTGGTATTTTCTAACCCTGCAGTCAGTTGAGTTGCCGGGGCTGGCATGAGAGTCCCTGTTAGAATTCCACTTGGGGTGAGCAATGGGTCTCTTTTTTGCTGTTCATCACAGTCATTCAAAAGTGTACGGCTCAGTCTGGAGAGCATGAGAGTCTTAATCTCAGGGTTGTGGGTTCGAGCCCCATGCTGGGCAAAACATTCTTGCATTGCAGGGGGTTGGACTAGATGATCTGTGTGGTCCCTTCCAACTTTACAGTTCTAGGATTCACACACACACACACACCATGCTCACATTCATGCTGCTTGTAGCCAGTTAGTCTGGAAGATAATATAATGTGAAATGAAAATTTCCAGTCGATAAAAGGAAACCTTGGAGGCTTTTAAGGGTTTGCCGCTGTCATCCTTGGTCGGGATTTTAACTGCAGACCACTTGACAGCTGATTGCAAAAACCGCTGTTTCTACTCCATCAATGCAATTGGATAAAGAGCCATTTAATTTCATCCCGATGAGATTTCCCTACCTGAGTAGTGAGTGAGGTTCTTACCTGGCAAACACATTGACAAGAGCAGGTCACGGGGACCCAAAGATTAAAATTGATTGAGCTTCTTTTTCGCTTCCTCCTTAGTCTGCCCCAAAAAGCAAAATATCTGCCCCCTCTGTCAACTGTGTTGATCCCCTCCCAAGCAACTTTACGTCCTTTGGGTGGTTTCAGCCGCTACTCCTTTTTTCATTTTTCCAATCTTAATTGAAATTTCCACATCAGCTTGCAATTTTTAAAAGAAATCAGCATTTTACTGTGCATTTCTCATAAACACACACTTTTTTTTAAATGCAGATTTGCAAGCAAGTTCTCATACAGTGCATCTTTGCATGTTCTCTTCAGGAGCAGGTGCATTTTGACGCACACATTTTCCCCTGATATACAATTCCTTTACACATTTTCTCTCTCTCTCTGAGTTATTTTCAACATATTTTTGTTGCACATCACCCCAATCTCTGAGCGATGTGAGATTCCAGGCACTTACCCAGAGTTCAGTTCCCTTGAAATGAGGGACAGTGGAGTCTCTATGACATATGGTTTATTTCCACCTATGTAAAAGGTAAAAAGATAAAGGACCCCTGGATGGTAAAGTCCAGTCAAAGGTGACTATGGGGTTGCTGTGCTCATCTCGCTTTCAGGCCGAGGGGGCCGGCATTTGTCCACAGACAGCTTTCTGGGTCATGTGGCCAGCAGAACTAAGCCACTTCACAACAGTATACCGTGATGGAAACCAGAGCGCACGGAAATGCCATTTACCTTCCTGCCGCCATGGTACCTATTTATCTACTTGCATTGGTGTGCTTTCAAACTGCTAGGTTGGCAGGAGCTGGGTCAGGGCAACAGGAGCTCACCCTGTCATGGGGATTCGAATCACCGACCTTCTGATCGGCAAGCCCAAGAGGCTCAGTGGTTTAGACCACAGCGCCACCTGCATCCCATGCACACCTATGAACACAGCCTTAACACCCCAAAAAGGTCTTGTTTCTTCCATAGCCACAGCCTTGGATTCAACCAGAAATCAAGCATTATCCTGCCTCTCTCTCCCCAGCTTGCTGCTTTCCTTCTGTTGTTGTTGTTGTTTAGTCGTTTAGTCATGTCCGACTCTTCATGACCCCATGGACGATAGCACGCCAGGCACTCCTGTCTTGCACTGCCTCCCACAGTTTGGTCAAACTCATGTTCGTAGCTTCGATAACACTGTCCAACCATCTCGTCCTCTGTCGTCCCCTTCTCCTTGTGCCCTCAATCTTTCCCAACATCAGGGTCTTTTCCAAGGATTCTTCTCTTCTCATGAGGTGGCCAAAGTCTTGGAGCTTTCCTTCTAGTACACATCATTTCCAGCTCTTGACTTTGGCTTCGTCCTTCTAACTATCCACGAGTTAGGGGCCTCACCCATTTGTTGTCTTGCACAGAGTCCCTTTCCTTTGTTCCCCTTAATGGCCCATCACCCAGGCTATTGCCTCGCCAAGGATCACAGGGCAGTTTGCAATATAAAAACATGAAAATACACAACATATGACAAACAAAACAATGACCCCCCCCTGCCCCATACACCAACAGTTTAAATTAAAGGCCACTGATTGTCTAATCAGCCAAAGGCCTGGGAAAAGAGGACCGTTTCCACCTGGTGCCTAAAGATTTGTGCTCAAGGCACCAGGTGAGCCTCCCTGGGGAGAGCATTCCATAAACGGGGAGCCACTACAGAAAAGACCCATACTTTTGTTACCGTACTACCTTTTAGACATCTTATGGAGGAGACAGTATTCTCGAAGCTACGAACATGAGTTTGACCAAACTGCGGGAGGCAGTGCAAGACAAGAGTGCCTGGCATGCTATGGTCCATGGGGTCACGAAGAGTCAGACACGACTAAACGACTAAACAACAAACAACAACAACATGGAGGAGACAGCCAGCGGCGGAGCTTCATGCTCCGCCACCGGGGGCGGAGAGCAGGCACGCTGCCCCCAGTGACGTGGCGCATGTTCTGGGGGCGGGGCGCTTGTTTTGGGGGGTGCGCCACGCCGTACACAATGATGTAGTGTGCATTTGGGGGCGAGGCGCGCCACGTGCAGGGGCGGGGCAGGCAGCGGTGATGGCGCCCCTGGGATCGCGTCGCTCAGGGCGATCCACCCCCACCGCCCCTATCTTCCTACGCCCCTGGAGACAGCTGAAGAAGGACCTCAGAAGATGATCACAGGCTCTGGGTTGGTTCATATGGGGGGGGGGTCCTTGAAGTAATGTAGAGAGGAACAAAACGAAATACTTCTCCCATCTCTAAGCCACACTAACTCCATATACTTAAAGCACCATGATACTGCTTTAAACCGCCATGGCTTCCCCTGAAAAATTCTAGGAGCTGTGCCTTAACAGCTGAGAGCTGTTAGGAGGTCTCCGTTCCAAATCAAAAATTGCCAGAGTTCCCTGTGAAGAAAAATTCATTGTTAAATCACTTTGGAAATCATAGCTCTGGGAAGGGAATTGACAACAACTCTCTGCTCACTTCACAAACTACAGCTCCCAGAATTCTTTTTTTGGGGGGGGGAGGGGGAAGCCATGGCTGTTTAAAGTGGTGTCCATAGTACATGAAAGGTATGACCCGAATGTGGTCTTAAGCTGTCCTCAGCCATACGGCTAGGGGCTCCTAGATACTGGCCCCACTTCTATCCAAGCCACCAGCAAGAGGAGATCACGAATGGACTGCCATGAGAGGGACCCTTGAGCAACTGAAAGGGAATAGCAGCTTGCACCGGATGGATGGCCTTGAATATCGTATTGTGAAGGAGAGTTCTCCCCTTCTCTATCTCCTCCTCCATATTCTAGGAGAGAATATACCAAACATTAGGAAGAACTTCCTGACAGTAAGAGCTGTTCGGCAGTGGAATTTGCTACCAAGGAGTGTGGTGGAGTCTCCTTCTTTGGAGGTCTTTAAGCAGAGGCTTGACAGGCATATGTCAAGAATGCTTTGATGGTGTTTCCTGCTTGGCAGGGGGTTGGACTGGATGGCCCTTGTGGTCTCTTCCAACTCTATGATTCTATGATTCTAACACACACACACACACACACACACACACACACACACACACACACACAATCTAGACCCCAGCTGCAGGCCCATTGTTGAGTGGCATTTCCAGGAAACAAACCTTGGAATGTAAGCTATTGGGACCATTTTATTTTTTCAGGGTTGTTGCATCTGCTGTTTTTTTGCTTTGGTTAGACAGCGTTCCGCGCACCCGGCAGATGTATCAAATTTTCCTGACAATGCCAAATGAGCCGGCGTCGACTCTCTTTCTCTGGAATTAGAGAGAATGTGTTTGCTGTACACAGAAGCGCCTCACGTTCCACAGTGTGTTGTACTGTGGGGGAAATGCAGCCTCAATAAAAGCAAAGGGAATTGCCAAAGCAGCGATCTGCTCGGGAGCCAAAGGCTGCTTTTGTGCCTCCAAGTAAGAATTAGTGCTCCTAATAAGTGGATTTGAAAATGTCAGGTCAATGGGGGTAACTGAGTGTGGGCTGAGGGGCTTGCCCTGTCCTTGCATAACCCTGGGCGGATCCATGCCACACATTTAAAGCACACCCAGCACACATTTAAAACACTTGACCTCTGCCCAAAGAATCCTGGGAACTGTAGTTTGTTGAGTTTGCTGGGAGTTGTAGGGGGAAATAACAGTTCCTGTGATTCTTGGCAGGAGGAATGTGCATAAAATGGGCACCTGATGTTCTTTAGTGTGGACCTGCCCACAGTAGAATCATAGAATTGTAGAGTTGGAAGAGACCACAAGGGCCATCCAGTCCAACCCCCTGCCAAGCAGGAAACACCATCAAAGCATTCTTGACACGTTCCAGCTTGTCAGTATCCTTCTTGAACTGTGGTGCCCAGAACTGGACACAGTACTCCATGTGAGGTCTGACCAGAGCAGAAGACGAAGGCTGCCTATGTAC
The DNA here is from genome assembly GCF_965207765.1 of Zootoca vivipara. Lineage (NCBI taxonomy): Eukaryota > Metazoa > Chordata > Lepidosauria > Squamata > Lacertidae > Zootoca > Zootoca vivipara. The sequence continues at coordinate 49,690,651 of NC_142596.1, forward strand.
CACGCATTAAAAGCACATGATTTTGTCCCAAAGAATCCTGGGACCTTAGAATTTTAAGGGTGCTGGGAACGCTGGCTCTGTGAGGGGTAAACTTCAGTCCCAAGGGTTCATATTGCGCTTTGCATATATAGTTTCAATGCCTGGTGTGCATCGGCTCAGTCTTGGTTGTGGCTACCCATAGCAGGGGCATTGCTAGGTGCTTCAAGGACTCAGGACATAAATTTGCATGTCATTTGCATAAACTGATTTATACGCATGGCACTCTCTGGGCAAATCAAGGTGTCAGGTGGTGTGCAGCAGAGAACCCAGCTGCCATGCAAGCAAGGGGGCAAAAAATGAAAGGGATGGGAAGGGGCAGAAGATTTTTGGAGGGTGGCATGGAAGGAAAGGATGAACCTTCTAACACCCCCCCCCCCCGGAACTGGGGGTTTAAAACAGAAGCTGAAGGCCTGGAGGATGGTGGAGTGTTGGGTTCAGGCTATCTGGGAAATGCTAACAGGCTGTCTGTATCTGACGGTCAGGGACCCTCAGAAGAATTTGCCTAGGACCAGGTTAGACTCTGGGTCCAGCTAGCTCAGCCTTGCCTGCTCTGGGGTCTCAAGTCCCCTGGGTCTCTCCTTCCGGATCCTTCCTTGACTGAAGGTGCTTGCTATATGTTATAATGACTGCTGCAGTCCTGGGATGGGTGTGTGTGTATGTCCCATGTTGCTAGGCCACTTATCCGATAACCTTCCCTGCTGTGTGGCCTCTTGCCCAATGATGAAGCAGCCCAGATCCATTGCATACTTCCCCCTTGCAAGTGAACTGAGAGACACCCCTGCATATACACGAAGACCCTTCCCTTCCCTCAATGATGTTCAAGCTCCAGGCCCTTTACTTGCAATCCCACACCCACCTTCTGGCTCCGAAACCCCATCAATGGGTCGTCCCTCCATCTTTGGGGCAATCTGATTCCCCGCCCCCTGAGAAATCCCTTTGTGATAATCTCTTTCCCGGTGGCAAATGCCAGGATATGTTCCTGCAAGACATCCTCCCTCCCACCATCCCTGTTTGCTGCTCTAATGCATCTTCCACCTGGGGTGGTGCATACCTGCAGACTGCTGTTCAAAAAGACTGGGAATGACAAGTAAAGGGTGAGGTGCCTCTCTCTCTCTCTCTCTCTCTCTCTCTCTCTCTCTCTCTCTCTCTCTCTCTCTCTCTCTCTCTCTCTCTCCTTGCCGACAGGCATTCTGTTGCCTCAACAGTGATTGGAGTGACGTAGACAACATCATCATTGCGAGTTGGAACTCAAGGTTGTGTGGCAGTTCTCCAAAGAGAACAACTGAAAGCGTTGATTTGGGGAAGGCAAAGAAGGCCTGGGGAAGACCTGAAAAGGTTTCGAAGTCTTTTCCTTTAAGCCTGTGACTCCATCCAGAAAATGCTCCTCCAAAACCACCCACCCTCTATGAAAAAACAACACCGAATAGTCCTGGTGGAAAGACAGGCTCCGGTGGGTTGAGCAGGTGAGACAAAGAGTGGGTCCAATGGTCAAGAATATGGTTTCTGCACAAGCTGTAGAGGGAAGGGGGGAGGGGAGATGGGGCTCATCCACCTGGGAAGGTAGAAGGAAAACTCAAAATGTCACTTAGATGAGGATCTGAAAATATATTCCTTGAAGCTTGAAGGAGTTTTATTCTGGATAGTTTTATGTTATGTTTTAATGTGTTTTAATCCACTTTGAGATTTGTTCTTTAAAATATGAAGCAGTATAGAAAAGGAATAAATAATAATAACAATAATAATCCATGCCTTGTGGCTATACTCATTTGTGATAAAGGCTTTGAGAGTAAACTCTGGGGAGCAATCCGTACCTGCTGCCTTGTGGGACATCTTTGGGAGTAAACGCTACACAGATCCAGAGTGGAGTCCCTAAGGTAGTTGGTATCAGGCTGGACACAGAGGATAGGGGGCCAGATATTTATGATGTGGGGAATATTCAGGGTGGCAGGAGAGGATATACTGTTTATTAATACCCTTCCTAACTTGTGCTTTTATATGCCTCTTGTCTTTGTCCATGGAGTTTTCTTGGCAGGGATACTGGAGTGGCTTGCCAGTTCCTTCTCCAGGTGGATCACGTTTAGTCAAAACTCTCCACTATGACCTGTCCATCTTGGGTGGCCCTGCATGGCATAGCTCATAGCTTCTCTGAGTTATTCAAGCCCCTTCGCCACGACAAGGCATTGATCCATGAAGGGGTCTGAAGCTCAACATCAAAAAAACCAAGATCATGGCCACTGGTCCCATCACCTCCTGGCAAATAGAAGGGGAAGAAATGGAGGCAGTGAGAGATTTTACCTTTTTGGGCTCCTTGATCACTGCAGATGGTGACAGCAGTCATGAAATTAAAAGACGCCTGCTTCTTGGGAGAAAGGCAATGACAAACCAAGACAGCATCTTAAAAAGCAGAGACATCACCTTGCCGACAAAGGTCCGTATAGTTAAAGCTATGGTTTTCCCAGTAGTGATGTATGGAAGTGAGAGCTGGACCATAAAGAAGGCTGATCGCCGAAGAATTGATGCTTTTGAATTTTGGTGCTGGAGGAGACTGTTGAGAGTCCCATGGACTGCAAGAAGTTCAAACCTATCCATTCTGAATAAAATCAGCCCTGAGTGCTCACTGGAAGGACAGATCGTGAAACTGAGGCTCCAATACTTTGGCCACCTCATGAGAAGAGAAGACTCCCTGGAAAAGACCCTGATGTTGGGAAAGATGGAGGGCACTAGCAGAAGGGGATGACAGAGGACAGTGTTCTCGAAGCTACCAACATGAGTTTGACCAAACTGCAGGAGGCAGTGGAAGACAGGAGTGCTTGGCGTGCTATGGTCCATGGGGTCACGAAGAGTCGGACACGACTAAACGACTAAACAACAACAACAACAACAACTTGTGCTTGCAAGTTTCTTTATGTAGCAGAGTTACATTCCCCTTTTCATGCACAGCAGATAGCTGGTTGGAGGCTTGTGTGAGCCTCTCACTGTTATACAATTAAATCTGTCTCAAATTAAATTGTACGTTCCTGGCAAGTTCCCTTGAATCCCTCTTAAAAGAATAAAGACACAACAATCTTATTCAAAGTCGATAAAAAGAAGTTTACTCACATCAGCTTGCAGTTGGATTCCTGAAGGCAGACTTAGTTACAAATGTACATGTGGATCTCCCCCATTTGGGGGAATAATCCCAGTGCTTCTGCTAGCTAAGAGCTAGCAGAGCAATCCTAGCTAAAAGCTGGTCAAGCAAAGAAGGAACTCAAAAAGAGAGAGGTGTGTTGCGTGACTCGTCCTTTTGTTACCTGGACAGGTTAGGTCACACCCACCTTCTATCACAGGCAAAAGGAAGGATGCTCCAGGCCAAGAGGAACAGGAAGTTTTCAACTGGCTGGACCAAACATTCCCTTGCATGTCTTTTCTAGCATTACAAGGAATGTTTGGTGCCACCTGTACATAATCTTTAATATATTTTCTCTTAAATTGTAACACGGAGAAACTCGCCACAATGTATAAAAATAGACTCCCTACATGTTGGAGGTGTAAGAGAGAAAACGGATCATATATACATATGTGGTGGAACTGTTCTGAGATAGGTGTATATTGGAATATGAAGAGCTTAAAAAGCTGCTTAAATGTACATTCAGAAAAAGACCAGAAGTGTTCCTATTAAGTATCCTACCTGATGAAATAAAGAAATCAAAAAGAGTATTATTCATGTATGGGATAATAGCAGCGAGAGTATTGGTAGCTAGAAACTGGAAAAACCAAAGTCTACCTAACACAGCAGATTGGCTAACTCTAATGTTAGAATACCGTGTTTCTCCGAAAATATAAGACACCGTCTTATATTTATTTTATATTTATTTTTCCTCAAAAAAACACACTATGGCTTATTTTCAGGGGATGTCTTATTTTTTTCCTCCTGCCGTGGCCGGCATTGCTGCTGCGCCTACCACTATGTCTTATTTTCAGGGTATGGCTTATATTCCTTGAATGCTTAAAAATCCTGCTATGGCTTATTTTATGACTACCTCTTAAAACAGGGGAAACAGGGTACCTACAGGTAGCTAAGACAACTGGAAGAATAAGAGGACGAATGAAACAATCAGTTCAAAAGGAATGGAGGAAGTTTAAAGAATATTTGACATAAATGGAATCCTAATGGCAGAACTAGACGGAACCCAGATTAAATATAAATATAATTAAGAAAATAAAGCAACATAAGAAACCGAGTAATAAATAGAAGTATACAACACTACGGTAATATAATACAAATTACACAGAGAATAATTGGAAGTTAAGTTTAAAAGATCGATTGTATTTGTAAGATTCGGAAATTTTGTTAAGAATGTCTTATTTGTTTAATGTATGAATGTATATTGTTTTTTAAAAAATAATAAAGAATAAATACTTTTTTTAAAAAAAGCATTACAAGGAATGTTGTACTTGACTGTCACTCATGGATCACATCCCACAGGTGAATGGGCACCAGGTGAAGAGGGTTGGAGACTGATTTGAAAGGAGGGATTGAGTGATCTGGGGGAAGCTGTAACAGCCAGGAGACGAGAGGCAGAGGCAGGAGACGCTGCAGGAGAGTGAAGTACAGGTGCAGGAAGAGGGAGAGATGGGTCAAGCTGGTGCAGAGTCAAGCGCTTCCACACCTCTGCCACTGGACTCCAGGACCAGGCAAGACTCCAGGACCTGGAAATGATGCCTTATGAGGAACGGCTTAGGGAGCTGGGTATCATAGAATCATAGAATCATAGAATAGAATCATAGAATCATAGAGTTGGAAGAGACCACAAGGGCCATCCAGTCCAACCCCCTGCCAAGCAGGAAACACCATCAAAGCATTCCTGACAGATGGCTGTCAAGCCTCTGCTTAAAGACCTCCAAAGAAGGAGACTCCACCACACTCCTTGGCAGCAAATTCCACTGCCGAACAGCTCTTACTGTCAGGAAGTTCTTCCTAATGTTTAGGTGGAATTTTCTTTCTTGTAGTTTGAATCCGTTGCTCCGTGTCCGCTTCTCTGGAGCAGCAGAAAACAACCTTTCTCCCTCCTCTATATGACATCCTTTTATATATTTGAACATGGTTATCATATCACCCCTTAACCTTCTCTTCTCCAGGCTAAACATACCCAGCTCCCTAAGCCGTTCCTCATAAGGCATCGTTTCCAGGCCTTTGACCATTTTGGTTGCCCTCTTCTGGACACGTTCCAGCTTGTCAGTATCCTTCTTGAACTGTGGTGCCCAGAACTGGACACAGTACTCCAGGTGAGGTCTGACCAGAGCAGAATACAGTGGTGCTATTACTTCCCTTGATCTAGATGCTATACTCCTATTGATGCAGCCCAGAATTGCATTGGCTTTTTTAGCTGCTGCATCACACTGCTGACTCATGTCAAGTTTGTGGTCTACCAAGACTCCTAGATCCTTTTCACATGTACTGCTCTCAAGCCAGGTGTCTCCCATCCTGTATTTGTGCCTTTCATTTTTTTTGCCCAAGTGTAGAACTTTACATTTCTCCTTGTTAAAATTCATCTTGTTTGCTTTGGCCCAGTTGTCTAATCTGTTAAGGTCATTCTGAAGTGTGATCCTGTCCTCTGGGGTGTTAGCCACCCCTCCCAATTTGGTGTCATCTGCAAACTTGCTCAGGATGCCCTCAAGCCCATCATCCAAGTCATTGATAAAGATGTTGAACAAGACTGGGCCCAAGACAGAACCCTGTGGCACCCCACTAGTCACTACTCTCCAGGATGAGGAGGAGCCATTGATGAGCACCCTTTGGGTTCGGTCAGTAAGCCAGTTACAAATCCACTGAATGGTAGCATTGTCTAGCCCACATTTTACCAGCTTCTTTACAAGAATATCATGGGGCACCTTGTCAAAGGCCTTGCTGAAATCAAGATAGGCTACATCCACAGCGTTCCCTTCATCTACCAGGCTTGTAATTCTGTCAAAAAATGAGATCAGATTAGTCTGACATGACTTATTTTTCAGGAACCCATGCTGACTTTTAGTGATCACAGAGTTTCTTTCTAGGTGCTCACAGACTGTTTGCTTAATGATCTGCTCTAGAATCTTTCCTGGTATTGATGTCAGGCTGACTGGGCGGTAATTGTTTGGGTCCTCTCTTTTCCCCTTTTTGAAAATAGGGACAACATTTGCCCTCCTCCAGTCTGCTGGAACTTCGCCTGTTCTCCAGGAATTTTCAAAGATTATTGCCAGTGGTTCTGAAATCACCTCTGCCAGTTCTTTTAATACTCTTGGATGTAGTTCATCTGGCCCTGGAGACTTGAATACATCTAAACTAGCCAAGTATTCTTGTACTACTTCCTTACTTATTCTGGGCTGTGTTTCCCCTGCTGAATCATCTGCTCCATATTCTTCAGGTCGGGCGTTGTTTTCTTTCTTGGAGAAGACTGAGGCAAAGAAGGCATTGAGGAGTTCTGCCCTTTCTCTGTCCCCTGTTTGCATTTCACCATCTTCTCCTCTGAGTGACCCCACTGTTTCCTTGTTTTTCCTTTTGCTACGGACATACCCATAAAAGCCCTTTTTGTTGCTTTTAACCTCTCTAGCGAGCCTGAGTTCATTCTGTGCTTTAGCTTTTCTGACTTTGTCTCTACATGTGCTGGCTATATGTTTGAATTCCTCTCTGGAGATTTCCCCACTTTTCCATTTTTTGTACATACCCCTTTTAAATCTTAACTCAGTCAAAAGTTCTTTAGATAGCCAGCCTGGCTTCTTTAGGCACCTTCCATGTTTCCGTCTCATTGGTATTGCCTGAAGTTGTGCTTTTAATATCTCCCTTTTAACAAACTCCCAACCATCATGAACTCCCTTCCCTTTTAGTATTACTGTCCATGGGATTTCACCCAGCGTTTCCCTAAGTTTTCTGAAGTCGGCTTTCTTAAAGTCTAGAATTTGGACCTTAGTATGCTTGGTTGCTCCTTTCCGCTGGATAATAAACTCCAGAAGAGCATGGTCACTCCCACCTAATGATCCTGCCACTTCTACCCCACTAACCAAGTCATCACTATTGGTTAGGACCAGATCTAAAATGGCTGATCCTCTTGTTGCTTCTCCCACTTTCTGGACAATGAAGTTGTCTGCAAGGCCAGTGAAGAATCTGTTCGACCTTATGCTCTTGGCTGAGTTTGACATCCAACAAATATCAGGATAGTTGAAATCCCCCATTACTACTATCTCACTTCCTTTGGAATGCTTGGCCATCTGTTCCAGGAAGGCATCATCTGTGTCCTCAGTTTGGCTTGGGGATCTATAGTAAACTCCCACAATGAGATCACTGTTGTTTTTCTCTCCCTTAATTTTGACCCAGATACTCTCAATTTGGCTTTGAAGTTTTAAATCCTGGATCTCTTCACAGGTATACATATCCCTAACATATAAAGCTACTCCTCCTCCTTTCCTGTTTGGTCTATTTCTCTTAAATAGATTGTATCCCTCTATTACTACATTCCAGTCATGAGACTCATCCCACCAGGTTTCAGTGATGCCTATTATGTCATATTTAGTTTGCTGTACCAAGAGCTCAAGTTCATCTTGTTTATTTTCCATGCTCTGTGCATTAGTATACAGACATTGAAGACCGTTGATCATTCCCCCATGTCTCTTATTTAAGGATATTTTTGTCCCACCACTAGGTCTGCATGCTGCTTGCTCCATTTGGTCCTTGACATTTGGATGATCATCTTCAGCATTTGATAGACTCCTACCTTCAGGGCCACTGTCTCCCTCCCCCACATAAGTCAGTTTAAAGCCCTCCTGATGAGGTTTTTGAGTTTTGTGGCAAAAACATTCCTCCCAACTTTTGTGAGGTGCAGTCCATCACTTGCCAGAAGTCCATCTTCAAGAAACTGCAGACCGTGATCTAGGAATCCAAACCGTTCCTGTTTGCACCATTTGCGAAGCCAGTTGTTCACTTCCCCTATTTTTCCCTCTCTCCCTGGGCCATGTCGTTCAACTGGGAGGACAGAAGAGATGACAATTTGTGCATCTAATTGCTTCAACTTCCTGCCCAGAGCCTCATAATCATTTTTGATCTTCTGTAAGCTATGGCTTGCAGTGTCATTGGTTCCCACATGCACCAAAAGGAAGGGGTATTTGTCGGTGGGTTTTATGATTTCTTGCAGCCGTTCTGTTACATCTTTGATCTTGGCCCCAGGTAGACAGCACACCTCTCGAGACATCTTGTCAGGCCCACAGATCACTGCTTCTGTACCCCTCAGTAGGGAATCCCCTATCACCACTACACGCCTCTTCATAGGCTTGGTTGGGATTCTTCCATGTGCTGTCCCTTCCAAGGTTACCTGCATATTCCCGGAGGACTGACTTTGCTGCTCGTCTTCATATTCCTCATCAACTGTGATGAGGGAGAGATCCTCAGGTGGAGTCTGTTCCTCGTCTTCCATGAGCACTTCAAAACGGTTGTGTAATTCTAAGCACTCAGAGCGATCCCTGGGCCTTCTACTTCTATGAGTCACGTTCCTCCATACATCTGGCTGCTGTGTTGGGGAACTGACCTCCTCCTCAGGGAGATCCCCTGTCTCCTCCTTGGTGCAGACAGTGTGCTCTGCTGCATCCAAGAAAAGCTCCAGCTCTTTAATTCTCTGGAGTGTAGATACACGCCCCTGAAGCTGCTGCACCTTCTCTTCCAGAAGGGCAACCTTGTTTTCTAGTAGGGCAACCAACTTGCAATTGTTGCACGTGTAGCTACCCACATCCTTTGGCAAGAAAACAAACATTGCACAGGAATTGCAGGTGACAACGGTTGTTCCCTCCACCTCCATATTGAAAACCTTGAAGTCAAGGGGGAAAGAGGAAGAGGCCTAGGTCCCCCCTAACAAACGTGTCAGACTTGCTGCCCTAGATCAAAAAGATGGGTCAAACTAGCGCCGCGCGCCGCTGCACTCCAAGCTCTGACTAGCTCCGCCCACAGCTAATCACCTGACCCTCCTGACTCACACTTCTAGGTGAAAGGTCACAGCCAGAAACAAATAAGGTCACAGCCAGAAACAAACACCCACACAAGCCTGGACAGTCACCCAAATCCAAGAGGCAGCAGCCCTAGAAAACCAGCACAAGCACACAAACAAGTAAGAAAACAAATAAGCACACAAACTTACTAACACACAGCCCCAAATGACAAAGCCACAAAACCTACAGAGTGTCTCCCAAGCTCAGCTCACTTTCTGCTCCTTCCTCAGTCGCTGCACTCCAAGCTCTGACTAGCTCCGCCCACAGCTAATCACCTGACCCTCCTGACTCACACTTCTAGGTGAAAGGTCACAGCCAGAAACAAACAAGGTCACAGCCAGAAACAAACACCCACACAAGCCTGGACAGTCACCCAAATCCAAGAGGCAGCAGCCCTAGAAAACCAGCACAAGCACACAAACAAGTAAGAAAACAAATAAGCACACTAACTTACTAACACACAGCCCCAAATGACAAAGCCACAAAACCTACAGAATGGCTCCCAAGCTCAGCTCACTTTCTGCTCCTTCCTCAGTCGCTGCACTCCAAGCTCTCATGTATGTTTAGCCTGGAGAAGAGAAGGTTAAGGGGTGATATGATAGCCATGTTCAAATATATGAAAGGATGTCATATGGAGGAAAAGATTGTTGAAAGATTGTTTTCTGCTGCTCCAGAGAAGCGGACACGGAGCAATGGATTCAAGCTACAAGAAAGAAGATTCCACCTAAACATTAGGAAGAACTTCCTGACAGTAAAAGCTGTTTGGCAGTGGAATTTGCTACCAAGGAGTGTGGTGGAGTCTCCTTCTTTGGAGGTCTTTAAGCAGAGGCTTGACAGGCATATGTCAAGAATGCTTTGATGGTGTTTCCTGCTTGGCAGGGGGTTGGACTGGATGGCCCTTGTGGTCTCTTCCAACTCTATGATTCTAAGAATTGAAGAGGGAGGAGCAGAAGCAGGTCAACAGGTCAACACCTCTGCTTTGTAGGGGCCTTCCCACTTTGCTCAAAGCAGTTTACAACAATGGGAACAGCAATACATTGCAAAAATCAGTAATCCATAGCTGCCAAGTTATCCCTTTTTTAAAGGGATTTTCCCTTATGCTGAATAGGATTCCTCGCGAGAAAAGGGAAAACTTGGCAGCTATGCAGTAATCACAAGAACAGTGTCAGGAGTATGGGCAGGAGTCAGGCTCTGGGGCCTGTAGTGCTTTGCAGGACTGGGGTCTGCCTCAGCTTGTGCTGGAGAGGCAAGGAGTGGTCACTCAGGTGAGGCCACTTGATACCTCACTGCACCTGGTGGCAGGAGCTGGGGGGGGATAAAAGCTCAGCATTTCCCTTCAGCTCTTGGCCACAGCAACGCTATCCCTGCCTGGTTGCCTCTGGCCTCTTGCTCCTTGGACCCTTGCCTCGCCACCGCCTTGCTCCGTGGACCCTCGCCTTGCCGGCACCTTGATCCTTGACCCTTGGACCCTTGCCTTGCCGACGCCTCGCTCCTTGGACCCTTGCCTTGCTGACGTCTTGCTCCTTGGACCCTCGCCTTGCCGGCACCTTGATCCTTGACCCTTGGACCCTTGCCTTGCCGACGCCTCGCTCCTTGGACCCTTGCCTTGCTGACGTCTTGCTCCTTGGACCCTCGCCTTGCCGACGCCTTGCTCCTCGACCCTTGGACCTTTGCCTTGCCGACGCCTTGCTCCTTGACTCCCAGACCTTCGCCTCTGCCTTGCTCCTTGACCCTGTGACTGCCTGCTGCTGGACCCTCAGCCCTGCACCTGTTCCTGCTTCTACATCACCATCTTGCCTCTGGTCCTGACGTCCTCAGTCAGGGCTTCAACCGCCTGCCGACCGGACTGTGACAAACAGTTTTTGATCAACAGCAATAAGAAATAATATTAGAATTGCTACCAGGGCTTTTATTTAGCTGGAACTCACCAGAACTCAGTTCCGGCACCAGGTGGGCGCCATTGCCATTATAAGAGAACAAGGGAGGCATTCACAGTGAGTTCTGGCACCTCTTTTTCTAGAAAAATAGCACTGGTTGTTACCTAATAGCACATGTGACAGCATGCAAAAATAAATTCCAGTACAGTGGTACCTTGGTTGTCGAACGGTTTGGCTCCTGAACAAATCAGCTCCCGAACGCCCAAACCCAGAAGTGAGTGTTCCTGTTTGCAAACGTTTTTCGGAAGCCGAACGTCCAACGTGGCTTCCACAGCTTCCGATTGAGTGCAGGAAGCTCCTGCAGCCAATCGGAAGCCGCGCCTTGGTATCTGAACCGTTCCAGGAGTCGGACAGACTCTCGGAACGGATTAAATTCGACAACCAAGGTACCACTGTACTAGTAAAAGTAGCAACATTACACTTCTTGGCAGGAGCAAGAAAACCACAACAAAGGAGCCTGAACAGTTTCTCCTCGGTCTTAGATGTTCTAGAGACTGTGCCCATGACAAAATAGCCAAGAGGCAAGTTGAGGCAATTCCTTTGCAGGAATACCAAAACAAACAAATGAACTCTAGAAACAATAAGCTTTGGAAGAAGAGGAAACAAGTTCAAAACAACCCACTGGGGACTAAGGATGTTCAGCAGCCACAGAAAACTGCCTGCCTGTTGAGGGCATGACTGAGAGACAAGGCCAGTGACAGTGAGCAGAGGCAGTTCATGCTGCAACATTTTGTTGCAGCTCCAGCTGGTTCTCTTCTAGGAGACAGGGTTCGATTATTACATATAATAAGGAAGCAGCTCCGTCCATTAAGCCAAGGCTTCACTTTCAGTCCCAGCAGAGCTCCTGATTCACAGTTCTGCCCTCCAGCAACTCAGGTGCTTCTGTCCTTTTGTTTCAGTTTGAGGGGGAGGGGGTTGGAATGAGGAGAAAGAGAGAAAATGGGCCGCACTGGAACAAATTGGCAGCGACGCCATAAAGAAGCAATTTGCTGCACCATCGTGATCCGGTCCCTTCTCTTTAACAAACGAGTTATTAATGTTAACATGGGCCCCTGCTGAGTCCATGGAGACAGCTCTCTCTCCCGTTTCCTGCAGCTTCCCACCACCTGCCACACGTCAGCTCCGTCGCAGTTTCATTCCCATACTGTATCACACAATATCACGCCGCTCAGATGGCTGTGCATTTTCTTTACTGCCCATTTCTGTCCTTCTCGGCAACGCGGCGCCATCTCTGCGGCCGTTACCCCCATTGAGAGCCAGGATTTATATTGGCCATTTGTTTCTCGGGGGGCTTTGCGCGGCTATCTCTCAACGGCCGTGCGCATGTCAAACTTGCCGCGGAAAAGAAGACCGAAGCCTCCTCTACTCCTCTTCCGTAGCGCTGGAAGGGCTGAGCATCCCTCGGCAGCTGAAACTCCTCTACCCGAGCAGGATTTGTGAGCTGCACACTGCCTGGTGCACATGACTGCTCATGTGGGAACATAAGAAGGGGACTGGACCAGTTCATGGAGGAGAGGGCTATTGATAATAATAATAATAATTTATTATTTATACCCCGCCCATCTGGCCGGGTTCCCCCAGCCACTCTGGGCGGCTTCCAAAAAAACAGAAATTCTAAAATACAGAAATCCATCAAACATTAAAAGCTTCCCTAAACAGGGCTGCCTTGAGATGCCTTCTAAATGTCAGGTAGTTATTTATCTCTTTGACCTCTAGTGGGAGGGCATTCCACAGGGTGGGTGCCACTACCGAGAAGGCCCTCTGCCTGGTTCCCTGTAACTTGGCTTCTCGTAATGAGGGAACCGCCAGAAGGCCCTCGGAGCTGGACCTCAGTGTCCGGGCAGAACGATGGGGGTGGAGACGCTCCTTCAGGTATACCGGACCGAGGCCGTTTAGGGCTTTAAAGGTCAACACCAACACTTTGAATTGTGCTCGGAAACGTACTGGGAGCCAATGTAGGTCTTTTAGGACCGGTGTTATGTGATCTCGGCGGCCGCTCCCAGTCACCAGTCTAGCTGCCGCATTCTGGATTAGTTGTAGTTTCCGGGTCACCTTCAAAGGTAGCCCCACGTAGAGCGCATTGCAGTAGTCCAAGCGAGAGATAACTAGAGCATGCACCACTCTGGAGAGACAGTCAGTGGGCAGGTAGGGACTCAGCCTGCGTACCAGATGGAGCTGATAAACAGCTGCCCTGGACACGGAGTTGACCTGTGCCTCCATGGACAGCTGTGAGTCTAAAATGACTCCCAGGCTGCGCACCTGGTCTTTCAGGGGCACAGTTACCCCATTCAGGACCAGAGAGTCCTCCACACCCGCCCGCCTCCTGTCCCCCACAAACAGTACTTCTGTCTTGTCAGGATTCAATCTCAATCTGTTAGCCGCCATCCATCCTCCAACCGCCTCCAAGCACTCACACAGGACCTTCACCGCCTTCACTGGTTCTGATTTAAAAGAGAGGTAGAGCTGGGTATCATCAGCATACTGATGGACACCCAGCCCAAACCCCCTGATGATCTCTCCCAGCGGCTGCATATAGATGTTAAAAAGCATGGGGGAGAGGACAGAACCCTGAGGCACCCCACAAGTGAGAGCCCAGGGGTCTGAACACTCATCCCCCACCACCACTTTCTGAACACGGCCCAGGAGGAAGGAGCGGAACCACTGCATGACAGTGCCCCCAGCTCCCAAGCCCTCTAGACGGTCCAGAAGGATGCTATGGTCGATGGTGTCAAAAGCCACTGAGAGATCCAGCAGAACAAGGAAACAGCTCTTACCTTTGTCCCTAGCCCGCCGGAGATCATCGACCAGTGCGACCAAGGCAGTTTCAGTCCCATGATGAGGCCTGAATCCTGACTGGAAGGGATCCAAATGGTCCGCTTCTTCCAGGCGTGCCTGGAGTTGTTCCGCAACCACTCGCTCAATCACCTTGCCCAAGAATGGAAGATTTGAGACTGGGCGATAGTTGGCCATATTGGCTGGATCTAAAGATGTTTTTTTAAGAAGCGGTTTAATAACCGCCTCTTTCAGCGGGTCTGGGAAGGCTCCCTCATGGAGAGAAGCATTTACCAACCCGCGAAGCCCATCGCCCAGCCCTTCCTGGCTAGCTTTTATAAGCCAGGATGGGCAAGGATCAAGGAGACAGGTGGTTGGTTTCATTCGTCTAAGCAGCCTGTCCACATCCTCGGAGGTAACAGATTGAAATTGATCCCACAAAACTTGACTAGACAGGACTCTAGCACTCCCCCGCCCCGGCCCTGCTCCCACGGTGGAGTCTACCTCTTCCCGAATCTGAGCGACTTTATCTGCAAAAAACTTTGCAAAATCATTGCAGGAGATCATGTGGCCCGTACTGGGCCCGGATGGAGCAGGTGGTTCCGCTAAATTGCGAACCACCTGGAAGAGTCTCCTGCTGCTGTTTTCTGCAGATGCGATGGAGACGGTGAAGAAGGTCCTCTTCGCCGTCGCCATTGCCACTTGGTAGGCTCGAAGTTGAGCTCTAGCCCGTGTCCGGTCTGATTCAAAATGAGTTTTCCGCCACCGGCGCTCTAGCCGTCTCAACGACTGTTTCATTGCCCTCAGCGCCGGGGAAAACCACGGGGCTGTCCGGGCTCCATGCAATCTGAGAGGGCGCTTCGGAGCCAGACAGTCAATAGCGCTGGTTAACTCCGCATTCCAGCGGGCCACCAGGGAATCAGCTGAAAGGCCATCAACATGGGATAAAACATCCCCTACCACTCTTTGGAAGCCAATTGGATCCATTAAGTAGCGGGGGCGGACCATCCAAATCGGTCCCACCTCCCTGCAGAGGGGAAGGGTTGCGGAGAAGTCCAGTTGCACCAGAAAGTGATCTGACCATGGCACTTCTTTTGTTTCGCTTTTACTTAATGTCAGATCACCAACATCCATAGAGGTAAACACCAAGTCCAAGGCATGTCCGCGGCTATGAGTTGGGCCAGACTTATTCAGGGACAGCCCCATGGTGGCCATGCTTTCCATGAAGTCCCGAGCGGCTCCTTGTAAGGTCGTGTCGGCATGGATGTTAAAATCCCCGCCTAAGACAACCAAGCTAGGTGTCTCCAGGAGCACATCCGACACGACCTGAAGCAGCTCGGGCAGGGAATCCTTGGTGCAGCGGGGAGGTCGGTACACCAAAAGGAATCCTGTACTGCCTCTATTGCCCAACTTCCAGAACATGCACTCAGAGAACTGGGTCTTCCCAATAGGACGCCTGGTGCAAACTAATGACTTCCTAAAAAGGCTACTTGATGGCTACTAGGCATGGTGACTCTGCTCTGCCTCCACAGTTAGAGGCAACAATGCATCTGAATACCAGTGGCAGGAAACTGCACGAGTGGGAAGGGCAACTTGTGCTCAGATCCTGCTTTCTGGTTTCCCACAGGCACCTGGTGATGGGCCATTGACCTGATCCAGCAGGCTCTTATTATCACAGAATCATAGAGTTGGAAGAGACCACAAGGGCCATCCAGTCCAACCCCCTGCCAAGCAGGAAACACCACCAAAGCATTCCTGACAGATAGCTGTCAAGCCTCTGCTTAAAGACCTCCAAAGATGGAGACTCCACCACACTCCTTGGCAGCAAATTCCACTGCCGAACAGCTCTTACTGTCAGGAAGTTCTTCCTAATGTTTAGGTGGAATCTTCTTTCTTGTAGTTTGAATCCATTGCTCTGTGTCCGCTTCTCTGGAGCAGCAGAAAACAACCTCCCTCCCCCCTCTATATGACATCCTTTCATATATTTGAACATGGCTATCATATCACCCCTTAACCTTCTCTTCTCCAGGCTAAACATACCCAGCTCCCTAAGCCATTCCTCATAAGGCATCGTTTCCAGGCCTTTGACCATTTTGGTTGCCCTCCTCTGGACATGTTCCAGCTTTTCAATATCCTTCTTGAACTGTGGTGCCCAGAACTGGACACAGTACTCCAGGTAAGGTCTGATCAGAGCAGAATACAGTGGTACTATTACTTCCCTTGATCTAGATCAGGCACCCCCTAGCTTCGGCCCTCCAGATGTTTTGGACTACAATTCCCATCTTCCCTGACCACTGGTCTTGTTAGCTAGGGATCATGGGAGTTGTAGGCCAAAACATCTGGAGGGCCGCAGTTTGGGGATGCCTGAGCTAGATGCTATACTCATATTGATGCAGCCCAGAATTGCATTGGCTTTTTTAGCTGCTACATCACACTTTTGACTCATGTCAAGTTTGTGGTCTACCAAGACTCCTAGATCCTTTTCACATGTACTGCTCTCAAGCCAGGTGTCACCCATCCTGTATTTGTGCCTTTCATTTCTTTTGCCCAAGTGCAGTACTTTACATTTCTACCTGTTAAAATTCATCTTGTTTGCTTTGGCCCAGTTGTCTAATCTGTAAGGTCATTTTGAAGTGTGATCCTGTCTTCTGGGATATTAGCCACCCCTTCCAATTTGGTGTCATCTGCAAACTTCCCCAGGATGCCATCATCCAAGTCGTTTATAAAGATGTTGAATAAGATGTTGAATAAGAAAAAAAGCAATATATTGTTATGCACATGACACAGGTGCTCTGCCATAGAGCTCTTGCCCTTCCCCATAATTGGAAACACCTGGGCAAGCAGCTCCCATACTTTGGCCAATCCTGGGTCACAGCTATAGGGTAGGAAGTGTGGGGAGGGAAGAATGGAAAAATTCTGGGAAGTGTAGTTTGCTAAAGGTGCTGAGAGTTGTTAGGAGAATCCTTGGAGAGCACCCTTAACTACAGTTCCCATGATTCTTTGCAGGGGGCAGCCATGACTGTTCAAGTGGTATAAGAGATGCTTTTAGTGTGGATGTCACGTGACCACAGTCCAATCTTTAACTCTATACCAAGGGTCGACAAACTACGGCCCGGATGCGGCCCGCCGGGCTCGTAAATCCAGCCTGCAGACCCTGGGGCCCACTCGGTCAGTCCCCACGCTAAACCGGCACGGCCTGGAGGCCTCACTGCTCAGGGACTGGACTGACTTCCACAACGCTGGCACTGCTTCGGATTGGCTGCAGGAAGCTGAGGTCAGCGGGTCCTTTCAGGAGAGGGTGGGTCCGGCCCCCCCCAAGGTCTGAGGGACAGTGGACCGGCCCCCTCCTGATAAAGTTTGCTGACCCCTGCTCTACACAGCTTGTTGAAAAGCTGCAGCCTGCAGTTCAGCGACTTGCCACAGGGGGCAGCCACACACACAGATCCCAGCAACTCCCAGGAAGAGATGCTCCGGGAGGCATCTCCAGTTTCCATCCTGTCACCAAGGGGGTTCATGTCAAGGTTGCCTTGCCTTGTATATGCCCACTTAAAAATGGAAAGCGTAATGCTGGTGGTCAACAAAAGATGTTCAAAGACTCCCTCAAGGCAAATCTTTAAAAAGATAGTATAAATACCAACAGTTGGGAAACACTGGCCTGCGAGTGCTCCAGGGGGAGAACAGCCTTTACCAAAGGTGTCATGGGCTTTGAAGATGCTCGAACTCAGGACGCAAGGGAGAAACGTGCTAAGAGGAAGGCACGCTTGGCAAATCCACACCGTGATCAACTCCCGCCCGGAAACCAATGTCCCCGCTGTGGAAGGACATGCGGATCCAGAATTGGCCTCCACAGTCACTTACGGACCCATTGTTAAAATCGTGTTTGTGGAAGACAATCTTACTTTGCTACAAGGGATCGCCAAAGAAGAAGGAGATATGCCCACTTGACCGCTTTGATCAACGAAACTTTTCTGAGAAATCAATCCATTCATGCAGCAGCATTTACACTTTGGAACTCCCTGCCTATTGACACCTGACAGGCACCTTCACGGCACTATTTTCGGTGCCTGCAAAAAAAACATATTTTGAACGTTTAAAATTATTGCCGTTCATTTTCCTTATTGGCGATTTGATTTATCTTTTTTTAGAAACCGCTGTGAGGTTAATATGCCCAACCCAACGGTGTTTTAAATTCATGAAATCAAATAGATAAAAAGAAAATGTCAGGGTTGGCCCAATTTGGTGAGCCGTACATTGAAATGCCCCTTTTCATTATTCACGGGATGCGTAGATGGCGAACCTTCGGTGTCCCAGCCTGGCGTACCCCCCTGCCGCTCTGATTAAATATGTTCCTCATTTTGCAATGAAAAGTCATGAGAAGCCAAGAAAGAATCAAATAAAGCAAAAATTAAAAACACCCTTTCCTACTCCCAGTTCTATCACCCAGCCTATCCAAGCTGCCAAGTTTCCCAGCTGATATAATTTGCAAGGGATGAGAAATTTGCACCCTGGGAAATTTGGAGAAGCGATGCATGCCAAATATTTGGCATCTCTACGATGGAGCATATTCAGAAGAAATGTTCGGCAGTACAGTGTGTGGGTGGGTGGGTTGGGGGTTTCCTGTTCGCACACGCATGAAACTTGGCAACCTTCCCCCCACCAATGTAAAATAACTTGGCTGTTTGCAAAACAGTTTTTAAATACCATAAGGCACAGTCCACTTAGAAGACTAACAGCCTGTAAAATGTCATCGGTTTTTCCATTTTCCAGTTAAGCTACATTACAAAAAAAAAAACCAATTAAACAAATGAGAACCCCAGCAAAGAAAAAGGTGTGTGTGTGTGTGTGTGTGTGTGGGAATCCCTCAAACATATAACAATGAAACAACTTTTGGATCCAGCCAAACATTATTCCTGATGCTTCAAACTGTTGTTTTTTAATTATTATTTGCAAGGTGAGGTCTCTCTCTCCTCTCTCTCTCTTTCTCATTAATGACTTTATGCTGAAAAGACAGGCCTGCTAATCCAGGCATTTGATGACTGGTGGATACTTTCCACAAACACCTTCAAATCAGGGGAAGTGCTTTTTTTCTTTCTTTCTAAAAAAAATGGTTTAGGGGTACTCTCCTTTTCACTCAAGAAAATCACCGTTTTATCGTTCAAATCAGGGAAAATAAATACAGTAAGTAGACATCGGGAATAGCAATGGAACAAACGGTTCACCGTGCTAGAGAAGAAACTTTTTTTAAAAAAGTTTCTTCTTCCGTTAGATTCACAAAATGTTTAGGGGTGTGATGGCCTGGGACTCGGGCTCGGGCTCAGAACCAGAGGAGTCTCAGTCTGCACCAGATCCCTTGGGCATCGGCTGAACCAAGTCCGGGGCCTGATTCTGAGGAGCCTCACTCTGCACAGATTCCCCTGCAACGAGCACCAGCTGGGCCGAGTCAGGGGCCTGAGCCTGTCCTGGCTCCAGGTGTGGGGAATACCTCGTTGCCGTCAGCTAGGTCATCACCGACAGCTGACCCACTACCGGCTGAGTCAAGGGAGGCTGAGGCAGCTCCTGGGTCTAGTAAGGCATCTTCTGAGCTGCAGAGACTCAAGTCTGAGAGAAGGAGAGACCTGAGTTCTCACGGGAGGAGTGCTCGCCTTTGGGCGAGACAGGGTGGTGAGACGTCGGGGGATTGCGACTGGCCATTACCCCATCAGAGATAAAAGGCAGCCAGACCCAGGTTGCGGGAGAAACATTGCCGTTTGCCAGATCCTACCTGTGTTCTTATTCCTGCTCTGCCCTGCCTTCCTGTTTCTGTTCCTGACCTTGCCTGGTTCCCTGCCCTTTGGCTACATCGGACTGACTCTACTTTGACTCTTTGGACCACAGACCGGACCTGGACCTCACCTCTCGGATTACCCATGAGACCAGCCCAAGGGGTATGCGTACCCCTGCATTTCCCCCAGAAAAAAGCACTGTGTAAAGGTATGTGATTGCTTTGAAACATTTTTACATTGTTTTAAATATGCTTTCGATGTATTTAAAATTATCTTGTTTAAGATTTGGAGGTGATAGTCGAGTAGGTTTTACTCAGAGTAAGACCCCCTGAGATGAATGAGCCTGAGTAAGTGCGATGCTTTAATTTAAATAGGTCTAGAGACCCAGGTGGCGCTGTGGTTAAACCACTGAGTGAGCTTAGGGCTTGCTGATCAAAAGGTTGGCGGTTCGAATCCCTGTGACGGGGTGAGCTCCCGTTGCTTGGTCCCAGCTCCTGCCAACCTAGCAGTTCGAAAGCACGTCAAAATGCAAGTAGATAAATAGGAACCGCTACAGCGGGAAGGTAAACGGCGTTTCCATGTGCTGCTCTGGTTTGCCAGAAGCGGCTTTGTCATGCTGGCCACATGACCTGGAAGCTATACACTGGCTCCCTCGGCCAATAATGCGAGATGAGCGCGCAACCCCAGAGTCGGTCACGACTGGACCTAATGGTCAGGGGTCCCTTTACCTTTACCTTTACCCTATCTTCAGTTAAGGGAATAATAATAATAATAATAATAAATAAATAAATAAATAAATAATTATTTATACCCTGCCCATCTGGCTCTGTTCCCCCAGCCACTCTGGGCGGCTTCCAACAAAACATTAAAATATTAAAAAATGAGGTGCTAGTGGGCCTTTGGATTTGTTTGGGACTGATTAGCGCAGAGGAAGTCAGAGAATGAGAAAAATCAAGCAAAGGCTGGATACGTCATTGTGATGTCAGGTGATTGACAGGTGCTTTCCCTTGCCCACCTGTCAAAGGTGGCTTGATAAAGATGAATATCTGTCATAATACAGACATGGAAACATGGGAATGATTATGGAATATGGATATAAAATTTACAGCATGCTATTGTTCAAGAGAAAATGATATGAAAATGATATATCAATGGTATGTAACACCGAGTAAACTGGCAAAAATGTACAAATCTAAACCGAATAAGTGTTGGTAATGTAAAGGGAAAGAAGGTTCCTTTTATCATATGTGGTGGTCTTGCAGGAAGGTTAAGGCTTACTGGGAAATGATATACAATTAAATGAAAAAGATGTTCAAAATAACATTTGTATAAAAAAAAAAAACACAGAAGCCTTTCTCTTGGGAATTATAGGGACAGAACTTCCTAAATTGTATAGAAACTTGTTCATGTATGCAACTACAGTGGCTAGAATGTCACTCGCCCCAAAATGGAAAGAAGCAGAAGTCCCAACAAAGGAAGAATGGATACAAAAAACTTGTGGAATATGTAGAAATGGCAAAACTTCCTGGAAGAATAAGAAATCAAGATAACAATTTTTTTAAAATAAAAGAATGGAAATGGTTTATTCAATATTTACAGATAAATCGTAAACAGATAAAACACTTGCAGGATTATTGAAATAACCTGCAATTATATAAGAGTGTATATTTAAAGAAGATAAATGAGTAAGTTAAATGAATTTGGATATGCAGAAGATATTAAAAACAAATTTAAGGAACTGCAGAAAGAGGGGGAAGGAAGTCAAGTTTCAAAATGTCAAAAGGATTGTAAAATCAGTGAAATGTATACAGTGGACCCTCTGGATACGAATTAAATTCATTCTGGGGGTCTGTCCGCAACCCGAAAAGTCCGTAGGCAGAGGCGCATCTTCTGTGCACGTGGTGTGCAGAACGCTTCTGCACATGTGAGACGAAACTCTGAAGTATACACTTCCAGGTTTGCCGTGTTAGTAACCCGAAAGTTACGTATCCAGAGCGGTACGTAACTAGAGGGTCCACTGTATATCTGAATTTGCCTAAGTTGCTTTCAAAGCCGTCCAAGTTGGTGACCAGCCCATCACTGCCCTCCTGTGGGAGGGAGTTCCACAGGTTAACAGTGTTTCCCACCCCCTGGGCTATGGTCCGTTTTGGGGGGCGTGGCTAGGCAGAGGTCCCCCTTGGAGGTGGGGCTGTTCTGACAAGTCCCTGCGCTTCATGTTATTGTCCCACTGGCACTGACAACTTCCACCCAGGGTCAGGGCTCCCGAAAGCACCACGGCATAAAAGAATGCGCTGTTTATGAATTGAATTGTTGACGCTTTCCTCCTTTACTTATTAATGAACCCAGCCGATCCGGTGTTAGTGGGCCTCCCTTTGTTTTGACGTGACCTGAGGTTGCTCCCCATGATTTTTTCATGAGCAAACGCTGCCGGGGGGGGGGGGTTCAGTTTCCCATCTTGTCTTTTAAGGGACATTATTGACACTGGCTTACGAGCGCCAGAGGATAAACAAGTCCCTCCCCCACCTTTCTGAGACCTTGAGACGAATCCCTTTGCTGAGTATAGCTTGTAGCGAGGATGCTATCGGGACTCTACAGGCACTCGCGTTCGCGAAGGGGGCTGGAGCGTTTCCATAAAAAGGAGTGCCGGTCTGTATACACACAGGCTGCTTTATAAGCAAATATTTTCTTCTAGATGTGAAGGAAACAATATAGATCTGTTCTGCTGGCTTACGTGGGGGAAGGAAAGGAGGCTCCAGGGCCTCGTTATTTCCATCTCAAAGATGCGCTGTTTGAACACATTCCCAGCGTAAGAAGAAAATGACGCCTTGTTGACTAGAAATCAGAGGCTGATTTACCATGTGCGGCTTTTGCTTAAAATAATTGGGGGAGGCTTGTGCAGTGTAGAGTTTCATAGGTGTTTGCCCTGTTGATCCACTGACCAGTGGTCTATGTAGTTTTATGCCACATTCACACCATACATTTACAGTGGTACCTCGAGTTACAAACACCTCAGGTGACAAACGCTGCAGGTTACAAACTCCGCTAACCTGGAAGAGTTACCTCGAGTTGAGAACTTTGCCCCAGGAGGAGAACGGAAATCATGTGCCGGTGGCGCAGCAGCAGCAAAAAGGCCCCATTAGCAAAAGCACACCTCTAGTTAAGAACGGACCTCTGGAATGAATTAAGTTCATAACTAGAGGTACCACCATACTCAAGGCCTGTTTGCAACATGAAGAGGCCACATCCTGAAGCGCCGCATCTGCGCACACACATGACACAATTAGGAGCTTCTGCACATGCACATGCACAAAGCGCAATTTAGCGTTTCTGTGCATGCGTACCTGCCAAACCCGGAAGTAACCCATTCAGGGACTTCCAGGTTTGACGCGCCCATACCCTGAAAAGACGTAACCTGCAGCAGACGTAACATGAAGTATGACGGTAAAGCATTATGGTTGTGCTTTAAACAGTCAGAGAATCGTGGGGGCTGCAGTTTGTTAAGGGTGCTGGGAGCTGTTTGTTGTTGTTTAGTCGTGTCCGACCCTTCGTGACCCCATAGACCATTGCACGCCAGGCACTCCTGTCTTGCACTGCCTCCCGCAGTTTGGTCAAACTCATGTCCGTAGCTTCGAGAACACTGTCCAGCCATCTCGTCCTCTGTCGTCCCCTTCTCCTTGTGCCCTCCATCTTTCCCAACATCAGGGTCTTTTCCAGGGAGTCTTCTCTTCTCATGAGGTGGCCAAAGTCTTGGAGCCTCAGCTTCAGGATCTGTCCTTCCAGTGAGCACTCAGGGCTGATTTCCTTCAGCTGGGAGCTGTTAGGAGGCTCCTATTCCCTCCCTAGAGCTACAGTTATTACTATTATTGTGAGAGGATCTGCAGACAAATCACAAATGCTAGACAGCCACAAACAGGAGCAGTGGCACCATAGAGTTTCAGAACCTGTATAGAGCGGATGCTATGATGTCATATTCTCAAACCTGGTGGTGGGAATAAGACAAAGGCTACCTCTTCCTTCCTATCACCGCACACTCTTCTTCTTACCTGCGATGGGGTAGGATCCTAGTAAGCTCTCCGCCAGGGATCACTCCATTTTGAACTGGGCTATGGACTTTTGTAACTTTTAAGGATTGTTGCCTGCCTGATTTTCATCCCTGTGCGTGTTGAACCCCGGCAATACTTTTAATGGGAGCAAATCTTTTATTTTCTTGTGTACTTAAACAATCTGAGAGCAATTTATTTCTTAAGAAGGAAACATAGAAGCGAGAAAAGTAACCCAAGTCTCCCTAAGCCTCCTTGGATATCATAATTGTTCCTGAAGGTTATGTAACCTTCTCCTAAAAGCTTCTAGAGGTAACCTGCACACGGGTGGTGTTATTACTCTGCTGAAATAGGTATTTGCATTCTCACACAAATGAGAGAAACAAAAAAGATAATTAATAAATATAATATCCTCTCCTACTCATCTAAATCCAACCAACAGCTATTTATTTATTTATTTATTTATTTATTTATTTATTTATTTATTTATTTATACCCCACCTTTTTCCCTGACAGGACTCAAGACGGCTTATAGGGAGAAAAAAAAAGAATTGCCAAAAAATTTTTTGCAAAAATTATCATTACAAAAATTAAACAGTGATAGAATTAAAACAATTAAAGGGTTGACTATTAAACCACTCTGGGAACTATAGCTCGGGGGGGGGGGGGACGACGACAAGCGACTCTCAGCACCCTTAGCAAACTACAGCTCCCAGGATCCAACCATTGGGGCTTCCTCAAAAGAATATTGGGAGCCGCGGTTTGTTCAAGTTGCTGAGAGTTGTGAGACAACTTCTATTTCCCTTCCCTCAGCTACATTTCCTGGAGTGGTTTAACTATTAATCTCTCTTCACGAGGAACTCTGTAAATGCATTTTATTTATTTATTAAAAATGTGTATACAGTTGTGTCATAAGAAAAAAACATATCAAAGCAGTTGGCAGCAATAAAAACATAAACCATACAAGAAAAATAGTTTTAAAAGTTTAAAACAGGCATCGGTTGACCGTTGTGGTGGAAGGATGTACTCCTAACTGCCTACACAGGCTTGGTGGAATAGAAAAGTGCTCACCAGAAGTCTATAAATTGGCAGAAAAGGCGCTCACTCAGGGGCGTAGGGTGGGGGATTCAGGGGGTCATACATGAAGGGATGACAAAATGGCACACTCGGGGGGGGGGACTTGCAGGGCATGGCCTGCAGCGCACCCAAGCCACACATCTCTCCTGGGAGTGATGCGGTGGCTCAAGGCTCCGCGCTGCCTGAAACGGCAGTGTGGGGCTTCCGTCCGCTAGCGGACTCCATGGGCAGCTCGCCGCTGAACCCCCTGGGCGTATCGCCGTGGCGCCCCCGTGCAGCGCCCCCATGGGTGCTTTGCCCCGCCCCTGCCGCTCCAGGTGCCTGAGCAGCTAGCTACGCCCCTGCGCCCACTGAATCTCCATTGGCAAAGAGTTCCACAGGACAGAGCCTAAGGCACTAAAGACTCGATTTCTGGTTGGTTGTCAAACAAGCCTCACCAGAACCTCTGAGAGGGGGAATAGGGGGTCTTCTAACATCTATCAGCACCCTTTTTTAACAAAAGCTCTGCCATCCCCCCCTTTTCTCTTTGCCCCTTTTCCTCTAAATTCAAAAGACCCCCAGTGCACAAGCCTATCCATTCAAGGGGGGGCAGCCCCTCTGTCTCCCCTCTCTCCTGGTTACATCTAAATTGCATCCCTTGGCCTTCCGGCAGAAGTAGGTGGGGAGGCTGACAGGCACGCCAACACCTTCCCTGCTGCGCTCCCAGATAATTGGGTGAGGCAGCAAATGTTTTATTAACTGATTTCTCTCTCTCTTTCGCCTTGTTAGGCCTTTCTCTGAACCTGCTGTGTCAACAGTGGCTTTTCTTCAGCTGTAGAGAAGACCTGTCAGTCTGACGAATCCTGACCGTCACCCTGCATCCCCCCCCCCAACATCTTCTTAGGCAGGCTCTAATGGGGAGGCATCTTCCAAGCAATTGTTTTGTCTTTTTTATTCCTTCCTCTCTTTAATGCAGTTAGCAGCATCTGTTTTGGATTTGACTAAATATAGGTCTAAAAGGCCACTCTGGATCCCAGGCTCCTTTTCAGATGAATGCGTTGTGAAAGGCGGGTTGAGAAACACTTTGTTTGTTTTGCAGCCCTGTGTTGGATTTGTAAAGATGTTCTTCCCCACGATAGATGCTGCTCTTCTGCCGTGTTTAGCGAAAGGGAAAGAAAGACATCTTTGTACATACCTCTGTAGGCGTGGGATGCTGTTTGCGGTTTCTAAAGAAGGATAAAGTATCTGAAATGCAAAGAGGGCGTGTGGTACCTGGCTCCTTAGACTCCCATTGAGCGTTAGGTTCATAATTAACCATCCACCCACTGCAAATCTATGTTGTTGTCATTTAGTCGTTTCCAACTCTTCGTGACCCCATGGACCAGAGCACGCCAGGCACTCCTGTCTTCCACTGCCTCCCGCAGTTTGGTCAAACTCATGTTTGTAGCTTCAAGAACACTGTCCAGCCATCTCGTCCTCTGTCGTCCCCTTCTCCTTGTGCCCTCCATATTTCCCAGCATCAGGGTCTTTTCCAGGGAGTCTTCTCTTCTCATGAGGTGGCCAAAGTATTGGAGCCTCAGCTTCAGGATCTGTCCTTCCAGTGAGCACTCAGGGCTGATTTCCTTCAGAATGGATAGGTTTGATCTTCTTGCAGTCCATGGGACTCTCAAGAGTCTCCTCCAGCACCATAATTCAAAAGCATCAATTCTTCGGCGATCAGCCTTCTTTATGGTCCAGCTCTCACTTCCATACATCACTGCCTTGTCGTGGCGAAGAGGCTGAAATAACTTAGAGAAGTTATGTTTTGACCAAATGTGATCCACCTGGAGAAGGAACCAGCAAGCCACTCCAGTATCCCTGCCAAGAAAACTCCATGGACAAAGACAACAGGCAAACCAATATACTCTCCAGCAAAACAATAACGTTACTAAAGCTGCCTCCTCCTCCTCCTCCTCCTCCTCCTCCTCCTCCTCCTCCTCCTCCTCCTCCTCCTCCTCCTCCTCCTCCTCCTCCTTGTCATACCTTGGTTCTTGAATGCCTTGTGACTTGAACGCTTTGACTCCCAAACGCCGCAAACCAGGAAGTGAGTGTTCCAGTTTGCCGAAGTTTTTTGGAAGCCAAACTTCCGACACGGCTTCTGCAGCTTCCGATTGAGTGCAGGAAGCTCCTGCAGCCAATCAGAAGCTGCGCCTTGGTTTTCAAATGTTTTCGGAAGTTGAACGGACTCCATTTGAGAACCAAGGTACGACTGTATTATTATTGTTATTGTTACTACCACTTCTACAAATTCATAGCAACAGGGTCTGCCTGAATGCATTTGTCCCAGTCATGTTGACTTTGGATAGAGGTGGATTTAGGGCATTGGGTGTAAAGCCTTGGGGGCGCTGCAGGGGGCGCTGCAACAATGACTTAGAATGGATCGTGAGAGGTGAGGGGGTGCTGAATTTTGGTGTCACACTGGGCACCACTGAAATTTGAGACCTCAAGATCCAGCACTGCTCTGGAACAGCCTTCTTTCTTTGCCCTCTGGATATGGAGTAGCCAATGGTTAGAGTGTTGGGCTGGGAGTTGTGAGACCAGGGTTCAAATCCCCACTGGAGCATGATGAAGCTCACTGGGGGTGACCTTGGAACACTCACTGCCTCTCACCCTAACCTACCTCACAGGGTTGTAGTGAGGATGAAATGAGGATGGGGAGAACCATGTATGCCACCTTGAGCTCCTTGGAGAAAAAGGTGGGATATCAGTGTAACAAATAACAAAGAAATAAATTTGGGAGCCAAGCCTTATGAGGAATGGTTGAAGGAGCTGGGTATGTTTAGCCTGGAAAAAAAGGAGACTGAGAAGAGATATGATAGTCATCTTCAAATATCTCAAGGGCTGTCATACAGAAGAGGGAACAAGCTTGTTTTCTCCCGCTCTGGAGGGTAGGACTCGAATCAATGGCTTCAAGTTACAGAAAAGGGAGTCCAACTAAACATCAAAAATAACTTTCTGACAGTAAGAGGTGTTTGACAGTGGAACAGACTCTCTCAGGAGGTTGTAGACCAGGCATCCCCAAACTTCGGCCCTCCGGATGTTTTGGACTACAATTCCCATCATCCCTGACCACTGGTCCTGTTAGCTAGGGATCATGGGAGTTGTAGGCCAAAAAATCTGGAGGGCCGCAGTTTGGGGATGCCTGTTGTAGACGCTCCTTTATTTGAGGTTTTTTAGCAGAGGTTGGACTTCCATGGATGCTTTAGCTGTGATTCCTGGATGGCAGGGGGTTGGACTAGACGACCCTTGGGGGTTCCTTCCAACTCTGATTCTAACTAAATGGCCACTGTGAGAATGGGATGCTGTGCTAGATGGGCCATTGGCCTGATCCAGTTATTAAGGATGCCTGTGCTCCACTGATGAGCAGGGCTTGAAACAGCCACTGAGACCTGCTCTTGGGGATATAAGACTCGAGTTGTTCTCTGTTTGCGCCAGTTGCTTCTTCCCCCTTGCCCAAGGGACTACTGGATCCCTGGATCTGGTTGGGGCCTCCTGTCTCTTCCTGTGCTCTCCTTGCAACCTGCCCCCTTCTCTACCACTGACTTACGGTAACCCCTTCTTTTCACCACTGGCCTTTTGCCAGATGCCCAGCCAGGACTCTGTAATGCTGCCTGCTGTGTCCAACTGACCTAAATGCAGTGTCTTCTCTGCCTGCCAATCACTGTGTCGCAAGTTCTCACTTGGGCCGTAGGGAAATGCCCTTCCAAGGCCTGTGTTATTAAGGTAAACAAGTAAAAATCTGGGTTGCCAGCTGTCCCTTGGAGATGTGCCACCACTGTGCTTGCTCTCATGATGTATCTCAGCTCTTGTTGACCATGGAGACAGAAATGCTTCTGAAGACCAGTTGCTGGAAACTGCAGAAGGGGGGAGAGCTCTTGTGCTTGAATCCTGCTTGCTAGTTTCTCAATAGAGGCATCTGGTTGGCCACTGTGAGAACAGGATGCTGGACTAGATGGGCCACGGGACTGATCCAGCAGGCTCCTCTCATGTTCCGATGTTCTTCTGTTTTATTTTCCTTCATTTCCCTGCTGTCTTTTTGTGTGGGTTGTGTATGTCCAGTTTACTGGGGGATACATAACCGCAGGAGGATCTCAGCCTTTGTTTACGTCCCAGTGACTATTCTGGGTCCCTCTTATTTTAGGGCTGGGATTAATGCTCTAAAACACATAACTCTGCTCTGAATGCATTTCTGAAGATTTATTTCGATGCCTCCTGGAGTCGCCTCCGAAATATACATGAGAATGCCAGATCATTACTTTCCTAAAATGATAAGAGTAATGGAGAGGAAAGAAACCTTTTATTCTTAAATTCAAATGCCCATTAAGCGCTACACTTTTTATCTTGGCTCCAAGTTCTCTGTAGTGTTTGCTGCTGTATCTCAACCCATACAAATAAGCCCGAATGAAAATATGTGTGATCGGAGAAGTGGGGGCGGGGGCAATTATTCATGGGAATTCTCTCTCGGCTAATCCCAGCTTTATTTCCACCACTGAGTGACAGAGATTCCTTTTGTCACTCCACAGCAGCAAGAATACAGAACAGGAAAAATTCTGGGCCGGATATTCCGATCCGACCTTATCAATGCAGATTTACCTTTCAGAAATAAATGCCGGCATCTGAATGAATGCAAGTTCACGCACTTTTCTATTGGAATGCAATCTGCTGATTCAGAGGCGCACAGAAACCACTTTTCTTTATTGCATCAAACTCTTGTCTAATAGCAAAACAATCATTGGAAGCAAAATCTCCTTCTGCATATACCATTAAGGCCCTCTACTCTGGCTCCCCCAAAGCCAGGGCCAGCAAACGGTCTGGGTTTCAAATGAATACTTCACATGTTCTTCCTAACCGGTGACTCAACAAGCCCCTTACAAGGTCGTTGCCCCGGGGCTGAAGTGAAGGACAGCACACTTTGACCTCCACCACTGTTCAGGTCGCAGGGGTCAGCAAAAATTTTCAGCAGGGGGCCGGTCCACTGTCCCTCAGACTTTGTGGGGGGCCGGACTATATTTTGAAAAATAATAATGAATGAATTCGTATGCCCCACAAATAACCCAGAGATGCATTTTAAATAAAAGCAGACATTCTACTCATGTAAAAACACCAGGCAGGCCCCACAAATAACCCAGACATGCATTTTAAATAAAAGAACACATTCTACTCATGTAAAAATATTCTTATTACCGGACTGTCCATGGGCCGGATTTAGAAGGTGATTGGGCTGCATCTGGCCCCCGGGCCTTAGTTTGGGGACCCCTGGTTCAGGGGATCAAGGGCCACTGGGAGGCAACACACACCCCTTGCCTCCCAGAAAAAAAACATCATGGCAAGGAAGAGACCAACCTAGCCCTGTCCATCAGCCAAAGAATGAAAGTAGCAGCCCCAGGGAGCAGGCTTCAATGCTCCTTTCCAGGAAGAACAACTTTGTAATGAAGAACTGGTGCCCAGGTTTATTGCCGTGTGTTTCTTAAAGCTTCCTCTCTCTGTGTGTGTCCCTTTTCCTGCTGTGTTTGATTTATTTTACTTCTATCCTGCTTTGGAATGAAATGACTTGCAAAGTGGCTTGCAAAAATATTAATGGCAATAATATATAATAGAACATCACAGATATAGAACAATTAACAAATCAAATTAAACAATGACAAACTGCCGGTAAAACGATTGCAATCCGTAAAAGTCTATTCATAGAACAACTACAAAAGTAAGCTAAACACCACAATTACAACAGAAGTCATATTACAGAATTAACAAAGAACTTCAGAATTCATAACCTATAAAACAATATTAACAACACTAACAAAACAGCAACCCAAAAGTAAACTTAGCACTGTTGAATTCATACACACACACTCCACACACCCATCACTCATAAACTTTCACTCTGTTCAGCTCATTGAAACACCCATACAAATAAAGCCCATGGCAGCAACTCCCTTCTGAAGTTTCCATGGGCTGGAGTGGGGGGGGGCAAGGCAGGTGGGGAAAGCCAGCACAAAGTCTCCCTCCCCTGTTCTGACTTTTAGATTATAAGTCTGAAGGCAAGGACCATCCTCTTATTAACTGTGATAAGCCGCTCTCAGAGAAGTGCTTTGGCTGAAGCAAGGAGTAAAAAATAAATAAATACTGTACTTAGATATGTATACTTGAATGTGGAAAAAGCTGCCCAAGGGACCTTTGAAGTTGCTTTGTGCAGAGCCCAGCCCATTGGTCCATCTGGACTCCAGGGGGTGGAGCTGATGGGATTTGGAGTCCAGCAACATCCAGAGAGCCACAAATTCCTCACTCCCAGTTAACTCTTACTGGCAGTGGACCTTCAATATCT
This sequence comes from Zootoca vivipara, assembly GCF_965207765.1. Taxonomy (NCBI): domain Eukaryota; kingdom Metazoa; phylum Chordata; class Lepidosauria; order Squamata; family Lacertidae; genus Zootoca; species Zootoca vivipara. The sequence goes on from NC_142596.1 coordinate 49,721,606, forward strand.
CTGCTAGACATATTTCCAAGCTCTGCTACCTAAAACAATTCTAAGATAAAAATGGGGTAATCTGTGACTCTCCAGGTGTTACCTGAACTTCAGCTCCCATCAGCCAGCATGAATGGTCAAGGCTGAAGGGAGCTGGAGCCCAGCAACATCTGGAGAAGTGGAATGCAGAGCCAATGTGGTGTCATGATTATGTGGGAATGTTAGGCATGTGGATTAGGATATATTATTAGATAGATCCTATCCAAGATTGTGTTATCAAGCTTCCAATATCAGCAGAGTGACATTCCCCTTTTGTGCGCAGCAAGACGTGTGCGTTTAGGTTTGTTAAAACCTATACAACAATATTATACTTCCTGGCAAATCCCCTTTATCCCTCTTAAAAGAAATACACGACACAATAGTCTTAAAATAAGATAGTTTACTCACATGACATCCTGAGCTAACAGCGTAATCTCAGAAAGGCAGGCTTACGTAGAAAAGTTACAAATATATACATCTGGAGTCTACTTAGTAGAGTAAGGCTCCATCTGGTCTCTCTCTTGGCAACAGGCCGAGAGAGAGAACCATCCTAACTGTAGATTCTCTGGAGATGTGTTCCCATTGAAGAAGAGATGGCTAAGAGAGTGAATGGCTGCTGGCTAGGGGCTTTTTATCTGCCAGCTAATCCATCTCATCTGCATGTCTGGAGGAACAGGAAACTGAGCCTTGGTCAGGTGTCCCTCCAGGTGAGTTCCTCTTATTGGACACTCTAGGAACTGTTGTGACTTGTCTGCCCCAGTGTTCCATCCCACAGATTAGAGGGTTTGACCAGGAACCCTAGGGAACCAGGGTTCAAATTCCCACTTGGCCATGGAGCTCTCACTGGGTGACTTGAAAGGCAGTCACTGCCTCTTGGCCTAACCCAGGCATCCCCAAACTTTGGCCCTCCAGATGTTTTGGACTACAATTCCCATCAGCCCTGACCACTGGTCCTATTAACTAGGGATGATGGGAGTTGTAGGCCAAAACATCTGGAGGGCCGCAGTTTGGGGATGCCTGGCCTAACCTATCTCACAGGGTTGTTGTGAGGATTAAATGAGGAAGGTAGGGAAGTACAATGTGCCCAACCTTGAACACTTTGGAGTAAAAGGTGGGATGCCAGTGCAAATGAATGAATGAATGAATAAAAGCACGGGTCTAAAGGAGCTGTCCAGGATTTGAGTTCTGAAATACTCATTCTGCTGTAGACACATGACCATCTGTTGGAAACCTTCCACCACCACCTGTGTTGTAATGAGCTTACTGAACTTGTCGAAGCTGACCTCTGGGAAGGAAGGATTGAAAGTGAATGGGGTGGGTGGGAGCAATAATAATACACGCTTTAAAAAGTCCACCTATTTATCCTGCTCTATTTCAACCTCTCCCCTTGTGGTGTGCAAATTGCAGTTCTTAAATTTAACATTCAGAACACTGCAAACAGCATTAAAAATTTACTCCCTCCTAAACAGGGCTGGGGCGAAGCACCTTTGGGGAAATCACTGAGCCCCCCTCCTTCCAACACCCCCGCTTCCTCCCTCCCTGCAACCTCACTCAAGAATCTGCTCTCTTGAGCTCCTCTGCCAGGCTACAAATAGCTTCTTTAAAAAGTAATCTTTTAAAAAGTAGGCTTTAGATGGGGGTCTACAGAGGACATCTAGGCCACCACTATTTTTGAAGAGGGAGGGAGGGGGGAGAGGGAGGGGGGGAGAGAGAGAGACTTAGCACTCACAATCCCTGTTAGAAGTGTGGAGTCTAGCTAAATATTTCAGTGTAGAGTATTGGAGAAAAGGGAAGGAGGCAGCTAACGTCCTTTACCAAAAACTATAATTGAGGAAGGAGTGTTGAAAACTCAACGGAAGGCTTGCCTTGAACCCAAAGTAAAGATCAACAGGCTGAAAGGAAACATAGGAAGCTGCCTTATACCTAGTCAGATCATTGGTCCACCTAGTTTGGTACTTTTGACCCTGACTGCAGTATTATTTGCAGAAAATAACTTCTAGGGAACACTTGATCTCAGACAAACCCATGACCAGAAGGCCTGTAGCTCAGTGGCAAAACATCTACTTTGCATGCAGAAGGTCCCAGGTTCAATCCCTGGCATCTCCAGGTACGGGTGGAAGAGAATCCTGGAGATCCTCTACCCATCATTGAGTAAACAATACTGAGGCGGAAGAACCAGTGATCTGACTCACTACAAAGTACTTCCCATGTTCCTACGACTAGGATTTCAGGTAGTGTGCATCTCATCCCTACCTAGAAATGCCAGGGATTAAACCTTTGCATGCAAAGAACATGCTCTTTCACTGAGCCATGGCCCTTTTGCCCTGTGCTCAAATAAACTTAATAATGCTCAGGCTCGAGCAGCTGTAGTGGTGAAGGGGTCTGATAAAGGGAGGGGGGAAGGGCCGAGAATGGCCGAGAGGTCAGCACATATTGTCTCTGAGAAAAAAGTCAGTATATGAATAAATGTGCAAGGGGTGGGGTAGTTTAGAGAAAGGAAATGTGGGCATCACATTTATTCTCAGTTAAACTGACTGGCTTCCTCTCAAAAGGCACAAATAATCTGTGGAACTCACTGCCACAAGATGGCTTTAAGGTTGGGGAGTTAGAGACATTCATGGAGAAAGAGGAATTCAGGAGGGCAGGAGAGACGATGTCTGTCAACACAATGCCTATGACAGCCCTGACAGCTAAATTGAACCTCCCAGTTCAAAGGTTGGACATCACCCGGTGAGGGCTGTACCACTTGGGTGAGGGCTACTCCCTCCATGTCCTACCTGTGGGCTTCCTGGAGAACCTAGTTGGCCATTGAGAGAAGCAAGACGCTAGATTCTCAGTCTGATCTCATTTCTTATATTCTTAGCTGTTTATTTCTGAATACCAGCTGAGGGCATCAAGTCATCTAGCCCCGGCCGGTGGGAAGCAGGATGCTGAGCTTGTTGCTTGGCCTTGGGCCTCTTCTGATGTTCTTAAGATAGTGGTTTATCAGGAGAACTGAAGGAGGGGGGGTCACTTCCCGTGCCGTTGGTTAGGTCCATGTGCCCCAGTGCTTTGCCTTCGACAGTGGGCAGCTCATAAACGGAGTCCCATGGAAGACAAGACACGGGAAGATATACAGATTGAATAATGTAGCTTACGCAAGACTACAGTACCGGTATCGATTATATTTGTCTATGTATTATTCAAACAATTGGCTCACGCAGGCCAGAATACAGGGGCATAGCCAGTGTTTGCTCAGTGGTGCTCAGATAATTGTAGTTGACTTTATCTTGCGCCCTCTCACCTTGATAACTTGCAACCAGATTCTTCCACTGCCCCTCAGCTCCTTCTGCCGCCCCCCCCCCCATCCAGAGCTATCGGCTCCTCTGCCCACTTCCTGCGTTTGATACAGCAAACCGTTGTCCGCAGAAGCTCCTAGCCATGAATCAGAGCGTTTCCTTAGTGTGTTACTTAAACAACCACTCCCTTGATTTTGTGAGCTTACTAAGGGCGGCTGGGCGGGATCAGAACCCTCTAAACCAGTGTTTCCCAACCTTGTGCCTCCAGATGTTTTGGGACTACAACTCCCATCATCCCTAGCTAGCAAGACCAGTGGTCAGGAATGATGGGAATTGTAGTCCGAAAACAGCTGGAGGCACAAGGTTGGGAAACACTGCTCTAAACCACGGATGGGGGAACCTATAACACCCACATCTAGATATTACTGAACTCCCAGCTCCCCTCAGCCCCCAGGCAGCATGAGCAGTGGTCAGAGGAGACGATGGCACTCTAAGAACGTTTGGAGGACCACAAGGCGTCCCCATCCTTGCCCTCAGAATCAAGAAGTGGTTCAACTTCTGTAGCACTCTTGCTGAGCACCTCTCACACACACGCGCGCGCACAAATATAAGAAGTGAAATGCTACCGGAAGATATTTGCATACAAATAGCTAGAGACGGTTCTTTAATGGGGACCAACTGCCGACTCGCTAAAGAGGCCTCTAGGGGGCTGTGGGCTTTTACCTTCGGCACAGAGGAAGAAGCGTGGGTTTTGGGGGGTGGGGGTGGGGGGCTGCCTGGCGGCAGAGTGATGGATACAAAGGTGCCATGTTTTCGTACGTGGGGGGTAGGTGGGTGGATGCATTATTCTCTGTTAAAGACCAGCACTGTATCTGCCGGCTCCCCTTCCAACTTGAATGAATGAAAATAGATGCGCGTAAAGTTTCCTTCAAGAAATTTCCCCAGGAAGTAAGCGATTAAAAATGTCTGTGCGCGCGTGTGCACTGCCTCCCTCAGTCTATTGTTTCCTTTTTCCTATTCCTCCTCCACATCCTCAATATTCAGCTGGAGAGAGATCGAAGGCCTGGCTGAAGTATCTTTACAAAATATAATAATCCAAGTTTACAGCGGTTCTTTGTTGGAGTGACTGATACAATAGGGGAAGGAAGGAAGGACGGACGGAAGGAAGGGGGGGGCGGATTGGAGGAGGGGGGTTTCCCCGTGGAAGGCGATTTGCTCGCTGGCTCCGCTGCCGCCTCCCGTTGACGGCTCGGTTCTCCTTCGCCAAACAATCAGCTCAGAGACGTTTCGGAGGCTTTAACTTCCATTGGATCTCCCCGGCGAAGGAGCGGCACACACCCTCTTCTTCCTCCTCTCCCCTTCCACCCATCCATTCACACTCTCTCTCTCACACACACACACACGAGTCTCTCTTCAGCCCCTCCCTCCTCCCCACCGCCTTCCCACTCCGTGGACTCCTACATTAAACCTTTGATCGGGCTTGCAAGCAGACGGAATCTCTCGCTCGCTCTTCCCTCTGCCCGGCTCTCTCCATAAGCGGCGGCCGTCCCCTACCCCTTGGGGCCTCTCCAACAGCAAAAGAAGAGAGAAAGAAGAACTGAAAGGAGGAGGGAAGAGAGAAAGGCTGACTGCCCCCCTCCATCTCTGATCTCCCCCCGCCCCTCCCTCAGCTTCACCCCGGAATCCTTCAAGGCGAGGCGGCGCTCCGGGATCCAGAGACTGGTCGGGCGCCTTCGCTTCGCCTTCGACCGGGATGGTGGCGAGCTCTCCGCCGGCTCCTTGACGCAGTGAGGGCGGCCGAAGGGAGAAGCTGCGGCTCTCGTTCCTTCTCTCTCTCTCTCTCTCAGGCCGCCAAAGGATTTGTCTGAGGGGGGGGGGCAGAGAGAGGCTGCCTGCCGGGAGAGGACGCTTGGGGAGGGGAGCTGAGAGAGAGAGAGGGAGCGCGCAAGAGTGCGAGCGAGCGAGCAAAGAGGCGGAGGCGCAGCACCCGAGAGCGAGCGAGAGAGGCTGGCCGCCCATCGGGTCCTCCCAGCCGGGATTCAAGAGGGCGTCGGGGCTGGAGAGCCGCTCCTTTCCTTCTTCCTTCCATGCCGGAGGCAGGTAGGTAAGCCTGGCGGGGGGCGAAGCTCCGGCTTCAGCTCGGGTGTGTGTGTATATATATATATATATATAGATATATAGATATAGATATATATATAGCTCGTCTTTCTCCCGCCCGCCCCCCCCCCCACCGGCGCCGCAATAGCTGAACGGGAGATGTCAACCGCTAGGATTATGAGTAGTATTGCCTTAAGCAGAGAGGAGGGGGGTGCAGGATGGGTCCCCCGTGGATCTCCTCTCTGCCAGATCGTGAGCCTCCTGCATCAGTTGAGCCTGAGGGGCACACGCCGCTCTAACCCACCTACTCTGGGGATTCATTTGCAGATTGAAACACGCACAAACAGCGCCCACACCATCTTCAGCCTCCAGCCACTTCTGTTCCTTGCCCTGGATTCTCTCCCCCCCCCTCCCCAAATCATCCCGTGACAGATGTTTCCAGTGCTAAGCCTTTCTGTGCGGCTCCCCCACCCGCAACCTGAACCTTTTCTGGACGCTCCAAGGACGGAATGTGTTAGGGGTGGAATAAAGGGTTCGGGGTCCCCCGCTACCTCTCCTCTCCTTATGGGTCCAAACTTGCCTCCTTGGACACACAAGCTGGGAAGGTGGCGCCTGACTCTCCTGCGGGTCGCCCAAAACTTTTCTGCGCCGTGCTGTGGTCTGGTTGGGACATTGGGATGCAGGGCGCCTCTGGGTGCAGCTGGGGCGAGCTGGGAGCTTAACCAAGGCTCCCCACTCCTCCCCAACCCACCCCCCCCAGGAGAGAGGGAGGGAGGAGCTGCTCTGTAGGTGCTGGCACCCAAGCGCGCAGAGAGACTTCGTGAAGTGGGCCGGTTTCAGCACCAGCGGGGAGCGGACAGCTCCCCGATGAGAAGAAAAGAAGCCGCTGTTCTCGACCGCTCTCCCAATTTCTCCAGGAAAGGTAGTTCACTTTAATTCCCACTGTACAAATATTTCACTTTTCTCCTTCCTCACTCCTGCTTTCGACGTCCACCCTTCTTCTCTTGGCGTCCGGTTCCCCCATTCTAAGTCCTAAAGTAGCCTCGTCACTTAATGGGAAGTTAATGCAACTGTTGCCGGGGGCGGGGGGGGGGCGGTGGCGAGCCGTTCTGCCCCCGAGCTAACCTTGCAACCCAGTGTCTCTGGAAAGGGGAAGGAACCGGCCAGATCGAGGCACTGCTGGCTTCGTCTACAACTCAAATGCATCGGGACTGTTGGACGTAACAGTTCGACCCAGGTTTCAGTCCGGAATCAAAAAATTGCAGGGTGGATGAGACGCCCTCGGTTGGTCTCCGGGGGCGGTCGGTTCCTGAGGTTGTTGCGCACGGGCGTCTGTCCTAGAAACTGGGGGGGGGGTGCTTGTGGTTAAAAAAAGAAGAGGAGGAAGTGTTCCTAGGGCGAAGGAGGGCCCCGTAAGTATGTGTGTTTCTTTGCCCGGGCGACTGGCTCCGAACCGTCGCTTGAAATCTCCCTGTCAGGTTAAGTTGCGCCTTGGATAAAGCTGTTTACTGGTGGCTGTAGAACTTGTCGAAAATGATTAATGGCCCTGATTGTCAAAGTGGGGAGAGAGAGAGAGAGAGAGAGAGAGAGAGAGAGAGAGAGAGAGAGAGAGAGAGAGAGAGAGAGAGAGAGAGAGAGAGAGAGAGAATGAGGCACTCCCAGAGCTTAGCTCTGGAGTCCTATCGGCTAGATTTCCCGGGTCTGAAGGCTCACGAGGCCATCTCCTTCCTTGAAGCTAAGCCGCTCTCGTTCTGGGCAGTGTCTGGATGAGGGGGAGCCAGGAGACCACATGCACGTCGTCAGCGTCTTGAGTTTCAGGACTGGGGAAAGGCAGGGTATAAATGGAGGAGAAATATAATGGTTATAATAATAGTAGCAATGTCTTTTGCTTTAGATTTTTTTAAAATTCTTTCATGGACTTTCCTTTATTCAGGCTTAAACTTCACCTATGACTGTGCTCCTGAACCTAATCCAACACGAGAAACAAGCCCCCACCCCAATGTTCTGTCACCGACAATGGATAGCCAGACCAGACACTTCTGGAAAGCTCATAGGAGTGCATGAACATACCCCCTCCCCCACTCTCTCTGCCTCTCCGCCCCACTCCGCCCGCAGACTTTGAACGCAAATGTTTTCTTTCTCTCTGAGAGCTCTGTCCTCCAGGAATGTTTAGGTTCCAATCTGATCTTGCTTAGGAATGTAGTAACTCCAGGTCTGTGTGTGTCTGAGCACGTACAGTGTGAATCGCGCTCCTTGCCGAGTAAGCCAGATGACTGAACCGAGTTGGCTCGAATACGGGTGGGTTAAAGCCACTAGAAAAAGCTTCCAAAGGATAGAGAAGGGCACTCGGTGTGGAAATTAACGACTGACCTATATTCATGCATTTCCACCCGGCTCCAACCGCCACCCGCAGATGTCTAGTCAGCCTCGATCCACAATCCATTTAAGCTGCAACCTTTCTCAAGCCACTTCATTCCCCCCGTAAGAATGAATGAATGAAGCGGCTCAAGAATCGGGCTTGTGTCCCAGGGTAGCTGCTTTCCCGGCCGGTCAGATGACCGCTCATTCCCCTCACCTTCATACAACACTCCTCACGCGCCCTTAAAAAAACCCCAAAACATAATAAATAAATATATCTGGGCTTCCTTTTTGCAGTTGACCCGACACACACCTCGTCTTGATTAAATCCCCCCGTAGGTCACGTTACACTCTGGATCACGGCCTTGTTCACCCCCCAACATCCGCTTTAAATGCTTCGAAGTCTTACTTCCCTTGTTTTAAAATGCTGCGCATGAGCACCGCCTCCCCCCTCCCTCCCCAGTCTGCTCAATGGAGGCCTGGACATCTGCCCCAAAGTCCGGCCCTAACGGCCCCGCTAACTAAGAAGCGCGCGCGCAGACCTCCTTCTGCCGCTCTCCTTCCAGTCCAGAGACGGGCTTCACATCCTCGCCTGCGTGCATCGATCGAGCCAGCAATATGCAGAGCTGATTGAAACGAGGCCAGAGGAGAGTTATAGCCTGTTTAAAAAAGAAGGAAAAGCATAGATAGATATTTAAGAATCCTCTCTCGTCCTTGGCAAAGTTACCCCTTTCCCCTAATCGATTCTGCTGGGGGCGATGAAATCGTGCCGAAGGAGAGAGGGGTTCTTATTGATGGACGGTCCAAAGTTGAGACACGGACAGCTGGTCAGGCCCCGATTGGGTCCGATGGCTTCCGGGTGCGTTTTATGTCTCCCTCTAAAAGTCTTGCGTGTGTTGGGTTCTCGGTTGTTGCTCAGATACATATATATGATATCTATACATTGGCGTACGATGCTTAGCCGGTGTCTGTATTGCAGCTTTAATTAAAATGACAGATGTTGCCGTAGAGTTCCACAGAATTAATGATAAACACAGAGGAACTTGCCAATCAAGGCGGCTATTGTTCGACATCCAGCGGAGCTTTTGCCAAAGATCCTTGATTGCATTTGAATGAAGTCGAGCCAACAGGGCGGCCTACCCAAGCCCACCCCCCAGCTGGGCTGCAAAAGGCTGGCAGAAACGGGAAATGGAGAGGGAGGGAAACGCTGCCCTCTTTCCCTCGCGCCCCAGAACATATGGGGGGGGAGAGGCCAGCTTATTACACTGGCTACGAGTCTGTCTGGTTGACTCGACCTGGACTCGCAAGGCACGCTCAGCAGAGGGCCGCCAGTTGCACAGATGGATAGCTTCGTATGTGTTCAGCTGTGCCACAGATTGCATCCCATAGACTTAGTGATCCCGTCATACTCCAGAGAGCGCAGAGCCAATGGGCTCTGCAAAGGCTTCCACTGAATTCAGAGAAGGGACGTAGCTCGGCGGTAGAGCGTCTGCCTGGCATGCAGAAAGTTCCAGGTTCAAGCCTATCTCCAGGTAGTTCTCGGAGAGGACCTCGCCTGAACCCCTGGAGAGCCGCTCCCAGCCGGTGGGGCAATCGGTGCCTCGGATGAGTAAAGGTTATGCAGACTCCTCGCCAAACAAACAGGCCTGAGCTATCCTGTCGACTCCTTCTCTAACACAGACTGCCCCTCTCAAAACTTGTGCTTTCCTGGTCTTCAGAAACTCCCGGGTTCAATCCCAGCATGGGTAGAGAAGGCTGGGAGAAGCTCCCTGTCTGAAACTCTGGAATGCTGCTGTCAGTCAGAGTGGACAGTGCTGAACTAGATGGGCCAATGGCCTTTATACCGACAAAGCAGGTTCCCATGTGCCTATGGATTGCAATTTGTGACTCAGCTGAGAAATGGCCTCAGTGGCAGTGAGAGGACACACACACACACACACACACACACACACACACACACACACACACACGGGCTCCCATCATTCTGTCCCATTCTACAATGCTCCAGAAATTCGACCTGGATGAGGTTATGCGCAGATGAGTAGACGTGAGTCTCATGGGCTGCGCTGTGCAGATTTAGGGTCCACCCGCTTCCCTCAGCCTTCCATAGAAAGGAAAGGGTTTTGATTCATCCCCGTAGGGAGAGCGCTGCGGAGTCAAGTCTCAGATCAGGATGGCCTTTTCCTCTCTGGCTGGCTCAAGTGCTTCGACCACCCCCTCCCCCATTCCAAAAGAACCCTATATATAACAATTCTGCAAATCACCAGCTCCAACCCTGCCTTCATAGGGTGTGTGTTGATGTACGTATAGGGGGCAGGGAGTACAGTGCAAGCGATCCTGCTAAACCGATCCTTCTGGTGGGTCCAGTGTCCGGATAGAGCGAAGCAGGTTCGGTCCTCCGTCAGCTGAGTCCCAGCTTGCAGCTCGTCTTATTTGCCCAAGACTAGGAGCCATTGACAGTACAGCCAGGGCTGGTTTGGGTCCTGCCCCGTCCCGTCCCTCCTTCCTGCTGGAGCGAGAGATCAAGAGGGCAATGGAAAGTTTGGGGAAGCGGCTTCCAGTGGGCGAGTGAGTCTGTTGCAAGCCTCTGCCTCTCTCCCTCTAGCCTGGCCCCATTTCCCCCCAATATCAATGCGGGAGAGAAAACGAGAATCGATTGCCTCCCCTTTTTTGTGTTTGTTTCTGCCCTAGAAGCTTTAAATGCGGGTGAAGAAAAAAAATGGAGGAAGGGGGGGCGGCGAGGGAAGGGCCGCGAAACATGCAGAAGACTCCAGTTTCAATCCTCCGGTAGGACTGGGGGAAACCCCTGTCTGAGTCACTGGAGAGACGCTGCCAGTCAGCGTAGACAATGTTGGCTTGATGCAATTCCCACGCAATTCAGCCCTTTATCCAGAGCCATAAGGACTTGAAATTTTATTTTCAGAAGCAGGACCCTAGCTTGGAGGTAGAGCATCTGCTTGGCATTCAGAATGTCTCGTGCCCTAGTTTGGGAGAGGCTCTTGCTTGAAACCCAGAGAGCCACAATACTGAGCTAGACAGGCCAAAGATCTTAATACATAATAGTGTGCAAGCTTCTGAGTTCCCCAGCACTCTTCAGCAGACTAGATTTTTTTTAAGGCAGAGGAAGAGAGCAATGGCTATTGTAGACCTGGATGGTTTAGCTAATACCAACAACCTTATTTCACCCCACCACCACTGGCCTATTATTATAGGACATTATGCTTGGCCTAAGAAAGGTATCACCCTAATATGGGCTTTGGGATTTGTCTTATGGGTCCATAATGTAACTACTGTTCCTCTTTGTGTAACTGCATGAAGGGATCACCTCGTTTACATGAGCCAGATAAAGAGAGAGAGGGAGAGCTGACGTGAGAAGTCTGGCTGGCAGGTTACTGATCTCTCTTTGGGAATGTCAGAAATCAGAATACCTTTTAGCAACATCTCGCCCTGTTCCCGAAGGGCAAGAAGGGAGCGGGGTGAGCCTCTGGCAGTGAGTCTAGCAGAGGTACTAAGGTCTCCTTCAGCTTCTCCAGGTAATCCTGGTTCTTTAAAAGATGAGGGATAGGATCCCAGATCTGCCTAGCAGGATCCGTCTTCCACTTCTGACTGTTTGCTCCTGATATTCTTGTCGCCCGCTTTTCTGAAGGGAGCCTTGGAGACTCCTTTCAAGGCCACCGTCTGCCCACCCCAATGCCAGTCAGTTTCACAACAGTGTGCCAGTTGCACTAGGAAGCCTTTCCATTCTTAGCTCTGGGGTCACTGTGGGCCACAGTTATGCCGCCACACATTTCAGAGCTGGCTCTGCCATTGGACAAGGTGAGCAACACAGCCTTTACACAGCAAGGCCTTGGATACAGAAACAATGAAGGGCAGCAAATGATTTAATTTATCCTGATAGCTTTCCCTGAATGAAGGGTTCATTTCATGTCTAAACTTGAATCTTTCCATGAGAATAACGATGCAAAGCTTAAATATTTGAGGGAGGCAGCCATGATTTAGTCCACAGGTGCATGTTACATCACTAGAGGTCTCAGGATTTAGGAGCTGGATACACTTGATGGCTGACAGTTCAATGTGTGAACTAACTCCACTGGAGAGGATTGAATTTAAAGTGATCTGGGGGCAGATGAAAGTCTGGATGTAGTGCTTGTTTTATGATAGCTCACTAACGTATAAAGTCATCAGGCGGAGGTGCAGTCAGTGATGGACAGGCACATGTGAATCAGCTCTAGGACTGATTTGGACAGCGCTCTGCAATCGTTGTTCTGTGATCTCGCAGCACCTCTGTATATTACTAAATTCCTGATTTTTATACCAGGGCGGGAGCCATTTGAAAAAGGCTGAGTGAATTTGATTTCATATCTCTGTGACTCCAACAACATGTGAATGCTTGAATGTGAGAAACAGCCATCATGGGTCAGGCAGAAGTTTCACATAACTTCTGCCCCCTTCTATGTATTGCTGTGATTTTCAAATGGAAGTCACTATGATATTGTCTACCTCTCTGTTCATCAACCTTGGGCTCCCAAATATTGCTGGACCACAATTCCCTTTATTCCTGATCGAAGATGAGTAGGGAAGATGGGAGATGTAATCCAAGAGTGTCTGGGGAGGTTGAAGAAGACAATAAAGATTATCTTATCTTATCAGACATGGTTTGAAGGTGCATTGGGTAGCCACCTCGAGGAAGCTATGTAGGTTAGGACACTATCTGGACACTTTTTGGACAGGAGACCACTTAGGAAGTTAGGATAGGAAGCTGCCTGATACCAAGTCATGGTCCATCTAGCTCAGGACTGTCTACAGTCTACACTAACTGGCAGCAGCTCTCCTGGAGCTGCCATTGGGAACTGAACATGCAAAGCAGATGCATGCAAAGCAGATGCTCTACCACTGAGCTATAGATCTTCCCAAAACAGAATCCACCCAAACTTGAACCATAGTTCAAGGGACTTGAACCATAGTTTAAAAGTCAGGGGCTCTTTCCATCAACTGAGCTATCCAGGCTTCCACTTGAGAATCCATGTACTGTATGTTACCTTGAGTTCCATGATGGAAGAAAGGTGGTATATAAATGTAATAAATAAAGAATAACCTGACATCACATCAAACAGATCTTTTGGATTGCCACCTGTTCACACCCACATTCACCTGCAAGTCCCAACTGGTGCACACAGTGTGACCTGTCCAGAAAGCCAGATTCTCTATTGAATTTAGGTCTCCCATATCCAAGTTCGCTTGTTTCCATTGGGGATACACAAGTTGCTGAGGACAAAAATATGTATAGCTGACAGTGCCCCCTTGAGGACGCCCACATCCCCGAGCCCAAGCCCAACCTTTTCCAAGCTGGCGCTCACCACATGTTTCAGACTACAACTCTCATCACTGGTGACCATCTGCTGTGCTGGCTGGGGCTGTTGGGAGTTGGAGTCCGACAATATCTGGTGGTGGAAGAAAGTGTCTGACAGATCTCAGGAGGAGGAGTCATTCAGCACTCAAATCTTGGACAGCACCTGTAGACCTGCATTTCAGCAGGAATGGGGAACCCGTGGCCCTCCAGCTGGACTCCAAATCCCATCACACTAACTATTGGTAGTGCTAGCCAGGGCTGATGAGAGTTGTAGCCTAAGACATTTGGAGGGCATCAGGTTGGGGAGGACTGCCTCAATCTGCTTCCAATAGTGTGCGCAAGTGCTTTCTATTGAACCATCCAAGTTTTGCTATAAAGGAACTGCAATGGAGTAAAATGTAGGCATGGCACCCTCCTTCTGTTAATTCCCATGGAGGGGGGAATCACCTTTCAGTCTTCCTTCTGTGTTTTGAGACATATGGGGTTACCTTCCCCTCTGTAGGCTCCAGCTTTCTACGGGTGCTTCTAGCACGGCCACTGAGAAATGCTCACCAACCACACCACTATCACCCCTGCCAAAAGAAAACCTCCTTATTCCCTTTATTCATTTGGGGAAGGGATATAATTCAGTGGTAGAGCATCTGCTTTGTGTGCAGAAGGTCCCGGGTTCAATCCATGACATTTTCAGATAGGACTGAGAGAAAGACTTCTGCCTGAAACCCTTTAGAGCAGCTGCCAGTCAGTGTAGACGATACAGAGCAAGATACTGTACATGAATGGTATAATGACTTGGTATAAGATAGCTTCCTATGTTCCATCTAAGCTCCTAATTTTTCTTTGGAGACTGGCAGTACCACCATCCATACCACCTTCTCATCCAAAAGGTCCCTTTGACATTCAAGCATCATACTTGTTCACACACACATCCAACGAGCATACAATTCTTGTTTGCTTTTTTGGATTGAGGGAACCATTCAGGTAAGCTTGAGCACCTTTGACTGGCCACCAGTTGGTAAAGTCAGAAACATAGGATTGTCTCCTTAAGCATCCAGATGTGGAAGTTCCAGATCCATACCTATGATACACACTGACACGGGTGTAGGTGAGAAGCAGGTTTCCCCAAGCTGGTACCCTCCACCTCCCATCATCCCTGACCATTGGCCATGCTGGCCATGCTGGCTGGGTTTGATGTGATTTGGACTCCAGACCTTCTGCAAGGCACCAGCTTGCAAAAGTCTGATGTTTGAGACCCAGGAGGTAGAGTCTTGTTGAGATCAACCAGCCATGCCTACACTGCATTGGTTTCTCAACCTTGGTGACAAGCAGCTGAATGTGTGAACGTGACGCCCCTGAAGAGCATTTCCTTTGAGACTCACACCACACCACAACTGACCTTTGAAATTCTCCTGCTGAAGGTTGTGATGAGAACCGCTGGCTTGAAGAGGGAGAGGGTTATTAAGCAAACTCGAGGAGGAGGAGGAGTGAGGTCTATAAGCTGCTATTACTCTCTGAGCTTCTATGTATGCCCAGAAGTAGTGGGCCACTGCATACAAGAGTGGATAACCCTTCTAGCCTTCCTTGTGGACTTCCCAGAAGCATCTGATTGGCCATTATGAGAAGCAGGATGCTGGCAGGTCAGTGAGGGAGAAGTCTATGGACCCACTCAGAAGAATGGGTAAGAACTTCCCACTCAAGGAAAAACCATAAAATTGTAGAATTGGAAGGCATCATACAACCGCCTGCAATTCAGGAATCTCAGCTATAGCATCCATGACAGATAGCCATCCAACCTCTACTTAGAAACCTATGCCCTTATAAAATGTGCCTCTTTCTTTTTTTGGGGGGTGCGCTATTGGGTGGTTGTTTTATTTTGATTATATATATTGTGGTTTTTATGTTGATCTTTTTTGTGAACCACCCTGAGACCTCCAGTTATAGGAATAATATATATATATATATATATATATATATATATGAATAATAATAATAATAATAATAAAATAAAAATAGAAGCCTCCAATGAAGGAGGAACAGCCTGCTGGTTGCACAGTTGCCAACCAGAAACATGTTGGAAATTCATAAGCAAGACCCACGCACAAGAGCAATCTTCCCTCTTGCAGCTTCCAGCAGCTGATATTCAGAAGCATTTACTGCCTCTAACCAGGGAGGGAGAGCAAAGCTACACCCTGGCTAGTAACCACTGA
This sequence comes from Zootoca vivipara, assembly GCF_965207765.1. Taxonomy (NCBI): domain Eukaryota; kingdom Metazoa; phylum Chordata; class Lepidosauria; order Squamata; family Lacertidae; genus Zootoca; species Zootoca vivipara. The sequence continues at coordinate 49,736,911 of NC_142596.1, forward strand.
TAGCCTTGTCCTTCATGAATTTCTCCAGTTCTCTTTGAAAGCTACCCAAGTTGGTGTTCACCACTGCCTCCTGTGGGAGCTAGTTCCACAATTTAGCTATCACTGGCGTTGGGGAAATTATGTGATCTTAGATTGCTAGTTTCATAGCCTTACAGCTCTCCATCTCCCAGCCTTCACCGTCCCGGTGTGCGCTCTAGATGTTTTGGACTACAACTCCCATCAGCCCTAACCATGTGGCTGAGGCTTATGGGAGTTGTAGTCCAAAACATCTAGAGCACACTGGGATGGTGAAGACTATTTCAGATGGCAACGGCTATATTGTTTTTACTACACATGTATCCCACCTTTCCTCCAAGGAGGTGATGGACATACATGGCTCTTGCCCTCTCCATTTTATCCTCACAACAGCCCTGTGAGGTAGGTTTGGCTGAAAGACAGCAGCTGGCCCAGCAAGCTCCATGGCCGAGTGGGGATTTGAACCCTGGTCTCCCACGTCCAAGCCCAACGCTCTAGCCCAGGCATAAGCCAACTCTGGCCCTCCATATATTTGGGACTACAATTCCCATCATCCCTGACCACTGGTCCTGTTAGCTAGGGATGGTGGGCATTGTAGTCCCAAATGTCTGGAAGGCTGGAGTTTGCCTATACCTGCTCTAGCCACTACACTACGCTGTTCGCCTCACTTCTCAACCTGCCAAGTCAGTTTTGAAGCAGTTTGTGGGGCTTGTCGTCTTTCTCATTTCGGTCCCAAATCTTTCCCCCCAAGGGTATCTCCTGACGATACCACTGATCCCTGATCCGTTGGCTTGTCCACACAATACACTGGAGTGACCACTTGAGGCTGCAGCCGTCACGGGACGGCAGGCGAACGTGGGAACGCAGCAGCCCTTCCCCGCCCCCGCCTTTCGAGATATCGAGTGCTCACTTCCAAGGAACGATCATTTCCTCCAAAGTTGAGCCACTTGATAGGGTTGTTTCCGCCGCCAACAGCCTCCCCAGGCGCCGTCTGGGTCCCCGGCTCCCGCTGTCAAACAAACCCAGCGTGCGGCAGCTCCAGACGGCCACGACCTCGGGGCGAAATCCTCCAGCCTCGCGTCCTGACGGTTTGGCCTTTCTTGTAGCGACAGGGGCCTCCTTCCACCGCGACCACATTGACGCCAAGGGCCGCGGAGCACCTCCTTCCTCGACGCAGTTCGCTGCCCGCTTGCATGGCATCAAATATTTAAAAGTTTGCAGTGGTGAATAAAGAGATCATTAATATAAATTGAATCCAATGTTTCCAAGCAAAAGGGGAACGGAGTTGCCATCGCTGTATATAAATGACATCTATTCCAGGCACCCGAAAGAGCTGGTGCCGGTACAGGCGCATTTTCAATTAAGTCGACGCATCCCCCAAATATCATCTGAAAGGAAGGACAAACACGAGTCTCTTCCAACTCTCTCTGGAGTGGCTATTGGGGAGTGAACTTGGGACCTTCCTTCTCGCATGCTGGGCGGAGGCTCTGCCCCTCGGGTACGGCTCTTCCCATTGATGAAACCGGTCGGTGACCGGACAATATGTGCAGCAGCAGACACGCGATGTAAGGGCGAGCGCACTTGTACGTGTGAACCGACCCTCCTGAAAAGTTCTAGGTGCGAGGAAAGGTCCATCAGGAATGAGCCTTTCGCACATGTAGTGGCATAAGGTTGTGTGTTGCATTCATCAAGTGATGGTCATACGTGTGTGAACTTGCCCCATGTTAAAGGGGAAAGATTGGGCAGAAAGAGAAACCGGATATAATGCGGGGGTGGGCAAGCTGGGAAGTACTCGGGGCAGAGTCTCTCAGTATGTGTCTGTGTGAGTTTTGGGACTTATGCCGTGGGCCTGCTCTTGAAGTAAGGCATGTGTTCACACGTGCAAAACGTCACTCCATTCCTCAACACTTGAGGCTTGGCAGGAAGCAGAATGTGTGAAACGAAACTCCATTGCGTTTCAGATAAGGCTTTCATAACACAAAATTATCTGTGATGGCTCCCATTCACACGTGCAATTGACGCTCTTGCTCCGTGATGGATATGCACGTGTGAGCCAGGCCTTCTTTCCCAAGTTTGCAGTTTCAGGAAAAGAAACCCCGCAGTCAACAAACTGATTATCAAATCACTCCACATCAATGACCTCTGGCTCTCCAATTAAAGAGAAGGCGCCTCCCAAACGAGGAGAGTGGAGACCTGTTGAAGACCATAGGATTACAACTGAGGTGGAACCATCAGTGGTTTTCTTTGACCCACCGAGAACACTTCCGACAAGAAATCGGGGCAAGCTCTTTTGGGTTGACTCTTCGCCTTCTTTCTTGCAAAGGCCCTATTAGGCACCCATTGGGGGGGGGGAGGCGAGAAGGAGGCAGCCGCGCTGGGAGAAACGCGACATCTTCAGGGAGGTGGAGAAAGAAAAATATTATGCTGTCAGGTTCGTTTGTCTTGAGACAGTTTTACAGCCTCTCGCCTTGCTGCTTCCTCAAAGTGGCGACTGTAGCCAAGAAACATCCCATAAAAACTCAACCAAAAAACCACGCTCCACAAATCCGAGAGTTTATGGGGCGTGAGACAGGAAACGACGCTGTTCCAAGGCTGCCTAACCGGAAGAGAAGGTCAGAGGACTAAGGGAGGAGAAAGGGAGGCAGCGAGGCTGAAACTTACAAGTTACCTGCTAATTTCAGCACACATAGCCTCCTCTTTTGGGAAGGAACCGTAGCCCAGTGGGAAAACACCTGCTTCGCATTCAGAAGGTTCCAGGTTCAATCCATTTCAGCGCCTGGCAGGGCTGGAGAAACCCTGCCGGAAGATAATACAGGTAGGATAGATAGACCAATAATCAGTGTAAGGAAGCTTCATATCTGTTCCCTGTCTTCTCTCTTCCTTCCTCGGAGTAAACGTACCTAGGATCGGATCCCGCGTTCCAGGGTCCTGCTGCTACCTTAGACATCTAGGGCTTTCTGCTGATGGCTGCAGAAACACCCCCCCCCACACCCCATCACCTGTGATAAGGGAGGGACCCTATGGACACGTGCGGGTGGCCCCTAATATGTCAAACCCCACCTGGAGTACCGTGTCCAGAAGGGTATTTCATTCAAGAGGATCAAGGGTCTGGAAACCAAGCCTTATGATGAACGGTTGAGGGAGTTGAGTGTGTTCAGCCTGCTGAGAGCTTACATGATAGCCATCTTCAAATATCTGAAAGGCTTTCACCTGGAAGACCGAGCAAGCTTGTTTTCTGCTTCTCCAGAGGGCAGGACCCGAACCAATGGATTCCAGGGGCAAGAAAGGCGATTCGTAATAAACATTAAGAACTTTTTGAGGGTGGTGGACTCCGCTTCGCTGAAGGTTTCTAAACAGAAGTTGGATGGCCATCTGTCAGAGATTCTTTTGCTGCGATGCCGGCATTGCCGGGGGTGGGACAAGATGACCCTCCCAGCTCTACGATTTTATGACACTTGCACCAGCAAAAAATTTACTCGCAAGTAAGCCACCCCCCCTACGCTTTTCCTGGTCAACAGTCCTGGTTTACTGCCTGATGAGTAGGCATAGGAATAGAGTGCGATCCTATCCTACTCAGAAATGAAAACCCATCGAGTTCGACACGATTTCCTCCCAGGATCTAGGCCCCCAGCGTTACTTCTGAATAAACATGCCCAGGATTGAGCTGCATCATGAAAAGCTAGGGGATGCTGTTGAAGACCCGCTTCAAATGGATTAGTTCTCCCTGCGGTTGTTACAGCCCGGCAATCAGATTGGTTAAAAAAAACACAGAAGGAAAGTCTCCCGTCTTTTTTTCACCCGTTCCCCTTCAATCAGGATGGCTTTGGATTTCCAAATGCCGTGTGGGGACTCCCGGTGCGTGAGGTCGCCTCTTTAAAACGGAGCAGCTTCCAGAGAAGGCCGAGCTCTGATTGCCGCAGGAACAGCCGAACAGTCCCGTGACGCCTCGAGAGGATGATATTTATGACGGCCTCGGCTGTCGTGGGCCAGAGTCCACTCCTTCAGATGCATAAGGAGGGATCGTAAATTGGCAAGCAGACAAGACTCGTGGGGTTGGTGATGAGATGCAAAAGGAAAAAGTGCAGCCTTTGACAATTCAGCTAAAGCTAAAATGAAAAGGGAGCGGCGCCTTCCAGGGCTTGGGGATTGCCGGTGCGCATCTTAAGAATCACAGAACTGTAGAGCTGGAAGGGACGGGACCCCGTGGATCATCTAGTCCAACCTGCTTAGCTTCTTGCCTCTGATTGCAATGCCAACGGACCCAAAGGGCCGTCTAGCCCAACCCCCTGCTATGCAGGGATATGGGAGAGCGGGGGATACGGTCTAGAGGCGGTGGTGGTGAACTGGAACCAGTGGCCACGTGTGAACATAGTCTGGTCTAGGGTGCATAAGGAAGCTTAGCTGCCCCTCACCTCATGCACTGAATGGACCGTGGTTACTTTGTTGGTCTCTATCAGATAAAAACACCTTTCGGATTAAACAGGCCTCCTCTTCAGGCGGAGTTCTTTGTGCCTTTCCAAAGCTTGCAGCATGCTGGCTAATATAAAACTCAAGATAGCCGAGGTCATTTAGGCCTGCTCTCTGAGAGACCAGCCGTCCCTTCTGGAGAACCAGGTTCGGCTTCCTCACACGCCCCTTATTTCAATGTACTTGTGCTGGTGTTAATTTGCAGTCTGAGGTGAGGTGGGTTTGCACCTTCCTCATTTCTCCTCCGTTTAGCTTGACCCCCTTCTTTCCCACCCTCTCCGAAATATGGCCTTGGGTGCCTTGGCAGAAAGGCGGTATAGAAACGAGATGAACGAATGATTTCCTTTCCTTTCCTTTCATCTGGTTTCTATACCGCCTTTCTGCCCAGGCACCCAAGGCGGTTTAATTTTTTTTAAAAGTACTGCGACAAATCGTATCTCGTGTATAACATGTTATTTAAGAAGAATAAATAAGATTAGTTCAGATGTAGGAGTTCTACGCTGCACGCACCCCCACCCCCAAACAAATCCGGATGTTCCTTGATCTTGATCTCTTACACACCTGGTGAGATGGTTGGCTTTGATCACCACAAATGCTCCTTCCTTGCCCTTTTATCCACGCCAGGATTTTATCACTGTCTCTCTCCCCTCCTCCTCCTCCTCCTCCTCCTCCTCCTCCTCCTCCTCCTCCTCCTCCTCCTCCTCCTCCTCCTCCTCCTCCTCCTCCTTAAAAAAATAAAAATAAAAACTCCCTTTACTATCGCTGGACTCGAGGCAGCTCCTTTGTATGCCGGCTGAACTGGCCAGCTGCTTTGCCGAGAGAGCGAGAGAGGCGCTGAGATCGTGCTACGGATACAGAGCGCTGAGAATTAAACGGGAGGGGGAGCGATTTCTGTTTTCTAGCTGGAGCTTTGAGAGGCTGCATAGCCAGAAAGGCGAACCTGGAAAACCAACGCTTCCCCCCTCGACCTAAACGAGGGAGGGGGGCATGTTTCAGAGGAGGTGGGGGCAAAAAATATTTGGGGAGGGGGAGCCGGATCCAGTCCCCCCCCCCCAGCTTCGCAGTCTCTTCTGATGAGCGTTTACACGGAAGTAAGTTCTACTGAGTTCAACGGGGCTTACATAGTGGCGGCACCAGATAATGATGTGATTAATAATGGAGGGCAAAGAAGGGGGAAAGTATATTTCTAGCTTAGGCGACTGTGCCTCATGTGTTAAGATCCCTGAAAGAAAATAACAGGATTTGTCTATGACAGGAGTTCAGCAATGGGGTGGGGTGGGGCAAGTGGAGGAGCGAGCTCTTTGCTGTGGGGACGCTTGGCCCCCCCTCTCCCCGCCCGTTCTCCGGCGCCGCCTATGGGCTCAGTGAAGATAAAGGGAGCGGTGCGTTTAGTATTGCGGCTGGACAGCTCCAGCTTTAGGCGTCTCTGCTCAGAAAGAAAGCCCCGCCGAGACGGCTGGTCCCCTCGAGGCTTCCTCGTGAAGAAACGTGCTCGGGATCGAGGCTGTCCCGGGACAAGCGCCTCCGCTGAAGCGGAGGAAGGAGCGGCGCCGGTGGGAGGGAGGGCTCCTGACTCCGGAGATCCGAAGACACGGCGATAGGCGCGGCGTAGAAACCGACCCGACCGTCGGTTAAATCGGCATCGATTCTCGACCTCCGGCGCCCCCTTGCTTTCATTCCCTCTTAGATTTGGGGCGCGGGGTGGGGGGGTCCAGACACCCGCCTTTCCCTCCTGCTGGCCGGTCGCCTATGCCCGCGAGGGGGCGGCCAGGCGGCGCTCGAGAACCAGCTGCGGAGGATCGACGGGTGCGGAGAGGAGAGTGCTTAAGGCGCTGCAGCTGCTGCCGCCCAGGAGAACAGAGGAGTGGTCTCTCGACTCACCTGGGCTGGCTGCCTTCGCACAGAGAGAGACAGGTAAGGGAGCAGGAGTCCCTGCGGCTAGCGGCCACCCACCATCCCCGTCTCTCCTGCCCAGTCCGGCCTCGGACCTAGAAACTTTGTGAGAGGGCTGCGATGGGCTGGGGGGAGGTCTAAAGAAGAAAGTGGGGGCGGCGGATTCGGAGCGATATAGCCAGGCTCATATACAGCCCTCCCCACCTCGTGCTCTGGTTTTGGACCCCAACTCCCAACGCCCCCCCCCAAGTAAGCAATCCAATGGTCAGCCACGGTGGGAGTTTTAGAGCCAGCATGGTCTCCTGATCAGAGTGTCCGACTGGGAGACCAGCGTTCGAATTCAGGAAGCTCACTGGGTGACCATGTTGGGGGGGGGTAGCCACTGCTTGTCAGCCTAGCCTACCTCACAGGGTTCTTGTGATGATGATACAATGGAATGGGGGAAACCAGGTATGCCAGCTTGAGCCCCTTGAAGGGGAAAGAAAACGATGCATTACTTATTTTTTTTTAAAATGCATAAAATAATGTAAGAATCGTGCCTGAAATAATTTTAACTGTAAGAACCTTCTACTCTGAAGCAGTTTAGCCTTCCAGAAGTTTTGATCCCCGAACTCCCATCCGGTGCTGTAGTGGTTTGAGGGCGAAATTAAGATCTGGGAAACCTGGGTTCGAATCCTCTCCCATTCAGCCATGAAGCTCACTGAGTGTGACCCTGGGCCAGTCACTGCCTCTCAGCCTAACCTACCTCACAAGGTTGTTGTGGGGATTAAATGAGAGTGGGGTGTGTGGGAGAACCATGTATGCCGCCTTGAGCTCCTGGGGAGAGGAGGTGGGGTGTAAATGTGATAGATAGAAGTCCAAAACATTTGGAGGGGAAGGGGCCACAAGGTCAGAGATGGCTGCTGGTCCAAAAGGACATTGGATGAATAAATGCAGAACCATTTTTTAATTTTTTAATTTATTTTGCCTTGGTGTCAGTCATTTAACTTTCTTCTCCTTGGCCAGAACCTTGGGAGATGTAGGAAGAGGATTTATTGCATTGTTTACTCCAAAGCAAGTGCCACTGTATTGAAGGGAGTTTGTTGTTGTTTAGTCGTTTAGTCGTTCCCGACTCTTTGTGACCCCATGGACAAGAGCACGCCAGGCACTCCTGTCTTGCACTGCCTCCTGCAGTTTGGTCAAACTCATGTTGGTAGCTTCAAGAACACTGCCCAACCATCTCATCCTCTGTCGTCCCCTTCTCCTAGTGCCCTCCATCTTTCCCAACATCAGGGTCTTTTCCAGGGAGTCTTCTCTTCTCATGAGGTGGCCAAAGTATTGGAGCCTCAGCTTCAGGATCTGTCCTTCCAGTGAGCACTCAGGGCTGATTTCCTTCAGAATGGATAGGTTTGATCTTCTTGCAGTCCATGGGACTCTCAAGAGTCTCCTCCAGCACCATAATTCAAAAGCATCAATTCTTCGGTGATCAGCCTTCTTTACGGTCCAGCTCTCACTTCCATACATCACTACTGGGAAAACCATAGCTTTAACTATACGGACCTTTGTAGGCAAGGTGATGTCTCTGCTTTTTAAGATGCTGTCTAGGTTTGTCATTGCTTTTCTCCCAAGAAGGGAGTTTACTTCCAAGTAAATGTTAGAAAGGAGGAATGCACCATGATGCAAGCTGGGCTAGCCAAATCCCTTGTCCCTTAGAGCTGAATCTTGGAGCTGGCATTTACGAAGGTTAGAAATTCAGAGGCTCAGTCCATGCCCTGGGGTGCAAGGAGGTTCCTGTGACTCGCATCAACCAGGGATAGCCACCAACATGGATGGCATCAAAAGAGGGTTGGACAAATTCACAGAGGAGAAGGCTAAATGGCTACCAGCCACGATGGGTCTGCCCTGCTTGTACTGCCAGAGGCAGAGATGCTTCTGAAGACCAGTTGCTGGAAGCCATGGAGGGAGAGAGTGCTCTTGTTGTGCTTGTGTCTTGCTTGCAGATTTTCCACAGGCATCTGGTTGGCCACTGTGAGAACAGGATGCTGGACTAAATGGGCCATTGGCCTGATCTAGCAGGCCCCTCTTATGTTCTTATGGCCTCCAGTCCACATTGGAGCGACCCCTGCCTCTGGGGATAGGAGCAGAAAGGGCTGTAACTCTATTGTACAGCATCTGTCTTGCGTGCAGAAGGTCTCAGGTTCAATATCTAGGGAGGGACTTTTTCCTGAAACCCCAGAGAGCTGCTGCCAGTCAGTGTAGACAGTTCTGGGCTAGATAGGCCAATGGGTCTGACTCAGAACAAGACGGATTCCTATTTGCCTATGAGAGAGCAGACTTAGCCATGTATATCCTATGATTTAAATGCAGCAGGCACAGCCAATGTGGAACCTTCCATATTTTTGGGGACTACAGCTCCCTTAACTTCAGATCACCGACCATGTTGGCTGGCATCTTTCTGGACACCGCACTGGCTATCCCTGAAATATGTGATAGCTCAGTCTACACACGGTTGGGTCATTGGTTTGAGCTTCACATTGAGCAAAGATTCCTGCATTGCAGGGGGTTGGTGTAAATGTCCCTTGTGGTCCCTTCCAGCTATACGATTCTATGCACAAGGGTCTAAAGCTGGCAATGGAGAATTTGTGGACCTCCAGATGTTGTTGAACTACTTGAACTCCCCATCAGACCCAGCCATCATGGCCAAGGTCAAGGTTGATGGGAGGTGTGGTCCAGCATCATCTTGAGGGCAACAGGTTCCTCATCCCTGATCTAAGTCAATCTCCCCCAGTTGGAAGCAAGGAATGCCAGGTGAGAATGCCAGGGCTAGGAACGCTCCCTGCTTGAAATCCTGTACAGCCCCTGCCAGTCAGTGTAGACATTACTGAACTAGATGGACCAATGGTCTGATTCAGTAGAAGACTGCTTCCTCTTTTCCTATGTCCCCATGTGCTAATAACAGCCAGCCTGGATCATGGAGGCCTTGTCAGATAAAGGCTTCGCCAGAGAGGAGATACACACAGTTGCTTTCTTAAGAAGAGATGGGGACCATGATTTATTTATTTATTTTAAAAAAGGGTGTTGGATATGTTCTGATGACCATCTCCGCCACCCTCCCAACCTATGGCGCAGCTGAAGCTGGATAACTCAGAGTTTCAGATAATGGAGATTTTTCGGAGCTGAGTATCTGCTCTGGGTCCATAAAGATCTCCAATCGACGTCACTCCAGTGCTGAGACCTTTGAGACAGGCAGGGTTTGGGGTCAAGCTCCTAAAATAGCGCCGAGGACACATCAAAGATAAGGGAAAGGGCGGCCAAGTTGAATTTTTCAGTAAGGCTTTTAAAAAAAATTCTTGATCTATCTTCCCTGAAGTTATACTCTGCTCAGCTTAGTTTTTTTTTTGAAGTTACTGTAGTCCTCTTTGGAAGTGTGTAGTGGATGTGTTACTATAAACCCAGGGGGTGGAAGGAGATGTACATACGGTATGTGTTGGGTGGGTGGGTATGTAGGGACGTTCACAGGTTACGTTCAATGAGGGTGCAAAGTGTGTGTGCGTGTGTGTGTGCTACACAAACAGACAAGCATTTGCTCTTTCACTGCAACTGTAAGACCTCCAGGTCACGGGAGGCGGAGGCAAATAGGTACCGGGGCATAAACGGAGATGTGCCAGAGGGACGCTGGAAGGAGGTGCAGACGGGGAAAGGTGGGTTTTTTGGGGGGGGGGAGAATGACACTTCCTCTCACCTTGGCTAAAGGAGAGGTGGAGTATGAGAAGACTGGCGGTGGGCAAGGCGCTCTTCACAAGCTCAGGAGCAAGGTCGTTCGCATTCAGAGGGAGCAAGCCTTGACTGGGGGCCCGGGGGAGATGAGTCCCGGCGTCCGGGCATACTTGGCTCAAAGGAAAAGATCTCTTTGTCGGTTGGAGTGGGGTCGAGAGGTGGCAAGGAGGCCAGAAAGCCTTGCCTTAAAGGGGGGGTGCTGTTCGCTTTTAGTTGGGTCCCCTGTTTGGCGACTCCAAATGGGCCAAGAGGCGATCTCTGTCTTTAAAACATCGGGGGGGGCTCCCCTGCTCTTCTGCCCCCCTTCCTCGCCAAACAAACCTCCCTCCCCCGCTCACCCCCGTTCTTTGCTCTTAAATGTGAAATGTCATTAGCCCGCTAAATCGAAGAACGCAGCGTGAAGCTGCCCACGGCATTGATCTGGGCTTGCAACGGACTGCATCTTCATTAAACTCCAGGGGGCGCGGAGGATAGAAAGGCGCGCGCGGGGGGGGGAGTCTTCCTCCTCTTCCACCCCCCACCCAGCACTCCGGCCCCTGGGCTGCAAGCTGGTGGTCGGGAGGGGTGGGAGCGTGGAAGGGAGAGGCGCGTATTAGTCTTGTTGTAAAGGAGCTACGAGTGCAGAAGGAAGGCTCCTCTCTAGGAGGGTTGGCGCGTTTACACGACTCGGGGGTTGATTCGAATCCGTTGGTCCTGGGCAGCCGGCCAGTCAGGTCGCTTTAAACTTCGTGGGTCGCACCTACGCAATTCATTTAAAGGACCCTGGCTTCCCCTAAAAGAACTCTGGGAACTGTAGTTCACCTCTAAGAGAGCTACAGTTCCCAGAACAAACTAGATTACTTAGCTCCCCCTTAACACCCCTGAGAGCGATCTTCCCCTCCTCACTGTCAGAATGGTTCATGGTTAGCCAGTAAAAACAGGTGGTCCTCCATTCCCCCCTCCCCGCCCCCGCTTTCAATGTCTGCTTGTTTGTTTAAAACAAGAAATCTTAAAGGAACAGCATGACGACGGTGCTGGGCTGCAAAAGGGAAAACAGCAGCGGGGAAATCTATTACCAGTCATCAAAATAAATATTCAAGGCTGTGATGTTTTCTGCATGGAATAATTAAGCCCTTTCCCAAGATTATAGGTGGGACTGATGTGTGTGTGTGTGTGTGAGAGAGAATGCTCAAAGGTTTAATAAGGTCAGCAGACCAGGCAGCGTAAGTTAACACTTCTGCAATCGCCTTATGCAGGCATCATAATATTGATTGCATATCCCAATCTTTTCTCCAAGGAGCTCAAGGCGGAGTAGATGGTTTTCCTTCTCCTCATTTAATCCCACAACAAACCTGTGAGGTAGGTTAGGCTGAGAGGCAGTGGCTGACCCAAGGTTACCCAGTGAGCTTCATGGTGGTGGTGGGAATTTGAACCCTGATCTCCCGGGTCCTAGTCTGACACTCTAACCACTACACCACACTGTCTCTCTCTTAGGGAAACACAGGCCCCATCCACACCTCAGCTTAATGTGGATGGTGAACCCCTTTTGCCTCCTTTAATTCCCCTTTGTCCAGCCAGGGTTCTCCTCCAGCAACTGCTGCCCCGCGCTTTTTCCTTGCTTAAATCTGGAGGTTCCCAATCCCTATGCTTTGAAAATCCGGGTGGGAGAGCTGCATTGATTGCTTTGGAAACCTCAGGAGTTAGGCAGTGTGGAATGGCAGTAACTGGAGAATGCTGCATAGGATCACAGAACTGTAGAGCTGGAAGGGACCCCGAGGGTCATCTAGTCTAACCCACTGCAAGGTAGGAATCTTGCTCTCCGCCATCCCTGGGTGGGCTCGAACCACTAACCTTCTGCTCAGCAGCCAGAGACACTGAACCATTGCACCACAGGCATGAAAAGGGGGAATTAAAAGAGGAACAAGGGATTCACAATGCACATTAAACTGAGGGCCCTTAGTGAAACCTAGTGGAATGCTCATATTTTGGAGTTTTAAATCACCTGGTCTTGCTTTTGAAATGAAATGGGTGCTTCTAGACCAGGCATCCCCAAACTCGGCCCTCCAGATGTTTTGGGACTGCAACTCCCATCATCCCTGACCATTGGTCCTGTTAGCTAGGGATGATGGGAGTTGTAGTCCCGAAACATCTGGAGGGCCAAGTTTGGGGTTGCCTGTTCTAGACCCTGGAACTCCCTCTCTGGATAAGCCAGCCTGGCTCCTGCCTTGTGGTCCTTCCACCGGCAGGTGAAGACTTTCTTGTTCCAACAGGCATTTGGGAACTGACTGCTTTTAATGAAAAGGCTGGTGGCGTGCTGTTTCTATGGTAATTTTGTATATGTACAGTGGTACCTTGGAAGTCAAACGGAATCCGTTCCGGAAGTCTGTTAAACTTCCAAAATATTCGAAAACCAAAGCGTGGCTTCTGATTGGGTGCAGGCAGGGCCGTAGCTAGGAGATGGTGGGGTGGGGCAGGCAAGAGGGGGGCACGCGTGCAAAACGGGCTTTAAAATATGTCCGTAAATACAAATAATGATTATTGCCTCATAAGAAAAGGTTTTTAATAGAGGGTGAATTGACTGGGTGGGTGGGGGAGTTGGAGGAGAGGCGGAAAGAACAACTAATTTGTCCATGGGTAGGGGGCACAATCTGGATGGTTATGCCAGGGGCGCAAGATCACCTAGCTACAGCTCTGGCTGCAGGAAGCTCCTGCAGCCAATTGGAAGCCATGGAAGCCCCGTCAGACGTTTGGCTTCCAAAAATAGTTTGCAAACCAGAACAGTCACTTCCGGGTTTGCGACGTTCGGGAGCCAAAACATTCAGGAACTAAGCTGTTTAAATTCTATCAATGTTTAATATTAAAAAATGACACCCCCCCCTGTTTTTAGTGGTTCTTATTTTTATCTGCAAACCTGCTTGAGTCCTGTCAGGGGGAAAAGGGCAGGATTATATATAAATACAGTTTTCCTATTACAACTATTATTATTATTATTATTATTATTATTATTATTATTATTAGGAATTCTCCACCATTTTTTTTAAAAAAAAGAAGTTCTGGGTTTTGTTCAAAGCAGCTTTTTGCCATTGGTGGGTGTCTTCAAGCCTCTTCTGCATTTCAGCGTAGCCCTCATTTTGCAATCCCTGGCACAAAGCTGTCTATGTTTGACCATGTCCGAGAAGGGCCTAAAATCTACCTGAGAGATGTCTTGAGAATAGAACCCCATCAGTTTTGTATTGACGTTCTTCTGTCCACCAGTAAAAAAAAGGGGGGGGTCTATTTGGGATTTGCACATCAGACTTTGAATGTTGAACTCTGGTGATTTTGAAATCTGGTGAATTTTAATTGACCCCACAAGCTGAGTGACTAAATTTGAGGGGGGGGAAGGGGAAGGCTTAGTTTTGAACTTCTGCAAAATTTCAGTTCAGCTTGGCTACCAAAGGACTTCTAAGAGTTGCTATCAGGAACAGATTCTTGATTATAGGGTGCTATTTTCATGCCTCTGGTCTCCATTTCTACTTGATATTTTAATGGTGTAATCCTGTGCATGGGTTTACTCAGGAGTAAGTACAGCTGTGTGGGGTTTACTCAGTAGAAAGTGTGCGTAGGATTGTGCCCTAAAATGAAAAGAGCTCCGAGGATGCCATATTAATTTTTGGCTTCAGATTCCCTTCTCCCCCCCCAATTTTTTTAAAGGCCAACTGCATTTAGTCCTCAGTAATCTAGTTAGAATGGCAATTGTCCAGGTTCTCGGTCCCAAGTTCCCCATATTCCTATTTATATATATATAACTCATCCATTTTCAAAAAAACAAAACAAAACGCCAAAGCACAAGAAGTGCAAAATATAACTTGGTTTTAGCAATCCACTGGGGAAGGGGTGGTTTGCTAATGCTCCTCTTTTCTATTCCATATATTTATTTAACGTATACAGCCCACACATCAGTAAATATTCCCTGGGCAGCTGACAAATGAAACAGGGTTTTAAAATACAATAATTTAAATAAAACGCAAACATGCACACACTAAAAGTCAGGAGGGAAAGTTTGCTGCAAGAGGCAGCATTAGAGGAAGCAGAAAACAGCCCGTTTGAAACACATTTCCAGCTGCTCAGTGTGTTGGGTGTTGATGGCCTTAATTTAGCAATAGAGTTCACCCTTTGTATGCAGAGGATGCCAACTTCGATCCCTTCCATCTCCAGTCTGTTTCTTTATTGTCAAAGGGACTGAGCATATAGCAGCTGTGAAAGACCTGGGAGCACCTTTAATAACAGGCTTACAATGTAGGAGGTGATGTTTTTAAAAGCCCAGAAAACCCTCTGCCCAAACCTGCCTCTGACTCATAACCGACAACATGGGACCCATGTTCACATTTCCCCCTTTGGATTTATACTGAATAATGCTAGCAATTCTCATTATTAATCCCAAAATGGCAATTCACAGAGAGGTATATCTTAGCATTACTAGCAAATGAAAAGCAGCGATTTTTAAACACTTGATATTAGCTGAAAGGCTGAGAAGCGATTGAAAACCAGCGGTTTTGCATTCTGGAAAGCCATAGAAAGAGACTAGAAAGTGAACACGGTGCCCCTTCTCTATAGAGCATGGGTAAGCAAACTAAGGCCTGGGGGCCGGATCCGGCTCAATTGCCTTCTAAATCCAGCCCGCAGACAGTCCTGGAATCAGAATGTTTTTACATGAGTAGAATGTGTGGTTTTACAGTATTTAAAATGCATCTCTGGGTTATTTGTGGGGCATAGGAATTCGTTCACCCCCCCCCCAATAAAATAGTCATAGAATCATAGAGTAGAAAGAGACCACAAGGGCCATCCAGTCCAACCCCCTGCCAAGCAGGAAACACCATCAAAGCATTCCTGACAGATGGCTGTCAAGCCTCTGCTTAAAGACCTCCAAAGAAGGAGACTCCACCACACTCCTTGGCAGCAAATTCCACTGGCCCCCCCACAAGGTTCCACCGGCCCCCCCACCGGCCCCCCACAAGGTCTGAGGGACAGTGGACTGCCCCCCTGCTGAAAAGGTTTGCTGATCCCTGCTATAGAGAGCTTACTCAATGAAGACATAAATATAGGGAGATCTAGTTAGCTTTAGCTGGATTCCAACATTGCAGCAACAACTTTGCCATGACACACCTGGTGGATCCTCCTGACCCACGGGTAGCTTCCGACCCACTGGTTGGAGACCGATGGTGTTGTGGTCAGAGCACTGGACTCTGGGAAACCAAAGTTCAAACCCCTACTTAGCCCTGAAGCCATAGCTGCCAAGTTATCCCTTTTTTAAAGGGATTTTCCCTTATGCTGAATAGGCTTCCTCGCGAGAAAAGGGAAAACTTGGCAGCTATGCCTGAAGCACACTGAGTGAACTTGGGATACACACTGTGGCTGTGTACACACTCCTATCTGCCCTGCATCCTGGTTCGAGATGTGGTGTCCACATGGCATTGGCCACAATCTACCCTGCATATGTATATGGCATACAGTGCTGTATTTTGATGTGTTTCCTACCAAGCCGGCTTCCACCCAAATTTAGGAGGAAAAAACCAACCTAGCTGCCTTTCAAGCCGGTAATATGCACACAGCCTGTCTCTCAGCCTAATATTCCTCGCTGGGTTGCTGTGAAGATGAAATAGACGAGGAAAACAGTATATGCTCCCTCAAGAGCCTTGAAGGAACCTTGGGATATATAAAGCTACATTTCTATCTATCAGGTCTTTGTTGAAGTTCCTAGCTCTGGGGACCCACTAGCAATTGGCAGATCTGTCCATTTCAGTTTACCATTTTCCCAATATTAAGTTTGCCTCGTTGCTGCGTCGGTTTGTAATTAAAAACAGCAGCAATACAGCATGAATATTTTGTTGCAGGGCCCCCCACTCTCTGAGCAGTGAGAGACTCCAGCACCTCCTGTGCTTTATCCAGGGTTCAGTTTCCTTGGAATGAAGGTCAAAGGAGACTGTGGTGCCTTTAGGACACATGGTTTTATTTACATATATAAATGGCCTGAGCATAGGATGGAGGGGCTCACAGCATGAACACCACAACAGAACTTGCTTCCCCGTTAGGGTCCTAAGGAAACCCCGAAGCACAACTGTGCAGTCCAGCACAGAGAAAGATGGGCCTCTGGGTCTCCAGCTTCTAGCATCAGCCAAAAGCTCTCATACACACAACTGCCCTTCATCTATTGTTCTCCATCCTAGAATGACATGGCTTGCAGCCAGGTGGGAAAAGGCCCACCCATTTGTCTCTATGACAACCTTCGGTTTAGTCTTGTGACTCTTCCTTCCACTGCCTCTCACAGTTTGGTCAGACTCGAGTTAGTAGCTTCAAGAACGCTGTCCAACCATCTCGTCCTCTGTCGTTCCCTTCTCCTTGTGCTCTCCATCTTTCCCAACATCAGGGTCTTTACCAGGGAATCTTCTCTTCTCATAAGGTGTCCAAAGTATTGGAGCCTCAGCTTCAGGATCTGTCCTTCTAGTGAGCACTCAGGGCTGATTTCCTTCAGAATGGATAGGTTTGATCTTCTTGCAGTCCATGGGACTCTCAAGAGTCTCCTCCAGCACCATAATTCAAAAGCATCAATTCTTCAGCGATCAGCCTTTATGGTCCAGCTCTCACTTCCATACATAAATGGTGGTACTTAACTGGCCAGCCAAAACCATTCCCTTAACAAAGGAATGGGTTTGGCTGCTTTATCACATTTCTTCTGCTAAATTCTAGCAGGCCTGGAAGGGACCCAGGTTATCATCCAGACTGACCCACCAAAAAAACTAACAACTTTTAAAATACATTTTAGTGCACATTTCCCCGTTAGATGCATTTTTGCCTAAGAAGCATACGATTGCTAGCAATTTCCCCAAATATAGTGTGTGTGTGTGTGTGCGCGCACACACATTTCCCACTAACACGCATACATTTTGGCATGCAATTTTTGGCAGGGGAGCTCAGAGCATCATGAAATTTGGAGAAGAACAATTTTTGAAGTGTTGCTGCATTTCAGGTTATGCATCAGTTTGAGAAGTGCACATTAGGGATTCACATTCAAATATGAACCAAGAAGATTCCTTCCCCATCCCTCATAGGATGGGGTTAATTAAAGTACAGAGGGCAACTTTTCACTCCTCAGGAGTTTGCTGTTTCCAGAAGCTATGGCAAAACACTTCCTCCCCAGTCCAAGGAAGGTCCCATTCACACTTACTCTTGAAGCACTATGATTCCACTATAAACAGTGATGGTTTCTCCCAAATATTTCTGTTATTACCCAGCCCCCCCTTCAGATGTCAAGGAGATAAAGAACTACATAACTTTTAGAAGACATCTGACGGCAGCCCTGTATTGGGAAGTTGTTAATGTTTGATATTTTACTATGTTTTAAATATGCTGTAAGCTACCCAGAGTGGTTGGGGAAACCCAGCCAGATGAGCAGGGTATAATAATAATAATAATAATAATAATAATAATAATAATAATAATAATAAATAGCTGCTGAGAGTTGTTAGGTAAAGGTACCTCTGACTGTTAGGTCCAGTTGTGGACGACTCGGGTTGTGGCACTCATCTCGCTCTATAGGCTGAGGGAGCTGGCGTTTTCCACAGACAGCTTCCAGGTCATGTGGCCAGCATGACTAAGCCGCTTCTGACGAACCAGAGCAGCGCACGGAAATGCTGTTTACCTTCCCGCTGTAGCGGTACCTATTTATCTACTTGCACTTTGACGTGCTTTCGAACTGCTAGGTGGGCAAGAGCTGGGACTGAACAATGGGAGCTCACCCCATTGCGGGGATTCGAACTGCCGACCTTCTGATCAGCAAGCCCTAGGCTCTGTGGTTTAGACCACAGTGCCACAGGAGCCCTATTCCCCTCACAGAGCTACAATTCCTAGAGTTCTCAGTGAAGAGGGATTGATTGCTAAACTACTCTGGGAATTGTAGTTCTGGGATGGGTCTAGGCATCTCCTAACGATTCTCTCAGCACTCTTAACAAACTACAGCTCCCAGGCTTCTTTGGGGGAAGCTATGACCGTTTGAAGTGGTACCACAGTAATTTATATGTATGGTGTGATCGTGGCCAAAGTCTCTCTTTGAATTGAAGTGAACTGAACCTCTCCCTTTGCAACTCAGAGGCACAACTGAATTAAGGGTTGGATTTATTTCTCTCTTCTTAATTCCACCCCCCCTTACTTTATGCCTTTGAGACTCTTCCAGATTAGACACTGGATTTGGCTGGTTTCAAGGAGATGGGGGAGGGAAAACTGCAGAGGAAAACCTTGAAATACAAGGCAGGGAGCCCTGGAGAGGATGGAGATCAGGCCTCAGATAAGGTTTTTTCCCCCTCCCATGTCTGCTTAGAGAAATCCTGTTTGATCATTAGGAGGAACAAGATCTAAGGCCTCCCCTGAAGGGAAGATTAGCTTGGAAAGGTCAGGTTTAGGGAGTTGTTCTCTGTGTGAACACACGGGAGAAGCGGAGTTGTTTGTACAAATTATTTATTTTGGACTCTGGGAAGGAGCTTTGATGTGGTAAGACAACGGAGGCTGTAATCCTAGCCATACTTTTTGCAGGCTACATCCCACCGAACATGGGAGGACTTGCTTTGGAGTAAACATGCATAGGATCAGGCTATAATCCTATGCACACCAGTGGTGCAGCGGTAAATTTCAAAGTGCCTGGAGCACATCAGGACAGTTTCAGGACAGAAAAAAGGAAGGACTCTAGTTAAACTAGGGAAGTTGCTCCGTCAGGAGGCAGTTATGGCTATAAAAGAGAACTGGGGGACGGGGGACCGTGCAGGATGAGGCTCTCAATGGCCACTAGCCAGGATGGCTCTGCTTTGCCTCCACTGCTGGAAACAGCAATGCTTCTGAATCCTAGTTACTGGAAACCACAGGGGTGGGAGAAAGCAGACCCTCCAAGTGTCCCAATTTTCCAGGGAGAGTCGCAGATTTACAGAAGCTGTCCTGGTTTCTGATTTGATCCTGGAATTTCCCACTTTTCCTTAGGACATCACTATTTTCATCGGAGAAATGTTGGAGGGTATTGTAGAGTGCCCTTGTGCTCAGACCCTGCTTGTGGGCTTCCTATAAGTATCTGGTTGGCCACTGTGAGAACAGGGCACTGCACTAGATGGGCCATTGGCCTGATCCAACAGGCTTTTCTTAAGTTCTTATCACTTTGGCCCCCATAGCTATGCCCCCAAGGGAAGTCCAAAAATGCAACATTGTCTCAATCCAATACATATCCATCCATCCATCCATCCATCCATCATTTCTCCCCTTTCCCTCCAACAGTAGCAGTACATAGCATAATACCCAACACACACACGAACAATCATTGAAAAGATCACTCTTCACAAACCCGGTACTCTTAAAATGTTCTGGATTACAACTTGCACAAGATGATCCGAAACATATGGAGGGCAGCAGATTGGCGAAAATGTTTGTAAAATAAATTCAACTTTTAAATGGGCTTTGAACTCTTAACTTAAGATTTCCAGCCAGCTGAAACGCAGCCTTTAGCTTTTAATTAGAAATGCAAGAAAATCTTCCAAGGAAGTGTTACCAATTAGTGCCTAGTAAGCATGGTAAGCATTTTGGCTCTCTGGGCAGAGGGGAATGCTTAAGCATTCGTTCATTTCTTCTTCTTGGTGGGTGAAACAGCGGGGGATTGAGATGTCTCCTGGCTCCCAGCAAATGCACCTGGATTGCCTTTGAATGACAGAGGAAATGGAGGTGTGCTTAAAAGTGTCAGAGAGAGAGAGAGAGAGAGAGAGAGAGAGAGAGAGAGAGAGAGAGAGAGAGAGAGAGAGAGAGAGAGAGAGAGAAGGAAGGGAGCCAGCCCAGAAGGAACTTAATTTGTAAAAGACCAGACTTCAGTCTACCCAGGCTTCATTCACTTTGTGATGGATCACACTTCAGCAAAGTGCCCAGTTGGAGGCAGATGTCAGTGCGAATGGGAGATGGGTGAGTCATCATCAGCACCATGGAAGCAGCAGCTGTAAGCAGTTTGGGCAGATGAGATCATTTAGCCCATGAAGTTTAAGCAAGAGAGAGAGAGGGAGGGACAGAGCAAAATCTGATGGAGCTACCATGGAAAGCTCCATGGACCCCTAAAAGCTCCAGATGGATTTCCTGAAAAGATAGCAATACATTTATTTGTTTTTTAAAGGAGATCCATGATCTCAAGGATGTGCTGTTTCCCCAAGTAATCTTTGTAAGAGTTGGTTTAAACGAGGAGAGGAAATTTTCCTGTAGTTAGAAATTTGACAGTGCGGTCAAAGGGGGCAGGAAAATGGAATCGAGGACTTAAATATGAACAGAAGATTCCGACTAATCATTAGGAAGGACCTTCTGATGGCAAGAGCTGTTTGACAGTGGAACAGACTCCCTCTGTAGGTGATGGACTCTCCTTCCTTGGAGGCTTCTAAAGAGAGGTTGGATGGCCGCCTGTCAGGGATTATCCAGCTGTAATTCCTGCATTGTCAGGGATTGGACTAGATGACCCGTGTTTAGGGACGTGGGTGGAGCTGTGGTCTAAACCACCGAGCCTCTTGGGCTTGCTGATCAGAAGGTCAGCGGTTTGAATCCCCATGACGGGGTGAGCTCCCGTTGCTCTGTCCCAGCTCCTGCCAACCTAGCAGTTAGAAAGCACGCCAGTGCAAGTAGAGAAATAGGTACCGCTGTGGCGGGAAGGTAAACGGCATTTCTGTGCACACTAGTTTCAGTCACGGTGTCCCATTGTACCAGAAGCAGTTTAGTCCTGCTGGCCACGTGACCTGGAAAGCTGTCTGTGAACCATCTTTGAGGGGACTTAACTGTCCAGGGGTCCTTTACCGTTTTTTTAACCTATTATGATTTTATCCTGCTTCTCAGGCAAACATTGTTTTCCCAAAGTGGCTCCCTCCAATCATAAATTCAGTTCTGTCTTGGAGGCAATTAGAAATGAGAGGCAGGGCTTGCGGTCATACTTACGTACAAACTTTGTAAAAAGACAATGTTCAAGGCCAGCGCAGTGGATGGGAAAGGTAGCCAAGGAAGATCATTTGTATGGTGCTAGAATGGATTTGCCAACCTAGCATCCTGCCAACCTAGCAGTTCAAAAGCACATCAAAATGCAAGTAGATAAATAGGAACCGCTATAGCGGGAAGGTAAACGGCATTTCCATGTGCTGCTCTGGTTTGCCAGAAGCGGCTTTGTCATGCTGCCCACATGACCTGGAAGCTATACGCCGGCTCCCTCGCCCAATAATGCGAGATGAGCGCGCAACCCCAGAGTCGGTCACGACTGGACCTAATGGTCAGGGGTCCCTTTACCCTTTACCTTTTAGAATGGATTTGATGGGTTGCAATCAAAACAAGCATCTATATCTGGGTGGAGCCAAGCAGATCTCCCCTTTCTGGTGGCTTGGATGGAAGAATTGCAGCTCGCTGGTGCTCTGGTAGCTGAGGCCAGTCTGAGGATGAGCAACAAATTCGTTTTGGGTCATATTTTAATGTGAACTTGCCTAATCTGCGCTTCTTGGAAACAGTATACAAACTGAAATGCAGCTGTCCTTAGGAATTCAATACCTCTTCCACCCCTCCCCCAAAAGATGTGCAAAAGGAAAGCACACACAGGAGAAATTCATGTATAATATTGTACATGCTGGCAAAAAATGCATACACAAATGCATTGTATTAGGGAAAGGTGCTTGCAAAAGGATGTACCTATTAGGAGAAAAAATGCTGATGGGTTTTCATGTGGGGTTTGAAAACAAACACAGTTGCAAACTGATGCAGAAACATAGGAAAGTGCATTTAAGATGGGGAAAGAGAGAAATTCGGAGAAAGTGCAATTTGTCCACCTGAGGCTAGACTTTCCTCTGCAATCCTAGGGTGGTTGTAGTAGGGTTCTTTCTGGTGTGAGGGTAGGAAGCAAGCAGCCTGCTGGTTGGAGACAGTATGACCTACCTGTGCTCAGAGGCTCTTCCTGGGAGGAAGAAGGGAAGCAATGCATGCTTCCAGTTGCTGCTGTTCCTCTGGCTGATGTCCTTTCTCCCTTACTTATGCAGTAAACTAGGAAATGATGGGTTTTACTCAGCGTAGACCTATTGAAATTAATGGGCCTACCTTAGCCTTGTTAATTAATTTTAGTGGGTTTTTTTTTTGGTGGCTTCCTTTTTTGCTCCTTTCTTTTAAACTACCACCTCCTCCTTCACTTCTGGCCCTTTAATTAGTTACTTCCTGTTCACTGCACGGCCAAAGCATTCCCAAATCACCCCTTAATTAGTTCATGTTTCCTGCCATAGCAGGAGTGACTGGGTTGTATGCAACTAAGTCCTACTCAGAGTAGACCTATTGAAATTAATGGGTCTAACTTAGGCATGCTCATTAATATCAGTGGATCTGCTTTGAGCAAACCTTAGTCGAGTACCACACAATACGTTCACTGATCCACCTGTTGAAAGAGACACTGCACCTGAACATAGGAAGGTGTCTTACATTGGGTCAGACAATTGGTTGATCTGGACCAGTCTTGTCTACTCTGGTTGGGAGCAGCTCTCTAGGGGCTTGGGCAGAGGTCCCAGGACCTGATGATTTTTGTCTGGAGATGCTGGAGCCTTCTGTGTACGAAACCTGGGGCCTTCTTTTTTTTTTTTAAAAAAAAAAATTTATTGAGGATTTTCTTGGTTTACAAAGGTAATGCAGTCTCATATTTTTTTCCATTGTTATACAACAATCTTGCTTGTTGAGACATTAGGAGGAAGGGGGGTAGAGGTGGGTGGGGTAGGTGGGTGGGGTGGGATGCCTATGTTTCTGTTTTCCTAGATATATGTAGGTGTTCAGTGTCAGCGTTGTTTGTGCGGGTTCTCTGTTGCTCACTTGTACTCCTTTGTTGCTGAGAGAGGTTGGGGGTTGGCGTAGGGTGTGGTTGTTCATTTGTGGATGGCTGTGGTGGTCTTTGGTTTCTTGTGTGAGTGGGTTGGGTGGGTGTTTTGGTTAGTTTAACCATATTGATTTGAATGCTGACGGTGGATTTTTGTCATTATCCTGTTGGGCTGTGTAAGTGATGAAGGGGAACCATACTGGGGTGAATGTGTCTTCTTCTGTTTGTCCCCGTGCTAGTTTCAGCTTACTGGTTAGTTTTTCTAGTAGGGCTGTTTCCCATACTACTTGATACCATTGGTCCATGTTTGCTCCTGACAGGTCTTTCCAGTGTCTGGTTATGATGTTTCTGGTTGCTGACAATAGGTGGGTTATGAGTTCTTTGTAATCTGCGTGGGCGTTGTTGTCTTGAAAGATATTTAATAAGGCCAGTTCTGGGGTGATTTCTAGTACTTGCTTAGTTATCTTACAAATTTCTCTTATGGTTATTGTCCAGAATGATTGGATTTTGGGGCATTCCCACCACATGTGGAGGTATGTTCCTGTGGAGGTGCACCCTCTCCAGCATTTTGGTGAGGTTCCTGGGTGTATTAGTGCTAGTTTTCTTGGGGTTAGGTACCACCTGTGGGTTAGTTTCATGGAGAGTTCTTTTCTTTTCATTGATATGGATTTGAAGGGGGGTTTAGACCACATTTTGGTCCATTGGGTGGGGTTTATTTCATATCCTATGTCATCCTCCCATTGTTGTTTGATAGCGTTTAGGGGGTTCGTGGGGCTTTTGAGTAGTATTTTGTATATTGCGGATACCAGTCCTTTGCCGTGTCCCTTTGTCGTTAGTAGGAGGTTTTCAAATGTTGTAGGGGGTCTGGTTGCCGCTGATTTTATTGCTGGATTGTTTAGGAGTGTATGGATTTGGTTTTGTGCTAACCAGGGTATTTGGGTGTCTTCTAGTTTGGTTTGTATTTCTTGTGCTAACAGGGGTTTGTTGTTTTTATAGAAAAACCTGGGGCCTTCTGTGTATGAAGCATGAGCTTTAGATGTTGTCTAGGTAGGTCCCAAATTAAGAGGTTGTCTTTTAACGTTTTGCAGCTCCTGAATTGTAGGGTGTGTGCCAGGCTTCAAGAAATCCGTTCCCCCTCCCTCACGGCAGACTGCCAGTAACTGGGAAAACAAGAAGCTCTTACCAAGGTATTTTATTCAGTATTCACAGAGAGAAACGTAGAATGCCATCTCTTAGATAATGGCGTCACTCCTAGTAAAGTCCCACCTCCTCCGTCTCTCCTATTATACATCATTCCCGTGCTGGCTGACCTGTGCTTTCTGCCTCTGAGTTTTCTGTTCTCCTATTCTCAATGCCTGCTGGGTCCTGGGAGAGGGCAGCGGTGGAGCAAGCCGACCGGGTGCCCTGCACCCAGGGGTGGGACAAGCAAATTATTGCATAGACTCTTGGGGCCGGGTGGGGGTGCTGGTCTGCCCTTCTCTGCTACCTCCTCCCTTCTCCCAATTAACTTCCATTTCCAGTGCTCTGTGGTGGGAGGGAGCGCAGAGGAAGAATCACTGGGGCTTGTCGCCATGACATCACCAGGGACTGCCCCTAGGTTTCAGGTTTGGGCCCTGAAATCTCAGGGTCTGGGATACTCCTGACCGGATAACCCTAAACACAAAACAATATTTTATTTTATTTTATTTAGAATACAGTGATCTGCAAATGGCAAAAGTACCAATGCAAAGATAGCTGAAGAGCCAGCAACGTCTGGTCACACCCTACCACACTAAATGGGGAAGAGGGAACCTGGGCTCATTAGCATCTGACCTGGTTGAAGGGCCTTAATTCCTGACCCCAAGCAGTAATCCCCTGGGCTTTGAGAGTGAACCCATATCTGTTTCCTAAGGCCTAATTCCTACATGCCACAACCCACGTGGGTCAATTGCCTCGTGGCAAGGCTTGGTATCATCTTGGTGGATTTCCAACTATGTGAATGCAGGTGCTTAAACAGATATGAGCACTGAGAGCTGTCTTTGGACTGAGTCAAGCCCTTTGTCATCCAGCTCAGGAGCAGGGCGAGAACTCGTGGTCCTCCAAATGTTGCTGGAATACAGTTCCCCTGATCCCTGACTGGGGTTGATGGGCATTGGAGTCAAATGACAACCAAATGTTTCCCATTCCTGATTTAGTGCCTTATTGCCTACCCTAGTGCTCTTCAACCTTGGGTCCCCAGATGTTGTTGGACTACAATTCCCATCATCCCTGGCCATTGGACTAGGCTGGCTGGAGATGATGGGAGTTGTAGTCCAACATCTGGGGACCCAAGGTTGAAGAAGACTGGTGTAAACCTGAGACGGGAACCTGTGGCCCTTCAGAAGTTGCTTGAACCTCTGCTCCCATCTGCCCCAGTCAACACAGTCAGTAGTCAGAGATGATGGGAGTTGTAGTCCATCAACACCTGTTGCACTCTTGTGTTGACCTTGTGGGCTTTCTATAGACATCTGGTTGGCCACTGATAATAGACTGATTATCTTTTTGGGTCTTTGTTCCTAATCAAGCAGGGGAGTAGGGGATTTTTCTTTCTATCTCTGCATGAGATAACCCATGAATTCAATTGCACATTGTTTGATATTGATGTTTGTTCGAATCGGAGTGGCACCATTAATTTAATTCTGCTGCATTTTTTTATATAACAAAAAAAAATCCGGTTTGCCTTTTATTTTTATTGCTTGGCGTGCTTCGTGGCGATTTCAGTTTTGATTTTTCCTGCGGCTTAGTCAAACTCGTAATGCACAGCTGTGATGTTCAAAAAAACCATGGGCCGCTGCTCCTTTGATATTATCTCAGTTATGTATTATGAATGTTTTTAATGCTAGCAGGCTGTGCTGTGCGAAGCAAATCCAATAATAATTAGAAGGGGGGAAAGAGCCCAATCCGTCATGGTGTAGCTTAAGAGACACTTGCTTCCTCTGCGGTTGCATTTAGAAGGTGGATGTTCCTCAGCAATCCCCAACAGACACCCCCCTCCCACATCAGGTGTGTGAAACCGTGCTGCCCCATGATGCTTTGCTGCATGTGGTGGAGGGCCAAAAAAGCTGACCAATCGAGAGATTCAATCTTTTAAATCATGTGGAAGGGACAGAGCCCCCTCCATCACACCTAAAGGCTGATGAAAATCCCTGATTGTTACGGTTATTAGTATTATTATTTTTTAAAATCACAAATTGATGCAGAAATGTGGCAAACTGGGAAAATGAAAGAATAACATAAGCAGTGCTAAAAGAACACCTGCCAGCCCCGGGTACTTTGCGGCTTGACTGCAGCCGCCACACGTCCTGGCCCAGCCCTGGTTGACTACCTTGTTGTAAAATCATCTGGTGCTTGTTAAGAACATTCCCTGCACTGGAGATCTGGATATGGCTGGGAATGTGTGTCTTGTGAAACACCTTCACTTGTGTGTTTGAACCGAGGCTGTAGGATGCCCCTTTCAGAGATCCCTGTCCCTTTCCGAAACTCTGTAAATAATACAGAAAAACTGAGATAAACTTAAACCCACCTGAGGAGCATTTTTCTTCGCGGGGGGGGGGGGGGGGGTTGGGGGTTGGAAGGCTGTTTTACTCCTCCTTTTTGTTATAATGCTCTCTCTCTCCTCTCTGGGGGAAAAAAGGGTCAAGAGAGGAATCTGGCATCTTGACCCACATGGCTGTGTTCCCCTATATTATCTTGTGTTTGGCCTCAGATTGATCACTGTTCTTGTTTTCCTTGGTCCACACACACACACACACACACACACACAGAGAGAGAGAGAGAGAGAGAGAGAGAGAGAGAGAGAGAGACAGACAGACAGACAGACAGACAGACAGACACCCCTTATTCTTTTCTCGGCCTCCTGTTTAGCTCATGGCTTCCTCTCTAACTTGCAGTGATGTGTGTGTGTGTGTGTGTGTGTGTGTGTGTGAGAGAGAGAGAGAGAGAGAGAGAGAGAGAGAGGCGCCATTCATTCAAAGAATGAATATTCCTCTTCCTCCCCCCACCCCTTTCTTTTAGAAGTTAGCGGTGGTGTGTCAGATTGAGAACCTTTGAAAACCACGTATGTCCAGGGAAGGCCTTTTTTGGGTACAATGTGGATACATGCTCAAATGCAGAAGCATAGCGTGAAAGGAGGGGGGAATGTATGAGTGTTGGGGGTGGAGAGGAAAGGGTGTTTCTCTGTACATTTGAAACCTCTTTTACCTCTCACCTGGTAAAAGGCAGGTCTGTGGCAGTGCGTGAAACATGGACGGACCCTCCAAGTGCCCCTATGTTCCAGATTCAGAGAAGCTGTCCCAGTTTCCGATTTGATCCTGGAATATCCCATTTTTCCTTAAAGGTAAAGGGACCCTGACCATTAGGTCCAGTCGTGACCGACTCCGGGGTTGCGCACTCATCTCGCATTATTGGCCGAGGGAGCCGGCGTACAGCTTCCCGGTCATGTGGCCAGCATGACAAAGCAGCTTCTGGCGAACCAGAGCAGCACACGGAAATGCCGTTTACCTTCCCGCTGGAGCGGTGCCTATTTATCTACTTGCACTTTGACGTGCTTTCGAACTGCTAGGTTGGCAGGAGCTGGGACTGAGCAACAGGAGCTCACCCCGTCACGGGGATTTGAACCACTGACCTTCTGATTGGCAAGCCCTAGGCTCTGTGGTTTAACCCACAGCGCCACCTGTGCCCCGTGTTCCTTAGGAGGCGCCTATTTTTATCTGATAAATTTTGGAGGGTACAGAGTTATGCCACCCCCGGCCCAGGGAGATACAAGTAACTAAACAACCTTTACAAGACACCTGAAGGCTACCCCGTACAGGGAAGCTTTTAAATGTTTAATGTTTTATTGTGTTTTTATATATGTTAGAAGTTGCCCAGAGCGGCTGGGGCAACCCAGTCATATGGGCAGGGTATAAATAAAAAAATTATTATTATTATTATTATTATTATTATTATTATTATTATTATTATTTATTGAAAAGGGTGTCCCTATTTTCATCAGAGAACAGGGTATGTCTGAAGCATTTGATGGCCAGATTTGGCCCAGAGTCTGTAGCTTCACCCCAAATCCAGAAGCATTTAAATATATTTTCTGTGATTGCGGTCAATTTCCTGGCTGTCTCTAAGAAGGAGGAAGGGCGGTTGTTGCAAAGAGGACAGAAAGTAAGCTGTGTGGGGGTGATGACATTGGGGATCAGCTACCAGCTTCTTGCCTTAGAGTAATGCCAGCTCTGTCTAGAGGCCTCCAACCACTTTGCATTAATTAATTAGCTGATTAATTAAAAAAGTCTTGGCGACACCTCTGTTGGGGAGAGAGAGGTTGTTATCCTCGCTCTACCAATGGGGGAAGGCAGGCAGATGGAGGCTGCGAGCCTGAAGTTTCTTACCCATGACGAGTCCCACTGAGCTTAAAAAGGAACCTTTCCAGAAACAGCCACAAATGTCTGCTTATGGGGTGCTCTGAAATCTTTTCCGCCAGCCGTATTAACATATTCTTGGTATCGTGCATATACAAAAGAAATCATGCAGCTTCTTTTGTCAATTCCTTGCAGAAGCATAGAAACAGACCCGTTGCCTTTAAAGCCACCATCTCAAAGCAATCTGTATGTAAGATATTTAAAAACACCAAAACTGTAACAAATGGACACTTCTGGTAAAGACCCATTTATTCAGCTGGGAAAGGCTATCGGATAAAAGCCGCCTTCACTGTTTTCAGAAAGTGCTGAAAGGCAGAGCCTGTCATGTCTTGTCAAGAATACTATTCCGCAGAATAGGGGCCACCACTCAAAAAGCTCTGCTCTGATTTAACTGCAGGGAGGGCTTCTGAGATCCTTGGAACTTGCAGAAGAGACTCACCTGCACATTGCAGAAACCTACAGGGTGCATAAGGGACAAAGCATTCTCTCTAGTAAGGTAAGGTAAAGGACCCCTGGACGGTTAAGTCCAGTGAAAGGTGACTATGGGGTTGCGGTGCTCATCTCACTTTTAAGGCCGAGGGAGCTGGCCTTTGTCCACAGACAGCTTTCCAGGTCATGTGACCAGCAGGACTCAACCGCTTCCAGCACAATGGGACACTGCAACAGAAGCCAGAGTGCACGGAAACGCCGTTTACCTTCCTGCCGCAGTGGTACCTATTTATCTACTTGCACTGGTGTGCTTTCAAACTGCTAGGTTGGCAGGATCTGGGACACAGCAATGGGAGCTCATCCCGTTGTAGGGATTCGAACTGCTGACCTTCTAATCAGCAAGCCCAAGAGGCTCAGTGGTTTAGACCACAGCGCCACCCACGTCCCTTACACAGGCAGGTACTGGGTGATTTGCAATGCACACAAACACTGAATTCTATCCCATCCCAAACTGAAAAGCCCCTTCCCCCACTTATCTTTACCCATAAAACCACCATCTTAATATTTTTTGGAGGGGGAGTGAGAAGACTCTCTCCCCCATTGAAAAGATGGGGGACCTGTGTCCCTCCAGATGATGTGGGACTTCAGCTCCCAGTAGCCTGCTTGGCCCAATGGTTAGGGAGGAAATGACTTGTAGTCCAACAATATCCAGACCCTTGAGGTGATCCCGTCTTGAATATTCTGCTTTTGATTAGCTGGAGAGGCAAACCAAATGGTGTCTCTCAATGCTAATAAGAACTCAGCTTTTTGGGAAGCCATACAAGACACAAATGTCACTCCCCACTACTAGAATCCATCAAACAGTGTGACAGCCGCCTTAATCATTAATCATGCAGCAGCATCGAAATGAAGTCATCACAACGGAAGAGTGACACGGGATAAATATCTCATCATCATCTCAGTTGTTGTTGCGATGCCTGGTGACGCGCTGGTTGGAGGAGATATTGAGTGAATGACTGTAATCTGGTGAACCGCATTTTGCTCAAAGGTGGGCCTCCGGTGACTGCAGTATCTGGGTCATAGCTGCCAAGTTTTCCCTTTTCTTGCGAGGAAGCCTATTCAGCATAAGGGAAAATCCCTTTTAAAAAGGGATAACTTGGCAGCTATGATCTGGGTAGACTTGCAAAGGGAAAGGTGGTCTTCGTTTAGATTTTACGGAGGTTGAGGGAAGGTGATGTGCTGCGGGGGGCGGGGGTGTTCCGTAGCCTCTGCACATTCACCATCGGTTTTTCTTGTGCCGTGAGCGAGACTCTGAAGCCAGGTTTTTTTCATCCAAGTCCAATATGCTACTGTTGCACAGGATTAGCACTGAATTGGAAGAAAAGAAAAGCAGTAAACAATTTTATCAGCCGGGCCTCTGAAATGACGACCAGATTTTTAAAATAAATAAATCTGGAGAGTTTATAGGCCACCCTTCAGACAAGAGTCTCTCGGCCATACAAATAAGTAGATGGCCGTTTTTCAGACAAAGCCTACGGAAGCTAAACTCTAAGCATTAAGAAGAACCTCTAGCATTTAGCCTCCAAGGTGCCCTGTTGTCTTGAGAGTGTATGTTTTCCTCGCAACTTTTAATAACTGTGCTTCAAACAGATTGAGACTCCCCCCCCCCCCCGCCCCACATTTT
Source organism: Zootoca vivipara (assembly GCF_965207765.1). Classification (NCBI taxonomy): domain Eukaryota; kingdom Metazoa; phylum Chordata; class Lepidosauria; order Squamata; family Lacertidae; genus Zootoca; species Zootoca vivipara. The sequence goes on from NC_142596.1 coordinate 49,767,425, forward strand.
AAATATAATTCAGCTCTGGAAACCTAGCTCTCTGCTCTGAGCTATTCTGTAAATTGGGAAGACTGTCGGCACGGGATGATTTATTGATGTTTTCTTTCATTTCTCATTGGTATAAATGCTCTCCGGACTTCATGAAGGCTAAATTTCCACACGTCCTGAAAACATTAAACACACACACACCAAGCAGAATGGAATTAAGAACCAAGGCAGGTGGCTCAGATATCTCTGTTTCTCTGCTCCAGGAAAATGCAAGAGAAAATATCTAGGCACAGAAAGGAAACAGCTCTTTACACAGAGCACAGCTGAAACAGTGGAACTCCCTGGCACAAGATGCAGAGATGGCCGCTGGCTTGGACAACTTTGAAAGCAGATTAGAGAAATGGGCAGAGTGCAAGGCTGTCAATAGCGACTTAGTCATGTTGGCAATATGCTAACTCTAAGATCAGAGGCAATAATCTCCCTCTGCATTGGGAACAACAGTGGAGCAAGTCTATTGCCTTCATCCTTCATATTTCTGTGTGTGTGTGTATGTGTAGAAAGAGAGAGAGGGGGGAAGTTGCAGGACCTCTCCACCAGCTCTTCTGAAAGACCAGCCAGTTTTGGGTCCTCCCCAACTTCTTTCCCTTCCTGTTGCTCTCTACAAGGTCTCTCTAGCCACAAATTCGTATCTGAGCTTGCTTTTTTCTTCCTCCGTCCCAGACACTTTCCCTTCTGTGCCATGTCTCTTAGAGAATAAGGGCAGGGGCTGTCTTCTCAGTGACACTTGAGAGCTGCTTTGGGAGGCTTTCTTTGGTTGTCCTCAGATTAGCAATAATTGGCTCTGGAAAGCCTATCCCTCTGCAGATAAGAAGCGGCCTTATAATGAGTTGGACACAATGGTCCATCAAGTTCAGTCCTGCCTGCCTACACTGACTGGCTGTGGCTCTCCAGGGTTTCAGGCAGGGGACTATCAGAAGCCCAACAGGAGATGCAGACAGATGCTCTGTCACTGAGCTATGGGTAGTTCCCATTAATAATAATAATAATAATCGTTTTATTCATTCTTTCATTCATACATACATACCCTGCCCATCTGGCTGGGTTTCCCTAGGCACTCTGGGCAGCGTCCAACAAAATATTAAAAATACAATAAATCATCAAACATTCAAAACTTCCCTAAACAGGACGACCTTCAGTTGTCTTCTAAAAGCCAGATAGATGTTTATTTCCTTGACATCTGGTGGAAGGGGGTTCCACAGGGTGCGCGCCATTACCGAGAAGGCCCTCTGCCTGGTTCCCTGTAACTTCGCTTCTCGCAGTGAGGGAACCACCAGAAGGCCCTCGGCGCTGGACCTCAGTGTCCAGGCCAAACGATAGGGGTGGAGATGCTCCTTCAGGTACACTGGGCCAAGGCTTTAAGGTCAGTGCCAACACTTTGAATTGTGCTCGGAAACGTCCTAGGAGCCAATGTTGGTCTTTCAGGACCTGTGTTATGTGGTCATGGCAGCCGCTCCCAGTCACCAGTCTAGCTACCACATTCCAGATTACAACTAATCTGGGTCACCTTCAAAGGTAGCCCCACGGAGAGCGCATTGCAGTAGTCTAAGCAGGAGATAACTAGAGCATGCACCACTCTGGTGAGACAGTCTGCAGGCAGGGAGGGTCTCAGCCTGCGTACCAGATGGAGCTGGTAGACAGCTGCCCTGGACACAGAATTAACCTGCACCTCCATGGACAGCTGTGAGTCCAAAATGACTCCCAGGCTACGCACCTGGTCCTTCAGGGGCACAGTTACCCCATTCAGGACCAGGGAGTCTTCCACACCCGCCCACCCCTTGTCCCGCCAAAACAGTACTTCTGTCTTGTCAGGATTCAATTCCATTCCCAACACCAAGATTCCACTCAGCCTCTGCCCCGGATAGGACAGGATCTCAAGGGATGGGAATCATGGAAATACAAATTTGACACTCTTCTCCTCCCCCCCCCCCTGAATTTTGCTCACATTAGCCACTTCCAACCTTCCGGCCCCCACCACATTATTCCAAACTCGTTTTGACTCCCTTCGCTTCCGAAAAGAGATTAATGACACCCTGCATCATTTCCCCCGTTCCTTTAATAATGGAAACGGCATCAGAATAATAAACTGTGTGCGTACCCTCCAGTTGTTTTGGGTACCGCACCCTCTGGTACATTATAAATCTAATTTGCTAGGGGGAAGCAGTATAATACACTTTTTCCATTTTAATTAGTTCGGGATGAATTAGAGCTAAATGTGATGCATTTGCGGCCTCGGCGATGGAGTCTTTCACACACACACACCCTCACTTTTCAACTTGCTCGTACGCCACTTAAATGTAAAGGATGGTTTTTCATAGAGAAATATCATTCATACTGTAGCTAGCATGTATTGCTTGCAATAGGTATGTGTCGCCCATAGAATAGCTCTGTCGGCACCAGGGAGCCTTGCTTGTTTCTCAACGCATTTGTTACAAATGGGGGAACTGATCCCATTGGTGTGTTTGCATGGTGCAGTAGCTAATGCAAAAATAGGGAGCATGTGGCCCTCCAGATGTAGACAGACACCAACTCCCATCAGCCCCTGCCAGCACGGGCAGTCCTCAGGCGTGAAGGGAGCTGATAAAGAATAATAGAATCATAGCGATGGAAGGGACCCTGAGGATCATCTAGTCCAACCCCCCGCAATGCAGGAATATTCAGCTGTCCCATACAGGGATCAAACCTGCATCCTTGACATTATCAGCACCACGCTCTAACCAGCTGAGCTATCCACTTGCTGTTGGAGGCCAGAAGCTTTTGGAGGAAGTTTGGGTTCACCATCCCTGGGCTAGGCTTAGGGGATGGGGGAGAGATTAGGTTTCAGTTGCATTTTAATGAGAAACAACCAGATTCACACTACTCAAACCGAGGCATGAACCAAAAAGTGACTAGTTTTCAAAATTTGCTCTTCCTCGAAATTTGCAATGCAGTTCTCCAATCATGCAATGTGTACCAAAATGCATATATCAGGGGAAATTGTAAAATGATGTACTGCAGGCAAAGATGCATTCATTGGGAGACATTTGCACCAAGGTGCTGAGTAGTATTCATGAGGCTTTAAAAGAAAATCACAACTTGCTGGTGAAATGTGGAGAGCTGAATTTAAGATTGGGAAAATGAGAAAAAGGGAAACGGATTGATTTCTCCATACCTAACTGGAGTCAAGGGTCTAGGACCAAATGAGAGAAGATGCTCAGTGATCTACGTTCAGATCTCCAACTTAAAAATAAAAGCAACTTCAGAAGAACACTGAATCAGATCAGAGAGATGGCTTTGATGTTAAGGGGGCATTAAACATTTTCACCTTCCCTGTATCCTTTCCCTCAGTCTAAAGTGTGACCCCTTTGAAGTTGCTATTTTCTTCAGCATGATGATGCCCACTCTCTTTGGAGTCCACTCCCTGGGTGAACCACAATTTTGGCCATGCCCTCTGATGAACAGTATCTCATGATGCAGTGAGGTAGAGGGACTGAGGGTTAAACCCCTCCCTGAGAGGGGAATAAGGAGGCCTCCTAACCACTCTCAGCACCTTAATGAACTACAGCTCCCAGAATTCTTTGGGGGGGAGGAAGCCATGACTGCTCAAAGTGGCACCATAGTGCTTTAAAAATGGGCATTGTGCAGGTGGCCAGCCTCTGAGAACATGCCGCTTACTCGGACACCGCCATCACTAAATTGACTCAAAAGGAAATTTGCAGAGAGGAGATCTGGACGTGCCCATTGAGCCTCAGACAGACCCTGTGAATTCAGGTTACCTGTTTCTTTCCCCCCCTTTTCTTTTTTGCATTCATCAAGCGTCATTATGGGATTTGGACAGGCCAATTGGAACAAAGAACAGTTGGGGAGCACAACATCAAAGGACCTCCAGAGAGTAGATTTTGGCCTCCCATCTTAATAAGGATGTTGCCCTTTTCAGTCTCACAATGGCTGCTTCCCAGTTGTCTGGCCTGGGCATCCGTCCAGAATTGGCTCTCAACAGCGAAAGCTGCTTATGCCATCACTATAGCACCTGGCTTTTGCCTTTTGAAGCTGTATTTCTCCCTGCTCCCTCCCACTACCACTCTTCCATGCATCAGTGGCCCTCCTGCTATGTCATAAAAAATATACATCAAAGCTGTTTATAGCAACAAAAACATATGTTTGTTTTGTTTTTTTGCAGTATTTATTTTCATTTTCTTTTGCAGTATGCACTGCAGGAGCGCAGTCAAATGGTTAAGCTCCCCACAGAAAACAGCTGTTTAGCAGAGTTATCTGTAGTCGGCCAACAACAACATCCACCACTACACATGCACACAAACACAAACTATTTGCAGTGTTCAAACCCTCTCTCTGAGCCCAGAGAGGGTTCTTTGCTTCAAAGTCCTTGCTGTGCTAAAGTCCACACCCAAGTCCTTAGTTCAGTTGCCTGCAAAGTCCTGCAACTGATAAGAGTTCCCCGAGATCTGAAGTCTGGCAATTTCCCAACTGCTTCCTCAAACGATCTCTTCAAAATGTCTTCACTCAAATCCATAGTCCCACCAGATAGCCTTCAACAGTTCCTGAAATCTCCTGCCACGCAGTAGGGTGTGACCTGAGCCCACTTACCGTATACACAAAATTACTTGCAAAACCTGCCCGATGAAACAGATAAGAGAGTCACAAGATTCCTGCAGGTACATTGTGGGGAGTGCGCCATCTCCTCTCACTCATGGAGAATTAACCCATTAACTGCATTCCTTAAGAACGCAATAAAATCATTTAAAAAGTTTTTTAAAGACATCAGTCAACACTTGTGGAAGAATGTCATAGTATCAAAAAATTGTAGAATTGTAGAGTTGGAAGGGACCCTCTGATGTGTGTGTGGGGGGGGGCTTGCATAGGCTTGGGTGTCAGGGACTAGACTGAGGAGGAATGGTGGGGGCCGCCCCGCATCTCCTGAACCTTCCCGAGAACAGAAGAACATTATAGATTTAGAACAGTGGTTTGCAGAAGGGCATAGTTCAGAGGCTGCAGAGGGGAGAAGCTGGGAAATATTGGGAGAGGAACAGCAGGAAGAAGAAGCACCAGGGGAGAGACATGGTGTGAACAAGGCTTTGGTGTGACTGGTGAGGCCTCTGACAGGACCTTTTCAGTGGTACCCCCGATGGAGCTTAGACCGGGTGCTTCTCTGCTTGTCCTTTAGATTAGCAGTTGAGGTATTTTTGTTCCGCCAAGCTTCAAACATCCCTTTAATTTTATCTGGTTATGGTTTGGTTCTGCCTTTTTATTTCAGCTTTGAATGCTCTTAACTGTTTTGATAGTTTCCATACAAAGGTGGCATAAAACATGCATTATAAATAAAAATAAATGACCCAGAATTGTCTCCCATGCGTGGTGTGACTTACTCTGTGCTGGAGTGTGACTTGTTATAATGAGGAAATGATGCTATACTGTACATTTGCTTTGTTTCAGGCTTGAAAATGTCCCATTTGCACGCCTTAAGTTGTTGTTTTAGGGTAAGCAAAGTCTCTAGGATCAGATCAGGTACTAAATCCAGCCTATGAGGAATTATCTCATCTCTGGGCTCTATGTGGGGCTGTCCTTGAGCCTGTTCTGGAAGCTGCAGCTGGAGCAAAATGTGGTAGCTCGACTGCGCGCTGGCATGGAATATCACCACCATATTGAAATAATTGCATGGGCTGCCAACCAACTAGCAGACTAGGTTTGTGATGTTACCATTGGTGTTCAGAACCATGTATGACTTGGACTCAAGATATCTAAATGATCACCTTGTCCCTTGTAAACTGAACCAATCACTGCATTTCGCAGGAGAGGGCATCCTGCAGATACCATGCTGTCAGGTGGTTCATTGCTGTGACGTAGTGTGTGTGTGTGGGGGGACTCTGGGGTGTTTGCCCCAGGTGCAAAATTGTTAGGGGCACAATATTTCAATACCTGGTGCTCCCTCAAGACAGCTGCACACTTCCATTGCTGGGCTCCGTGAAAAACGGCTTCCATGAAGTGACCTCTCCAGACAACGGAATGACGGAATGGCTCTTGTTTTCTTATCTCTGCGGCTACAATCTCCTAAGATGCAGATGCTCTTAGGCAGTTGAATGCGCAGGTGTACACTTTTGTTTCTCCCCCTCTGCATGGTCCCAGGCACTGGCAACCCACGCTATGCCACTAGTTTATGCCATTGCCTATGAAGTCAGAATTGGACCTTTAGCGTGATGGCATTTTCCCCTTTGGAAGTGTCTTGCACAGTACATCTCAGAAAGGTTGGCCGAGTCCAATATCATTTTTGGATGAGACTCTTTCTCAAATCAGAGCCCACATCTCCTTTGTTGTGCTTTGCATTCCTTTGGAGTGCCGTAAATAATTTTGAGGGACTTAAAGATTACAACAGCTTATGAATTCAAAATGGTAAAGGCATACTTTAAAAAACGATGCTGTCTGCCGTGGATTCAGAAAGGATATTGGCAATCCAGTAAAGTGGGGTGCAATTTGCATTACAGTTTAACACTCTAGGGATAATTCTAATGTAAATGGGAAGTGAATTTGACGTTGGCAGTTATTATATCTATATTTTCTGGCCGTTTTTTTTATACAGTCATTTATAAAACAGACCTTGCAAAGCTTCTTTTTCTTTATACTTAAAGGATAGAGAAATACTTGGTTGAAATTCAGGAGTTATTTTTCTCATTTCTGCTGTGGAGAGAGTCACTCTGATAGCTTTCAAAGGCCATTCTGTAATCTTCAGTAGTCAAAAAGTATTTAGTTAAGGTCGAAGATACCAGTACATATTTTTTTTTTAAAAAAATCTGTTCGTTCTTACTGAAGTTTAGGTTTCAAGACCCCAAGCAATTCTGAGCTTATCTCAACCTGAACTCTGTTTCACCGAAATGCCTGTGAAGGCTTCTGCCTATATCCTTACACTGGAGTAAAAATTCATGAATTTTTTTTCCAGATCAATAGCAGCTGAAGACTAGTTTTGTTCCCTCTCAATGCATTTTGTTAAAAGCATTTTCGGCTGCAAATGCCAAGATATGGCTCTGAACCGAATGCTATAAAATCAGAAACCTGCGTAACAAATGTGGATTTCACACTTGGGAAGCGCCACATGTGGAGAGGAAGGAAAGTGATACGTCCTCCATTTCCATTCTGTGCGGAATGCCTTGGGCTTCCTGGAGAATGTATTCAAGGTGGATGTTTAATTTCTCTTGGATAATTTCCACCAACGAAAGAGCTATCTGAGTCAGTATGGACGGGGAAAGAAATTCAGTTTGGCTGGCTATTTCACAGTTTCTGCATACGTGTGCAAATAAAACCATGGCTCTCCTTCGAAATTTGCACTTCTCTGAATTTTATGGTCCAATTAAGAACATAAAGCGTAGCCTGATGGATGAAGCCCACCTAGCCCACCATCAAACACCTGGAAGAACTTTCCTACAGTAAGAACTGCTTGGCAGTGGAAGGGTCTCCCTCGGGAGGTGGTGGGCTGTCCTTTTGTGGGGGGGGGGGTTTGAGCAGTGGTTGGGATGCCCATCTGTCATGGATGCTTTAGTTGAGATTTGCAAAGCTAAGCAGGATCTGCTATGGTTTCAGATTGGATGGGGGAACCACATATTGTGATTCCTGCATTACAGGGGGTTGGACAAGATGACCCTTGGGACCCCTTCCAATTCTACAGTTCTGTGATTCTATGATCCTGTTCACACAGTGGCTGAGCAGATGCAGGGGCCTGGCTAGGTTGGCCCCTGCCAAGGATGCAGATTGGGACCCAGGTGGCGCTGTGGTTAAACCACTGAGCCTAGGGCTTGCTGATCAGAAGGTCGGCGGTTTGAATCCCTGTGACGGGGTGAGTTCCCGTTGCTTGGTCCCAGCTCCTGCCAACCTAGCAGTTCGAAAGCACGTCAAAATGCAAGTAGATAAATAGGAACCGCTACAGCGGGAAGGTAAACGTCGTTTCCATGTGCTGCTCTGGTTTGCCAGAAGTGGCTTTGTCATGCTGGCCACATGACCTGGAAGCTATACGCCGGCTCCCTCGGCCAATAATGCGAGATGAGCGCGCAACCCCAGAGTCGGTCACGACTGGACCTAATGGTCAGGGGTCCCTTTACCTTTATGATTCTATGATCCTGTTCACACAGTGGCTGAGCAGATGCAGGGGCCTGGCCAGGTTGGCCCCTGCCAAGGATGCAGATTGGCCCCTGCCAAAAATTGCACCTCCTCACTCTGGCTTGGAGTGGCTAGTAGCCTGCTCACTCTTCTACTGCTCTGGGTGACCAGGCGAGACATGCATTCTCCTCTGGGTTTCTTGACACAGGAATCCAACTGCTGGCATGGGTGGAAGCCCTGTGGAAACCTCTCCCTAGTCAGCAGATGGGGCTATTAGAAGTGTGAATGGAGTGCCCAGTGGGGCTTGGAGGGAAGAAAAATGGGGAGAGCAGGTGAGAGTAGCAGGAGGAAGAAAAAAGAAGGGAGGGAGGCAGGAAGGCAGACAGATAGACTGATGGAAGAGGGGAGGCTGAGCGGAGCAGACCTGATCCTAATGGCTGCGGAGGAAGTTCCTGGCAGAGCATGAAAGCAAACGAGTTTCTGCTCCTGGTCTCTCCTGACTTCGGTGAAGGGTGCAAGGGGTGGGGGCACCAATACAGCTCATTGCAAAAGATGCTATGGAGCCTAGGTACACTTATGACCAGATGCAGTGGGAAACCCACAAACAAGACACAATCCTGCGACAGCTCTCCCATATGTTTCCCAGGAACTGGTATTCAGAGGTCAGATTCCTGGCTAGAATTAATGTGATCCTCAAGCCGTCCCCTTGCCTTGTTATAATACTCTGCTACACAAGGCACTGCTAATGATTAACCCGTAAGACAATACTTGGGCTTTGCTTAGTCAAACAATCAAGCTGTGTTGTCTGATGACTATCGATACCAACAAGTGATATTTAATCCCAGCAGAGCTACACGATGCACATCCACGGAGGCATCACTTGACCACATTAGATGATGAATAAAAGGATTAACTATCCCATTGGTTAAATTGTCTGAGAGCGGTGTTGGCATTTCAGCAAGTGATCCGAAGCAAAACGTCGCTACTGAATGATCGCTGAAGCCACTTTTGAAATGTGACCCGCGGGGTCAGGGACAATGGATTTTGCAGCGTGTCCAATTGTCACATAATTGAAGATATTGGCACATGCTTTGTTTGCTTTTGGAAGTTAAAGAAGTGAAAGGGGGGGAAGTGAACTTGTCGCTGGAACAAACGTTGGATCAAAATGAAGTAGTAGAACACACACAGTGGATTGAAATGGACTCCTCTGACTCAGAGATCCTCCTCCTCCTCCTTTTTTAAATTCTGCTTCCCAGCCTAAATTTTCTCCAAAGTAGAATCTAGATAGTCAACAACATACATAGAATCACAAAATCATAGAATTGTACAACTGAAAGGGATCCCAAGGGTAATCTAGTCCAACCCTCTGCAATGCAGGAATCTCAACTATTGCATCCATGACAGATGGCCATTCAACCTCTTGCTAAAAAAACTTCAAAGGAAGGAGAATCAACCACGTTCAAAGGGGATCAAACAGCTCTGTCAAAAAGTTCTTCCTGATGTTTTGTTGGAATCTTCTTTCTTGTAACTTGAATCCATTGGTTCATGTCCTATCTTCCAGAGCAGGAAAAAACAAGATTGCTCCCTCTTCCATGTGACAATCCTTAAGATATTTTAAGATGGCTATCCTATGCCTTCTGTTCGGCAGTGGAATTTGCTACCAAGGAGTGTGGTGGAGTCTCCTTCTTTGGAGGTCTTTAAGCAGAGGCTTGACAGCCATATGTCAAGAATGCTTTGATGGTGTTTCCTGCTCTTCCAACTCTTCTATGATTCTATGATTCTGAGTCTCCTCTTTTCCAGGCTAAACATACCCAGCTCCCTCAGCTGTTCCTCAGGAAGCTTGGTTTCCAGACCATTGTTCATCTTGGTTGCCCTCCTCTGCACACATTCCTGCTTGTCAATCTCCTTCTTAAATTGTGGTGCCCAGAACTGGGCACAGTGCTCCAGATTTGGTCTGACCGAGGCAAAATAGAGTGGTACTATTACTTCCCTTCATCTGGACACCAGACTTCTGTTGATGCACCCTAGAGTAGCCTTAGTTTTCTATGCTGCTGCATCACACGGTTGACTCATGTTCAGCTTGTGGTCCACTAAGACCCCAAGATCCTTTTCACATAAAATATTTCCAAAGCAATGTACCAGGCGTACCAAACCTGCTGCCTCCCAGGTGTTCCTGGATTCCAACTCTCATCAGTTCCAGCCATCACTCCATGCATGCAGTGTCTAGGCTAGGACATGTTCGCTGGATGAGACACTCATCAGTAGACTAGGGCCCTGCGGGATTTGACATACAGTATTTCCGCAGGGCCTGCAAGACGGAGCTGTTCCGCCTGGCTTTTGGGCTGGACTCAGTCTACACCCCCATTTATTTATTTATTTTTATGGAACCTCTTATATGGGATTTTGTATATAAATTTTCCCTCGGTTCTTTTTGCTGGCCCATGTAGGACCAGCATGGATAGTTGGCCCCGGTGAATATTTGACGTTTTCTCCCCTTATGGCTTTGATCTCTAGGCTACCACTAAAACAAGGCTGCATTTTAAGCTGCATTCTAACTTATATTTTAATCAACTGTTTGTTTGGTTTATTTTTTTACTGTATTTATATTTGGTATTAGCCACCCTCAGCCCGGTCTTGGCCAGGAAGGGCAGGGTATAAATAAAATTATTATTATTATTATTATTATTATTATTATTATTATTATTATTATGGCAGGAGAAAGGCACGAGCCATCCTACCCCCAATAAAATGCCTATTTCTGGCCAGCCACATGCCCTACATCTTATATCTATGCTTCTAGTGAAGGAGCTCTATATAGTGTAAAGGTAAAGGTACCCCTGACCATTAGGTCCAGTCGCGGACGACTCTGGGGTTGCGTGCTCATCTCGCTCTTTATGCCGAAGGAGCCGGCATTTGTCCACAGACAGCTTCCAGGTCATGTGGCCAGCATGACTAAGCTGTTTCTGGCGAACCAGAGCAGCACACGGAAACGCCGTTTACCTTCCTGCTGGAGTGGTACCTATTTATCTACTTGCACTTTGATGTGCTTTCGAACTGCTAGGTTGGCAGGAGCAGGGATTGAACAATGGGATAGAGTGTCTATATAGTGTAGGGACACTTTCTAGCTTATTTTTTATAGCTTTCTAGACTTCTCCCGGCATGCAAAATCATTGGTTTTCAATAGCTTCTCAGCCTTTCAGCTAAGATTAAATGTAAAAATCACTGCTTTTCAGTTGGTGTTAAAACTAAGGTATACTGCCCTGCAAACTGCCATTTTAGGATTAATGATGTGAATTATTAAGTATAAATAAAAAATGAGAAAACACTAGTGGTTGTGAGTTGGTTTGGAGTACCGTTTGGATTTGCCTCTGAACATTAGGGAAATTAGAGTCTTCTTCTGCATAGCCACAGAGAAGAGCTTTTTCTGCATTCATTGAGGGGCTGAAGTCAGGGACAAATGCTCCATTCATTCAATGGGTGGGCCAGCTGGCTCTGAAAAGGTCTTTCATTGATTGTGTTGGATGGGGAAAGGGTGGGGTCAAAGAAGACTAGGAAACCGCAAGGAAGAATTTGGGGTGTGAAGCAAAATAAAGCTTTTCTCTCCCAGACAAAAGGTGTTAATTAAGACTGTGTAAAATGGATCTGAGCTGATGATCCCAGAGGGCAATAGCATTCCTTATTCTAGACTAGAATAAAGTAGAGAGCTTCTGAAATAGTCCAGAATTACATCCCCACCCCCTATAAATCCATTAGCAAGTCTTGACTTTTTTGTGTATGTGTTTATTTATTCAGTTCACAAAATGTATACACCACTTGATAGTTTAAAAAATCCTCAAAATAGTTTGCAAAAAAATAAAAACAATAAATTCAAAGAATCCTTCAGTAGCACCTTAAAGACCAACTAAGTTTTTATTTTGGTATGAGCTTTCGTGTGCATGCACACTTCTTCAGGTACACTGAAACAATTTAAGACATTAAACAGATTAAAAACAACAATAAACTAATTGCAGATTAAAGCATGTATCAACATTCTAAATACATGGGTAAGCTTATCTGAACAAAAATGTTTTAGCAGGTGCTGAGAAGAGTACAGTCTGAGAGCACCTGTCTGAGATCAATAGGCAGGGAGTTCTGGGCATAGTGGGATCGAGACTCTGGCGTCGGCGTCTGAACCAGAGGTGCAGGTGAAGAAAAGAGCGGGGAGCTGCTGCGCACGCGCGAGAGAGCCGCGGGGGAAAGGTCTGCTTGCAAGATGCTGCGGCGGAAACCGACGCGGCTTGAACTGAAGCTGGACGACATCAAGGAGTTTGACGGTGCCCGCAAGGAACTCGAGAGTCGTAGGAAGCGCGAGGAGGTGGACGTGGTGGGAGCCAGCGATGGTGAGGGTGCGCTGGGACTCAACACTGATCATAAGAGCCGGGAACAGATGATACATGACCGAATTGGCTACAAACCCCAGCCCAAACCAAACAACCGTTCATCTCAGTTTGGGAACTTTGAGTTCTAGAGTGAACAGTGGCAGTGCCCTAGTACCTGTGAGCTTTGGGAGAAAGCTGAAATTTGTTTCGAGAGCCCGACAGGCTCTGTTTAGAAACAGCAGAAGAGACTGAGCTTCTCTCCTCTAGGTTTTAAATGGAATTCCTCCTCAAAGCAGAGCAAGTCTTGCTTTCCCTACTAAAATGGAATCTCTGTCTTACTTGCTGGTTTCTTTTGTGCAACCTTGCTAGGCTGCCGTGCTTAATAAAATATTTCTTTTAAAAAAAATAGGCAGGGAGTTCCAAAGTGTAGGTGCTGTTACACTAAAATATCAATTTACAAATATAGAATGGGTATTATGTAGTGCCAGTTCTGTATATAGGGTGAATATGAACTTAAAAGCATTAAAAAAAAACCCAACAAGTTCTGAATACATATTCTAGATTTTGTTCCTACCGGTAGTGCTGTTAACATAGTTTTGCCGCAGGTTTTAGTTCCCGCAGTTCACCTCTTTATGTCTCCTCTTCCCCCACCATATCTAAATGACAGTCCCTGTGCTGATTAAAACATTGCAGAAAAGAAATCATGATGTGTCCATCCATACCTACAATTATATCCAGATTCTTTTGTGTGGGTGACTTTATCCCCTCCCAATGGGAACACATTTTGTTGTTGTTTAGTCGTGTCCGACTCTTCGTGACCCCATGGACCATAGCACGCCAGGCACTCCTGTCTTGCACTGCCTCCCGCAGTTTGGTCAAACTCATGTTCGTAGCTTCGAGAACACTGTCCAACCATCTCATCCTCTGTCGTCCCCTTCTCCTTGTGCCCCCCATCTTTCCCAACATCAGGGTCTTTTCCAGGGAGTCTTCTCTTCTCATGAGGTGGCCAAAGTATTGGAGCCTCAGCTTCAGGATCTGTCCTTCCAGTGAGCACTCAGGGCTGATTTCCTTCAGAATGGATAGGTTTGATCTTCTTGCAGTCCATGGGACTCTGAAGAGTCTCCTCCAGCACCATAATTTAAAAGCATCAATTCTTCGGCAATCAGCGATCATAGGAACATCTGTAAAGCATCCCACCCCCCTCAAACAGAATTTTCATGGAACCATACATATGAGCACATCAAAGTTACTTTCTGTTTGTTGGGGTTTTTGTTTTTGTTTGCAAGTGTTTGATCAGGCACATCAGTAATGCGAAGGTGACACCTGCAAATGAACCGATGTCACTGAACTCCAAAGCAAATGGCTTGTGCTCTGGTTCCAGAACTAACTGTGGAAATTCCTCATGTTATAGCAGAATTCTGAAGAAGCAGAATACAAGGCAGAGCAAATTGGGGAAACAACCAGCCTAGCCATTGCGCCATGAATTTGCCCAGTCCTCTTTTGGAACCACCTAAATTGGTGGCCATCACTACCTCCTGCGGGACTAAGTTCCATAGTTTAACTATGTGCTTCGGGGCAGTGTGGGGAATAATAAAATGGAACTGGACCTTGGAGACTATCTGGTCCAATGTGGTGCCCTCTGGATATTATTGGGTGACAACTATCAGCTGCCAGCTTGGCTGCCACTCATGGGTGGCACGGTAGTCCAACAACATCTGGAGGGAACCACATTGCCTACCCCTGATCTCCTGTTCTGCAGTATAGGATGCTACACGGCATCCCTCCTAGCATTCAACTTCTGCTTCAAGACCTCCAGTGAGGGAAAAGGCCATCTCCTCATGAGGCAGCCTATTCCACCATCAAACCACTTGCAGCATCAGGAAGTTTATCCTGTGGTTGAGCGGAAGTCTTCTTCCAGGGCCGTCTTAAGCATATACGGCGTCGCGGTGCAAAGATCCCTCCGGTGCCCCCCTCTTTCCCAGAGTTGACCTTTTTTTTAGGGCTGGAGGAGGCGGGCAGCAGCTGGAGGGCGGCTCCTCCAGTGGGGAAGAGGCGGAGGCTGGACACGGCGCCTCCTGGCTCAGCTGGCCGCTTCGTGCCACGGTGGCCATGGCAGGCAGCACACTGAGCAAGCTGCCTCCAAGTGCAAGCTTGCTCCCCCCCCCTTTTAGCCTTCTGGCATCTCGCAGAATTTGGTGCCTGCAGGCTAAAAGGGAAAAACCCGAGCCGATGCTCGGGGGGAGCAGTGCACGCACCCTCACTCACTCAGTGCGTTCGTTTGGTGTTCCCCAGTCTCTTGCCTGGCGTCCTCCAGAACTTGGCGCTCTGGCGCCCGCGCCACTAGCCTCAATGGGTAAGACAGGCCTGTCTTCTCCCCTGCAGTTTTCACTATACTCCTGTCTGGACCAACATAGAACAAGCCAATCCATCTTCTCTGTGGTAAAAGGTAAAGGGGCCCCTGACCATCAGGTCCAGTTGTGTCCGACTCTGGGGTTGCGGCGCTCATCTCGCTCTATAGGCCGAGGGAGCCGGCATTTGTCCGCAGACAGCTTCCGGATCATGTGGCCAGCATGACAAAGCTGCTTCTGGCAAACCAGAGCAGCGCACGGAAATGCCGTTTACCTTCCCGCCGGAGCGGTACCTATTTATCTACTTGCACTTTGATGTGCTTTCGAACTGCTAGGTGGGCAGGAGCTGGGACCGAGCAACGGGAGCTCACCCCATTGCAGGAATGGGGGAGATAACTGGTTGGAGGGCCTTCTCTGTGGTAGCCCTTCATATATTTGAGGGCAGCCCATCATATCTCCCCTTGATCTTTTCTTCTGCAGGCTCAATATCCCCAGCCTTCCAACCATTCCTCCTGAGGGTTTGGTCGAAGGTAGGCTTCCTACAGGCTTGGAGCCATCACAATGTAGGGCTGCATTCTTTACAAATGCATAGCCCCCCACGCCACCCCATCCAGTACCTGCTTTGCAGTTGCTTCCAGGGCAACACGGAATAAATACATTTGAAAGTGTGGGTTATGTTTCTGCAAATAGAGCTGTCCGAATATGTCAAGTGCTGATGTTTCCTCTATCCTCAAACTAATGAAGTATTGATGGGCAAGGTGACTTATTGCTAATGGAACTGTGAGGATCTCACTTACGCGTACCCTGTACTCATTTGTGTGTTTCCTTGCTGCAAGAATTTCCTCCTCTTCTGAGTATCTTCTTGTCACAGTGGTGCTGGTGGCTACTCTAGAGTAACGACTCCTCACAGCTCTGCATTTTTATCCTTTTATTTAGTGCAGTCTATTTACAGTGCTGAAACAGTGCTATGTACATGTTGTCAGTCGGGTGCAGAACCTCCGAATGGAGATTCCCGCGTTTTCCTCCAGCAAAGTAGCCTGGGGATACTAAATCTCCGCCCACGTCGCTTCCTGCGCAATTCCGGGGTCGCTGGGATCGGTCTTCTTCTTGCGGTTTCCCTGCTTCCCCCTTCCTTTCCCAAGCAGCGCCTTGGCTCAGCTACCTTGCCCGAGCCCTGGCTCCTACTTCCTGATTCCCCACTAGAAACATCCCCCTCCCTGCTCCCACTTGCGCTGGGCGAAGAGCTCGTGTTTAAGATGGGAGGAGTCTGTCTATAGCTTCTGTCCCTCACACTTCTGTTTTAAGGTTTTGCCAGCATTACTTCATACTCCTAGGAGTCCTTCTTGAACGATTTCCTGCGCATTCCCAACATCTCTGATTAGTCTAACTAGAAAGCCTGCCACACTCCTAATTGTGGTTATATAAAAGGAATGTGCATGGCAATTGGGACATTCAATGGGAATCTGATACCTGGACTCAAGCCTAAGATGTTTAATCAAGAACTCCAGTTTCTGAGAGGCTGGCCACCTGCCGATGCCAATAGCTGTTTGAGTAACAATTCATTTCAACTAGTGTTATAAGAGAGGGAGAAGCTTGTGGGCATCCAATGAAATGGAACGTCAGAAGATTCAGGACAGATGAAATAAAGTCCTCCTTCATGCAGTGCAGCAGAGTTAAATTGTGGAACTCCCTCCCACAGGAGACAGTGATGGCCACCAGTTTTGATAGTATTGAAAGAGGATTGGACAAATTCCTGGAGGAGAGGGCTATTGATGGCTACTGGCCACTGAACTCATCCAGCATAACAGGACTAGACACCTCTGGATATTTATCGGCTGTAACAGTGGCGTCAAGGTCCTGGTGGATGCAAGCAATTTGAGAACAAGTCACAGTGAACTATCATTGGTTCTGTCACCTCCTCTGGACCCAAAAGGCCCCACACTACGCAGGAAAGCTCTGCAGGAACAATGGAGGCGGCAAAGTATGCCTTCTATGCTGCCTTCATGGCCACTAAGGTAGGCTCAATGATGAGTCCTCGCCAGTGTTCGATTGCATTCAATGAGTTTTCCTCCACTTGTGTGTTAGAATCTTCTCCTCACTTGTTTCCTTCACACACACAACAACAACAACAACAACAACAACAACAACAACAACAAACAAATCACCTCATTGTTTTCAGACTAGACTGTGCTATAGTTAGCATCATCTCCTATGAAAGAGAAGATGGGATTTGTCAGCTGTAGTTCTTAAAAGCATTTGTATTAGAAATGATGCTCCCTTTTTGGGGAGGGGGGAATCTTCCACCCAATTTAATCGAATAAAGTCATCTTCCTTTTTTAGCCTAACTGATCACAAACATCACAGCCCTGGAAATATCCTGGGAAATCAAAGATTCATCACATATTTGAGCATCCAAAGACTATTCAACAACGGGATTCAATTCATTTTGGCTTTGATCATCAGCCACTCCTGGCGTAACCCCATTTCAAGGGCCTGGATATCTTTTCAGAGTTATCAAAAATCAGGAGCGCTTGTCCTACATTGTGGCAGCACGCTGTCGAGGCTGTTATTTACCTGGGAGATTGTCATCGTGTCTATGGATTTTTTTATTTTTATTTTTAGAAAGGCGTTTCATATTGTATCTTGCGAAAATCTTCCTTCAGAGTGGGGGAAAGAAATCAATTTAAGATTGGCTCGGGCGAGGAGCACGTCGGCACGGATTGAAAGCGAAGCTAAATGTCGGTAAGCAGAAGGCTAATGCATAATGGCAGGAACCCAAATGGTGGGGAAAAAAGATCGTATGAGGAGGAAGATAAACCGAGGGGGAAAGAAGCAGGTAGAAGCACTTGGCTTTGCCACCAACTCTTTGTGTAACCTATGGCAGGTCTCTTTTCTTGGCAGGTTGCCTGTACGTGTCAGCCGTCCCTGATCTATTGCAGCTCCCCATGGTGCTTTATTAATTTGTGAAGGGATTTCCATTAAGGCCAGAATCATAGAATCATAGAGTTGGGAGAGACCACAAGGGCCATCCAGTCCAACCCCCTGCCAAGCAAGAAACACCATCAAAGCATTCTTGACATATGCCTGTCAAGCCTCTGCTTAAAGACCTCCACAGAAGGAGACTCCACCACACTCCTTGGTAGCAAATTCCACTGCCGAACAGCTCTTACTGTCAGGAAGTTCTTCCTAATGTTGAGGTGGAATCTTCTTTCTTGTAGTTTGAATCCATTGCTCCGTGTCCGCTTCTCTGGAGCAGCAGAAAACAATCTTTCTCCCTCCTCCATATGACATCCTTTCATATATTTGAACATGGCTATCATATCACCCCTTAACCTTCTCTTCTCCAGGCTAAACATACCCAGCTCCCTAAGCCGTTCCTCATAAGGCATTGTTTCCAGGCCTTTGACCATTTTGGTTGCCCTCCTCTGGACACTTTCCAGTTAGTCAGTATCCTTCTTGAACTGTGGTGCCCAGAACTGGACACAGTACTCCAGGTGAGGTCTGACCAGAGCAGAATACAGTGGTAATATTACTTCCCTTGATCTAGATGCTATATTCCTATTGATGCAGCGCAGAATTGCATTGGCTTTTTTAGCTGCTGCATCACACTGTTGACTCATGTCAAGTTTGTGGTCTACCAAGACTCCTAGATCCTTTTCACATGTACTGCTCTCAAGCCAGGTGTCACCCATCCTGTATTTGTGCCTTTCATTTTTTCTGCCCAAGTTTAGTACCTTACATTTCTCCTTGTTAAAATACATCTTGTTTGCTTTGGCCCAGTTGTCTAATCTGTTAAGGTCATTTTGAAGTGTGATCCTGTCCTCTGGGGTGTTAGCCACTGCTCCCAATTTGGTGTCGTCTGCAAACTTGCTCAGGATGCCCTCAAGCCCATCATCCAAGTCATTGATAAATCCAAAGGTGTCCTATTGAACTGAGAAGGAATGACACAAGAAAACAGCAGTACTGCTACCCAGGAGAACATCGAGGTAGATTGCACTTGAAAACTTCAGTTTGGCTGCTGTGACCTCACTCCGAGAGAGAAGGAACCCTAAGCATTCTGGTTTCCCTGTAAGGCTACATCACCGTTTGTGGGGGACATGCACACAATAAAATTGCCATCGCTCAATGCAAGGGAAACGAACCGAGTCAATAAAGGAAATTGTGCAATGGAGAAGATTCCTGCCATAGCAGGGAGAGACATTAGGTGCCTCACACACACAGCCCCCATCTCATCTTCAAGATGTTTATTTCATTTCCTTCCTGGCTCTTCAAGATTGGATTCTTGTTGTTTTTTTAATTCCCTCTTGGTTAGAACAATATTTTCTCATTATGAATATCTGCAATTCTGTCAAACGGCAGTATTTGCCGGCCGCTGTTCCGTGGCCGCCAAGTGGGCTCAGACATGTGACCTGCAATGTAGTATTAATCAAATGGAAGCGACACGCACCCCCCAAGCTTTAGGGGTTATTAGCAAAAGCTGATAGGACGTCAGCCCAATCTGGAAAGTCAGAGGCAAGATTCCAGTGAGGTTCTGTCTCCAGAGAGACCACATTGGCTCCCAGTATGTTTCCGAGCACAATTCAAAGTGTTGGTGCTGACCTTTAAAGACCTAAATGGTGTCGGCCCAGTATACCTGAAGGAGCATCTCCACCCCCATCGTTCTGCCCGGACACTGAGGTCCAGCTCCGAGGGCCTTCTGGCGGTTCCCTCCCTGCAAGAAGCCAAGTTACAGGGAACCAGGCAGAGGGCCTTGGTAGTGGCGCCCGCCCTGTGGAACGCCCTTCCACCAGATGTCAAGGAAAAAAACATCTATCTGACTTTTAGAATACATCTGAAGGCAGCCCTGTTTAGGGAAGTTTAAAATGCTTGATGTTTTATTGTGTTTTAATATTCTGTTGGAAGCTGCCCAGAGTGGCTGGGGAAACCCGGCCAGATGGGTAGGGTATAATAATAATAATAATAATAATAATAATAATAATAATAATAATTTCTTTCATTTATTCATTACATTTATATGCCATCTTTCAGCACTCTAACCACTACACCGTACTACCAAGAGATGCACCCTGAGCACCAAGATCTGGCAATGCCGGGCAGCCACTCTGAGCCCATCAATTTTGAGGGATGCGCTAGGGTGGGGGAGTCGAGAGCAATTTTGAGGGATGCGCTAGTGGGGTGGCCTCTAGATGTTGGCAGGTTCCAGAATGAATGTAGGCTTTCTTGGCATTAAGCTGGGGTGGGGCTGGTAAACTAAATTCTTTAGCTGTGATTCCTGCATTGCGGGGGGTTGGACTACATTTGCTTCTGGGTCCCTTCCAACACAATTCTATGGTTCTATGATCCTGTTCTCCCCCCCTTGCAACGCCCCCCGTCTACAGCCATGGCTGATGCGGAACATATATTTTCAATTCTGTGTGGCTGGTCTTACGAGATAGGAACAAGAGAATGAGCTGGGAGGCATCAATTGCAGGGAAATTCATGTGCCTCTCCCAATGTAATGCTTTTAATATTTTGCATTTCTAATAAAAAGCAGGATGTAATCATAAGGTAATGATACCGATATTTGAAAATCGGTCGCTAGCGGGCTCAGCTCCTTTCGTCTTTTTTTTTTTAATTTTAAGAATACCTCTGTAAAGCTATACTTTGCATTTTATTACAGTATCCTTTCCCCGCCCTCATTATGTGTTCTTAAAACCCTAACTTCCAGGGCTTAAGGGCTCAGCCATTTCAAATCACGTCAAGCTGAAATTTAGCATATAATTTCTTCCCCCGGCATTTGTTTTAATCTTCCGCATTTTATGCTGGATAGTCGAGAGCAGCAAACCTCTGTGCATTTTTTCCTGGGCTCACTGCTCTGCCTCAATGAGCCTGTTCAGCGGAGGAGATGATGGTTACTTGGTGGTGATGGTGATGAAGAAGAAGAGAGCTGCCCAAAGCATCTGTAGGGCACCAGGTTGGCAAAGGCTGGTCTAGCTGGTGTTGGCCGAAAGCAGGGAGGGCACAGCGGCCCTGGGAATCTGCAAAGTTAAACTGGGCGCCATGCCTTCTGCTTTTAAGAGCATTTTGTATCCTCTCAGCTCAGCTTTGATATTTGTGTTGTTGTTGTTGTTTAGTCGTTTAGTCGTGTCCGACTCTTCGTGACCCCATGGACCAGAGCACGCCAGGCACTCCTGTCTTGCACTGCCTCCTGCAGTTTGGTCAAACTCATGTTCGTAGCTTCGAGAACACTGTCCAACCATCTCGTCCTCTGTCGTCCCCTTCTCCTAGTGCCCTCAATCTTTCCCAACATCAGGGTCTTTTCCAGGGAGTCTTCTCTTCTCATGAGGTGGCCAAAGTATTGGACCCTCAGCTTCACAATCTGTCCTTCCAGTGAGCACCCAGGGTTGATTTCCTTCAGAATGGATAGGTTTGATCTTCTTGCAGTCCATGGGACTCTCAAGAGTCTCCCCCAGCACCATAATTCATGAAGTGTGAATTTGATATTTGTAAATAAAGCAAATCTTGAGGACACCATAGTCCTTCAGCTCTTCCAAAGAAACCCAAGCCCTTCGGAGTAGCCCAAGAAATACCTTGCTGTTTGGGTCCCTAAGAGACATATGAGAACATTATAAAACTACTTTAAACCTTTCTTAACTCTGCAAACTCTGGAATCTCTCCCTGCCCCTGCCCCTAGCCTGGTCGCTGGGTCCTTCGAGACAGGAAAGGCTATAATGGACTTCCTGTTGAGAGGTGCAACTGCCTTCCTGACTCTGGTGTGCTTCTGTGTCCTCTTTGGACTTGTACAACTCCTGGCTTCTGATAGGGATGGATAAACCTGCCAGTTTTGGATTTGCTCCATTTATGAAAAGCTTTCAGCGTAGAGCAGGGCTCAGCAACCTTTTTCAGCCGTGGGCTGGTCCACCGTCCCTCAAACCATATGGTGGGCCGGACTATATTTTGAAGAAAAAAATGAACGAATTCCTATGCCCCACAAATAACCCAGAGATGCATTTCAAATAAAAGCACACGTTCTACTCATGTCAAAACACAAGGCAGGTCCCACAAATCACCCAGAGATGCATTTTAAATAAAAGGACAAATTCTACTCATGTGAAAACATGCTGATTCCTGGACCGTCCGTGGGCCGGATTGAGAAGGCGATTGGGCCACATCCAACCCCCGGCCCTTAGTTGCCTACCCCTGGCGAGAGTCTTCCTGTTCAGGAGGCCAGCTAGCCAGCCATGCCCTTTGCCAGGGCATTCCATTCCACCCCTTGCCACCAACCCATCACCATCACAAACAATAAGCATTTCATGCCCACATGGCTCTCTTGCCTCAAACTTCTTGTATATTCTTGTTTGTTGTATATTCTCTTCCCCCCCCCCAATCCCAATACCTTCTTCTCATGTGTTGATGGTGCCATTTTGGCACCTGTTGAATGTGTTTGCTATTAGTATATAAGATGGCAAGCTGTTAGTTCCCATCTTTGATTCTGTGTTGCTCAGTAAGTTTTGGGATGGTGAGGCATAAAATTTTCATTTTTCTGTTGCTGTGTTGGGCATGAGCCAGTCAAAAGGAAGCCCTTATTCTATGCCCCACTGATTTCAACATGTGGTTTGAGCATATCCCAAGCTGTTCCCCGTGGATTGCAACAGCACTCGAAAACCCGGAATGGACTTTTTGTGTGAAAGTACTGAAAAAGAAGTCTCTGGATGTGGTCAGAGGTGCTCTTTTTGCACTTGGCTCCAGTTGGTAGATATTGGGATTGCAATAAGTATGTCCAGCAAGCTGGAAGTTTGCTTATCTCTGCATTAAAGGATACAAGCTGTACTTAGCAACTTTTTACTTTAATTCCCCCTCAAAAAGAAGTTTGGTATTCCTTAGAAGATACAAAGCGAAGAGGAGGAAGGTGCTGCCTTCTGCTTTAATATGTGCGATTTAGAAAGAGGGGAGGAAAATATGTCCTCCCCACTCCACAAATGTTTAACATCTAGAAGCGCGGAGTAAAGTGGAGTGGGATCTTTTGGCTATTTACTTACGAAAATTCCTTGATGGACGGAGGCAGACTTGCAAAGGTCACTGAGCTGCAGACCAGAAATGACATCCCACAGTATGTTAAACCAACGATAATAAGGCAAACCACAAACAGCAGAAGAAGATGAAGCCTCTCTTGGGGAAGTTGGCAGTTTTTGAGTCTGAGAAGGGAGCTCTTTAACCGGGGGTATTTTTGAGCAGCTGCAAGATGCCCTTTTCCCCCTTTTTAAAAAAAGGCGAGGCCATACATTGTTGAGTCCTTAGATTTCCTCCCTACCCCCTCACTGTGAGGCTTCAGAGTAGTTTATTACAGCAATGCAATATTCACACCAGGTGAAACAGATTACAGGAAGGAGGGCAGGTCCTAACAAATGATATGTCTCAGGTGTGAAAGAGGTGGCTCTTCAGCATTTGAGGAAAACTACAAGGCAAAGGTACCAGACACACCTTTGTGTGAAGGGAATTCTGCAGTGTAGGGGCTGTCACAGAATGGTGGGATCTTTTCCTGGGCTGTTACCTCTGAGGGTGGTGGAACTACCAAGCCTGCCCCCCCCCGAAGGAGGTGGTATTACAGATACCTATGACACCTGTGGCATTGTGAAGGGCCATCTCTAGGCATTTTTCTGCTGGCAGACTTCACCTCTCTCTCTATTACAACCAGATGCCTGAATCGGATGTCCACAAATTTGTCCCTTTCTCCTAACACAACTCACGGATATCAAATGATGCTGAATATGGGGAAATTCATGATAGGCAACAAGAAGATGCACTTTTTTTTTGTACAGTGCATAACTGTGGAACTCACACCTCCAGGGGGCAGTGATGGTCGCCAACCTGGATGCCTTTAAAAGGAGATTCATGGAGGAGAGGGCTATTGTGGCTAGCGGCCATGATGGCTAGGATCTGTTGGAGGCAGCAAAGTTTCCGAATACGGGTTGCGGGAAACCACAGGAGGGGAGATTATTCTTGTGCTTGGATCCTGCTTGCAGGTTTCCTACAGGCAGCTGGTTGGCCACTGGGAGAACAGGATGCTGGGCTTGATGGGCCACTGGTCTGATCCAGCAGCCACCTCTTATAGTCTTCTGACCCAGCCATCACAATCTTGTGGACTTTCAATGGGAATGTTGCCTGAACACTTGTACCGTTACAAAGAACATCAAAAGGATTTCCCTGCACAGAACAATAACTTCCTGGGGGAACGGACTTATTAGCTGCAAACAATTCCAAAAGCATTCAAAGGGGAGCGGAGGCACCAGGTTCGTGATGAGTAATACAATCTTCTGAGTCATGTTACTTGGGGGGGTGGGGGGGAGAGGGAGAATGATCTCAGTTAAGTTCTTTATCCATTCTCTACTTGAGTAATAAGTTAAGACAATGAGGAGGCCTGGAGAGATCCGTCGGCAGTGGAATGGATCCCACAGGAACCAGATACGAAATTGCTTTTGGGTGGGGAGTCGATCCTCCACCCGGATGTGGAGTCTGCAATTAAGCAGCAAATCAGTAAGCAGAAGTTTCTCTCCTTCTCTTTCTCTGTCTTTAAATGAAACTTATTAACTGATAGTGTAATGGGGCGGGGGGTGCCTTAAGGCAATCATACTACCTTTCCCTCCTAACCAGCTCAGTTGTACAGTTTCGCCTGCTATTCACCATTTTATTTCCTCCATTTATTTCTGAGGCCAGACATTTGAGAATGCAAAAGCTTCTTGCTTTTCCCAAACCAAGTTGCAAAACAGTGTCAATATACAGAGAGGCAGTGAGCTCAGCCGGAAAGGGAGAAGTGTATACATGCTCCATTCACCTATATAGAGTAGTCTTTCCCCATCCTGGGGCCCTCCAGATCCTTTTGCACTCCAGCTCCCATCATCACCAGCCAGCATGCCCAATGGTCAGGGACGATGGGTGTTTGACAACACCTGGAATGCTCTGGGTTGGGATACGGTGAGACAGAGGGTTCAAAGTGTAGGGGGATCTTGCAGCAGGGATGAGACTTTTCTCGGTCCAAGAGCCGGATTCCATTCTGAGTAACTATCTGGGGGCCAGATGCCAGTGGTGGGCCAGGCAATGAATGCAAAAATTTACCTCTGGACAGCAGGCTAGTTTCTACACAGGCTCACACTTCCCCGTCTGTCCTGGGAAGCAAGGGACATCATCAGAGTTCATGGACACATTCCAGGCAGGCAAAAACACTTGACGGAGGTGTGAACCAGGGCTCGAAAGCTGTGTAACCTAGAGAGGGGGTGAGCAGATAGATAGAGTTGGGGGGCCACATCCAGCCCCTGTGGGTCTGAGGCACCTTAGCCCTGCCTTAGACCAGGCATCCCCAAACTTCGGCCCTCCAGATGTTTTGGCCTACAACTCCCTAGCTAACAGGACCAGTGGTCGGGGAAGATGGGAATTGTAGTCCAAAACATCTGGAGGGCCGAAGTTTGGGGATGCCTGCCTTAGACCAACCTTGCAGGGTATGTTCTTATTAGCCCCACTTGGTAGGTGGGACAGGCAGTGCTTCCCAGTTAGGGCTGTGAGTTTGGTTTTAGATTGGCCAGCTTGAAATAAAATCGGAGAATCATAGAACTGTAGAGTTGGGAGGAACCCCGAGGGTCATCTAGCTCAACCTCTTGTAAAGCAGGAATCCCAACACATGGTTTCCCATCCAGTTTGAAACCAGACCGGACCCTGCTTAGCTTTGCAAATGTGGCAGTTTCATTGTTGACCACTATTGCTCCACTTCTTTGTTTTCATGTGATAAATGGGCAGAGCTTCAGCCCCCTATTCAGTTCATGGCAGAGGCGAGGTCTTCAGCGCTTCAAGGCCCGGTCTCTCCATCCACAGCCCCTCTCAGAAGCTTCTGCCGTGACTGCTGATACAGCCAGCCTGAGCTCATTGATAGCTGAAGATGAAGATAAAGGATGCGGAGCAGAAGGAGCGCTCAGGAAGGCGTCGCAGGAAAAATGCAAACTAATCAGTGGAGGCAGCCACCGTAATAAGGCACTAAACATGGGAAATTACGGTAGATTTGTTTCCTCTGCTTCTCATTGTAGGCATTAGGCACAAAATAGACTATTCAGTGCAGCGAATGCAATGCTGTGGGCTGTCAGGTGCACCGCCGTCAAGGAAGGGGCCAGAATTTGGAATGCGAGCGAGGGAGATGGTGGCAAATTGTCCTCCGAGAATTTGCCAGAGAGGAGATGACCTCAGCAGGTGCCGAGGTGCAGTGTATTGGAATGAGTGCCACGCTGAATGTGCTCGCTAATTGGTTCTCCATGCAGAAGTTGTTGTTTCAAAGGCTACGTAAGAGTTAAAACAAAAGAAAAATCCCCTTCCTCTTGCTCTGTTGTAGGCTGTTTTGTGTATGCTTGTTTTTACCCATAGGCTTGCTGGTAAAGGTAAAGGGTAAAGGGGCCCCTGACCATCAAGTCCAGTCGTGTCCGACTCTGGGGTTGCGGCGCTCATCTCGCTCTATAGGCCGAGGGAGCCGGCGTTTGTCCGCAGACAGCTTCCGGGTCATGTGGCCAGCATGACAAAGCTGCTTCTGGCGAACCAGAGCAGTGCACGGAAACGCCGTTTACCTTCCCGCCGGAGCGGTCCCTATTTATCTACTTGCACTGTGATGTGCTTTCGAACTGCTAGGTGGGCAGGAGCTGGGACCGAGCAACGGGAGCTCACCCCATTGCAGGGATTCGAACCGCCGACCTTCTGATCAGCAAGCCCTAGACTCTGTGGTTTAACCCACAGCGCCACCTGGGTCCCTTAGGTCGCTTGCTGGTACTTTTCTGCAATTCCCCACTGCCCACCCGCTTGTATTTATGAGAGCCCAGCCAGTCAGGGATGGTGTCGCCAACCCACCTTACCAACTGAATTTAGATAAGAGGGGTGGACACCGAATCCACTTCTTCTCCTGCTAAAGCTCTTGGAGGGCAGAAATTGCCCTAGGAAATCAGGGTGGCAATAAGTGGCCAAGGAAAATTTTATGCATTTGGAGAAATCAGCACCAGCTTGCAAAATATTTGACTCAACCCTTCTCTGCTCCAGCAGTGCAACCAGGTTTTATATGCCCTGTCATAGCTCTGTCCTTGCCCCTCGTGCAAGTGATTCAGACTCCTCAGAGCCTCAGTTTCCCTGTTGGTCAAGTACAACTGTCTCCCAGCCCAGCAAACAGTCACCAGCTGCCTTAAAGCTGAGGCTGGTTGGCTATCTTCATTTGATTCTTCTTCTTCTACACTACAGCAGCTCACATACATCCTTGGATAGACACCTCTTGGATAAGCAGCTGGAAGGTGGTGGTCCCTGCATGAGAAACAGGGTAGAAAAGCTCTCTCAGATTGGGCTAAAGATATTGGTTATAAGTTAGAAGAGTGGGAAAGGTTATGGAATGAAAGTATTAACTTTACTGCACGCAGTACTCTTAAAGAAAATGTTATGAAAATGATGTATAAGTGGGATTTAACACCAGTTAAATTGGCTAAAAT
The DNA here is from genome assembly GCF_965207765.1 of Zootoca vivipara. NCBI lineage: Eukaryota > Metazoa > Chordata > Lepidosauria > Squamata > Lacertidae > Zootoca > Zootoca vivipara. The sequence continues at coordinate 49,794,725 of NC_142596.1, forward strand.
GTATAGAACTAAAAATGAATGTTGGAAATGTAAAGAAAAGGAGGGCACTTTTTACTATATGTGGTGGACATGTAAAGAGGTAAAAGCTTTCTGGGAGATGATATATAATGAGTTAAAGAAAATGTGTAAAAACACATTTGTCAAAAAACAACAACACCAGAAGCTTTCCTATTGGGTATAGTGGGTAAAGAGATACCGAGACAAAGATAAAAAAATTGTTCTTATATGCAACAACTGTTGTTGAAAAATTTCAATAAAAATTAACCAAACACATCCTTGGATATCTGCCTCTTCAAGTTCTCATCATTGTTGTTTCTTGCAGCTACATAAGCCCTGCTGCTAGTTTTAGATCACCCACCCATCATAAAGGTGATCACTCACTTGGTCTTTTGAAATTGCAGGATCTCTGTACTGCTTTATCCCTTCAGCCTGAGTTGTCTCTTGCCACATGTGCTGTATATGTCCATTTTAACTTTGCGAGCTTTCCCACTACATCTGTAAATCAACCCCATCTCCAGATCTGGGCCATTTTGAATCTTCTTCAGATTCAACCTAACAGATTGAGGTTGAATCCTGACAAGACAGAAGTACTGTTTGTGGGGGACAGGAGGCGGGCAGGTGTGGAGGACTCCCTGGTCCTGAATGGGGTAACTGAGCCCCTGAAGGACCAGGTGCGCAGCCTGGGAGTCATTTTGGACTCACAGCTGTCCATGGAGGCGCAGGTCAATTATGTGTCCAGGGCAGGTGTCTACCAGCTCCATCTGGTACGCAGGCTGAGTCCCTACCTACCCGCGGATTGTCTCGCCAGAGTGGTGCATGCTCTAGTTATCTCCCACTTGGACTACTGCCATACACTGTACATGGGGCTACCTTTGAAGGTGACCTGGAAACTACAATTAATCCAGAATGCAGCAGCTAGACTGGTGACTGGCAGCAGCCGCCGAGACCACATAACACTGGTCTTGAAAGACCTGCACTGGCTCCCAGTAGGTTTCCGAGCACAATTCAAAGTGTTGGTGCTGACCTTGAAAGCCCTAAACGGCCTCGGTCCAGTATACTTGAAGGAGCATCTCCACCTCCATCATTCTGCCCAGACACTGAGGTCCAGTGCCGAGGGCCTTCTGGCGGTTCCCTCGCTGCAAGAAGCCAAGTTACAGGGAACCAGGCAGAGGGCCTTCTCGGTAGTGGCACCCGCCCTGTGGAACGCCCTCCCACCACATGTCAAAAAGAAAAACAACTACCAGACTTTTAGAGGACATCTGAAGGCAGCCCTGTTTAGGGAAGCTTTTAATCTTTGAGAAATTAGTGTATTTTAATATTTCTGTTGGAAGCCGCCCAGAGTGGCATTATTATTATTATTATTATTATTATTATTATTATTATTATTATTATTATTTATATGTATATGTGGGGGGGGGGGTTCCCCCCTCTAGTTAAAACTCCTTTTCTCTGTTCTTTGGCACAGGACTTCCAGCCGTGACCGGTGTCTAAGTTCTTTGGTGGCACCAGAATGTCAGAACATCCCTGCGAGGCAACAACAAAGTCCACAACGCTGCTTACTCTGCGGGGAAGGATGAAGCTCCAGGTACACATTATTCATTCCCTTCAAAGGCAAGCAAGAAGTACTTGCAGAGGAAAGAGGTTTCTGTAGGGCAACATTTTGTCAAAGGTTCAGCTTATTGAGGCATGAACGGACATATGGCCAGTGGTATAGTGAAAGGGGGTGGGGGAAGGGGAGCAGAGCACCAGGACTTTCTCGGAGCAGGAGCAATGGTGCTGTTTCCAAAACAACGGAAGGATTCTCCTTCCTCTGACAAGTGAATGAGGTAATAACAAGGCTTTCAAGTTTACTTGTGATGGATCAGTGTAGAAGTCGGAGACCGAGGAATATAATCGAGCAGAAGTTGGGCGCTTTATTCTTTTCCACGGGGTTCCTTCTCCACACTAGCAACATTTCTTTGTGAAGTGTTCCTTTTCCCATTTCTAGTTAAAAGTGAAAGGTTGCATTTCAGCTCATTACAAATCTTTCTGTGCTTTAGAAGTTGAACCTGTGCTGTCAGAAGGAAACACCGTTAACTTCAATGGAGCTTGCTCCCAGGAGCCCCAGGCATAGGATGCAGCCTTGCTGATCCTAAGAAACTGGGCATTATGATGTATACTGCTGACTTTGCACTCTATCTATCTATCTATCTATCTATCTATCTATCTACGGTATCTATCTCTATCTATCTCTATCTACCAGTGTGCATGAGCTTCACCTTATGCATGCATCAGGTTTCTCATTGGGCCATTTTGGGGGATCCCTCCCATTAGGGCGGCACTCGACCTGAATACCCTATGTGGAAGCAAATGATGGGGACCATCAGGAATGGACTTTCCTCTCACCTAGCATAGCCCCACCCAGTTTTCTTTAGAGCTCCATACTAGATTCCTTAGTCCTGCTAAGAGTGTTGGCCACAGATATAGAGAGGTGCCAGCAGACAAGATGGAAGAGCAGACTCAAGAGGAAGACTTCTCATTTCTGCAAAGCCACCAGATGGGGGGGGGGTCACACTGTCACTGTGCACGTAGAACACACGGTGTCCACACACTCTCAGGAGCACTGTTGGTGACAGACATCCACCCTAATACTTTGCATGGGGTAGGAAGAGATAGAGGAGCTTTGACTTCGCTGCTCTTTTAAACACAGTATCCAACTGTTCACCATAGGTGTGCTCAGCGATGATGAATCAAGCCATATGGCACCATCTTGGGTTCTGTCTCTTGGTCACATTAGCGTGTGACAGAGTGTTGGCTACCTGTTTTTTATATACATGAAGAAAGAGAGAGGTATGCCTTGGATCTGATTTCCAAGCCAGCTACTATTTGTATATGGCATCATCCTTGGTTCTTTCTCTTGGTCACACAGGAGTGTGACGGAATGTTGAGATCCTGTTTTTCTGTACGCAAAGACATAGAGACATACAGTATGTCCCATCTCTGATTTCCAGAACCAAGCCAGCTACTATATGTATACAGCACCATCTTGGGTTCTTTCTCTTGGTCACACAAGAGTGTGACGGAATGTCGGGAACCGGTTTCTGCACATGGAAAGAGAGATGGGCCTCGTCTCTGATTTCCACACACAAATTAACAACAACAATAATAATTTATTATTTATACCCTGCCCACCTGGCTGGGTTTCCCCAGCTACTCTGGGCGGCTTCCAACAAAATATTAAAATACTGAATATAAGTTGACAAACCTACCTAAACCCTCAAGCTGTAGTTTTATAATAAACTTCCAAATTGCCCAACGAAATGTCTAATTACTGTACTGTTGCATGTTATTCCCCAAACTTCAGTTTACTTAAGAATGAAGGGGCTGTGGAAGAGCTACCTTCTCACTGGGGAGTACTTTGGGGTAGATTATACTTATAAATTGGATTAATGTTCCTATCTCCTGTATTATCATAATTTTTCCTTTGCTGGTTTTGCTAATTGCCTGAGATATTTGTCTTTCAACAAGTCTTTGCATGCCCATTTTCTCCTCGCTATAATCTCGTGGCAAACTAATAAAGCCCGAGGTTGTGATGTTTCCTTGGCAACGGCCCATGATGTCACCAAGAGGGGATTGCCGCTTCCCCTGAAGATCAAGGCCCAGGTAATGGGGCTGGGAGGCCGCAATGCTGATTGTCACTCCATGATTCTTTAATAAAGCAGCAGCAGCAGCATATAAGGATCCTGGCAATTCCTTTAAAAAGGATGCGCAAAGAAAATTAAGTTTAAACTTTGCATTTGTTTCTACATGTCGTTGCTTTCCCCCGAAAAGGTGGATTTGAAAAATACGCTAGCAGGGGGTTCCTTGTGAAGCAAATTCGTTATTCTGCTTTGGTCAAAGTTGCTATCCCAGGGCAGGTTCACACCAAAGCGAATCCAACGCACATTTAAAATACATGGCTCCAGCCTCTACTGGGGTATGAATCATGAACAACTCAAAAAAACATGTTAAAAACATATTTACAAAAGAAACCAGAGGCATATTTATTAGGCTTATTGGGAAAAGATATACCACAGAAAAAGAAAGGATTTTCTTATATGCTAGAGCAGCCGCCAGGATAGTATATGCCAGCAAATAATAATAATAATAATAATAATAATAATAATAATAATAATAATAATAATAATAATTATTATTTATACCCCACCCATCTGGCTGGGTTTCCCCAGCCACTCTGGGCGGCTTCCAACAGAAAAATAAAACACAGTGATCTATTAAACATTAAAAACCTCCCTAAACAGGGCTGCCTTCAGATGTCTTCTAAAAGTCTGGTAGTTGTTTTTCTCTTTGACATCTGATGGGAGGGCGTTCCACAGGGCGGGCGCCACCACTGAGAAGGCCCTCTGCCTGGTTCCCTGTAACTTAGCTTCTCGTAGCGAGGGAACCGCCAGAAGGCCCTCGGTGCTGGATCTCAGTGTCCGGGCAGAATGATGGAGGTGGAGACGCTCCTTCAGGTATACTGGACCGAGGCCATTTAGGGCTTTAAAGGTCAGCACCAACACTTTGACCTGTGCTCAGAAACGTACTGGGAAGTAATACCCACAAAAGAAGACTGGCTATACAAACTAAGTCAATTTATAGAAATGGCAAAGCTAACTGCATACATAAGAAGGCAGACAAAGCAAAAACTCAGACTAGAATGGCAAAGTTTCGAAGAATACATGGACACACACTGTTCAAGAATGAATAGGTTGATATGCTTAGGTTAAAGGAGTAAAGTAGAAAATGTTAATTAGGAATGTCATAATGAGATCAAAATTTAAAATTTAAAAATTGCAATGATAGTATCGAATCTATAAGATAAGGAAGTTGGGATGTTGCGGAGGGGAGGGTCAAAGGGTGTGGTGGTGGGAAAATATGGGGGTGGGAAGGATTTATGTGTGTGTATATGTAAATAGTAGCCTTATTTTTGTATGTCTTTGCACCTGTAGGGTGCATTTCTTTTTCTTTTTCTGTATTACTAAAATTTAATAAATATTTTAAAATAAAAATAAAATACATGGCTGCACCCAAAGAGTCCTGGGAACCATAGTTTAAGGATGCCGGGAGTTGTGGCTTTGTGAGGAGGAAACAGCAGTTTCTGGGGATTTTGAGGGGGTGTTGTGTGTACTGGATATGCTTCCGATGTCTGACGTGAGTCTGCTTTCAAATTCTCCTCTGGAAATTCTGGACTTGGCTGGGGCTGATGAGAATTGCGCATCTGAAGGGGGCACAGGCTAACTAGCCGTTTGCCACAGAACACTCAATGAATATTTTCTATCCAGCATTTGACATCTGATGATGAGCGAAATCACGGTTGCATATTTGATCACTGACACGCAGCGGCATTTTGCATTGTTTACTCCTTGGCATATAATAATATTGGACAGGGTCTGATAGTTGCCCATCTGTCTACGGCAAATATTTAAGAGGTTTCCATTTTCAGGTCAAAACTGTTTCAGAGTGGTAGAAATTTCTCTTAAAAATAACTAGACGGTACAAATAACTCCCCTTTTCTTCAACGCTGTTCAGCACCATTGCCTTCCTGGCTATTGCTCATTTATTTACATTTTTTCCCCGGATTGAATTGCTATTTCATTGTGTTCTTTTGATATTGTATCTCTATCCCAGTAGTTGCACTGAGATCCCCTAATGGAAGAAAACCAGGAAAAACAAAATAAATGCAACCAATGTTTCTCCTTTTCTTCCTCATCCTGAATTAGTTGTGTGGGCTTTTCCACCCAGTCAGGGATCACAAGACCCCAGTAGGCAAAATGGTGAAGAATCAGATTTGGCTCCTTGGTGTCCCAAAGAGCAATGGTGAACAGCAAGGTGGGGTGATGGCAATTTGAAGGTGCAAATGAGCATTTCCCCCACAGAACTTTGAAAACCCATAAAATGGAAGGAATTCATGGAATGTTGTATTTGACAACATGAGATTTCATACTCGTCACAATAACCAAAAGATGCCAACTGGTCTAAGGATTTGAATTTCACATTTCCAAGTAAAATTTCAGCTCCCTCTATTTAAATTTCAGATTTGAGATTTTTACATATGTTGCAGCCCATTCTTGCATAGGATTGCACTGGAAATCTATTCTGCCACATCGTTCTGTTGCATGAATAGATCCCAGCTTGGCTTAACAGCCAAACGTATGCATTTTATGATTGCAATTTTTTAAAATTGACTATGTCATATTCTGCACAAGTTACTCTGCTTCTGCAAGGTGTTACGCAATAATAATAATAATAATAATAATAATAATAATAATAATAATAATAATAATATATTATTTATACCCCGCCCATCTGGCCAGGTCTCCCCAGCCACTCTGGGCGGCTTCCAACAGAAGAATAAAACACAATAATCTATTAAACATTAAAAGCCTCCCTGAACAGGGCTGCCTTCAGATGTCTCCTAAAAGTCTGGTAGTTGTTTTCCTTTTTGACATATGTTGGGAGGGCGTTCCACAGGGTAGGCGCCACCACCGAGAAGGCCCTCTGCCTAGTTCCCTGCAACTTGGCTTCTCGCAATGAGGGAACCGCCAGAAGGCCCTCGGTGCTGGACCTCAGTGTCCTGGCAGACGCAAGGCACTGAAGCTCATTTCCTCACCACTGGAAATGTCTGTGCCTTTAAATATCTCACCAGATGTCATCTATAAACAAATATCCTCAGTCATAAGGTCTAGACCAGGCACCCCCAACCTTGGCCCACCAGATGTTTTGGGACTACACCTCCCATCATCCCTAGCTAACAGGGATGATGGGAGTTGTAGTCCCAAAACATCTGGACGGCTGAGGTTGGGGGTGCCTGGTCTAGAAACTTGATTTTATTTTTGCAAATGAAATGTGAGATTTCCCTCCAAACTGTGCACGTGGTGTGCTGTACATCTTGCAACATAGACATGCCCCTGCCCGTTACCTTTTTATGGAATGTGTCTACAATATATGTCCAAATCTTTTGAAACTCTAGATTCAAGGTGATACTTTCTTTTCTTGCCTTAGACATGATAGTTGGTTTGCTTTTTAAAAAACAGATCCTGAAACAATCTATTCCCAGTCAGCATGGAAATAACATTAGAACAGTACTTCATTTCACACTTCAAAACAAATCAGGAGTGAAAGGATACAATCTAGTGACCAAGTAACACAAATTAAGTGAGACATCCAAAATGACAGAATCCCAGATGTACGAGGTGGGAGCCGACACAGTGGATATTTATGTAATTCCTTTAACCGGCAATGCAGAGAGGTTGGCAAGTTGTGGGTATCAATCTGTTTTATTTTATATTCTAGAGGTAGAAGCAAAAATGATATTTCAAACGCTGTATGCGCTCCGAACAACAACAGATGGGAAGGGGAGGATATTGTCAGGAAACACAGCATATTTTCTCACTCCTTTTGCTCCTGTTGTCTAAGGCGACTTCAGCAGAGAGGAATACTCAAAACATCCCGTGGCAGGCTTGAGGGGAAATGGAGCTAAAGCAACGAGACCCCCTCTCCCCAGGAAAAAAAAAACACCATTAGGGCATTTTGACAAGTGCCTTCAATATTTCATGTGCTGTGCAAAGCCAGTGGCTGGAAGTTCTTTAGGCTTTTGCGGGCACCGATGCCCTTTTGATGACTAGAAAGAGGAGCTCTCTTGTGTAAACACAGGACAGAAATTAAGCAAATGATATTTGAGCTGCGCGCTGTCAACAATCAGTCTCGGTGGGTGCCGAGAGCTGAAAGGGAATCCTCTTTTAGCAAAAATCCTTCAGTAGCAAAGACAGCCAAGCGTTTCCCAGGCTCTGCTGTTTCACTTGGCGTGTTTTGAACTAGGAAGGTGTGAGGTGCTGCGGCCACATTTGGGATACCGTGTACAGTTCTGGCTGCCTCTCCTCGGAAAGGATAACGTAGGGTTGGAAGAGGTTCAGAACAGAGGGCAACCAGTGCCAGATTTACGTATAAGCTAAACAAGCAATAGCTTAGGGCCCCACTCTCTTGGGGAGCCCCCCCCCCCAAATTAAAGCGGAAAAAGATGTGCTTTGATAAAATACATATTTTGTTATGTGCAAATGGCTTTAGATAGCTATTTGGTCCATAAATTACCATATAGCACATGGGTAGGCAAACTAAGGCCCAGGGGCCGGATCCAGCCCAATCACCTTCTAAATCTGGCCTGCGGATGGTCCAGGAATCAGCATGTTTTTACATGAGTAGAATGTGTCCTTTTAAAAAAAAATGCATCTCTGGGTTATTTGTGGGGCATAGGAATTCGTTCATTTTTATCTTTTCCCCAAAATGTAGTCTGGCCCCCCCACAAGGTCTGAGGGACAGTGGACCAGCCCCCTGCTGAAAAAGTTTGCTGACCACTGCATACCGGTATATTCAACACAAAAAAACAGTGACTATCTGTTGTTGGCAATGGACAGCTGGACATCCAAAGGGCCCCATTACGTTCAGTAGCTTAAAGGTAAAGGGACCCCTGACCATTAGGTCCAGTCACAGACAACTCTGGGGTTGCGGCGCTCATCTCGCTTTACTGGCCGAGGGAGCCGGCGTACAGCTTCCGGGTCACATGGCCAACATGACTAAGCCGCTTCTGGCGAACCAGAGCAGCACACGGAAACACCGTTTACCTTCCCGCTGTAGCGGTACCTATTTATCTACTTGCACTTTTGACGTGCTTCTCGAACTGCTAGGTTGGCAGCAGCAGGGACCGAACAATGGGAGCTCACCCCGTCGCGGGGATTCGAACCGCCACCCTTCTGATCGGCAAGCCCTAGGCTTTGTGGTTTAACCCACAGCGCCACCCACGTCCCAGTAGCTTAGGGCCTCATCAAACCTAAATACGGCTCTGAGGGCAACCAAAGTCGACGGAGTGAGTCCTGTGGAGGAAAGGTTGCCACATTTGGCGCTTTCTCCTTTAGAGAAAAGGCAAGGAAGAGGGAAATGTGATAGAGGTTTAGGAAATTAAGGATGGCATAGAGAAAGCCCACTCTCAAAACACTAGAACTGGTAGAACATCCAGTGAAGCTGAATGCGGGAAGGTTCAGGACAGAGAAAGAAAAACATTTCTTCATGCGGTGAAAAGTTAAACTGTGGAATTTGCTGTGGCAGAATTTAAACTGTGGCAGTGATGGTCTCCAACCTAGATGGCTTTAAAAGAGGATTGGATCAAATCGGGAAGCATAGGGCTATCCATGGCTATTAGCCATGATGAAGGCTTTGTTCTGCCTCCATGGTCCAAGGCAGTGATCACATCTCAGTGCCAATTGCTGGAAACCACAGGCGAGGAGAAGAGAGGGCTCTTGTGCCCAGGTCCAGCTTGGGGACTTGCCATTATGGCAACTGTCCAGCCACTGTGAGAACAGGATGCTGCGCTATATGGGCCATTGGCCTGATCCAGCAGGTTCTTCTTATGTTCTTAAGTGTGCACGCTGTGCAATTATCTGTGAGACTCAGAGAATGCCAATTTTTGTCTTCTGACATTGTGTTTCTAAACTTAAAGCGGATCTTAGAATCATAGAATCATAGAGTTGGAAGAGACCACAAGGGCCATCCAGTCCAACTCCCTGCCAAGCAGGAAACACCATCAAAGCATTCTTGACATTTGCCTGTCAAGCCTCCGCTTAAAGACCTCCAAAGAGGGAGACTCCACCACACCCCTTGGTAGCAAATTCCACTGCCGAACAGCTCTTACTGTCAGGAAGTTCTTCCTAATGTTTAGGAGGAATCTTCTTTCTTGTAGCTTGAATCCATTGCTCCGTGTCCGCTTTTCTGGAGCAGCAGAAAACAACCTTTCTCCCTCCTCTATATGACATCCTTTTATATATTTGAACATGGCTGTCATATCACCCCTTAACCTTCTCTTCTCCAGGCTAAACATGTCCAGCTCCCTAAGCCATTCCTCATGAGGCATCGTTTCCAGGCCTTTGACCATTTTGGTTGCCCTCTTCTGGACACGTTCCAGCTGGTCAGTATCCTTCTTGAACTGTGGTGCCCAGAACTGGACACAGTACTCCAGGTGAGGTCTGACCAGAGCAAAATACAGTGGTACTATGATTTCCCTTGTTCTAGATGCTATACTCCTATTGATGCAGCCCAGAATTGCATTGGCTTTTTTAGCTGCTGCATCACACTGTTGACTCATGTCAAGTTTGTGGTCTACCAAGACTCCTAGATCCTTTTCACATGTACTGCTCTCAAGCCAGGTGTCACCCATCCTGTATTTGTGCCTTTCATCCCCCCCCAAGTGCAGTACTTTACATTTCTCCCTGTTAAAATTCATCTTGTTTGCTTTGGCTTGCTTTGCAGCCCCCCTTGTCTTGCTCAGGATGCCCTCAAGCCCATCATCCAAGTCATTGATAAAGATGTTGAATAAGACTGGGCCAAAGACAGAACCCTGTGGCACCCCACTAGTCACTTTTCTCCAGGATTAAGAGGAGCCATTGATGAGCACCCTTTGGGTTCGGTCAGTTAGCCAGTTACAAATCCACTGAATGGTAGCATTGTATAGCCCACATTTTACCAGCTTCTTTACAAGAATATCATGGGGCAACTTGTCAAAGGCCTTGCTGAAATCTTATGCCACCAGAAGGTAGGGCTTTATTCTCTGAGGGAGCATTTCCTCCAACTGCTAGGTAAAGCTACCCCAAATTACTTCTGCTGGCTTAAAAAAAACATACCTAGTGACCACCAAAAATAAGTCTTTTATCTGTTTATATTAGCTATATAGAGCAATGGTCTGACTCTGCATAAGGCAGATTTCTATGTTCCTGCTGTCAGTGCAGAACAGCCTGGTCAAGTTATTCAATATCAAAGGCCAGTGTGAGGATTTATTGTAACAAGTCAACGTGTAACGAGTCTTCCCCACTAAAATTTATTAATGGGTGCTTAGATTGTGGGCAAAGGGACATGGGAGCTCTAGGTTGAATAGAAAAACAATTTATCATCAAAGAAAGGCCAATCTGTTTTGTACCGAGGGTAAGGCTAGACTAGATTGTTAAGCCATATAAGTGATGAATGAGAGATGTAAAACTCCATGGCTAAAGCAGAAAAGTTCAATGGGTAAATAGCACTGTAGAGTGGATCAGGAATAAATGTCGAGCTTTTATGAAGCAGTATGCAGGTCGGTGGCTGTTCAATCTGAGCTCCTGGTTCAGCAAGATGCTCTTTGACCTGGTTTTGAGGTCTGCCATGGGTCACAGTTGGACCACGCCATTCATGGAAATAGGTCTTTCTTGGGGGGGGGGCATATTTATAGATGGTCTCATCAGCACAACCTTCACTGTTGCGGTGCTTCCATTCTAGAGCTGGCTCTCTGGAGGAGATCACCAAACTGTTCCACTTTACATCTTGTAGGAGGTGACTTAAAGCTTTCCATTGTGTGTGGGGAGATATCTCTGAATTCGTTTGGCAGGGGCATGACACAAAAGAAAGAGGGGACTTTGCCCTGCCCGACCTGCAATTATATTATGAGGCAGTCTGTTTGTGTTGGTTAAAGGAATGGATTGTATTGGAAAATGCACACATTTTTTATTTGGAGGGTCATGATATAAAATTTGGCTGGAATGCATATCTTTAGTATGGGAAAGCTAAAATCTACAAAAGTTTAAGAATCACATTATTAGGAAAAATTTGTATAGAGTCTGTATAGAGAAATACAAAAATTTGTTGGAAAGAAAAGCACCTCTGTTGATATCCTCCATTGAAGCAATTACCATTAAGAGAATTAATATGGATAGACAATGGGCGATTTATAGAGACTTGTTGGATTTTACAGGGAGTGAACCCAGACTGAAACCAATGGAAGATTTAAAAAGTCAAGTCACAGATTGGTTACATTACCAAGAGCTACATGATATGTTTGAATTAGATAAGAAACATGGTTTTTCAGACCAAAACTCACAATATGAAAGAGAGTTAATACAGAATAAGGATAAATCATTGTCTAAAATGTATAAATTATTATTGGAATGGGGGGAAAGGATGAACTGGTCAAAGCTTCAATGACTTACTGGGCAATGGACTTAGGGCACAATAAAGGCCTAAATCTTTGGGAGAAACTTTGGATGAATGATTTGAAATTTACTGCATGTTATGCATTGAAAGAGAAATGAAAATGATTCATAGATGGCATCTAACTCTGAGCAGATTTGCTATGATGTATAAAGCAGAATTGGATTTGTGCTGGAAATGTAAAGAAATGAACTTTTTTTCATATGTGGTGGGCATGTAAAAAGGATGAGATGAAAAAAATGTCTAAAACAACCTTCCCAAAAAGGAGGACTGGCAACTTAAGCCGATAGAATATGCAGAACTATCAAGTTTAATGAATAGACTAAGAGAGCAAGAAGAATATCTATTGCTGATTATATGGAAAATAAACTAACTGTACACATTTGAAAATGTTGGCAGCATTGAGATAAATTCAGCAGTTTAATTAATCATTGAATGATGCAAAATAGGAGAACTGACAAAATTGACACAGTAAAAATACAGGAATGATAGATAAACAAAATGAACCAGGGAAGTGGAAGAAGCGAAGTCCTAGAATATAGGGTATTATGTAAATGTTTATTTTGAGATGTTAGACAAATACTTAATAAAACAATCATTTAAATAAAATAATAATGATAAAGCCTTCATGGAGACCCAGTCCTCTGCTCCTTCTCAGGACGATGCCCCACGGATGTTGTTGGGTCTTACTTTGTACAAAACATACAATAAGACTAGGTTGTTAGCCGTGTGGTTGTTCGATTCACATAGAAATGTGATTATGTTTTGCTGGTTCTGAGCATTTTGAAAATTGCTTTCTACGGATGCCTTACAGAATTGTTCTGCAACCATATCATGTCGTTCACGTCCTTGTGTGCCATTTAAGGAAAGGCAACACAAGACTTGCTTCAGTTCCGCAGCTAAGCTCTTCAGTTAAGTATAAGGGAATTCCAGCTATTTTTCCGTGTATAAGACGCCCCCATGTACAAGATGCCCCCTATTTTGGGGGAACTCCAAATTAAGAAAACACCCCCTCAGCACTAGCTGTGTATAAGATGAGCCCCAATTTTAAACCTAATTTTTGGTGGAAAAAACCCCTAGTCTTCTACACTGAAAAATACAGTATATGTTCCCAGGCCATCAGATGTCCCTATGTATGAGTGCTGCAGCATCCAGGGATCATAGGAACCATGGGAAATGTAGTTGCAGTGGTTCCCTGTATCCCTGGATGCTACTGTGAGCAGGGACTCATAGGCAACATCACAGCAGAGATGGGCCCAGAGCTCCAGCATTGCTTAAGCTTCTGGGGAAATGGGGAATGCCACTGCACTGGTTTTCCTGAAGCCCTTGGATTTTGCTGTAAGCATGCATAGTCCCATAGAGAGATGCTGGAGAACTTGGACTCGGATATGCTGTGATAAATTGCCTGTCAAAGCTTACTACAGTGCCATCAGGCATTTATTTGGTTTATGCCCATCCAGCTGGGTTTTTGCAGTGGCCAAGGTGCCCACGAGCCATTTCCAGTTCTGATCCTTATATTGCTCCTTGCCATGCCCCTGTTCTGCCCATCTTCCCAGCTGTGTGATGGTGTTTTCTTTTTTGACGGTATTGCCTCCGGCATCGAAGAATGAGATGCTGGCAACAGTCAGTTGCCACATCAGCACACACTGGCCAACTTAAGAGAGCAGCTGAAGGCTGAAGGTAGTGCTTTTTTTTTGCTGCTGCAGCTACTGTTGTTCCTCCTCCCGAGCATCATTTTACAAGGTCAGGACCCCACAAGGTCATTTCAAGGGTACAGGAACTCCTTTTGTCAACTCTGCAGTTTGGATGTGTGCGGCTGGCTCCTCATGAGACTTCCTGTCTGAGAGTATCCAGAGGAATCCCATCAGTAGGGAGTCCTGGTGTGAGATCAGCAACTTTCCCTTTCTTTCCTTGCACCACAGATCATTAACTCCATGGCGCCTGCCACATTTCATTTCTGGTGAGCTGGGCATGTCTCTTCTTGCTGCTGCAGTCTTCTGCACAAGTCAAGATGACTGAGAAATCATTTTCTCTGTTAGGTCAAAGCTGGATCTGGCACCTGAGAACTGTGAAATAATAATAATAATAATAATAATAATAATAATAATAATAATAATAATTTATTGTACCCCACCTATCTGACTGGGTTGACCCAGCCACTATGGGCACAGGAATGATGCTGCTGGAAAAAAATGAAATGTCTGTATTTTTTTTCCTGAGCATCTTCTCTGGAGGACCCTGGGAAAGCCAATTTGTTGTTCCCCATTCCTTCTTTGTTCTTTCTCATCATCTACTGTGCTCTCAGCCCCCAGGTGCCTTATCCTGTCAGACCATGTGACTCTCATCTCTCTGGAGCTGAAGCTTCTGTCATCTCATCTTCTGTTTACACCTGCCATGAAGCAGAAGGTGCAATGCTTTCTGTGGTTCTGTGACTAAGGGGGGCATTCAGACATGAGGAAGACTGCCATTGTTTTCCTGATTATAATGCCAGCACTTCTGCCCTGTTTTCAGCTGTTACAGTCACACTGCAGTGCCGGTGGTGTTATGGATCTGTGGCTTTACGACCGATATACCAGCGTGTTGCGTTAACTTTCATTCCCACCAGTAGGTGTGGTGTGCAACAGATGTCACAACTTCGCTATTTCACCACGCTTTCACTGCATGGGTGCACTGATATTCGGGTGCTTCCGTTCCCTCGTGGAAATGGCAGTGCACTGATATTCCGCCCCAGATCTCATCACTTTAGTCTTGGGGTTTTCCGTAAGAACATAAGAAGAGTGTAGTAGATCAGGCCCGTGGCCACCTAGTCCAGCATCCTGTTCTCACAGTGGCCAACCTAGATGCCTGTGGGAAACCCCACAAACAGGATCTGAGCACAAGAGCAACTCTCCCCCCTCCTGAGGCTTGCAGCTTGGGATTCAGAAGCATTGCTTACCTCTGATCATGGAGGCAGAGCAGAGCCATTGCGGCTGGTAATCCTCCATAGCTTTCTCCTCCTCCTCGCATTTGTCTATATCTCTTCTACACCCATCTAAGTTGGTTTCTGGCACGGACACAGGTGGCGGTGTGGGTTAAACCACAGAGCCTAGGGCTTGCTGATCAAAAGGTCGGCAGTTCAAATCCCTGTGATGGGGTGAGCTCCCGTTGCTCGGTCCCTGCTCCTCAGGGCCGGCTCTAGGTAGAGTCCCGGTGGCGCGGGTCGTTGGGGTGCCGGGCCGGTAGGCAGGGCGCTGCGCGGCGAAGCCATGCTGCGCCCTGCGAGAGCGAGGGCGCCGGAGCGATCTCCGCCCCTCAGCGCCAGGGCGCGCAACCTGCTCGAGACTGCCCTGCTGCTCCTGCCAACCTAGCAGTTTGAAAGCACGTCAAAGTGCAAGTAGATAAATAGGTACTGCTCCGGCGGGAAGGTAAACGGTGTTTCTGTGTGCTGCTCTGGTTCTCCAGAAGCAGCTTTGTCATGCGGGCCACATGACCTGGAAACTGTACGCCGGCTCCCTCAGCCAGTAAAGCGAGATGAGCGCTGCAACCCCAGAGTCGGTCACGACTGGACCTAACAGTCAGGGGTCCCTTTACCTTTACCTTTGTTTCTATCCCTGCCTCCAGGTTAAAGGCGGCTGCAAATATATGTGTTTTCTGGAATCAGATAATACAGAAATGGGCACTAAGGAGGTGCTAAATTCTGTTAGTTTTCCGGAAATGGCTTTTACATTGGGTGAAAACTCAAATATAAGGTGGTAATGAACAGTTCGGAGAAACTTGTTGGGGAAGCGGAGTAAACTCCTGGGAATGCAGCTGATGAGGAACCAGAGAGGCTTCCATTTCCTGTGCAATCATGGGAACCAGACTTCATTTATGGACTTTAAAAATTGAAGCTGGAGTCTTCGGGATCCTAAGAGGAGGTGGACTGCCTGCATAAACATGGCCAGCAGGCCAGCTTAGGAAAACCAGCAGCACAGAAAGGCGTGTGGAGAGATGAAGGGACTGTGGCGATTAAACTGGATCTGCTGAAATCCTTCCAAAGTCGGCTTAAGAAGTAAGACCCAACAATGTCACCCTGAGGGTCATTCTCTGCAGGACACCTCAGGCCCTCTGGCCAGATTTTCGCCTCCTGTGCATCCCATGGAGGTTAAAGGGGTCTGTGACATCTCTGCTCTCGTCTGGCTGTGTCAAAGCAAACTCTCGGCCCTTGTGGCTTTCATGTCAGGGAGCTGCCAGCCGTCAGGGGATCATGCCCCTCTGCTTGGCTTTGTGTTGAGATTATCCTCAGGAACTTGCCGGCAATGAGGAAACTGTGAATTTTATTTTTAAATTGAGCATCGTAACTGCTGGAGTTGAAATCTCACCCTAGTGAGCAGGTGGGCGGATCTGCAGCGCTGCCAGTGACAACAGAATATTGTATGAAAAACAATGAAGATAAATGTTGGGAAGGAAGGAAGGAAGGAAGGAAGGAAGGAAGGAAGGAAGGAAGGAAGGAAGGAAGGAAGGAAGGAAGGAAGGAAGGAAGGACATGCAGTGCTTAGGTGCAGCCTATAAGTCATATTCTTATTATTATTACAATTGATTTATTAATCGCCTTGTAAACCACCAGTTAAACAGTTCAAAACACAAAACCAGCAAATATATTTAAAGCAAGACTAAAATCCTAGCAAGTGGATACTCATGGTAGAGACCCAGGTAGGAAAACCTATTGGAACAAAAATGTCTCCAACTGTTTCTGGAAAGTGCAGATAGGGGGCGCCAGTTGCATCTCGACAGGGATGCTGTTCTTCAGAACAGGGGCCACCACACTAAAGGCCTTGCTCTGAGGTACGGTACTTCAGAGTGTGCTGAGATTTTTGGAACTTGCGGGAGAGACTCTTCTACAAACTGGGTGTTTAAGGTAACCTGGTCCTGAGCTGTGTAGGGACTTAATGCCATGAACACCAACACCAGTAGCAAACCAGCAGCCAGTGTGAATCCTTCAAACAAGGTGTACTAAGCAGGTGGCACGTAGCAATTACATACGAGGGTTCCCTGTGAATAGGAATTGATCATCAAACCACTTATGGGACAGCAACCATTCTATCAGGCTGCATTAGAGGCGAGAATAGATTCAGGGCCACTCTATGGGGGCAGACAAGAAATAAGCAACTTCTGAACCTCCTCTCCAACTTTTCCATTCCAACTGGTCACTAGAACAACTTACAACTAAGAACTTGGGTTTCCTTATTTCCTCCTCCCTCCGAATCCATTTTCCTTTTATGTTGTGTCTTTTTCCATTGTAAGCCTGAAGGCAGAGGCCTTTTAAAAAAGTGATTTGTAAGCTGCTATGGAAGACTTGTTTTTGCCTGAAGAGGAGGATAAAAATTATTTAAAATAAATAAATGAGATGCCTATATGCCAGATGCCTATATGCTTTAGTGGCAGATAGTCTGACCTCACTAAGGCTCTCTGATCCTCCAACAAACCTTGCTAGTTGAGGAATGCCATGTAATTCTCCTCTTTCTGTGGGCAGCAGCCGAAATCACCAGGAAATTAATTCCCAAGACCCCTCCCTCCTTTCTTTAAATGATTGCTCATTCCCATTAGTCTTGAACATGTTTGTTTGTTCGCATTTATAGTCCATCCTTCAAGGAGCTCAAAGAGGCACATATGGCTTTCCTCCACCCCACTTTATCCTTACAACAACCCTGCGAGGTAGGTAAGGCTGCGAGTGAGTGAGTGAGTGAGTGAGTGAGGAGTGAGTGAGTGACTGACTTCCTGACTTCAAGGTCACCCAGTGATTTTCATGGCTTAGTGGGGATTCAAACCCTGTTCTTCCAGGTCCCAGTCCAATGCTTTAACCATTACCCCCCACAAGGTTGGCGAGGCCAAGGATTTCCCAGACCCTGAGATTTCAGGACCCCAAACCTGAGACATAAGGGCAGACCCTGATGATGTCACAGAGGGCAGCTCCATGGTGATGGTGTAAAATGATAGAATTGTAGAGTTGGAAGGGATCATGTGGGTCATCTGTAGCCCAACCCCCTGCAATGCAGGGCTATTTCATGAAACCTGGAGCTTGAACCCACAACCCTGAGATTAAGAGTCTCATGCTCTACTGATAAGCATGGCTGAGACATGGAGACAGAGATTAATTTGGAGAGGGAAGAAGGGAGTGGAGGAGAGCAGACATCTTCCCACTCCACCAGAGAGTCTATGCCAGGGGTCAGCAAACTTTTTCAGCAGGGGGCCGGTCCACTGTCACTTAGACCTTGTGGGGGCCCGGACTATATTTTGAAAAAAATAATAAAGAATGAATTCCTGTTGTTGTTGTTTAGTCGTTTAGTCGTGTCCAACTCTTCGTGACCCCATGGACCAGAGCATGCCAGGCATTCCTGTCTTCCACTGCCTCCCGCAGTTTGGTCAGACTCATGTTCGTAGCTTCGAGAACACTGTCCAACCATCTTGTTCTCTGTCGTCCCCTTCTCCTAGTGACCTCAATCTTTCCCAACATCAGGGTCTTTTCCAGGGAGTCTTCTCTTCTCATGAGGTGGCCAAAGTATTGGAGCCTCAGCTTCAGGATCTGTCCTTCCAGTGAGCACTCGGGGCTGTTTTCCTTCAGAATGGATAGGTTTGATCTTCTTGCAGTCCATGGGACTCTCAAGAGTATCCTCCAGCACCATAATTCATAAGCATCAATTCTTCGGCGATCGGCCTTCTTGATAGTCCAGCTCTCACTTCCATACATCACTACTGGGAAAAAAAGAATGAATTCCTATGCCCCACAAATAACCCAGAGATGCATTTTAAATAAAAGGGCACATTCTACTCATGTAAAAACACACTGATTCCCAGACAGTCCTCGAGCCGGATTTAGAAGGTGATTGGGCCAGATCCAGCCCCTGGGCCTTAGTTTGCCTACCTATGATCTATGCAATAGGTTACAGCTGTCTCCTGTGAGGCTGAACCTTGCAAACTGCCTGCACAGTCTTCTCTCTCTCTCTCTCTCTCTCTCTCTCTCTCTCTCTCTCTCTCTCTCTCTCTCTCTCTCTCTCTCTCTCTCTCTCTCTCTTTTAAAATTGAAAAAATGTTCTTGCCTAGAGAACCAAGACTTTGTTTGCTGCCTGGAGGGGGGCCAGGCAAACCTTCAGGTGGGCCCTGGAGATCTGGGAATTCGAGCCTGCACTGGCTCGCTCTCTTGTTTGTTAAGGCTCACTTTGTGGGTGAAATGCACAGCCGAACATGGCAGTGAAGTAAGTGTTCCTCTGTCTGATCTGGCCGCTTCTCCGCAGAGCTTCCCTGCTTCCCTCTGGGAGTGGCTGCAGCAAGAGAGATGCTGGCAGATCATTAGAGCCAAGAGTGTCTGACTTCACAGAGGCCCTATGAGCCCCTAGCCCCAATCAAAGCAGGGAAACTCATTTTAATCATCGGCAAGCACTTGGACTCATAGCGTTACCGCATCTGTGGAGGGTCACCAGCAAGCCAGTGGTCTGTGCAGGAGTCTGTGGCCTCCCATTGAGGCATGCTCATTTGCCGCAGGATAAGGCAGCACGTCTGAAGAGCCGCTTAAACAAGACATCTCCTTGACCAGACTTATCAACTTCTTGATTTCATCGCAGCCGTGATTGAGTCGCGGTCTTGCATTTGGCAGGAGCTCAGGCCCAATGGCAGGCAGATTTGTCAGGCAGGAGGCTCTCAGCCAGAGAGTGGACATCCAAGGAAGCTGAATGTTGGAAAAGTCAGGACAGATAAAAGAAAGTATTTATTCACAAGTCACATCGTTAAACTATGGAACTGCAGGAGGCAGGGGGGGTGCTGCAAAGCAAGCCAAAGCAAACTAGAAGAATTTTAACAGGGAGAAATGTAAAGTACTACACTTGGGCAAAAGAAATGAAAGGCACAAATACAGGATGGGTGACACCTGGCTTGAGAGCAGTACATGTGAAAAGGATCTAGGAGTCTAGGTAGACCACAAACTTGACATGAGTCAACAGTGTGATGCAGCAGCTAAAAAAGCCAATGCAATTCTGGGCTGCATCAATAGGAGTATAGCGTCTAGATCGAGGGAAGTAATAGTACCACTGTATTCTGCTCTGGTCAGACCTCACCTGGAGTACTGTGTCCAGTTCTGGGCACCACAGTTCAAGAAGGATACTGACAAGCTGGAACGTGTCCAGAAGAGGGCAACCAAAATGGTCAAAGGCCTGGAAACGATGCCTTATGAGGAACGGCTTAGGGAGCTGGGTATGTTTAGCCTGGAGAAGAGAAGGTTAAGGGGTGATATGATAACCATGTTCAAATACAGTGGTACCTCTACTTACGAATTTAATGCGTTCCAAACGCACATTTGTAAGTCGAAAAAAATTGTAAGTCGAATCCCATAGGAATACATTGGGAGAAAAATTCATAAGTCGAAGCAATCCTATCTAAAAATTCGTAAGTAGAAAAAATCCTATCTAAACCGCATCCAAGATGGCGGACGGAGCTCCGTTCGTAAGTAGAAACATTCGTAAGTAGAGTTATTCGTAAGTAGAGCTACCACTGTATATAAAAAGATGTCATATAGAGGAGGGAGAAAGGTTGTTTTCTGCTGCTCCAGAGAAGCGGACATAGAGCAATGGATTCAAACTACAAGAAAGAAGATTCCACCTAAACATTAGGAAGAACTTCCTGACAGTAAGAGCTGTTTGGCAGTGGAATTTGCTGCCAAGGAGTGTGGTGGAGTCTCCTTCTTTGGAGGTCTTTAAGCAGAGGCTTGACAGCTATCTGTCAGGAATGCTTTGATGGTGTTTCCTGCTTGGCAGGGGGTTGGACTGGATGGCCCTTGTGGTCTCTTCCAACTCTATGATTCTATGAAGCTGGAGGCTTGGACACATTCATGGAGGAGAGGGCTATCGAAGGCTACTTGCCATGTTGGCTGTACTCTGCCTCCATGGTCAGAGGCAGCAAATGCTTCTGAATACCAGTTGCTAGAAACCACAGGAGGGAAAGGGTTCTTATGCTTGGTTCCTACTTGGGAGTTTTTCACAGGGGCATCTGGTTGGCCACTGTGAAGACAGCAGGGTGGACAGGATAGATGGAATGGAACCCGGCAGATTGTTCCCAGATTAGAATGCTGGAAACTGCTCAGTGGCTCCGCATTGGTTGACCTTTGAGCCTCTTCTCTTCCACCCCTCTCTTCAGCTGGCTGCATGCCTTCAACATCTAATCTCGTGGTTCCCAAACTCCTGCCCCCCTCACCCACAAGGGTCTTGGCAAACCACTTAATGTTTTTCTCTGCCTGTTGTAGCTGTCGTGATGTGCTGGGCTAGATGCTGTATCCTTTTTACTTGTACTTTATTGCTTCTTTTATGGATTTCATTTTAATGTATTACAATTTGAATTCCACAGAACACAATACAATACAATACAATACAATACAAATAGCACAAAAAGCGATTAAGGCCACATTCGCATTCCAAGCGGCATGATACCCCTTTAAACAGTCATTTACAGGATTCTGGAAGCTGCAGGTTGTAAAGGGTGCTGAGACCCCTCTTCTTCCCCTAGAGCTACTGTTATGTACTAAGCTTGGATCCTAGAACAATAGGCAAGTAGGATCCTAGAATGCAAGAACTGATTGGCCTGGAGGAAAAGACCAATCAGGCTCCAGGAGGGAAGCAGAATCAGCCAATCAGACCGGTCTCATTGTGTAAATAATGTATATAAAAGCCTGAGGAGTTTTTTTGGGGGGGGGGATTTCATTCAATGTTTTACAAGCTGCGGTAAAGAGCATGAAGTCACTACAGGACTCAGAGTATATTTCAGCTACAATTCCCAGAGTGGTTTGGCAATCAAATCTCTCTTCCCAGGAAACTCTGGGAATTGCAGCTACGGGGAGGGAATAGTGCTCTTCTAACAACTCTCTCTCTCCCAGAAGCTGTGACTCTTTCATAGTGCTTTAAATGTATGGCATGAATACAATCAAAATCAATGTGAATATTTAATATGATTAATGTACTACCATCTGCCTTCAACCACAAATCCACAGATACACCATGAACCACCTGAATGAATTTCACAGACCACTGGCGGTCTGCAGACTGCAGTTTGGGAACTCCTTGCTCTGATCGATTTCTTAAAAGAGTCTCACCCTCTGATTTGTAACCCATTGGGCATGCAAAGGATGTGCCCAGTCACATGGCTTTCTTCTTTGATCTCACAGTCCAGAGGTGATGTGTGGTCCTCTCCCGCACTTGTTGACTCAGAAACAAGTCCCATCCTGCACTTACTCCTTAATAAGTGTGTGTATGTGTCTAAGATTTCAGCAATGTTCCGATCGTAGCAGAGGCACAACTAGGAGTCCCTTAAGAGAATTCACAACTCTTCCCCAATTTTCGCCAACTCATGGCCCTTCAGTAGCCTTCTAAAAACAACAGAGAAGGGGTCAGAACTAGCGGAAGGAGAGAAAATCATTCAATGTGTGAGCATTTTAATGTGAAACCACCTGCCTCACACTTCCCAAACCAACCCACAAAATGAAACACAGCTATCCTTCAAAACATGCGTCCTCCGAAGTTTGTGGCGCCATATCTCAGACCAAAGAAATGCACATGCAGAAGTGTATTTCTGGAGAAAGTGTGCGCAAACATGGATATATTAGTGAAAGTAAGTGAAATGCAAAGGAAAGAATGATATTATGGGAAACAGCTTGCAAAGCGAGGTACATACACCAGACAAAATTGCACGCATGACTGCGTGCATCGGGGAACAGTGCATGAAAATGCATATGGATTTTTGTGAGGACTTTTTTTTTAAAAAAAGATTGAAGACTGATGTGGAAATGGGGTGAGCTGAACTTATGATTGGAAAATAAGACACTGAGACAAACTGAAATGGAAAGATTCTCCTATTCAGCACAGAGAGGGGCTCCCTCTGACACCCACCCTTTAGACTGAACCCTGGATTTCAGCCAAACTCTTTTGCCAGTTAACGTCAATCCTGATTTGTTCTTGTACAATATACAGTTCCTGGCCGTCATTGGCCATGTATCTCCTTTCCCTCTCTCTCTCTCTCTCTCTCCCCCCCCCCCAGTTCTAACAATGCCAGTTGTGGCAAAATATGAGGGGAGGGGGTTGGGGAGGGGAGGGGAGGGGTGTCTTTGTCTTACAAATGCATTGCTGAGGGTTGGACTAGATGACTCTTTGGGCCCCTCCAACTCTTTGATTGTATTGTTCTAAGAGGCTCGTTTGGCTGCTTCTTAGCAAGCTGGAGAGTGAGTGTGGAGGACAAGCAACTGAAGATGAGTGCGATGGAAGGGGGGGAACCACAGAGTTCACGTAACAGGCCAGGGTTGTCCGAATCAACCCCTTTCAATTTGGAGCTGCCATTTTGCTTGGTGATAGCATGACATTATAGCCTTTGACTGGAACAGGTGTTGCTCCACCAGGGAGCCGGTATTTTATCACCGTTGCTTGATGTGGGTTTTTTTTTTATTAGTATTTTTTGAGTCTAGTAGTAATAGCTTCTATGACAGAGTTAAGGGCTTTAATGTCAGGATGTATCTGGGCATGAAACGATTCCATGTCATAAGCCTCTGGCGAGCTTTAGTGCTGCTAAATGGAAGATCTAAAGGGATGATCATCCTTTATGCTTTTTGCTCCATTGCCATTGCTGGTCCAAGGCGATTGCAGGCAGACTTACAAATATTTTCCCATCCTTTTTTTGGTACTTTATTTCACCAAACCAGCCTCCCCCAACCTGGTGCCCCCAGATGTTCTGGGCCACAGCTTCTATAACCCCTGAGCATTGATTGTGCTTCCTGGGGCTGATGGGAACTATAGTTCAGCAATACCTATAATAATAATAATAATAATAATAATAATAATAATAATAATAATAATAATTTATTATTTATACCCCGCCCATCTGGCCGGGTTCCCCCAGCCACTCTGGGCGGCTTCCAACAAAACAGAAATTCTAAAATACAGAAATCCATCAAACATTAAAATACAGAAATCCATCACACATTAAAAGCTTCCAATAATAATAATTTATTATTATTACCTGGAGGGCACCAGGTTGGAAATGGCTGGTGCCAAATATGATCTCAATCAACTTTGGAGTGGGGCAGAGGGACTCCTCAGATAGATTCTGTAATAATAGTGCAGTGTGCCAGCTTCTTTAGAAAACCCATTAACCTCTTGGGTTTCAGCCTGTTTCATTGGTATCACCCTTACGAGGCAGTATGGTGTAATGGCTAGCTTGTTGGCATTAGGCTACATCCACACCATCCATTGAAAGCACTCTGATACCATTTTGAACAGCCAAAGAATTCTGGGAGCTGAAGTTTATAAGGGTGCTGAGAGTTGTAAGGAGATGCCTAGTTCCCTCTCAGAGCTACACTTCCAAGAGTGCCCTTGGGAGAGGGATTGAGAGTTAAACTACTCTGGGAATTGTTCTGGGGAAGCCACGGTAGTTAAACAGGCACCCAACCATTAAAAGCAAAACAGTGAAAATAAGCTTCTACTCCCCAGCAGCCCTGGGCATTCCAGAGCTGCTCATTTCCACTGGCAAGACGGGGAGACAGGATTTCTTCTTGTGTTTAAAAGGCTGCAGCATTGCTGAGGTGCTTAAAACGCTCGGGTTTATCACGCAAATTTGCCTCTCGGCAAGTTAAGATGGTGGGTAGCTGGGATCCACACCAGCCCCGCGCTTACCAGAGCACCCGGGCACTGAACTTACAAGAGCACCCAGCTCCTCTGTAAGCAAAGTTTAAAAAAAGGAAGAAAAAGAGGGAAGGGGCAGTGGATCCAGGACATCATGTAACTGGGATTGGGACCCCACGGGCCACTCTCTAACAACCCTCCCACTAAAAGCAATGGCACATTTTTGGTGGGACGTCAAACATTAACAAAGCAAATAGTTTCCTTTTCCGTAGTACTGCCTTGCCAAGGCAAGAAAATGTGCTCGACTCAAGCAGGTGCCCAGCTGCTTATGCTTTCCAGAAGGATATGTCTTGCTGGTGGGGCTGGATCCCTGCTTGGTGTAACAGCAGCCCTGCTGAGATTGGACGGAGCCTTGGCGTCCCGCTTGCAGAGGTGCCCTCTGCCAACCCCTCACCAATCCAATTCTCACTCTGTCTGATTGCAGTAATAACAACTTGCACAAATTTCCTGCCTCAACATGAAACCTCCTCCAGCTTCGCGATGCAAATAATATAATAGTGTGATGAGCAGGATGACGGAGGGAATAATAAGAATAATAATCGCCGAGATGTCTTTATTCAGGGAATGAATGAATGAATCAAGCAAAAATAAACGATATTCACAGACGGAGAAGGGGGGGCTGCGCGGTCCTGCTATATGTGTGGGAGAAAAGCGAGCGACGGAACCAGAGGAAGTGAATCTACAGCCTTGCCTGGGAAGAAGCATTTGGAGCCAAGCTGCTTGTTAGACAACTGGGATCATTTGCCAGTTTGTGGAGGGAGGATGCAAGGATTGGAATCTAATTTAGGACATGCTTGGTCGCTGTAGAAGGTTCAAACCCAAAACTGGGCAGGCGAGCGGCTCTCCTGAAATTCTGCATTGCCATCTTGGTTCCTGAATGGAATTAGGGGCAGCTTTGTTGGACCTATGCCAACTGAGAACATGCCCAAGAGCCCTTTATTACATTCAACAGTGAGCCAGTGTGGTGTAGTGGTTAAGAGCAGTAGACTCGTAATCTGGGGAACCGGGTTTGCGTCCACTCCTGCACATGCAGCTGCTGGGTGACCTTGGGCTAGTCACACTTCTCTCAGCCCCACTCACTTCACAGAGTGTTTGTTGTGGGAGAGGAAGGGAAAGGAGAATGTTAGCCGCTTTGAGACTCCTTCGAGTAGTGATAAAGCGGGATATCAAATCCAAACTCTTCTTCTTCTACAAACCAAAGGCAAGGTGAGGGAAGGAAGGAAAGGGGACATCCAGGAAAGGATGCCTGTAGCTTCATTGGGTCCAACAGCCACTACTGTCACTGAGAGGCTTCTTTCCATGTAGTGTCTTATTAAGAGCTGGGTGTGAGACATTGGGGCTTAAACTGCTTCCCATCTCTGGTCTTTTGTTTTCCTTTCTGCTCTGCTCCTCTCTGTTTGCCCCGGGTGCTGTCCTCCTTCCTATCGGGTAGCTGCAGCTTGTAGCTGTTGCTCTCTCCACCCTTTGCTGCCAAAAGGCTGCCCACATGTAGTCATTCTGCTGGAGACCCTTTTAAAAACCAAATGTCTTTTGCGGGCAGGCAGATCTGACTTATAACTTGCTTACCTCGTTATGGTGGATTTGTTTCAGGCTGGGTGCGTTTTAGCCCGAAGAAGTTAAGATTAAGGAGAGAAGGAGCTGCCACCTTCAGATCTCCAAGGGGGCTGGCATGCAAAAGATGGGAGGGACGCAATCTCCATTTCTCCGGAGGGTAGGACTTAAAACTAGCTGGGTGGAAATCACAGGGAAGCAAATTTCAGCTGAACATTTGGAGAAACTTCCTAATGGCAACACCTGTCTGACATGAAGATGGGGGCCTTAGGAGAAAGCCAGCTCTCATTTGCTGGAGGTGTTTATGCAAATGCTGGGATTGGGAGGACGTAGTTCAAGGACAGGAATCTGGTGTTTTCCTGTTCCTCCCTCAGGACTTTCCGCAGGCCACACCACGGCACACCCCTCATTAGCCTTCCTTGAGGCAGGGGTAGGTAACCTAAGGCCCTTGGGCCGGATGCAGCCCAATCGCCTTCTCAATCCGGCCCGTGGACGGTCCGGGAATCAGCGTGTTTTTACATGTGTCCTTTCATTTAAAATGCATCTCTGGGGTATTTGTGGGACCTGCCTGGTGTTTTTACATGAGCAGAATGTGTGCTTTTATTTAAAATGCACCTCTGGGTTATTTATGGGGCATAGGAATTCGTTCATTATTATTTTTTTCAAAATATAGTCCGGCCCACCACATGTTCTGAGGGACAGTGGACCGGCCCACAGCTGAAAAAGGTTGCTGACCCCTGCTTGAGAGCTTCTGCTACCTGGACTGTGTCCTTGAACAATGATGGTGCTTCTCCCTTAAAATCACAGAATTGCAGAGTTGGAAGGGACCCAAATGGTCATCTAGTCCAAGCCCCTGCAATACCTGTGGGGAGGTGGAAGTACAGTATGTGGAAATCTTCTGCCTTTTCCATGCCTGGAATGTAGCTTTCCAAACAACAGTAAAGGTCGTATCCTTTGGCCAGCCCACTTCTGTTCCTGGCCCCACTCACATCCGGCAAGCAGCCCCTGGAAATCCCCCCCCATGAGTGAATGTGGCCTCCTCCCCTGCTGTAGCTACAATCCCACATTGGACCTCCGGTCAAGGGGTTTGACTAGGAGACCTCCAAGTTCCCTTCCAGCGCTATGCATCTGCGAGGAGCTCCTCGCACACAGCTGTTCTTGGTTGCTAAAAGCGGCATTTATTCCTCCAACAAGTGGCTGCGTTTTTACAGCTCTTACAAGTATGCTAAATGCACCGCTTCCTTGCACATCCAGGAGGGAATTTAAGTCGTCTGAGGTAGTGTGTCTTTTGTCAAAAAAGAAAAAAGGAAAGAGAAACGTGTGTTTTCAAGGCCTCTGCCTCTGCCGGCTTCAGAGTCTTGGCCTCTTTGTAACCAGCAGGTTATTCCCGTGACACTTAAGTGAGTGAGTGAGAGAGAGAGAAACTGTCAGAGGTTTTGTTTTCTCAGTTGGGAGGAGACTCTGTTATCAAATGGGCTTTGGGCCGCACCATGGGGTGGGCCAAGCCCAGCAGCAGGATGACTCGGACTCCTGAGGAGATGGCAGATCCAAGTGGTCAGGGGAGATTGTACAACAGCAGGCCTCGTGTGCTCCCGTGAGCATGAAGATTTAGTAGTAGTAGTAGTAGGTGGCGCTGTGGTTAAACCACTGAGCCTAGGGCTTGCTGATCAGAAGGTTGGCGGTTCAATCCCTGTGACAGGGTGAGCTCCCGTTGCTTGGTCCCAGCTCCTGCCAACCTAGCAGTTCGAAAGCACATCAAAATGCAAGTAGATAAATAGGAACCGCTACAGCGGGAAGGTAAACGGCGTTTCCATGTGCTGCTCTGGTTTGCCAGAAGCGGCTTTGTCATGCTGGCCACATGACCTGGAAGCTATGCGCCGGCTCCCTCGGCCAATAATGCGAGATGAGCGCGCAACCCCAGAGTCTGTCACGACTGGACCTAATGGTCAGGGGTCCCTTTACCTTTTTAGTAGTAGTAGTAGTAGTAGTAGTAGTAGTATACCTCATGCACAGCACTAAGGATGCTCAAATAATTTGATCTTCACAAATCTCCTCCCAGAAAAATATGTGGGTTAGGAGGACCATGTTGTCCACTGATTGCAACCTTCCCCAGATGTTCAGACCCAGTTGCTAGCTCAAAACCCACAACCCAATGCATGTTGAAACGTGTGTTCCCAGAGAACTGCATTTAGAAATATATATTTTGAGACAACAAGAATACCTTTTTTTTCCAAACGCCTGTATGAATGTGAATGTTCAAGGATCGTATACTAGAAATAGATGGTCTGTGCACCACACATGTGTCTTGCACTTGCGCAACCTGCCAAAGCAGGAAGGCACATATTGGATGAAGACCCTCCGGGGGTTGTTATCCCAAGGTAGCAATCCCTTTCCACATGAATGAGGACATCTGGGGTATTTCTGTTGGCCGATTCGCAAATCACCATGCATCTCCATGAAATGTTACATTCCACTTGTTTCTTATTTTACAAGAAGTCATGGACTCATAGAACTGCAGATGTCTAGGGATGTGAAAGAGAGGTAAGCCAAGAGTCTCTGATCTTGCCTTGGGCCGTCACCTCTCTATCGATTCACTTCCTCCTCTGATTCGCTTCCTGGCTGTGCGAGCCAGGTGTTGTCAGACTTCAGTGCCCCGGCCAGCTTGGCCAATGTGAGCAAATTGCCCTGTTTTAACTCTCCGGAGTGCAAACCAGGCTTGGAGAGGACCTAACTGCTCTTCCTTGCCATTGCTTGCCCACTCTGGCGAGGACAGGAGCAAATGAAGAGCTAAAGCCCTGACCTCACTTCCAGATCAGGATGTCTGGGCAGTTTCCTGTGCTTGACAGTTTCACATCCTAATGCCAATGAGCTCCTCTTCTCCTTCATAGACCCCTGCTATTGGCTGCCAGTTTGTTTCCGGGTTTAATTTAAGGTGCTCATGCTAGTGTTTGAAGCCCTAAGACCCCCTTCCTTCCTTACAGACCCTCTTGGGTGTTAAGAGAGGGACTTCTTGGTACTTACCCTTCTTTCAGAAATTCAGGGGTAGTGGAATTCCCTCCCCACAGAGGTGCGTCTGGCACCCTCGCTATACAGCAAATGCTGAGGATTGTCAGGGAGTGGCTGGATGACGAGGAGTGGTGGGAGGCACCAGTAGGGGAAACCCCAGGGGAGGATTGCTCAGAGCCCGGGGATTGGTGGTAGGACACTGAGGAGAGGCCAAAGGGAGAAGAGTGGGGTGTTGAATGGGCAACAGGGCTGTGTGAGCAGGGAGAGCCTGTGGCAGGGAGCAGTTCAGATTCAAGAGGCTGAAGCAGAGGAGGTGAAAGGCTGCAGAAGAATCCAGGGAGTCTCCCTCTCCTACTGCGACAAGCTCCCCTTCCCCCTTGATTCCAAGGATGTGTAGGGAGATGCGTAGGGCAGAACAAAGAGCAGATATGTTCAGGTGCAGTCTGAGACTGCTTGGGAAACATCTGGCAGAAGAGGAGCCTTAGGGATGTAGAAGGCTTGGACCATCAGTCCAGACAGCTGCTCTATAGGGGCAAAACCTATGGGGAAGTGTTGCTGCATGTATGTTGTTGCCTTGAATAAAAGTTTATGTCTTCTTCATGCTGACCTGCATCTGAACCCACCCCTGACAAAGGTGTGCCTCTTTACCCTGACTTTTGACACCTGAGAGGTGTCTTTTCAGGACTCACTTTATTCCTGTGTCTGTAATTTGTTCTAACTGCTTTTAAGTCTGAATTTTAAATTGCTGCAATGCTCTTTGTCACCTGCTGGGGAAGAGTGGGTAAAATATAAATTGTTTGGTGACAGCAGTACCTGTGTGTGGCGAGGGCAGATTGAGAAGCAGCTGTAATGAGAGGCTAGAATGGGGAGCTACTGAGAGCCACTGGGGTATAGCAGTTAGGGTGTCAGACTAGGACCTGGGTTCAAATCCCGACTCAGCCATGAATCTCACTGGTGACCTTCGAAGCCAGTCACTGCATCTCAGTCCAGCCTACCTCGCAGGTTTGTTGCATGCCCCCTTTAGCTCCTTGGAGGTAATTATGGGATATAAAAACAATTATTGTAACAACAACAACCACCCAGGAAATGGGGCAGTAAGTGCACCCTACTGCCCAGGCCCTGTCCTGCCATCAGGCAATGCTCACACTTTGGGGGGAAGGCCTGGCTTCAATCTGCATTGTATTTAAAGCTATGCAGATCTCCATGTGAATGAAATATGCAGAAGGGCAGCTCCAGGAAATTGGATCTGACTCGCAGCCATGCTGGAGAGTGGCACATGGCAAATTGATTCTGAACCCCACTTTGCCATCACCTTGCAGCGAAGCCTGCAGTGAGGCAGCCGCAGGGAAAGTCTCCGTGATGGAAATGAGGTCCCTAATTAAAGGGCGGCTCATATCCCAGCACAGGAGCAGGAGGGTGGCTGTTGGGCCGCTGCTGCCGAATGCCGCTAGGTGGCTGTTTGCAGCAGGATGCTTTTTCTAAAGAGGGGCTTGTTTGGGCTGGTGGGCACTCTGCACTTCAGGCAAATTTCAAAGCACCTCCCCTCATTTCTGTAGCTTAAGGTAAAGGTAAAGGGACCCCTGACAGCTAAGGCTAGTCGCAGATGACTCTGGGGTTGCAGCACTCATTTCACTTTACAGGCCGAGGGAGCTGGCGTTTGTCCGCTTTGCAGACAGTTTTTCCCGGTCTTAGCTAGCCTTTAAAATATAGGCAGGTTTCCCTTATTATTATTTGCAAAAAAAATTAAAAAACCCAATAATGGTTGAAAAACTGGGCATTAAGCGTTTCCTTTCCAAAAAGGAGTTGCTCAAAGTGGCCCACAAGGTATTAATAAAAATATAACCGATCACTAAAACCGTTAGGGGGAAAACAGTCATGATATTAATGCTGCCTCAAAAAACTCAGAAAAGGTTCTGAAGATGACAGCCAGACAGAGCCAACAATGAATACATTACATCTAGTATCAACGCCATCAAAGCCTTGAGCAATAAGTAGACAGGGACTGGATACAAATGGAGAAGAAGATAGCCTAACCTCTTGGGTCATGGCATTACACAGATGGCGTGCTGCCACAGGAAAACCCTCTGACATGCTGCCACCACCATTCTGCAGGGAACATAAAAAGAGATCTGGTGGGTCAGGCCAAAGGCTCGTCTAGTCTAGCATCATGTTTTCACAGTGGTCAACCAGATGCCCAAACTCTGAGATTTCAGTGCCTAGTGGAATCTAGGGGTGGGCCCCAGTGTTGTCACTAAGCACGACTGAGCCCTGGAGATGGAGGTTAATTGGGAGAGGGGAGAAGGGAGCAGAGGAGGGCAGGACTCTCCTGCCCTGAGAGTCTGTATTGGAATTTGCAGCTGGCTCCTGCAGTTGCACCCAGGGTCTGCTTGCAAGGTTCCCATGGAATAGGGTTACCAAGGCTGATCTGAAGTCTCCAGGTTTGCCTGTCTCCCTCCAGGTGGCAGGTGGAGGGTTTAACTCTCCAGGTGGGTGAGAGTGCATTTATTAAATATATTTCTAGTAAGAAGACTGTGCACGCAGCTTGCAAGCTTCAGCTAGCCAGGAGCTTACTGCAAATTCTAGCATAGACACTTGGTTTTTTTTGGGGGGGGGCTGCCCTTCTCCATTCCCTTCCCAATTAACCTCCATCTCCAAGGTCTGCCCTCATGATAGCACATGGGGCTGCCTCCCAGGTCTTAGGTTTGGACCCTGAAATATCAGGGCCTGGTATGTTCCTGACCTAGGAAGCCTACTTGCTTGTCGTGAGGTGGCTTGTCTGTTACAGTTCTTGTGTCCCAAATTCAAGCCTGCTGCTTTGTCTCCCCAAGCATTGTCAGAAATGCTCAGAAGCTGGAGAGTACCCAAGTTTCCAGGCTGTATGTCGATTCTTAAACCTTGGCTCTGGATTCTGTTGCCTTTGGATTGCCGGTGCATTCATGTGGGCTATTATGTCTGGGTACTTTCTCTGCAGCTCCAAAAGCCATCGCTGACGGTTATTCCAGCGAGTAGCTTCAGAAGCAGGGCACGCAAGGCTTGAGCTGGCATTTATTTCCACTCCCCAAGGCAGCAGGGGGGGAAGCAACTAGGCTTGTAAACTGTTTATTTTTGAGGTCTGGTCTGCTCTGCTGTGGATCCGAGCAGGCAGTTCGTAACAGATTTTAGGGAATGGGGAGGACAGGCACAACGTGTGTGTGTATCTTTGAGGTCTCTCTCTTTGATAGCAACCAGCTGAAGGAGAGCCTTAGACGAGGCACTCCACTGGGACTTCTCCTTTGCTCTCTTTTTTTGCCCCTTTTCTTCCAGCTAGTCTCTGATTTAAGATTTTCTGTTTTCAGGAAGTCAGAGGGATACGCTTGCTAAACAACCTGATGTTTTGCTAGGGGAGAGACCATAGCTCAGTGGTGGAGCATAAGGTCTACTCTGCATAAATAACATCCCAAGCTCAATCACAGACATCTCCATTTGGAAGAGCAAAGCAGACCTTACTCGGCCTGATATCCCACAGAGTAGCTCTCAGTCAGTGTAAACAATACTGGGGTACAGGAACGTATATTTTGTTGGCCTAGCATAGGGAAGGTGTCTGTGTTTTCATATGATGTTTTAGCTAGGAAAAAAAGACATGATTTGGGTTACGCATGCTGTTCTCTGGAAAGCCAGTGAACTTCAGACTCTCCCAGGCTGTGCCCACAAGCTCCCTGCACATAGAACACAAGCATGTCAGGTTTTCTCCTGATATGCTGGTTTTCTAAAGACAAGGAGATTTTATTGCATGAAGGAGCATCCTTACCAAGTAGGGAGGGAACCTGTGGCCCTCCTGTTCTTATTGGACTACAACTCCCATCATCCCTGACCATTGGTTATGTGGGCTGGAGCTGAAGGAAGCTGGACTCTGTAGAGTCAAACCCAGTTTAAACATATGATTCCCTCCAGTGTGGTACTGCCCAGGAAAGGTCACATCCCATCAGTTGCCTGCATGTGTAGAATAGCTCTGTCTGAGACAAAATTGAGGATTTTAATTTCAGACTTCCCCAGCTATCCCTGAAGCTGAGAAAGGCAATCTTTCTTTAAAAAAAAAACAAAAAACAAAAAAACCTATCCTTTTCTCACCCCCACATTTTCCCTACTTCAAATTCAATTATGCTCATTTTCAGATCATCACGGAGCCTTCATTGCCGATTCTTAACTGAACACCAAAGAAATTAGCAACAATGAGAGCTTCACTAGCAAAAATAGTTCTAATAATCTGGGCAATTACTTAATTAGCTGCATTTATTTAGAAGCACAGTTCGGCAGGGAGAGGCGTTTCCACAGATCGGTTTGGGAAGAGAATTAATATTCTGCATTCTGTGCCATTTTCTGCAACCTCACTCTGCAGGCCTTTTGCTCTGCAACAGGAAAACGGACTGTTCTGATGCACAGACCCTTTTCTCACTGCCCCACTTCTTACATGGAGAAGGAAACACAAGAGGAGGAGGAAGAGGAGATCTCAAAGAGAGTTTGCCCAAAACTGAGCCTTGATAGCTCAGTTGGTTAGAGCATGGTGCTGATAATGCCAAGGTTGCAGGTTTGATCCCCATATGGGACAGCTGTATATTCCTGCATTGCAGGGTGTTGACTAGATGTTCC
The DNA here is from genome assembly GCF_965207765.1 of Zootoca vivipara. Classification (NCBI taxonomy): domain Eukaryota; kingdom Metazoa; phylum Chordata; class Lepidosauria; order Squamata; family Lacertidae; genus Zootoca; species Zootoca vivipara. The sequence continues at coordinate 49,828,594 of NC_142596.1, forward strand.
TCAGGCTCCCTTCCAACTACGTGATTCTATGACCCCAAGGCATGTTTTGACAATTGCAGGATAGGGCAAAAGTGTTCCTTGTTTCAGGAGCAGTAGAACAGAATAACACAAAATCCAGCATCCTGTTCTCACAGTGGCCAATCAGGTGCCTGTGGGAAATGCACAAGAAGGACCCAAACCCAAGAGGACTCTCCCCTCAGGCTGTTTCCAGCAACTGGTACTCAGAACCATGACTACCTCCAACCATGGATGCAAAGCCAAGCCATCGTAGCTAGCAGCCATCAATAGTCCTCTCCTCCATGAAATTGTCCAGCCCTCTTTTCAAGCCATCCAAGTTGGTGGCTATTGCTACCTCCTGTGAGAGGGAGTTCCATAGTTTAACTATGTGTTGTATGAAGGAGTGCTTTCATTTACACAACTATCTAAATCAGCAGTGGGGAGCATGAGGCCCTGCACATGCTATTGACTCCAACTCTTAACAGCACCAGCCACCACGGCCAACAGGGATGGTGGTTGTTGTAGTAGTTCCGTAAGAACTGCAGGGCCTCCGTCTCATAGTCACTCTCTGTGTACATTTGCAGGTCTCCTCTCCCTTAGCTCTTTGGTCTCCTTTCCCTCAACTCCTTTCTCAGTGGCCTCAGACCAGGAGGTTTTAAAGTGAGCCCCATCTTGCATGTGCTCCTCTGAACGTTCAGCGTTTCAGAAGGGTTTCTGCTCCCATGCAGCTGCTGATGGAGATCGCAATGGGGATCAGGGTCTTATGTGAACTCTCCCTGTGGAGCATTTCCCCTTGAGAGCCCACTTGGTGAGCTCACTGGGAAGCAATGTTTAGGAAGGCTTCTAGTAAGTTAGATGGCTACATTGTACGCAGAACCCATAAAGAACAGCTTGCTGGCCTTGCTCAGATTGAACTTCATTTACCACCTCCTTGTTTTCTTGTTCCAGTCTTTGTGACATCCAGGAGAGTGTGGAGAAATAAGGGCCCTGTTTGGCTCCAGAATTCATAGGAGCAAGCTGTCAGCTACCTAGGAGCTGTCCTTGGTCCTGATGTTTGTGACTCTCTTCCTGTAGCAGATCTTACAGTACTTTGAACCTGTATAGAACACATTCATCTTTATGGGTGTGTAAAGGAAAAGGTAAAGGGACCCCTGACCGGTGGGTCCAGTTGCGGACGACTCTGGGGTTGCGGCGCTCATCTCGCTGTATAGGCCAAGGGAGCCAGCGTTTGTCCGCAGACAGCTTCCGGGTCATGTGGCCAGCATGACTAAGCCGCTTCTGGTGAACCAGAGCAGCACATGGAAACTCTGTTTACCTTCCCACCGGAGTGGTACCTATTTATGTACTTGCACTTTGATGTGCTTTCGAACTGCTAGGTGGGCAGGAGCTGGGACCGAGCAACGGGAGCTCACCCCATCGTGGGGATCCGAACCACTGACCTTCTGATCAGGAAGCCCTAGACTCTCTGGTTTAGACCACAGCATCACCCACTTAGGATGCACCCTGCAGGATTAGACCATAAGACCATCTAGTGGTGTTCCTGCATCCTGCGGGCATCCTGTTCTTCCAACAGCCAGCCAGATGAATGACAGAAACTCCACAACCAGGACATGAAAACATCTCCCTGCTCAGTGGATGGGCTATTCTTATGGACATCAATTGCCCTCTGTTTCTGGTCACCTGTTTGGTGAGTTCAGCCTGCCCCCTTCCCCCATGACTTCTGATTCACCAGGATCAGACAAATATATATGATCAGTGTGAAATTATATAATTCTATAGCAGGCAGCAGTAATGCCGACAAGATCAGTGCTCTTGTCTTTCCCTGCATTGTCCATTCAGTTACTGAAGGATTGGCTCTGATTCCACATTGACTCCTGGCTGATAGAAACTTGCGGATCCCTGTGGAGATAGCTACATAATTTGCTATCACTGAGTAAGGTATCCAACACTGCAGAATTGGCAGTGATGGTGGAGGAAGGGGAGAGAAGCAGCCCAAAGGTCACCTCTACACCTCTTTCCGCATTCTTGGAGAAGTCACTCTCTGCCCTTGGTTTTATGCTTCGCCATTCACCTCCCGCGATGTCCTACAAAGCCCACTCCATCAAGCATTTCTCAGGCTGAACTTTGCCATTCTCCCTATTGTCACGAGGCACGAGGCTGACAAGGAGCCAGCTTCAACATGGTGCTTCAGCAGACTTTTAAAAGCAGGACGAAGAGAATCTTGGTCCTGATAGCATTTATGCCATCCATCCTTCCACAGCTGGTAGTGCTGATTTGCTACTATTCCGGTTGGGACTCTGCTGTTCTCCTTGTTGTGACCACAGTTGTTCACGTGTTGGTAATCTCATGGCTGGATTACTGCAATGTGCTCTGTGTGGGGCATCCCTTGGAGTTGGTCCAGAGGCTGCAGCTGGTGCAGATCACAATGGCTTTGTTGCTTGTGGGGGCAAGCTACCACTAGCATACAATACCTTGCTTGTGGGATTCACACTGGCTTCTAATTTGCTAACAACCCAAGTTCAAGCTGTTGGTACTAACATATAAGGCCCAATATAGCTCAGGAGCTGGTTACTTAAGAGATCTCCTCATCCCTTATACACTCAATAGATTGCTGCGGTCTATGGGAGAGTTTCTTTCTGCCCGGACACTGAGGTCCAGCACCGAGGGCCTTCTGGCGGTTCCCTCATTGCGAGATGCCAAGTTGCAGGGAACTAGGCAGAGGACCTTCTCGGTGGTGGCGCCTGCCCTGTGGAATGCCCTCCCAACAGATGTCAAAGAGGAAAACAACTACCAGACTTTTAGAAGACATCTGAAGGCAGCCCTGTTCAGGGAGGCTTTTAATGTTTAATAGATTATTGTGTTTTATTTTTCTGTTGGAAGCCGCCCAGAGTGGCTGGGGAAACCCAGCCAGATGGGCGGGGTATAAATAATAAATAATTATTATTATTATTATTATTATTATTATTATTATTATTCTCCAACTTTCAAAGATCTCAGAAGCCCACTCTGCAGGAACTCAGAGCAGGGCTTTTTGTGTGGCTGCCCCTGTTCTGAGGAATAGCATCGCTCTCAAGATGCAACCAGCACCCAATATCTGTCCTTTCTGGCAACAGTTGAAGGCATTTTTGCTCCTACAGGCTTTCCCAACTGCATGAGAGGGTCTTTGCTGTGGGTGTCTACTTTGCTAGGATTTTGGTCCTGTTTAAAATGTGTGTTTGTGTGTGTGTTTTCAGCTGCTTAATTTTCACTTTACTTAATGTGTAAATTGCCTTGAGGCAGTGGTTTAAAAGGTGATTGTCATAATAATAAAATAATAGCAACAAATTCTGACCTACTAGGCTTCCCCAACTCAGTGCCCTCGAATTGTTTTGGACTACAGTCCCCATTCTCCCTTACCATGGGCCACGCTGGCAGAGGCTGATGGGAGCCAGAGTCCAGCAACACCCAAATGGCCGCATGCCCCCAATCCTGGTCTTTGTTGCTTTGTTTGGTTTGGGGAACTGCAGAATAGTGAGACCAGGTTGGCAGAGACTGCCTGAGGGCCTCAGCTCAGCTACTGGCTTACATCCTCTCACCAGGCCACCTGGGGCTTTTTATTGTGTTGTCCATCCTAGTGGAGTCAGGGTGAGAAGGATCCTAGGTTCAGTGAAAGTACTCCAGTGCTGGACTAATTCTCTAATAATCTGAAATTGACATCTCATCTACTGAAGCTTCTGAATCTCCATCATTCTGACTCCACCTCCATCATTCTGCCCGGACACTGAGGTCCAGCACCGATGGCCTTCTGGCAGTTCCCTCGTTGCGAGAAGCCAAGTTGCAGGGAACTAGGCAGAGGGCCTTCTCGGTGGTGGCGCCTGCCCTGTGGAACGCCCTCCCAACAGATGTCAAAGAGGAAAACAACTACCAGACTTTTAGAAGACATCTGAAGGCAGCCCTGTTCAGGGAGGCTTTTAATGTTTAATAGATTATTGTGTTTTATCTTTCTGTTGGAAGCTGCCCAGAGTGGCTGGGGAAACCCAGCCAGATGGGCGGGGTATAAATAATAAATTATTATATTATTATTATTATTATTATTATTATTATTATTATTATTATTATTATCTTTGCTGGCAGCTTCCTGGGGTTGTCGTCATCGCCGCCGCCCCGACACCACACTCAAATGTTCAACATGGTAATTACTGTTTTGGCACAAGATAGGAGCTATATTACCTTTCCTTCGAATGCTCCAGACACACGTGGACAACTTCAGCCTTTCCTCTTATAAGTTTGGGGGGGGTCAAACCTGCTATCCTGTATCTGTGAAGGTATAAGGTATAAGAGGCAACCTAATGAACCAGTCAAAACAGTTGGTTTGTTAAGGTGGTGGTGGCCTGAGCTGGCCAGTAAAGTGGTCTCATCAGCATCTCAAAAGAATGAACTATGCTGTCTTGGAGGCAACCTCACCTGGCCGAATGCCCATGTCATCCTAGGATGGGGAACCATAGACAAGGGGCAGTTGTGTGTGAAAGAGAGTTTGGGTGGATGATGGAAGCTGGAGAGAAAGAGACATGTCTTGCTATGTGTGGGACTTGGTGGTCCCCTGGAAATCTAATAAGGAGGCAAGATCTGTTTGGGTGCTAATGCTATGAGCTCCTCCATCCTATACTGAGGTTGTATACAGTGCTAGCGTTCTGGGAAAAGAGATGCCAGAACTTACCATGAACACCTCCCTTGTTCTCTTATAATGGCGATGTTGCCCACCTGAGAGGTGCTGGAGAACATCAGTTGGACATGCAGTAGCTCTCCTTCCAAACTCACATTACTTTTAGGGGGGGGGCAGTATCCTTTCCTGCCTCTCTCCACCTACGCCTCTGGTTGGCATTCGATCTCTCAGCCTGAAGCACTTAAATACCTGAGCAGGATCTGTGAGTGTGTGTGTGTGTGCATGTGTGTGTGTGTGTCCCAACAAGTAGCCGCTGTGCTCGAGAAACATATTATCTGCCTGACCTGTTTCCAGCCAGGTGTGAAAAGATTCACTGGTGCTGGCTCCGTTCCACTTCTTTAAAAATCCAGGTGGAGAGGCGAGCAGGCTCACTGGCCATTCACTTAATTCAAGCCCATCGAGGACCAAGAAGGGGGAAAGAATCAGAGAAAGAAATAGGTATCACTGGAGAGGGAGAGGGAGAACTGAACAGGAATCCTGTTAAGGGGGTAAAAAGCTCTGTGGATTAAAAGGTATTTGCAGGGCATTCTGTGCCGCTGAGAAGGAAAGGTTGTATCCTGCATTGATCCACCTGCCTGAAGGACTGAACAGGGAGTGGGAAACTCAGGACCAAGGGCTGAATGTGGCCACCAGACCTCTGTCATCACTCTCCCAAGCCACACACCCTCCCCAGACCACGCCCTCTTGCTTTTGGGATGAAACCCCAGAGAGCCAATGTAGACAATACTGAGCTAGATGGACCACTGGTCTGACTCTGTGTAAGAAAGCTTCCTGGGATAGCTCAGTCAGTAGAGCATGAGACTCTTAATCTCAGGGTTGAGGGTTCAACAGGGGCAGAGCAACAGGGGTGTGATGGGGGTGCACTGCCCCGGGGACCATTTTGGGAAAGGGTGCCATTGTGGCCATCCCCCTGGCACGCCCCGCACCCTCCCAGGATGCGCGCCACAACCCCATGCTGTGCCCTGATGTCATCTCTCAGGGTTGGTGCCAAAATCCCCACCGGGCGGTTCTGCGCTGTGGCGCTTGCCTGCCTGGCAGCTTGTGCACCCCCATCAGCCTGCATGTGCACTCCTGGGGAAATCCTGTTCCACGCTGCAAGCCTCCCTAAAAGAACTCAGGAGCTGGTGGGACCCTGCCCCCCAAAAAACTTAATAACTTTGGGGGATACTAAGGTTCACTACCTGACTGCTGACTCGGGACTCTAAACTGTGTTTTTTGTAATCAACTTTTATTTTGTTCTCTGTATATTGTAATGTTCTCTTGTTGTTGTGGCCAATGGCTGAGGTGAATAAAGTTGTTTCTTGGGGGAGCAACTTTGGGGGAGCCTTCACAAAAATTTGAAATCTGTGGGGGTGGCAAAAAAAAAGGCCAAACCGGGTACCACCTGACCTTGCTACGCCTCTGGGATTCAAGCCCCGCATTGGGCAAAAGAGTCCTGCATTGCAGGGGGTTGGGACCCTCGTGGTCCCTTCCTGCTCCACAGTCCTATGATTCTATGACAGAGCATTTTGAATGTCATTTTGCCTCAGTTTGCTCTTAAGTGTTTCAGGAGTTGTTTTGAAGGCTGCCTCTTAGTTTTGCTGTGTCATGTGATGTTTGTCTATTGGGGTTTCTATTATTAAAGTATGTGTGAATAGTTTTATTCACACCTTTCTAGATCACCTTGGAATTCTCCGCATGGTTAAGAAAAAATGTAGATCAATGAATTTTTTTGTTATTATTATTTTTTCTTCTACCATTATTTTTCCATATGTCTTAATTGTCTCTGGGCTTTGTTTTTATCCCGGGATATTGTTAAAAAGGACCTTACTTGGTAACCTAAAGGCCATGGAATTTGAACATTTCCCAACTGAGCTTGCATTTCATTAATGGTAAGCAGTCGTTCATCTTTGTAAAAATCTTTCAGATGATCACAGTTGTTTTTCTTTCCACATATGTATATTGTAGACTCTATATTTATTTTTGAAAACTGAGTAGAACTGTAATGGATAAATGGATGAGAGGCCAGGGACCAGCAACTTTGTCCATTTTGTCCAAATCTTGAAAGTTGTGTGAATGGATTTGTAAGCCAGTATGAAGAACAAAATTTATTTTGGTACTTTTATAAGGATGCCATCTATTTCAAAGTTCTCTAATGTACTCCATTGAGTTTCCTTATTGCCAAACCTTACATCTGCCATGTTGCTATGCTGACATCTGTTGTAATAGCTGTTTATATTTGCCAGTCCCCATCTTCCAACTGTTGAGCAGAGGTACAGCAAAGATTTGTTAATGAGTGGCCTATCTGATTGGAATTGTGAATACAGTGGTACCTCGGTTTATGAACACAATTGGTTCCGGAAGTCTGTTCATAAACTGAAGCGTTCATAAACTGAAGCGAACTTTCCCATTGAAAGTAATGGAAAGTGGATTAATCCGTTCCAGACGGTCCGCGGAGTAAGCGTTCATAAACTGAAGCAAACTTTCCCATTGAAAGTAATGGAAAGTGGATTAATCCGTTCCAGACGGGTCCGCGGAGTACTTAAACTGAAGCGTTCATAAACTGAAGCATGAGTGTAATTGGTTCCGGAAGTCTGTTCATAAACTGAAGCGTTCATAAACTGAAGCAAACTTTCCCATTGAAAGTAATGGAAAATGAATTAATTCGTTCCAGATGGGTCCGTGGCATTCATAAACCGAAAATTCATAAACCGAGGTGTTCATAAACCGAGGTTCCACTGTATAGGCTGGTGGGATACAAACTGGTAACATCTGAAATAAAAATAATAATTTTGTAGCAAGCATCATTTTAGTTGCAGCTAGTTGGTCCATAAGAGAAAGTTTTCTTTTCCCCAGCATTGTATGTCCATATTTATTGTTTTCCATACTTTACTATAATTTGTCTGATAGAATTGTTTAAATTATGGGTAACCTGAATGCCTAAGTTATTTTAAGCTTTTTCTAGCTTTTGAGATTTGTAATATTTTGGAGGAAGTTTCCTGAAGTTGCAGGACGAGCATGAAAATACATTACTTCTGATTTTTGAAAACCCACCTTAAGTCCAGAAACATTGAAGAAGGTATCCATTTCTATACTATACTCAATAACCTTCCAGCATTAACTGGGTCTCATGTACATAAAACAATAGCAGCAGCATAAAGTCCTAGAATACACGCCCTTTCATTGGTACCGTAGTTAACCCTTTCCTGTCAGAATTTGGCATAATCTCATTGCCAGGGATTCTATAATTAGAGCAAATAATAAATGTGATAATGGGAAACCTTGGTTTGTCTCACTGTTAAGTTGACATTTTTGTGAATCTGTATTATTTACCCTTATTGTAGTAGGTGTGATATTATAAATAGCTTCCAAAATTCTGACAAATTTAGGGCCATTTCCTGTTTAAAAAACCACTCTGATTAAATACTTTGGTTCCACACAGTATAATGCTTTAAATATATCTAATGATAAAGACACCAGTGGTGAGCTAATGTTTAATAATTTCCTAATGGGGTCTGTGATTTTATACCCTGGGACAAACCCAGCTTAACCCAGCTGAATATATTTCATGATAAAAGCTTTCATTCCATTAACCATCACTGTTGTGAAAATTTTGTAATCTAAGTTGAGTAGAGAAATTGGGAGATATGATTCTGCTAATGAGGGGTCTTTATAGGGTTTGGGAATTAATGCAATTCTCGTTGGTTTCGAGGTTGGCTGCAATGAGTCTCCAGCTAAGATATCATTGTACGGTTTAATTACATATGGGACAATTAAGTCTTTAAGCATTTTATAAAATAGGAAAAACACTTTTCACCTACAAATTATAATTGGACCAGAAATTTTAAAAAGGCTGTAACCTCATCAAAGATAATACATGTAGAGCAGGAGCATTTGTGTGAAATGTGTATCCCAAGTGCCTTAGGGTCTTAGACCAAGGGATGCAATTTCAACCATGCCTACTTTCCACCACCCTCAGTCTGGAGTCCTGGCCTGCTTTGGTCCTGAAGAGGACCCTGCAGGGATCCATACAGCACCATGGAGAGCTCCTAGTGAGACACCTTTTCCAATCAGAGCTGATGTAAATTGGGGTCTTTTGAGCCTCTGCTCCCAGCTCATATCTCCTAAGCTCCCTTTGATGGAATGCTAGAGGAACTCTTAAAGGACCAGTACTCTGATCCGAAGACAGAGCTTCTTCTTTTTTTGCTCAAGGAACTCCCACCTCTCATTTTTGCAGCCAACACAAATAAAACCACCCTATAAGCTGACAAACTTATCTAATATTAGACTATTCAGCTGTCATATCTCAGTTTTCTAAAATTATCTAAAGAATAGGGTCCCCCCCCCTTTTAAACCTATTATCTTTTGTCAACTTTCAAATCATCTAAGCTTGATTTTTAGGGGAGAAGGCACCGGGCTCCATAGTCTTCTGTATGGATGCCATATTTTCAACTCGTTACCTTTTTAAAAAACAACAACAAACACCCTGCTTGCAAAATCTTCCCATAATGCTTTATGCAATGGAGTTCTTATCAATTCCTTTGATATCTCAGAATTAGGTTCTAATATCCAGGGTTTCTGATGGGGGCTGTCCAGTCCTACCTGGGAAATGAGATGCAGTTTGGTTCCCAAACAATGGTTTCCTACCACTTTCCAATACGCTCCATTCTATATTCCCCTCCCTCTGGTTTTCCATTTGAGTCCTCTGTTTATATATATGAGTGATTGTTTATTCCAGTTTTGCAACAGAGCAGCATTTCTGACATTGCCAAGGCGACCTCCGGCCCACCATAAGCTGGCAAGAGGAATATTCAGCGAACAAGCGAGACACCCAAAGTGGAAGGGGCTGCAATGTTTTAAAAATAACCAGGAGTTTCCCCGCCTTGAGAACCAGAAAGAGCAGGGAAACAGCAAGGCTGTTGGCTTTCATTGGACCAAGCCTAGAATTAGCTTGAAAGCTTGCCCTTGCAACCTTGAGAGTATTGTTTGGTCCCGTGAAAGGCCTTGCTTCTTTCCGCTTTAGACGTCTTAAATAGCAGCTACCAAATAACCATATATGTAAGTCAGTTGTTAAGTTATGCCACTTTGTCCCACCACTGTGTGACCAAGAAACAGAATCAACGGCAGAGTTACAAAAGCTTGTGCCGTAATCATACATCTGTGAGTCTTCGGGTTTTACAAACCTCTTTCTTGTTTGGGGAGATAAGAGTTGTAAAGGATGCGAGGAGTCATTTACTCCAGACGAAGGGGAGGGACACGTCTAGCTAGCTCTCCACTCTCAACAGCAGCAAACATCTCTTTTAATTTCTTGGATCTAAACAAGTGCCTGGCATTAATTTCAGTTGCTGGTATGGTGGAGTAGGGGGGGGGGTCTAAAGTGTTGCGTCTGGAGTTCTGGCTGAAAATGTGTCCCATAATGCACCACCGCACCTTACCACCCTACAGTTTTCTAATTTGGGCCCCCCAGTTTCCATTGCCCCCAGTTTTTTTTAGTAGCAAATGCAGGAGCTCTGGGGAAACGAGGAAACGGGTGTTTGGTCTTTCCAACATCAGTTCCTTTTCTTACAGTCACACACACATACAGTACACAGGTCCTTCTCGCCTAACCTAAATGGATGTATTTAAAAGAAATATGCAAATACTGCCATTCCTTGGTATTTGTTTAGCTGGGAGAAGCTTTTGAAATGCAAATGTCAGCATGGGGCATTTTTATTGGCTTCCAACCCCAGCCCCTCCTGATCTGTCTACAAGGACATGCATTTTCTTAACTCCAGATATTTGCAACTTAATGAGTTTCTTCTGCTTGTCCCAATAAAAAGGGTCCCTTCGTTCCATCTCCTGTTAATGCACTTAGTATTTTGGAAGCACTGCATAAACAGAGTTCGTGCATTTGGATTTCTCTATCCATTTCCCTGTTTCCGATTTGAATGATTAAACAAATGTGGGACCCCCAACAAAATATTGCAGTGTGTAGTGCTCTCATTCCAGGTGCCAACCAGCCATGCCCCCTTCCAAGGCACCACATTTTAGTCCAGTTTCCACATATATATATATATATATATATATATATATATATATATATATATATATATATATATACTTTTCAATAACAATAATCCAATATGCACCTCATTGTATCCATACAAAATTATCATATCAATTCCAATATCAATCAATCAAATACCCAATTACATAATTTAGGTGACCCCCTGCATGCCAGAATTGAAGGTTTGATACCGTAATTTACTTTAATTCTGCTTCCAAACTCCTATTTAATCCAATTACAATCCAATCGTAATAATAATCCCTTATACAACAGCTACAATATTTTTAACTTCTATTCATGTTAACACATTAAAAAATTTATTAGTCTGCCAGTGAAAAGCAGTATTCTTATTTTTCCTGTGTGTGGTATTTATTCTGTCCATATTTTCTTCTTGTCCTTGCTGGATGTTGTGTCTATGTTGGTTGTTGCCTTCCAGTCCAGTTTTCTGTCCCATTCTCCAGCTGATATTCAGCACTCAGGGACTATGGAGCATGCTCAGTTCTCAGTGCCTGTCTGGGGATCCCAATAATAATAATAATAATAATAATAATAATAATAATAATAATAATAATAATAATAATAATAATTTGTTTGTTTGTTTCTTTGTTTGTTTATACCCCGCCCATCTGGCTGGGTTTTCCCAGCCACTCTGGGTGGCTTCCAACAAAATATTAAAATACAATAATTCATCAAATATTAAAAGCTTCCCTAAACAGGGCTGCCTTCAGATGTCTTCTAAAAAGCAGATAGTTGTTTATTTCCTTGACATCTAATGTGAGGGCATTCCACAGGGCTGGTGACACCACCGAGAAGGCCCTCTGTCTGGTTCTCTGTAACCTCACTTCTCACAGGGAGGGAACCCTCAGAACGCTCTCGGCGCTGGACCTCAGTGTACGGGCTGAATGATGGGGGTGAAGACGCTCCTACTGGACTGAAGCCATGTAGGGCTTTAAAGGTCAACACCAACTCTTTGAATTGTGCTCGGAAACATACTGGGAGCCAATGTAGGCCTTTCAGGACCGGTGTTATATGGTCTCAGCGGCCATTCCCACTCACCAGTCTAGCTGCCGCATTCTGGATGAATTGTGGTTTCCGAGTCACCTTCAAAGGCAGCCCCGCGTAGAGCGCATTGCAGTCATGGTATACCAACATTAAGGGGAACCTGTCAATCTCCTTCAAAAGGGCTACTAATCTGGTTCCTAGTAGCTGTCAGATTATCGATATCACAAAAATGGAAGAACCTACAGGATTTATCTATCGGTTTATGGTACAAAGGTGTTGGAACATAGCAGTTGCTGAGAAAATAGCTCACAACCTCTGAGTCATGAAAGGAAAAGAACATTTTTATACAGTTTGGTGGGACTTCATACTTGATGTTTCAGCCAATGACCTACAGGACTCCCTACTCACATAAAGAAAAGAATGGAAAGGACTTCCTGAACTACATGACATCTCAACTTCTTCTTGTTGGCACCTGCCTGTCACAGGAGACAGTGGAGGAGTGAGCCTTTGGGGGTGCAGTCAAACTGTTGGAGAGTTACAGCGCCTGCTGTGGCTGCAGAGACCAATATGGGAGAGCCATGTTTGGCTGCAGCTGGGGCAGAGGAAGGTGTCCAGTTGTTTCTTCTCTCTGCGCTCTTCCCAGTGGGTTCTTTGCCTAACTCCTCCAACCTCCCCGCCGTCATCCCTCCCACAAAAAAACCCTTGGAGCCAGTCCTTACACTGGAGAGCCAGTGTGGTGTAGTGGTTAAGAGCGCTAGACTCATAATCTGGGGAACCGGGTTCGTGTCTCCGCTCCTCCACATGCAGCTGCTGGGTGACCTTGGGCTAGTCACACTTCTTTGAAGTCTCTCAGCCCCACCCACCTCACAGAGTGTTTGTTGTGGGGGAGGAAGGGAAAGGAGAATGTTAGCCGCTTTGAGACTCCTTTGGGTAGTGATAAAGCGAGATATCAAATCCAAACTCCTCCTCCTCCTCCTCCTCCTCCTCCTCTTCTTCTTCTTCTTCTTCTTCTTCTTCTTCTTCTTCTTCTTCTTCTTCTTCTTCTTCTTCTTCTTCTTCTTCTTCTTCTTCTTCTCTTAATTACTCCTCCCCATTGCACGCACACACACTTGAATAAGAAGTCCCAAACATTATAGTCTTTCCATATAGTAAGCATGCTGCAATCTCCCTGTTGCTGTTTTCAGCATCTTTTCCAGCTTCACAGTTCCTTGAGATGTAGCAACTAGAACAGAGTCACTATCCCATCGTGGATTGCTAGGAGAGCATCCCAGCTCAGAAAAGCCTGAGTTTGGGGTCATGGCGACACCTGCTTTGATAACTTCTGAATGGGCCGGATCCATCCTCTGTTTCTCCAGTTCTGCCACCACCTGCGCCAGCCTTTCCCCCAACCTGGTGCCTTCCAGGTGCTTTGAACTACAACTCCCAACAGCCCCAGCCAGCGAATCACATGGTCCAAAATACCTAGAGGGCCCTCTCATTGAGAAAGGCTGGCCTGGGATGAAAGCCATACGGAATCTCTCTGGCTTTGGTTTTTTGTTTTCTTCCCTTGGCCTAGTTGTCCTTTGTTTGTTTTATTAGAACTTCGCATCTGTGATCCAAGACTTCGTGTAAAATGGAACTTGGTCAGAGAATGAGAAATTTCACCTCCACTACCAGCGCTAATCTGTTCCTGCAGTCAAACCCCCTTAGGAAAACAACGAGTGTTAAATCTCCAACTCACAGCTCCTCTTTGGCAAGCGCTGAAGCCGAATTTGCATTCCTCCTACTTATATGTAAATTCCCTTGGAAATGGCAGGTTCAGGGCTATTAACATATTTTCCATTCCGGCCATTCTTATTTTAATTAGCTTAAAGTAATTAGTTCTAATTCATCATCTGGTTTCCCCCTTTACATATTTTGGGTTATTTACATCCATTACTAAGTAACAATTTTATGTAATTATGTGCCACTCGTTGCCCTTTATTTACATAACTTCCCTCACTTAGGCATGGAAAGTGGGGGGGTCCCCCCTCTTCCCTTTTTGTGAATTTCAACATATCCTCCAAATTCTTTGCTCTTGGGAATTCACCGATGCCATTGGATTTCTGTGTTAGATGTTCATCTAGGGCTGATGAAATCTTCTTCTTTGGCGATCACTCGTAGCCGAGTAAGATTGTCTTCCATAAACACAGTTTTACCAATGAGTTCGTAAGTGACTATGGAGCCAATTCTGGATCCACACGTCCTTCCACAGTGGGGACATTGGTTTCCAGATGGGAGTTGATCACGGTGGGGATTTGCCAAGCGTGCCTTCCTCTTAGCACTTTTCTCCCTTGCGTCCTGAGTTTGAGTGTCGTCAAAGCCCATGACACCTTTGGTAAAGGCTGTTCTCCAACTGGAACATTCGCAGGCAAGCGTTTCCCAATTGTTGGTGTTTATACTACATTTTTAAAGATTTGCCTTGAGACAGTCTTGAAACCTCTTTTGTTGACTATCAGCATTACGCTTTCTATTTTTAAGTTCGGAATAGAGTACAGTCATACCTTGGGTTATGAACGCTGCGGGTTGCGCGTTTTCGGGTTGCGGACCGCTCCAAACGCGGAAGTACCAGAACAGGTTACTTATGGGTTTCGCATTCACGCATGCGCAGAAGAGCAAAATGACATCACGTGCATGCGCAGAAGCACTGAATTGCGTCACGCGCTTGCGCAGAGGCAGCGCTTCAGTCTGCAAACACTGCGGGTTGTGAACGTGCCTCGCACATGGATCACATTCGCAACCAGAGGTGTGACTGTAGTTGCTTTGGAAGTGATAATCAGGCATCCGCACAACATGACCAGTCCAAGCAAGTTGATGTTGAAGAATCATTGCTTCCATGATTCCATTGCTGATGGAATCACAGCAGAGTGGGCACACCATGGGAAGACTGTCGTGCCCTGACTACATCTTTCCCCCTCCCTCACCATTGGCTAAGCTGGTTGGGGCTGATGGGAGTTGGAATCCAACCATGCACTGGCTGCCCATTTGCTACCAGGCCTGGTTCAAGGTTGTTGCATCAATAACAACTTGGAGCCAAGATACATTCAGGAATGCCTGATTCTTGACATCACAGCCTGACATTGGGAGGTCTTGGGTGGAGACACTCTTCCTGATACCCCGTGGCTCAGATGCACAGCTCATATCCATGCTACTGTGAGCTAATTCTTGATCCCAGATGATCAAGGGTCTGGAAACCAAGCCTTATGAGGAATGGTTGAGGGAGTTGGGTATACTTAGTCTGGAAAATGAAGAACTTTGTTAGTAAGAGCTGTTTGACAGTGAAAAGAACTCCCTTGGAAGGTGGAGGATTCTTGGAGATTTTTAAGCAGAGGTTGGATGGCTACCTGTTACCTGTTAGTTGTGGTTCCTGAATTGCAGGGTTTTGAACTAGATGGCCCTCGGGGACCTTCCAACTCTACAATTCTGTGATTCTGCGAATTCCCTCCTGGTAGAGTTCAGACGTGCTCCTCTCTGTTAAACGTCTGATGCTTGGTGAATACCTTATCCTCCTCCTCCTCCTCCTCCTCCTCCTCCTCCTCCTCCTCCTCCTCCTCCTTCTTCTTCTATTTCACTGGGAATTTTATGTAAGCTTTTCAGATTTCCATGGTTAATTTGGTTAGTTTTAACCGCTTTTTTCTTATCATGCATCACTTGGAAACCATGATGTTAAGGTTGCCATATTTTGAAGAGCAAAAAAGAGAATGCTATGACGACCATTCAAAGCAAATAAATGGAATTTGTCTCAAATTTTACCCTTGAACAAAGAGAGCATGTCCTGGAGAAAGAGGACATATGGCAACCCTATAAGTGGTACAGTATATAAACTGTTGGAGTCTATTAATTCCAGGAGGGTACCGTGTCAGTAACCTGTCCTCTCCACTGCATTTCTTTTCCTGCTTCAGTCTTAACAGCCACAGGGATGTTTTGAACAGCCCATAGTAGCAAAATCTGGGACTGCTGTTGTGCGTATATGGAACTCCATCTCTCTAGTGTATATAGATGTGTTCAAATTCATGCACGAGGAGCATTTTCACAAGTTTCACACTGAAGGAAACAAAGCCACTTCTAGATACCTGACAGCAGTAGAGGAGGTGAGCCATAAGGGTTAAGAAGTCTGTAGCATTTGCCTTTATATTGGCATTCCCCCCCCCATCGTCAAAGGCCACCGTGATCCATAAATAAATAAAATAATGAGACCTACACACCCATAGGGACGCGGGTGGTGCTGTGGGTTAAACCACAGAGCCTAGGGCTTGCCGATCAGAAGGTCGGCGGTTGAAATCGGTTAAGGGGTGATATGATAGCCATGTTCAAATATATAAAAGGATGTCATATAGCAGAGGGAGAAATGTTGTTTTCTGCTGCTCCAGAGAAGCGGACATGGAGCAATGGATTCAAACTACAAGAAATAAGATTCCACCTAAACATTAGGAAGAACTTCCTGACAGTAAGAGCTGTTCGGCAGTGGAATTTGCTACCAAGGAGTGTGGTGGAGTCTCCTTCTTTGGAGGTCTTTAAGCAGAGGCTTGACAGGCATATATCAAGAATGCTTTGATGGTGTTTCCTGCTTGGCAGGGGGTTGGACTGGATGGCCCTTGTGGTCTCTTCCAACTCTATGATTCTATGAAATCCCGTGACGGGGTGAGCTCCCGTTGCTCGGTCCCAGCTCCTGCCCACATAGCAGTTCGAAAGCACGTCAAAGTACAAGTAGATAAATACCGGTAGGTACCGCTACAGCGAGAAGATAAACAGCGTTTCCGTGCGCTGCTCTGGTTGGCCAGAAGCGGCTTTATCATGCTGGCCACATGACCTGGAAGCTGTACGCCGGCTCCCTCGGCCAATAACGCGAGATGAGCGCCGCAACCCCAGAATCGGTCACGACTGGACCTAATGGTCAGGGGTCCCTTTACCTTTTCCTTTAAAGGTAAAGGTAAAGGGGCCCCTGATCATAAGGTCCAGTCGTGTCCGACTCTGGGGTTGCGGCGCTCATCTCGCTCTATAGGCCAAGGGAGCCGGCGTTTGTCCGCAGACAGCTTCTGGGTCATGTGGCAAGCATGACAAAGCCGCTTCTGGCAATCCAGAGCAGCGCACGGAAACGCCGTTTACACACCCATAAAGATGAATGTGTAATTCCTTTACACACCCATAAAGATGAATGTGTTCTATACAGGTTAAAATGGGGACAGGGTACTTAGAGAAGACTGTAGGAATTTGAAATACCCCGAACAATGTGCCAAGCATGCAGATGCACGTTCCAATTGCATGTTTCCAAATTCCTCCAGCAATGCTACATAACACCCATTCCACATTGGTATGAGATCCATCTGTTGGCATGGTAGCAGCTACACCTTGGAACTCCCTGCGTATTGACATTAGGCAGACACCTTTACAGCCCTTTTCCCCCAAGCCTGCTAAAAAAAATAAAATTGTTTAGACAAGCCTACCCAGATATCTAGGATGCTGATGTGTGTGTTTTAGTTGTCTCCTGGTTTTCATTTTAGGAATGTTTTAAATACGGTAGTTGTGCAATTTGCTTTTAGCACTAATTTTATTGTTCTAATCTTTTAGTGAACTACTTCAAGGTTGTTGTTTTTAAAAAAACAAAACAAGCAGCATATAAATTGTATGAAATTGATTGATAAATAAATATTATGCATTTTGGCAGCAGTCCAGTAAGAGAGGTGCTGAGCTCCAAACCTCTACAGCTCACACATATCTGATACATTCAAGGTCAATGGGAAATGGCTATAGAGCAGATGTTTCAATGAAAATTATTCCAGGTTCCATCTCCACCAACAGCTAAGACTGCAGGACTGTCAGCACTCACTCAACTGTCAGGTCTTAAGCTCCCACACTTGCTTTTCCATTGAAGAATGCTGGAAGAACTCGGTTTTCACTAATTTTATTGTGATCTGCCCTGATCTCCGCCTCACAAATGAGTGGGTCCATTGGATTTTGCCCTTCTTCGATGCATTTCTCAGCTCAAAAAAGTATGTCCAATCGCATTTAGAAACACAGGTTGTGCAAGAAAAGCACATTTTAAATCATGAATTTCTGTGCAGATTTAGCAAATGCATAAGGGAGAAGGACAGGGTGGATTTATGGGTGACCACATGCAAAAGCAACTTGGACCAGAAAACAGGGTGACCCCCCCACCCCACCCCCTGCTTCCTCTGTGTGGTCGCCTTTTAAGCTTCCATGTCTCGTGGGGAGACCTCTGTGCTTTCGATTCCAATCATACTTTTGGTAACACACCAACTATTTTCTGCCAATTGGTCTGCTCTTCTAGCGCTGAACCAAATTACATGTTTGAGGCTCCATTGCAACACGATGGCATCTTCAGCACCGCTTATGAGTCAGAGGCATCGAGGTTTGTAATCTGTAAGGAATATAATAGGAGCTATATTAAGTTTTATAGACTGAGTTTTTTTGTCAAATTATAGCCACAGTCCAAGAGAGATATTACTTGCATATCTTATGGTCACTCTTAATCCTTCCTGTTCTATCCTGAAACCAATTTGTTTCTCTGGCCCATCCCACTTTTTTGCTTGATGGCTTTTTCTGGGTCGAAACGCATCAGTTCCACCCAATGTTCTGCTGGTATTGCTAGATCTCAAGGGCAGCCTCAACTCAAGAAGCCCAGAGATTCATCTGTACAAAGTTATATATTTCTTATTGTAGAGGAGAATTCTCATTAACACTGCTGGAATTGGAGAGGGGTAATTTTCCTCCTCGCGCTTGTGCAGTCCTCTTTTAAAACTCCTGGTCACAACACCTATCTGGTGCTAGCTCCTTCTTCCCCTCCCGCTCTCTCCTTTTGAATCTCAGCCCTGACTGCTACTAATTCCAGGAAGTCCTCCCATAAAAATGAGCATGTCTAAGGAACTTGCAGACACAGTATGTGGCGGCGGGGGAGGGTACCACTAACCTAGAGGGATTTAACCAGAGGTTGGTCAGTGCCATTAAATGGTAGAGGAAGAGGCGTAGCAATGGCTGCTAGTCACAATGGCTATACAAAAACTCCATGTTCAGTAGTACTCTACGCTTAGGCTCATGTGGCAGCTGCTGTGAGGCTGGGAAGTGGTGGCAAGCTGACAGAACTGTATTTGCAATGCCTGGCTTACCACCAGAAAGTTATTTCTAATGTTTAGCAGAAATCTATGTTCTTGTCATTTGAATCCATTTGGTTAGGGTCCTACCCTCTGGAGCAGCAGAAAAAGTGTTTGCTCCATCTTCCATGGGACAGCTCTTCAGATACTTGAAGGTGGCTCTCAGTCTCCTCTTCTCCAAGCTAAATATATCCAAATCTCTCAACCATTCATCATAAGGCTTGGTTTCCTGGCCATTGATAATCTTGGTTGCCCACCTCTGCACACCTTTCAGCTTGTCCATATCCTTCTTAAGTTGTACTGCCTAGAACTGGATTCTAGGTGGGGGTCTGACCTGTAGGTAGACTAGAGGTAAACCTCATAGAATATCATAGAAGATCATAGATCATAGAGTTGGAAGAGACCACAAGGACCATCCAGTCCAACCCCCTGCCAAGCAGGAAACACCATCAAGGAATTCTTGACATATGCCTGTCAAGCCTCTGCTTAAAGACCTCCAAAGAAGGAGACTCCACCACACTCCTTGGCAGCAAATTCCACTGCCGAACAGCTCTTACTGTCAGGAAGTTCTTCCTAATGTTTAGGTGGAATCTTCTTTCTTGTAGTTTGAATCCATTGCTCCGTGTCCGCTTCTCTGGAGCAGCAGAAAACAACCTTTCTCCCTCCTCTATATGGCATCCTTTTATTTATTTGAACATAGCTATCATATAACCCCTTAACCTTCTCTTCTCCAGGCTAAACATACCCAGTTCCCTAAGCTGTTCCTCATAAGGCATCGTTTCCAGGCCTTTGACCATTTTGGTTGCCCTCCTCTGGACACGTTCCAGTTCGTCAGTATCCTTCTTAACTGTCGTGCCCAGAACTGGACACAGTACTCCAGGTGAGGTCTGACCAGAGCAGAATACAGTGGTACTATTACTTCCCTTGATCTACATGCTATACTCCTATTGATGCAGCCCAGAATTGCATTGGCTTTTTTAGCTGCTGCATCACCTCTGTTGATGCAGCCTAGAATTGCATCTGTCTTTTTTGCTGCTGCTTCACACTGTTAACTCAAGTTAAGCTAGTGGTCTACTAAGACACCTGGATCCTTTTCACATGGACCGCTGGCAAGCTAGGTTCCCCCCATCCTATATTTGTGCATCTGATTCTTCCTGCCTATGTGAAGAACTTGGCATTTGTCCCTATTGTTAAACCATTGGTCCATTTACTTGAGTATTGTCTATGCTGTCTGGCTGCGGCCATCGATGGTTTCAGACTGAGGTCTCTCTCTGGCCTACATGGAGATGCTGGAGATTGAACCCAGGATCTCCTGTATGCAACCTAATGATCTAACCACTGATCTATGTCCCTTCCCCAATGCAGCAAGGACTCTGGACTCTGGCAGGCTTGGGGCTCAATGAAGGAAATGGACAAGGAAGAACTTGTTGTTCTTTGGGGAAACAGGTCTTTTGCATAAATTTGAGCCTCGTGGGGTGCCATAGGAATGTGGCCGATCAATCTCTTGCCTTCCAGCTCCTGTGTTAGAGGAACAAATTCGCTAAAGAGGCAGAGGGGTCTTTGTGAACAACATGGCATTATTATTATTTCTCCCTTTCCTTTTTCTTTGCATAGTTTTTACACAATAGTTAGCCAGCCCTCTGGGGGGGGGGGAGAAAAGAAAAAGGGAAACCTTATCTCAGGATTCTTCGAGTGATTTTACCAGCAGGAGGCTTCGGCAGGAGGCCGTGATGTTCTCTTTTGTGATCCAAACATGGGTGTCGGGAATTATGCAAGGAAGATTTCTCTTTGGGGAAACTATTTATAAATTGCAACCTATCTCCCTCTTCTACCCCCTTTCAAGCTGATCTGCTAATCACACATTGCAGTATTTAACCAGCTTCCATATGTCAAAAGGACTTCATAGGGCAGCCTTCACCAAGCTGGTGCCCACCAGGTGTTTGGGCCGGATGGGTGTTGTCACCCAAAAACATCTGGATGGGGGCCAAGGTGTCAGAGGTTGTTCAACAGCCTTATAATTTCTTCCTGTGCCCTGCCTCCTGCCCCAAAACGACTTGCAAGTGAACATTTATTAAGGTAAAGGTAAAGGTAAAGGGACCCCTGACAGTTAAGTCCAGTCGCGAACGACTCTGGGGTGGGGTTGCGCCACTCATCTTGCTTTACAGGCCGAGGAAGCCGGCGTTTGTCCGCTTCCACAGACAGTTTTTCCGGGTCATGTTGGCAGCATGACTAAGCCACTTAGCTGTTTACCTTCTGGAGCGGTACCTATTTATCTACTTGCACTGCCATGCTTTCAAACTGCTAGGTTGGCAGGAGCTGGGGCCGAGCAACGGGAGCTCACCCCGTCGCGGGCATTCGAACCGCTGACCTTCCGATCGGCAAGTCCAAGCAGCACAGTGGTTTAAACCACAGCACCACCCGCGTCCCTTGAACATTTATTATAGCAGACTTAATGGCACCAACTCAGCATTGTGGAAAGAGCAGGATATAGTCTGGTTGCTCCTCAAAGGTGAAAGGGTAGCAACGCAAGAAGAGCCTGCTGGATCCGGCCAATGGCCCATCTAGTCCAGTATCCTGTTCTCACAGCAGCCAACCAGATGCCCCAATGGGAAACCAGCAAGCAGGACCTGAGCACAAGAGCCCTCTACCCTCAATTGGATTCCAGAAACTGGTATTTAGCAGCACCGCTGTCTCCAACTGTGAAGACAGAGCATAGCCAACATGGCTAGTAGCCCTCGAAAGCCGCCTCCACAAATTTGTCCAAGCCTCTTTTGTAGACATCCAAGTTGGTGTACACCGCTGCCTTCTGTGGGAGCCAGTTCCATAGTTCTCACTGCATGAAGAATCACTTTCTTGAATGTTCCAGCATTCAGCCAGTGCATTTCCAAGCACAATTCAAAGTGTTGGTGCTGACCTTTAAAGCCCTAAACGGCCTTGGCCCAGTAGACCTAAAGCAGCGTCTCCATCCCCATCGCTCAGCCCGGACACGGAGGTCCAGCACCGAGGACCTTCTGGTGGTTCCCTCACTGTGAGAAGCGAAATTACAGGGAACCAGAGGGCCTTCTCGGTATTGGCTCCTGCCCTGTGGAACGCCCTTCCAACAGATGTCAAAGAAATAAACAACTATCTCACATTTAGAAGACATCTGAAGGCAGCCCTGTTTAGGGAAGTTTTTAATGACTGGTGTCTTAATGTATTTTCTATCTTTTGTTGGAAGCTACTCAGACTGGCAGGGGAAACCCAGCCAGATGGGCAGGGTATAAATAAGAAATTATGATTATGATTATGATTATGATTACTACTACTACTAACCTCGTTGGGTGTCCATGAGTGTCTAGTGTTATGAAAGAAGGAGAAAAACATTTCTCTACCCACTTTCTCCAAGCCATGCATAATTTTGTTCTAACTCCCTGAACGGGTATCCCTTTGGCCTTCCGTATGAACCGAACGAATTGTTTCCATGAAATATCTTACTCTCTAGATCTCCTGCTTCAGAATGGTTTTGTTTACAGAGTTTGATTTGCTGCCTTCACGGTTGTCTTGTTGGATTGTAATTACATTTTTAAATCTATTTTTATTTGTACGTCACTCAGAGAGCTGCTGCGGTTGGGCAGCTAATAAATGGATGAATGGATGAGTGAATAAAACACCTTATGTGGTATAGGAGTCATCAATTTGAGCCCTGCTTTCTCTTGTATGAATCAATCTCCTTGAATGTTGAAATCAGCACCAGAGAACCTTCCCTGCAACCCTCTGTGGGTTTTTTGGGGGGAGGAGAGTGTATGGCCAGTGAGGCCTTCTCTGTGATGGTGCCTAGCATGTAGAACTCTCCTCCCGGAGAAATCTGCCAATAGCTTTTCTGCTTTGTAGAAGGGCAGCTGAGAACATAGGAAGAGTCAGGTCTTTGGTCCATCTAGCTCAGCAATGTCTACACTGACTGGCAGTGGCACTTTGGGTTTCAGCTCTGCCTAGAGATGTCAGGAACTGAACCCAGGACCTCTGCCCTGGCCTTTTAACTTCTGGCAGTTGATGCTTTAAATGAGTACTGTTTTCTGTGGGTGAGTCTACACACAAGGTGAAAAATGCTATAAATAAGTCAGAAATTAAATTGTTATAACAACAACAACAAAACGCTATGGAAAATAGCTTAGAAATGTTTTTTGCTCTCTGGTGCCAACTGGTGCTGCATGTTTATAACACATTCAAAACGCTGTTTCTTGACTAATGTAGCTTAGTCCTGTGTTTTCTTACCCTGATTTTTTCACTGTAGTGGTATGAGTTTTAGGGAGGGGGAGACGAGTCTGGGTAATATCCTGTGCCCCTTCCAGGCCTACTTAGAATCTAGCAGAAGAGGCTGCGGTACAAGCCATAACAGTTCCTTTGTTAAGGGAATGGCATTGGCTGGCCAGTGAAGTGCTGCCATTTACCATGTCTAAAGAGGTTGCTCTGTTGCCATAGAGACAAATGTGTGAACCTTTTTCCACCTCACCCATCAACCTAGGATGGAGAACAATAGGCCAAGGGGGTCTGTGCATGAGAGAATGGGGTATGCTAGTTTTGGCTGATATTGGGAGCTGGGGTGACACAGAGAAACATTTGCTTTGTGCTGGACCCTAAGCTTTGACTTGGGGCTTGGCTGGAAACCTTATGGGGGAACAAGATCTGCTGTTGTGAGCCCCTCCACCCTATGCTCAGGTTGTGCATGTGTGTAAATAAAAGCATAAATCCTAAAGACGCCGCAGTCTCCATTTCCGAACTTTGGGAAAGCACAAGCAACTATGGAGTCTCTCGCCACTCAGATATTAGGGTCCATGCAACAGTGTAGTTATTATTTACTTTAATGATTTATAGCTTTTTGATCCATTGTCTTAATTAGGGTAGCTGGTGGAGGCTAAAAATGGAAGGGCCCTGGGTTTCCCTGGAAGCATATTTCTGGCCAGACCAAAGCACAGTGCTGAGCTATGTGGACCTCTGATCTGATCCCACAGGGCTTGTCTGTGGTTCTGACCATTGATGCTTTGCCCTGGTGATACAGATACAGTAATCGCCCCCCAAAATGTCGCCAATGTACATTTGCTCTGTCCTTATTTTCTTTTGAGGAGCATCCTCGCCAAAGTATTGGACTCGGCAAAGCTGAGCTCGTCTTCCCCACCTCCCTCTTGCCCTTTTGCTCTCTGACCCTCCCCCTAAGTGTTCCTATCCTCTACCGGAGATTCAGGCAGAGCTGTTTGCTTAATGCACACAGCAGCTCTTTGAGAAGGAAAAGAGAATGGACAGTGGAATGGCACAGAAGTGTCACTGTGCAGCGATTTCCGTTTCGCCTTTGAGTCCGGTACCAGCAAACCTCGACTCTGAATGTGAGATCAGAAGGGAAGGAAGAAGGGCCCCGTTTGTTCCTTCTCGCATTGTGACAAAATGCTGGAATGTGATGGAGATTGGCGTTGGGAAGGAGCCAGTTCGAAGAAGTCTGGGCTTGGCTTCATCCCTCATCCTCCCTCCCTCTTCTCCTCCATAGTTAACAGTCAGGCCTTTTCTCTTTTGCCCACAAACCTTCCAGCATGAGGGTAGGGATGGGCACATCAACCAAAGCCCACCCCGTTTTATTTTGGCTGGCACTCAATCAAAAAACTCTGTCCCATTTTTTAAAAAAAAGATGCATGGAAAGTTTTCATTTAAACTGTATGCATCATTGCATGCCATTCTCCCAAACTTGCAGTTTTCAAAACATTAAAATGCACATTTTAGGCGCATTGCAAAATCTGGACAAGCGTGTCATTTGATTGGGAGTTATGTTCTTTTTTAATAATAATTTTATTGGGTTTTATGAAAGATGCTTTGAGTTGCCATGGGGAGGAAGTGGCAAATAAATGTAATAAATAATAAATATGGGAGGAGAGGACTTCTGGTAGTGATCTTTATTATAGAAAAAGGGATGCTGCCAGGACCTCGCTGGTTTTGCTCGTGCAATGGATGAAGGTCTGGGGGAGAGGAAGCAGCATTTGTTGAGAGTTTATTTTCTAGGTAAACTCCCATTTAATTAACTGCTTCTGTATGTCAGAAAGTCCATCAGCCATTCATCTCTCATGCACATGGAATATTCTATCGCTTTGGCTTTGATGGACAGGGAAGAACAGGAAGAGCTATAGATTCGGCTCCTTTTCGCCTGACATAATGAAGGCCCAATTAAGAATGAACTATCTGTGCCTTCCCTTCTTCTTTTTTCTCTTTCACTTCCCCTCCTTCGTTTCAGCTAAGGCTTTTCCACGAGTTGCCTTTGGCACCTGCTCTCTGTAGCTTTGGCGCTTCCCGTTGGACAGGAAAATGGGCAGGGGTGGTGTTGAGCCTCGCTCCTACTCTTTGACACGGGCAGCTAGAAGATGTGGGGGGCTTCCCTTGCGCTTGACCCAGAAGCTGCTCTTCATAGGACTGTAGAGTTGGAAGGGGCCCTGAACACCAACCCCCTGCAATGCAGGAATCTCAACTAAAGCGTCCCTGGCAGATGCTAACTCAACGCACCCCTCTTTCACAAAACATCACCTGCCCTTCTAGGGCCAGATAAGGCTGGAAGTGGCATGCAATGTTTGCACAGTGTAGGAGGATGGCACGAGAGTTACAAAACGCAGGCACACAAAAACCGAGCCCAATTCTTTCTATCTAAAAGGTTAAATGCCATTAATATTAGGACAGTTGGGACAAGATCAAAATCTATATCTAATATTCAATCAAATGCCACAGTTTTTAAATCATTCCCACAGCAAACTATGCTCAAGCTGGCTTAGAACATAATTAGCTAAGTCACAAAATGTAGCAAAATTTAGATCACCAATACATTAATGAGAAGACTGTATCCTCCCATATAACCTGCCTGGGCTCTGAGATCTTCAACGAAGGCTCTTCTCTCAATCCTGCCAGACTGGCTCCCTTCTTGCTGTTCCTCTGCCGTCAGGTGAAGACTGTTTGGGGAACGGACTGGTTTTCTTTTATTTTGTAAAGGAAATGGCATTTAAATAGTGCTGTGCTGTTTTCATTATCTGAATTTTACTGGGTGCGTTCTAACTCTATTAGAGTTTAATTGCTTTTAAAAACAATTGTCTGCTATACCTTCTTTAGCTTTTTGTATTTTATCTGCGTTGTTTTAATTGGTGTAAGCTGCCTTGAGTCCCGGTCTGGGGATAGGGTGGGATGTCAATAAATATACACAACAACAACAACAACAACCATCACCAATTTGTAAGAACAGAGACTGAAGTATGTGCAGGCAGCCAGGGCTGGCTGTAAAGCACAAGCCTGGCGTTTGAAAACATGCACACAATCCAGAAATCTCAACATTTAATTCCTCCCCCCACTCCCCAAAAAGGCTTAATCTGAAGCTGTCCAGCTGTGGTTTATAAGTACCAATCTATTGCTTTGCAAGTTTGTAATTCCAATGCCCTTAAAGCGTAATGATAGCTAATCTATCTGCAGGGGGCCGGAGAGCCGCTCAGCTTTGCTGAGACATTAAGGAAGATACTGTAAGCTGGCGACAGAAGAAACAGAAGGCTTTATTATAGAAATGTGCTCCCAGGAGTCCAGCGCGTTCCTCTGTTCTCTGGGTGGTGCAGGGCTTGGCTATTATTCTAACTGTCGTTCACCAAGACGCTTATTTGCAGTGCTTATTTCCAGGGCATTGAATAAATGCCTCTCCTTTTCAAGAGGGAGAACGGCGACAGGTTTTTTTTTTTCATTTTTAGCAATTCTCAGCCCACACGGCCATGCCTCTGTCGATTAAAAGAAAAAAGCGCCAGTCTTTCTGGACCGAGTAGATTGATGTTACAGGAAACATGGGGTGGGGAGGAGAAAGGGAGAAATTCCACAGCCAGGGAGGTGGGGAAAGGCTGACCTGGAAGCCCTTTGACTTCTCCCGTGAAAGATTAACTACCTATATCATGGTGCAACTGGGAAAGATTTGCAGCTCAGTGTAGGGTTACCAGATCAGGAGCACCCAAGACCTTGAGATTTCAGGGCGCAAACCTGAGACCTAGGGGCAGCCCTTGATGATGTCATAGAGTGGCCCCGAGTGATGACACAGGGCAGGCCCTGGAGATGGGGGTTAATTAGGAGAGGGGAGCAGAGGAGGGCAGCTCCCGGCACAAGTATGTGCAGCCAGCAACTGCTGAACTGGAGCTTACAAACTGCATTGACAGTCTTCTTAATGTATGTATCAAAGGCACTCTCTCCCACCTGGAGATTCAAGCCCCTACCTGCCACCTGGAGGGGGACAGGCAAACCTGGAGACTTCAGGTCACACTTGGAGGTCTGGCGACCCTATCTCAATACTATTTTTATTTATTTACTGTTATATTATTATTATTATTATTATTATTATTATTATTATTCCATCTCCACCCCAACCTCCAGGGAGGCATACAGACTTCCCTCCCTCTCCATTTTACAACCCTGTGAAGTAGGTTAGCCTGAGAGATGTTGGCCGGTCCAAATCGACTCAGTGGGAATGAAAACCCTAGCCTCCCAGGTCCTGGTGTTTATTCCTGCTTTATAAGTAGGGTTGCCACCTTTGTTCTGGCAAAATACAGGACAGGGTAGCACAAAGGCAGCTGGGGAGCGATTTTTTTTTCATATTTGTTGTTGAAGTGACTTCGAAGCAACGCATTACAATTTTTTGCAGCCTAACAGGATGGCCCCTCTGGGATTTGTCGCACAAGTGCATACATACACACATACACACAAATTTGTAAATCTGTCCATGCTTGGCTTCCCAGAACTTAAATGCATGACCTTTCACACACCCTTTTCAACACTTGCATTTGGAGATGATCCCTAACTTGTCAGAGAGAGACAGAGACAGAGAGAAAGGAGGATGACCTGAAATACAGGACATAGCATTTTACACTGAAATACATGACAATTCTGTATTATACAGGACAGGTGGAAACCCTATTTACAAGCTGGGAAATGGGACCTGAATTACCGAAGGCAGGCATCTGAATTTATTGCTAAGCAGAGTGCAGTGACGGTAGCAATGTGGAGACTTTTCATGTCAGAAGATACTTTGGATCACCGACCCTGCTGCCTTTGAAAAATCTATCTATCTGTTACCGAGAGGTCATGCCTGCAGTTCCATAGCCTTGGATCACAGTCTTATGCAGAGATTGATAACTTGTGGCCCTCCAGATCCTTCTCATTATCCCTGATCGCTGGCCATGCAGGGACTGATGGGAACTGAAGTCCAGTGACCTCTGGAGGTCCACAGGTTCATAGAATCATAGAGTTGGAAGAGACCACAAGGGCCATCCAGTCCAACCCCCTGCCGAGCAGGAAACACCATCAAAGCATTCTTGACATATGCGTGTCAAGCCTCTGCTTAAAGACCTCCAAAGAAGGAGACTCCACCACACTCCTTGGTAGCAAATTCCACGGCCGAACAGCTCTTACTGTCAGGAAGTTCTTCCTAATGTTTAGGTGGAATCTTCTTTCTTGTAGT
This sequence comes from Zootoca vivipara, assembly GCF_965207765.1. Classification (NCBI taxonomy): domain Eukaryota; kingdom Metazoa; phylum Chordata; class Lepidosauria; order Squamata; family Lacertidae; genus Zootoca; species Zootoca vivipara. Next base: position 49,856,928 of record NC_142596.1, read on the forward strand.
TTGAATCCATTGCTCCGTGTCCGCTTCTATGGAGCAGCAGAAAACAACCTTTCTCCCTCCTCTATATGACATCCTTTTATATATTTGAACATGGCTATCATATCACCCCTTAACCTTCTCTTCTCCAGGCTAAACATACCCAGCTCCCTAAGCCGTTCCTCATAAGACATCGTTTCCAGGCCTTTGATCATTTTGGTTGCCCTCTTCTGGACACGTTCCAGCTTGTCAGTATCCTTCTTGAACTGCGGTGCCCAGAACTGGACACAATACTCCAGGTGAGGTCTTACCAGAGCAGAATACAGTGGTACTATTACTTCCCTTGATCTAGATGCTATACTCCTATTGATGCAGCCCAGAATTGCATTGGCTTTTTTAGCTGCTACATGACACTGCTGACTCATGTCAAGTTTGTGGTCTACCAAGACTCCTAGATCCTTTTCACATGTACTGCTCTCAAGCCAGGTGTCACCCATCCTGTATTTGTGCCTTTCATTTTTTTGCCCAAGTGTAGTACTTTACATTTCTCCCTGTTTAAATTCATCTTGTTTGCTTTGGCCCAGTTGTCTAATCTGTTAAGGTCATTTTGAAGTGTGATCCTGTCCTCTGGGGTATTAGCCACCCCTCCCAATTTGGTGTCATCTGCAAACTTGCTCAGGATGCCCTCAAGCACATCATCCAAGTCATTGATAAAGATGTTGAATAAGACTGGGCCCAAGACAGAACCCTGTGGCACCCCACTAGTCACTACTCTCCAGGATGAGAAGGAGCCATTGATGAGCACCCTTTGGGTTCGGTCAGTCAGCCAGTTACAAATCCACCGAATGGTAGCATTGTCTAGCCCGCATTTTACCAGCTTCTTTACAAAAATATCATGGGGCACCTTGTCAAAGGCCTTGCTGAAATCAAGATAGGCTATATCCACAGCATTCCCTTCATCTACCAGGCTTGTAATTCTGTCAAAAAATGAGATCAGATTAGTCTGACATGACTTATTTTTCAGAAACCCATGCTGACTTTTAGTGATCACAGCGTTTCTTTCTAGGTGCTCACAGACCGTTTGCTTAATGATCTGCTCTAGAATCTTTCCTGGTATTGATGTCAGGCTGACTGGGCGGTAATTGTTTGGGTCCTCTCTTTCCCCCTTTTTGAAAATAGGGACAACATTTGCCCTCCTCCAGTCTGCTGGAACTTCGCCTGTTCTCCAGGAATTTTCAAAGATTATTGCCAGTGGTTCTGAAATCACCTCTGCCAGTTCTTTTAATACTCTTGTATGTAGTTCTTCTGGCCCTGGAGACTTGAATACATCTAAACTAGCCAAGTATTCTTGTACTACCTCCTTACTTATTCTGGGATGTGTTTCCCCTGTTGAATCATCTGCTCCATATTCTTCAGGTCGGGCATTGTTTTCTTTTTTGGAGAAGACTGAAGCAAAGAAGCCATTGAGGAGTTCTGCCCATAGCTGCCAAGTCTCCCGTATTCCCTGGAAAACCCCCGTTTTCCCAGCTGTTCCCAGCTGAAAAAACGGATTTTTTTGTTTTTTCCCGGTTTGCTTACTGGCTGGGGGAGGCTCCTTCTGTGCAAGTCTGGAGTCTCTGGACATGCGCAGAAACGTTTTCTGGCGTGACAGCCATTTTGGAACTGTGCGGAGCATGCTCAGAAGCGACTTTTGGTGCTGCTCTGCCCAGTTCCAAAATGGCTGCAGTGTGACTTCTGGCACGGCGGCCATTTTGGAACTGGGCAGAGCAGCATCAAAAGTCGCTTCTGAGCATGCTCCGCCCAGCTCCAAAATGGTGGCAGCGCTACTTCCGGTCTGTTACTTCCGGTCTGATCCCTTATTTCTCCAGCAGGAACTTGGCAGGTATGGTTCTGCCCTTTCTCTATCCCCTGTTCGCATTTCACCATCTCCTCTAAGTGACCCCACTGTTTCCTTGTTCTTCCTTTTGCTACGGACATACCCATAAAAGCCCTTTTTGTTGCTTTTAACCTCTCTAGCAAGCCTGAGTTCATTCTGTGCTTTAGCTTTTCTGACTTTATCTCTACACGTGCTGGCTATTTGTTTGAATTCCTCTCTGGTGATTTCCCCATTTTTCCATGTTTTGTACATATCCCTTTTAAATCTTAACTCAGTTAAAAGTTCTTTAGATAGCCACCCTGGCTTCTTTAGGCACCTTCCATGTTTCCGTCTCATTGGTATTGCCTGAAGTTGTGCTTTTAATATCTCCCTTTTAACAAACTCCCAACCATCATGAACTCCCTTCCCTTTTAGTATTTCTGTCCATGGGATCTCAACCAGCATTTCCCTAAGTTTTCTGAAGTCGGCTTTCTTAAAGTCTAGGATTTGAGTCTTAGTATGCTTGGTTGCTCCTTTCCGCTGAATAATAAACTCCAGAAGAGCATGATCACTCCCACCTAATGATCCTGCCACTAACTAGGTGGATACCCCACTAACCAGGTCATCACTATTGGTTAGAACCAGATCTAAAATGGCTGATCCTCTTGTTGCTTCTCCCTCATCCTTGGTTCCTCATCCTTGGTCTAGTTCCCACTGAGATGAACCGCCTGTGGTGGGGCTGTAGCATGTCAGACTGCAGGCCGATGAATGCTATAAGAATAAAATGGGGAGAGGGAGAACCATGAACACCACCTTGAGTTCCTTGGGGGCAAGACATGATAGAATGTTATTGACATCTGTCTGTCTCAAGAGACAATGGAGAAGTCTCTTCTCCTCCAGAAGAACTTGGGCTGTGCAGAGCAAGACATTTGGCACCAGCTGGGGTGCAGAAGATGCTGGAAGGAGGTGTACAAGGCGTCATTCAACTGCCTTAGGGACTCCACTCTGGATTTGTGAAGGGTTGTTTCTTTTCTCCTTTTTTGAAATAAATGTTTATTTGATTTTCCAAAATATAAACATACAACAAAACCATTTCCAAAACCAATTATTGAGATTACTCTGAATCTTCTGACTCCCCCCCCCATCCCTTCCATGGGTCCTATTGATTCTATTTCAACTGCATATCAGTACTTCTCCAATTTTTGATCTAGATTATCTACACATTCTGTCACATTTCAAGTGTGTTTAAAATCCTGCTAATGTTTGGACCTGTTTACGAAGATTTTGTGTATACATTGTAAACATTTCCCATTCTTCTTTAAATTTCTTGTCTTCTTGGTTCCTGAGCTTCCCAGTTAGTTTTGCCATTGCGGCTGTTGTAGCAATGTAGGGTTACTCTTTAGCCTTTTCCTCTCCTGAAGATATTCCACAAAGCAGCAGATATTTAGGATCAGAGTTGTCCTTCTTTCTCCTAGATGGGCTCCCTTCCCCATTGCTGACAGCTTCTAAGAACCACAAATGAGAGCTGAGGGCAGGGTTGGGACCAAAAATGGACAAGCTGCCCCAGAAGTCCCCCACCTACCCCTCCCCTAACACCATACACAGAGCATATTGGCAAGTGGTGGCATGGGCGTACCCAGGATCAAAGCTAGGGGGGCACACCAGCCACACACCCCAGCCACTCACCCCAGCCACCCGATTGGCTAGCTGGCAATGACGTGGCCAGGATCCCCCCAGGAGGCATGGTCAACATCCACGCCCCCCAGAGGAAAGGGGGCCATTTGCAAGGCAGCACACGGAGCCACCCGCGCTTGCACTCCTGCCTCGCCCGCTCCTTTAATGGCAGCGGTGACTAAAAGGAGGTAGCAGCAGCAAAGCTGCCTCCCTTGAAGGAAACCTGGACCTGGACCTGGGCTAACTTCAGCCCACACTCTTTCAAGTCACAGCGAACACAGCACAGAAAGTGCTGCCCCACAATGCTCCACGGCACTTCATTTGCATGTGACTTGAAGGAATGTGGGCTGAAGTTAGCCCAGGTCCAGGTCCAGGTCCAGGTTTCCTTCAACGGAGGCAGCTTCACTGCTGCTGCTGCCGTTTCGCTTCAGCCAAGCAGGCTGAGGCGGAGCACAGCAGGCAGCGTCCCTGCCTGTCCTCTCCAGCTGCCGTGCTTCTAGGGGGGCAGCTGCCCCCCTGCCCCATGTTAGGTACGCCCATGAGTGGTGGGTTCTTCTTCATTTGAGGTTTTTAAGCAGAGGTTGGATGACCCAACTGTCATGGATACATTGCAGAGGGTTGGCTTAGATGACTCTCGGTGTCTGTTCTATGAGACCAGGCCTGAGTCACTCTAGACTTCCACAGAATGTTGAAGAGGGAACATGACAGTGTTAGGAACTGGAGATATAAGTCCTGACAGTCCGCTATCAGTATGTGTTTTTAAATGGTGTTTCATATAAGCTGTCAGGATGGAAGAGATAAAAATTGCAGATGCTTTTGTAGTAACAACAGCAGCAGCAACCCAAAAAGGAAAAGAAGAAAGTCAGATTGGAATGTGTCAGGGAACTGGTTCAATCCAAAACGGCGCTTTGGTTTCCAAATTATTCATTCAGCGCTGATTGCCCAGCTCGGCGCTATTGTTCAGACGGCAGTGTGATACCTTTTTAGCAAAGTGTGGTTAAGTTCAGGGAAAGTGAATGTAAAAATTACTTTGTGCTCATCAGATGTGCTCCCTTTGTGCTTCGGGGATTATACGTCTCTTTAGTTTAGTGACAGAAAGAAGTTTGGCAGCTTTTAACATCTGTTATTACCGCACGGGCTCCTGCGGCGATGGATGAATGTGCTGCGATCTATCCCGGCTGCCTCCTCTGCAGCGGAATTGCGTTCCAGCAGCAAAATCTTTATCGGGCGCATCTCTCAACTGCCGTTCGAGACTTATGAGGCTGAGGCTATTGTCAGGCGGGGCTGAGAGAGAAGCCATGTGAATGCCGAAAGTCTCTGTCGTGCGCCAGATGGATTTCAGTCGAGGGCTGGCAAGTCATCGATAAAGATCACCGCATTAAAGCACCCCTTCCCCAAAATGCTTCTGCTTCTATCCACACCGTTTTTGAACTACCCTTTCAGATTAATCCGGGCAGTGCTTTTTTTTCTATTTAAAAAAATGTTTAGGGGTGCTCTCATTTTGACTCAAGAAAACCACCATTTTATAGTTCAAATCGGGGGAAAATAAATACAGTAAATGGATAAAAGTACAGAGATTCACAAAATGTTTAGGGGAATGCGTACCCCTACATCCCATCAGGAAAAAAAAGCACTGAATCCGGCTAACAGGCAAAACCTCCACCTGGTGCTTGGATTATTGTGGGAGAAAGAATTGTAGAGACAGAGGGGAGCCAAAGGGTCATCTAGTCCAACCCGCTGCAATGCAGGCATCACAGAATGGGGGAGGGCGGGGAGAGACTTTAAGAAGAAGAAGAGTTTGGATTTGATATCCCGCTTTATCACTACTCTAAGGAGTCTCAAAGCGGCTAACATTCTCCTTTCCCTTCCTCCCCCACAACAAACACTCTGTGAGGTGAGTGGGGCTGAGAGACTTCAGAGAAGTGTGACTAGCCCAAGGTCACCCAGTAGATGCATGTGGAGGAGTGGAGACACGAACCCGGTTCACCAGATTACGAGTCTACCGCTCTTAACCACTACACCACACTGTGTAGTAATCCACAGTCCCCGACCCCTGACTCCACACTTGCGCAGGTTTAGGCAAATCACGCTCCCTGTGTTCTAAAAGCAGGTTTGATGCCAATGGACTAGCCCAAGAAATGACAAAAGCATCATAAAATTGTATGAATCATAGACACATAGAATCATAGAATTGTAGAGTGAGAAGGGGGTCACAAGGCTCATCTAGTCCAACCCCCTGCAAGGCAGGAATCTTTTGCCCCGGTGTGGTGCTCGAACCCATGACCCGTATGCTGATATATGCAGTCAGGCGCACATTTGAGAAGGGATTGCTGCAATTGAAAGAGAGCAGGTGCCCAGCTCACCTGGTGACAGTCTTCCCACTCTGGTGAGCTGGATGGCATTTCTGTCTGCTGAACAGCCCTTCAAACATAGGACTGCCTTCTGTCAAATAGGACACAAGGCCACAAGGTCATAAAAGTAAAGCAGCGCAAAGACTCCTCTGCTCCCTGGCAACGAAAGGTTTCTGACCCACCTCCAACATTTCAGAGTTTAAAACTGGGGGGGGAGCTCCTCTTCTCTCCCCTGTCATCACCCCAAGGACCACTGCGTGGAGGTTCTCCTCCACCTTATGGATGCTGCTATTTCAGGGGAGAGGAACCCAGTCAGGACCTTGCCTCTCAGGCCTCATTTGATAGGTGTGCGGGCTGCTTGCTATGCAGAAATGTGTTTCTCCCACACACACACACCTAAGATATCCATTAGAATTATCTGCTTTTCCTCCTCTACTTGCCTATCAGTCTTTTATTTCTTCTCTTTCCTTCTCTATAGTTTCTTCTGTCACTTTGTCTTCTCCCTGCTTTTTTTATAAAAAAAAATCCCAGGACCCCTCACATTTTCCCCCTCCCTGCCCATTAGCCCCATTAAGCTCTAATCTGTTGGTTACGTGCAATTAATTGCCAATTTAAGGGATTTTATATGTCTAATAGAGGTGCCAGTGAAGCTTTCCGAATCTGGGCTCGTTTTTACAGGCTCTGGGGGCTTGCAAAGCTTGCCTTGGGGAATTCTTTCCCAGCTCAAGTTAAAATCTGAGCCGTAGAAGAACTCTGGACTTCCCACACGTCCAGCCCTGCCCTGTACCCCAAACACCAGGGGCATACTTTGGTAATCTTTCAAAAGGTGGCAACCTGTGAGAAGGCAAAAATTGGCACCCCCAAATGAAGCTACTCAGTTATGAAGCTTCCCAGTTTTGCAGCCCCTCAGCTGCCGGAACCACGCTCAATCTGGCGCTACAAACACTCTCCCTCCAAGACCCCCAGTCCCCCAGGTGTAGTTCTCTTGAGGAGACAAAAAATATTTAGGGGCTGGCTTCAGCGCCATTTCCCCCCAGGGCTTCCCATGGGTGGTCCAGCCCAATCAGGGATCACATCACCCTGCAGCATAGCCAATCAGAAGTCACTGGAGGCAAGCGAGAGGCATGGACAGTGAGGACAAGCAAGGGCAAGGCAAATAAAAAGCAAACCAAGGTCTAGAAAAAGCCATCTGATAAGGGAGGCGTTTATTGGGACTGCTTGAGGTGTTTACCAGAAAGCCAACACCTCAACAACACCTGTGAGTACTTTCAGCTCCATCCTAATTACCATCTTACAATTGAGCCAGCAGTCAGGTGTCTGAATTATCTCACTGTCACCTGGCTGCACCTTTGTTTTCCCTAAGGAATTGTTCTTCTCTTTCTAGCACAGATGTCAGACCTCATCCTGAGCATCTCTCGCTTTCCCATGAAACCTTGGGGAACCCATCTATCTGATTGATTATGCTGTAGCCATTCTCCCTCCAGATACCTTGCGAACTGCCCGAGAGATGCTCTCAAGCCAACATTGTCTTTGTTAATATTTGCTCGCGGACTCATTAATGTCTCTCCAGCCCCCGACCTGCCTCCTTTGATGTGCTGACCCCCATCCTTTTGGTCTCTCCATCTTCTCTGGCACTCACCTTGGGGCTGCATATCACTCTCTTTGTGGAACCATCCAGCACTAGATTATAATGGCCTTTTCTAATCTTGTTGTCCGTAATGGGATTTTTGCCCAATACATCTGAAATGTGTAGATATGGATTTCGAAGATAATAAAATTGCCTAATGTGCAGGAGGGTTAAGGCCACGCCAAGATTGAGGTATCTGAGTGCAAAATTCATGCAGAGTACGCCAGATGTGAAGGGCACCTGCATACCAAAATGGCTATATCTTCCTTTTGAAATGCATTTGAGGAGGGGGCTGGGTCCCCCCACCCAGTTTGTCATTGCAGAACAAAGGAAATGCTAATGATATCTACATGTAGACTCCAGGGGTGGACGTTTCTGCATAAGACCGCACATTTTTCGTAACAGTCCTCACAAAATTTCATTAGCATTTCAGTGTGCATTCAAGCTTGTGTGCAATGTATACATGTATGCCTAATATACACATGTATACCTAATAGTTGTTGGTTTATGTCTGTCTGTGTAGAGAAGTGTTCCCCAAACTTGGTTCTCCAGCTGTTTTTGGACTACAGTTCCCATTACCCTTGACCACTGGTCCTGCTAGTTGGGATGATGGGAGTTGTAGTCCAAAAACAGCTGGAGAACCAAGTTTGGGGAACACTGGTCTAGAAAGACAATGGGGTGTGTCTACTAGGATGAAGTCAAACCACTGTCTTAGCAGCACTAAAGTAACCTTCCTGGAGGGCAAGCCTGGGAAGTGTGTGTGGAGGTCCTGGGCTGCCCAGATGACAAGACTCCCCTCTTGGCCTCACTGATGTGGTCCAAAGGAAAGCAAAGCAAGACGTTTGGCACCAGCTGGGCTGCAGGAGTTGCCAGAAGGAGGCGTACAAGGTGCCATCCAACCTCCTTAGGGACTCTGCTCCAGATTTGTGTAGGGTTTACTCCAGGGGTCAGCAACCGCTGTTATCCGTGGGCCGGTCCACCATCCCTCAGACCATGTGGTAGGCCGGACTATATCGGGGGGGGGGGGGGAATGAACAAATTCCTATGCCCAGCAAATAACCCTGAGATGCATTTTAAATAAAAGGACACATTCTACTCATGTAAAAACACCAGGCACACCCCACAAATAACCCAGAGATGCAGTTTAAATAAAATAAAAAGACACATTCTATTCATGTAAAAACACACTGATTCCCGGCCCATCCGCGGGCCGGATTGAGAAGGCCAGGGATTCCCAAACTGCGGCCCTCCAGATGTTTTGGCCTACAACTCCCATGATCCCTACCTAACAGGACCAGTGGTCGGGGAAGATTGGAATTGTAGTCCAAAACATCTGGAGGGCCGAAGTTTGGGGATGCCTGGAGAAGGCGATTGGGCTGCATCTGGCCCCCAGGCCTTAGGTTGCCTACCCTTAGCCTTTTCTTCTCCCAGAGATACCCCGCAAGGCAACAGAGGTTTAGGATCAGAGTTTTCCTCAACACAGCATGTGCAGAGACCACCTTCTTTACCACTGGACCCACTGTTGGTCTCATCTGCTTAATCCACTAGATCCTGTCTTCACATGCAGCGGGAAGTCTCTAACTCACCAACAGGGCCATCTTAAGCATATCTGGCGCCCTGGCACCATGGTGCGAAGATCCCTCCAGCGGCGCCCCCGCCCCGCCCCATTTCCCAGTGCGGCTGTCTGGCGGTCCGGCGCCCTGTCGCCTTGCGCCACCCAGCCTTGCCTTAGAGCTGGCCCTGCTCACCAAGGGTTTGAGACCCATCAGCTACCCCCACCTGGTTCAGCTGACCAGTCAAAACCATTCATGTGGTCTTCCTGAGAAGGCTTTGATGTTGCAGGCAATGGAATACACTCTTGACCATTGTCCTTCGATTCAACTGTCTGTTTGAAATGTCAGGTCTGCTATTTCCACAGGTCTTTTTTCCCCCTCCCTCCCTTGACCAGATGTTAACCTTCTCTCTTTGGCCGCTGTTCCTTTTTTTGCAGTTCAAAGGCCACCTTTGCTGACCCGGTCCTTCCAAGACCTTCAGAAACCCTGAGTCCATTGTGCCTGGCAGCAACACACAGATGATGAGAAGGCAAAACCCATGACTTCCGCTGGGGAACATCCATTTGGCGGCTGCTTTCGGATGTCAGCGGTTGGCGTTGAGTCTCCGGCACCGAGGTAAGAGGTGACCTTTTCAGTCAAGTCTATGGGGAGAGGCATGAGAAGCAAAGCACAGTCAGAGGCTGGGAGACTGGGGGGGGAGCAGCTTATTTCTGACAAAACACACGTTAAAAGGAACCCGCCCACAGCGCTCGGAGGTCTGTTTGTTTTGTCTTCCCAGGCGGGGAATACAAATGGCCTTTGACAATGGTTCAGAATGGAAACGGCATTTTGCGTCTCAACATACGTCTGGAGATATAGACAGTAGTCGATGAATGATCTGGTTTTTTTTTGTTGGTACTGGGAAATCTGTGTTGCAACTGTTGTGCTGGTGATCTGATGCTCTAAATGGCAAAGATGCGTACATGTTCCTTAAACGAACCCAAGGGCAAGATGGGAGTTCTGTCACACAAGGCAAGTCGTTCCTAGCTTTTGCCAGCATCAGGTGGTCAACCTGTGGGGGTGAAATAGCCCTGAAGTAAAACCCGACCCCACCACCTCTAGGGCTCCCAGATATTGTTGGGCTCCAATTCCCATCAGCCACTGCCATCCTTGGCTTAGAGCAGGCATCCCCAAACTTCGGCCCTCCAGATGTTCTGGACTACAATTCCCATCATCCCTGACCACTGGTCCTGTTAGCTAGGGATCATGGGAGTTGTAGGCCAAAACATCTGGAGAGCTGCAGTTTGGGGATGCCTGGCTTAGAGACTGCAGTCCTTTAAATGTGTCGATGTCCTTTAGACTTAACATACTTTTCCATGTATAAAACACCCCCTATTTTGGGGAAATAAAAAATAAGAAAAGTGTGGGGGGGAGATTGCCCAGAGTTGTTGAACTTTTTTAAAGGGGGGTAACGCCTCCTAACGCCTGTCCCCTCGCCGGCTGATTGCCCGCCCAGTTGCCGCAGCAACACCCAATCAGTGCCACCCCTTGCCACGGACACCAATAGCGCGCTGCCAACCATCTCTGGCTTGTGCCATCAACCACGTCACCCCAAGGCACTGCCCACCTATAAGACGACCCATGATTTTAAACACAATTTTTCAGTAAAAAAACAACAACACCTAATCTTATATGTACATGGAAAACTACTGGGTAGGAAATGTGGTAGTTCATTGGTACCTTTGCTGTGAAATCTTCAGTCCCAGCTTGAATGGCAAGACTCATGGGACGACTCTTCCATTGGAAACATTCCTCTTTTCTGGGACATGCAATATTGCCCATGATAATTCTGCGTCCTAAGGCTGGCGTTCACTATGAGTGCAATTCCCTGCTAAAGTGGCATGTTGTGTCTTAAGGGCCTAGGGACGACTCCTTTGCTCGTGACCATTGTGCAGGGTTTCATCCTTCCGCTGTCAGAAAGGAAAAGAAGAATTGGGGGGGGGCAGGGGAGAGAAAGGGAGAGAACTTTTGAATGGATGTACAGAGTCAAGTGCGTCTCTGGCAGTCTGCAATTTTTTCGTACCGTTGTTATTCAAAATATGCTTTTCATAAGGACAAAGAGGACCGTTTTAGTGGAAACAAAATCCTCTAAGCAGTTGCACCACTGGATAAAGCGATTATTTCCATTACTCCTCAGGAATGCAAGGATGGCGTTTTTGGTTTTTTTTTTAAAGGAAGGGGTAGTTTTCGCTTTGCTAGAGCATTTTGAGTTTTAGAAGGATAACGGCTGAATTGCAATGAAGCTTTGTTCAGGGCTCTGTCTTTTTGGGAAAAAATACTAGGTTCAAAGACCACAACCATGTTTCCGAAGCAATTGTTCGCCATCTCCATTGCCTCTGTCCTCAAAAAAAAAAAAAAAAAAAGAGGACAGAAAGCAATTTTGTATTAACTTTTTAATGAGAACATTTATAAACAAGCAATCAAGATGGTGTGCAGTAAAATCATTAAAATGCTAGCTTTCTGGCTGGGGTTCCATTTAGATCTCATATAACCCCTGTTTCCAAACAGCTACACTGGTTGCCTGCTCATTTCTCATTTCCTGGCCCAATTCAAGGTGCTCACATTAGTGCTTAAAGTCCTGATGACTCAGGCTCCAAATATCTGAAGTACCATCTTCTGCTTCCCTACAGACCCTCTTGGGTGCTGAGATCGCCCGAGGGGCCCTCTCGGTGGTTCCTCTTCCGTCAGAGGCTCAGGGTGGGCAGCCTGAGAGAGGGCATTCTCTGTGGTGGCCCCTAAGTGTAAAGTTCACCTTCATTATGCAGCTTCTGGAGGAAGCCGAAGATGCACCTCTTTGCCCTGGCTTTGAACACAGAAGGTGTACATTTTAAAAATCCAGCTAACTTTGAGAGACAATGGAGTGTGCCTCCAGGGGTGAAGTCAAGACTACTGGGTAAGCAGCTCCGTAGTGACCTCCCTGGGGCACAACCCTGGGCAGTGTACATGGAGGTCCTGGGCTGCCCGGGCAACAACCCCCCTCTCAGCCTCACTGATTTGGTACAAAGGAAAACAGAGCAAAACATTTGGCACCAGCTGGGCTGCAGGAGTTGCCGGAAAGAGCCATCCAAGGTGCCACCCAACCGTCTTAGGGATTCCACTCTGGATTTGTGTAGGGTTTACTCCAGGCACCCCCAAACTGCGGCTCTCCAGATGTTTTGGCCTACAACTCCCATTAATCCCTAGCTAACAGGACCAGTGGTCGGGGAAGATGGGAACTGTAGTCCAAAACATCTGGAGGGCCGAAGTTTGGGGATGCCTGGTTTAGTCCTTAGCCCTTTTCTTCTCCAAAAGATCTCCTGCAAGGCAGAGGATGGTTAGGATCTTCCCAGGGGGGATGAGCCCCTTCCCTCTACAGCACATGCAGAAATCACCTTCTTGACTGTTGGGCCCACTCTTGGTCTCTCGCCCACTAATTCCAACAGAACCTGTCTTCATATGTGTGTGGGGGGGGGGGGAGTCCCTAACTCAATGAGGGCTTGAGACTCATCGGCTGTTTATTACTATAATAATAAACTATAAAACCATAACATACAGAAGAAATCACCAACAGTGAATCTTGGGTGATGTTTAGGGCATGAAATAGTGACTAATGTGTAGAGGGTTCGCCCAGTGCTACAAGCGAATAGTGCAAGAAGGAGCTACCTTGTGGCTGTCCCCAGGCAATGCCCGAATGGGACCTGAACTTCCTTGAGTGCATTTACCTGCAGTGGCGGAGGAAACCTTTTGGGCACCTGGGGCGCTGCCCCAGGGGCAGGGCCAACCGCCCATAGGAGCGAAGGATGGGGTGCACCACATGGCGGCCATAGGGATGGGCAGAGGAGCAGCTAGCAGCGGCGGCGCGTGTCCCAGGGGGGTATGTTGTTATCGGTGCACATCCAGGGGCCACCGGTGGCAGGAAGCATCCTGGGGGGGGTGCCACCCACGGTGATGTCACCCCCCTCAGGGATGGCACCTGGGGCGAGCTGCCTCCACCGCCCCCTCCTTGCTACGCCTCTGTTTACCTGACTGTACTGTGGCCTTGAGCTGTGATCCTCTTTGGCTTGCTTGAATAGAGGTGTGTGTTTAATATGTACTGTAGAAACCACTGACTTCTGCATGGTTGGAACATAGCCTTCCATGCCAAGGCAAGTCACATCTGTTGCTGTGCCAGTTTTGCTTCTTCCACCACCAGCACACTGCTCCCATAAGTTTGCTCTTGGAAGTATGCCATTCTTTGGCTGAGAATGGTTTCTCTGCCTCTGATCTTAAGCCTGTTTTTTTCCCCTTCGGGACGGCTGTTTTCACTCACGTGCAAATATATGCAAATTTGATGGCTTAATTGATTAAAATTCATGCAATCAATTGGCTTCCTCAACTGGGTATTGAGACAGAAACTCTGTGGCCTATTATCAAGGGAGGGCAGCCAGCACACCTCACAGGGCCCCAGGAGTCTTTGGAGACTCTCAGGGTTATAGGTTTGAGCCCCGTGTTGGGTGAAAGATTCCTGCATTGCAGCGGGTTGGACTAGATAACCCTTGTGGTCCCTCCAGCTATGATCCTGGGTCCTCTGGATATAGTAGAGGAGGCTCTAAGCAGTCCTTGCTTCCTTCGTAGCACCTTCAGACTGACAAGAGACGGCAGAGAAAGCCTGTTGTCTTTCTAGATGGAGGTGGGACCTGACGGCGAATTGTAGGCTTCAGCTTCAAGACAAGCCAGTCCAGGATGGAAAGGACAAAAGACAGTTTCGTTATCTGCGTTTATGTGCCTGCATCTCACCGACATTAAGATGAAAGATTCCCACAGGGCTCCTTCAATTGAGTGCTGCAAGAGTCTATCATTGAGTTACCAGTGGATGTAAAATAGATCTTGTGACAACCAGGAGATCTGAGCTGTGTCTCGGCATGACGAATGGGGCCGGGAGGGTGGGGGGAGGGGGGAGTGTGTTTTGACAATTATTAAGCGGAGCAGTTTTGGGACCTGTCTTTTTGGACAGGCATGTGCAAAGAGAAGAAATGAATTCATTTCACTCATAGCACAATTGTTAATTATGATGAATGGCTCCAGGCTCATCTGTTTCCTCCACCATCCACCTCCTCCTCCTCCTCTTTTCTGCCAGGATGCAGTCAGTCCTGCTGGGCCAAGAAATCAAAAGTGGCTAGTTGCTCACAAAATCTCCCTTTGAGGGAAAGAACAGCCCCCCCACACCCCGTTTATTTGTTCAAAATATTCAGTGGTACCTCAGTTTTCGAACGCCCCCATAGTCATAGTTGAATGTTTTGAAATTAGAACACTGAAAACCTCTTGTCCTTCTTTGCCTCTTCCAGTTAACGTCCATGTTTGCAAATTATTGAAAATACACTTTTTGGCAGGGGCTGTTCTCCTCCTCTCCCTCTTTCCCTCTCCCAATTAACCCCCGTCTCTGAAAATTATTGCATAAATCTTCCAGGGCCCAACTCCTGTGATATCCCTGGGGACCACCCCATGACATCACCAGGAGCTGTCCCTAGATCTCAGGTTTGGTCCCTGAAATCTCAAGATCTGGGAATCTCTTCACCCGGCAACCCTATCTCCACATGCCTCAGCAAGAGTAACAGTCAGCCCAGCCAGTATATGGACTTCTCTGATGCCGAGAGCTGGCTAACTATAGCTTGACTGTAAAGAGGCCTGCAAAGGATTTGGTGCCCAAGGTGTAGTTACTGTTATGCAGGCTCAGATAAGAATAATCAGAGCTGCCGGACATAAGCTGATGATTCCTCGTGAGCATCAGGAAGGAATTAATCCATGCCAGGTGCAGCATTTGCATATTTGGCAACACGTAACGAGAGGCGTTGTGCAACTTCCCTCCTAATTCCACAACCACAAAACCCGAAGTTCTGCTGATTGAATAAACTGTGCCCATTGAGTAGATCCATGCCCTTGTTGATGACATTAAGTTTGCAGGCTGCAAAGAGTGCAATTTAATTTGGAATGATGGGTGGTGGCAGAAGAGCAAAAGAAAAAGCCTTATAAGTTTTTGTTGGACAGACAAAACACACACTTGGTGAGTTGACATGTCACACCAGCAAACTGTTGTGAGGTGAAGATTAAATTGGTTGCATTTGACGAGAAATGGGAAACTCTCTCGTTTCCTATCACCCTGCACATTCAGCCCAGCTGCATCAAACGCTTCATTAAAAAACATGAAAAGAGCCAAATCTCTTCCTCCATTAGCCCTTTTTTGTGTCAGTTTGGTTGTATGTCAATTAAGGATGGGTGAACGTGCCTCAGTCTGTTCCAACATTCCTTTGCACTTTCATCTGGTGTTTTTCATGCTGCTGCAATTGGATTTTGCACAAATCTTTTTTTCCTGTTTCATTGTCTGCAAATGCAGAAATATACGTGTGTGTTTTTTTTAAAAAAGTACGTATCTCACAGTGCACAACTCATGTGCAGTCTCAACCATCAACAGATATCTATAAATCCGTTGTCTTTTCTGCGTGTTCCCTTTCAAAGCTGACGAATGTCCTGCTAGTCTTCAGCAGCAAAAACAGCAGTTTTGTGGCGCATTAAGGAGGTGGCTGGTGGCCCATCACAAAGCTATGCATGGCTGCAATTCTAACCATGTCTGCCTTAGAAGTAAGTCCCATTTAATTTAGTGGGACTTGCTCTCTCATGTGAGTGCGGTTAAGACTTCAGCTTATAAAGGTAGCTTGATTTCACAGTTTGGTATAAACTTGTCATCCTGTCTCGTTGCCCTCACACAGGCACTAGGGAGGGGCAATTTAGCATCCTGACTGTCAGAGGTGCTGATGTGGCTACTCTAGAGTAACGACTCCTCGCAGCATAGTCTTTTTAGACTTTTATTAAGTGCTGATTATTTACAGTGGTCAGAACGATCTATATACATGCTTACGGTGAGGTGTCAGAACCTCCGAATGGAGATTGGCGCGTTTTCTTCCAGCAAAGAAGCCTTGGGAGACCCAACCTCTTCCCCCTACGTTTGCGTCGCAATTCCTGAGTTGGGGGAATTGGCCTCCCCCCCCCCCGTGCTCACACCTTCCTGTCCCACCTGGGGCATGGGCTCTGCAACCTTGCCTGAGCCTCGGACACCACTTCCTGACTCTCCGCTGGAGGCAGAGCTCTCCCTGCTCTCCCCAGCGCTTGGGGATGGGCTGGAACTTAAGATGGGAGGGACTTCCCTGTATCCCTTGTCCCTCACACTGACGATATCTTATTCTTTGTGTCCTGGACTGTATGAAATACTCCCACCACATGCCATTTCAACGCATTATTTCATAAATGCACATTTCCCCCTAGAAAACGATTGTATGCATGTTCCTGTTGAAACGTAATGCTCTAATTTCCTTGTGAAACGAACAGTACGATTTTCACTTTTTTTTGTTTTTATTTACTGTCAGAAGAGGCATGAGACTGCAGACCTAACTCCATTTACTTGGGAGTAAGCCTTATTGAATTCAGGGGGATTTACTTCTGAGAAAACATGGTTAGAGTTGTAGCCTTAGTGCATAGAGCCTGCCTCTAGCAATGAATAACAAAGTCAATGAAAAGCCCTTCAGAAAGATGAAAAGCAGTGAGGCACCGGTTAGGAGAGCAGCAATTATTATTCCTATTATCATCATCATTATTAGAATTCACCCTAAGGTCCCAGAGCTGGTTACAGCCATTTAAAAACATCATTAATATTAAGACACAATTATTAAAAACAGCATTAAACAACTCAAGATTACAAACATAGGGTGCATGCTAAAAATATGCACCTCAAGTTTGCAGAGCCAGGGTGAAGAGGTTCGTCCTCAACAATACACATCAATGAATATGCAAATATATACATTGCAATGCTATTTGTGTACCCATTTCTGTAGAGCGTGTGCGTGTTAAGGAAGTGCATTTTTTGCAGTAGAGAATGAAGGTGAAAATCATTCAGAGCAAGAGCCAGTGAGGTCCAATTGAGGTCGAACGAGCAAACAGAAGGAAATCCACTTGATGGTCAATGAAGTAAATGCCAATGAAGGCTATGAGATATCAGTTAGAGCTAGGTTCCTCCATCGGCTACAGTTCCTGCGAGGGCCTAGCAGGGTTCTTCTTCTCGAAGACAGGCATTGCACAGGAGGTGGCCAGATATCGCTTGCACCAGCACTAGGGTTTCCCAGAGCAGCTAGAGAGGCTTTTAGATCTTAAAGGGGTGTGTGTGTGTGTGTGTGTGTGTGTGTGTGTGTGTGTGTGTGTTTAAAAAGCATTTCTAGCCACCATGGCAAACTGTGTCTGTAGGGCAAGAATTCTCCTGACCACCTTGAGAAGAAGGACACCCCCCCCCCTCTCATCGCTTGGCCCTTTCTCAGAGCCCAGGGCCAGAGGGAGATGGCAAAGAAGAGGAATGGATAACAGGAATGGATGGGGAAATGGAATGCAATCGCCTGGAAGAAGGCATTAGCATATTAATGCAATATGTTTTCATGTTAACTGTAGTTTTGTAATATTTGCTGTTCGTTACATTGTTTGTTGCTCAAGTTTTCTGTATACTGCTTAGATATATTTTATATATGTTAAGCTGTATAGAAATGGTGTTGGGTTGGTTTTTTTTTTATAAAAAGAAAAGTAAATAGCTCCCTGGAACTCTGAACATGGGCACCCCACGCTGCAACATTTTGTTGCATGTTTTGCTTGTGGTCCATAACCTGCAAGGCTATCAAGAACGCTTGCTGGTGCTGGCAGATGGAGTCATTTGGAAGTCCTTGAGCTGAGATAAACCCTTTGCACGGGAGTACCAGTGAAAGAGAAGGGGCTGTAGCTCCCAAAATACCGTACCCAAAGAGTGGGAGGTGATGGAGAACTTGTGTTGGATATGTGTTGTGCCAGATTTATTATAATGGATATGTCTTACGTTGTATTGGACATTACAGGCGGCAGTGATGGCCACCAGTCTGGGTGGCTTTAAAATAGTATTGGACAGATTCATGGGCAATGAGGCTCTCACAGGCTACTAGCCAGGATGGCTCTGCTCTGCCTCCACAACTGGAAGCAGTATTGCTTTGGGATGCCGGTTGCTGGAAACCACAGGAGAGGAGAGTTGCTCTTGTGTTCGAATCCTGCTTGCATGTTTCCTACAAGGGTAGGCTCTCCTGGTGATGAAATATTTCTCTTTTCGATGCCAGGGGAAGATCTCTTTATTTTGCAAGGCATTTGATGTGGCATTTTGATACCTTATTCCTTTCATTTTGCTGGTTTCGATTATGATTTTAACACCTGCTGCTGTTTGTGGTCAGGTGTTATAAAAGTTTTAATGCTATGATTGGATTTCCTTTTTTTGTTTTGTTTTGTTCCAGCTGTTTTAATTGTTAGCCACTTTAGGAATCCTTTGCTGTTTGAGAGCTGGCATATAAATAAATGTAAATGACATGATGAATGAAATTTCAAAAGTTGCCTGCTTTAACATGAGTCTGCAATCCTAAGCACATTTCCTTGAGTGTAAGCCCTGCTGGATTCGGCAGGGCTCACTTCTGAGTAGACATGAATCACATTGAGGGATGTTTTATAAAAAACGGGGGAACATTCAGAGTTATGACGCAGCCAATGTGAGACCCTCCAGATGTTGCTGGACTACAACTCCCATCATCCCTGACCTTTCTGTCTGTGGCAGATGGGAATTGTAGTCCAATGGCACCCGAAGCTTACCACAATAGCTACCCCTGACACCACTTAGATGCGATTCCTGCATTGCAGGCGCTCAGACGAGACAACCCTTTTGGTCCCTTCCAACTCTACAGTTATTTGCTTCTGTGATATAGATGCATTGCAGCACGTGGTTAAACTACGGAACTCACTCCCACAGGAGGCAGTAATGGCCACTACCAATAGGGGTTGCCATATTTCAAAAAGTGAAAATCCATGGAGGGGGAGGGTTATCAATGGCTACTAGCCTTGGTGACTATACTCTGCATCCATAACTGGGGGCAATAATGCTACTGGGTACCAGTTGCTGGGAACCGCAGCAGGGGAGAGCTGCTCTCTTTTATATATATAATTTTTATTAAATTTTCCGATGTACAATTTTGAATATTCATTTAGACAACCTTAAAATATCCATGACTTTCCTTCTTCTCTTTCCATGGTTCATTTTGCATAGGAGAAATCCCTGCCTATTTTACATGAACTAAACCATTCAGTAATCCATTGTTTCTTCCATCAAAACTTATTTACACTGTTGAATTTATCTTAATGCTGCCAATGTTTCCAAGTGTGCACAATTATCTCCCATATATTCAATAAACATTTTCCAATCTTCTTTAAATGAATGTTCTTCTTGCTCTCTTATTCTATGTTAGATCTGCAAGCTGCACATATTCCAACAGTTTAAGTTGTCGTTCTTCTTTGGTTGGGACCTTGCTCGTTTTCCATTTTGGGGCTAACAAAACACGGGCCGCCATAGTGGCATACATAAATAACCTTTTTTGACACCTGGGAAAAAGAGAGTTGCTCTAGTGCCCGGGTCCTATTTGTGGTTTCCCCTTGGGACGTCTGGTTGGTCACTGTGAGGGCAGGATGGTGGACAAGAGTGTGGGAATGTTGTGGGTAACAGGAGAGGATATATTGATGAACAGTCCAGGTGAAGCAGGAAGCAGGCAGGACAAAAAAAGAAGAGAGGTGGCTACGTGACTTGGCCTTTTACCAGGTCAGGAAAGGTCACGCTCACCTACTAGTCACATGCAAAGGAAGGATGCTCCAGCCAGGTGTAACAGGAAGTTCAACATTCCCCATGCATGTTCACTCTAGGCAAACAGGAAATGTTATACTTGACTGCTCCAGAGATTTACATCCCACGGAGAGAGACCACTGGCCTGAGCCAGCAGGACTCTTTTGATGTGTTAAAGTGGTTCTCAGGCCAGTAATCTCTCCACATCGTGGGAGAACCTGTTGATCACTCATGAAGATAGAAAGCAGGCCTGATTCAGCAGGCTCTTCCGATTTTCTTGCATCCACTGCCTACAAAGCTGTCAAAAAGCATTGGCCGTTCATTTGCCATATCAGAAACTATCGATTTGGAACTATGTTGGGCCTTGCCTTGTTATGCTTTCTTGCCTCGAGGCAGCTAAAATCCAGGCTTGCTGGCAGCGCTTGTGGCCAGGAACAGTATTAGCTGGGAAGGCTGCAGTTGGCACCGGAGCAGCATGGGCATCATCTCAATGCCCCCCCCCTGCCAGCTCAGTGACAATGTGGAGCTGGTCAGGGCCCATGCCAGGAACAGCAGCCATTTAATGGATAGATACAGCAACTTTGCTCACAATGCTTTGGACCTCTCCTGAATGTGCTCCTGGGAGATGCCAGGGGGAAAGTTTGGCGGGCCAGGAAGGTGAAACACTGGCAGAGTGTTGGTAAAAACCAAACATATTTTTCAGGGCCTCTGTTTTGACTGCTGAAGTAGTAAAATATTATCCATCCTTCTACAGTATTTATGCCCACCTTCAGCTTAAGAACATAAGCAGAGCCTGATGGATCAGGCAATGGCCCACCCAGTTCAGCATCCTGCTCTCACACTGGCCAACCAGATGCCTGGGAGAAACCTGGCATTCTCCCAACATTCAGCTTAATTGGATGTCCATGAGTTCTAGTCGCCTATAACCAAGGTGACTAACAGCAAAGGCAATCCCCTTTTAGGAGACTCTTCTAAATTCTGGGTGCCACTACCAAAAAAGCCCTGTCTGTTAGGCCCACCCACCGTACATTTCAGGATGGGGGAACTTGGGGAAAGCCTTCAGAAGTAAACCTGTAACACACAGGCAGGTAGGTAAAGGTAAAGGACCCCTGGACAGTTAAGTCCAGTCAAAGGTCACTATGGGGTTGCGGCGCTCATCTCGCTTTCAGGCCAAGGGAGCTAGCGTTTGTCCACAGACAGCTTTCCAAGTCCAGCAGGACTCTTCTGGCGCAAGAGAACACCGTGATGGAAACCAGAGCGCACGGAAACGCCATTTACCTTTCCACCACAGCAGTCATAGCTGCCAAGTTTTCCCTTTTCTCGCGAGGAAGCCTATTCAGCATAAGGGGAAATCCCTTAAAATAAGGGATAACCTGGCAGCTATGACAGCAGTACCTATTTATCTATTTGCACTGGTGTGCTTTCAAACTGCTAGATTGGCAGGAGCTGGGACAGAGCAATGGGAGCTCATCCCGTTGCTGGGATTCGAACTGCCGACCTTCTAATCAGCAAGCCCAAGAGGCTCAGTGGTCTAGACCACAGCGCCACCCGCATCCCTTACACAGGCAGGTACTGGGTGATTGGCAATGCTACCCTCCGAAAGAAGCTCCTGGATGGGCAACCCCTCTGCCCTAGTCTACAGCTATTGGTTGAGGAGGTGCCATGTCAGCTCTGTAGAGCATAGAATCATAGAGTTGGAAGAAACCACAAGGGCTCATCCAGTCCATGAGACCTGTAATCTCAAGGTTGTGGGTTTGAGCCCCACATTAGGCAAGAGAGTCCTTCATTGCAGCAGGTTGGACTAAATGGCCCTTGTGGTTCCTTTCAACTCTACAATTCCATGGTTGTATAAGGATCCAGAAAGACCTTAGACCAAGAGATGAGTCAGCCTTCCGTAATGCCAGCAGGGGAGGCGTGGGGCCTGAGTCTTGAGCAGCAGCAGCAGCAGCAGCAGCAACACCAATGA
Organism: Zootoca vivipara; assembly: GCF_965207765.1. NCBI lineage: Eukaryota > Metazoa > Chordata > Lepidosauria > Squamata > Lacertidae > Zootoca > Zootoca vivipara. The sequence goes on from NC_142596.1 coordinate 49,878,638, forward strand.
GCTGGTGGTGGTTCATCTTCTTCTTTTCCTCCTGACTGGGATGATTAACATCCAACACAATGGCCTTGGGTTTAATCCAGTCCCTTGTATCAGATGCTAAAATGAGATATTGTGCGAGCCAGCTGGGAGTCAGGCACATTGTGCAAAATATAGCAGGAAGATTAAAAGGCACCTCGAGATGAAGGCAGGCGACAATATTTATTTATTTATTTATGGCTTCACGCGCCGCCTGATAATCAAGTAGCAACGGGAGCCCAAAGCCCGCCTCTGATGGGTCGTAAATTTGACAGCCACACCCATTGGTTTCCTGCCTTGCTGAAAGAGACAGTAGACGGAGGTGAGAAAAGATGGACTTTTTCTAAATAAATAAAAACCACTTTAAAGGGACACACACACACACACACACACACACCCTCTCTGCATGTGGAAAATTAGCATACTGCAGAGAAAGGTTTCATATAGGCCACTCTGAAGAATTAGCTGGTGCCTTTAATGTGGAAGAGTATCCAAAAATATGCAGATTCTTATTAGCTCAGTCTAGCACTAGAAGAAGGGGATGACAGAGGACGAGATGGTTGGACAGTGTTCTCGAAGCTATGAACATGAGTTTGACCAAACTGCGGGAGGCAGTGCAAGACAGGAGTGTCCGGCGTGCTCTGGTCCGTGGGGTCACGAAGAGTCGGACACAACTAAACAACTAAACAACAACAATCACAGCCAAAGAAAAGCTATACATATGTTGCTCGTCTAAAACTCCCATCATCCCAGACAACATTGGTTCTATTGGCTGGGGCTGAGTAGAATCGTAGAATTGCAGAGTTGGAAGGGACTCCCCAAGAGTCATCTAGTCCAACCCCCTGCAATGCAGGAATCTCATCTAAACCATCCATGACAGATGGCCGTCCAACCTCTGCTTAAAAACCTCCAAGGAAGCAGAGTCCACCACTTGCTGAGGCATTCTGTTCCACTGGTGAACAGCTCTTATCTTCATAAAGTTCCTCCTGGTGTTTAATCAAAGCAATTATGTGTTCCTGGTCTAGCACCTCCTCCTCCTTTTTTAATTGAAGTTTTATTAAATTTCAAGGATTTTTACAAGTTAACTTCAACACCTATTTCCCTTAACAATTTGACTCCCCACCCTATTTCTACTGCATTATATAGCATACTTTTATCTATTCTATATTTCCTCTATTTACAATTATTTCTATCATTTCCCTTCCACTGCTCATGTTTTGAATCCTCCTCGTAATTTCATTTGACTATGCAGTAATACTTTCTCAGGTCATCCAAAAAGGGCCCCCACTCTTCAATAAAAAGTTCATCTCTTTGATCTCTTACTCTTGATGTCAGTTTTGCCATTTCCACATAGTCCATTAGTTTTAAGAACCATCCTTCCTCTTTTGGAATTCCTCCTTCTTTCCATTTCTGCACATATATAATTTAGCAACTCATTCTGCATACTGAGTGGTATCATCAGTCCATCTAGATTAGAATGAGTTCTAGGTGGCAGTATCTCTCCCTCCCCCCCAAAAAAAACAGGGCTTGGGAGCTTGTAGCTCTCTGGATGTGTTTCGACTCAAAGTCCCATCATCCACAGCCAGCATGGGTGATGGCTAGGCATGATGGGAGTTGTAGTCCAGCAACATCTAGAAGGTCACAGGTTCCTGATCCCTATTCTGCTAGCGGAGAGCTTTTCAAATGGAAGGTGTTGGGGACTGGACCCATGGTCTTTCCTGTTTTATAATTTCAACAGTGATTTGAGAGTGGGGTCAGGCAAAATCTGCCAGCTCATCTAGATCTAAAACTAGGAACCTTGAGTCTGACACCTACTCTGGACTATCTGCAACTAGTCCTCAGTGTCTGTAGCATTGGAAGGGAATGGGGTGTGTGTGTGAACTACCAGCTTCTCTGATTGGCCAGCAGTACAAATCCTCTGGACTGGACTGGCCTAATACAAATACTAGCAGCCTTCACAGGCAGGTAAATTCAAGGAGGAGGAGCTCTGCCCTGGACCGTCCCAGTCTAATTGTTTTTGTGAAAATATACAGCCTAGAGTGTGGATCTGAGATATTGGTGTCCTGTCTTACAGAGGACATTCCTCTATTTGAAGGCACCTGCTATTTGGAGACGAGGGTGGCGCTGTGGTCTAAACCACTGAGCCTCTTGGGCTTGCCGATCAGAAGGTCAGCGGTTCGAATCCCCGCGACGGAGTGAGCTCCCCTTGCTGTGTCCCAGCTCCTGCCAACCTAGCAGTTCAAAAGCATGCCAAGAAGTGCAAGTAGATAAATAGGTACCGCTCCGGCGGGAAGGTAAACGGCGTTTCCGTGCGCTGCTCTCGTTTCAGTGTTCCGTTGCGCCAGAAGCGGCTTAGTCATGATGGCCACATGACCCGGAAAAACTTTCTGCGGACAAACACCGGCTCCCTTGGCTTGTAAAGCGAGATAAGCTCCGTAACCCCAGAGTCGTCTGCGACTGGACTTGACTTTCAGGGGTCCTTTACCTCCCCACCCCCATTTGAAGGGCTGTCCAGTCCCAAGTTACGTCCTCCCCATACAATGAAAGCACCACAATACCACTTTGAACAGCCACGGCTTCCCTCAAAGAATTCTGGGAGCTGAGTCTCTTAGCTGGCTTCTAGTCCCCTCCCTCCCACAGCTACAATTCCCAGAATTCCTTGTGAAGAAGGCTTGGTAGTTAAACCACTCTGGGAATTGAAGTTCGGAGAGGAGAACAGAGAGGTCTCATAAAGGCTCTCAGCATCCTCAATGAACCACAGCTCCCAGAATTCTTTGTGGGAAGCCATGGCTGCTCAAAGTGGTATCACAGTGCTTTAAATGTCTGGTGTGGATGTGGCCAAAGTTTGCTTCAAAGCCACAAAACCAGAAGAAGGGAGACCCAGAGGGTGTTGAAAATTCTCATTGGTGGTTGATATTTGGGTAGCAGGTACAGGTCAGCTTCTGATAAGTCTTCCTCACGACGCTGAGATAATTGGTGTTTCTTATAACAAGAACGTTTCTAAATTTGCATTGCATTATTTAAAAATGCTTGGCAGCGCTAAATGAATGGTAAACGTTTCGACACAGCAAAAATAAATAAATAACAAATCCCCCAAACACTTTCCATTAAGCACATTTGTTCCTAAAAAGCTAACCGTTTTGAGATTGCAATGATGATTATCCTGTTTGCATTTAATGATACTTACCCCCCCATAAATGTACGCTACTCGAGAACGAGGTCAATAAACCTTGCTAAAGGCATTAGTTTCTTCGCTGTAATTCCTCTGTGTGTTTACACATATGAGGAAATAAGGAGGAGAGGAACATTCACTAGGGGCAGAGAGAAAGTGGGGAAAGCAAGTGTGTGAGATGCAGACACTTCTGGTTCCATCCGAATACTTCAGTAAGTGAGGAAGAGTAAGGGAGCTGCTTGGAGATTCTGAGGACCTGGGACCTTCTGCATACAATGCAGATGATCCACCTGTGGGGTGTAACAAAAGCAGTCAAATACAACACTTCCTGTTTGCCCAGAGTGGACACGCAGGGGTATTTTTACTCCAGCCAGGAGGACTTCCTGTCACACCTGGTCTGGAGCTTCCTCCCCCTGCGTGTGACCAGGTAGATGGGCGTGGCCCTGGGAGACCCCGTAAAAGGGCCAGTCACGCAGCTATCTCCCTCTTCTTCCTCTTGATGCCATGTTCTCTCAATACTGATGTATTTTGCTGTCTGCTGGCTCTCAGACACCAGGATGTGGGCTCATTCCAATATAGAATGAACTCAAACCCTAAGCTAAAGCCTGCCTTCAGGGATCCAACTGTGAACTGAATGTGAGTAAACGTCTTGTTACTTTTAATAGAAGCTTCGTGTGTCTTTACTCTTTTTAGGAGGGATAAAAGGGGACGTACCAGGAACAGAACCCAATCTGAGCAAAGCAAGATTGGATTGCTTCAGAAAAGAGATTCAAATGAATCGACCAACTAAGTTCCTGCTATATATTGGGGAATGTCACTCTGCTGCTGACTCACAAGCGTGAGTTAGGAAGGATACTACGGTATTAAATCAATATATCCTCTCCTGGTATCTACAACATTCCCACACCACCACTGAGCAACTGCTCTTCTCCTAGGTCCAAGCTACATGTGACATTATTTGTGTCTGTGTGCTTAACCTGGCTGTGAAGTACCAGTGTGGAGTAAGGGCAAAGCCATCCACGGCCTTCTCCTCCATGAATTTGTCCTCTTTTCATAGAATCATAGAGTTGGAAGGTACCCTGGGGATCATCTAGTCCAACCCCCTGCAATGCAGGAATATGCAGCTGTCCCTTTTGGGGATCAGACCTGCAACCTTGGCATTACAGTATTAGCACCACACTCTAACCAACTGAGCTATCGACTCAAAGCCATCCAAGTTGGTGGCCCTCACTGTCTCCTGTGGCGGGAGTTCCACCGTCTAACTGCGTGAAGATCAGCTTTACTCTGTCCCGTATCTTCCAACATTCAACTTCACTGTCGGTGTCACGAGAGAGGGAGACAAGCTTCTCTCTATCCACTTCCTGCTTGCCATGCATAATTCTACAACAGCCCAGCTTGCTCTGAATCGCTGCTGTTTGCAAAGAGGGAAGAAGGCCCATCAGATCAGGCAGGCAGGCGACACTTCCATGCCTCCCTGGGCCCCCATTACTAAAGAGCAAGCCCTCGGCATGGCATGTTCAGTGAGGAGAGCCAAACTCAGAGCGGCAGGTCGGAGGCATACGCCTCATTAATCCTCCATTGTCAGTAATGGCTGCGGTGCTGCGGCCGTCAGGATGCCTCCCCTATCACTCTTGTATCAGGGGGAACGAACATGGCGCAGGTCTTGGCTGGCTTCCCAAGAAGAGGTGCTTGTAATGAGGGGGAAAGCAGAGAGCTGTGGAGCAGAGGGGGGGGGACAGTGTCAGGGTGACAGAGGGATGACATCCTGGCACTTTCCCCCGCCAACTCTCCTGCGCTTCCTCCCCGAAAGCCGTGTTGCCGTGTCAGGTTTGATAGCGCCAGGGCCCGTCGCGGATGCAGTGGAAGTGGCATGCATCATGGGGACAGCGGCATCCTCTTGACGTCTCTCAGCCAGGCCTGCTCTCCTCCGCGCATCTCAGGAGCGCCAGCCAAATGCAGAGTGAGGGATACAAACCAGGCCCTCCTGCAGGAAGGCTTGTCGCGGGCCACCAGCTCTGGTTGACGGCTGTGCCGTGTCTCTTTGCGGAGCCTTTGTTGCTTGTCTACAGTCGAGCAGAGGAAGGGGGCCAAGGAGAGCAGCTTGCTCCATCGGGCTGGTTGCTTTCGAGCTCTCTTGAAAAGCACAGACAAGGGAGGTGCAGTAACTGCACTCAGCATCGCTGGACCTTCCTGGGGGCCACAATTCATAGAATCAGAATTGTCAAATTGTAGAGTCGGAAGGGACCACGGGGGCCATCTAGTCCAACCCCCTGCAATGCAAGAAAATTTGACCAATGTGGGGCTTATGCTCTATTGACTGAGCTGGAGGAGCTTCCCAGTATGTTTCCGAGCACAATTCAGAGTGTTGGTGCTGGCCTTTAAAGCCCTAAACGGCCTTGATCCAGTAGACCTGGAGCATCTCCACCCCCATCATTCAGCCCAGACATTGAGGTCCAGCTCCAAGGGCCTTCTGGCGGTTCTCTCCCTGTGAGAAGTGAGGTTACAGGGAACCAGGCAAAGGGCCTTCTCGGTGGTGGCACCCGCCCTGTGGAATGCCCTCCTATCCGATGTCAAGGAAATAAACAACTATCTGACTTTTAGAAGACATCTGAAGGCATCCCTGTTTAGAGAAGTTTTCAATATTTGATGTTTGATCACATTGTTGTTGTTGTTGTTGTTGTTGTTGTTGTTGTTGTTGTTGTTGTTGTTGTTTTGTTGGGAGCTTTCCAGAGTGGCTGGGGAAACCCAGCCAGATGGGCGGGATATAAATAAATGGTGGTGGTGGTGATGGCGGCCTCATGGTGGGCGGGCCAGAGGTGGAAGTGGGCAGGGCAATGAGTGGGACTCTTTCCTTCCCGGCTACGTTAGGAATATTGGAAACTGCATACTGAGTAGGACCATTGGTCCTTCCTGCTCAGTATTGTCTGGTCTGACTGGCAGCAGCTCTCCAGGGTTTCAGACAGGGGTCTCTCCCAGCCTTACCTGGAGAGGCCAGGGATTGAACTTGGAACGTTCCGCATGCAAGGCAGATGCTCCTCTGCTGAGTGCAGGCCCTTGTCCTATAAATAAAGTAAGAAGCTAGTCCTCATGATTCTGAATGAGGAGCTGTTTAATAGGAACCAAGGCAGCTGCCTTAGATTGAGCTCATAGAATCATAGAATTGTAGGGTTGGAAGGGACCATGAGGGTCATCTAGTCCAACCCCTGCAATGCAGGGGAATATTTTGCCCAAAGTGGGGCCCAAACCCACAACCCTGAGATTAGGAGTCTCATGTTCTCCAGAATGACTTATCAGAGGCAGCTCCTTCCCAGGGCAGTCTGAGCCCAGTTTCCGAGAGGCAATTCTGGGGTGGATGGGTTGTATAGGGAGAGAGAGAGAGAGAGAGAGAGAGAGAGAGAGAGAGAGAGAGAGAGAGAGAGAGAGAGAGAGAGAGAGAGAAGTGTCCGAGGGGGGGGGGGGGCTGGGTCAACCATTAAGCGAAATAAGCCCATGTTTCAGGCATTAAGCAAAGCAGGGCGGAGGCACCACAGAAATTTCCCATTGCTAAATTTTTAACATTAATGATCACAAATTTCTCAGCTGAGCATTCATTTTCTCATTTGAAGTATATTTAAAAAAAATCCCCGCAGAACCAGTATGGAAGAAGGCAGGCTGAATGCCTTATCTCTGCTAAGTATAGAGGTAGATGTGTCGCGTAAGATTAGTTCTGAGGATCTAATCAAAGACATTGCAATTAAAAAAAGAATGAGATTTTTTAAAAAAAAACATAAATAAAGTGGAAGTGTAAACAAATAAACATTATTTTCCATCTTACCGTAGGGTTTGTTTTGTTTCGAAAAACATAATGTTATTTTATGGTTTATTATTGTTTATATTTTGAATTAAAAATATTCGGGAGCACCAACATCTTTTAAGTACTTTGGGCCTCTAAAAGTCTTAATCCAGCTCTGGAGGGAGAAAAGGGGTGACAGGTAGTGAGAGAGAAATGGGGGATTGGGGGGGGAGAGAGAGACGGGAGCATAATGGACCAGCTAACTTTGGTGGCCCACCTGGATCAATGACACTTTTGCCCCTGCTATCTGCCAGAAACAATTCTCAGGTGCCTAGGCCTTCTGCCAGCGACAAGTAATCTGCATTCAGCTCGATGGGTCACAAGCAGATTCTCATCTCTCTCACATCTCCAAGAAACAGAGCCCATTAAAGCCTTCCGTGATACTGTCTCTTTTCCTCCAAAAGAGGAAGCCACTTTGCACATTTTTTATCTCCTAATAGCCACTCTGCTCTGGCAATTAAAACTGATTTGTGTATGCGCGCATGTGGCTGCAGCCCTGATGGCGGGGAGTTAATACTGCTTTTCACAGGGTCTCTCCCCACTCCAGCCCCATTTCCCGTTTTGCAGCAATGACTCAGATATGGACAGCAATGAATTTGCTGTGCAGACACAAATTCCCTGTGTGCTCAAGGCTTAAATACTTGGGCATTGGAAGGTGGGCTGCCAACAGCACTGGGGGTGGGCTGAGACAATGAGCAGGAGGTTTAAGCCTGTCTTTTCCCTAAAGGCGGAATTATGTGGCCACACTGTCTTAGCTCGACCCTCCTCCACGCTTGGCATCAAGGGGCTTGTGGTTTGCAAGCTTTTTGTCCCTTTGCTGTCTCTGCTGTGAGGTTCAGGCTGCCAGGCGGGCGGAATTTTACCGCTCAGCTGGAATTTCATCTGCCTGGCCCATTCCCAAACCTGGAGGTTGTAAAGCCAAGAAAAGGATTTATGGTGGCGTTTTCACTATTAGCGCGCAGCCGAGGCTCTTGCAAAGCGTAGGCGAGAACATCTTCAATCATAGAAGCTCGTGGCGCAATAAATTAATGTTTTGTTTGCTACAGGTCTTTTTGGGGAGGCACGGGGCTCTGAAGCGAGATGCTGGGAATCGCACTCAGCAGCACTTCTGAGGTTTTCCACCAGGCATTGCACATAAGTTTTGAAGCATCGCTTCGTAATCCATAAGGGCTAGAAACTTGACCCTCTTCTTATGATAAAAGTGTCTATCTCAGGCAGCCGACTTACATAGGAAGATAGGGCGCTGCCTTATACTAGGTCAGACCATTCATCCATGTAGTACAATACTGTCTACACTGACTGGCAGCAGCTCTCTGGGATTTCAGGCAAGAAATCTAGAGAAACCTGGGGTCTGCTTGCAAGACAGATGCTCTGCCACTGCGCTACAGCCCTTCTGTGTCCTGTGCCACTCCCATCTGGCATTTAGCTGGGACTCCTACATTGCAGTGGGTTGGGCTGGATGACCCTTGGGGTCCTTACCAACTCTACAATTCTATGATTCTATTCCCCCCCCCCCCGGCTTACATGGCTAAGTCCCAAATTCTACATTCTGTTTGCCTTGGGAGATGTGAGTGAGGGTTGGGGCGAGTCAATCCATCTGCGTCCAGAGCCTCTGGGTGTATCAAATTGTGCGACCAATATTTGTCAATTTACAGAGGGGCCATCAGCTGCTCTGCCACTGCACTGTCTGGGTTTTGGCTCCCCAAGATGGGATTGGCCGAAGCATAGTGGGCACCCATAGCTGGTTATCTGTGCCAACTGGATTCTTTTTGCTGAGAGCTCTCTAAGGCAGCTGGATGCTCCGCTATGTTCTCAAATGGCACCAGTTATTCAAGAGTGCAGACAGGGGTCTGTCTAAAGTGAGTCTGCTTTGCAGGATCGGTTTCTGCCAATGCAGCAAGACAAGTAATGTGTGAACAAAAGTCAAAGATGCACCTACTGTACATTTTCACTCTTGTCCCTTTCAGTTTAAGATGGCAAAAGTGGAACCAGTCTCAAGAAACTGAGTTTTCTTCCAAGTTGTTGCAAGAGAATGCAGGTCAAGTGTGGAATCTGCTCAGCTTGCTTGGCAAAGATTTCCTCCATAGGGCAAATAGCCGCTTTGTACAGCACTCTGGAGGAAAGGTTTCATCCCCCCCTCACCCAAAGCTGTGGCCCTGATCTGCACGGGGTGTGTGCCTGCTTTCAGTTTTCCAAAACTCATGAAAAAGCCAGCCATAGGTTCTACGCCTACAGATATCCAAAGCGGATCTTAATGCAATATGGTTCATGCTTGGTGGGAGGAAGACTGTTGTCCCTTTCTGACCAGTTCTTGCAGCAGGAACTTCTCTTTCAAGCAGGAGAGGACTAAGGCTTTGCCAGGGCCAAATGCACAGAACTACTCTTGCCCGAAGGAAGAGACCAGTAATTACAAGGTTGTTTTGCTCATGTTTATCTCTGAGAAGTGGGCGCGCCTTTCTCTTTCATGCTCCTCTGTCCACCATAAGGACATAAGAAGAGTCTTCTGGATCAGGCCAATGGCTTATCTAGTCCAGCATCCTGATCTCACAGTGGCCAACCTGCAGGAGACCAGCAAGCAGGATCTGAGCACAAGAGCAATCTCCCCTCCTGTGGTTTCCTGCAATTGGCATTCAGAAGCATTGCTGCCTCCGACTGTGGAAGCAGGGCAGAGCCATCCTGGGTAGAAGAAGAGTTTGGATTTGATATCCCGCTTTATCACTACCCGAAGGAGTCTCAAAGCGGCTAACAATCTCCTTTTCCTTCCTCCCCCACAACAAACACCCTGTGAGGGGTGGGGCTGAGAGACTTCAGAGAAGTGTGACTAGCCCAAGGTCACCCAGCAGCTGCATGTGGAGGAGCGACGCGAACCCGGTTCCCTAGATTACGAGTCTACCGCTCTTAACCACTACACCACACTGGCTCTCTGGGTACTAGCCATCCATACCCCTCTCCTCCACGAAGTTTTCCAATCCTTTTCTAAAGCCTCTCAAGTTGGTGGGCATGACTCCTTCCTGCGGCAGCAAGTTCCACAGTTTATGCATTGCATGAAGAATTCCTTCCTCTTGAATCTTCCAAATAGCAGCTTCATTGGACGGCCAAGATTTCTAGAGTTAATGACAGACGAAGAAGGGCTTTTCTCTCACCCCTTCTTCCATGCCAAGCATGATTTGGTAACTTTCTGTTGTGGTGCCTCTTCCTCGCCTTTTCTCCGAACTAAAAAGTCCCAGGCTCCGCAACCTTTCTTCATAGAGGAGTCTCTGCCTCCAGAACTGGACACTGGTCAAGAGCATCTGTACTCTTGACGCTCTCGGTGGACCTTTGTTCCTCTATCATCTGGATGCAGCGGGGAAATAACTGGATGAGAACAGCTTGTCATTATTTAGCATGAGACGGGGAGAAACAGAAGGTTGCATGCTGACCATTAGCCCAGTACACAGCCTATTTAACTTGGCAACGTGAAGAGATTTGCATTCTGGCTGAGGGAAAAGAGAGGGCTTGCCAAACAGTCAGATTTGGCCTGGGCATGACCAGGATTGAATCGTATTGCCTATTATGCGGTCCCAGATAGCCCACTGAGTTAAGTCCTGGCCTCCCATCTCCATCGTCTTAATTTGAAGCCCCAGAATCCCTGACGTTGCCGTGGCTCACTGGCAAACATCCTTGGTTTGCAGGCAAAAGAGCCTCAGGTTGAGCCCCAGGTGACACAGCCAGGTTTGGCGGGGAGTTCAGTGCATGGGAGAGGGATTCTGATGAGTCGTGGGCCGAAAAATCTGCACAGGTGGACTGGGAGGTGGGTGGGAACCATGCCTGTTTTAGCCAACCGCGATTTGCAAATGGATGGATTGAATATGACTTAATGTGCTAGTTAGCCAGTAGGCAAATAATTCATAATGAAAGAGATCGGAATATTTTTTTTAAATCATAACATCAATAAGACATGACTTTCTACTCAACACTGGATTTAAAGCTACTCCAGCATAAGATGGATAGCAGCCATACCTCTTCAAAAGGGGATTTGTGACATCTGTGCTTCCCGTTCACACTTTATGGCAAGGCAGCTTGTTCACTGCCATTCTGAACCAGCATTTTGCAAAGGCACAGAGCAGGGAGTTGTGCTGAGGATGCGTTTATTTCCCCTGTTGCGCCAGCATGTCAAAAAGCACCTTTGGGACGCACCTCTTTCCTGCCTGCGTCTCGGCTTCGTGCAAACTGACCAAGACAAAGCGATAATCATGCTGCCACCCCCCCTTTTTTTCCTGTGCCAGAGGCATGCAGAACCTCAGTGATAAATTCCCAGAGTCTCATTGGAAACCCTTGAAATTTCCCACGCAGTTTCACCCGAGAAAGAACTTCTGGAGGTGCTCCAAGACAAATCCATTGACATGCTTCCCTGACTTGATCCTCGGTCAATGTTTTGGAATAAAGGTAAAGGTAAAGGGACCCCTGACCATTAGGTCCAGTCGTGACCGACTCTGGGGTTGCGCGCTCATCTCGCATTATTGGCCAAGGGAGCCGGCGTACAGCTTCCAGGTCATGTGGCCAGCATGACAAAGCCGCTTCTGGCAAACCAGAGCAGCACATGGAAACGCCGTTTACCTTCCCGCTGTAGCGGTTCCTATTTATCTACTTGCATTTTGACGTGCTTTTGAACTGCTAGGTTGGCAGGAGCTGGGACCAAGCAACGGGAGCTCACCCCGTCACAGGGATTCGAACTGCCAACCTTCTGATCAGCAAGCCCTAGGCTCAGTGGTTTAACCACAGCGCCACCTGGTTCCCCAATGTTTTGGAATACAACCTCCATTAGTCCTGACCGTTGGCCCATGCTGGCTGGAACTGATAGGAGCTGATGTCCAACATCATCTGAAGGTCACTGAGGGGTCAGGGAAGATTGATTCGGTAGGTGTGCATGGGGAAGGGGACAAGCGCTTTGGGTTTTCCAGCCTTGCTGACAACCAAAAATCTCTGGTTCACACCTGACGCCAAGCAAATGTGCATCTCCCCATAAAAAATATTCACATAATTTGGGCCCAGAAGGCAAATTGTAAGCCAGAGGTTTCTCTCTTGCTGCTTTTCTGGAACAATGGAAGTGCCTCTGACCTTCCCAGAAATGCACTTGAGACTAAAAATAAACAGAAGGGGGGGGGAAGCGAAGTCGGCTAATTAGCAAACAATTCCTGCAGGGTTCTTAGACTGTTATCCCTTTCAAAGCATTCACAGAGACAGAGGCAGAGACATCTCTGCCCTCCTCAAGCCCAGCTGTGAATGCAGCCAGGGCAGGGTTGCAAAACAGTCGCTCAGTAACACAACAGCTGTGGTTATGCTGTTATGATGTGCAGTACAGTATTTTCCTTGCCTGTTTAAGTAACTAGGTATGTTTTCAAGAGAACTAATGGGACGGCAGATATCAGCTTGCTTGGAGGCTTAGTAAGGGCAGCAGGCCCGGCATGGTCAAAGCTGCTGGGTGTTAGAGCAAGGAAACTTATTTGTGCAGCTGCCCTGAGTGATGAGCTCCCTGAAATGCGGTTAGGCACCTTCCTGGCAGTGATGCGTTCCCATGCTCTGGCCTGGCCTTGCCCACCTTGGCTGACCACTGGGACCTCCTGGACAGAAACAATGTAAGGAGAACCCTGTTGGGTCAGGCCAGTGGCCCATCCTGTTCTTGCCTGTGGGCAAGATGCCTGTGAGAAGCCCATATGCAGGACCTGAGATCAACAGCAACTCTCCCCACAGATTCTTATCCAGTGGCATCCATAGACCACTCCTCTAACAGCAGCGGAAGAATGTAGCCATCATGCCTGGAACCTGCTGATTAGCCATCTCCTCCAGAAATTTGTGTAAGCCTCTTTAAATGGCAAGTTGGCGGCCATGACTGCCTCCTGTGGCAAGGAGTTCCGTAGTTCAGCTATGCACTGTGTGAAGATGTACTAAGTGTGCCCTGAATCTGCTAGCATTCAGCTTCTTTGGAGGTCCACAGTCGGGAAAAGCTGGGACTTTGTTGAGCAGCAGCAACCTCCCAGTCTCTGGTGTGCTTGTCTCAGCTTGGACTCCTGGACTTGTCTCTTGACTTGTCTCTTGCAGATCAGCCCTGGCAACAGCTCAGTACTGAATGAAGCCCATGTAGTCTGTGAGTGAAATCCCGTGTTCAACTCTTGGCCTCTCAACACTCTTCCACATTTCCGCTTGTCTTGCTGTGGGACTGTTCAGGGAGGCAGGAGAGGATATATTGTTTATTAATATCCTTCCTAACTTGCGCTAGTAAGTTCCTTTACTTAGCAGAGTTTCACATTCCCCTTTTAAACGCACAGCGGGTAGCTGGTTGCAGGCTTGTGTAAGCCTCTCACTATCAGGTTCCTGGTAAGTTCCCTTATTTCCCTCTTAAAAGAATAAACACACCACAATCTTGTGTAAAGTATATAAAAGTAGTTTACTCACATCAGTTCACAGATGGATCCCTGAAGGCAGACTTAGTTACAAATTATATACATGTGGAGCTATCCCATGTGGGGATAATCCCAGTGTCCTCTGTTGCCTGGAAGCCAACAGAGCATCTCTAGCTAAAAGCTGTTCCAACGGTGAAGAGAGAGAGGGCTGCATACCTTGTCCCTTTTATTACCTGGACAGGTAAGGTCACACCCACCTCTAGTCACATGCAACAGAAGTATGTCCTGGCCAGGAGGAAACAGGAGGTTTTTCACTGGCTGGACCAAACATTCCCCCACATGTCCACTCTAGTAAAACAAGGAATGTTGTACTTGAGTGCTACTTACGTATTGCACCCCACACTTGCCACTCCCCCCCCGGAAAACCCGCTCTTTACCGCTGAATTGGAACAAACATCCATTGATGTTCCTATGGATTGATGTTTGTTCTGATTCAGCAATAAACTGAGTTTTCTTGGGGAAAGTGGCACTCGGACCCATGCCTAAAAAGCACTGCACCCATACTTTCCTATTATAATCATAATTAATTAAATTAAATTTCTAGGCACAGGTCAAGCAGAAGTGTGGACGAACCCTCGGTTTCCTTTGATGGGATTCCTTGTTCACAATAGGAATTTAAACTGCAACACTTCTTTGCAGTATTGTTTGCATTTCTGATTAAAAGCTCAAGGTTTCAGCCAGCCGAAGATCTTTGTTAAAGCTCAATGTAAAATAAAAAAATTCCTTCAGTAGCACCTTAAAGACCAACTAAGTAGCTCAACTAAAGCTCAATGTGTTTTACTTAATGCAGTCGGAAGCAAGCACCTCTGGCATCAAATAGGGCTTTATTCCCAAGTAGCTGCGCATAGGATTGCGGCCATGCTGTTCCTAACAAATCAGAGGACTCTCGCTGACTTCAAAATTAGGGGACTTCAACATTTATTGAATCTGCTTATGGACTATGGACGATCTGCACGTGGTTTTGCAAAGGGAAGAGCCATAAACTCACAAGGATGGGATGCAAATAAAATGAAAATGTGGAGTGTGAATAAAAATTCCGAAATCAAAACACTACTGATCAATGCAATCTAGAAATTAACAGGAAATGCCTAACAGACAAGTCTGTGGCAGGCACCTAAAGCACATCGCAGCCGATTGTGTGGGAGAGGAGGAATCAGAATTTACTGCTACACCACTGATCATAAATTATGCAAACAGGATAAATTATGCAAATGAACGTGATTTCAGCTGGGGTCAGAAATCCTTTTCATTTTTGTTGGCTCTCAAATAAAATTGCCGGGGCACAGGATTTTAACTCGTTTAGCATTTTCCACGAGGTAAGAGCCACATTTCAACAAGGGAGTTTTTGTGGGCTTGTTTCGGTTCAGTCTTCCAGGTGGGAGAATCACAATCCGAGCAAAAGTGCTTCAAAACAAAGTCCATCTTCCCCCTCCAATGTATTTATGAAAATAACAGTTTTCTCTACCAAGAGTCTGTAGGTCAAACGTGCATCAGGAAAAAAATCATGGAAGTGTTAGGAGCACGGTGCATTTCGTATCGGTTTTCTGTGAGTCAGCTGCCCTGCCACCCTTCATTAAGGAGGGTAGTATTGAAATTAATTAGAGAATGTGTGTGTGTGTGGGCTCACAAAGTTTTGCACATTTCCTGCAATTTAGCTACTAACTCCCCTGCTCTCTGCCAGGAACAGCATTCTTTTGCTCCTGGCTCATAATACCTGGTGACCTGATTCTCCTCCCACGATACTCAGCCGCATGACCCTACGTTGCCCGAGAGAGTCAGTGAGCTCTTTTAGATTACAGCTTACAAGTAATAACACTTTAATCCTGCCACCTACCAGCAAACGCTCCCTTACACCTCACTAGGGAGAGCAATCTTGTTGCAGCCAATATCCCAAAGGTGCTCAACGCTGGGAATCCCAACCGGTGAATTTTGCGAAGTTTCGTAAAAGCGTGCAGCTTGACCACCGTCGTTGGCAGCGCCGAAGTAGGATCGATGCAGGGCACTCTGTGTCCATCTTCCCTTGTGGCTGGACTGGAAGCTGTGGTTTGTGCAGTGGGCTAGGATTGGCAGACCTCCAGGGCTGAGCTGAAGTCCCTGGGTTTGCCTGGCCTCCTCCAGGGGGGCAGAAGGAGAGCTTGAAGCTCCAGGTGGGCGAGAGTGCCTCTAATAAAACAGATTTTATCAAAGAGACGGTGCATGCAGCCTGCAAGCTTCAGCCTGGCAGGAACTGCCTGCAAATTATAGCATGAACTCTCCAGGGATGTCTTCATTGAAAACCACCAGCCTAGGCTCTCCGCTTCGTACAATAGCCTTCTCATGAGAGGGGCAGACTTGGGTCTTTCAGATTTCAGCAGCGCCCCTGGGCAGGGCCAAAATCCAGCACCCACCCCTCCTCTCGCCTTCCATGCTGCACATGCACTACGTCATAGTCGCAGCGCCCCCCTCGGCTCAGCACCTAGTGTAGGGGAACCGGTTGCACAGCCCTAAATCTCCCTCTGCTCAAGAGGTGCTTGGCCGGAGAGCACCGAAACCCTTCTTCTTTAAAATAAAAATAAGTTTTTATTGAGCATCAATCTTTATACAATTCAACATAAACAATAAACAAATAATCTATAAACCAATGAACATAAATAAAGAATAATCCGTAATAGCAATAAATAATAATAGTAACGATAAAAACAAACAAACAAAAATTCACCAAATACCAATCACCCCCCCCGTCACCTTCTCCCCTCCCCCACAAACTTCCCTCCTTTATTTACTCGACTTCTGTTTTCACTTCAACTTCAATTTTATAAATATAATCCATCACTTACATATATTCTCTGCATGCATTCTGTCTTTCCTATGTTCCTCTGTCACTCTTATCTTATATCTCCACTCTTTATCTTTTATATCCCTTCATATCTTTTTATTTTAAGCATGTGAGCATGCCCTCTTTTAGATAATATTTTTTATATATTTATCATAACTTTCCCATTCGCTTCTTAGTTTTTGTTTCGGTTGATTTCTCAAGGCTGCTGTCAGCTTGGCCGAAACCCTTCTTAAGCCAGAAGGCTACCCTGAATATTCCCTATCCAGGCTCCCTAAACAGGTGAGAAGGAATCGTCCCCTCACATCAACTGCACCTGGGAGCTCCCGCTTTAGCAAAGGTTTCCATCTTGATTTCCAACCAGCAACGTGCAACAGACTTTGTGTTTTTTTATTTGAATGACACTATCTCAGCAGTGCTTAACGTGTCGTGCTTAATGACATCACCAGGGTCCACCCATGATATCATCAGGGTTCACCCCTAAGTCTTAGGTTTGAGCCCTGAAGTCTCAGGGTCTGGGGAGCTGCTGACTAGGTGATATTTCAGCTGCGCAAAGGCCAGAGGACTCTCCACATGCACCAGAGCACTCTCACATCCCTCCAGGAGGGAAAGAGCCATGATTCCAGTTCAAGGAGGCATTCCAGCCAGGGGTAGAAATTTGAGGGTGGTGAGGGCCTGGAGGTGGGGTCCTGAGGGCCAGATAACATGGCATTTGGTGCTGCATTCAGCCAGGGCCGGATTTAGGTTTGATGAGGCCCTCAGCTACTGGAGGTAAAGGGGCCCTGTATATGTCCAACTGTCCTTTGTCAACAACAAACGGTCACTGTTTTTTTGTGTTGAATATATGCTATATGGTAATTTATGGACCTAATTGGTATCTAAAGCCATTTGCACATAACAAAATATGTATTTTATCAAAGTAATTGTTGAACTGAAATAAAATTAGGAAGTATATTAATAGTGAAATACAATTAAGAAGAAGTGTGTTAACCGTGAAATCATTATTAAGCTCTAACTGTATGTAGGTTTTATTTTATTTTATTTGTTATTTTATTTTATTTTTCCTTTAATTTTTGGGGAGCCCCCAAGAGAGTGGGCCCCTAAGCTATCACTTGTTTAGCCTATAAGTAAATCTGGCACAGCATTCAACCCTCGGGACTGAGATTCCCCACCCCCTGATCTTTGTTGTTGTTGTTTAGTCGTTTAGTCGTGTCCGACTCTTCGTGACCCCATGGACCATAGCACGCCAGGCACTCCTGGATGAATTGGATGAATAATTGGATGAATAAATTGGATGAATAAATGCAGAACCATTTTTTAATTTTTTTATTTATTTTGCCTTGGTGTCAGTCATTTAACTTTCTTCTCCTTGGCCAGAACCTTGGGAGATGTAGGAAGAGGATTTATTGCATTGTTTACTCCAAAGCAAGTGCCACTGTATTGAAGGGAGTTTGTTGTTGTTTAGTCGTTTAGTCGTTCCCGACTCTTTGTGACCCCATGGACAAGAGCACGCCAGGCACTCCTGTCTTCCACTGCCTCCCGCAGTTTGGTCAAACTCATGTTGGTAGCTTCAAGAACACTGCCCAACCATCTCATCCTCTGTCGTCCCCTTCTCCTAGTGCCCTCCATCTTTCCCAACATCAGGGTCTTTTCCAAGGATTCTTCTCTTCTCATGAGGTGGCCAAAGTATTGGAGCCTCAGCTTCACGATCTGTCCTTCCAGGGAGCACTCAGGGCTGATTTCCTTAAGAATGGATAGGTTTGATCTTCTAGCAGTCCATGGGACTCTCAAGAGTCTCCTCCAGCACCATAATTCAAAAGCATCAATTCTTCGGCGATCAGCCTTCTTTATGGTCCAGCTCTCACTTCCACCCCCTGATCTACAAGGTAGCAAAATATAAACAGGTATAAATCCAGACTGCATTAGATGCACCTAGTTCAAAATGAAATCGGCGGGACTACAACCCTGATTCCAGAAGCGTCGCTTACTTAGTCCGGATTCAACCCATCAAATAAAGTGATCTCCTACTATATTATTATAATTCAATCTGCACTTTATTTGATGGGCTGACTGCAGGCTAAGCAGCGGCAGAAGGGCTCCCAAGCTGCCTACCATTAAAATTGCTTTAACTTGATGTTGAAACAAACAGTGGCGGGTTCTGAGCGGATCTCTCCTGCCCGTTCCTCCCCCCCCCTCCCCCTCCGCAAGACGGTTGTGGAGCTTCTGGTGCAGTAGCACCCCTTAGCTCACCCAGCAGCTGAGACCTGCATCCTAGCCGCTTACAAACAAAACCCATTTAAATTCACATCCATTTAATTAAAGGGGGTGGGGTGGGGGAAAACCACCCTCTGCTCATCTTTAAGATTTAAATACAGTGTCACTTTACACTTGCTGTGCAAATTAGATCACTGGCAAAGTCTCCTCTGCTCTCTGTTCATAGATCCTAATGGGGTGTTTTCACTCTGCCAGCATTTGCATTTTCAAATCCTCTCATCTCATTCATCTCTTTCATATTTGGCACCTTTGAGAACCTCGGTTTGTTTTTGACTGTGGCTCATTCCCCATTTGCATGCTGAAGCTGATGTGACCAGACTTGCAAAGCGGCTCGTGGATTAAGTGGGTTTATTGCACTCGCAGTTCTGCTCCTCTTCCGAAGTGCCTGGCCTCACAACAGCCCTGCGAGGGAGGTCAGGCATCCGTCATCGGGGTGGATTGCCCCCCCCCCAATTCACCCCATACAACTCGTGTTGGAGAGCTGGCGTTGAACGCCTGGCATTTTCTGCCTCTGGGATGGCTCAGTCGGTACAGCATGAGACTCTTAATCTTCGGGTCATGGGTTCAAGCCCCACCTTGAGCAAAAAGATCCCTGAATTGCTGGGGGTTGGACTAGATGACCCATGTGGTCCCTTCCAACTTTAAAATCCTATGATTCTCTCCCCAGTGTGCACCTTCCCTGGAACACCATTCAGGCACTAAGCATCTAAACCAGAGTTTAAGAATCAGCATTTCATTCTCGTGGAAGAGAAGCTATCAATGGCTCCATATTCGGGGGTCAGCAATGCTTCTGAATATCAGTTGCTGGAAACCACATGAAGGGAGAGTTGCTCTTGTGCTCAGATCCTGTTTAAGGCTTTCTCACAGGTATCTGGTTGGCCACTGTGAGAGCAAGATGGTGCACTAGATTTCCCATTGACCTAGGGTGGCAGAATCCCTCAAATCAGTGCTATTGGGTCCCCATGTGTTGTAGGGTTACAAAACCCATCATTCCTGACATTTGGCTCATCTGGCTGTGGATGATGGGCACTGTAGTCCAAGAACAACTGGGGACCCAAGGTTGAAGATCACTGCCTTAAGTATTCCTGGCAAAGGAGTGCTCTGGACGTGTCTTACACTACTATGCAGGGATGTGGAAACTCCAGCTTGCAGGCTGAACGCGGCCCTCCAGATCTCTCCAACTGGCCCTCTCCAACCGTCTCCCCAGGCCACGTCTCTCCCCTCCTTCTGAACATGCCTCAGGGCTTAAATATGTCCGTGTGAACTGTGATCATGCTTCTTTCTGGCCTGGATGGACTGTGCTGTGTGCATGTAGAAATCTCTTGACTTTTGTGTGACTGGAATTTAGCCCTCTGCCTGGATAGCTCAGTTGGGTAGAGCATGATGCTGATAACGCCAAGGTTGCAGGTTCAATCCCCCACATGGAACAGCTGCATGTTCCTGCATTGCAGGGGGTTGGACTAGATGATCCTCAGGGTCCCTCCCAACTTTACAATTCTATGATATCTATGTACACAGGCTTGGGGTCATATTCATCCTCCCACCCATTTTTGCCTCTAGCCCCAACCAACACAGGCAGGCAAGCAAACAGGCAGGTACACAAACACACACACACCAAGGTTGCCCATGGGAGATTGCAGCCAGCCCTTGAGCTAATAAAAGTTTCCCAGCCACATCTTACAGCTTCCATCCAATGGAGAAGAGACTCCTTCTTGGGCCAGGAGCCATTGTTGTTGTTTACAGGAACTGGACCACAGGAGCAAACTCTGGCAAAGTTGATAGCAAAACAGTGAGCAGATTTTTTGCCAAGGGAAATGAAGAGGGCAGGGGGAGGGGCTTGGCTGGATCCATGGGTTGAGCAATGACCAATTGATATGTGGACAGCCTAACAGTCGCACCCACCCACCCACTTTGGATGAGCGATTAGGTACTCCACAATAAAAGGGAAAGGGAAACGCTTTGCCAATACAACCCAAAATCTGGTCCAAGAGAATCTCGGTGCTGCAACCTGTGCGAATTATGCAAGGTAGATCTGCTTGAACATTTCATCTCGTTTCAATTTATTTCCAATCAAACCTTGGAAGTCAAACGGAATCCGTTCCAGAAGTCCGTTCAACTTCCAAAACGTTCAAAAACCAAATCACGGCTTCTGATCGGCTGCAGGAAGTTCCTGCAGCCAATCAGAAGCCGAGGAAGCCCAGTCAGACATTCAGGTTCCAAAAGAACATTTGCAAACTGGAACAATCACTTCCAGTTTTGCGGCATTCGGGAGCCAAGGTACGACTGTATTTACCTTCCACCATTCCTCCAAGGAGCTCAAGGTGGCATAATATTTCTCCTGCTCCGCATGTTATCCTCACAACAACCCTGTGAGGCAGGCCAGGCTGAGAGACAAGGAATGGTTACTCAGTGAGCTCCATTGCTGAATGGGGAATTGAACCCTGGTCTCCCAGGTCCTGGTCTGATGCTCTGACCATTATACCATACTGGCTCTCAAACTCTCCAGGAGACATCCATACTCTGAAGAGATCAGAAAACCCACGAGGGGAGTGAGCAGCAGGGGTGGGTGTCCTCATTCCACCTCCTGTCGCCATTCTGGCACAAGACTTGAGACCCCAAATTGGGCTGCCCCTAATTGAGGAGGCGCCAAGTGTTTGGGAAGTGGCGAAACACAGGTTATGTTTGTGTCACATTGACCGATGCAATCACTTCATGGCAGATAGGTATACTGGAGAATTCCAACGGAAATGAGAGTGGACATTGTACATGTTCGCTTCTTCGCCCCATGTCTGGAACGGAAATCAATCCAGATGCTATGATCATTATTCACTGTTGCTTTCTGTCCACAAACGACACGTAATTGATTATGGTTTTATTTCCCCATTGTTTTTCCTTTGCATCAAAATGAAAGGCATGGAATAATGTGCCGGCAAGCGTGTAATTAATTGCATAAGCGAATGCATAATATTCTGCCACAGTGGACAATGGGACGAATAAGGTTTTTGTCAGAAGCTAAACTGCAGCAGAATGGAAGCAGCGCTCCATGTGAGGAACATGGTTTGGAATGGAAATGGATGCCTTCCGATATCCCTTGTAGTGGAGGATTTGCTTTGCAGACAGAAGGGCCCTGGTCCAGTCCCCAGTGGCTTTTCTGTGTTAGGGCTGGGAGAGACCCCTGTCTGAAACCCTGGAGAGCTGCTGCCAGTCAGTGTTGGCACTGCTGAGCTAGATGGGCCAACTTTCTATCTTCCTATTTCCCCCGAAAGAGAAAACCCATTCCTCCATCAATTGCATGTCTCCCATGAAGCTGCAGGCATCGCTGTGCAGATAAGATTTCCCCCCTGCCTTTCTTCTTTATGGCCTCTTGAGTGATGCTCTCCAACTTCACTTTCCTTCTCTCTTTTGCCCATCACCCGCCTCTCATGCATCTCGACAGCTGCATGTGGCCTTCGTTTCCCAGCCTCTATTGCTTCCTTGTTCCCTTCTGATGTCATTTTCCTTCTCTCTGTGTGTGTGCATATGTGCCTCACTCTCTCACTCAATCTCAGACACAAGCGTGCACCGTTTTAGCTCATTCCTCTACAGCTGGCTCCCCTTGCTCTGTAAAATTTATTCTGCGAATCCATCTTCTCCCCGCCAGTGAACTGCTCGACTGTAAATCTGACAGTTAAAGTGGGTCAGTGCGTATGGAGGGAGGCGGCCCAGGGAATAGAGGCAGCGGCAAGACGGAGAACCCTGGCGATGATTGGCAGAAAGCAGCGCAAGGCAAGAGGACGATGAAAACAGAGCTGGAGAGGAGATGTTCCTGAAGGGAAGAGGTCAGGGAGATTTCTGGCTTCTCCGTTACTCCCCTCCTTATTTTATTAGAAATTAGCTAAATACGATTAAGAAAATCCCAAGTTTCATTGCCCTTTTTGCACAAAGAAAGGCCACAAAGAGAGGCCACATTCACAGCAGACAATTAAAGTGCTATGATACCGCATTAAACAGCCACGGCTGGCCCCAAAGAATTCTGGGAAGTGTAGCTTGTTAAGGTTGTGCAGAGTTGTTCAGAGGCCTCTATTCCCCACACGGAGCCACATTTCCCAGAGTTCCCTGGGATGGAGGATTGATTGTAGGAGGGGTGCTGAAAAGTTGTAAAAAGACATGGGAATTCAAAAGATTTAATTTTGGTTATATAATTTAGTTTTGATTGGTGAATGAAGTGTGTGTAAAATGGCACAGAAATCATGGGAAATGATTGCCAAGTTACTTGGGGCGATATTATTATTATTATATTATATTATATTATATTATATTATATTATATTAATTACCTGACATTTTCAGAAGGTAAACCGATGTTTATATTAATCAAGGCTTAATACTTCCCAGTTGATAATGTCTGAGAGCACCTAAGGAGAGCGAGAAAGGAGGGGTTGTTCCCTCAAAGGCCTCCATTCCCCACCTGACAACAACCTTCACATCTAGACCTTGAGCCACAGCTAGCCAACTTCCATCTCGCTGCACAAAGCAGAGGGATGGGGAGAAAAAGCCCATTTCCTATTGCCTGTCAACTATCAGCATGGGGCGATAACACACGCTCCGAAGGAAAGGCAGGATAAATTGTGCTCCCCCTGTGACAGTTACATCGGATTCTGGTCTGTAACAAGCAGTGAAGATAAGATATTAACTATCTGAGTGGAGAATATTGTTGGATCCCTTTCCTTCCAGCTCTTGGTGCTGTGAATCTCTTGCCTCTTGGCCTGGCGCTGAGGTCAAGGCATATAATTTCATCATTTCAGACTTTCGCGAGGGAAGGGGCAGGGAGGTCATTTGTCCTCCTCTTTGTGCATTAAGCACGAGGGATCCCTCTCTTGACACTGGATTTGCTTGATCTCCTTGCCTGCTCGAAATTCACCCAGTGAGGCACAACTCACGACCCCAAAGCACCGGAGCAGCCTAGTTGCAAAACCGTGATGGCTATCATTTTATTATTTTTTAAGTGTGTGTGTATAGTTTCTATATTTCATAAAATCCACACACTCCCTGATTGCTAAAAATACAAACCCTAAAAGTGGTTTACATAGGGTTGCCACATTTCAAAAAGTAAAATTCCTGACACCCGCAAAGTTGTTTTGCTTTTAAAAAAAGAAAAGAAAAGAAAACCACCAGAATTCAGCTTTTTCTCCTGCTGCTTTTTTCCATCTGGGTTTCCCCTGACATTTTGCCAGCTCAGGACAATTCCCCTCTGACACCATGTCAGGACATGTAAGGGATTTTCCTGACGTATGGCACGCCTAGGGGGTTGGACTGGATGACCACCGGGGTCCCTTCCAATTACAATTCTGTGGTTCTATGAGATCACATCAACATTCTAGATACCTGGGTTGGCTTGTTGAAACAAAAATGTTTTTAGCAGGTGCCGGAAAAAGAGTGTACAGTGAAGGTGCCTGTTTGAGCTCAATAGGCAGGGAGTTCCGAAGTGCATTTGCCACTGCACTAAGATATTCAGTTCTTAGAAATGCAGCACGCGTATTTTGTGGCGCCTGTATCAATGCCAGTTCTACAGATCACAGAGGTCGAGTGGGAGGATCTGGGGCAAGGCAATCTTGTAGGTAACCTGGTCGGTTTGCCCATTGCTTTATATACAAATAGTAACGCCTTGAACTTGGTTCAGTAGCAAATCAGCAACCAGTGCAAATCTGCTAAGAAGGCTCACCACTGTCAGCACTTTTGCTGCAGCATGCTGCAGCTTCCAGATCAAGAGCGAGGGAAGCCCCACAAATAGCACATTGCAGTAATCCAGTCTTGAAGTACCCAATGCATAATAATTTGTATTTTGAATTTATTTATTATTACATTTATTTAATAATGTACTGTGGGCCAAGCTTTAAATGCTTTGTGCAATTCAGTGCTTTCCTTGGAAGTAACCCATTGAATTATGTCTCTCTGGAATGAGGGTGAGGGGGACTGTCATCTTCCAGAAACCGTAAAGGGTGGTGATTGGAGTGGTGACCCAGAGATATCTGGACTCAGAGCTTGTCCCATGCACAACTTCTAATCATCCATGCAATGTCGGTCAGTAGTCTTTTTATTCCCATTTCGCAGATGGGGGAAGCTGAGGCCCTGAGAACTGCACCTTGCTCAAAGAGCTCAAGATTTTAACCCGGGACTTTCTTATTCATTGCACTCAGCCTGCTAGCCACCAAGCCGCCTTCCATCTGTGTCCTCCTTTTGCCACCCTCTGGCTTGGCTACTTTGATCTAAAACACAGAACTCGCTGAAATTCTCTTGTAAATCTACAGAGCTGTACAGAAATATCCTCTCGTTCAGATTTCAGCTTGAAATATTCGGGGGGGGGGGAACCAAAGGAACAGGGAAGTGGGAGGGAGGTTGTTGGAAGCCTTCCAGCTAATCCATGTTTATGGGATCCCAAAGGTCTAAGTTGTTTTTGAATGGCTGCTTCCAATAAGGGTTGTTTTCAAGCCGCTTTTATTGGCGGGGGGGGGGGGGGAGGTCCAAAACACGGCTGCACCCAGTCAGACAGCTGCAAAGAGGCCTGCTCTGCCTCCTTGAATATGCACGAGGATTTTAATGGATGAAGCCGGGTGATTTAAAATTATGTCCCTGTGCAGCTGGGAGGATTGGAAAGGAGCATCTGAGGCCCCGACTAACTTCAGAACATCCTCCAACCAGGGCTGACAACATTATTAAATCTCTGACATTTTCAAAAAGCAAACCCAGAAACTATAGAACGAAAACGGTACCCATTAAGCTACTCTCAAAGTGAAGTGGACTGAAAAGCCGTTTTGGCATAATTCGATCTTAAATATTTCATTTTTATATAGCAGCCACAAAGAATTATAATAGCGCTGTCAATTGGTGATTAATGGTCCTGCGGTTGATTAATCATCTGTTTAACTGATTAATTGATTAATCAATCAAATTCAAATAAATCGGCACAACATCAAAATATCAGCATGGAGAAACGTGAGGAGGGGTGGATTTAGAGGAAGGCAACTCAGAAGAGACGGCCGGGGCGGGGGCGGGGGGCAGGCTTGGGGAAATGCCATGCTCAGAGGGCACCTACTTTCCAGCATGGTGGAGCTGTTAGGCTATAACCTGTGAGACCTGGGTTCAAATCCCTACCTCACTGGGCAATCTTGGACCAGGCATTCTCTCTCAACGTAACCTGCCACACAGGATTGTCGTGAGGGGGGGGGGCGACAAGGGAATTTGAGCAAACCTCAAGACTGGCAGAAGTAGAAAAATATTTAAAGGGTGGGGACTCAAAGCATGCTCAGTGGCCACAAAATTCTGAAGATCGGTGGGTGGGTGGGTGGGTGGGAGAATGGGAAATTAATGGGGTGGTGGAATGGAATGGAGTACAGTGGTACCTCGACTTACGAAGACGATCCGTTCCACGGCCGTCTTCGTAAGTCGAGGTTTTCAGATGTCGAAGCGCGCAGTCAGCGCATGGGCAAAGTGCGATTTCACACTTCTGCGCATGCGCTGACCGCGCGCGCCGAAAAGATTTCCGGGGTTGTCGACTTCGGAAGTCAAAACCTTCGGAAGTCGAAGCGTTCGGATGTCGAGGTATGACTGTATCTTGAAAAAGGGCATAGCTGGCTGGCTGGCAGGAAAACTGACCAGAAGCACTCCCCACTGCAACTTTTCATAGTGGATGCTTACACTTTGGATGAAATTTTTAAATAAGCTTTGAGGGGGGGGGAGAGAGATGGTACTACTTAGATGTTCGGGGAGGGTGTTCAAAGCATAAGAGGCAACTTGTGAGTTGGTTATGAGGCCAAGAGGACTTTGGGTCTACAGAGAAGTAGGAGGATTCATACTCACAAGTTCAGAAGCCAGCCTCGGCTAGGATCTTCGTCTCTCAGTCCTGGGTTCCTTGGGATTATATCCATCCTACCCTCTAAATTTCCTTGCAATCAAAGGATATTTTAGCTTACAATGGAACATTCACAGAATCCCCTGGTGCCTGGAGCCAATTCATTTGGAGCCGTTCCGAGCTTGTGCTCCTTATTAATACCCCTTGAGCAATTTTCTAAGGACCGGCCTCCATATCCTACATTAAAAAGAGTTCCTTCCTCTTTGATTTATGGATATTAAGCCATGCCAGGAGGCAAAAGGCATGGCACTCCTGCATAATACATTCGCTACAAAATTGATTTCCCTTTTTATTCCTCCTTTCACCGCAGTTCTGCCTCCTCTCTCCCTCATTCACATTTGGGCCATGATCCAAGGCACTTCTAAGCCTGTTGGTTTCAGCAAGCTTACGCCCACTTAATTCTCAGCGGGAGCCTGACCTTTCTTGTGCAGAAAGTGGATAGAGTCGTGTTTCCCCCCCCCTTCTCCCTCCCTCCCTCTTGTTTGTTTGTTTGTTGCACTGATATCCCACCATTTTCTCCAAGGAGTTGGTTCCTCGTCCTCATTTGTACATGGTTCCTCGTCCTCATTTAATCTGCATAACAACCCTGTGAGGTAGGTTAGGCTGAGAAGCAATGGCTGGCTTGCAAGGTCACCCAATGAGCTTCATGGGGATGTGAGGATTTGAACCATGGTCGCTCCCAGGTCCTCGTCCGACACTCCAACCAATACACCACACTGGCTGCCAATGAATACTAGAACCAGGGGCCATTGACTGAAGCCAAATGATGGGAAATTCAAGACAGATGAAAGGAAGGACTTCTTCGCAGAGTGCTGAGTTAAACTGTGGAATCTGCTCCTAGAAGATGCAGTGATGGCCTCCAACTTGGATGGCTTTAGAAGGGGGTTTAGACACATTGATGATCAGGCTATCAGTCATTGCAAGCCATGGTGGCTATGCACTACCTCTGCTGTGTACGGCAGTCTGCCTCTGAATACTGATCGCTGGTGGTACAAGTAGGAGAGCATTGTATCATTCATGTGATGTTTGTGGGGCTTCCCAGAGGCATCAGGTTGGCCACTGGGAGAACAGGGGGCTGGACTAGATGGGTCATTGGCCTGATCTAGCTATAGGCTCCTCTTACATTCTTCTTCAGTACGTCTTCACTCAGCACATAGTTCACCGGATGCGGATGGCGCTGTTGTCTACACCACAGAGCCTGTTGGGCTTGCCAATCAGAAGGTCGGCGGTTCGAATCCCCGCGACAGGGTGAGCTCCCGTTGCTCTGTTCCAGCTCCTGCCTACCTAGCAGTTTGAAAGCATGCCAGTGCAAGTAGATAAATAGGTACCACTGCAGTGGGAAGATACATTGCGTTTTCGTGTTCTCTGGTTTTCATTGTGCTAGAAGGGGTTTAGTCATGCTGGCCACATGACCCGGAAAGCTCTCTGTGGACAAACGCTGGCTCCCTTGGACTGAAAGCGAGATGAGCGCCACAACCCCATAGTCGCCTTTGACTGGACTTAACCATCTAGGAGTCCTTTACCTTTACGTAGTTTACCTATGGAATCTGCTACCACAATATGTTCTGCTTTGGTCAGACCACACATGTGAGTCTTGTCTCCAGTTCTGGGCAGCACAATTGAAGAAGGATGTTGACAAGCTGTAACATGTGCAGAGGAGGGCAACCCAGATGGTCAAGGCTCTGGAAACCAAGCCTTATGAGGGATGGTTGAAGGAGCTGGGTATGTTTAGCCTGGAGAACAGGAGACTGAGAGAAGATATGGTAGCCATCTTAAAATATGTGGGAATGTTCAGGAATGTGGACGAGGAGATATTGTTTAATATATCCTATCCCCGCTTGCGTTAGCAAGCACCAAACTTTAGCAGAGTAAAAACATTCCCCTTTTGAAAAATGCACAGCAGAAAAGCGTTTGCGCAGGCTTGATTTACGCCTGTAAAATAAAGTGTATTTTTCTGGTATTTTCCCCTTTATCCCTCTTAAAAGAAAAGACACGACACAAAAGTATAAAAGATGTTTACTTACAATCTTCCTGAGATACAGCATACTCAAGAGGTAGACTTGCTTAGGTATAAAGTAATATATACATTGTGAAGTTCACTTATAGGAAGTGAGATTCCATCTCATCTCTCTCTGTTGGCTGGAAGCCTAGAGAGAGAATCCTCACTAGATGTTTAGTCCTTGAAGTGAAGAAGTCCAAGAGTAAGAGAGTAAGAGAGGGAAATGGCTGTTTCCTTCAGAATTTATCTACCGCCTTTCCCATCTAATAGCATGTGGAGGAACAGGAAACTAGCCTTAGTCATATATTCCTCCTCAGTCCTCCAAGTGGACTATCTAGTAATTGTTGTGACTTGACTGCACTTAACCCTTTGCATCCCACAAAATATCTGAAGGGCTGTCATGTGGAAGATGGCGCAAGCTTGCTTCCCCCAGCTCTGTAGGGTAGGACCCAAGCCTACAAGACAGAAGAGTCTGACTAAGCATCACATAGAACTTTCTGACAGTAAGAGCTGTTCGAAAGTGGAATGGACTCGCCTGAGAAGTTGGACGGCCATCTGTCATGGAGGCTTTACTTGAGATTCCTGCATGGCAGCGGGTTGGACTAAATGGCCCTCAGGGTCCCTTCCAACTCTATGATTATATGTTGTGATGGCCACCAACTTGGATGGTTTTTTAAAAGGTCTGGGCAAAGTCATGGAGGATAATGCTATCAATGGCTATTAGCCACGATGGCGGTGTTCTGCTTCCATGCTCTTTAATGCTTCTGAAGGCCATTTGCTGGGAAGTACACAGGTGGGGAGAGTGGCTCTTGTGCTCTGGTCCTGCTTGCAGGTTTCCCAAAAGAGGCACCTTGTTGGCCACTGGGAGAACAGGATGCTGGACTAAATGGGCCACTGGCCTGATACAGAAGGCACGTCTTCTGTTCTTTGGTTTGATGCAATGGTGCTCTTAAGGTAAAGGTAAAGGGACACCTGACCATTAGGTCCAGTTGTGACCAACTCTGGGGTTACGGTGCTCATCTCGCTCTATTGGCCGAGGGAGTCAGCGTACAGCTTCCGGGTCATGTGGCCAGCATGACTAAGCCGCTTCTAGCAAACCAGAGCAGCACACGGAAACGCCATTTACCTTCCCGCTTGGAGCAGTTCCTATTTATCTACTTGCACTTTGACGTGCTTTCGAACTGCTAGGTTGGCAGGAGCTGGGACCGAGCAATGGGAGCTCACCCTGTCACAGGGATTTGAACTGCTGACTTTCTGATCGGCAAGCCCTAGGCTCAGTGGTTTAACCCACAGCGCCACCCGCATCCCTAATGGCGCTCTTAGTCGGTTCTTATTTCCACCTTCTTTCTATATCAAGATCTATTTCTAGGTTTCTTCTTTCCATTAGACAACCCACAGAGGATTAGACATATTAAGTGGAGATTCTTATCCCAGTCTGCATTGAATTTGAGCTTGTTTTTATATACATTTTTATAGTTGATGTTTTTATTGATGTGTTCGATGTGCTTCATTGTTAACGGCTTCAGGATGTTTCCTGGGAAGTGATTCATAAATGAAAGAAATGAGACTACAGTCGTACCTTGGAAGTCATACGGAATCTGTTCTGGAAGTCTGTTTGACTTCCAAAACCAAGCACAGCTTCCGATTGGCTGCAGGAAGCTCCTGCAGCTGGTGTGAAGCTCCGGAAGCCACACCGAAACATTCAGCTTCCGAAAATCGTTCGAAAACCAGAACACTCACTTCTGGGTTTCAATCATTAAGGAGCTGATTTGTTCAGGAGCCAAGCCGTTCAGGATCCAAGGTACGACTGTACCACATACTCTCCAACATTTCTCCAGTGAAAATAGGGATGTTCTATTCTACATGGGAAGCTTCTTCTGCATACCTACATTGGCCACCTCTAGCCAATTACAACCTCTCCGCTGAACCTACCTCACAGGATTGTTGTTTAAAAAAAAGGTAGGGAAGGGATTAACTTAGTGGGACTCACTTCCGAGTAATAATGCTTAGGATTGCAGTGTAAGGCTGCACAGCATTCACCCAGTTACCTGGGAGTAAGCTCCATGGAATACAGTGGGATTGACTTCTGAGTAGGCAGTATAAGGCTCCATTTACAATAAAGGAATCAACACTCCCCGCATTTCCAAAAAAATGGCTGACTGCTGAAGCATTGCAATGAAAGAATTTGAAGTCAATTGGTTACATTTTCCTTCAAAATTATAGGAAGGGCTTCGTATGCCAGTGTATGCCATTTCCTTCATTTGATGCAGGTATTTTATTTTCAGAGTAAACAGAACTCTATTTTTGCACCTACACACACACACACACACAGAGAGAGAGAGAGAGAGAGAGAGAGAGAGAGAGAGCAAAGGCTCCCGTTCCCGAAAAGGACAGGGGGAATTCCTGATCTCCTCAGGACTTTTAATTCTTCTCTGAGACATGGAAGGTGGGAAACAGGGGAACCTGGGACATTCTGGGATCAAATCAGAAACTGGGGTGGCTTTTGTAATTCCTGGGTTGTCCCTGGAAAACTGGGACACTTGGAGGGTATGCTATCAATGACTCCTAGCCATGATAGCTATATTTTACCTGCATTGTTGGAGGTGGTATGGTTCCGAATACCAGTTGCCGGGAATCCCAAGTGGGGTGAGTGCTGTTGTGTTCATGTCCTGCTTGAAGGCTTCCCAGAAGGGGCATCTCTAAGAGATGGGCTGCATGGGGCTTTGTCCTGATCCAGAAGCCAGGGTCTTCTTACGTCCTCAACATCTCATGTGACCAAGATGTAGGTGGACTACGAGTCCCATCATCCACAGCCAGCTTAGCCAAATGGTCAAGGATGATGGGAGTTGTAGTCCACCCACATCTGGGGACCCCAGACTGAAGAACAGTGACTTGGAGCTAGAGAGATGCCTATGGGAACCCTACAAACAGATCACAAATGCCAAAGCCCTCTCCCATTGTTGATTCCCCAATGGGATCAACAATAGCCATCATGCCTAGTAGCCACTGACAGTCTCCTCTGCCATGGTCTAGTAGTCCCTTTTCAAAGTCACCTAATGAGTGGCCGTCAACACTTCAAGTAGCAGAAAGTTCCAGAGGTTAAGCAATGTTGTGAAGCAAATGCTCCCTTTTCTCCGTCTTGAATCCTCCAGCCATCAGCTTTGTTGAATGGCGCCGTTACCTGTGTTTGCACTGTGTGTTTTGAGTGTCAGCTGCGTCAATCAAATATACAAAAGCCAGCGGGTCGACTCCATCTCTTTGGTCACAAAGAAATCCAAGGCAGGGCTATTAAGAAAGAGGCGAAGTCAGTTCCAGTCACCTCCTCCTTTCACTTCTATGGGACAAAAGAGGCACGAGGACAAATCTCTTCATAGTAGCCCCCTTTCTGTCAGAACTGAATGCCCTCAGAACTAGTGCCCTCAGAGCCACATGCCGTAAGTGTCACTCAAGAGGGTGCATTCCCTACAGTAGCACCCGTCAAGATCCATCAGGATTGTGTGTGGGGACCAGGTTCCTCGCAGTCACATCCTGTCAGGGTTGGTGTCAGTCAGATCTCCAGGAGGGGGAGGAGATTTTTCACAGCAGCGATCTGTCCCCGTCAGTCAGAATTCCAGGGCCACACACCTTCTCTCCCGCAATGGCCATGTCTGTTTAAGTCACCAGTCAAAAGTGCCAGGAATCACGCGGCTGCCTCAGTTCCTCTCGCTTCAGCTCCGTTTCATTGAGGGCTGGGTTCCTCGGTGGTTGAGAAGCTGATCCTCCTAGCCTGAGGGCGAAATAAAACCACATTAGCTCCACTGCTGCCCCAGGATCCCACCGGTTCGAGCTGTTTGGTTCAGCTTAAGTGATCAGCCTCATATCGCAGCCTCTTTGGGTTCCAGGGTGTCTGTTGTATTCCGTGACAGATTTGATTTAGCCTGCCTCGGGTGGGGGAGTTTTTGGCTCTCGGGGAAGACTACCACTCATTTTCGCCGGTAATAAAGGAAATTAAAAGAGATGCCTTGGAGCCTATAATTTATCAGGTTCATTGAGGGGGAAAACAGAGCTTGCCCTTTCCAAATTTACTTTGGCCGCTGTTGTTTTGACACTTGCATGGTGTGCAGAAAAATCAGTCGAGCCCAACAAGCCACGCAGAAGGCTCCAGAAAAGAAAGAAGCATCTTTCGGGATTAGAGGCCTGATTTATGCTCTGTGCTTGAGTGCAAGTGTGTGTCGTGTTGCCAGACCTCCAGGTCTGAGCTGAAGTCTCCAGGTCCGCCTGGCCTTCGGCAGGCTGCAGGTTTGAATCTCCCGGTGGGAGAGAGTGCCCTTAAAATATAGATATTAAGAAGATTGGGGATGCAGCTTGCAAACTTCAGCCTGCAGGAGCTGGCTGCAAAGTATAGCATGTGGGATCTGTCCTTCCTTGATCCCCTCCCCCAATTGACCTCCATCTCCAGGGCTTGCCCTGTGATACCCTTTCCCAATTGACTTCCATCTCCAGGGCTTGTCCTGTGATACCACCAGAGGCCACCCTCAGGTCTCAGGTTTAGAATGCTTCTGACCTGGCAACCCTAATTCTATCTATCTACTGTATATTTGCCGGAGTACATGCCATGCTTTAACTGAGGCCCCTAACATGGTGCAGAGGCTCTGAGCATTGCCAATCTCTATTCTCTGAAATGCGTATTACATAGAACTAGCAAAGAGTTTTTAAAGATTACAAAGGAGTTGTAAATAGTTTATAAAAAAGTTATAAAAAAGAATGCACACATAACAATCACAATACAATAGTTCAACAAACAGAGCTTTTCATTACAAAGCAAAACACTTGATTTTAAAAAATCATATCACAGACGCTTCCAATGTAATAATCTTTTGCATTGTCTTATAACTTTTTCAGAGGTGCATACATTATATAATCAAGCTCTTTGTTTGATATAATTAACTACAGGTTCCCAGCCAATCAGTTCTTCCTAATCATCACTGTTAGTTTTATTATCTGAAGTGGATATTTTGTGATGCCCACAACAGTTTCTTAGATTCCAAATGCACCCCTGGACCCCAGACCTAGAGTGAGATGCTGGTGACCAGTCACTTCCCTCTGGCACATGTCTAAGGCATGTTGCAGCATGTTTGAAAACATGCATCCCTAGTCACAGTTGCTGTAGGCATGAGGTTATACTCAGTGGAGACTGGTGCCCCCTGGGACAGGTGGGCAGAAGGCAGTGTGACCGGCAGTAGGAGGAGCCTGAATCAGTGACAGGCAGAGGTAGAACCAATGACAGACAGAGCTAACGAATGATGGATTTGTCTCCATCCTCCTCCCTGCTGAACCCTACAAAGGCAAGACTGAGAGTAAAGAGGAGGAGTCGTCAAATGATTGGCAGGGGCTGGGTGTTAGTGTGAGAAAGCCAGTGCAGCATAGTCCGCGCTTAAGTGTCAGACTAGGATCTGGGAGACCAGTGTTCAAATTCTCACTCTGCTATAAAGTTCATGCCTTGGGCCAGTCACAGCCTCTTAGCCTAACCTACCTCACAGGGTTGTTGTGAGGAGAAGCATGTATGCCACCTTCAACTCCTGTAAGGGGGAGGGTTTATAGAGAAACACCCCCCCCATCCGAAGCAGCACGTCTCCCAGCAGTCATGAGAGCGAAGGGTCTGATGGAGGGAGTCAGGAAACGGAAAGGGAGTGCCAGGGCTCTGGCAAAATCCAAGAGCCCTACTCCATAGGCAGGGAGAGAGGGAGGCGGAAAGAGAGGACAGGAACCGGTCAGACCAAAGACCCGTTCCCCCCGATGTCGGAATTGAGGAGGAGGAGGAAAGGGAGGCGCTTCTCAATTCCGAGGCTTTTATGTTGGTCAAGAACGTGAAGGGGGGCAGTGCAGGAATCTGACTCGAGCGAGTAGACATGAAACCAGCAGTTTGTTACACTGTAAATAATGTGCACTAATAAAAACGTCTGAAAGACAAGCATGTGGAAGGTCGTTACTCAAGAGTAGTCACAACAACCTTGACAACTCCTTGGAGAAGAATAACTGCAAGGGAGGGAGGGAGGGAGGGGGCACTGGTTGAGGCCAGACTTGTCTTAGTAGGGCGGAACCCAATTCCACCCTAAGGGAGCAGCCTCTACTGGCTAAACCAGATTAGGACAGCTGGTAGGTTGTCACTCAGTTAAGGAACTCTTAGTTATCAGGTTATTTGCCTTCTCTAGGAAAATTACATATCATAACCAAACAGCTTCAACATATATAAAAGTGTGCGCGTTAACTCATAGCTATACTATATAAAATGTGTATTGCAGGGGGTTGGATGACCCTTTAGGTCCCTTCCAACTCTAAATTCTGTGATTTCATGTGTACTTTCAGTTGGCCCTTGTTGATAAATCAACTAAAGTTTCAGCTGACTGATCTATTACTTAAACGAATTAAAGCTTTCTGTTCCAGGAACAAATATATTAGATGGTACAGTGGATATTGACATGTTCAGTTTTCAGGCTGAATCTATCAGAGTCAGAATGTGTGACTATCTGCTTATTTTTGTCCTGTTGGTGCTTCTCCTTCCACCTTTCTGAATGAGTCACAGGCACGTGAGTGAGCCCACTCAGTGAGGAATGGACAGGTGAATGAGATCACCAAAAAAATCTTGTGATTTTTGCATGCCACATGGATATATTTTTACATGAGCTTACAGTATAGAAATAATTATATGACTCACGTCAGGGATGGCCAACTCCCAAGAGACTGCAATCTACTCATAGAGTTATAAACTGGCAGTGATCTACCCCCTTTTGAGGGGTTCAGTCAAAGTTGTTCAGCTATTTTTAGGGAGGAGGAAAGCACCGTTTTTTGGGGGGTGCAAGGCAAAAATGTTGAACCAGTGATCTACCAGAGATCTACCTCAGACGTCCAGTAATCTACCGGTAGATCACGATCTACCTGTTGGACGTGCCTGACTTACGTCATTGTCAAAGGCTTGAAACAGCTGAACCTCATCTCTACAGCGGGTTCCTAGACCTCTAAGACTGACCAGAAGTCTCCAGGTTTGGCTGCCTCCAAGTGGGCAAGAGTGCCTAACAACAACAACAACAACAACAACTATGCATGCAGCTTCCAAGCTCCATCCCAGTATGAACCACCTGCAAATTATTGCATAGACCCTTGGGTGGGAGAAGTCTGATCTCCTCCCCTCCCTCCTCCCATCTCCCAATTAACTTCCATCTCCAAGGATGAGTCATGCTTAATAACATCACCTGGGGTCTGCCCCTTGTGACATCACCGGGGACACCCCGTGGTCCCAGCTTTGAAATCTCAGGGTCTGTGATGCTCCTGACCTGCCCAACCCTAAGCCTCATAACTATGTAGGAGGCAGGTTTTTTTCCTCTTGTCACAGGGAGGATAAAGTAGCAGAGGACTAGCAGAGATTTGGAAGGAAGAGGTTCTGAGACAGTGAAGGACTGCTTCAGTGGAAAGCAACAGGGAACACTTTCTGGGCTAAAACCCATTGCTGAGCCAGGAAAGTGCACATCTTCCGGGGAAAGGTATGGAGGGAAGAGGGAAGGACGAAAGAGCTCCATGAAGGGAGCCACGACCTCTCTGAAGGGCAGATGAGGTTGGGGGGCTCTGAGACCCCTCGTAAGTTGGCTGCTGTCATCAGGGGAGAATGCAGTACAAGAAAGACTCTACAAGTGAAGGCAATTGAAAGCAAGGACAAGTGAGGGACTTTTAAGTCCACGTCTGTGGTGTGTGCTGAAAAATTGCCCCCAAGTGGGGGTGCTTTGATGCTTCCAGAAATAAATAAATAAATAAATAAATAAATAAATAAATAAATAATAATAATAATAATAATAAATTTATTCTTTATACCCCACCCATCTGGCTGGGTTCTCCCAGCCACTCTGGGCGGCTTCCAACAAAATATTAAAATACAGAAATCCATCAAACATTGCCCTCAAAAGCAATTTAACTCAGCCCTGGAATATATATTCTGCAACAAAATACTTTTTTAAAAAATAAAGGGGAGGGCTAAATTGAGTAGTCATTCGCCTTGATTATTCGTGGGAATGGAAAAAGCTCTCTCACATAGACATATGTGCCTACGTCTGCCACTTCAATCACCCTTCACAGCAGGGCCCAAGGCCACACTTGGATGTCCACCCACACTTGCTGGACTCATGCCACGCCATGTCCCATCATTGACTTGCAGCCACAAGACACCGGAAGCTGGAGGAGCCTGGGAATAATCAGGTGGGGGAGTATACACACACATATCTGAGCTGCTTTGGGTAAAAAAAATATGAATGAATCTCAGTGGTGGCGCAAGAGCTATTGTTCGCCCCTCTTTTAGTTGTGATCACATTTGTTTTGCTGTAGAAAGTAAGAAAGCCTATTTATAGCATAAAAGCATTTGAAGTGCAGGTGGTGACTCCACCTCAACAGTGTTAACGTCGCTGAATCGCTCTGCTCATACTTGGAGGGAAGGCGAGGTGAAGGCTGCTAGGTGCTTTTCTCTGCAAAGAAATGGCACTTAGCTCTCTGCAGTCTGTTCTGGCCAGTTCCAAACCACAGACCAGTTTGGGAAGGGGCTGCTGTAGATCTACAGGTTTGGTGGGTCTGCACCTACCCAGCCAGTCTTGTTGAGTCCTTCTGTCAACCTCCAGGGATGAGAAAACTCTGCCGATAATCCCATCTATTTCCAATGTTCAGGTGCTACCATGTCGTTGCTCGTGCAGCCATAAAACAGAAGCACTCACTGCTAGGGTTGCCAAACCTCCACAGCTGACCTGAGCTCTCCAGGTTTGCCTGACTCTCTCCAAGTGACAAGGGGAGGGCTTGCATTTCCAGATGAGTGAAAGTGCCATTAATTTAAAATATAGGTATTAAAAAGACTGTGCATACAGCCGGCAGGAACCAGCAGCAAATTATTGCATGGACTATTGGCACAGTTAAACTCGCTCCTGTAAGAAGCGGTGCTGGCCACTAACCTGAGTGGCTTTAAGAGAGGAGTGGACAAATTCATATATGATAAGGCTAGGAGCCAAGATGGCTTTGCTCTCAGGCCCTATTTTCCAGGGACAGTCCCAGATTTACAGAAGCTGTCCCAGTTTCAGATTTGATCCCAGAATGTCCTGCTTTTTCTTAGGACGCCCCTATAAATGTTGGTGGGTACGGTAGCACGTCCCTATTTTCATTGGAGGGTATGGAGTTTTGCATCCCCCAAGGCAAGGAGTTTAATAACTATACAGCCTTTAGAATAGACACCTGAAGGCAGATATATTTATTTTTATTTTTAAAAAGTTTAATGTTTTATTATGTTTTTGTATATGCTGGAAGCTGCCTAGGGCAGCTAGGGCCACCCAGTCAGATGGGTGGGGTATAAATAATCAAAGTATTGTTGCTGTTGTTATATTTATAGAGTTGCTAATCTCCCTTTCTTGGGCAAGGTTCTGGAGCGAGTGGTTGCAGACCAGATCCAGGTGCTCTTGGAAGAAGCCGATTTTCTGGATCCATTTCAATCGGGGGTTTAGGGCTGGTTTTGGCACAGAAACTGCCTTGGTCGCCCTGTACGATGACCTCTGCCAAGAACGAGACAAGGGAAACATGCCCCCGTTAATTCTTCTTGACCTCTCAGTGGCTTTCGATACCACCAACCATGGTCTCCTTCTGCAGCAACTCCTCGAACTAGGAGTGTCCGGCACTGCTTTGTGATGGTTCCAGTCCTACTTGGATGGCTGAGTGCTTTTCGGCCCCGCGGAACCTGCAATGTGGGGTTCCATAGGGCCCAATTCTACACCCCCCCCATGTTGTTTAACATCTACATGAAACCACTGGGTGGGGTTATCCGGAGCTTTCAAGTATGCTGTCAGCAGTATGCTGATGACAGCTCCATTTCTCCTCTACATCTGCAGGTGAGGCAGTGGAAGTGCTGGACCAGTGTCTTGCCTCGGTAATGGACTGGATGAGAGCCAACAGACTGAAGCTCAGTCCAAAAGCTCATACCAAAATAAAAACTTAGTTGGTCTTTAAGGTGCTACTGAAGGAATTTTTTTTATTTTACTTCGATCCAGACCAACACGGCTACCTACCTGTATCCAAAGGCACAGTTAGTGAGTGGGTGGTTCCTCAGACCAGATGGCTGGAAGGTCACCTGCTCTGGATGGGGTTACACTGCCCGTGAAGGAGCAGGTTCGTAGCTTGGGGGGTACTCCTGGATCCTTTGCTGTCGCTTGAGGCTCCAGTGGCTTCAGTGGCCCGGAGTGGCTTCCATCAGCTTCAGCTGGTGGCCCAGCTACGCCCCTATCTGGACAGGAATAGCCTAACTAATGTTGCCTCTGCTCTGGTAACCTCAAGGTTAGATTACTTCAACGTGTCATACATAGGGCTGCCTCTGAAGACGGTTCGGAAACTTCAGCTGGTGCAGAATTCAGTGGCCAGGTTGCTCACCGGAGCAAGACGATTTGAGCATATTACACCAATCCTGGTCCTCCTGCACTGGGTACTGATTAGTTTCTGGACCCAATTCAAAGTTACTGGACCCAATTCAAAGTGCTGGTTTTGACCTATAAAGCCTTAAATGGCTCAGGACCTCAATACCTCAAGGACCGCCTCTTCCCATATGAACCTACTTGGACCCTGAGATCATCTTCTGAGGCCCTTATTCTAAACATTAGGAAGAACTTCCTGACAGTAAGAGCTGTTTGGCAGTGGAATTTGCTACCAAGGAGTGTGGTGGAGTCTCCTTCTTTGGAGGTCTTTAAGCAGAGGCTTGACAGGCATATGTCAAGAATGCTTTGATGGTGTTTCCTGCTCAGCAGGGGGTTGGACTGGATGGCCCTTGTGGTCTCTTCCAACTCTACAATTCTATGATTCTTTGTGTGCCCCCTATTCAAGAGGTCTGGAGGGTGGCAACACAAGAACGGGGCCTTTTCTGCAGTGGCTCCCTGTCTGTGGAGTGCTCCTTGGAGAAATGCTGGAGGGTGTGCGGTCAGCCCCCACAGTTGCAGGCAGTAATGTTTCCAAATACCATTTGCTGGAAACTGCAGGAGGGGAGAGTGATATTGCTTGGATCCTGCTTGCCAGTTCCCCACCTGGTTGGCCGCTGTGAGAACAGGGTGATGCTGGACTGGATGAGCCATTGAGATGATCTAACAGGCTTTTCTTCGGTTCTTAGGTTTCAGAAATCAGGGGGGGGGGGTGCCCTGGTCCAATCCTTGGCATCTGCAGGTAGGGCTGGCAATGTCCCTGCCTAAAGCCCCAGAATGCTGCTGCCAGTCAGTGTGGAAAACACTGAGCTAGATGGGTTGACTCAGTACAAGGCAGACCCCTGCTTCCCCTCCTACGTGCTGCTAAGTGAGTCATTGAGACTTTTCTGTTGCAAGAGATCTGGAATCTCGGCAATAATGAGAACTGAGCGTGCCTTTTTGTAAATTTAATTCTAGTTCCCCCACCCCCACCCCTACCCACTTATACACAGCTTCTTCCTGTTGGTTTCTTTTTGTCTTTTTTAAAAACTTCATCTGTTTAGTCATTTTCTTAATTAAATATAGATTATAGCTCTGGGACTAAGAGATAGTTATTTATTCATGAACGACTTAGGTTTTAAAGTCGGCACCGTGAATGTATTGTTTTTATGTCTGCTTTGGGACTGTGTGAAAAGCACTGGGCAAAATCTCTCTGAATCAGGCATGGATCCACTAAGGTCCTCATCCTGTATCAACATGTACCTTGCAGGTAGTTAACCCCATTGAACCCATCAGAACTTTCCACATAGGGAAGCTTAGAGCAGCACTGCGTGGTGTTTTAAGTGAGCCCAGGAACATTGCTGGATGCTGTTGAGGTTCATGGCCTTAGCCCCATAAGCCTCACAGAATCATAGAATTGTAGAGTTGGAAGGGACCCCAGGAGTCATCTAGTCCACCCCGTGCAATGCAGGAATTAAATCTGCACATGCCAATTTACATGTCTAGATGCATGCAGACTTGGAATTTAAATTTCACAGAAGACAAGACAGCTAGCAGACCCTCCAAGTGTCCCTATTTTGCAGGGACATCCCTGATTTAAAGAAGACATCCCAGTTTCTGATTTGCTCCCTGGAATCTCCCGCTTTCCCTTAGGATGTCCCTATTTTCATGGGAGAAATGTTGGAGGGTATGGAGTTATCCAACCCCAGAGCCATCTGAAGGCAATCCTGTATAGGGAAGTTTTTTTAAAAAAAAATGTTTAATATTTTCTTGTTTTTCTATATATGTTAGAAGCCACCTGAGTGGCTGGGGCAACCCAGGAAGATGTGTGGGGTATAAATAGCTAAATTATCATCATGGAATGGGATGTCCCTATTTTCATCGGAGAAATGTTGGAGGGTATAGGCTTGTTTCCCCAGCAGATCACTCCATATAAATTCTTGGACCACAGAAGAGGCAAAGAAAGCAGTTTACGCCTTCTTCCACAGAGAGCTCTGGCAGGAAGAGGCCTTCTGAGGGTCACTTCTGCACCCAGACCCCCAC
This sequence comes from Zootoca vivipara, assembly GCF_965207765.1. Classification (NCBI taxonomy): domain Eukaryota; kingdom Metazoa; phylum Chordata; class Lepidosauria; order Squamata; family Lacertidae; genus Zootoca; species Zootoca vivipara. The sequence goes on from NC_142596.1 coordinate 49,919,548, forward strand.
CCACCCACCACCTGCTTGTTAATTGTCATAAACCCTTTACCTAATTGCGCTATCCGAGCCATGGGTCATGACAGATAGTAAAAGAAGCCATTTGTTTATTTTATTTCTTAAGATTTATATACTGTGCTACTCGACTGTAAGGGAAAAAAAACGTAAAAGTGGTTTACAAAAGGAATACTGCAATCAACAGAAATGGTTACGAACGGTTGTTTAAAACATTCCTAAAATAATCAAAAATTGATGATGAGCTAAAATGCACATCAACATTCGACGTGTCTGGGTAGGCTAGCCTAGCCAAAAATGTTTGCATCAGGAGCCGAAAAGGGCACAGTTGAAGACGCCTGCCTGATGTAACCAGTGAGGGAGTTCCAAAGTTCAGGTGCCGCTGACACATTCAAAGATCAATTTCTTACAAATGTGGAATGGGTATTATGCGACAACAGCTGTCATTAGGTAGAAAAATTGGTGTGTGTGTGCGCGCGCACGCACATGCATTTCCTAGTTGCACAGAGCTGCAATGGGATGGTACAGCGGGGGAGGGGGCTCTCTCTCACACCCCTCCCGGACAAGATGGGTTGTGCAATGTTCTCCCTCTCCACACCAAGGTGGATCCCAGTATCCAGCTTTGCCCCAAATGCCCCTGTTAGCAGCTGGAGAGTTTTGTGGCAGTGGCTTTGTGCTGGGAAGGGAGAATCCCAGAGCCTCGCCAAGCTAAGAAGAAAAGCCTGACTGGGGTTTTCAGAGTGCATGCCTTAAAGCTCTCGATTCCTTGGTGGCTGAGACTGATGGTGTCTGTTGTCCAAAGGGCACCAGGTTGGGGAAGGTTGGCAACAGCTGTTCAGGGTTTCAGGCCCGGCGTCTCTCCCTGCCCTACCTGGGGATGCTAGGGATTGGACGTGGGGCATTCTGTATGCCAAGCATACAGCATTCTTGCCTTTCGAGTCGTGGAAAGCAGCTTACAACTGTTTAAATCAAGAATATTGCCCTCCAAAGATGAGCCATTCTGACATTGATCCGGTTTGCTTACTGACTTCCCCCATCTCCCTTCCTTAAGTGGGCTGGCTTCCTCCCACCTACAGTCTGGAAGTTACCAGATAGCTCAGCTGGTTAGAGCATGGTGTTGATAATGCCAAGGTTGCAGGTTCGATCCCCATATGGGGCAGCTGCATATTCCTGCATTGCCGGGGGTTGTACTAGATGATCCTTAGGGTCCCTTCCAACTCTATGATTGTATGATGTGTGACTTACGTTCCTTGGGCCTCTTCCGTCAGCTAGCAGCATAAAATGTCAAGAGCCGCCCAATTGCCAATCGCCACTCCTGGTGGCAACTTCTCCTTGCCGCTCCCGGGCACTGTCCGGTGCCTCGAATGGCCATGGTTGTCCTTATCACTGCAGCCGTGGCCCAGAACAAAAGGAGAGGATTAAACGCAACTTGCTTTGCACAGGGTAAAGCCATCTACAGGCAGTCTTGGACTTGTAGATCCATATCGCAGCTCTCGCCAGGGAGCGAAGTCTTTAATTTACTAAAAGCCTTGAGTTACACTGGCCCGACTGGAGTATCACAGCAAGCAATCATGCTCCAGTCCTACTGGGACCCATTATCATCTCGCTCACACTCTCAGCTTCCTTTCCCTATAATGTTAAGAGTTCCTGGACTGGTGGCTAGGCAGGCAAAACATTCTGCGGACACCCTTTTCTGCTCTTCCACAAGTTGCTAATGGACTCAGCAGATGGCTAGGTATCTTTGCATCCTGTACGCAGTGATAAGGCCTTTCCCGGTTTACTAGGGACAGTCACTGCTGGGAGTTGTTAGAAGGAGACGCCTGTTCCCTCCTCCCAGAGCTCCATTTCCCAGAGTGGTTTAACAAACAACCACTCTTTCACATTCAGGAGCAGCATACCAAGAAAGATTGCTTGCTGGGCAAAAGGGCTGTTGCTTTTATGGCCTGCTTGCGGGCTTCCCAGAAGCCGTTCGTTGGTGTCTTTATGAAACAGGAAGGTGGAATAGACAGAGCTTTGGTCCAAAACAGGAGGGCTTCTTTTATGTTCCATATGCAAAGCCCAACACCCTCTCCAACCACTGTCTTTCCTTTGTGGTCCACAGACTAGGAAATCCTGGCAGTTCTTAGTCAGTTTTTCTTCATCCAATTATGAGGCAGCCAGAGACAACATCTACATCACCAAGAGGCATTGTCAGTTTATATTCCCCCATATCTTTTTATGTTCTCCATAAACAGCTTTATTATCACTATAAGAAAAGGAAGAACAGAATAGTGATGAGGCCTCTGTTATGCCCAAGAATACAAATGCAAGTGCCAGGAGCCCTGGGAAACAACATTTCCCATGGATCCCGGAGCCTGGGGTATCACTGCAAGAACACCCTGCAGTGTCCCCAAGTGCTGTTGCACCACTTTCTCAAGTATTGTATCGCTAGGATGCCACAGCAGCAGCAAAGTTCTCATGCTTAATGGGGGGATCCGAACACCTGTTTTCTGAGCTGAGAGCCTGCCAAAAATGGTATGAGGAATGGAAAGCAGAAGGTAGAGGGAAATATGAGGGGCAGCCCTTGAGCCCTCCATGCTCCCCTCCAAACTAGCTTGCATTTTTAAATGAATTTTTAAAATTTGTTTCAGGTAATCCCATTCCAGACTAAGATGGGGTGTGTGGCAAGAGGTCACCCATCAAATGTATTGGGGTTTAGTCATGAGTCCCCCAGCAGGGAAAAGTATTCTATCCTGGGCTTCTCCCACAGCCCTGACACCTTCCATCCCAGCTCCTTTTATTGGCGAAGTTCCTACAGGCCATCTCATTGCTTGCATTTGCTATTTATAACCTGGCATTCTGGGGGCAAAGAGGACACTGATGTTATCCTGCCACACCCAATAGGACTACAGGGGTGTAGGTCACAGGTAGAGAACGCCACTCCCCTCCAAGACTCTCTCTCATATCTCATCTCTCTCACCCAGACCATACCTCCCAATGGTCCTGTTGACAGGCAGAATGTTGCCAAGCCATTCTTCACTCAGGCTCAGCCATGCCACCTGCAAAATGGGCATAAAAACACTTGACTTCCTTTAAAGGGTCTACTGAAGGGATTGCTGGGAGTAACTGCATGGTGGGCCAGCCCTGTAAGGTGGCAGAATGTAAGGTCCAGTGCAAAGGAGATGTGGATGTCCACTCTTGAATGAAGCATGTTAGAAAATTGGAGGACCAGAACAAGACCATTTGGATGATAAGTGTGGCGTGGAAGTTAGAGTGTTGGGCTGGGAGACCAGAGTTTGAATCCCCACCCTGCCATGAAACTCACTGGGTGACCTTGGGGACCAGTCGCCGCCTCTCAGCCTAACCTACATCCCAGGGTTGTTGTGGGGATTAAATGAGGAGGTGGCAAGAGCCATGTATGTCACCTTGAGCTCCTTGGAGAAGGTGGGATATAAATCTCATAACTAAAATTCACTCTCGGCACAGAAATTAGGTGTGCATGCATGGAATCTCCTGTGCCCTCAAAAACAGGTCTTGCTTCTTGGAACGCTCCTCAATTTCCCAGCCACAAGAAGCCAATCACAGCTCCGGGGCTCCTCTCAAAAGACTGGAGAGTTTGATGAGCCCTGGAGAAGACAATTAGAAAAGCCCTCCGTGACTCTCATACCCCTGTGAGCTTGTCGAGTTGAGAAGTCTGGGGAGAGGATGCAAAGCAATCAACTCTCCAGAGACGAGATGCAAAGAATATTAGGGAGGCGAGCTCTCACATAGAACAAATAAACAGGCAGGTAAGGCTTCAATGGCCCTCATCCACAGCCAACCTGACACTCTCCTTAAAAAAGTGCTTAAGTCCTGCCCGCAGCTGGTTATTAAAAGTGCTGCCCATTCATTCTGAATCCTGCAAGCGCTCTTCTTTTGCATGTCAGAGGAGGGGTAGGACCTCTGGTGGGACGCAGGTGGTGCTGTGGTCTAAACCACTGAGCCTCTTGGGCTTGCTGATCGGAAGGTCAGCGGTTCGAATCCCCACGATGGGGTGAGCTCCCGTTGCTCGGTCCCAGCTCCTGCCCACCTAGCAGTTCGAAAGCACGTCAAAGTGCAAGTAGATAAATAGGTACCACTCCAGCAGGAAGGTAAACGGTGTTTCCATGTGCTGCTCTGGTTCGCCAGAAGCGGTTTAGTCATGCTGGCCACATGACCCGGAAGCTGTACACCGGCTTCCTCGGCCAGTAAAGCGAGATGAGTGCCGCAACCCCAGAGTCGTCCGCGACTAGACCTAACAGTCAGGGGTCCCTTTACCTTTACCTTAGGACCTCTGGTGGGGGACATGTCAATCTCCTTCTAGGGTAGTTTGTCCACCTTTGGTCCCCACCCAGCACTCACCTCTCACCTGTGGCTCCTAGAATCTGTCTGCATGAAACAGCGGCCACAACATAGGAACACCTTCGACTGGCTGGCTAAACCAGGTTAGCGTAGCCGATGGGTCTCAAACCCTCCGTGAGTTAAGGACTTCCCTTCATGCGAAGACAGACTCTGGCAGATTGAGGGGATAAGACCAAAAGTGGTTCCGATGGTCAAGAAGGCAGTCTCTGCATGTGCTGGAGAGGGAAGGGAGAGGCAGATGGGGCTCGTCTCCTTCTAGGAGAAGGAAAACTGATCCTAAACCCACATTACCTTTGGGATATCTTCGGGAGATGAAAAAGGCCTATACAAATCTGGAGTGGAGTCCCTAAGAAGTTGGATGGTATCCTGCACTGTTGCTTCCTGAGTGCAAGTGGATGGGGTCAAGCGGGTGCAGGAGCTGATTGGCAGCAGGAGGGAGGAACAAGCCCAGCTGCTGAAGGATGGCAAAGGCATAGATGCAACCAACAGGATCCTCTCCAGATGTTTCTGGATTCCAGGTCCCATCTGCCCCTGGCTGTTGTTTGTGGGATGCTTTCAGGAGAAGAAAAGGCTCAGGAGTAAACTCACACAAATCTGGAGTAGAGTCCCTAAGATGGTGTCTTGCATGCTTCCTTCCAGCAACTCCTGCAGACCAGCTGGTGCCAAACATCTTGCTCTGCTTTCCTTTGGACCACATCAGAGAGGGGGGTCTTGTCGTCTGGGCAGCCCAGGACCTCCAGACACACTGCCCAGGCTTGCACTTTGGGGAGGTTTGATTTCACCCCTGGAAATGCACTCCATTGTCTCTTGAGACAGCCCATAATCCTTGTCTTTTGCTTTTGTCAAGGTATATGACATCACATATAAAGAAAGGGTGCATTCTGGCTCTAGCTGCCAGATCTCCATGTGTGATGTAAAGCTTTGCCCGGCTCCCTCTGGGTGGCAAGCAAAAAGCGGTGGAAGAGAATGCCTGTATTTTTATTTTTATTTAACCCACTTTATATTATGAAGGCTGTGTATGCAGCTTGCGAGCTTCAGCCCAGCAGTAGCTGGCTTCAATTTATAGCATAGATCTGGGGAATCTGCACTCCTCCACTCTCCTTTCCCAATTAACCTCCATCTCCAGGGCCAGCCCCATAAAATCACCAGGGCTGACCCTAGGCCTCCAGGTTTGCCTGCCCCACTCCAGGTGGTAAGGGGAGGACTTGGATCTTCAGGTGGGCCAGAGCTCCTTTAAAAACAAAAATTGTTTAAAAGACGATGCATGCAAGCTTCAGGCTGCCAGGGACCAGCAGCAAATTATTTCGTATACAGTGGACCCTCGGGTTACGTTACCTTCGGGTAACGTAACCCGAGGGTCCACTGTATACGAAATAATACCTTCGGGTAACGTAACTTCCGGGTTGCGAACACAGCAACCCCAGTAGTATATTCTTCTGGGTTTCGCAGCGTGTGCACACGCAGAAGGACTCTGCATGCCACACGCATGTGCAGAAGTGCTCTATTGCAACAGGTGTGTGCCCAGAAGCAGTGCCTCTACTTGCGGATTTTTCTGGGTACATACAGACCCTCGGAACGAATTACATTCGTATCAAGAGGGTCCACTGTACTCCTAAGAGGATCTGCCCTTCTCTGCTCTCTCCTCCCCCAATTAACCTCTGTCTCCAGGGCTCAGTCATGCCTAATGACATCACTGGGGGCCACCCTTAAATATGAGAGTCTGGGATGCTCCTGACCTGGCTGTGTTTCCCTGAACCCACCCAGTCATGCACCCACCCACCCACACCTAATTTTTATCAGCAATGGGGGTCAGAGGTCCGCCGGCCACATGTTTGTAAGTATCTTATCCCCATTGCCAGACCTGCACCCTCCCTGTGTCTCCTCACTCTTGCAGCCCTGACTTCACTTTCTTCACTTTCTTGCCTCTCCTGTCGATTTTTTTTCTTGCCACTAACTGGGGATTAGCGCTCTTCTCCAGATCAATTCCCTTCCAGTGCTCTTTCGGCTATAATTAATGTTTGCTGTATAATTACATTGATTTTTTTTTATGTACTCTGAAAGATGGGAGGAATTTATAGACTGGACCTGGGAAGGGGAGATGAACAGCAGCTGATATTGTGAAGTGCCAGAAGAAGAGCCCCTGGCAGGGGAGGTGCCCTTTGCCAACTGAGTGGGGAGCAAACCATTTTTGTGGAAGTGGCCACTCATTGAATATCCTTTCCAGGAAGCGCCATTTTGATAAGGTTGTCCAAACCAGTCCTGCCTTCTGTCTGTGCTGGGGATGACACTACCCAGTTCTCATTTTTTCCAATCTAAAAACAACAACAACAACAAGAAGAACAACAACTTTGGTTCTCCTCATTTCTCCCATCAGTTTGTTAATTAATTATTATTTTTTTAAGTCCAACATTTTAGTGTGAATTTCTTACATAAGCATTTTTGTATTTTGCACTTTCCTCTTACTATCCTCTTAATAAATCCCGTTTCTGGGATTTCCCCTAAAGGCGTGCATTCTTGTGTGTTATTTTTCTCCAATGTGTGCATTTCTATGCACACTTTACTCAAGTATATCAGGTACGGTATATGCATGTATATCTTTTATCTGTTCCTTGACTGGAGAACTGCATTGCAAAAGTGCAAAAGACTTCAAAGAAAGATTGTGTTTCATAATAGCTTAAGAAGAGCCTGCAGCTGGATCAGGCCAAGGGCCCATTTAGTCCTCGCAGCAGCCAACCAGATGCCCCAATGGGAAACCAGCAAGCAGAAACCAAGCACAAGGGCCTTCTCCCTGCCTGCGTTTTCCAGCAACTGAGATTCAGAAGCATTATTGCCTCCGACCATAGATCATGGCTAGTAGCCATGGGCAGCCCTCTCCTCCAAGAATTTGTCTAATCCTCTTTTAAAGCCATCCAAGTTGGTGGCCATCATTGGATCCAGTGGCAGTGAGTTCCAAAGTTCCACACATTGTTTCAGAAAGTACAAATTAAGCAGGATTGCTGTTAAGTGTGAACTGGATTGAACCCCACACCCCTTTCCTAGTCTGTGCATGCCTTCATGCCAGAACCCTCAAGATTTTCCCCAGGCTTCCCCGCTGCTTTCCTAGTTTGCCATGTTTCTTCATCTTGGGAGGAGCAAAGGCACTAACATCCTGTCCCTTTCCCAACAGCTAAAAAAATTATTCCTTCCGTGTTCTGGCCTCTGAGCTTTAGATGCCAACTACAGTCATGAGGACTAGTAACATGATTTTTTTAAAAAAAAACAACCCAAAATTAAAAACTGGTGTTTCTCAAGAGTTCTCACATTCTTACCCGTCCACCCTGCCCAGACTCTCCTGCAGAATAAGGCTTGACACCCCAAGCTACTCATCTTCCAAATATATCATCTTTCCTTACCTCCCATCTCTGTCAGCCCAACACAAATTATTTGCTGGCACCATTTGTATTTGTTTGTTTGCTCGAATGCATTTAAGGAAGAAATGTCTTTGCATCATTTTCCAATTGCCTTTGGGCTCCTCTTCCTACAAGCCATTGCCACTAACACCGCCTTTAAAAAAAAAGTTTTTAAAAAGAATCTTGCATCTCCTTTTGTGTTTTCTGTTAATTACATGCCCTCTGAGTATCGTGACTCATGTGCCGCTCGAGTGGCGCAGCCAAAGGCCTCCAAAGCCCCCATCTTGCCATTCTCTAAGCAGAGAGACCAAGACAATAAGGTGTATGAAAAGCAAGCCTTGTCAAGCACAGGTGTTGCGAAGCAGCCACAGATGTTAAACATTTTTCAATTAAAAACTCCTAAACGAAGGGGGGGGGAAATAATTAGACAAGCTTCCACGACGTGGAGCACACAAAAGGTTCCAGCGGCACGCTGGACAACCCTCGCCTCACCAGGTTCCAAAATGCTTTTTGAACAAAAACAAAACAAAAACAAAACGCTCTTTGAACAAACACTTGGTTAAATGTCTGCAGGGGATGTTTTGCATCAAAAGGCGTTGCATTTAGTAGCTGATTTCGGGGACTGAAAATGCTTTTTGCTCGCCATTTAGGCAGCTGCTGTGTTGTACACAATCTCTCTTCCCGCCCCCTCCTCCTACCTGTAAGTCTAGAGTACTTCTGATTTAAGCCAAAGGTGCTTATGGAAGCGAGTTGCTAACCCACCTACCTTGCAGGGTCATTGTGATGATACAAAATGGGGAGGAGGAATACCATGTATGCCACCTCAAGGTCCGTGGAGAAAGAAGCTGGGATGTAAAAGGTGGGATGTCTCAGTTGGTAGGACATGAGGCTCTTAATCTCAGGGTTGTGGGTTCGATCCCTGCATTGAGCAAAAGAGTTCTGCATTGCAGGGGGTTGGACTAGATGACCCTCGGGGTCCCTTCCAACTATACTATTCTATTATTCATCAAACCATCCATTGCTAGCCCCATGGCTGCTGCCTGCTTTCTTAGACGCTCCCTTTCAGAACATCTTTCCATTGGCAAGAAAGGAATCTCAACTAAAGCATCCATGACAGGTGGCCATCCAACCTGCGCTTAAAAACCTCTTGCTGTTGTTTAATTGGAGTCGCCTTTCTTTTAACTTGAAGCCATTGGTTCGAGTCCTACTCTCCAGAGCAGGAGAAAACAAGCTTGCTCCCACTTCCATGGGACAGCCCTTTAGATATTTGAAAATGGCTATCCTATCTCCTCTCAGTCTCCTCTTTTCCAGGCTGAACAGACCTAACGCCCTCAACTGTTCCTCATAAGGTTTGGTTTCCAGATCCTTTATCACCTTGGTTACCCTCATCTGCATACATTCTAGCTGGTCAATATCCTTCTTAAATTGCAGCACCCAGAACTGGACACAGGACTCCAAGTTTGGTCTGAACAAGGCAGAATAAAGTGGTCCTACTCCTATTACTTCCCTTGATTGGGACACTATACTTCGGTTGGTGCAGCCTAGAATAGTATTAGAGGTCGGGAGAAAAACAGGGGCCAAGTCCTCCCCATATTTCAGAAGGGAGGTGAGGTTTGCCCCAATTAAAAAAAACACCTTTGGGTAATGGGCTATAGGAAGGTATCTCACCACCGCCCTCCCATGTTAATCCTATATAATAATATCCATGTTGTCCCTGCGTCCAGTTGTCCCGTGTGTCCCTGGGTCACTGCGCATGTGCCCCAGGGATACAGGGATAGGACGGAGGGACAACGGCCAACCGCCGCTCCGCCAACCGCCGCTCCGAAGCCCAGTCTCATGCTGGAGGTGCGCGGCGAGGCGGCGGGGGAAAGAAGCGCTCCCCCCGGCAGCCTTGCCGCGCACCTCCGGCATGGGACGGCGCTTCCTCGGCCGAAGCGGCAGCCGAGGGAAGCCGGCTTTGGCTTGGCGGCGGCGGGAAGAAGAGGAGGAATTCCTCCTCTTTTTCCCGCCGCCGCCAAGCCAGTCCCCAAGCCGAAGTGCGGCGCGGCAGGGGCTTTTCGCTGTTTGACTTCCCGGAGTGAAGGGGGAGGCAAACGGCGAAAAGCACCCGCCGCGCCGCGCCGCACTTCGGAGCCGAAGTATGGCGTGTCGGGGTTTTTCGCTGTTTGCCTCCCCCTGGGGGGAAGGCAAACGGTGAGAAGCCCCCGCTGCGGGGTTGCCGGCTCTGTCGGGTGGGGGGGAGGGAGAAGCAGAAGATCTGATCGGTCTTCGGCTTCTCCCTTCCCCTGCCCAACAGAGCCGGCATTTGGCTCTGTCAGGTGGGGGAAGGGAGAAGCAGAGGATCGGATTGCTTCTCCCTCCCCCCACCCGACAGAGCCGGCAACCCCGGGATCTGTGCTTTCTGTCGGCGGTGGTGGGAGGGGAACGAACGGAGAGAAAGGGCTGCTTTCTCTCCGTTCGTTCCTCTCCCCTCACCACCAACAGAAAGGGCTGTCGGCGGCGGAGGGAGAGGAAGGAAGGAGGAGAAAGGGCTGCTTTCTCCTCCTTTGTTCCTGTCCCTCTGCCGCCGACAGCAAGGACAGGTCCGCGGCGAGGCGGGGGGGGGGGTGAGAAGCGCTCCTCCCCCCCGCCGCCTTGGCACGCAGCGCCGGCATGGGACGGAGTTTCGGAGAAGATCTCCCGCCCCCCCCCTCGCCGCGCACCTCCCGCATGAGACGGGGCTTTGGAGACCTCCGAAGCTCCGTCCCATGCCGGCGCTGCACGAGAGCAGCGTTCTAGCGCCCGTTTCTAAACGGGCTGAATTCCACTAGTAACATATAATGTGTTTCTTATTCCACCTCCACCAACTCTGGTTTCCAAGTCTGGAAATATTCTTTTCCTGAAAGCCCCATTCTTGTAGATGGTGAAAGGATCCATTGCATTATCCTGTGTTGCTGAAGCTAAGCAGGTCACAGTTGCTCAATGCTTGAATGGAAGACTTCCCAGGACTCGGTTTAAGCCTTTCTGTGTCGCCCCAATGAAGAACAGAATTTGCGAGGGAGACATTATCACTTTCCCCCCGAAGTATTAAAAACTCTTGCTTTGAAGTACAAGGCTTCTCTCTGTATTAATGAAGAACTTACCATAGGACATGGGTAGGCAAACTAAGGCCCGGGGGCTGGATCTGGCCCAATCGCCTTCTCAATCCGGCCCACAGATGGTCCGGGAATCAGCGTGTTTTTACATGAGTAGAATGTGTGCTTTTATTTAAAATGCATCTCTGGGTTATTTGTGGGGCCTGCCTGGTGTTTGTACATGAGTAGAATGTGTGCTTTTATTTAAAATGCATCTCTGGGTTATTTGTGGGGCATAGGAATTCGTTCATTATTATTTTTCAAAATATAGTCTGGCCCCTCACAAGATCTGAGGGACAGTAGACCGGCCCCTGCTGAAAAAGTTTGCTGACCCCTCCCATAGGATGTACCTTATGCCAGCTTTAGCCTAGTTACCCACTGAGCGCAGTGTTACTGACTTGGGTCTTCCCCATCACTTGCTACCTGGTGCTTTTCACTGGGTCTGCCTGGGATTGAGCCTGGAGCCTTTTGCAAGCAATGCACGAGCTTTTCGGGAAGAGAAGCGACATATTTTTTTTCCAAACTCTCCCACCAGAACTCTGTGCTGATGATAAGCATGTATAAATATTTAGCAATTTACAGTATGCAGATCTCAACGCTCTTGCACAGTATGTTCATGTTATTCCTTATGTTGCAGATTGGAGTGGGCTGAAGCCAAAGAGATGGTGGCTTTACGAATGCTCTTTTCGGTAGTAAAGTGAGCTTTGGGTTTGCACTGAGGTTGTCTGGGCTGCAAGATGGCAGCGGAGGGCTGACGTGACTGAACTCTCCAAGGAAGAAAGAGATGGAGGGATAGGGAGGGAGGAAAGAGCCAAAATTCACTATGCCTAGAAAATCAGGGTGTCGGGGAAATCCTTGATGTGAAGGGGGAGTTGCATGGCTGGCATCCGTCTGTCTCGGGAGACAATGGAGGAGTGAGCCTTTGGGGGTGAGGTAAAGCTGTTAGAAGGTTAAGATAAGATAAGATAAGATATCTTTATTGTCATTGTCCCCTTGCGGGAACAACGAAATTACTCGGTTGCTACATCCACTCAGATAAAGCATTCCGCATAATCCAAAATTACAAAAAGCTAATTAAAAACAGTAAACATAATACAAAATAACAAGTAAAATAAGATGACTTCAAAGTCCAGACTTTCCATTTAAGGCCAAAATTGCTCTAGAGAAGAAACTGTTCCTGAGACGGCTTGTTCTTGCCTGCATTGTTCTATATCTCCGTCCCGATGGCAGGAGCTGAAAGAAATGGTGACCAGGGTGCGTTGGATCTCTTGATATGTCTAGTGCTTTTCTATGGCACCTGGTTGCAGCGCCTGTTGCGACTGCAAAGACCAATGCGGGAGAGACATGTTTTGTTGCAGCTGGGGCAGAGGAAGGCGTCCAATTTTGCTGCTGCAGGTGCACCACGGCGATTCTTCTCTCTGCAATCCTCCCAGTGGTCATTTCTCCTCTGGTCACTGCTGTGGAAGCACGACCTGACTGCCTGTCTCCAGGCACTGCAACAGTCTGCAAGGGATTCCTGGATGGCAGGGTTGGTATCGCCAGCCTTCATGCCATGTTTTCAGACATCTTTGAAATGCAGAGTTGGTCTGTCAACAGGGCTGGTGCCTGAAGCCAGCTCCCTTCAATCCCAAGTACAGTGGTGCCTCGCTAGACGAATTTAATTCATTCCACGGGTCTTTTCTTATAACGAAAAATTCGTCTAGCGAATCCCATAGGAATGCATTGAATTTTTTTTTGAATTTTTTTTTTGCCCATAAAGGTAAAGGTAAAGGGACCCCTGACCATTAGGTCCAGTCATGACCGACTCTGGGGTTGCACGCTCATCTCGCGTTATTGGCCGAGGGAGCCGGCGTACAGCTTCCAGGTCATGTGGCCAGCATTAATTGAATTTCAATGCGTTCCTATGGGAAACCGCGATTCGCTAGATGAATTTTTCATAAAACGAATTCGTCCAGCGAGGCAACCTCCTCTCGAAAAATCCTTTCGTTAAGCGGAAATTTCGTTAAGCAGGGCATTCGTTAAGCGAGGCACCACTGTACCGTGTCCCAAGCACATGTTGACCACCTCATTAAAGCCACACCCACACACTACTTTTAAAGTGCTACAACACCACTTTGAACAAGCATGGTTTTCCCCCAACAATTCTGGGAGCTCTAATCTGTTAAGGGTTCCCCTCACTGAACATTCAGCCTCTAGAGTTTCCATGGAAGAGAGACTGACTATTAAATCGCTCTGGGAATTTTAGCTCTGTGAGGGGACCAGGCGGGTCTTCTAACAGCTTTCCAGATTGCTACTCAGCCTCCCAGCACTAAGCCACGAGGACCTCTAACTTCTTTGCAGGGATATAACTTCCTTATCGAATGTAAATGACCAGCATCTATCATCTTAATGCGCTATGACTAGCAAAGCAATTGTTGCTGAGATAGCGTGTGCCTGTTATCTCACCCGCCAAGCTGAATGCCAAGGAATCATCTCTCTCTCCCACTCCTTCCTGCAATGGAGAAGATCTCATTTTGCACCACTGTCTTCGCAATTTGGAGGAAGAAAAAGGAATGGGAGAGTCTCATTATGACGCACACCCTTTCCTTGTGGGCTCCACCCCACCGTCACTCCTGCAAATGAACTGGACAGGGAGAACACTATTCATCTTATGATTTATGCTATGCACACAGCTGACAATCTTCAACCTGACAAGAGCTGGCTGCAAATTATAGCAGATAACCTGAGGCACCTGCCCTCCTCTACTCCCCTCTCCCAATTAACCTCCATCTCCAGGACCCACCCTGTGACATGACATCACCAGGGGTCACCCCTAGATTTTGATCTCAGGGACTGTGGTGTTGCAGACCTGGCAACCCTACTGGCAATGGGGTTTCCTGTGAAGAGTAGGGTTGCCAGACTCAATAGAGGACAGGACTTCTGTGCCTTTACTTGCCCTGCTCTCTTTTGAGCCTGGAAACCTTAAAGAGAAACCAGCAGACCCTTTGCTTGGAAATTAAACAAAGGGTCTGCTGGTTTCTCTTTAAGGTTTCCAGACTCAAGAGAGAGCAGGGCAATTAAAGGCACAGAAGTCCTGTCCTCTATTGAGTCTGGCAACCCTAGTGAAGAGGGATGGACTGACTGTTAAACCACTCTGGGAATTGCAGTTCTTGGAGGGGAATAGAGGCCTCCTAACCACTCCCAGCACCCTTGACAATCTACAGCTCCCAGAATTCTTTGGGGGAAGCCATGGCTGCTTAAAGTGCTTGCATTGCACTTTCAATGTACGGTGTGACTCTGGCGACATTGAACTAAGTGAGAAGCAGTTAGTCTGGTGTTGTTGTTTTAAAAAATGGTCGTATTAAAGTGCCTTTTTAAATATTACCAAACTGATTTAGGAACTTGAATAATCTCTAAGGCATATTAAGCTCCTTGTATTTAGAGGGAGTTTTGCTGTATCACACTGATTTATGCTGCCCGCCCACAAGCGCTGCTCCAGTGCCATGGCTTCCTTTCCCCCAAACCACAGAGTTTTTGCTAGAGGCTTCATCTAGGAATATCCTGGAGGACAGGCAGGATAGGGTTTTAACAAGCTAATTTTCTGCAGCCTCTTCTCCCCTCTCTAACCTCCGGAGCTGAGCAACGAAGCTGAAATTGCATTGCTTATCGGGATGGTTGTTGTTTCTTAATTATTCATCATAGTTCCGCTGAACTTTAAATCAAGGCAGTAAAGAGAGGACGCAGCAAGGCAGGACCAACCTTCCCCCCTCCCCCCTCCACTTTCCCTTGACCCTCCTCAAAGCCTCCCTCCCCCCTATTTCCACCTGAAGTCCATCCCAGGTGGCAGCACTGAGGTTTGCTCGCTGCCTGCTTATCAGAGATGGGAGCCAGCAACCTCATTAGGGGTCTGGTGGCCATCCCTTGTTTTGCCTTGTCCGTTTCATCTCTGCCCAGGGCTGACAAGCAGCCTCTGCTCTGGCACAGGTTCAATCAGGCATGGCTGTGCTGAGTCAGCTTGCTTAGAAACTTGGCCTTCAGAAGGAACTGCGGTTCTCTCTCTCTCTCTCTCTCTCTCTCTCTCTCTCTCTCTCTCTCTCTTTCTTCAGGAGCCTCAGCCAAGAGCCTATAGATAAATGCAAAGTGAGCAAGACAGTTTTAAATAAAGGACGGCTTCTGGAATGCAGGCATGGTGATCATCTATGGATGCCAAGGCCAGACTAGCTATTATGCTAAGTACACCGTATTACGGCCTATAGTAGGAAGCCTTCCAAAATATCACATGCACGTCCGTTGCTATAAAAGAGGGTTAGGCAAATTCATGGAGGAAAGGACTCCTGATGGCTATGTTCTGCCTCCACAGTTGGAGGCAGCAATTGCACCTGAATATCAGTCTGTGAAAACCACAGAAGGGGAGGGGGTTCTGATGCTCCAATCCTGCTTGCTGGTTTCCCACAGGCATTTGGTTGGCCTGATCCAGCGGGCTCTTCTTATATGTTCTTACGTTCGTTGCATTTGGTTTTTAATTTGCATAGTGGCAGGACTGGCCCTATCATTGGGCAGTCTTGGGCACCTGATTTTGGTGATCATAAAAGGGCAACAAATCACTATTTAATGTATTGCTATAGAGTTTTTGCCCCAACCGAGAGCTGCTTGCAGGATTTCCTGCCTCGGCTCTCAGAACAATTCACCCTGCCTTGGGTGTTATGATTTGAATCAGGGCAGCGTGGAGTACCATTTGCTCATCAGCCTCGGGCAGCAAAATATTTTGAGCTGTCCCTGGGGAATAAGCAAGCGTATGTGCCATGTCGTCTGCCCTGAGTCTGCTAAGCGAATCTGCTGTCCCTCAGATGCAGTGGGGGATGTGTGTCCCTTTCCCAGTGTTGAAATAAGGTTCAGTTGCCGGTCTGGTTGGCTTTTGCCATCATCTTGTCCCTTGCCTCAGGCAGCAAAATGTGTTGAGCCAGTTCGTGTGTAAGCTGCAGGGAGCAGAGCTGAGAAAAAGAGGGAAATGACTTGTTCAAGTCCCTGATAGCTTAAAAGAAAAGATGCTGAGAGGATACGCCTTTGCCACTTCTGAAATTGTGCACACCTCATCCCCTT
Source organism: Zootoca vivipara (assembly GCF_965207765.1). Taxonomy (NCBI): domain Eukaryota; kingdom Metazoa; phylum Chordata; class Lepidosauria; order Squamata; family Lacertidae; genus Zootoca; species Zootoca vivipara. The sequence continues at coordinate 49,935,491 of NC_142596.1, forward strand.
TAAGACTCAGGTTTGGGGCAAACGGTTCTCTGGTATTGTACAGCCTAGTAGAGGGAGGGGGAAAGATATATTTGACCCCCTTCCCCATTCATACAACTGGGCAGTCTCCAGCAATGATACAGACATGCCTTGTGTTGCATTAGGTTCATGTTGCGTCTTTTCAGGTTGCGAATGTGGTAAACCTGGAAGTGTATACTTCTGGGTTTTGCCGCGCGTGCACAGAAGCGTTCTGCACACTTTGCACATGCGCAGAAGAGCTCTATCACACCATGTGCGTGTGCAGAAGCGGCGCTCTAATTATGGACTTGGGGGGGGGATGTATGGTACCCCGGAACAGATCGAGTCCATAACTAGAGGTACCACTGTATCTAGCTCGTGGTGAATATAGCTACATACACACCATATGCTTTAAACCCATTTATTCCCCCTCCCCAAATAAAGAACCACAGAATCGTAGAGCTGGAAGGGACTCTAGTCCGACTCCCTGCAATGCAGGAATCTCAACTAAAGCATCCAGGACAGATGGCCACCCAACCTCTGCTTTAAAAACCTCTGGGGAAGAAGAGTCCACCACTTCCCGAGGGAGCTTGTTCCACTGTTGAAGGGCTAAATAAAAAAATTCCTTCAGTAGCACCTTAAAGACCAACTAAGTTTTTATTTTGGTATGAGCTTTCGTGTGCATGCACACTTCTTCAGATACCTATGCACACTTCTTCAGATACCTGTTGAAGGGCTGTTACTGTCAGAAATCTCTTCCTGATGTTCCATCGGAATCTCCTTCCTTGTAACTTGAATCCATTGGTTTGGGCCCTTCCTCTGGAGTGGGAGAAAACAAGCTTGCTCCATCCTCCATGCGACAGCCCTTGGAACTTTAGTTTGTTCTCGAAATTGTAGATCTGTGCAGGATCCAGTTCCCAGGATTCATGGGTGTTTGTGTGCTTTAAATGTACGGTGTGGCAGTACTGTCAGGCTGCCAGTGGCCCCCAGCTATGACGGCCATGTCAGAGGCAGAATGCCAGTTGCTGAGAACAGGGTGCAAGAACAGCGCAGTCAGGCTCAGGTCATGCTTGTGGGCTTCCCGTGAACATCTGTCCGGCCACTTTTATCATAATTTAGTTTTATTATGCCATATCTTGTTCCGTAGCATCAATCGATTTATGTGTTGGTGGTATGCATTTGGCACTATTCTATTTTGGTTTTTTTGGGTTGTATGCTATGGCTAAATGCTAATGCAATAAAGAACTGATTGATTGATTAAAATGCAACTTTAAAACAGCATAAAATACAACATAAAATGCAGCATCAATATCAATAAAATTCAAAAATCCAGGGGTCATTTTTTTGGGGGGGGAACCCCAGTCAGTAGACATCAAATGATCACCAGGGCTAACTGGCCAAGTTGGTCCTACTAGGGCCAGCAAGGAGACCAGGGAAGAGTTTAAATGTGGGGTCCCAGAAGTGTTTCTTCATAGAAGAAGAAAGGGAAAAGGGAATAGAGGATCAGGCTAATTCAAATTGACGGCCAGGCAGAATAGCTCTGCCTTACAGGCCCTGCGGAAGCAGATCAAGTCCTGCAGGGCCCTAGTCTCATAGGACAGAGCATTCCACCAGGTCGGAGCCATCACTGAGAAAGCCCTGGCCCTGGTGGAGGATAGTCTGAATTCTTTAGGGCCTGGGACCTTTAAGCTATTATTATTCATGGACCTTAGGGTCCTCTGCGGGACATACTAGGAGAGGCGGCCCCCTAAGCACGAGGGTCCTAGGCCGCATAGGGCTTTAAAGGTCAAAACCAGCACCTTAAACCTGAACCTATACTCCACTGGGAGCCAGTGCAGCTGGTAGAGCACTGGGTGATTATGCTCCCATGGCAAGGACCCCGTGAGGAGCCTCGCTGCAGCATTCTGCACCCGCTGGAGTTTCGAAAGCACACCAGTGCAAGTAGATAAATAGGTACCGCTGCGGCGGGAAGGTAAACGGCATTTCCATGCACTCTGGTTTCCTTCACGGTGTCCCGTTGTGCCAGAAGCGGTTTAGTCATGCTGGCCACATAACCCCGAAAGCTGTCAGTGGACAAACGCCAGCCTAAAAGTGAGATGTGCACTGCAACCCCATAGTCGCATTTGACTGGCCTTAACTGTCCAGGGGCCCTTTACCTACATTCTTAAAGCCTTAGCAGCACTGCAAGTCTCCTATTGCAGTAAATCTGGTGCCCGGAAGAGGAGCACTGCTCTGCAGCATTTTGTTGCAGATCATACTCATACTCCTTGGAGCTTTCCTGAGCTGCCCATCGCACTTCAGAGCCCTTGGCAGCCATCCCCCCTGCATGTGGTACCAGAAACGCAGACCTCTGTGTCGCACAGAAGTTCTGCTTGCTATCTGTAAGGAATCGTCGTCCAGGACAGTCTCCTCTTGGCCACAATTCAGCAAAACACTTAAGCTCATGAATCACCCCTCCACTGCCACACTATCCATTATTGGATTAATCCCTTTCCCCTTATAAAAGCGGGATTCAGCTTCTCCACCACCAACAGCCAAAATTAATAGATACCTTGGCCACCAGTGGATGCAGCTGCCTTTCCCCTCAACACCAATGCACTTCCTATATCCTAGCTGCTGTTCTGGTTGTTCCAGAAATTACAGACTACAGGGTATTATGGTATTGCTAGGACCCACTTTTAACCCCATGCAAAATTAGAAATTGCAAACAGTGTTGACAGGGTATCAGGATATTGCCAGGACTGCCTTTTAAATACCTTTTAGGGCTGTGGTTTTCAACCAGTGTGCCGTGGGGTGCCTTGAAGGATGGTCAGGGTGCCGCGGGCAACTCTGGCCTCTGCCCCCTTTCCTTCCCTCCCTCCTATGATACACTCTTCTGTATCTGCCTCTCAAAGGCTTGCACAGCTGTTTGTTGCAGTAGCCCTGGCTACAAGCTCCACAGGTGAATGGCGCCTCTGGGGTTGGTCAGGGGGTGCTTCCCAGGCCCCTGTGGGGCAGTGTGAGAAGGCACCTCTCCTTGGGTTGGAGGGGGGCAGCTCAGAGACCAGAGGCAGCAGCTGGGGCTGCCCAAGGAAAGGAGAGGAGAGAGGAGGCTACTCCCCAAGGGAGGGTGTTCAAAAAAGGGTGAGAGGCTGCTGGCTCTGCAGGCAAGGGGTGACACAACTGGGCTCCTGAGCCCCACAGGGTGCAGCAGAAAGAATGTAGTTGGTCAAGGGAGCCATGGACTCAAAAAGGTTGAAAACCTCTGTTTTAGGGTATTGCCAGGTATAGAGGGTATTGCTTCTGCACTGGAAAAATCAAGAAAGCAATCACTTCTCCACCCCCCACCTCCAGTGGTGTGTAAATGGCATGCAGGATCTGAACGTGGATGAGACCAATATTATCATCTATTTATTTATTTGTTTGTTTGCTGCTTTCATTTATATCCCACCTTTTTCTCCAAGGAGCCCAAGGTGGCGCACATGAGTCTCCCACTCCTCATTTAATCCCCACAACGACCCTGTGAGGTAGGGTAGCCTAAGTGGCAGTGACTGGACCAAGATCACCCAGGGAGCTTTGCAGCCAAGTGAGGATTTGAACACTGGTCTTCCTGATACTAGTCTGACACTCTAACCACTGCACCACACTGTCTTGGAGGCCAGAATTTCACTATTTATACAAAAGAATTATCAGAACTTGAGTTCAGGAACACCTGGAAAGTCACAGGCTTGCCCCCCCCCAGTGCTTTAATCCAGGGATCTCCCAGTAGACCTGCCCTGCTGTGGACACCCAAACACTTCCTCAATCCTGTTTATGTAATTTTCGGAGGCACACAATTTTGCTCCGTAAAAAAAACAGCAAGGGTAGGTGCTTTCAATGTGAACAGTAAATGTGCTCTCCCGGTAAAATATAGTCCCATTAACCACTATTGATCCATAAACTTCCCCACAAATTTGTTTTCCCCCATCGCACACACGCCAACAAGACTGGATTGCATCTTAATTTTAACTTCCTTTCTTTTTTAAAATCCCCACCCAAAACGTTCAGCATTTGGCGAAATGCCGTCCCATCAGCAAAACCAAGAACAACACCCAAACCAGGCTGCACCGTCCAATTGACAACAATTCCCACCCCAAGCCAGATGATCAAGGAGCGAAACCATTTCCCCAGACAGATCCGTTCCTTTTCCTGGGCAGCCGAGCCCATTATGCAAATCCAGTGGGGGGAGAAATTTAAAAGTCTGGAACTGCCATATATTTCTTTATTTCATTAACATCAGCGCGAGTGGGAGAGTTAATGTGACAAAGTGAGCTCATTCCAGTGCTTATCCAAACAGTTCCTTTATAAATTAACAAGATTGGTGATTTCCTTCTAACAAGAGTTCCAGAATGGCTGTATTAGGAAGACAGAGAAGCTTTCAACGTTAGGTAGCAAAACTAACATCAGTGAAGGGACTGGAGCAACTTGGAAAGCATGGAGATGCGAGCCCATTGGAAGAAGGCAAGTGAGATGCTGCAGTGAGGTGTTGCAGCACTGAATGTTGCAAGCCGCTTCACTCCATTTCTCCCACCCAATTTTCTATATCTCCTCTATCAGCTTTATGAAGCTACTGAGCATACTTAGTCCACATTGGGCTGCTTCTGCGCAGAGGCAGGTTTTCCCAAAAAATGTTTTGTGTTTCTGCAATATTGTATTTTGGCAGGTTCTCCTGCCTCCCTCCTCCCTGGTGTGGTTTGCTATGTAAGAGAGCAGCACTCAGAGCCTGAATAGAGGAAATTCTCTCAGGCAGATCTAGCAGGAGACCCAGGCAAAGCTGAAGAGGAAGAGCTGAAGAGGGGAGCAGGCATTGGGGTCTGCAGCATCTTGAGTGCCAAGCAGACAGTGCCTGAGTCAGTCAACAAGAAAGAAAACTGGAAGATTCAGATTTCTGGAGAGCAGCTGGGAAGCCTTGCAGAGAAGAACTGAATCTGCCTGCTATCAGGCAAATGTTTGTTTATCTCTATGTACTGGATTTGATTTCTTCCCTGCCTTTTAGGGCAAACTTTCCGCAAGGAAGCTTAGCATAAGAATATTAAAAGCAACACAGAAATAGAAAACAAGCATGCCATAAAGCAGCAATGGGTAGGACTTCTGGCGAGCCGCGGCCATCGGAAAGAAGCGCGGAATAGCCCTCCAGGGAATTCCGAGCGACACGGAGGGGGGGTAGAGGTTCCGCAAAGGCTCTGCGGACCTCGAAACCGCAAGGGGATTACCTTGAGGGATGTGACCCCCAACAGCGCCCTTGCGTGCTCTCCTGCTCCCCAGGTTTTTTCTATAAATCCGGAGACGGGATCGAGCTGCAGGAGCGAAGGGGAAAGCGGCAAGCTTCCAAGAAAAGAAACTGATTTTGGCTTAAAATTGGATATATTCATCCACTAAATATTGGTGAAAATTTGGAAAAAATCCGGACAGCTGAGGGGTGAAAAAAGGGAGTCCATCCCAACATCGGTGAGAAAGATGGCACAGGAAAGAAAGTTGCAGGAATGAAGACGGAAGTGAACAACCTTGCTGAGTGAGTTTAAAACTGAAAGTCCTCAGATACTTTGTATAAAGTGCTGAGGCACTGTTTGACTTTGTAGCGAATTTCTGTTATTTTTTGTGGTAAGAGTTAAAGAGGGATTTTTCTTTGCCCTGGTGAATTGTGGATTAAGCCAGCAAGTGGCTGAAGAGTGGGGAGAGGACATTTCTTTCCTCTGGTGGATTACAAATATTGAGTTTTTCCGGGTGCTTTATGTGGATTAAGCCAGCAAGTGGCTGAAGAGTGGGAGAGGGAGTTTTCTTTTTGGACTAATAACTTGGCTTCGATTATTATAATACCCGGTTTGGAATTTATTGGATTATAAATCTACCCGGATTTAAAGCTAATGCTTCCACACACCTTGTTATCTTCTTTCCGTTTTCCACACACCCTGTTATCTTCTTTCCGTTTTATAGACAAAGAAACTGAAGTTACTGTGTGAGGAAGGGGTGACGTATGAGGCGCCATCCAGGGGTACACACTTGAATTGCAATTGTTGAAACTTTCCTTTTTGTTATTACAAGTGATTGTGCCACCTAGGGGCACGTAATTGAATTGCAATTGCTGAACCTTTTTTATTGTAAGACACTCCCCCTGGTGGACAAAATAATATAATGTTACATTAAATTTTAAAATGGCAGGGAAGAATGGGAGAAAAACAATGGGAACTCCGGGAGATAGAAGACCATCTAAACAAGAAGAAATTAAAGATTTGGATAACTTATGGCTAAAGATAAATGAAGAATTCAAACAAAATGAACAACACATGGAGAAAAAATTAGTAGAAGTTCAAGAAAGGTTAGATTAAAAAATTGATGGAGCTGTGGGAGAACTCTCAAGTAAAATAAAAGACCTGACAGTATGATCTAAGACAATGGAGGAATCGATGAAGAAGACCCAGAAAGAAGTGAAAGAGATAGAGAGGGAGACAGAGTGGGTTAAGGATGAAGTAATGGAGTTAAATAAAGCACAGGTACAAATGTGGGACAACATGGCTATGATGGAGATGCGTCAAAAGCAGATGATTTTGAAATTTAGAGGTGTACCAGAAGAGATAAATGAAGGCATAAAACTGAAAATGATTAAGGAACTGGCAAGATGGATGGACTTAAAAGAAGAAGTTGAATATACAATTGTGAGTGCTTTTAGAATAAAAGTGAAATCGGCTAAAGCAAAAGCAAAAAAGTTTCCTGGAGATCGGTTGGTAATTTTTAATTCACTGGATATGAGGAATGTGGTTCTACAGTAATAAACTATTCATAGATGGAAAACCAATTATAATTTTTAAGGAGATCCTGACCAGGTTTTTACGCAAGAGAGATGGATACAAACAATTGGTGGGGTTACTGAAGAAAAATGGAATACAACACAGATGGGAATTTCTGGAAGGGATCTCCTTTTATTATAAAGATAAAAGATTCAAACTAACTGATGCCCAGGAAGTTAAGATATTTACCAGAAGATATGAGAAAGAATTAGGGAAGGTGGACACTAATTCTGCTGGACCTGCCGGACCAGGAGGAGAAGGAGAAGAAGAGAAAGAAGCAAAGAGGAGGAGGAAGAAGACAAAGAGGGAGAAGGAGAAGAGGAAGAAGATATTGATAATAAAACTACCCAATCTTAGGTTAAGACTTTTTGAAAGTACTGAACAGAGAAATGGCATTGAAATTGATAACTTGGAATGTAAATGGACTTAACAATAAATATAAAAGAAACAAAATTGAGCAAGTTTTGAAAAAGCAGAATTTGGACATAATTTGTTTACAAGAAACACATGTGCCAAAGAGACATAGACATGTTTTAATTAACAAAAGATTGGGAAGAGAGTTTATATCCTCAGATGTAAATAAGAAGAGAGGAGTAGTTTTGTATATAAAGGAGAAATTTGACCCCAAACTGATTTCTAAGGATGAAGAAGGGAGAGTGATTGCTGTCCAAATAATGATGCAAGGGAAAAAAATTATTGTTGTTGGAGTTTATGCACCAAACGAAAACAAATCAGACTTTTATTTTAAAAAAACTGGAGGAGAGACTGCTGGAACTTATGGATCAGAAGATAATATTAATGGGAGATCATTAATTACCAAATACATTTTTTTATTTGATTGATAATCTCGGGTTTGTGGACATTTGGAGTGTTTCACCCAACCACAAAACAGGTCACTTTCTTTTCTAAACCAAACCAAAGTTCAGGAAGAATTGATTAGATATGGGTATCTAAGGAACTAGTCCCAAGAGTAATAAAAATGAGATCATACCAAGAACATTATCAGATCATAATTCAATAGTTATGGAATTGAAAGTGAAAAAGATGTTTAAATATACCTTTCCCAAAAAGACAGAAGCTTTTTTGCTGGGCTTGATGGGAGAAGAAATAGCAAAGGTAGATCAAAGATTATTTATGTTTTTTTTTTAAAAAAATGTTTTTATTAATTTTCCAATTAAAACCAATTATATCACATTCATTATTTCAAATTATACACATATATATATCAATCAAACCGAATGTTATGCCAAATCGTCTAGAGAATTTTTTATTTGGGTTCCCATGCTTCAAGAAATTGGGGATTCCTTGCAACCGTCCACTGCCGTCTTTTTTCTAAAGTTCAAATCGTCCTCCAAGTTCATAATAATCCAGATCTTCCCCTTACAGTCACATAGATGTTTTCCACTTTCAACCGATTGTTTCCCAGCTGCTGAGATAAATATCAAACAAGGTTTCACAAATGTTCTTTCTCCTGTGTGGGTTAATCAGTCCAGCCTCCCCATAAATCTTCTTAGTCTGGAGCTCCCTGTTGCGTCGAAGCAGCGCCATCTTAAAAAGCTCAAATCACTTTCGTTTTCTCTCATAGCCATGAAGATTAACGATCTTTATAAAATTTACAGCTTTTCCAGGCAGAAGACCCAAACATCAAACCATAAACTCTTGGTAAATTAATGGATCTCCTTGCCCTATAGCTGAACTTAGCTTCAGGTCGCTGCTCCAATTCAAAGTGCGTCACAGCTCATAAATCCTCCGAACGCGTCCAGGACTCCTTCCGTCCGACTAGGGGGGGGGGGCTTTTCTCATCGGCAACTCCACATCTTTAAAAAATATGCTCAGTAACAACAGTTTATAAAGTTCAACTCACACAGTCTTTTGCTTCTCTTTCACTCCAAACAAGCCAGGACATCGCGTCTGGGAAGGTACGAAGTAACTCATATGAAGAAAAAAAAAAAAACTCAATTCCCTTATCGCTCCGTCCCCATCAATCCTTCTTCCAGATGATATACAGCCTTTGACTCCTCTCCCTCAGCAGCATAAATTTCTCAGCAGTAAACAGTGCTTCTTCCCCTCCTTCTGAAGTATGTCCATAGATTTAAGCCTAATTATCTTCTTTAACCATGGAAATCCCCGCCATGCAGATTAGCGTCCGGGAGTCCTGGCCCTCGTAAGTGCTTTTCAGCCCAAGCTCCCCCCACTCCATAAACAGTCGGAGTGGGTCTGGGGGCATCGCGGGCCAGCGGCCCCTCTCCGTAACCCCCGGAGAGGGTAGGGGGTTGCCATTTACTCCCCTAGCAACCGCCAAATTCCTTACGAAGGTCAGAGGGATGGAAAACAGGTCCGCCATTCCTGCCGGCGGAAACCGGAACCTCTCGATCAAAGATTATTTATGTATGCAACAACTGCGGCGATAATATTATTAGGCCAAAAGTGGAAAATACAGGAATTACCAACATTGGAGGAGTGGCAGATGAAGATGATGGATTATGCGGAAGTGGCAAAACTGACCTGCAGAGTCTGAAACCAGGACGAATTAAAATTCCAAAGAGACTGGAGTAAATTCATTGACTATATTAATAATAACTGTAGAAGCTTGAAGACGCTAGCGGGATTGAAATAAATATTACGATGTGGACTTGATTTAATAAAACAAAAGTGTGAGATAGAGACTGGAGAAGGGAAAACCAGACGGCGGGAGGGAGGCAAGTCATAAGCTTGGCAGAGTGGAGGGGAATGAGACTGATAGATATATGTTGGAATTTATTTATTTTTTGTTTAAAATAAAAATTTAATAAAAATATTTAAAAAATAAAAATAAAGCAGCACTGGGTAGATGTATTTAGGAGCATATACAGTTGACTTATACTAGTTCAGACCATTGATCCTTCTAGCTCAATGTTGTCAATACTGGCAGGCAGCAGCTGCCCAGCGCTTCAGCATTCCCAGTCCTATCTGGAGGTGGTGGATACTGAACTGGGGGCCTTCTGCATGCCAAGCAAGTGCTCTTCTACTAAGTTACGGCCCTTTCCTAATATATAGAAGGGCCAGCTGTGAAATCAGTACAAATCTTGGTAGAACCTAGGGTCTTTCTGACCACTGAAAGGCCACAAGAGAAAGGCCCATGTGGACTAATTGTGGGAAGAAATCCCACAACCCTGGAGCCGCCACCAAAAAGGCCCTGTCCCCTACCATCCTAATCTACCTTAGTGACAGACCAGAGAAGGGGGAATCTCAGCAGGGCCAAATTAAAGTGAAATTTAAAGCATATTTGGGGCATTTGTCATTAATTTAGACATCTCGGAAATTTCAAGGGACATTGAAAATTTTCCAAAACTTAAGCTAATGGTTCTTATGTTGGCATCACTGGACTTTGGCTCAAGTGAAATGGGAGGTTGGATATTTTATTTTTACTTATTGCATTTATATCCTCTCTTTTTCTCCAGTGAGTTCTAGGTGGTGTACATGGTTCTCCCCTTCCTCAATTAATGCCCACAACAATCCTGTGAGGTAGGTTAAGCTGAGTGGCAGTGACTGCCCCAAAGTCACTCAAAGAGCTTCATGGCCAAGTGGGGATTCAGATCCCAGTCTCCAAGGTCCAAGTCCAGCATTCTAACCACTGCACCTGATTGGCTCTCATGTATTCATCTTCTTACATTTCTATCCTGCCTTTCTTCCATTAACAGAGCCCAAGGCAACATCCCGGTGATTGGTTCCCAGTCACCCTTCCAGGTATTGAGCCCGCTTAGTCTCATTTGCCTTCAGACCATAAGAACCTAAGAGCCTGCTGGATCAGGCCAATGGCCCATCTAGCCTAGCATCCTGTTCCCACAGTGGTCAACCAGAGAGGACTGTGGGAAACATGAGCCCAAAAGCAACTCTCCCCTCCTTTGGCTTTCAGCATCTGATATTCAGAAGCATTGTTGCCTCCAACTACGGAAGCAGAGCAGAGCCATCAGGGTTGGTAGCCATCAATTGCCTTCTCCTTCTCCTCCACGAAGTTGTCCAATCCTATTTTAAAGCCATCCAACTTGGTGGCCACCACTGCCTCCTGGGGGAATGAGTTCCATAGTTTAACTATTCACTATGTGAATAAGTACTTTCTCTCATCTGTCCTGAGATGAGACGAGGGCATTTCTCAGAAGTGATCCGCACGTCCCCAACCAAATATTATTACATAATATCTGCTCAATGCTCTTTCCACTGGCTTCCAAGTGGGCTTCCACTGGAGGCTGAATCTTTAGAAGAGGATTACCTGAGCAGCTCCTCAATGCCGACAATCCACTGGATTTATCCCAAAGCCAATCAACTCAAAGAATGATTGATCCTGACTTGGAGGTGTCAACCTATCAGCGAGCCGCCCGCCTCTGCCTTCAAAGAGTTTCAACATTTTAATTACCTCCGCCGTGATGTGGTTGCGCCTGATTTCAAGGCTGGCTGTGTCTAACTTTAGCTTCCAGCCATTAAATCATTGTTCTTTCCAAAGTTCAGAAGACTGATGAGCTGTCAGGACCCACCAGGCTCAAATGTGTGTGGGGGGGGGGGAGTTGAATAAAAAAAATATACCCCAAGCCAGACATGTTTTGGTTTCAGAGAACAAAGAGCTGTCCGTGGAGCCAGAGTATCTCAAAACTAAACAGCACTTGCTCTTCCCATTAAATTCTGCTTTCCTCTTGCAGTAGATTGACATTCCTGGAAGACAGGGGCAGAGTTCTCCTTCTTGGGTGACCTCTGAGAGCCCTTTCACCTTCTCTAAAAGTCTTAAAAGGTAAAGGGACCCCTGACCATTAGGTCCAGTCGTGACCGACTCTGGGGTTGCGGCGCTCATCTCACGTTATTGGCCGAGGGAGCCAGCATACAGTTTCCAGGTCATGTGGCTAGCATGACAAAGCCGCTTCTGGCGAACCAGAGCAGCGCATGGAAATGCCGTTTACCTTCCCGCTGTATCTACTTGCACTTTAACGTGCTTTCGAACTGCTAGGTTGGCAGGAGCTGGGACCAAGCAACAGGAGCTCACTTTGTAGAGGGGATTCGAACTGCTGACCTTCTGATCCGCAAGCCCTAGGCTCAGTGGTTTAACCCACAGCGCCACCCGTGTCTTATGTTGCAGCTAAAAGTCTTATGTTACAGCTATTCCGTCATCTTAGCTCCTGCATTCTGAACAAGCTGGCTCGTTTTGCTTTTGTTCCACCTTTGCGAGCAGATCCACTAACTTCTGGTCACCCCATGGGCTTCATGGCCACAATGAATATGCTCTGTCTCCACGGTTGGAGGCAGCGATGCTTCTGAATACTAGTTGGTGGAAACCAAGGGAGGGCAAGGTTCTCTTATGCTCAAGTCATGCTTGCTGGTTTCCTATCTGGTTGGCCACTGTGGGAACAGAATGCTGGACTAGATGAGCCCGATCTAGCAGGCTCTTCTTTTGCTTAAGGCTGAGTGGAGAGCAAAGCCCTGGTCTCCCAGGCTCTGACCCAACTCATTAACTCAGGATTAGCCTCCTTGGAGCTATCCATTGTTGGACTCCCAACCCGTTTCAGCCCCTGTCAGAATGCTCAGTGATCTGGGATGATGGGAGTTGTAGTTCAACAGTGTCTGGAGGGCATTACATTGGCTATGCCTGCTCTAACCGCTGCCCACACTGGTCTTGAAATCACACGTGGCTCAACTTCGGAGCACCAGCTCTCAACTTGATCTCTCTCACACAGAGATACAGCTGCAGAAACCTTATGACACCTCTCCCTGCTGTTCCTTGATTAAGGAGAAGAACTTGACAGATGGGCAATTCTAAAGAGATCATTGCAATGAAGCAGGTGTTTCTGCAGGGCCCTGTCCAACAGTAAATCCTGAAAACAGAACAGATCTATAGTCGGGCTGGGGAACCCTTTTCAGTGGGACACATTTCCTGGCTGCCTGGAGGAGGGGACTCACATTCTTGCTCCTCCACATGCCTTCATTCATAGCCTTGGTACAGTGGTACCTTGGTTCTCAAATGCCAAAAACACGCAAGTAAGTGTTCTGGTTTTTGAATGTGACTGTCGGCTATTGTTTCTGGGGTGCCTGCACCAATCAGAAGCTGCACCTTGGTTTTCGAACATTTCGGAAGTCAAACGGACTTCCGGAACCGATTAAGTTTGGCGCTTTTGTTTTTGCTATTTATTTTGCATTTTTGTTTTTGAGGCTTTTTCAGTTAATTTGTTGTTGTGACTATGTGGAACCTAGTTCAGCTACTGATTGATGGATTGTGTGACTGTGGAAATGGATAAAAAGCCCCCCCCCCAATCCAAACAATGACTATCATCAGTGCAGGTAAGATTTTTTTAATTTTAATTTTTATCATTTACAATACTGTTTTATTTATTTTAAGGGTACAGTATTAATTACTGCTTTCATTTTATGGATCAATGGTCTAATTAGATAGTAAAATTCATGTTAAATTGCTGTTTTAGGGGTTGTTTTTAAAAGTCTGGAACAGGTTAATCCATTTTATATTACTTTCTGTGGGAAAGTGTGCCTTGGTTTTGGAACGCTTTGGTTTTGGAAAGGACTTCCAGAACGGAATAAGTTTGAGAACCAAGGTACCACTGTACATCCATTTGCACATAGAACACACACATCCATCCTGTCTCAGAAACACACGTGCAGAAACTGCAGCAATTAAACAGCACTGGAGCCGTCCGTGAGTCTAATTGCTAGAGGGGGAGTGAAGATCACAGAGAGGTGAAGGTTAATATTGCCTCCTCCACCTGCAATCTCCACGAAGATCAGAACCACCCCCCATCCGCAGCAATTAGAACCAATGAGAGGCTTCTTTCAAGCCTAATTGCTGTGCAGTGGGGCAGCACAGTGGAAACGAAGGGGGTCACTCTCCAGCTGTGATGACTCTTCCCCCCCCCCCATGCACAGCAATGGAACTCTGAAAAAGGTCTTCCACTGGAGGCAATGGGAGTCTTTCCCCAAGACGTCTTGCTGCATGTGAGGGAGTTTTCTACGAAACTCCTACACAAATAGCACTGCACACCTGTGCGAATTGCCCACACAACATTGCAATCTTATCACAGAATTGTTGGAGGGGGCTGTGGGTAACTATAACTTTGTAAGTACTACAAATATTCCAACAAAACCTACCATTTTGTGTAAAAATAATAATCCAGTGGACGCTCAGGTTTCGAACGTGATCCGTGCGGTAGGCGAGTTTGCAACCCGCGTCTGCGCATACACGCGCCGAAACCCAGAAGTAACCTGTTCCGGTACTTTCGGGTTTGGCACAGATTGCAAGCTGAAAAGACGCAACCTGAAGCAGCTGTAACCCGAGGGATGACTGTAATAACTTTGCATTAGTAGGGATGTAAAGTCAATTTTACTTGCATGACCCTCATTATACAGAACGGGGGACACCTGGCTTGATGGCAGTGCGTGCAAAATGGATCTGTGGGTCTTAGTGGACCACAAGATTAACATGAGTCAATAGTGTGATGCAGCAGCAAAAAATGTTATTGCTATTTTAAGCTGCATCAATGGAAGTATAGTGTCCAGATCATAGTACTACTCTATTCTGCCTTGGTCAGACCACACCTGGAGTACTGTGTCCAGTTCTAGGCATCACCATTTAAGAAGGATATTGACAATCTGGAACATGTGCAGAGGAGGGCAACCAAGATGATCAAGGGTCTGGAAACCAAGCCTGATGAGGAAAGGGTAAAGGAGCTGGGTATGTTTAGCCTGGAAAAGGGGAAATGGAGAAGATATGATAGTCACCTTCAGATATCTCAAGGGCTGTCATGTGGAAAGATGGAGCAAGCTTGTTTTCTGCTGCTCCCAAGGGCAGGGCTCGAACCAATGGATTCAAATCACAAGAAAGGCAATTTTGACGAAACATTAGGAAGAACTTTCTGGTGGTAAGCGTTCTTTGACAGTGGGACAGACAACCTCAGAAGGTGGCGGACTCTCCTTCCTTGGAGGTTTCTAAATGGAGGTCAGATGGCCATCTGTCATGGATTCTTTAGTTGCAATTTCTGCATTGCAGGGGGTTGGACTAGATGACCCCCAGGGACCCTTTCAACTCTACCACTCTATGAATCTACGATTCTTAGTAACGGTTACAAAACAAGCAATAAATCAATGGGTCACTGTATTGAGTAAATTTGGACTTGTGGGTCACTGTAATAGAAAAGTTTGGTAAGCTCTGTCATGCATGAAACATGCAGTTGCTTCCAGAGCTGTGAATACTCTGGGCTTTAAAAACATTAAAATTCAGCAACCTCTATAAATTATACAGATGGCAGTGATTTATTTTCTTTTGCATCATTATTCTTCTCTCTCTCTCTCTCTCTCCTGTTTGCATAATTTATTCCAGTTTTGATACTTACGGTGTTTATGGGGAGGGGCGGAGAGCTACGGCAGAAACTGAACCCCCCCCCTCAGAACCAGGAGAGGGCTGTAGCTTAGTGGCCCTCAGGTCCAGCACTGATCCTCCAAGCAGGGCTGGCCAAGACCACTGTATGAAACCCCGAAGAGCCACTCGCACACAGAGTAGAGCAGCAGTCCTCAGCCTTTTAACCCCACTTTTATCCCAAGCATGCCTGTAGGGGTGCTTTTCTTAATCTCCTGCCTGGCGGTGGTTGTGCTCCTTTTGTGACCCACCTTGGATCAGGCAGTACCAAAGGTAGATGGCTAAAGGTCTAACTTGGGATAATGAATCTGGCTGGGTCTCATAGGGAATGACAGGCTGAAAAACTCCCCCCCCTCCCCTCTGATCTAATGGATTGGCCAAATTAAACGTTGCACTTTAGCTGGGAATTTAGGGAACGGGTGTTAATGGCTTCCAGAAAAGACTGTTTAACCTTCCAAGTGTTAAAAAATAAGTGGTGCTCTGGTATAGCCTATTAGAAACAACTTCTCTCCCTCCCCCCCCCAATTTTAAAAGTTAAAAAACCCCTGAAGCCAGACAACGGGTCTAGAAGGCATCCATTATTGCTTTTCTGCAGGAGCAACAGCTGACATGTATACCCACAGGAAACATTCCATTAAAAGCTATAAGCACCACACATCCATACAGAATGGCAGTGGGCAGGTACTGCGCTGCTGGGTGGGATGCCCTGCTATTTTGTATCCCCCCACCCCCCAAAAAACAACAACCCAAAAAGCATGTGTAAGAGCTGAGTAAGAAACAGTTCCTGAGCTCGAAATGAATTACTTTTCACAGAAAGCAAGAGTGTGCAGGTCCTTCGCCCAGCTGGTGATTGAGAATCTGTGAACCAAGGTGAGGAGTTAAAGCTTCTAAAACAAAAGTCGTTCTTGCTAAAAAGAGTGAGTCACACTTCCCCCTGGAGGAGGAGGAGGAGGAGGAAGAGGAGAGCACTCTCTTTGGAAATGGACTTCCAGCAGATCTTGGACATTTCGCACCAGTGGTTTTGCATGGAACAGAAACGCAGGTCTTAAAATAGGCTCCCCAAGCACTCTGTGCGCAAATCTCAACGTGCAAGAGCAAAATGGAACACCCATCAGCAGAAGTAGCATACCTCCGAGTGCCAGGGTCAAAGAGTGGGGCATCCTTCATATGGCCTGCCCTCTGGCTGCCCCTTGTTGCAAGACAGTGTGCTGGGTCCACCTTGATGTGGTCTATCTAGCAGGACTCCTGCTTACATTCTGATTATTTCAGCATCCTACCAAGCTATTTGCCTGTCCCCATGACTAGAGAGGCCTAGGCAAATATGTGCATATCTGCTGAACCGCTACAAGTTAAGAATAACCATGGGCTTGCAGTTGGAAGGGAACATGAAGGTCATCTAGTCCAACCCCCTGGTAATTGAAGAATCTCAACTAGAGCATCCATGACAGACAGCTATCCAACCTCTGCTTAAAAACCTCTAAGGATCGAAACTGCCCTTCGCATCCTGGTCATCACCTGTTTGATTTACGCCCATCCGGATGTTGGTACAGGACTCTATATACAAAATGGTCTAGGCACAGGAATAGCTTTTTTCCTTGTGCCATCAAATTGTTGAATCTGTAGTTGTGGGCGAAAGGGAGGTCAGTTAGTGGTATGGTTTTCCCCCCGCTGTGCTGTTGTATTGTGAGGGGAGTAGTGTTTGTATGACGTACGTTTTTCTTTACATTGCAATGTAGTCGAAGCAAAATTCCAAGTATGGTTGATACTTGACCAATAAATTATTCTATCTATCTATCTATCTATCTATCTATCTATCTATCTATCTATCTATCTATCTGATGCAGTATGCAGTATGCAGTATACATACATTTAATGTGTGGTTTTTTTACACACGTAAAGCCCCGTGTTTCACCTTTCCCACTGGGATTTCATAGTACAGTTCTGCTCCTGCCCAAGCTTGTGTGATTTTCACTATCTGTGAGTGGATTCCCCTGGACTTGATTCAAATGTCTGCTTAGAAAACCAGGAGGTTTCCCCCCAAAGTTGGAAGATAGCTGAGTGGTCGATTTCCTGAGCCCAGATCCAAGTTTAGGAACCACATCCTACTAGAAGCGATGTCATCAGCAGTGCATCAAAATTAAAACCACTTCCTCCAGCCCCCCCTCTCTGTGAACCCGGGGCACCTCCCTGAGGCCACCTCTCCCAGACTCACCTGAAGACCAGCTGTGGCAGCAAAGATTCACACTCCCTTGGGATGCTGTGATGCCATGGAATGCTATAACACCAGTGCCCCATGCGCAGGGGTCTTGGGAAGCATCGTTCTCCAGGGCTCCCGACTCTCAGGAGCCCCAGAGAACTTCATTCACCAGTGCTCAGTGTAGATGGCCCAGTGCAGTTATGTCAGCCTAGGCACCCAAGGAATGTTGGGACAAAGGCAGAGACCTTGCTGTCATTATCCTGCCACTGTTTAAGTTTAGAATAAGGGGAGCAATTCTGGGGAGATGGGAGGACTGGGAAGCAGCGGGGTGTGTGTGGAACAAACACTAATAGACCCCTAAGTTGTGGAACTCCCTACCCACAAAGGTGCATCTGCAACCTTTATTGATCCACGAGACGTATATTTTTAAGACCCACTTTATTCCTGTGGTTGTAAGATGCTTTACACTGTTTTTTAATATTCTGTTTTAATGTTGTAAACCATAGTCATGTAGGATACAGGCCCAAATCCAGAAGGATCGGAGCTGGTTTCATATTAAAGCGGGGGCATGCTACATTTGTATTCCAAACTCCCCCAGCTCCAAACTCACCGCATCACAAGTTTCCACAAAGCTTTGTCTTTTCTGACAGCGAGTGTCAGTGCTCTCTGCCTGGCATCATCTGGGCTGCATCTGCTTATCTTTCGAAAGCAATGGGACCTGGGGAACGAGAAAGCATAACCGGGGGCGGGGAGGGGAGGGGGGGTTGAAACAAGTAGAGGACAAATTTTACTGGGAAGGTGACTGTAACAAGCCAGTGGCATGCATCTGGGACACGGTTTGGCACGGGGGCAACGGAGGACAAGGTGCAGGCAACCCCTCTCCTTTCCCCGCCAAAAAATCCTGAGAATCTGACCATGTCTGCCAGTAGGATTTGCACAGCTGAGTGTTCCTTTCCTTCCTAGGAAAGGTTGAGGCAACAGGCTTGATTTTTAGAGGTGCATCAATCACCGGCCTCCTCCTGCAGAGCCGAGAAATGTTCCCAGCTGGTGGCGTCTCAGTGGCCTGTGGGCAGCAAGTTAACATTTGCGCTCCATTTCCCAGTCTAATGCCAATCTCTCTCTCTCTCTCTCTCTCTCTCTCTCTCTCTCTCTCTCTCTCTCTCTCTCTCTCTCTCTCTCTCTCTCTCTCTTTAACACCACTCACACAGATAAGGAGTAGGAGGGATCTTACAGAGAGGGGGAAATCTCCCCCATTATTTTTTGGTATGAGCTAACTTCCCGTCACTGTGATGAAGAAGACCTTTGCTTTGCCCCCTGTATGAAACAGTCCTGCCAATCACCACCTTTTAAACCCCGGAAGGCACCCTTTGCCCAAGCTGCTGCCCCCTCAGATGTTTTGGACTCCCCCATGGACAAAGAATGATGGGTATCAGCAGGGCCGGTGCGTCCATTTAGGCGGACTAGGCCATTGCCTAGGGCGTGAAAATGGAGGGGGCGCTGCCGAGCCTGCCCCCCAAAACCCCCGCGCCACCGCCGCCCTGCCAAGGCGCGCGCTCGCGCTCCTCCCGCCTATGGAGGGGACGGTGAGAGCTCCCCAGCGGCGGCGGCCGCAGCGAGCAAGTGGTGGCAGTAGGGGCAGCAAGCCGAACCCACAGGCGGGAGGAGCGTGAGCCAAAAGGAGAGCTCAGCGCCCTCCCGCCCACGGAGGGGACGCTGTGAGCTCCTCAGTGGCTGCAGCGAGCAAGCCTTCAGCTATGGGTGCTGCTGCCGTCGCCGCTGCTCACTCCCTGCAGCCGCAGCCGCCGCTCGCTCGCAGCAGCCGCCGAGGAGCTCAAAGCGTCCCCTCCACAGGCGAGAGGACGCCGAACTCCCACCTTGGCCCGCACTCCTCCCACCAATGGAGGGGACGCAGGGGCATCAGCGGTGTGCGCGCGTGCGTCATGACGCATGCGCCCGGGGAGGCGCCAGAAGGTGTTTTTGTCTAGGGTGCAAAAAGCCCTAGTACCGCTCCTGGGTGTCAGTAGGCTTGGAGAATCACCCCTAGGTTTGCAGAAGTACAAAAACCTTGAGAAAACTGCCAAAACAGGTCAACAAAGACTGAGCATGCTCAGTGGGCATAGAATGCTGGCTGACAGTCCAGTGGAGTGGGATGGGGATGGAATGGCGTGACTGGAATCCTAAACAGCAGCGACCCATGCTGCAACATTATGTTGCAGCACGCTACTTGCAACAGGCAATTTGCAATATGTAGCTTGTTTGTGCTTGTGGAGGTTGCTTGTCTCTGTTGGTTTTATCTGCAATCGCACACAGACTAAAAAGGAAAAGGAAAAGAAATAAAACATTCACATGTTTGACTTACTCTGGGGACATTTACTCTACAAATCATATTTTATTCCAGTTGTACTGTTAAGCTTTCTTTAAATCCGGGGGAGGGGGACCTCTGGGCTTCCAGATGGGGATGAACTACAACTCCCACCTTCCCTGACCACTGGCTATGCTTGCTGGTGCTGCTGGGAGTTGTAGTTCTAGACCCAGAGAGCCGATGGTTCTACACCACTGCTCTAAGAATCATGGGAATTGAAGTTCTTAGTGATCTTCGACCTTTTTGTCAAACCTGCATTTCCCAGGGTTCCCTAGGGAGAGGGAATAACAGTGAAACCCATTTAAAACTGTAGTGTATTGATGCAGCCCTTCATCAGCTTCAGTTCCCCTGAACTTTATCCCAGGCATCCCCAAACTGCGGCCCTCCAGATGTTTTGGCCTACAACTCCCATGATCCCTAGCTAACAAGACCAGTAGTTGGGGAAGATGGGAATTGTAGTCCAAAACATCTGGAGGGCCGAAGTTTGGGGGTGCCTGCTTTATCCAATAAGGCAGAAAAAAGGCTGGATCAGCAGCGCCTCTTGTGGTGGTGAAGACTCACTACAGCAGATGAGTGCTTCAGTGTGGAATATGGATGAGGTTCGTTTTCTTGATCAAGGCTATACTGTATTTCCCAAACTTGGCTGGTCTCCAGCTCCCATCACCCCGACTCTGGCATTGCTGGGATTTGTCATAGTCCACCGAATCTGCCACAAAGCCAGGAAAGCATGAGACCTTGGCCACTGTCAATCAAAATAGAAGACTGGACTAGACAGATGGACTACCATTGCTAGATCAGAAGCATCCCAGACCCCGATATTTCAGGGCCCAGACCTGATACCTGTAGGGGGGGCTGGTGAGGGCCCTATTGATCTCACAGGGTCTGGGCCCCAGTGATGTCCTTAAGCATGACTGAATTCTAGAGATGGAGGTTAATTGGGAGAGGGAAGGAGGGCAGACCCGCCCCCAAAGAGTCTATGCAATAATTTGCAGTCAGCTCCTCCGGGGTTGACACTTGCAAGCTGCACACGTGTGTGTGTGTGTGTGTGTGTGTGTGTGTGTGTGTGTGTGTGTAGACACTCTCTTGCACCGGGAGATTCAAGCCCTCCCTCTGCTGCATGGAGCCGGCCAGGCAACTCCGGAGACCTGGAGATGTGGCAAAATCCTGTGCTGTTGTGCCTCCCTGGTTCCAGCGACACAGAGCAAGAGGGAGGGCAGCCTTCACCTCAGAGGCCAAGGGGCCTTCTTAAGAGCAAGTCTGCTGCTGCAGCTCCTCTCCTCCTTTCAGGGGAAGACTAAGTCTGTTACACACTGACAATACCAGTGGCTTAAGCCCCATAATCCCTCCTTTACTTGACTTTGGGCTATTTTGAGCAGGAGATTAAAAGTGATTATCTACATCACCTGAGATGTTGCCTTTTTTCTTCCTTTCTCCCTCTCTCTCTCACTCCCGGTCTCCCTCCTCTGGCCATCAGCTCGACTGCGCTGGGTTTTCCTGCTCCCTGCAGATGGAGGAAGCCTCTGTGCCTCTTTCCTCTCCTGAGTCTTCCCCCCTTTCCTGTTGCTGGGCACAGGGAGGTTTTTGCCCAGCGATCGCTGAACCTGGATGATATCTCTCTCTCTCTCTCTCTCTCTCTCTCTCTCTCTCTCTCTCTCTCTCTCTCTCTCTCTCTCTGAAAAGGCCCTTGAGAGTGCCCTGGTTTCAAAGCGAAGAGGGCAAGCGAGGGAGAGAGCTGTCGCTTGTCCTCTTGTAGGCTTCCTTGAGGAATCTGGCAGGCTACTGTGGGAACAAAACGCAGGACAAGATGGACATTGGGTCTCATCTCTCACAGGACTTCTCTACCCTTTTGGTTATGCTAGAAAAACATGGTTTTCCTGCAGTATTAGCCTTGCCGTAATTCATTCTAATGTTAAGGCTGTGAGTGCTGATGTTTACACAGCCAAAACAGCACCACCCATTCATATGAGGGACATCTATGCAGGCTTGGGGAAAACCCCAACGTTTTCAGACTCTTGGGCTGGGGTGTTGTTGTTGTTTTGGGGATTGATTTTGTGTGCATGTGAGAAACAGCCTGAAGAGGATGGAGCATGCTTAGTGGCTACTAAATGCTGACTGGCTAGTAGATTGGAATAGACTGGAAGGGTGAACGTCACCACTCCGTGCTGCAACATTTTGTTGCAGATTTCACATTTGTTGCATATCTCATCTGCCCCGCATTTGCCAGGGGCAGGCCTGACTTTTTTGCAGCCTGCCCCTCATGAACTGCTATGGATTTTTGTGTCCTTCTTGGGGATTCCTTGTTCAGATGCTGGTATGAATGGCTCAAGGAGTTGTCTTTCTGCTTTCCATTACAGGCCAAGGGCTTGAATGGGGAGCCGAAGTGCATCACATTGTGCTGCAACTGCGGAGGCCTCCTTTTTGCTGTTGGCAACATCCTGTAGCACAACCCAGGGTGGTTCTTTTTGCCACCTATCTTTCACCAAACACCAGCCACATCCACACCAAACATTTAAAGCTCTAATGGTGACACTTTAAACCAGGGGTCAGCAAGGCTTACCGGACATAGGCTGGATCACTCCTGTGGAGATCCTCCATGGGCTGGACTGGTGCGCCGGAAATCATGTCTGCACATGCCCAAACACCGAAAATCGCACCTGCGCAGAAGCAATTTCCGGTGCCATGGACATGCGCAGACATGATCTCCGGCCTCTGGGCATGTGCAGAAGCGATTTCCAGAGCCACAGAAGAGAGCCCCCCCCATGCTGCGCTGTGCCGGTTTAGTGCAGCGCGCGGGGACTCACCCAGCAGATGGCTCGGTTCGGGGGCAGCTCATAGGTCGGTTAAGTGACCCTCATGGGCCGCTTCCGGCCCATGGGCCTTAGGTTGCCAACCTCTGCTTTAAACAGGCATGGCTTCCCCTCCAACCCAAAATAATTATTCTGGGAGCTGTAGTTCATTAAGGGTGCCGAGAGCCATTAGGAGACTCCCCAGAGCTTCTGGATTAGGTGGCATTCCTATCACAGCAAAACTTTCACTGGTGTTCTGCAATATAGGGGCGACTACAGCCCCATTTACACAATACAGTTAAAGCCCTATGAGAACACTTTGAACAGTCATGGCTTCCCCCATGGAATTCTGGGAACTGGAGTTTGTTAAGGGTCCTGAGAGTTCTTAAGAGTGGTTTAACAATCAACCCCCTCTTCCCAGGGAACTCTGGGCATATAGTGCATTCTTGTATGATATGATTTTTTTTATGTACACTTTCCGCAGTTAATGCATTTTTCTACACATTGCTTGGCAAGACAACTGTATTAAATATTTCAAAAGATAGCAGTGTTTCAGCCTGCAAACTGATTCAGAATTTGGGGGTCTCACTTTTAAACATGAACTGGATTGAATTCCTTCCCCCCCCCCTCCAGCCAACCTAGATGCCCTGCTTAAGGGCATGGCGATCTTAGCAACGAGATTAGAAGTGCTCCAAGCATGTCCCCCTTTTTATTGCTGGAGGGTTGATGCACAGCCACCACTTGGAAATGGACTTTATCAGTTGCAGCAGGTTTAATGGCAGGTTACAAGCTAACTGACATTTCGCATGCCTGTGTTTTCATGCACAAGAGGTTTCTATCTAAAGAAAATCCATGCACATCCCTCCCCACAAAGAAACCTGGGAATGGTAGCTTCCCCCTCGCAGAGCTACAATTCCCAGCACCCTAAACAAACTATAGTTCCTGAAATTCTTGGGGGGAAGTCACATGCTTTAAATGTGGGTTAAATCTATGGTGTGGATCTGCCAACATACTGAGGAAACAGCTGAATCCTAGAGAAACTCTGCTAGCGGCTCCACATGGGAAAGGGCACCCACATGTGGCAAAAATGGGGACAGAGAGAGCCTGTAGGACCCCTCCATGAATATGGGTGGGCGGAACTCTAGGACTGTGTCTCGTTTTGCAAGAGGGGGGATTCCAGATCTTCTGTCACAAGCCTGCAAAATTTTCCTCTTTGTCTCAGCCATGAAATGTGCAGGATTCCTGCTGCCCCCCCCCTTCAACACATGGTCACCTTGACCCAGCAGTATTGTTCCCCCTGCCCTAAATTGGAGGCACGGTTTGTTCTTCTACTTGAGATGTTTTTCATTTAGAGTGGCTAAGAGTCAGAATGACCTGTCTTCAACCGAGGCCAGCCCCCTATGGTTTCAGAGTGAGAAAATATTCCAACTAAGCTTCCTGCGTGGAAGGAGGGAACTCCAGTCCAGCGAGTCACACAGAGAAGCATCGGGAAGCCTCCTCTGAGGGCAATTCGGCTGCTCGACCTTTGCACTGCAAGTGACTGGGTGAGCCAATTATGCTCTACTGCAGAGCAGCATCCAAAACACCTACCTGCAAGTGTAGGATCATTGGGCAGAGATAAGAGCAGAGCAGAGCATCATCCAGAGACACAGGGAGCACACTCAGCTTTGACCTCATGCCAGTTGTGAGCTCTTTCTGCATATTCTGGCAGTTAGACATACTAAAGTCTTGTGCCTGGCATATGTAAATAATTGTCTTTGATGAGGACTGGACTAAACTTTTGGAAGTTCAGCCTCAACATGTTTGTGTTAAAATGTTCGCTTCTCTTTTGCATTTTAGCTGGGGGGCCTGTGAATTTCAGGTGCAGGTGGGTTGAAACTTGCTAGAAGTCTCTTTGGCTGGAAGCCACCATCTTTCTCCCAAAATGCATCTTGACAACGGGCAGCTGCCACCAAAAGAAAGGTGGTCTCACCTGCAGCAAACATTTTAACCTAGCACACTTCTTGCTCAGTGGCATTTCTGGGTGTGATGGCAGCCTCCAGTCTAACAGAGTTACAAGGGAGCTCTGGTAAATGTCTCTCAAAAATATTCTGCTCCCAGTAACAAAAATGGTCTCCAACTTTCATGGCCTACAAGTGGGGCCAACCAATGCGGGGGGGGGGGCAGGAGTGCCAACTTGGCGCCATGACCATGAGTGTCCGGGGCCGTGGGTGCCATGCAGCGTGCATGGCCCTGGCACCAACCTGGGGAATTTTGTGGGTGCTCAGGCACCCAGGGCCCCAAGGAATTAGCACCTATGGGGGTATTGTTGCTTAGCCTTAAGCTTTCCTACACCAATGCATAACTCAAAGACACTTTGGGTTATAATTCCATATCACTAACCTGGAAGAAGTCCCCGTTGGACTCAATGGGGCTTGTATGTGGGGACAACTAGAAGTGTCTAGCTCCGTTCCACATTTTTCCAATCTTAATTTGGTTCATTTTATTTCCACATGTTTGTGATTGTCTACAAGAAAATTCACCTGAATTTTCATGCTCACAGCTCCCCAAATAGGCATTGTTCTACATAGCTTGGCTTAGTACACACCTTTTGGCAAGCACTTTACTCCTAGGTAAAGGTAAAGGACCCCGGTCAAAGGTGACTATGGGGTTGTGGTGCTCATCTCGTGTTCAGGCCGAGGGAGCCAGTGTTTGTCCACAGACAACTTTCCGGGTCATGTGGCCAGCAGGACTCTTCTGGCGCAACAGAACACCGTGATGGAAACCAGAGCACATGGAAATGCCGTTTACCTTCCCGCCGCAGCAGTACCTATTTATCTACTTGCAGTGGCATGCTTTCGAACTGCTAGGTTGGCAGGAGCTTGAACAGAGCAACGGGAGCTCACCCCATCGCGGGGATTCAAATGTGGGACGTGAGTGGCACTGTGGTCTAAATCATTGAGCCTCTTGGGCTTGCCGATCAGGTCAGTGGTTCGAATTTACCCCAACAGCATGCTAACAGAATTGCATGCTATTTTCACTAATCTGCATACATGAGTGTGCACTTTTTGCTAGTGTGCCCATTTTTTGATGGGCCAACTGTGCCATAGATCTCAAAGGAGAGCTGCATTTCTGCTCCATGCATTGCTTTGAGAAGTGTCGGTGCGGTAAGTCCCCATTAAAACACGACCCGGAATGGATGTCTCCCCGATTCTTATTTATGAGCAGACACATATTGGGCTCGCACTGTTAGTGTTGTTTCCAAAGAGGAAGAGGCAAGCGCAAACCTCAAAGGGGAATCTCTCTCGGAAAGCTAAAAAGGTTTTGTCAGAGCAGACTTGCTCCGAGACAGCAGCGCACCCTCTTGCATACGTTCGACACACCACGGTTCTCATTTCAAATGCCACTAGGTTAGATTTAGACTCCATCTGCCACGCTGGAAATTAATGGCAATCATTAAGGAGCAGCAGCAGCAACAACAAAAGGGGGCTCGAGGAGAAAGCTGGCGAAGTGGGCCTTGAGGTAAAAGCAACAACAACACGCAGCCATCTCTGCCAGCGAAAAAATTAAAACTATTTAGACATACAGCGCCATTTATTACTGCAGAGTTCTCCTTCCACCTGGGGTTTAAATCTCATTACAGTTTGCCCAAAACAGATGTTACCCTTTTAGCGGTAGGTTATTAACGATAAAACTCAATTCCTCCAGAGAGAATCCGTGTCAGGAGTTTGTTTGGAGATGGCTTTTCTTTTCGCAAAGTGTGGACCGGCCTTTGCCAAAACGGTGCCCTCCAGATGTTTGCGGCTGCTGCTCTGGCAACTGCAGGCTCTCGGTCAGTTCATATAAGGAGAGGCGATCTTTGAGGTATTGGGTTCCTGAGCCAAATAAAAACATCACTGACACAAAGAGCTGGGGGCTGCAATACCCCCTCCCCAAATTTCAAAAGAACTCCACGGAGGCCTGCCATTGGTGGCGGCCGCTTTGTGCCAGGCATAAGCTAAATAAATGTCTGGCCCAAAAGAGATGGTAGAACCGAGGGTGTTTGCTGTGACTTGTTTGCAAAGCATTTTGAGGATAAAATTGCTTGCATCCACCGGGACCTTGACTCCACTGTTACGACAGATGAATCTCAAGAGGTGCCCAGAACACTGTCTAGTCCTGTTATGTTGGACGAGTTTCAGTTAAGTAAGGCTTGAGGATATGGTCAAGGTTCTGGACCCTTGCTCCTTTTGGTTGATAAAAACTAGCAGGACAGCTGGCTGGGCCAGGGAGGTGAGGAATGCCTCTTTGGGAGAAAGGATGGTCTCTGCCTGCTTGAAGGAGGCAGGTTGTTCAATGGGGCAAGGTGCTTTGAGTATATTGCATCGATCTTGGCCCGGCCGCACTGGCTACCAACTAGTTTCCAGGCCCAACTCAAAAGTGCTGCTTTTGACCTATAAACAGCTCAGGACCATAATACTTCAAGGACTGCCTCTCTCCATATGAACCAATCTAGACCCTGCAATCATTTGATGCCTTTTGTCATATGGGTCTGCTGAAAGAGGTCTGGAGGGTGGTGACATGAGAATAGGTCTTTTCTGGGGCGCCTCCCCGTTTGTGGAACGCTCTCCCCAAGGCTGCTCACCTGGTGCCTTCATTACATCGCTTCAGGTGCCAAGCAAAAATGTTCCTCTTCAACTGGGCCTTGGGCCAATTAACATTCTGTGTCCTTTGAAAATGTGTTTGTGGGCGGGGGGGGGGGGGTGATTGTTTTGTTTTTGCTCTTGTTTTTATTGAGTATTTTGCGTTCTTGTTTTGCATTTTTATGTAGTGAACCGCCCTGTGATCTTCGGATGAAGGGCGGCGTACAAATTTAATAAATAATAAAATAATGGTATGCATATCAAGCATGTTTAATGTAAAAGCAGAAGATCGCAATGACTCGCATTGCCTACCTTGATCAGAATGGGGAAAGTGTCGCAGGGCATGAACGAGTCTCCCATGGCACTCCATCTCACTCGGATTCCGATATTTCAAAAGGCCGAAGTTGAGGCGGAGGGAGCCAGCGGGGGGTATCACCCAGGGAGCTAATGATCCTTCGCCTCTTAAGCAGATGCTACGTGTAATTATCCTCAGTGGCCTTCAGCTAGGCTACCTGTGGGTTGTGATCCCGTTAGATCTTTATGAGCTAAGCGGCACAAGATGGGACACATCAGTACAGATCAGAGCAGCGGGAAGCTTCGTTCAGATGAGAGCAATGACAAGCACGCTCATGAGAGGCATAAATGGAGCACGGCTCCTTTGACATCTTCAAGGCTAGCCCTGTCTTGGGTGAGAAGGCTGGACTGGGGCAGGCATAGCCCTGTTTTGCGCT
This sequence comes from Zootoca vivipara, assembly GCF_965207765.1. NCBI lineage: Eukaryota > Metazoa > Chordata > Lepidosauria > Squamata > Lacertidae > Zootoca > Zootoca vivipara. The sequence continues at coordinate 49,963,351 of NC_142596.1, forward strand.
TGCCCCCTGGGCTGGCGGCATCAGGCACCTGCTAAGGTGGTACCTCCAGCAGCTGAGACACTGCCACGCTTTGAGGCATCTTAACTGCTCCTCTTGTTGCTGCCGCCAACACACACAAGGGCATTAAAAAGTAGGCAATGTATTATTTGAATTCAAAGTACTCCTACGAAGCGTTATGACTGTATGACCAAAGGGGAAATGGGCATCCCTTCCAGTAAGAGCAAATTGTTTGTCAAAAGCAGAACTTCCATGTGCAGCAATTGTCTACCTGAGGTCAGGTTTTGAATTGGATTTATTTGGTCACAGGATCATTAAAAGACTGCATTTTCATAAGATCAGCCAATACCCTCTGGAGTCCGTCCCCCCTTTGAGGCTTTTTGCCACCCAGCCCTCTTCTTGGTTCTGTGCAAACCCCTTTCAATGAGTTTTGACATGTCAATTTGCTCCCGAGTAAGCTTCAACAAGATTCCTTTCAAAAAATTTTTTTGTTTGATTACTCATTTTAGGAAATGATTATTTCCTACTCAATTTTAGGTTCATGTAAGGTGAAGAAATGCTTTTTGCGAGTCTAAAGTAGAAAATCTCCTTCAATCCTAATGCAGCCGGGGTGACCAGTTTGCCAGGCAACTGCCTCTGGCAGGAAAAATGCTCACACACCCCTTACTTTCCTGTGTGTAGATGATGTATAGTCTGTAAAATGACTCAACCTTAGCTATTTAAGCACATTCAAAGTTCTGAAGGGATCGCAGAATCATAGAGTTGTAAGGGACCCAAGGATCATCTAGTCCAGGGGTAGGCAACCTAAGGCCCGGGGGCTGGATGTGGCCCAATTGCCTTCTTAATCCGGCCCGCGGACAGCGTGTTTTTACATGAGTAGAATGTGTCCTTTTATTTAAAATGCATCTCTGGGTTATTTGTGGGGCATACCTGGTGTTTTTACATGAATAGAATGTGTGGTTTTATTTAAAATGCATCTCTGGGTTATTTGTGTGGCATAGGAATTCATTCATATTCCCCCCCCCCCAAAAAAAATAGTCTGGCCCACCACATGGTCTGAGGGACGGTGGACTGGCCCATGGCTGAAAAAGGTTGCTGACCCCTGATCTAGTCCAACTGATTCTCTTCCTCAGCTTCCCACCCATTCCTCTGTCCCGCCAGAATTTCTTTCTCACACAGTTGCAAACCCACAGGGGATCCTATCTTCTGCTTCACTGGGGAGAGCCATGCAGCCTCTCCAGATTTTCCAACTCTCCCTCTCCCTGCATCAAGTTGTAAATGAACCTTCTTCCCCTTTCCCCATTAAGCTGAAGGACTGAGCTGGCAGCTGCCATTCACTTTCCCCCTTCTTTCTCCCCGGCTGAAACCCAGACATGCGGGAGGCTGGGAGCCTCAATGGTGCCCCTCTGGAGGCTTCGACCAGGGCAGAAACCCTGGCTAGATCCCCCCCACCCCACCCCCCAGCTATCGCTCTGGTTTGGGCTGCATCCACACCACACATCTAAATTATGTGAAAAGTACAGAACTTCCCCCCAAAAGGCTGGGAACTGTAGTTTACTACCCCACAGAACTACAATTCCCAGAACCTTAACAAACCCAAACTCCCAGAATTCTTTTGGGGGGGAGTCGTGTGCTTTAAATATATGGTGTGGACACAGCTTTGGGCTCTGGCCTAGGTTTACATCACCCTTTGATATCTCCTGGCCACTTTGCACCCCACCTTCCCCACACCCCAGATCTAAAATTTCTTTGGTATATCTGGAGAGCTTTTTAAGCTTTCCCTGCCTGCCATTTCTCTCTCAAGATCCTCCCTGCTTTTGCTGAGTTCCCCTCATTTAATGAACAACAGCTAGGGGAGAGGGAGAGGGAGGGAGGAATGCTAGAAGTTGGCTGGGGTTGGCTTATATTATTTCACTCTACAAAACACAGAGTTTGTGGATCACAGTGCATCCCAATCCCAACCTACCTGCTGCGTGCCACCCTCTCGGTGCACCCAATCCCGGTAAGAGGAACTAAGCCACTGGAAATTAATTCAGGTTTGGAATCAAGGGCCCCCTCATTATCCAACTCTGCTGCAATTCGAACCAAGTTCACCATGCAAGTGTGTGGAAGCTGATCTGGGAATATGCATAAGGGTGAGAGAAGGAGAGGAAGAGAAAATGAACCCAGACAGCAGCTTGAGCCTGAGAGCCTCCTCCCCACACCTGACGTATACGAAATGGACATCCAGCCATTTAGCGGAGGCTTCATCATTAATAAATGTTTGCTATACCATCTTAGAGATGTCTGCTCTGATTATTGTACACATAATGAATAGCTCTGGCTCATTCTAACATTTGGTGCCTGCAAGCCAAATAATAAAAATAAAAGCACCCCCACCTTTCCCATCTCTTTGCATGATTAAACATTTATCATTTGTAATGGATCGCGGCCTGCTATGTCATTACTCTCTTTTGGTAACAAGCAGCTCCTTCATTTATTGATAAACTGACCTGGGCAACATGGAAAGAGGATCCTGAAGAGGCGCTGACAAAGAGGGAGGCAGGAGGTGGACTTGGGTGCAGGTAGAGGGGGGGAGGCACAAATCGATGTCTAGGTAGGAAGATGCATGCAAGCAGATGAAAGCAAACTTTACGCCTGTCTGTAACACAAAGAGCCAGCTCATCTCCACAAACACAGCTCCTTCAGATCCCTGAAATCCTAGTGGGTTATACTGAACTACAAAATGAAAGCTTTGCACGTGATCCTTGTCCTTAGAGGACAGGTGGTCTGGAGTGAATAGCCAATTATGTGCAGGTCGGCAGAGAAAGGGGTCGGCATTAACGCTGGAGATGGAGGGCCAAACTAGGTGTGGTGTTATTGATGTAATTTTGGGCTTGGTGATTGTGGTTTCCAATAGGAGCTGGGTTGGGAGTATTACGTGGGGCAAGGGAAGAGGGCTATAAAACTCCCATCGACATCAAGGGGCCCTTTCTTCTCAATGAGAATAGCTGACATAGGGGCCTTGGACTGGATCAAAACTGTGTTTGGGGACAAATTGCTACCAGCCTCCACTCAGCCTCACACCAGCTTATTGTAAACAATGACAACACCCCAATATATGAAGGACACTCGTGAAACAATTTCAAACTTCTGAAATAAATCCAGATAAGGGCTGCAGTCTGGTGGTAAGACGTCTGCTTTGTACACAAAATGTCCTTGCGGTTCAGTGCTCAGAATCTCCAGGTGAGGCTAGGAAAACCCTGCACAGCTGCTGCCAGCCAGTGCCAGCAACAGTAAACTAGACTGCTTGACGTAAGACAGTTTCCAGTGTCCCTATATTATTCCTACCGGTGTGTGTGTGTGTGTGTGTGCTGTTTTACAGGGGTTGCATTTCGCTTTGACAAATCCCACTAATTGCCTTCTCCCCTCTGTGCTTCTTTGTCGGCAGGAGACCGAAGTAACCCAGCAGAAGGAGCGTTACGAGAGGCAGTCACAACAAGGAAGGGTGATGGAGAAGGAGCCGAGCCTCAAAGCAGAAGCCGGCGGCAAGACGAGCACCTGGAAACGCCCTGCCGAGAGGGAGAGAGAAGTGTGTGCCTGAGCCGGACCTCCCTCTTCCTCCCAGGTCCCTCCTTGCCCCCCCCCCCAAGGAAGCCCAATAGGATGGCAGGAGAGACAGCTTGCCAGCAAGCCCCTTGCTAGAGCTTTTTGCCCAAGGGGGCACCCTGGGAAAGATCAGCACCGGACGAGGAGTCCCCTTCCCACCTCCTCCGACTGGATGTTCCCTTCATGGTCCGAAGCCATGGAGCGCAAGGAGAGAATGGCAAACACTAATCCAAGGCGGAGTTTTGTGCTGTGAGGCAGACGGTCATCCCTTTCCCCTTGCAGGAAGAAAGGGGGCCGCCCCTCGTCCCCGCCCAGCCCTCCCAAATGGCAGGCCGCCGGTGGGCCGCGACGTCAGCCCTGTGCACCTGCGTGGCGGCCGTCTCCCTCCTGTACGTGGGGAAGGCGCAGGCGGACTGCTGGCTGATCGAGGGCGAGAAGGGCTTTGTGTGGCTCGCCATCTGCAGCCAGAACCAGCCGCCGTACGAGTCCATCCCGCAGCAGATCAACAGCACCATCCTGGACCTGAGGCTGAACGACAACAAGATCAAGAGCGTGCAGTTCTCCTCCCTCAGCCGCTTCAGTAATCTCACATACCTCAACCTGACCAAGAACGAGATCTCATACGTCGAGGACGGTGCCTTCTCCGGCCAGTACAACTTGCAAGTGCTGCAGCTCGGCTACAACCGCCTGAGGAACCTGACGGAGGGGATCCTGCGGGGGCTGGGGAAGCTGGAGTACCTCTACCTCCAGGCCAACCTCATCGAGACCGTCACCCCCAATGCCTTCGGGGAGTGCCTCAACATCGTGAACATTGACCTGTCGATGAACAGAATCCAGAGGTTGGACAGCAGCACCTTCCGGGGCCTGGCCAAGCTGTCTGTCTGCGAACTCTACAGCAACCCCTTCTACTGCTCCTGCGAGCTCTTGGGCTTCCTCCAGTGGCTCGAGGGCTTCACCAACATGACCCGCACCTACGACCGCATGCAGTGTGACTCGCCGCCAGACTACTCTGGCTACTACCTTCTGGGCCAAGGCCGGAGCGGGTACCGCAATGCCCTGGGCATGCTGTCCTCCCTCTGCACCGGGGGCCCCTACACCATGCCGCCTTACTTGATCCCGCTGAAGAACCCGGTGACCACCGCTCCGCCCGAGAGCCCGTGCCCCGAGGAGGAGTGCTTCTCTGGGGACGGCACCACGCCCCAGGCCTCGCTGCACACCCCCGTGATCGACCCGGGCCTGTTCCCCACCATGAAAGTGAAGCAGCTGACCCACAACTCGGCCATCCTGAGCGTGCAGATCCCGGTGCCCTTCAGCAAGATGTACACCCTGGCGCAGTTTGAGAATGGCCGCTACAACGTCCTCACCAAGCTGCTGAAGAAGAAGGAGGACATCACGCTGACGGACCTGGGCCCCAATGAAGACTACACCTACTGCGTGATGTCTTCCAACCGCGTCTCCAGGTACAACTACACCTGCCTCACCATCAACCTCAACAAGCATAACCGGGAGGAGCCGGTGCCGAGCCCTTCGACGGCCACTCACTACATCATGACGATCCTGGGCTGCCTGTTTGGGATGGTGATTGTCCTTGGGGTGGTGTACTACTGCCTCCGGAAGAGGCGGCAGCAGGAGGAGAAGCACAAGAAGGCTGCCATCAACATGAAGAAGACAATCATCGAGCTGAAGTACGGGCCGGAGATGGAGGCGACCAGCATCTCCCAGCTGTCCCAAGGGCAGATGCTGGGCGGCGAGACGATGACCCGCATCCCCTACCTCCCTTCCATGGGGGAAGTTGAGCAGTACAAGCTGATCGACAGCAAAGAGACCCCCAAGGCCACGAAGGGAAACTACATGGAGGTGCGGACGGGCGAGCAGCCCGAGAGGAGGGACTGTGAGCTGCCCCTGCAGCCTGACAGCCAGAGCTCGGTGGCGGAGATCTCCACCATCACGAAGGAGGTGGACAAGGTCAACCAGATCATCAACAACTGCATCGATGCCTTGAAATCAGAGTCCACCTCCTTCCAGGGGGTGAAGTCGGGGGCGGTGTCCACAGCCGAGCCTCAGCTGGTGCTCCTGTCCGAACAGATCCCCAGCAAACACAGCTTCCTGGCTCCGGTCTACAAGGAGAGCTACAACCACCCTCTGCAGAGGCACCACAGCATGGAGGGCCCCCCGAAGCGCTCCAGCACCTCTTCCAGCGGCTCCATCCGGAGCCCCCGATCCTTCCGCTCCGAGGGCTCCGCCCACAAATCCGAAGCCAAATATATCGAGAAGACGTCTCCAACCACAGACACCATCCTCACTGTGACGCCGGCGGCCGCCATCTTGCGCGCCGAGGCCGAGAAGATCCGCCAGTACAGCGAGCACCGGCACTCGTACCCAGGGTCCCACCAGGGGGAGCAGCAGCATGAGAGTGTGGGCGGGCGCAAGCCTTCCATCTTGGAACCTTTGACCAGGCCCCGGCCCAGGGACTTGGCTTACTCTCAGCTCTCCCCCCAGTACCACAACCTGAGCTACACCTCCAGTCCAGAGTACACCTGCAAGCCTTCCCACAGCATCTGGGAGCGCTTCAAACTGAACCGCAAGCGCCACAAAGACGAGGAGGAGTACATGGCGGCCGGCCACGCCCTCCGCAAAAAGGTCCAGTTTGCCAAAGACGAGGACCTGCACGACATCTTAGACTACTGGAAAGGGGTGTCTGCCCAGCACAAGTCCTGAGTCCTCAAAACTTGTAACTCGTGACTTAATACTGGACCAAAACAAAACAAAACAAACGAAATCAGCAGCAGCTATTTTTAATCCAGACTTGTCTTTAAACACACACACAAATAAATAACTTATCTATAATTATTCTATATAATGTAACAGAGAGAGAGAGAGAGGTATTAAAATATTGTCTCGCATTTGTGAAATCCACACCAAATTTGAAAAGAGAACGGGAGGGGAACACCTACCATGATGAAAAAGTAATAGGTAAATGGTGGAGTGGGGGGGAAATGTTTTCTTTTTATAAAAAAAGCAGAAAAATTGAATTAAAAAAAAAACCTGAGTGAAAAACAACAGGGAGAGAGAGAGAGAGGCACAAAATGAAAGGAATAATGGAGTAACCACGACTGCATCGCATGACTCATGAATCTGTGGTTTCTTGTGGACTCTGTGTACAGTTTTGTCTTCTTCTTCCTTTCAGTAACCAAAAAGTAAAATACAAAACACACACACAAAAAGGTAAATCAGAAAAAGTTAGCAGAAGGTGTTTTTTTAATTATTAAAAAAATAAACATTAAAAAGATAAATCTTTTTGGGCCTTTTGCAAATGGAGTCTTCCAGTTTAGACTACGAACCGCCTGAAGTCCCATTTGTGCATTTCTTTGGTGAAAAGGTATTGTGTGTCGCCTTGTAAAAACCGACACCGCTCTATTGTACAGAGAGAGAAAAAGAAATTCTATATTTGCTGTATAATGAGAGAGAGAGAAAGAGAAAGGAAAAAAAATATTACATCTACTAAAAGAAATATATCTATATATTCACCTGTTTGTACCAGGTTTTAATCATGGATTTTAGAAAAAAGAAAAAAAAACCAAACACCCTACCCTTGGCTTGACTTTTTTTTCTGGTTCTCTGTTGGGAGGGTGGGGTGTGTCTTGTGTTCCATGGATGTTTGCTGACTTCAGTTCTGGTCAAATCCAAGTGTGCTGATACAATGGCAGCTCTCCTCTCATTTTTGAGGGTCACCAAGACAATGTAAGTAAATCTTCCTCCCCCACTCTTAGGCTACATGATTCTTAAAGCAAGAGGCTTCTAGGTCAGGCAGCTGTGCCCAATTTCCTTGTCTAATAAGGATTCGATGGATTTAAAACATGACTTCTGGCACCATGTCGCAGAAGACTGAGAGGTCATACACTAGTAAAGGAGCTGGTCAAGGATTCTGCTCTCTCTCCAAAATATAACTCTTGGCTACACCCAGATAAAATAAAACTAAGTCCAGCACCACCTATTGACTAAACTATATAATGACATGACCCACAAAGAAAAACCCACCCAGGTACAACTGAGTCCAGTGTTCCCTAGCGACTATAAGAACATAATATCTTATTGCTAGATCAGGTCAATAGCTCCTGCATCTTGTCCTCACAGTGGAAAACCAGATGCATATGGGAAGCCTGCAAGCAGGACCTGAGGGCACCTTCTCTCCCCCCACTTGTGTAGATAGTACTGTATCAGCTTCTGGGAATCACAAGAAATCCCCTGATTCCACTCAGTTGAGTCCAGCACCCCCTAGTGACTAAACCATTTAACAGCACTATCCACATAGACACCAGCTTCTGAAAATTGGGGCACAGCAAAGGTGGGTAAGTTTTCTCACGGCTAAGACCCAAATTCCTCTCTGTGTGCCAAATTAACACACCGGCCTTAGCAATGATTTGCTTGCCAGGGATGGAAAGCAGAACCCACTTGAGATTCCTATCTCAATACAGTACTATGTTTGCAGCCCCTATTCTTATGGACTGTTTTTTGCTCAGTTTGCAACAGGGAAAGTTGGCAATAAAATGGGATCCGTCTTTATGGTGAGGCACGCCAGTTGCCCAATGATGGCCAAAGGCCACCCTGCATGACAGAACCAATTGATAGAGGAGTGCTGGCAGTAAATATCTATCTGTTTCACTGGGGTGAGGGAGCCGCATCTATGCACAAACATCCCCAGTGTCACAGCTACAATTTGCCTGAGGCACAAGAGTCCCTGATACCAAAACAGCCACCAGCAACCTCAGCGGCATGTTGTAGGACAGCCCAGGACTGGTGGTGGTTAGAGTGTGCCTGAATTCCTGACTGCACCACAGATATGCTTATAAATTGAGAAGAATATCCTAAAATGTGGCCAACCCTATGTTGGTTCCCAGAGACCAACTGATCAATTTGTCGGGCAATTTACTTTAAAACAACAACAACACACAGTTCACGTCTTCTAGGGAATGCACCAATTCAGAGTTTGGGTGAAGTATACTTCAATGCTCCTCCACATTAACAACAACAACAACAACAACAACAACAACAACAACAACAACAACAACAACCCAATACCTTGTTCATAGAAAAGAGAGGTGCCTTTTTGCTATCATGCCAGCATTTGCCACGAGGGAGAGCATTCAAGCACAGAAGCCCTGCTGGTATTCTCAAACGGTGGGTTCCCAAACTGTGTTGTACCACGTGTTTTCCTGAATGTGCAGGTCAGGCCTTCCGGCACGGCCTCAAACTCAACACATGCACTACACAGAACCTGGAAGACTCTTTTTCAGTTCCACCACCAGCATTTTCTCTTAAAAACAAATGGAAGGTCAGACTCCTCCTCATGTAAATCCCACCCACCATTTATATGCTTTGGAATGTCACAAATCTCAGCTCCTATAATCTAGGTGTACTTCCCCCTCATGCAAAATGGTGTCCTTGAGATGTTATTGGACTCCAGCTCCTATCAACATGACCAGTGTGGAAGGAGAGTGTTTTATTATTTGTTTGTTTATTAATTACCCACCTTTCCTCTTAAGGTCACAGGGCAGGTTACAACACACACACACACGCGCCAGTTTAAAACAATTTACAATCACAAAGAATAAGTTGTGTCCTGAAAATATACATCTCGTGTGTCAAAAGCCAGGGTAAAGAGCGGCCTCTTCAGCATCCTTCAGAAGCTGCATAATGAAGGTGCCAGGCACACTTCTGTGGGGAACGAGTGCCACAGCTTAGGGGCCACCACAGAAGAGGACACCATTTTGAATGAGTGGGAAGTGTATCTAGATCAGGCATCCCCAAACTTCAGCCCTCCAGATGTTTTGGACTACAATTCCCATCTTCCCCAACCACTGGTCCTGTTAGCTAAGGATCATGGGAGTTGTAGGCCAAAACATCTGGAGGGCCGCAGTTTGGGGATGCCTGATCTAGATTTTAAAAATATATGTTTATTTCCTGTATTTTCATCCCACTTTTCAGACAACTATCCCCAAGTGGCACACACCAATTAAAAAGAAAAGAGAAGAAAAGATGGCAGCAGAGAGTTCCTGTCATCCAGAGATTATGGGATTATAGTCCAACATCTGGCAGGCATGAAGTGGGGTACTCCTTTTCAAGGCCTTGCTGCCTGCCAGAGGACAACGCGAGAAATAGCTCTCCCTCTTCTTCCTGGAGTCCGCTCAGGCATTAGAAAGCTGTCAAGTTGTCCTTCTCCACCTAACCTCTGTCTTTCTCTTTTCTTTGTATTTATTATCTGCTCTTCCTCCGAGGAAATCGGTGGCAGCCTATGTGGTATCACAACCACCTTGTGAAACAGCGGCTGCCTCCACACTATTTAAGGCACATTTCCTCCTTCTCAAAGAATCGTAGCAACTGCAATCTCTTAAGAGCACTAAGAACTGCAGCTCTTGGGGAGGGGGTAAACTACAGTTCCCAGGATACTTTGGGGAGGCGAGCGGGGAGAATGTGCCGTAAATGTCTGGTGTGTAGTCAAGTGTGAGGCTCAGTGAGTCACTGGCTGGTGGCCACACAGTGAGCTTCACGGTTAAGCCGGAAGTTGAACCCAGCCTCTCTTAGTCAAAGTCTCAGTTCTACCTCACTGTCTGTCTAGCCTAAACAGGCCCAGTTCCTTCAGTCTTTCTTCATATCACTTATCATTCAACAGCTGTGGCTTCCCCCAAAGAATTCTGGGAGCTGTAGTTTGTCAAGGGTGCTGAGAGCTATTAAAAGATCCCTATTTCCCTCACAGAGCTGCAAGAATCCCCAGAATTCCCTGGGAAAGGGGATTGATTGTTAAACCACTACCTGTCCCAAGCCTCTAAGACAGTGGTTCCCAATCTTTTTTTGGCCATGCTCACCTAAGCACCTCTAAAATCCTGGTGTGTCCCCCCCAATGACATATACTGTAATTTTTATTATTCACAAAGTGGAAAAAGCCTAAAAGGCCATTAACTTGGTCTAAACAAGCTTCCAAAGAACACGACATCCACGAAAGAGAAAAACAAAAGAACGAAAGGACAGTTGCAAAAAATTCACTGTTAATAACTCATTCTCGAATTGCCCCCCCTTAAAAATCAAATTGCCCCCCTGTGGGGGCGTGTGCCCCATGTTGGAAACTATGGCTTTAACAGTTACCTCAGAACTGAGGCTTGGATCAAAGCACTGAAAGGCAGCTGGGCTTTTCCTCTTGTGCCAAGCCCATCCATGAGGCAGACTGAGGCAGCCGCCTCGGGCGGTAGACTCCAAGGAGCATCACCACTGGTGGAAGAGCAAGGAGAAGCAGCTGCAGCAGCTTCCGGGTTCTGGAGAGACATTGGGGAGCCCTGCAAAATCTCATGAGAGCTCAGCTGGACCTTCCCAAGACCCCATTAAGCGAGGCTGTGGCAGGAGTGGGTGGCACACCTGGCAACACCTTCCCCTTTTGCCTCAGGTGGCGAAACAGGATGGGCCACCCCAGTGAGGGTGTAGGGGGACCGCAATCTCTCCACTTCCACACAATAGTTCTTCTAGCCTACATTACAGGGTAGCTGAAATCTGAGGAAAGTATGTGAAACCCTTGGCTCACTCTAAAACAGGCATAGGCAACCTTGGCTCTCCAGATGTTTTGGAACTACAACTCCCATGACCCCTAGCTAACAAGGCCAGTGGTCAGGGATCATGGGAGTTGTAGTTCCAAAACATCTGGAGAGCCAAGGTTGCCTATGCCTGCTCTAAAACAAAACATAAATGGCCAGGTGTCATTATGAATTACCTTAGTCATCCCTTGCCATCTTTCTTAGTTCGATAACGGCAGTCATCACCACCACCACAAAACCTAAAAACCAGCCTCATAAAGAATATTCTCAGTCAAATTACGAAGGCAGGAAAGTACAGAAGGCTGTGATTACTGGAAACGGCAAAGCAGATGGAAGTCAAACAGACGGCCACGCTTTCATATCCTGAGTTTTAGGAGCAAGACACCAATACTGGGCAATATTGAAAACACAAGGCAGAGACAGCCTGCTTCAGGAATTAAGTGCCGGTTGACAGAGGGGTCAATCCTCAGGTCTTCTAAGAAAAAAGGAGGCACAGGAGCTCAAAGCAGGCTCATGTTTCTTGGAGAATGCAGCTTCTGGTACGTGTTAGTGGGGATGGATTGAATTATTTGTGGATCTAGGTGCCAGGAAGAAAACAGCAATCCAAGGAATCTCTCTACACCACACTGTCAAAAACAGGCCAACCCATTCCCTGGATGAACCCTTGAAGGTAAAGGGCACAAGACAGAACACACACACACACACACACACACCTGCAGAAAGGCTAAAATTGAGGTTTCTTGGTTTAGAGGGTGGAGAAAATGTAAGTTATGCTATGTAGGGGAAAATAAAATGGTGAAGGCACAAAGAGAGTGAAATCCCCCTCTTTTCATCATTCTGCAACTCAGTCATGCAATGATGCCAACCAACATCACCTTGTGCCCCTCCCCCCCCCGCCCAAAAGAGAAAACGATACGCAAGAGAATCTTTCATCACAGAAGCAGCACTTAATTTATGGGGCTCACTGCTACAAGGAGTGGTGGTGGCTGTTTCCCCCCCCCCCAATTCAACACCTTTATTGGCATATATAAGACAATAAGAACCATATAGACCGTCCATATGTGTTATAATTCTGAAACATACAGTAAAGAGGGAATCCTTGGCAATCACTATTATACAGGCCAAACTACCCCAGATTTAACTTCAAAGATCCTGGTCAAAAATTGTACCATAACTCTAGTGAGAACAGGAGAGTCATCTCTCAGTAGAGACTGCACCACGTGTTGTTTATTGGCGGGGGCCCCAAGCCACAGAGAGGACATCGAAGGATCATCACGGAATATATCCTGGGAGGGCAGCACAACCTGTGGTCTGGAACAGTGTCAGTCAGGCCCATTCGCAACCATGGCCTCCAGGTGGTAGCCCCCTGTGGACAACTGTATACGGCCCAAACATGGACTTCTCTATGGAGACAGCCATGCTTTCTTTAAATGCATGTAAACTCTTGCCTTTCTACCTGATGAAGAACTCTTCACACCAAGAAACACTCAGAAAAGTGGCTTATTACAAGGAAAAGACAGAATATTGCTTTAACATTAGGTTACAAAGTGTTTGCATGTGGGCAGGACCCAGACAACAACACAGTCACACCCCTAAATTCCCTAAATGTATGCAAAAGGCGGCGAGGGTAAATCGGTGCTGCCAGTCTACGGGAAACTAGAGACGAGATATTCCTTTACAGAAGCCAGGATCAAGATTCTAGGCCTGTTTAAGGATTAAGGCCTTCCCGTCTAGCTGCAGCCTGGCATTTTAATCAGGCTACGAGAGAGGACTTCACACTGTTCCTGGTCTTAGGTCCTTGCAGGACTACGATTGAGGAGCAAGATGTCACATTTCTAAATTGCCATTGAAAATGCTGCCATGTAAATACATTTTCAGGGGCTCACTCATTCCCATGTGAAAAGGAGGAGTATGCCAGACTAGGAACTGGCAAGGGCAAAAGAGGGAATGTCTAGGAGGATGTGGAAGGGCTTAGCCAGGGAGGGCATCTCTGCACCAGCTGTGGGTCTAGCTTGGCTGGGATTGGCACCCTGCTTGCTGGCTCAGGACCATGAGAAGATGGATCAATGAGAGTCATTTAAAACCGGGCGCAGTGCGCTGGTCTATTTATAGCCTACAGCAGCAGTTTGGAATCCCAACTCAGAATCTATTAACATTTCTGAAAGCTCACCAAAGGGAGGACCGATAAGAGCGGGGAAAACAAGCCCATCATTCCCACACACACCTGGGTGGCATCCTGATGCTCTGTTGTTATTCCGTCAACCCTTTAAACCGTTGTGGCTTCCCCCAAAGAATTATGGGAGCTGGAGTTTGTTAAGGGTGCCAAGAGAGATGTTAGGGGGCCCCCAGAGCTACAATTTCCAGAGCTCGCTGGGAAGTGGGGTTGTTAAGCCACTCTGAAAATTGTACTTCTGGGGTGTGTGGGGAATAAGGGGCCGCCTAACAACTCTCAGGCAGCTTAAGAACAAAAGAAGAGCCTGCTGGATCAGGCCAATGGCCCATCTAGTTCAGCATCCTGCACAAGAGAGCGCTCCCCTCCTGCAATTCCCACCTGTGGAGGCAGAGCACAGCCATGAAAAGCTGCTAGCCACAGGGAGACATCCTCCACGATTTTGTCTATTCCTCATTTAAAGCCATCCAAGTTGGTTGCCATCACTGCTCCCTGTGGGAGGGAGTTCCACAGTTCACCCACACACTGTGTGAAGGAGGAATTTAGATGACAGCAGTCACACAATGCAAAGCTTACTGTTTTTTCATGACCTGCCTACTCATTCATTGGCATGGGATCCCTGGTTGCCTGTGGCAAGGAAAGTACAGATATTGGTGCTCTCCAACTCCCGTACTCCTAGACTGCCGGCCATGCTGGCTGGGTAGGGGTAAGGCCAGCAACACCTGGGGCTCTGCATCCCTGGCGTGTGGCTGGTCCATTAAAAAGAGTTGGTTGTCCACAGGGGGCTACCACCTGGAGGCCATGGTTGCGAATGGGCCTGGCCGACACAGACCACAGGTTGTGCTGCCTGCGCTCCCAGGAGAGATTTTCTCACATTCCCAAGGTGTGAAAGGTTCTCTCAGGGGGAAGAGACATGACTGCAGAGCTGCCCTTTCAGCGCCTGACACTGTTGCCCTTTTCAGAAGAGAGGAGATCGGAACAAACACCCGGCCTTAAGGGCAGAATGGCAGGAAGCCGGGGAAGGGAGGCAGGGGAGGGGGAGGAAACTGCTGAAAGGAGGGAACCAATTTAGCTCAAAGGGGAAAGGGGGGGAAGCAAAGCCCTGTTAAAGATTCCCTTGTTAAGCCATGAAAACAAGCATGCAGATGCCAAGGGAAAGATGGGACCCTTTAGGTCAAGGTACATCTTGTCCCTGCCAACAGCAGACCCAGATGGGCTTTTATTTTAAGGAGAAAGATGGTGGGGGAGAGAGAGCACTGCTTGGAGACGGCAAAACAGAAGACAGGCAGCGGTTCACCCCAAAAGGCCGGCAAAGGAATGATAATGTTTAGGGGCCCCGTGTGGCAAAATTCACTTGGTTAAAGGAAAGGTAAAAGGTAAAGGGACCCCTGACCATTAGGTCCAGTCGTGACTGACTCTGGGGTTGCGCGCTCATCTCACATTATTGGCCGAGGGAGCCGGCGTATAGTTTCCAGGTCATGTGGCCAGCATGACAAAGCCGCTTCTGGCAAACCAGAGCAGCACACGGAAACGCCGTTTACCTTCCCGCTGTAGCGGTTCCTATTTATCTACTTGCATTTTGACGTGCTTTCGAACTGCTAGGTTGGCAGGAGCTGGGACCAAGCAACGGGAGCTCACCCCGTCACAGGGATTCGAACCGCCGACCTTCTGATCAGCAAGCCCTAGGCTCAGTGCTGATCACTGCTTGGAGACGGCAAAACAGAAGACAGGCAGCGGTTCACCCCAAAAGACCAGCAAAGGAATGATAATGTTTAGGGGCCCCGTGTGGCAAAATTCACTTGGTTAAAGGAAGCTGCATTTAACCGAAGGAGCATTTATGGAAGTCGTTAATGCAGTCAGTAGGTGAGTGGGAAATTAAAGGCTCAGAAGATTGGGCAGCGGTGGGGGTGGTGAGGACACACATTAAAATGAGCAGAGGAAATAAAGCGTTGCACTTCTAGCAGGTGGGAGGTCTACTTCTCCCCTTTGGCCATTTATTAACTATTCTCTGGATGAGGCCAAAGGGGACCACAGCTCCGCCTCAGCTGAACTTCAGAGGGTTGTGCTAGTGAGCACAAGAGTTAACATTTGCAACGTGTCTATTCAGGGAGAGAGCAGGGAGGCAAAGCTCAGGGGCTGGATCACAGCTTTGAAGCGGGCAATGTCCTGCATTCTCCACATACTGAGTGATGCATAGGGTGGCCAGACCTGCCATTGCACCCAATGTGTTTACGTGCTATTCCTGGAACATAACCCCCACGTTGAGAGTCACTTCACCTGTACAATAAGAAGAAGACGTGTGCAGTTTGCAATCTTCAGCCTGGCAAGAGCCAGTTGCAAATCACTGTGTTGACTCTGTAGACAGGAGGTCTGCCCTCTTCCCCTCTCCCAATTAAGCTCCATCTCCAGGGCTCACCCCTCAGCCTCAGGTTTCGGCCCTGAAATCTCAACATCCGAGATGCTCCAGGCCTGGAAACCCTAATTGTGGGATTTGCCCAACCTGGTTTTTGGAGCAAAATAAACAGCCAACTTCAGGTGCAGTGATAGCTTTGTGAAACAAAAGCCTGAGTCAAACCTGCTTCCCCTCTTGCACCTGTCCTGCTCCCGGCTATCTTGCAACAGCCATTCCCTTTCCTTCCCAAGCAGCAGCTGAGAGAATCTAGCTGGAAACATGTGAGGTGAAACTCTGGTGGTCTGTTTGCTCTGCGGCATTTATGAAATTGCTTGCTCATCAAATGTGGGGAATTGTTTATTTTGTAAGTTAAAACAAACACAAAATACCTCAATTTTTATTGCCGCTTGAATGGGTGCCCAGGACCTTCCGGCTTCAGCCGCTGCCAAGCTGGGGAAGGGAACAGGACTCCTTAATCAATCTGGAGCATTGGAGTCTGAGTCATTGGCTCAACCCGTCCCTGGCAATAGAAACAGAGTCCGGCCACGGGGCAGAGGGGCTGGGTGAGGCACATATGCACAATGCCTCGCCGTGGTTCAACATCCTTCCCCCTGGCCACACAACCCCATTAAGCAAAATTCCAACCGAATAGGGTTCCCACTTGAGCCACCTCCATTTCATCCAATTAGCCGTGCTTGTTAATGCAAGGGTGGATGGTACATAGGTAGGCAGAGGGCAGAAAATCAAACCTTCCCCCACGAGGCTAGTTTGTGGCTTCTGTGCCCAAATAACTGTAGCGCTCCCTCCTTCAACATGTGCCTTTCCTTACTACTGGGAGAGAAAGAAATGCCTTGAGGTGATGACAACAGATGAGATGCATCCATTCTCAGTTTGTCATACAAATCAACCCCCCCCCCATATTAGAATGCTTAAAAACCCAAAGCCTGATATATATTGTTATAGATTGGGGGGGGGGTCAGTTTGGAAGACCTGTGATCCTGTGTATGTGAAGGTAGAATGGATAAGTCGGCACCTGATGAATTGGTTCCGAATAGTTCCTCTGTTAATTACTTTGGCTGGCCAGAAATGATTGGAGTCGTAGTCCAACAGCATCTGGGTCCCTACCTCTGCATTAAAATAACATCAGGATACCAATAAGCAATAAAAGCATGTGTAAAACACGCACAGTGCAAATCAATTTCAGCTAGCAGAATACAGATAGTTAAAACAAAAAACAAAGTGAACACCAGCGATTTTAATTCTGATAATGCATCACACAACAATCTACTCACAGTCATCCCAGACTCCTTCCTTGGTTGCCTCCCTGTGTCTCTTCCTGGATTGGAAACATCTTGGGGCAGGGATCTTCTCACACATTCTTTGCAAAGCACTCTGTCATCACCCCATCGCCTTAAGTTGCAGGGAGGGCCAGTGGTTTATAGAGCTTTTTAAAAAGTTCCAGGCCACTTTGAGCAAGGGAATAGGTTGATGAGCAACGATCAGCCTGCAAAGCCAAATGGAATATCCCTATTTAAGATGAACATCAGACGATCCCTGCAGCTCTCTGCCAATAGAGATTCATAGAACTTTTAAACACCTGCTGAAAACTACTCTATTCCACCAGGCCTGTGCAGGCAATTAAGAATGCATCCCTCTACAATGGTTTACTGATGCTAACTTTTTTTAATATGGTCTGTATTGTACAGTCTTATGTTTTATTAACCTCATCTATCTATCTACCGATCTAAGACATAGTGGTAATTAAGTATTTTAAACAAATAAATAAATGGGAAGCCCAGAAAGCAGGACATGAGCACAGGAGCGCTCAGTTTGCAATGTAACAGCAGACTGTACCTTGTGAGTTTCATGTTGAATTGCTGATTACACATTCTTGGACAATGATGTTTCTTCAACAAATACAACAAATCACCCTCTTTGCTTTTAAATCGAAGCTGGAGAGGGCCATTTCAAACTAAATGGATGCAGCGAACAGCACACAATGAAGTGGGTTTGGTTTTTTTTAAAATGAAAAGAAGGGGAAAGCATAATGTTGGAGATTGCTGGATAATCTGTGTGAACTGCCGAGATACATTTTCAACTACATAACATACTGTAGGATGATTATGTTTTTCTAGTACATCTTCAACCAATAGAGCATGCACTATCTTGGTTTTTAATCAGTGGTGGAAAATTGTGTGGAGGGGGGAATAACTCCATGATAGAGCACCTATTTTGTCCTTACAGGCAGGACATGTCTGCTATAGCTCTCTCCCCACCTGCCATTCCCAGCAGGCAGTATTCAGAGGCACAGTATCTCTAACAGTGTCCCTCGTGGCTAGTAGCCTTTGATAGCCTTACCCTCCATGAATTTATCTAGCCCTCTTTTAAAACCATCCAAGTTGCTGGCCGTCACTACGTCTTGTGGGAACGGATTCACACATAGTTTTAACAATGTTATGTGTAAAGAAGGAGTGCCTTTTGTCTGTCCTGAATCTTCCAACTTCTTTGGCTGCTCCAGAGTTCTAGTTGGATCCAAAACAATGGACTCAAATTACAAGAAATGAGATTCCGACTAAACATTAAAGAGAACTTTCTGACGGTAAGAGCTATTCAATAGTGGAATAGGCTCCCTTGGAATATGGTGACCTCTCCTTCACTGGAGGTTTTTAAAGCAGAGGTTGTGTGGCCATCTGTCAGAGATTCTTCAAATGTGGGTCCTGCATTGCAAGGGGTTGGTCTAGATGACCTATGGGGTCCCTTCCAACTCTACAAATATATATATGCACTCACCTTCCACCCCCACTCCCTGCAACATTTAGGTCTATCCTCTCCAGGGCATGAAAAAGCTGTTTATCTATGCCGGCTTTAATTCCAAGTGCCACATCAAAGCCACATTGCTTTAATAAACCCGAGTCTTTGCTTGCTGCAATTCCCAGTCCCCAAAATCAGTAACACCCCACCCTCCCCATTAACAATAAGCAGTGAGATGCAGACTCTTCAGCTGCCCTTAATTAGCAGCAATAGTCCCTATTTTCTGGAGCAATCCCTGGTAAATTACTTTCTCCTAGTTTGGCTTTCTTAACCATTCGTTACTCTGAGTTGTGTGATTTGCTATTCTTTGGAGTTCACCAGGTCTCCTAATCCAGGTCTGCAGAGGTTAAACTTCTCTCTCCCCTCTCTGTTTCTCTCTGTCTGTGTGTCCATGTGCCTCTTTATCTGATGCAGGGCATGCAAGTAAATCCCACAGAACCGTAGAATCGTAGAGTTGGAAGGGACCCAGAGAACCATCTACTTCATGGGTAGGCAAACTAAGGCCCGGGGGCCGGATCCGGCCCAATCACCTTCTAAATCCGGCCCGCAGACGGTCCGGGAATCAGCATGTTTTTACGTGAGTAGAATGTCTCCTTTTATTTAAAATGCATCTCTGGGTTATTTGTGGTGCATAGGAATTTGTTCAATTCCCCCCCCCCAAAAAAATATATCGTCCAGCCCCCCACAAGGTCTGAGGACCAGCTCCCTGCTGAAAAAGTTTGCTGACCCCTGATTGGGTGGGAATACTTAACCTTCCTCTCTCCCCAATGAAAATTGCCACCTGCGCTGTGATAGGTACTAGGAAAACCAACAGATTGGCTGCAAAGGGTAATCACACCATTAAGGAAGATGTCCATTTGTATACATCTTGAAGTGCTTTCAGCAAACCTAACAGGATTTGCCCCTCCCTACAAAAGCTGTCTACTTGAGGGCCACCTGCACAAGCTCTCTTCAACTCCACTCTTCCTGGTGAGGCAAGGATTTTATGTTATGTTTTGCACAGGTAGTGTTAATTGCGAGGGAGGCCTTAGAATGACATTCACCTCTCCAAGCTGCCTGGACCCAAACTGGGGCTACCAGGGGGGGGGATTCCAGCTTTGGATCACCTTTTACCAGCATCGGCTGCCATGATAGCTGTGGCTGCTCCTGGATCAATACAGCTTAACCACAGCAGTCCAAGCACTATTAACTTCAAAAGCAGAGTTACTGCAATGCTCTGTGGGGGGGGGGCTTCCCTTGTAATTGATCCAGACGCTGACAGGGGGCTTGTTCATCGCCAGCAATCGTGCTGCAGCATTCTGCACTAACTGCAACCCCCGGGTTAACTGCAGGGGCAGACCCACACAGAGCATTGCAATGGCTGCTATGTTTATCATATCAGTGTGATGAATGATGCCTGACCGCTGAGTTTCAGCCCGAGGGTGAAACAGTGAGCTTTCATCCCTCGGGGGTTCCCCAGCTGGTGCCTCCCACCATTCCTCTGTGTCCAGCCAGTTTGTGGCATTTGCTTGGAGGGGGACAGAGCGATTTGTGTGCTAGTGTAGAAACCGCTGGCTTTTATGCAGTTGGAGGGCAGCACTCACCACTGTCATGCGGCCCCCAGAAGCTTCCCCGTGAGCAAATGTGGTCCCTGGGCTGCAAGCAGTTCCCCATCCCTGCTCTAGCTAGTTAGGCACATAACAAGATGAAGAAAACTGAGGCTGTAACTCATCCCTGGAACTTCACTTTTGGAAAGGGTAGGGTAGAATTCCTAGCATGTTCACAACCTCCATTTTTTTCCTGAGCAAAAGAGGGTTGCCTGCCGATCAGCCTTGCCTATCAATGTTGCCAGCACTGCTGGGATGCGAACAGTTAAAAACAACTCTGCATATGCAAATGAGATTTAATATATCCTTTTCATCAGTTGCAAATATACCTTCTGAACCCTATTAACATCATGAATATGCAAATCATACATTCTCAAGGACCCGGCGCCTAGCTTGATTGTTCGAGTCTAGTTAGCAGTCTGTAAACCTAGGTGCAAAATTTAATTTCCATTTTAAGTTCCATAAAAAAAGAGAATCTGTTGGTAATTAAGTTAATTACAGTGTTACAGTGGAAGAGGAGAGAAACAAGGAGGACAGATCATTCATTACGCTGAATGCCAGCAAGGGAGCCAAAGTCTAGGATTTGTGTCTGTTTGGAGTCAGGAAATTAGACAATGGCACACACCCCCGGGGGGCTGGGATCCCCATTCTGGATTTGTGGTCCAAATAACTGAGCAGCGCAACCGCCTTCCAGTTCTCAGAGCTGTGTTTTATCTGGGATTCAAGACAACATAATCCAGGCCTGTGCAAAGCTGGAGATCCTGCAGGATTTGGTCCCATCACTGCTGCACCAGAACAGTCTCGGCATTTCAAAAAGGACTGTGGGTCAAATGCCAGGGATGAGCTGCTCTGGGAGCCCCCCCCCCCGTTGGAAGTGGGGGTGTCAACATTCCTTCCTCTGGTTGCTTAGCAACAATGATTAAGCATCCCTAGCAATGGCGCTACTTGCCGTGTACCAAAGCTCTAGAGCTACCTCTGGTTTCTTTGCTCTAACTTTCTTCAGAAATGTCTGAGCAACTTAACTTTCATTTAAACAACAACAACAAGGTAACATTCTGGGTCTCCCTGAAGCCCTCAGGCCTCCACTCCCTCAAATTCTACCCTACCTCCCATCAAATGGGACCAGGGAGAAAGATGGAACATAAGAGTCCTGGGGGATAAGACCAAAGATTCCTCGAGTCCAGCCCCATGCTCCCCACAAGGGCATGAAGTCAATACTGTACAAAAATGTTCACAAGATTCTGCATATTTGTTGTGAATGCCAGGAAATTAAGGTGGGTGAAAATAATTCAAACAGGAAAAGCCAAAAGATACAAATTGCTAACTTGGTAGACTGAATGGCTTGATTTCAGCTCAGTGTTTAAAACATGGTGGGGGTTATATTGGCTGCTCCCTGCATTTTAATAGGGGGGGGAACCTTCCATCTCTTTGAGAGTATGAAAGTGGATGCATAACAATGAATACCGATGCAAAAGTCTTTAGGAAGGGTGCATCGCAAAAAAATGGAATCGGCGGAACAAGAAGGGAAATTACTATAATGCCATATTGGAATCAGCGAGCTCCATATCAAAAGGTCAGAAGGAAGGCCCTGGAAGCTGTTTCGGAGTATACTGGTGATATGTCAAGGTGCTGAGCAAATACGCAATAAGTGTGGTTTAGATTTTTAAGATTTTAAAAAGGAAATGACCTTTTCCTGCAGTGGCACTCCTCAACAATTGGCATTCAGTGACAGCATGGGCGTAGTGTTGAGAGTGTCTGACTACGACCTGGGAGACCAGGATTCAAATCCCCACTCAGCCATAGCTAAAGCTTGCTGGGATGACCCTGGGTCAGTCACTCACTCTCAGCCTAACCCACCTCACAGGGTTGTTGTGGGGATTAAATGGGGAGGAGAACTATGGAGCTCCTTGGAAGAAAGGTGGGACCAAAAATGCAGTAGATACAGTATGTAAAGGTAAAGGGACCCCTAACCATTAGCTCCAGTTGTGACCGACTCTGGGGTTGCAGCGCTCATCTCGCTCTATTGGCCGAGGGAGGTGGCGTACAGCTTCCAGGTCATGTGGCCATGGCTCCTCCTTTGCAATCTCTCACGACCCGCCAACCCAACCAAGTCATTGCAGGCTGGCTCAATGTGCCCCCTCCTTTTGTCCACTGCCTTGTCTGCAGGAGCAGGGGTAATGGCAGAACAAAATGTACAGCCGGTGAGAAGCAGTTGGCTTGGTGGGCAACAGGCTGTGCAGACTTGTGCTAGGATAATCCAGCTCTGACCTTTGCTCTTTGCGCAAGGGCTGATTGCTCACTGGTGACCCTCATTGCTCAGCCTCCTCAGCTAAAGGAACGCAGGTGGCAATGAGGTTGGGAATATTCACGGACATGCAATTTCAGCCTGTTAACCAGGCCTAAAGAAAAGAGCTTAGTAGACCTGGCTAAGAAACAAATGGGGTCTCAATTCACTACGTCATAGTCACAGTGCCTAGCGATGCCCTCTAGGCTTGGCAACCAGTGTGGCAGAACCAGCCATGCTGCCTTAAATCCACCTCTGGCAGCAGCTTCCCCTGTCATGGGAAAGGGTATCTTAGGTGGCATAGCTTGTAGGAAGTCTACAGTTTGGTTCCCAGCCTCTCCAGTCGGAAGACTACAGGGAGCTAGTCTCCATGGGCCCCCCGTCCCATTCTTAAATCACAAGTGAAAAATGCTGACAATCTGACAAGACTGCCCACAAGAGGAAGGAACAAGGGCTAGCTTAAATAAGAAGGTTAAGAAACAAAACATAAAACTCCATGTCAAGGAATGGTTGGATGATGATGAGTGTTGGGGGGCTCCAGCTGGAGAACCCCCTAGAGAAGCCTTGGAAGAAGAAGCCTCAGAGCCAGGGGAGTGGTAGTGGGGCACAGAAGAAAGGTCAGAGGAGGAAGGAGGGGCAGAATGGTGGGATGCTGAAGAAGCAACAGGCTTGAGTGACAGAGAAGAAGAGGCAGAAAGCACTGCAGATGCAGGACAGGCAGTTGAGGAGGAGGTGGGGACTGAGGCTGCAATGGATTCTCAGCAGCCTGCTAGTCCTACGGTATTCAGCTCCCCTCCTCCCTTGTCTCCAAGGGCCTGGAGGGTCTTCCATGTAGTGGAACAAGGAGCATAGAGGACACAAGGGCCCCCTCTCAGAGTTTAAGACCACTGAGAAAACAACTGGCCGGGGAGGAGACTTAGAGGGAAGTGGGAGGCACAGATTGTCAGTTCTGGCAACTGCTTTACTGGGGCCAGCCTTGCCTGTAGGTTTCTCTGTTTCTAATCTGTTTCCTTGAATAAAGAATCAACTTTTACTGCTCGTTTCTGCAGCCCTGACACTCCACTATATATGGGATCAAAAAGCAAATACTTTCTTAACTTTTCAAAACCAGTGAGCTGAAGCCTAGTTGTTTCACGTTCTAACCAGTAGCCCACTGCAATGCGCACAATATACACATTTTGAAGCATATAAGAGCACAGAGCTACATGGCTTTTACATCCTATTTTTATTTATTATTATTTATTTATTTATTTATTTATACATACCCCGCCCATCTGGCTGGGTTTCCCCGGCCACTCTGGGCGGCTTCCAACAAATACCCAAATACATTAAAATATCACAGATTAAAAACTTCCCTAAACAGGGCTGCCTTTAGATGTTTCCTAAATGTCAGGTAGTTGTTTATCTCCTTGACCTCTGATGGGAGGGCGTTCCACAGGGCGCGCGCCACTACTGAAAAGGCCCTCTGCCTCGTTCCCTGTAGCTTTGCTTCTCGCAGTGAGGGAACCGCCAGAAGGCCCTTGGTGCTGGATCTCAGTAAATAATACCAGCAAAATGGAAAACTGGCATGGATAGGTATTTCTTTTATGACAATCTGAAATTCAAACTTGAACCTACTTCAAGGTTCAGTAAGTCTTGTTTGTGAGCCCTCCATCGCCTTTTTAGGCATTTTATTTTGATTTCCCTTTTCTTTTTATCTTTCCAAAGGCAAGCTGTATAGAGTGTGAGATTGTGTTGGGCTGAATCTATCACCTGCACAGAAGACCCCTTGCTGCAGGCTGGCTGGCTGGCTGCCCCCCCCCCAATGCAGGCACCTGGGCTGAGGGCGCTTCGCCTGCACTACCCCCTGCCCAGCCTTCCCTGCAGCATGGCTTGAGTATAATTAAATAGGAAGCACTGTTATAAACTTTTAATTATGGTTTACCACGGCAATAATCCCTTAAAATCGGTCATTAGCACGCTTAAGAACTATTTTGTATGTGGCATATTCTAATGAGTTAGCGTAGTTAACGAGTGATTTGTTAGAGCTATAATCCTCTCCAAACACCACCTCAGGGTTGTTAACTAACAAACAGTGGCAGCTCGATACTCTGCCCTCCAAGAGCCAAACGGCAAAGCCAGGAGGCTTAATTGGAGAAGGAATCTGTAAACCGGATGTCTGGGAGGGCAGTGGCTACTCCTCCGGTGCCCCTGGCATTTAGATCAAGTCACAGCTTATCCCACGGTGGTGACACTTGGCTCCACGATGAATTATTTTATTTCAATCCCCACCTGGCAGCTGGAATGGAGTGGATATGACATAAATGTAAGTGTGGGTTTATATTAAATCCACACAGGAGAGACAGGGAAAGATGTTATCTGGAGATCGTTTATCAACCCCGCTTGCTCCCAAGTATCTGACAATAAAATTTTATTTTATTTTCTTCCTGCCCTCCCTTTCCCTTCCCATCTTTCTGAGACAAAAAAGTCCCAATCATCCCAGAAAGAGGAGCTGTCATTTAAAAGTACAAGTCAAAGGCAACTGTGTTAAAGAACATAATCAGTCTGGATAGCTCAGCTGGTTAGAGTGTGGTGGTGATAATGTAGCACCAAAGTTGCAGGTTCGATCCCCCTATGGGACAACTGCATAGTCCTGCTTTGCAGGGGGTTGGGCTAGATGATCCACAGGGTCCCTTCCAACACTGCATGGATTCAAAGTGTAAGGCTTCCCCCAAAGAATCCTGGGAAATATAGTTTACCAACCACAGAGATATAATTCCTAGCACCACAGTTCCCAGGATTCTTTGTGGAAGTCATGTGTTTTAAATGTGTGGTGCAAAATAGTAATGTACAATGGTGGTGCAGTGGGTGGAGCCAATCAGCTATTGGATCCTGCTGCCCATGCAAACATAAATCTACAACTGAGCTACTAGTATAGATCAGGGATCTACACTCAACTGGACAAAAGCTGTCAAGCAGAGCTGCAGAAAAACCGGGTCAAAGGCGACCAATTAATACTTGAATTTTACAGAAGTGGCATGAGTGCTTAGCAAAACAAGTCACGACAGCAAATGCAATTGCAGTTTGTTTTGTTGTTGTTGTTGTTGTTGTTGTTGTTGTTGTTGTTGTTGTTGTTGTTGTTAAACACCTGCAATTGCATTTGCTGCGGGATGTCAGAAACCTTTGGTGATTTAGTGCAAATCGCAGGTCATGGACGAAGAGTGTCAGAAGAGTCTGGCCACTGGATCAGTCCTAAGGATGATCTTGCTCGGCAGTCTGTTTATAGCGGCCAGCCAGATGCCTCTGGGAAGGCCACAAGCGGAGCATGAACACGACAGCCCCTCTCCCGATTGGTAATTGGTATTCAGCAATTGGTATTCAGAGACCTGGGCATAGCATATGGCCACTGTAACCAGCAGCCACCATGACAAGCGGGCCAACTTGCTCCATGCGGCGCAAGCTCTGGGTTCTCCTGCATGCAGCACCCCACTGGAACGAAAGAGGTCTCTGCATAGCTTGCGAGCTGATGCTTCTGGAGATGCCGGCAGCCAATCCAGTTGAGCTAACTGAGCAAAGTTTGGGAAGGGAGCGGGGAGTGGTGGCGTCGAGTCGCCTTCTCAGTCCCTGCAGGCAATCAGCTTGCTCCTTGAAGCATGAGAAGCAATTGCCCTTATTATTCCAAGCCTGCGTTGCAGCAAACGCCGCTAATGGTCATAAAATTACCCAGTCCTTATTTAAATCCAGCTCCCGTCTGCATCACGATGACCTCCGAGTGGGCTTTGGCAGCACGCCAGCAGTGGAGAAGCACAGAGGAGGAGTTTGTGGGACCTCGGAGCATGGAGGGAAGTGGCGGGTGGAGGTGCCGTGGGAGGGATCCCCAAACGCAAACAAGAGGCAGAGGGGGAGAAAAGGAAGAGCAAATCAAAACCAACATGAAGAGCGAGATTAATGAGGACTCAATCCATCCATCAGCCAGAAACTTCAAAAAGAAAGGTTGGAACAATAACAAGAATAAATAGCGATGTTAATAAACTGCACCCGGGCAATGAAGGAGTGAGGCACAAAACTAAGATGTGACTTCAGTCCTTTGTGGATCAGGAACAGAGGGACATTGACCCACATAAGGCAGCTTCCTGGCTCTTGATCAATCTAGCTGGGGCAGCAGCACTAAAGAGTTTGAGACAGGAGTCTTCCCCTGTCCTACCCAGAGGTGCTGGGTGCTGAACCTGGGACCTCCTGCTTGCAAAGCCAGATCTGGTTGGCCACTGCGGAAAACAGAATGCTAGGACTATGGCCAGATTCACACCATGCATTGAGAGCACTATGATGCCACTTCAAACAGTCTTGGCTTTACCAAAGGATTCTGGGAGCTACACTATAGTTCCAGAGCAGTTTAACAATCAATCCCTGGGGAGCTCCGAGAATTAAAGCTCTGTGAGGGGAAGAGGGACCACCTAACAATTCTCAGCTCCCTCAACAGGCTAAAGCTCCCAGAATTATTTGGGGGAGGCTATGGATGTGGCCTGGATAGGCCTTTGGTCTGATCCAGCAGCCAGGCTCTTCTTATGCTTCTCCAAGCAACCTCAATTGATGTCTCTTCCACACTTCTGTTTGTCCCGTGCCTGGACAGCATGGGTCTAATTGGGTTTCTGCTCATCCTGCACTTTTTGGCATGGATGCAAGCGTTTTTGCCTTCGTCCTGCGGTTCCCCCCTCCCCCCGAAACTTGCTCTTTGGTGATAGATCAGAACAAACAGCAATCTGCAGAAAACCCAATTGCCCTTTGTTCCGATGCAGTGCTAAAGATCGGGTTTTCCTGGGGGAAAGTGGCCCTGCAAACGGAGGTGTGGATAAGCCCTGAAACAAACAGAAGACACAGAGCAAACAGGATGGCTCCCTTGGGGCTCACAACTTCCAGGTGAGTCCTGCCTCCCGTGTGCCAGTTCTTTCTCACAGCACACAAAATGGCACCCCATCACTTTGCTTAGCGGTGATTCCAGTTCAGTTTACAAGTCCGTTTCAGGCATAAAACTCCCTCTAGATGCTGCCGTTGCGTCATTCCCCACCCTCTCCCCTTTGGGCAAGTAGAGTTAACAGGAAGGAATCTCCGCAGACAAAGATGTAAAAATGGCATAAAAGCCACTGAGCTCAATTGCAGATTTCCATAAATTTTGCAACAAGCTTCTGCTGCCCCATTAAAAAAACAGAAGGAATTTCAAGCTGACTCTGTATTAGCCCAGAAGGCTGTTGCTCAAGAAGGGAGAAATAAGATATTCATAGTATATTTTTAGATACTCGTGCTATGACAAGCTCAACATAAGCCACATAGTAACTTAAGATGGCTTTCTTTTGGGGCGGGGGGTTCCTAATAAAGCTGTTATATATATCAGGAAAAAAAAGCCCCTCTCACGGATTTGTTCCAGGAGCCTTTAGCTGCATATAAATATTGGGCATTTTTAAGTACTGTTTCAATTAAATCCCAATCTGCTACCAAAGGCCAGTTTGCCTAGAACCAAAGCTAGGCAAGTTGCCAGCCTTCCTT
Organism: Zootoca vivipara; assembly: GCF_965207765.1. NCBI lineage: Eukaryota > Metazoa > Chordata > Lepidosauria > Squamata > Lacertidae > Zootoca > Zootoca vivipara. The sequence continues at coordinate 49,991,279 of NC_142596.1, forward strand.
TCCAGCTAACTGCAGCCAGCTCACCTGCTTGCCTTGGAACCAAGAAAGGTTTCCATTTTGCAAGAGCAAAAGTACAGGGAAGTCTTGGAGCCACCTTATTATTATCATCATCATCATTATTATTATTATTAGTAGTAGTAGTATTCTGCCTTTCTGCCAAGTTGAGATACAAAGGGGCTTACAATACTTAAAAAACAACATAAATCAATATAAGTTGTTTATTCTAGCCAAAAGCCACGAGAAACTTGCAGCAACAGTAACACCTGAAAGCAGAAAGCAGACAGACCATACATCCATAATATGATCCCATAGCCATGATGGAAGAGAGGTGTTTGGACTAGAGTATCAGGGCTTGATTCAGATGCAGGTCAGCAAGGAAAGAAGCAGATCTCTGTTGTCAGTGAAGTTAACACTTTATTCAAGGGAACAAACATACAACTAGTGGTCTTGGCACACTTCCCAGTAGGTCTTACCTGTGGGATGTAATCCACTAAGAGCAGTCAAGTACAGCATTCCTTGTTTTCCTAGAGTGGACATGCAAGGGAATGTTTGGTCCAGCCAGTCAAAACTTCCTGTTTCTCCTGGCCTGGAGCATCCTTCCTTGCATGTGTCTAGTAGGTGGGCGTGACCTTTCCAGACCTGGTAAAAGGACAAGGCATGCTGCCTCTCTCTCTCTTTTCCATCTTCCTTTTGTCCTGAGAACTTCCTGGAATGAACTGCCGGCTGCCAGCCAAGCAGTCCCTCAGGTCATCTCCCTTATGGGGTAAACCTGTTTTTATATGTTTGTAACTTTAAGCTGGTGGCGCTGTGGTCTAAACCACTGAGCCTAGGGCTTGCCGATTGGAAGGTCAGCGGTTCAAATTCCCGCGACAGGGTGAGCTCCCGTTGCTCGGTCCCAGCTCCTGCCCACCTAGCAGTTCGAAAGCATGTCAAAGTGCAAGTAGATAAATAGGTACCGCTCCTGCGGGAAGGTAAACAGCGTTTCCATGTGCTGCTCTGGTTTGCCAGAAGCGGCTTTGTCATGCTGGCCACATGACCCAGAAGCTGTCTGTGGACAAATGCTGGCTCCCTCGGCCTATAGAGCGAGATGAACGCCACAAGCCCAGAGTCGTTCGTGACTGGACGTAACTGTCAGGGGTCCTTTACCTTTTTAACTTTAAGCCTGAAGCCTGCCTTCGGGAATCACGCTGTGCTCTGCCTGATTGTGAGTAAACTTTCTTTTTATTGCTTATGAATAAGACTGTGGACAATCCAGATTGCATTGTGTATTGTCTTCAGAAACTCACACGAGTTTGCAACTAGTTTTCTGCTGTTTAAAAGGGGAATGCACTCTGCTAAGTAAAGGGACCTGCGAGCACAAGCTAGGAAGGATATTAATAAACAATATATCCTCTCCTGCCATCCTGAACATTCCCATATTGCCTCTATGGAGAAGTTGCCAGGCCTGAGGTTCCAGCACTAAAGGTTCCTGCCTTTCACCCTTTCTAAGGGTCCTCAAATCTAGCAATCTCAAACTGTGCCTTTGACCTCTGAACTTCTCATTATTCTGCACCTTCTTGGAGACCAGGTAGGAGAGGAGCTTGTCACAGCAGGAGAGGGCAACTCCCTGGATTCTTCAGCAGTCTCTTGACCCAGCTCCTCTGCTTCTGTCTCCGAGTCTGAACTGCTCCCTGTCACAGGCTCTCCCTGCTCACTCGATCCTGTTGCACCTTCAGCATCCAGGACCTCCTTTCTCTCTTCTCTCTGACCTTGCTTCAGTGTCCCACCACCAATCCCCTGCCTCTGAGCCTCCCACCTCTGGGGTTTCTCTTGGGGGTTCACAGACTGGTGCCTCCCATCACTCTTCTTCATCCAGCCACTCCCTGACACAAAGAAACCAATGAACTCAAATCCAGCTTGATTTCAAATCAAACCTCTAAACCACCGCAGCAATTTAGAGTGATTTTATAGAGGACCACTCTGTATGTTATGAAGCTATTACTGTCACTCAAAAGAAATGGGATCATTTCTGTTGGGGTGTGCCTGTTTGCTTGTGTGAACAAATGTTTCAGAACGCAATCTCTTGGGTCTCCATATATGGGGCAGGCTAACAGATAATGAGCAATGTTTTCCACCTGAGGTTGCCACAAATACGAAGTCTGTCTGTGTACAGGACCTTCTTGTAGGAGTCATACAAAACTACAGTAGGCATCACTTGGAAATGTAACTCAATAGAAAGGACTCTGTGCATTCTTTATTTTTCCTTTGGTTTTCCTTTTCTTTCTCTCCTTTTAGTTTTTTATTCAGATTAGTTTCTTTTCTTTTATTGTATTATGAAAAAACTTTAATTGAATCTTATTTAAAAAGAAGTGCAATTCAATAAAGGCATTTCTTCAGGAAGCTGGTGAAAGTTTGGTCAGATAACTAGCTCTAAAATGCTCTGTTCTCAAGAGAACTTTTGGGAGAAATTTGGTGTTTCTAATTAGTTGCAGGTCTCTTCTGGATTCTGCCAGAAGAGCCAATCCCTTAGCTGACACTTATTCAAGGTTAAAGCCAAGCTCAGTTCTGGAAAACAGTAGCAGTCTGAAACATCTTGACAAGCTGCTTTCCAGAGTTGGCTGTCATCCAATTCCATATAGCAGAGAGCAGGAAAACTTTCAATAGGCATAGTAGCAATTTTTAAAATATACTTTAACTGAGCGCAGTCCACTCTTGCCTTAATTGTTGGCCATCCGGATTCTGTATGAAGAAGAGCTGCTGATATTTCTGATGGTAGAGCTTCCAGAAAAATAATAATCTGAACAGTTTCCAAAACTTTAATGGAGTTTGAATCTGACTTCCAGATTTCAACGCCGCAGAGCATTTGAGTAAGCACTTTGCTACCAAATATCTTTAGGCCAGGTTCATTAGCTGCCCTTCCTTATCTTAATAGAGCTTCACCAATGCCCCTATGGTTTTCTGTTTCACCACCTCCATTTGACACTTCCAAGAGAGGGTTTCATTAAAGAGTACAGCCAGGTATCTAAATGAGCAAGTTTGTTCAGCAGCCTGCTGATCCAAGCACCATCCTAGGACTGTCCGCTGAAAATCACCATCCTGTTCTTAAGAGTAATTTATAGATAGGCTTTCCTGTGTACAGTATGTAGTAATACCTCCAACAGATGTTTGCGGCCCGAGAGAGGGAGAGGGAGAGGGAGAGGGAGAGGGGAGCACTAAATCGTTTGCATGCATCAAGATTTCTGCTCCTAATTACTGCAGAGGGGGAGTTTGCATTGGCTAAATATGACACCAAATCATTAATATAAAAGTTAAAGAGAGTGGGAGCCAGAATGCAACCTTGCTTCACTTCTAGTGACATTTTAAAGCATCAGTCATACCACCATTTAAACCTACTCTGACTCTCATTTCTGTGTTGCTGTATTGGTTCTTGGATCAACAGCAGAGGTTTACGGTCAATGCTGGCAATTTGAAATGTCTCCCACCACAGTCTATTCCAATTAACAGTCGAAAGCAGCTGAAAGATCAATAAAGGCCACATAAAAAATTATCCTTAATGTTCTCAGTATATTTTCTTATAATGTTTCAGAGCAAAATTTTGATCAATGGAACTGTGTCCTCCTCTGAATCCCGCTTGTTCCTCATGGATAATGTTGTTACTTTGCAACTAGTCTGATAGATTTTGAAGGAGATACCGTGCTTATAGCTTTGAGGAGATGTCTAGCAAGCTAAGTGGCTGATAGTTTTGTGGATCATTCCTATCCCCTTTTATTATAAGTCAGGAAAATGATACAAATTTTCCATCGAGGGCATTTGGCCCCTGTTGTAAAAACATTATAAAATGCAAACTAGTTAAAAACACTATTTAAAACACATTCAAAATGCAGTTTGCGCTGAGAGTAGTCCCGTGATCAGCAGCACCTGTCTGAAGAAGAAGGTCTTAGTCTCTAACCTCTCTTGGGAGGGAATTCCACAATTCTTCTTTGGCGATCACTCGTAGCCAAGTTACATTGTCTTCCTTAAACACGGTTTTAACACAGAAAAGGGTCCCTCTCATGTCACCACCAACTGTACTTCTGATGTTGAAGGGACTGAGAGAAGGAGCTCACCTGAGGATCTTAGCACCCAGTCAGGTATTCTGGGCCCAAGCCATATGATTGTCATGGTCGGTCAGGTAATTACGCAAAGGGAGGCAGCTGCCTTAAGGCAGCTGGTTCAGAGTGTCACAGAAAGACAGCCAACAGTGAGGAGAGTTCTTTGTTATATTTTTACTCCCCAGGAAAGCCAGACATGAGATTTTCTGTTGTGGGTGGGTGGGTTCATTTGCTACCGGTATCCTCAGGCAGCAAAATGTCTTGTGCCAGCTCTAGCAGCTCTGACAGAGTCCAGCAATGGAAGCAAGATGTATTTCATGTTTTATTTTTATTCAAAAGAACCTAGAAGCCACTTAGTCAAACAGTGTGTTTAGAACAATTTAAAACAATATTAGGAAAGACTGCAGACTTTGGGAAAGGGAATGAGCAGTTTGGAAGGGGCCAGACTGATCTATGAGTCAAGCCAAGATTCAAAAGGACCAGCTCCTTAAAAACTCATTATTTCCAAACCTGCTCACCCCAGTTTTAAGACTCAGCAAGATCCCTGGAATCTGCCACCTTCTGGTCTCATGTCAGGGATTTAATTTGAGTCGGCAACTTTTTCTGGAGTACAGCTTTGCTGCTGGTGGACCCTTATCCTCCTCTTCCACCAAACAGATTCCAGGAAGCAACTGAGGCTTAAAATAATCAGTTGCCCTGGCTCCCAACCTGCAGATCAGCCAGCACTTTGGGTGGCTTCTCTGTCTACAAAACCATGTTGTGGCCTGACTCTGCAAATGGGCATTAAGCTCCATAGCAGAGCGTACTTCTGTAGCCAAAAACCTGGCTCTTAAACTTGTCCAGGCACAGCAGAGAAGCTACAAAAGGAAGTGTCTTCCTAAACATGGGAGGAAGGTTGGCCGTTTTGCCAGATTAAATTTGTTCCCTGTGCTGACCCCAAGAAGAGATGAAAAGTACAAAACAAGCTGGAATTAAAGGCTTTCTGCAATCTGTCCCCCATCCTACTCCCTATCGCCTCTCCTCTGGGTATAGAAAAAATATTCAAGGGTGAATAAAAAGAAGGCTTTAGTCGTTTGGAGATGAAGCTACGGCTTTCCAGCCCTTGCCACCCGCTTCGTGGAGAGGATCATTCTAAGCAGGAACACAAAATGTGACACTGTCTTTCAAATACCCAGAGCAAGGGATCAAGAAGGAAGCAGAAATCAGGGTGCCTCCACCTGTAGGTACCACATCACAGCAGAAACTGAATCGACTCTCTACAGCAATTGATGCCACTGGAGATGGAAGTGACCAAATGACATGTGACAGTCCTAAATGATCAATTTGTGGTTACCCCCCCTCCCCACAGGTTCCTGCTGCTTGCTGACAGAGGATGCTGCAGCGAGTGAGGCTCAACTTGCCTTACCAAGCTGAGCAGATTTAAGCCTATTTGGTACCTTCCCACCTTCTTCTCTGTGACACGTAAGCCTCAACAGAGCGGGATGGGGGGGTCACCTAGCTAAGATGCCTTTTTGTTGCAGCATGGAGTGATCCTGGTCAAGATTCCAGGCAGTAATCTGAAGTGGGGAGTGTGCAGGGAGAGTCCCCTTTTTGAGCTCCCTCCATTCAAAGTCTCAACTTGTCTTTAGATAAAATGTTAGGAAGTGATTGATATATCTAGAGCAGGCATCCCCAAACTTCGGCCCTCCAGATGTTTTGGACTACAATTCCCATCATCCCTGACTACTGGTCCTGTTAGCTAGGGATCATGGGAGTTGTAGGCCAAAACATCTGGAGGGCCGCAGTTTGGGGATGCCTGATCTAGACTGATGTGCTCCCCCCCCTCAGCTTTCCTCGTAAAGCTGGAAAAGGTCTATTTCTATATTTAATGAATTCAGTTTATCATCAATGCGCATTTTGGGAATCTGCTGCCTGATGGGCAGGCTCCCCCCACCCCCAGTCAATTTCCAAGGCAGCTTTTGCCTGCCCGCCCCCCACCTCTGTTTAGCCAAGATAGTGGGTTTATTGTCAATTTATTAATTACTTCATTTCTCCAGTAAGAAGCCTGCAGAATGATTTTTCAAGAGGCAGCTGAGGCTCTGCCATTGTGTCGGCCGAGGAGCTGCGCGTGGCTGACGTCACGATTCATTTTCCCCATGACTGATGAAGGCGGCTCTCGGTGCCATGTTGTGCATACGAATCAGGAAGTGTTCCCCTGGCACAGAATGCCAGGCAATCCATCTTCACACCGCCACTCAGAGTGGCCAAGAGGGAGAGAGAGGGGAGGAAACTTTTGCTGTTGGCGATTGTTCCAAACAAATTGCTACACTGGCTCCCCAGAGCCACGCTCCAGGCGATGCTGTGGTGCTTGCAATGGCAACTGCTCCTAATGCCAATTTCAGAAGAGGACAGTAGAGCAGCCAAGGTAGCTCCAACTTAAGTTTCCCAGATTCCCTTATTGGAAACAAAGGATTGTAGCACCGGTTTGCAATACGAATGAATTTGCTCAGAGCTAACTCCTCAGCAAGTAGAATGGGCCATGGCAGGTGAACCAGGAACCTTGTGGTCTCAGGATGCTAAGATAAGCTAAGCTACCTGGGACTGTGGATGATCAGGCTTCAGGGCCCAATCCACAGGAGGGAACGACACCATGCAACACCAGCTCTCTGGTTGGCAAGCTGTAGGAAGTGTCTGCGCTGGCAGGACTGTGAACCGCCCCTGATCAGCCAAGCTTGGGATGGATACTAGGACCCTGGTTTGCCTTTGCCTGAAAGCAGGATTTTTCTGTCTGCAACACACTTGGTTCAGCTTCCAGCTCAAGCCTCCCTTAGTTCCATAGCACAGGGGGTGTTGGGCTGCAGAATGAACCCTCCAACCTTACATTAACAATTCCTATATTGCTTGATTGTAAGGAAACCTCTAAGTGGTTTACAAAAAATACAAAACACTGAAATCATTGATAAAAAGTGTTAAAAAGCAGCAATTTCAAAATATTCCGAATAACATCCACAGTAGCTAAAAAAAAACAAAACAAAACACATGTACCACTCTAGGCAACAGGGATGGCCACCCACAGCCTTGGCCCGGCTGTGACAGAATGCAATAGGAGCCACTAACTTGATGTATTACCTTTGCCGACTGCAGTTGTTTTCAGTGCTACTTTTCACTGTCATCAGCTGTGTTTTATTACTGCTGCTTTATAGGCTACTGCAAACAACATCAGAATTATAATCTTTAGAAAAATATTGAAGAAATGTTTAAATAAGCAAACTATTGCCAACCTTCCAATTATTTTGCCGACGGCCATGTTTTGTTTCGCTCTGACTTTTCAAATAGGGCAGGCAAAAGAGACCTTGGCAGGTTAACAGGACGAGCTGGCTTCATAACTGACCCTAATAAGATGCCTCTAGAAAAATGATGGGCTTGCTGTGTGCTGGTGAGCAAGGCGCCCTTCTCTTTGTGTGGTAATATCAGCGTGAGCACCGCCATCCATCATCCTTTATCATAGCGAGAGCTGTGACTCCGCAGAAGAGAAGAAGCAGCTGCACCGTGGAAATGAAGGCGTGTAGAGCACCTGTGGGTTGCAAAGCCCCCCTAAAAAATCCAGCTCTTGCTACACTGGCCTGCACAGCAGAAGGAAGTTTTGATTTTGGCCTGGTGAGGCATCAAGAGAGACTCCATTACAGGAGGCCAGGCTCACTGTAAATCTGGTAAGTCCATTGCCTCCTTTCATGGTAAATCTCTGCCCTTCCTTCCTTCTCATTTGCAAATTTTTAAAATAAACAAAAGAGCATCAGACTACCTTCTAGAGGAGTTCAGCCAAGAAATGGCCTCCAAAATGTCACTCTTTCCTTCCACACGAATCACAATTACTGACCAAGTAATTTTCCGTGATTTGAGGTTCTTGCCAGAAGGGCCCCAAAGATATGTTAATCACTTTCCCTCATCTTGCCTGAACAGCAGAATAAGATGCATTTCAAGAAGGCATTTTGCAAACATCATTCAAGACTCCCTCTTTCTTGGGGAGACCTGCTCTCTTGATTAATCTTGCCCCAAACTCTTTCAACTGCTTTCTTCTAATTATTGCCATGAAAACTTTCCCAAAGCCCCTTAAAATCACCACCCAAACCATGCTTATTCACTTGACATCCTCATTCTCTTTCTACAAACAAGCCGCCACAATCAGCCCCCATTCCCCCCCTCCAGTACCACTTTTACCCCCTCAGTCAAATCTCTTCTCCACCCCATTCATCCAATTTCTCCCCTTCCCTGACATCATCCTAGTTTTTGTATGTGTTCCTAGGATTGCTTCTAACAATAACTCTTATACTGGTTTTAATTCTCCCAAGCTCAGCCTAGTATTGGCATGCTGTTTGCTGATTGCGTTTAATGTTTTTAGTAAATGTGCCAATTTGCTTTTGAGATAATAAGCCAATTTCCTTTTTTGATATAATAAAATTCTGCTTCTGATTCATCACTGTTACCTGTGTTCATTCTTGAGGAGCCAAACTCTGGAGTGCATCCAGGTCTCATTGTCAAAACAGCCCTAGAATCAAGTGTCAGATTGCATGTGAGAACTGCATGCTTCCATGTAAACTGCACAGTTGATACAAAAGTGACACTTTATTCATAAAACCCCAGTTTCGAAAGGGTACAGGAAGAGCAATTAACAGAAGGCGAGGAGGACTCATCCGGCACAAGGTAAAGGTCAAAATCTCAATCTTCTACTGCGGACTAAATCAGCACAAAGCACTCCCTCCCAGTTCTTGGATTTCAGATACTGTCAGAGAAGCCTTGGGGCCAAAGGGGGAGAAAGGACGTGTGCTTGGGGTTGGGGGTCCGGATATTAAAGAAGCCTGAAGGATCACAGGACACTTATTTGCATTTGTCCTTTACCAGCTAACAAGTTGGGCTGCAACCAGACATTTCCTCTCTTGGCAAGGCTTGGTTGTCTTTACCAGCCAACAGGGGCTCTCCATAACCCCCGCCCCCCCAAACCCTCATAAATGTAATCTTTTTTCGGGGGGAGGTGAGTAGATGTTGTCCCCATTCCCTAGCTATCATTGGCCACAAAGATCCAATGTGAGTAAGAAGAGTGGAGGTGGTGGGGGTGATGCGGGAGATCTCTTTGGCCCTTTCTTTGAGAAACCATTAAAGGCAGAAACTAGAAAATTTAAACTTAGGTGAGAAGAAACAGAACATCTAGAGCAGGACTAGACCACGGTCTGGCGACTGAAGAGGTCGAGGGTGACGGCACTGAGGAAGGCTGGGATGCTGTCCTGCTGCAGCAGGTGGAGGTCGATCAGCTCCTGGACTGTGCGTGAAAACTCGGTTTCCAGTAGCTGCATCTTCGCATGGGGGGCTCTGGATGCCTGCAGGGGGGAAACAAGAGGAGGGTGGGTGGGAGAAGGGAAGCGAAGCTGTTAATTCATGACTGCCAGTGTTGTTTTCCCAGGACGCCAGCACATTCCAGTACCTTCGCGGTGGAGACTCCTGCAGCATATCTTATTCTAATCAAGGTAGTGTTATCTACTGCTGGGCAGGTGTTCAACACACAATTTAATTGGGCCATTATTAAGATTCTGCATTTCCAAAATCTCTGAACAATGCTCCCTTGCGCGAGCCTCAGATGAATAATGAATTGCCGAGCGGTGGGAAGAATGTTGAGAACGTTTTGAAAACAAACTTGAAAGCGGCTGTCGAGTTAACGTGTGCAGAAAAAGGAGCGCCACTGAAGGTAATCTATCAAAAAACCCAGTCTCAATGGGATTGGAATATACAAACAGCTCTATCCCCTGTCTCCATGAAAGATTGATGGTCTTAGCCCTTCAGCCCCCTCCCCTCGTTCTTCCTGAAGATCTGATAATTCAACCTTCACTACTTCCATTAGATTTCTAAACAGCTCAGCGGCATATACACCCAAGTCGGTTTTGATGAGTTGTTTTTTTTTAATCAGGAAGGCATCTTGTTCAAAAGCAAACACAGAGCTGCTTCATGCATTTAAGCCTCACATCAGAAACAGTATGTGAAAAATGCAGCTTGATTTTGTGCTTTCTTAAGGCGGCAGGACCCAAGCAGCCATTAGCAAGGATCCCCAGGCCCAGTTCAAAGGGACAACTTTTCCTTTGCTGCCAACCCAGGAACCCACCACCATCCATCCTGCTAGAGCAGAGCAAGGCTGCGGGGGGGGGGGGGATTTTGAGGGCAGAGAGGCAGAGCTGCTGACGGACCCTTGCTTTGCACTCAGAAGACTTGCCAAGAGTAGCCCAGCAGGCAAACCATTGTGGAGAGAGGTGTTTGGAGGGTGAAACGACTCAAGTGGAAAGTGGGCCAGAGAAGCTGGACCCCACAAGGAAAGGAGCACTGAGCAGTAAGGTCTCAGGCAAGAAATTCCGGCTCAAAACTCAGGGAAATTTGGTCCCTCTCAAAACTAAGGGCATTTCAGGAGCACGAGGTATTCCAAGGTTCACAGGGGATGTTTGAATCCTCTCCGCCTTTAACACTATTCTAGCTCCAAACCTACAGGCAGTTTAAAAAACCTAGAATGTCCCAAAATGAGACTTTATCCTGGGGGGGGGGGGAAGAGGAGCCCTTTAATCCGGCATTGCAGGAGGCTGGACTAGATGACTCTTGTGGTCCTTTCAAACTCTACAATTCTATAATTCCATGCCCAGATGGTGGCTACAGGCCCTTTATTAAAATCAAAGAAGAGTTGACCATAACCCTCCTCCAAAACCTTTTAAGAATGGCTTGTATCCAGCTAGGTTCTACCCACAGTACATCCACTGAAATTAATTGTCCTAAATTAGTCATGTCCAGTGCTTTTTTCAGGGGGTACTCAAGGTATGCAGTACCTGCAGTACCAGCACCTCGTTTTGTTGTTGTTGGTTTGTTAAAAAGTGTGACAATTACTGTATTAACTTCATGGTAAGTACTGGCACCTATTTTTCTAGGAAAAAAGCACTGGGGCTCATGCGCATTAATTTAAATGGGTCTAATCAGAGTAGAAAATAGTTGGATACAACTCAATTTCGTGTGCTCTGAAATTGCCCAATTGCCTTCCAATATAATGCCTGTTGATGGGGTGGTGGCAGGATTGCCCCTAACTATCACCCTCACCCCCAATGATAGTATTAGGTGCTGAATCTCACCTTCCTTCATTGGTTGGGGAGCCTGTGCCCCCACCCCATACATGATGGACTGCAGCAGCTCCCACTATCCCTGACAGAACTGATGAGCGCTGGAGTCCCACAACGATGTTGGGAGGGCCGCAGGTTGATGGAAATAGGCTCAAAAGTGCATAGGCAGTGGGGGACGGGGAGCAAACACCAGGAAGAACTGTCATCAGGAAACATCAGAAAGAGCTGGCTGACACCAGGACAGACTCCCTTGGGTGGGCTCTCTTTCCTTGCAGGTTTTTGAGCAGAGGTTGGATGGCCATCCACCATGGATGCTTTAGCCGAGATTCCTGCCTTGCAGGGGTTTGGAATAGATGACCCTCAGGGTCCCTTCCAACTCTACAATTCTACAACTCTATGATTCTATGGAAACCTCAATGGTGGCTGAATGGGCTTTTTATGGGCTGGGGATAATAATAATAATAATAATAATAATAATAATAATAATAATAATAATAATTTATTATTTATACCCCGCCCATCTGGCTGGGTTCCCCCAGCCACTCTGGGCGGCTTCCAACAAAACACTAAAATACAGAAATCCAAAGTTCCTTGAAGCTGCCAATGACAAGCGAAACCCAACTGAATGATGTAAAACAGTAAATTGTGCAAATGTGCAAACAGCCTTTCCATTATTCAAGAAGCCATATGAACCCAACACATGAAAAGTCTTGATAAGCATTTTTGACACACATGCACACGGGCACAAACACACTGCTGTCTACTGCCTGGCAAAACTATATTTTCAGTTTATCATTCTCTTAATGTCAAATGATCCCCCCTCTAGCTTCAAGGGTCTCTCCTGGCCCTGCAGCCCAAGATCCTTTGTACTGGAGATGCCAGGAAGGGATCCTGGAACCTTTTGCACAGACAGCAGACAATCCCCACTGAATTGCACTCCCTCCTTGGCACTTCCAGACTGTACTTCTTCTGACACACTGGTTGTAAATCCAGAACTGGCTTTCTGCCTGCATGGCAGGGCAGTGTGTGTGTATGTATGTATGTATGTATGTATGTATGTATGTATGTATGTATGTATGTATGCATGTGTGTCTGAATGTGCAGCCCGTGATGGTGCCATGTCCTGGCATCCCCTTGTAGAGAAGAGGCTTTAGCTGCCTTTGCTTTTCTGCATGAGACAAGATTAGCTGTCCTCGGAGAGAAGGAAAACACCATCAATCTTCCTTTTAACACTGGATATTGGTAAATTATTCAGGGCTTTATATTTTTTAATATATATTCCTTTTGGAAAGCTTGTGCTACGGATACAGCAGAGCACCAGCTCTCAGTCGTTGAGTGAGCCAGTTGCTTTGGAAAGAGAGTGCCTTTCGGCTTTCGTTCCACTCCATCTACCTGCCACTGAAGGAGAGGAAGGTTGCCGAGGGGACAAATGCTCAGTGGTGGGTAATGGTTGCCTGAGAGAAGGGAGTGGCCCATGATCCAACTGCCCTTTCTCTCTGCTGCAGAATAAACTTCCCAGCCCATTCATTCTTTGAGTCCTCTACTCTAATGATGGCTAGTTTCTCTGGCTGGTTTGGATGGTACCTGATCCTGGTCCTGCTCATACACACAGAGAACAAAAGTGCACCTTTCTTCTCTGCACATCCTCCAATGTCACCAGACCAACATGGGGGGAAGTAATGTCTGCACATGGCCTACACACAAAAACTCCAATACAAGCAGACACAGGTGACTTGGTCAAGATTACTCTTCAATCGCTACAGACCTGGAAGCCACCTATATTCGAAACAGATATTTGGGGACCTACCAAACATTTCTGTTGTGCTGGTGATGCTTTTGCAACCCACCTTAGATCAGGTCACAACTAGTGCTGGGCAATATCAGCTTTTCAACATTGCAATGTATCACTAGCAGAGGGGGGAACAAACTGCATCTGGCCCAGCCCCACAAGGCAATGTAACTGCCTCAGCTCCTTTGGTCCTGGCACCTCGCGGGGGTCAGGGCCGATGCAGTTTGTTCCTTCAGGTGCCAGCAGCAGAGGGAGTCCTTCCTCCGCCAATGCCAGGCATGCTGAAGGAAGAATGAGCTGCATCGGCTCTGGCGCCTCGTGGCTCATTCGTCTCTGGGTTTGAGGGCCAGAACGCAATGGCGCCTTCACCTGGTGATATATCGTGGGTGGAACCACCCCTGCTCCTGAATCAGGAGCGAAATACCACTGGATGAAGGAGCCATTGCGCTCTGGCCACAAAACCGATCCCCGGTGATATATCAACGTATCACCCATGTCTAGCCACAACCTTGTAGTGATCCACCTGTCTTAAGACCGATTAGTCAATTTTGCCAAAGAGATCAACTCTATGCAGACCAGTTCTGGACCTCACAGTCCTGGATGGATGTTTAGGGATGGCAGTGGCAGAGGTGCTGCTGCTTGGTTTGTCCTTCTGAGTACAGGAATAGAGCCAGTGTCTACAATCAATAGAATCAAGGAATGAAGTTTTTCCTGGACTGTACCATTTCAGTCTGCAGGTGAAAAGTTGTATTTTCTTGTAATTCTCACCATAAATTGGGGGGGGGGGAGGGAGGGAGAGAATATTGTGCACAGAAAACTAGCATGCCATGAAGAGGCACCCAGGCTAGCCTTCTCCCTGCCACACCCATTTTCTATCTCATTTTGTTTCCTTGTTTGCAGAAGAGATATTCAAATGTGAGCCTCTCCTTCCCACCTTACGTGGTGCCTAGCCGAGAAAAGCTTTACCACTCAACTGAGGTGGGATCAGACAACCTAGAGAAAGGGCACCAACTCGAAGCATCCCTGACCACTGGCAATGCTGACAAAGGGGCTGATGGGACTTGTAGTCCAACTTCTGGAGGGCATCAGTGTGGCTACCACTGCCCAACAGTCTAACTTATCCCACCTTCCCATCTCTGCTTCTTCATCCCTCTGTGGTGCGGCAGAGCTCTTCCGACAAGCCTGAGTAGCTTTCCTAGCTGTCAACCCACAGCAAGTCTCACCCTCCTCCCTGACCCAGGCCAAGTGGGAAGTCAACCGCACATTCAGTGCAGACGGGTGTCAGATGCTGCATCACATTTTTTCCCTTTAAGCCCTCCGTGTTGAGAGGTTGCTGCATCCGACTGGCAGGGTCATGCCAATGTCTCTACAGACAACGCGGCGACATGTGAAACACAAAGGAGGATCAGTGTTGTCACTCGGCAATGAAACATACACGACTCCAGAGCATGTGAGTGTCGCTTGACTTACGACTGGAATGACAAGTATGCCACGTTGGTGGAGATTTAGAAAATGTAACCTCCTGAACCTCATTTGAGAGAACAGAAAGGGGCGCTTCATTCTTAACCATTAACAGAAAGAAGAGTGCTGGGTGGGTGTCAAGGTGCATTTGAATATCATGCCTGCGATCCCCCACATCCTTCTCTTTACAGGATGCAACAGCAACGGGTGGGGGTGGGGGGCACTGAGCACAATTTTTTGAGGGTGGGGGCAGGTTTAACACTTTCCTCACACTATGGTTATTCTTTTAACACTTTCCTCACACATACGCCACATTCCCATCCAAAATTGAAACATTTCTCCCCCAAGCTGCTATTTACGGAAAAATCACTGAGGGAATTGGGGTGTGCATTTTTGTGAAGGGTTAATCTGCTCCCCTTTCCCCCCATGCTGTGGTTCTGATTTTGATCACAGCACCCCTGGAGTTAGTTTTTTAAAAAATAGAGGCATGGAAATTGTGCAGTTTGCCCCATAGTTAACTGGCAGAGGCTTTAGGAAATACACAAAAAAGGAATTTGCACAATACATGATTCCCTGATGAAGTTAACTTCCAAGGGTTATGATGAAGGACACTAGCTGGGATGGCATTAAACAGGGCCAGGCAGATTCAATGGGGTTTGCCCAGGAGAATTACTTGGTGCATTGTATCACAAAGGCATTCTTTTCAAAGCAACCCCCTTGTTGCATTTTCTTAACCTTTTCCCTCACTTCACAACATCCTCCCGCTGCTGGCCATTTTCATTGCCCTGCCATGGTCTGTATTTTCTAATCTCCACTTTAGCAGGCTTAGATCTTGTCACAGACCAACAAACCAATGTTAAAACATCCTTCCCTTTTTTTATTTGGGAAAAAGCACACAAACCCACAGTTTTGACCTTTTAGCAGGAAATTCCTTTGGTTTCTGCCTCTTGCTTTAGATTCTAAGATTTTTCTAAATGTCAGGAGCTAACTGTCTATGCGCAGCTGTCTCTGAAAACGGCAAAGCTGCCTCACAGAGAGACCACCAGCTTCTTCTGGAATGTCGACACACAGAAAGGGCAGCCTAGGAAACAAAGCTGATGCATGAAACAAAATGCAAGGCACGCAATCCTCTTTCAGGTTTCTCAGGTGTATGCACAAGATCTAGTCTTGAAAGTCACAACCATATCAAACCGAAAACTCTGGGTGCAGAAGGACCTTGAGATAACGAAGGAGAGGAGAGCCTTTGGGTCAAATGGTGTGATCGGGGTCAGCACATGGTCAGATATAATGCTGTCGGTATCAAAAGACACGCTTGCTTAGATGGGGAACCTGTGGCTCTCCAGGTATTGTTGGATTCCAATGCCCATGGCTGGTGGTCAGGGATGACAAGAGCTGTAGTTCAACAACATCTGGAAGGACAAAGGGATCCCTACCTGTGGCTTAGATCCTGATGGCCCTTACTAGGGTTGGAGGAGAATTTTGTGGGGTCCACACTATAAGTGTGCTGATCTAATGAGGGAAAAGCCAGCCTTACTGTCCTTAGAACAGCAGCCAGCGTCTCTCCCGCACAGACATCTTTGAAGAGCAGACAATGGGACTCTCAGTAGATCTATCTTCTTTCAGCCCCAGGTGGTAACTATTGTGTGTTGCCTTTGCAGAGTGGAACAAGTGAGGGTGGAGCTGAGAGACAGGCACCAGGCAGGGAGGGCTCCTGTTGCAAAGAAAAGGCTGATATATGGCAGTGTCTTGTCTGGAGAGATGAACTGGTTCTAAGGAGAGATGAACCAGTGAGGGGCAGTGTTCAAGAGTGTAAGCCTGGACAGGTATTTCAGATAGTGAAAAGTAGCCTTGCTTTGTGTATATATTTATAAGTGTGTGTGTGTGTGTGTGTGTGTGTGTCTGCATTGCAGGGGATCGGAGTAGATGACCCCCAGAGTCCCTTCCAACTCTACAATCCTATGATCCTATAACTGTTAGAAGTGGGAGCATAAAGCTACCAAAATGTGAATTTGTCTTTCTAAAGGATTTCCCTAATTTTTGTCCCAAAACATAAGGACAATGAAAGGGCAGGAGAGGAAGTGAAGGGAGAGACACAGGCACATTAGTTCTGCAACGCAATCAGAGGAGACTTCTGAGAAGCGGAATAATTGCTCAAAACTTTGCTCTCCTGGGTGGTGCTATCATTATCAAAATCCCCAAATTGAATCATGCCTCACTGATCAGTCTCTCCTAAGCATTAGGCCCTGCTCAAATATCATGTCCCTAGGTAGCTAGTAAATCACTATAATTAGGAGGTGTTCATTTAAAGTGATAGAAATATTAAAAACACCAAACAAGACAAATTGGCCCACGTGACGGGGTTCAGGCTGACAATACTTATGAGGTTCTCAGTAGCACTATTTTTCTTGATTTTTCTTCTTAGCAGCTGGTAGATTTTGAAGCCTCTGTGACATTACTTTGCACAGTCCTCTCTCCATCCCCACAGGGCAGCTTAACAATGTGGCTCTAATAGGGCAGAGGTTGGGTGGCCATCTGTCATGGATGCTTTAGTTGAGATTCCTGTGTTGGAGGGGGTTGGACCAGATGACTCACAGGGTCCCTTCCAACACAGCAATTGTATGATTCTGTGAACTGCAGCTTCCTGGTCAAATGCAAAGGATTCTATTATTCTAAGGGTGCTTTGCCTGCCACCCACCCACCCATCTGAGAAAAGAAGCTTTTTCCTGCAATAATGCTTGTGTCTCAAGCTTCCTCCTGACTATAATATTCTCTTTGTAAGCTAAAAGTGGCCGGCCAGTTCTTTATAATAATTGCTTCTTGCCAAGACTTTTGACCCCATGTCACTGGCTTGATATATAAAGTGAATTTACGAAAGAAAGAGGGGGTAGGGAGTGGACGGCGATTAAAATGACTTCCAGGGAACGCAATGAAAAAGCTGCTCTTTCAGGGTGGGCAAGAAAGGAGAAGCTGGCTGACAGGGCCACAAAGGAAATTGAATACCTGTGTGAGAGAGGCAAAGAGCAATCCGAAGTACAAAGCAAGATTTCTATCAACTGCACACTCTCTTTGCACTTCTTATTCAGTGTCTGAGAACCATCTGATCACCACCACACCTCCTTCTTTCGTTAGGATGGGAGACCCCTGCTTCCTGCCTTAAAAGCAGGGGAGCAATGAACCAGCTTTCATATACCAAAAATCAGAGAATGACACCCAACTGTGGCACACCCACGCAACAAAAGCAACCGAGCTCACACCTGCACCTGTAGCTCCATCACTCCCAAATGAAGAACAGGATGGATGCTGGGCAGGAGTTATTTCTGCTACAGGTAAGCACATGGCAGGACTTGTGCAGTGCTCCTTGGTCATGAGACAGTGATGAGTCTGGGTTCAGAATTCTAATCTTCTGGGGATGAGGCTGGGGGCCTAGAGCAAGAAAGGGGAAGTGCCCTCAGGAGCAGCCCCACGTTTCTACAAAAGCAGAAACACTGGCCCAAGAAGAAAGACATTGCACTAGATAGAATCACACTGAAGAGGGATGGAACCTGGGGTGTGTGTGGAAGAAGAGGGGCGGGGTTGGAAATGACCAAGAAAGCAGCACCAGATTGACGAGATAAGAAAAAATATGATTAAGGGAGTTTGGACTAGTGCTGGTTTGGCCCTCAAGAATATGTACTTTTGAGACTCAAAAGCAAACAAGGAGAATATTTGGCTCAGTCCTAGTTAAAAATAAACACTAAGGCAAAATCCTGATTCCAGAAACAGGAGCAGGTTCTGGCTTTTCAACTTTCTCCTGCCTACTTATAGGTGCAAGGACATTTTGACAGAAACACTCCATTGCTGAAGGAAAGCATTTCATTGTTGAGGACTCCAAGCATGCCTGTGTTGCATCTCCTGACCATCTGTGAGCCTGCCATATTGATCTGAGCTCACACTAGAAAAAGAGAAACTACCACTAGCAGCAGCAGCAGCAGCAGCAGCAGCATCTCCTCCCTCCCCCATTCAAGCCCTATAAAGGGGGCTGTCTGCAACATCAGTAAACACCAAAGAAGCCATTTGTAGGGGAGCAGAAGCACACAGTTAAAATCTCAGTTTTTTGCTTTGATAACCTTTGCCAACTTGCAATGTTCCCACAAGCTTTTTCAGGGTATTTGATCTCACTAAGATCTCTTCTCCAACATAAACATGAAGACACTGGGTGATCTTTGCACATCTTCTGGTCCATCTTGTAATAAGTTCCTACCTGTGTTTCAAAATGAAGGAGAACTGAGAGGCTATATATATACAGTCACAGCAGCCACTGCAGAAAGGAAATCAGTTTCTCAGGAAATGCTCCCAAGGTAGGCATCAATCCCATAGCAAACATTAAGGAACCGCATTGCAGGATCAGACCAAGAGTCCATCTAGGTACCTAGGAAACTCCCCTGATTCCTGGTACTTTTAATACAGATGCAGAGGATTGAGTGTGAGACCTTTGGCATGTGAACCATGCACCCCACTGCTGTGCTCTGGTCCTCCCTACCCCAAGGATCTACTTCTGTACATCAATAGGCTGCAGATGCTCATAGGGAGAGCATGATGTGCCTGCTGTTCACCCCGAGCATCCTGTGATCAGAGACAAATGGCCTCTGATTACAGAAGCTCTATTTTGGCTTGTCAAGGCCAATGTTCATTGATGATAACATAAAACCACATTCAGAACATTTTATTTCTTCTATATGGCTCCTCCATCAGGCCCCAGGGGCAGGACATAAAAAAACAATGATGATTTTTTAAAAAAACGAGCAGATAGCACATTGGAGGTTGCTGTGCCTGGTTTGAGGAAAGAGGCCATGCGGCCCAACTTCTCTGGGATATTTTTGAATAGCTTTCTTAGTTTGTGATGCTCTTTTAGGGCTGTTGATATATTTCCTGCATCTCTCTCCCTTGCACCCCACTGGCTTGCCTCCTCGACCTCCTTCCAGGTAGTTAAAGAATAAAATAAAAAAGTGAGGGCGACCACCTGCAGCTTCCAGCTGGAGGGCCTTCTAGGTGATTCATGATGCAGGTGGGTTGCTGAAGACCTCAGGATTCATCGGCTGCCAAGTAGAAATCATTTCCCTTGTTTCTTGTGACAGGCTCCTCTCTTTGAAAGAGACTGTGGGTGTGAATATAGGGGGGATGGGGTGGGAATGGGGATAAAGTGGTGCTTTACTCATGATGGGTGAGTTGCTCCACAATCATGCTGAAGAAGAGCAGGTATGATTAATCCATCTGGCAGCTGTTTTGCACAGTGTAACTATCCTTGCAAAGGTGGAATGGAGTGGGTGGGTGGCACCAGGCTCCAGGGACTGATGCTGGCGTAGGGAGTCCACTGACACTTACCGGTAAGCACGTGGATTCGACAGGCAATAATTGTATGAAAAGTTTGTCTCAATGGAAGAAGAACAGGCACTTTGGCCGCCCATCTCCAAGACACAAGGATTTGTTTTGTAAAAGCAACATAAGGGGTTGATAGCAAATCTCATTGGCACTTCACACTAGGTTTAGTCATCTTTGCTCTTCTACATTCTTATTTCGTCTCAGCCTGGTGCCCTTAGGCAGAACCTCAGTATAAATTAAGAAACAAGAACAGCAGCATGTGCTTCGTCACTTGCAAGCAAAGTCAGAGACACCAAGAAGAGGATTTAGGTCTACAAGGGAGGGAAGGACAGGGAGAGGGAGAGGGAGGAAGAATTATTGTTCTTCAGATGAGGAAAAGAAAAAAGGGAAACCCAACATGATATTGGCTGCTACTTCTCTAAAGCAGTGGGAGGGTGGCCTTGATCCAAGGCCTGCACCAGCCATCACGTTTTGGGTCACCAACACTGTGGTTCCCCAGAAGCTCAGGCTAGTTAAGACTTTAGGAGCTTGTGTCCTGGAAAAAGAGGACATATGTCAACCCTTTTCCCTTTGGGGCTGCAGTGCTAGCTCCAAAGAAGTCAGTTGATCTCCCAGCTTGAATACTGTCAGCTGATTCTCCAAGCCAATCAAGGCACACCAGGCTCTAAAAGCCAAGCCAGCTCATACATCCAAGGAACATGTCTTATGCATGAGCTGCCTACTCTCCTGCTTTCTGCTCTTGACCTTTGTCTGCTTGGCCTGGTGCCTGACCTCTTACCTGTCCAGGACCAGATCCACTGCGCCTCTGCACCTTCCCTATCTGTGCCCAAGGGGCACCCCCGCTGCATGCCGCCAAGATCTGACACTGTCGGAGCTGAGCTGTATAGGCAGCTACTGAGTGGGAGTCCAGAGCTAGGAAATGAACTGAGTCTGAGCCAAGGGAACCTGAAAAGAAGCTGAGAGCTGGAGCCAGGAACAGCCATAGTTGCTCAAGCAAATTACTGAACAGGAAGGTTTTAGATGGCCTAGGGTAGCTGTACACAAAACGGGGGTTTCTCAGTTCTAGACCTAGTGGCTGCCCATAGAAGCACCGGAACCAGGTTACAGGCGCAGTCAAGCCTGCGAGGAGATGACGTTTGTGTCCCACAGAACTGGAATCAAAGTTGGATGGAGCCCTGGAGAAGATCTGCAGGAGGGTAAGTCTAGAGGGAAAGTGGGAACTAACATAGATGCAGTAAGCAACATGGAGCTGGTACCCCCTCATGTCTCCTCTGCTCTCCTAATGCCACATGAAAATACTGAATAATAATTTATTATTTATACCCAGCCCATCTGGCTGGGTTTCCCCAGCCACTCTGGGTGGCTTCCAAACAGAAAAATAAAATAAAATAATTGATTAAGCATTAAAAGCCTCCCTAAACAGGGTTCCCTATGACATGCTGCCTTTGCCATCCCAGAGCACTTGTATCACAAGGAAGAGAGGGTAAGGATCAGCTCCTTGACCCATGTTACATTTAACTTGGCCCTCAATCAGGAGCCAGGGGCCTGTGCCAAGATGTCCATCTGCATTGGGATGGGAGAGAAGAAGTGGTCAGAAAGGCCTGCCAATAAGCAGAGCAACTGCCAGGCAGAGAGGCACAGGAGGAGGAAGAAGGTCAACAAGCGAAGGTACCTTGAGCGTGACTGGGGAAGCACACCAATAAGCCCAGAGAAAGGCTGGTTGTTGTCCAGTCAAAGACTCAGGCCTGACCCGGAAGGATCAATAGAAAGGGCAAGTCAGGAGCAACTCGTGTGATTGTTTGGGAGAAGGGCCATAGTTCAGTGGTAGAACACCTGCTTTGCATGTAGAAGGGCCCTGGTTCATTCTATGAAGTCTGAAATCTTGGAGAGCTGCTGCCAGTCTGTGTAGATAAATACTGAGCTAAACTGACATATTGTCTGATTCCAGCCTTCCTATGTCTGGATCATTGTGGTGCTGTGTTGGCCCCTTGGAGGACAAGACTGTCTCTTCTTCCCCCTCCCTGGAGTCTTGGGCTTGCTCTCCAATGCACAGACCACTTTGAATCCAAGCTCATCCAGACAGCATCTTACCCATCACAAAATGCCCATACACATTGTTGATTTGTAGTGCTTTTATCACATATAACCTCCTGCTGTCATCGCCAAGCACCTACTTTGACATCAGAATGGTTTCAGCTAACCCAACAGGTAAGGTGACACCTTTCGTCAAGCCAGCTTAAACGTTATCCCCTTAATTAATTTCAGCCTTATTTTATGAGTTTGGCGTGGCACTGAGCAGCTATAACCAGCCTCAGTGTCTTCCACAAGGTACTGAGTCGACTCGGGAAATGATTCGACAAGATCAGCAAGCCGTGCATGACAGAAAACAGAAAAGTGGGATGCTGGGAAGATCAATTAATTTGACAGCCCTCAATGATATTTTTCTCTCCCAAGCCAGGCCTGAAATTCATTATTGTGCTAATACTTGGAGGCTGGGAGTCAGACACAGCAGTACTTAAATCCCTTCCTGCTTGAGTGACTGCTGCCTTCCACAGGATGGCTCTCCCGGCAGCTTTACAAAGAAACCTACAGCCAATTTCAGTACTGGAAGGTAGCAAAGTTAACAGACAAGCAAAGGAAGCCCCTAGATGGAAGGTTGAGTGACAGACACATATAAGTTGTCTTCAGATAACAGAACTCACCATTCTAGAAAAGGTTTCCTTTTATCTACCTCCTTGGTGTCCTAATGGAATGGCTTCGACTGCTTAACTAAGGAAACCTGTCCTGAAATTTTTATTTTGGCCTGGGATTTCTACCTTTTGGGTTCTCCTTCAGGAAGTAGAAGTGAAACATTTCCCTCAAATCTGGACATGGCGTGGGAAGCTGCAAATTCAGGCTCTTTACTGGGGAAACTGGGGGCTTGAGTGGGTAGCTGTAGTCAGCAGAAGGGTGCAGTTATTGATCTGGGAAAAGGCAAAGCTTTTGCTACCTATCCTGACATCTAGAACGGATGTTTTAAAATGTTGTAAGCTGTCTTGAATCCAAACTTGGTGGAAAGTTGGTATATAAATATATTAAACTAGCTGTACCCAGCCACACATTGCTGTGGCTCATCCCTGTGACTCCCACCACCCTGTCCCGACCCATGACCCATCCTGACCTCGCCCACCCCCACCCACCCAGGCGAGCCCCCACCTCCACTCAGCTCAGTCTGCAGTTTCGGTCTTGTCCAGCAGGGGTTCCCTGCAAACCTGAGCTGAGCTGCTTTGGAGAGGGAAGCTTTGGTAGCTGCAGTACCAGTGGAGTTGTCGCTAGAGGACGATGTTTTGCAACCTCTCCTGTTCCTGTTTTTCTGGTTTTTCAAAAAAAAACATGTTTTTACCTGTGGCAGGTGTGACACCTGTATAATCTAAGTATATGCAAACACTCTCATATTCGCATGGAACATTGTGTCAAAATTTCAACACAATTGGTCAAGCGGTTTCGGAGTTAGCTGGATGCGTATGAACGGGGACCTTTTACATTTTTATTTATATAGATAATAAATATGAGTAATAATATACCAGGTCTGGCCAATCCAAAGGCTTCATACTGGTTGTACATTGCAGGAGTTGAGATTGCCCACTGCTGTTAAGGCTCTGAACAGCCACAGTCTTAGTTCAGAGGAAAAAGTCCTAGCCCAAGTTTCCCCACGCTGGTGCCCTCCTGATTTTTAGGATTTCAACTCCCATGACCACTGACCATGCTGCCTGGAAATTATAGCCCAAAATATCTGCTTGGGAAAGGCTGCCCTAGCCTGAACACACAAGGTCCCAGTTCATGGTTTCGTTGGTTTGATAGACCCTTAAGCCCAACCAGCTTCTAACCTAGAAAACCACACACTCCATGCTTATAGATAGCCCTTCCCTTTGGGATTTGTTGCCTTCAGTTGGGATGGTGGTGGAGGCACCATGATATGGATCCTACAAAAACAAGTAAATCCACACAAATGCCAACATTTGTATTCACACTACTGTTGGAGTTATCTAACACTATGTTTGGTTGAAAGCCTACTGCAGCTGACGGAGATGTGAATAATTCTCACTTTGTGCTAGAGCTCCTCTCCTGACGGGGCTGCCACCCCCCAGCTCAGCTCCTTTTTGCTAGAGGTGCACTGGGGAAAAGATTTATGCAGACACCATCTCTGCAATTATGGACAGCAGAAAAGGCGCCCAGATATCATACAAACTGATGCATTTTTGCCAGCAGGCCTGTATGCATCACAGATCCAGTAACAGCTGTCACACTCCGGTCTCGTCTGAGCTCCAATACTGCCTTGGCTTTATTAAATGCTCTTTCAGATAGATCCTCTCCCTTCCCTGCCACTTTCCCCATGTGACTGTATTCTCTTCACCAGATTTCTCAGGGCGACAGGAAACGTCCCAACTTCAAAGGGGAGATGGTGTGATTGGTGACTGTTTCCATCACATGGTGTTACATTTTTAATGCTTATTTCTTTCGGCAACACGTAGCTAATTAGCAATGACCTAGAGGCAGCCAAACCGCTCAAAAGGCAATCTCTGCAGCCCTTGGGCATTCTTTAAAATCTGGCTTCTCTCACTGCATCACATCTTTCAGCAATCATCCCTAATGCCCAAATAAGACAATCTGTTACCTCTTGAAGAGGGCTAAGAAAGTGACAAGGTGATCTGGGGAGAGCCTGAGCAGTTATTTGTTTTGAAGGGAATGGGTACAGGCCTCTTCAATAATCTCTGCCGACCAACAGCCTGCTCCTCCTTGATCTTCTGCTTTCCAGTCTTAGCTTCATTCTTGCCAATATATTTTATTGTTCTAAAATTAACTACAGAACAGACCTCCTTTTGGCATCAAATGGGTTTTAGCCAGGAGGAGGAAAAATCAAATGTTTCCAAATATGTTTCATCTAGAGACATAAGTGCCTTAAACAGCTTTCTGCGATGCATGCTTTTGTGCTTCTGTCAGATGAAAGATTCTGAGCAACAACAGAAGTTCTTTACAACATGGATCACGGCTGTTCTTGATAGTATGTTGTCTTCCAGACGGGGTGCTGATATGTGTACCAACCACAACAGCACCTCCATAGAATCAAGGTCAGATAGAATGATGCTGGAAAAGCACGATCCAGGAAATTAATCTAGATGGCAATAGTTCTAGTTACAGGTAGGTAGCCGTGTTGGTCTGACGTAGTCAAAACAAAATAAAAAAATTCAGGGGTTCCGGTTTCCGCCTGCAGGAATGGCGGACCTGTTTTCCATCCCTCTGACCTTCGTAAGGAATTTGGCGGTTGCTAGGGGAGTAAATGGCAACCCCCTACCCTCTCCGGGGGTTACGGAGAGGGGCCGCTGGCCCGCGATGCCCCCAGACCC
Source organism: Zootoca vivipara (assembly GCF_965207765.1). Lineage (NCBI taxonomy): Eukaryota > Metazoa > Chordata > Lepidosauria > Squamata > Lacertidae > Zootoca > Zootoca vivipara. The sequence goes on from NC_142596.1 coordinate 50,016,459, forward strand.
ACTCCAACTGTTTATGGAGTGGGGGGAGCTTGGGCTGAAGCACTTACGAGGGCCAGGACTCCCGGACGCTAATCTGCATGGCGGGGATTTCCATGATTAAAGAAGATAATTAGGCTTAAATCTATGGACATACTTCAGAAGGAGGGGCAGAAGCGCTGTTTACTGCCGAGAAATCTATGCTGCTGAGGGTGAGGAGTTAAAGGCTGTATTTCATCTGGAAGAAGAATTGATGGGGACGGAGCGATAAGGGAAGCGAGTCTTTTTTATTTTTTTTCATATGAGTTACTTCGTACCTTCCCAGACGTGATGTCCTGGCTTGTTTGGAGTGAAAGAGAAGCAAAAGACTGAGTTGAACTTTATAAACTGTTGTTATTGAGCATATTTTTTGAAGATGAGGAGTTGCTGACGAGAAAAGCCCCCCTCTAGTTGGATGGGAGGAGTGCCTGGACGCGTTCGGAGGATTTATGAGTTGTGACGCACTTTGAATTGGAGCAGCGACCTGAAGCTAAGTTCAGCTATAGGGCAAGGAGATCCATTAATTTACCAAGAGTCTATGCATGGTGTGAGGTTTGGTTCTTCTGCCTGGAAAAGCTGTAAATTTTATAAAGATCGTTAATCTATGAGAGAAAACGAAAGTGATTTGAGTTTTTTTAAGATGGCGCTGCTTCGTGTTGAGAGTCGACGCAATAGGGACGCTCCAGACCAAGAAGATTTATGGGGAGGCTGGACTGATTAACTCACACAGGAGAAAGAACATTTGTGAAACTTTGTTTGACATTTATCTCAGCAGCTGGGAAATAATCGGTTGAAAGAGGAAAACATCTATGTGACTGTAAGGGAAAGATCTGGATTATTATGAACTAGGAGAGACGATTTGAACTTTAGAAAAAAGACGGCAGTGGACGGTTGCGAGGAATCCCCAATTTCTTGAAGCATGGGAACCCCAAAAATTTTTTCTAGATGATTTGGCATAACATTCGGTTTGATTGATATATATGTGTATAATTTGAAATAATGAATGTGATATAATTGGTTTTAATTGGAAAAATTAATAAAAATATATTTAAAAAAAACAAAATAAAAAAATTCCTTCCAGCAGCACCTTAAACTAAGTTTTTATTTTGGTATGGCAATAGATTCCACTGAAGCCACCAGATCTTCCATCATTCATATATCATCTTTGATGTGCAAAGTACATTTGTGCCTAGGATCCAAAGAGCTCTGTGAGAACTTATGCATGCTGAGTGTGATTTCCTGCCCTGCTCTCAACAGCAGCCCCCTGAAATATCACAAACTGTTAATCCCCTTCAATTCTAACAGAACTTTGCCTGCAGGAGTGTTGTACAGGAATTATATCCCAAGCCCCAAAAAGGTGTGTGGAACTCTCTGTGATAGACAAAACTGCTGCACAATGTGGGTTGAGCTCTTTACCTATTGTTGCAATTTATCTGGTAAGTATTTAGGTTAGAGGCTGTTCCTTCATTCCAGTATGGTGGACTATGGTGGACTTTTGGATTCAAGTTAAGAAAAAACTAATAAATAAAACAGGCTGTTTAAAGTTTGGGATGGGGGAAAGACATAAATCCAACCCTTTCCCATCAGAACCATAAAAAATGTTTACACTAAGAGGCCCTGAGACATTTTATGTCTCTCTAGCAGCCCCAGAATGGTATCACTGTTTGGTATTTATGGTTCAGTCTCGATTCCAAGGGGATGCACTTTTATTGTGTTTCTGTAGAAAATCCAGCTGCGTAAAATACAGGCATTAACACACTGAAAAAAAGAGCAATGTGCTTTTGCACGCCGCACAAGGCTAAATTGGGTAGATCTTGACAAATTGCACAGAACAAAACATGGATCACATAATGCATGGGGCCATTTTGCACATTACAGGCAAACTCTGGTAGCCTTAGACTGCCAGCCAGTCCATTGGCCCATCTCTGTCTGCTGTGACCAGGCTCAAGCAAAGGTTTCTTCCAGCACTGTAGCTGGAGATCCTTTAACAGGAGATGCCAAGGACTGAACCTGCAAAGCATGAACAGTACTCCACCACCAACTCTGGCCTTTGCTAAGTTTGTACAGAGATGCATATTGAGATCAGAGCTGCAGCCAATCATGGCTCTCCTGTGTTTACATGTGTTTACAATACACATGTTATACATGCAACACTTTACGGTGCAGACTTAAAACATCGGCTTACACCTGAAAAATGCAATGCATAAAGGGGCCCTTAGAACAGCCCTTAACAATCTGACCATTTCATCTTTTTGCCACATTTTGTGATCACAATGCACCCTTCTTTTTGATGAACTATAAATACTGCCATATGGTGAAGAGAAAATTCAGTTTTCTGCAGACTCCCGCCCGCCAATTCCTTCATCATTGCCCCGATAAGCTTCTGGCTATCGAGAGTCACGTGACTCTCACACATGCTTTGTGATTATTTTCCAGTTCAATTAGCAAGCACCAGAGTGGAGCAGTAATTTTATACTACAAGTATGAGCTCCAGGAAAATATTTTTTCATTATGCTATTGCCGCCACCACCCCAAATATGGAAAAGAAAAGCTAATAAAATTACTGCCACGTATTCTCCAGTGTTCCGGCTAGTGATTTTACTGCAAGGAGCAACAAGTCTTTTAATGCCCCCCCACCAAGTTCCAGGTTCCTTAAACAAACAAAAACAAATTCTGAATGCTCCTTCTAGATACAACAGTTTATAGGTGTGATGTTTGCAGCAAACAGATCATACAGCCTTCTCCACCCTGGTGCCCTCCAAATGATTTGGACCAAAATCCCAGCAGCCCCAACCAGCATGGCTGTTGCGTACTGGGACTGATGTGGAGTTGTAGCCCAAAACATCTTGCAAGCCCCAAGTTGGGAAAGGCTGTCTTAATGGTTCGAAGTCCAGAAGCCAACAGGAGTCCAGTTTTACATTTTTTGCCACTTTTCCTGCTTTCCTTCCTAGGCGCACAAGAGAAACTCCTACATCATTTCATGTCTCAGAGGTTACCATGGTCCTAGCATTACTGGTGCAGTGTCCCAAGACAGGCATCTCTTTTGGGGGACCCATAGCAAAATGTTCCAAGCGACCATCAATCTAGAAATGTGGTCTGTTTCTGCTAATCCATGTTCATGTTTAACCCAGTCAAATCTGATAGCCGAAAGCAGCTGCTCTCAACCTGTTCCCAGATCTTGCCACCTCTCCAGGTCCCTTCCCAAGCTCTGTAAACAAAGAGGCAATAAATGAAGACAGAAAATGCATTACAACAAGAGGAAAGTTGTTCTAAACTCAACCGTTTCATGTGCTTGCTTTTAAGGTTATTGCTCAGGCCTCAGAGGTAACCAAAAAAAGCCAAAACACTTTAGCTGCTGTCGCTTCCTCTTTGCAAGCTCAGTGGAGATCAGGAACTTCTTTCCCCTGCCTCCCCCGTACCATTCACACATCCAAAAAGCAGAAGGTGAGTAATTGTGATAACTGCAGCTTGCGGTTTGACATGTAATGTGGTGAAAGCAATACCTTGCTTCAACGTTACTTACTGGACACTAGCGAGAGACAAATTTGTCAATTTCAGTTTCTCTCAGTTGCTTTTTCAATTCCACCCCATTCAACCAACTCCATTTATGAATCAATTTGCATTAAAAAAAAACCCAGTCTGCACATTGTTGTATGTATTTCTCCTAATATATTTGTAAGCAATTTTCCATAGCTGCCTCCTTCACTCCATAGACATTGGACAATGTTTTTAAACCTGCTGCCTGCTTGGGAACCTTATCCGCAACAAACAAACAAACAAACAAATAATGCAGCTTTCTCAATGTGAGCAAAAAGGCAGATATTTGTGGCATCCCTACAAAGAACTAAATTGAACTTGACTCCAGAAAACGGCTACTAGTCAAGATACAGGTACAGCTTTATTCACCATATGTGGCCAGTTACATTGCAACATACAAAGGCTGGGATAGCCAGCCACAACAACATCTCGCTGTCAGTGTAGTTAAGGTTAAAAGGCAGGTAAGGTGCCATTCAGCTGAGACAAGTAAGCAAGTGACTAATTCCATCCTTCAGAGAGATGTGGAAGGAAGCTTCTTCATGGTTTCTCTCCCTCCCTCCTCTTTCTCCCCCCCCAACCAGGTATTAGCTCAATATGCTCTTGCTAGACAGCAAATATGGCTTCTTCTCAAGTAGGATAGGATAGCAGGAAAATCCCAAGCAAAACACAATTTGTGCTCCACTCCAAAACTTTGAGAATTGTGTTATGTGTTGAGGATCTAACCTGCCTGTCAGACTTGCTCCCTAATCTTGCAGCCAAAATAATCCAGGCTCAGGACCCAGACAGATCCCTTTCAAAATTGGCAACCACCCACTTTAAAGTTCCCCACTGTGACATCTTTCCAACCTGAAGCTCATTAGATGCTGCCTGTCTCTGAATAGGGTTTTAACCAGCTTTAGTTGTGGAAGCCAGGAGAATTCACATCCCAGCCTCTGCCTTGTTATCTTTGCTACTGGCGCTGCCTTTGGATGGGAGGACAAGGCAAAAACATAAATAACAATTGCCTGTCAGTCAAAAATCACTTAGGCTTGGTATTTCGTCACAATTCCCCCAAACAGCTTTTAGACAGGAAAACAGACTTGTTTATCACACTGAACGGAGAGTCCAGTTCCAATAGGAAACCTCCCAGCTGATCAAGTTTCTTTTTGAAACTTATCAGTGATTTGGATGACAGAATGAGTGTTTAAAATCAAAGTGGCTTGGTTCAGAGGCAGGGCTGCCATCGTGGGGCATTTGCCAAGCGCCACCCCAGTAGAGCGGCCACTGAGAAAAGCCCTCTCAGCCCTGCTTCCTCTTCTTCACCGCAGCAACTTCTTCACCCGCCTCTTCCCCTGGCCCAGATAATAGTGGTGGAGGGAAGGATGAGCAGGAGACGCCACCACTTGCTTTCTCACCGGCTGGCTGGCAAGTGGCAGGAATGAAAAGGCAACAGTAGCAACAGCTTGCCATGGCCAGCATTGCGCAGATATAGTGCTGCCTGATCCCCTAACCAGGGTTAGGACATGGGGTGTGCTGAATCAAAAAATCCACATGGCAGGCATCCCTTCTCCCTTTCAGTGTGCAAATTGATAAAGAGTTAGCGATACACCTGTGCTGGTGTTCTCACTAGCTGTAGTCAGCACCAAATCACGTTCCAAAATCTTGGTTAGAAATAATTTTTCCTGTGCTCACAGGACAAGGAGGTCAGACGCTTGTCCAAGATGGGAAGAAAAGGGACGAGTGCCTGTCAAGGGCACTTCAGGGACAAAGGAATGCACAGGGCAGATTGTTAACTCTATATTGGCGAAGATAACACTTATAGTCACTTCTACACCTCTGGAGACCTATGCACACCAATCTGGCATTGACAATGCTATTTCCAGGTTTGCGCTCTAAGGAGCAGTTGCAGAAACAGGGGACCACTTCCCCTCCACCAGTTTATGTACCTTTCCCCCGAGAAGGTTAAGGGGTGATATGATAGCCATGTTCAAATATATAAAAGGATGCCATATAGAGGAGGGGGAAAGGTTGTTTTCTGCTGCTCCAGAGAAGCGGACACGGAGCAATGGATTCAAACTACAAGAAAGAAGATTCCACCTAAACATTAGGAAGAACTTCCTGACAGTAAGAGCTGTTTCGACAGTGGAATTTGCTGCCAAGGAGTGTGGTGCAGTCTCCTTCTTTGGAGGTCTTTAAGCAGAGGCTTGGCAGGCATATGTCAAGAATGCTTTGATGGTGTTTCCTGCTTGGCAAGGGGTTGGACTGGATGGCCCTTGTGGTCTCTTCCAACTCTATGATTCTATGATTCTATGACGGTGCACACACAGCCAGAGACTACAGCTTTGTGAAAGCTTCCTCTGCTCATTCGTTTTCAATCCCCTTCTGGTTCTGGGGAGACAGTGGTGCAGGGACGGGTGGAGAAGCACCTAGCCCTTCATTTGCCTGGCCTGCTTCTTCCTCTTCTTCTCCTGACCCATCCTGTGCACCACCCTCCAGCTCTGAAGCTTCTCCTGCCTCCAACTCTTCCCTCCTGGACAGTACAGTTCCTCACAAATCACTGACCCCCTCTCCTAAGTCAGACTCCAGTATCCTACCCTGAAAGTGCACCAGCACCATGGCACTCTGGACCTGCTAACCATGGTTAAAAAGGTAAAGGGACCCCTGACCATTAGGTCCAGTCGTGACCGACTCTGGGGTTGCACGCTCACATTATTGGCCGAGGGAGCCGGCATATAGCTTCCAGGTCATGTGGCCAGCATGACAAAGCTGCTTCTGGCAAACCAGAGCAGCACATGGAAATGCCATTTACCTTCCCGCTGTAGCGGTTCCTATTTATCTACTTGCATTTTGACGTGCTTTCAAACTGCTAGGTTGGCAGGAGCTGAGACCAAGCAACGGGAACTCACCCCGTCACAGGGATTCGAACCGCTGACCTTCTGATCAGCAAGCCCTAGGCTCAGTGGTTTAACCACAGCGCCACATATCTGGACCAAGTCTGTACATACTTTATCAAGAGTACATTATGCATACATAACAGAAGAACCCCGTTTTCAGGCCACAAACAACAGAAAGGAGCCATGACACCCTCTTTGGGAACTTCCAAGGAAATCTGGCTGACTTCTGTTGAAAACAGGATGTTAGGCCACATGGACCTTGGGTTTCACCCAGCCGGGATCCTCCAAACCTACAATTCTATGATATGTTTATAGAGGAAAATAAGAAGAGCTGATATATATTTAAACCAGCTTTCCTTTACTTGGTGCCCTGCAGGTACTTTGGACTTCAACTCCTAACAGCCCCAAGCAGTGCAGCTATCAGGGATGATAGGAGTTTGCAGTTCAAAACATCAGCAGGGCAACAAGTTGGAGAGGTTGATTTAAAGGTATCATCACAAACAACTCAGTAAAACGAAAGGTTATCATGCTCCAGCGAAGAATGTAATGAGTCTAACAAGAGTATTAGCTCTCCCTTTAGAACTGTAGTCTTGAAAAAGAAGTGTTAAGAAAAAAAGTTGTGCTCTACACAGTGCCTAGAAACCCAAATTAATTTAAGCAGTGGATGGAGAGGCGGAGAAAGCAGATAGCCATGCTATGCTGGGAAGAAAAACAACCAAAAAACCAAACAAGTGGAGGCTTCCAAACAATGAATCAGGGGATTCATTGAGCCAAACTGAAATCATGGTGCCCAATATTTAAATCGACCAGGCTTCTTTTTCAAAGAAACTTTATTGATTTGTTTTAAACACTTTGAGCTCCTATATTATAGGATTTACACATCCAAGTGTTGCATTAATGGTGTTCCCACCTTTTGATGTTTATTACCATCACATCCTCCAATTCTAATGTTTGGCAATCTGGTTATATTCCCTACAAACTTTTTTGTGGGGGGCATGGGGATTGTATTGTATGAACAACAAATTAGGCATTACATGTAGTGAACTTGTATATTCCTACCCACTGCCAGTGTTAACAACAGTTTTGTCTCTTACAGCAGGCTGTTATAGAGGCCACATGGAAAATTGCCCCAGAGTGGGCTTGATCCTTGCACCAAGCCCTGACGTTCCACAGCATCTAACCGAGCAGTATCACTTCTCACAATCAAGTCTCTTTTGTTTCATACCCTTTAAAAGCTTCATAAGTTTTTTCCCTTTGCACTTGCAAGTGCATTATAGCAAATATCAATATTTACTCATTGGCCGCTTCAAAGTAACACTGATATTATTATATGGTAGATTACATAATCGTCAGTTCTTAGGGGTTCTCTTACGAACGTGCTATAGTCTGCCTCTACTCACTTTATCTACTTGCTTTCCAGCTGTCTGTATTATCTTATTCTGGATAACCTCTTTTTGCAAAAACATGATTTTCAGACTCTACCATACAATCTTTCTGTTTGGAGCAATTGTGTGTGATTCTTATAAATTGCCCATAGGGAATATTCTCTCAGATATGTTCTGGATGTGAGTGATCGTAAATGAGGAACGTCTTTCTTTTTATTCTATAATAGGGTGTCCACCTCTCTATCTTTATCGTAATATCTAGATATTTCCATCTGTGGCAGCCTTTGTTCATTCTGGATTTGGCCTTTTTAGATCTATTAACCCATGAATTCAATTCAATTAGATTTTTCACTTTCCTGCCAGATAAGAACTGTACCAATATATATCTTCACTAGAATTTGATATAACCTATAGCAAGGATGGCTAATTTATGGTCCTCCATATGTTGTTGAACTACAATTCTTATCATCCCTGATCTTGTTGGCTGAACCTGCTGGAGACCAGCAACATCTGGAAAGCTACAGGTTCCCCATCCCTGCCTCAGAGAACAGTTATTCATTCAGTGTACATTGAATTTTTCTAATTGTCTCATCTACAAATTATAAAGTTTTGGTGACATGGCTACTCCCCATACCTGCAGGAAAAAAATATTGCCCCTCCCCACAGAGCTGTATCAGGCACTTTCTCTGGAAAATGCTGAAAAAGCACCTCTTTCCCCTTTTGTTTGAAAACTTAGTCCAGCATCCTGTTCTCATAGTGGCCTACCAGATGCTTCTCTTGGGAAACCCAAAAGCAGGATTCAAGCCAAGAGTGACTTCCAGCAGCTGGTATTCAGAAGCATTATTTCAAGGCAGGAGCTAGGAGCAAATCAGCAATAACTCACAAGGTAAATGAAGTTAACTCTTTATTCAAAGAAACAAAACAGCTCAGGCCTAGAGCTCACAGCAACTCTTCCCAGCTGGTCTTGCCCCAATGAGGCACTTGTGAGGACTGAAATTCCCTGAGACTCCTTTGTCTTGTTTCTTTTTGCTCCAACCTCTTCATTCCTCTTTGTATTTTGGGAGAGCAGAGAGGAGGCGAGATGATCACAGCAGGAAGGGGAGATTCCCTGGCTTCACCACTAGTTTGCCTCTACGCTGCCCTCTTGACTCCCCCTTCCCCCCAGCCTCTGCTTCTACCTTGGATTCTGAACTGCTCTCTGCCACAACCTCTTCCTGCTCACTAAATCCAGTTGCCCCTTCAGTTTCCGACACCTACCCTCCCCCCCCCAGTCTGCTCCCTCTTCTCCCTCTGACCACTCATTGTTATCCCACCACCAATCCCCTGGCTCTGAGCCTTCTTCCCTGGGGGTTTCCTCAGGGGTTCCCTGGTTGATGCCTCCCACCATTCCTTTGCATCCAGCCAGTCCATGACACATTACTACTGATACCCTTGTTATCCTTTTCTGATAAACCAGCTAGAAGGAAGGAAGGAAGGAAGGAAGGAAGGAAGGAAGGAAGGAAGGAAGGAAGGAAGGAAGGAAGGGACAGCCACAGCCATAATGAGGGACTTAAAAAATGACATATGGGCTGACAGCATGGGTAGAATGCCCATCCACTTTTTTGCACGCTCCCAAGCCAGCTAAATGCACTGTGCTTCTGCGGGTTCAGAAACCCTTTTTCCAAAGGCAGGAGGGGAAAAGGGGGGGGGCACAACTGGAAGAGCTGACACTCTGCATTTCCTGACTTTTTAAATGCTTGATTACTCAGCCTTAATGCTTCATTAATGCTGATTCTTGCCTGGAACAGAGTACACATGCCCATCTATGAACTCACAGTTTATACAAGAGCTTGGGTCTGATGTGACCTTTAATCAGCAAGGAAATGTGCGGGGAGGGCTGGCCAGGAGGCTTCTCAAGTCATTAAGGTGTCTTCTCAATTGAAGCCTCTCATGAATTATTTGTAAGCTATTTTCTCACTTATTTTCAGCTGTGAGCCCACACAGACATTCCCCAATAACAACAGACTTCCAGAAACACAACCTGTCTGTTAAGCTATTTGTCTATTTGCCTTTCATGCACTGATTGTTGTTGCCAGGCTGACGTTGCTATGCTGCTATTCTAGAACAAGACCGGCCAGGTCAATGCAGATGAAAAAGGAGGGGTGGGGGTAGGGATCTTTGGAGAGGGCAAATTAAGACTCAGTAACTGGTAGTGAGCAGAGGCGTGTCACGATGGAACAGTGTGGGGTTCGTTGCACAGTTACTATTTATCCCATGGCCTGCTCCATCCCAGAGCTTGCAGGTCGACAATGCATTTAAATAAAGACGTCACGTTAAATTGCAGGTAAAAATGGCTAATGAAAAAGCTATAATAAAACCCCAATAATGTTCAAGGTTAATGCAGTGTGTCCCCATGGCAGTGGCGTAGGAAGCTGCTCGGGCACCCGGAGCGGCAAACATGATGCACACCCTGGGGGCGGGGCATTGCTACGTAGCGCACATGCGCAGCGTCACTACGTACGACACATGCTACGTAGCGACACTGCACATGCACACTACGTAGTGGGGTGCTGCTGCTGCTTGCGCTGCCCCCCAAAAGATGGAGCTAGGAGCAGGCCGCCCCCTCTGCTCCCCCCTTTCTACGCCCCTGCCCTATGGTATGCTGGATAAAAAGGATATTATCCATCCCATCATGAGGTCTGATGAATCTCTAGGATAGCGGCGTGAATGGCAGGGAACAAGGGCACCTCTTGAAATGCCACAGCTATCCTGGCTTGGCACACACCAAACACATGAGTCTACTTTATATGGAGGCACACTGCTGGTCAGTTTCACTCAGTGTTGTCTACTTTGACTGGTATTATGTATTTATTAAATTTATATACCGCCTTTCAGGGCTTTTTCCCGAAAGACCAAAGTTGTGGAGCTTTTTTTAGGCCACTTGCCCCACCGCCATGGGGAAAAAGATATAAATTGACACCTTACGTCATCACCCTCCTTCACTGCCCTCTCACCGCCCCAACCACTGTGCCGCCCACCACCTGTCGCACAGCCCCAAGCGCCATGCTGGGGAACAGCACTGCAATGCTACAGAGGTGCCGGGATGCACAAAAGAGGTGTCGGAACTCTGTTCCGGTGTGTTCTGGCTGAAAAAAAAGCCCTGCCGCCTTTCACCCAAGGATGACAGGGTGATTTGCAGTATGGAAACACAAAATATACAGCATAATAACAAACAAAACAATAGACAAAACACACACCCCAGTTTAAAAGGCCACAGATTGTTTAATTAGCCAAAGGCCTATGAAAATAAAAATGTTTTCACCTGGTGCCTACATATATGTGCCCGATGAGCCTTCCTGGCAGCTGCTCTGTCTGCAGGATCTCAGGAAGAGAGATTTCCTGAGATCCTGTTACCGTAAGTGGAGATGCTGGGGGCTAAACCTGGCATCTTCTGCATGCAAACCATGCACGCTAAACTGCATTGTGGGAATGCTCTTTGTTCATTATAAAGATCGCTAGAGAATACAAAGTAGGACATGATCTCTATGTTCAGCCCAAGCCATTTGGGATTCTGTTAGGCCAAGTCAACTCTTCCACTTTCAGACATCCTGCAATGATGCCCCTTAGGGAGGACCCAGCCATAGCAGCAGCGAGACAGTGACCTCTGCTTGAACACCTGGCAAGTGATATTATGAGGCAGAGGATGTTTCATGAAATTCATTGGTGTGGGGAGAGAAAAGGAAGGAGGGAAAGTGAGAATAACTGTCCACACACTATATTATTATTGTCACATGGAGGTGCCTTCCCAATCATCGCATACATGCAGTACACTCTGATATTTCATTCTGGCGGTGCTTTGCAAAGCTGCACTCCATTTCACTGGTTTCCTTGCTTTGGCTGCTCGTTGAAGGGAAATTAAGCCTCTGGGAAAACAGGCAGCCTCGGCACGAGGTCAAGAGACCTCCTTGAAAGTGCAAGGGAGTGACGGGGGCACAGCAGTTGCTTATCAACCCTCCTCCTTCTCCTTCCCAAATGGAATATTTATTTCCTCAACTGCGAGTTGCCTGCTAACTGTGCCGGAGCTAACAAAACGCAGCCAATATCTGCTCAGCTGTAGCTCAAGGACAATCAATACTGTACTGGGATCACATACAATGATTGCCAAATCCAGAGCTCCGCTGTTTGCAATTAAAGCCTCTAATGTCCATCTCCCAGCAGCAAGAAAAGCAAAAGATGGAGCCCTCCTTAGGTGGGGGAGAAAGGGATGGGAAAGTGGTAGGTGGAGGAAACTGGCTGCAGAGCCAAGAGTAAAACCACGGCTGCTCCTTTATGCATTTTTTATGAAACACGAAGTGAGGATCTGCTGACTACATTTTTGATTAGGGCAGGCAGAGCTTGCCCTGCCCTCTGCAATACCAGTGCCAAAAGGAAGCCTTTCATGTTCATAGGAGTGAGACTTCAAAACAGCCATTCCAGGCTCTTAGGAGGATCAGACAAAACCTGCCACTCAAACTGAGCAGAAGGCTTTGGGGAGGGCTTTGGGCCCCAGGAAAGCACCAGCAGGAGGCTTGCTTGCTGGGGGGAAAACATAGGGAGGTGTCCGACATCACTCCATTATTGGAGATCTAGGATCTGTTCAGATATTGAATCAGTCAACAGACACCACAATAAGACTTACGGTATACATCCGTTGGTATACAAAAATGAGATACAGGATTCAGTAACTCTTTTGTCAGGTAGAAAAACTTAGTTATAGTTACTTTGGAGAGGAGTTTAGCTCATGTCTTCATTGCTTTCAACAGGAATTTAGCAACAAAATTCTGTAATAATATTATGTGTATAATAGTAGGAAAGCAGAAAAATGCAATATGCAGATGAACTTTCAGTATAAAATACAGTTACTGGGCCTATTAATGTTACAAAACAAGACATGCCTTATTTTTCTGAGCCAGGATTGCAACCGCTAAATCTCCTATCGCAAACAGATGAAGGTCTTCCCATAGAGCTGGGCCTTCTTCTATGGAATGAAAAAGCATGGACAGGAACACAATAGGTGTGCCTATTCTGGCTTTCCATCAGGACTCTTGTCCTTTCAGCAGGCATTTTAAGGAAGTTTTCTTTTTTTATGGTTAATTTTAATTGGCTTTATCCATTTTAAGCATTTCACAATTCTAACGTACACCACTTCAAAACTTTGTCTATTAAGTGGTATATATACTATTAAATAGTGGCATCTGCAACAAAATGTTGCACTGCTGTTGTTTAGGATTGCAGCCATTCTTCCTCTTCAACTACCAGTCAGCATTCTATGGCCAATGAGCATGTTCAGACCTCAATGGGTTGTTTTTCAGCCCCACCCCCAAGAAAGATGTTTTATACTTCTGCAAACCTTGGACCTCCTCCAAGCCTGTTGATATCTTGTGTGTGTGTATGTATGTATGTGTGTTTGTGTGTGTGTGTGTGTGTGTGTGTGTGTGTGTGTGTGTGCCATTTGGGAGACATAAGAAAAATTAAAACATGAATTGTTACGCAACCCCCTCCCCCCAATCTCTGAGCGACATGAGATTCCATGGGTTCCAGGCGCTCACTCAGAGTTCATATCTTTTTTTTGGAAATGAGGCACAGTGGAGCCCGCCTTTTCTAGCATATACTGACAGTACACAGCAAAACCATTTTCAAAGATGCTTGCTTTGTTTTATAGAACCCAGGGTGACTGCCTAACAGAACCAAGCTTGAAAATTCATGTTTTATGAAGAATAAAATGAATTTTCTACCCACATGGCCCACAGTTTTGGGGAATTTTTTTGTAATGGGGTGGGGTGATGGCCAACATTGTACAGTATTTGTGTGCAACACCTATTCCTGTTTGAATGGATTTTAAGGACAAGCTTAAAACAAAGGAACAACACTACCACTGGATCCAGCCTTTTGTGACTAACCATTGATGCTCTCGTCTATGAATTTGTCCAGCATTCCAATTTTAGTGCAAGTGCATCTGTAGAAGATGGGAGCATTGCTCACTCACATTTTGAAGTCATTCACAGCAGAGAAACAAGAATGAGTTTCCATGTAAGCTGATCCTCGGTGCCACAGGCAGTGAGGAAGTAAGAGGTTGTGCTCCCCGATCTGGTGATTACACCTCAGTACCTTCTGCAGTGTCTCAAGAATATACACCCTTCTTAGAGCAGAGCCACCTTCCCAAAATGTCATTGCCCCAAGCAACCACCAAATTGGCTTGTCTGGTCACCCCACATCCATGCTGCATGCACCTCCTAGTTGCCCAACTAGGTCGTGCATCCTTTTCTCTTTGCTGTGTTAACATTTCTTGCCTCTCTCAATGGTTTCACAGCTAGAGTTATCAGGCCATTGTTGGTTAGATCATTTCATTTTTTCCACAAGCTGATTTCTAGCTTGCAAGTAAACCCTTGTTAGCTGTTTGGAGCCCGGCAGCCATTTTGGGAAATAAATATACATTAGCATCACAGCTGGTATAATGCAATGTAGAGAAAAGCATGTGCCAGTGGAATGATGGAAATCACATATAGCCCACGGTTGTTTGTGCAGGCGCTATCTTAGCCCTTTGTGCAAGGATCCTGGTACCCTCCTGAACCATAAAGCCCAAACACCACTTAATTTGGTATGCAAGGGAAACAAGCACCATCTTCAAGGTCGCACAGGGCTGACTTGTTAACTGGCAGGGGGGGAATCCTGCCTCTCACCGACTTGCCACCCATACTAATGGCTCCTTTGCAAGGCCGTGGCCAAGGTGAACACGGCAGCTCATACCTTTGCATTCAGAACATGGAGAGAATCTGCTGTGCTTTGGAAGAAAACTAAAAAAACCTACAAAGTACACATTTCTTCTCAGGTAATTGCTCTCTCCAGAAGCTCACCCCCTCTGAAAGCAGCCTGCAGATCTGAGGAGGCTACAGCACAGCAGACAAGTGAACCAATAAAGATTCACAAACTGACCACTGTGCAAAACCATTCATTCCTTACCCCTTTATCTTGAGAGGGCTGCAGGCTATGAAGACTGTTTTCTTTGAAACAACTTCTCCCATACCACTACTGTGGAAACCATAAATTGTACCCTGATGACCATGGGAATATCATGGAGAGCAGTGGTGGGCTGATATCAGAGATGGGGGCACTGCTTGTTCTGTTTTCTTAAATTGCAACTGATGGTAAAGATGCTTTACAAAGGAATGAAAATGATGAAATTAACTGGACCAAATTGAAAGTATGCGTGGACCGCAAGCAATCACAGCTTTACAATGAAGCCTTCAAGATTCTGAAAACCATAGTATTTTTGAGTTCACCCCTACGAATATTCCCCTGCCCACCACCATTGAAATTGAAGTAGCATCTTTGTAACTTCCTGCCACTTTGGCTACCTAGGTACACCCTAGCACCATCATCTGGTATCACTATAAACAGCTGGGAAATTAAGGACACAGTTGATATAATAAGGTCCTGTAGCAGGAATATCCCACACTGTCAAGTGGAAGATAGTAATGCCACTACAACACTCCTTCCCGTCTCTCACTCAGCAGGACCACCACCACAACTCTCTGCCAGGCTCTCACTCTGGGTAAGTGTCACAGGCCTGTCACCCACAGTTCCATAGCCTGACAGACAAGGGTGATAATCCTCAAAGAGACCAGCCCCATTCGTGTCACCCCTTCTGGGAAGACCCTGCTGTGGTTTATCCTGCCACCTGCTGCACAGCCTGTGCTTCTTGTGAAGGCAGGCTCTGGACCACATCCCAGATGCATCCACTCCACCAGCGACCCAAGAATACCACACACCGCAATTAGCCCGAAAAACCTATTACCTGCAGGTGGGCAGAAATCACAACAAGACAGACAAGCTCATAGACTGATGCAGGCAAAACACACACACACTTGCTGGCAGAGAACAGATCCACCGGCTGATGCTCCTGTAGAGCTGCCCCCTTAGCTACAATTTTTAGAAGACTACTGGTGATAGTGGGGCCTAAAAGTGGAAGGAGTTGAGATGAGATGGGGTTTGCAGATTTTATTAAAGCCTCCCCCCCCCCAGTTAAGCACCATGTTCCGACCCACCCACACACCCTGCACACTTTCCATTTTGCAAAAATCCTTTTGCAAAAAAACAAAAACAAAATAAAAAAGATTGCATCATTTTAATCTTTCTGCTATGCTGAAAATCTGATCATGAAAGAGAGGCTTTTCCCCTTTCTTCTTTTTAATTAGTACTTGGTAATATTACCAAGCTGTGAGTTTATGGCTTTGTAGATCTTATATTTTTGACACTAATTACTCACAAAGGCTTTTAAAGAAACATTTCAACATAGCAACTGTAATTAAGTCAGAAGCGGCAAATTTTGCATTTCAGAAAAAAGGGGGGAGAAAAGTCTCCATTCATAGCCCCCATCACAGCACAGCCCACAGTATCACTTTCATGGTGAGCCCCAAGTACAGGGAATGTATTACACTCAACACATTCAGAGCACAAAGCACATCCCAGCCCACTCCTCAACTGATGTATTTATAGCTCTGTGCAGTGCAAAGAATCCACAGGGATTCACCGTTTGCATATTGGCAGTCTGAGGAGTTTAGTTAATTTTAGACTAGCTACAGCTCCTAGAGAGGGAGAATATTCTTCCCTCATTCATATTCTTGAACCTCAAGGACTCGGCTCTGAACACCCCACATGACCCCATATTTTTCTCCCTTCAGTCTATCTATATCTAATCTATCTATCTATCTATCTATCTATCTATCTATCTATCTAATCTATCATCTCCCCTTCTCTCTGAGGTCAAGGCATCCACAGAGAAACGCAATGCTATGCTTACTGGAGGTCAGAGGGTAACCGGCAACTAACACACAATGTCATCATGGAAAGGAAAAATGGCTCTGAAGCCAGTTAATTAGAAACAAAACCACTAAGGTGAAAAGGAGCTGAAGGGGTGTGTTGTGTTGTGTGTGTGTGTGTGTTGCTACTTCTATGCCAGTTCATAAAAAAAAAATATCAACTACTGTCAGCAGCCTGTGAGACAGAGGAAGGAAAGGGAAGCAGGGATGTTCCATTGCCTCTGCTGAGAAACCAGCTACGTTTGGTGCTCTCTCAGCTGTCAACTAGTGGCAGCCATTCTATCAAGCTATCAAAACAGTTTCCATCCCCACTGGTCGGTAAAAGAACTATAACTTTCAGAACTAGCACTTGAGCTGGCTTTTCCCCCTCCTCCCACCCCAACCAATTTTCCTCATGTGTCGTATACAAGGACTGCCTTACTGCTCGTCTTGGCCAGTTGCTCTGGAAGCCTGAATTTTCAGCAAAAGAGGGAGAGGGGAACACCCCAAGCAGATAATAGCATAAATGGCAAACTTTAGAACCAAGTAATGCTGCCTCTGAGGGATGTACATTAGGGGTGGGGAACCTTCTTCAGGGGGCCACCTTGCTTTGTAGGCAAACTTTCCAGGGGCTGCATCCAGGTGGGCAGGGCCAGAGACAAAAGTGGGTTGAGCAACAGGTCTGCCTCTTTGCCTTGTAACAAGAGGCTGCAATCCAGCCATGCAAAAGATAAGAAGTTTCTACCTTTCTCCATCCTGGCTGGCAAGAGGCACTGAATGTGTTCAATGACACATTCCAGACAGGCAAAGTCACTACAAGAGGATTGAGGCCTGGAAAGAAACTTGAGGGCTGGAAAGAGAGACTGTGGGCATTCAGCCCACGGACCAGAGGTTTCCAACCCCTGCTGTAGATTAAAAGGTGCCATACTCTATGACAGGTTTCCACAAACTTGGCCCTCCAGATGTTTTTGGCTTACAACTCCCATGATCCCTAGCTAGCAGGACCAGTGGTCAGGGATGATGGGAATTGTAGTCTCAAAACTTCTGGAGGGCAGAGTTTGAGGAAGCCTGCTCTATGACGTCCTCCCAACACTAGGGCGACTCCACCCACCCAGACAGCTCACTGATGTACCAGAACTTTGTCACCTCACTCTGTTACAAGAAAGAATCTGCCCTGAAATCTACAACCAGTCCAGTTTTCAATGTGCTAGCCAGCCTACCAGCAATTTATCTATTTACTGTGTTTTTAAACCGCCCTACAACAGAAGTTCTCAAGGGAGGGTAACATTCGTAACAAAAATACAGAATAGAACTGTATTTAAGGTTTCTATAAAACCATTAGAAATGCAATCGCTATAAAACCACCGGCAGCAGAGCATATAACCCAAGAGCAGGAGGAACAGCTGAGCATCTTATGAAGCGCCAAAGGCCAGGAGAAGCAAATATGTCTTCAGTAAATAATGAGAAGACAATAACAAGGAGGGGAATGAATGTCATCTCCCATGGGAGGGAATTCCACATTCAGGGAGCCAAGAAGTTGTGGGCCACTGTGGCTCAAGCTGTGGTTACAGGTGCAGCTAACAGCAGTTCTCCCCAGTGGATCTCAGAGCATTGGTTGGCGCATGTAGGGAGTGGTGGAGTATTCAGGCCCCAAGCACCTTAATTTAGGCTGGGTAGCAGTCACCTCCAGCCATTTTCAAAATTAATGTACATCCCATGACATGTCAATGGAGGGAAAGGGTTTGGATCCAACTCTCTTATCAGCTGTGCTACAGTACCAACCCCTGCCAGAAGGTGCATTAAAAAAATGTGATCCACATTTGCAGTGTAAAGTGGTACAGGACATTCTACCTCTGCAGGACTCTACCACCTCACTCTGCAACTTATGTAGATTCTGCATTCAAAATGAGATGAACAGAACAGGTGTCCCAGTGTGGTTTGCCTTTCAGGTCTAACTTAGTGGTCTAACAGGTCTAACAGAACAGGTGTCCCAGTGTGGTTTGCCTTTCAGGTCTAACTTGGTCCTCTTCAGATTTCTTTGGAATTAATTAATAGCCAGAATGTGGAACTTGTGTCCCGCTAGAAGTTATTGGCTCTTAGCTCATATCAGTCCCAGGCAGCATGAACAATTATTTGCGATAAATTGAAATTCTTACCGCGAATTTTTATCCCTTAATGCCATTTCTTCTACCCACAGCATGGTGGCTCTTGCCATGACTGAAGCCATAGCTGAAACTCTGAAAGCCGACTCCTCCACTTCAGAGTCCCTGCATAAAGGGAGCGTGAGAGCCAGTGTGGTGTAGTGGTTAAGAGCGGTAGCTGCTGGGTGACTTTGGGCTAGTCACACTTCTTTGAAGTCTCTCAGCCCCACTCACCTCACAGATTGTTTGTTTGGGGGGGGGGGAGAATGTTAGCCGTTTTGAGACTCCTTCAGGTAGTGATAAAGTGGGGTATCAAATACAAACTCTTCTTCTTCTAAAGCTGTGTCTACTCGTCTGCAAATGCATCTTGGGGGCCACTTTCTCCTTCTGCTGGAATAACTTCAGAAGAGGCAAGCATGGCCACTGGTGAGTCCACCTCCAGTGTGGTCAGCTGACTCATGATCTTGGTTGGAAAGAAGTAATGTTTATGGAACAACTTATGTGTGACCTTGTGCCTAGCTGGAGTGGCCCATTCAGTATTCCACACCTCAAAAAAGGAGTCTGGGAACGACTGCATGACCATTCATTGTTGCATAAATATTCTGTTGGGTAAGTACCTGGATAAGTACTCTTCGCTCCTTCAGATGAAGTTGCCACTGTCGGTTCTGTAGGGTTAGGTTGATCAGGCAATGCTAAAATACAACTAGCTTTGGTTACAATGGCTGTGAATAATTTTCCGACTAAAAAAGCCTGCCTTTAGGAGGAGGAGCCTCCAGTTCTTCTTCCAAGAGTTCTCCTTCCTCTTTTCCCTCTGAAGTACTTTGATCCCCTGAGGTTGAAGAAAATCCTAGAGCCAATGCCACCCTCTAGCTATGTAATTTTCTGCCCCTCAGGTTGCCCTTGTGGCCATGTGAGCAAGATGGCCCCTCCTGCAGAGAGGATCACAAGAAGGTTAAAAATATAAGAGGTAGTTTTGCTTGTGAAGTTGTTCTCTAAAAGGTCAAAAGTTTGAGAGGATGTTTTCCCCAAGGATGTTTTGCACAGGAGGGCCAAAGGATCATTCTAGGAACTTGGCAATTAAGGAAAAATAGAAACAACTTAGATTCTACTCTCCTTTCAGTTGGTTAAAGGTTGGGAAAGGAAGAGAACAAATTGTATATAAGCCAAAACAAAGTAGTTAGTAAGAAGGTTGTGGAGTCAGAAACTTGAAGAGCTGGAGTTGAACAGCTGCAGGAGGGAAAGTGGGCTGGGAAACCTTAAGAGAAATGGGATTTTGGTAAATATCAAAGTGCACAGTTGGGCGAGAAGGCCTGGAGAAGACCACACAGAAACCTGAAAAGCTGAAGATGCAAATCAATAATAATTGGCTTGATTAGGGAAACAGTCTAAAGCTGGCATGGCTGGGTACGTTTTGTTCTGTTTAATTTTGTTTGCTTTTATGGATAATTATTCATACTCTAAAATTATTATTTCCTAAAGTCATTTGCTTGAAAACCATTTAACTTGCTACCTGATAAATCCTTACGTAAAAGTATACTGTGTTTTAGGAAACAAATGCTGTGGGCCATACCACTCTATCCAGTACTGAGAATAGGTAGGGCTAGTTGAAATTCAGAAGGTTAAAGAGTTGCTTAGTGTGAGGCAATCAGAGAGTAGTAAAGATATCCACTTGGTGGAAAACAATGAAGTTAAGATGAATAAGTGGTTGGTTTGGATAGTATGCTTACCTGCTTCCTTTCCCACTCATGATATAGACTACAGCCCGCACCATCCCACCTACTCTGACTGGCAGCATCTTGAAAGTCTCTTAAGAAGGGTCTTTCTCCCAGCCCTTAATTGTCATTGCTGGAAGACTGAACTTGTGAATTCTGCATGGGATCCACCACTGAAGAACAACTCTTCCCCAAGTTTGGCAAGTTTTTTTTTGTCTTAGCAATTCTAGGGAAGCTCTAGATGCAATGTAAATCTCACATAGCATCCAACAGAACCTAATCTAAATAAACCTATCTTCATCATGAGACTATAAAAGCGGATTCCATGGTTTGTCACTATTTTCCCTCCCCTCTTTCCTTCTCTTGTACTTTGTTTAATGCCCTGCCTGATGAAAAATTCTAGGGAACTCAAAAGCTTGCATACTATTTTATGACATTTTGCTTGGCCTTGATAAAAGTATGTCTTGACTATGGATTTTGGATTGTTTTCGTTGGGATCAACAAGGCTTCCTTTGCTTTTAATGCACCTTCACCATGAAGTGCCTGGAATCCTTTCAAAGTGATGGTTGGGATGGGTTTTGTACTTTCCCATTTCCGGCCATTTATGGGGATGCTCTGCTTATTGGACGGCTGAGGCGTGTGCACACGCATGAAGTGTTCTGTTTCAGAGCTGGCTTCAGCATTTACTTATTAGGTCAAGTCGTCTACGCTTTTGTTTTAAAATGTACTTTATTTTCCAATTTGCGAGGTGCCTGTAGGCGGCTGGGGGAAGGCAAATGATAAATAAAAAGAGTGCTCACATTTCTTATCCTCTGGCAGGCAGAACGAACAACCGCAAAGTTTGATTCTCCAGAATGAGGTATATTAAACAACACTATGAATATGATATGTAGTGAATATCTGTGACAACAGCAAACCAATTCCGCTGCTGGAATATTCATGCAAATGGGAGCAATTTCGCTATGATTAAAAAGGCAATTAACTGAAAAAAATGCCAGCGATTGCAAAGGCAGCCTGTGTGTCAGGGAGGCCTCCACGCAATGCTGAACTGACATTTCGCTCACTTTCATATCCCATCAACAAGATATGCACAACGGCCTTGTGCATACGAGACTGGCAATTACCCCGACCGGGGGCAGATGCCTGCTCCAAGATAAACGTAGCATAGCAAAAGCGACAGTGTTCAGAACGTGGCGTGAATTTGCATGCCCACCCCAACCTTGCTGACCAAAATGCCCAATACAATAATCAGGTCTAAATTAGAGTGGTTGCTTACTCTCCGGGGTTGGCAAAGGGGAATAAAATCTCCCTGACACAATCTGCCTCACTTTGTTGCTCCAAATCTTTTGCATATTAAGGAGAGAATTTTAAACTCTGTGATGCCTCCAGTGTCTCTGGAATGACTTCCCGAGAGTTCTCTGCATTGGCCACGTTCAGGTGGAATCTGGGGGAAAGTCTGAAGCTCAGGGGATGTAGATGGTCCTTGGTTCCATCCCTGTTGCCTCCAGGTGGGGATGGGAGAGACCTCTGTTTGAAACCTTGGAGAGTGGCTGCCAACTGCTATAGAAAACACTGAGCTAAATGAACCCATGGTCAGGTTTGGTACAAACCTATCCCTTTGGCACTCTAGTTTTTATAACTGTCATTTTAATTACTATATATTGGTTATATTTTCATTGGTTGTTATGCTGCTGCCACCCTAGGCACCTATCAGGGAGAAAGGGCAGGATATAAATAAGCTGATAAACAAATCTGAATTCTGTACTTTAAAACAAGTAGAATGTAGCTAAAGAGTGTGTGCATTTTAAAGAAAATTATTCCCTGCATAAAAATAACTGCATGTAAAACATTGACTGTCCCATCAGTGAGAAATGTTTAGCATAGGCATCTCCCTGAAATCCTGCATTACTATATGTAATGAGTTACAGGTAGGTAGCCGTGTTGGTCTGGCGTAGTCAAAGCAAAATAAACAAAACAAAATAAGAAGTGTGCATGCACACGAAAGCTCATACCAATGACAAACTTAGTTGGTCTCTAAGGTGCTACTGGAAGAATTTTTATTTTATTTTATATGTAATGAATTATTCTTTAACAATTGCACATAGGGGAGCATTCAAAATTTTGACAACGTACCTGCAGTCTGGCATTCAGGTATGCTACCTTTTATCACACTGCTCTCCTTGTAGACATTTATTGTGTCTTCCTGATTTTGAACCCCTCACCTTGGGAGCAGGCTTGCTCCTGCCCCAAGTCTTCATGGGCCTGCTTCTGCAAGCTCTCTCCTTGGAGGGGTTCATTTGGGCAAGGCTATCTACACAGGTGGCGCTGTGGGTTAAACCACAGAGCCTAGGGCTCGCTGATCAGAAGGTCGGCGGTTCGAATCCCTGCGACAGGTTGAGCTCCCGTTGCTCGGTCCCAGCTCCTGCCAACCTAGCAGTTCGAAAGCACGTCAAAGTGCAAGTAGATAAATAGGTACTGCTCCAAGCGGGAAGGTAAACGGCGTTTCCGTGTGCTGCTCTGGTTCACCAGAAGCGGCTTTGTCATGCTGGCCACATGACCTGGAAGCTGTACGCCGGCTCCCTCGGCCAATAATGCAAGATGAGCACGCAACCCCAGAGTTGGTCACGACTGGACCTAATGGTCAGGGGTCCCTTTACCCCTTTACCTTTACCTTATCTACACTCCAGCTTCCAAAATGAAATAACCCACCGTTGGTATACAGATTCTTCTGTCTCGGCCATTTATCACCCTGGCCAGTAATTTGTCCTGGATCTTAAATTCCTTCCCTCTCCCTATTCTTTTGTACTCCTATCTAGGATCCGTTGCCTCCCAGCCGCCCCTCTGCAAAGGCCAGCGAGGAACAATGGGCAGAGCCTTCAGGTTGAGGAAGGGATATGCACTGAATATTAATGAATGAGGGATGAGCAGCACTCTGGACCTCTTCAATTAAGCTGCCATCTCCATCACCTTCAGCTGTCCTGGGAGCCTCGAAGAGCCATCAACATAAAAATAATTGTTCTGAGGTCACGCCAGGACATCTTTAGCCATTTGTTCCCTTGCCAGACCCTGTTCCCGATGCTTTTTTAATAGATAAAACCCACTGTGCCAAGGAAGAAAGCTGCCCACTGTCCAAGGTGCTGAGCATGTGAGTGAAGGCTAATTAGGTGTGGCTCATTAGCAGATATCAGGGGCTGGGCAAGCTGCCCAATGCAGCCTGGGTAATTCCCCCTCCATGCCCTCGCAGCTCTGCTTTGGATGCCAAGACCAACACTATGCATTTTGCAGGGAGAATCATTACTGACATTAACAGCAAAGTGTGCAAGGCTTTTATTTCCATCCTTTATGCTGACTGCAGAGTATTTTGTGTGTAAAAGTAAACACAGCATTCTAAAGCCAGCCTTTTGGGGTATGCCTGGAACCTAATTCCAGGGCAAAAGAGTAAAAACAAACAATCATCTCAAGCAAGATGGAAGATTCGACAAGAGGCTTCGTTTAGTGAGGCCTTCGTTAGGGACACGTGCCTAGTTGAAAATAAGCATCTTGTGACTCTCCTGAGCTCCATCTGTATTACTCTAATCAAGATGTAGCAAATGTACACTGCTTGAAATTTTTCTCAATGTGATATTAAATTTATTTATTTACACCATTTTTATCCCACTCTTCAGTCAAAAAGGACTCCCGGTACAGCTTACAAATGTCAAAGATAAGGAAGTCCTTGCCCTCAGGCTTAGAATCTAAAAGACATCACACAAAAGGAAAAAAGACTGGGAGGGAGGAAGAAAAAGAACACCTAGGCACTATTTCTTATCTACAAAGTTCTTGTAATGGCTAGCTGAGATGAAAATACTTCAAGGACAAGATAACCCTTCATTCAGGGTTGAAGAGGCTGGTTCATACCGTAAGTTCTCTTGTCTGGCAGGAGAAATAAGCTTTGCCAGGGCCCAGTGGGCAAATATGTGGTCTAAGACAGGCCAGTGGTCAGGTTCTAGGGCAGGCCATATGACATGGTTAAAGAAGGGCTGGTGGTCAAGTTCTGGACCAAGGCAAACATGAGAGTCAGTGTGCCTTTTTAGTGAGATTAATTGCTCAGGCCTGGAACAACAGACCTCTACTTGTTCCTCAGCTAACCTAGTCCATCTGGACAGATGAGTTGCAGTGCCTTCTCTTGCCATTAACAGGGGTGGCACTGAAGTGCAGAAAAAAATCAGCTCAGGAACTCTCTCAGTCTGAGAGCTGTCCTGGTGCAAAAGGGAGGCTGGTGTCTGGGCTATGCGACCAGAGTCCCTTGTTCAAAGGCCTTGGTACCCTACATTCTCTATAGGTCCAGCAGCTCCATACTTAGGGCCACATATTGCTATTTCTCTTTATGTAGGGAAGTCCCAGACAATGGTCTGAAAGTAGCCAATGCAGCCATAATACTAAAGCTAAGAACAGGACTGGCTCTGCCATGAGGTAGAGTGAGGCAGCAGATGTTGAGGGGTGTGGGGAGTGGCAGTGAAGGGTTGGAAGACAAGGATGTGGGTGCTCCATAGCCTGTCCTGTGTCCACTATGCTAGCTTGTGTTCTCAGGTCTGCTGGTGGGTGCTAGCTTGTGGCTAGGGCTGAAATAAGATTCAAGTGACAGTCCAGTCAGCTTCTGTATAGGAAAAGTGTGTGTTGTGTGTGTGCACAAGCCCTATCTTGTCCTTCACTTCAGGCATTAAAATGTCTTGGGTCTGCCCTGGCTGAGGAGGCCTCACACTGAAAGCTGCCTGGATGGAGGAGGGCAGAATATGATCTGCAGGTATCCACTGTTGTTCTGCGATCCACTGGTAGATGCTAGATTTGGGCTTCCATTGGAGATTTTGCCTGGCGCGAGCCTATGAGTCTGCAGCCACAAATGCTCTAAAGTCTAAAGCCTCAGATGAAACAGGCGCGAAGAACAAGCAAACTGGAAAGTGGAGGGCCAGGTTCAAGACAGATTAAAACCCAGCAATATTAGTCTACTGCACAAAATAAGAAGTCAACAGATTTTCATGGGCAGGGGTTAAAAGGTGAGCACTGTTAAAATAGTTTATATAGATTTTTCATCACAAAACCAATAATAAGAGACTCGCTCATAATTCTGCAGGGCTTCTGGGAAAGGTAGCGCGCACACACACACACACACACACACACACACACACACAGAGAGAGAGAGAGAGAGAGAGAGAGAGAGAGAGAACAGCACACCCTTTCTACAGCTGAAGTCCTGCCTCTCCATCTTGCATATCCACCATACAAATACTATGGCTGCACCCAGTGATTTTTTCCCTAAAAAATGTTTATGGGTACTCTCATTTTCCTCCTCCTATAGAAATACTGCCCCCCAATGAGGCCAAACTTAGATTCACAAAATGTTTAGGGGTATGTGTGTCCCCCAGAAAAAAAGCACTGGCTGCACCTTCTTTCTTTTCACCTTCATTTCCAAGAGCCCAACTACCAAAGCAGGGTCTTCCTTCCCTTCAACAACTTTGGTTCCGCTATAAATCTGACAAGTCTAGCCACTGGGGAAGTGCCCCTCTTCCCTTTAAAGCAGAGACAAAAACAAGACAGAAACAGCTCTTTCAGCCAAACCCCTAAGCTAGGATGTCTCCACTCAGTGCTTTTTTTGGTAGAAAAATGAGGTGCCAGTACTTGTGATAAAAGTGTTGTGGGTGCCAACACAAGACGGCTGCCATGAGCAGGGGGACGGGGAAGCTATGACAGTACTCCATATCAGTGTATACCCTCACAGAAAAAGCACTGCCTCCACCAAATACCAACTGGAAATCTGGACCACCAAACACTGCCAATAAATCAAACTGGAGAGAATATTGGTAGAATATTGGTAGATCTGCCCTTAGCATTGGAGATTAGTCAGCTGAAGAGAACTAACTACAAACATGCCTGCTACTTTCAGCATCACTGAGTAGACTGGGTGCATCTAAGAGCATCGCAGTATCAGAATTGCATTCAGTGATGGGGAAAACTCTCATAGTCATTCTTGAAATACTGAACTGTTCCCTTGCTCTGAGGTCAGATAAATAGTTCTCTGTTTCAAGCACAATTCTGGACCAAAGCAGATCCTGTCACATAATGGCGTTAAGGACTGTGAATGGGTGCAACCCCTCCAGACCAGGCTTACCCACCAACTTTCCTATTATTGGAAATAGAGCTGGGGAGACTACGTTTCTTGGTGCTCTGCTATAGCAGTATGCCAGATGTCAGAAGAGGCGAAAAGAAGAGAGACATCTCCCTCTCATCTCACCACTACTGCTGGAATTGCATTTCCCAGTGCTCCTGGCACCTGGTACTAGCCAAGGAGAGAAAGAGCCCCCCCTCTTTTTTCTGACCATCGCTGCTCAACAGGTAAGAAAGGTAAGAGTGTGGGAGGCAGAGAAGAAGGGCTTGGTTCCCCATCTCAGATTCAGATTCCAAGCCGGGGAAGAATTTATGTGAAGCAAGAATTATGAGCCACCAGGAGTCATATTTTCAAGCTAGAAAATACAAAATCCAACAACTAATGGCATTGTCAAAGAAAGGAGGGCTTTTGATTCAAGGAGTAACATCACCACCTTTCTCCTCTCATTTGTGTGGGGCTGTTATTCTAATTGAGCCATTCTAAGAGATCAACTTCCCAGGAAAATGCCACGCCTCCCACTTAAAATCTAAGAAAGAGGCAAGTGACGCATCCCACCTCCTAATGAAAACAAAGTATGTAGAATGAGATTTGTGTAGGCACAATGCATCAACTGCATTCTGTGCTTCACTGCTCCCAAGTGCTGCCACTGAGCTGCCATTTGCTTTCTGCCCTGTCACATGGATTTAGAGTTACAATGCAGGGATTTCTCTTTACCCAGAACACCCGGATGACCAGAACTGAATCAGCCCTTGATCACTTTAATTAAAATAAATATATAAATGAATTTAATATATTACAGTCATCCCACACTGGATTTCATTCCAGAGCCTTGTGATCTGTATTCCATTCCCTGGTTGCCTCCTCTATGTATAAGACATTTTCTTTCATATAGGATTTTTTTAAAGAATAATCTCTGTATGTGTCAGGGTAGAATTAATTATATCTCTAATTAAAAGGATGCTGTTGAATATAATCTCTTTTGCTGCTGATTTTGTCCTTTTTTTTATTTCTCTCTGCTGCCTTGCTCTAAGGAAGTTTTAAATTGCTATGCATTATGCACTGGGTCGTCAAGCTAAACACCTGAGCATGCATACAGCTGCACAGGTGCATTGTGACATTAGCAATGGTGGCTGAGAAACTCTGGTCTGGAAAGTGATGGAGTCAAGCTCACGTTTCTCTTCTTTGCCGGGGATGGGTCCAGGAAGATTTTGGTGACTCCCCCCCCCAAAAAAAGAAATGTGTCAGAAAGAGGCAGGGCAAAAGAGAATTCTTGCATACCACCTCTAACTTTCCCAGGTGCTTCATACAAAGTGAAAAGTGGAGGTACTTCTTTGGGGGTGGGCAGCACTTTGCTGCTTCTTGCTCTCTGGAAACTGCCTGATCTTTCCATCCCTTGGAGGTGGCCCTGCTCCCAACAACCACCGGTGCCATCCTCATACTGAGTTACTTTGTATCCTCACACTTTGGATACAAAGTCTTTTTAAGTAACTTTTTGGGCTGTCATGGATGGGGCCAGTGGGGACTTCCACATCAAAAGGACTGGCCATGTCCACAAACCAAAAATCTTAAACCACCTACAAAATGCTGATGTGCTGATGCTTCCTTTCTATTCTTACTAATAAACAGTCTACACCAAGGCTCTGAGTCCTTAGGTTTCAGGAGCTGCTGAATTCTGTGTGCTGCTGCTCCATGTGCTGGCCCATTGAGCTGCTAGTGGTAGACTTCTTATTCATCCCGCCCACCTCCACCTATGCAGGCTGAACAAGGGACCTTTCTAGGCAGGAAGAATATAAAGGGTTTCCTTCTCCAGCTGGGCCTTGATCAGGCACCAAGATCTACCTGAGCTCCAATGTGTCTTGTGCTTCTGGCCTTGCTCTTTGAGCCAGACTCCTGCCTTGTTCTCTAGTCCCGCCTTCCGGACTGCCCTCTTATCTGAATTGCTCATCACTCTTCTGACTCCCAGTTTCTATAGCCTGACTCATTCAAGTCTGTTGCCCGTAGCCCAGGCTTGATATCAGGTGGCCCCTGACATGCTGAGCTTTGGAAGAGGTGAATATGTCTCCTATTATCCCTTCTTGCCTAAGGCTGGTAGCCCTTTAGTGAGATGCCCCAAAGTAGACTGAGATTGGTCTACTTGGCTCCTTATTCCTTGTAGTCAGTGAGTTCTCTCTGCCTGAGTTTCTGTGTCATCTTTTGCCGTTGCTCGAGGCTAAGATGGCCTCAGTGGCACTGAGTGCCTTCCACCACCTTTGGATGGTGGGCCCTTGCACCCCTATCTGGATAGGGATAGCCTAACTGCTATTGTCTATGCTCTGGTAACCTCTAGGTTAGATTACTTCAACGTGTTATACATAGGGCTATTCTGTTTTGTTTTTGTTTTTATTCTGTATTTTGTGTTTTTATCTTGTATTTTTATGCTGTGAACCTCCCTGAGATCTACCTGGAGGTATACAAACAAAACAAAACAAAACAAAGCCTTTTAACAGACCCTCTTAGTCTCCACAAACTGAACTATTCTTGGCTGGCATCTTCAGGTGTTGTTTGGTGGTTTTCCATTAAGCAACTGAGATGCACTAAGGTGTTGAGCTATCCTCTCAAGCGTCTCTCCCCAGTATAAGGTGCTCTTCTTTGGTGTATGAGCAGTATGCCTCCAAATACCAATATCTGGGGAGCATTGACAGGAGCTGCTTATTGCATGTGTCTTTTGCCTCTGGCCTCCCTGACTGGCCACCGTGAGAAGGAATGACGATGGGCTAAATGGCCCTTTGGTTTGATCCAATAAAGCTGCTTTTGTGTTCATTTTGTCAATATGGAGCTGCCAGTTCAAATACTGCAGTTGGTATCAGTTGGCACCAAGTGTTTTGTTAGGTGATTTGCACAGACATTTCCACATGCTTTTAATTTCTCTGTCCAACAAATGGCATGATCCCTTCATGGTGAATTTCTCAATGCAAAACTGAGCTTTGCTCTTGTAGCGACAGCAGACAGATGGGTGAGCTACTGCTACCCCAGAACACAAACTCAGTAAACCTTGCCTGAGAAGTGTTATCCAAACAATGACACCACTTGAAGGGAGTGAAGACCAAGCAGAAGGGATGACTCATTCAGTTGGTTTCTTCAAGGAAATTTAACTCCCTCCAGTGAGATTCTGGGTCTGAACTATTAGGAAGGATTTGAGAAACTGCCTGACAATATCACTTAATCTGCAGAAGACACACCATAGTTTCTAGTTGCATGCATTTACACACACAGCACAATTAATTACTATCTATTTATGAACAGGCTGTATCGTCACAGTTTGGATAACCAACCACTGAGATGAGACTCACATTTTCAGGGTAGTGCTCAGTGACCGCATTCTAACTTGGCTACTGCTCCATCTGAAGAAAGGATGAAGGACTAGTGATCATATTTTTTTTAAAGACTAATTCATAGAATCATAGAATTGTAGAGTTGGAAGGGATCCCAATGGCCACCTAGTCCAACCCCTGCAATGCAGTAATCTCAGCAGGGGGAGGAGAGGCATCCAAATCCTCTCCTACCTACTTCCTTCCATGAGTGATTCTTAAAGACTGAAGGCATAGTGAATCAGCCCACAAGCAGACTATCAAGTGCAGTTCAAAAGGGGAGGACGGGGACGATGACTTGCATATCAAATGTAAGTTTAGAATGACAAATTACTTGTCAAGGGACAAGTAAAAGAGCATGCCTTTTTGTAGAATGGAGTAGCTTATATTTCCTGTGGCCAAAAATGCCACAATTTGGAAAAATAATCAATGATTCAAGGGTCTGGTCAATTATCATTGGTAAGAATTTTTTAAAAAGCCACCTGATATTTCAGAAGGTCTGGAATTCTATGCTAGAGTCTTTCAAATTCATGACCGCCCAACCCAAATTATAATACAATATACAAAAACGGGTATCTCAATAAAATTCCTTTACTGAGCTTTACATCACTAACTTACTTTTTCAGAAAAGAAAGCCCAAGGTAAAAATGGATCTCCATTTGCAATAGGGTAGCCACTTCATAAACTCATGACCGACAGCCCTCAACAGCCTGGGCAGCTAACAATCGGGAGCATTCAGCCCCACGGAACATCACTTTTTCATAGCCACCATCCCACATGCCCAACATTGTGAGGTTGCAATCAGTTGCTGGGGACAGGCAAAGACCTACGCAATGACAGTATGTGGTAAGTGCAAAAGAGGCCACCATATGTTGACTGGAGTATATTTTATAATTTAATTTAATTTTATAAAAAAATTATACACTGCTTGATTGGGGTGTGGGGGGAGGAGAGAGAGGAAAAAATAAAAGTGGTTTGTTGTTGTTCCCCTTTCCCTTTACAGGAAACAGTAGGAATATAAGCAATGTTACCAGCAGCGATGAGAATTATTTGCAGGAGAGGAGTGGTTTAGGACGGATGTGAACTTGTGGCCCTCCAGATGCTGTTGAACTCCCAACTCTCATCAGCTCGAGCCAGTATGGCCAATGCTTAGGGATGATGGCAGATGAAGTCCAACATCACCTGCTGGGCCACCAGCTTTCCACCTCTGCCCCGGTGGAAAGCAAGAGCTTGATACTAGTTTAGTCTGCCAGCTATTTAATAAGACAGAGGTAGGTGCAGAATAGTCAACAGCCTCCAGGATGTGGCAGAGGCATTTATTCTTCTGCATCACTGTAGACAGGTGACATGAGAGAAGGGACAAGTTTCACTACAAGATTCTGAACAAGTGCCCTGGTTCCACAATAGCACAACAAAGGCCTTATTGCATGCCCAAGTAGTTGCAGACCCATAGCAATGAAGAATCCCAGGCCAGCCGATCTGCTTCATTTGCGCCATCTTTCTTTCATTGGGGTGGGGAGATACAAACAGCTGCACACCAACACTTTACCAGCCTCTTCCCTGCCCTCTCTCCCTCCACCCACTCTATCTTGTCTTCTGGCTCCGGTATTCATAGGAGCATCTCTCTTCCTCCTGTGCAGCCACAGCTGCAGACGCAGCAATACCTGCCTGGAATGGAAAAGACGGGCACTCTCAAGTCAGCCAGCCCCTGCCGCCGACATATCGCTTTTGCTTATCACACCCTCATTATCACGGACAGTCTCACCCAAACCCGGCCTCCCTCCTTCAGCTTGGCCAGTTTCCACTCCTCAGGAAACGTGAGTTAGGACAAGATGCTATCGTCACGCCCGCCTTTGTGTTCCCCCTTGGAGCCCTGGGAAGGCTTTTTAAAAATAATTCTTCCAGCTGCGTCTCTGACCTTCCCCCAAAGAACAGCTAAAGACAAAGTCAGATGCATCCTTTGCCAAAGAGAGATGGGAAATGGCAGCTCCTGCTCATTCCCATTTCACAGGGAGAGGAAGAACAGATGGAGACAAAATACAGGCCTGAAATACAGTTAAAGAAAGGAAAATAAAAAAATTCCTTCAGTAGCACCTTAAAGACCAACTAAGTTTATATTTTGGTATGAGCTTTCATGTGCATGCACACGAAAGCTCATACCAAAATTTAAACTTAGTTGGTCTTTAAGGTGCTACTGAAGGAATTTTTTTATTTTGCTTCGACTCAGACCAACACGGCTACCTACCTGTAACTAGTTAAAGAAAGGGATCAACATACCACACTGGTGATTAATGGCTTCTATCTAAAACAACAACAACAACAACAACAACAATTGCCACACTGGGCGGCTCCCAACAAAATTAAAAGCACAGTAAAACATCAAACATTAAAAACTTCCCTAAACAGTGCTGCCTTCAGATGTCTTCTAAAAGTCAGGTAGTTGTTTACTGTATTTCCTTGACATCTGATGGGAGGGTGTTCCACAAGGTGGGCGCCAGTACTAAGAAGGCCCTCTGCCTGATCGCATATCTAGTTATAAGCAACCCCATCCCTTCACCCCACCACCTTGAGGACTTCCTTTCAAATTACCCATCTCTTTCCAAACAGCCAAACTACCAGGACATAAAAAACCCACAGAAGTTTGGGAAACTTGATTACACCCCACAAATCTATCCGTATCTTTGGCTGAAGTTGGCTTAAGGGTGGTAATGCTCAGGCCCCACTGGGGGTAGGGCTGCCATATGTCCGGTGGGAATCTCTGTAAAATCTTTTTGTAAAAAAAAAACCACAACTCAACAACTTTTGATCATGTGTCCTGAGCTCTTGCCAGTGACCCTCCTTCACATCTTAGGTGTTTTTGCCTCTCTGAAATACATCCTTGAACTCTGATAATGTTTCAAACTTGACTGGGCAGGTAATACAGATGAATGTGTGCGTGTTTGTATGAGTGTAGATACCAGACTACTGCACAAGAGCAACATGTCCATTGGTTGCTCTGCCTGCTTTAGCTTTTGGTCCCACTCACCCATTAGCACACGGCCCTTGGAATGTTGCTTAGAAAGAAATATGGCCCTCGGGCTTTAAAAGGTTTCCTGCGCCTGGGCTGGCCAAAGTCCTGTGATAATTATAGCCCCTTTTGACTGCTGCCAAGAGATGGAGTCAGCTGGCAAGTGCTTTGGCATTTTAGATTAAATATCAGAGATCCTTGCTCACAACATTTAATTTTACAGAACACGTGAAAAGCCAGCTATTGTAGCATTTGTGGCTTCCTGGCAAAATGTATTATCTGAAGGTTACATCATGAGCCAGTTAATTTCTGCAGTTTCCTAAGAAACAAAATGGCACAGGACAAGAAGAGTCTTCTGGATCAGACTAATGGCCCATCTCAGGACCCTGTTACCTAAGGGACTGCCTTGCCCCAGATAACCTTGCCCAGAACTGCCCCCCTCAAATGGGGCTCTGCTGGGATTATTGCACGTCCTAAAGATATGCTTAGTTCGTATAATAAATTGGGATTTAAGTATTGTCGTTTCAGTCCTCTGGAATTACCACTTGAAATTAGACAGCCACCTAGTGCCATGTTGTTTAGATGTCTACTGACACTTCTGCTTAAGAAGGCTTTCCTTGAGAAGTGACTCAGACTTTTTATAAAATATTAGTTCTACTTCTATAGATATTGTATTTTTTGTATTTTATTTCATTTTTGTTGTACACTGCTTCCAGGGCTTCAGGCTGTGAAGCAGTTTACATTTGTAAATTTACATTTACATTTGTAAAATACATTGTAATTCCTGGTTTCAGGCAGGAAGTCTTTTTTTGGCCCTGCCAAGGGATGCTGGGGATTGAACCCAAGACTTTCTGCATGTGATGATGATGTTCTACCACTCAAGGGGAGTTAGTCTGTTTCTGCAGTGCTGTTGCAACCTCTCTTGATTCAGCACTCCTCATTTCTATGGCCCCCCATCTTCAGAGGTTGCTTTTTGCCTTTCTCATCCCCTGTGCGAACCTCACTCTCCACATTAGGGCCATGAAGTCAGTGGGGATGGGTGGAGAAAGGGGACATTGCTCCAGGCTTCACACACAAAAGGGGGCATGCAGACACTGGCTAACAGAACAGACACCAAATTACATTAAATGCTGGGCAAAGTGAGAAGTAAGAGAGAGGAGGTCAAATGAAGGTTTTGCTGTTTTAAAACAGTCCAATTCACCACCCTCTCCATTTATGAATATATGTGGTGGGGGAGACTCAACTATCATTGAATCTCCTCTCTTAGCACAAATGGGGCAAGAGCCCCCAAAGGCAGGTATCTCATCTCCTTTGTTTACATCTATCTCTTGAGAAACTTAACGGATTGCACGCATTAAGCAGCCAGCAGCTAGAAAGTGGAGGAAACTCTCACCCCGGCCCCTGGCAGTGCCTTCATCAGGGTTGGCATTCTGAGGAGATGCACAGTCTCTACCACTTCTGTCTAGCTCTTTGAATGGGAATTTAAAGCCATCCGGCGACACCCTATGATTTAAAAGTTAATTAACAGAGTGATATAAAGTATAACAGCCTCAGGTGTTTATTTCCAACTAGCATATTTCTACATCATTTGGAAGGGAGGAAGAAAGAAGGGCGGTCACAGGAGGGGAGGAAATCCAATATATATATTTTTTAAAAACCTCGTGAAGTGTCACATTAAGAAGTAATCATGCCGCTAAATCATTCTGGTTCTGAAGCACTTCTAATAACTTCCCATTGTCTCTCTCTTCTCAGGCTCAGGCTCATTTCAAATGCTCTCCTCTCAGGGCTGGCCGGTTGTTGCTCTCAAGAAGCCCCAATAGAAATGGAGCCACATGGCAGAAGCAGGTGCAAGCAAAGGATTGTGGATGCAGAACTTCAACAGGTGCTGCTACTTTTGAGACGTTAATGATAATCTCCCCAGAAAAAAAAGAGCTATCGCTTCCCTTACCAGCACTCAGATGCCTCAGGATTTGCTACAGGAGAAATGAACATGGAAAAAGCTCCCTGGGATTTGTTGCTGGGATGTTAAATAAGGGAAATGAGGCAACAAACATATTGGAGAAGGGAACACATAACACTAGTGGGGAGAGACTGAAGGTTAATAAGGGAGTGGCAGTAGAGCCTGGGCTGCTCTGAACTCAGCCAACCTCAGACACAAACACTTCTGGATGTTGCTTTTGAGCCACTGGAGGTAGAAGGAATATGGAGAGAGAAGAACATCTCTGCCCAAACCCTAAACAGAGGCCAAAGGTATTTAATCTTTTGATGAGTTGCTGCAACAATCCACTGTGGCAACTTGTTGAGGAAACACCTTCAAGGATGTACACAACCTGATGGTGGCTCAGGGCTTGGTGTAGGAAGGCTGGGTTCAAATATCAGCTCAACCATGTATTCACTTCATGGTTGACTTCAAAGACAGGAAGAATATTCATCTTCAAAAATAGGAAGAATTGATTTCTAAAGAGTGCACGAGGCAAGAAAATGCTATTTAGTAGGCTAAACATTTAACAAATAATTTCTGAGGTGATCTAAAGGCCATACTCAACTTTGCTTCTCTCTTATGACATGTGCACTCCAGTTCCTCAAAGAATGAGAGATCATACAACTCTGCCGTGTTCTTTATCCACACTGGTGACAGAGGATGGATCAGCTTTAGGGCCACAGCAGGAACTTGGAAGGCATCACATATAAGAAAGCCTTTCGGTATTCTAAGGAAAAGTCCATTTTTCTGTAATTCATCAGGTTAATAAATGACTCCATCTCTCCCCGCAGCCTCTCATATAACCAATTCTCATGCAGCGTGCTGAAGCTTCCTTTCACTATTAATATCACTCATTGAGAAATGTAATTACCAGCTCTATCACAAAGCGTCAGGCACATTTATCCACTCCATACCCTGGCAGACTCAAGACCACATCAGTCACCAGCAGGCTTGCGCTGACAATGTCATCCAGTGGAGAGATCCAGCTCAAAAGCTCCTCAGAAAACTTAAATCACTTTAAGAGAATGGCCAGCAGATCCCAGGCTTTCAGAGCTGATGAGCAAATCAACGAAGGGAGCAAATCACTGAACCTAAACAATATGAAGTGGTGGTGAGCACCATCTCAGAAAGGAAGATAAAGGACCAGGGAACTGAGCTGTGAACAGCAGGATATGTTGCTTTCCTCAAGATCTTCAGAGCTGTCATACTTTGGGGTGGGGTGGGGGAAATAATCCACAATAGAGAACAGGTTTAGAGAGAGGCCATCACAGAAGATGCTCTTGGTGACACCCTCCCATGGTGTGGCCAAGCCTTCACTGGCACCAACTGACTGATGAGTAAATGGGACTGCTCCTCCCTATCATTTGTGGCCACCCCCCACGGAAGGAGAGGGCTGGCAAGTGAGTGGGCAGCAGCAGCGAGACAAAGAATCAGCAGTGGAGGACATCACTGACTATACCCCCTGCTAGAGGTGCCCTACCACACCAAATGATGACACTGGCTCTAACAGAAAATCAAAGGTGACATGGTAGAGGTGTATAAAACTATGCATGGTATTGAGATAATGCATAATAGTTCTCTCTCTCTCTCTCTCATATTTAATGCAGGTGAGACAAAGTTATATTTTCTGCTCACCATTATGCATAGAGAATAAAACACCTGCCTTCCTAAATACACAAAGCTTCTCATTAAATTCTGTCAAGCAGTGAGATTAGAGGAGTCCAGTGGAAATTAAACCCGTGACAGTGATCTTTCTCAGCCCTCCAGGAGGCCTATCTCCCCAACTGTCAAAAGGTCTCACACTACATTCCTGGCAAACATGCTAAGAGTTATGGCTGGACGAGGCCACTTGTCAATCAAGACTCACCTGGGCTAGACACACAGAGAGAGGGGGGGGGAGCGAGCAACTGATGGATGAAGTTGTCTGTGCCCCAGAGAGTAGGTTATTCAGTACTGGTTTGGAATAAGCATAGGATACGTTAGGCCAATATTATTTATTAGTATTAATTATTAAATTTGTATACCGCCCTTTACTGGATTTCTGGGCTGTACTGGTTTCTGAACACCCTCAAGAGCTGGTTAACCTCCCACAGTTACTACAATAGTTGGAAGAGCACATATATTGTCTACTTGGGGCACGGAATCAATATTCTACCTCTGTACCTCAATCAAACCACAAAAGGTCACTTTGCACATAACTTTTTCTTTTAAAAAACTGTGCATATATAATAGAGGCAATGAGCATATCTACCACACTGGACACCCAAGACGAGGAACCAGGGTTAGCTGGGGTTCTTTGCTATGTGTACAATGAGTGGCACCCACACCTTTGCTACTAAAAATATGAACAGTCAAAACAATGGCCCAGGAAAACAGCTAACTTGCACCTCTCCCAGGCAAATTGCTCTAGCTCAGGTATCCCCAAACTGCGGCCCTCCAGATGTTATGGCCTACAACTTCCATGATCCCTAGATAACAGGACCAGTGGTCGGGGAAGATGGGAATTGTAGTCAAAAACATCTGGAGGGCCGGAGTTTGGGGATGCCTGCTCTAGCTTCTCTGTGGCGGCCCCCTTTCATGCTAGGTCTCACATTTGCTCATCTTCTGTACAAATCCTTTTGATGGGAATATATTTTATTGCCAGGATGTGTACAATGAGAAACATGGCTGGCAGTCCACTGACTATACTGGAGTACAAACAAATGCATGTGGTAAACATAGCTCATGAAACCAGACCCGTTCAGAGCTGGGTAGGGGCAGCTGGGTGCACTTGCCCTGGGTCTCAGAGGGCTAAGCTGGCCAGGGTCCCCACCAGGGACTGACTGCTTTTTTTTGCTTGAGTTTATAACTTTATTCTAACAAGACTCCTGCCGCCGGCCACAGACAAGCTCTGCATGAGTCTGTATGAAACTACTCATGCATTCAGATTGACATCTGCTCTACATCCTTTCCTCTCTATATGAGAGTTTAATGCACAAGTGTTGGGCAAAATACGCACCAACCGAGTGGCAACAGCTGCAGGGTCGACGAAATAACAAAGTCGTCTTCAGTATCTTTGCTTGCTTTTATTTACAGTTATATACAACACACTCCTCTACTCCTTTCCTCTCATTTCACAATCCATCACCACCACCATGAACCATTTGGGGTAGCTTAAATACAGAATTCAAAATAGTCAATTACCCAATCACATTACAGTAAGCAAACTCTACCTTCAATTATTCAAATTAGCAAAAGCTCACAGGTGTGTCAATATTCAGATCAAGGTTACAAACACACATCTCTGTGTAGCACCATTGACCACATCAGTCTTAAAGGAAAAACCTAACAACAAGGAGAAACAAGCAGTTTTTAATTTACCTATAACTCCCACCCCCCAAAACCAGTTCATGTTAGCAGTCTGTTGACTGAGATGCTAGTCTCCTCAACTGGGGCTTTGGGGGGGGGGATGGAATACCAGATTCCGAATTACACAAATAGTTCAGATAAAACTGAGGTCTATGTCCAAGAAGCAAAGGATACACATCCCCATAACCCTTAAAATCCACTCTTCTTCATAAAAGGTCTGCTCTCTTAATGTACCAAGGTTCATCTAAATCATTTTTTAAAAAGAAACATCTCTCTCTCTCTCTCTCCTGCAGTTACACTGCGCAAAGAACCAGGACCCTTTGAAAGTGGTATGCAGAAGGTTGAAGCACACAGAATAAAAAGGACCCAGTCTTGGGAACTAATTAGTGCTTTCCTAGGCCTAAATCAAACCAGCCGCCTATCTGCTCCAAGCTCAGTCAAAAGCATTATCCTGCTCAGAACCTATTTGCCCCAAATGTTCCTGTTCTATGTGCTTTGAGATAATGCAGGCTTGTAAACAAGCCCATAAAAATAAGCCTGCAAAAATGTTATTAGCCTACTGGAGGCTGGCAGAACTCTGTCCCTCTTGCAAGAAGCCCACTGCCATTTCTACACTGGGCATGGTGGAAGGGGCTTCCCTCTGCTGAGAGCAGAGGATGGATGGACAGAGCCTGGTAAACCTCTGATGAACTAGGTGGTTGCCTTGGGCAGCAAAATTAGAAGGGTAGGACAATTTGAAAGGTGGCAAAATTCATAGGCCTACAGACACTCCACGATGCTGCAAACAGTGCTGTACAATTTTTATTGACCTGCTGGTGAGACAATAGTTTGTAGAAGACAAATGTTAGAAGCGCATATGCATCCAATCGGTTCAGCTGCTGCCCTGGCAAACCAGCATTTAGGCATTAGCTATCACAGAAGATGGTTGTTCCGGATGCGTCTAAGCGACTCATACATGATTGTAGTCCTTGCTTTCTCTTCTTCTTGTGTCTGAGAATTTGTCATCATTGTTTGTGTAATTTTTTGTATAGACACTTTGGTAGTTTTCTTTTGCAGCTGTTGCCATCACTTCCAAGAATATGTGTGTTTTTGCATATACTCAAAAGCTGATTTCAAAACGAGGGTTTACAGTTCTATAACCTTACGCCAGCTCTGGGGACAAAGTGCTCCTCTGCTAGACTGCTCCCTTATCTGCATGAAGCTCTATGTCACCTATAGCTACCATGCAGAAATAGTGGCCTGATTGGCGCATCATGCTGAGCCACGCCATAGCTAGGTGTGAACACATCAGCTTGCAGGCTCCTGGAGATTCTGTGGGTGCTTTGCTGCTGCATTGCATTGAGCTAAATCATAGCTTGGCTTAGCATATCATCTGAACCCAGCAGGCTTGTAGGTGGTTAGCTTTCCTGGACAAACCACAAGCTGTAAACCACAGAACAAGCCTTGGCTACAGCTTGTGGTTTATCTGGAGAAAGCTAAATCAACAAGCCCAGAATCAGTCAAGCCATAAAGCTATGTTTTTTTCTGTCAGTACTGTGCAGGAGCAAAACAATAGGGGATGAATATCTCCTCTTTGGGAGCCCAATTTGCAAAGCTATAGTTTGGTTTAGTGTGACATGTGGACTAGTCCTAGAAGGCTGGGATAGTGCTCCCAACTTCCATTCTATAATCTATCCCTGCTTTAAAATGCCATCCTTTCCCATAATTTTTCTTCTCTGTCTTGTAACACGTTCATTCAGTAACTGACAGGGTCTCTCCTGAAGAAAGGGCAGCTCCCAGGTGAGAGTAGAAAGAGTTCACCTTTTTCTGTGTGGGGCAAGTAAAGATTTAGCTGTGAACAAGGACTTTGTATTCTCCCCATTCTTCTTCTTGGCTTTTTTTAAAAATAGTTTTCTTTTGTTTGTAATATCTTATGAAAAGGCTTAATAAAATCTTTTCTAAAAGCAGTTCATATCTTCTAACAGCTTACGTTACTTTCTGTTTCAAAATAACCCCAGCCTCCTGTGCAGCTCCCCCCCCCCCCAAACCCTGGAAAATATTGCTCATTCAAGCAAGTAACTCTTTCCCAATTTTCTAGGAGATGAGAGTTGCCCTTCAGGTGCTAAACTGCAGTATCCTCCACAGAAATAAGCATTGTTTTTTAAATAAAAAAATGGCTTTTAATTATATCCTTTCCCTTTATCACTTCTGCTAATATAAATTATGTTTTATGCTTTGGGAGAACATTCAAGGAGAATTACATTATATTCCTACATC
Organism: Zootoca vivipara; assembly: GCF_965207765.1. Taxonomy (NCBI): domain Eukaryota; kingdom Metazoa; phylum Chordata; class Lepidosauria; order Squamata; family Lacertidae; genus Zootoca; species Zootoca vivipara. The sequence goes on from NC_142596.1 coordinate 50,057,019, forward strand.
ATCTTCATGCTCCCCCCCCCCCGAAAACGTCGTCCTGATTCTGGCTAAATGTTGCTTCTATGCCGAATGAGATGCTCTCCATAAAACAGCATGAATTAGAAGAGAGAAACGTGACAAACCTCTTTCTTAGCCATTCTACTATTGCCCAGAAAAATGAAGAGTACAATAAAGTTGAAAGAAACAACTGTGTTTTCAACCAGTAACTGTAGGTGACATTGTAAACAATGATTCTCTTGCATCTCCCTCTGATTTCAAATTCATTCAATAATGCCATTTACTGCTCCAAATTGAGGTCATTCTAAGCAGCATGATGCAAGTCATTACTCAGTATAGTCCTGAAGATGTGGCAGGGCAAAAAGGTAGCGCTCACAGGCAGGTAAAAAAGTAGCACTTCTGAAAATCACACAAAGCCAAGGGAGTCCCAAAACAATCCAGGATTTCATTTGACATATCAAATAATCAGTTACTTGAATGTATTATGAATGCTGTAAACATAGCCAAATGAGTTACTGAAGATACATTATTAATACCAACATATTATTGATGACCTTATGCATTAATGAATAACGGAGCCTAAACAGTGGCTTGGGAAGGGCAATGGAAAATAAAGTATTGGTAAATAATGTAGAGCATGGGCTGCTGCAGTTCAGATGACAGCGGTGCAACCTCATACTTATTATATCATGTGCATGTTGACTTTTTTACTCTTTTCAGGATAACAGCAGAGGCGTCAGAGAGAAAAGAATGTCTACTGCTCCTTTGTGATGGATCAAAATAGACAGACGACTCTTGCAAGGGTCTGTGTGGAGGCTTCCAGATCGGTTCAGTATTACAGTAATTTCCACCAATAGTCTATTACTGTTCATTGTTCTCACCCTTAAACCTTTCTGCTTCTAACGCTCTCAACCTGAAACACACTGAGCTTCCGAGATTGGTACAATAGCCTCAGGTGACTGCCATAAATGCTACTCACAGACAATATGCTTTGGCAAAACTGCTCTAAAATGCCCTGGAATCCTGCATGGCTGGTGAAGAAGGAAGAACCAGTCTTGTGCTCTCTTTCTGTGGTGTGCATCTACACAAATCTGAGCTTTGGTTCCATCTGTTGGGGATAATTTGTTAATTATTCAATAGATAATTTATCATCTCCGCCTGCTTGATCTGTGCTTATTACCTGCTGTCTACAGCAGAGAGAGCACTGTGTGAATAAAGATAGGATTAATTAATAAAGAAATGTTCTGAAGAATGCTAACAGAGAGCAACTGCTTGCAGTCTAAGCTCTATATTAAACAAACAACACGGAAAGAACCATTAGGGCAAATTCTCACTCAACCAATTCACAGTTATTTTCTGCTGGTTCGGAAAGAGGAGAGTGATAATTAGTGAAGTGCTATCTCATCCCATCAGAAAGTATAATTAGCTCAAGTTACAAATTCCATGTCAAAAGTTCAGACAATACTTCAAGATCTTGTAAGTATGTATCGGAATACATAACCACTATTTCCCCTCTCCTGATTGGCGGTCTGCACAAACCCTCTCTGTTTACAGTCCATTTGACACAGAGCATCTGGAACAAGATGAAGCAGCCTTGATGCAAGCCCAAAGGCTCAAGTGGCTAGCAGCAAGGTGCAGAAGGATGCCTAGCAGAACTACTTGAGATCCTCAAGAGAAGTGGCCAAAGTCAACTGAAGACCAAACAATGAGTGAGAAATAAATGTTGAACAAAGATGCGTATTAAATCAACATGACTTGTTGCTTCAAATGTGGTTGCTGAAAGATTTCAGATCCAGATATTAAAACTGATTATAGTTTGTCAAAGTATAACTGAAAGATTATGGCAAAAATGGTTCCACATGCATCTGCACTGAAAACAGGGCATTTACGCTTCCTTTGTGAGCAAAGGAGTATGACCATCTGCATTGGAGCAGCAGGGCGCATCCCATTTCACTGCTCAAAGCAAAATTTGAATTGCTGCCCTGAATTGCGGCCACCGCCACCTACCTGCTCCTGCTGCCGCTGCACACCCTGCCACATCCACCACTGGTGGTGAAGTGGCACAGCCATTGGTGCTGATTACAGGCAAAATTTCACCAATGGTAGCATTTGGGAGTGTTTTCATGCGAAGTGTGCATGTGCAGAAACTAGAAAATAACTTGTAATCAAATGCATGGGGCACAGTATATATTGGGGGCATTTACAATCTTAACAAAGTTCAAGTTTGGGCAGCATCACTAGTCATAATCTTCCAGTCATAATCTTAGCGTTACGAGAGTAGGGATGGGCAACTTTCCCGGGGGTGGGTGGAAGAAAAGTGGGGGTTAGAGAAAGGTACAATAAACTTCTTTCTTATATAGTCCAAGTTCTTACTTGGAAATAATAATAATAATAATAATAATAATAATAATAATAATAATAATATTTATTATTTATACCCCGCCCATCTGGCTGGGTTTTCCCAGCAACTCTGGGAAGCTTCCAACCGAATATTAAAAACAATACAACATCAGACATTAAAAACTTCCCTAAACAGGGCTGCCTTCAGTTGTCTTTTAAAAGGAAAATAGTTGCTTATTGCCTTAACATCTGCTGGGAGGGTGTTCCACAGGCCGGGCGCTACTACCGAGAAGGCCCTCTGTCTGGTTCCCTGTAACCTCACTTCTCGCAGCAAGGGAACCGCCAGAAGGCCCTCGGCGCTGGACCTCAGTGGACAATATGCCTTTTACTGCCCATCCTGGTGTGCCTTGGGTGAGAGGGAGGTGAGCAGGGTTCGTAGTACATTTAACAGCAAAGAATAATTTCACATTTTGTATGAATTGGGTTGATGACTGCCTACAATCATATAGGAAAGCCCAGGCATAAGAAAATAAGTAACTTGAACAGAACATAGCGTTTCTGAATCTAAATCAACAAGTCTAATGAAAGGGGTAGGGTTATATAATTGGGGGAGAAGAAAGGTTAGGTGCCCACAGTGGGATGGTTGAAAACCAAGACGTGGGTTTGTTCCGACAAGACGGGTTTCAGATGTTATGCCTGACTGCTGAGGTCTGTTTACTTTTCTTTTTTAAAGCCTCCATATGCTTCTGTGGGTGAGAGCAGCACTCTGTCACCTCAGCAAGCTCATGATCAATTTAACAACCATTTTGCACAAACAAAAGTTTCCTTGCTGAATTAATTATGCAAGAGTAAACAAAAACTTTTTTAAAAATGCATGTTTCTGTGTGATTGCTCTTTTTAATTGGTTGGTTTAACATCTGATATTTGATTTAATTTTCATCTTGATTTTCCTCACCAGAGATCTGGGTTGACAGACACACAAGTCATTACTGGAGCTCTGCTAATCATCCAACTGGCTTTGTCCCAGGGCAACAGTTAACCATTCCGCTTCTCTCTCTCTTGGTTTGTACGCTGTCGCTTTTAGTGCTGCAAAGTTACTGCCACAGTTAACAGACTGTGCAGAGAAGCAGCAAAATGGAGAATTCGAATTCTGCCTCCTGAAGCCATGAACAACATAAGCTCTTCTCCTGGCTGCACTGCCTTAGATGAAATTATGTCTGGGAAAAAGTGGAGTTGGGGTGAACAGAGAGAATTTTTTTCTCTGCCACTCTTAAAAAAAGAATTATGGGGCATCAAATGAACTTGACAGGAAGTAGACCCAGGAGAGCAGAAAGGACATCTTCACATGGTGCAAAATTAACATATGGAATTTGTAGCCACAAAAAATGCATTGATGGACACTGGTTTGAACATCTTTAAAAGGGGATCACAGAAATGCAGTGGGGGGGGGGGCTATAGGGAATATCCGAGTTCATAGGCATTTGCCTCCGAATACCAGTTGCTGATAAGCAAACTGGGAAGACTTGCTGCCTCTGTGCTTTCCTTGCGGGCTTTCCATGGCCGTCTCAAGAGCTCCTGTGGGAAAGAGACCCTTCTGATGATCTAAATGGAGAAAGAAGACAGGCACACCCTTTTACCATCTCATTCCTAGCCAAAGGTTGACTTCCTCTTGTTCAGTCACAGAAAAGACGCCTTGCTGGATTAGACATGCATTCTGTTTCTAACTGCAGCCAAACAAATGCTGCTGCTAAACTCACATGATGGCGGTAGCCATCCCCTGTCTCTCCTCACACCCCAGCCCTGGTGACCAAGAAACCTGCTGCCTCCACATATGGAGGTCAGTTGCATTTAGCTGTCAGGGCCAGCAGACCTCCCCTTCATGAATAAGCCCATGAAGCAAGAGACTCCAGGCCCCCTCGTATGCTAATAAACCTCAGTGATGCTCTATTTCCCTGCCCCGCACAGCTTACACCACAAATACTAACCACTGGGTTTCTCTGGTTGCAGCAATGAGATTGCTATTGCTGGGAGGGGAGCAACTGTGATCATACCACCTGCCTTTAAGCCGGGCCTGAAAGGACCTTGATTCACACAAGGGAAAGGGGGAAAGAAAAGCTGGAACTGAGAGCATCTTTGATTCCCAGCTCACCTTTACATGGCTTCATCACAGCAGAAGCCTCTTCCTTCCTTCCAGCAAACAACATTAACTCCTCACTAGGCATTAGCAGGCCTCGTTTGCCATTAATCACCTCTCTTCATTCACTAGACCAGAGCGCAGTTGCAGGCATATCTTGATTTGTTCTAAATTGACTGGTAATGGTCACCCCAGACATCAGAAATTATTTTAATTAACTCTTCTGTCAGCATTGAACAGTTGTGCATTGGTTATGACAGCACAGGAGAAGGAAAGAGAGGGATCTCGCGGCCTGGGGTGCGGGCGGGCGGGCGGGGTGGGGGGAAAGAAACCCAAACAGCCGTCCATAGCAGCCTCTCAGTTCAAACCAGAAAAGCACAGGGCAATTAAAAATAAACCCACTGTCAGAAGACAGGATTTCTGGAGGAAGCAGACCAGGAGCCAACTTTAGGGCAACAACACCAGGACAGAAACAAGCCAGCAAGACACAAATGGTTGGACGAGGCTCTTGGCAGATGATTCTTTCTCTCTCTGTAATGTTAATCTGTTTGTGAGAGGGATGCAGAACTCAGAGGTCACCTTGGTGTAAATAAAGGGAAGAGAGATGCTGGCAGAGACAGCAGGCTGGGCTCCTTTGAACATTCAATTCAGCTCCCTCCTTCCCTGCTCTTTTCTTCCAGAAACCCTCGCTTAGTACACTGTAAACAATAAACTGACACTTAGCTCAACAGGACATAATATTGCTGAAGAGGTGGGAACTTTAGACAGCAACTAGTTTGGACTCCTACAAAAAATAAGGGAAGGCTCTTCCTGTAGCTTCTGAAGCTCTCTCCTCAACTGGTGGTGGTGATGATGGATGGAAATGGACTGTAAATAAAGGACGGGGGGAGAACAGCCATTATGGTTAAATCGTTGATCTCCACAAGGCAGTCAGGCCTACAGCCATGAGTGTTTGGGTCAATCTTTTCAACTTGGGAAGTCTGGTATTGTTCCTGCACTGGATATGCACAGTAGCATAACAGCATTGCCTCAATGCAGCTAGATGGAGCAGAAAAAAGCAGCCCACACCTTTGTAGGTGATTGACTCTGGACTAAAGTCTCTACTTACGGTACCTTCCAGTTTCTACTCTGGAGCAACATTAGGCAATGTGGAGAAAACAGCAAGGCGTCCTTAAATGTGGCTGCATTGTGCCAGCAGCAACAATATTGAGATTAACCAGATTTCCACTGAAGTAGGGTTTGCTAACCAGCTTCAAATCCTAGCTGAATGGGGAAGTACAATCAATGCCAGTCCTGACATAATGCTTAACCATGGTTAAAGGCAGGCAGGGGGAAGGGACCACAAAAGGAAATAATCTGAGCTCACAACATACAGTGGTACCTCTACTTACGAATGTTTCTACTTACGAATGGAGCTCCGTCCGCCACGTTGGATGCGGTTTAGATAGGATTTTTTCTACTTATGAATTTTTAGATAGGGTTGCTTCTACTTACAATTTTTTTCTCCCAATGCATTCCTATGGGATTCGACTTACAATTTTTTTTTGACTTACAAATGTGTGTTCGGAACGCATTAAATTCGTAAGTAGAGGTACCACTGTACTTCCAACAGAGTCAAGATGCTCAGCAGAGATCCACACAGCCCCTACGGAAAGGAGCTGATCGCTAAAAGGATGCTGTGTCTCCCTAGTCTGAGTTCAGGCGAAAGCAGCATCGGGAATGGAAGCAAGTCAGTTTGTAAGAGCTAGCTCCCTCTGTTACTGGCTCAACACTCTGGACATAAATTTTCTTCTGTTAATGGCCCACCCTGGTCCCATTGCCTGCCTTTCCATCGCTGAGGACTTTCCAATGGCCCCCGGTTGGAGTTTTAATCTCCGTAAAAAGCAGGAGGCGGCTTTCCAAATGACCGTTGTTTACTGCTATCAGTCTGTCACTGGTATCACCTGCCAAAGGAGGTTAAGGAAAAGGAATAAGCTATTGCTTCCAATATCAAACTTGCAGACTAATGACTAGAACCAATGCTCATCCTGAGTACCAAACGGGCTGAAGGTTTTGGCTCCACCCTGGCCAAAAAGACTCATATGCTTATGTGACGAAGTCCAGCCTTGTCATCAGCTACTGCCAATTTGTTTTTGTTTTTTATTCATTCGTGAAAGGAGAGAAACTCAGACCAAGTCCACCTTATTTCCTCAATGTCTCAGTTTCAAAATAAATAGCATGCCTTCAGAGATCAGCTGTAATTTGGGTTGACCAGAGTGGAATCAATTCATAGTAGGAGTGCATGATTAATGCACATCTATCCACACATTTCTTAAAGGCCAAAGCAGGAAACAGACATTGCTCCAGAACCTAGGTAGTATCATAAGTAGCCTGGGGCTCAGGAGGGAATATGTCTGGGGTGTGCTCTGAAGATGCAGGCACTGAGAAGTGTGAGGGAAAGGAAAAGGTTCAATTGCTAAACCAGTGTTCAAATTAGAGAGGAGGCACCGGTTTAGCAATTTATCTTTTGTGATGCTCCCCAACTACAGTTTTTAGGAGGCTAAATGGGCCCATGATTTGCTAAAAGTAAAACGAGTCAGGGCTGGGGATTGTGAATGTCACTAAGGGCCTCACTGCTTCCCCACTTCTGTAATTTGAGTGTCATGCCAAGGCTTCCCAAGAATTCCCTACCCGAGAGCCCTCTTCAGGCATTAAAGGTAAAGAACCCCTGACAGTTAAGTCCAGTCACAGACAATGCTGTGGTTGCGGCTCATCTCGCTTTACAGGCTGAGGGAGCCAGTGTTTGTCCCCAGACAGTTTTTCCGGGTCATGTGGCCATCATGACTAAGCCGCTTCTGGCACAACGGAACACTGAAACCAGAGCGGCGCATGGAAACGCCATTTACCTTCCCACCGGAGCAGTACCTATTTATCTACTTGCATTATTCAGGCATTACAACCCCCTAAACCAGCGTTTCTCAACCACTGTTCCGCGGCACACTTGTGTGCCGCGAGACGCTGGCTGGTGTGCCGCGACGTGCGGCGACGAGAAGGGCGATTTTGCAGCTGCAAACTCCACCTCCCTGGGCGTCCTATTTCTTCGCCCCTTCTAGTTTCCACAGACCAATCAGCTTTCATTATTTCCATTTTCCCCATGCCTCACGTGACAGGATCATCCCAGAATCCTTTAGCCAAGATGGCAGCCCCCAGCAGCTAATAGTGCCGCACGTGTGTCTCTTTTTTGGAAAATCGAGCGGACTTCAAGTAGCTACTTTTAAAATATTCAATCTCCATCATTCAAAAGGTAGTTTGTTGCTAATTCACGGAGGCATGAAGACCAAATCGTCCTCTCACAAGTCCAAGAACACGCACAGGGTAAGATACGGGATGGCGGGGTCGGGTGGGGTGGATCAGAAACCCGGATCTTTAAGAACTCGGCAGCGCTGACCCGCCGGAAAGCAATATTTGGCAAGTGTTTCTTACAGTCATAATTATAATATAGGGCGACACAGAGTTAATTTTTAAAACTTTTTTAATGGTGGTGTGCCTCGTGATTTTTTTCACGGAACAAGTGTGCCGTGGCCCAAAAAAGGTTGAGAAACACTGCCCTAAACAAGTAGCACCACGTGGGGGACAGTTGGGATGAGGGCACTAAGCTCCTCCCCATCGCCTTCCATGGGCTGCAGGGTGAACCTCTGCGGCTATGAGCCTCCTGTACTCATAAATGATCCCCATGAGATCAGCTGCTTTTCGGCAACAGTACCTGATGAGAGAAGATGGGAGCTGTGTGCCTCCACCTTTAGACTTGCTCATGTGCTGGAACTGCACAGGTCTTTGTGCTCTTTGTGTGCTTTCTGCTTCCATGCAGGCTTCCCATGGGAGTGTGAACTCGGGAAGATACACAAGGCTCCCTGTTGCAGAAGTTCAATGTAAACACGCAAAGGACCAGAGGAGTTGTACAGCTCTGGGTGCTGTGTGTGTGGCGGGGGGTAAGGTAGGGTTGGGGTACTGCCCCACTCTACCCTTGTTCTCACTTTATGCGGCAATGTCTGAAGGGGACGTGCAGGATGAAATTGTACCCAAATGGCCATAAGGATAAAAAGCAGTTTCAGAAAAGGCTGAGTGAAAGTGGCAATGTCACGAAACTTGTGGGGGGTGATGCAGCTTCAGAAAATAGAATGTGGGCACTTTGCCACCACAGCCATAATCCCCGCTCCCCCGCCCCAATATGCCCCCTGGGGTCTCTGCTCTAGCTGTTCAACAATGCTGCTTCCATTTGATCTCTGTGAGAGAAACACTGGAGTAAATTTCCTGAGCTGCTTGAAGTGGTGCTGCCTCTGTATACGAATTCAGGCAAAACAGCGGGTGTTTGATCAAGTGCCACTTAGAAAATCAGCACCTATGACTCTTACTCAAGCAACTTCTGAATAAGAAGTCCCTCTGTTTCAGGTGCTCACATCGCAGAGCCTGCTTATTCTCTTGTCTTTGGGGATTGGAGAGGGACGCGCGCGCACGCACGCACACAGCCTAAACAAAACCCGGCGTCTGAGTTAGAGGAATTAAATTCTCTAGGATAGCCACAAGCACTGTCTGGGAAGTTGCTGTGGATTTGAACAACAGCTCCAGAGACGTGATGGCTCCATATGAGATGCACAGCATTTCTATTTTGGCCTCTCAGTGCCAGCCACCTGCAGCTCCAATTGGTTTTTTAGCCTGGGGTTTTAGGTCTGCTTGTTAAAAACAATTTGGCAGCAGTGGTGAGGGAGAGAATTGTGCAGTTGTTGAAGGCCTAGCTGACAGCAAGCTCAGAGCTCACAGCCAAGTCAGAGTAGGCCCAAAATGCTTCTGAAAATGAGATGGGGGTCGGAGCTGTTCAAGGTACAGGTTGGTGTCCAAAACAAAGAGGACTGCGGGCTGGAGATGACCCAGGGACATGTGGGTGCTGCACTTGCTATGGCAATCTGCTCTTTGCCATGTTAATCCATTCCTCCTTGCTTCTGTCCTGTCAGCCCTTCCCTTGAGGCCTGACAGCTGGCACCACATCCACATCCCTGCATGCTTTTCGGGAACAGAGCCAGGAGCCATCAAGTCGTTTTTGCAGCTGGTGAAAGGATGATCCGTGGAATTGCCACCTCTGGCCCTGCTGCTGTCTGGAGCACCGGGTCCCCTCAGGTGCGCAACCTCAAGCTTGTCCTCTCTCCTTGTCTCTGTGAGGCATGGAAGGAGCTCTCAGGAGGTGTAGGGAGCTTCACAGGCATGAACAGGAGTGTGACTGCAGCTGGGGAAGGGGGTCCTTCAATCACGATAAATTAGAAACCACCTACTAGCAAACAGTGACACATTTGGGCCTTGCAGCGACCGTGCCCACCTGCATTCCTGGGCTTTAGTGATTTTTCATACTCTCTCTTACTAGCTTTTGAAGACTCATGTCCTATTAGGCAATCTCCTACTACTTTCCCTAACGGCATCAGATATGAAAACCTTCCAACTGCAGCTTCCACACATTAAATCTTCCCTGATGCTGGGTCTCTGAGCTGACTTTAAAATAACCAAGTGAAATCTTAGTTTTTGCCTGTATCAGAAAACATGGCCCTCTCCTGTTGAGTCCTTGAATGCTGCTCAGAACTGGCCAGTCTGTAGAGATGGGCTGGCCAAACTAAACACAAGGGCTCTTAGGGAATTCCAACAGCAGGATGGAAAGGGGGAAACTGGTTACATATAAAGAGCTTTCTAGTTTCACCCCAGAAGCTACACTTGTTTTCACATTTAGGACTGGTTTACAGTCAGCTGAGAGAAGGACGGTGGCTCTGTGGTATAGCAGATGCTTCTCACGCGGAAGGTCAGTCCCTGGCATCTCCAAGTACGGTTGAGAATGCCCCCTGCCTGAAATCCTGCTGCTAGTCAATGACAGCAACATGGAGACTGATGGAGCAAAGGTCAGACTCAGTAGAAGTCTGTTCCTACTGTGAGGTTAGTTGTATTGATGACTGCTGCAAAGCCCCATTTGCTGTCCCTGTGAGGAAATATATCCAAGCTGAAGCAATACTATTCCAAAAAGTCTTCAGCCCAAACATGGAGAATGACACTAATCCAAAGATGGTGAAGCACAGCATGCAGGCTGCAACTTCAATTCCTGCACTCTACCCTTAGAAAGAATCACATGTCTGAAGAGGTGTTTTGCGTCTTTCAAGGCTTGGAGGCAAAGGTTTCCTAGAAGCAAACAAATCCCTGCACCTTGCAAAACAAAAACGGGAAACATGGCAGGTTTAGAGAAAATGAGGAGTCTCGAGAGAAGGCATTTTATGCCTGGGTGCAGAGATGCTGTTTAACAGCCACACAGTACACATTTCCCTCCTGGCATCTGACACTTACAAGCAAAGCCATATGGTTAACCTTGTGATGAAACCACACCCCATAGTTTTCACCGAGGTAATAGCAGGCAGTAATGCTACCTGCCTTTTAGAGAACAGTGTGCTTGCCCAACCCAATATTTACCTAATCTAAGGTCAGCGCCATTAGACGGCATCTCATTTGCATCATTAAGAGTCTCTCCCTGGCAGCTAAATGCTTGCTTTAGAATCGGAATGACTGTAATTAAAGTTACATTGTATTTGGATCGGTGCCAATCACACTGGAGCTCCAGCACGACCCATCTCGTTCCCGGCACCAGGCACCCCGGTGTCCCACTCCATTAACTCTGGGGAATTAGCTGTCATTAACAAAGAGATGCACACTCCTTCGTGTTGTCAAACCGCAATCAAGCAGGTCGCAGGTGAAGAATAAATACTTCCAGAACAAGCCCAATTACACCATTTACATTTCATTACCGAACCTGTTTAAAATCCACTGATGGGCTCCCAAGTTCTTCTGCCTAACAAACAGCACTTCAGAGGAATTAATAGTCCTTGCGGAAGAAGCTAATGGCACCCTCCCACCCTCACTGCATTTGCAATATGGATCTTCAAAGTTGTTGCCCCTCCCCACCCCTTTTAAACTTTCAACAAAGCGTGTATCTCAAGACTGCTTAATTACCAGAGTTGGAAAGTTAATGCATCTCGGCTGTCGGAGACCAGCTCAGGCGAAGGCGATGGCCTGGGAGGGGATTATATGCGCTAGCTCACACAGGCGCCTCAAGATGGCCACCGAATAGCAATTAAAGGCAACACAGAAGCGTCAGTGGAGGCTTTGCCATAGCAACACAGCCTAGCCGGACCAGTTCCCCAAAGATACACTCCCCTCGTAGAGACCACAGCAGCGGAACGAGGACAATGACAGCCTTGGCCATGCCAATATCCATTTCAGATAAGGGTGAAAAAAGAAAGCCGAGTGACAGTTTTGCTGATGGGATGTTGTTGTTTTTTTAAAAAAAATTCTTACATTTTGGATCCAAACTATGCTGTCTATGCTGAAGAGAGTGAACAGTATGGGAGGAAACCAAGGTGGTTAATAACAACAGAGAGCTGGCTGCTTTCTTACTATAATTCTCCCTCTGTAAGATTTATGCCCCACATCCTAAATTGCTCCGATACAGATCCCCCACCTCCATCTCTATTTACTCCCAGCTTTTCCATTTGATGGTCCTCCCCCTAAAACCTCCAGTTTCACTACAGTACTTCAATTGCCTCCTCTTGCCAGGTCTGATTTATCCACAGCCCAGTGACTATTAAAGCTACCCCGGAGGATGTGATGTGCTGATGATGGAAAGGTGAGCTTGCAAGATCTCCATGCGAAAGGTTGGACAGGGAAGAAAGCTGCCCGCGTATTGCTCGTGTTATTTTCTGTTTGCAAATATTGTCCAGGGAAGAAGTGGAAGCAGGAGGGAAATCTTTGATAAGTCAAGCCCTTGGTAAAGGGAGATTTGCCACTGGTAGGAGAAAAAAGGAAAAGAGAGGTAGTCTACAGAAGGCAAAAGAATTTTGGGGGTGGCTGAAAGAGTCACTTTACCTAAAGTTTAAAACCAGAACACATAGAATAAGGCAGCTTCCTGTGTTCCCGAGTCAGACTATGAAACCCTCTAACTCAGTATTGTCTACAATGAATCAGTAGCTCTTCATGACTTCAGGCAAATGTCTTTTCACAGCCTGCTCTGGAGATATGCAAGGAAATGAATCTGGGGGCCACCTGTGTTCAAAACATGAGGCCCTCCCCTATCTAATGGCCCAAAAGATAGGTTTGAATTTGGTGCAAGGAGTCTAGTTTCAGCCCCTCCACTCATTGCACGGCCATATGCCCACCGGCTCAGTTCTATACTGTGTCCTACCTTCACAGGTTTATTATTGAGAACAAACACTGTTTTCAAAGCACTTTGCAAACTGAAACGTAGTTAACAGTAACAGTTTGGAATAACAAAAACCTTTGAGAAACTGAAAGAAGCAACAAGCTGCTGCCCCGAGTGTTGCATGAACTGGGACGTTGCCTCATCAGAGAACTCAAGCAGATGGCTCTGCACAGCACACAAGCCCTTTGATACCTAAGGAAACTCAGGAAGGCAAAGGATTCCAACTGCTGCAGCCAAAGACCATCCCAGGGGCAATCAAAAGCATGATAGCAAAATTTGATTTTGATTTTTTTAAGTCTTCTTTTCGCTCAGCTCAAAAGCAGAAGGAAATAAAAGGGTGGGAAGAACAAGAGACTCCCCTCACACACCCTCTTTATGCTCTCAAGAGCCACGCAGAGCGTTTCCTCTAACGTACTTGGGGTGAAGCATCATGAAGTGGAAAGGTTCACAAGTGCCTAATCGCCGTAATTGTTTATCAAGGAGTAAGGAAATCGCATTGGTCCGGATCTTGTGTGTTGGATTTAGCCACTTGTACAAATCCTCAAACTTGAGATACAGACCAGATGCTGGCAGGAACCTTTCTACACTCAATAGTTCCACACCTGCTGTTCAAAAGTAGCGTCCGTGCTATGAATGGCCTGATCAGCTGCTTGAGAAACGGCAGCAAGGCTCCTTCTGTTCAACTTGCCTGCATGTTCACTGGTGTCTAACTAGGCCATCTGGGGAGTAAGAGGTGACTAGGCAGACCAGGCACACACAAGGCAGCTGAGGAGGCACTTTGGACATCACAGCATGCGGAGGGAGAGAGCCCCTACTTTTTTGTTTGCTTGTTTTTTATCGGGTTTTATAAACAAGAATAATGTTATACAAATAAGTATACCAAGTTTTCTCATGTCATTTGTATATCACAAAAGTAGCATAATAAATGTGGGAAAATATCTACAACATATGTTTCATTATTAGTGGTCAATGTATAAATTCTTGGTTTATGAATTAGTTTAAGCCATTAGGAAGAAGAAAAGGAAAAGGAAAGGGGGAAAGAGGGGGAGTGGTGAGTGGGGTGGGGTGGTTATGTTTGTATTCTACTTAGTGTGTGAGAGGGGTTGTGTCAGCGTTACTTGTATGGGTTGAGAGAGACCCTACTTGGCAGCTGGGGAGCCGGGAGAATGAACTGCTGCAATGGGCTAAAGTTAGGCACTGTTTGTGGGAAAGGCTAGCGATGGCGCCATTGAGAACTGGACCCTGTTCCTGAAAGAACACTCGACAGTGCAGAATTTGGCTGGAGGGGTATCAACAGGCACAGCTAGTGTGGGTATTCAGAAGCTTTGGGAAATCAGACCAGGGACAATTTGCCACAGGATGATGGTGAGTGGTAAGCTCCATGAGTAGAGAAGGAGCTGGCTGCCACATTAACTCCCCCACCACCACCAACTGAGACTGACACTGACTGGCAGCCCCACCTGCACTTCCAACACTGACAGAATACTCAACACAAGCCTGGGCTTTAAAAAAAACAAAACACCTTTTTGTTGGGTTTTTAGAAACAAGGTTCATAGGAATAATAAATGATACCAATAAATAGACCAAGTCTTCTCATGTCATAATACGATAAATTTGCAGTAATATCAAGAACATATGGTTCATTATTAGTGGTCATTGTAGACATTCTTGGTCCGTGAATTGCTTGAAACAAAAAGTTCATTTGTTAATCTCTCAAGGAGTGCTGTTTCCCAAACTGTAATGTACCAATTGTCTATTGTTATGCCACAAAGGTATTTCTACTGTCTGGTTATATTGTGCCTTGCCACTTGTAAAAAATGGGTTATTAATTGGTTATTACACAAATCCAGATTGTGTTGGTGAAATATATTAAATAAAGCAAATTCTGGTTTGACTTCCAATTGTTTTGTTATTTTATTAATTTCTTTGAATATCGAATTTTAGAAAGGCTGAATTTTTGTACATTTCCACCACATGTGGAGATATGTACCGAGTGTGCGACAGCTCCCCCAACAATATGGCAAGGCACCAGGATGGATCATTGCCAGCTTCTTAGGGGTTAAGTACCACCTATATATGAGCTTTGGGGTTAATTCTCTATTGCTTGGTGAAATAGACTTACAAGGTTGTTGATTTTGTCCAAAATCTATTCCATTCACCTGGGTCAAGTTCATAGCTGAAATCACATTCCCATAGATGTTTAGTAGGGTCAAGTGAACCCACTGATGCACTAAGCAGAATTTTATAGATTGCAGATGTTATATCTGGACCTTGTCCTTGTGGATATTACAAGTCTTTCAAATGGGGCTAGTGGTCTTGTGGCTGTCTTACTAGTAACTGGGTTAGCAAAAAAAAGATTTGGTGGAGTCAATGGTGTTGTAAATTTCCCAGTTCAGTCTGTATTTCTTGGGCTGATAGTGGTGTATTTCTGTTTTAGAAATCACATAACTGGTAAAGACATTTTCATCTCCATCCAGTCACATCAAATTATTGTGAAACAGTGGGTGGGAGGTGAGGGGTGTCAGTGGGGAAAGTGCTGGAATAAGGATTCCTGCCTTTTCTTCCTAGGCATTAAGCATGGTTTGTGTGAATCTGTTTTGAACTTTTAGGCTGGTTCTAATTTTTGCTTTAAGAAGGGATATGCTGAGGTTGGAATTCTCCCAATTAGTTCTGCTTCCAATTGAACCCATTGTTTTGAGGCCACAAGACACAGGGCCTTCACGGCAACAGGCCCTTCCCTTGTGAAGCTCCTGGCCTGAGGTGGAATTTCAGAAACACTCCCTTGCCCTCTTTCAGAGGAAAGCCAATCTTTTTCTTTCCAGAGGCTCCTCTGGGTTTCTGATTCCAGCCAGGGCATTTGCTGTAGTTTGTTTCAACATTGTTTATTTTGGGTTTTACATTTTAATATTGCATTTTTAATTGTATTGGAAGTTGCCTCAGGAGCCCTGGGAGGACTAGTAGGCAAGATACAAATGTTTGAACAACCATCCTCAGGAAAATGCCATTCCTCCATCCAAGCCATTGTCTGCCTCAGCTGGAGTAACTTATCAGCCAACACGGCTCAGTACACCACATCACTCCTCTTCTCCCATGTTTGCTCAGTGTCTGCCTGGGACTTGACAGTTCATCAGACCACTTGCTTATCCATTTAGCCTCTATCTCTCTCCTGTTTGCTGCCCTCAATCCAGCAGGGATTCCCAAATGATAAAGTGCATAGGGCAAGCTGGAAATCTCTGGCCAGTAGCCACAGGGCCACAACAAATGTTTCCAAACAGACAGACATTAAATACAGAATGCAGAGGAAGACAGCGGTTTAGATTTTCAATCTGGGCACTGAGCCAGGGATTTCAGGCTGAAGAAGGCTGCTATTTAAAGAGTTATCCAGAGCTGTGAAGTTCAGCTCATTACAATCCCCTCTGCTGAAAGCAGGGACAGCCAAACAACTCTACAGATGAGTGCTCTTCAGAAATTTCTGTCCTCAATCAGTCAGGAAGGAGCTAACCCAGAGATCTGCTTCTGTCTTCTCTCCCAGGTGAAAAATGAACAAAATCCCTGCACCTTATTTCTCAGAGAAGGACAAGTAACTAGTTGCTTGCAGTTTGCTGCTCCTGTCTGCTGTGGTTGGGGAAGACACACCAATGCAGGAGCAAATTATCCCGAGGAAGGGCTGGACCTACAGTTCCTATTGAGAATCTTCTCATTAAACTAACAAAGCAGCAGTACTGATCCATGCAACAGCACTTTCTAAGACATGGTCCCGGGCCCTTGCACAAAACCCTCTCAATCTTCCCAAAGCAGCCAATACTGGGGGAAGAGTGGAGAACTGAAACATAGCTCGATAGATAGCTGCTTTTGCTAGTGGGAATGAAGGTGACCAGTGATGGGCACCATCACAATTTTGCCTGATGGGGAAGTCGTGGCAGTGCAGGACAACAGAAAAGAAGGTGCAGAGGTAGCAATGTGGTGGCTGAGATTACATATTCATCCTTACCCTAATCCTAAAAATTGAATACCAGCTGCTGGAAATCGCAGGAGGGTGGGGAATGCTCTTGTGCTCCTGTTCTGCTTACTGGTTTCCCACAGACATCTGGTTGGCCACTGTGAGAACACGATGATGGACTAGGCAGGCCACTGGCCTAATCCAGCAGGCTCTTCTTATGTTCTTCTGTTATCCTTAAATATGATGCAAGGGAGCCTGGAGAGTTCACCCCAAATATAAATTACAATTCCTCTCCACACCTACCACTGCTTTATTGCTCCATGTTCTACTACTAATCTTGTGTAGCTTTTCCTCCATCTCTTCCTCCAGAGCAAAGTGATTATTTTGAGAGCTATTCCTTCAGATCCAAGAATACTGCTGAGTGAGATGAGGGGCCACGACTTAACAAATAAATGCATCCTATAGCAGCCAAGGAAACCCTACAGTTGTATCCAGAATTTATTCTAGATAGCAATAACAAGCATAAATTAAAGAAAATGAGGTACTGAAGTGGCTCTTTCTCTGGCAGCCAGGAAAAGGTCCAGACAGCTTTTCAGAAGGTACATTCTTTAACCTACTACAGGATTTGCTTTGAGAGAAAGAGGCCTTTGAAGAGGAGAGAGTACAAGTTCACAAGCAACACGAGGACCAGATGTCAAGTGTCAGTGCTGGCATTTAGCATTTGCTCAACAGTGACTTGGGAAGAGATTCCATTGTTGTAATGAAAGAACAGGGGTTAATTGCAAGAACAGAAGGCTGTTCGTAGCCTCTCCCACAAGAGAGCAGCAGCAGGCACCACCGTATGGAATGGGACATCACAGCTCCTCTGACTGAAGTAGGAAACAGCCTGAACTCCATCCATCTGCTGGTTAGTGAGGTCCCATGCTGATCAGCCAGGAGCTGGAGGAGGCCAGACCTAACCATGGAATTAATTTGCAATTTTCAGCCAACCCTGGGGGTCTCAGCTGCTGATTTAAGCCAAATAACTTTGGCTCTGTCGTAGAGGGGACACCATTGGAAAGCAACGTAAGAGATAAAGAGAATGTACTTTCAAATTTGCCTTCTGAAAACTCCTCATCCAAAGTCTTTTGAAGGCTCATGCATAAGCACTGAATGCAGGCACCTTTGGGAAGGGAACCAGAGAAAGAGGCACCAACAGCCCAGAGTCTGCTTTGCTTTTCTGCCATTTTCTTGGTGTTCTGTCCTGCCCTGTTCTTCTGCCGGAAGGCTTGGAGTTGGTAACAACAGCATATAATACATATTATTATTTTAATGACACAACAGACCAAATAGGCAGATGAGACTATCAGTGACATCCGCTTAATTTGAGCCAGAATGGTTGATAGGCTTGCTAGAAATACAGAGACAAATCTAGAGTAAAGCACGACTTGAGTTTCTGGTAATAAATTGAAAAACAACATTGACCATGATACTCTGTGGAGGGATAAGGCCCAGAGAAGTTATTCATGTTTGGTTTTTTGAACCAAATGTTTTATAGATGATATACAGACCATCCTGGGCAATCATGGCACTCTCTTAAAGGCCTTAGGTGATAGGCCTGTCATAAAACCGTAAGCATAGCCCTGCTGGGTCAGCCCATCTAGTCCACCATTCTGTTCTCACATTTGCCAACCAGGTGCCTATGGGAAGCCCATGAGCAGGGCATGAAACTTGTATAAAGGAAAACCCTAGAAATATGCTCTATGAAAAGGAGATCTCTAAAGTTGCCTAATGACCTAAATCCAGTTTGGGTGCAAAGCTTAGCATGACAGGAATATTATTATTATTATTATTATGAAATTGGGATTGTTAGGAAATTAGTATTAGATTATGAAGCATTTTAGGTGTTATGAAGCATGTCAGAGAAGCAAACATGTTTACAGAGTGTCAAGTATAGTGTGATAAGTACATGTGTGGATCACAGCCTTTGACATAATACAGTAAGCGAAACCCCAGGGATCATGGGATAAAAATCCCATGTTAGTCTGTGAAGAACTCCATTTCCTCATCATTATCAAGGGGCACATCTGCCACCAGAGACCACCCACCTATCAATCCATTTAGTAAGGTTTTATGGTGTGTTGGAATATTTCATTTAATACTTATAAAAGTGTTAGATTATTAGAATGAGATATACAGGATTGGAGTGTGATGGAAAAATATATGTAGTGTAAAGAATAAAGCACATGAAAAGGCATTCTGCGTATATCCTCTTGGATTTGAGTAAATTAATTCCAGTTGTCACTGGGGTCTTAAAACACCCCTTTGGATCAATCACAACTGCTGATTAGAACTAAAATTGAGGAATAATTTGATCAGTAGTCTGCCTAACAATGAGTGTAGCCGCAGTCTCCCTCTCGTGTTTCCCAGCAACTGGCATTTTGGGGCACACTGCATTTGGTCCTGGAGGTAATACAGCCATTGTGACAATATGATAACCATTTATCAAGTATCTAATAACCTTTGACATAATACAGTGCTCTGGTCCATGAGGTCACGAAGAGTTGGACACGACTAAACAACAACAACAACAGAGGCTTGACAGCCACCTGTCAGGAATGCTTTGATGGTGTTTCCTGCTTGGTAGGGGGTTGGACTGGATGGCCCTTGTGGTCTCTTCTAACTCTATGATTCTATGAACAACAACAACCTTTCCCTTCATGATTCTGTTTAAACTCATTTTAAAGGCATCCAGAGTTGGTGGGTATCACTACATCCTGTGGTAGCAAATCCCATAGCTCAGCTATGCACTGCGTGAAGAGCACACAGCCAGTCTCATAATCTAAAACTTAGTAGCAACAACAGGTCACCCACCAGAGGTATGAACACAAGAACTGGTCACTACAACAAACTCAGAAGCTAACACAGTTCCCATATTTACACAGGGTAACTATTACAGGACCTAATCAGTGGCAACATCACAGCTTTATTTACTGGCTCGTTGTGATATGTGCTATCACTTGCTAGCTATGCTGTTCTGGCTGCTATACAGAGGACAACTGGGCCAGCCTCCATACAAAATAAGGGACACAAATCTGACATCAAAAGGGGCAACATCCAGAAACCAGGAGGAGAACATTTAAATCTCAGGACACCCCACTGCTGACCTAAAAGTATAACTTCTTCAACAAAAGAACGTTAAGGAGTCATCCGTGCAAAAGTACCGAATTAGAATTTATCATGAAGTTTAATTCTGTCTACTTGGGAATGAACAGAGATAACAGTTTCCTGCCCCACTCTAGGTGTTAATTATTTCAACAGTGTCCAGGAAGATTGTGTTATACCCATTCCCACTGTTGTTTGGTCATTGTGCTTGGTTTGCATATATTTAAGCTTCAATTAAATTGTCAGAGACTATACTTTCTGCATTTCATTTTCCTCTTACCTCACTGCTTACATTTTAAAAAAATCTACACCCATGTGTACGTATGTACTCCTGTCAACTAATGATAACTTCTAAGTGGGCTTTAGTCTGCAGAAGCCTGAGCTATAATAAATGTGTCAATGTTTACGGTGCGACAAGACTATGGAAGAATAGACAGCTACTGCTCTGTCCTCCCATCTCATGGTGAAAGCCTTCTATCCCTTCCATGGGCAATTTGAAAACTGGAGACCAGTTCATTCAATGAATGAAACTGGCAGTGCTGATAAAGACCACTGTGGGACAGTCCTCCCAGTGAGCAGTGGCTTCCTCTTGCAAGGGCTGCTGGGAATATGGGAGTACGATATGGCTATGTAACCAAATCGGGGGGGGGGGGTACAGTCACATTGCTCCATTTAAAAAAGTTAATTGTGTCCATTAATTTCAATGAGTCTACTCTGAGTAGGAATAATGGCAGATATCAGTAGCCATAGCACAGCATGCCTATTAAGACCAAGTGAAAATCACAGAAGAGAAAGAGTGTGTGCTTGCCAGCTTCACAGAACCCTCACATTCAATGTTAAACAAGCAACCAAAGGGGAGGGACTGGAAAAGGAAGAGAAAAGGAAGTTACTAGTCAAGGGCAGATATCTGACAGTCTTAAGATGATGAGTCAGAAAGCTCTTTCCAGGCTAACTAATTTTGATTGCTGCCCAGTGCAAAAGATTTCAAGGTTACCTATGCCATTCCTCTCTCCCTCAATTCCAACACTCCTGTTTTATGCTGGAGGGGAGAGGGAACATGGAAAGGGAGAGCAGAGGAGAAGCTGCAGAAAAAGGCCACAAATGCAGGTTGACATACAAACACGCTGGAAAGGTGACTCAAAATGCTTTGTGTTGCATGGCAATAACAAGGCAGGTCAACGCGCAACAACAAAACTCAGCAGCAGGGCAAGGCAGGTTTCTGAAGAGAAGTGGGCCAAGCACACGGCACGGCAATGGCAGCTGACAGAACTCGCCTGCAGAAACAGGAGGTTTTGTGGGCTAGGCTGCCTCTGATTTGGAAGCCAGCTGGTTGCTCTTCCTTGTAGAGCTACTTGCTGCACAGGCATTTGCATTTCCTTGCATTGTGGGGAAAGTGCTAGAAAGAGTTTCAAAGAGAAAGAGAAAAGAGGGAGAGATGACGTGACCAGGACAACATGCGCTTGAGGCTACTTCTCTACCTTTATGATGCACGGAGTCGACAGGCTGCACTGCCTCGGTGGAAAGGGAGCCTATTGATCTGACAACCGACAGCAGGCCACAGAGCTGGAGATGGTCTGTCCAATGATTTGCACTGAGTTGCCAAAGAGTACCAGTCCCACCCTCTTCCCTCAGATACAGCAGCACTCACTGGTCTCAATCCTCCATTTGTTTTGAGGGGACTGTATCTCTGAAATTATTTACAGGCCATCCCATAACAAACAGCTCTCTGTGGGGCTCACAGAATACAACAACACAATAATAATGCAATGAGCTATAATGCAGCATTTAGAAGAAGAAGAAGAAGAAGAAGAAGAAGAAGAAGAAGAAGAAGAAGAAGAAGAAGAAGAAGAAGAAGAAGAGGAGGAGGAGGCGGAGGAGGAGGAGGAGGAGGCGGAGGAGGAGGAGGAGGAGGAGGCGGAGGAGGAAAGGTGGCAACTTCAGTAGCAGAAGCAACCTGTCCTGACCCCACAGATGAGCCCATGACAAGACTGTTACAGCACCAAGGATAGCTCCTAGTGAGCAGATTGGGTTGGGCTGCTGAGGGTTGGAGATGAACTGAGGAGGTGCTTAATCATGGGTTGACCTGTACTTTCCCTCCATTGCTTCTGTCCTCTTTCAATGGAGAACTTTGGGGTATGACAGGAACAGTTGGAAGCAACTTCTCTGCCTGGAAAAGGCATTATTTTACGAACCTAATATCATTAGGGAAACAAGACAGGACTAACCCAATATTAACTGCATCATACTAACTCTAAACCACATTTAAGTCCAAGGGCTCAGTGTATCTTCTCCAGCCAAGATATCCTGCCTACAAACCTTGCATCAATATCTACCTGTTAAGGGCATATATGGATATTAGGAGAGTCCTGCTGAAACAGACCAAGGAGGCCATCTAGCCCAGTATCCTGTTTCCCACAATGGCCCAGCCAGATGCCTAAGAGAAGTCCCAAACAAAGCGCAAGTGTAGCAATCCTTCTCTCACCCGCAATGCCCAACAACTGGTATCCAGAGCTACTGGTAGCCTCATTCTGCTTAATAATAATAATTTATTTTTATACCCCGCCCATCTGGCTGGGTTTCCCCATGGATATGTCTAATTCTCTTTCCATGCCAGCTAAGATGGTGGCCATCACATTTCAAGGCAGTGAATTCCATGAATGATATGCATTGCATGAAGAAATAATTTCTTCTACTTGTCTTGAATCTTCTGCCAATCAATCATTTTCACTGGGAGACCCCAACTCTGTTTCCTGAGGAGGAGGACCCCCATCCCCATAAGCTTTCTCTAAAATATGCTTAACTTTCAAAACATCAATCACCACCACCCGCTGTTGGGAAGCTTATTTATTTCTCACATTTATATCCGAAGTAGCTCCAGGCAGTGCACATTTATTTATTTTCAAATATTTGCATGCTGATCTTCAGCTAAAAAGCTCTCAGAGTGGCAAAGGATATTGCAATAAAATATTAAAATTAGGCATAAACCAATCAAACACAAAATAATAATAATAAAAAAGCAAGAGACAAAAAATGAGTAACGCTGCCATTAGAAAAATAATAACAAAAATAATCAGCAAATTAAATCCAGCTATTTATATTCCACTCCTAATACAAGTGGCTGAAAGTCACAAACTGCAAAGTCTGGGCAGTGAAGAGACCTAATTTGATACCAGACGTGCTTCTGTATCAAAGGCATTCCAGATATGGGAGGCCCCAATGAAAAAGGCGTTGTCTCTTGTTACCACCTCTGATGGCAAAGGTGCTTCAAGGAAGGCTTCCAATGATAGGCATAACTATCAAACAGGCTTGATCAGGATTCAAACCCAGGACTTTCTTTCTGACCAAGTCTGATGCTACAGCCCAGAAGTGGGGAATCCTTTTCAACCTAAGGGCCTCCTTCCCTCACAGGCAAGTTTCCAGGGTCCAAATGCCAGCGTTGGATGGGGCCAGAGGCAAGAAGTAGGGGGAGAAACCAACACAACTGCTTGCTTTGTATAGTAGGCTCTATGGAAGTCAGACATTTCTACGTTCCCACCTCCACACACCTCTCCATCCTTCATTCAGGCAAACAAAAGGCCCTGACACAGTTAAAAGATACACTGCAGCCGGACAAAAGCAAGGGGTGAGGGGGGGTGTCTGGGGAGCAGGTGTGACCTGGGCAGAGAGGCAAAGTGGGCTGTGTTTGGCCCCCGGACCTGAGCTTTCTCACCCCTGCTGTAATCAATGCCCCATATTTCGCCTCCATGATTTAGTCTGGTCCCAAGATGGGAAGTATTTTAACATATAATTCTACATCTTTGGGGTATATCCACACCATTCTTTAATATCTCGAAGATTCACCTTGCCAAGCATCTCACAGAGAGCACTGTTCCATGCTGGCAGAGCCTCACTTTTATCTGCACCTGTTCTTACTGCTCTCCCCATAAAGGGGTTGAGTGTCTCTAGTCAATATACCGTGACACATTCCTCTTTCTTGCCCTCCATCAACCTTTTCATAATAGCCGAAAAATTTGACAACCCTAAATTTAATCATGCACTCACCTAGATTACGATCGTTAATCTCACAGCCACTGATGGGTAATTTAATTAGGGCACATTTGTAATGAATTACAATCATCAATTAGCACCATCAAGTCGGAGCCTGAAACGAACAGAGGGGAGTCAGTAAACTAGCACTGCCGGCCTTATTAATTGCAAACATGCTCCGTGTTAAGTCTCCTTTCTCCCTCCCCTTCTCACTGATGCTTCCATCCAAGCATGTTGTTATTGGGTTTATGGATACAGAACACAAACACTCCAAGACCTCCTGTACAGGCCTTCTGCAAATATTGATCTCTAAAGAATCTACGAGCAGTGGCCAAATGCCTTGAGCTTCAGGTGCAGCAGCGCTGTGGAAACTATCAAGGGCAAGAAGGCCTCTTCTGATCCTCACGTGGCAACAGTTATGGTGTATAAAGTTTGTCTGGATCTCACCTCAGCCATAAAACTCTGGGGCAAAACACACACACATACACACATTCAGTGTTCCTGGGAAGATTATTGAAATAAAAAGCACTTGGCAGAAGATTAATTCCTTTGAAAATAGAGATGGGGAAGCTGTATCCCACCCTTCCTGCAGGGTTCTCGGCCTAACCAACAGAGTCAATAGTCAGGGATTAAGGGAGTTGAGAGTCCAACATCTGGAGGGACACTGGCTCCCCATTCCTTGGCTAATGTGCTGGATTTAGAATGGGGAGATCTGGGTTCAAGCCCCACCCAGCCACAAGGTCATTGGGTTACCTTGGGTCAGTCCCTATTTCTCAGCCTAACTTAGGTTTGAAGACCAAGTGGGGAGGGGGACCACGTATGATACCCCAAGAACACTGCAGGAAGCATGGGATACAAAATGGGCATTCTCTGTGGTTGCACCTATTTTGAAGAACAGACCCTGTCCAAGAACTAGTGATGATTCTTGCTATTATGCTTTTGCCAGCAATTAAAAATATTTGTGTTTGCTTGAGCATTTATTTATTTTTCCTGCTCAGTGATTCCCTGTCTGTTGTTTTAATGTATTTTTCATTGAATTTATTTGATCTTTTCTTATACTCCACTGTGGTAGCTATATGAAAGGTGGCATGTTTTTTTTAAAAATAAAAACATGTAATTTTAATAATGCTGAGCTAGGCCCCATCTAGGTCAAAATTGCCTCAATAGAGGTGGATAAACGTTTTCAGCTTGAGGGCTGCATACCCTTCTGGGAATGGATGCTTTAGTTGAGATTCCTGCATTGCAGGGGGTTGGACTAGATGACCCGAGGTGGAAACTGACCCACATGCCTTGGATGTTATGTGGTGGAAAGATGGGTGCATAAATACAAACAAATAAACGAACAATGCTCAAAGAATGCAGGATGTACAACGGAAATGTTTCTTAAAAGGTTATGCTTTTTTGCACAGTTAAACTGCAAAGGCAATTCACCCCCAATTCCCCTTGACTTCCAATGCACACATAAGGTAGTGATGACATTTCCCCCCCTTAGAAAAGATAGCAGACAAATTATATTCTGGTCCCAACAATAAAAACAAAGTATTTGAAAATGCTGAAGCCACTGCCATATTAGCATGATGAGGAAAATCTGAATGACTTTGTGGAAGGTTAATTATGCCTCTGTAATTGTTCCATCCACTTTCAGAGTTTTAACCAAATGGCAGCTGGAGAGAACCTGCGGGAGTCTCTTTCTTGAGAGTTTCAAATGGCTTTCTGATAAAGCTGATTTGAAGCTTTGTTTGCTGATTCAGTGTTGATAATATTTTATCATGCTGCTTGATATTGCCTTGATTATTTGTCTCTCTGTGCTGTCAGTTGCTTGGAGTTCCCCATGTCAAATAAAAGTGGGATGGAAATGTATAAAATAAAGGAACAAAGTTCATCCAAAGAAGGTGTTGCTGAATCGTAAGGAACAGGGAACAGCCAGTGCTTCTTCCTCACAGAAACCCTACATGCAACCTGAGAGCTGCAACTACTTAGCAGAAGTTAATTCAGTCTGCAATCTTCATCTTCAGGCTGAGTCCAAATGCAGACCTCAGGGCTTCCAGATCCACCCTAATTTTTGTACTTCTTTGTCCATGTCATCTCTCAATCACTGGTTTGGATCCAGCATGTCCAGCATAACAAAGAGTTCTGGAGAACTTGAAATCTTGCTCAGTGTTTTGTGACAGTTTGGTTGGTCATAATAAAGGAACTGCCCAACTGTGGATTTCGGAGGCTCAGCAACAGATTTTAAGAATTGGTGAAGCAACAAGAAGTACCAAACAGGAACAGAAGATTATAACATCAGAAGGTTAGCGTAGGTGCTTACATCATTACTTAAAGGGTCTTGCGCTGAGTGTGTCAGACATTTTCACTTTGCAAAAAGCAGACATTGGAATTAATTGCTTGAAATAATCAGTGCTAGAAAAAAATTATTATAAAGAGAAGCTTTACCTACTTAGGAAAATGGGACACCATGATTGTGGTCACAATAGTTAAAGACAGATAGTTAAAGCTATGGTTTTCCCTGTAGTGATGTATGGAAGCAAGAGCTGGACCATAAAGAAGGCTGACCGCCAAAGAATAGATGCTTTTGAATTATGGTGCTGGAGGAGACTCTTAAGAGTCCCATGGACTGCAAGAAGATCAAACCTATCCATTCTGAATGAAATCAGCCCTGAGTGCTCACTGGAAGGACAGATCCTGAATTATGGTGCTGGAGGAGACTCTTGAGAGTCCCATGGACTGCAAGAAGATCAAACCTATCCATTCTGAAGGAAATCAGCCCTGAGTGCTCACTGGAAGGACAGATCCTGAATTATGGTGCTGGAGGAGACTCTTGAGAGTCCCATGGACTGCAAGAAGATCAAACCTATCCATTCTGAAGGAAATCAGCCCTGAGTGCTCACTGGAAGGACAGATCCTGAAGCTGAGGCTCCAATACTTTGGCCACTTCATGAGAAGAGAAGACTTCCTGGAAAAGACCCTGATGTTGGGAAAGGGGACGACAGAGGATGAGATGGTTGGACAGTGTTCTCGAGGCTACCAACATGAGTTTGACCAAACTGCAGGAGGCAGTGGAAGACAGGAGTGCCTGGCATGGTCTGGTCCATGGGGTCATGAAGCGTCGGACACGACTAAACAACTAAACAACAACATTGTCACAACTATGTTCTAGCACAGCTCCCATTCAATTCAATGGTAAACTTTCCAGCAGCTTGTGTCCCATGGCCCAGGCTTATCTGTCTCCTATTCCTATACAGTGGTACCTCTACTTACAAATTTAATGCGTTCCGAACGCACATTTGTAAGTCGAAATTTTTTTTAAGTCGAATCCCATAGGAATGCATTGGGAGAAAAAATTCGTAAGTAGAAGCAACTCTATCTAAAAATTTGTAAGTATAAAAAATCCTATCTAAACCGCATCCAAGATGGCGGACGGAGCTCTGTTCGTAAGTAGAAACATTCGTAAGTAGAGTTATTCATAAGTAGAGGTACCACTGTACATGGAAGATGGACCAAGCTTGTTTTCTCCTGCCCCAGACAGAACTATAATAATAATAATAATAATAATAATTATTATTATTATTATTATTTATTTATACCCTGCCCATCTGGCAGTGTTTCAAATTACAAGAAAGGAGAGTCTGACTAAACGTCAGGAATATCTTTATGTCAGCAAGAGCTGTTTGACAGTGGAACAGTCTCCCTTAGGAAGTCGTGTACTCTCCTTCCTTGGAGGTTTTTAAGCAGAGGTTGGATAGCCACCGGTCATTGATGAGATTCCTGTATTGCAGGGGGTTGGCCGGACCTGATGACCCTCGGGATCCCTTCCAACTCTACAGTTCTATGATTCTATTCATTTGCCTGAGGCAGCAGGGCCACACTAAGTCAGACCATGCGGAAACACAGGGAAATGGTTGGGGAGCTCAGGTGGAAGAGCAGGAGGCTGCTGCCCGAGGCAGCCACCCCACTCTGCCTCATAGTGAGACCAGCCTTGGACAAAATATCCTTAAGAAACTGCACAGGATGATGAAGAGCAGAGAAAGGTGAGAGAAATGACCCTGGGGAGGAAAGAGACAGAAGTCACAGTGAGTGATTAGACAAACTAAAGGGGCTGGTTGTGGCCCAGGGGCCTCCCCATTTTGTGGTACATTGGAATTAATCAAATTAATTTTATCAAGTTTTATAAATAATCGGTCTGCAATAGCTTATGTGCTTGGTCTGTGGGGAAGTCATGTTTTTTGACAGTGTTTTGTGTGCCTTTAATATCTCTGTGCCTTGCATACTCTCTCATGCCTTGCTTCCATAACACCATGCAGGAGAAAATCAGAAAATTACAGCTCAGAACGACATAATTTGATTGCTCAGAGGTACGTGGGAGACCTGAATCTGACTAGATTACGTGTTAAAAATGTTACCTGAAGTAATGAATTCATTTGCACAAGTTCCCTACAACACTATGCTGATTTTGAGCAAATTCTTACATTTTTTGGAGTAGGCATTTCCCACACTTGAACCCTGATGAAAAGCAGGAATGGGTTTTAGTTTTCATAGTGTATGTTGGGGGGGGGGGCAGCATTATTTGCAACCAGTGAAGTGGATGACATTAGACGGCAAGTTCCATCCACACTAAGTTCGTTTTGGAGGAGGCAAAAATGATCCTGGCCAGCTGCCTGGCTTTAAGAATAACTAGAAAACAGCTGACTCCTGAAACAGAGACTTGGCGTGCAAGTAGTCCTTAATGAACTAAATATATTTTGTTGGGAAAATTGGGTTCAAAACAGCCAAGTTTGGAAACGAGCAGAACCATATGCAACAGAAAATTCTATTAGGCTGTTAGCTATGCAATTAAAAGAGGAAGTGGTGAGCGCAAACACTTAACAGCATAGCTAAAACCCACAGGTCCATTAGCTCTGGAGCAAGTGTATGCTGATTAGCTCAACAGAAGGAAGCTGACAAGTTTTGCCAATAAAGCTTGTTAAGCTGCACACAAAGTTGGTGTACCTTGGAAGCTCTGCAAAGTGATTAACTCTGGGATGGAGGAGGCAGAGGCTAACAATGCAAGCTATCCACTCTGGAAGTACTTGCTGCATAAATCAGCAACAATTCCGGTCTCTATCGTGGGGCCTCACAAGCCAGGGCAAATGTCTCTCCACCATAGATGGAAGTTTCCAAGGCCCTTCTACTGGATGTATCCCTTGCAAAGACCCCTAAAGGGACAGGGGGTCCATCTCAGTATCAACTGCAAAACTGACAATTGCTCAGCTTCATGAGAAATGCCCCACGGCATCCAGATGCTGCTGGCCTGCAATTTCTTCCAGAAGACAGCTGAACCACACAGTTCTAACCTACGTAGGTATGTAGGTAACAGTAGCAGAAGACACTTTGGTTCTCCAGCCATACATGTCAGTAGCTCTAGTTACAGGTAGGTAGCCGTGTTGGTCTGAGTCGAAGCAAAATAAAAAAATTCCTTCAGTAGCACCTTAAAGACCAACTAAGTTTATATTTTGGTATGAGCTTTCGTGTGCATGCACACTTCTTCAGATACACTAGAAACAGAAGTGTCAGACCCTATATATATACAGAGGGTGGTGGGGGTGGGTGGGAATGGGAGATGGGCTGATGGGAGTGGTAAACCTGTAGATGGGTGTTAATGGCTGCTGATGGCTGCAATTAGTCCTGGGCTGAGGTGCTAAAGAAAGCTTGATCGTGCATAATGAGATAAGAATCCGATATCTCTATTCATCCCAGGTGCTTCCATGGTTTTAAGCTTGGTAATGATTTCCAATTCAGCAACTTCCCTTTCCAGTCTGTTCCTGAAATTTCTCTGTAATAAAACAGCTGCTTTGAGATCTTGTATAGAATGTCCTGGGAGATTGAAGTGTTCTCCTACTGGTTTTTCAGTCTTATGGTTCCTGATGTCAGATTTATGTCCATTTATCCTTTGGCGTAGGGTTTGGCCTGTTTGTCCAATATAGAGAGCTGAAGGGCACCGTTGGCATTTGATGGCATACACAATGTTAGAAGATGAGCAATTAAATAGTCCTGAGATGGTATGTTGGATGTTGTTGGGGCCAGTAATGATGTTGTCCGGGTGTATGTGGCAGCAAAGTTGGCATCTGGGTTTATTGCAGGCTCTGGTACCAGTGTCCATGTTAAGTCTGGTGGTTGTATTATTGTGGGTGAGGAGTTGTTTAAGATTGGGTGGCTGTCTGTAGGCAATGAAAGGTCTTCCTCCCAGAGCTTGAGAAAGGGAGCTGTCATTGTCCAGGAGAGGCTGTAGATCTCTGATGATGCGTTGTACTGTCTTAACTTGGGAGCTGTATGTGATGACTAGTGGTGTTCTGTTATTTTCTTTTTTGGGTCTGTCTTGCAGCAGGTTCTCCCTAGGTATCAGTCTGGCTCTGTTGATCTGTTGTTTAACTTCATCAGGTGGATATTTTAGTTCTAAAAAGGTTTGCTGTAGATCTCTTAGGTGAGATTCTCTGTCTGTAGAGTTGGAACAGATACGGTTGTAACGTAGGGCCTGGCTGTATACGATGGATTGTTTGGTATGTTTGGGATGGTAGCTAGAAGCATGTAGATATGTTTGTCGGTCAGTTGGTTTTCTGTATAAGGTGGTGTCTATACGTCCATCCTGTATTTTTATAGTAGTGTCCAAAAAATGTATTTCTTGCATAGATTGGTTCATTGTTAGGTTGATGGTGGGGTGAAAGTCATTGAATGTCTGGTGGAAGGTTTCCAGGGTCTGTTGTCCATGTGTCCAGATAATAAAAATATCGTCAATGTATCGTAGGTACAAGAGAGGTTTGAGTGGGTAGGAGTCTAGGAAACGATGTTCTAAGTCTGCCATGAAGATGTTGGCATACTGTGGGGCCATGCGGGTGCCCATGGCTGTGCCGCTGATCTGGAGGAACAGGTCATCACCAAATTTGAAGTGGTTGTGGGTAAGGACAAAGTGGCAGAGTTTGGTAGCAAAGTCCGCTGTGGTTTTATCTGAAATGGTGTTCCTTATGGCTTGTAAACCATCATTGTGTGGGATGTTGGATGTGGGTGTTTCCGGCTATATGGACTCTGTTCTGAAACCATATGCTATCAGTGCTCCCAGCTACGTACGTGACACCACAGATTTTCTGAGGAAAATACAATCTTTGAACAATCTTCCTAACAATACTATACTAGCCACTATGGATGTGGAATCTCTATACACCAACTATGGTTGAGAGATTTATGAATTGAGAGTCCCTGCATTCCCTCCTTCTAGTCCTTTCTTCCTTCACAGCAGATTGGACTGTCTTGCTTCAACTATGGGTACACAATACATCAAGGATGATATGAACTGCCGTTGAAGAGCTAACTAGGGTTCCCCACTTGATTAGAATTGGAAACCAGCCCTTGCTGCCATCCCAACTTAAGTGGGAACCTCAGACAGCATTAGCCACAATTAATGTTAAGGTTGGAGGGGGAAATTTGTTTCAAGAAGCAGAGGAAGCATGACATTCTGTGGACAACTCTCCATCTCTTAACCATGATTAAGGAAGGCCTATTCTTTATGCGTGCAGCAGGTTGCTGACATTTCTAAAATTACATGAATACAGATTAGGCTCTTTCAATATTTTCATAATGCTGGGTACTGGACATTAATATGCTTCATTTTTATTTTTGCAAACCCAGCTGGTGCGTTTTTTAAAAAATGTGAAAAGCAGGAGCCTGAACTGTTCCACATCATTCCTTTAATTCATATAAATTAAAACCTATGTGAAGCTAAATTAAAATCCTTGCTCTCAGGTGGGGACCCACTGTGTTAAACTTTTGCCTGGAGTTAACTCAACACAGCAGTTATAATGGGCCGGAAACAGAGGTTTCTAATAAGAGCTGCTGACAGCTCCCCGACTAGTGCAACGAGAATGTAACATCTCTTTCTGTTCCCACTAGGTCTTCTAATTTGATCCTTTCCTCGGAGAAGGGAAAATAGAAGCGAAGGAAGGCAAGAACTTGAAATATTAAAGTTTCTTTGAGAAGCCTCTCCACTTCCCCAGCTGCTCTTCCGCTGTTTGGAGCCATAAATCTTGCAGTCGTGCAAGCTGACTACCAAGGAACTTATTGCTTTTATTAGCCCAGCTGCTAGAAGTTGGAGATGTATTAACAATCCATCAGAAATAACTGTGACACCAATCACAGAGAGCCAGAGGGACGCCACACAGATGCTCAAACACTGTGATCATGAACACAGGGCAGTAATTACTGGCTGGCTCTGTGTTTTTGAGGGCAAGAGATTTATAGTGGTCTCTCTTGAGGTAGCATGGCTACTTATTCACCCCAAAGTCCTCAACACACCCACTCTCCTGAGATTAGATAAGGGTCCTTCAGCAGATACATGGCAAGAGTTTTGCCAGGCACAAGCACTAACCATGGTGATCATAAGGCACAAATGCAAAGGAAAGCCAGATGGATCATTATCTAAAACATTAACCAAAATTATTGTACCTTCAAGAATCTTTTCCTGTATGAAGCCTCTTGTTCTTTGAACTTGGTAGTAAAGGTAGCAAGATGCATTTTATGAGGATGTGGTTATCTATAAAGACCATTAGAAGTTCATTCTCAACATTACATTTCAGCTGAAGAAGTCTGTCCACTGCTGGCCTGAACATATCTCTAGAAGCAAAACTGATTGGTTTCGGAGTAAATTTACATAGTAAGAACTATTGCTTAACTGTTCACATAACTCATTGACTGCTGTATTATTGTGTGTTTATTGTGTTGTTGTTGTTGTTTGTTGTTGTTGTTGTTGTTATTTGATGCACTGAGATTGTAATTGGTCTCCCATCTTGAGCTTTGGGAAATGTGAAAATAGTGTAAGAAGGTGAGAAAATTGGTATTCCTTCTTCACTCAGTTAACTAATTTGTCAGTCCTGCTGAAGATGTCCATGTTGTGCTTACTTGACAGTACTAAGATTCTCGCCTCTCCCAGTAACCAACCATGCTCCCTTAGGAAAAAAACACTTCATTTCAAAGAAAAGACTTGCATCCTCATCCAATGCTGCCATGCACACAGGAAGCACCCTTACACTGAGTCAGATCATTGGTTCATCTAGTTAAGTATTATCCACACCAACAGCCTCCATCCCTTTCAGGCCTAAGACTCACCTGTAGCCCAAATTTGTACTTGGGGACTACTTCTTCATATGTTTTTTTATCATACGTATCTACACATAAGGACTTCGTGGGGCTGTTCCTCCCTAGCCCTGCCTAGAGATGCCAGGGATCAAATCCAGGACTTTATGTGTGCAAAGCATGTACAGTGGTACCTCAGTTTATGAACTTAATCCATTCCTGAAGTCCATTCTTAAACCAAATCCGTTCTTAAACCAAGGCACGCTTTCTGTAATGAGGCCTCCCGCCGCCAGTGCCCTTCCATTGATCGGCTTCCATTTGTAGACCAAGGTAAAGTTCGCAAACCGGAACACTGCTTCCGGTTTTGCGGAGTTCGTAAACTGAATAGTTCGCAAACAGGGCTGTTCGTAAACCAAGGTACCACTGTATTCTACAACTGAGCTACAGCATTCCCACTAAACAAATATATTTTGAGAGTTGTTGGTCTGTTGCGTTTCAGACTGTTCCAACAACAGTAGGAGAACGGCTTGGTAGAAGATGCGCGTCTGTCCTGAACTACCTCAGTTAGTGCAGCAGGAGAGGCTCGTGCAGAGCTGTTCTCCATTGCTGCTTACCGGGTTGGGGCAGGAGTAAGGGTTTGTGGTACATCAGTGGAACCCAAACAGTCCTGATCTCATTGCCACCCTGTCTCAGCTCTGCACCATCCTGGTAGCCAGCAATGAGTTTTTTTTTGGGGGGGGGCAATTCCACAGCACTGCCCCACTTTCCCAGTTACTCCTCTGTTGCAGCATCTCCATTACTAGCTGTAACATTCAACCACCAAACATTATTATTCCAGATGGCGGGAAGGGTCATGGCCCAGCAATCTGTTTTGCATGCAGAAGGTCCCAGATTCAATCTTGGCATCGCCCGGTAGGGATGGGAAAACACTCCTGTCTGAAATTCTGGAGAGCCACTACCAGTTGTCATAGGCAATTCTAGGCTAGATGGGCCAGCATAAGGCAGTTTTCAATGTAACACATCTCTCCTTATATGCAGATCTGTTCCAAAACCACCGACTTGTATTGTCTTTTACAGATCTCAGCTCATTTGAAACTCTGTGGTTTTATTTATTTTTTTATGCCTAGACTCAATGCTTTGCTATTTTAAATCTGCATACATTTAAATTAATTAACATATGCAATTAAGCCATGGCATTTTCTTAGTCTGAGTTGGCAACAAATAATTACAGAATCTCCGGTTGTTTCCAGCTGTGTTTATACAGAGGCAGCTTCAAATGGGGGAGGGAGCCCCCACCAATGAACCCCACAGGGTCAGAGATTATGCTGGGACATTCCAGCCACTTTGCCAGTCTTTAATTCTTTTCTTCGCTCATTTTTTAAAAGGCCCTTCCTTTCCCCTGGATGATTCTCTAGCTGAATTTTCAGAGACAGTTATTTAATTGCTCTTCTCATTTCACATCAGAGGAACACTGGGCCACTTTGCTGGGTCCTTGGCTTTGTATCATGACTGAATTGCACTCATGGCTACCTGCAGTGTTCATAATTACAGATGAGATTCCAAGCTTATTTGCAACATTTCTCAGAAAGCTATGAAATTTCCCTTGCTTCTGCCTCATGTGGGGTATCTTCCAAGACTTGTCAAAGAATATTAGTTGCCAACATTTTGAGCTGCTTTAAAATAAAACAAAAACAAAAAGAATTGGGGAAACTCTAACCAATTCCTGCTCTTCCACAGCAAGGGCCGTTTCCTATAAATAAATCCACTCTGTCTGTAAGTCCACAGAAAACTCAACTAGACACAGTAGGGATGTCTGTAAAAGCCTCTGATCTATGTCACATCCAATGTGTATCCTGTTCTATGGGAGCTTGAGGCTCGATGGAGAAGAGGTAATATCTGGCGAAGTCAAATCAGGGTCAGACCAAGCAGGTAAACACCAGTCAAGGCAAGCAATATGTCAAGGTATGGCTGCCAAGGGCAGATCATGGCAGTTCCCTCTCTTATGCAGAGGGCAACCAGAACAGGACCTTGGAATAGGTTCAGCCGTGTTGACAGAAGCTCTCTTCTACTAGGGAAAGGAAATGCTGTCCCAGCAGGGAGGTGAAACCTTATATAGGCTGAAAAGACTTGCCGTGTAATTGTCTCTGTTTCCCTAAAGAAGTTGGATAAGTTGCTAAAGGCCCTTGCCTGATTTTGCAGTCTCTGAGAAGCTGGAGAGAGGGAAATACACCAGGGGTCTCATTGTCTGAGTCCAGAAATGGTTGAAGGGCTGTTTCCGTTGGCTGGAAGGGACACAAATATGGATCTGCCAGTTCTCCCCTCCAAAGAAGAAGCCCGAGTCTCATCCTCATTCGAGTTGGTTGCTCTGCACTGGAAAGGTTCAGGATCAGGGATCATGACAATATGGACAAATCCAAGATCACTAAATTTCCTGGAATTAAACAAACTTTTATGTTGGGGGGGGAGTGTTTGGAAATAAATCAGTTAGAAGAAACTTTGTGTCTACAGGTACCACAGGGTGTTCCCTTTGTTTTTCTTTGGGTAGCCAGCTTTGGAATCATGAAAGCAATGAAAAGCAAGATCTAAAATAGTGCAGCAGGTAAAATAGACAGTAAATACATGATAGGGCGGCAGGAAGTCACTGGGAAATTAAGAAGAATGTCTAGAGAACAAATGTTAACTTTTTTGTATTTTTGTTTTGACTATATATATATATATATATATATATATATATATATATATATATGCTTGTTTGTAATATTTTCTTTATTTTCAATAAAGCATGAAGAAAAGAAAAGAAAATATCTAAGTGCAATACCACTGTGCTTTGTGGTAAAGTCTCTAAAGGAGAGCAAGTGCTTGCCTGACTTAAGTTGGCCATGACTTCAGAACACACACTTGGTCTGGACTAACATATAGTTTTTAATGATCCAGATCTCAACTCTTCAGCATTTTCTGCACCCATAGTTTTCCGCCTGTCTGGCGATGGGTCTTTTCTCCCAATGCATTCCTATGGGATTCGACTTACAATTTTTTTCAACTTACGAATGTGCGTTCGGAACGCTTTAAATTCGTACGTAGAGGTACCACTGTAATTGTGCAGCTTTACACAAGTGCAAGTTCTTAAGCTGCTCATGGTAGATCACATTAATTCCAGGAATAATCACTCAGGGCTGGCAGGCTGATTACCCCTTCTTCTTGTCTGCTTACAAACAATGATTACCGTCTAATCTCAGCACTCTTGGAAAAGCTACCGAAAGTGCCCTTCATCTGCTACAATTATGTTCCATCTCCTTTGGAGCCACGGCTTCCAGTGCTATCCATGGTCTCAGCTAGTCAGCTAGTACAGAGACGGACGTTACGAAAGAAAGAGAGAAAGAAAGAAAGAAAAGCCTAAAGTTCTGGCTCACAGCCAGGTAAACTGAGCCAAAGCATGAAGCGATAGCCAGAAAACAAAATAGAATGAAGTGGAGACTGAATGAAACATTTACAACATTTGTTGTTTAGTTGTTTAGTCATGTCTGACTCTTCGTGACCCCATAGACCAGAGCACGCCAGGCACTCCTGTTTTCCCCTTCTCCTTGTGCCCTCCATCTTTCCCAACGTCAGGGTCTTTTCCAGGAAGTCTTCTCTTCTCATGAGGTAGCCAAAGTATTGGAGCCTCAGCTTCAGGATCTGTCCTTCCAGTGAGCACTCAGGGCTGATTTCCTTCAGAATGGATAGGTTTGATCTTCTTGCAGTCCATGGGACTCTCAAAGAGTCTCCTCCAGCACGTTAATTCAAAAGCATCAATTCTTCGGCGATCAGCCTTCTTTATGGTCCAGCTCTCACTTCCATGCATCCCTACTGGGAAAACCATAGCTTTAACTATATGAACCTTTGTTGGGAAGGTGATGTCTCTGCTTTTTAAGATGCTGTCTAGGTTTGTCATAGCTTTTCTCCCAATAAAATTTACAGCATTATGCTACCCATTTTATGTTCTGATTGCTACAACAGGACTGGCTGTATTCTCCTGACCAGGAGTAGCGAATATGGTGTTCTCCAGGTGCTTTTGGACTCCAACTCCCTTCAGACCCAGCCAGAACGGCCAATGGTCAGAAATGATAGTTGTGGTTCAACAACATTTGCAGGCCACACTATTGTCCACTCCTGCTTTTGATTATGCTATCCATGCACTATTCAGAAGACGATGGAATTGGAAGAGGTGTCCTGGAGACTCATAAAGTGGAAAAACCAAACTGTCAGACTCAATAAGCTGCTGCTTGGGGTGGTTTTTGGTATCTGGAGTTGAGCCTGATGTTGGTGGGTTCTTTAACAGATAAGGCCATCCATGAGAAAAATGATCCACAAGGTTCTGACTGCTCTTCGGCTGAAAGTTGGTGAGTAGAGTAGAGTGTATTCTCTTGAACAGCAGTAATTGACAACAGTGACCTGCACCACCCACAGCTCAGCCATGGTGATACCTGCCTTGGTTACTTCTAGCTTGAACTACTATAGCACATCCTATATGGGGTCACTTTTGAAAAACATTCAGAAACTCCAGCTAGTACGAAATGCTGCAGAAAAAAATGTGCAAAGTTATTGCTCGCCCTCCCACTCCAAATCAGAAATGTGGCTTGTTTTCTACCATAAGCCATTCTGACTCTACGCTGGAGGACATTTGATGGTGGCATTCATGTACTAAGAGTAATGGGTAGAACAGCTCTCAGAGGCAAAAAGAAAAAAGAAAGATATTTTAGGCAATCCCCATTCCATCAGTACAACTTCTATTCCAAGCACAGACTGATGAATTAACACTCTTTCCAAGGCTCTTTGTTGTAGCCCCTGAGTTTAACTGGCAGGGATAGGAAAAGTGTGATGCAGGTTAAAATAAAAAAGAACCAAGAGGAATGAAAAGAACTACACACACAATGAGCTGACCACAGATACCTCATAAGGGTATAATGGAAACCAATGTTAAGGTCAGTCTCTATTACCATCAGTATTTGGAAGGAGGCATAAATGCAGGTGCTATGGAAGCTGGAAGAAACGTTACAAATAAAGCGGGGGAAATGAAATGGCTAATGAGAAAAGATTCGAAGCACAGGCAGAAACGAATTCAATTTGGAAACTAAATTGATAAAACAACAAAGAAATGCTCCTTCCAACACCATACAGATGCAGAATATCAGCCAGTTGTTTGAAAAGTATAAACGCCAATAGGGAAGAAGGGGCATAATTAACACAATGGAGCTAAATAAATATTGGGTAAACATTCTGAACCGAGCATCAATGCCAGCATAGTATTAGAATAAAGAATTATTTCTCAAGAATGTGTGAAACAAACCTCATCACAATGGATTTTGGAGAGAACCAGTCTGAGAACAATATCCTGCCAGTGGATAGCTCAGTCTGTAGAGCATGAGACACTTAATCTCACAGTTGTGGGTTCAAGTCCCACCTTGGACAAAAAGATTCCTGCATTACAGGGGGTTTGATTCAATGACCCTCATGGTCTCTGCCAACTCTACAATTCTATGAATATCAGAATAAAGGTTAGCAAATTCTTGGCAATGTTTTAATTTATTATTTTGACAAACACCATGAATATTTCACTTTAAACATCTTCACAAAGATCAGTTTAAAAGTCTCATGGGTCATTTCTTCTTGCAGAAACTGAGGTTTTCCATATGGAGAAGGAAAGAATGAATGTTAATGCCCTATCTTCATTGCACAAATCAAGTCGTTTGGATGCCTTTTTACAATATAAATTGTGAAGTTAATCAAGACTATGCAACTGCAGTGGGACCTGGCAGTTTGAATGGCAGATGATATTCAGAGTTGACAAATAAAACATAGTGCACATTGAACCAAACTGACAATTTACTCAGGTAGCTTAGCTTTAAATTAAATATAACTATGCAGGAAGAAAAACCCAGGGAATCCATTGTGGACAGCTCAATGGAAACATCTGTTCACTAATACAGTTCCAGGTTGCTGGTTTTTTTAAGGAGTTGGAATAATTTTTAAGGAGTTTAAAATTAGATAGCCTTTCCTTTTTGTTCCAATAAACAGCACTCCTTTCTCTCAATGACTGAACTAAGAAACTGGTTTCTGTCTCAGGAAAGGAAGGAAATCATATTATTAAGCTCATATCCTCTTGTCAAGCGCCATCTGAGTGTGGAAATTGGCTGCATTTAAATAAGTGTTTACAACTATGCCATTTCCTGTTATGAAATTTATAACTGAGCGGTGCCTACACCTAATTGCTATACATTATGAATTATGAGATGTCAGCACTATTAATCATAAATTTCATACTACTCTCTCTATTTGCATAGCTATGCTTTCAATGATTGCTTACATGGCACCATTAATGGGCAAAATGGTTTACAACAATCCTCATTCATCTCAATAAAAAAAAAAACCTGTGAGGCACGAGACTTGTTCTGGTTTTAGAGGTGGATATATTTGGGTATGGGTGAACTTGTCCATAGACCACTGAAGAAAGCCTGGGTCCCCACATCTCAAGACATCTTTCAATATTTGTAGGAATAGTGAAAGCTTTTTTGTGTGTGTGGGAACCATCTTCAGTTGGGTTTTATCACAGAAAGGCAGGGCATAGACAGTGAAATACAAAAATAAGCAGTCAAGTCATCTCCTTGCTCAAACCAGAAATATAGCCTGTTTCTTTAGGATGCAGCAGCGGGAGGTAGAACAGCTGCCATTCCTCTTGGTCATTACAAGAACTTTGTAGTTGAGAACTAGCGGTTCTGTTTGTTTCCCTCCTCTCTCCCACTCCTCCTTTTTGTGACATGTCTTTTATATGGTAAGCCTGAGTATAGAGATTGCCTTATTACAGTAATACCTCTGGTTACAAACCATCCTCCTACCAAGAGGACAGGGAGCAGCTTTTTCTCCAAGATATTCACACAGCAGAGGCTTCTGCCCCCCATAATTTTGTTGGACCAGCCCTGGTGATCCCCAAGTAAATACAGATCATTGGATTTATATTAAGAGGGCCTTCTGTAAATCCAGAAGTGGCCAGATTTTTTTTAAAAAAAATATCACATTTAGAGTCCAGTTCCATGTACAGTTAAGTATGCCTAAACCCACTGAAATGAGCAGCGTTAAACAAACCTAATTTTGTGTAGGATTGCATACTATATTCTAGAATGGTATATTCAGGCAATCAAAGAGATAGGCAGGATTCCAGGAGCCCCTTTCTTGCCTTCACCATATATCCTGTAGAAACATCATGTCAGAGGTTGTTGCGGCTACTCTAGAGTAACGACTCTGCACCTGCTTGTCTTTAAACAATCTTTATTGGTGCGCTCTATGTACAGTGTAACGGGGTGTCAGGAAACATGTCTTCTCAGTCCGATGCAGAATCTGGGACTGCCCCCCTGCGCCCCCTTTTCCAACATAAACGCCGTGGAACGGACAGTCTCCTCCCTTTCCGTCTTTTCCTTAATTCCGGAACCGGGGGTAAAGGTCTGCACTCCATGTTTTCCCTTTCCCCCCTGCTCTCCTCCCTCCGTTCCTGGCTGTGGTGCTCAGGCTCTCCCAGGCTGTCAGAGCCCCGGTCCCCTCTTCCTATTTCCTGCTTTGCCTCTGCCGAGTCTGTGCTCTCATGAATTCTAGTCGATCAGCTGCTCCTGAATAGAGGGGGGGGGGGCTCCCTGTGCTCCTTTCCTCTTACACATCATCAAGTACAAACACTCACAAATGTTTAATTACGGTGGCTAAAGATTACATTCTTTGAGCAAGTGTTAGCAAAATCACAGAGAAAAATCTGATTATAAAGGTGAGGTATCACTAATTAAGGCTGTCTATAGATTTGCATATAAAACAAATATTAGAGCTCTTTGTTATCTGTGGGGGGAAATGCATCTTAACTTGCCGGTTACAGCACTTAGTACTTTGAGAACAACTTTCATGTTTGAAACCCTTTACAATTACTGAGGCCCATAACCTACCTGTGGGGTATGTAAGAAGGATGAATTTTGCATAATATTTGGGAGTATAGCTCATTAAGTTCAACAAGCATGCAGATACAGCAGAACTAACATTGGAGGCAGGACTGTTATCTGAATTGTCCTCTGTTCAGTGCCTTCTTCAACTTTCTCTTGGTAATAACAACTAGCATTTAGTTTGTTTACTTTCTTCAAAGTGCTTCACATACAGTAAGTATCTCAACAATCCCTACCGAAGCCCTGTAAGATGGGTCAATGTGGCAATTCGTTTATTGGAGTGATAAAGAGCAATCTAAGGCCACAGTGACTTTGCAACTCAGGTAATATTTGAACCAGAGCTCTTAACCAGGGGTGAGTGACCTTTTCCAAACTGAGGACCACATTCCTCACAGAAACCTTCCATGGGCTACATGCCACAGGTGGGCAGGTGCAAAGGCAAAACTGGGCATGCCCAGGAAGTGTGACTCTTACCGGTGTTCCGTAGTCTAGATTCCAGCTGCAGATAAGTCATAAGTTTAAAGCCTGATTCAGTCCTAAAATCAGGCCTGAACCCAGGCTGAAATGGGCCCCCGCTCCCATTCCCACTTGGATAACATTTCTGCTGGTTTGGGCTCCTCCTCAAGGCCATGTGTTTGCAAAAATGTGGTTTGATTTCTAGCATAACAGTCTTTAAATGTACTGCAAAACGATACTTCCTTGTGTAATGCAGAAGCTTACAATCTTTGACATCTGAAATTCGAGGAAGAAAACATTGGCTTTACATTGCCTTAAAAATCTATAGTTGCTTAATGCTTCCAGAATGAATGAGGATGGAGAAGGGAAGGGGTAGATTAATGATAGCTGATAATTAGAGTGGAAGGTTCAGCTCACTGTGTCATGAACTAGTGAGTAAAGTTAATCAAGTTTTCAGGGTTCCCTAGGAGAGCAATAAGCCTGAAACTTGTCAATGGAAAGTGAAAAGAGACAAAGGCATGATTGCTATATTGCAGCCATTGTTAATTGTGCTAAGCGGTATTGCCATTTTCAGGGAAATCTCTGGGGCAACATTTAGACTGCTAACTCCATATTTAACACCCTGTGCTGTATTACTTTTGATCTTATTACTTCCTAGCTGTCTTTTCTGTTACAAAGATCTTCACCGTCTTTCCAAAATCCTACCTAACAGGACTTCTATGTTTTAAACACATTGAATTGCATTGTTCCTCAAAAGAGATGTCAACAGAAAAAGATTTTTTTTTTATCTGAACTGAATTCCCAGCTCTGAATTTACAACCTAAGGAAAGAATACTTAAAGTCTTCCAGCTTCCTGGAGCTTGCATGGTTAGGTCACCCAAGAGTCCATGCCCAACACTTCACCCTAGATGGCTATTTAAATTTCCACCTCAAGAAATCAGGAATCCACTGAAATCTGAGTGGACATGGTACCAGGATGCTTGAAATCCAGCACTGCATAAGGATGTTGTAATAAGAACATAATAAAAACTCTGTTGGATTACGGAAAAGGCCAACCTAGTTCAGCATCCTGTTCTCACACTGACCAATAAGAGCAGATGCCCACATACAGAACATGAACACAATAGTACTCTCCCCACTTGTGATTCCTAGCAACTGGTAACCGGGGACATATTGCCTTTGACACAGAGCTAAAACATAGCCTTATCCTCCATGGATTTGTTGATTCCTCTTTTAAAGCCATCTGACATGCAAAACACCTCAGTATAAGTGACGGAATGTAAACATAAAGAGAAATAATATTAACAAGGGAAAACAGACTCCAGCTCATGATTCTCCAAGTACTGTAAGCAGACCTGCTCAGGACCAAAGGGCAACAGAATTTACAGTGGAGAATACATTCTCAAAAATGAATTAAAAGGAACAGCAAGGAGAGCAGATAATAAGGCCTCTCTAAAACATGAAGGGGTTCCGAGATTGAACATTAATCTTGTTGTGATGCATCTAAAATACAGAAGGCAAATGATGGGCAATTTCTCCTCACCACCACCACTACTGAACTATAGAGAAATTTAATCATGTCCCCCTTCAATTTACTCTGTGCAAGCCAAGCCTAAATGGAGAATATTCTCCTTATCAGCTACAGGCTCGCCATCATTATAGCTTTGAACTGTCTGCAGATGGAAGAAAGGCTGCAGCTGCTGGAGGATCTCTGCCATTACCCAAGAGCTTTCCCAGTGGAGAAAACAAAAAGAGGTGATGGAGTGAATATTCATCATGCACAACTCTGCGCATAGAGATGTAAGTCTATTTCTAGACTAGAGGTACTGAGCTATTTGAAGGAGCAAATGGCAGGGAGACAAATCCTAGCTCCGAATGCATGTTGGGGCAGTGTGCAGCAGTATCTAGGCTGGGAGGGAGTTTCATCCCTGTCCACAGTCCCAGAATTCAGTTGCTGGGCTTGAGCTGCATCTGGGTGGGGGTTGGCAATGCCAGGAATGAGCAGGAGGATGTTGTTTTCTACCTTTGCACTACTAAGATAATAATCGTCCCAGCCAGACCAGGCAATCTGGGGAACTAACAGGCCTCATAACTGCTGCTTCAAACTTAGCTTCTGAATCTAAGCAACTTGAAATCATTTAGATGACTGCCCTTTCTCTCTCCTTCCATGGACTGTTGGCCATCTTTCAGAATTTCACCAACTGCATGATTCTGACTGAGCATCCGCCTCTGAATATTCTAATTTTTTGACTTCAGCTTCACCTGGACCATACTCTCACCTCTGACCCTTCAAACTAGCAGCTTCTAGGCTTGATCCTAAAGATCCTTGGTTATCATTATAGCTGGTCTAATTTACTCTGGAGTTATCACTTTAGCAAGGTCCAACTCTCTGCCTCAACCACCCCATGTCTTCCTCGGTAAGCATAAACATTTTAAGCAGGGATGCCTTACTAAAGGATGTCTTCTTATCACAACTTATCACTTGCAGAAATACCAAGTCCTGTCAGCTGTGACCAGTACATCTTTAAAAATATAATGTCATTGAAGAGCACACCTAGAAAAAAGTCCAGGCTTCAGCCGCTGAGTTTCCATTGTAATATGGCACCATCTCCCTAGATACTTGAGCCAGTGGTCAGGTAGGTGTCACAATTTTTGAGTTGTTTGTTTCTTCAGTTCCAATGAATGGCTCTTAGACAGGG
This sequence comes from Zootoca vivipara, assembly GCF_965207765.1. Classification (NCBI taxonomy): domain Eukaryota; kingdom Metazoa; phylum Chordata; class Lepidosauria; order Squamata; family Lacertidae; genus Zootoca; species Zootoca vivipara. The sequence goes on from NC_142596.1 coordinate 50,101,060, forward strand.
CTAAGCAATGCAAGAGGAGGGAGAGTAAACAACAAAAGCAAGAGACTTTCACCTTTACAAGGCTCTCTGGGGACTGTTTGCCCACATATCCACTCCAAGCCCCCAAGAATGCCAAGACAAACATTGTCCATGAAAGGCATTAGATTAAAGCTGTAATTTCCAGAGTTTCTACCTGCCTGTGTCAACTTGTCTGCCAACAAACCTTTCCCCTTTTTCTGTTGCAGGGGATCCTAAGGTGTACATATCTTCTAAGGTATACATATAATTTGCAATGGCTACTACTTCCCTGTGGAAACTGAGAATATGGTCTGGAACTCTCCAATGCTCCCCTCATTTCCCATGAGGGAAGATCAGTAGTGGTGGGTTAGGAACCTGTTTTTCATGGAAGTTTATCTGCTGTTACTGCTCTTCTTACTGAAAAATACCTGGTAAACCTCTGAGAAATCCCAGGTTTCCCTGGGATCCAGTTTGAAACCTGCATTAGAAAATAAAATTCAGGCTAAGTCCTTGGCATTCAGATGCTATCTGCACCCCCCCCCCAAATCTTGCAAAACTGCCAATAAGAGTCCTCATTTCCTTTACAGGAGCCTCTCTTGCCTTCAGCGTATATAGTATCTTTTCTCCTGATACTGATGGAAGCAGGCTTTGCAAACGTCTAAGTATTATGTGCAGGTAAAGCAAGGTTTTTCTCCTCTGGCACATACCGTATTTGTAGGTCTTAACTGCAGTCCCTCAATTACCACAGCACAAGGCTGTGAAAACAGCTCAAGCTGAAACATACACTGAGCTATTTCTAAGCTTGCCTTCACCCACCTTTCATTATTTGCCCTCATCACCATTAAAACAAGAGATGTCAGAATCTCCTATGACTTTTACATAGCTGAAAGCTAAATTAAATTATACACCAAAGCATTCGCAAGCATCCAAAACTGCAAGACCACTGCTGGGGAGTGGCGGTAGCAGCAGTGATTGGGCCATGCCTCACCAAGGAAGGTGTACAACATTTCTCAAGACCCGTCACTCCAAATGGCCCACATTCAATATCAGTTTGAGGTGGGGGGGGGAGACTTCTTTTCAGAATGCCTTGTGACTGATATGAGTCACTGCAATGGATTTTACCTTTGAATAGAAAGACGGCAGCCAAACTGGCAGGAAGCAGCACTGCTCCCAATGACTTTGTACCGCTGAAACAGGAAGCCCTTTTTTATACTCCCTCCAATGGCCAGCATGGGTCGAGTCATTCTGGAAGGTATTTCCCTAAGAAGCTGCAGAGCCACAGCTAAGCACATGGGGCAAGTGACCAGCAGTTCCTGACAACAAGGAACCGGGCTATCAGAGCCCAGGAACACAAATACACACCACTGCTGCTCATGCAAAGTCCCAGCCCAAGCAGAAGCTTTTCATAGACATCGTTGCCTAGGAGTGCACAGTGGCCAATCCAAAACCTGTAAATACTTCATGGCCAGTAAGAGGCTCCAAAGCACAGTTCTGCTAGCTCATCACAATTCAATTAAGTTTCCCTTTAAAGGTGAATAAACCTACTTCACACTTTCCTAAACACTGTGAGAACCCAAATCATTGAAATTTGATGAATTTTCATAGGGGCTTGTTTTTGTTTTAAATACAAACTAATGTAGAAATGTGTGGAAATGAACTTAAGAACTGGGAAAAAAATGAGAAACTGGGAGAAATAAAAATAGATGGATTTACCCATTCATGCCACATTGAACTATAGAGAGAGCTGTTCTCAATCCTAGATAAAATGGCACAATGGGGAGCTCTTCCATCTATAGATCCCATGCAGAGATGTGTAGCATCTTAAAGAGGAAGTTAGGTGAAGGAATCCCCTCACCAGTTTTTAATGTACACAAGGGTATCTTGGGTGGTTGTTTGCTATGGCCTAGTGCAGGCATCCCCAAACTGCGGCCCTCCAGATGTTTTGGCCTACAACTCCCATGATCCCTAGCTAACAGGACCAGTGGTCGGGGAAGATGGGAATTGTAGTCCAAAACATCTGGAGGGCCGAGGTTTGGGGATGCCTGGCCTAGTGTGACTTCCCACCTTGTTTTGTTGTAAGAATTTTAAGATCTCAAATATAGAATACTCATAAATACACACATATCTAAATATATAAACCATGTGTCTGAAATAGTATGGGAGAGCAATCCTGAAGCCATTTTGACTCTCCCAATGACCTCAAGTATTCCTCTGCAGTAAAGGAGGCAAATGGGGAATGCCTTCCCACTGGTCTTTTTGCTTGCAAATCCTGTCTTAAGGGCGTATTTGTGTATGACTAGGGTGAGCCTGTGACCTGGATTCAGGAACTAAAGTATTACCATCACAAAAGAATGGCCAGGCTGCCCAGGTAATGCAATCAGTGACCATTATTAGGTATCCCAGCAGACAGGATTTCTGCTGTAGACTGCCTCCTGTGATGTATGTATGATGATTTTGGGGTGGTATTTGGCTAAAGGTGTTGGGCAAAAGTCTTTAAAGGTTCCTGCACACTTTTGTTCAGGGTCTCTTCCTCCTTGGAAGGAGGGGAGGTAACTCTGCTGCAACAGAAAATTAACTATCTGCCTTGCTTTTCCACTAGATCCTGACTCCATCCATTCTTCTCTGACTGATCATGGACTTAGGGACCTCAGAGTCCCATGGGGAGTTGGGCAGCAAAAGCAAAAGCCCAATTTTTACATCAGTTTCAAGTGGTTTACCTCCCTATGGCTGTTTGAGAGACTGAGGCCTTAGTAAAACGAGAATTAACAGAGTAGCCAAATCCTCATTTTCAACATGAATGCAATAACACAAAGAGGCAGGTTACTTAGCTGAGTGGATTAAAGCAGTTCCAATCAATTTTTGTAGCTTTCTCCTCCACTGTGTGCTCATCAGCACTGAATGACACACACCTGGTTCTGACCTACATTTTGGCCACTGGCAAATGTCTATTAGACAGAACCACATGTTCAGCCATCTGTGTAACAGCCAGAGACCTCCGACTAGTACAAAACATGCCTATCCCATCTGTGGTGGCCCATTTACTCCATGCTAGTAGGATTATATGAAAGAAGAGGGAAGGAAAGAAGAATCCAACACTTTTTTGGGAAGGGGTTTCGGGGTTTTTGAGGACTTTAGTATGAAAAGACTCCATCAGCTTCAGATGGGGTTAATAATTTTATGTCATGCTGATGGGACTGCTCCCTTTGTAATTCTGCAGTGAATGGGCAAACGTTACCTTTTTTGCTTGCCAGGAAAAAAATATTTTTTAAAAAATAAATCTTGGAAAAATAAGACCACCTGCACTGACTATGCATTGCAGGAAAGTGTGACAGTATCCATAATTTATGAGAGAGCTGTCCACAGGCAAATTGCCTGCAAAAGTGTTGACAGGAGAAATCCCAGTTCTTTCCTGCCTACATTGATTTCACAAGATTTGGTAAAGGGGGAAATTTTAATTTCTAATTAATCTGCCAATATATAATCTTTTTAACGCCCTTAAAAAAAATAAATCACACCTTCAGTGTCAGAAAAGCAGCCAGCAGTAAAGATGAAAGAAGTGAAATCTTGGCTGCTGTTCAAGACTAGCCCTCTGCAAATCGGATGCAGTGGGTGAAAAAACAGCCTTCGTATAGCTGCTGCCCCACTGCCACTGTAGGGACCAGCTGAGACAGACTGGGAGTCTCCTGCACTGCACGCTGGTCCTGCTTGTGACAAGTCTCTCGAGACTGCTGAGCAAAGGAAGAAGGAACAGGACTGTCCTCCCATGTCCCAGCTTGGCTTTACCCTCGCTCTCTCCACCCACAGCAGCTCATTGGTTCCCCTTGACCTGGTCTGCTTATACTTGTTGGGCCTGGGAAGGTAGCCAAATTCTGGCCTCGCTTGCATGGCTCTCCAAGCATGCTCAAGGTGACTTCATCCATCATCTTGCCTGCTCCTCCTCCAACTGATCTCACTACACTATCTTTTTGCCTGCGCTTCTGACTGCCAGAATCCCCATCCATTTATTTAAAAGCATTTCTAAACCACCTAATAGTTATCTCTAAGCTGTATACAATGCAACATAAAAACAATCTCAGAGTATCACAGAAACATAAATTCGGTAATAACAGGGGCCATTGAAGAACAGGCAAAATATATAAGGCTTTATAAAGGATCTAAATCAACTCTGCTTCATATATGGTGGTGGGAAGGACATTCCAAAATGCAGTGCCAATGGCAGAAAATGCCTGTTTTGGGGCCATCTCATTGTGATTTTCTGTAGGGTGCAGAGCAAGGAGTAAAAAATTTCCCCAGATGATCTAAGTGATCGTACAAGTCTCTACAGCAGCTGCACAATTGGACTTTGTGACTTCCAACCCTACCCTGCTATGGACTCTGCCTCCAGGAGATCTGCCCCAGCAAGGCATCTACTTCCATCCTAATCCTTTGGGGACTGACACTTCTGGTCCTCATAGTGCTGGCGGGAACCACTGCGTAAGAACATAGGGGGAGCCCTGTTTCTAGGAAGCTCACAAGGAGGACTTAGGGGAAACAACCCTCTCCCACTGTTGCCAGCTGGCTTTCTGAACTACACAGCCTCTGAAGATCATTTATCTTGGCTAATGGTTGTGTCTAGGCCTTCCCTTGAGGAATTTATCTAACCCCCCATAATCATCTAAGCAACTGACCATCACAGCATCTCCAGGCAATAAATTATGCACGTTAATCATGCATTGTGTGACAAAATACCGACTTTTGTCTCTCTTAAGTTGGCGGACCATCAAACATGCCTGCAGCACATACAACCCAAGTTATTAGATGTGCATTTTGCGATTGCCCTGAAGCGACAATAATAATAATAATAATAATTTATTTATTTATACCCCACCCATCTGGCTGGGTTCCAACAGAAAAATAAAATACAGTGATCTATTAAACATAAAAAGCCTCCCTAAACAGGGCTGCCTTCAGATGTCTTCTAAAAATCTGGTAGCTGTTTTTCTCTTTGACATCTGATTTGAGGGCATTCCACAGGGCGGGAGCCACTACCGAGAAGGCCCTCTGCCTGGTTCCCTGCAACTTGGCTTCTCGTAGCAAGGGAACCGCCAGAAGGCCCTTGGTGCTGGACCTCAGTGTCTGGGCAGAACGATGGGGGTGGAGATGCTCCTTCAGGTATACTGGACCGAGGGCAAGGTTTGGTTCCACCATGATACAAGCTGTGGCCATGCCGGGTCTATCCTTTCTCCATTTTTAATTTGAGGGACAGTTGGGAAGGCATATGTGACTGCTCAAGCTTATCAAAGACACATGGTGTTCCTGACAATGAGCCGTTGACATAAAAAAATGCAATGTCATAAACCCTTCAGGGAAATCTAATGATGTAGGATGAACAGTAATACAAGATATTGTTGCTAAGGGATGGGAATTGCAGGAGGGGGGAGGACACAAGAACAATGAGACATCACAGAATATGGCTGTGCTTATGCAAGAGAAACATTACAATATACGTAAAACGTGACCATTTAAATGGGTCAAATAAAATCATAGAATTATAGTTGGAAGGGACCATGAGGGTCAGCTAGTCCAACCCCCTGCAATGCAGGAATCTTTTGCCCAATGTGTGGCGTAAACCCATGACCTTAGATTAAGAATCTCATGCTCTACCAACTGAACTATTCCAAATTCATGAGGTGGTGCAGGGCGCCTGATTCAGTCTAGGAAAGTTTGGGTCAGTGGGAAGAGAAGGAACAACCAATAATACCCTGGAGAGAAACAATTCCTTAAGGAATAACGTGTAAGAGGGATACACTGATTTCATTGAAGCCTTTAAACATAGGCATTTGTTGCAAGTTTGAAGTAAGAAAATCCTATGCCTGATCCCCAAACCATATTTCCCTGCCCCTCTCCCCTCCTCTCATTCCCCATATTCATTATTAATACTGTTACAAATTTGCACTCTGGTTCCTGAAAAATTAATTCAGTGATTAAAATTTCAATCCCTACAGTATATAAGGAGTTCAAGCAAGTTGTATTTGCCATTTTATAGTTGGAGGGGGGTGTTGTACACAGGCACTGGAGTGCAACCCATTTTGGTGCTTGCTTGTGCAGTCTTCTCTCACAAAGATTAAACTCAGAGCAAAAAGCTTTGTGGTGTGTGTGTGTGCTGCTTTTCAGTGTTAACCTTACATTGCTGCAGTTACTGCTTCTCCCTTATTGCCACTTGGTTACAAGAGACAGAAATCCTTATTACCTCCAATACTGCACAAAGCTGAGCGCTTGGCCTAAAAGGAAATCCTGTCCCAGAGCTTCTTGTTTGCAAATCCCATAAACCACAGATATTCAGGTCAACAAGACCTTTGTTAGGACTTCGTGGAATGGTGCGGCAGTTTATATGGGAATGGAGAGCAACACTGTTTTCTCATGTCTAACTGAGAGTTGTTATCTTTGATAACATCATTTATTACATTTATTAATAAATCATTATTTATTACATTTCTATACCACCCTTCATCCAAAGAGCAAAGGGTGGTTTACAATATAAAAACACAAAAATACATACCATAATTACAAACGAAAACAATATTCCTGCCAAGTGTCAACAGCAGGTTCTATTTTCCCACTAGAAAATTAGCTACCACCACTCAATGCTGTTTTCTCAGTTACAACCATTTCTCCTATTTGCTTTGCGGGACAAAACAGACAGGTACCCTGAAACACTAGCATATTTGGCAAAAAGCAGCTTATTTAGGAAGGGGGAGAAACACATACAAGGAAAGGGTTAAACCCCACCCCACCCCTCACCCAGCACCATGGTCTTGGTAATAATAATAATAATAATAATTTATTATTTATACCCCGCCCATCTGGCCGGGTTCCCCCAGCCACTCTGGGCGGCTTCCAAACAAACAGAAATTCTAAAATACAGAAATCCATCAAACATTAAAAGCTTCCCTAAACAGGGCTGCCTTGAGATGCCTTCTAAAGGTCTGGTAATTGTTCTCTTTGACCTCTAGTGGGAGGGCATTCCACAGGGTGGGTGCCACTACCGAGAAGGCCCTCTGCCTGGTTCCCTGTAACTTGGCGTTCCCTGTAACTTGGTGTTATCAGCCCCGTGTTATACCCAACCGAGCTACCCATACTACTGTTTGTATAAGGCAGGCATCCCCAAACTGCGGCCCTCCAGATGTTTTGGCCTACAACTCCCATCATCCCTAGCTAACAGGACCAGTGGTTGGGGAAGATGGGAATTGTAGTCCAAAACATCTGGAGGGCCGAAGTCTGGGGATACCTGCTATAGGCACACTGCTCTGCTTGTTTTATATTGCCTGACACTGCTTAGCACCTCATGGCAGTGACAGTAGACAAGCAGCCCTCGTGGCTTACAGGCCTCCTGCAACAGAATTCCCCAACCTGTGCCCTGCACCCAGGTACCTTCCCTCATCCCTGACTGCTGGCCATTCTGCATAAGGCTGATGGGAGTTGGAGTGCACAAACATATGGAGAACACCTGGTTGGGAAGGCTGAACTGTGAGGACAATGCTTCATTCTCATGATACACCCATGTACTCATGCACACCCGGTTAAGTAATTCCAAAGATATTCCCTCTCCCAAGACTTAACGCAGAGAAGGGCAACATAACCTGGGGGAAGATGCAGAAGTAAATGTAAATGTTTGAATGAATGCCTTGGCACAGCCTCCTGGCTTTGCCCATGATTTTGTTCCTGGGCTGCTGCCTTCCTGCAGAGTAAGGCAAAATTAAATTTAGCATTTTACAAATAAATAGGTTAAGGCTGAAAGGACACTATTTAGGAATTTACTGCTTACAGCGACCTCAGAGATTATAGATCCTCCACAGTCTATTACCCCATTTCCATTCTGTTCATCTTTCCCTGTTACAAAGTGGCCCTTTCATCAGGTCTTTCTCTGTCCCAGCATCAAACTATCATCTCTTTAATGGATTTAAGCAAAGAGTAGCATCGTTGGACTTAATTGACTATCCTGCCAAAAAAACCAAGGACATCTCCTCTTCCTTTCCCACTGCAACATGATTAAATACTTCTCTGACAGAAGAAATGACAAGGTCTGCTTGCCTTTTTCCGAGGGAGGGCAACAGGCAGATACATCATGCTCCCTTAGCCCAGTGTGGGCTTTGTGTTATTGTGCCATTAAAGAAATGTTGATTGCACGAATCTGCGTCCACACCGTGATGCATGACTGGGGTCATGCTGTGAACAACAAACGTTTTATGGACAAAAACTTTTTTATTTTTAAAGGAGATGAAAAGTTGCCTAGTTCTCAATGCAGAAAAGAGGAAACATTTATCAGGCTGTTATCTTAGCTGAGATCAGATATAGTTTTTACATTTCCCAAACCAGTGCCTTCCAGATGTTTTGGACTGCAACTCTGCTCATCCGTGACCAGTGCTAATGCTGGATTGGACTAATGGGAGTCATAGTCCAACAACATCTGAAAGGTACCAGGTTGGGGAAAGCTACTTCTCAATATCAGTTTCAGAGCAGAGCACAGGACCCAAGAGCCTGAGAACCCCATTCCTGAATTCCAGCACCATAAGTGGTGAAGTTTATTTTATTATTATTAATTAAATTTGCATATCTTGGAGCAGGTCACACAATATTTTTTAAATTTATTAAATTGTTCTATCACCCTTCATTTGTAGATCCATAGAAGAGCAGGATGAGAGCGGGCAGCAACTTCCCCACCCCTCTCCTACCCTGAAATGTGGTGCATGGGAGGGCGCCCTCCACCCACCTCGGAGGCACACCCACCCCGAGCAGCACAGGCCTATACTCTGCCGCTGGTCTTAAAAACCTAAGAGCAGCCCAGCTGGATAGTCCAAATGCCCAACCAGCCTCATTCCTATGGGAAGCCCATAAGCAGGACCTGACTGCAATATCACTTTCTCCACTTGTGTTTCCCAGCAAGTGACATTCTGAGCCACACTTAATCTGACACTGGTAGTAGTACATAAATATTGTGGCTAGTAGCCACTGAAAGCTTCATCCTCCATGAATTTGTCCACTCCTTTTGTCTGTTTTCCCTATACAATTTCACAATGAACACCATGAGGCCATCATCCAAAAAGATTTCCATTTACATGAGGTTGCATTCTTTACATTGCATTCATTGCATTATTCCACTAATAATAATAAATAATAATAAATAATAATAAATAATAATATTTGTTGTTGTTGTTGTTGTATTTATCTTGCTTTGAAGCAATCTCCTTTTAACTGGGAGGTCCCATCTCTGTGAATTATTAACATTGTTTCAATAACAAAGCATTGGAAAGACTGGTGGGGGAGGAGATTCCCTTCCAAACATCAGCCAGTAAAACCTTTTTTAGAGCAAGCAACACCCATGTGCTCCAGTTCTGATGAAAGCTTTTCCCTTTGGCATCTGCCTTCTGAACGCACGTAATATATCTGCAGCTTCTCACCAAAGATACGAGGATTTGCAAATCCATACCCTGCAATGATATGGCACATTATACATGGATCAATGGTGCATTGTGACTAAGCCCTTCCCTCCCCACCCCAGTTGGTTAGGGCGTGGATCATGAAAATGCAGTACAAGCAAGCTCAGACTGATAAAACTCTGTGATGTGCTTCCAAACATCCTCACCATTCACTGGCTCCAAATAAAGAAGTGAGAACTTGAAATCAAAGGAGAACATGCACTGTGTTAATGGACAACAGCAGCATCTAAAAGTGTACAACTGCTGCAAACCATCAGTGTTAGTAACCTGGATCCTTTGGTTCTACGCTATGCTGTTTCTTGGGGTTTACATTACAGCAGGGGTCAGCAAACTTTTTCAGCAGGGGGCCAGTCCACCGTCCCTCAGACCTGGGGGGGGCAGACTATATTTGGGGGAAAAAATGAATGAATTCCTATGCCCCACAAATAACCCAAAGATGCATTTTAAATAAAAGGACACATTCTACTCATGTAAAAACACGCTGATTCCCAGACCATCCGCGGGCCAGATTTAGAAGGTGATTGGGCCGGATCTGGCCCCCGGGCCTTAGTTTGCCTACTTAAAAGGCTCCTAGGGCTTTGACATCATCTCCCCACAACCAGGCATCAGGGTGACTCCACCAACCCATATTTCTATGGCTCCCCAGGCTGTTTACATGCCAAGCCTGACATCTCAGGAGGCACCTGAATTGTAAGCAAAGAAAGAAGGTTTTGCCCTATTTGGCATGCTTACAAGGCAGATGCATTAGCCTCCTGGTTCAGCTTGAATGGGGCTCTTGGAATTCCTTGGGCAAAGCAAATGGGGAATCGAGTGGCCCTCACTTGCTCACCTCTGATCCAATTGCTTTGCCTGCCCGCACATACTGGCACAATGGTGCATTAACCATCTTCCCCTTCCCATCCCTGACAAGAGTGTAAGGACCATCTGCCACAATCTTCAATAAGAATGGCTCCTTCTCTCTACAGCAGCCAATTCAAATTAAATAATGATGTCTTAATGAGAACTGAAAAAAAGAGATGAAGGGGAACAAAAGCCCTGACTTGGAAAGAGCAGCAGCAGGCTTATAATTAGGTTAATTACTATGATGGCAGGGATGAGAGAGACAGATGCTGGACAAAGCAGCAGAAGGCCTTTAGTCAAGGTGGATCACGACTATAGTTTCTACAGTACTTGCAAACAGGAAAATTGCAGCATTTGCAGGCGATTGCTGAAAGCATACAGGGATGGATCTGTGAAGATGGATCTGTGAAGAGGGAGGTTCCTAGAAGATGCTTCTTGAGAAACTCTAAAACTATCTAGCATCCATTATAGGTACTTTATATAAGAGTGCCTGTGCCTCTGTCTGACTTGCTCTGTTTTGTCCCTTGCAGGTAAAGATTACCTTCTGATTTCAAACTTAAGAGAGAATTTACAGCAGGTATGGGAAGCCACCAGCAATGTTGTTGGATTGAAGCTCCCACCAGACCCACTGAAGGCCCACAGATTTCCCACCTGTTTTACAGTGAGGTGAAATGGACTACCTGCTCATAGAAAGATGCTGCTATATATTTATTTAAGCAACACTCATATTCTGCATTTCTGTCCTTAAAATAATGAATTGTTTTTCTTTTTAAATGCTATTTCAACTAGCCACTCTCTTTTATCAGCTGCCAGACCATCATAGAAAGAGAAAAAAAAATACATTTATGCACCAATACAGAGTTTATGGTGGTTAAGGATGCCCCATTATTTCAAACTGTAACCCTTTTACAACCTATATGATGTGCGTGCATTTAAAAATCTGGTTAAGTATTTGGTTTGAAACACGAGCTAAGCAAAAAGCCCCAGAGAACTGAATCCTCCTCCACCAAATAAAACCAGTTCCATAGCAGTCACAACGACACCCATGTCACCTTTCCTTGCACCCCAAAGTAACTTATGGCAACGTTTTGGAAGTTTCAAAATAACTGGAGTTGCAAGCAGGTCTTATGCCTATTTTTTAAAGTTAAGACTGAACAGATATCTTGTTCAGTTCTTATTCCTCTGGGGTTCTGTGATAAAAGGATTATCTTTCTGTTGGGTTTTCTTTTAGATTAAGCTATTCTTTAGGAGATCAGACTAATTTAAAAAGGGGGAAAAATCCACTTAAGATTCCACCAGGAGGTAAGGAAATTGTTTAGCAAAAGAAAAAGAAACAAACATAAGACATGCATCAGGATAGAAACTGCAGCGGGAGATCAAGCAGACAATGGCTTGGAGGAGATGAAGACCTGGGTAGCAACTGAACAAAGCAGTGAGGGGGCCAAAACTGAGCAAGGCAGTGAGGGGGCCAAAATGCAGGACTTTGACCTCCTATCCACAGCAGGATGTTTGGCAGACAGGATCCTGCTTGGGAGCAACTGATTAAGGCACCCTCTCACTCCCCCCCCCCCCCGACCTTTCCTGCAAAATCTGATGCAGTTCATTTGGCAGAAAGGCATTTCGCTCGCACACAAATGGCATGTGCCTCCTGGAGCTGAGCAGAAACTAAATCTTTGGAAACGGTACAAGAAAATTGAAAACGAAATATAAATATAAAATAATGTGTAATTAACAAGAATGAGGACTTAATAGAAGCCCGCAATCGCTAATCAATCTCTCCACGCCTGGCCAGTTCCACCGATGAGCTCCATTGTTATTTTTGATTGTGTGTGCAAGGGTGCGGGACGGCTGCTGAGAGAACAGCGCTCTATCAAAAATGCGACTTGAGACTCGCTGAGCAGCAGGGGGTGGGAAGAGGCAAAACATGAAGATATGAGCACAGTCAGAGAAAACCAGCTGGGGACATTTAGTTTGAAGGGTGCTCTCTCTCTCTCTCAGCTGTAAAGAAGTAACTAGTTGTGCAAGCACCAGACTTCAAGCTTTGACACAGCCACTCCTACACACTGCCCCTGCCACCTGGCCAAATACAGAGGCGGGGAGGGGAAGGGAAAAGGATGAAGGCTGCAAGATGCTAAGCCAGGGGTCAGCAAACTTTTTCGGCAGGGGGCCGGTCCACTGTCCCACAGACCTTGTTGGGGGCCGGACTATATTTTGAAAAAATATATGAATGAATTCCGATGCCCCACAAATAACCCAGAGATGCATTTTAAATAAAAGGACACATTCTACTCATGTAAAAACACCAGGCAGGCCCTACAAATTCCCGGATCATTTGCGGGCCAGATTTAGAACGCAATTGGGCCGCATTCGGCCCCCAGGCCTTAGTTTGGGGACCCCTGTGCTAAGCACTATGGCCCTATTCTTGCAAATAATAGCTCCAAAACTATGCACTTGAATGTTCAGGGGGCAAAATAATTTCTCACACTGATACCCCACTCTTCCTTCTTCTGATTTCAGCTGCGTGCCTGATATTTTCAAGCGTTATCTAAAAATGTAAAACAACTAAGGTGTCTGCAAACAGGAATATGCTGGTATAGTCATCAAGGAGATAGGAATGAGTGTCACTGCTTCTTAGTGTTGAACTGAAATAGTCCTAGAACTACACCACCCTGCCTAGCAATGGGGAGACTGATCACCCCACTCATCACTCACATTCCCTGTTGCTAAAGCTCCATTTCTTCAATGCTTCCTGGTTCCTTCCTACCTAGAGTTATGTTTAATACAACATACATGAATGGGAACATTCTCTGGCAGAGGGCCTTCTCAGTAGTGGTGCCTGCCCTGTTGAACGTCCTCCCACCAGATGTCAAGAAAATAAACAACTATCTGACTTTTAGAAGACATCTGAAGGCAACTCTGTTTAGGGAAGTTTTAAATGTTTGATGTTTAATTGTGTTTTTAATACCCTGTTGGAAACCGCCCAGAGTAGCTGGGGAGGCCCGGCCAGATGGGTGGGGTATAGGAAATAAATTATTATTATTAAATTATTATTATGGGGCAAGTTGCAAACAAACCGCCTTGCCAAAATCTTACAGTAGTGCAATTCAGACAATTCACACACACCCCTTTGGTGCTAAGCACAGTTTGCAATGATGCCCAAATCAGCAAACTATGGTAAACATAGTTAGTACCTGCCCTCCTTGATTGTAGCTTACTAGGAAACAGCTTATTAGTTGTAACTTGCAGATTAGGATATCATGACAAACTATGCTCAGCACTAAATAGGAAGAAAAGAAAGGGAAGCCAACAGTGGAAGGGAAACAGGAGAAGATCATCCAAACCACTGACTGAACCAAACCAATGTCTATTGAGTTCTCAAATCTCCCCAGACTGCAAGAACTATTTGTCAAAGATTTTACTCTTCAATCCAATATGAGGTTTCCTACCAAATTTCTATGATTAAGGATGAAACCTGGCTTTCTAGAGAAATCACCTAACCATTGGCTCCTGTAGGAACACATCATCTGACTATCACAGGCTAGTCACATTCCTTTGTCAAGTCCAAGACTCTGGCCAGGCATTTCCCTATGATAGCTCACAGTGGTTCTCCTGTTTCCCTTCCACTGTTGACTTTCTGAATAGGCAAAAACAGACCTTTCCCATCCCCTAGGTGTCAGTGATAGGGAGCAAAAGGGCAGACCACTGTTTTGGAGTGAGACAAAGAGCTAGGTTTTGGAGCTCTGTAAGCTAGCAACATTTTGGGGTGCTGGCTACTTCTGGAGATCTGATGTGGAGCAGTGGATTTGGCTGCCTGTGGAAGTGTTTAAGCTTTGCCTCCACCTGAACTCAAATATTGCAACAGGCCACAAGGCTCCAAAGACCTCCTCCCAAAGGAAAACCAAAACAGGAGAAATGCTGCATGCCTGGAACTTCTCGCCACTTGGAGAAGTACAGAGAGCATAAAAATATGTAAAGTTTAGGTCAGACTGCTCAGACAGGCAAGCAGGTCCTTGCTGCAATCTATTTTCCCAGCCCTTTGAGACTTGCATTATGAAGGAATCCTACTGACTCCATTACTAAGTCTAGACCAAGTTTTGCACTTAAATAAAATATTAAAAACTTTTATAAAACAAAAACACATTTTCAGCACTTTACTTCTGTCTCCCACTTTAACCGTCTAATTTTATTTTCCATTATATTTTCTAGTAAGGGAATAAATAACTTTGTCAAAAGGAACATCTGAAAAATGAGACCTTGGGTAAATTTATCCAGGGGGCATTTCGTTCAGGTTCCTCTAGGTAACACAGGGCCTAAAGATGGACACATATATATGCACATGCTCTCTCTCTCACACACACACTTGATAACTACAACTACATATATATATTGTCTGCCAATCACAGAGGCCAACATTTCATAAGTCTTTTCCTTCTATGCCTGCAGAGGGATCCAAGGCCTACATACAAACTGCCCTATGCAGTTCATTACTTGAGGTCCCAGCCACAGGCCCTGAGGTCCTCAAGTCAAATCCAAGTCCCCAACAAGTGGTTTTATTAGCTCCTTTTAAAGGCCTCTGAGAGTGCACTTTTGCTTCCTGCTACACATGCTGAAGCAGACTAAAATGAACACACCCATTTCTCTGGCCAGAAATCAATATATTTAAGAATATATTTAGAAAGGCAGTATGACCAGAGACATCTCAAAATATATATCATCAGATACTGTATTGCCCAGCTGTGGTTCTCAGTGTCTAATACAAGCCACTTTGTTTTAACTACTCAGTGCCCATAATCCAAACCTCTGGCTCTCCAGAGCTTGACAGCTACTAAATCCAGTTTTATGCATACATTCAAGCGTTAATTGAATTGTCACAGGCTGTACCTTTTGCATTTAATGGCTATTCGATCTTTGTGCATATATTTTTTCTTTATATCCATGTTTATATATTCCTGCCACTTGAGGATAACACTTCATACATCTGATTAAGTGGACTCTAGACCATGAAAACCTATTCCAAGACAAATTGTTGACCTTTAAAATGCCACAATGGTCTTTGTTGTTGTTGTTTAAATGCTATTAGGAATGTGAAGACAGACTCCATTGTTGTGAACTTCACAGTGGTGGAAATGGTGAAAATGAAGGTGTTATATGTTTCCACTGCAAATGGCTGTTCCTTAATTTCAGCCTTTCCATACTGAGCAAAGGTAAACCAAAGTGGCAAACTGGGGAAAGAAGTGGGCCTGACAGGGCCCATGATGATTTTAAGAATGCCCTCCTGTGAGGCAATGCCAGTTTTATGGAGAGTACTGTGAAGGAGCAGCTTTGAATGGTGTGAGGGATAACCCTGGGATGAGAGAAGGGGGTACTGGGGACAGTTCACATTTACATGCAAACATACCTAATTGAAAACAGCAGTACAAGAACAGAAATGGAGACTCCCCCCCTAAATTCACATTTCTCCAGAATTTCAATGCAGTTCTTCAACTAAACAATGCATACAAACATCAGGGAAAAGTGTACACCAACAGGTGCACATAAGGAGAAACGAGCAATGCAGTGCTAACCAATTTCAATGGGAGCTTTTTGCTTTGTTTTGTTTTAAATCTAAAACTTATGTGGAAGCCTGAATTTAAAATTGGGATAATGAGCAACTCAAACTGATGGATTTGTCCATCCCTGTTGGGTACCCCAACCAGCATGGGCTGATGAGAGTTGTAACTGAAAAAACAGCTGGAGGGCACCAGGCTGCTATATAACCTAATTTTAGACACTGTAGTATTATGCTTGAGGTTCCAACTGGCTTTTGCACTCAAAGAATGAGGAATTCCACACTCCCTTAAAAGTACAAATGGATTTAGGATCAGACAAAGTGATCAGGAAATATGGGCAAAAATGACAAGGAAGCTGAATTTATATGCACCATCAGGGATGCCATGTAAAGTACGTAAGAAAAAGAAAAATGAGCCTTGCTATCTATTGCTACCAACCGTGGCTGTGCCATCACACGCTTTCCCTTCAGGCTCACACAATAAATATGCAAGTTAATGCATATTATTAATATCTGCCAATGCCTCAAAGAAGTTTCCCTGCTCTGTTAATTTTGCAGTTTTTAAATACAACTGGTTCACACTAGAACTCCAACCCCCATAAGAAGTCAGGCTCAGTGATCCAGATTAAAATTGTATTTCAATTTGGCCTCTGTTTGGATCGTAAGACTTCATGCCCTTCAGTAGCTACTTAAAACAAATGCAAATCAAATGTCCGGGTCTGCTCTCATTGTTAATTTAGCAGGCTCCGGGGACAAAGCTGTTGGTTTTATCACACCAGGAACTATTCAGGCTGGACACTAATAAAGATTTTATTTTACAGATGCAGCAGCAGACACACTGCAAGTGATGTGGCTTCCTCCTACACAACCACCCTTCCTATTCTAAAAATATCAGTCTTAGAGGCTTGCTTCTCAATGAATCATTATCAGAACAAAATCACTAACAGCATTAGCTCCAATACTTTTTAGCATGGAACAATGAACACTCAAAATACCTACAAGTTTGAAAAAAGTTACCTGCACATTTTGTGCCATAACTTTCATTCTAGGAGGGATAGAGATTTAACTGTTTTTGATGAATGCCCAAAGTCCAGGGCACTTCCCAGAGGCAGCACCGTGGGTGCTGGATTGGCAACCCCTGTTATACAACTTCTCTGTCAGCTTGAGCATCCTGCCTCTACTCCCCAAGTGTTGCCTTGGGTCTTGACCTCTGCCCCCCCCCCACACCTATATGTTTGCTGCTCTGGAACTTAACCTTGTTCTCTTTTGGACATGTGTTTCTGGCTGAAACATGACAGACTGGCTTTTACTGGAGATCTTTTCTGTTGCTTGAAAAGAACAGGTTATTCCTGTTTGCTAGGTCTAGAAGCCAGTATGCATCCATACAGTTAGGGGTACCAGTTATTGCATTTTGACACTTTGAGCAGCCAGGGCCCAGAAACTTCAGAATTCATCTCCTCCCATATATGCAGGGGGGAATATTTCCAATACTAAATGGACAAAAAGAAAATGAAAGCTGTTGTAAGCCACTTTTGAATAAAATATAAGCACAATTTGTAAAACTGTGAACGTTTCTCTTTGGGAGGCTGAGTCAGTAAATAAATTAGTCCTTGTTAGAAACACACATGGAGGGCTTGTCAGATTTCTGCAGAGAAACAATCTCTATGATTCATGATCCAATTTCACTGGTTCGTCCATTCAGGTCCACCAAATTGTGCAGGCCAGAGTCTGAAAGCTGGAAAGGAGCTGTCCAGCAAGAGCGTGGATCACACAGGAACCACAGGGGAGCTGTCCAGCTAGTCATTCAGAAAAAAAAGCATAGACTTTCACAAACAGGCAATGCTGGAAGGAGGAGCCTTTGATCATGTTTCTTCTCATCTTTGTTCCTGCAGACGATATACTGTGGAGTCCTGGACAGAGAGGACTCACGGACTTAAAGGCTAGAGGGAGGTTGCAAGATGAAGAAGAAGATGATGGTGACAATGGGAGTCTTTCTCATGGACCCAATATCCAGCAAAACCTGATAGGCATCCTATTCCTTTTATTTATAAAATGTATATACTTTCCTTTGTCAAAAAGCCAAAAAGCATGCTCTTTCTGTTTTAGATGGTGCATGACTATGTTACAGCATAGTTTCTCAGAAAAAAGAGAGACATGCCTGGTGTGTGAATGCCTCTTATAAACTGGCATAATAATAAACTGCCACGTGTAGTTTACATATGCAGTTGCAATTTTAAAATGTGTTGCACAATTAAACTAAAGAGATAAATTAAAAATGAATTTTAACTGATAAATCTGATTCCCTAACTGAAGGCTACATCTAGTAGCAAGATTGAGAGTTGGATTTGGGACTCAGGGCTGTAAACTCTTCCCACAAAACCCATCGGGATGGCAAAGGGAGCAGGGAGGGGATGCATGAGCTTGATATCGGCTTCCTGTTCTGTCAATTCATCCTACTGATTGGTTCAACTAGGCTGTAGAGGCGAGGGGCACTGGGGGAAGTAAAATTCTTAGAGCCCTCCTCTTGTTTAGCAAGTGGTTCTAAGAACAGGAAAGTCCTCAGTTGAATTATAAGGAAATGAACAGCTTCAGCTACTGGGGGGCAGAGGGAGAAAGGAAAACTAAATAAGCACAGTCTCTGTATACATCATTGAGCTGCTTGCACATTACAGTCAGTTACATAAATGCAAGAATATGTACAACCAACTAAGACCTTTAATGAAGCAGCAGCGGTAATAGACTATAGCTGCCAAAAGACCGATAATTGTAATATATTGCTTTCCACAAAATCATCTGCATCGAAAATCCTGGTGGAGTGTTTAGATGAAAACTTCCACTACATTTAATTTAAAAAACAGAAGACAGAGAGCCATAAAACAGAGACATTCCTACCCAGTATGTGCACTAGCAGGGGTTCTAAAAAGCCATCCGAACCTTTCAGTATGCAGAGCACATCTGTTCAAAAGCATACCAGTGCAAATAGATAAATAGGCACCGCTCCGGTGGGAAGGTAAACGGCGTTTCCCTGCACTCTGGTTTCCATCACGGTGTTCCATTGCGCCAGTAGCGGTTTAGTCCTGCTGGCCACATGACCTGGAAAGCTGTCTGTGGACAAACGCTGGTTCCTTCGGCCTGAAAGCGAGATGAGCGCTGCACCCCATAGTCGCCTTTGACTGGACCTAACCATCCAGGGGTCCTTTACCTTTTGCTTTTTATTTATTCTGCTTGCCTGGCCTATGGATGAGGGTAGCCAGGGGTGATAATGTGAGCCCTGTCACAGATTTTGGGTCACACCATGTGCAACATCTGTTTCCAAGGCAAGGCATGGAGGCTTTTTTTCATCCAGGCCCTCATTTTCTTCAAGTGACCTAACCAACCGTTTCCCTTGCCATCCTGCTTTGGCAGATGGACAAAGCCTCACGCGCAGTGAAGCGAATGCAGCTCCCTCCTCTGTGGTACCTCTGGTTGCGAACTTAATTCGTTTTGGAGGTCCATTCTTATGCTGAAACCGTTCTTATCTGAGGCGCGCTTTCACTAATAGGGCCTCCGGCGCGCAATTTACGTTTGCATCCTGGGGGAAAGTTTGCAACCAGGAGCAGCTACTTCAGGGTTAGTGGAGCTTGTAACCTGAAGCGTTTGTAACCAGAAGTGTTCGTAACCAGAGGTACCACTGTATTCCAAAACATTCCGTAGAATGTAGGGGAAACCACCGGACTGCAGTTGTTGAGTTCATGAAATGGAAAGGTGTACAGACAATCGACACCAGCATACTTCATGGGAATCCATCATCAACCAAATACTATTTGAGATTAGAGGGAATATATATGAATGCACAGGTGCAAGGAACTACATGTCTACACAAGCCCAGCCCTACCAATAGGAAAGTGACAGGGTAGATTGAGGGGTATCAGTGACTGGCAGCATATTGTCAATTGCTTTTTTTATTATTCATTTTTACTACTCTTAAGGGGGTACTTTGGACACACTGTGTCTAGTACCAAAATGTCTTTGGATCTCTTGTTTAGACACGTCCAAGCACACATATGGCTAGCAACCTCTGTCATTTGCTTTCTCTCTCTCTCTCTCTCTCTCTCTCTCTCTCTCTCTCTCTCTCTCTCTCTCTCTCTCTCTCTCTCTCTCACACACACACACACACACACACACACACACACACACACACACACATTAAAAGAGGTATAAGAAGCATACCTTCCCTTGACTCCAGGGTGCAGTAAAGCAGAACTAGCCCTGTAAAGTACCAGACAGAGGGGGGGAAAGCCTGCTAAAGAGTGGGTTGGGAGTTATTTGGACCTATTCCAATCTGGATTCAGGCCTGGCCATGGGACTGAGTTGGCCTTGGTCACCCTGATGGGTGACTTGTACAGACAGCAGGAAAGGGGGAGTGCAACCTTGTCCCCGCTTCTTGTTCTCTCTGTGCCTTTTGCTCTCGTTGGCAATGGCACCCTCCCGAGTCAGCCCTGTGGAATGGGCTCTCTGTGTTTCCTTCTGGTTCAAAAATCCAGCAAGGCTGGAATCTGTTACTTCTGGGTAAGAAGGGAAGCAGGAAATCATGCTCTGAGTCCAGAACAAGCTAAAAAATCAGTGGCACTGGAAAAGGCAATCTTTTGAAGTGGGGAAATATGAGGGAGGAGGTATTTCATTCCAAATCCTGGGCAGCATCTCAAAACTGGAGCCTGTGTGTGCGAGCAAGTCTAAGGGCATGTGTGAGTGTGTGAGAGAAAGAGAGGAGACTGGATGTACTACAGCAGCAGTGTTTGGGTGACATGTAGCCCAACTTCTTTACTGAGTGAAGAAAACAAAACAAGTCTTCAGCAACAGCAGATATACAGAAAAGGATCTTCAGTATTCCAGATTCCAGTGTCACCTCAAAACAAAAACAGCCCTCACTCTCTCGGCTTCATTTACTCCAAGGCCAAGGGTTTCGTCTACCTGTAATACAATCCATGACTGAAATAGCACTGCTCAAATCAAAAGTGGTACCAAGCGTGCCTGAGAAACCACACACTTTAAAATAAAGGTGAACGAGATGTGACAGCAAGGCTGCAGACACACTGTGGAAAGAGGCAGCACTCATTCTGTTTAAGAGGAACAGAACTGGCATAAATTGAGCTTCCCCTCTTGAGCGTCTGTCCATCAGAAAAGCCATGAAAATTAAATGCCAGCAGCAGCAGCATAAACTGAAACTCGCCCTAAAGTTTATGGGTGAGCTGTGGAAATTTGCAAGGTGCCAAAGGACTTGTTTGTTCTAATTGCACTGAAGCTGCTCCATAAATTACACAAGTGAGATAAGCACAAACGTTTCTTGCTTTTCAGACTCTTCCAGTTAATGACATGCACAGAAACACCCACCGCCTGTCACAGCCCAGCAGAGCACAGATGCCGGCAGTGCTGGGCGTCAGCAGAAGGAGCAAACGTTCAAATCCCTGCTCAGTCACAAATTGCATTGGCTGCCTTTGGACAGGCTGCACTTTCTCTCTCCCCCCACTGCAGCTTCCCCCTCTGCAGCATGTTAATGGTTCTATGATTGATCTGCCTCATACCTTGTAAAGCAAAATGTGGCCAGAACGTGACCACATAGAACTCCTTTGGGAACTCCAAACTAAAAACACGATATACAGTATTTTGAAAACTAGTAATTTTGTCCGTTTCTATGTTCTGTTTGTTTGTTTTGTACTTATGGGCCATTCCATTGTCACGGGTGGGACACTTGGACCATGTTTTTTGGTATTCACACATGTGTAAGAATGTAAATATACATAAAAATTAACAACCAAAATTTGAACTATGTTCTTAATAAGATACTGAACATTTTACTAATTTTTTATTATTTTTATGGATATTTTTGACAATTTTATTAAATGTTAAAGTATTGTCACGGGTGGGACAAAAAAAGGACATGGAGCTTGAGATAAGTTTGATTTATGGAAAAACTCTGTGAGTTGGGAGGTGAATCAATTATAAACTCAGCATATCTGTTTAAATCAATGTTTATTGGTTACAACTATGCAATCAGAAATTTAGGTTAAGAAATTTAATGATACAAAATTAAGGAAAAAATGCTGTCACGGGTGGGACAATGAAATGTCACGGGTGGGACGCGTCTGGCATACACTTGATTTAACATACAATTAAGGTTGTTAAAAATGGAATAATTACAAAAAAACCTTTTGCTATTACTATACTTACTATCTACTATAGCCTACAAAGTATAATGTTGTATTTACTAAAATTAAAATCTATTTAAAAAATATTTTCTTCTAGTCCATCTCTGGGCCAATCAACCACTTTCAAACACATCTACATTTTCAGTAAATTCATAAAAAATGCTCCTTCTGACTCGTTTAACATTAGGTTGGGGTAAGATACTAAGAATATGTTCAAACTGCACATATGATATGTCTTTTTCATCAACTTGAAACAGCTTTCCAGAATTGTTAACTGCTCGCATACACATCACCTTGACTTCTCCATCATCTTCAACATTACTTTGGCATATTGCAGCATATCTATATTTAGTAGGCCTGGTTCTTTGTCTTTTTGTAGTTGTTTCAAATTCAACTAAAACATATGTCCCAATAGTCACTCCATCAACGAACGGCTTCACTCCAACCACCGGCACATCTGTTTCATTTGTACAACTTGCTACACCATCTTGTTTTTCTGTGTCACTATCAGAATCTCTGTAAACATCAGAAACTTTTAACTTGAACAGTTCTGTGAAGACTACGTGGGTGGACTTTTGAAAAGAAGGTCCATAAACTAAACTTCTTTTGTCTTTAGCTTTAAAAAAATGGTTGGACTGCACATTTGGAATCTTCCTCACCAAAGTCCAGCGCTCATCTAGCATCGCCATATTTGCACTGATATCAGTAGGCATTAAAAGGACAAACTTCACTCTCGGTACTGCTTTTTCAGCACATTTAACAAAATCTGAGGCTGAATTGATTACTACTCTCCTTTGTTTCACTGCATTCCAAACTGCTTGCTTAGTTAATCCACCAATCCCATCCACGGCACCCTTGCCGTGGGATGTAGCAAAAAAAAAAACCCATTCCCCATCAACACCAAAGTCTTCAGGCATAAAACACAGATTGGACAGTGTGTACTTATTTTTGAACTGACCAGCACACCCATCAGAAAAGATTTTGACCTTTGTCAGTCTGTTAAATTCTTTCTTAAGTTCTTCAATTATGGCTTTTAGGCATGCATATACTGAGTATTTGTCGTGGGTTAAGTGATCCGAAACCACGGCAAAAGAACGTACTTTGCCTTGAGTCCAAGCGCAACCAGTAAATACTGTGATTTGGTTGTGGGTCCAGTGTGCACTTTGGATTTCATCTTGCGATGTTGCCAAATAGTTTTCAGCAAAATCCACTTGAAGAATCACCTCATCATCAGCTACTGTGTCCTTCATATTTTTGAAAGCTTTAGCTTGTAATTGCTTTACAAAGAAGTGCTTCTTAAATTTACTAAATTGATTTTGTAGCTCATTGACAGCTTCTTCTATGGTTCCTTTTGCTTCAAAAACCTTAGGCCGGCTAGAACAGTCATCTTTCCATTGCTTCCAGAAAATCTCAGACGACATGTTTAAGTCTTCATCAATTAGGGTGTGCAAATTAAGTACACACTTTTTGCATTCACCATTCATGCACTTTTCATTTTCCAAATCACAACAAGTAAGGCTCAAAAGATCAGAATGTGTGGAAGGGAAAAAATGTCTTTCCTACTTATGGCTTCAATTAGGAAATTGAAATTAGCGTGGTATTTGCAAACGCAAACATTGTGTGGCATTTGAGAAGCAAAGTCAATATTTTTAGGCCTCAGTTCATAAAATTTTGATTTGCTGATTTCAACTGTTGGGTTATCAATCTTAAATAAGGCATAGGCCTCTTGGACTGTCATATTCATATGCCGCTTTTGGATTTTGATTCTTTTTCCACTTGTTGGATCTTTAATAGATTTGACATCCTTAATTCCTGGTGCCTGCCTGTTAATCTCATCTGAATTATAAAACTCATGGACCTTTGAGATATTATCTTGTGAAATAATAGAACTTTTGGTGTTCTGTTTAGGGCTTTTATCAAATAGTGTTTTTGGCACTTGAGGTGAACTCTCATACACAAGCTTTCGTAACACGGCTATTCTTTTCCGTGGACTTAATGGCAACACTCTTTTAACTTTGGTAACAGCCTTTCCAAGAGATTGTGGGCATTTAAATGACCCAATCTCTGGAATAGTAGTGTCGCCAATTGGCCTAGATTCTTTTTCTTTTATCTTTTGTCTGTACTTTCTTTTGCACTCAGTTTCTTTCCGTCTGTATTCCATAAGTGATTTTGCAGACAAATTCTTTACCAACTTCATCTTTTCTCGCCTCTTCTTATCTCTGACCCTCTCCTTTTCTTTGAAGCTTTCACATTTGTTTTTATCTTGTTTTAGTTTTTCACGCAGCTTTCTCATACGTTCTGCAGATGTAGTCTTTCCCATTTTGTGTATTGATTCAAAGGTTATATTATCTGTATTACTGTATGTATTCGCATTAGGGTAAAGTAATGGTAACTGCCTTTATGTTCCAGAGGGAACAGCTACTATTGGTTCATTCAAGCAGCTGCATTTGGCTCCTTAGTCTTATTGGTTTCCACCAAAAGGCAGCTTTGTGATTGCTTGAGATTGTTCCCTCCAAAATGTATCCCTTTCTAGCTAGTTCCCCTCTCCTCAGTCCCTCAGTCTTGTTTGCCAGAATAAAGAATTGTTACATGAGGAATCTGTCTCCTGTCTGCAGAGAGCTGAAATCACTTGCTGAAATCACTAACTCAAGCTACAACATTGAAAACTGTCACGGGTGGGACAGAAAAAGAATTATTAAAATTTCATGGTGTTTACATTAATTAACTGCATTTTTATTATTGATAGGTGTGTTATACTCTAATACATACTCCCACAATAAAACAAACATAACCTATAAATTAGTTTTATCACAAAATAAACTTTTGTACCTTTTGCTGTCACGGGTGGGACACTGAAACAGCATCCCATTCAATAATAAAAATAAAATAGAAATAACTTACCTATTTAAAATTTTTCAAGTCCAATGTGTAGACAAAGTTCTTCACTTTAATAATATACTAACAATGACAACCACAATTTTTGTTTATCTTTAAAAAATAATGCCAACCTAAATGAACAAAATTAAGCTACACAATCAGAAAAGTGATACTGAAACTTCAAGCTCAAATTTCTCATGAAAAAAATAATTTCAAATTCTTTTTTCCTTTGGAATATTGAACTTTAATATGTTTAGTTAATGAAACTATAAGTAAAATAAGTATATTTTAAAAATAATTTTTTTCTTATCAGGCTCATTTTTCACGGAATGGCCCTTATATTGTAAACAGCCCCATGATTCTCAGATGAAAGGCAGTATAGAAATTTAATAAATAAAGAGATAAGAAAAATAAAATACCTGCATGTTTGTTTGTTTGTTTGTTTGAATGAATGAATGAATAGAACTTGTAGCTGGGATAATAATGGTGCACAGCCTTTTAAATATTTTTTTTGTGTGGGAGGAGGGTGTTATTGTTTTGTTGTTTCTGTTTTTACTATTTGTGCTTTTATCTCGTGTTTTTATCTTGTGAACCACCCTGATATCTTTTTAATGAAGAGCAGTACATAAATCTAATACATCATCATCATCATCATCATCATCATCATTAAAGCCCCTCTGCATTCTGAATGGGTAAGCAGGGGGATTTGGGGGTGAGGTACACT
Source organism: Zootoca vivipara (assembly GCF_965207765.1). Lineage (NCBI taxonomy): Eukaryota > Metazoa > Chordata > Lepidosauria > Squamata > Lacertidae > Zootoca > Zootoca vivipara. Next base: position 50,126,707 of record NC_142596.1, read on the forward strand.
TCAAATCTGGGATTCCCAAAGTATCGTTCTGCAAAAATCTACACAGCACATTTTCTATTCCTCTCTTGCATGAATGAACTTCAGGGCAGGGAGCAAATGTTGCAGTCCAGAGAGCTGATGCCAGTCAATGCTGAGGGGTCAATTGTGTGCCACTGGGGTAATTGGAGGACTGGCCTAGGACGTGCCCAGCCTTGCTGTTCTGTTTCAACTTGGCATCAAATAGCTTAGTCACACCAGTCAACACCAAGATGGCTTGGTGCATTTTGCAATTCATTTTTAACATAATTGCTCCATGGCTTTAGATCAGAAGGCTAACAATTAAGAAGCCCACAAGCCCTCAACACCATGATAAGAAGAACACAAAGGCTTCAAAATCCCTTTTAAAGTATAGAAAATATTACAAAAAGCGGCATCAACCCAGGGCGCAGATATGGCTAAGAAAACTGATGCCACTAATGCCTTGGCTTGGATATCTGCTGTGGCAAAGCAGCTGTACTGCTGGCAAGAAAACAAGCTACTGAAGCAAAATGATGCCTTTAATATCAGTTTCCCAAGATGAAACCATATAACCAAACCGGCAGCTCATTTTCCCCTTCGCAAAGAATGTGAGTATTACTATTGCTTATTATCCGCAACAGCAATGTCCACAAAACATCATTGTTCTCTTACTTGTTGCTTACAGAGAGCGAGAGAACAAATGAACCCACAAAGGAGGCTTTCTGGAAGACAACAACAGTTACTCAGGAAACCAACACCCAAGTCTGCAGAAATATTTATAAATTTGTAAAGTAAAGGAGCCATAAAATGAGATTTTAAGAAGAAGAGGCTGTGAATCAACACTGTAATGCCATAACAAATAATCTCTGGGGGAAGTGAAGAGAAAGATTTGCAAGTAGCCTACTCCTTGATAATAACAAATGTCTCAACAAGACTTTGCCTATATGTATATTATGATTTCCAGCTTTGTCCAAAAACTCCTCCCAGCCAGCTAGCTCAGTAAATAACAGAAGTGACACCCCAAAGCATTAGAATCGTAACAAAATAAAAAAAATCCTTCCAGTAGCACCTTAGAGACCAACTAAATTTGTCATTGGTATGAGCTTTTGTGTGCATGCACACTTCTTGTTTGCTAAAGGGGAATGGTCAGAAATGGTCACCTTACTAATACTAGCAATTTGTTTGAATTTTACAGCAGCAGCAGCAGCAACAACAACAACAAGCTAACATTATGCAAAACAACAACAACAACAACAAGCTAACATTATGCAAAACTCAGTTTCTCCATCCTGACTGGCAAAATCCCCCCAGTGTCTGGGAAAGAGAAAAAGGCAGCATGCAACTCCCCCCAACACAACCTTAACAGCTGGAGCACAAGTTACAGTTGCCATGGGGATTCCACCAAAAACATCCTCCTCCCCCCCCCCCCCGCACATGGATGAGGACACACCACCTCACAGCGCCAGGTCCCCTGGGATTGCTGGCAGATGCTTAACTCATTCAGATCCTGACCTTTTTCAAGACGCAATAAAAAGATGCAAGGATATAAGATTTGTAATTTACGGGAGAAGTTCCCCTGCGCCCAACATGATGGCTCCAGCCAGTATGGCTAGACAGACCTATGGTCTGACTCAGTAAAAGGCAGCTTCCTATGCCCAAGAGAGAACCTTTTGAGCAGCCTACCAAGTCTACAGCAATGTAGGCATGCCAGTTGCAAGCATTCCCCTGTGGACACGGAAGTGCATGGTTGCCCTGCTCCAGTACCCACTTCCTGATAACAGAGTGGAACTGCCAAAGAATAGTTTTTATTGTCATAGATTGTCCCCTCACTTTCTTTTCTTTTATTGTCATAAATTGTCCCCTCACTGGTTAGCACCAGCCACCAGCTTTGGTAAATCACTAAAGAAAAACAAAAAGTGGGGAAAGGCAAGCCCGAGCCTTCAACTGAGCATCCTATAAAACAAAACATATCTTGCCTGGAAGTCCTCTCACATTCTGCATTGACATACATCTGTGAAATTCACCAGTCTTTGCTACTACCATCTCAGCAAATAGTGTGAATTACCAAATGGAGTAAGAGGATGTGAGGATGCTTATGTTTGCACACAGCATCCTCACATGCATTGGAGTATAAATTAAACTTGCCTTAAAGATCAAGCAGTCTTCACCACGCTCAGCATAAACCGAGGTGAGCCGGTACTGGTTCTCTGTAGTCATGTCAATCTGGTAGCCGGTCAGCTTGTAGCACACTTTGCGGAACTCCTGGATCTTTGACCGAAAAACTTCTTTTAAGCGCTGGTTTTTCAGTTCAGCACTCTCCATTTGTTTCTTTAGTTCTGGAAAAGAGGAGAAAGTTATGCTTGTAAGTTCTGTATCTTTCTTCCGGGGGGAGGGGAGGTTAAAAAAAGACAAGATAGAAGAGGGGTAACCAAAGCAATGAAGGAACAGAAAGCCTGACCTGAAAAGAGAGCTAGCTTCCATGCAGAGTTTCTGAAGACACCGGAGTCTTAGGCAGCAAATCCCAGCTGCTTTCTATCCTTGCACCACTAGGACAGCTCTCAGTTGGAAGGCACTACTGGCCTGATCTGTGCTATGCTGCTTTGCCACCCACATGCGGCCAGAACTGACCCTGAAGCAGTTTGTCCAGCCAGACCCAACCAACAGGGACCAACAGGGGCCTGGCGAAGTGTAGAAAACTCCAGCTCCAAGCTATATTTTTCAGTCTCAGCAACTCATCTAGTGGAACAAAAGTACAGGTGATTTCACCCACATCTGGTATCTGACCTCTGGCCTCCGTCCCTGCCTCTGTCCCTTTGGTTCTCATCAGCGAAAGCCAGTGGCCAACACTCAACCTGTCTTCAGGCTGTGCCTCTGCTCTGGGGTCCTTAGTTCTCATTTTCCTAATACAACGCCTGGTCTCCAGGCCACTGGGGATCATGCCTTCTGCTTTTAGCCCATGTGACCCTCCTCTATTTTTCCACAACAAGACCTCAGCTGCTGCATGACAGTTCTCAATCTAGGTCTGGCAGATAAAAACAGGTGCATATGCTGAAATGTAGCTGGCGGGGAAATCCAGTAGAGAAGAAGGGGGAAACCAAACCCTCTGCTCTCACTGGCATGGAAAGCCATGCAAGCTAAACATTTACCGTATTTATTCATATGACTGAGGAAGGGAGAAGCATAATTATCATCATCTCTACACTGCTGAGGATCACAGGGTGGTTTGCAACATAAAAGCAAAAATACATAACAAACAAAAACAATACCCCCCATGAAAACTTAAAAGGCAATAAATTGTTTAATTAGCTGAAGGCCTGGGAGAAGAGGAATGGTTTTGCCACATGTCTAAAGATATGTAACAAACGCTCCTGGGGAGAGCATTGCACAAGAGGGACCTCTCATGGAGGAGACACATGAAGAAGGGCCTCGGATGGTGCTCAATGAGCATGGGTCGGTTCATATAGGGAGAGGAAGTCCTTGAGATACTGTGCTCCTGGGCCATTTAGGTCTTTGTAAGTAAAAACCAGAAACTAATTGGCAGCCTCAAGCCTGGTTATAAATGCTATGAACCTGAATGGTCATGCTATCTCGTGTTTCTTTAAGTTGCTCATGAAACTGGCCACAGGTAAAACCAGAGTGAGGATTTCAGGGTTGGCAACGTATCATGCAGAACAAGCCAATATGGGTCCAAATGTTAATTGGAAGGCAAGTGGTAATGACTTCCATCTGATATTTTCCAGCATGGATTTAACAACTTGCTGCCACCTTAATCCAGTGTGTATTGATCTGCATTGTTTTATTAGCCTGGGAAATCACAAAGTTAGCGAGTGCTGCAAGATGTGGAAGTAGTGCAGGAGATGGGGGAGGGGGAATTTGTGTCTGTTCCAAAGACAAATGAGATCCAGCCCTAGAGGACAGCAGCTCGCTCTCCCTCTCCAGTGGCAGAATCCTGGTAAGGAAAACTCCACAGAACTGGCTGCCACTCAACCAGTATTTTATTGCTACCATGTTTGCTGCCCGTGTTGTGAATCCTTCAAGAGGATACACAACAATTACAATGAATCTTTCACCCAAGGTGCTTTCTGAGTAATTAAACCACAATTTATCCCCCCATTAATTACAGAGACGGTCTTAGTTAAATACATGTCAGAGATGCCGCCTACGTCAGCTTGTTTTATCAACAGAACAGTCCAGGGTGAGCAAAGAGATACTCATTTCCAGAGAAAACAAAAAGAGACACTTATTCTTTGAAACCTCCTGCCTCTCCTCCTGCTTCGTCTCTTTGGCCACATGGTGATTTCAGCCAGAACGATGTGTGCAAAGTCCACTCAAGTTAAACCTGAACATCTGTAGACATCCAAGGGGTGATATGGGCTTCCAAATTCTGTTTCAATATTGTATCACTTCTAGGACTGCTGTTTAACATTAATTATACAGCAGCACCAATAAGCATGTCACTTTAAGTATTCAAGAGGACAGGACCCTGTCCCAAGGAGCTTGCCATTTAAAATTTGATTGGAGAGCAGAGTAATCAGGGGAAACAAGCAAGGGAAGAAATATATATGTGTGTTTCAGTTATGTATATTTGGGTCTAGTTACAGTAAGTCTCCACAAAAAAGAGCATCTGAGGAAGGGTTTGCAGGATGTAAAAGAGATGGTATCACAGGTGTGACAAGTTCAAAAAGTTTGAGAAGTTGGGTCTTATGGTCACCTGGTAAACACACATTAAACCCAACTGTGCTGCAGAAGCAATTACAGGCTGACTAATTGCCTCACCCATCCTTTGCCATAAATTGTCAAAACTTTCTTCTCTTCTTCATCTTGTGTTCCTTTGGGAAATGTTTTATACATGTCCCCTGGGAGTGAACATCCTGCTTTATGCATTTCTCCCACTCACAGACCAGTGTAAATTCACACACATCTCAGCCAAACACAAGAAGCCAGTCACTTCCTGGGACTGCATCTGTGCATCTGCTGCCTTTTCCTGGCTGACTCTGGCCCCTTGATTAATTGAGTAATCAGCAACTGAAATCAAGAGGTTAATTGGCAGCTCTGACCTCAATATTCTCCCAATTCTGCATTCATCTGGCATCCCTAAACCAGAACAATTGAGAATAAAATTCTCACATGAGAAAGAAAAAAACAAACCCAAATCTGTTGTCCATGTTTCAGTAGCAAGCAATATTTCACCACTGTCAGAGACTGTGTGGGCTTTAATATATCTCAGATGTCCAAATGGGATTTTTTAAAAAAATATTTTAAAAATGTTTGGAATAAACACAATCCAGTCTTAGAGGAGCAAATGTCCTTCTTTCCAGCTGACTGCAGAAGTTGCCTTGCCCAAATTTTGTAAGATCAAGTACTGAGCATTGCCCTTATTCAAGAGGAGACCTAACAACTCACAGAAAAGCTGAATAAAAGGTTAAGTGCTACTTCCTAATTAGGAGGCTCCCAATCTTCGGCATGCATGTTAGATTCTGTCTACCCAAGGGGGAACAAATAAGTAGCATGTTCTTGCTTCCTTGTCCATGATAGGCAGCACACAGCAAAACTATTTAAAGCTGCTTTTTGCAGAACTGCACTTGAAAAGGCTCCAGAAATGGAACCTCCTTCCAAGGAAACAGAGTTAGATTTCAGCCTGGAGTCACTGTTCATTGCAGACAATACACAGAAGTCCACTTACAGCATAGTTCTCTTCATTTGTTGCCACCTGTATGCAACAATCTCAGTGAATTTAAACCACTTACAATTTACTATTTTAGTTTGGCAAAATGGAAAACACCCAGGACAAATATAATAGCACAAGAAAATGAACTGAATATTACAAATGGAGTGGTTTTTTACTCTGGACTTCAAAAGACTGCCAATCGGCTTTTGACAAATATGGGCCAAAAGGGAGCATGATGCACTTTATTTAATTTTATTTATTTACAATATTTATAACCTGCCCTTCACCAAGTGGACCCAGGGATAGGTACAGACATAAATAAAACAGTATAACATAATGTCTAAGATAAACATAATCAAACTTTAAAAACAACAATGAAAACAACATTCAGAGGAAAAAAGTGACTACTTTCTTCTACCACACTGAACAATTTATTACATACCGTGTTTCCCCTTTTTTAAGACGTAGTCATAAAGTAAGCCATGGCAGGATTTTTAAAGATTTGCGAATATAAGACATACCCCGAAAATAAGACATACCTCCATGCCGTGTGGAACGAGACCGCTGAGCGCCCCAGCCAGCCAGTGGGACTCAGAACGCCGGCTGCGGCAGCAGGAGGCCTGCCAGCTCGGTGCCTGGAGCTGCCTGCTGCTGCAGCGGTGAGCGCGCAGAGCGCACGAGCCAGCGGCCTTGCCTCTGCCCAGCCCGGCCAAGGAGGCCTGCCACCCGGACCGGCGGCTGCAGCATGGAGTGTGCTGAGCGCTCCGCAGCGTCGAGCGCTTAGGAGCACCCTGCCGGGCCGAGCAGAGCACCTGAGCCAGCGGCCTCCGCCTGGCCCAGCCAAGGAGGCCTGCCTCCCCGCCGCCCGGAACTGGCGGGTGGAGCGCGCTGAGCGCTCCGCAGCGCCAAGCGCTTGGAGCGCCCTGACGGGCCGGGCAAAACACCTGAGCCAGTGGCCTCCGCCTGGCCCAGCCGAGGAGGCCTGCCTCCCCGCCGCCTGGAACCGGCGGCTGCAGCATGGAGTATGCTGAGCGCTCCGCAGCGCCGAGCGCTTGGAGCGCCCTGACGGGCCGAGCGAAGCAGCTGAGCCAGCGGCTTCCGCCTGGCCCGGCCAAGGAGGCCTGCCTCCCCGCCGCCCAGAACTGGCAGCTGCAGCGTGGAGCGTGCAGGGCGCTCCGCAGCACCGAGCGCTCAGGAGCACCCCGCAGTGCCGGCTGCTGGAGCACGCGGAGACGGGGGCTGCCGCCAGCGCCTCTCTCCAGGAGGCTGCGCGAAAACCTGACGGGCTGCTCTCTGCCCCCAACCCCGGGACTTAATTTACCGGTATAAGGCTCTTGAGCAGGAGACGAAAGGGCCGACCCGGTGTAAATAGTGGATCTGCGACCGCCCAGAAGATCAGCTGGAACGGAAGGCTTGGCTTGAGGATCGCACAGAGGTAGGAGACGCCTCGCGCAAAGCGCTCCCAGGCCAGCTGCCTTAACCTGCACTAGAGCTCCTAACTAGGCTTGAGGTCTTGTGAAGAAACAACCTTTTTGGGAGGATACAAGCGAAAGACGAAATGGGCACGTTTCTTGCCCATGTCCATTTTTTAAAAAAATGAAATCTTTTAAAAATATATATATATATTAAAGATTTTTTTTCTAAAATAAGCCTGATTCTTTCATCTAGAAATCCTTTGGTCTGGAGGGGATGGGGTAAGGCAGGTGCAAGCCCCGGGCGCAAAAAGATGGCCGTTGCTGTTGTTATTTCTTGGTGCCCATAACCTACCCCCTCCCAGCTCCCCCAAAATCCTATGCCTACCCCTGCCCCGCCCCCAGCACGCAAGAAATAGACCCAGGCACTGCCCGCAGCAGGGCAAATGCTTTGCACCAGAAAAGGCTCTCCAGTTCAAAAGCAACCCAAGGCTATAATCTGAGTCTCCATCCACCCACCCCCAGCTTTTGGGGAACAGCAGCAGCAGTCCTGCATCCCCCCCTTCAATAAAAGGACTCTGCAATTACTGACATACCGTGTTTGCGTTTCACATTAAAATACCCACACACGTGCAAAACTGGCTTGCCCACAGAGCCCGGCTGCGGGCACATCTCCCGCAGCATCTGGAAGAGATGGGGCTGGTGGAAAAAAACTGACACCCTCCTCAAGCCCTAAACAGAAATCCTTTGAAAGCTTTGGAGGGCAGACAGGGAGACAGGCAAGGCAGGCAGCACCGAGCGCTCAGAGAGCCCAGCAGCGTCCCGAGTCAGCGGTGTGGCCTGGCTGAGGAGACCGTAAGGTAATAAAAACAGTAATAAAAATAATAAGATATCCCACTGAAAATAAGCCACCCTGTGTTTTTTTGATGAAAAAAAGTTATAAGACGGTGTCTTAAAAAAGGGGAAACACAGTATATAACTCTTCTTTCCCCCAAGGAGATCAAAGAGGCTTTGGAGATCTTGGATTATGCTTTAACAGGGGTTGTATATTATATCTAAAGGGGTGTCACATGGAAGGTGGAGAATGCTCCTTTTCTCCTGCTCTGGAGTGTAGGACCTGCACCAATGGATTCAAGTTACAAGATTCTGACAAAAAACACAGAAAGAACTTTCTGACAGTAAAAACTCCTCAACAGTGGAACGGACTCCCTTGGGAGGTTATGGACTCTCCCCCCGTGAAAGGTTTTAAGCAAAGGTTGGATAGCCATCTGTCATGGATGTTTTAGTTGAGATTCCTGCATTGCAGCCGGTTGGACTAGATGACCCTCTCAGAGGACCTTCCAATTCTGCAATTCTATGATTCTATGAATATGCTCCTCCCAGTGCTTTTAAGATCTGTCCACAAGGGCCTGCTCAAGGAGCCATCAACTCCTTGGATGCAAGGTGAGTGTCTACCAGGAGCAGGGCCTTCCTGGGAATTGTGCCAATGTTATAGTTTATTAGCTTCTTTCAGAAGGCCCATGTAGTCCTAACCGTCCATCTCCATCTTGAGACAATTAAAAACATTATTGTTGTTATGGCGTGACTTTTTTATTGAGTTTGGGGCTGCAAATTTTATCCTATTACTGCTTGGTCTGTTCTGGTAATCATCTTATTATATTAGCAACTTTATGTTGTAAACTTGTTTGAAAATGAAAGTTAGGCAAAATATAAAAAAAATCTAGCAATTAAGCAAACAGTGGCATAATAGGATTTTATACAACAAGGGCACCACATCTAATCATTTTATTATTATTTAAACATAATTTTATTAATCTAGATTTCCAAGGTAGCCTACAAAAGAGAAACATAAAACAAATATAAAACAGATAAAGAAAAATCAGAAACAAAAGCAGTTATTGTAGCAACAGTAAAAATACAAAATACAGTAGATATAAAATCAGTTAAAATTCTGGGCAAACATTTTTGGGTTGTTGTTTTTTTAAAATGCCTAAAATGTGGTTCTCCGGGCAATCCAGTCAGGTGGTGGCATAAAAATAATAGTAATTATTATTATTAAGAAAGCCTACAGAGTGACAGGGATATTTAGAGAATGACCTCTGGTGCTAGACTTAACAAACAGGCAGGTTGCACAGTGCATAGGACTCCTACATCTTGCTTTCTGAAATAGCAAAGGCAGCCATGCCAATGTTTTGTGGGGGGAGGGGGTGTATCTACTCTGCATCAGCACCCAGGTATATTTGAAAAATGAAGGGATGTTGGCAACAGAGCTGCTGTCGCCCACTTACAACAGCCAAGAACCCTGTCTGCTTTTACTCCAAATATTTTCATGAAATTTCCTTTAAATTGAAGCTTTCAAAAGCACTGTTTGAAAACTGGCGTTCTTGTGTTTGGAGCACAGTTATGGGAGCTGTGGCAGCTTGCATTCTGCTTGCTATACACAGAAAGCACTGTAAACAAAACTTCAATGAGGCCTTCAGCTGGGTGAATAAAAAGCAATTAACCAAAAGGCAAATCTATCTGGTTCAAACTGGATTTTATTTTGTTTTACATTTCAATTATACTTTGTCTTCATTTTGCAAGAAGTAAATAAATGGTCCGCTTTCAAATGAAATCTGAATGTAATATTAAAGCCAAATCTATGCATTTATAATACCTTAAAACTGATTTTTCCAGCCATCTTTCAGGCTTAAATGAAACAAAAGACAAGATAGGTGAACAACCTCCAGAAGGCTACTAGTCTGAGCAGAAGAATGGAAAGGAGAAATATATTTACTTCTACAAGTGGGGAGACAGCTTGGGAGAAAGGATTCTGCATGAAGAAATGGTAGGGAGTAACAGGGTTAAGTAGATCCTCATCCATTCTGTAAAGGCTGATTTTCTATGACAGGATTCTATCTACCATTTGAGGTCAAGCATTATAAAGGCAGCAACAAGAGGTCATACACAATGTTTATTAATATGGGCTTGTTCCTGAACGTAGTGGTCTGGAAAACTCACAGTCCATCCAAATTGCAGCAATTTAAACCCCCAGTTTGTAAATCAATCCTCCTTGCCCTTAGCAGGAGAAAACAATTTCTATGGGTCAGGGAGAGGAGAACAGACTCCCTGGCATAAACTCTCTGCTGCCTTTTTTTGACAGAGAGCTGAGAGCTCGAGATGGGATCTTTCACAACACCAAAAGCTTAGTGGGATTCTCATTTTCCATATGCCTCTGGAAGAAGACATGAGCTAGAGGGCAGGACATTGTCATAGAAATGTGACATCTGGGTGGAATTTAAGATTTAAGGATTTAAGATGCTGTTTGACTTCTCTGCTGTTGAACAGTTTACATACCATTGATAATAAATTGCTTTTGAAAATTTGCTCCATTTCGAAAGTGGTTTGTCATATAGCTTTGGACTCCCCGACTTAGTTTCAAAGTTCTTTGGACTCTGGCCAATGTCTTTAGGTAAGCAAACCTGTTCTGAATAGAGCCTGAGGCAAGGAGAGGTAGGGGAGAGGCAGAGAGATGTGGGTGAACAAGATGACATTGATAAAGTTAACCTTATGGATTTATTGAGAAATCAAGATCTCTCAACCATAAATGTTCTTTTTATAATACGGTAACTACCCTTCAAACTTTAGTTTCTCTCCTATCCAAACTCTCTCTCTACTCATGCAACACTTACATGAACATTAATGAATAATTCACTGTTGTTTGAATAAAGTATGGGGTGGGTCTTTTCCACCTTCTAATGAAAATGTCACTGCTTTTGGAACAGAACTTCAGCTGGGGAACCTTTCAGTGATGCTTCACCCAATTACAGTCTGGTCAATAAGCATATTACTGGCCTTTAGACAAACAGAAGGAACGCTGACTTTGACCCTATAAGCTAACTATTGACCAACCTCTCCACTGCAATTCTAATTTGAACGCAACTTCTTAGCTATGTTGTTTTGTGTCTCAAGAGCAAAGAGGCAACCTAGGAAATGTATAGCAAATCTAGCTCAAGAGAGATCCTTCTTATTTAAAAGCAAATGACCCATACTTTAACATGCTAGTTAAAATGAAGCATTGTTCCAAGAGAGTTTGTCTCCCTGGCCTTGTCTAAAAAGAAAAAGTGCATCATGCCTTATTAGAGAACCTGCCTTTATTCCCTCCAAAAGATGCTGTTGGGAAATATTTAGCAAACCAAGTGTTGTGGTGTCCCGTACTCCTGTACACTGTTCCAATCAATCAGCCATGCCTTCCTCCGCAATGCTCCATTTCATCACTGCCCCTGTCCTGCCCATCAATCACCATTCTGCGGCCAATGAAAATGTTGCAGAGTCGTCCCCGGCACCCCCAACTTGGGGTTTCGTTTTCAAACACTTTTTGCACTTTGCAAACCTCAGTACACCTCTCGCATTTGTGTGAAAGGTGCCATTTTGGTTAACTGAACAACAGCAGTCACACCTGGAGACTGGAAATGGGGGGGGGAACAATTCCATCTCACAACATATAGGAGCCTTCCTAATTACTATTATCAGGCAAAAGGTTCTTCTGATCCAGTACCTATAAAGTTAATGAACAGGTGTTATTTCTGCAAACGCTGGGAGGCAGACCAGCATGATGATACTGTCTCTACATACGGATTATTATTATTTTAAGCTATTATAACTATTGCTACTTCATATGTCATGGCTTCTGCCTGTTTCTCAACAAATCTCTGCACAGCCTTGTTTACAGCCATTGTTATCTGCACCTATAAACTCTCACCCACCTATTCTATTTATTCCAGTACTCCAGAAATTTGAATTATTTTCTTATGCTGCCCTTTGAGCTACCAAGTCACCCCCCCCTGCTTAAGTCTAGAGATGAAAGCTTATCTCTAGGCTTAGTTAATGACCAAAGAGTTTTGCAATACTGTGTGAAGGACACCATATAAAAATAAACTGCATTATATTAAGCAAAAGCTAATGGGAGAGGAGGCAGATTCTCTTCTGATCTACACATATTGATGATCTTATCTAAAAAGAGATAAAATTCACTTGTTCTTTTTATGGGGCTCTTTTAGATCTAGGGTGGAGTACTGGGGAATAAGAAGGGGGATGCTGTCACAGTATACATGGCACATTTCTATAGTTCTATAGTTCCTACATGGTTGAGCAAACTTGAATAAGTCTTGCATTGCAGCAATGAATTTGTTTATTTACTAAACTAACAGAAAACTGCTTCGAATTAACCCATCTTGGCCTCTGCTGTCTTTGACAAAAAGTTCTCAATATATTGCTCTATGTTTCTTCTTGGTGTGGTTTAGTTTCTACTTTGTTATTTTCATTATTCCTCCAACCTGTAGGCACCGTCAGATAACCTGAGGTCCAAACAGCCAGGTAGGTGTCTCTGGCCCAAGCCAAAACTCAAAAGATCAAATTGGACATAGATAAAGTAGTAATTAACTCCCTCAAGTCTTGAGCAGAGGTATTACCCTACCTCAGTGTTTCTCAACCAGTGTGCCTCCAGATGTTTTGGGACTACAACTCCCATCATCCCTAGCTAGCAAGACCAGTGGTCAGGAATGATGGGAGTTGTAGTCCCAAAACATCTGGAAGGCACACTGGTTGAGAAACACTGCCCTACCTGCCTGCAGACTGTCTCGCCAGAGTGGTGCATACTCTAGTTATCTCTCGCTAGGACTACTGCAATGCGCTCTACGTGGGGCTACCTTTGAAGGTGACCCGGAAACTACAACTAATCCAGAATGCGGCAGCTAGACTGGTGACTGGGAGCGGCCACCAAGACCATATGACACTGGTCTTGAAAGATCTTCATTGGCTCCCAGTTCGTTTCCGAGCACAATTCAAAGTGTTGGTGCTGACCTTTAAAGCCCTAAACGGCCTCGGTCCAGTATACCTGGAGTGTCTCCACCCCCATTGTTCTGCCCAGACACTGAGGTCCAGCACCGAGGGCCTTCTGGCAGTTCCCTCGTTGTGAGAAGCCAAGTTGCAGGGAACCAGGCAGAGGGCCTTCTCAGTAGTGGCGCCTGCCCTGTGGAACACCCTCCCATCTGATGTCAAAGAGAACAACAACTACCAGACTTTTAGAAGACATTTGAAGGCAGCCCTGTTTAGGGAGGCTTTTAATGTTTAGTAGATTACTGTATTTTATTTTTATGTTGGAAGCTGCCCAGAGTGGCTGGGGAAACCCAGCCAGATGTGTGGGGTATAATTATTATTATTATTATTATTATTATTATTATTATTATTATTATTATTATTACCAAGCTCTGATAACTTAGCTGTGTCTCAGAGGAAGCACCAGGAACTAGACTAGGGTGTGCATGTCTTTGAATTCAAGCCACATGGTTTACAAACAAGCCAGAAGCCCTTCTCTTTGTCAGCTCACAAGTTCCTATCCTTATCCACAGGCATAATGGGCTGATCCCACCATCAGCTATGTAAGTCAACTTTACTGAAAGGTGAGACTGGGATTTTATATTCACATGCATGGCTCAGACTAATGGAATTGCTTCCACTGCGAACAGTGAGGCACCAAGGCCGCTCTACCCAGGGGCGTAGCCAGGATCAAAACTAGGGGGGGGGCAAGCCATGGTCGTTCAAGGGCGGGGCCAAAGCACAGAAGGGGAGGGGCCACAAAGTGGGCGGGGCTAAAGGGCCAACGGGCCTGATGACATCGTGGCGGTGGCAGCAGCGGCCACCTTGTGCTTCTGGGGCTGGTAGCGTTGGCGGCTACCCTGCTTGGCTGGAGAGGACGGGAGGGTCGGGCAGGCGAGAGGGGGTGGCAGGGCGGGCGAGGGCGAGGCAAGACACGGCCGCAGCCACGACGGCTCCGAGGCGTTGCTGCATATCAGCATAATATTTCAACCATGGTTCAAGCCCCACCTTAGGAAAAAATCCTGCATTGCAGGTGGTTGGACTAGATGACCCTTGTGGTCCCTTCCGACTACAATTCTATGATTCTATTGATATATTACCATAGCATATGCATCATTCTGCTTTCTTGAATTGTCCTACTCCTAGGCATAGCATCCAACTCCTAGAGGCCTAGGTGCCCCCCCCCAATTACTGGTAAATACCGTATTTGAAAGAGTCATCCCCCCATGTTGATGGGCTTTCTATGTGGGGCTTATCTGCCCCCCCCGTATTTTATTAAGGATGGAAGAGGGAGGGAAGGAAGGAAGAAATAGAGAGAGGGATAACTCATATTTGTGGGTGCCTCTGGGTGACGCTGGGATGCTGGAACTCTGCATGTACTTGAGCCTTGTAAGCAGCTTTCTCTCTGCTTGATTTACAGCAGGCACGTCCAACAGGTAGATTGTGATCTACCAGTAGATCACTGGATGTCTGTGGTAGATCACTGGTAGGTCACTGGCACCCCTAAAAAAAGCTCACCCAAAATTTTCCTCCTCCCTCAAAAAAGTTGAACTATGACCTGAAGCCCTAAACAAAAATGGACCTCCCTCCCTCCTAAAAGAAGCTCAACAAGTTTGACCTAAACCCCCAAAAACAGGGCTTCCCTTCCTTTAAAAAAAACTCAACAGCTTTGACCTGAACCCCCCAAAAGGGGGTAGATCACCCCCAGTTTTAAACTCTGAGTAGATCAGAGTCTCTTGGGAGGTGGCCACCCCTGATTTACAGTATACAGATGCAGGAGGAGGGGCAGACTGGAACACCAATGCTTTTTATAAACATCACTGTGTCTGTCAAAGCTACAGCCCCCCCTTTCTTATTCACTTCTTTTTAGCCTTGCAGAGCTACCTTAGTCAAATTGAATCCCCTGAGTCTGCACCCTCATTAAATCGCCAATGGAACTCTTAATGCTCCTGAATGCTCATTAACAGCTCCCACTTAAGAACAATAGGGTGAAATGGTCAGCTATCGAATCTTGCCTGGGGATATACCCTGTTTCTCATATTTTAAGACATACCCATAAAATAAGCCATAGCAGGATTTTTAAGCATTCAAGGAATATAAGCCATACCCCGAAAATAAGACATAGTGATAGGCGCAGCAGCAATGCCGGCCGCAGCAGGAGGAGGAGGAAAAAAATAAGACATCCATTGAAAATAAGCCATAGTGTGTTTTTTTGAGGAAAAAATAAATATAAGACATGTCTTATAATATGAGAAACACGGTATGCTCCATTGTCTTAACTGCTTAACGACTGGTAGCCACTTTGCTTTATTTATTTGATGTGTTTTTGTTACTGCTGTGTCCCCCCCCCCCCAGCAAGCGGAGACTTAGCTGCTCTTGCTAAAGCAAAGCCCTTTCCACTTCAGTTTTTGGAGGGGAAAAGTGCTGATTATGGTCTGTAAAATACATTAATTTTTTTGCTTCTAGGGGGGGGCAGCTGCCCCCCCCTGCCTACACCCATGGCTCTACCCCATCAGCAGGACCAAAAGGGCAGCGCATTCTGGCAAAAGCATCACTCTATAATTTTGAGGTAGGCTCTCTTGGCTAATCCTCTGGGAAGCCATCATAAATTCTCTCACTCCTCTGAATTCCTGCCATTACATTTAAGTGAAACATGTCTTGAGCTGAGAAAGCTCAGAGACTCTTGTCAACCATTCACGCTTGCCCCAAACCCTCTTTTGTTCCTTTTGTTGCATCTAACTGGCTTGCTTTCTACACAGAACAGCTCCTCTGGGCCCACTTTTAGATGACGGCCCCCTGACCTCTTTGCTCAAGCCCAGATCAGGAGGTTCTGCTCCCTGTTTATTGGAATATTTGTCATGTTCTCCTTCGCTTCCTGGAGTCCACTTTATGAAAACAATCATTTAAGGACAATACTGCTGAGGCAGAGCAAATCTGATGGTTCACAGAGGAGAGAAACAGAAAGAAAAGAGCAACCGGGGTGGGGGGGGGGGAGAGAGAGTTCTGCCGAAGAACAAAAGTGCCGGAAAGGAACACAGGGGAGAGCAATCACATCTTCCACTCCAAGAGTAGAAAGATGCTTGGAAGGCTTTCAGTTATGGCTCTGTGTCTTTGGAGCTCATGCACCTCTGCAGGTAACCTGTTCCCTCAAGCATTACTCTGCAAGAGAGAGATTATTCTCAGAAACATGCACAAAGATCGACAAAGTCCACCAACTCTACTGCAACCACCCCCAAACCAGCCTCACTTGGACTTGGCCAACCCCACTGGTAGGCTGAAAATCTGGAACGTAGCATCTGCAGTGCCATGCCACGCTGAGACTCATTTGCAGCCGATGCATTATTCATCACATGCTCACTTCAAAAACTATTTCAGTTTTAAATTTTTTAATATTTAATAATTGTGTATTAAATATTCATGTGATTTTATTAGAAAATTTGGGGGAAGTTTGGCAGCAAGGATCTAATTGTTAAGTTTATCATTGGGAACTGATTGGATGCCCATAGAAGCCTCAGAGTTTATTAAGGGAAGGAGAGAGGCAAGTAAATTACCAAATGCTCAGGGAACTGAGGAAGGCTGCAGTGCACAAACAACCTCTGCTAAGTGGACTGTCTGAGATTGTGTGCCTATCAATCTCTATGTAGATAGATAGAATATAGTGAGCGACTGCCCTCCTAATAGTTAACAGTTTGCCCATCCATCTGGCTAGGGAATGTTTAGTTTAGACAGGGTGGGCATTGGCCAAGGGCACCTAGGCTAAGAAGATCCCTCAAACACATTGAAGAACTGGGGCTCTTTGGTCCAAGAGTGGGGAATAAGAGCAGTTCTAAGTCCTGTCCCCTAAGAGGGACTGAGTATGCTCTGAGGGAATGAATGAATGAATGAATGGTTGTCCTTCCTTGGCCTGGCTCTGCTGCCTACTCACTCATGTATCTAGCTACTGGCTTAAACCTTAGATGTAGGATGTTGGGAAGAAGTGAAGGGCTTGCTTGGACTAGAGATGGAGATTCTTTTTTTAACTTTACAGCTGCATCTTCTTCTGGGCATCCATCCATAGGCCAGTAGCTGCTGAGGTCACAGATAAAAGGGAGCAGAGCAACAAATTAAATTCTACCTTTGTGCAGTAAGCTAGTTTACACACACACACACACACACACACACACCCCGCTCTCTATCCTCCATTCAAACAAGCAAGAGGTATTAACTGAGTTCAAGGACACACACTAACCCCCCTCCCCAAAAAAAGGAGTGCAAAACTAGGGTGAGGGGCTAGATAGAGAGACCTGGGAGCCACATTTGACACACACACCCAACCGGGTCTGAGGCGCCCTGCTACTGGCTTCAGAGTTTGTTCTCTTAGGCAAATGAAGGGGAAAGTCTCAAACTTTCTTACAAATGTTTTGAATCAAATTTGCCACACTGTCCTATGTAACTTTGAGTTGCTTTAAGTAATGAAATAGAGAAAAGATGGAATCAAAGTGAGGATTTTAGAGTTGATTGTGTATTATTATTATTATTATAATTATTATTAATTTATTTATACCCCACCTGAAATAATTACAATTAAAACAGCATGACACTAGCCCTTTCATTAAAAGCAGACAATTCCCAAAGGCATATTGGAACAAAAAAGTCTTCACTTACTGGCAGAAGGACAACAAGGAGTGAGCTAGTTTGGCTTCTCTAGGGAGGGAGTTCCAAAGTCTTGCAGCACCCACCAAGAAAACCCTCTCTAGCATTGCTACCGACGGGGGTGATGGGACTGAGAGAAGGATCTTCCCTGAAGATCTCAAAACCTGGGCAGGTTCGTAGGAGGGAAAGGGATCTTTCAGATGGCTTGGACCTAAGCCATGTTGAGCTTTATAGGTCATAGCCAGTCCTTTGAATTCTGACTATAAACAGACCAGTAGCCAGTTGAGCTGCTGTAGCAAGCAGTCATATGGCCCCCTATAACCAGCTCTGGTAAGCAACGTGGCTGCAGTTCTTTAAGCCAGTAGAGGTTTCTGAGCACTTTTCAAAGGCAGCCTCACATAAAGCGCATTAGAGTAACCCAAGCAGGATATAACTAAGGTGTGTATCACTGTGATCAAATCAGACATCTCAAGGAATGAGCACAGCTGGTGCACTAGTTTTAACTGCGCAAATGCACTCCTGACCACCACAGAGACCTGGGCATTCATGCTCAGGGATGAGTCCAGCAGCACGACTGAACTGCGAAACTGTGTCTTCAGAGTTCCTGTGGATAATGTATCATGCACAGTATGAGCCCAAATAGAAACGGGAAGGCAGGAGGAACAGCGTTTATTCCCCCTCCTCTTTCTAACTAAAGCCTCAGGCACTATGGGGGGTTTTTTGGGGGGGAGGGGGACATCAAGTCAAATTGTTTTAAAGTTTACTTAGTTTGCTTCTCCTTTTTATTGCAGTTCCAAAATGCATGGAGACTTCACAGGTAAGTTGTGTGTCATAATTATAGACAGGTGAGGTGAAAGGCAAGACTAGCACAAAATATAGGATGCTGGTATGGAGCTGTTTAGAATGTAGGTTTTTGATCTCTAGGCTACAAGAAGCTAAACAAGAGCTCCCTAAGTTTCTTAGTCTTCATTACTGAAGCCAAGCACAAGCAGTGAGAACCAGAAACTTATTCCTCAAGAAAATCCTCAAATTGTCAAGATTCTCAGGATGCTACCAGCTGATATACCAAAGATGTAAAGGAAACAAAACCTCGAAAACCTCTCATGGTATTTCTCACATTACTCATATTAGGAAATGCAGTTCTGTGGGGAAATGGCAAATCTGGATTATCTGCAGTGAGTCAGCATGTGATACACAGTGAGAATTCATCTTAAATTAGCTCTGCGCTATGCGTGATGCATGCTTATGAGACATTTACAAGATGCAAACAGTAGATGTGGAACAACACCTTCATTCAAAAGGCCAACGAGTGTTGGGCCCATTGAGATAAATGCTAGCAGACTGTGATGCATAAGACCAAATGCCAGGATGTTCATATATAACAAGGCATGTGGCTTTCCCCTATTCTCTATGCACAGTGGCTTTCAGTATCAGTTTGTCTGTTGAGGAACCCCAGAGAATTCCTGTTATATACTTTGGGGGGGGGGGATTCTATGGTGTATTCTCAGTTCCCGTGGGGCACTGGCCAGACCTAATGCATTTGTTACCCTGCATGAACTGAGAAGGCACACTCAAACACACCCCTAACACTCCTGTGCTATGCAATGCAGTGGAAGACCAGTAGTGATGAAAAAGATGTATTTCAAAGAACCTTGTATGCAATTAACAACTATCTCATTGAAGAATCCCAGTGTTCTCCCAAACAGATTAAAAACAACTCCTGTAAAACAGTGGTTCAATATAGATGTGAGATGCTTCACATTTACACTACATTTGAGCTGGATCCACAGAAGCATCTCCCATGTCTTTCTACAGAGCTTCTACCTCCATTTTCTTTTGAACAGAAGGCTTTGTTTCAACCCTGATCCACGAAGAGAGGGAGCCCACTTTCCCATATCTCTCTCTGTTATGAATGTGCCTTCCCTATTGCGCCAAAAATTGCACGGTTTACACAAAAGATGTCATGTAAGCCCTAAAATTATATGCAAATGAACAGACTCATTCTTCACATCTTACAAAGACGCTGCTGGCTCTCCAACAGCCACGTTAGATAAGTTCTGTGCCAGCTTTCAAACAAGGGGCATATCCATATTATTAACGTCTCACTATAGCAAACAGTTTGTCACCTTTCATAAAAATTATCTGAAAAAGCACCAGCAATTATCCCCCAAAGAGATTACTGGTTGGCTACATCCTAGGGTTGTGGTTTGGGAGCGAAGTGACATAATATTCACTGGGAAGCTCCCCAAGTCAAAAGGAACATCAAGCAAAAGCTAGTCTAGACACCCACAGAAAAAGGAAAACTGAACAAGCTTTCTTGATCATCTCTGTGAGGAGGCTGGGAGACAGGATGACAATTATATTTCAAGCTGGCGACTTCAAAGGGCACTGTCTATTAGCTACCATGTGGAGAATGGGGTTGCAAGTTTTGGTTGCTTTTAACTGACAGATAAATCAAGAAAAAAATGGTTAACTCCCTTGTTTAGCACCATTGTTTTGAAGGCTATTTTCATTCTGATGTATAAAAAGAGCATTTATTATTTATTTTCATACATTAACACCTGACATTTCTCCCATCTTGGAACCCAAGGCAGCACACACGTGGTTCCCGGGGGAATGAGTTCCAAAAGCATCAAATAAGAAGATGCCCTGGATCCTGAACCATCAGGGTACTAATGACATCACACCCCAGACAACTTCATCCAGTGGTTTCATGTAAAAGTTGACCAACCTTCTGACCTGTAGAAAGTAGTAGTCTCCCAGCAACATCTCACTGACTTGGCCATACAGGTACAAATGGAGCCACTGTAGCACAGCGACTCCAATAGCCAGTCCAGGAAGGTACCGTGCAATAAGTTGCTGTTACCTTTATTTTATCATCACTTGATTTTATTTATTGACATATGTTCAGGGGTGGGTTATACATTATAAAAAAGCAAAGACAGACCTGTACTCCACCGATCTGTATGCAGCCCAACTTCTATATTATTGTCTGCCAGATATTTGACACACACACAGGTTTTACAGATCCAAAGAGGAAACAAAACAATGGAGAGTTCTTGAGCCTATAAGGGTTACTAAACATGAGTGTGCTTTGCTTTGTTGATCTGGACTGCTATAACGTGATCAACCTCAACACTGAAGGAGCTGAGCTTAGTGATGTTTCCTTTTTAAGTCCTGTAAGTGAAATTGGCTGCCATACAAGGCCTTGCCCAATGTTTCTGGAAATCTGCATGAAGCAAAATTTACAGTACAGTTTCCACAGCAAAAGGATATATTCTAACACCCACTGCAGAACATCTGGAGTCCGCATATGAGGGGAAGAGATTTTAAAAAGATATTTAAAAACCAATCCTTTTCTACAGGTAACAGAAATCCTTTCAATTTCAAGGAAGCTGCTTAAGAAACGTGATTTTCACAGGGGTACAATCCACCACCAACAAGGAGTGCAGAAAGCCAGTACAGCTTTCTGGGTAGGAGAAAAGTGGCAGTGCTCAGAAAAGTGATTGTGCTTTAACCCATGTTCTGAAAGTAAAACAGAGGGTTTTTTGTTTTACTTTGGTATGGAATTTTAGTGTAAAATTCAGCATCAGAATACTTTTTCTAAGATGTACAAGGTTGTTGGCTCACTTTCCTTGCTCTTAGAGCAAAAAGCAAGAGCTGACCATGTTAATTCATTTACTGTTATTCAGATATCTTAGTTTAAGGCTACATATGAAGGAATGATATACAACAGAGAATTTGGATGTCCTGGTGACTTGAGGAAAGTTCTCATGATTGTGGAAGTAAACTAAAGGCCATAACTGTTAAAGGCTCAGGAAGCAATACTGTATGGGTAAGTTTAGGTTATGGTGAAGGGGGTGGATTCCAGTAGAGATTCTCCACCCATCACAGTTCATGATCCTTCTCTCAAGCAGCTGTTAAGGCTGGACAAAGAGGTTGGGCAATGCAGGCACTGGTGTTAAACTTAGGCCATATTTGTAGAGCCCTCTGAAGCAGACAAGTTGTTTAAAGAATTGCAAAAACAAACAATCATGATGAAGACTTCCAGGCATCTGGCAGAAGATGGTCACAAATGTTAGGAGCACACCTTCTCCTAGCTAGTTGTAAAACCATTAAAATACACAATTAGCTAACAAGGGGAGAGTACACACTGGGAGTTAAACTACATCCAAATAAGATGTTTCTAGGTGGACTGGACTGAACAGTGACACACGTTCAAATGAAAATGTTATCTAGAGGTTTATTTGATGTGTTCAATATTTTATTTTAAAAAAATATTACGGAGGTTACCGCATTCTGGAGACATGACAAGCTCCTGGGATAAAGGAAAATCCTGGTAGTCATGTCACATTTAGCAAGTCAAAGATATGTTTGTAGAAGGCTGTAGAAGGCTAAATCCATTTTACATGCTGTATGTATTATTAATTTCTGACAGTGGGCTTAGAAAAACCTAATTCCCTGGAATACGGGTTTCCTTTGAGCAGAGGGAAGTCTTTTCAAAACTCATCTTTTATTGACTGAGTCATTTTAGAGTCAATCTGTCTGCTTTCGGCAAGACAAGAGTTTTAAATCTTCTCTCTTTTCTTCCTCCTTTTTGAATCGTGGCAAGTCTATTAAAACCTGCTAATGTATGCAGCAAGGCCTCTGATTTGAAATGTAATGAATTCTTCAGATAGTGACAGATTAGGGGGAGGGGGTAAGAGATGATGAAAACAGCCAGCCCCCCTAAAAAGGCAACGTCCTAGAAAGGGGTGTGTGGAGAGTTAGAGTGAACGTGGAAGATTAACACTTCTCACTCCAGAAGAACATTCCAGCTCCAAACAGCATAGCACATTACTATACGATTGCACAGAATATCCAGGCTTGCCTGAGGCCAAATGAGACAAGTCATATGAATCAATTTGCAATCTCTTTCCCTATCCATATATCTATCTATCTATCTGCGCATATAATTTTAAAGGATCAAACAGCACTTCAGACAAGTTTGCTCTGGATCCTGGAAGGAGGCAGTTAATCAGTAAAAACCACTTACATGACTACAGCGACTAATGTAACAGAAATATTCAAGACTTCAGGCAAAACATTTTGACTTCTGCTTTCACCTGATCTGACTTGGATATCATACAATCAAGAATTTACCAAGAGCACAAAAGCAGCATAACATCTTATTAGTCATTTTTAATAATGCTAGACTCTGGGGAGAGGCAGCACCAAATAAAGTGACAGTAGAAAGAATCACAAAAGTATTACACAGTTTCTTGTCTGATTTTAGCCACCCATCAGTTTGCAGTCCTATCATATCAATATGGTGGTGGAGAGTCACAACACAACACGGACAACACCCAATTTACGCGGGGGTTACATTCCAAGGCACCACACATTTAAGTGAAATCACGTATATTTGAAACACCACTGAAAAAGCCTGCAAACACCCTGTTCTGCCCCCGCCCTGCTCCGTTCCGCCCCCTTTTGTGACATTTTCAGGTCACTTCTGGGTTTGGTGCAATGCACATGTGCCCAGTTGCTCGTATATGGGATGCACCTAAAACGTTCGCTTCCTGCTCTCATTTCAAAGGCAGCTTGCAACTGTTCAACTCCAGAGAGGGGAAGAGTATTAAAGGGGAATTGCAGGGATTTTGTACTTGAAAACAACTACAGAGAATTCCACTTAATCATAACACTCTAAACAAGGAAGTTAAGGCAGTATTTAAAAATATCTGAACATGTTTCAAAATCCCCACTGACTTAAATTAGGCAGCTGTGTAATCACGGGTCCTGCAATTTTAATGAAAATACCAAAAGGAAATGCAGAGTTGATTAAACTTATTAGCAGGGAAAGATAAGATCAGGGAGCAGCAGCTAAACACATGAGTCCAAGGTTCCCCCTACGACATTTGCATCCAAACACCCAAAGGGCAAAGTTGGCACAGACTAACTTGTCTCCCCATTTCTAGTGCTTTGAGCTTTCCCTAACTGCTGCTGTAACCTTCCTCCCTTGATGCATATCATTAGGCACCGTTCTTCTGAGAATAACTAGTGATTCAAGTCAGGATTTACACTGGATCAAGCAATGATCAACTACTTGATATTCCACTACAATTTTCATTTAACACAGTTCGGAAGCATGTTATATACAGCCCCAGAAAGCAAGGATTATGGGAATTGCAATCCAAAACATTGGGAAGGCACCAGGCTGGGGTTGGATGATTAAAAAACAACAACCATTAATTTAGTTTTTAATGTGTGTATATATGTGTAGTGTGGCCACAATAACTCAAGAATGAACCAATATTGGAACATTGTAGCACAAGGATGAACTGGAATTTTTTTTGGACAGAAAACCACAATGGGAAGTGGACTAAACTGGGGTTAAGGAAGAGGACCATCAGTTCCTCCAAACTTCTGTGATAATGTGTCTCTCATCCAGGAGGTACTTTTGCCTTCCAGCTTTGTAGCTACAATCACTGGGGAAGAAAATGCCTGAAAGTGCTTTAAAGGAAAACAGTATAAGGAATGAAGTATTGACCAGTCCAAACATTTAGGCAGCAGCAAAGTGCAGCTGAAAGGTAATAGAGTGGTATGTGCTGGGAAATTGGCAAGGGTCACTGGATGTTGGACATATTCAAGAGAGTACAGGAGATGGGTATCTGTTCTAGTGCTTCTTACTTTACAAGATGGCACAGAAGTCAAGATCAGCAGAAGAGGCACCTCCTGTCCATCAGTGGGATGGTTTGTTGTATGGTGACATGAGAAAGAGCTTTCTCTGTAGTGACTCTGGCTTTGGAACTCTCTACCGTGAGAAGCCTAGTTAGCCTCTACTTTGCTTAGTTTCTGGCAGCGAACGAAACTATATCTGTTCAACAAGGCTTTTGATTAGACACTCCAGAGTTTCAAGAGTGGGGTGCATCATTTCTATTGCTGTATTTTCATTGCATTTGAAATCTGTTTTATTGTTTCAAGTAGCTTTATTGATCACTTCTATTTTTAGCTGTATAGTACCCATTATTTTCTAAACTGGATTTTGATTTGTCTGAATGAAAGACGATTTAGACATTCAACAAATAAATAAAAAAGAGTAACAAAAACTCTGGTTTTTTTTTACACACTGTTAAACATATCAGCATTCTTAGATGGAGCCCAATGACTTTCAAAGTAGGAAATTTCATTTATTGCAGCTTTCCCAGCACAAATGCCAATCAGCACCACATTCTGTTTTCCTTGCATCTTCCACCACTGAATCCGTGGCTTGGTTGCCAGACTACATCCTCCTTCATAACCACTACTCTATATATATATATATATATATATATATAGTAGCCAGTACTATCCAACATCAGCACCACACCTCGCCATTCTAGATTGCTCCTAAAGGTAAAGGGACCCCTGACCATTAGGTCCAGTTGTGACTGACTCTAGGGTTGCGGCGCTCATCTCGCTTTATTGGCCGAGGCAGCGTACAGCTTCCAGGTCATGTGGCCAGCATGACAAAGCCGCTTCTGGTGAACCAGAGCAGCACACGGAAACACCATTTACATTCCTGCCGGAGCGGTACCTATTTATCTACTTGCACTTTGAGGTGCTTTCGAACTGCTAGGTTGGCAGGAGCAGGGACCGAGCAACGGGAGCTCACCCCCTCGTGGGGATTCGAACTGCCAAACTTCTGATCGGCAAGCCCTAGGCTCTGTGGTTTAACCCACAGCGTCACCCGCATTACCATCAAGTAAAATAAGGCTATGTGTATCACATCATGGCTCAGCCGTATTTGTGGAGACAAGCAGCTCCCATAAGAAACTCTTTGTGTGGTCGGCAGATGAGCACCACTGGTCTCAATTCCATATCAGTCAGAGAATCATAGAAATGTAGAGTTGGGAGAGACCCTGAGGGTCATGTAGGCCAACCCCTGCAAGGCAGGAATCTCATCTAAAGCATCCATGACAGATGGCCATTCAACTTCTGCCATAAAACCACCACCTCCCGAGGGAGTGTGTTCCACTGTCTAACTCCTCTTACCATCAAAAATTCTTCCTGGTGTTTAGTTGGAATCTTTTTTATTGTAGCTTGAATCCATTGCTTTGGGTCTTGTGCTCAGGAGCAGGAGCAAACAAGCTTGCTTCATCTTCCATGTAACAGTCCTTTAGATATTTGAAGATGTCTATTATAGTCATCTTCATTATATTTCCCCCAGATTTGGGAGCCACCTTTGATCCTAACCTACAACATGCAACTCACTTGTATTTTTTTCCTGTCTATGTCCATATTTTCCCACCTCTTTCCTCTGTCATCTCCTCTCTATGCCTCTTAAACCCTCCCTCAGTTAACCAACAGAAAAAAATGGTACCAGTGTCCCTGATCATGAAAACCTGGTACTGACCCACCAACTGAAGGCCAGTGCTCCAGCTGCCTTGCCTGCTGGGTTCCTGCTATAGACTGGTAAGAACAAAGTTCAATCTGAGCACCTGAAAGGCAAGCTTTAGTTCACATTGAAATAAATACATTTAGCCTGTACCAGAGTAAAGCAGGTGGCAGCGAAGAAGTGTAGCAACGTACAGAGGAAGTCAGAAAACATGACAATCTAGCAGGGAATGGATAACTGTTCAAGAGACCCTCTGTTGTGCTATAAAGACTAATGACAGACATGGGGAGCAATGAACAGAATGGCAGAAAACAGAGCCCCAGGGTTTTCTTTTTCTTGTGTGCCTATAAACTGGGTGACTAAATTGTAAGAGTCCTTTACAAGTCCAATTAACTAATTAACAGATGCAGATGTCCTTTATTACCTGGCATTTTAAGATTAAATAAATGACAGAAGAGCATGTTCTGCTTATCAGTAATTAAGCTCAGAAATTGCTCTGACCATTATCTGTAGGTTTCTGATGGGAACTGTCTGATCAGCCAAATATGTTCAACACAACATTTGGAAAGCCAGTGTGTCTCAGTGTTCCACATATGTGGGACAGTCATCTTAGGAAGGCTTGCTTGGCACTTGATCTGGTATCTTTTCGGCACCAAACAAAGACTGCTTTATTTATCCATGCCTTTCATTATGTCATCTGGCTTGTTTTCATCTGGCAAGCTTTTATTGTTTTCTGATGTACTCATAGTTTTATGGTGGTATATATTTCTGCTATTATGTTGTCAGTTTAGACTATTGTATTTATCAGTTTTCTAAAGTGCCCTGAGAGGGTTTTGTTTGTTTTTTAGCTGAGGAGTAGTAGATGCATTTTTAATAACGAACTAAATAAATAAATAAATAAATGCCAACTGTTTTCTCCCTCTTTGAACTTCTGGATAATAATAATGGGGGTACTCAAAAGCATAATTCCATTCATCTGGGATCCATATTGATCCCCCCATAAACAGAAATTCTGTCTGCATGATCAACACTCAAAATTTCAAGGATGCATGTCTGAATGTGTGGGGTAAAGTGAGGGTCTTAATCCATATTATTATTACATTGTATATTATTACATTGAAACTGGGGACAAGGCACTTGTCCTTCCAAAGCACATTAGAATATAGTAGTAGCAGTTATTTATTATTTACATGCCAGCCATCTGACTGGGCTAGGGTTATTCCTACACTACCTGGCAGTGGCGTAGCATGGGGTGCAAGCCCCCAGGGCCACATGAAGGGGGATAGGAGAGGGGAGGGAAACAGATAGCGTCCGCATGCACATTCAACTGCCTAACGGCATCTACGTCACATAGGAGATCAGAGACGCAGAGATAAAAATAGTCGTTCCATTGTCTGGAGAGGTCACTTCCTGGTTTGCATGGAGAAGCCGTTTTCAATGGAGACCAGCACCAGGTGTTGAATTTCTGTGCCTCCTAACAATTTTGTGGGACAGCCCCCCCCCCAATGCTATGTCATTACTTCCTGGTTACAGAGGAGTCATAGTGGTGACAAAAGAGAACAACACTTTCCCTTGCTACTCATATGCTTGGCTATTTAAGATAAAATGGCTGTTTTTCTGTTTCCTTTTAGTAGTCAATGGGGGGCTAGCTTCCTTTTCAAATCCACATCAAGACCCAATAGTGTCATCAGATGTAATAAAATAAAATCACAACTAATTTATTTTGGCTCCATGATTACTTCAGAAAGGACCATGTAAAGAGAAAGCAAATGAAATCACTTTCAACAAAGCAGCACATGGTATGCCAGGAAATTGTGGGAAAAGGGAAGAAGAAAGCGAGCTGTTCACAAGTACACAGAGAAATCAAGGACTCTCGTGAAAAGCAACAGATAAGCAACCAGCCCTGTCTGATTTCTTAGGCACTGGACTCTGTTTCAGGCTTTCGTAGTGCAGCTGGCTGAATGCTCCACTGTAGTTTAAGGAAAGCCATGAAACTTCAGTGTTCAGTGTATCTTCATTGCCATCCTAATGACTCATTCTAGATAGTGCTAGATTTAAAGCCATTGCAGCCAGTACTAAAATTGTTAACTTGTTTGGGGCCAACAATCAGCTTTCCACATCACAGACTCTCCTTTCCATGGCTCACCTTGAGTTTCCTAATGAGCAAAACAGAATCCACACTGACAGAACTGCAAGCATGATGGTCAGCACTGCTGACACATGAAAACCAACTAGCATTCAAACTGTTGGGAAGTTAAATCATCCAAGGAACTCAGTAATTAGCAAAAATGCATTGCTACATTTAGAACCATTCCTCAAGCATCCAGGGAGTGAAGTGGAACAACACAGATTTAAGAAAATATATTTTGAACATACTTGCCATTTTAATGCAGTGGTGAAAATATGTCTTTTACAAGCACTTCCCTGTTGTTGTTGTTTAGTCGTTTAGTCATGTCCGACTCTTCGTGATCCCATGGACCAGAGCACGCCAGGCACTCCTGTCTTCCACTGCCTCCCGCAGTTTGGTCAAACTCATGTTGGTAGCTTCCAGAACACTGTCCAACCATCTTGTCCTCTGCCGTCCCCTTCTCCTAGTGCCCTCCATCTTTCCCAACATCAGGGTCTTTTCCTAGGATTCTTCTCTTCTCATGAGGTGGCCAAAGTATTGGAGCCTCAGCTTCACGATCTGTCCTTCCAGTGAGCACTCAGGGCTGACTTCCTATTAATATATTATTTCCAAACACTTTTTACCTGTCCTTAAGAGTGCATTGCCAACCAAAAGCAACCGTAGCTGGCACACCAACTGGAGCTGGAAAACAGCACTCCCAGCCACGTGGCCACCTGAGCCTCCAATGGCAATGTTGAACCCGAGTACCCACAAGCTGTAGAACTGATTCTTTGAAGGGTGTGCAACCTCGTCTAGGGTGTGCAACCTCACCCCATCTCCTGGCTGTGAGAACTTGAGACACATAACAAGTCTGCCTTCTCAGAATTCAGCTTCAATTTACTGGCCCACATTCAGCCCATCACCAACTCCAAGCACCAACCTCAACCTGAAAGTCATTTGCCTGCAACTAAGCAATCTCTTTTGTTTGATTTCAACTGTCATGCTTGCTCCTCTCTTCCCATCCCCAAGGCAGAAGAATGACTGAAAGTGGAGAGGGGAGAGTCAATGACAGAGTACCATGCAGTTAATTATTATTACCAAGACTAGCTGCAGTTCTTTTAACCACTAGCTTATGCAAATAAAAGGGGACAGAGAACAACTATTGTAATTCATGTTGCCCTAGGCCTCCGTATCCCTGTGTTGTTGTTTTTCCTGAAATGAAACAAAATTCATATTCTGAATGTAAAGTCATGGGGATTAGAGAACAGAAGGGAAACACAACCCCAGCTTCTGCTATCAGGCCAAGGAACCCAGGACCACTAGGAGGCTACCCTCAACCCATGAACATTAGGCAATCGGGAGACCAGCCTGGCCCCACCCTTCAGCCAGAGAAGGAGGAGCTGCAAAGAGCTTGCTTCTTTCTCTCTACCTGGGAGGGCACTCCACTCCACCTGCTGATTGCAGAAGCAAGCAAGGGGAAAGGCCACTCTGGGGTCAGACTCCATACATTGGTCAAATGAACAAGAGCCACCCCTTGCCATTTAAGAAAGAACAGCAGCAAAGGAAGATCAGTCTGGCCCCAGCAAAATATGAATGCCCTCCAATAGATCACTTTGAAGAGTTCCTCTCCCTTTTTCTGGTGTCTTTTTAGTCTTTTTAGTCTTTTTAGTCCCTCCACCCGGCCCCTCTCTTTTATGGATGTGAGCCATTTTGGGAGACAATAATTGTCTGGAAAGCGGGATTAAAGGTAAAGCGAATGAATGAATTAATAATTAAATAAACAGAATAGAAAATTCTCCTCTTTATTTCCATCCCCTTGGTTACCTTTTGCCTCACAATAAAATGTGTTTATGAGAGACTATGGAAGGAAGAGTCTGAGCATTTGTCGCAATACAGGTTAGTGTGTCAAAAAAGCCTCTGCGAGGGGCATAAGCATTTTGGCAGGCCAGGAGGCACCCGGCACAGTTCTACTGAGGAAGCTACCGGTAGTAGTACTTTGTTTCTTTGTTAAAGGTATATCCTGCCTTTCCATCAAATGCTGCTCAATACAGAACCAGGCCCACCTGAATGGGAGACTGCCCAGGAAAACGTAGTTGCCCCAACTTCTTCAGCAGAATAGCAAGGTGCTAAGTGCAAATAATGACAAATGCAGCAGAGCAGTGCCTTTAACTCTGAACTTGTTTCCTCTACACAATGTCCATCTTACATGCCTAAGCACACAGAAGCAGCACTGCTTGCATTTAAAAGCAATGGCTGTTTTATTCTTGGACAAACTATTCAATGGCCAAGCAGATCCATGATGTTTATGTGCCCACAGATCATGTGCTGGATGTTGGGTACAACTCAGCTTGCATAAGTGGGGTTTGCATGAGTTAAGACAGATAGAGTGAGGGACACCCACAATCCCAGAATAGCCCTGCACTTTTAACCTATCAGCTTACCTCCCTGACTCCTTATTGTTTAGACAGATAGGTCTTACATTGTATCCTGTTTTCCTCCTCCTCCCCCTCCTCCTCCTCCTCCCCCCACTTCTCTTTCAGATCATCTTTGATGATCCTTTGAGAGAATAAAGAGCAAGCAAGGTTGCCATGTTCTTCTCTAGACTAGCTAGTTAGGCTGGAACTAGAAAAAAGTTATGTACTTCCCACAATAAACAACTTTGTTATTTTATTACCTACGAGCATCTCTCTCTGTGTTTCATTGCAACAGGTAAAGTCTAATCCCAAACCAAGATTCACTAGCTAAACACTGCTCAGTCACAGGTTTCAATAGGTAATTGAACCTGTTATCCCAATATCACGTTTTCCACTCCAACATTTCAAAACTTCCCTGTATAGATTATTGACAGATCATGATGGAGCCCAATCTAAGAGGAGCTTTCTCTATGGCCCGATTTCATACTCTACCCACGGCCTTCCTTCAGGGTATATACCCTGCTTCTCCTATTTTAAGACGTAGTCATAAAATAAGCCATAGCAGGATTTTTAAGCATTCAAGGAATATAAGCCATACCCCGAAAATAAGACATAGTGATAGGCGCAGCAGCAATGCCTGCTGCGGCAGGAGGAGGAAAAAAATGAGACATCCCCTGAAAATAAGCAATAGTGGGGTTTTTTGAGGAAAAATAAATATAAGACAGTGTCTTATTTTCGGAGAAGCACGGTACCTCAAGATCCCTATTGATCAGAGCCTCTGCCCCTGCAATATGAAAGAGATAGAGGACTTTTTACATTTCTTTTTTTATTGTCCCCTATATGATTCAATGGGACCCAGGTGGCGCTGTGGTTAAACCACTGAGCCTAGGGCTTGCTGATCAGAAGGTCGGTGGTTCGAATCCCTGTGACAGGGTGAGCTCCCGTTGCTTGGTCCCAGCTCCTGCCAACCTAGCAGTTCGAAAGCACGTCAAAGTGCAAGTAGATAAATAGGTACCGCTACAGCGGGAAGGTAAACGGCGTTTCCGTGTGCTGCTCTAGTTTGCCAGAAGCGGCTTTGTCATGCTGGCCACATGACCTGGAAGCTATACGCCGGCTCCCTTGGCCAATAATGCGAGATGAGCGCGCAACCCCAGAGTCGGTCACGACTGGACCTAATGGTCAGGGGTCCCTTTAACTTTACCATTATATGATTCAATAAGACCTATGCTTCTTCTTTTTTTGTAATAATTTTTATTAGTTTTGTACAAACAAGACAGACAAAACATGCAATGTAGACTCTGTCCCTTCATTTTCCCTCCACCCACCAGTCCACTTCTGCCACCAGTAGAACCCGCGGGCGTTGAGAATCAAAGGGGTCCCTTGTAGGCTGGGTTTAACCTCCCCCCTCCCTCCTCCCCCCTCATCCCCTCCCTGCCACTGAGAGGACAGAGATGGTGGAGCTCTGAGGTTTGGTTTCCCCCCAGCTGTTTATTCAGCACAACAATCAATACAGTGGAACCTCGGTTTATGAACACCTCGGTTTATGAATTTTCGGTTTATGAACGCCACAGACCCATCTGGAACGGATTAATTCATTTTCCATTACTTTCAATGGGAAAGTTTGCTTCAGTTTATGAACGCTTCAGTTTATGAACAGACTTCCGGAACCAATTACACCCATGCTTCAGTTTATGAACGCTTCAGTTTAAGTACTCCGCGGACCCGTCTGGAACGGATTAATCCACTTTCCATTACTTTCAATGGGAAAGTTTGCTTCAGTTTATGAACGCTTCAGTTTAAGTACTCCGCGGACCCATCTGGAACGGATTAATCCACTTTCCATTACTTTCAATGGGAAAGTTCGCTTCAGTTTATGAACGCTTCAGTTTATGAACAGACTTCCAGAACCAATTGTGTTCATAAACAGAGGTACCACTGTATAACAATACACAACAAAAAGAAAAAGAAAAAGAAAAAAGAGGAAAAAAAGAAAAATACAATAAGATATCCAATTCTTATTTTGTTAACATTATAATTGTGACTTCCTCGACTCTCTTCCTCCTGGTTTTCCTAACTTCTTTAATTAATTATGGTGGATTTTCTTTTCTAGTTCAAAATCTTATATCTTATAATATTAACATAATCCTCCTCCTTCTTCATGCTGCCCCCCCACGAGTCCCCTCCTGCCACAAGAGTAACCTGCGGGGCACAGAACTTCAAAGGATCCATTTTTTGTGTCGGGTTTCCCTCCACCCCCTCCCCTCCCCTCAGAACACCCCCTGCCATTAGGTGCCTCCGAACAAGGAGGGGAAGACAGGCAGCTCTCTACCCAAACACCTATCTAAACACAGAAATATTCATACTTATCTAAAATTTATTTCCTCAACCATTCTTCTACCTCCCTCCAGAAAGCTCTTAACCTTAGACTTAAAAACACTCTCCTTCTCCTCTCCCACTGCCTTTCCCCCCAATTGGATCAGCATTTCCTTTATCAAGCCAAGATTTCTGAAACCGTTGTTTAGCAACCAAAAAAGCCTTTTAACTAAAATTGTCACCCCACACCAGTTCTTTCCCACTTCCAACTCCAGGCCCTTGTCCCCCCACTCCCCCTGCCTGTCCCATCCCTCAATAACACCACTCCACATTTCAGTCTCTCCAGGCTCCTCATTTCCGTTAATCTTCATTTCACTTTGGTTCTCATTGTCGGCCTCTTCTTCCTTTTCCAGTCCTTGTTTTACCTCGTCCAGGAGAAATTTTTTATGGTCCAAGTCATTTTCCTCAAATTGTTGCTCCTCACACCCAGTCTCAAAATCAAAATTATCCTCTGTGTCCTGATCTTGAACCTCAATCTCCAAGGATGATGAATTAAAATGTTGCCGTTCCTTGTATATATCCTCCCATATTTGTAGATAGTTCAGCACAGCCTCCTGGAAAGCTCGAGAGTACTTTGTTTTCATACTTCTCTTAACCACAGGCAGGCAGAAGATAGGGGACAAAGGGTGCTGGAAAATTCCTTCCTACAACACGGCCGCCTCCATCTTGGCTGGTCTTCTCCTTTGTCTTTAACTCCATCACAAATCCACTCAAATCATAATTCCAATAGCTTACTTCTGTCTCATCTTCACATAAATTTTGCCATCCACGGCCAATATAATGAATTTTCTTAATCTTTTGACAGCTTGACAGCTTTTGACAGCTGTCAAAACACTTTCCCCTTATTAATGCTGAGCCTCAAGGGGAGCCAGCGTCGGGAGCTGAGAAGGGTTAGAAAAGTCTTTCTTTCTCTCGGGTCCACAGTCCAGAAAACTTTCCCCCCTTCGGCTTAGGAATATTTAATGCGCCTCCCGATTAGCCATTAGGAAGAGATCGACTTCCATTTTTTAAAAAATCTCTCCCTATTTTCCAGATTAAAAATTTTAAAATCCAAATGGAAATTTCACTTACTTTCTGAAAATCTTTTATTTTCTTGGAAGAATCCGCCGCTTGCCAGGTAAGGACTCGGAGCTTCGCTTCTAGGAGGTAAGATGTAACCCAAAATGGCTCCCGCGATTCCACTCCGCTGGCTCTCGATCGCTCTACTGAGCTCTCGGGCAGCGGAGGATTCGCAAAACGGAGCAGCCGCTGGTTGCATAAGTCACCGGGACGCTCTACCCAGTGTTTCTACGGGACTTCCCCCCCCCTCCGCGAGGCCAGGGACTTCGGAGCGCGAAGTCCCTGCGTCCTTCTTCGCCGGCGCGACAAACCGGAAGCCACAAGACCTATGCTTCTTCTACTGATCCCGTCCACCATTATAACTAAGGTAGATTGTCTGAAATGCCTGCTAGTGGATGCAAACCCGCAGGTTTCACGCGAAGTGGCAGTTTTCATCTTGCAGGCGCTGAAACTTAGGGTTTCTTTGACAGGGTAGCAGCACGATTCAGCCCCGGACCCTCCTTATTCTGTTCCTAGTTTAATTTGTAGAGGATAT
Source organism: Zootoca vivipara (assembly GCF_965207765.1). Taxonomy (NCBI): domain Eukaryota; kingdom Metazoa; phylum Chordata; class Lepidosauria; order Squamata; family Lacertidae; genus Zootoca; species Zootoca vivipara. The sequence continues at coordinate 50,161,116 of NC_142596.1, forward strand.
CCCAGGTTCTTATTTGTTATATATCTATTAGTAATTTCAGATATTTGGTTTTTAATGCTTAGATTTTAGCTTTACAGTACCTATTTTATTGTAACTAAAGTATTATCATGCCATGTCTTGATTGATTTATGTTTTCTGTTGTACGCATTTGGCATTGTTTTATTCTGTTTTCTTTTGTTGGGAAGTATGCTATGGCTAAATGCTAATGCAATAAAGAATTGATTGATTGACAGATCATCGGAATAGTACAGTGCACCAACCTGGAGAGGGGTTGTACAAGGTGTCCAGTCTCCAGGACCTTACCTTCAGTGAAGGCACTGCTTCCCCGTTCTATATACCAAAGTGGTCAATTGTATTGAGTATAGCCAAAGGCCTTTACAATGGACAGCAGAGAATAAAAGGAAAACTTTCTTCTAAGATTGTACAATGTAGCCTTTAGCAGTTTACAACATAAAAAGAAATTTACAACATTAAATTTTAAAACTGGAGTGCATTCGCATAGCTGGAATGGAGCTTCTTGGCTGCAAATTTGGCTACCTGATGTGTCATATATAGATGTATATCTGTTAGGAGTTCAACTGTCACTATATACAGACGTGGACTGGACTGACAAAGGATTCTTACTTCAACACTGCTGATGGGCAAGCATCCCCCACTGCACAAGAGACAACAGACAAGTTTAGGGGGACCTGGACAGGCATATACTCATCACTCCTTCAACAAAGAGAAATAGATGAGATGCCTAGGAGGGACAAGACAGTTACCACTGCTGCCTTTGTCATCAGCTGCCTTGAAGTAGTCACTTCATACTCACATGACACCAACACAATGGTTCACCAGGAAGGCTAGGGCTTAGGGGAAAGGGCACCCTTAAGGCTGAAGTTCTTTTTTTTAAAAAAATTATATTTTTTATTAAACATTTTATCAACACACATACAGAACACAAATACAAACAAAAATACAAAAATACAACAAAACAAATATATCATCTCTAATCCATTTTAATATTCATTGTCCTCTGGCTTCCCCAATTCCCTACTATCTGATTTTCATTTTTATAAACTTCTGTAGCAGTTTCTAAATCATCCTTCTTACCCATCATATAGTCTCTTTAACACTTCAAAAATTTCATCTTTATATCATCTATCATATTTTCTCCCTTTCAATCTTCTATTATTTCCCTATTGCCTTAACTTCTTTATTTTCCTGGATGTTCAAAATCTAGTTTTCAAATTCATACCCTATGTATATTTTAAATTTCTTCCAATCTTTTAAAACTTTGTCATTTGTTTGGTCCCGGAGTCTTCCTGTCAATTCTGCCAATTCCATATAATCCATCATTTTCATTTGCCATTCCTGCCTCGAAGGCAGTTCTTAAGGCTGAAGTTCTAGCCTGAAGAGGGAGTCAGCTGACATCCCAGCTTTAATACTCCCAACTTGACACTACAAGTCAATCTTGACACACCAGGCCCTATAAAACACCGGTAGCCAAGACAGCTCACCCCTATGATTTCAGATGCCATCCCCACACCTGTCCTATCTGGTGCCTGACTCCAACCTGTCCTTGACTACGTACATTTCTTCTGCTTCTTCTGATCATCATCCACCCACACCAAAACTGGATCCTAGCTGCAGACTCTCTTGGAAATGACCAAGGAGTGACATTTAAGTTTTAATTGACTTTCTCTTGCAACTGATTGTATCAGGGACGGCTAACCTGTGGCCATCCAGATGATGTCATCATCTCTACCCACTAGCCATGATAGATGGGGCTTATGAAAGTTGGAGTCGAAAACATCTGGAGAGCTGCAGGTTAGCCAACACTGAATTAAATAAAGTGTGAATGCTGCTAAGCTTTTATTGATACTTTGAAGGAAGTATGCAGCAGCTTACAAATAAATAAAAGCTAGCTCTCATTGCTAAAAGGAAGTCCCATCTTTATTTAGCACCCTATGGTAGAATTGCAAGAGATTAAAAATAGTATTTTTAAAAAAGTAAGTGGTATATCTTTAAATCTCAGCCCCAACAATTAATCAACACAATCTTTAGCTGATTCCCTGACCAGTTAAAATGATTAAAGCTTGCAGTCCTCACAGAAAAAGACAGTTAACTACTAAAGTTTTCAGCCAAATTCAAATTCAGAATGATTGAAATTGTTTCCCCAAAGCAGCTGCAAGTTGGCTGCATTCGTGTGTGTGTTTTGAGCACATAAAATCACAAAAAAAATTGAAAACAGTACATATGCTTATAGAGGTCACAGCAGCAGTCACATGGGAACCATGCAACTCTCTGTGTCTCGACTTTTCTCTGATTAAAATATCAATCTAATTGTTGGATTTATGTAGCTTCCCTCGTTTAATATGGAAATCAGTCTCCAGCATCCCACAGCTAAAAGGACGTGTTACTCCGTTTACTTGATTAGTCTGGGAATTGCTGGTCCTGCTGTCACCATGTTTACACTTTTAGTGACAACTTTGCATATCAGATTCACATAATGCACTGTCATTGCTTTGCTTGTCAGATACAAACTCTTTAAATACAGTCCTTGCTTCAGCCTGCTTGCCTGGCACCGGTTTCAAGGCAAACCCTGTTTTGTGGCTTGTAATATTCAGTCAAGTTCTTGTTTAATTAAATAGACAAATTGGCTGCAAAAGCAAGCGCTTCATAGGCCAGAAACCCAGAAAGATTAAAAGTTAAACATTGCACTTAAGTGGTTTCTTGCAACAGGATTACTTGCCTAAACCCACAGCACTTTAGTTCCCACACAAAACACATGTGTGGCCACTTCTTTCTCCACCTTCAGACCCTTGTTCAAATTCTCTCTCACACACACCCCAACCCACAACTGTAACTGTTATGGAAATCACGGGGGGGGGGGCCACATCTTTAAAGTTGTTAAGTGTTATAAATATTATGCATAAATGTATCCTTTCGACTTGACAGCTCAGGGAAGTTACCTAGTTTTAAAAATCATATAAAATGAACTCCAGTTTCCTCCATAACAAACCAAACCTAATAAACTGAAGCAGCATTTGTCCCTTGCTACCTTTTCCTTTTCCTAATAGCACAATACGAATAACAGACGTGTCACGGGGTCATATCAAATACATCTCTGTGCTGTTTGATCCATGATAACGTATTACACTTGTAATTCACCACTGGGTGTTGTAATCGTCGAGCAATAAAACCTGCACCTGGGAACCAAGCCATAGTGATACTTTTGAATAAGGATACATTTAAGGGCCCCTTCATGGATCACTGCCTTGTCATGGCGAAGGGGCTTAAATAACTTAGAGAAGTTATGTTTTGACCAAACGTGATCCACCTGGAGAAGGAATTGGCAAGCCACTCCAGTATCCCTGCCAAGAAAACTCTATGGACAAAGACAACAAGCATATAAAAGTTATGACGCTGGAAGATGAGCCAACATGCTACTGAGGAAGAGCGGAGGACAAGTACAAGTAGATTCAGAGCTGATGAAGCGGCTGGGCCAAAGCCGAAAGGACGCTCAGTTGCGGATATGCCTGGAAGCGAAAGGAAAGTCCGATGCTGTAAAGAAAAATATTGCATAGGAACCTGGAATGTAAGAACCATGGATAATGGTAAGCTGGATGTGGTGAAAAAGGAGATGGCAAGAATAAATATTGACATCCTGGGCATCAGTGAACTAAAATGGAAGGGAATGGGTAAATTCAGTTCGGGTGACTATCATATCTACTACTGTGGGCAAGAATCCCGAAAAAGAAATGGAGTGGCCCTCATAGTCAACAAAAGAGTGGCAAAAGCTGTAATGGGATGCAATCTCAAAAATGACAGAATGATCTCGATACGAATCCAAGGCAGACCTTTTAACATCACAGTAATCCAAGTTTATGCACCAACTACCGGTGCTGAAGAAAGTGAAATTGACCAGTTCTATGAAGACTTACAACACCTTCTAGAAATGACACCAAAGAAGGATGTTCTTCTCATTACAGGGGATTGGAATGCTAAAGTAGGGAATCAAGAGATAAAAGGAACAACTGGCAAGTTTGGCCTTGGAGTTCAAAATGAAGCAGGGCAAAGGCTAATAGAGTTCTGTCAAGAGAACAAGCTGGTCATCACAAACACTCTTTTCCAACAACACAAGAGACGACTCTACACATGGATATCACCAAATGGGCAGCATCGAAATCAGATTGATTATATTCTCTGCAGCCAAAGATGGAGAAGCTCTATACAGTCAGCAAAAACAAGACCTGGAGCTGACTGTAACTCAGATCATCAGCTTCTTATAGCAAAATTCCAGCTTAAACTGAAGAAAGTAGGAAAAACCACTGGGCCAGTAAGATACAATCTAAATCAAATCCCTTATGAATACACAGTGGAAGTGAGGAACAGGTTTAAGGATTTAGATTTGGTGGACAGAATGCCTGAAGAACTATGGATGGAGGCTCGTAACATTATACAGGAGGCAGCAACGAAAACCATCCCAAGGAAAAGGAAATGCAAGAAAGCAAAATGGCTGTCCAACGAGGCCTTACAAATAGCGGAGGAGAGGAGGCAAGCAAAATGCAAGGGAGATAGGGAAAGATACAGGAAACTGAATGCAGATTTCCAAAAAATAGCAAGGCGAGACAAGAGGGTCTTCTTAAATGAGCAATGCAAAGAAATAGAGGAAAACAATAGAATGGGGAAAACCAGAGATCTGTTCAAGAAAATTGGAGATATGAAAGGAACATTTCGTACAAAGATTACCATAATAAAGGACAAAAGTGGTAAGGACCTAACAGAAGCAGAAGACATCAAGAAGAGGTGGCAAGAATACACAGAGGAATTATACCAGAAAGATATGGAGGTCTCGTACACCCCAGGTAGTGTGGTTGCTGACCTTGAGCCAGACATCTTGGAGAGTGAAGTCAAATGGGCCTTAGAAAGCACTGCTAATAACAAGGCCAGTGGAAGTGATGATATTCCAGCTGAACTATTTAAAATTTTAAAAGATGATGCTGTTAAGGTGCTACACCCAATATGCCAGCAAGTTTGGAAAACTCAGCAATGGCCAGAGGATTGGAGAAGATCAGTCTACAGTGGTACCTCGGTTTATGAACACAATTGGTTCCGGAAGTCTGTTCATAAACTGAAGCGTTCATAAACTGAAGCGAACTTTCCCATTGAAAGTAATGGAAAGTGGATTAATCCGTTCCAGACGGTCCGCAGAGTAACCGTTCATAAACTGAAGCGAACTTTCCCATTGAAAGTAATGGAAAGTGGATTAATCCGTTCCAGACGGGTCCGCAGAGTACTTAAACTGAAGCGTTCATAAACTGAAACATGGGTGTAATTGGTTCCGGAAGTCTGTTCATAAACTGAAGCGTTCATAAACTGAAGCGAACTTTCCCATTAAAAGTAATGGAAAGTGAATTAATCCGTTCCAGATGGGTCCGCGGCGTTCATAAACCGAAAATTCATAAACCGAGGTGTTCATAAACCGAGGTTCCACTGTACATCCCAATTCCAAAGAAGGGCAGTGCCAAAGAATGCTCCAACTACCGCACAATTGCCCTCATTTCACACGCTAGCAAGGTTATGCTTAAAATTCTACAAGGCAGGTTTAGCTTTAGGCAGTATGTGGACCGAGAACTCCCCGAAGTGCAAGCTGGATTTCGAAGGGGCAGAGGAACCAGAGACCAAATAGCAAACATGCGCTGGATTATGGAGAAAGCTAGAGAGTTCCAGAAAAACGTCTACTTCTGCTTCATTGACTATGCAAAAGCCTTTGACTGTGTCGACCACAGCAAACTATGGCAAGTTCTTAAAGAAATGGGAGTGCCTGATCACCTCATCTGTCTCCTGAGAAATCTCTATGTGGGACAAGAAGCTACAGTTAGAACTGGATATGGAACAACTGATTGGTTCAAAATTGGGAAAGGAGTACGACAAGGTTGTATATTGTCTCCCTGCTTATTTAACTTATATGCAGAATTCATCATGCGAAAGACTGGACTAGAGGAATCCCAAGCCGGAATTAAGATTGCCGGAAGAAATATCAACAACCTCAGATATGCAGATGACACAACCTTGATGGCAGAAAGTGAGGAGGAATTAAAGGACCTTTTAATGAGGGTGAAAGAGGAGAGCGCAAAATATGGTCTGAAGCTCAACATCAAAAAAACCAAGATCATGGCCACTGGTCCCATCACCTCCTGGCAAATAGAAGGGGAAGAAATAGAGGCAGTGAGAGATTTTACTTTCTTGGGCTCCTTGATCACTGCAGATGGTGACAGCAGTCACAAAATTAAAAGACGCCTGCTTCTTGGGAGAAAAGCAATGACAAACCTAGACAGCATCTTAAAAAGCAGAGACATCACCTTGCCTACAAAGGTCCATATAGTTAAAGCTATGGTTTTCCCAGTAGTGATGTATGGAAGTGAGAGCTGGACCATCAAGAAGGCTGATCGCCGAAGAATTGATGCTTTTGAATTATGGTGCTGGAGGAGACTCTTGAGAGTCCCATGGACTGCTAGAAGATCAAACCTCTCAATTCTTAAGGAAATCAGCCCTGAGTGCTCACTGGAAGGACAGATTGTGAAGCTGAGGCTCCAATACTTTGGCCACCTCATGAGAAGAGAAGAATCCTTGGAAAAGACCTTGATGTTGGGAAAGATGGAGGGCACTAGGAGAAGGGGACGACAGAGGACGAGATGGTTGGACAGTGTTCTCGAAGCTACGAACATGAGTTTGACCAAACTGCGGGAGGCAGTGGAAGACAGGAGTGCCTGGCGTGCTATGGTCCATGGGGTCACGAAGAGTCGGACACGACTAAACAACAACACATTTAAGGGCACGGTACTAGTAACCTGGGGGCGCGGGTGGCGCTGTGGGTTAAACCACAGAGCCTAGGGCTTGCCGATCAAAACGTCGGCGGTTCGAATCCCCATGAGGGAGTGAGCTCCCGTTGCTTGGTCCCAGCTCCTGCCAACCTAGCAGTTTGAAAGCATGTCAAAGTGCAAGTACATTGGGACCTCGACTTACGAGCTCCTCGACATCCGACGTTTTCGACTTACAAGCGGGAAAAGTGGCCGCGCGCTTACGATTTTCTCAACATCCAAACGGAAAACCCGTTTGCGGCTAGATGCGGTTTCCTCGACTTACGAGTTTTTAGATGTGGTTTCCTTGACTTACGAATTTTTCCGTTTCCAATGCATTCCTATGGGAAACCGCTTTTCCTATGGGAAACTCGACTTACGAAGTTTTCGACCTACAAGTGTGCATTTGAAACAGATTAAATTCGTAAGTTGAGGTCCCACTGTAGATAAATAGGTACTGCTCCAAGCGGGAAGGTAAACGGCGTTTCCGTGCGCTGCTCTGGTTCGCCAGAAGCGGCTTTGTCATGCTGGCCACATGACCTGGAAGCTGTACGCTGGCTCCCTAGGCCAATAGCGCGAGATGAGCGCTGCGACCCCAGAGTCAGTCACGACTGGACCTAATGGTCAGGGGTCCCTTTACCTTTTTACTAGTAACCTAGGTTTTCAGACTTTCAGCTGCTGATTTACTGCACATAATATTTCCATTGAAATAAGTTGCTTGGGAATTGCAGCCTTAGGGTGCTGCTGAAGATCATGGATGCAGACAAATTTCAGCTCTTGCTAACTGTGTTTAACTGGAAATTGAAAATTCAAGGAGCTGAAGACCAAAGGTGAGCTGAGCAAACTTTTTTGCTGATCAGCTGTGTTGCTACCCTGGATCTGGTGGGTGTATATTCAATAACCCTAGGAAACCCTCTCAGGTTCTATTAAAATCTGAGTGCCCCATCACCTTCTTGACATTAGCAGACCAAAACATCCCCCCATCCATAACTCGACATACCCAACCTCCCCCCTCCCACACAGGGCTTCACTAATAGGTTTCTACCATGCACTGCTATTCACTGAGACATGAAGCTTTGATTTACAGAGGAAACAATACACTGACAACATGCTGAGCAAAGATCTGAGGCTCTTCCTCACCCTCCCCACCCCCCCATGCCACACGCACATCAGAGTGCTCTGCCATGCTGGCATGCCGGTTTTTCTAATGTCAGGGAATTTGTGTCGGCTTGAATTTGAGACATCAGCACAAGTCTTTCTTCTCCTTCCTGCTGATGAATGAAAGAGCATTTTCAATTGTGTACAATCCAGCAGCCCTTATGGCACTTCGCACCTAATCAAAGGCTGAGCCTGTGATACAAACAGCTTTAACCAGCAGCTCCTACTGTAATCCTACAGGGTATGAAGGACAGCTGGGGAGCGCACGGAATGTGTCACCCCTAAGGGAGTCTGGGCAGCACCGAAGAAAACTCAATCAGCGAGGTCCAGAACTCTGCACAGTAACACCAGTGTATGTGTCCTGCCTTAAATTCATACAGGTCAAGTCTGGACTCTGCCAGGAGTCTTACCATCTCTATAGTTTAGGGAGGTTTTTAATGTTTGATGTTTTATCATGTTTTTAATATTCTGTTGAGAGCTGCCAAGAGTGGCTGGGGAAACTCAGCCAGATGGGAGGGGTATAAATAATAAATTATTAATTATCATCATCATCATCATCTATGGGAGGGACAGAGAGTCTGCTCCAGATGCAGAAGACCCCAGGTTCAAAACTTTTTAAAATTTGTTTTTATTAAAGATTTTCTTATGTTACAAAACAAACAAACAACGAAAACTACATATAGCATCTCCATTGTCAATTCATGGTCTTTTTCACAGTTCGTTTACATTCAGTATGAGACACTATTGTCATAGACATCATGCAGTTGGGGAGAAAGAGAGGGAGGGAGGGAGAGACAGGGGTAATGGTCTTCTGTTCTATTGCACTGTGTTTTGTGTAGGGGTTTATTCCAGCATCACATGGATAGGGTTGGTTGCTGTGTGGTTTGTTTGTATGTGTGTTGGGTCAGATTAGCCATATTGATTCATATGCTTTTTGGGGGGTGGGGGAGTAAGTCATTGTCTTGTTGTGCTGTATATGTGAAAAGGGGGAGCCACACCAGGGTGAAGGCATCCTCCTTTGCTTGGCCCCGTGCTAGTTTAAGTATGTTGGTTAACTCTTCTAGTAGAGTGATGTCCCACTCATTTTAGTACCAATGGTCTATGTTCATTTCTGTTCACTTCCACTGTCTAGATATGATGTTTCTGGCTGTTGAGAGTAAATGACTTATGAGTTCTTTGTCATGTGTGTTGTTGTCCTAGAATATATTTAATAGGGCTTGTTCAGGAGTTGCTTCTATTACCCAGGTTCAAAACTTTGACCTCCACCTCAGAAAGGATATTTGGTAGCAGGCCTAGGAAAGGCCTCTGTAAGAGACCCTTGGGGAGCTGCAACCCAGTTTGAGAATAAGGCACGGGGCTAGATGGATCAAAGGTTTGACTCTGCATGAAGCAATTTTATATGAGCACATTGGCATCTCCTTGTTCAGGAGTGGGCAGAAGTAAGGCTGCAGTCTACCAGCAGGCAACTGGCCAATTCTGGGTGGGGATTCTTATTTTTTAAAAAAATCCTGGACTAAGTGGCTTGACCCAGCATGGCATTTAGTTTCTTAAGTGAGGAACCCTTAAGATAGATTATTCACATCATTCCTGTTGAAAAATACTACATACTCTTGTTCTGTACATACTCTTGTTCTGTAACACCGTGCTGGACCACAGGGATCCTTGTTTGGTTGGTTAAACAAGCCAGACCATGCAAGACCTATCCCTGTCCAAATCTTACTGGGTGTTATGAGATAATGAAGCTGCCAGATCCCCAGCAACTGGGAAGTGCAAAATAAGGAACTCCTCTTCAGTAGAGTCTTTCAACATGAGCAGAAGGGGCTTTCAGGTCCCTTTACTGCTCATTATGCTTTCTCTCCTTGAAGGCAGAACTGCCTCTGGCTATGGAGAGATGGATGGCACAACTTCAGGAGTCCAAAGGGACTGGCATGACAGCTAAAGAGAACATTTCTCTCTTCCGTCCCTGTCTCTTCTAACCCACCCTGCTCCCCAAACACAGGCACACTTTCAACTACTGTCATAATTTGGGAGCCAGGAACAAAAGTTCTCCCTCAGTCGCTGGCCTCAGGGGAGCTTAAACGTTCAAAAACATTTAATGGCCTTGTTCCTATTCTGCATATTTTTACAGGGCTGCCAAGCCTGTTTGTGTTTCCTTCTTCTCCCATTTCTTTCCTTGGCAACTCTTATTACCCAGAAGTTTCCTTGCCTTTCCAGCTCTCATGCCTTCCCCTTTCAAAGGTGTTGGCCAAAGCTGTGCCATGACTACAAAAGCCACAATCCCCTTTTCTTTACAGAAGAGCCCGCCAAATAAATTAGAAGCTATATCTCATGACTGGGGGACTTTGCAAATCCTGGTGGAGCACACGGGATGGAGACAAGCTTCAGACTACTTCCTTGGAGAGAGAACCACTAGTACCTTGTCTATAGTCTTTCCAGGTGGAAAACACAGCCAGCTCCCTGCAATGCCTCTGGCTCCCTAGCCAAAGGCTCTTTAAGCAGCCAGCTAGCTCTTCCAGGAAGGCACAGCCTACCACACTTCAGGCCTTGCTGGCCTACATACATAAAGCTTCAGTTGGCTCCTGCTCCCTACAGAGGCAACGTCTCTTATGAAATGCCTTCATAAGACCCCTACAAACAATCCATGGTCTTGTATGATCCCCTGCTCAACTGTTATCTCTGTGCCAAGCATCCTATGCCCTGTTCTGTGGATGCTTGAGAGTCACAGTCTCCAATCTGAATGTAAGCTCTTTGCAGCAGGGACTCATGCACTACCACCCCCCTTGCATGACTGAGAGGTGGACTTTGCTAGTCTTTACCTTCAGTTTCACATAGGCTCAGTTGAGTATTGCTTATAAATCAGAGATTGCTTAAACAAGCCAGCTTCATAACCCATGGTTTGACGTTGGCTGGTTTGGAAGCTGACCAAAGATGGTTTGAATCTGTACCAAAGTACAGATCTGTACCGGCTGCACAGAAGGAGCAGAGGGGGCAGGAGAGCATGCAAGTCTCTGGTTCCTTTCTACTCAGAGTGCTAAACCATAGTTTAACATTTCATGGAAACTGGAACAATTTTGTTTCTTTGAACTAAGCATAGTTGCCCAAGTTTGGATGTAACAGGAAACAGTGGTTTATTCCAAACAAAACACAGAGTTAAGAAGAAGATAGGGGAATGTGTGAGCCCAAGGTTCACCATGGCATATTCTCATAACAGTAAGCCATGACTTCCCATTATGTATGAATTAAGCTCCTAGATGGACTTGAGCAAGCCATTATTCCCTCAGCCCCATAATTGCGATTTTGGGTAACATCACTGACCTGTCTTACATAACTGCTGTGATTAGGCACATTGATGATGGGTGCTTGCCCCTCTACAGATCCATTGAGCTCCACCAGATTACTCTTTGTCAAGGCCTCAATTATTTGATTGCATTTACGGTAGGTACACAGATCACTCTCTGCCACCTGTTTAAGTTCTTAGTCCTTCCCCCATCCCTACCTTTTTCTGGCAAAGTGGCTGCTTTTTCTAGAGTCACAAAGTCCTGTTTATTTTTAATTATTACATTCATCCTTGCCATAGAGTGCCCAGAGAGATTGTGAAATGTGTTTTTAAAAGCAAATAAAGCATAAGATTTCACAAAGAATCCATGGTGCACTGTACTGTGCTTCAGGAACTGGTAAAGCTGTACCGAAAAAGGACACCTGAAGAGTAACACCTACCCTTTAAATATAGGTAGAGTTTAACTTTTTCTCCCTTGTTTTGCTTCTCACACAGTCATGAATCATAGAGAGGAACAAAATTTTGTAGATCCTTTGCTCTTGATGGAAGGATAAGTGCACTAGGTAGCCTTTGATTATTGCCAACCATTATAGATTCTCTTTATACAAAATCACCTCTAGCTTTGTGGACAGTAGATGGAAGCAATACCCCCAAAGTGTTGCTCTTCAAAGACAGGGCACCTTTTGCAAGACACTGCCCTCCCCAAGTCCACACTTTTAAAGAAAAAAAAAGCCTGGTCCTGTTCTTCCATTGGGTAACTCAAATGAAATACTTACATAATAACAAATGTAATACTTATCAGACAGAAATATATGTGGTTGTAAGTGGCTTTAAAGCAGAACTTTACATTAGATGCTTAAGAACATAACATAAGAAAAGCCCGTTGGAAAGGCCAATGGCCCATCTAGTCTAGCATCCTGCTGTTCTCACAGTGACCAATCAGATGCTTGTGGGGAACCAGGAGAAGGACCCAAGCACAAGAACACTCTCCCCTCCTGTGGCTTCAAGCAACTGGTACTCAGAAGCATTACTGCCTCTGACCATGGACGCAGAGCATAGCCATCATGTCTAGCAACCATTGATAGCCTTATCCTCCGTGCTTATGTATCCATGTGCATATTGAAGAATCTACAGAATGAGCACACAATGGCTTTGACCTTGGACAGTAAGCTTTGGATGATATTTTACCCCTTTCCAGCAATATCACTACTAATAATAATCTCCATTCCCTGTATGAGTCAGAGTGCATAACAAAAGACTTCATTATAAAATTAAAACATGAAAGCAAAACAATGATATAACTGCTTGTAATTATAGAAAAAGCCGTATAATAGAAAATTCTACAGCAGGCATCCCCAAACTCAGCCCTCCAGATGTTTTGGGACTACAAATCCCATCATCCCTAGCTAACAGGACCAGTGGTCAGGGATGATGGGAACTGTAGTCCCAAAACATCTGGAGGGCCGAGTTTGGGGATGCCTGTTCCACAGTGGTGGGTTTTTTGTTTTAAATATACAACAAGCAGAATGAAATCCTATATGGCAGGGTTGGAGGATCATGGCTGCATGGATCTTGTAGGCACCTTCCAGGAGCTGAATGCCAGTGATAAGAAGGTGTTAGCAACTCCAAAGTGACCTCCCCTGGGTGCAAGACTGGGTGGTATGTAGGGAGGTCCTGTTAGAATATAGGTATGATAAGCCCTAGATTCTTTCTTCTGCCACTGGCTTCGGTAAAGAAGACAGCAAACAATTGTAGCTGTTAACTACGTTCTATTAGAGAGCGATGGTAAAGTGTGTACGTCATCACTCTCAGTTAGAAGGGAAAGTAAGAGAGAACAAAGAACATCGCATTACAGGAGATCAGGTTACATCCGTTCTCCTGTGTGGGAAAGTTACAGCAGTCACACATCCAAACATCAGCCTGTCTCACATGCAGCTGGGCAGTGGACAGAATTGAATATACTAACAGGCCTGGCTGATGTGGTCCAAAGGAAAGCAGAACAATATACATTTGGCACCAGCTTAGTTGCAGGAGTTGCTGGAAGGAGGCATACAAGACCCCATCCAACTCCACTCCAGATTTGTGTAGGGTTTACACCTTAGTCCTTTCTTCTCCCAAAGTTATTCTGCAGGACAGTGGGTATAGATTGATCCTCAGAGTTTACTCCCAAAGCCTTTCTCACGAATGAGTATAGCCGCAAGGCTGATGAGACTCATGTGCCCCTCACTTCCCTCTACAGCTCATGCAGAAACTGCCTTCTTGACCACTGGATCCACTATTGGTCTCATTTGCTCAATCCTCTGGGGCTTGTCTTTGCATGCAGTGGAAGTCCCTAACTCACCAAGGGATTGAGATCCATCATTTACTCTCACCCTCACCCTTACCTGGCAGCTGAAACCATTCTACCCAGAGTGGCTGGGCAGGGTATAAATAATAAAGTATTATTATTATTATTATTATTATTATTATTATTATTATTATTATTATTATTATTCTAAGGCAAAAATAAAGAAACAGTAGGGTGCAAAACTCCAGGATTTCTGTACATACATGCACAGTATCTCCATCTTTTATCCTAACAAGCAAAACATAATATTACAGTTCAAGGGCATATTGCAGAGAAAAAGAAGCACTCAAGGAGTGCATACAGCAGGCCCTGCAAAAGAAGCTGAAGTCTAGTGGAAGGGGGCATGGCCAAGGGAGAGTCTCAAGGGCCAAGCAGAATGAGCCAGAGGGCCTCATTTGGTGCTAAATAGAGGACACACATAGGCCTCCTGTTCTCCCAAACATCCTGTCTCATTACCTGTGTGGTGCGCAAGGGAAAATGGGCTTCCACTAAGTGCAATTGAGGGTCCTCTGCAAGAAGGGGGTACAATCCTAGCATGAGTGGCTCATGCACCATATGTGAACATTTCTCCTCTTGCACCAATTGCAGAGAAAGTATGAGAAACCAGCCATGAACATTCTTAATGCCACCCAAAGCCCTTTCTAGCACACTCTAATGGCATGTGCGCACAGCCTCATCAGCAGAGCGGGCGGGCAGGCTGGACAGTGACTAATTTTACTGTCTCTGGCTTGTCACTTCAACAAGATTAGATTATTTTAATGTTAATTCATTACCCAATTTAATTCCAATTAATAATCTCTATTACAAGGGTTTACCATGGCAGCGATCACGAGTAAATTTTCTGCTTAAGTTCTGTTCAGACTAAACGTCTAAATTCATGACAAAGCTGTCAGTTCACTTTGCAATTGATAGCTTTAAAGAAAAAGATTTGAGGCTTTCAGACAATGCTCAAATCACACTGTAGCTACAGAATGGGCTGGTTCCTCTGTTCATTATTATGTGTTCTAAAATCACAGTATCACATTTTTACAAGACTCATTTAGGTTTAAGAAGCCCATGTAAATAAAAGTATGTACTACTATATTGATATGTGACTTATGTAATTAAAAAGCAAACATCAAGTTAAACAATAAAACAATACTCCCCCCCCAAAAAAAAACCACAACCCCACAGGCACACAGAAACAGAAACAGGCATGATTATCATAATCTCTCAAAAGCCTGAGAGAAGAGGTATGTCTTAATCTGGGTCTGAAAGGATGTTAATATTGGCATTAGGGAGGCTCTTGCTGGGTAGTAAAGGAGTTGCCATTCAGCACTCCAGATTACCAACAGCAGTTGGACCTAACTGATAATGAAGTCTCAAGCACACATATTCAGCTAGAGGGAAGGAAAAATGCCTAGAGGTATGTGTGTGCGTTTAAGAATCAAGTGGTATATACATTTTGTTAAATAAAATAAAATAAAAATGAAGGAAACATCGGTATCAGAGTTCAGCATTTGCTGCCACCAGATTCACATTCTGGGGATGCCTATGGAAAAACCCAGTCAGAACGCACAGGAAAGCTCACAGAGTCATGGGTATCAGTCAAAAAGGCACAGTTAGCTTTGAATTCATAAACAAGCACATAGTCCAATTAATGTCCAATGCACAACCAAAATTGGAAAGCCTATGGAAAAATGTTATCAAGAACTGGGCACAGTCTGATATTTCCAAGAAGCAGCAGTGGCAATGGGAATACTGGAGAAGTGGGAATTCTAACTTTGATGATGATGATGATGATATCAAATTTGGCCAGGCAGCAGCTGAATTCGTTGCAAAATCAAGGAAAGATGTGCAAGCTCATCTCTGCTTTTCCCTGCATCCTTAGGCATTACCCAGTGCATATTATGAGTGGGCCTCATTCTCTTGAATGAGGGAAGCTAACCTTGCTCTCGCAATGCCGTGACTTCCCAAGACAATGTGAGGCTTTGTCTAAGCCCCTCTTGGCTGTTGGGCAAGTGCAGAGGTTTAGTTCAGGCACACCTGCTCTGGGGTCTTTGTGTGGGAAAGACAAATCTGGAATATCTGAAGTACCTGGGAATGGGGGTGGGTGGGGAAAGAATATCAGATTACTCTTGAATGAAGCGTCTTAAAGAGTTGAGTCAAGCACCCCTAACCACCACAGAAACATATTCGCTCACTCCCACACATCGACACTAGACTGACACAGCAGAGAGACATGAGTAATATATACTTCCAAAGGGTTTGCCTTGCTTTCACTCCTTGTCATTTCCTGACAGGAATTAATTGTCAAGATTGATCTGCAGTGCAACAGACCTATTCACTAGTGACTATGATTAAACAGAAATTCTATAAGGGGTTGTACTAAGGCAGCCAAAAATAAAATAATCGGAATTATTTAAGTTGGCAGGAGAAATAGTTTAAAAGCATGTGAGGTACAGAGTGAAATACAGGAAATTGAGACTAAGAGTAAAGAACACACACACCCCTTCTCGCACTTCAAATTATTATCTGTCTGGAACCAATAACGTCAGCTACTTCTTCGTTTCAGAGTCCAGATACACTTGATGGGCGCGGTGAATTATGATTTATTAGATATTTCTGTAAAGCAATGGATAGATAATAATCCCTTTTTAAAAATTAATTTTCATAGTTATGATTAATGTATGTATTATGAGCAGTAGCTTCTAATTTTGTGTGTGTGTGTGTGTTTTATTTGATAAAGTTTCTTTTGAAAATTGAAAAAAAACCTGTCACAAACTGCTTATCTGAACTTTTGTTTAAAGGACAAGAGAATTGTGAAGAGCTATTCATTACATAACAACCTGACTTTGGCCAATGCTGTTTCACAGGCCAGGTTTAATAATTGAGTCCAAATCTCTGGAGCATTGCAGCCCATTCTGAATAATGGAGCCACTGCAGCTCTGCCCCATTAATAAGTCCAGGACCATCTTGTTTGCCATTTTCACACCACAAAAGGGGGAAAGGGGGGGACCAGTGTTCATAAGGCACGCCGTTCAAAATGCTTCTTCTCAATAACCATGTCACCCATTTTAATAGAGACTATTACAAAGCAAATGAGAGGAAAGCACCATTGAACTCCATGGCAAGTTGCCAAGATCACGATACAGCCTCCACTGGCTGTTCTCAAAGAGATTTAGAGTCCACCATAACCTTGATTTTTAATGGAGTCACATTTAATGAGCTTTAGCACCCATCATAAAAATTTCCTTATTACCTCACCCACAACTTAGAACCGCCATCAGCAGGCACATGGTGCATTTTTGCCTGCTCAGAAGGTTTAATAGCAGCCAACACATTATCATCAAAGTCATCAGCAGCAGCATCCTTAATGTTTGTCTGATTATTTTTTGTTTCTGTAATTATAATCCACTGAACCTTAAATTTAAACAGCTATGGATCACAACCAGCTTCCTGGCTGGCTATGGCACACCTATACTTCTAGCCCTGAGAAGATGAGGCAGCTCAGTACATAATGCCTGGGGATAAAGGATAAGCCACCTCCTTTTAACCCACCCAAATACTTTGAAGGTATCCCTAAATTCCAAGGCTCACATAACACCCACACCCACACACCTGTATCAAACCAAACGCTTCATCTAGCCCAATTTCCCACAGTGGCCAGCTAGATGTCTCCCAGAAGTCTATAAGCAGGGCATAACGGCAATGACCTACCTAGGCTGAACTGCAGAAAGCAAAAATAATAACAAGAATTGGGGGAACCTTTTACATGAGCTATTCAGACAACCACCTGTGCTCCCTCCAAACATTTGGGAATCTAGTGGAATTTGCCTGTCCAATGCATAAAAGGCCTAGAGCCATCTCTTGTTGAGACATGCTACAAAAAGTCTATCACATGGCACAAACTTTTAGAGAGGTCAGGACAAGCCAGATACATGGCTGAAGGAAAATTGGAGGAAATGACAACAATGAGTGATGAATCAGAAGGCTCAGACTTCAGAGGGAATGGAATCGTAAGAGCAGATTACACCCCAGGGTGTCATTGGGACAGTCACAGGCGAGAGCTCACTGCAGTGTTCTCTCTATGACTGATGCGAGGCAGTAACCAGTTCCTCAAGCACTAGGCGGAGGGAGCTCTGCACAGTTCAAGTCCTGCATGATGTGCATTTCTAGGACTTGCAGTACATTTGCATCTGACTCATAATGTGCTTAACTGCTGCTTAATTAAAAGTGAATTTGCATTGCCCTTAATTGTCCCATGACCATAAGCTGCATTAGTGTGGTGTCCACTCTTGCCACACTCTTTATATCACAGAGAAATCCACACTTGCACACGCCCATTACAGTGGGAGCTCCACAATGACAGAAGCTCATGCTGCAGAACTGTGGATATGTAGAAGGCCTCACTTCAACAATGAAAGACTCCAGTAAGAAGAAAAAATGTGGATGCTGGATCAGACCAAAGGCAAATTACAGTGGTACCTCCGGTTAAGAACTTAATTCGTTCTGGAGGTCTGTTCTTAACCTGAAACTGTTCTTAACCTGAGGTACCACTTTAGCTAATGGGGACTCCCGCTGCCACTGTGCCACCACCGCACAATTTCTGTTCTCATCCTGAAGCAAAGTTCTTAACCTGAGGTACTATTTCTGGGTTAGCGGAGTTTGTAACCTGAAGTGTTTGTAACCTGAGGTACCAATGTAGTCCAGCAGTCTGTTCTCCCAGAGGCCAACAAGATGCGCAGATGGGAAGCCCTCAAGTAGGACTTCAGCACAATGGCACTCTCCCAAACTATGTTCCCTCAGAAACTGGTATTTGGAGGTATACTGTCTCTGATGCTGGAGGTGGTACATAGCCATTATGACTAGAAACCATTGATAATGTTATTATCCAAGCAGGTAGAAGACAGGATTGCTTGGGTCAGCTTTTTTGCCAAGTGTTCTAGATAATGATGGAGGAAGCCTTTAACAGCTCAGGAATGCAATACCTCAAGGACCGCCTATCTCTATGTAAACCAACTCACACCCTGTGATCATCATCTGAGGCCCTTCTTTGGGGGCATCCCCCATGAGAGGTCTGAAGGGTGGCAACCCAGGAACGGCCTTTTCTGTGGTGGCTCCCTTTTTGCGGAATGCTTTCCCAGGGATGTTCACCTGGCACCTTTATTACATAGCTTTAGATGCCAGGCAAAAAGGTTCCTCTTCAACCAGATGTTTGGCTGATTAACATTCTATGGCCTTTTAAATTTGTCTGTGGGAAAGGAGTTATCACTTTGTTTTTGTTTTATTATGTATTTAGCGTTTTCATTTTGTACTTTTATGTTATGAACTGCCCTGTGGTCTTTGGATGAAGGGTGGTATACAAATCTAAAACAAACAAATAAAAACAAGGCTGACCAGCTGAGTCCACAAAGAATTTCTGCCTCATTATGTTACAAGTTTAACAAAGAAAAATTGCCCCTCAGCAATCTAAATTGTGCAATATAGGTTTCCACTGGTGCCTAAGGTTGTGCAAAACAGGACAGTGCCTAAAATGATGCCCAGATATTGTCAATGCCACTACTAAAGTTCACTCGAGGGCTAAATCAAATTCCACTCATCACCAGCCCACAGTAAAGCCAAAGCACAAACAAGCCCTTTGGGTCATGAACACATTAAGGCATGCTAGATAAAACACACGGCCACACTTAGAAATGAATTAAAGAGAGGCATTCAGCAATAAATTGCAATACAAGTGACCCAGCTGCTCAGTTTGCCAGGCAGGGACAGCCTTGGAGAGCAGGACCCCCACCCCCACCCCCGCAAATGATTGAAAATGTTGACCTGGACCATTTGCTCTTTTTTGAGGGGGAGGAATCACTCTGAGGTTGGGGGAGGCCCTCAGTGAGTCACAGGAAAACAATAAATTTGCCTTTTAAGTAAAGCTAGATAAATTGGTCTATCATTTCTTCCTCCTAGCTACCACTCCACTACCTCCAACTGGCTCAACTAAAGCAAATTCTGATGAGGACCTTTGGAACCGATTTCTCCCTCCACCCCAAAAAAGCTATTAAAAGAAAAGGTTTCTGGTCTGCTCTTAGGCTTGTTCATATAATTAAGACTCAGAGACTTTCATCACAGCATTGTTATCCTGATATGCCTTGTCTGCACTGAGCATGGACTGGGGCATTCCAGCTGCAGCCAACTATCTTGGTTCATTCACAAATCACTTTGCTTATCTATCTAAGGAACTCCAAATTCCACCTGCCAGAGATTAACTAGCCTACAGTTGTTTACACAATCCCTCCCTCCTGGATGAGAAGCGCCCGATATGTATCAAGGATGGTTGGGCCATTTTTCAACGACTAAAATGAACTCAGAGATTGCAGTTCTTGCAAAAACAAGGTCCTTGTTAACACAGTACATAAATATATGTTGTCTCTGTAAGCAACATCCATCCAACATGTTCCTTTTATTGCTGCTGCATGCCTGAACCCTCTTAGCACTGCATAAACCTTGTCCCCAACTTGTTAGTCAGAGACATCACACACACACACACACACACACACACACACACACACACACACACTGTGACAAGGCCTATCAGCAACACATCAGTCTTCCCCTACACTTGACCCCCCCCAACCCTGTCGGAAGAATTCTGCAAGGCTCAGAAGTCTGCTCACTACTTTGTGTTGTTTTGTTTGGTACTGTTTGGATTTTAGATCTACTCCACTGCACAATCGAGCACAATGAGAAGCTCTGTTCAGCTACAACTCTCTATGGGTCTTGGAACTGTGTATATATTTTGGCTGTGTTCTGAGCAATGAATGGGATGCCACTGCAGAGGAAGCAACGATTGAGCATCTGGATGAAGACAACATAGGTGCAAGCTTAATGAGTCCTCAGAACCTTTGTCACGTCTAATGCAAGCCTATGTTCAGATTTGGCCTTGAAGGCTTTCTGCAGCAAGCATCTTCCACTGGGAATTGGGTTGAGTCAAAATTTACATTTCTTGGGAAATATCACCTCCTTTCCCTATAAGGGACTCCTCAGTTATATGGCCAGAGACTCCTGGTGTTCTCACTCTACTGTGCAATAACCCCTGTGGCGAGCAGTTCAACTGTCTCCAGATTACAGATCTCCAAAGTCTCACTTCTTATGAACACACATGTAAAATACAGGTTCATGTGTATAGGTCAATAGACAACAAGCAGACCTTTGTTTAACAGGCAGAGGTATCATTTAAGGAGGGTGGATTCAGGAAATCTCCCTTTCCACCCAGGAGCATTTATATAAGCTAAACACTATAAACCGCTAGACTGACTGTGACTATAAACAATTAAATGGCTTTCAATGCACTTTGAAATGCTGCCCTTTGCTACACAGCAACGCTATGATGAATGAGTAATTGACCAGGCAAGCGCATACCTGCAATTTCTTGAGCTGACTGGAGACTTGCCGCCCCCTCAAGTTTTTCTGGGATAGAGTCTCCTGCTTCCAGTACTCTGACCAGCTCTCTCAAGCGTTGGCATTCCTCCCGCAGATGCGTTTGCTCCTCAAGACGCTGCTGCTTAGCCAGGCTTGCTGGGTTCAAGCTGAAGTGGAGCACTTTAGTTTTACTGGGATCGTGATAGCCCTACAAAACATGGAAAAAGGAGCTCATTAGGACCGACAGGGTCAGCTTACTACCGGTAGAGAAGATTACCATACACACAACCACAGCACACCACTGCAGGCAGAGGGGAAGCGAAGAATTGCACACAAGCATTTCAAAATTAGGATTCAGCAAAGGGCAACCTATCTGTTGAAGTGAGAGTAACCTTCCAATAAGCTGATCACCTGGAACTTACTCCCATGGTCTGTATTCATGCAGTTAAAAAGCCTTCCTGGCCAAGCCTCCCCCACTCTGCTTCTGCCTTGCAGCCGCACCTCACTTGCCAGCCCACTTTGGGCACCTGGCACCCCCACTCCTGGTGGAGCCGGGCTGTAGCACTATGCGGGATGGCAAGTGGTGCCCCCCTCTCCTCCCCTTGCGACCATGTCACAATTGTGCCCAGGTTGCTTGCTGGTGGCACCATGCATTCTGCAGGCCGCTTTCCCGGTGTGCGCTGTGACAGCATCCACTGCCATTAGGAAGCCGCCTTAATGAGTTTGCCAGTCCTTTCTCCCCCATTACGACTTTGCTCACATGCACAATACTGCAACATCCAGCTGGCCTTTTCCTGTGCGCCTTCTTTGCTGTGGTGCAGTTCAGCCCTGAGCATGTCTACTCAGAAGGAGGCCCTGTTGAACTTGAGTGCCACTTACTCCCAGGCAAGCTTGCATGGGATTGCAACTCGGGCCTTGATTCTGCTATTTTAGCATGTGAGATTAAAGGCTCTCCAGAAGCGGCAATCTGTCGGGGATCCTTCAGTTGTGAACTCCTGCCTTACAGGGCATGGATTAGATGACCTTTGGGGTTGCCCTCCAGCTCTACAATTCTATGATTGTATATATGAACAGTGACTGGCAAGGGCCATTTTTGCTTAACTTATCAGATGATAACAAAAAATAGTTGAATTTATTATAGGATAATCCAAAGCTCTATGTTAGCCCAAGAGTGGTTATTCATTCTAACAAACCGCTATATGTTTTTGTTGTTCGTTGGTTGTTGTTGTTGTTGTTGTTGTTTTAAGACAGAGTTTCCAATCTGCAGCAGGGCACAGCACCAGACTAATTTAGTACTGTTGTTCTCTTTCACCACAAAACTCAAACATGGCCGTTGTCACTGAATTGTGTTGGCATTTCCTGAGCAAGCTACTAAAAGGCATTTCATGTTGCACTTTTCCCAAGAGGTGAAACACACACACACACACACACACACACACACACACACACACACACACACACCAGTTTAGCTGATGAGCCAGGTCCTAGAATAGCTGATTAATTTACCTTCAAAGTGAGACAACAGTGAAGTTAAATTTACGTCTCCAGAAAACGCAGGCAAAGAGCTTTGTTTAAAAAGCAAAACGAAAACAAGGGCAATGATTCTGTTAGTCTAGAATAGATATAAAGTCTCAAAGGCATGTCACACGATCACATTTTGCACATATGCACTAAGAGTTTGATTCACACTTGTTCCCCAAGTGTGGTGTTTGGCACGCACGCACACCGGTCCCATGTGACCAGCTCTCTTTCCTTGTGGGAGAGTTGCCAACAGCAAGGAAAGGAAGTGAGCAGCAGGAGACTCGTGTCAAGGAGGGGCACCCACACAGAGTGGTGGGATCCATGCCTCCAGTGGTTCAAGGAAAGGAGGTGATCAGCTCAGCCCACCAGCTGGAGCAGGTATAGGCAAACTCGGCCCTTCAGATGTTTTGGGACTATAACTCCCATCATCCCTAGCTAACAGGACTAGTGGTCAGGGGTGATGGGAGTTGTAGTCCCAAAACATCTGGAGGGCAGAGTTTGCCTATACCTGAGCTAGAGGCTTCACTAACTGTCCTGACTATTCAGCCTCCACATACCAACAGAACACCATTCCAAATGCCAGGCCCTGGAGGCTGGAATGAGACCATTTGCCTGCCGCAAGTCAGTGTGGTGTCGTGGCTGAAGTATTGAACTAGGAGCTGGCAGACCAGGGTTCAAATCCCCACTTGGCCATGAAGCTCACTGGGTGACCATGAGCTGGTCACTGCCTCTCAGCCTAATCTACTTCGCAGGGTGGTTGTTGTGGGGAATAAATGAGGAGGGAGGGAGCCATGTGCGCCACCTTGAGATCCTTGGAGTAAAAAGTGGGATAGCGATGCAATAAATACATAAAATAATAAACAAATTCTCCTGCTCAGTGGTGCTCATATAGGATGTGCTGTATACAAGGGCCCATAGGTTATAGGGGGCCCAGCAAACCCACAAAACTCCCTTCATTTGGTCTTTGAAAAAGTTTAATGTTTATTGGTGTCAAAAATCAAAATATTAATATTCTAACAAAACTTTGCCATATCAATTAATATTACATATAAAGACGCATGTATAATTTATATACATCCTGAAGTTATGTACTTCATATTTAATTAAACGCCTTTTCATAATGTTTCATCTCAGATCAGAAGGTATGCATTGGATACTGGTGTATATATATACAGTATAATCGAACTAGACTGGGAGGGGAGGGATATATTTCACACAGGGACCCACAACCAAGTCTGGCCGCCACTGGCCCTGACTCTATCCAAGAGACTGATGTCCAATGGTTTTCTGCATTCAGGAGCTGACCCCTTGGGGAGTGTAAAGGGGACAAATTTAATCCATTTGCTGAAACTGTCTTGGAGCATTTGGTAATGGTGACTGAGTTTCTCATGGCCCCTGTGATTCTCAATAAAGCAGGAGATGCTCAGGTGGAACTGGCAATTTGACTCTCTAGCGGCACTCAAAACGAAAGCAAAATGAAGCTGGCAGCAAAGTCAGAGCAAAAAAGAAAGCCTTTCACTGGGCTAATAAAGAGTACAAAAGACCATGAGGAGCTGCAAAGTATCCATTTGATGAAAACGGAAAAGCTTGATTGGCTTGAAAGGGGGGGAGGACCTGGGGAGGGGGCTGAACAGGCCTCTCCCTGCCTCTCAATTCACCCCTTGAGACTCTCCTGAGCCCATGCCCTTTCCCCAAGCCACACTCTCTCCTCACAGTCCATGCTCATTGTCAGCCTTGCTCCACACCCTTGGGAGTGTTTGGCCTTGGCTGGAATGTGTCTGCGAACTGGGATGATGCCTCTTACTTGCCTGGATAGAGGGCAGAAGTGAGTGTGTGACAGTGCTGTAGCTACAGGGTGGGGGGCAGCTAGCCAGGTTTTTTTTGCCTCAGGTGATGCCTCCAGAGGGGTGCCCTTGAGGCTCCCAGCCCCCCCCCGTGTGTATGTACACAAATATGCACGAGTCCCCCCCCCAAAAAAAAACCTGGGTCTTTGACCCACGTGAAATCAAGCCTACTTTTGCCCCTGGTGTGTGGAAATCTGACTTTTTGAGTGGAACGTACCTACTGTCCTAAGTAGGAGTAATGCTCATTGCTGTGCCCACTTTTGCCTCTGGGCCCGCCAACCCACTGGAAAGTTGCAGGCCCCCCCCCTCCGGGGGGGGTGGAATCCCTTGCCACTTTGTAATCTACTTTGAGCCTCTGTGAGAAAAGTTTGCAAACCTCCAAGTTTTTGTTTTAAAAGTAAGAAACCAAAAATGGTGAAGTGCTACATTGCTAACTGGGCAGCTGTTTGTACACTTAGCTTGCTCAATAAACTGAAAACAAAGTAGCTAGTTTTACTTTAGTTTTCTTTTCCCGAAGAGCGAAATGCATGGTCAGAGCAGCAGCCCGACACTTCCCTGGCCAGCAATAAACCCTTATGTAGAATCTGTACTATAGCTTATGATTTCACAGTTGATCCATTTCAAAAGCAAAGCTGGAAATATAAAGGACCATTTTTCACTCCTTCCTTTCTCAGAGGTGGCAGCAAACACCATAGAAGCTTATAGGTTAAATATCTCACAGCTGTTTTAGTGCCCTCTAGTGACACGTATCCAGCCGCTCAAACACCTCATTTAAACAACAGAGCACAGCTATGTAAAATGCCATTGGAGGCTGGGTCCCCGGAAGGTATTAAAAATCACCAGCACAATGCAAGACTTAAAACCTCGCTCAAGCAGTCAGTGCCCTGGAACTGTCATAAGGCAGAGAGGGGAAGCATGCAAAGGAGGATTAGTAGAGATTGGCTGGAAGTGTCCTGTGTTTGTGTGAGACCATTTTGCCGGCATGTATGCCATGACAGCATTCAGGGGCAGCCAATAACAATGCATGTGCCTACCTGCCCCCATCCCCTCACTGATGTGGTAAGATACTGCGGATCAGGACCAAGTCAGAAATGGCCATGACGTCTATTTTTTCTGCTACGTCTGCAAACTTTGGAAACTGTGTTAGATTGCAAGGCGTTTACCTCTAGGAATCTGAGAAGTACATGAAACCAAAATGTTTCACCCTCTCAAACAAATCACTGATTTCAAGGACTACAGGTTATGCATTACATTTTACGGCAACAATCATATCAGGTATGTTAGGATTTACTTCTGCCCCTGACTCCACCTGGATCT
Source organism: Zootoca vivipara (assembly GCF_965207765.1). Lineage (NCBI taxonomy): Eukaryota > Metazoa > Chordata > Lepidosauria > Squamata > Lacertidae > Zootoca > Zootoca vivipara. Next base: position 50,186,820 of record NC_142596.1, read on the forward strand.
AGCACAGTTAAAGCTTCCCTGTTCACAGTGAGAACATGTTGAAAATGAAAATGAAATAGAAATAGAAAATGTGAATGTTACTGAACGTTAAGCTTTTCAAAAGATTGTACAGTTTTTGGAGATGGCTGTGGAACATCCGCATACTCCCTTCAGACAAGCAGCCCAAGAACACAGTCCAGTCGGCCCACACATTTGGGGTGCTAAGACCCAAGATCTTGTGATTTGATGCTACCACTGCAACATAACACATACTGGAACTAAATGCTCTCCTCCACAATGGCCCAACTTGAGGTACCAACTTGATCCTGCTGGTGAAATAAGGGAGGCACAAACAAACAGAAATTATAGGTGCCAGCCTTTGCCAACCCAATGCCTTACAGATGTTTTGGAGTCACATCAGCTCCACCATACTGATGAGGATTGATTTATATACCTTTCCTGTCACTGCCTACTAGACCAAGGGTGAGGGTACCTCTGACCCAAGGACTACATGCAGCCCTCAAAGTCCCTGTTTGGTCATCAGGACCTTCCCCCAGTCACACCCCTTGTTGGTCTTGCTTCACACCCTCCTTGAGTTTTTGCCTGGTTGGAATGTGCCCTTGAACTCTGACAATGCCTCTTCCTTCCATGGGTGGAGGATAAATAGGGGTGTGAATGCATATAGAAATTAGACAGCTGTACAAAGGTTAAATTTACATTTATTGCTCCACTTGCTTTTGCCTCTGGCATCACCTACCACTCACATGTACACATTCCATAGAAAGGAATATGATCCACAGGCTGAAAAAGATTCCCCATCCCCATGACAGAGCGTAGATAGTTTTCCAGTTTCCATTTCTCTTTCTCTCTTATCCCATTACACACACACACACACACACACGGTTTTTATAGCACAGACCTTGCAAGAACATGTACTTGCAGGCATTCCAGGTTAGGCGGTGGTGGAGCTCATCCTACTCTTACACTCAAGTCATTGTTTGGGATAGATTACACTCCATTTAAAAACAGGCGCCTGCTGGAAAACACATTGCAATTCCGAGCCAATACTTTAGGGTTGTAACAGAATCAATCTCATTTTAAATTTCCAGGAAAGATCACTAATATATTTCTATCATATTCTGAAAGCTCACAGCCCAAGGATGCCTTCTACTGTATACAATAGACTGTGGAGGAGCCAGAAACCCTTCCACAAAGGGCCTGCAGAAAAAAGAACGACAGAAGCTTGTCCTTTTGCACTAGCTGCTGAACCAAGAGGAACAGAATACGGTAGATCCAGTACCTTCCTCAGTGCGACTGCTTTATGGTGACACAAACACACTCACAGACAGGATATGTCTTTTACAGCCTGAATTCTGCGTTCTCTTCAAGTAAGCAGGCCTTCTGCAGACCTCTTCAAGTAAGCATAAAGCCAAGGAATGTCTTTCATAAAGGAAAAGCATAAACCTAATACCAACTGACAAGTTCTTACCTAATAAAGCAGTTCAACAATAAAGAGAAAGCACAGGTTGTATCATAGGGATGAAGAAATATTTAAACTGCCTTATTACTTTGCTGACAAAGATGTACAATGTCAATAAGACAGGTCCAGACAGACCTTTTTCAAGCAATGGTTCAAAAAGTCCAAGATGGATTCTGTCACATCAAATTGGGATTTTCCAAAGCTGTTCATCCTTGGTCCAGCAGTAAATAAGTTGTGCTGTTCCTACTCAGGCATCAGGTCAATTATAAATGCAAACATCAAATACAAATCAAATCATGATTGATTTTCTCACCTGGGCCATAAGTGCCTGACTGCCAGATCCAGTATCTGGTTCTCACAGCAGCCAACCAGATGCCTATGGGAAGCTGACAGGCAGGATAGCTGATCAGCAGTCCAGCCCTAATTTGTGCTCCTAAAACCCATATGACCAAATCACACTTAAGGCCCCCTGTGAAACCATTCAATCAGCATCCTGGGAATCACATGGCACAAGAGCAGCTAACTTCTCCTCCATGTTAGTGAAAAGCTTTGACATTTTTATTGAGAATTCCACTAGGGGAGGGACAAATTCCCTTGTTGCTGCTCCCATACCCAATTCAACACCTGATGAGGCAACTGGATAAGGCAAATGAAATAAGGCAAATTTCTGTGATGGAATTTTATACTGTTTCAAATAGCAGCAGATGGTCACGTGGGGAAATTGCCTAATAATCCTAACCCAATGCAGTGCATCTCCAACATACTTACATCAAGTGAAAAGGAGGGCACAGGGGAAAGACTTGCAAAATTTTGTTAGTGCCATACATAAGCTCTAATAAAAAGTAGGTGTAAGTCCTAAATAACTGTTTCAGAACTATCTCTTGTTGACACTGCCTCCTTCTGGAAGTGAACCAGAGTAGGTGGTGCCTATCTGAAAGCAAAATAGCTTCTGACTCAATGAAAAATCTATCGCATCATCTCCAGGCAGCTGTGAAATACAGACATGACTGGAGCACTGTTTTGGAGAGAAAGAGAGAAATGCCGTAATAGAAGATCTACAAGCATCTTGCAGGAAAAATGGCAAAAGATAAGGTTTTGACAATTCGGAAATCATATCAAGGAGAGGTTTGTTTGTTCATTTGTTTTGCAACACCACATTATGCAGACACTCTGGAGCTGGAGCTGCTTCTCCCCACTAGTCAAGAGTGGCGGGATGAGTATCAGGGACACAGAACTTGTTGTTTCATTCAGTGTTTTATTGAGCATTTTTGTAGTTTTGAATGCAATGGTGGTCGGGAATAGATAATGCAGAGGCAGAAACTAATGTAATTCCTTGAAGCCAACCCTAAGGCATAAGGTTGACCTGGTACTTCAGACATGGCTGACATGGGCAAGAAAGGCCACAAGTCAGCCTGATCTAACAAATTGCTTGAGTCACTCCTATCAGGTGTGGCTGACACAAACAAATTTTGTGAATTAACTTTTCCTTGGAAGCTCTTGGGTTTGTTTTAAATCTACCACTAACCTGATTTGGTGCTTTAGCAGGAAAGGCATGTCAGTACGTAAAGAAGGAAGAAAAATAAAACCTGCTGCCATTTCCCCTTGTTGACCCTCATGGCTACCTCATTGGTCAAGGCTTTGCCTTCACCCTTCCTTGTAACTGAAACAAAGGTCATGCAACTGGAGAGTATTTCCTCATCTCTTTCTCCTTTTTTTTTTTTTGTTGCCAAAATGTAAGCTCCTTGGAGTAAAGACGGGTGGGGGGATAGAGTGAGGTTAAAACAATATACAGTTATCTACATTTCAAGTTGGATTTGTCGTGTTTTAAATGTATTGTAATTCACTCAAAGTCACTGGGATTTAGAAGTTCAATCAAAACCAGAGAGGTTTCTTTTTTTTAAAAAAAGTGCTTATGCTTCAAGTTTTTCCATTGAATCAATGGCTTATTCAACCTTGACTGGATTGTGACCAATATCCAAATAATCTTTGAAGTCATTTTTCAAGGAAGGTTGGGAACAGTTACCTTTCCGTTAATGTTTAGAGTCAAACTAGATGCTACTTTAATTGCACAGTTAGAACCATTCGGGGTGGGGTGGGGGGTAGAGATTTAACGTGCTTTTTAGTAAGATGCAGGGATGCAACATTGATTGTCACTGCAGTGCACAGGAAGGAGGTTAACCCTTCCCACCTTACTATGATCCCTACAAAATTTTCAACCACTATGGAGCAGGTACATGATTTCCATTCCCCAGCCACTGGTCCCTCAGCAGTTTTTCCCTTGCAGAGCATCAAACCCTTCCATGCAGTGCTGATTCAAGTGAGCCTGGCCAGGTGGGGAAAGCTAACCAGTCGGTCTCATGTTTGTATGGATTTGCTCTCCCGTGATTGCTTTGGCTTAGTCCTCAAATGTTAAGGAGTTGGATGAACTCATCCTTTCAGTCACTGCATGGCAACTGCAAACGAAGAGTAATCCTCTCCCTAAAAACTCAGCTTTACTGCAGCAGCAGCTCCTTTATTCTGCTTCTTTGCTCAGGCTTGTTCAACTGATTAGAGGAAAACCCTAATCTGTTCTTATCAGAACAGCATCCCAATCTTGCCCTCAGTACAAAAGGCAAACATGCTCACCAACCGCCCAACTCTCTCTGTTATGGCACATGACAACACCCAGGGGATCACGCAGAGCCCTCCACCCAAATGACATGTGCACATAAATGACTGACAAGTAAACAGTACCGCCAGCACACAGGCAGAAGTAGGGGACAGAATATGTCCGCCTCACAGGATTCTAGAACTCCTGGTCATCCAATGAAACTGACTGGCCAGAGATTCAGGTAAAAGAAAGTATTTCACGCAACAGCTTTTTAAATGGAAATTCACTGCCACAGGATATATAGCAACGGCCACTCATTTAAAAGAGGAGTAGACAAGTTCATGGAGGAGGGGAAGTCAACCAATAGTTTGTAACCATGACAGATCGCCCAGGTTCAGAGACACTGAATACCAGTACTCAAAGGGCAACAGCCAGTTGGAGGCCATGGCTTGTTTGTGAGCTTCCTATGAGTACCTAGCTGGCTACAGTCTGAAGCCAAATGTCAAAGCAGATGGGCCTTCAGACTGCACCAAAAGGGAATATCTTCTCCTTCTCCTTCTCCTTCATCTTCTGCGATCATAATGAGTCCATAAGTGGCTGTGGAGACCAATTCTGGATCCACACGTCCTCCCACAGTGAGGACACTGGTTTCCGGGCGGGAGTTGATCATGGTGTGGATTTGCCAAGCGTGCCTTCCTCTTAGCACTTTTCTCCCTTGCGTCCTGAGTTTGAGTGTCTTCAAAGCCCATGACACCTTTGGTTAAAGGCTGTTCTCCAACTGGAGTGCTCACAGGCCAGTGTTTCCCAGTTGTCAGTGTTTATACTACATTTTTAAAGATTTGCCTTGAGACAAAGAGTCTTTAAACCTTTTTTGTTGACCACCAGCAAAACACAACGTCCAGGGTCCAGAGAACTGACAGCTACTTCTGAAGCATTGGATAAAGGTAAAGGAAATAAACAGGCATTTGCATCATACAGGGAGCGTGCTGCCAGAACCAGTCCTATCATTAGGCAGTGTAATCACAGCAGATTGTTAGTTATTTGATTACTCCATTTTCATTTCCAGGGAGATTTTCTGCTTCACATGCCTCAATAACTTGGCCATACTTGGGTGCTATGCACCTTGGCTGGGAAGGGGGAAAGAGAATTTACTGTTCTGCCTCAAGAAGCAAAATGCCTTGTGATGATCCTGCCTGCTAAACAAAAACAGAGGGCAAAAAGTCCCACTGGTCCTGCTCTCAGTTCTTTGGATCCCAGTCAGTACCTCTCTAAATGATTCCGCGTGCCCCTTCCGCCCTGCCTGCCCACGTTGACTCCAAAAGAGAAACTTAACCACTCAAGCTAACTCCTAGCTGTGCAGCATAATTCCTTCTTTCATGTTGGACTTAATTCTGCGTTTTCCTATAAAGCTCATTTCTGGAATTAATTCAGAAGGGATTTTAAAGGGGATATCCCAGGAGAGAAAAGTAGCACAAATCCTCCAAGCTAGCCTGGAATCCTTATTATTCAAACATGAAGGGAAGAATTATAGTGCAGTATGGGGTAGAGAGGCCTCCTCTTTCTAAATGATACATCTCTCAAAGGAAAGAGAAACTTCAGTGTAATGAGCTTTACTGCTTAGTACCCCTAATTGTCATATTGTTGTGTTTGGTGTGTTGTTTTTTTTAAAAAAAGAAGAAAATATTGTCTTTTGAAGGGGAAAGGGGAAATGTGTTATTATTACTAGTAATGTTAGAGGAATGATCAGTTAGATCAAAATTTGTCTTAAAAGAACACAATCCAGTAATATGAGACCCCCATAGGGTGTAGTATCAAATGTTTCTGCTGATCCAGATGCTATTATTTTCAGATTAAGCAGAACCATAATTCTTCACTGAGCTGACCTATGTAAAACCTAAGAAATCTCTCTCCTCTTCACACACACACACACACACACACACACACACGGTTCTGTAGTCAGACTCTCAATTCAGTTTTTGTGAAAGGCTTTACTGTATAGGTCTACAGTACACAATACACAAGTCAGTTTTCAAAGCATTCAGGTTAACAGTTATTGCAGCAATCTAAGTTTATGGCTACGCATAAGCTAAGATGTTGTTGTAACAATTTACACACTCCCAAAGCTCACCTTTTGAAAAAACAGTTCGTGTCCCGAGTCACAGGACTAGGCAAGAAAGCAGGCACTCCTCCAAGTAGGCTGGGTTTTCCAACTCCGATGCATTTGTCTCCGCATCCTTGGTGATAGGGACAGCTCATTGTCAGATTTATCCCCAGATACCTCTGGGGGGGTTGGGGGAGGCAGTCTGATGGGATATGATGCTTGGGGTGCTTGGTGGCACCAAGGCAGACTTCCACCTGGACAGCCCACTGAGCCCCTTCCTTGGATCCAGCATTCTCATCTCAATCACCTCCCCCCCCCCACACTGGCAGTGCATGAAATAATACAGAAAGTTATTTCTGTATTCCGGTGTGGTGGTTTTGGTAACTGTCCTGAGATTCACTGTGAAATTCTGTGTGGGTCCCTTGTCTCTGTCTATGACTTGCTAAACCCAATAAGTAAGAAGTAAGTCATATTTAGTTCAATGGAACTTACTCCTGGATGTGTAAATTGCAACCTCATTAATCCAGAACTTAAGTGGCTCTGACAACCATTTCTGTCAGTGCAGAACACAACTAAGATAAGAAGGTATCTGCTGGATGAGAGCAAAGTCTGATCTAGTTCAGCATCCTATTCTCACAGATGTTTAGGGGGAAGTCTGTAAGCAGAACCTGATGTGTGCATAGTTTATACAGGTCACAGAATTAATCTTTTCCTAGAACAGAATTTGGAATTCATGAATTGGATGGATGGATGGAGAGTTAACACCAAGTACAGGGGTAGGCAACTTAAGGCCCGTGGGCCGGATGCTGCCCAATTGCCTTCGAAATCTGGCCTGCGGACGGTCCAGGAATGAGGGTGCTTTACACAAGTAGAAAGTGTCATTTTATTGAAAATGCATCTCTGGGTTATTTGTGGGGCATAGGAATTTGTTCATTCCCCCTCCCCCCCAAAAATAGTCTGGCCCACCACATGGTCTGAGGGATGGTAGACCAGCCCACGGCTGAAAAGGGTTGCTGACCCCTGACCAAGTACACACTGCCCTAGTTATACAGAACACATCACAGCTACGTGGGAGACTATTAGCTTTCATTTCAGTTTTGTTCATATTCCTACCTGTCCAATTTGGATCTTAGTCCTGTGCACACTTACTCTGCTGCAAGACCCACTGAACCCAGTGGTTCTTAGTTTAGAGGGAAGATTCATGATAGTGGGATTAATCTATGAGTGATACATTTTTTGAAAGGCCACTGTCTTATAATTTTTAGCCTTTTCATTACATCAGCACTAGCATCTCAGCTTTGGGGAAACAGTGACCAGGATTTTTGAACATTCTTTTTGAGTTCCCAGTGAATGCACTAAATAAAAGTCAGTACAGTATCTATGTTCCATCTACATTATTGTACTTATTACTCAAAATCTTTCCCCCTCTCTTCACTTCTGTAGGGAGCAGCACTCCAGGCACCAGTAAGTGCAATTTTTTATTTATTTTTAATGCTTACAGCACCATTGTTGCAAGTGCAAAACAGTGAATAGCTTGGAGGCTCCATGGTTGGGAAATGTGGTCACTAAAGACCATGTTTTTCCATTATACAAGGATTTAGGGTGGACTCACATTCCATTGTAAACTTCTATTCCCCTGAGATAATCCCCTTGTAATGAAACTGTTATCAGCATCTGGACAGGTGTTAAATGATGAACTGCCAGGGGATTATCACCTCCCACTCCTCCTGTCATGAGCAGAGGAGGCGGAAGGAGACAGCATAACCACACATTGCCAATCATCCTTCCATGTGAATGCCACCCTCCACCCCATCACAGATATGAAACCAATAATTTCAGAAACTATGATCAGGTGAAGCTACATTACAGCCAAGTTTGGCAATGATTTTAAGGTATGATGGGAGGAATTGTTTGGACAAGCGATTTCTGTCCTTTTGTGACTTGATTTACTAAGCGTATGGTTGGGTCTTGCTTTGGAAATCTCAGGGCATCTTACATGGGCACCCCAGACAATCTCCCATTCTGGAATTGTGTATAGGCTGAGACCCATTTAGCTCTAATATTGGGGAAATATCTTGTGCTCTCAGACGTTTCTGTAGCCTATAAATTGCTACTTTTCCCACCACATTTTTTCCAGTTTCCATACTAGAGGGAGATTCTTCTACCCTTTTATTTTTTGCATACAGAAGTTTTCTGCAGACTTGGGATTAACACATACTGGAAAGGTCCCAAACTGTGAGAATAGGGCTGTCACCCAGCAGCTTGCTATGCGTGCAAAGAGCCTTCAACTGAAAGAGTCAGCAATGCAAGGAGAATTAAAAAGCACAGTTAAACAGCCCCAAATCCTCATGCATATTTATAGGCGACATGGCAACGAGGCTAAATCAATACTCCTCCCTTGCTCATTACGTACAGCTCAGGAAAAGTAAGATCGAGTAATACAGCCTCGTTATATCCTCCCCCTCCCCCCACTGAAGCCCTGGAAAATCTTATAGCATGGGAATGAACTGGTCATTCTAAGAGGTGCTTATACAGCTTCATGTAGCAACAAATAATAAAAAGAGTGTAGAGAAAGAGAAAGGTGTTAGAGCCATATCAAAGACAGAGGTTCTGCTAAGCTTCTGAGAAATTTATGCACCATAACAAGGGTCTAGTGTCAATGTTATGGTGAAGTGGGTACCAATGAAAATGCTTGTGTTGACTGCATACCACACAGCTACCCTACACTTGTCAACTGGGCCCATACAATGACCTGATCAATAAGGTCAGGGTCTCTCCGCTGCAGTAGCTCAATGACTTTTCTGTCTACTTCCATCTCTCCTAGGCTTCTGTTTCATTTCCTTGGACAGTAGTTTTCAGATGCAGAACCCAGCCTTAGCTCCTGGACTCGGCAATTGCCAAAGCCATCTGCAAGGCCATGACCCACAACAAAGTCAGGGGCCCCAGGAAGAAGCACCTCAACCATCTTATTAAGTGCAAAACTGAGATGGACATGAATATTCCACAGCTGGCAGAAACCATTTTTGAGAGGACAGCAAACAGGAGCTGGGTAGTACTGTTCAAAGCTCTAATTGCAACGCCCTACCTCACAATGTATGGAAATGAGCACTTTATAAAATATTAGGCATCTCAAAATACACTGTTTAATCTCAGCAACTCTCTGGATAAAAGTGTCATGCAGGCCAAATCTCTGATCCAGAGCTGCTGCTTCAGGACCTTAGCCTTTAACTCCACCAGCCATTTTCTACAGAAAACCTGAAGCTTGAGATGGAATGAGCCTAGCCTTGCACACAGTTCAAGCAGCAGAGTGAAAAGTTTAGAAACAATGAAGGATCTTAGTGCCTGGTACCCTGAGCAAAGAGGAAGCCCCTTCCGAGAGAGAAGATGCCATCTGTCCCATGGCTGGTGCTCAGCAGCTCTTTCTGATATTTTGAATTATTATGGTTTTACTGAATTGTATTAATTGTTTTGATGAACTCGTTGTTTGCATTATTTATATGTTGCTGTGTTTGATATTATAGTGTTTACAATGGTTTCCCCCTCCTGGTGCTACTGTGATTATTGTGAGTTGCTTTGAGCTCAACATCTGTTGGTGAAGTAGAATATGAATATTATAATAAATAAAAAAATCAGATCAGATGGGTTTGGAGTCTTTTTCTTTTTTTTAACCATATATGTGTGCAGTGGTAGTGCTGATATGGCAACCCATATCAGGCCATAATACAGTGGTGGGCCCTGACCTCTACCATCCCCAGTCAGCATAGCCATAGGCATCCTCTCTAGGATGAAAACAGCTTTATCAGAGTTGGTTGCATTACATACAAATAAATGAGATGTTTAAGGAAGATAGGAAGAAAGGGTTCAGTTATACAACTTCTGAATTTCAGAAGGAGGTGATAGAAGGAGATGTGAAACTATTGAAGAAAGCATATAACATCCTGTTAGAATGGGAAACGAAAGATGAAGAGGTCAAATCTGTTATGATTAAATGGGCGCAAGATGTAGGAAGATTGGGGGAAATTGTGGAAAGTAAATTTAAAATTTATAGACTGTTCTCTTTTGAAGGAAAATTATATGAAAATGATGTATAGATGGTCTATTACACCTGTAAAAGTGGCAAAAATGTACAAAACTGGATCAAACAAATGTTGGAAATGTAAGGAAAAGGAAGGAACTTTTTATCACATGTGGTGGGAATGTAAAGAAGTTTTAAAAAATTGGGAAATGATATATAATGAGTTGAAAATAATGTTTAAAAGAACATTTGTTAAAAAACCAGAAGCATTTTTGTTAGGGACTCTAGGGCAAGACCTGCCAAGGAAATTAAGGAACTTATTTATGTATGCTACAACAGCGGCGAGAGTCTTGTTTGCACAGATATAGAAGACTGAGGAAATCACTATGAAAGAACAATGGCAAGAGAAAGTGATGAGCTATGCAGAACTGGCAAAGTTAACATATAAAGTGTGAGAGAAGGACAACTGTGAATTTAAAGAAGAATGGGAACTTTTTACAAACTACTTGAAGAGACAACAAAATGAACTGGACTCCTTGGCAGGTTTTGAATAAACATTCACAATTTATTAGTAGAGCATAATGTAGACGAGGTGACGATATGTACAATTTGATAACATGCAGAGAAAATGTGGGAATAAAACGGGGGGGGGGAGCTGAGGAAAGTCTTGGAAAGGGGGAGGGAGGGGAGGGGAAATGTACTGTAATTGACAATGTGAAAAGATAATATACTATTTGAAAATTGTTCAATAAAAAATTATTTTAAAAAACCAGAAAACAGCTTTACCAGCTGCAGCCAGACACAATCTCATCTTGCCCCTTGCCTCTCTAAGACTATGGCAACTCAGTCAATCACTGGCAGAGGCTTCATCACCACTACAAAAACCTTGTAGGGTACCATAGTACAAGTTTTACTTACCAATCTCAAATGCATTTGCTTCAGCTGGCAATTTCAGGACCACTTTCCTGCTACACTGCTGCACAGAACTAAGAGACAGACCCTTCTTTAAGCACATAGATCTCTGGATCTTAGAATTCTAAAAGCTAACAAAGCATCAAAGATTGTGGTCTTCTATCCATCAGAGCCTTGATCTATGAGGAAAAATTTGAATCTGTCACAGAGTCTGAACAATGGGAACCTTTTAGATTTCCTATGAATTCTTCCTAAGTTTTGTGTTTGTATGAAACTCTTTCTGGTTGATCATCACTGCAAAGTTCCAATCAACCAAGTAAGGCAATGATCTATGAAGTACAAAACCTGTTTGAAATGGTGTCTCTTTTGACATCTCCCATTCACTAAGGGTGGCACACATTTTCTCTCTTAAATCCATGGTTCACACCACAAGTTCCAACTTACTTATGGTGAAAGGAATGTGAAAAGAAAGCTCATCCCAAGTATCTCTCCCACTTAAGATGTGCCATCAATCCTAATTTGCAACCAATCAGCCATGAGATTTCAAGAAGCTTTGTAAGTCTGAAGTGACACGTACTTTCAGTACTGTTAGAAGCTTTATTTTTTTCTTACCAAGGTTTAAACAGTGCATAGGCAAACAAAGGTAGATGGCAGATGAAATGCCACTCCAGCAGGGTGTTATGAATCTATCATTGCAGTCAGTTTCTGTCATAAATATTGTGGGGGGGGGGGAGAGACAGACAGACACACACACACACACAGAGAGAGAAGGAAGGATCAGACAGATAAGATACAGCAAGCCCATTGGCCCTGTGGGAAGGTGCCTGATTGCAGCAGTTCCCACACTGCAAAGGTAGTGTTATGGAAGGATCATCAGAAGTCACAGCGGGAGATATGGGAATACATTTTAATGTATTTTTAATCTTTTGCTGGAAGCCGCCCAGAGTGGCTGGGGAAACCCAGCCAGATGGGCGGGGTACAAATAAATAAATATATTATTATTATTATTATTTATTTATTTATTTATTTTAGTAACATTGTGATAGATATACATTACCTTTTAAGCCAATTTCTTTATACACAGTGGGATGTAGCCAATGTTTGTCATACTCACAAGTAGACCTGTTAAAATTAATGGCCATGGCTTACTTAGGTCTATTAATTTCAATGGGTTTACTCTGAGTAAAACTTAGTTGGACACAACCCACTATTTTTACTTGGTTGTATTTTAAGTCGCAACATTATTTAACTGTAGCATTTGCTACCTTCCTCCTGCCCTTATGGCTTGGGCATGTTGGAAGGTGAACTAAACAAAAGGTAAATGAAATCTGGAGCCTTACATAAAGTGGACTTCAGACATTTCCTTGGCTTTCCAACTTCCTCTCTGTCTGATCAAATGGCAGGGGACTCCAGAATATCTCTATAGTTTCACTTGCCATTTTGCAGTGCTGTAATAGTCACCATGATTTTCATCAAGACAAAATATCAGCAGCATTCAGAATAAGTCATTTCCCTCCTAAACAGATGCCTGGAAGCATTACCATGATGTGCCTTATGTTACTTAGCAATCTTGCCATAATGTCTATGTTGAATAACTTTGTTGTTTAATTTCTTACTCTATTTCTTTTTCAATTTACACTTCATGCAGCTGAGGGGTTGAATCAATCCCAAGGAGGAGAAGGGCAGCATGTCTGGGTCAAGCATCTCTTTAAATTGTCAGTTTGGGGCTGCACAGATGATGATATTGTTAGCATGAAGGAAGATTGCGGATGCCCCTATCAGGTTCAAGCATTTTCATTTCCCCTATTTGCAATGACATAATTAGCAATTGATCTTGGACTTCTGGATGGGACATGTCTGTAATAAAAAGAGACAGCTGCTGAATTAAGCTGAAGATGAATAGAAGCAGTAGGTTGACCTGGAATGACAGCTTCACACCATCATCAAAATACATATACTGCTACATCATTGGCAGGAAAGTCTCCCACTTGCATAATCAAACTCATCTAATGCCTTCTCCTTCAACAAAGTTCCTTTGAAGTGGCTGTTTGATCTTGGAGAATCCAGACACAACTTCATGAAATGAGCACAAATCAGGTTGTGTGTGTGGGTTTTGTTTTTTAAAAAATGCAGCTACTCTAGCTTTTCTCTGAAAATGATTGGTGATCATTATCTAGCTACACCCAACAGTACTGGTTGCTTTAAAATTGGGCCTAATGATTCACAGTAAATTCACACACCCATGTTTTCTGATGGTTAATTACTCATTTCCAGAACTGATGTGTGCAGTTCTTGGTTACTGCACCTAGAATTACAGAATGAAAAATATCCCCCATTGAATGCAACATTGTGAAGGCTGGAAAATTAGTTACACTACAAGGTAATCAGTCTTGTCCACGCCAAAGTTCTATGAGCTAAGAGACAGGTGGTCAACCAGCTGAGAAGCAAAAGAACGGAGAAGGTCCTGTCAAAGCTTTTGCTGATGTTCAGACCAGCACTTCAAGAGGCTTTTGCCTACATCCCACCTGGCCAGGAATCAAGTATCCATGAAGTACATAATAGGAAGAAGTACGTAAGAAGTTGAAGATTCTGACTGTGCTTAACCTCTTGTGGGAAGTGTGAATGCAGCCAGGATTTGCTCATTGCTTCTTCTTTAATAGAGGCATGTTATGTAGTTACCAGGGAGAGGGTCTTTTCTGAGTTGGCCCCTTCCCAAGAAGACATGCCTTGTGCTGGCACTACATTCTTTCCTATTTGCCCAGGTGTTTTACATATAAAGTGTAGTCAGTACTTTTGTGGACCTTCATTTTAGGTTCATACTTTGGCTTTTATTTTGCAAGTGTGTATGGGGAGGGGGAGAGATAATAATATAATTATAAAGTTGGAAGGGATCCCAAGGGCTCTGCAATACAGGAATCTCAACACACAGCACCATTAAAATTCCACTCTGGAGTTCTTCCTCGGCACACAGTTAAAAGCAAAATCTTTTCTCAAATTCAGTCTCTTACCACATCTGTTCAGCAGCAGTTCATTCTCCCCCCACCCACACTGCATTCCTCCAACAGCAGTCCAGGAATAATATTAAATAAAGTCCATTCAACCTCGGTGGAGAGTGGAGGACATAATAAAACCTAGTTAAATTTCTTGTTGAGCATAAATCAAAAGCTTCCCCACTCTTTTCCGAAGTAACAAACAGAATAACATAGCAACAGCTACACATGTCTCTTTCATTATGCACGGGAGGACAGGAAAAAAAGGAGACCATTTGAAAAGCATAAGAAAGCACAAAGCACCTTGTCCTCCCCCTTCCTTTCCCGGCTGTTGTGAGGATTCTCAAGCTTCAAAGAAAATATTCAGATACCTTCAAAGAGCCAGTCCCAGTCCTCTGGGCAGCTGACTGCTTGCAGCCTATTAGCATATGTTGGTCCAGGTGCACCTCTTGATTAATGCCAATTGTCCAAATTATGGAGGAACCAACCACAAATCATGCCGGAGATGGAGGCTCATCCATGGCAGGGGAACACTCCCAGGTCATACCCACTCTGCCTTTCAAGCTGGCAGACATGGGATTGCGCGGCACAGTGGGATGCACTGAGCTCTCCAGACCCCATTTTGCCTCATAAATCCTGCCTTTCCCCTGCTTGAACCCCGTGGAGGGCAGTGAGGAGTGACCACCATTGAGTTGTGACGTGACCAGAAACCAGCTTTTTTCCTCCACAGCTTGGTTTGTTTTCCATCTTCTCTTGCTTTCTGACTTCGTAGCTTGGTTGGCATGTGCACTGGGGTAGCCTAACAAACTAAACTTTTGAGTTACAACAGAACACCCAACTGTAAGTGCTTTTTTAAAAGTAAGAACAACCAACACCATAATTCATAAGCAAACAGCAAGCCATAGCTTTACATCATAGCCTGCTGCCAGAAAACAAACCATGATTAGTCTTCTGGGTGGGACACTCAAAGAAGTAACTTTGGCTATGCATTATGTCTTAAAACGTGCCATTGTATTCATGTTATGTGAATTGTTTTCATATTTTTATACACATCTCTGGAATCTTTTGATGGAAAGAAAGAAAGAGGGGGAATAAAAAGTTCTTTGGTTGCAGCAACTTAAATTTGCTTAACCAGAGCACACAAAATAAGAGTTGGCATGAGGCCTTTCTTTTCCTTTCCTTTTTTTAGAGACGAAGTATAAGGAAATGAAACAAATTATTACCAATTGAAGTTAATAAAAAGTAAGACTTCACAAATTAATTGGATCTCATTCTTTGACAACATTTCAAGTTCAGCTTGAAACAGGCAGTCATTGACACAATGTACTTAATGCTCCAGCAAGGGACTTTTTTTTTTTTGCCAAGAACATCATGACATTCTGATTTAAAAAATGAATGCTACAAAAATAATCAAAAGCATACAAAAATTGATTTGAAATGACAAACTGACAGATGCAGAAGAAAACAGGGGGAAATCCACTGCTGATAGTGTCTGTTGATGATACAAGGCTGGCAAACAAAGACACACTCGATAACTGGCTGTCAGTAATGTTTGACAGAAGAAAAAACAAACAACATATGTTAAAACATTACAGCAGAGCACATATCTAAGCACTCTGGGAGAGTTTAGTCTGAAATTTCACACACACACACACACACACACACCGAAAATAAGTACACAGAATAAAGCTAGAGCACAAAAATATGCAAGATAATTCTGCAACAAGGACAGTGCTAAGTGGCCCACAGGCAGGGCATTGACCTACAGCCCAGATGCCCAGAGAGGCCACAGACACTCCCTCCCCTTCAGGACCCCAACCAAAAGTGCTGGGTGGGCGAACAGCTGCTGCTGCTGCACTGGCTGAGCTCAGCAAATAAAAAGGAAGTGAGCCTGAATGCAGTGCAGTATTGCAGCTGCCTGATTACTTGCAGGTCGGGTGGGGACCTTCTCCCACATGGGCAGGCAGTGGCTGTTCTCTCTTGATGGAGGCAATGAAGGGGATGCTTTAAGGTCCCTTGAAGAGAATGTGACACAAAGCAGAAAAAAGTGAGCAAAAGAAAAAGGAAGGTGGGACTGAGAAAAAACAGGGCAACACCAGCAGATGAAAGGAAGTAGAAGAAGTGGGATGGGAGAAAGGACAAAAATATTTGAGAGTGTAAAGAGGAAAAGGTAAGGCCAAGTGTGCCTTGAGGAGGAGTGTACCTTGAGGAGGAAAGGGCACAACAAGTTGATAACACAGTAAGCGTACGTAATTAAAAAGTAGGATTTTTTGCAAAAAAACCCATCAATTATTTCCAGACGGCTCTGCCTCCGGCCCCCATCATTCAGTTGACCCTTCTGAGTTATTCCTGTGTCAACAGAGGAGATTGAACCTTCAACCTTTACGATTCTTATTTTGCTTCCTGTCTAGCAGCCTTCCTATAAACTTACGCCTCGGATTTATTTGGTCAGCTGCAGCCGCTTCCTGTTCCCAAAAGCTGTCTCTGTGGCTTTCCGTGCCTGTTTGGGCTTCCAGGGAGCTTTGGCTGTGTTCCAGCCTGTTCTCTGTTCCTCCCTTATCCACCAGCTGTCCAAGGTCAGGGGGAGTCGGCGCTGGCAGCTGTAGGCTCTCCTGTGCCGGCGTGAAAGCCCAGCCTCCCTGTTCCTGACTGCATTCTGTAGCCGGCTGCAAGATTACACTTGGAGCTGGTATGTTCATGGCAACAAGGGGCCATTGGTGCCCAGGGCCCCCAGGAACCTGGATCAGACCCTGAGAGCCATAAGCAGACATTGGGAACAAGAAAGGTGCCGAAGCCAGTGGTATATGAAAAAACAAGCTACATGATCCATCAATGTTCCAAGGTTGTTTGAGCAAGAAAATGGTGGCACACCTGCAGCTCTCTAGTGCTTCCAAACTTTTATCAGTGACAACCAGGGAAAAGGAGAAGCAGATTCTCACCCCCAAATCAAAGTTGGCAAAAGAAAAGCGGAAAGGCAATTTGATCCACAGTCTACAACAGGCATGTCAAACCTGCGGCCCTCCAGATGTTTCGGCCTACAACTCCCATGATCCCTAGCTAGCAGGACCAGTGGTTGGGGAAGATGGGAATTGTAGT
Source organism: Zootoca vivipara (assembly GCF_965207765.1). Lineage (NCBI taxonomy): Eukaryota > Metazoa > Chordata > Lepidosauria > Squamata > Lacertidae > Zootoca > Zootoca vivipara. Next base: position 50,203,983 of record NC_142596.1, read on the forward strand.
CCAAAACATCTGGAGGGCCGCAGGTTTGACATGCCTGGTCTACAATCAACATAAGAAACACATTAGATATGAGAAAGCCATTTAATCTGTCAGACAGAGACATACCATGGAATTAAGTCAGCAAAGCTCATGCTGGAAATACAGTGATTCTTTTTAACAGGGAAGGAAATGGACTTAGGAAACTGATAACCAGCATACTGGGAAACACTGTCACCTAAGTGTCTTGATCAAGATTTGATCTCTTTCTGTAAGGCTGTTTTAAGTCAACTAGGAGTTAATGAACTCCTAGTTGACTTAAAACAGTCAACCTCGAGCCATATATAATATCTGAAGCAATTCTAGATGTCCCATATGAAGAAAGAGCAGAAGGAAAATGCAGGTGACACTCCCTCAGAGCATGAAGCCAACTTCAGCAGATAAGAGTGGCTGAGTACCAAGGGGGAAACCATTTTACCTTAGCCAGCCTGACACATATCAGTATTCATGGGCCTTTTGTAATGAAGTGAGAGACCCAGTCTAGGGGTCTGAAGAATGCAATGTATAGGAAGGAGTATTTTAGGCCAAATTCAGACCGTTCTACCCATCACAGTGACATCTCCCAAAATAACCCAAGGTCTCCATTCATCGCATCCTGTTTCCAAGATCAGTCAATCAATACAGCCCCAGGACAAAACACATCCCTGGAATAACAAGACAATGTGGACTACACAACCCCTGGGCAGTTCAGCTGGTCCTTTACCAGTCTGACAGTATCCACCAGCAGGTCTGAATCATACAGAGAATCCAGTCACACAACCCTAGACAATGCAGCCACGGCAGTTCTCTCCACTTCCAGCTGCTTGAAAAAGCTAAAGTGGAGAATAAAGAAAGACATCCCCCTCTCACTAGCTTCTCTACAGCTGTGAGAACTGTGTGTGTACTGAGCAAGCATTTTGTAGAAGGAAGTGTCACACTTTTCTAAGGAAGCGAGATGGAGGAAGAGGATAAAAGAAACACCTGCCTCACCATTCAACTGCACTGCTTGCATTTCCATAAACAGCAAAGGGAGTCTTTTGAACATTGTTCTACTGAGTACACAGACCAAGCCTAACCATCCTTTGGGGATTCAAGATGGGGATTCAACACTGGTAGATTCACAGCAAGTCTTCCAGCCATGAATTTCAAGGGTGGAGCTTGAGAGTTAGCCAGGAAAACCACTAGAAGTATGTATCTATAGTAAGGTTACCAGATTTTTTTCAATGAATCCGGGGACACTTTTCAACTTCAGTTGAATTCAGTGGATTTTGTCAGGAGACTGACTTGTAAATCCAGGGACTGTCCCCAGGAAACAGGGGTGGCTGGTAACCTTAATCTATAGTCCTTAGATACTGAAATATGGGTATGCAATATTGTCCCCTATATTAGTATTGCTTAGCCACTGACACTAGGAATCTGGCTTTTTCCCAGCCAGCAGAGCTGCATTTTCAGTCTTCTGCACTTCAACCTCCAGCTCAACTCACCAGCCTCATTTCAGCTGTACATGGGCCACAAGTGGGGAGGCCAGGATTTCAGCCCACTAAGACATGCTTACCACCTGGCATAGATGCAGCCTGGCAGATGCATCCACCCTTAAGGGCTTTGAAAGAGGTGAGAGAGTAAGCTGAGAGACATAGAGTGAGCGCACATGTGAAGGCCCTTCTCAACAAAATAAAATAAACAATAGAATACGAAAACAGCAGGAATAACTTCTGAGGAAAAGGTTAATACAAGTTGCAGCCCTAGTTAAGCTAATGACAAGTGTCTCCTCACTTTTTGGCGAGTGTGGGTGTAATGCCTGCCCAGTTAACATGTAATTCTATCAAACCCTTAATTCTTTGTTTTAAAATCTTGCTGACCTCGTATTTTAATCAGTACCGAAGCACTGGTCTCCCTATTACCCAGGATCCAATAATTGCTGATCCAAAGCCTTTTAGAATGATCTATAGCCAGCATCAAGTTTGTAAATGAGGCAGAGGGAGTAATATGGCTGTAGATTTCAAACGCCACCTTGATCTGCATTAGAAGAATTAAATGACTGTGTCATTAAAAATGCTTTGAGGTAAGCCTTTGATCGTAAACTTTACATCTTTTATGGTTATTTTAGATGACTGCCAATGCATTTCATTCAGCCATATTCTGCTGTCATTTCATTTCCCCTCTTGTTATGGAGTTGTTCGCCATTAAGAGCTTTTCCTCCTTCTTTCTATAGCTGTTTTGTATGCCAGGCTGCAGCAACTCCAGCGACTGAGATTGCTATATTCTGATAGCCTGGAGGAATGGCTGAAGTGCAACCATTTCATCTAAGGAGGGGCTCAGAGGAGATACATAATAATCCAGGAAATATAAACCACACTGAATGAGCTTTGCCTAGGCACCGCACCAGACCATGACTGCAATTCCTCCTCTTCTATCTTTATCACAAGCTCATCTCTTCATTGCTATGAAAGGAGATGAGCCACTACTCATTTAACTCGAGGACAACTCATTCAACATCCTTAAAACATCCTGCAAACTCAAAAAGAGGAACATATGGAAGGAAAGAATTGGGGAGTTCAAGAAGCTTTCTGTCATGAAGCATTCAGTAGACCAGCCTACAGATGGCTTGGACTACAATTCCCATAAGTCCCAGCCAGCACAGCTGTAAGATGCTCGGTCCAATATGAGCATTAGTCCAGAGCATCTGAAGAACAGCATCTGCAATTAACTCAATGCTCTCTCACGCCAGAGCCTGCCCAATCTGTTAACCGATATCCTTGGCAGTACTTGATGCACAGGATACGATAGCCATGAAAATGTAAGCTGCTTGTAGTAGCATGATCTGCAGCTAGCTGCAGACTACAAACAATAGCCAGCAGCTTACAACCAACTTGGCACTGGGTCTAGCAGCCTGGCAAGATCTTGGAGGGATGACAAAGTCATCATCCGCTCAAAGTACTCAAAGAGCAGGCAGGTATTTCAGAAATAAGAAGTGCTGCAAACCAGAGACATTAATAAGGGTTGCTAATCTGCAAACATGTGTAACTGAGCCCCAACAGCATTCATTCATTCATAACAGTTCCAAGTGAGAGAAACTTAGAGCAAAGGAATAGAGAGACTGTTTAATCCCCTTCTCCCTCTATTTCTCCACTCCAACCCCTCACTCGCCCATATTTCCCCTGAAAGTTCTAAAAGTGTCTTTGCTAGCACCCATACCTGCCGTGAACTGACAGGATAGCAGGGAGGAGGAAGAGGATCCCAGAGAGAGGTATAGCTGTGATTGGGACACACCAGGGCAAGCTGGGGGTGAAGAAGGAGAGGTTGGTGTATAAAGTACCACGGGGCGATGGAGGGTGGTGAAGGGATGGGGGTCAGTGCACAAGAACCAGAGCAGCAGGACCCATCACCAGATGGGCCCCTGTCTCCATGATCACAGTGGACTCTGAGGCATAAGGAACAGCGGAAGGAAACAGAGGCAGGCAAGGGTCCACAGCCGAGCTCCCTAGCTGGCCAGGTGGGGCTTCTAAGCTCTGGGAGGAGGCATGTGATTCCTCAGCTGGAGTAGGCTCAGCACAGGTGAGTGTCACATGCTTCATCCTGCCAGGTGCTGCAATCAGCATGCAAGGTATGAAAGGGAAGCTGAGTTGAGCTGCTGTCTGCTCAACTTCCCACCACAGCTTGGATGTTTCAGGTCTAATACAGATTTCCCTCCCCTGGGGCTTTTCTTTATTGTAAAAAATGGTCCTGGGGCTCAGTTACACACCTGTGCCAATACTGATTCCAGCTGCAGGCACTATTGCAGCACTATGCATTGTGGGTGGCAGAGTCAATAGGCAATGGTGCTGGCCTGTGATGCAGATGAAGTAATGTACAAATCTGTGTATAACACAAAAGTGAAGAGACTACAAAGATTTTAGAGGATGGTCAAATGGTAGGATGGACTGGCCAGGCTGCAGGCTTTCCCACATTATTTCAGAGATTATCCATGACTTTATATCTTTTGACATTTCCTCAAAATGTTTGCAGCTCATCTTCACATACATACAGTAGCTTTTTCCTGACCCCTATCTTGTACTGCATCAAGCATAGTTTTATTGTTACTGCTGCTGCTTACTGTTATTGTTTCAGTAAGTTTCCCTCCTCTCCTCACATGGGACTACTTCTTTCATGGTTTTAAGACTGTTAACAGTAAGCTCAGCTGTTGAATTTTATGGATCTTGTGTAGGGGTCAGCAACCTTTTTCAGCCATTGGCTGGTCCACTGTCCCTCAGACCATGTGGTGGGCCAGACTATATTTTGAAAAAATAAAATACAGTAATGAACAAATTCCTCTTCCTCACAAATAACCCAGAGATGCATTTTAAATAAAAGGACACATTCTACTCATGTAAAAACACGCTGATTCCTGGACAGTCCGCAGGCCGGATTGAGAAGGCGATTGGGCCGCATCCGGCCCACGGGACTTAGGTTGCCTACCCCTGATCTTGTGAGTTGCTTTGGGGGATTCCAGTCAAAATGTGAGGTGGAAATATATAAATAAATGATTCAACAAACAGCAAACTTCTTGCAATTTCCTATTGCAGAGTTTAGGGCCTTTTCTTCAAAACAAGAAAAATAAATAAAAACTCTCCATGCGTTTCGTTTCTTCCCAGCAGCTAGAGGAATTGAATTTACTTGTCAGACAGTGCTAGAAACTCATTAGCAAAGACTACAACACTGCATTTGCAGAAGAAAATACAATGATCTTACTGGCTTCTTTATGCAAACTCAAAGTGCTATTACTTCTTCCCAGCCTCACAAAGGCAGCCCAAAGGAACACAGCAGCTTTTCCAAATGGCAAAAGGAAAGCATCTTTGTTCAGAGAACAGCCTGGGAATAAACAAACCAGAATGTTGAAGAGAATGACTGTAGGGCAAAACCAAGACAACTTTCAACTATAAAAACTTCCAGCAGAAAGGGTAGAATAGAAGCACAAACAACAGCCTTAAGAAAGTCCTAAGATTCCTTGCTATACAGAATAAGTGCATCCAGTGGGCAGCACAAGTTGTTAAGAGAATGAGAGCAGCTGAGCTGAAGTTACTTTCTAAGGGCAGCTGCAGTATTTTGGATATTTTATGCATGGTTTTATATTATAACCAGATTCAGCAGTTAGAGAGTAAGTTGAGCATTTATATAAATGATGATGATATTAATAATAATACCAACCATAATGCAGTGTACAGCAGGAGTTTCTATATCACTCAATAAATTTCCTTATGCATCTAGGCTAGGCTATGCATTCGCAGGAAGAGGGTCACACAGTCTTCAACAACACTGAAGTAGATCATTTCTGTACAATCAGCACAAGTTTCTTGTTTTAATTCAGCCAGTTTCACACACAGATGCAGATTACAAAAATGACAGCAACTTTATATGCCCTAGCAGCTACAAAACTCGGCCTAAAATTTGTGGGCAAAAATGTGATTGCTAAGGCAATGGCACATAACTTAGACTAATATAACACCTGGCTTTAACTGCAAGTTTGGCATACAAGAGACACTACTTAGTATGTAGAGGGGCTTCCTAGGCGATCCCGGGAAAGAACACTGAAAACACATTTGTTTCAGGATCTGCTCACTTTGAGTAGCCCCATGAGCAGGAGCCAAAACAAACAGAATATATATATACCATGTGGGAGAATCAGGAAAGAAACTCTCAAGAAAAATAAAAGGATTTGAGGTGCTAGGTATCAGACACTGCACTTCCCTGAGCCAAATCCTACACCCTGAATGAAGCTGCCAACAGAGAACAAGCCATTGGGGGGGGGGAAGAGAAGCGTATTTGGGAACAGTTCTTGAGGAAAAGGCTACATTTGGTGCTGGGGATTGAGGCCTTGGTCATCCAACTGTCACCCCCTTCTCAAAGGGACCCTTCAAAAACCTTTATCACAGACCAGAGTCACACAACACTGTTCATAAGAACGCAAAATCCACAACCATGCATGATTTCAAGAACAGAGACAACATGGTTCCTTTAACAACTGCATACAGCTGATATTTACTGCAGCGAGGAAAGGCAAACACAAAACCCGTTATTGTCAACCACAGCTTGATGTATTAAAGACATGTGATTCGTGTGATTGAAAAACCTGCCTGAAGTGATTGTAATATTTGCATTCTTATCTAATTTTCTAGATAGCTCAAACATCTCTCTGTGTGCCTGAAGTGCAGCTCTCTGAAACTGGAAAACTTGCCTTCTATTTCATCAACAGAAACTAATGTAATGAAATCATCATATTACCCACTTTGCCTCTCTAAAGAAGGCAGTACATTCGTATTTTTGAACAGCCTGCCTGTAGCTACTACTAAACGTTATTATTATTTAGTATCAAGAGTAAACTAGTTTTGCTTCCAATATTCAGGCAATGGTGCTGTGTAATTTAGCCAAGATTAAATCAGGCAAGCATTAACATATTGTGTAACACCTCCCCTGCCCCTAGAATCATAAGTACCATAACCACATGTCACGTAGATCCCAGAAATGCAGCTCATCAGGAAGGAATTGAGTCTAGTCTCTCTACTTAACATGTTAGCTTTCCATGAGCAGAGAGGATTGCACGAGGGACAATTTAAACATGAAACGTCCCCTCCTGAAGTCTAAACAGGGATGGTGCTGGCAAGACTGTACAGTGGTACCTTGGTTTTTGAACGCCTCCATAGTCGAACGATTCGGAACTTAAACGCTGAAAACCCAGAAGTAAATGCCTCGGTTATCAAATGCACCTCGGAAGTAAAACAGGAAAATGCGGCTTCTGTTTTGAAGGTTGCATTTTGAGGCTTCCGCTTTCGGTTTTTGGTTTTCGAACGTTTTGGAACTCGAACAGACTTCCGGAATGGATTACATTCGAAAACCGAGGTACCACTGTACTATTTCCCCCCTTGAATACTATTCCCTCCACCTGCCCCACAATACAGCCTTGAGAAAATCCTACCAGTAAGTTGCAGCCACATTCTAGGTGTAGTAAATCTACATCCTTCTCTCACGGTATAAGGCTGGGCACATTAGGAGGCTGTGGGTCAAAAATCATGCTTTGCAAGCAAACCTTCACCAAAATCCAATATTAAATGGGGATAGATTGTCTTTAACAGAGACTTGAGACAACTAAAGAGTGCTGCACTAAACCTCGATTTACAGAAAGCCGTGGCAACAAATCTGGGAGAGGAAAGTAATATATAATAGGGGGAGAAATAAAACAAAATACCAGAAAGAGAGTATCTGCTTCTGAATTACACCACTGAAAACTCAGAAGCAATTGGGCAATGGAATAAAAGCTTTAGTAACATGAAAGAATCTCAAAAATAAAGTCCAAGGCTGTCCAGAGAGCCCTATCACGTCTCTCAATGTCTTTCTCTCTCTCTCTGTGAATGGGGGAATAACTAATCATTGAACCTAAGAGGAAAATGGGGCAAACAGAACCATTCAGAATTTTTACCTCTCCAACCAAAGGTTTCAAATTTCTTTTCTGTGTGTTCTGCAACATCACAATAGAATTCATATGGGTAAAATGAGAGCAAGCAATTAAATTGCAACAGCAGTTACCATAGAATGAACACACTTCAGAACATCACGTAATCCATTTTTCCCCACTGCCTGAAAAAAAACCCTCTAAGGTCTAGACAACAACTTACTTTCTGAAATTTGTACACAGACATAATTAACATCAGGAGGAGGAGGAGGAGGAGGTCCCCATCTATTACTATTCTGCTTATTCTTTGCTCAAAAGTGGCAAGGTGCGGGAAGGATTCAGGGGTCACAACCCTTTCGGGAAGAGAATTCTAGAGAAGCGGTATGGTATCAAGTTTATTGCTTATAGCCAAAGGCTGCTGCAATGTATACAATGTCATTCAGTAAAATATATACAAATTTGGTACAAAACTTAGAACAGTGATGCAAGAGAAGCATGCAAAGAGCTGACCATGATCCTTCCAAAGAATGAGGAGGGCAGACTTCTGTACCCAGCAACCTCAGAGCTTATCCCAGGGTTGCTTCAGCTCAGCCTCTTCTTCAAACACCCCCCCCCCCAAATCCCACCAGGATTGCACCAGCACCCTTAAGAGGCCTTTTGAAATCCATGTGGCCGATGCACCAAAATGGGCCAAAAGGTTTTTCTCTTCAGCAAATGAACCCTCACTTGTCTGGCTGCAGATTCTTGCCTCACCTTAGATTACTCCTTGCAGCTAAGGTTGGATTGTCTTCTGCCTGAGGCTCTGAGTGACTGAGAGTGGTAGCGGGAGAGGGGAAAGGGGACTGCAGACAAATATAAAAATAACTTTAACATGTAGCTGAATTATGCAACACCACTGATTCTATTCTACCGATCTCCAAGATCTAGAATCTGCAGGGATCCACCTGAGCACTGTGAAGGGGGGAACTTTCAATGGCAACATGCAAACAGCCTGGGAGGTAGCTAGGCAACCTTGCATCAGGTAGTGATATCTGGACACATTACTGACAGCCCCAGAAGCAGCATCTGAGACGCCAGAAGAATGTTGCACTGAAAGTGGGGTATCTTCTAAAAAGATCCAGGTAACCCAGAAGCACTTTTAGGCCAGAACCGAGGCTGCTGTTAGAACAGGGAGGGACAAGTAGTAGTGAAGTCCAATCCATAAAGGTGATCCTCAGAGAATTATTGAGTTGGAAGCATCCTTGAAGGCCATGCAGTCCAACCACCTGCTTGGTGTAGTACAGGGGTCCTCCAACTATGGTCCGCGGGTCAGATCCGGCCCACCATGGTTTTGAATCCAGCCCGCCCGGCAGGTGCAAGCAGCAAAGTGGTGGTGAAGCGTTCTGACTGAATGCAACAAAAGCATTCGGCAACAACTAATCGGCCTAATCATACTCTCTGCGGCCGCATTTCATGTTGGGGCACCTTGGTGTCTTTCCCTCCCTCCTCCTGCATTTCGAGCATTCCGCTGAACTTTGCTCTTGACCCCTCTGCCTTCCCGTAGTTGCCTGCTCCCTACTAAGGCAGAGGCGCCAGCCGGCCTATGGTACCATGGACCCTTTGGCTCTGGACTCTCCGTTTCACCCACCTTGTCACAGCCGCACCGCTTAGTCCTCGGAGCCCCCTCGGCCTGTGGACGCCTCCTGAGGAGAGGAGGGGCCACGTGGCGCCTGGGTTGCCATGGCAGCTCAAGAGTGCTTGCCTCCCTGCATAGGCTGGAGAATGGGTAGCCTCTCCCGACAAGCATCTAGCTCTTGCAACAGACCGGTGAGCAGCAGCAGCAGGAGGAGGAGGAGGAGGAGGAGGAGGAGGAGGAGGAGGAGGAGGAGGAGGAGGAGGAGGAGAAAGAGGCACGGGGACCTGCCTTATACCGAGCCAGACCATTGCTCAGTATTGCCTACCCTGGCTGGCAGCAGCACTCCAGGGTTTCATGCAGGGGGCTCTCCCAACGCCACCTGGGGATGCCAGGGGTTGAATTTGGGACTGCCACTGTCATTGTTATTATAATTATTATTATTAATTATTATTAACTGAATTTATATACCACCCTATACTCGGAGGTCTCAGGGCGGTTGACAGAACAAAATTTATATCTAAAACCTCTCTCTCTCTCTCTCTCTCTCTCTCTCTATATATATATATATATAATCAAAATAAAAACAACAACCCAGTAACATCTCCCCCCCCCCAAAAAAAAGAACCACATTTAAAAAGGGCATAGAATGTCAATCAAATCAGGCTAAAATGGAATATTTTTGCCTGGCACCTAAAGGTGTATAATGAAGGTGCCCTTCCCCCCAAAAAACAATAGTCCGGCCCCCAACAGTGTCTGAGGGACAGTGAACTGGCCCCATTTACAAAGTTTGAGGACCCCTGGTGTAGAAAATGCAGATATCAAGAGCATCCCCAGCCAAGGAGAGTTTATCTTCTCTTCCAGAAAACAGACCCCCCCCCCGGTCAATCTACTCCTGTGATAGGGATTCATCATATATCATTTGGTTGAAGTAGGAGGCTTAAAATTTTTGTGCATTTTGGCAACATCATGTGAAATGTATACAGTGAATATTAACCAGCATTGAAGAGAGCTACAGAAAGATGCTAAAGCAGCTTCCCCCATGAGCCGTGAATCTGGGAACTTTGTGGATTTAATATAAGACATATTCACTCAAGTCAGTGCGTGTTGTTAAGACATTTGCTCTACAAATATAAAACTCCATGCCCAAGAGAACAAGAGTGGTGTGGTAGTTAGTGGCAGAAGAGTGCCAGGCAACACTTGGGCTCAAATCTCTGCTCAGTCATGACGCTCACTGGCTGACCTTGTGATAGTCACTACTTCTCAGCACAGCCCACCTCACAGGAATGCTGTGAGTATAAACAGGGCAAGTGTTATTTAACATGGAGAAAAATGATTTAATGCATAGGAACCAAGGTGTTCCATATTAGAGATTTTACAGATAAACTTTCCTATGTGGTTAGGCTGAGGTATATTGACTGGCCCAAGCACATCTGGAAAGAAAGGAGGAATTTGAACCTGGGTCTCCCCATTCTAGAACAAACATCACACTGGCAAACAAATATTACTACTCCACAGGAAATTTCACTAGTTTGTCTGCTCACAAATATTTAAGTTTTCCTTTCGTGGCACACCAACAGTTTTCTTTTGTTTTCTTTTTAAGAAGTGGTACAAGAAAACACATCTCCCTTCCAATTCGCAAAGACTTCCTTGCTTGGTTGCCTTAATTGGAACAGGAAAACAGGTGAGTGGCTATTTACAAGTCCGATTATTCTATTGTACGTGTTTGGGGAGAGGGGAGGGGGGAACACAACCAGTTTTGTTTACTTTTAAAACATTTATATTCCGACTTTCAAAAGTAGTACTGAAATTATCATACACACATGCACACAGGCTTGTTCCCATGTGCATATTTCCTTCTTTAATGACAATCATACCGAGTCCCCTGCTGTGTATTTTCAGCTCCTGATAATTTGTAATTAATCCTAATCAACCTACGTGGTTCTTCAAGCAGAGGTGTTTCCGCCCCAACAGTCTGCTGACTCACACTGCACAAAATTCACATACGAATTCTTAAACTGCCAGGTTAGCATGCAGCTTGCCTTCATTCCTAAGTGACTGAAGTTCTGGTAACAGGCTGGTCAGTGCTGTGGAGTCCAAGCTGTGAAAAAGAAGTCTGTGAAAAGGGGCAAGGAGGGGGAGACTGAAGGGGATTGAAATGGCTTAACAGAAGGGCACCTTGACAGGATGGCTTCTCACCTTGTTTTTCTGGCAGTGTAAATGGATGCATGTGCTTGTCAATCCTGCTTACTGTCTAACAGTGAATCTGTCAAGTAATTTCACATTTGCACCAGGTCCTAACCTTTAAATAAGTTATCAAAGACTGGATTAAGGGAGAAGCTGTGTAGAGAGAGGGAAATTCTGGTTGTATGCAGAAGGCTCTGTTATGGATTCCCCTAAAGAGTATCTGCACCTACACCAGGCTTTACTAACCTGGCACCAGTTGGAGTTGCAGTCCAACACCTCCGGGGGGCAGCAGGTTGGCAAAGATGCCTAGACTCACTCCATCACCCCTCCAATACCAGGAAATGAGGTGGGTGCTTCGTCGTGGAGGGCTACTCAGGACCAGGACAGACCAGAGGTCTTCAGGGCTATGTAGGTGGGTTTAAGGGTGGGTGACAGGAGGAAGCCTACCAGCTAGAGAAATGTCTTACCAGCTTTGGTCCTCTTCTGGGAAAGTATAGCTTCACTTAACTATCCACGTTTACTAATACACCCTTCTGCTAATACTTCTCAAGCAGAAATAAAACCATCACTGCAAGGCATCTGGAAATGCTGATAAACATCACACTGCTGCTTCCCTTGCTTGAAGCCTTATGAGCCTTAAAGATTAAGAGATGTTGTTGTCCCCGCCCCCCTCTGAGCGGCAACCAGAATTTTCCCTCCACCAACCAGCTGTGAACAAATTAGAAGTGGCCCTAACTAGTGGAAGCTCCCTCTCTAAGCATATGGATCCAATTAAGTCACAGCACAGCTGATTTTAAATAAATCTTCCTTGAAGCAGCCACAGAACTTGAAGATATATATATATATATATATATATATATATATATTCCCCTACAACTCTGAAGAAGGAAAGGCAGGAGAATTGTATTTGCATAAGGAACACTTCACCAGCCACCCCACTGCCTGTAAACACAGGACTCCTTGCAGAAATAAATGCTAATTGAGAACTCTTCAGAAGTCTTTCCTCCCACTTCACCAAGCAGCACTGATTTGATCAATCCTCTATTTCCTGGCTTCAAGTTGCTAGCTCTTTCAAGGACCTGGAAGGGAGGGGGTTGTTGCAGAAGAAGAGGCCTCTGCCTTGAAAGTGATTTAAAACTAAGCCACTTTTTGGAATAACTGGTGCCCGCCCAAAGAGCCAATTGCAAAGCAGTCACCACAGGCTATCCTCTATCTGGCACTGAAGCCGGGAGACAAAGGAACAATTTTAAATAATACTAGGACCTATTTCTGTCCATCATTCTAGCCACACATACCCAGTCTTATTCCCTCAAAACTATCAAAGATTTAGGGTGCACAGGGGCACCATCACCTGGCAATTCTTGACTCTTCCCGTCTTCCTGTAACCTGAGGTTTTTATTAGCAGTAAAGATCTGAACAGTGAGTAATATCCATGCTACAGACTTTTATAGGAGTGAAGGAAAATCAATGCCGCCTGCAGCTAGGTGTCAAGAGCCAAGGGGGTTAGCAGGAGAGAAAGGCTGTGGAGGTGGATGGCGCCTCCAGCCATAATTCAACCTGTCCCCACACAAGGCAAGAGTATGAACAAATGTCAGGTGTTATACAGTCTGCTGCACACAGTCATCAATATCTCAATTTCATCACTTGCTAATACCAAGTTTTGAGTAAAGTAGGAAGAAAATAAAAGTGTTTGCAATGTAATGCTGGTTGTTGCAATGCCAGTACTGGATTTCCAAGTATCAATCAAGGGTCTTTAACCTAGAGATGTTGTTTGCAGTTGATGCAGCCTTGACAACACACTCAAAGGAAGCTCTACAGCAGGGGTCAGCAACTGTTTTGTGTTTTTGCCTGCAGGGAGTTTGGCTTCACCATCACCCTGACAAAGATCAACATCCTGGATCAGGACGTCGCCAGTACTCCATGGATCAGCATTGGTGACTACACGCCTGAGGTGGTAAGCGACTTTGTCTACCTGGGTTCCACCATAACCAGCAACCTCTCCATCAATGCTGAGCTGAACGAGTGTATTTGCATGGCAGCTACAGCAATGGCTAGCTTTTCCAAAAGGGTGTGGGAGAATATGGTGTGAATGTCCAATACCAAGATGGAGGTCTGCCAGGCTTGTGTATTGAGCATGCTGCTTTATGGAAGTGAGTCGTGGGCAACTTAGAACCACCAGAAGCGATGTCTGGAGAATTTTGGCATCACATGGCAGGAGAGAACCTCAAAGAGGTGCTCTCCCAAGCCCACATTCCCTGCATGTGCACACTCCTGTCTAAACAGCGTCTCCACTGGCTTGGCAATGTCCACCAACTGGAAAATGGCAGTATCCCCAAGGATGTGTTCTATGGGGAGCTGGCTTCAGGCACTAGGCCCGATGGCAGACAAAGATGTCTCCAAACATGGCATATGCCTGAATCACATGTACAACAGAAACAACCTGCTGCATATACTGCCTTCTTTTAATTTTCAGCAGGCAATTCCATAACTATGCTCCTTTTACTATGTACAGCGGTACCTCGGTTTAAGTACACAGTTGGTTCCAGAAGTCTGTACCTAACCTGAAGCGTACTTAACCTGAAGCGAACTTTCCCATTGAAAGTAATGGAAAGTGGATTAATCCGTTCCAGACGGGTCCGTGGAGTACTTAAACTGAAAGTACTCAAACCGAAGCGTACTTAAACCAAGGTATGACTGTATTGTACTCATTACACAAAGAGACAGAAACACACACAAACACAAACATCCAACCTAACTTGTCCCAAATTGTGCATCTATATAATTTACATGAACCTAATACATTTCTGTAATCCATGCGATTTATTTTCATAAGAGAATATCTGTATTGCAGAACCACAGATATGTCTAGACTTGTAGGACTTTCACACACAACAAATAAAAGTGAGTTGTTGGTTTTTTTAAAAAAAGTAAAACAGCACAGCAGCATTCAAATAACTCATGCTGAACCCTTGTGGGCTTGTAATTTCATGGCAAACACACACTAGTTAACAAGCTGTAGGTCAAGTCAAAACACGTGGGAAGAGGCAGCCCACTATATTTTAGTGCCTGAGGGAGATAATCCAAACAGTAAAAATATAGCAAAATAATTGACAATCTGCTGCCTTTTAATATTTCAAAATCTGCTACCTACAGCCAAGATTGTACATTTCTTTCTTTCTTTCTTTCTTTCTTTCTTTCTTTCTTTCTTTCTTTCTTTCTTTCTTTCTTTCTTTCTTTCTTTCTTTTTTGGTCACAAGTAGTGGCCAATGAGAATATGCAACACCCCACAAGCTCCATCCATTTGCCATAACTGCAGCATCCAACTCCAGGGATTAATGCAATGTTTTCCACCGCACATATTCCAAAGCAGTGCAGTTCCACTCTCTGGTGTCTGGGATATTTTTAGAATTGCAAGTCCCTCCACTGATTCCCAGCTGTGTGTGGTGTGATGTCACAGGTGAGACAAGAATTAAATAGATATTTAGTACGTGGAAAGGCGATGAGATATGCTTCTGTGATAAAGCCTGCTGGTGCCTATGGGGAATTCAGGCTTTATTTCATTTGGAAGTGAACTTGGATCTTCAATTAGGTTCCTCTGGAGCAAATGAGACAGCAAGCCCTCAAGGCACAAGCTGTTTCTTCTTTCCATTCTGTATCTGTACAGCCAATCCTGTGCTGTTACGAATCATCCTCATTATCACCATCATCTCCTCTTACTCTCTGTATCACCTTTGCTGGACAAACCCCTCTCTACAGCATTAGTGTGTTTATGCGATAGAAGACTGTAACCACACAGTAAAAAGATAACTAGAAAATTTCTGATTTAATTAGTTGTACTAAATAAATAAATAAAACACCATATTACGGAATGAATTTGAAGCAGTGCTAATTTACTGCTTCACCTAACAGCCAAATGAATTTACCAGGCTTATTTATAGGTGGCCCCACAAATTCAGGTTTATGGGTGGATCCAGGGCATGGTAAACACTTTGTTGCATGATGTGATAGTCCCTGCTGCCCCAAAGAGGAAGTGGTGCGGCTATACCTGAAGAAAACTCACCTAGAACCACACATTGATGCCAACTACTGCCTGGTCACCAATGCACATTTTCTGGGCAGGGTGACTAAGACGGTGTTGGTCACCTGCTGCAGATGGTCTTGGGTGAAGCCAATTATCTTGACCCATTACAGTCAGGGTTCAGGCCCACTTGGAGGACAGAATTGGCCTCGGTCACCCTGATCACCTTCTTAGGGGGAGGGAGAATGACAGGGGGGATGGGAGCTTACTGATTCTCCTAGAGCTCTCAATGGCTCTGGATACCATTACCCACAATAACCTTCTGATTAAACCTTGTAGGTTGGGGAACTATGTTACAGTGGTTTTAGTCCAACTTTATAGGGTCAATTCCAAAGAGTCTGATGGGTGACTGTGCCTTAGCTTCCTTGCAGTTGATCTGTGGGGTGCAATAGTCTGATTTTGTCCTCAATGCTGTTTATATCTCTATGAAGACGTTGGTGTATGGTCAGTAGAAGATCTGGGGAACAGTATCACCTGGATGCTGATCATACCAGCTCTTATCATAGGCCTTCAGCTCCATCAAGATCTGGTATGCTTTGGCAGCCCCAGACTGCCAAGAAGAGGAAGGAGAAGAGGAGGAAGAAATGGATGGAAGGTGGGCACCCAGGGATGGAGGAGAAAGTTCTTTCTCTTGAGACTCTCAATGCCAGAGCAGAAGCAGATCTGCTGGCTCTCCTGCAGAACAGAGCGCCTTCTCAGGATGAGGGGGTTTTGACAAGTGAGGGGTGGGGTGAACTAGAGGAGGTGGCAGCAGAGTTGGAGGCTAAGTTGCAGGGCTACCTTCATACGTGGTATCAGTTGCACCTGCCCAGAAGGCATGCACATCTGCAGCAAAACCATAGTGGGATTACTAAGAGCAACCCCAAATGCTTAATAGTACCATTTGGTACCACCTGCTGCTGCTGCCCAGGACTAATCTGCTGGGAGCCTGAAGGGTCCTGCCCTTCTTCTCTCCACCTGGCTTGGAGCGGGGCCTGACAGGCTCCATAAAGGACTACTGCTGCTGCTGGGCAGAGAGGGCTCTGTTTTTGTTTTTAAATTGCTTTTTTAAAATCTATGCCATTTTAAATTGTGGTTGATATTAATGCTGTATTCTTAGTTTTAGATTTTATGATTCATGCGGAAATTGTTGTGTTTTATTTATTGCTTATGACTTTTGTTATGTTGGTAATTATGTAAATCTTGTCATTTTGCAAGCCGCCTTGAGCATTGTTTTAACTATGAAAAGGCAGCATACAAATAAAATGATGGTGATGATGATGATGACCATCCTAGGCAGCCTGCTTCAGTCACAACTGGACCTGCAATCTGCAATAATCTACTAAACATTAAAAGCCTCCCTGAACAGGGCTGCCTTCAGATGTCTCCTAAAAGTCTGGTAGTTGTTTTCCTTTTTGACATCTGTTGGGAGGGCGTTCCACAGGGTAGGCGCCACCACCGAGAATAACGCGAGATGAGCACCGCAACCCCAGAGTCGGTCACAACTGGACCTAAAGGTCAGGGGTCCCTTTACCCTTTATCTTTATGAGCTACCTGAACGCTTTCATAGGATGGTGTCAGCCCTTCTTAAGCTAAGGAACACTTGAAATCTTCTTTGGCAATCCTTTTCAATGCTTTAGTCCCGTTTCCAGTGTGGCTTGATCAGGGAAGAACATCTTCCTTTTATTGGAAGAGTGTAAAAGGATGGGAAAATTAGCAAAATGGGAGCAGAAAGATTTCAATCATTCCTGCTGGAGACAGACCTGGGACGCTAATTGCTTGCAGGATATTAAGGACTGATCTAAAGGCACAGACTGTGAAAAGAGAAGGCCTTGCCAAACTTCCCAAACGCAAACAGAGAATAGCTGAGGACTAGACTATGCTGCCCCAGAGCTGTGAACTGACAGCTATCTGCAGACAAGGAAATCACATGAAATATGAGACAAATGAGCTTGTAACCTGCTGGAGAACCAAAGCTGTTATAAGCACTCCTTGGAGACTAGGGCATCCAAACAACAAACCCAACATTTTCATCAACTTTTGACGACAGCAACCCAATTAAAGGAGAGCTGGATGACAGGCTTCACACCAAACATGGCTTGGCGAAGGCGTTCAGTACCTCTCATCTCCCTGTTTTATCAAACCCATCACTCCCTGCTCTCCCCACTGCCACCGCCCCTGCACATCCCAATCTTCAAGACTGATAATAAAAGAGAGAACTGATTCCCCTCTAATAGGTGTCAAGATAAAATCAATGGTCTGCCTGAAATCTGAGTAACAGAATTTTGTGTGTGTGTGTGGTTGTTTAAGAGAAGAAAAACAAAAACATCACAACCACAATACAATGTACACGGCAATGGGGGTAGTGGAAGGGATGGAAATTTGAACAGAACACCACAACAAATTTGTGGTTGCTGCATCTAAGAGAAGGAAGAAAGGCAAAGACAACAACCCCATCTTCACTTTAAGAAGAAAAAACCTCAGAGTCTCATGAGTTGCCCTCAAACAAGAAACACCTTAGAAGTTGCTATTAACAGGAAAGGGTGGGGGGGTAGTAGGGAAGCAAAACACACATTATCTTTTATTGCTACAACAATTTCTGCTCTCTATTCTTCAGAAAGAGCAAGTATTTTTTTAGGAAAAAAACCAGATTTCAAAATGAACTGCTGGTTATTGTTTATCTATGTTCTGAGAAGAATTATTCCACCACCACCACCACCACACAGGTCACTCTTTTAGAAGGGAGAAAGTAAGTGGCGCCTTCATAAAATGAGATAGTTGGGGTGGATGTAAGGATTCCAAAGCAAGAGTGTGCAAAAAGGCTCCCCCACCCCATCCCACCGCTTGCAAAGTATTTGTGTCACAATACTACAAGGTCCTCTGCATCAAATTTGTGTCTACCTCTCTGCTGACTTTCACTTAAAAATCCTTGTCAGTTTCAAGAAGGAAAGAAGAGATGAAAGATCCATGCATTAGGATATGTGTTGGTGTCACTTCAAATACAAGCAAAACAATCATCTTTATTTTGCTATCAACCCACATGTGGCAGCATCTGAGTTCTTCCCAAATAAGCCTGAACAGAATATAGTTATAGAAGGAAATCTTGGAAGCTGTCCTCAGTGACATAGAAGAAGCCAAGAGACGCATCAGGCTTGCACAAAACACAGGTTTGCACATTAGTAACGGGATCAATATCAGCAGTAGAAGTCCATTCGCTCCAGTGGACAGAGAGTTGCACTTGGACCTGGGAGACACCAGGGTTCAAGCTCCAGCTCAGCCATGGACTCACTAGGTGGCCGTGAGCGAGTCACTTGTCTTCTTAGACTCAGTTCCCCACCTGCAAAATGGGAACAACAGTGACCTACTTCATGGGCCTACTGAGGACAGGAACGAGTTTGGGGTGGGGAACCACTTTACACAAGGAACTGCTCCCTCCTTCTTCTCTGGGGTGACAGCCACAGAACCAGATTCTGGACATAATCCTATGCAGTCTTAAATTACACCATAACACAGGCATCCCCAAACTGCGGCCCTCCAGATGTTTTGGCCTACAACTCCCATGATTCCTAGCTAAGAGGACCAGTGATCAGGGATGATGGGAATTGTAGTCCAAAACATCTGGAGGGCTGAAGTTTGGGGGTGCCTGCCATAACACTTTCGTGAACGAGATGGAGGGGACAGCAACAC
Organism: Zootoca vivipara; assembly: GCF_965207765.1. Classification (NCBI taxonomy): domain Eukaryota; kingdom Metazoa; phylum Chordata; class Lepidosauria; order Squamata; family Lacertidae; genus Zootoca; species Zootoca vivipara. The sequence continues at coordinate 50,222,964 of NC_142596.1, forward strand.
ATGGTCGAGTTTGGACCCGACAGTTACAGAAAGCAAATTTTGCTGCTCAAAATCCATTATCTCTATAAGAGGTTATAGCTGGGTATTTCCATCATTGATGATGCATCCATATTTAGGACACTTGTTCAACTCTAGTTGAGCCTCATAATAAACATGTATGTACATTCATAAGTATGTATGTATGTATGTATGTACGTACGTATGTATGTAGTACAGGAAAGCACAAAGGGGATTATCAACAGCAGGACCTCACTCCTTTTGAATAGATTTTTCCCCCAGCTGGAAAACAATGCAGGAATGTGAAAGAGATTTATAAAACCATAACTGACATGGAGAGAGTATGCAGAAAGAAATGTAGTCACTCTTTCAGAGCAGAAAAATTTGGAAATAGCCATATAACTGCAGCAGATCAGAGACAATGGAAAAAATGGTACTTCTTACAAGCTATAGAACTCACTCCTCCAGGTGGCTACAATGGCCAACAACCCATGTCACTTTTTTTTTTAAAAAAAAAAGACTGGATACATCAATGGAGATCTGTTAGTAGAGACAAGAAATAATAGCCAGAATAGATGCTCCATATCTGAGGGCACCTCAAACTCTCAATGTGAAGCTGTGGATGTATGGAAAAATAGGGCTTTGCTTATGCCTGCATTCAAGGAATTAATTGTAATATTAAACTCTACATCTGATTACTGTATTAGTCTGCACTCAGATTCTTATTTCTAAGCATTCCAGGCCTCTGAACAAAACATTATCCAGTTATCCAGATACAGTAATAGAAAATACTCTAGGGTCTTTCCTGGGAGTGTGCAAAATATTTTGAGGAATACCCTAGTATGAAATCATTATGAGAAGCTGAGAGTGCAGGATGGGTTCAGCTTCTGAAACATTGTTCCCGGCTGAGGAAGGGCAGAAATACCAGATACCACCCCCAGCCACCATTCCAAGGGATGTAAGCCAGACCATGACAATTTTCCTAACGCTATTACCTGAAGAGTAATCTGTTCCATCTTCATCTCCAGGTTTCTGTTCTCCTCTTTCAACTGGCTTCGTTCAGTCTCCAGTTCTTCAATCTTTAATCTAAGGGGGGAAGAGACAAATTGGAACCTTTGATTTTCATACCTGTGCCACAAATAAGCCTCATAATAACTGAGGGAAATGCTGAACACTGCAGTAAACATCACATGTAGCCAAGGAAAAATTTCAGCCTCCGGCCGTCTCCTATTTATTGAATAGGCAAGAAGGAAGAATGGTGGTTCCCCTCCTGTCGAAATCCTACCCAAGAGGATGCTCGTTTCTCATGTGCAGGGATTGGAAACCTGTGACCCTCCAGATTTTACTGGACTCCCAATAGGCATGGACTGACCCATGGGCATGCTGGGCTAGAGCGAATAAGAGTGAGTCCAACAGCATTTGGAGTTCCACATCTTCCCACTCCTGCCCAAGAGTCACAATGAATTGAGCAAGTCATTGGTTCCTTCCCTAGGATAGTTAACAACAATTAAAATCTTTGGATTTTGATTTCTGTCAACAAATGCTTCTTATATGCTGGGAGATGGGCTGTTTGTTGGTGATGGTGATGATTATAATAATAGCCTTTATACAGGATAATGAAGCAATAACCAAAAGCCTTTCATTTTGTGATTTTAAGAACTTGTTTGATTGTTCTGTCTAGTAAAGTTGTTTTTTTAAAAAAAAGTCTTTGAAAATAGTATTCATAATGCTTATTTAAATCAGCAGAGCCTGTTTGTCAGCAAGTCGGATTAAGTAAGCTTCCTGGGAGACAAGTAAGATTTTATTGCTGACACCTTATGAGAAGCCAGTCATCAGAATTGCTACATTGTAGATTATTTATATTTTTAGCACTTAACAGAAGAAAATAATGTGTTTCTTTCACCCCATTCACTACAAAATTGATCACAATCAGGAGCCAGTTTCTCAAGGACCTGTTTGCATTATATAGTATCTGTATCTTGGAAGAAACACACACACCCCCAACTCACCCATCCTTCAGTGCTGGAGATTTTTGTGTTTTAGGGTTTCATTTCTAAACCTACGTAGAGCTCATAAGAACATAAAGCAAACCCAGCTGGATCAGGCCAAGGGCCCATATATTTCAGCATCCTTTTTCTACAGTGGCCGACCAGATGCCAGGAAGCCAGCAAGCAGAGCATGAGGGCAACTGGCATTCAGGGCCACATGCCTCTGATCTTGGCGGTAGGTGCACACTGGGCCTTGTCCTCTATGAATCTGCCTAATCCCCCTTTAAAGCCATTTAAGTGGGTGGCCATCACTGCATCTTGTGGAATCAAAACCCATAGTTTGACTATGTGTTCTGTGAAGAAGTACTTCCTTTGATATGCTCTGAATCTTCCAACATTCAGCACCAGCAGATGCCCCTGTTTCTAGAATTAAGAGAGAAGGCAAAAAAGGACCTATCATTCACATACACATACACACACACACACACACACACACACACAATGCGTGATTTCTCACTTTTATCAGCACCGCCCCCCACCAACTCACTATTTTTCTGAACAAAACAAAAGCCTAAAATGTTGTAACTTTTCCTCATAGGAAACGTATCCAACCTGCTGAACATTTTGCCCTTTTCTCATATCCTTCTAAAGATTAAGTGACCAGGACTGTGCACAATATTCCAAGTGTCAAACCACATATTTGAATGAAGTTATTGTGGTATTGGCATTTTATTTTTGACTCTAAGCTTCAATGGAAACCATGTCTCCTCTCCACTGACTGGTAGCCATGCCCCAGTTGAAGATATAGGCAGGCAGGCTGGGGTTATTATTCAGAGAGAACAGGCACTCTACACATGTTCAAGTGTGCTTTCTCCTTCACTAGCATTTTCTCTGTTTCAGGGCTGAGCTGAAGGCGTATTGCTTGGCCAGTTACTGCAGATCTGTGGTTCAAATTGTGCCATGAATCAGACAACACCGCTAAAGAATACAAACCGCTTCCCCCACCCACCCCTTTCTAAAGAGAGACTGTGGAAAATAGGAAAAAAGAATTTCAGCTATGAATAATGCTTCAAATCCCTTGAAGGGTTTTCCTGCAACAGATGTAATTGAAATTAAAATTATCCCAAAAAGCAGGCTCTGAAGGCAGAAAAATGCAGCATTTGAAGGCACCTCCATGGCCCTCAGAGAGCATTTTAGCTCGAAGGCAAGAACTCAACCATACTGCTCTGCTCTGAGCTGTGAATCTGTTTTTTCCAGGAGGTTGGCCTCCTGAGATACACACACACACACACTTGAAATGTTCAGGAGTTAAGATAAAAAGCATATATCCAACAATCACAACAGTTTATTAAGAAGCAAGAAACCCACACCCGACATTCATCTAATTTACTTGGTGCTCCTATGCTAGTCTTATTTCATGCCCCTTACAGAAAATAAAAACTCCCTGAATGTCGATGATCATCCTTTATTTCAGACAGCAAAGTACTGAGTGTTTGTCTTTTTTGAAACATTAATCTGGCCATCATGGTCACAAACATGGGAATGAACTATTTCTGATGTGGAGCCATCTCCATCTCTGCAAGAGACAGAATCTGCTAGCTTTTCCATTCTTGTCCACTTCAATAATCTAAGTTAGGATCAAGTTCCTTCTCCAGTATCCTGGTTATACCCCAAATAAGGCAGCAATTGGCCGTTAGCCTGAGTGCAGTGCTATTCCGGTGATATAAATAAGTTTCCAGGGGAATTCCATGCAGTCTTTGCTTCAGTAGGTTGAATGCTGGTTGCAAGGTGCCAAAGGATTTGGGAGGGAACCACAGGTTGATGGTACAGCACATGCTCAGCGTGGAGAAACTAGAAGGGTTGACTGTCAAAACTAGAGTGGCATGGTAAGCCAAACTATGGGTAACTCTGAAGGAACAAGCTTGTTCACCCTACTCCTTCCTTGCTCAAGTCAGAAGGAAACAAACCAGAGCACTGGTTCAGTTTTATATATAAATCAGGATTTGTTTGGAGAGAGAGAAAAACACAAGTACTAGTTCATCTGTATGCCCAGTCAACTGCTCTTAAGCCCTATGGGTCTTTGGTATAGGAAGACCTATAAATCTGAATAAATTATGTGCTGGACTGTGGCTGGTCAATGAGCTTGCTTTGTGTCCCTAGCACTTTTAATGCATTTTCTCTCTCTCTCTCCCTCCCATCTTCAGAGAACCCAACCCGAATGAATTTGTCTTCCAAGGATCCCCAAATCCATCTACTATGAAACCTACACCATTATAGATTATTCTAGAGCATGGATACACTGTGAAAAGAGGGCACTGCCAAGGGCACCTCCATAATTCTGGATGAACTGAGAAGACATCCTGGCTCAGGGGTAGGAAACATGGTGTGCCCCAGAAGTTGGACTACAACTCCTACCATATCAGTGCTGGCCACTGGCTGCACTGACTGGGGCCAGTGGAAATCAATGTTCAGCAATATATGGAGGGTATCACATGGGCTTCCCCTGCTCTAGAGCAAGGAGGAGACAGGATTGCAGTGATGGTGAGGCAAACTCCTGGGAATGTTTTCTGTCATAACTGATCTTGTTGGGAAACCCCCAGAAAGCTAAATATACCTAGCTGGCTGAAAAATCACTGTCTTCATTGTTACATCACACAAACCTTTCAGTAGCCACAAAGTAAACATCAGCATTATGAGGAACACAGAATGGGGTAGAACACTCAAAAGACAACAGCAAGTGCTGTGGCCAGGCATAAAACAGAGGGGAAATGAACCCTGTAGCTGCAACAACCCTTCAGACTAAGCGTTCCAAAGAGCAATGACACAGGATGTTGGGAGCAGCACAACTTTCAGCAAGTGTGACTAATGGACACTGGCAAGAACATGACTTTCTTTAGAATTACCGAGGCTCTACCCAGTCACTAAATCCATAGACAACATTTAGGATTTAGTGGAGTACTTGTTTGACAGCAGAAAGAAAACGTTAAGATTTGTTCCAACTGAAGAGATCTCTTCATCTGCTGCAACTTAAGTCTTCGGGGGTTTAAAAAACAAACAAAGGCAGCCTAATAGCCATGTTCCTCTTCTTCATCTTCTTCCTCCTCCTCCTCCAGGTAAAACCTGTTACTCTGCAAACCTGTTCATTACAGCATGGTCAACAGAATCAAATGCCAAAATCAGCCTTTAGTCATACAGCTAATGTGCTTTATGGGAGGCAGGGTGTAAGTGAGGGACTGACAGTGTTAATATTGCTTTTGTCATCGCCTCAGAAGTAATAATGTTGGAAAAGAATTTCACATTTAATGTTATAAAATGTTTGATAAAAAGAGTGCTTTGTTCTCAAGAGTAGGAGGGGAGGAGGGGAAATAGATAAAGTCTTTCAAGCTTCCCAGGGAAAATTTACTTTCCATATTAAAGAATAAGAAAACAAAGGGTTTCTATCTTTCTTTTTAGAGCCCTCACACACAGGCTATGAATACAGATTTGGGGGATTAACATGGGGTGTCTTTGTCCTCCCATTTCTGTATTTGTTTTTCAAAAGTGTGTGTTTAATCACAAGGTCTGTATGGAAGACACCTATAACAACCTTCGCCAACCAGGTGACCTGACATTCAGATGTTTTAGACTGCAACTCCTATAAGCCCCAGTCAGCATGGCCATTTTACTGGGGTCCAAAACATATGGAGAGCACCAGATTGCTGAAGGCTGAAAGCACAAAATCCTTCCTCCTCTTGAGCCTCCCTTAGATACAATAAAGGATTTAAAAAAACTAATTACTAGTCATGTGATACAGATGGGGTAGGATAGATTAATGAAAGGGAAAGTGGTCTATCTATTTATGGAAGATTTGGAGTCAGGACCACCTAGTTCATAGCTTCATCTCTCAACCATTATGCTACGGGTGTGGAACCAAGGAAGTCTCACATCCCTTGGCTCCAGCACTGTAGGTTGGTCACAAATTTTAACACTGCCATGGATAGGGTGAATACTGGCAATATTATCATTGAATAATAATTCCCCCTGCCCCTCCTTTAAAAGGCAGGGTGAAGTACTTAAATATATAATTTCTAGAAGTTCCTGAAGTTAAACAGCAAAAAGCAGATGGTAGCTGAGGGGGCAAATGTAAGATACAATAGAATACATTCCCTACATTCTTAGGTTAGCCTGGAGGTAACATGGGACAGAAATAAGAACTTAAGAACCCCAATGGATCAGACAAAATGTCTGTTTAGTTCAGCATCCTGTTCTCACAGGTGTCAGTACTTTTTTTGTCTGTCCTGACAAGGGCTTGTTGTAAGCTGTATTTCTTCAAGATAGCAGGCAAAAGAGGGAGGGGGAATGGACAGAGAGTGCAAATTATAAGCTTGTTACTTCCAAAAGTATCAGAGATGTTCTCAAACCTGGGAATACTTGAAAATCTGTTTTCCTCTTCTATCCTTGACATTGTTGGCAAATGGATGTGGCAAATGTTGATTTATGAAGATTAACACTCATTAATGGGCTTTGGAATGGAAAATCGAAAGCCTATAGGTTGTCCTATTTGGGGAAAGTGTTGCAGTCCATGCCAGAAGATCTGGTTAGTCATTGATAAAATGTTTTGAAACCTTCCAGCTCCCAGAAGGCAAGGAACAGAAGGCTGGTTTTACCGATAGAGCTGCACCATATCAATCAGAAGAAGAGCATGCGTATTGTTTGGAGAATTTTTAAATTTCCCTGTAACATCATGCATACCATATTTCAGAAAAGTAGGAGAACTTTAGACTCTCTTTGCTTTATTCAGTTCTCCAAAACTATATTTACTACCACAGGTTTCCCCGGGTTTCTGCCCTTCACATGTTTTGGACTGAAAATCAGTATGCCCGGGCCTGGTGAAACATAAACATTGGCATCAGCAGAGTCACAGAACTGGATCATCCATCTCAAAAATCCACATAATAAACTCATAAGAGCAGAGGCAGAAGCTGCAGAGTGAAATAAAGAATAGCCCCTAAACAGATGGATTATTATTATTATTATTATTATTATTATTATTATTATTAAAAAAACACAAACCAATTGTTAGATCATTAGCTGTAAAGCAAAAAGGGGACATTCCTGTGGCCAATTCTGAAGCTGTACTCTATTGGGACAGTTGAGCAGAACATGGGACACTTTTTTGCTGCATTTTCCCTCTTTTATATCAAACTGATTGAAACCTTGTGTTACCAGCCTAGAGACCAAGCAAACTACACATTAAGAATAACTTTTTAAAGTGCAGCTTTTGCACAGTCAGCTGCAAGGGAGAAATGCGTAGTTTAATCTTTCTTTTATACCTCAGAGACATCCATACTTTAAAAATGACAACAGATAAAGCACAATGAAATGTAAAGCAATGAAAACACAACTGCAAAGTCTCCCATCAGACCAGGACACCAATACAAGTCATCACAGAACTAACAGGCTTCATCTGAGCTTTTGATTTTAAATTAAAACAACCAAACTTTGGTTGCTGCTGCTGCTGCTGCTCAGTTATTGGTATGACTGCCTTGGAAAGGGAGCTGTAAAAGCTTTAATAACAGAATGAGGAGTTATCTATTTCTACCATAGCTTTTATAAGGGCCTCCGAACCCTCTGCTGGAATGCTCCTTTTATAACTTCTCTCTTATTCAATCACAACATGTACACCTCTGCCATCTGCAACAGCACACTAGGGGGACTATTTTTTTTCCTGCTGGAAGCACATCAGTGTTACAAAAAGGCAAGACTCTGAGTCTTTCTTACATGGATGCCGACAGATCCTCTGTTTAAAAGGCAGGCAGCTAGTAAAAATCAAAAACAAACAGCAAGGCTGGTTCCATGGGGAGGAAAGCAAATGCAAGGGATAAGCGACAAGGGAGCTGCAGCAATGCCAACAAAGACAGAACAGGAGATTTAAGAGGTCCTGTCCTCATAAAAAAGGGGTGAGGTAGATGGCGACCCAATTAATAAACACTAATAACATGCCAACACACAGCTGTAACACTTTAATAAAAATATGAAGGGGAGATAATGTCAGCAAATAAAATGGACATAAATTAGTTTATTATGAAATCAGTTTCAATAACAATATGTGTCCGTGGGAAGGGATGGTTATTGTTTTGCTGTTTTGTTTTTAATTATTTACTTGATTTTATCTTGTATTTTATTCTGTGAACTGTCCTGAGATCTTATGATTAAGGGTGGTATATAAATCTAATACTAAATTATAAAATAATGACAACAATATTAGGGAGACTAGAGGTCAAGACAATTTGTTTGTTACTATAAACATTTCAATTTTCACAGACACACACACCACCCCAAAGAATAGTTTGGGTGTATTTAAAAACATTTTTCTTTACTCTATAGGGAGCTCACACCAGCAATTACTTATGTACTAGGGGCTTCCCTCCCTGCTTGTGTTACTTCTACAAACCATGCTGCCAACCCACCTCCCTTTATACCTCGCCCAACCTCCCCACCCCACAGAGCTCCTTTGACCCCTCCATCCTCCCCTGCTAATGCCCCATTGCCAATTCCCACCCCCCAACTGGTCCAAAACTTCCCAACCCACCTGTCACAGCTCACTCCAATCCCAAGATCCCTTGGTCAGGGAAGACAGTATTGGAGAGGATGAAGTCTTTCTCCCCTTTGCCCGTCTCTAGCCGCAAATAATCAATTAACCCCTGTGCTACAAACTCCGAAACTGTGACAAAAGAGGCAAAACGTAGACCAATGAATGATAAAGGCATAAATACATAAATTCATAAAGCATAACAACTATGTGGTTTTGCATCATGCTTTGTTGTTATGTTTTATGAATTTATGTATTTATGCCTTTATCATTCATTGGTCTACGTTTTGCCTCTTTTCTCACCGTCTCTAGCCGCAGACAGTAACACTGTCACTGGCAATGGGGAGCAGAGTGAATAGGAAACAGCCTTCCACAGCAACCATTGGAGCAACAGAGGGAGAGTAGGAAGGCTTGCAAAGCCCACCCACATTGTCTTGCTGCCCACCTGCCTGCAGCTACATCCTCCTCATCCCAGAAACCATTTCTCTCTTGTGGGCAGCTCCCCAGCAACTGCACTACTTTACTGCCATCTTCCTCCCTGCTAAGACCAAAGCAGTGGTATCGGTGTCTGATGTGAAGCCAGAGCAGAGGACGGTTGTGGGGAGCTGCCCCAACCTGCTCCTCTGTGGCTCATCTTCAATGTCTGCTACCTGCACTGACAGCTCACTCACCCACCTACCGGTACCTGCCTGCCTGCCATTCTGCCATCACGCCACAGTTGGCATGGCTGCCTTTGGGTGACAAGGCAAACTGCAGTGTGACAACATTTTTTCTTACAAAAATATGGCAAAGTAAGATTGAAAAGATTCTTATAGATGGTAATAGATGGTATCTGAAGAAATGTGCATGCACATGAAAGCTTATACCAAAAACAAACTCAGTTGGTCTCTTAAGGTGCTACTGGACAATTTTTTAAAATTTTGAATAGTTTTATATTTATATTGGTGCGAAGTACAGCGCGGTTTAATCATCAATGTCATTTGAATTAACTAAGATTCCTTTGGGCTCATCATGCATATCAAATTAGCTCGCATTTTTGCTCTCTACACTTGTGGTCCCAGAACTGATTCAACTGCAATTTTAAATATCAGTTACCTATTTCACAATAAATACAATCCCTGAAAACCATGGGTGAAGATGCCTGTATCACGATTCTGAAGTGAGAGAACAGTTTATATTAATTGTGAGATAATTTGCAGTTCAGGAAGCAAAAGCTACCACTCAGTGTTAGAATGACTGGCTATCATCTGCTTTAGGAAAATGGAACCACACAACAGTCAAAGTAGCTTTGGAGGGTGAGGGAAGGTTAATGAAGTACTATGGAAGTTAAGAGATTATAGGAAGCAGCAATGCGGATTTCAGCTCAGCACTTTCTAATATTGTTCTATCTTTGGTCTCCCCCTCTGCAAGATGTGGGGTGGCTACAAAAAAGGGGCCTTTTCTGAAGTTTATGGGATGCTCTCCCCAAGGAGGCTCACCTGGCACTATTTCATTTCATTTCATGTTTATACCACTTTATATTTTTGTGAAAAAAAATCTCAAAGCGGTTAACAACACATTAAAACATCAAAGTATACAATCAAGGCAACATAATTAACAGGAAACTAAAATATTATCTGAAAGATTTCAAAATAAAACATTGCAGAGGGGGTAAACTACAGAATGCACATTCAACACAGCAAAGTTAAAAAAATCAGAAGAAAACATTACTAAAGGAAGTAAAGTATAAAATGCACATTTAAAATCATTTTATATCTTTAGGCACCAGGCAAAAGCTTTCATCTATAACCAGGCCTTTGACCTTTAACACTGTGACTCTTTGGAAGTAGTTGGTATTTCTTCTTCTTTTTTCCTTTTGGTTTTAATGTATCTATGTGGTGGTTTTGGTCTGTTTGTTTGGTCACTTTGCTTTCCCTGGATAAAGCAACCAACCAAGATGAAGAAGCAACAAATTCTATAGGGGGGGGGGCAGAGGAGCAAACCTCAGTGATTTCATTTTGACAGACAACTCATCTCTTAGCTTTGGGTATTACAAACTGGAAAGAAAAGCCACCTTTAAATGCCTGCTTTTCCACACAGGTTGGCAAAACTGTTCAAGAGTTCTGCCCTCTTGTTTTCAGCCTGCCAATTAGTCAGGAGAGAAATTTTAATCTGAGATTATAGTTTAGTTAATTAATCATACCAATTAAACTTCACAGCCCTATCACTAAGGAATTTGATTTTTTTCCTTCCTAATTAGATGGACTTGGTCTCTTCTCTTCTCCCCGGATGCCCTGAAAGGAGGAGAGGAGGCTCACCTCAGTGCATTCACTTCCTCTCCAGTGATGAAGACGCTCTGATGATGGGCGCTCGTCTGGCTCTTCAGCACCTGTAGCTCTGCCTCCAGCTGCAAAGCAAGCAAATGGATGCAAGTGAATCTCTGCCTTTGTTTCCCACTCCCCAAAGAAACATAGATTTACATAGGAACACGTAGATACAAAAAATGATGGAGGAGACAAGTTGATGGGAAGAGTATAATCAAAGGGAAATTGTGTCCGTTCCTGAGTAAGCAGCAGGCCTGAAGGTTTGAGTAAGCACCTCCTCACCTGTCATGCCTCACCTTGGTAAATAAGATGCCAAAACACTGCTTTATGGATCATACACTACTGGTTAACTAGAATAGGGAGACTTATTCAGGGTATTCTGGCTAGTGTCACTTCCAGGGGGGACAGGATCTCTGCAGTAATTACATTTTAGTGGCATCTGTACAGTAAGCCCATAAATTACACAGGAGTTAAGTTCTGGGGGTCACGCCTGACGCCAAAATCTTGCATAGTCAAAACACATTGGAGGAAATTGTGGGTGGGGTTGCCATCTATCTATCTTTGCTAAGCGTGTAAAGCTGAATGCACACAAATGAAATGTGCATAGGTTCTGAGTGTATAGTAATCAAATAAATGTCTAGAGCAGTGTTTCTCAACCTTGGGTCCCCAGCTGTTGTTGGACCTACTCTTGACTACTGGTCTTGCTAGCAAGGGATGATGGGAATTGTAGTCCAGCAACAGCTGGGGAGCCAAGGTTGAGAAACACTGGTCTAGAGAATGCTGAGGGTCCTCAAAACTGATCTTCCTCTAAAAGAAAATGGTCTGCCACCAAAACTACTACTCCATCCAGTTCCTCCCCTTGTGAATATAAAAGGGAGAGCCAAGCCAGAAGCTTCCCTGTTTCCTCAGTTCCTGGAGACAAATAGGAACAAGATAGTAGAGCCTCAAGGACTAATGCACCTGCTCTGGGCTCTCCAACATCTTGCACCACCAAAACAAACAGATAGACAGACAAATAAAGAACCTATCCTCGTGATGCTGACACAAAACCCTGACACGTACACTAAGCAAAAGAATGGAAAATCATTATCCTTGCTTCTCCCCCCGCCCAATGTCTATGGCAGCAGTGTCTCACATCAAATGTAACTGACCTATAGAAAGGACTCTATGAACTGAGAACAGGGATGTTGTATGTACCCTTGCTGTCCATGAATACCCTGCAATAAAAATGATTTTTAAAAAAATGCACATACCCCCTCCTCTGAAATAAAGGCATGCTGAAACAGCATTTGCCTCCACATATCTGATTAAACTCTGACAAGAGAAAATGTTTTGGTTTGACCACAGATCACACTGGCTTGTCGGACATCTGTCTGGAAATTTTAGGACACCCTTCAATGCCATCCCAACCCATCCCACCCAAGCCAAAACAAATACTGTTCTTTCCTATTCCGTTTTTCTCTTAGCCATCTGCTATTTCTTTAAAGCTCCACAGAAAAATGTAGTGTTTTCTGCACACGTAGGAAAACAACGAGCAAGCGCTGCCCTAATTAGAGATGCAAACCAGGGGAAAAACCACACACCAAGGGCTCAGTCTTCAGCACCAAGGGAGATAAGCTATTAGCATACAGTATCCTTCAGCAGTGCTGGCGAGACTCACACAGCATTCTAATTCCACACTGGAGGAGGAGTGGGTCCAAGTGAAGCCAGATGGTACTAGGACTTTGGCTTCATTAGGCAGGGCAAGAAGGGTGGGTGGGGAAAGGGCAACTTGTTGACAACTGTAGAGCCATTCCTCGTCGTAGGAAGCAGTCAGAAATGAAGCTGCCAGAGCATATCAAAGGCTTGCAAGGCATAAAGGAAGCAGAGGCATAACTGTTAGAACTAAGAGTGTGGAAAAGAAATGGCATCAATAAGGGCCTGTTCTGCCAACAAAAAAGGGGATTCAGGATGTTCCATCCCCCCCCCAAAAAAAACCTAACTTCTAATTGCTTCCCAAATCCAGTCACAACAATGGAGAAGGGTGGGGAGTACACTTGCACCTGTATCCCCACTATATAAAAATAAAATAAAATAAAGTTAATGTATATTGGCTGGCCGATAAGATTATCACAGCAAGAAACATTTCTCTCAATTTTCTGATTACAGAGCTTCTCTCTTTCCTAGCACAACCCATTACAGATGGCCAGGATAAAGCAGGTGCCCTAGATAATTCCAGGGATGTGAATTCCAAGGCATCAGGCCTGGAAGGAAACTTTCAATTTCACCCCACCTTTCTAGCACAAAGCCATTTATTATGTGCTTTGTCTTCCCATTCCTGCCGAAGGTTGCAATGAGGTTTGTTATTATAGTTCTGTGCTGTTCTCTGGTCTGCGTGCGGACAGCATCCAAAGATGCAGCGCCAATAAATAGGCTATTTATCATTGGCTAAGCGGCCTCAGCCTTGAGTCCAAGTGCCACCTGCTCTCTTGACATGAGCAGATAAATTGCTCCTGGCTCCCTTTAGAGGAAAAGGCAAGGAGTTAGTAATAGATTGCTGTGGCTTGTGATTGTGTGTTTATGGCCAAAGGAAGGAGGCTGAGCATATTATTAAAGTGTGCATATATGTGTGGGAGGGAATAGCCTGTACACTTCTGAGTGATACAGGGAAGGATGTTAACATTGGAAGGATGCTAACAAGGCAATGTCTACCCCCAAACAAATCCCAATGTGTGGATTTGTGTTATAATGGCTGTTTTTTATATAATATTTTTTGTCTTTTATGTGTTTTATGTGTATCTGAAGAAGTGTGCATGCACACGAAAGCTCATACCAAAATATAAACTTAGTTGGTCTTTAAGGTGCTACTGAAGGAATTTTTTTAATTATTGATATAGTTTGTTATTTATCTTTTGCTGCATATTGCCTTGGGCTCTGTCAAGGAAGGTGATTCACGGATCCTATAAACAAGTAAACAAGGTGTTATTAGTGGTGCTAACGGAAGCTGCAATTTCCACATCCTCCCTCCATGGCAAAAAGACTTGTTAGTATAAAAACAAACTGCCCCAAAGGGATTATTACTTACCTGATAGTCTCTCAAACAGAAGATTCCATGAGGAATTGGTATCACATTTGAAAAATGGAAGCACTGTTTGATAATTTATTGAATTGCAAGATTTCATCTTTGGACAAATTAGAAGCCTAACGCTGTGAGTGGATCACCAATCCCACTGAGTTGATGAATCACTTAACAGCACTCCACAGCTCAGAATCAGCCCCCATTACACCTGCTATACTGAAAGCTATTATGGACAGCCTATTCTTTATATCAGCCAAGGCCTTTATGACATGACTAAGGGCACATCCATAAGTAAAATCCTAAGCTGTGATACATGTGTAAAATGAAAGCAAGATGAAGTGTTTTGACCATGCAGTACAGTTTTTGGACTGTGCTAGAGAGTATTCTGTTGGCTTCACCAAGCCACTTCCGCAATATATGACCACTCTCCATAAATGCAAGACACACTGAGTGTTTGCATCTTCTTATAGTATGAGAATGTGAATTAGGTCCTGAAATTGGCCAAGCCTGTTACTTTAGAAACTTCCTGCCCTTGCCTGCTCAACAGAACAAGACCTTCTGCCTGGACAGAGGGTCAGAAACAGAGGAGAAAGTAGCAGCAGATCCTGAGGGAAATAAAGTGGATTTATGGGAAGCTGAGCATATGAGCAAAAGAACAGCAAGCAGCTATCTCAGGCAGAGGGATCTTGGAGGGATCTTGGACCAGATTAGATAGAATATCACTCTGAGGAACAAAGACTTAAAAAGGAAGTTGCTGCCAAAATAAAGGTTACCAAGATTACTGGGGCCCACTAAATTTCCACAATGAGTATGCTGTGAATTTATTAAATCCCTGTGGTGGTGCGTGTTTTTAGCTCCGTCGCACTATGGTCTGTAACTGGTAGAGAGCTCCCTAGTGCTATTCTGCTTTCCCATGTCTATGGTATCTTCCATTACATAACCAGAATCAGTCGCACCTTAGAGACCAACTATGTTTGTCATTGGTATGAGCTTTTGTGTGCATGCACACTTCTTCAGATACAGTGAAATAGAAGTCACCAGTGTATCTGAAGAAGTGTGCATGCACACAAAAGCTCATACCAATGACAAACTTAGTTGGTCTCTAAGGCATAGCTGCCAAGTTATCCCTTTTTTTAAGGGAAATTCCCTTATGCTGAATAGGCTTCCTCGTGAGAAAAGGGAAAACTTGGCAGCTATGCTCTAAGGTGCTACTGGAAGGAATTTTTAAATTATTATTATTTTGTTTTTTTGTTTTGACCAGAATCACACACTGACCTGGCTCACTCCTCTACTCCTCCTGCACTGCCATGAAGCAAGTTAGTCTGACCTGCTGCAACATCTGAATCTCTCCAAACAGCCAAAAGCAGAAGCCAAGGAGCAAAGTCAGCAGTTGGAAGAGCAATTAACCCATAATGCTATTATACTGAAAGAGCAAAACAAGCAGTGTAATAGCTCCATTCTCCATGTTACTTACTTGCATTCATCCACAGCATATTCTTAACTATAGTTTAATGTTATGTGCAAACCAGGCCACCGTGTCAAACTTATGTAAGGGCCACTCATTTCAACAGAGACATTAAAATGTCACTGGCATGATTTACTCTTTCTTTCCTAATCATGCTTAATGTTGTGTTTGCTTTTTTGCATCTGCAGTACGTTCAGCTGGCATTTCCAGAGTGCTATACAGAATGTCTCAAATACATTTCAGGAGTGGTAAAAGGAAAATGTTTATTATTATTTTTAAAAATCCAATATGCACCATATTGTACCTACCAACACTGAATTTCATCTAACAGTTTGCCGAACAATGGGTAAGTGGTAGGAAATTGTCTAACACTCTTTAGTCTACTTCCAGTATATTTATCTCACATGGTTTCTATCATTTCTATTAAAGAAGATGTTAAAACAAATCTTAAAATGTATGGTCCTCTATTTGGTGAGAATGTACCATTCAGGGCCAACCTCCAATGCTAATCCTCAGGGAAACAATAAAACCAGAATACTTTGGCTGGATGCACCAGAAATAATATGCATTTCGGCAGAAACCAATAACATTTCTAACATGACTGGAAGAATAAAATAATAGCATTATGGGTTAGCTGTTCTTGCCTCATCCATTTCCACTTTACCTGCCTTTTGAGATGGACATACAGAGTTAGTTTACATTCACCTAATGGGGACCATTAGTTTGAGACTATCCGACCTGATCTTGGGCAAAGATCCTCCATCTGAAGCCTGAAAAAGTTGTCTCCTTTAACTTGAAACATCAAATTAATCTAGGACTTGATGTGTGCAAAATGGGCTGTGCAGTAAGATGTGGGCCATATGTGTGTGGCTGCATCTGAGTTGAAGCCTAGAGCTAATTCAACCCTATTCCAGATGCAGGCCTATACATTTTTTCACTCCTTACCTCTCAGTTACATTTATTTTATTCCCTAACTGTATCCGTGCGCCCACAAATACTTGCACCATCATTTCTTATAACGTTTTTCTTTTAATTTAGCAATGTGTTTTGTTTTGTTTTTTTAAAAAATCATTCCTCCAACTTCCAAACAGTGGAGGCTGGCCCTTTTGGGAAAGTAGGGCAGTGCCCACCAACCTCAGTCTGCACTCAGCTAGCCCCACCTGCCTGCCTTCTTAAACTTATCCAGTCCAGGGGCTGGCCCTGGTTTTCAGCTTCCTCTTCTGTAGGTAGAGGATGAGGGCAAAACTAAATTAGTTGGCTCTGTCATTGCCTTTCACCCCACTTATCCTATATAATAAAGTCCCTATGTCTCTGCATCCAGATTCCCTGTGTCCTGTTTTCTGCGCTGAGCATGTGCCCCAGGGACACAGGGATTGGATGCAGAGACTGCACGCACACACGCTCTCCCCACCCCACCCCCCACCCCTCTGCCCTGCACTGGCTCAATAAGCAGTTAAAACAGAGGCCACCAGGTGGAAGGCAGGAGCAGGCAGCAAGGCCCCTAAGCAGGGCAGGCCCTCTCTCAACGTGCCCAAGGGCCTGAGGAGGAAGCCAGGACGACCAAAAACCGAGGCCCCGGCCTCTCCTCACCAACAGGCCCAAAATGGAGGCCCAAGCAGCGCAAGATAAAGCAGGCCACCAGTGGAAGGCAGGAGCAGGCAGCAAGGCCCCTAAGCAGGGCAGGCCCTCTCTCAACGTGCCCAAGGGCCTGAGGAGGAAGCCGGGATGACCAAAAAATCGAGGCCCCGGCTTCTCCTCACTAACAGGCCCGAAATTGAGGCCCAAACAGCGCAAGCAACCGGGAGACCCCGCTGGGCCGGAACGGCCAGGAAAGGCGTGGGGAGGCCACCGAATGCTCAGCGCCAACCGTGGGACCCTCAGAAAGTGCCGGGGTGGGCGCAAGCCCCCCGGACGGCAAAGCTCCCTCCCGGACGCAGCAGGAGACTGAAAAACAGCCGCGGAGGCCAACAAAAGTAGCGGGAGCCACCCCCACCCCGAAAAACTGGGCATACACCCTGGAGCAGCCGCCCGGGCTGTCCAGGAGCCAGAATTCGGCCACTGGGCCCTGGCAGCAGCAGCGCTATTGACGGGGAAAAATTAGGAACCAAACGGCAGGCGCAAAAAGCGCGCGAAAACAGGGTGGGGAGGGATCCGCACTCCAAACACAAGCTTCGGAGGGGGTGAAGGAAGAAATACCCCCCGCACCCCCCAGCCGAGCCCGGGCTGTAAAGGTAAAAGGGGGGGGGACTTTGGCTTGGGGTTTGGGAACGGGGGGGGGGGAGAGAAAATTAGGGATAAATTAAGGATCAAAGGGATGGGGGGAGGAACAATCAATTAGACAAGGAATAAAAGCCCCCCACAAGCCGCTGCCACCGAAAAAGGCCGAATGTTCTAGCGCCCGTTTATTAAACGGGCTGAATGGCACTAGTTGTTTCATATCCCTGCATTCTGCCACACCACTGCTTGCATCCAGAGTATGGTAAAGGGTGCAGGCCAGAAGCTAAGTGTGATGTGCTCGTCTAGCTCAGTTTGTTCCACAGTGCCTGCTGCATCTTGTCATCCATAAGGAATTAGAAATTGGAGCACAATACATTTGTATTTGTACTTGAACTGCTGCTCTTGTCTTCCCTTCTGCTTGAACTCAGAGCTTAGTCTCAGAGCAAAGTCTCAGTAGACTTTACATGATTCTTTTTCAAAGTACCTAGATTCGGGCTGCCAAATGACAATGTCTTCCTTTGCCTAAGCACAATGAAAAGTTGTCATAGTAGTCCTCTTTGGCTAAATATAGTAATATCTCACCTGCACTCCAGGTGTTTTCAGCATAATTCAATATGCATTTGCTCAACAATAAGTCACACCAGATTCAACAAGAGGCATGAACAAAACTGATGCTTTAGATCGCACATAGACATGCAACACTAGCAAGGTAGAATAACTCTGTTTGCATATCCATGTGCTCATGTACGCATGTGTGTTTAATTGCAATTAAAATGCAGTTTCCTCACAATGCAGCACCTTGAATGGTGTGTTGATAGGTACTTATTTGCTTTGGCTCAGTTCATGAGTTAATTTTTTTTAATAGCTTCAGCTAAAAGTAGAGTAGCCACCCCCACTCCCCACAGAGATATCCCTTTCTAGTTACTTCAAACTGGATGTCTCATTATCAGATGCAACATCTCTATGTGGTTCCCCTGTGGTATTTGTAATTTGGTTACATTGTTCTTTACCAGGGTTAATAGGTGATCCACTGCTAACCTCGAATACCTCAAATGTGTCTTTACCTTTTCTACGGGCACCAGCTTTCTCGCACTTCCTACTGAGAGGAATTTCTTGTAGCACTTAAACAAAACAGCCTACTTGAAATTGGAGTTGAGAGGAATGAGTAGATCTTAAAGGCATCTGATATGGTTACAGTCAATTAATGTGGGGTTTCGATGAGCTCTTTGACTAGTGCAGGGGAAAAACCTCAGTGAGTTGGCTCAGGCATCTCCCACTATTGTGACTAAAATAAACAAATGCCATTTGAGTGGCCATGGTAATACATTACAGGTCAGATGTGATGGGAGGGTAGTTAAGGGAATGAGAGAGAATTCATGTTTGTTCTTTTCTTATACAGTGGTACCTTGGGTTAAGAACTTAATTCATTCTGGAGGTCCGTTCTTAATCTGGAACTGTTCTTAACCTGAGATACCACTTTAGCTAATGGGGTTTCCCGCTGCAGCCGCGCCGCTGCCACACGATTTCTGTTCTCATCCTGAAGCAAAGTTCTTAACCTGAAGTACAATTTCTGGGTTAGCGGAGTCTGTAACCTGAGGTACCACTGTACAGCAGAAGGAGGCAGAGATAAACATGCCCCGTTATGATTATCAGGGAAGACTCCAGGGTAGGCCCATCGCTATGTGGCTGAGCACATTCTCTGCATGCAGAAGATCCCAGGTTCAATCCATGGTATTGCTAAATAAAAGGATCAGGTGGCAGGTTGGGGGGGGGGAGGCTCCACTTGAGAGCAACTGGTAGATGGGGCAAGACTAAATGAGATGCCACTGGTGCAATTAGCAATTACCATATTTTTCCATCTATAAGACGCCATGTATAAGATGCCCCCTATTTTGGGGGGGCAACAACCAATTGCCAGTCCACCCTCAGCACTATTCGTGTATAAGATGCCCATTGATTTTTGACATTATAGTGTAGTAGATGAGAAGCTGATTTGTAAGCCAGGATTACTGAGAAATAATGTGTGGTGAGCACTGATTGATATACATTATACAAATTATTATTACAATTTCCCCAAACTCTTGAGAATATAGATTGTTTATTTCTTAACTAACATGAGGCATTGCAGTATACCTGATGGAGCATCTCCACCCCCATCGTTCAGTCCAGACACTGAGGTCCAGCTCCGAGGGCCTTCTGGCGGTTCCATCACTGTGAGAACTGATGTTACAGGGAACCAGGCAGAGGGCCTTCTCAGCAGCAGCGCCTGCCCTGTGGAACACCTCCCATCAGATGTCAAGGGAATGAACAACCATTGTATTTTAATATTTTGTTGGAAGCCGCCCAGAGTGGCTGGGGAAACCCAGCCAGATGGGCGGGGTATAAATAATAAATTATTATTATTATTATTATTATTATTATTAAGTATTACACAGCATCTGGAAGCATGTGTGCCAAGGGTGAAAAATCTTAAGATTATATGGATCACTAAATGACTGCACAGTACCTTGCCAAAGATTGTGCTATGCAAATGCTGAATCTTATTACTGGAAAAGTCTGTTCCTTTTGGCAGGTGGTGGTGCATGTTTGAGGTTGCTTGGATCGTTGTGCCTGTGGTAACAGATAGAATCATACAGCTGGACAGCGCCTCAAAAGTCACCTAGTCTAAACAGTGTGTCGATGAAGGAAACCCACTGCTTCAGCATCCTTGCTAGGTAGCCAGCCAGCTATCTTAGCAAATAGGTAAGTTTATGTGGGAAGGAAAGATGCTCACAGAGCATCACAGAGTGGTTTATAAACTAGAAGAATTTTTATGATGGCCCTGATGTGGGGAAGGGTTGCTTCCTGCCTCTGGATGTGAGAGAGAAACTGCCGTATAAGCAGTATAAGCAGAATCCTCCGGGGAGCTGGAAGAAGCCTGGTCAGAAGGGGGGCAGCTGCCCTAGGCAGCCAGTGGTGACAGCTCCTCCTCCCATGGCACTTTATTCGTTTGTAGCAAGCGCTCCTAGTAATTACGCCTCTTAATTTAAGAGAGCGAGTGGAAGAAAAGAATATAAATTCATGTATTAACTTTAGAAATTGAAAATGGGTAGAGCGAGCCTTCTTTCCCGGAGAATATATTTGAAAATGAAATAGAGTGACATTTGGTATAAACTTGAAAAATTGCCCTCTTTTAAAAGCAACGGGGGGGGCACACAATCCATGCTATATGTGAGAGGAGCTGAAGTCAGCATGTATGGTATGTATATTCAAATATCTGTGTCTGCACTATACATACACTATAAGCAGCAACCTGCTAGAGGAAGCATTTAACTCTCTCTTCATGCTAGCATGGAAACTGGTGTGTTGCTCCATGCCATTAACCCAGATTCTAAATCAGCCTGATTCAGTTTGTTCTTATGCTACTGTTGAATTGCTTTAACCATCACTAAGTACTTCTAGTGTGAGTGAAGGCTCTAAATGTCTTGCCAGGCAGGGTTCCCGTTCTTTTGCACTTTCAAATGTTGTTATCCCTCGGCAAGTGGAATAAACAGGGTGGGAGGCTTATGCTGCAATATATGTTTTGACCCAAGCAAAATGTTCCTTATCCCAGTCAGGTTGAAATTTCTATGACTGTTGCAATTATCACATAATGGGGTGAGCATGTGAATCCCCAAATGTGTAACAGACACAAAATAGATTATGTGAATGCAGCCTTGACTCTGCAGATGAGTGGAAGGGATGTTTCTATCTGCTTGCCAGCCCCTCCCATATGCCCCTTTGGAGGCAGAAACCTGGAACCTGGATTATGACCCTAACTGCCAGAGTCTGCCATAAACAAATCTACATTACCCCTAGACTGTTGTCTCTTGTTGTAGGACTGTAAGCTACTTTAGGAGACAGACTTAGCTTAAAAGTGTGGCGTAAATGTAAGAAACATCTTGCTAATGACATACACACACACAGGAAATAATTCAACCATTTCTATTAATGCAGATTTCTTTTCCACCCTTTGCTAAGGTCTTAGGCTAGATCCTAAGTCTTTAACAAACTTAAAATTAAACAGATTTGCTCAAACTAAAGATGTTGTTCTACTGGTGGAACTATTGATGTAATTCCTGCCACCCTAGTAAAATGTAAATAAAGTGCCCAACAATGCCACCCATAAATGCCTGGAAGTTCACACACACACACACACACACACACAAGCAGAGAGTCTATTGCAAACATTGTAAAAAGTTCAACAAACAACAGAAAAGGGCTGAGGAAAGATTTCCAAAAGCTTCCTTGAGAAAGAGCAGGGTGTGTTTTTTTTAAGGTCAAAGATAAATAAGAAGTGAATTGTGTAGAGATGGCATGATACTTGGAAGTGAAAGGCCATGTTTAACTACAAGTCTCAACACAATTCAAGAAGGTATTTAAAGCCATAAATATTTAAGTGCACATAAACCAGGCAATCTTGGGAAGAAGAACTCTATGCTCAAACACACAAATGGCAAGAGAAAGTCACATAGCCAGTGCTATCCTTCCTCTGGCTGAAGGGAGTTGTATTCCAAAGCATCTAGAAAGCACCAGGTTGAGGAAGGCTGGCCCATGCCCTCCATTCTCAATAATCTTAATGCAGCAATGTGTCAAGGGCATAGCCACACTGCAAAGGGCGAAATGCACTGCAACAATACCCCAATTCCCCATAGCATGTGTGTGTGAAGATGCTGTCACTACCAGTAAAGCATGAACAGCAATGACTCCTCTTACCATATCCACGGTAGCAAAGAAAGTTGGGCTTGCAAATATTTGTGGGGAACTATTTCTAAAAAACAACAACAACCAACCAACCAAAAAAACCCACCCACCATCCATACCAATACTAACCAAATTCTATGCCAAGAAAACCTAAATTCTATTAACTGTATATAATCATGCAAATTTGCATGGTTTATTCAACTGTTGCTTGTCATCAACACGGGGCAAAGAGATCTGCAGGGCTCTAAAACACTATCATCATCAACAACAACAATCCACTAAGTTCTGGAAATCTTAATTAAGACACTCCTTTGGCTTCCCAAATTTCCCCAAACCACTCACATATATTTCAAGCACTCTCTAGCCATAAAGGCTATAATTACCTTATTTTGCTTTTAATGCAAGCTGATTTTTGCATAGAATACATTCTAAAATAATAATAATTCCATGCTCAAAAGAAGCACACTTTATATGCATACCTCTTCATATTTTGACATTTCATACCCTGCCTTCTGATCAAATTATTTGAAAAGGCAGCTCATAATAGATGACAACAGGGGTGATGAGCATTTTGGGGTCAATGGGTCCAACTGCCTCTTTACCAGGTCTCCCGAGGTTGCATGCCAGGGAAGGCATGGTCAAAACTAGCATGGCCACTAGAATGCACACACAAAGGCAGTGAACTAAGACCTACACCCTTAACACAGATACCCTTTAGCAGAAACATGGTCTCTGCCACTGATATAACTGGCAAATATAGTAGGTGGCTGGCAGACAAAGGAAAGAAATACATGGTGAGCCAGCAATTCACTACCCGAGGGTTATAGCAACAGAAACACATACAGCCCAGGAGCACTTTGGCCTCAACAACTGGACAAAGGAACAAGTGTCATCCATCTCGCTTGTGCAGTCCCAGGGCAATCAGAACAAAGCTCTTTTTGACAGGGAGTAAGAACTGTGCAAGATAAAATACCCAGTTCAATCCCTGGCATCTCCAAGTAAGGCTTGAAAAGACCCTCGCCTGAAAACCTGAAGAGTTAAACAATGTAGACCAGAAAAGGGGAGCCTGTGGCCCTCCAGATGTTTTGGGACCCCAACTCCAATCATCCCCTGGGCATTAGTCATGCTGACTGGGGCTGACAGGAGCTGGATTTTTTTTATAAAAAAAAACTTTATTTCATTTTTTTAAAAAAAAGACAAAACACAAAAACAGAACAGAACAGAACACACAAATAACATATCATCAAAGTCAAATGATATCAAACAAATAATATCAAATCATAATACATCATAACAACTCATCCTCAAATCAAATATAAATTAAATCAAATTTAAATCATATATTAAACTAAATTTAACTCATTCGAACAAAATTAACAATACTAAACAAAAATAACACTGGACAATAATAGAGACCCCGACCTTTAAAAAAATAATAATCAGGGCTCTTAAACCCTCTACTTCCCCCCTCCCCAGGAGCTGGAATTCAACAACATCTGGCGGGTCACAGGTTCCCCTTTCCTGCTGTAGTCAGTACAAACTTAGAAGGAACCATGGTGGACTTGGTATAAGTCAGCTGCCTATGTTCCTAATTTTAAAACTTTTTCTAGTTCATGATTAGGACTGGGGTGACTTTTTTATTGATTTTATTTGTTTGGGTCATTTATATCCTGCCTTTTAGAATAAAAGTTTGCCCCTTGCCACAACATTCTCCCTGGGAGGAAGCAGATACAACTGGGGAACATCAGGAAGGACTTTCTGACAGTAAGAGCTATTCGACTGTGGAACAACTCCAATTAAGCAGAAGTTGTATGGTCATCTTGCCATGCATGTTCTAATTAAGATTCCTGCACTGCAGGGAGCTGGACTAGGTGACCCTCAGGGTCCCTTCCAACTCTACAGTTCTATGTGGTGGAAATTAAAGAGCCACAAGGAGGAACATGAAAATAAACTATGCTTAGAAACAGTGCTAAAATGTACAAATCGTTTTTGGGACTCTCGCAGCCCCACTGCTGTCAGCCGAGGAATTGGACTGAACACCAAGTGGAAGAGAATAGGGTACAAGATCCTCTGCAAAGATGCCACAGCTGAAAGCAACTCCAATAGGACAGGGCCTGGCAAGAGCTCAGAATGAAGCAGCCTGTCTTTAGAGGTTAATGAAATATTCATAGATGAGTAAAAAAATTCTCCTGACAAGCCAGAGCCTGTAATACAACAAAGAGTTGTCAACCTCAATTAAGTGATTCCAAATAGGGAGGGGGAGGGCGTTAATAATTTATCAAAAGGTCACAAGTAAAGTGCCTCCGCGAGATCTCTCTGCCTCGGAGAGGCAACGCGGCAACTCCTGGAAAAAAATACCTGTCCCAATGGGACCACCTCTGCCCACCAGCTGCACAGATATTAAAGTGAAAGCAACCAAGCCACAGAAGGGAAGGGCTGTGAACCTCTGCACACTTGGCGGGAGCTTCTTCCCCACTAGACATGCAAAGGATCAGGCAGTGGAGGGGGAAAGCTACCTCTCTTCATCAGTGCAGGGGTGGGGAAGGGCTGAGTAACCTTTAACTCCCTTTTGTATTATCAGTTGCTCCCAATGCACACTGTGCCAACAGTTTTTTTTTCTTCTTATCTGAACCAAAATGAATTGAATGCTGCACCAAAGAAATGTACATTCTGCAAGTAATGCAAATAAAGCATCATGAGCAAAATTATGCCTGTTTCACGTGGTTTTATTATCCATTCTGGATTTGCTAGTCATGGAGAGCTATGAGCAAGAAAGAAGCCCCAACCACAGGGAATCTTATCCGGCCACTGCTCTGCTTAGTGAGATCTCAGGAGGGGGTGTCACACACATCTTCAAGCCTAACTTTGTAGCCAGAAGAGCTAGATTTAAAAATACAACAAAACAATGATTCTTAAGAAGCTGAATCCTGTGCCCATTACCATGCTACAAATTTTCTGCTCCCATGTAATCATAGCAAATACCAACGTAAAGCCTCCTGCAAGCAAGGATGAAAAATGTCTGAGCTTCAATGCATGACAACTTCAGTTAGAGCAAGGCTAGGAAACCTGTGGTCCTCCAGGTGTTGCTGGACTACATCTCCTCACCATGGGCCATTCTAGCTGGGACTGATGGGAGTTGGAGTCCAGTAACATCTCACAGGCTCCCCATCCTTGAGTTAGATAGAGCACCTATCAGGAGACAAAAAAGAAGCCTTCTCTGCTTAAGACCCTGGAAAGCTGCTACCACAGTAGACAATACTAAGAATGATAGACAAACAGTGTGTTACCTGGCCTAAGGCAACTTCCTACATCTACATAAGGCAAATTAAAAGTATTACACATTTTCAGCCTAGGGACAGAGACATCACACTGAGTTCACAACAGGCCTTCTGGGTCTAAGTCCAACTGAACCATACTGGCCCTTAAATTGAAACGAAGCATTTTCCAATCATTCTTCCACTATCCCTTTCACACCCTGTTAAATAGACCCACCATCTGGACAACTGAAGGCTGTCTAAGAACAACTCCAAAAGCAAAGTATTAACCGAAGCCCCTACCAATAATCTCTCTAAGTAAATGAGAAGTTTCAGCTGCCTGGAACCATACAGAACGTACAATAACACAGAATGCACGTCCATAATATAAAAATCTGTAATATAAAATACTTTGCCATGCTCCTGAGCATTTAAACAAAGTTTCCTCTGCACATCTCTGACAGATCGAGTTCTAATATTATTTGGCCTTATAAAAACCCAATTTGCCAACACCCATGATGCAAGAAAGAGAAGTTACCAGAGAGACTGTTGTTGTTTAGTCGTTTAGTCGTGTCCGACTCTTCGTGACCCCATGGACCATAGCACGCCAGGCACTCCTGTCTTGCACTGCCTCCCGTAGTTTGGTCAAACTCATGTTCGTAGCTTCGAGAACACTGTCCAACCATCTTGTCCTCTGTCGTCCCCTTCTCCTAGTGCCCTCAATCTTTCCCAACATCAGGGTCTTTTCCAAGGATTCTTCTCTTCTCATGAGGTGGCCAAAGTATTGGAGCCTCAGCTTCACGATCTGTCCTTCCAGGGAGCACTCAGGGCTGATTTCCTTAAGAATTGATAGGTTTGATCTTCTAGCAGTCCATGGGACTCTCAAGAGTCTCCTCCAGCACCATAATTCAAAAGCATCAATTCTTCGGCGATCAGCCTTCTTTATGGTCCAGCTTTCACTTCCATACATCACTACTGGGAAAACCATAGCTTTAACTATACGGACCTTTGTCGGCAAGGTGATGTCTCTGCTTTTTAAGATGCTGTCTAGGTTTGTCATTGCTTTTCTCCCAAGAAGCAGGCGTCTTTTAATTTCGTGACTGCTGTCACCATCTGCAGTGATCAAGGAGCCCAAGAAAGTAAAATCTCTCACTGCCTCCATTTCTTCCCCTTCTATTTGCCAGGAGGTGATGGGACCAGTGGCCATGATCTTGGTTTTTTTGATGTTCAGCTTCAGACCATATTTTGCGCTCTCCTCTTTCACCCTCATTAAAAGGTTCTTTAATTCCTCCTCACTTTCTGCCATCAAGGTTGTGTCATCTGCATATCTGAGGTTGTTGATATTTCTTCCGGCAATCTTAATTCCTGCTTGGGATTCATCTAGTCCAGCCTTTCGCATGATGAATTCTGCATATAAGTTAAATAAGCAGGGAGACAATATACAACCTTGTCGTAATCCTTTCCCAATTTTGAACCAATCAGTTGTTCCATATCCAGTTCTAACTGTAGCTTCTTGTCCCACATAGAGATTTCTCAGGAGACAGATGAGGTGATCAGGCACTCCCATTTCTTTAAGAACTTGCCATAGTTTGCTGTGGTCGACACAGTCAAAGGCTTTTGCATAGTCAATGAAGCAGAAGTAGACGTTTTTCTGGAACTCTCTAGCTTTCTCCATAATCCAGCGCATGTTTGCTATTTGGTCTCTGGTTCCTCTGCCCTTTCGAAATCCAGCTTGCACTTCTGGGAGTTCTCGGTCCACATACTGCCTAAGCCTGCCTTGTAGAATTTTAAGCATAACCTTGCTAGCGTGTGAAATGAGCGCAATTGTGCGGTAGTTGGAGCATTCTTTGGCACTGCCCTTCTTTGGAATTGGGATGTAGACTGATCTTCTCCAATCCTCTGGCCATTGCTGAGTTTTCCAAACTTGCTGGCATATTGGGTGTAGCACCTTAACAGCATCATCTTTTAAAATTTTAAATAGTTCAGCTGGAATATCATCACTTCCACTGGCTTTGTTATTAGCAGTGCTTTCTAAGGCCCATTTGACTTCACTCTCCAAGATGTCTGGCTCAAGGTCAGCAACCACACTACCTGGGGTGTACGAGACCTCCATATCTTTCTGGTATAATTCCTCTGTGTATTCTTGCCACCTCTTCTTGATGTCTTCTGCTTCTGTTAGGTCCTTACCACTTTTGTCCTTGATTATGGTAATCTTTGTACGAAATGTTCCTTTCATATCTCCAATTTTCTTGAACAGATCTCTGGTTTTCCCCATTCTATTGTTTTCCTCTATTTCTTTGCATTGCTCGTTTAAGAAGACCCTCTTATCTCTCCTTGCTGTTTTTTGGAAATCTGCATTCAGTTTCCTGTATCTTTCCCCATCTCCCTTGCATTTTGCTTGCCTCCTCTCCTCCGCTATTCGTAAGGCCTCGTTGGACAGCCATTTTGCCTTCTTGCATTTCCTTTTCCTTGGGATGGTTTTCGTTGCTGCCTCCTGTATAATGTTACGAGCCTCCATCCATAGTTCTTCAGGCACTCTGTCCACCAAATCTAAATCCTTAAACCTGTTCCTCACTTCCACTGTGTATTCATAAGGGATTTGATTCAGATTGTATCTTACTGGCCCAGTGGTTTTTCCTACTTTCTTCAGTTTAAGCTGGAATTTTGCTATAAGAAGCTGATGATCTGAGTTACAGTCAGCTCCAGGTCTTGTTTTTGCTGACTGTATAGAGCTTCTCCATCTTTGGCTGCAGAGAATATAATCAATCTGATTTCGATGCTGCCCATTTGGTGATATCCAGAGAGACTAACAAACACAAATCCAGCTTTCAGATTAAACCTCTGAATCGCTGCAATTCATAGTACAGTAATTTTATCTAACTCCTCCGTTCTTTTTGCAGCAAGTGCACTTAAACATAGAAGACTATTCTATGCATAATTTGGTGTTGCCAAAATATGGAAATGCAGTATCATTGTTTATTAACCTGGTGTCACTTTTGTTTCATTAACATTCACCTCATCAAGGTCCTGGTGTTTCTGCATCTATATTGTTCCACCTCCAGGAATCTACAACAGATGGTTCCAATTTTGCCAGGGTCTTCTAAATGGAACATCAATTTCTGAAGAGGGAACATGAGGCAGATGCACCGTAGCCACCAGAGGGAATTCTTCCAGGGACCGTTCATTTCAACTGGCTTGAGCAGGAAACAAAAAAAATGGTGCAATGCTTGCTCACAGGAGGTTATTGCACACACAAAAGGCAGCGGAGAAACAATGGCTAGATTTATATACACAATCTAACAAATGCAGGCAAAAAATGCTCTCATCTAGAAATATTAAACTGGATTAGGCAATGTTTGCTTTATGAAATTACCATTTTGCAAAGTGATACACTGAGGTCAGCTGTGAGCAACGGACCCAAAGGAGATGTCCCATTCCACATCAGTTCAATTGATGCACAGTGCTTGGACCTCTCTAAAGGGATGCTTATGTTTTTAAACAATGATTGCTTTACTGCTTGATTGTTTCAAAACATGGAATTGATATATAGATTTAATTTAGAGCAGGAGGGAGGCCAAGTGATAACAGGCTGGTTAGTTAGGGTGGATGCTCAAGATCATTAAACTCTTAACATGGTTTAAGCACATGGGCAATATGGTCATTAAACAGATGTTACAATTCAATCCTAAACTGAAGGCCCATATTGTTAGATCCGTACTTCTGAAGCCCACCCCATACAGCTGTATTAACCAAACTTTAAATTTTTCTTATAATTTTTTACTCACCCATTGTCTATGCTTAATTAAGTACTCTATGTATATGTTTAAATCTACGTTTGGTTCTTGCTCCCATCTATTTAATAATTATTCACTTAGATTCATACTGTTATGCTATTTATTTAAATGTTTTGCTTATGCTGGTCTATGACCGTAATAAAGAACTTGAACAGAGAGAGAACTTTCCATCCCTCCAAAGCATACTTATGAATGGAACAGCAGTTCTTATTAAGACTGATTATTCCAAAGTAAAAATATTTTGTATGGATGTGTATTTTGACTCCGTGGAACTGGGATTTTCCTTTAAGAAGCTTGAAGGAAGAGGAACGAAGCCATTTAAAATATCATGCTTTTCTCCATTTTTAGACATTAGTGATTTACAAATTTTGGGTTTAAAATGTTTATTTTTCCTTGTGTTTAACAGAATAACACTTTGCTTATAGTAATGTTACTGAATATAACTTCTCGTTTGCTATATTGTTCTTCTCTTCTTCCTCCACCCACACAGCAATTTACAGTCCTGCATTCTTGTATTGATTTTCAGAGCACAAATTTGCTTAAATTATCTCCCCCATCGCTTCTGATAAACTTTTGTAGATCTTAACTGCTACTTCAGGATGTTGCACTAAATCTGGTACAATAAAAACCTTTGATACAATCTTGTTGTCTTCCAAGCTTAGTATCAGAATCAGCAGGCAACAGAGTTCTGATGATTCACTGCCAAGTTATCTCTGAAATTCAGGAAATACAAATCTACATTCTGGCAGCAGAGGTGAAGTGAGAGGATCCACTTGCTAAAGCCTGAATCTGTTTTTTGAAGCCCTCCACAATCTTGTACTACCTTCCACATTTTCTTTCAGTCAATTATATGCAATTAGCTTTAAATTGCTCCTAGGTATCCAAGATCATGGGATAGTGCAAACAGTCTTCCCATTGGTCCAAAAGAATCTCTCTAGGGGGCTTGACTCTTCAACTAGATCCCATTAAGGACAAGACCAGAAGCATCTGATAATCAAACTCTAATCAACTGTTTACCAGATCAAAACAGAAACACTAGCTGACACTAAATTCCTTAAAAATTTGGACCAGTTCAGGTACTGATGGACAACCTAAAAGCATATGTGGCAGGTAGCAGCTCTTGGGTGATCAGATTCTGTTCTTCTGCCACTACAGGGAGGAATAAATGTGTCCTCAGGAATATATATCTGCAAAGCTATAGGGCAGCTTGTCAAGTTCCCAAGGTCCTTCCACTTTAAAAAGGGATAAAACAAATGCTAGAATCTGGGTATGTCTGCTTGAGGCACACACTACTTCCTATGCCCAGTGACAAAAGAGCATAATCTTGGGGCCCAGGCCCAAAGTCACCATGTCTAGACAATGACAACTCTGATTGACATGTGAACTGATATTGACCTCATATACCTATTTTCCCCTTTCTACACCAGTTATTGCAATGGTAGTATAAACCACTGATATTATTGACGGTTATAACCAGGAGTGTGTGCATAACTGAGTATCATAACAGTAGCTAGAACTAGTAAAAACTACCATACTGCAGAAAATGTTTGCTGGAACATATGAATCTGTCTCAAATGGATTAATGATCTAACTCTCTATAACCCTCTTCTGATTGGTGGTAGTACTGCAGCCCCCTCAGTCAGAGGTTATTCCCAACCCACACACCTGAGATCACCTGAAAAACTGAAGCACCAGACACCTGGCACTGTAAAGCAATGCTTTACAACTACAGTGGTACTTCGGTTTATGAACAAAATTGGTTCCGGAAGTCTGTTCATAAACTGAAGCGTTCATAAACTGAAACGAACTTTCCCATTGAAAGTAATGGAAAGTGGATTAATCCGTTCCAGGTGGGTCCATGGCGTTCGTAAACCGAAAATTCGTAAACCGAGGTGTTCATAAACCGAGGTTCCACTGTATGCTATAGACTCTCTATAGCAGAGGAGCTGCTGAGCCAGCGAGTCTCATTTATAAGCAGAGGTGCTCGTGGACTTTCTGCAGCAAGGAAGTAACATTAAACACAAAAGCAATTTTATTGGTGTGATACCATCTCTGGCATTAGCTCCAATAAGGGACATCAGCCAAGATTACAGTGTTTGATTATCACTTATGAACAAAGGTATTGCTAGTGTGAAAGAAGTGAAGTTAAAAACTCCTTCATCTCCCCTCTCTGGAAGTGCAGATACACAACTAAAGGAACAAATAATGCATCTGTGCAAGTATATGGGCTTTCACAAGGGGAGAAAAAGCACATGGTACAAAACAGAACAAATAAAAGTCCCTTTACTGCACCAGAATGAAGCTTAATTTATCGTAAACTAGAAAATAAATTTCAGGCTCAAGTTCACTATAGATATGAAATATGAAGGGATTTTCTATATGGCTATAATCACAAACTTATTTCTGCAGCCTCTGCTGCCCATACTTAATTAGGGTGAAGTATGTTAATGATACGGCGGCACAGCCCAGAGACGTCTTCAGTTGCAATATTAATTGCATTTAGAGAAAGAAGCATGAATTGTGCTTATACAAGCTAATTAGTATGGGTTTGCTAATTAATACTGGAAAGTCAAACTGCCTTTGTCTTGTCAACTGCAATTAGCTAGAGCTGTTTAAATTTCTCTCTTTTCTTCAAGTAGTAAACTGACTTTCTGCAGAGAAGTAATTGAATCATGCACCGGAATACACTGTGTCAGTTAGCTTTGCGGGTTTATTACCCTTTGATACAGTAGTTTTGAACTACACACATGACATGTCATTTGGTGGCAGATACCACCAAGCCTTCTAGCAGCTGCTCAGTCAATGTGACTTTGCCTGGCACTACAAACCAGGCAGGCATTAGTCCAGGGTAGCTTCCCTGTGCAACAGAAGAACATAAACCTTAATCATTAGCATTAGCAGGTTATCTCATAAGCATAATTAAACATTTAAACCAAAATAAGGTACTTTCAAAGTTGCAGCCTTTGCTGCAATAATTAATCGGTGTTGAGAGATTTCAATGTCAGAGTTGGGAACAACCATCACACATGGACAACTGTATAGGCCCTTTGGTACTGGCAGCATAAATGAGAATGGACAAAGGCTGCTCGTATCACAGCCTTGCATCACAAACACATTCTTCTCTACCAAGGCATAACCCCAAATGTCCTGGAGACATCCAAGGTCAGGCCACTGGAACCAACTGGACTTGATTGTCACCAGATAGTCAGTAGTGAACTGTGTTCATGTCACACGGAGCTACCACAGTACCTACTGCGACACAGATCACTCCCTGGAGATGAGCAAGATCCATCTCCAGATAAAGAGGACCCACAGTACAAAGCAGAAAGTATGGCTTTGGATCAACTTTGCCAGAAGAGTCATACCTGAAGTTTGTGAATACTTCTCTGATTTTGCCCAACAAGCCCCAGAGATAGCACTGAAGCAAGGTGGAACTCATTAAATCTAGTACTGTAAAGGTAAAGGGACCCCTGACCATTTGGTCCAGTCGTGACCGACTCTGGGGTTGCAGCACTCATCTCGCTTTACTGGCCGTGGGAGCCGGCGTACAGCTTCCAGGTCATGTGGCCAGCATGACAAAGCCGCTTCTGGGAACCAGAGCAGTGCATGGAAACGCTGTTTACCTTCCCACCGGAGCGGTACCTATTTATCTACTTGCACTTTGACATGCTTTCGAACTGCTAGGTTGGCAGGAGCTGGGACCAAGCAATGGGATGAATGAAATCTACAGCACAGCAAAAGAGAGCAACAGTTCCCTGACTGGTTTGAGGTGGGCATAACAGACACGGAGCCTGTTATTACTGCAAGGTGTGAGGCTCTTGTAAAGTGTGCACCCTGCAAAAAGGCACTTGCTACTGTGAAAAAGGCAAGGAGTGATGCCCAGCGGATTGCCAAATGAAGTGTCAATGACTACTGGCCAGAGCTGTGTCAGAGCATTCAGCAGGTGAATTTAAAAAAAAGTTCTGGCAATCCAAGGTTCCCAGGGTAATCCAAGGTTCCCCAGGTATCACCCTGCCTAATACTAATATCATTCTCACCTTTGGTGGCTAGAACTCAGGGTAGGCTCTTTCCTGCTGTGAAACCCTGCATTTGGAATACTCTCCCAGAACCAAGGGAGTGTAGCTGATAAGAACATTCGCCTGGGGCCAAGTTCCAATCCTTAGTTCAGCTATGAAACTCACTGGGTGACCTTGGGAGAGTTATCCTCTGTTAGCCTGATCTCCTGCAAAGGACTACTGAGGGGATAAGATAGAGCATGCTGTCCTGAACTATTTAGAGAAAAAGTGAGCTGCACATGAGATATATAGATTTACTGCCGCTTCACTGCTGACAATCTTAAAATGCTTCTTGAAGTCAATATCAAAATTAAGTAAGTATTAGGTTAAGCAGGGTCTTCACTGCAGTGTAATTATTTTGAAGACATACCTGTAGAGTCTGTGGCTCCTTACAAAACAAACATACACAAATACACTGCGGGCAGATTTTAATTCAGTGGAGAAGAACACTGGCAATGCTCTTAGATTATGAGTGTAATTTGAAGTAATTGCTGCCTATTCAATATCAGGAGCATAATGGCTATGATGAGGGATTAGATACATTGGCTTTATACTATGGTTAGGGAACCTGTGATCCTCCAGATGTTGCTGGATTACAACTCACATCAGCGCCAGCCACGGCCTGTGATCAGGGATGATGGGATTTACAGTCCAAGAACATCTGGAAGGCAACAGGTACCCCATCCCTGTTCTATACAATGGCACCAGCCTCTCTTTTCCAGATCATATTTGCTTGCATATCAGGATAACATAATTTATTTATCTTTTTTGCTTATTTATTTTATTTATATGCCACCCTTCATCCATGGATCTCAGGTTGTATCACAACAACCTTAGTACAGGAATCATGCATATGCTTCCCAACTCCTCACTCAAACCATGTGAAACAAAGCCAACCAGACCTCGAATCCTGGTAAACATCACTAGATCCACAACACAGAAATGAGAGTTAAACTTTCTTCAGGGCAGATGTGGGATGTCACTTGTAGAGGTGTTTATTACATGGAGCAGCCCAAAAATCTACTGAGCCATGTGATAGCACCTGACAAGTGTTTTTGCCATTTTACTGACAGCCACGGTGTTAAGCCCACACACAGAGTGACTGGTGGAAAAGCAATATCAACATGTGTCAGAACACTGGTCAGGGAGCAGCATTTTTCATACCGTTTCAGCCACAGCAGCTTAGCATCAAACTAACAAGGACTCGATAACAGAAAAATAATGGAGAGGAGGTGTTGAAAAGGGATTGGAGAGAGGGAAGGGAGAGACTAAGAGTCATATGGTATCCAACATCAGACGAATGAGTACCACCACCTAAAGCAAATCTGAAAGGGAAAAAAACTAGTTGCGTTTCAACACAACATTGCAGAAGGAAGTAGGAAGAGGATGTCGGCTTCAGCATCATCGTGTTAAGAACTATTTAATGTCAAAAATAACTGGAGCCCCCAGGTGGTCATCCAAAGGAATGGCCGCATCCAAGCAAAAATGTTTTCCTCCTGTTCCTGTTCATACTGTAATAATAATAATAATAATAATAATTTATTATTTATACCCCGCCCATCTGGCCGGGTTCCCCCAGCCACTCTGGGCGGCTTCCAACAAAACAGAAATTCTAAAATACAGAGATCCATCAAACATTAAAATACAGAGATCCATCAAACATTAAAAGCTTCCCTAAACAGGGCTGCCTTGAGATGCCTTCTAAAGGTCTGGTAATTGTTGTTCTCTTTGACCTCTAGTGGGAGGGCATTCCACAGGGTGGGAGCCACTACCGAAAAGGCCCTCTGCCTGGTTCCCTGTAACTTGGCTTCTCGTAGTGAGGGAACCGCCAGAAGGCCCTCGGAGCTGGACCTCAGTGTCCGGGCAGAACGATGGGGGTGGAGACGCTCCTTCAGGTATACCGGACCAAGACCGTTTAGGGCTTTAAAGGTCAACACCAACACTTTGAATTGTGCTCGAAAACGTACTGGGAGCCAATGTAGGTCTTTCAGGACCGGTGTTATGTGGTCTCGGCGGCCGCTCCCAGTCACCAGTCTAGCTGCCGCATTCTGGATTAGTTGTAGTTTCCGGGTCACCTTCAAAGGTAGCCCCACGTAGAGCGCATTGCAGTAGTCCAAGCGGGAGATAACTAGAGCATGCACCACTCTGGAGAGACAGTCAGTGGGCAGGTAGGGACTCAGCCTGCGTACCAGATGGAGCTGATAAACAGCTGCCCTGGACACAGAGTTGACCTGTGCCTCCATGGACAGCTGTGAGTCTAAAATGACTCCCAGGCTGCGCACCTGGTCTTTCAGGGGCACAGTTACCCCATTCAGGACCAGGGAGTCCTCCACACCCGCCCGCCTCCTGTCCCCCACAAACAGTACTTCTGTCTTGTCAGGATTCAATCTCAAGCCACAACAGTCCAAGAACATCTGGAAGGCCACAGGTACCCCTTACTGTACAAGTAAGTTTGATGCATCATAGAGAAGAAAGCATCTGTGAAATGAACTCTCACTGCAGAAAACGGAGGAAGCTAAGTCACATCTGTCTCAGGAAAATAATAAGAAAGGGAGCCAATAATAATAATAATAATAATAATAATAATAATAATAATAATAATAATTTATTATTTATACCCCGCCCATCTGGCTGGGTTTCCCCAGCCACTCTGGGCGGCTTCCAACGGAAAAATAAAACACAATAATCTATTAAACATTAAAAGCCTCCCTAAACAGGGCTGCCTTCAGATGTCTTCTAAAAGTCTGGTAGTTGTTTTCCTCTTTGACACCTGCTGGGAGGGCGTTTCACAGGGCAGGCGCCACCACCGAGAAGGCCCTCTGCCTAGTTCCCTGCAACTTGGCTTCTCGCAACGAGGGAACCGCCAGAAGGCCCTCGGTGCTGGACCTCAGTGTCCGGGCAGAATGATGGAGGTGGAGATGCTCCTTCAGGTATACAGGACCGAGGCCATTTAGGGCTTTAAAGGTCAACACCAACACTTTGAATTGTGCTCGGAAACGTACTGGGAGCCAATGTAGATCTCTTAGGACCGGTGTTATGTGGTCTGGGTGGCCGCTCCCAGTCACCAGTCTAGCTGCCGCATTCTGGATTAATTGCAGTTTCCGGGTCACCTTCAAAGGTAGCCCCACGTAGAGCGCATTGCAGTAGTCCAAGCGGGAGATAACTAGAGCATGCACCACTCTGGCTAGACAGTCTGCGGGCACGTAGGGTCTCAGCCTGCGTACCAGATGGAGCTGATAGACAGCTGCCCTGGACACAGAATTGACCTGCACCTCCATGGACAGCTGTGAGTCCAAAATGACTCCCAGGCTGCGCATCTGGTACTTCAGGGGCACAGTTACCCCATTCAGAACCAGGGAATCCTCCACACCTGCCTGCCTCCTGTCCCCCACGAACAGTACTTCTGTCTTGTCAGGATTCAACCTCAATCTGTTAGCCGCCATCCATCCTCCAACCGCCCCCAGGCACTCACACAGGACCTTCACTGCCTTCACTGGTTCTGATTTGAAAGAGAGGTAGAGCTGGGTATCATCCGCATACTGATGAACACCAAGCCCAAACCCCCTGATGATCTCTCCCAGCGGCTGCATGTAGATGTTAAAAAGCATGGGGGAGAGGACAGAACCCTGAGGCACCCCACAAGTGAGAGCCCAGGGGTCTGAACACTCATCCCCCACCACCACTTTCTGAACACGGCCTAGGAGGAAGGAGCAGAACCACTGTATGACAGTGCCCCCAGCTCCCAAACCCCTTCTAGACGGTCCAGAAGGATGTTATGGTCGATGGTCGATGGTGTCAAAAGCCGCTGAGAGATTCAGCAGGACTGGGAAATGGCTCTCACCTTTGTCCTTAGCCCGTCGGAGATCATCAACCAGTGCGACCAGGGCAGTTTCAGTCCCATGATGAGGCCTGAATCCCGACTGGAAGGGATCCAAATGGTCCGCTTCTTCCAGGCGTGCCTAGAGTTGTTCAGCAACCACTTGCTCAATCACCTTGCCCAAGAATGGAATATTTGAGACTGGGAGATAGTTGGCCATATTAAAGGTAAAGGTAAAGGGGCCCCTAACCACCAGGTCCAGTCGTGTCCGACTCTGGGGTTGTGGCGCTCATCTCGCTCTATAGGCCGATGGAGCCAGCGTTTGTCCACAGACAGCTACCGGGTCATATGGCCAGCATGACAAAGCTGCTTCTGGCGAACCAGAGCAGCACACGGAAACGCCGTTTACCTTCCCGCCGGAGTGGTCCCTATTTATCTACTTGCACTTTGATGTGCTTTCGAACTGCTAGGTTGGCAGGAGCTGGGACCGAGTCACGGGAGCTCACCCCGTTGCAGGGATTCGAACCGCCGACCTTCTGATCAGCAAGCCCTAGGCTCTGTGGTTTAACCCACAGCACCACCTGTTAGCCGCATCTAAAGATGGTTTTTTAATGAGCGGTTTAATGACCGCCTCTTTCAGCGGGTCTGGGAATATTCCCTCATAGAGGGAAGCATTTACCACCCTGCGGAGCCCATCGCCCAGCCCTTCCCGGCTCACTTTTATTAGCCAGGATGGGCAAGGGTCAAGGAGACAGGTGGTTGGTCCAAGCAGCCTGTCCACATCCTCGGAGGTAACAGATTGAAATTGATCCCATGAAACATGACTAGACAGGGCTCCAGCACTCTCCCGCCCCAGCCCTGCTCCCACACCGGAGTCTACCTCCCTCCGAATCTGAGCAACTTTATCTGCAAAAAACTTAGCAAAAGCATTGCAGGAGATATTGGGGTCCCTATCAGGCCCTGATAATGAAGGTGGTTCAGATAGATTGCGAACCACCTGGAACAGTCTCCTGCTGCTGCTTTCTGCAGATGCGATAGAAATGGTGGAGAAGGTCCTCTTCGCCGTCGCCATTGCCACTTGGTAGACTCGAAGTTGAGCTCTAGCCTGTGTTCGGTCGGATTCAGAATGAGTTTTCCGCCAACGGTGCTCTAGCCGTCTCAGTGACTGTTTCATCACCCTCAGCTCCGGGGAAAACCACAGGGCTGTCCGGGCTCCATGCAATCGGAGAGGTCGCTTCGGAGCCAAACAGTCAATAGCCCTGGTTAACTCCACATTCCAGCGGGCCACCAGGGAATCGGCTGAAAGGCCACCAACATGGGATAAAGCATCCCCTACCACTCTCTGGAAACCATTTGGATCCATTAAGTGGTGGGGGAGGACCATCTGAATAGGTCCCACCTCCCTGCAGAGGGGAAGGGTCGCGGAGAAGTCCAGTTGCACCAGGTAGTGATCTGACCATGGCACTTCGTTAGTTTCGCTTTTACTTAGTGTCAAATCACCAACATCCATAGAGGTAAACACCAGGTCCAAGGCATGTCTGCGGCTATGAGTTGGGCCAGACTTATTCAGGGACAGCCCCATGGAGGCCATGCTTTCCACGAAGTCCCGAGCGGCTCCTTGTAAGGTCATGTTGGCATGGATGTTAAAATCCCCTAAGACAACCAAGCTAGGTGTCTCCAGGAGCACATCCGACACGACCTGAAGCAGCTCGGGCAGGGAATCCTTGGTGCAGCGGGGAGGTCGGTACACCAAAAGGAATCCTGTACTGCACCTATTGCCCAACTTCCAGAACATGCACTCAGAAAACCTGGTCTTACCAATAGGACGCCTGGTGCAAACTAATGACTTCCTTAAAAAATCACTGCAACCCCCCCTTCCCTCCCCAGATGGCCAATGAGGTCGTGGATGGCAGTGGTCTTATTCATCATTGACCTGGCATTGCACAGCACCACTTTCAGGTCATGTGGGTATCCCTTGCTGATTCCAGTATCCATCCGGTCAGGACCAGACCCGGAGGCAGGGATAGTCCTCAGACAACAACTAAGCCTGCCTCCTCGGTAATGACATGGTCTGGTCTTAGCGTAACTCCTCCTCCTACCCGTGATCACTGAGATCGGTTGTCCCAGTGCATACCCCCCTGTGGAACCTGCCCCAGCCATTTTGTTGGCTGGGACCCACTCCTGGCAGCCCTGACCCCTCCCCTTAAAAACAAAATAAAACCTATATATAAAAAATACAATACAAACAAAAAACAAAAAATTACAAACAAAGTAAAATTAAACAAACCCAAATCAAACACATTCAAACATATAAGGTATTTAAAAACATTTCTTGCTGCTGAGAGTATGTGCAGCAACAGCAGCAGTGTCCCAGGCCTCTCTGCAGGCTTTTAGCTGTGTTGGTGGGTGCAGGCCCCGCCCCCAGGCCAGGTGGAATTGGCAGAGAAGGGAGCGGTCCCCCAGGCACTCACAGGCAGCAGGTTTAGAAGTAGCTCATCACATGCCCTATGTGCTCTTGCATGCTTTCTATCCTATCCTGCATCATAGCACAGCTTTCTCATACTAGATTTTGCAGGGAACTGCTCCAGATGGAATAAAATCTGAAGCAGACATTGCACACACTTTGCACTAGCAACAACGGCTCTCCAAATGGAGGCTGGCAACTCAAACCCAATTGCAGAACTGAGAGAGTTAGTTATTTCTCTCTCTCTTTCTCTCCTCCCCCCCCCCTCAGAATACTTACAAAAATATTTTTTTGTGAATGAGTACAACTATTTCCTACTCAAATATTTTTCATACACATGGGCCCCAGAATAGATGCTGGCTATTTTAAAGAAAGTAAAGAAAAATATACTATGTAGGCCTGGAGCAGCCAAACTAGTTGTCAAATGGAGTTATCACAGCCATTTCAATCTCTCAGTTAAAAGCCGTTTTTGCATCAGATCTGAAATAAGCTAATCCTCCAGGAAACACCATCCATTGCACAGTCTGACATAGCTGGCAGGCTGTCCTTACAGAAAGCCCAAAATTGGAACTGCAAGATGGTTACAAGCAGCTGAAAGACCTTGGCATGCATATGGCAGCTCATTACTGAAATCACAAGCATGCTGGCAGCCAAACCAAAAGTGCATTAATAGAGCTGTCCAAGGTCTGAAAATGGGACCTGCAGGAGTTGCCCAAGTTTCATGTGAACTATTTGTTCAGAACTGACCAGCACTTCTCACGGGTGTTTTATATGTGGGGTATCATTTCTTGAGGATATCTCCTCGGATTCTGTAATTACCTTCAGGGTACTGTATTTTCACAGTACAATGGTCACACCTTTATATCTATATGGTCAATGGCATGGTTCATAGCTCTTATACCACTGTGGCTGCCAGCATCATAATTCAGTGGCAGAGAACACCCTTCGCATATGGCAATTCCTGAGCTCAATCCCTACCATGTAGTTAAACAATCAGGTAGTAGGTGCTGAGAAACCTCTCTCTGCAGCAGACCCTGAAGAACCTCTACCTGTCAAGAGCACTGGACAGAAGGCCAGGCTTCTAATATTTGTACCAGGTCTGGCCAATCCAGATGACACATAATGCCTACCAATGGGTTCTGTGCATGAACTGAGTTCTGAGATCCAGGTACACACTGCTCTAGTTTACAAGGCTATGTGGCTCCCCATTCCATCCCCAGAGTCCCTGAACGTGGGTCTGTCTGTAAATGTGAAGAGAACCTGTCAAGACTTTAATATTTTGTCAACACTCCAGGCACGTGCCTTTTATAACAGGTAGTTCCATCAACTGGTATAGTATTTAACCACTAACAGCTGCATACATTTCTTTTAGTGACAGACTGTGCTCCAAGTCCCTTTCACTTTCATGAATAAAAACGCAGGTTCCCATAAACTTTTGGTGCTCACGCTATTTGTTTTGCACTATTTGGGTCTGCTTGAACTGAACTGTTTTGACTGAAACCTTTTACTTTGCTTATTTACAGGTTTTGAACAGTCAAACAATGAACTCTAAGTAACAGATGAATATAACAAACAATACTGAAGAAACAAATTATAGTTTTCTTTCTTACAGCAAGCCACCCAGAGCCCAGTTCCTCCAGCCAACGAATGTGTGGAAGGGGATAAAACAAACGGAATCAAGAAACATGTGGGGGGTGTAAAACATTATAGAAATCAGTTTGCAGAAAATTCTGCATAATCACACCAATTGCCCCCGTTTAATAGCTTTGATAAATGAACAGCTACCTCTGAAAAGTATCTGACATTAAACAAAGGGCTGCATCTCTGTTGAAAGTCATCAGGGCATTCACCATTTATTTTTGAATATGACAAGGCAATTTTCCTACGTTAATATGTCAATGCTTAATCACAGAGTATCGCGGGTTCAGACAATGTGCCATGAAATGTGCAAATCTTTACGCCATGAAATAAGTACTCCTTTACTGCAAATTAAATGCAGCCCTCCAGCTCTATTCTAAGAAGGCATGTAGAAAGCAAAAACAGAGGTTCTTCCACAGAGCAGCACAGCATAATCCATCTCACCAGAGTTTAGGGATTTGTCACGTAGGGCAACTGAAGGTGTCCTTGGACAAGCCGGAGTGGGGTGGCATATTTTCTCTCGCCACTTCTGTGCCTTGCTTGAAACTTGCAGAAGCTGACATCCCAAAGCATGAAGAGAAAGTTTAACTCTGGGATTCAGATGGGAACTGGAAATATGGCAGGTGGAAGCATGGGCCAATGACACATCCACCTTCTGCCATGAGAAAGAGGAACCTAGCTATGTCTTTTTGCTTGTGTTTTTTCCTCTAGATCATGGGTAGGCAACCTAAGGCCCGGGGGCCAGATCTGGCCCAATGGCCTTCTCGATCCAGCCAGTAGATGGTCTGGGAATCAGCGTGTTTTTACATGAGTAGAATGTGTCCTTTTATTTAAAATGCATCTCTGGGTTATTTCTGGGGCCTGCCTGGTGTTTTTACATGAGTAGAATGTGTGCTTTTATTCAAAATGCATCTCTGGGTTATTTGGGGGCATAGGAATTTGTTCATGGGGGGCATAGGAATTTGTTCTCCTCCCCCCAAAAAATATAGTCTGCCCCCCCCCACAAGGTCTGAGGGATAGTGGACCGGCCCCCTGCTGACAAGGTTTGCTGACCCCTGCTCTAGATCAACTTTTGCCAATCTGGTGCCCAGCATATATTTTAGACCAGTGGTCTTTGACTGGCAGGTCATGATCCACTACGAGGTCACGGGTGTATCTAAGATGGGCTACAATAGCAGCACTATCAACCATATAGATTGGGATAGGTTTTCAAATGTATGTTTGAGGCCTTAAAATGCAGAAGACTACTATTTTAGAGCACAAGTCCCATCAGTCCCAACCAGCAAGGTCATGCTGCCATAAGACCCAGCATCATACAGACATGCTGACTGGAGCACTGCTCTGCTGACTAGACTTTTGCTGAGCATATCTTGTATTTTAAGTGAATGGATGTGGCTGAAAGATTATTCTTGTCCCCAAAGTCAATTTTTACCATGTATTGCAAAGAATAATAATTTTAAAAATCACCAAACTCCAACACTTACCAGGTCCGCTCTTTGTTTCTGATTCCCAGCTTTTTCTAAAGTCTGGGACAGCTGAACCTTCAATACAAAAAGAAAGAAAGAGAATGTTAAAGAATTCAACAATAACAAAAACAGAAGTGGAGAGGAAAAAGAGTAAATATAACAAAGTGGTAAAGGGGCTCAGCTGTGACTCAAGAATCCCAGAGAACATGTCACCTCTGCTCAGCTTAGGGCTACATATCAATTGTAAACAGGAAGGCATCATCACAAGATGATCTTCCCCATTGCACTCCTCAGCTCACATTTCTCTCAAAATTTTGGCCAAAGTTGAAAAATGTTGAAAAATGTTTTGAGTGTTTTCTCCTCAAAAGCCAATATTAAAATGCATAGAGATCCAGCCAGAACTTCAAGAAGGGAGAAAGAATGCTAGGGAAAGCTGATGGAAGTCATCAATGGTAATTATGTCACCCTCTTAGAGCAGCACTTTTATTTTATTTTGAGGTTGACTCATGGGAAAACAACCTCAGCATAAATCTCAGAAGAAGGTGATTCAAAGGAGGAACCATAATGGGCGAAGTCTTCAGTGTGGGAAGGAGGGGAAAGAAATACTGCAATAAAAGTTTGTCTGGAGTATTACAGTCTCTTGGTTAAGGAACACTACTGCTCAGTTTTGTTGAAGGGACTCATATATCATATAAATAATCTCTGTATCAAGTCACTTGGATATAAGGTCTTCAACTGGAATTTCAGAAGAAAAGTTGGCATTCTTATCTTCTTTTAGAAATAACATTAAAACATGTTCTCCCACCACCACCACCACACTTCTCTTTCATGAGATCATGTCAGAGACCAATCATCTTCCCTATAGCTACACAGAAAAGATTAAAAAATAATCTCAGCGGATGACACAGAAACCCATTTAAACCAGAATAAACAAGCCCAATGAGAACAGAAGCCTTTCATACAAAATAATTCATGTCATTTCAGGCAGATACTCATTAAAACTCTCCAGGGTCTTTAGAACAGCATCCCTTCACTGCATGAAATGGTATTTACAAGCACAGCATCCAAAACACTGGTGAACAGCAAGTGGTTCACTACAAAGAAATGGTGCTGGTTGTGGATATAGTGGGGAGGGGGCATCAAGCCACGAAAGCTAATCACACTGAAATGCAACAAAACAGAAATCATAGTCTCAAGAGCTCAACATAAAACGTATTGCTCAGCTTCTCAAACAAACACCGCAATTATGAGCTTGCACCGGTCCCTGGGTTCAGCGGGAGCTACCATGAAGTCAAAGAACCTGGCTGTGCACACCCTGCAATCATGTCAGATTATTAAAATGAAGAGGTGCTCAAACAAAATGAATGTGATTCTAATATAAAGCTGGAGCCCAGTGTGGGAAAACGGAAACACACTCATTAAA
This sequence comes from Zootoca vivipara, assembly GCF_965207765.1. Classification (NCBI taxonomy): domain Eukaryota; kingdom Metazoa; phylum Chordata; class Lepidosauria; order Squamata; family Lacertidae; genus Zootoca; species Zootoca vivipara. The sequence continues at coordinate 50,267,196 of NC_142596.1, forward strand.
CACTGCAGGATATGCTTGCCCTGTGCAGACAACAGCGAGTAGAGGGTGAGCAAGAGGGGAGTCCTAATTAAATTACAGATAAGTTTGGAGCTAAAATACTGGGAGATTGTGTGTAAATATATGGACACCTAGAAGCAAATTATCCCTCAATATTTAATTAGGTTGAATTACATGAGGAGGCTGGAGTCAACAATGAGATACAAGGGGGAGGATCATAAGTTTTCTTGGCAACAGTGATTACAAAGTTCTTCAAAGAAAAGAACTGACTTTACATAAACACAGTGAAAATGAGTAAGTAAACTCTGATACTGGTACAACTAAATTGCTAATATTCTAACAAAAAGATGTAAGTTGCCCCTCAGATCAGCCTCCATACCAGAGAACTATTAAGTAGCCAATGTGACACTAATTTTCAAAATGATGATGATATCCCATCCGCCTGGCTGGGTTTCCTCAGCCACTCTGGGTGGCTTACAGCACATAAAAATTGTAAAACATTAAACATTAAAAATTTCCCCAAACAGGGTTGCCTTCAGATGTCTTTTAAATTATAGAATCATAGTTGAAAGAGACCACAAGGGCCATCCAGTCCAAAGCATTCCTGACAGAGCAGGAATCCGGACAAAGCATTCTCCGCTTAAAGACCTCCAAAGAAGGAGACTCCACCACACCCCTTGGCAGCAAATTCCACTGTCGAACAGCTCTTACTGCCAGGAAGTTCTTTCTAATGTTTAGGTGGAATCTTCTTTCTTGTACAGTAGTTTGGATCCATTCCTCCGTGTCCGCTTCTCTGGAGCAGCAGAAAACAACCTTTCTCCCTCCTCTATATGACATCCTTTTATATATTTGAACATGGCTATCATATCACCCCCTAACCTTCTCTTCTCCAGGCTAAACATACCCAGCTCCCTAAGCTGTTCCTCATAAGGCATCCTTTCCAGGCCTTTGACCATTTTGGTTGCCCTCTTCTGGACACGTTCCAGCTTGTCAGAATCCTTCTTGAACTGTGGTGCCCAGAACTGGACACAGTACTCCAGGTGAGGTCTGACCAGAGCAGAATACAGTGGTAATATTACTTCCCTTGCTCTAGATGCTATACTCCTATTGATGCAGCCCAGAATTGCATTGGCTTTTTTAGCTGTGCATCACACTGTTGACTCATGTCAAGTTTGTGGTCTACCAAGACTCCTAGATCCTTTTCACATGTACTGCTCTCAAGCCAGGTGTCTCCCATCCTGTATTTGTGCCTTTCAATTCTTTTGCCCAAGTGTAGTGCTTTACATTTCTCCCTGTTATAATTCATCTTGTTTGCTTTGGCCCAGTTCTCTAATCTGTTAAGGTCATTTTGAGGTGTGATCCTGTCCTCTGGGGTATTAGCTACCCCTCCCAATTTGGTGTTATCTGCAAACTTGATCAAGATGCCCTCAAGCCCATCATCCAAGTCATTGATAAAGATGTTGAATAAGACTGGGCCCAGGACAGAACCCTGTGGCACCCCACTAGTCACTTCTCTCCAGGATGAAAAGGAGCCATTGATGAGTACCCTTTGGGTTCAGTCAGTCAGCCAGTTACAAATCCACTGAATGGTAGCATTGACTAGACCACATTTTACTAGCTTCTTTACAAGAATATCATGGGAAGATGATGGAGTATATGGAAATGGCCGAGATGACCAGGAGAATTCGCGACCAGGGAGAAGAAGCGACAGAAGAAGAGTGGAAAGACTTCAAAATTTATTTTAAAAAATATGCTAAAATTGTATATTGAGATTAGATTTAGAAGTGTATAGAAGCTGTGGATATGGGAATTATGTGAAGAAATAGAGCTATGAAAGATCTGAAATTGTAAGAAATTTTTATTTAAAAAATGCATTGGAAATTGCTAAAGATAAAAGTGAAATGAATCGCAGATCAAGAGAACTCGAGGAGGTCCCTATATACAATGCTAAAGGAATTTGGATTTGTATTTGTATTTTTGTGTTTTCTTTTTATTGTTATGTTATTGTGTTTAATTGTGTTTTATTGTTGTTTGTTATTTTTGTTTTTGTTTTTTGTTGTAAAATTAATAAAAATTATTTGGGGGGAAAAAGAATATCATGGGGCACCTTGTCAAAGGCCCTGCTGAAATCAAGATAGGCTATATCCACAGCATTCCTAGAGGGGGACATATGCCAGTGGGTGGAGTCAGAGACCAAAGGGGACAGAGTAATAGACACGATGTTTGCCTTTGTACAATAGGCTACATTCCAGTCACAGAAAACTCAGGTTTCTATTTGTGCACAAGCATGCACTTCTCTCTATGCTCCATCCACGCAAGCAATATACATTTTCATAGTTCAAAGACACATTCCACCCAGACATAAGCATCTGAAGAGAGTACAGAGCAGTGCCAGAAAGGGACAAGACATGGATATGTGGCCTAGGGAGAGCCCCAAGAGGATCTGAGGGCCACATTTTGTCCCTGAGCCTGAGGTTCCCTACCTTTGGCTCTATATCTTGGTACATAAAATGCAAAAGTAATCAGACACAGCCTGACAGCCATACACAAACACTGTTAACTATGAAGGAGAAATCCACCTTTGAACTTAACCAATGGATCATTTAATCAGTGTGCTTCAAGAAAGCTCCCAGCCGGCGTAACAGCTTAAAAGCAGCAGCTGGAAAGAGACTTGGGAAGGCACAAAGCAGCCTGTTGAACCCCTTGATCCTGGCACACTTGGATTGTTGTTGTACCGGGCAGCCTCAGAGAAAGCCAAGGGAAATTACACCATTGTTCCTTGGAACTTGTCTTTCAGAGAGGTGGAACAGATTGGCTTTCCATGTCATGAATATGTGCCAAACTGCACCATAAGCCAACATGCTGCATTATATGGTCTTTGATATCTTAATAGCACTTTCGGTTTTCAACAACTACCCGTGAAACACTTGCCATTAAATTTATTGAGACAAAAAGGGACAGTTCTTGGCTAATATACACTGGACTTCATCTCTGGTAAACACAACAACGTGAACAGTGCCACCAAAATGTTTGCTACATTTTTTTTAAAAAGGTCCTGCGGTTTTGTGTGCATGGCAAGGCCACCCTTCAGACCACCCTTCTAAGTCCCAAAATAAGCACCACTTGGCTAGGACACTGCTGCCTCCTAGCTCAAGACAATTCCAAAGCAGTGCATACAAAGCTCCAGAGATTTAAAGAAAGACCCCATTATTCTGAAGCTCTCTAGAGCACCTAGCTAAGCCTCAAAATGATTTTAATACACATGGAAGCACTGTGAAATGTCTGTATTCCCATTATTGCAAACACAATCAAAATAAGTTAATGGGGACTCCTCGTGGAAGTAAATAAGAATATTGCCATAAGTCCCACAAAGGTGTTATGGAGGGAGTGCCCAGATCCAAAGGAGAAGTGGGAAGAGCCCAAGGAATTGGAGTTGGAGAATCCCGTGGAGAGTTTCAAAGAGTTGTAAGTTGTCAATTCTAGGGCACAAGAGGTGTCTGATCCCAGGGAGGGACCCAGTAGCTTGGGGAATGGAGATCTAAAAGGTTATCAGAATAGTTGTTCTTAAATATTTTTACTGATAGCTTTATTATTTTTGTAAAATATTTTGAGGTGTGGTATTTTTGTGGTTGGTTGGACAGTGTTCTCGAAGCTACCAACATGAGTCTGACCAAACTGCGGGAGGCACTGGAAGACAGGAGTGCCTGCCATGCTCTGGTCCATGGGGTCACAAAGAGTTGGACACAACTAAACAACAACAGCGATTTTTTGTGGTTTGTTTTTCTTTTACCATCAAGTGGCATATAAATTTTGTGAAATAAATGGCCTATAAAAGGGGCATATTTAGGGGAAATATCTGAAAGTGACTATACCAAGGGGAGGAGTACCTGGTGCCGAGGGGCAGCAAGATGGAACAGGAAGACTCATTTATGAAAGCAGGCAGGCTGAGGCTGAGCTAGTTCAAAAGGAGGCTGAGCTAGTTCAAAGCCCGGTGTTCTGCTTGGAAAATCAGACCTAACTAAGGCAGCCTTACTAAGCCTATTATACAATACTTGCAAACAAAAACAAAATAGTAAGCCCAGCTGCATGCAGAATTTCCAGACTGAAGAATCAATTAAATGATCATTAAATTGTTATAGTAATCATTAATCAAACAACTATTTAATTGGTGGACAGCCCTATTAATTGTATATATGAAAATATGATCAGATCCCTGCTCGTAATTTACCACAGAGCTTCAGCCTAGCCTTCTAGAGAATGCCAGACAGTGGATGCAATTTGTCTCAGTGCTGCAGCTTAACTTGAGGCACAAGTATCTTTTCAGACACTGAGAGAACATTTCTCTGCTTATCTTACTCTCTGAAGATTTTCAGTTCAATGGCTCTCCTCAAGCACCTCCTAAGGAACAGTAATTGTAGCTACATCAGTTTGCTCTCTCTCGCTCTCCCATAAAACTTGCACACAAACCTAAGAGGAATATTACACAAAGGTAAGTAAATCACAGAGGACCAGGAGCACTGTTCTCCTTACATCTGTGACGAGAATCTGTGAAGAAGCCATTAAGGCAACACAATGAATTTGAAATAGTTGCAATGGAAAATCCCTGAGAAATAACAAATTGTTTCAGGCACAATCTATTCATTATCAAATAGGTGGTTAAATTGGACACATCAACACCCCCAACTGCTTCTCTGGAGCCTGACTGGGAGCCAAATGCCTTTTTTGATGGATTATGCTGCTCCAGAGCAGAGTGTGGTTGTCACAGAAGCTCTGGGCTTCTCCATCTCTAGTAAATACTTAGCCTTTCTAACCAAATGTTCCAGGGCAGTCTCCGGCCATTGGACAACACATCCTAATCAGCTTGGATCCCTTCGCTATTTGTTCTCCAACCCCTGTCCTCCAATGTTCCTAACTGCCTTTCCAGCTCTGTTGTGTTCTTTGCTCAGACTAGCTAGAGCTCCAGAAGAGGCACCATCTCAGTTTATTACATTTGCAGCTCAAGGAAACCTACCAGGCTTCAATCCCACTCACTCGCCCATCTTAGCCTTTTCTCTGGATGCTTATTGCCTCTGGTTGAAGCATCTTGTTATCTATGTGCCAGGGTGCCTGATCCTCAAAAATGCATAAGGCACTGCTCAAGCAACCCCCAGAGTCTGAGTAACAAGGACAGCCTTGTGACTTACTACAGTTCCCCCCAGACGAGCTTCTCCTCACTCCGCATGGTCAATATTTGTGCTTATCTCCATCTGTATGTCCCCATCTCTCCCTCAGGTACCTACACTGTGCTTTGTAGAAATGGGTATTTTCATTCTCACTTCCTTCAATAGGAGTTACACCTAGAGTCTGCTACCTTATCACAATATTTGGTATTAAATACCTCCTATCTTTACTGCCTTTTAGCTTTAACCCCAAAAGTTGACAGTCCACTTTGAACTTTGCCTCAATAACCATAAGAACATAATAATAGCATGCTGGATCAGGCCAGTGGCCCATTTAGTCTATCTTCCTGTTCTCACAGTGGCTAACCAGATGCCTGTGGGAAACCAGTGAGCAGAACATAAGCACAAGAACACTCTCTCCTCCCTTGGTTTCCAGTAACTGATACAGTATTCAGAAGCATTGCTGCCTCCAACTGTGGAGGCAAAGCATAGCCATCTCCATTCTTTTTTTCACTTCTGTGAGAATCTGCATGGTAATCATTCTGTCTTTTCTAATAAACTATAAATTATTTCATTCTAAGTTTTGGTTCTCTACCTACTTACTAATTCCCTGAGGCACAAAGGTATATGAAATAAATGAAATAGGTGTCACCTGCCCTGTGGGGCATCATGACTCTGAGTTAAAGACCCAACTGGCCTGTTCCTACTGGGCTCAATTCTCCAGCACATGTAGATGACAACAACAGTGACAACCTCTGGACACTTTTTCTCCTCCTTGAACCTAGAGTGGGTCTGAGGGCCCAGAGAGCAATTCCAAGTTATTATCAAGGGGCCTTCTTGGGTTCCTCCTTTAAATATTTTAAAGCATGACATGAACCCATGATCACAGTGCCTGGACACAGGCAATCAAGTTTTATATCCACAGCAGTGACCACAGGAGGAATGACTGCTAGGAGGAGTGCAGAGAGAAGAAATGTCATGGTGCATCTGCAGCAGTACAACCGGATGGCCTTTATCTGCCCCACCTACAACACAACATGTCTCTCCCTTATCAGTTTCTACAACCGCAGCAGGTGCTACAACTCTGCAACTTTACCCCAAAGGCACACTCCCAAGACAGACAAATGCCAACAGGGACCCCCACCTCTCTTCCCTTTTCATGCCACTTTGTCTCAGGTACATGACCACGTCAAGTCAGTCAATACATTTTTCAATCTATTTGCTTCCCAACTTGAAGCAGAACAGGGAGGCACTCACTATGGTAACACAGCTGCTCTAGAGAGCACAGTCAACATACAAATCAGAATTCTAGGCTTTTAACACAGCAAAAGCCCACAGCATTTCCCTCCTCTTAATAAGACAGCTGTATACAGACCTAGCAAGTCAATTTGGGTGATTATTGGCCTCTTTACCTACAAGGTCACAGACCCGATATGAATCCCTGGTTTTTGAAATGAAGCTCAGTCAAGTTTCATCAATATCTCGGAGTCACTTCTTAGTCTCTGCATTTTCAATAAAAAGAGGCATCTCACAAAATTATACTGGAGAAATCACAAGCCAATCCTATTTCAGCATCTTTTTCAAAAACACAGAACCCCAATAAGGCTAAGCAAGTGGCTGTTTGCTATGAAATCCAAAAAAACATTTTCTTTTCTTTTTATCTTGCAGCCACTCTGAAACAATCACAATCTTTTGATTTGGGGGAGACAGCAACATTGTCTAGCTAGGTTCATACCTGTGTCGAGCATAATACAATCACAGCTGAACCACCTGCTCAAAGTATAGATCTACATTTGCTGTCCTCCATGACAAAAATTAGAACCCTGGACAAACCAGTGAAGGTGATATAGCTGCGCCATTCTCTCTCATTTTCTTGTAAAAACAGCAAAAGTAGTTCTGCTAATCTGGGATTCCAGCTAAAATCAAGGAAGGAATGGTTTAATTTGCTAAAGGAATTTCAGAGCATGTAAAGTCACCCAAATATATAATTTGGCATGGCTGTCTTGTTGTATTATCATTTGGAATGATTTAATGTGGTTTTTATTGGATTGTTAAATTGGAAAACTTAATAAATATCATTTAAAAAAATACAAGTCTTGTATTTGAAAAAGGTGCCAATATAACATATTAAAAGACACACAAAAATGTATTCACCTTCTTGTATGTGATATTTTCATACGTTTTCTGGTTTTGCTGAAAGGCGGAGGGCTTTGATTTCAAACAGCTGCGAAAAGCTCGATTGTGTGGGTGGAAAGTATTGTGACAAAAGTATGTTCCAACAGTTGCACTGCTAGACTTCAGTTTATTTGCATAGTACAATTCAGTGTATTAAAATATTGTGAAAGCTGGTATGAATAGTAATTTCTACCAGTAAAACATGCCAATTTATAGTACTATGTCAAATAAATTTCAGTAGTTAGGAAATGCTACTGAATTAGCTTTTTCATACCACACGTCATGAAAAAAATTAACCAGTGCCTTTAATTAAACAGAAGAAAGATTCAGAAGTAAAACAGTAAGAGTGAATACATCCTGTGGAACAGCACTAGCATGTTTAGCTGATGTTTATTTTAAAGCTACAGGTTGGAAATGATCAGAATGAATTCACATATGACATGACTCATGTAGAAATCGGAGTTATTACCTGGATGGCACCTTGTATGCCTCCTTGCAGCAACTCCTGAAGCCAAGCTGATGCCAAATGTATTGGTCTACTTTCCTCTGGACCATATCAGCCAGACCAAGAAGGAAGTCTTGTCATCTGGGCAGCCCAGGACCTCCATACTTCTTGTCCAGGCCTGTGCTCCCGAGAGGTCGCTTTGGTGCTGCTAATGCAGCAAAAACAACGTGGAAGGCAGCAGTTACGAGTTACCAGTCTCTGCAGCCACAGCAGTTTGGCTTCACTCTCAGAGGCACACTCCATTGTCTCTTGAGACAGATGGATGCCAAGCTGGATGTGTGAATTCTGAGCATTAATAGTCTTTGTGGCAGTCACACACAGAACATCACCTTTTCCCATCATTGACAAATACCTCCAAAGGGTAGATGTTGATAAAGTCAACAATCCATGACAACTCATCAATTGATGACTGCACTTTTAACCTATTAATTGACTCTCAGACTTCCCCAGAAAGTCAACTGGAAAAACAGAGAATATTAGACAAATGATTTCCATATTACTTTAAGGAACCGAGAATGTTATGGATCCCTGATAGTGTATCACATAAGTGAGGAATAGGAGAGGAGTTTTCTTTTCAATTTATTCTAATTTGATTTAATTGCTTGCTTGCTTGCTTGCTTGCTTGCTTCAGATGCTAACTTTGAAAACATGCCTGGTATGAAACATGCTGGCCTCCTTGCAATAACCATACAGAGATGAGGGAAGATCCCACCCACAACTACATACATGTCTGCCACAAAAGCCAAGCTGAGTCATGGACATCAAATTGAAATTCACTACATAGAGAGCTTCAATAAGCATGAAACTTCAAGGTTCTTGTGATGTCAAAAACATACATATTTAGGAATAGAGATGGCGGTACATACTGAACATCCTGCATTCGTGACCCTGAGATCTTCCAGGCACATCTGCCAAGTGACTTTGAATGAGCTGTGGTTCAGTGGCAGAGTACAAGTTTTGTGTACAAAAAGCCCTAGGTTCCACAGGCATCTCCAGGTAGGTCTTTAAAAGACCTCATCTGAAATCCTGAAGAGCCACTACCAATCAGTGTAGATAAAACCAACTTAAAACAGACTTCGTTTAAGGCAGTTTCCTGTGTACCTTAGAAACCAGGGATATCACTAGACCCATAGTATCTCTCTTACTTGGCTAACCATACTGGGCTCTGGTTTCAGTTTCGTACATCTTTTTGCCTCCCCAATTCTGGATGAGTAACAGTAGTACTACAAATACATATCCACACAGATTTCACATGGAACACCAGAATTCCAGAGTCTACTTGTCCTAGCCTATGTCACCATGAAAGCCAAGTAAGGTCTTCCAGCACATCTGGAATATGCTCAAAAAGGAAAAGCAGCTTGGAGTTCCCCTAAAAGGGTCGAAAGGCGGGAAACTTGTGCTGCGGCTTGTCCCCCGCTGAGGCCTTTGCAAGCTTCCCAACTGCTTTTCCTTGGCCGCATGACTTCAAAGTGTCTGTCTGCAAATGCAAGGAGCAATTGCACCAGCTTGTCTGCCAAGTGGTCACGAACAGTCCCCACCTCACAACTCTTGCATTCTCCTGTGCAGGTTTTGGCTGGGAGCCTGTGCTTTTTCCAGGTGTCCAGGGGGCTCAGCTTGCACCCCTCCCCCTGCTGACCCACTAAGGATTAGATTGGGTGGGAGAATGGGGAGGAAAGGGAGGAAAGGAGGACAGCACAGGAAGGAGAAGGGGGGGAATGGATCCCCCACCCCTAAAAAGTAGAAGCGAAAGTGCTGCTCATGCAGAGCTCCAACAGAGCTCCAGCTCAGCTGTCCTGGACCAAAGCTGGTCTGAGGAGACTGCAATGGCCCTTGCCCCAGGAGGATCATTAAAGTGAAGGCTGTCCAGCCAGAGGGAGGGGCAATCCCAGACCCAGGTTCACTGAGGAAAGGGCCTTTTCAGTAGTGGTGTCCTGATTTTGAACACTGTTTCCAGGTAGGTTCACCAGGTATTCCCCCTTTCAGGTGAAGACTTTAAAAACAATAATCCAGGCTTTCAATTTTTTGCTGATCTCATGGATTCTGCTGCATAATATTTTTCATCTTGCTTTCACAACTTTGCTGTTTTAGCTTATTTTTATCACCATCTGTTTATTTTTATGTGCTTGTTATTTTATTGCGAGCCAACCTGATAAATATGATTGAAAGAGCGGGTGTAACTATTAACAAGCAAACAAACAAGCTTCCTACTCATGGGCTGCATCTGCCCATCTCCTGGGTTCAAGACGTAAAGGTTGCTTTACCTTCCAGCAGAAAGTTACAGCGGTGCAACTCAGGTGTTCCTGGGTTTCTACTTTCACGCACACTGTTTATTGCAGAAGAAAATACAGATTCTAAATCTCAATTGGGGGAGGAAAGAGAGCAAGTCCCAGCACTACAGCCTGCTCATTTCTTCCTTCTGGTTTTCCTTCAGAAGCCTTGGCTACACAGAAGACAAAACACAAAGATCAAAAGGATCAGCAATAGTCTCCTGGGAATACTATGCTTTCTGTAAACACACACTTATTTTGTATGGTGCCCCTATTCCAAGCCAATGGCACTGTTGCCTCTGGGGAACTAGCATGCTGCCAAGCAAAACTGTCAGGTTGCAGCTCTCTCCTTGACAGAAAAAGGCAACATGACTGATGAAACTCTGCCAAGCCAGCTGCTGTTGGAGTTGCAAGGCAGCTAGGACAGCATCTTGCAGTCACGGCCGAGTGAACCTCTGATACTGATGGACTCCAAGGGAGTCATTTGACATCCTTGGGACACAAGAAGCTTGATGCTAAAGCACTGCCCCCCCCCCATACCGGACACAAAATTGTTCTCATCATGCACACACACACAAATCACAGCTGGCAAATTTACATGCTTAGCATGCAAGAACAACAAGGGCATCCCACTCGGTTCACTTTGTGTCCTTCACTATGTAACTTCTCTATTAACAGCCTACCATCTTTTTTTCCTCTTCCCTTGGCATAAATGGATATAAAGATGGCTAACCAGAGAACTGAACAGTAAAGAAAAGCAAAAGTAGGACTTAGTCATGTGCATTATAATTTTGATAGGTCAACTCTGAGTAGGACTATCACTGGCTACAACTCCACATGTCCATGCCCAGGACCAAACTTCTATCCTTCTAACCTCCTATAAATGGCATCATCCACAGGTGAACAAGTATGTAGACTTGGCTTCAATTTCTCGTTACTCAGACATGCTCCATCCCTCTTTAAATTCCTACATTGGCTTCCTATTCATTCATTGATACAGCACAAACTCCATGGCCTTGTCCCTCTATCTCTTCACTCCTGTATATGCCCTTCAATTCCATCCCCTTTAGCTGTCCACAAGTCTCATGCTCCCTCAAGCAGCTCAACCATTTCTCCCTATCCGACTCTTAAGTCTGTATGAAGCTAGCTCTCTTTCAATTCCTTCTTTAAATCTACCTTTTATGTGAAACATTTGCTTGACAAAACATCTTAGTTCCATGCCCTACTGAAGGGGTGGGGAACTTGTAACATTCCTTTTGGAACTCCAGTTCCCATCAGTTCTTGCCAGTACAGCCAGCGGTTATGGGAATTGGGGCCAAGCAATATGTGGAGGATTATAGGCACTCCACCCCATCCTACTATAACCAAACCTGAAGATGCATAACTCAAATAAATTCCCATTTATTCCAGCCTATATATTCTGACCCTTATGCTGTTGTTTCCTCTTTGTCAAATTTTAGATCATAAACTCTCCAGAGACATGCTACCCACTCATATTTTATAGAGTTGTTATGATTTTTTGTCATTATTAACAATAAGTAATGTATGAGGGGTTGATAAAGGTAATGCTTGAGGTAGTGAATGGTTGTAATGGCTATGTGAAATGGATGGCAAGTTACATTGCATGAATTTTGTGCTGTTTGAAAAATTGCATTATACTGCCTTGTACCGGTAACACACTCTAATGTTATTTATTTATTTATATTATGTTTTGGGTACCGTTTATGTACTTTGTTATGTGATTCATTTGACACAGTGTTATTGGTGAGAGAGAGTTTATATATGTATATACACACACTTATATTATGAGTGTGTATATTGTAAACTGCTTTAAGATCTTTTAGATTGTAAGTGGTATATAAATGGAAACATTAATACTATAGTGATAAAAACTAGATCTGAGATTCCTAGAAGGTGCCTGGAGCCCATGTGGCACAGTGGTTAGAGTACTGGACTAAGATCTGGGGAAAACAGGTTCAAATCCCGAAGCTCGATGGGTGAGCTCATTGCCTCTTAATGATGGAAGAAATGGGATGGAGCTCCTTGAAGGAAAGGAGGAAAATAATTCCAACATAACCGCCACGAACAATAATAAACAGGATGGGTAGGAAGATGATATTTATTTATTTATTTATTTATATAAATATTTATAGACTACACTTTCATAAAACTATAACAAGGAGAGGCAACTCAATAGAAACTATATGAGTCATACACACCATCAATCCTTTGCTGTGCTTTATTCTTTTATAATTCTGCTTTTCAACTAGCTCTCTACTTTTCCACCCATCTAATCTTCCATTTTCTTTTCTGATTTTAGCTTTGCATTTAAAGATTTTAAATGCAAAATTACTGCATTAATGTTGGGAGTACTTTGCTAACTCAAGTCGAAAGTGAGATACCAATGTAAAAATAAATAAATGAATAGGAAACAAACCAATAAGTTTCCTCAAGGATATTTTATGTTAAAGGCTCCAAGAAAAACAAGAACCCCACTACTTGCCTCCTTGATATTTTTGCATTCTGCACTGCATGGAAATGAAGTGTTCCCCCTCTTTTTGTTTCCTAATATATGAAAATGTATTTCAAAAATCAACAAAACCCAAGAGAATTTTTAATGTGCTGCAAGGGCTTCAAGTAAACTATCAATCTGATTCCCCGGGAGCAAGCAAATCAACAAATATATTCCCTCCTGGCATCCTCCTTTTAAAGGATTCACTGCTGTTCTAATTGACTGCCGCTGAAGCAAGTTAGTCTATAAATAGGAAACAGGGAAACAGAATGGAGAGACGAAAGCACATTAAGAAGGAGTGAGCTGCAAAAGAAGGTGAGGATGCTACCGAGCTAAAACAACCTTTGGGTGGGGCGGGGGTGAGTTCGGCTGGGAAAGAGAACATTGCTAGAAGGGTGCAAATAAACGTGCACACCTCTGTTTGAAGCTGCAAAAGATATTGAAAATGGGGTAATATGGTTTTAAATTCTCTAAAGGAAAAAATGGAAGGGCTAGTTATAATGCAGAGCACCAGTAAATAGACATATTCTAAGTCTAAGCTAGTAGCATTATCAGGCATAACACAATACCAGGTGCTTTGGAAATTAGAATTCTGCCACAGTGAAGTGCTCCATGAGATAAGAGGTTAAATTAAGCTGTGATCCCATACTTTGATTTGTGAAAAGAGAGTAGTCTGACTCGAGACCAGCACTTTGATGGAGCTGACATAAAGTTGTGTCTAGAGACTGGCACAAAGGAGAAGACAGACTCGGGACTAGCAGGGTCATGGAATGTTTCCCATGTTGCGTTCAACTCTGTCAGAAACTACATCTAAAAATTTTGCACTGGAAAGACTGACACGGGTGCCGATTTTGGAGAAAGATGCAAGTTCTACAAATATAGTTCTGGATTCTCAGCATTTTTTCCTAAGCAGGCAAGGTTGTGTACAAACACTTGTAGTGCTTCATGTATAGATAAGACTTACTTGTGGGTATATGTAACTCCTTTTCCAAGCAGAAGAAAAACACACAAGCCAAAATAGGCATGTTGTAGTAGACAAGACTCTATTAGAGAGTTGGACTACAACCAGGGAAATCCAGATTCATTTCTCCCCTCTGTCATGAAACTCACAGGGCCAAGTTACCATCTTTCAGCCTAGCCTACCATACTGGATTGGTGTGAGGATGTAAGCGGATACCATACACATCACTCTCCATTACTTGGAAGAAGATGCAACAAACAAATAGATTGGGGTGGGGGTGGAGCTGGTGTATCTCCCAATATGTTGAAGCTATTTCTGATGTCCTCACAGTTTTCACACAATGCCCTGCAGCCTGCAAGGCTATCTTACTGGATCTACATTTAAAGCACTGATAAGGCAACCCCAAAGCAATGCACCATCAAGCCAATGATATTCATGTGTCACTGAAGGAAGCTCAGCAAAAGTCTATCACACCGCTTTCTGCATGCCAATTACCTGAAGCCAACAACCCAATCACACATGATGAGGATCTGTCAACTAGAAGCTGGATCCTGTCAATCAAGTTGTAAGTTTTATATTCTCCACTGCATTCTCCATTACATTCTCTGAGCAGACAGACAATAAAATCTACTGCAAAGTAAATGAGAGAAGCAAATGCATTATGCTTTAAATATTTTCAAGTCTCCACTTTTCACATTTATTCTCTTCATTAAGGTGTCTAAACATAGAAGTCAAAGAAAGATGACTTCAAACTTGAAGGCTGCCTGTTTCAGAGACATAATTAACAGCCAACGGTAAACAGGCTAATGTATCTAAGAGGCTAATATAGATTTCTGGATATATGCCATAAAACAGCTCTTAAGAACATCACAGCCTGGTTGAGAACATGTGGATACATCTTGGGAGGTGATCTCTTTTCCACCCTTGATCCTTCCCACACTCAGGCATGGAAATAAATTCCAAGAGCAAGTGAAGCTTATCACTCTGGTAAATGGAAACTACTGCTGACCTTAACAACAATAATATAGAGAGAATGTGAAATCAAGGAGCTGTTGTGAAGTGGTAATGAACTTTATGAAAGATGCAATGAACTTCGACTTCTTATAGATTCAGAAGTATCCCTTTTACTATCCAAGATGTGCATATGAGAGAGGGCCAGACAGAAATGAATTCTAAAGCATTGTGCTTGCATTACGGAAAATAAATGGCACTGCTATCTCTCATTGGGCACACTTCTGCCTTCACTCACAGAAATATGAATCAGAGAAATTCTAGATCTAGAAAGACTGAAGCCCCCACATACTATGTTACTTAAATAAAATAAAATTTGGGTTTTCCCATTCACATATATGTCACCACCTTGATAATTTTGTTGTTGTTTTTTAAAGATTTTCTTGATTTAAAGAAATATAATGTCTCTCATAACATTTTTACAAATTGGTTTCATTAGTTGAGACATTGGGAAGAAAGAGGGGGACAGAGGTAGATGGGGGGAGATGGGGGGTCAGGTGGCGGTGTTTCTATTTTACTTAACATATGTTGGGGGGGGGTGTTTGTCAGCGTTGCTTGTGCAGGTTCTCTGTTGTTCCCTTGTGTTCCTTTGGTGTTGAGAGAGATTGGGGTTGGCCTAGGGTATGGTTGTTCATTTGTGGTTGGCTGTAGTGGTTTTTGTTTCGTGTGTGAGTGGGGTGGGTCAGTGTTTTGGACCAAGTTAGCCATATTGATTTGTATGCTGTTGGTGGATTTTTGTCATTGTCTTGTTGGGCTGTGTATGTGATAAAGGGGAACCATACTGGGGTGAAGTCATCTTCTTCTATTTGTCCCCGTGTCAGTTTCAGCTTATTGGTTAATTTTTCTAGTAGAGCTGTTTCCCATACTATTTGGTACCATTGATCCATGCTTACTCCTGAGGTCTTTCCAGTGTCTGGTTATGGTGCTTCTGGTTGTGGAGAGTAAGTGGGTTATGAGTTCTTTGTAATGTATTTGGGCATTATTGTCTTGGAAAATGTTTAGTAAGGCCAATTCTGGGACCATTTCTAATGTTTACTTGGTTATTTTACTTATTTCCCGTATGGTTGTTGTCCAGAATAGTTGAATTTTGCGGCACTCCCACCACATGTGGAAATATGTGCCTCTCCAGCATTTTGGTGAGGTTCCTGGGCGTATTGGCGCTAGTTTTCTTGGTGTTAGGTACCACCTGTAGGTGAGTTTCAGAGTGAGTTCTTTCTTTTTTGTTGATATGGATTTAAAGGGGGGTTTAGACCACATTCTGGTCCATTGAGTGGGATTAATCTCGTAGCCTATATCGTCTTCCCATTGTCTTTTGATTGTGTCTAGGGGACTTGTGGGATTTTGTAGTAGTATTTTATATATTGCAGATACCATCCCCTTGCCATGTCCCTTTGTCCTTAGGAGGAGGTTTTCGAAGGTTGTCAGAGGCCTAGTTGCTGCTGATTTTACTGCTGGATTGTTTAAGAGGGCATGTAGTTGGTGTTGTGCTAACCAGGGTATTTGGGTGTTTTCTAGTTTATCCTGTATTTCTTGTGTTGACAGAGGTTTGTCATTTTTATAAAGCCTTTGGTTTGCCAGATTTTTATCTGGAGGTTTTGTGCTGCATGGTGGAATAATGGGTGGTAAGACAAGGGGATTAGTGGGGATGGGGTTGGGGATAGTTTGCCTATTTCTGCTTCCCATGCTTTGAGCATGGTTTGTGTGTACCTATTAAGTGTTATGGGAAATTTCCTTTGTTTGGGAGGAATGGGTATGCTGTACAGATACTTTCGATTGAGACCCTTTCCAGGTGTATCCATTGTTTTGTCTCATCTTCTAGTATGTATGGGATTATATGGCGTATTTGGTTGGCTCTGTAATATGTTTCTATGCTGGGGATGCCCCATCCTCCTGCTGAGGTGGGGAAGTGTAGGTATTTGGTGCTTATTCTTGGTTTTTTTATGTGAGAAGATAAAAGAGTGTAATTTTCCCTGCCATCTTTGAAGTTGGGTTGGGGGGGATCCAAATTGGGAGGGTTTGGAATAGGTAGGTTAGTTTTGGGAGGGTGATCATTTTGATCATTGCCATTTTGTCTGAGAGAGTGAAATTCATAGTGTTCCATCTCTTTAGGTCTTTGTTTATTTGCCGCCACAGGGGTTTGTTATGAAAGTATAATTTGTTGAGGTTTTTGGTTATTTGTACCCCTAGGTATCTGAACTTGGTGTGACAAAGTTTTATCTTGGTGATATTAGTAAGCACATGGCTTCTGATTTTGCAAAGTTTACTTGTAGGCCTGACACCGTTGTAAATGTGTTGAGTTCTCTGGTCAGGGAGATTGCTGTGTTTAAGGGGTCTGATGTTGTGACCATTAGGTCATCTGCAAAGAGCCCTAATTTATATGTTTTGCCTTTTATTTCTACTCCCTTGGTGTCTGTGGATGCTCGGATTCAGATTGCTAGGGGCTCTAGAGCCAGAATAAAAAAGGGAGATAGTGGGGATCCTTGCTTTGTGCCTCTTTGGATTACTTACTCCCTTGAAAGTCTGAAAACAAAAGCTGAATGAGCAACCTAAACAACTGAAGTATATATGCCCCTGTATCCCAAAATGAGTTTGGGAAACCCCATATCATATATTGCTGGCTACTGGCTGGTTGGCATGGCAGGGTTGTCTTGGTGGTGGCTCGCTGCCCTCTTCAGTAAGGTACATCCGTCTCCCTTGTTATTAACATCAAGAAGAACTTAAAATTATTGCAGTTTAACCTGCAATCTTAAAAATGTTAGTACCGGTAGTGATTATTTTTAAATGTCATGTTCTTAGTGGTTTTTAAAATGGGTGTTGAAACAAAACTAAATAAAATAAAAATATCTAGCTTGTTGGTGTTTGCTGCCTTCAATTTCTTTAGGAGGAAGGCCAGGATATGAATAAATAAAATCTTCATGACAGGGGGACTATATCCAGTGAAAACTGAGTTTTCTGCACAATGCTCTTTAATACATGATGACCCAAATAAAGAGCTTGGGAGAAGGAGTGGACAGATGCAGTCCAAGCTTTGGGCCATCTGACGTAATACACCTGTACTTCCAGGCTAGTGTCCTCCATGGGATGCCTTAGCACATTTGGAAAATCCTCATTGTGATCAACTCCCATCCAGAAACCTATGTTCCCACTGTGGAAGGATGTGCAGATCCAGAATTGGCCTCCACGGTCACTTACGGACACACTGCTAAGACTGCGTTCACAGAAGACAATCTTACTCGGCCACAAGTGATCACAAAGAGACAGACAGACAGACCTAGCATCACAATGCTCTATTCACGAAGGTGTGAACACTTATCTGAATAAATTGAACATGTAAATCTGTACTATGTGCAAACCTGAAGTCTCACGCAACCCATCTCTTTCCTGCTGTTATCAAAAGTAATATTCACAGCACATGCACCATTCAATAGTACTACTTGTTTTATTTAGCATAAAATAAAATTTGAGAAACTGCATTGCCGAGTCCGCAGAATGACTGCGGATTTGCTCTAAACCACAAGCCTTTCTGTTTGCTAAAAAGCTTTTGCAGCAACCAAAGCTTGTTTGACTTTAACACTGATTAAGCCAAAAGGATAAGTGGAAAAACCCAAAGAACTGAATAGAGCCAGACGAATTCCCTGAGACCCTGTTATGTTTTTATGGAATGGCATAGATATTAATCTACAATTTAGTGTTTGCTGGTGATTTAGGCACAAGGTGCTAGGAAACAGATTTGCTTTTTAAAAATATTCTCCGCATCTCAGAGCATGAGTAAGCCTTCTCTTCAATTTCCCACAATAAAGGAAAATACTCAAATTTAGACATGGGCATAGTGCTATGACAAGTTCCTGTTTTCATGTTACCCGGGAGGATTTATGATAGGTAGAGCAATCCAAACCCGCAACCTACTGTGCCAGAGGGGGCGGGAATGAGGCAGGAATGTCTCTCCACCCAGCACTCAAGGAGCAGGGGTAGACCTTCGGGTCTTGGAATTTCAGTGGCACCCTGTGTGACAAATCTCTCTCTCTCTCTCTCTCTCTCTCTCTCTCTCTCACACACACACACACACACACACACACACCCCTCTTGCCTTCCATTCAGCATCATAGTTGTGGTACCCAGGAGGCTCTGTGCCCAGTGCAACTGAACTGGTTGTGCTCCCCTAAATCCGCCTCTGAAATGAGCACTCCAACGCACTTGGTTAATCAGCAAGCAGGCGGTCAGTACAGTTAGAGGTATCCCCACCAGTGATAGGCAGTGTAACTCCAAAACAGAGTGTTTCGGGGAAGGGAGAAGACTGAGAAAGGCCGACAAAATATCAGGCAACACTCACAAAACAGAGCCAACTCCCCACAAAAAAGGCCCAAAAACCATCAACTTAGAAATATGGAAGGGGGATGCGCCAATAGATGTGTCTGAGTATACCATGGTCTCACAAGAGCTACTTTGGGGACCTCATTCATACACACACCATCTCTTTATCCTCTCTTCCTATGTCTGATTTCCTAAATAAGCAAAAGAAAAAATAGCAATTGGTGATGATACCCCTCTGACCCAGGTGAGATCTAGTCATTACCGACTTGACCTATCAGTTGAAGAACAATTAGCTAATCCTCGGCGATTCAGAGAAACTGGCTGATATAGACACAGAGTTCTGAAATGTTTTTTCTGGGATGGAACTTTGAGTTAGTGTTGAGTCACAGCAAGCACACAAGAGTTCAGTTAATAATGAATTGTACTCACAGCTCCCTCCCTCCCTCTCTCTCTCTCTCCCTCTGGCTTTCTCCAGTGGACAACTGGTAACCAAGAGGCAGAAGATCCCTCTCTTTATTATGCACAGAGAGAAACTTATGGGTACAGACCCCTTTGCCAACATTTGCTACACACAGCTCATCAAACAGTAGCCCTCTGCAAGGCATTAATGTGATCTGTATGAAATAATATTCTGTATTCCTCTCTTTTTTCACTGAGAATGCCACTCTCTTAACAAACTCTGGTTCTTTGAGATTATGCATTAACTAGTCTCATTCAGCCCGTTAAGAAAACGGGCGCTAGAGGTGCGACGGGGCCGCGGCCTTCCCTCCCTTTCTGCGCTCGGCCGCGGGGCGCGCCGGGAACGCAATTAAACAAAATCGCTCTCCCGCCGTGTCCCGCAGTCGAGCGCAGAGAGGGAGGGAAGGCCGCGGCCCCGCCGCTCCTCCCACGGGCCAGGTAGAGTTGTCAGGAGGAGGAGGAGGCGGACCAAGATGGCGGCATTGGAGCCCGATGCCACCATCTTGGTCCACTGCCGCAGGGAAACGGGAGGCAGAGGGTTGGGGGGGAGAGAGAGTGCGTCCTGCCTCTTCATCCAGTCCCTGTGTCCGTGGGGCACATGTGCATTAGCGTGGACACAGGGACACAGGGACTGGACGCAGAGACACAGGGACTTTATTATATAGGATGCTTACAGGCTTCTTGTCTACTTTTTTTTCAACTCTCCTTATCTCTCTCTCTCCTTATATCTCCCCCTCCCACACACTCACCTATTTCCATGATGTTTGTATGCCAGAGCTAAGAAAAATAGTGCTCTCCAGATGTTATGGGCTACAGCTCCCATCAGTCCCAACCAGCAGGCCCAATAGTCAGGGAGGATGAAGATGTAGCCCAGGCATCCCCAAACCTCGGCCCTCCATATGTTTTGGACTACAATTCCCATCATCCCTGACCACTGGTCCTGTTAGCTAGGGATCATGGGAGTTGTAGGCCAAAACATCTGGAGGGCCGCAGTTTGGGGATGCCTGATGTAGCCCATCAGCATCTGCAGGGCAACTTGCTGACAACTGCTGTTATACGCCAAGCAACTTTGATCAGGCACCTCTATCGAAAAAGGTATGCACTCCCATTGGCCCTGTTTACCAAGGACAGCCTTGTCCTTCTGGTCACTATCCCAATAAATTATTGTCCCTATTTTTGGGGAGGGTGTCCTTCCTGCAAAAGTGTTGTTAACTTGAGTTTTATTTTTTGTTTATTTTATTTTAACAAGATTTTTATGTAGCAAATTCTCTAAGTGGCTTAAAAGAAATATTAACATTATAAATAAAAATCAGTTAGAAACAAGTAATTAAAAACATTTAAAAGATAATTAATGTTAACAGCAAGAGATAAAAACATGTTAACATCTACATGCCTGTTGTCTTTGTCCATGGAGTTTTCTTGGCAGGGATACTGGAGTGGCTTGCCAGTTCCTTCTCCAGGTGGATCACGTTTAGTCAAAACTCTCCACTATGACCTGTCCATCTTGGGTGGCCCTGCATGGCATAGCTCATAGCTTCTCTGAGTTATTCAAGCCCCTTCGCCACGACAAGGCATTGATCCATGAAGGGCAGAGGAACCAGAGACCAAATAGCAAACATGCGCTGGATTATGGAGAAAGCTAGAGAGTTCCAGAAAAATGTCTACTTCTGCTTCATTGACTATGCAAAAGCCTTTGACTGTGTCGACCACAGCAAACTTTGGCAAGTTCTTAAAGAAATGGGAGTGCCTGATCACCTCATCTGTCTCCTGAGAAATCTCTATGTGGGACAAGAAGCTACAGTTAGAACTGGATATGGAACAACTGATTGGTTCAAAATTGGGAAAGGAGTACGACAAGGTTGTATATTGTCTCCCTGCTTATTTAACTTATATGCAGAATTCATCATGCGAAAGGCTGGACTAGGTGAATCCCAAGCCGGAATTAAGATTGCCGGAAGAAATATCAACAACCTCAGATATGCAGATGACACAACCTTGATGGCAGAAAGCGAGGAGGAATTAAAGAACCTTTTAATGAGGGTGAAAGAGGAGAGCGCAAAATATGGTCTGAAGCTCAACATCAAAAAAGCCAAGATCATGGCCACTGGTCCCATCACCTCCTGGCAAATAGAAGGGGAAGAAATGGAGGCAGTGAGAGATTTTACTTTCTTGGGCTCCTTGATCACTGCAGATGGTGACAGCAGTCACGAAATTAAAAGACGCCTGCTTCTTGGGAGAAAAGCAATGACAAACCTAGACAGCATCTTAAAAAGCAGAGACATCACCTTGCCGACAAAGGTCCGTATAGTTAAAGCTATGGTTTTCCCAGTAGTGATGTATGGAAGTGAGAGCTGGACCATCAAGAAGGCTGATCGCCGAAGAATTGATGCTTTTGAATTATGGTGCTGGAGGAGACTCTTGAGAGTCCCATGGACTGCAAGAAGATCAAACCTATCCATTCTTAAGGAAATCAGCCCTGAGTGCTCCCTGGAAGGACAGATCGTGAAGCTGAGGCTCCAATACTTTGGCCACCTCATGAGAAGAGAAGAATCCTTGGAAAAGACCCTGATGTTGGGAAAGATTGAGGGCACTAGGAGAAGGGGACGACAGAGGACAAGATGGTTGGACAGTGTTCTCGAAGCTACGAACATGAGTTTGACCAAACTGCGGGAGGCAGTGGAAGACAGGAGTGCCTGGCGTGCTATGGTCCATGGGGTCACGAAGAGTCGGACACGACTAAACGACTAAACAACAACATCTACATGTCTGGATTTTGTTGTTTAGTCGTGTCCGACTCTTCGTGACCCCATGGACCATAGCACGCCAGGCACTCCTGTCTTCCACTGCCTCCCGCAGTTTGGTTAAACTTATGTCTGGGTAGGCTTGTCTAAACAAAAATGTTTTAAGCAGGCACCAAAAAAGACTGAAGCAAAGGTCCCTGCCTGGTGTCAGCAGGAAGGGAGTTCCAAAGTGTAGATGCTGCCACATTAAAGTTGCTGTTTTTTTTACACTAGTGATGCTAGAGTTGTTATTATAAGCAGATTCCTCCCTAGCCAAAGTGCTCAGGGCAGTAGAGAAAATGTCAACACTTCGGTCAGGTAGAGAAGAACCCCTGAAAAGTTTAGCTGGGTAACATTTAGCCCCACAAGCTGAAGCCAACTGACCAACTCTGCTCTAATGCGTAACATGGGAAAGAGTCTTCTGATTACAAGACTATTTGCATCCCATAGAATTCTCATATACCTAGCTATTTATAACTAGGCACAAGTCGTGCAAGATGAAAAGGCATCTCTCTCAGTGAGAAGTCTTTCTTTGCTGCCATCTCGTGGGGACCAGCTGAAGGCTTGCAGTCATGACAAATAAGCCTCCTACCTTCCTTATGGAAAAGCATCTATATTGTCAGTAGTCTATCACCAGATACAGATGGGAACACTCTCCAACACAGCCACATTCAAGCACTCAGCCTCCACACTGAAATTGTGTCTCCCCTTGTGACAAAATGTGAATGAATAGTAAATGAACATTAGTTATCTCCTCCTTCCAAGCCTTCCTTGGAAAAGAACCCAATTTTAAATCCTCTATAGAAGCCAGGCTCTGTTATCATCTGCTAGTCTCCCACAGTCAGGTAGACTTAAGGAGTTGAGCCAAACTGCCAGGTTGGGGGGGGGGGAGAGGAAAAAAACCTTCTACAAATGCTGACATGCACCACTGTTATTGCTGACAAGACCACTTTAAGAAGGGGACATGTTTAAGATTTCAAATGAGGCACCAAAAGGGGTTTGAGAAGGGATGGTAAGAAGTGCAACACAACTAAGAGCTGTTATTTAGTCTTAAAGTCAAATAACCCATAGGAAAGGCAGTTAAGACAATCATTTCTGAGAGACTTTTAATCCCAGCAAGAGGATCCACTGAGAACAAGAGGATCCACTGAGAACAAAACCACTAGGGAGTTTAAAGGGGGTGTGGAGGGGAAAGACCCATTAAAATCCTCTTCTAGATAAGCATGTGTTTGCTAACCAATTAGCCCTGCTGAAGTATCACACATGGCAAATGTACTATTGCCAAATCAGTTGCTGGGTGAGCAAAGAAGCCTGAAAGTAGCAAAGAATGTCATGGATACCTGCCTCCAGGGACAGGTTGAGTTTTAAGCAGCACTGCCACTGAAGACAGCTCAAAAACGTATGCTGGTCTAAAATGTAGCTGCCTGGGTTTCAAGTGGAACTACTAGACTCTGATCATAGAATCTTAAGAGTTGGAAGGGATCCCAAGGGCCATCCAGTCCAACCCCCTGCTATGCAGGAATCTCAGCTAAAGCACCCATGACAGATGGCCATCCAAACTCTGCTTAAAAACCTCCAAGGAAGGAGAGTCCACAACCTCCCAAGGGAGTCCGTTCCACTGTTGAAGGGCTCTTATCATCAAGAAGCTCTTCCTGATGTTTAGTTGGAATCTCCTTTCTTGTAACTTGAAGCCATGGGTTTAGGTCCTTGCTTCTGGAGCAGGAGAAAACAAGCTTGTTCCCTCTTCCATGTGAAAGCCCTTCAGATATTGGAAGATGGCTATCGTATCTCCTCTCAATTACCTCTTTTCCAGCTCCTGCAACTATTCCTCATAAGGCTTGGTTCCCAGACCCTTGGATCACTTCTTAAACTGTGGTGCCCAGAATTGGACACAGTATTCCAGGTGTGGTCTGACCAAGGCAGAATAGAGTGGTACTAATACTTGATTTGAACACTATGCTTCTGTTGATGCTGCCTAGAATAGCATTATTTTTTTCTGGCTGCTGCATCACACTGTTGACTTATGTTAAGCTTGTGGTTCACAAAGATCCCTAGATCCTTTTCACGTGTACTGCTAGTAAGCCAGTTGTCCCTCATCTTATAATTGTGCATCTAGTTCTTTCTGCAGAACCTTAGATTACTCTCATTTTATAGTGCCAACTTGATTCTTCAGGGTGCTGATTTTGATCTTTACCACCCAAGCAACTTGGGACCAGAGCATCTCCATACAGCCTCCTCCCATATAAACATGTTTGAGTATTGTGATCTACTTTTAGGGCCTCACTCACTCACAACCTCATGAATCTTAGTTGTGCAGAATATAGGCCAGGCCCAGGACACTTAAAATTTAGAACTGCTTTCAAAGAGAATTACGCAAAGCTGCATCACTGTTTAGGTTTTATTGTTTAAAAGGGGCAAGGGGAATCATGCAGCTTCCCGCATTTACACAAACCACCACAGCTTTGTATAATACAATTAAATATGTTAAGAATAATTGAATAATCAAACCTTTCTAGTCAGAGGCTGCTCAAGCAAAAGGGTACTCTCAGAAATCTGTTTCATATATGTCTGTATATGCTTTTTATGTGTTTTATTTCATGTGTGAACACCTGAACTTTGGTGGTCTCTATCCGTATTGCTACTATTTGTCTGTGTCCACTCAGTGCTTCACACTCTACCACAGTTTCTATGTTTTATTTCTCCTTATAGGTTGGTTTGTGAGGGCTTAGCCCTGAAAACCAACTAATGAATACCTGCAATGAATGGATGAATCCCCCGTTACAGTTCATACAATGCAAGGATAGGCTGCATGGAATTTGAGATTTGCCTAAGAAGAAATCTGAGAAAAGAAAAATGGCTCCTTTGGGAGGAAGGGCAGGAAATAACAGGAGAAGGGCAAGGAGAAACAAGGTGCTGCAAATGTGTTCAGCAATGACTGGCAGGCAGGCTCCTAATGTGAAAAAAAGCTGTAAACTGCCCAGATAAATACTTTATCATCTCCATGTGTAAATTCTGAATACCAACAGGAGAAGAGGCTTAACACTTTGTGGAGATCTATTTTATTGTGATTACTGCAGGCACTGGCCCTGTCCAGATGCCAGGATCAGCAGATGTGCCACAGCTATTAGGGGCTGGAAAGGGGGGGAGAATACTTGGCTGATAGGTTTTCAGGCCACTCGAACCCCCACCCCCAAAAAATGGGAGAACAAAACTAGAACATATGGCATTTGATGTGTGAAAACTGCTGGGCCTGTATAACTGATTAGAGTACATATGGAGCTCCTAGATAGTATAAATCTCTCAATATAAAAGGATGTTGTGGGCTATTGAAGGTGTCAGCATGAGTCTCCCTGGCAAATCTCTCTTCATTAATGTTTCCTGCCGAGCCAAATGTGTTGTAATGAAAAGACTATTAATGGAGTTACATTTATGACGCTGTGTTACTGGTGCTAACCTTCCCATGCCTAAATTTAACAGTGCTCTCTCAAAACAATTGTCACGAACTTACGTCAAGGAGTAAAGCTTGCTTGTGAAGAGCATTCTCAGTGTTAATGGAGCACAAATACAACCAATATCATCACAGGTGCCCTGGCTGACCAGGCTGGCATAACCCCTTGTTCATGGAATCCTTAGGTCCAGGGCTCTATTTGCACAAAGGTGAAACCTCTTGAAATCTCCATCAGGAGGATAACATCTATTAGTAAGCTGGTGTGTCTGTTAGCTTTTATATTTGAAAATATCTAAATTACTTAAATTTGGAGTGGGGAGCCTGCGCCCCTCCATATGTTATTGAACTCCAACTATCAGCCACAGCCAATGTGGCCATTAGTCAGGGACTATGGGAGTTGCAGTCCAACAACATATGGAGCACCACATGTTCCCACACCAACTTAAATGAATATGGTTTCACCTACTTCCTCAAGGGATCTCATGGCATCACATTATGTAGAGAACAATATTTTTTTATACAAAGGTAGAAAAATAAATCAGGGAGCAAATGAAATCTTCATTTATTTGAACATAAATTTGGGGAAAGTGACAGAAAGGAAGACAGAGAAGTGTGAAAGGCAGCAATTGTGTTCAATGAGACATTTGCTCAAAAAAGGCTTGAAGGGAAATCAATTGGCTTAGAATGAGTCGATGTTAGGTAAGAGGGTAGCTGGACTAAGGCAAAAGAGTAAATATGACATTTGGGAAATCATCTGTTTGAGATTTCTGTTGTCTGTGTTACAGCACACCCTATAGGTAAATTTGAGTTTTCCGTTTGCTGGATACTGGATGTTGGGAACAAATGCCCAGACTCCCTACTGCTCCCACGCAGTTCCCCCACCATCATCACCATATTGTATCAGCAACCAGCAGCTCATTATCATCTGGTATTGTTCTGTCTAACAGAGAGCAGCTGCTAGATTCAATTGAATTTTTAAAAGCATTTCTTATTTAAAAATAAATATTTTTCTCCACATGCTTCCTTCAGAAAAGACTGAACAGACCAGTAACAAAACAAAGAAGACAGAAAAAGAGATTTTCCCATAAGCAAAAAGGTGTGAAATGTGGAAGGCTAACAATGAAACCTGGAAGCCTAACATTCCATTCACCTTACCAAAATTGAATGAATAGAGTATTAAAGCCACCCCAATAAGTAACGGATAACTTTGAAAAACTAAATAAAGTATGCACTGCAGGGGAAATCTATGATAAGTTGCTTTAAAAGGCTTCAAAGCAGAAACTGAAACTGCACTGATTCATCTCCCTGCCCCTGCCCCCAGAAGACTGAGTAAAACCTTTGCTAATTTGCTTCTATTCAAAATAAATCATTGTATAGACTCATAACAACAGAACAAGTAGACCACACTGATAGATATATCTACCTTTCTCCAATCCCTCTCCAAAATATATTGCTCTGTTTTTGGCAAATTTATACTATATAGCTTATAGCTTATAGCTATATAGTGAAGAATGAGCGCGAGTCATTTTACCCCTATTATCAAAATATACAACCCTTGCAATATTATCTGGAATTCTCCCCTGAAACACTACGTAAATTCCTTTTGGAAGATTCTTTGAGCTCAGTATCCTACTCTGTGGCCAAATTTTGCACCTTAACTATTAAAAACGTAAATCTCTTTTATTGAATACCATATTATGACAATTTGTCCTGCCCTCCGACGATGATATTGCTGCTAGTTTTTAGTTAAATCTCTTATTTTTTTATGGTGTTTTATTCCTCTGGACCTGTATTTTAAGTACTGTACATTTAATTAGTATATTGACTGTTAAAACCCCATATCAGTCGTTTTTATTGCTTATGTAGAGAATTATGCAGAATTTCTGTTTTGATATGCTGGCTGTTTGCTGTAATAAACATTGACTGACTGACTGACTGACTGACTGACTATATAGCTTATGCATACCAGCTTTAAATGTTTTAACATTTTTTCCAATTATTATTTTAAATGTTCAGAACAAACGAACCCACCTGGATCAAACAAGACCCCTGCTTCCCATAGTGGTCAAGCAGATGCCTGTCAAGAGCCTCACCACATTGTTGGGATCCAGCTTGAGTTGGTAAGCTCTGACAGAGGAGGAGGAGGAGGAGGAGGAGGAGGAGGAGGAGGAGGAGGAGGAGGAGGAGGAGGAGGAGGAGGAGGAGGAGGAGGAAAGAGGGCGCGCTGAATGATGGGAACCTAAAGTGGAGGAGGCCGGGACCTCCTCTCTCCTTACGAAGATGCCATTTCTCCTCCTCAACTTTTCAGCAGAGCAGAGAGCCCCTGTGGAGAGTTTGGGGTGGGGGGCACTTTGAGCAGCTGAGTGGGGAAATAGAACTGGACTGGATAGGATCCAAAATACGAGGATGCAATCTTGTCAACTAGAAACAGGCACCACCTTCATGCAAGGGAGCAGACCCACCCACCCTGAAAGACAGCACATCTGCAATCCTGATATTCCTTGCAGGGTGAGTCAATGTTGCAAGGGAGCACCCCACACATAGTCTTTAAAAGCTTGGTGGGCTTGGCATGGAAACTTGTTGGGATATCTTTGTCACTTCCATCCAGTTATTAACATATTGCGCCGTCTTGAGCCTTGTGTGTGCTGCTGAGTCTATCCCATTAATTGCTTGAATAAGGATCTCTTTCTACCTTAAATGTAAGAAACTCTGCTTGTGTGTTTTGAGGCAGCAGCCAGGACAGTGCCTCTAGTTGAAGAGCAACAGCCCTCCTTTACATTTAGTTTCCAGCAACTGGTATTCATTGGCATGCTCCCTATCCACATGCTGGAGCCTTATTGCTTTCAGCCATTGATGGACACAACCACCCTGTGTTTGTGTTAGTGACAAGGTAGGTCACTATTCCTCCTCTTTACAGATAGAGAACAGATGCAGAAAGAGCAACTGAATATGGTGACTCCACATTACCTCCATTTCACCACAGTGCGCTTGCATTTTTTGTACCATGTCCTCTGCCTCCCGCACACGGAGGTTCAGCTGAGGAGTATGTTCTGATGGGTTCAACTCACTGTCATAGGAATCCAGAATTCCTCTCATTCCATCACGTGCCTGTTGAAATTGACAAAAAGGAAAACAAACACAATTAGCTTTTTATAACCTCCATTCATTATTTTATGTTGTAAACCACCCTGTGATCTTCGGATGAAGGACAATAGACAATTTAATTAATAAATTCAGGCTGCGTTGAAGCTGGTATAATTCATTCCCGTTCCTCCTTGGAGACTAGGCCATTTCCCCACTGTTCAGTTCTGTTGCATTCCATTCCCACCAGTATTAACAATTATAATTAAACAAATATATTGAAATAGGGGAACACATTTGCATTAAATAAACTGTTTAGCTAGAGAAGCACGTAGATTGCAGAGGGATATGCGGACAACCTCTTCCATGCTACAAATACATAGTGACAGTAGAAAAAAACTCAGAGCTCAAACAGAAATAGCTTCTTGAAAACTATTTGGCCTATGTGACTATGACTGTCCCGAAAAGCAGCAACATGCTACTCTGAAAACAAAAGGTAAAATGAACTCCTGCACAGCATCCAGTGAGGCTGTATCTGATGATACAGACCAACTGTGAGTACTAAGTGTGATGGAGCTGATCATACGACCCTCCCACAAGTAACGACTCCCGACTCCAGCATCTGTATATTACAACGTTTTATTATACAGATATGCAAGACGGCGCAAAAGTTCTCATGTCCATGCAGTCGCTTTCAGATCCCGGAAGTGACATTCTGCGGGAATGCCTCCAACACAGTAGTTTGGGAACAGCTCGTCTCCTCCTTTCTTCCCTACGTTTAAGTCCCCTGCGTTGTTGAGGCGACGGGGCTACCAACTCCCCCTCTGTTCCTGAGCTACTCAGATGCTGCTCAGACTCTCTAGCGTCTGAGAGCCCCTCCACCGTGGGACTCTGTGCCTGCCTGTCGCTACTGCATGACATTCCTGGACTGCCCTGGTGTCGCTCAGAGCTCTCAGCATCAGGGACCCCCTGTGCCACCTCACTTGGCTCTCTGCTGACCCCTGGTGGTCCCCTGATACTAAGTCATCCCACTCACAATTTGATAGTACACACGCAGAATAATAGAGATTGTTGCAGACTCAGAGCTTATTTAATAATTTGTCTGGAGTGCTTTCACCTTACAGATTTAGCTGATTCACTGGTTGTACCCACTCTCAAATTAACACTCATTAACAGGGTATCCTCACAGCTCCAGGTACACATGGCAGGAAGTTGTGATTGACCTCTACTGCTCACTGGCTGCAGTAAAATAAATGGATACACTACTAAATTCCAGGAAAGATTTTTTTTTATCTAAACTCTCTCCTCTCACTATAGTCCTATGGATTGTTGACATAAATATGTCAATGCTTGCTAACTGAGCAGCACTGTAAAATGTTGCCCATAAACCCACTCTCGCGGGTGAAGTTTCACAGGAGAACTTGTTGACGTATTTTGTCTATATAAGACAGGATCTCAAAAGGAGCTGCTGTCCCCCACCCCCACCCCCCAAAAAGAAAGAGTTGCACTTCAGAAATAGTACTTATGAGGCCAGCACATAACCCTGCACACACACTTTAGCATATGGATTCTGGGGCACCTCCAACTTGGCTGTCAAAATGTCAGGTGCTTAATAACCTGGTGTCTGAGAAAGGCTGAGGAAGAGCATGTAAACTCAAGGCGGTGCGAAAAGCAAGGTGGGAATACCTGCTAGAAATGTTGCTGATGTGTTCAAAACACTCTTGGTATGGAAAGGTCAAGCTGGAAATGCTGGAGATGGCTCATCAGTGGAACCAAAGGACAGCTTCAGGCTGGAGAAACTGAGTTAATGAAGGAGGACAGGAAAGGAGACGGCTTTCACAGTGGACTAAACGAAACGGCATCACCAACTACTCCTTTTGCTTCAAAGTGTTGACAAAAAGGAAGCTATGCATAGGAAAGGCAGTGCAACATGGCCTGCTCAGTGTGGGCACTTATACCATAAGATCTCAAGCCTGCGGGCTTCAGGGATATATTAAAATATATTGTTTTCTGAAATCAAATACTTGATAGCCCCTTACAGATGCTTGGAGGAATTGACAAGACTTTATTATAAGCTGTCAAACAAATAAAAGGGCTATCATTCATTAATGGTGTAATGTATCTTGGCTAACTTCAGATTTGATACAAATGTTCAAGTCTTATTGAGGTACAACTCCACGCTAGCTAGTGCTGCAGCCCCACAAAATCTGACCAGCTCTCTCAAACTAGCAGTACAAAAACTGCTTCTCCAGATGTCTCTTAGCAGCCAGATCAAAATTGGGATTCTGATTTTTTAAAAATGGTCATGGATTGCCGCAATTATCCAGAAGGTGACACCCTAAAATAAAAGCACAGCAAAAGGCATCAAAAAGGGTGTTGGTGTGCTCATGCCCTGCTTGCTGGTTTCCGATTCACTTGGTCACTGTAAGAAAACATGCTGGACTAGACAAGCCTTTGGTCTTATGTAAATCCAGGTGTTCATAACTTCAAGATTGTATTACTGCAATACATTCCACATGGACCTTCCCCTGCAGTTGGCCCAAAAGCTACAAAGAAAGCTGTGGTGCAACTCCTCATTTCTACCACTGGCTACTGATTTTCTAAATCTCTTATTATTTGTATATAAAAAGCCCTTATCAACTTGGGACCAGGTAACCTTAAGAAAATTGCTTCAGTCTGTAGAACTTGAACTCTTCCAAGTACCATCTGTGGGAAGTCAATCTTCCAGTGTGGGGACACCCGTGCCTTTCCTACTGATATTAGACAGGGACCCTCTTTATGCTGTTCCAGGTGCTTGTTAAAGCTTTTTAGTTTTAGTAAGCCTATCAAAAATCTACAAAAATTACTGCATTTTTCTGTGTATAAGACTAGGTTTCCCCCCTAAAAATAATGTCCAATATTTGGGGGCATCGTATACATGGGGGGGGGCATCTTATAGACAGAAAAATATGGTATATAATCCTGTTTTTTTATTTTTTAATGCTAATCTTATTTCTATATTTATAATTGTTTTAGTTTCATGTACACTGCTTATGGCTTATTTGATTAAGAAGTTTCTAAATTATTCTAAATAAACCAATAAAATATTTAAAACACACACACATACTTTGGGCAGGCAGGGCTCAAAGCACCAGGGTAGCCACCTTTCCAAGCATCCTTTTCATGACAACACCTCTTTCAGCACAGCACCCCATTCATCGGGCCCTTGATGCAGCAGGTAGCGCAGAGACCACACCAACCTCAATAACAATGTAGAGCCAACAGGATATGGTGAATATGAGTGTCAAGTTTGGATTAAGAAGGCCCTTATTTCCCTTCAACCTCCTAGCCCTGGCTGGATGCTCTTCTCTCCTGCAAATGTTTGCTGGCAGCATGCATGTGGAGCCCTTGGACCCTTCCAGTTAGGGTGAGGTTGGAAGAAGAAGGTTCTCCTTCTCTCATCTCCTCGCACTCTTTGAAAAGTCAGCATCTAGCTCAGAATTGTCTACACTGACTAGAAGCAGCTCTGCAGGTTTTCAAGCACAGGTGCCAGGCCTGGGACCACCTGCATGAAATTCAGGTGCTCTACAACTTATCTACGACCCTCCCACAAGTTACCTACATGTGTTTTTTCTATAAAAAGGAGAAGCAGTAAGTTATAAAAAATCAACTATTGCTCCCAAATCCTTTTTAAAAAAAGATTTCTCAAAGTGGCATACCTGACACTCCCCACCCCAGCCCACCCCGTAACAAAGTGCCATGCATTTCTGTTTGTTTGTTTCATAGTTTTATACCTATCAAACAGTCACCTAGACTTTTAACTGAATCTTGCCCCTATTCTTGGATCTGCATTTAAATACTTCAAAGACATGTGCTATTTGACAGTGACTTTCTAATTAGTTGTAACACTAACACACACGCACGCACGCACACACACACAATCAATAAAAACAAAATTGAAGTTACAAATCTAACTGAAGTCAGATACCCGGGGAAAATTTGTTCCTGGGGCAGGTTTATCTAGTGTCATAATTTTATTGAAATCCTATATCTTCCAATTGACTTTTATCGGTTGAAGCTAGATGCCAGAGTTATCATTATTAAAGTCTCAGTGTTGTTTCCAGGGCCAAGGAGGGGCTTTTCCTTTTATAAACAAGCTGTAATTGTCTACATTATTGATCAATAAATCTCCCAAACTGACTCACTTCACCACAGTTCAATTATATTATGTCTTCTGCACCATTTTCCAAGTGAAAATATAGTGTTTTCCTCTTTTCCTTTTTTTTTAAGAGAGAGATTGTTTTGTCATTAACGGTAAAAGAGAAGGAACTATACTGGTCGGCTTCCATAATGACTTTTTAATGACAAATTCTAGTCACAGTTAAATCTGCTTTATTTCCACATGAGTGAACTTCAACTATTAATCCAAAAACAAACACACAGCTCACTTGCTCTATGACTTCAGCAGACGCAGAAGCCTAAAGCACCACTTTGGAAAGTACAACTGTAAAACTATTTTCCACCCAGTGCCTGTTTCACAGTGTGAAGCAGTCCTGTTCCTAGCATTAAACTTGCATTTTGCTTAATTAACAATGATTTAAAGAGAATATTAATAGATGGTTTCATTAGTAGGAAATCAAGAAAATAATTTTCTCCCCCACCTCCCCGTTTCAGATTACCAAATCCAATTAGCCCAAACGAGAGATTTTCAACAAGAGACTAGATGGTAAAACTGCTTTAAAAAATAATATCTGCAGCACATCCTGGTACTCCTGAGTGACTGTCCTAAATAAAATGGGACATATTCATTGCGATTAGCTAAGGTGGCCCTCTTGGTTGTGCTAGACTTCAGAGAGATGTACTTGGCAGTAACCAAGAGCAAGGCTTTCTCTGTGGTAGCACCTACCCTATAGAACAATTTCCCCCTTCAGTAAGGCAGGTGCCAACTCTATAGTGATGTTGGTGCCTCATGAAGTCATCCCTCTGCTCCCCAACTTTTGCTGATGTTTTATTCCAGTATATCATGTTTTATTTTGCCCAAGATAACTGATATGTTTGATTGTTGTGTGGATTTTTAATGATTTTTACTGTATTATATTGCTTAATATGTTTATACCTTGGGATACCACCTGGGGGTACCACATGAAAGGTGGAACAAAAATGCTTAAAGAAATACATTCATATATTCCTCCCAACTAGCTCATAAAGTCCCTAAGTGGCCACCAGTCACAGGAGACAGCAGGAGAGGAGTTGGTTGTGGTCCAAAGATGAGAAGCCTGCTAAAAACAGAGAGGGGAATGTCACAGCATTTTTCAACCACAGTTCCACAGATATCCCTTAGGGATTCTGTGGAGTTTTATAACAAGAACCCCATTTCCCCCTCTCCCACTGATAAACAACCTCCACTCCATGAGTAGTACATGGTCATGTCTAGTCCCATAATGCCTCTTGTGACCCTCAACCTTTCAATGCTGAATGTTCAAACCAGTGTTGTGAGTGTTACAACAAAACAGGCAATGTATATTTTATTTAGGTCACTTACCACCAATTTACTTGATTTGTTTTACTTTGGGAGGGAGGAATAAGAGGAGTTCTGCAGGATATCATAACATGCTACAGGGGTTCCCCAACCAAAAAAGGATGGGAAACCACCGAACTCTTCAGTTAGGAGTCTTGTATCAAGCGGATGTTAAAGCTGTTACATCCCCAGGATGTCAGACAGCAGAAGGAAGCACGGTGCTCTCCTTGTTAAGCCAGTCTGTGGAATGTCTTTCCCCAAAGTGAAGGAAACTTTGTTATACAGAATAATATAGGGCCTTGCAATGGAATGCAGCAACATGCAATGTGATACATCCTGCACACTGCAAGATTCTGTTGCTTATTCAAAAAAAAAAATCCTTCCTATAGTTCTCTGGCTCCAGCTGTATGTGTGCTTTTCAGGGAAGACTTTTTTTTCTTTTAATGTTACCCACACTGGTGTGAGAAATAAAGTTAATGTACTGTGTTTTGTTCCATTAACTCCTACCTTTATTAGTCATTCAGACCTGTCTACCCCATTTGTTTCTTCTCCCGCACATATCAAGTTCCTCTTTGGCATAAGCTAATTCTGTTCACACTGGGACTTTAATTTAAAAATAGACTCTTTGTATAAAACTCCCCCCTCCTTATCCCCCCCCCCGGTCAGGTACACTATCTGAACCAAGTGGCACAGAGATCTCTTAGCCACTTGGGATGTGAGCCCACCTTTGCATCCTCTGAAGTAGGACCTGATCTCTGCTACAACAACCCTTAAAGCATAATAGCTTCTCAACAGGAAGTGGTGACACATGAGTTATTTACATTCAATGTACCCAGTTTAAGAGAGAGAGAGAGAGAGAACATAATGGTCAGGAGGAAAATCATATGCCTGCGAACAAAATAGGCCAATTTATTTTAAAATACACACCCTCCCCATAATTTAACATATCCATCTTAAAAAAGCTTGCCTGGCTAAGGGGAATTTGTTTTATAAATGCTGCCATTAAGCTCCATTCTTCTTCCAGAGTCCACAATAAATCAAAGTTCTGTAATATCTCTCTCCCTACTCTTCTATAGTAGGAATGTGGGATAGATAGAACAGGAACATCTCTTGGTGACTTAAGAGTAGATCAGTAAAGATTTCCCACTCTAATTTTTAACACAGGCAACAACAAAATGGCTCATCGCCTCCACCACTGAAATGAAGAGGCAGAGGGTGGGGGAGAAATCAGGACTGGATTTGTACGTAGAAGGACTATGTGTTCAGTTCAGTTTTGGTACTCCAAACAAACTCCTGAGCTCAGAAATCCTTAATTCAAAGTAGTCATCTTTTACATCTGACCCAGGTTGGTGGTTCTCATAGTTCTAATAAAAAACAAATCAGATAACAAAAGTCTGAAGTCTATGAAACATCTTCAGTTGGTCAAGTATTGCTATCTAATCTGCTGTGGAACAGGTGATATCCGCAGAAGACCGAACAGAAACAGAAGTGGACTTTAAAAACTCCAACAAAAGAGCTACTTCATATACCCTGTTTCTCATATTTTAAGACATACCCATAAAATAAGCCATAGCAGGATTTTTAAGCATTCGAGGAATATAAGCCATACCCTGAAAATAAGACATAGTGATAGGTGCAGCAGCA
This sequence comes from Zootoca vivipara, assembly GCF_965207765.1. Classification (NCBI taxonomy): domain Eukaryota; kingdom Metazoa; phylum Chordata; class Lepidosauria; order Squamata; family Lacertidae; genus Zootoca; species Zootoca vivipara. Next base: position 50,303,003 of record NC_142596.1, read on the forward strand.
ATGCCGGCCGCGGCAGGAGGAGGAGGAAAAAAATAAGACATCCCTTGAAAATAAGCCATAGTGTGTTTTTTTGAGGAAAATATATATATAAGACATGTCTTATAATATGAGAAACACGGTAGACAGAAAAAGGAGTGGGGCACCTTTAGCCTGAGGGCCACATTCCCATCTGGCAACTTTCTGGGGGCCATGACAGTGGTGGGTGGAGCCAGAGGCAACACTGGATAAGACAACAAATGTAAATTTTACCTTTGTGCAACAGGCTAGTTTATATACATACATGCACACCCCTCTCCAATCAGGCAACAAAGAAGCACTACCCTATTCCAGCCAGGCAAAACCACTCAGGAAAAGTAGTGATGGTGAGGGATGCGGCATGGGGAAAGGAAGTGTGGCAGGGGAGATTCCTAAGGGGCAGACAGAGAAGGCTGGAGAGCTACATTTGGCTCCAGGCTGAGTTCCCCTGCTCTTCACACAGAAGACTTGAGCTACTGGCTACTTTCCAGGCAGGGTCACAGTTGTACAATCTCTGGGTTTTTGCATGAGCAAAGGCGTCAGAATGTCAGTGAAGAGCAATCTCCATCCCATCCAGTCCTGACTGTTGCCTAGCCATATATAAGTTCTATTTAGACATGTGGATGCCTTCTGGGGAAAGTGCTCCAATGCTCCAGCGACACAAGTATCTTGACACCCCCACAGATGAGCTCATCTAAACAATGACTGCCTGCACAGCCAGTGAGAAGAGCCATCCCAAGCACAATGACCACCTTCCAGGGGCATCACTAATTCAAACCAATTTGCATCTGTTTTGAGAAACACATTATTCCTGCTAATACAATTGTGTTGCACCGAGCAAGTCCATAGAAAAGTCAACCACATGACCCCTTTAGTACTATGGTCAAGCTCGCCCAACAACAGTGCCAATGCACTTCCTGCCAGCCACCACTGTAACCAGGCTGAAAGTGAAGCTTTGTTAAAATAAGTGGAAAAATAAATTTAGGAGGAGAAGAAAGGAGAAAATATTTACATGAAAATGTACCATTTTAAAATCCTTCAGGGCATTACAATGAAAAAGTATAAAAACAAAGCAACCAGGCCTGGTTTTAATTAAAAACATAATGCAAAATTATAAGCACTCATACCCACTGTTTTCTTGTATTGTGCATTCAACTAAATTTTAGCAGGCACCTTCAGTGCATTCATTTCAGCGCCTGCTAAACACATTTCTGATTACAGGTAGGTAGCCGTGTTGGTCTGGATCGAAGTAAAATAAAAAAAATCCTTCAGTAGCACCTTAAAAACCAACTAAGTTTTTATTTTGGTATGAACTTTCGTGTGCATGCACACTTCTTCAGATACAGTGAAATGGAAGTTTCCAGGCACTTATGTAGAGAAGGGGTGGGGAGGGGTGGGGATGGGGAGGGGGGATCACTCAGAAGGGTGGTGGAAATGGGTGATTGACTGACTGATAGCTGTTGATGACCGCAAACGACTGCAAATGGTTTTGCATGAAAAAGCAAGGGTTGAGATGGCTGAAGATCGCTTATCATGTATAATGAGATAAGAATCCGATATCTCTGTTCAAACCAGGTCCCTCCATGGTTTTGAGCTTGGTGATAAGTTGCAATTCAGCAACTTCTCTTTCCAGTCTATTTCTGAAATTCTTTTGTAGTAAGACAGCTACTTTGAGATCTTGTATAGAATGTCCTGGGAGATTGAAGTGTTCTCCTACTGGTTTTTCTGTCTTCTGGTTCCTGATGTCAGATTTATGTCCATTTATCCTTTGGCGTAGGGTTTGGCCTGTTTGTCCAATATAGAGAGCTGAAGGGCACTGTTGGCATTTGATGGCATACACAATGTTAGAGGATGAGCAATTAAATAGTCCTGAGATGGTATGTTGGATGTTGTTGGGGCCAGTAATGGTGTTGTCTGGGTGTATGTGGCAGCAAAGTTGGCAGTCGTTTGCGGTCATCAACAGCTATCAGTCAGTCAATCACCCATTTCCACCACCCTTCTGAGTGATCCCCCCTCCCCATCCCCACCCCTCCCCACCCCGTCTCTACATAAGTGCCTGGAAACTTCCATTTCACTGTATCTGAAGAAGTGTGCATGCACACGAAAGCTCATACCAAAATAAAAACTTAGTTGGTCTTTAAGGTGCTACTGAAGGATTTTTTTTTTATTTTACATTTCTGATTAGACAAGTCTACACAGATGATTAGAAAGTTGAGGTACCTTAATTTTAATCTAGTCTAGTACTTTAACTTTTGTACGTTTAAAAGTAGGGTTGTATTCCCCCCCCTTGATTTTCCTGTTTTATCTTTTGTAAAATGCTTTGAGGTTTTTGTTGTTCTTTTTTGTTTTTGTTTTTTACAATCAAGCAGTGTATACATTTTATGAAATAAATTAATAGCAGAGCTATGGGACCTACATTAGGTGAGACAAATTCATACATAACAGATGCTGCTGAATGCCACTTTAATTACTACCACTCATTCTGGTAAAATTTTGGATATGTGCCCAGCTAAAATAAAATAAAATAAAAACCAGGAATAATTCATGTAAATTGTGTATGTATGCATTCTCCCATGGTCAATGTGGACTTTTACAATGATACGCACAACAATTTTTAAAATGGAGACCTCAACATAAATTGACACAGTAGAAATGTATCTTGTTCAAGCACTAACATACTCCCGGGGCATAACTTTGTACTACTGGTTGCACCTAGTATTCAATTATTTGATAAAGTCAACATGTATAGTCTTTGCCAAGGATAACACAGTTAGGAGAGTCAGCAATCAAAGAAGAAAAAGAGGATTTCTGTTCCCAGTTTTCGGGGGCGGGGGACGGGTAGCATTCCTCTCACTGGGATAGTTTCTACTTCGGAAAAAAGCAGGATTCAGAGTCTTCTGTCCTCTTCCACCTCCAGACTGGCTGGCTGAATAAGAACTCTTTGAACCACAATAATGGCCCCAGAGATCCATAAAAGAAATGAGCCCCCATAGGCCATCTGCCTCATGAAATGTAAAACTATGTCACAAGAACAAGGGAGGTGAAAAACAGTGTAGAACAGCAACTTAGCATTGGGGGGGGGGGGGAGAGAGGTTGTTTATAGAAGAGAACAAACAGAAAAAACAGCATCTCTCCCTGCCTACCATCCCATATGTGAGGTGCAAGCAGAAGCCAGACATGCTGAAATGGGGAAAAAGGCTGGCAGAATGCCCACCTCCATGTGATAACATTACTGAATGCATTACAGTACACTGGATGTACACAAAATTAACAGACCGAACCTTCCCCCCAGGAATGTCTACAGCACTCAGGACAATCAGATGCTCTTTCCCGCTTCAGGTCATAAAAATGTGTAAAAAATAATGATGCTGGCCTAGAAATTATCTGAATACTTGGTGTGTTCAGAGATCTCTTTTGCTGACCCAGGATTCCAACACCCACTATACACAACTCCAGATCCTGATTTGCTAGTTGGATATGTTTATCAATCAGATGTGTTAAGGTCACATGAAAATGAAACCCATCAGCTTAGTTCTTATCAGTGAGATTGCTATATTGGACCAATTTAGGCAGACAGTAAGGGGTAGAAAGGAAGACTACAAGATGGCAGAAATGTAGCATCTCATTTAATATGAACAAGAAATTAACCTTCTGACTACACACTCTCAGCTTTTGTCCTAAACTGGAAGTGGGGGAGAAAAAGGACAAGCAATTAAGTGTATTTCCCCTATAATTCGGGTTAAATGGGGATCGGTTTGGAGATCATAAAAATCTGAGTGGGCTGCAGATTCTCAATCAGTGCACTGAATCCCTACTCTGAAAGCTTCCACCTGGAAGCAGAACAAGAAAAAACTGAGTAAGTGTTACTCAGTTGTTTAGCACAATCATTTTCCAATACAACTTAATTTCCAAGAGGCACTAGCATTTCAAAATTAGCCAATTATTGATGCTTGGTCTCACAAATCCCTCCATAATAGGATTCCCTCAGCACTCACCCCAAATTGTTCATAAAGCCTGCAGAGTCAATATTAACTCATTTAATGCTAAAATTACAAAAAATATCGGCTCAGAGAAAATGGAGTAGAAAGAAAATTAGAACAAATGTAAGTCTACTCCAATAATCACACTTACATGATCGATATTCTGCTGCCCAACCTTTGTGTCTATTTCAAATGGACTTCCCCCGCAGCTAAGGTTCTTGGCAGGTTAAAATATTGTGAAGCGTATTTTAAAACACACAGTCCTTAATTTCAGGGAAGAATTTAACTCAGGAACATAATGCATGAACGAGATCTTTATTTTACATTTATATCTCACCTTCTTCCAATGAGCTCGAGGTGATAAGCATGGTTCTCCCTTTCCTCACTTTATCCTCACAACTACCCTGTGAGGTAGGTTGGGCTGAGAAATAGTGACTAGATTCAAGGTCACCTAGTGAACTTCATAGCTGAGGACTTCACATTTTATCCACAATCAGATACACTCCTCAGATATTTAAAACTATTTAAATGGGATTCAGCATTGCATATGCATGCCAAAAGAACAAATCCCTTTACTTCCCCCCTCCCCTAAGGAGATTATTTGACGTGTTCACAACATCATTACTATAATTGTTTGAGGCATTAAAAATATAGTAGCTGCAAATTCTCTTACAGTCAAAATTCCAGCATAACAAGTGTGGGCTCCTAAACCATCTAGATCGTAGTTTTTCTCCCACCTGCCACAGAAATGTACCGTATGTATGACTTGAAATAGTGTTTGCTATCAAATGAACATAGAGATTACATGACAATAGTCCATAATACATGTGGAGTCCAAGCTCAACAGCTTCATGTTCAACAGTTCCTACTCAATATACTACTGGTACAGGAACACTTTGCAAAATGTAATAGAAAACAAAAGATATTAATAAATTAGCAATTGGCGAATATGGGTCATTGCTAATGAAAAGGAGACTTCCTGCCTACTGTAAAGAAAAGACTGAGGGCTGCTGGGAATAAATGTATTTTTCTAAAGCAGCTCAGAGCTCTGCAGCTTTTTTCAGGGGTGAGGAAGCTGTGATCTGTGGATGCACATTTCAGGACCCAAGATGCAACCAGAACTCATGCAAAGCCATGAGGAAACAAAGAGCTTGCCTGTGGCAAAACATCTGTTTCAGAGCCACATGTGGATAAACAAACAGATTCTAAAATCAACTATCAAGACTTTCAAAGTTTATTTTCCAAACAAGTAATACAGAGAAATACTGTGTATCAAGCGAACCAGACAGCTGTGATTATTCAACAGAAGCATCCAGCTGAGCGACCAGCACTCCACTCCTCATGAATACGCTATACGGAACAGACATTACTCCCATGCTATCAGACGAAAACATGCTGGCTCCATTCTCCTTGCACTTCTCTAATACAGTAGAATAAGATGCATGGAGGATCACATTTATCTGTTCAAGGCTGTTACTCCAGAGTAATCCTCTCATATTTTCTGGCTACTGCCCTGCCATTTCAGAATTACTCATAACCAGCTGCTCCAAGCAAACGGGCCCATCACTGGCCAGACATTCCTGGCTCTGACAGCTACATTTAGAGTGCTATTGATCCTACTTTTCTCAGATTCAGCAAGATCGACAAGCAGGCTCACAGGATCTGCCAGGTGTATTTATTAGTCATGTAGCACATGGACAGCACAAATGCAAGATGTCGGTGATTTTGGGAGGGAGGGGTGCTACTGGAGGTAAAATATGCATATTTTAAAAACCCAGAGGAACCATGTGTATCCCACACAAGCTCCCATTAAAGGATATAGTGTTGAGCAGCTTAACCCTCCATGGTACCTGGGTGCTATGGTCAAAATTTCAGACCAGATTTATAGAATAAAGGTAGGAATTATAAGAAGGTGTTTTTGAAACAAGTGTCTGGATTCAGTTCAATAATCTTTACCAGTACTATTATAGGACAGCCATAAATTGCACTGGTGTGGGTGTATCTTCTTTTAAGTATTATGTTTTGTTATATGATGCAATTATTTTGTAGTTTTGTGGTTTCTTATAATCATCTACACGTATTTTGCATTCCAAATTTATATTATGTGTTCTTACTTTGTTCTTGTATTTTCAGTTTTATTTATATGCCCACACAAAAATTATTAAAGTTTTAAATAAAAAGAAAATTACAAGTACTACAACTAGCCATGTAACTTGTGGTTTGGGGGCTTAATACAATAGTGTATATTATTTAAATTAATTCTTAACTTCATTTTGATGTTTAATAGTACAGTACACCACTTTAATGGCTCTATGATGAGGTAGGAGCTTAAGGTAAAATGACAGAGTTCACTTGTACTTTCCCCTAACATCTAGAATCACTTTCTCAAGTATCTATAAACCACTGCCAAAGATGCTGAAACTCAATCACACACTTTCAAAATGTCACTGAAACAGAAGCAATGGCCAGACATATGCACAACTCAGCTGCACAGCATAAACCAGAAGCAGTCTTACTGAGAAAATGAGAAAGGCCTATCAAACGGGTAGTGGCGCTCTTTTCCGCTTGAGTAACCGTTCTTACCGCAACAGCAATGAAACACACAACTTTTAGTTAAGAAATAAACCAGATGGCCCATGCAGATTAAAGAGTAAGGGTTGCCACAATGAAATAGTGCGCTGCTGCATACAAATCCCACAGTAATTACAGCAGCCACATTATTCCACTAATGATGCTGTTGCTGAGAACTGGGACAAATTAACACTGAAATGCACACGCCCTGGTGGCTTAAAGCCCTGAGAAAGACAAAGATGGGAAGCAAGCCATGGTACCAGAGAGGATTGCTACTGCAAGGTTCTGGCTGATTGACATGGGTTTGTGCAGGGGTGGAGAGAGAAATTTGATACAAGGATCCCCACATGGGGAATTTTCTTCCCAATGCTATTCTGAACCTCACAATCACTTTAGAACTCAAGGCAAACTTCAAATGGATAAGCAATTGTTTTTCCAATAAATGTTTCCATTCACCCTTATATCCTACACTTATCTCCGTGCTCTTCCCAAACCGCAAACTGTTCATCTACCTGCTGAATACATCAGTCCCAGGAATCAATCACCCCATTCACTAGATGACTGGTGAGAAGTTTCTTAAATCCTTTCACTAGAATTTCACCGTCTGCAGGCGGGAAACTATTGCATAGAATTCAGGACTCACTCTTCATGCAACATGAAATGGCATCATGAAGCATGCTCAGAGGACTGAGTCCCAGAAATACCTAATGCTGATGTTAGTGATGGTCTACTTTTTCACTCACCAGCACACCCTTCAACAACCTGGCACCCTTCAGATATTTTGGACACAACTCCCACCCTTATAAATTCTCACATTAATACACATTCCAGAGAATTTAAAATATTTAGATTCCATATTTAAACATAAGATAATGGTATTTGTTCCATAATGTTCAGTATTTAGTATGGGCAAAAATGATCGAAGATTGAAAGTCATTAACAGGCAAAGTTAACTCAGTTTGCATTACAGGTTTCTCTGTTGACCAGAGGGACCCAGGTGGCGCTGTGGGTTAAACCACTGAGCCTAGGGCTTGCTGATCAGAAGGTCGGCGGTTCGAATCCCTGTGACGGGGTGAGCTCCCGTTGCTTGGTCCCAGCTCCTGCCAACCTAGCAGTTCGAAAGCACGTCAAAATGCAAGTAGATAAATAGGAACCGCTGCAGCGGGAAGGTAAACGGCGTTTCCATGTGCTGCTCTGGTTTGCCAGAAGCGGCTTTGTCATGCTGGCCACATGACCTGGAAGTTATACACCGGCTCCCTCGGCCAATAATGCGAGATGAGCGCGCAACCCCAGAGTCGGTCACGACTGGACCTAATGGTCAGGGGTCCCTTTACCTTTACCTGTTGACCAGAGGGATGTCAATAACATTATCTAGGACAGAGCTTTCCAAACTTTTCAAGTTGGTGACACACTTTTTGGACATTCATCATTTCATGACACAGTAATTTAGTTTTACTAGCAAACCAGAGGTTAAACTAACTCTTTTCAGCCCGAGGAGGAGCACAGAGAGTGTACCTAACACACTAACGTATTGTGACATACAGTTTGGAAAGCTCTGATCCTGGAGAACAGGAATTTGCTTATTTCCATTTTTTTCTTGAGTCTTAAAAGCTCCCATAATAGGCAATGTAAAGGGCATCATAGATTAAAGGAAGATGTGTTACATGATACTAAACAAAATCCCAATTACTTCATCACTGCCATTATTAAGTTCCTGGGCCACACAAAAACGATCATCCTAGTATGTTGGGTGGCAAGTGAGCCAGTCGGGAAATGCTACAGAGAACCAAGTGACGAACCACATCTCAGTTCATCTCAATTTATCCTGTTTTTGTTTTTCTGCCTTTTAATGAACTTACATAGTTGCATACAGTTACATTCTATAACTGTTCAGTTTTGTGGTTGATAGTCTATCAAAGTAGCAAATATAATTTATTTACAATGATGGTAACTAGCTACTGTGGACCTATTTTCAAGGCTATAAGAGGCTGTGTGGCCATTCCACCCTTACCCCACCCCAACCATATAACTTCACTTTGCAGTAAGTTCCCATCTGCTTAAAAATCCCTTCTAAACATGCAGCCTTTCCTGTCTCAGGAGGATCACCAGAGAAGTGCATGTCCCTTGCCTCTCCCTGGGATTGTGCAACTCCCAGTTATGTGGACAGTATCAGTCAGCCTTATTATGACTACCGTAATCTTTTAATATATCTCTTCCCCCCCCCCCCCGCTTCTTAAACTATACCAGGCATCCCCAGACTTCGGCCCTCCAGATGTTTTGGACTACAATTCCCATCTTCCCCAACCACTGGTCCTGTTAGCTAGGGATCATGGGAGTTGTAGGCCAAAACATCTGGAAGGCCGCAGTTTGGGGATGCCTGAACTATACCATACCATAATCTCTCATTCAACCTATTGCAACTTCCTGGGGAAGGGAGAGATGGAATAGAGGGAAAGCACAAAACACTTTATCTGCGAAGAACTACCATAGTACTGGAATTTCCTTAACAGTGTTCCCTGATGAATAAGAACAAAAGACAAATAGAAAAGGCAATAGTTACAGCTTCCAATAAAACATATAGTTTAAAGATACATTTAAAAGCAACAACAATGAATTAAAATTACCTGGAAAGAAAAAGTACTGTATTTGGGGCAACATTTCAGCTTTCAATGGAGGGAAGGGGAAAATTTTAATTGCAGGGGGGGGTTGGCCTGATTCACAGCAATACTTTTATTTATTTATTTGATTTATAGACCACCAGATATCATGGAGGTTCACAATATAAAAAGGTTCATAGGCTCTTGGATACAATTCAAGAAGGAATTACAGAAATGTGTGTCTGTAAGCATGTTTATTGTAGCTACTGTTCTAACTTCTTAATATAAATGCCCCTCAAGAATAACCATTTGTGTCTGGAAGGGGTATGGGACTGGATGCCTCTCACATACACCATCTTAAACAGCACTCAAAGTAGCTGCCTAAACAAATTAGTTTCCCAGGTTGTCTGGGAAGTCTATCAGGGGAAAAAACATAGGAGGAGATATAAATGCACTTCACCCGTTGCGTATTAAAACTTGGGAGTAGTGGTAGCCAACATGGTGCCCTCTTTATGTTCCTGGACTGCAACTCCCATCATCTTTGACAACTGGCCATGCTTGCTGGGGCTCAGAAATTATAGCCAAACAACATGGCGGGGGGCCATGTTGATTGTCCCAGGCTTAGAACTAACTTTAGGCCACCAGTCCTAATAACAGGCTGTCTTCCCATCTCTTCCGCAGAACTAACCAAGAATCTCTGAATACTCCCAAATAATAATAATAATAATAATAATAATAATAATAATAATAAATTATTTAAACCCCGCCCATCTGGCTGGGTTTCCCCAGCCACTCTGGGCGGCTTCCAACAGAAAAATAAAATACAATAATCTATTTAACATTAAAAGCCTCCCTAAACAGGGCTGCCTTCAGATGTCTTCTAAAAGTCTGGTAGTTGTTTTTCTCTTTGACATCTGATGGGAGGGCGTTCCACAGGGTGGGTGCCACTACCGAGAAGGCCCTCTGCCTGGTTGCCTGTAACTTGGCTTCTCACAACGAGGGAACTGCCAGAAGGCCCTCGGCGCTGGACCTCAGTGTCCGGGCAGAACGATGGGGGAGGAGACGCTCCTTCAGGTATACTGGACCGAGGCCATTTAGGGCTTTAAAGGTAAGCACCAACACTTTGAATTGTGCTCGGAAACATACTGGGAGCCAATGTAGATCTTTCAAGACCAGTGTTATGTGGTTTGGGAGCTATACTGTTCATGATTAACTGCTGGCAGAATAAAACACAGAGTGATCTGCTAGATAATAAATTGCCAGAATCATTTCAACAATATTTTAAACAGATACACTAAATTTTCCCTTTGCCATTCATGCACTTAAGGTTAATTATTTTGAATTCATTACAGGCTCTCTCTCACAACTGCTGATAACCAGCAGATTTGTGGAATGTCCTGTTTATACCCTCAGCAGTTGTAACATTTTTAGACTCTCCTCAATCAGGCCTGGAACAGAACACAATAACTCACTCTTTCCCTCTTCACTCTTCCAGTTTGATGTATTGTACCTCACACTGCATTAATAAATTGGTACCTCGTTTAGGACAATGGTGGTCAACATTTTGCCAAAGATGTGACACAACTATTTGACAGCACTATTGCAATGTACAGTACAGTATGTGCATGCCATCTCATGCCTCCAGGCTGTTTTTGCCTCTGGACCAACCTTCTCTAACCTGGTGCCCTCCAGATGTTGTTGGATTCCAACTTCCATGATCCCTGACCATTCCCCATGTTGGCTGGGGCTGATGTGAGTCAGATGTCCAACATGCCACAAATTAGGGGTGTGCTGATGTCCCCTATTTTACTTCATTATTGTTCCATGGGTTGGCTGTACTCTGCATCACATTCTGCCTGCCTTCTGTTTTAATTTGGAGAAGTACTAAAAATAATTTTGGAATCAGAACATGAGCAGTATTCAGTTCATGTGTTTTCCCTACTTACACATTAACAATGCACTCTTGATTAAAACTGCACACAAAAAGGGAATCTTAATGCAATTGCGCTATCACATCAAGATTTCTTGTGCGTGTGATGTAATTTAATCAGTGTCCACGTGCCCTGATGTGCACTGGTAACCATTTACAAACTGCCAATGTACCGCCTGAACAAAGCCAGGAAATCAGAAGTAGAAGAATGGTAGGTTGCTAATGGATTGAAGATCCAATAATTTGAAATTCCAAAATCCAGAGTGAAATTTGAATAGAGAGGAGGCCCTTAGCATCCCATTCAGAGACATGACACATACACACTATCTGGCTGTCTGTGCTTATGTGGCAGCAGTGGTGCAATGGCTGGTCAGTTGTGCTTTAACACATGGATGCCCAGTCTCTATGTTCACAAACACCACAGAACTAGAAATTGTTATAGTCTGTTATCAAGGGGCACCACCTACCAGTTGGAGCATCATAGCTAAGGAGTGCATGCACTTGGTCAGAGATAGCATTACAGACAGGCCCTTTGAACTTTCAAGTGGAAAAACCACTTACTGTGAATCAAGTCCTCACCTAACTCACATGCTGCCCTTCTGCATTGCCTACTGTAGAAGCTTCGTTTTTTCCACCAACATCGCCCTCCTCCTTTCAACCCATACAACACCTGCCCTCACCATACTTCCAGATTACCCTTTCCAACTCATCTCTGCTGTTTCAATAGCATCTACTTTCTCTTCCCTCCCCTTCCCCCCTCCCGCTATTGCCGCACATCAATGCAGTTTGGCTGCCTCACTGATTCACCCCCAGAGAGCTCTCAGATGCAACAAAATCCGTCTCTGGCAGTCCAAGAGCCACAAGTCCCGATTATTAATTAATAATTATGGGCTTGCACAGCATCTGCCTTGACAAGTCATCCTGTTTTGAGAACTCTTGCCGGAGTTTGGAGCAGGCAAGCAGAAATAGCCTATTTTCAGCGGTACGTATTTCTCCCTCACACACACACAAAAATCACTTTACCATGGCAGCACTCTAAATATGTCTTTTAAGATAAGCTTTAAATCCTACTTGGGCAAAGTTTATTAAAAATTAAAATTTGCAGGGAGAGTTTATGAGACAGAGAGAATTTTGTTACTTAAGACTACTCAACGGGGAAGGAGAAAAACAAATGGAATTGCCTACAGTTGGCCCCGGCTCAATTATATATACACCCCACCACACATTCTCTACAGTCATTCAGTAACTCACAACAGACTCAGTTAGAAAATTGGTCACCTGAAGTTCACAGACTCAAAGGTGTTCCTCCTCCCCTGCTGTGGCTTAAGGAGCAAAGAGGAAATCTCAGGTTTTGACAAAAACTAGTAGTGAATTAAGAAAAAACTCCCATTATGAAAATATTAATATTTGGTTGGAATAAATGAGAGAGAACACAAATAAGCCCAATAGCTCAATGGCAGAATATATGCAGGTCTCAGATTCAAACTATGGCATCTATACATACCGTGTTTCTCATATTATAAGACATGTCTTATATTTATTTTTTCCTCAAAAAAACATACTATGGCTTATTTTCAAGGGATGTCTTATTTTTTTCCTCCTCCTCCTGCCGCAGCCGGCATTGCTGCTGTGCCTATCACTATGTCTTATTTTCGGGGTATGGCTTATATTCCTTGAATGCTTAAAAATCCTGCTATGGCTTATTTTATGGGTATGTCTTAAAATATGAGAAACAGGGCCGTGTTTCCCCTTTTTTAAGACACCGTCTTATAACATTTTTTCATCAAAAAAACACACGGTGTCTTATTTTCAGGGGATGTCTTAATTTTTTAATTATGTTTTTATGGTACCTTAAGGCCTCCTTGGCCGGGCCGGGCCGAGGGCTCGGGGTGCTGCTGGGTGCTCTGCATGGTGCTGCTGGGCGCTCTGCGCAGCAGCAGCAGGTTCCAGGCACCGAGGTGACAGGTCGCTGGCTCTTTGCTCTGCCCAGCGCTGCCGGGCGCTCGGCGCTGCGGAGCGCTCCGCCCTGCAGCCGCCGATTCCAGCGGCGGGGCGGCAGGTCTCCTTGGCCGGGCCAGGAAGAGGCCAGGCCGCTGGCTCGGCGCTCCGCCCGCTGCAAGACGCTCCGAGCGCTCGGCGCTGCAGAGCGCTCCGCCCTGCAGAGCGCTCCGCCCTGCAGCCGCCGATTCCAATGGCGGGGTGGCAGGTCTCCTCGGCCGGGCCAGGAAGAGGCCAGGCCGCTGGCTCGGCGCTCCGCCAGCTGCAGGGCGCTCCGCGCACTCGGCGCTGCGGAGCGCTCCGCTCTGCAGCCGCCGATTCTGACGGCGGGGCGGCAGACCACCTCGGCTGGGGCAGGAAGAGGCCAGGCTGTTGGCTCGGCGCTCCGCCCGCTGCAGGACGCTCCGAGCGCTCGGCGCTGCGGAGCGCTCCGCCCTGCAGCCGCCGATTCCAGCGGCGGGGCGGCAGGTCTCCTTGGCCGGGCCAGGAAGAGGCCAGGCCGCTGGCTCGGCGCTCCGCCCGCTGCAGGACGCTCCGAGCGCTCGGCGCTGCGGAGCGCTCCGCCCTGCAGCCGCCGATTCCAATGGCGGGGCGGCAGGTCTCCTCGGCCGGGCCAGGAAGAGGCCAGGCCGCTGGCTCGGCGCTCCGCGCACTCGGCGCTGCGGAGCGCTCCGCTCTGCAGCCGCCGATTCTGACGGCGGGGCGGCAGACCACCTCGGCTGGGGCAGGAAGAGGCCAGGCTGTTGGCTCGGCGCTCCGCCCGCTGCAAGGCTCTCCCAGCGCTCGGCGCTGCGGAGCGCTCCGCCCTGCAGCCGCCGATTCCGGCGGCGGGGCTGCAGGCCTCCTCAGCTGGGCAAAAAAAGAGAAAGAGGCTAGGCCGCTGGCTCGGTGCTCCGGTCTGCAGCCGCGGCAGGCCGATCCTATGCGGAGCGAACCTTTATCTGCCCGCGCTTCAGCATGCGGGACCCGGGAGACGCTGCAGCGGGGAGAAACTAACTAAAACAACAACAGGGGGACGAAGAGCGTGCGGGGTGGCAGCAGTAGCGGAGGTGGCGATAGCGAGGCTGGCCACCCTCAGGAGCTCTATCCAGGGCCGTCTTAGGTATGGCTTATTTTCGGGGTGTGGCTTATATTTCTCAAATGCTTGAAAATCCTGCTACGTCTTATATTATGACTACGTCTTAAAAAGGGGGAAACACGGTACTAAAATCCCAGGGTTCTTCTCTCATCTCTTTCCCCACATCTGTTTAAAAAGTCTTAATGCATTTTTTAACCTGCACAGATGGACCTGAGAATTTTCAGACAACAGTTGTTCCTATCTATACTTGGAAAGCAATCTCCTTAGGTAGGAGTCTACATCTCTGCCTTGTTTACAAGCTGGCTTTCAAGTTTCAAAAGCACTCCAGAGGACATTTTCCTGTCACAGTAAACAAGAGATTGTTCTTTTAAAAGCAAGTATCTTCCAAAAAAGCCACACTAATAGGTGATGTAGACACAGTTCACTGCAGTACTGGAACCTTTTTCCCTAGTGCAACAAAGAGACTGTATAGCAGGTACATCCAACAAGATGATCATGATCTACCGGTAGATCATTGGACGTCTCTGGTAGATCACTGGCTCTCCCCAACATCATTGCATTTTTCCCTGCACCCCAAAGAAACAGGGCTTTCCTTCCCCCTCCCAAAAAAGCTCAACAACTTTGACTGGATCCCCCAAAAGGGGGGTAGATCACCGACAGTTTTTAACTCTGTGAGTAGATTGCAGTCTCTTGGGAGTTGGCCACCCCTGCTGTATAGGAAAGGCAATCCCAGTACCAGGGACATGGAGAAGTTGTCTCCTGGAGTTTAAGATGAAATCTGCTCAAGTGCAAATCATCTGCAACAGGTGTCTTCAACCTTTTCAAACTCAAAGCCCACTTTTAACCCAAACATGCATATGCATGGTGGTAGCGCTCCTATTTCTTGTCATATATATTTTTTTAAAAAAATCTTCCTCCCTGTATCTCCCCTTTGTTACTCGTCCAAAACCATTTTAAAAAATATTCAACAGAGAGTTGAAAACTCTCACTTCCTTTTGCTTTCTTTCCTTCCAGTGCATTTACAATTAATGATGCTAATGCAAAGGTAGGATCAGCAGTTCCAGTTCCAACCAGGAAGTCTGGCAATCATATTGACTTGACTTGTTATATTTACCCCACTTTTCTACCCGGGGACACACAAAGCAGCTTACAGGATAAAAAACAATGAAACATTAAAACTGATATTAATTTTTGGGGGGAGGAGGAGAATGCCCATCACTTGTGAAAGGTTTTGCATTTCAAAAATGATGATTTTTTTCCTCTTTAATTTATTAATTGCTGGTGTTAAGATACTACTGTGTATACTGTAAGACATTATTATGCAGTACAAGATGCAACCCTAAATGGTGTGAATTATATTCAGTCAGCTCACACACTCCAGAAAATATGGGAAAAGTACAGTGCTACTGATATATATATATATATCATTAGTTTCTACTGTTTCCTTGTATGATAATATGCCCAGCGCTGACACCTCTCCTATTCTCCCTGGTAGGCCCTACATTAGCATGTAAATAGCTCGCAGATAGGAGGAAATGGAAGTAAGGAAGAGTTCTTTAATTAACTTTAATCCTCTGCAAATCCATACAGCAATCTTCTCTGACAGTTTTCCACACAAGATCTTCTTAGGAGGTCCCTTAGTATCATCTGTGCCAGGACAAAATGAGGAAAAAGAATGAACAACCCAACCTTGGATACAATATTTAGACACCTCTCTTCTATTAAATGCCCAAACAATCAATCAATATACTTTATTCGACCGATAGTCAGAACAAAAACATTTCACAATACAAAGATAAACATATAAAACTGAAGGCATCAGGAGGATACATAAAATATAAAAAATATAAAACTGAAGACATCAGCGGGATACATAAAAATATAAAACTGAGGGCATCAGCGGGATACATAAATGGGGTATGACCGCACTACTAAACCTCCTACAGGTAACCCACATCAAGACATTCGATTATACGTTTCCGACACTTGAGCGCCAGGAAAAGGAATTTAGCCACTGAGAAGGTTATTTTCCCAGTGGGCTTGTCCTTGACTGCCATCTGGCCTGATCAAGCGTATCATTATTCTGAGTCTGGCTGGGAAACAAGCAGGTGAAATGTGGACTCTCTTTCCTTGCAGGGTTTTAAGCAGAGGTTGGATGGCTATCTGTCATGGCTGCTTTAGTTGAGATTCCTGCATTGCAGGGGGTTGGACTAGATTACCCTTAGTGACCCTTCCAACTCTAGAATCTAAACCTTCTCTTAAGGTTGACACAACTCTTCAGGTTTTGCTGTCTTTAAAAAAAGGAAAGAAAGAAGCAGAAAATTAACAGGCTGTCATCTCCTTGGGACGCTCCATCACAGAGCAAAGCCTGAACCGAAACCAATAAAAGCTTATTACAGGGAATCAAAAGAGAAAAGTAAGAGACCTCCTTGAGAAATTAAGCTATGACAACAGATAAACCTTTTAATTTGACAGCTCTGAAGGAACCCAAGATTTAGGTTAGCTGAGAGGCCAACAAAAGATGCAATTGAACGTTAAATACAGCAGCTATATCAAAATAATTGGAAAGCAACAATCACCCAATTACCACCATTTAAATAAAAGCTGAAGGCCATAAGCCATTTCCATCACAGACCACTATGTTTTACTGGATCATTAGGAAAATTGGTTTGAAAATCTCACAGAATGGGAATGGATTTACACTATAATGAAGCATACATGAGATTTTATATCTGTAAGCAATTTATACAAAGCCCACATACCTCTTGGATTTAACTGCAATACAGCCTTAAGACAAACTCTCTCTCTCTCTCTCTCTCTCTCTCTCTCTCTCTCTCTCTCTCTCTCTCTCTCTCACACACACACACACACACACACACACACACTCCCATCTCTCAGCCCCGTCTACCCACATCTGCCATTATGGGTATAATGACCAACTGTAAACGATTCTTGCTGGCAGAAATATTATGTAAGGATCACAAAAGGATGTGGTTGATAGTGGGTTGTATACAAATACGTTTTATTCAGAGTAGACCTATTGAAATTAATGGGCAGGACTAACCAAGATGCAACTAATTCCAGTTGGTCTAGTCTGTGCATAACGTAGTTGGATACAATATTATTAACAACAGCAGCAGCATTCTTAGGCTATTGGCAGAGAAGCAATACAATGGTTCAACCAGTGGTATTCAACCTGACCCTATGCCCAACTGGTTGTTGCTGCACCTGCAAAGTCAAACTGCACAAAGTGCTGAACAAGGCCCACATGAACAGCACTAACATGTTATCTATCTATCTAATATGGAGCAATTTTGTATGTTCTCAATTACTGATTTGGATCACACTTCTTCTCCTCATATCCGTCTTTGGATATACACCTCTTCACGTTCTCTCTATTGGTCTCTGTTTTTATCTTGCATCCACATACCGGTAAGCCCTGCTGTTAGTTTTAGACTACAATGGTGGTCGTCCCCTTGGTCTTTTGAAATTGTTTAAATCATGAGGAGCCTGCAATTAACTGCATCCCCCTAGTGTCACTGTCTATCTGCTTTAATGACAATACTTTTGTATTACAAGATCTCATATTATCAAGCTACAACAACGAGGCTATTGCCTAGATCTTCGATTCCTTCTACTTCTGATTTGCCCCTTTCTCAACAAACAAATGAGTGACTGAAGGTATTTTCTCAGGGCAATATATTGTGTCAACAGCTTTTAAAAAACTTTACATTAATGCAATCTTATTAACACAGATTTCAAGGAAGTAGTAATCTGATGCTTTTAACCTTGCAGCATATAAAAAATAAGTCTGAATATAGCTTTGACAACTGCTTTCATAACACATTTATAACTGCTATTTGCAAACGCAGCCTGATCAAGAAGTGCTGAGAAGTGACAGTTCAATTTGCTGGCCCCATAAGATCGGAAAAACAGGGCCACAGGGGCTCTGTGTTTCAGCTTATGTCTATTGCAGAGGCAGTAGGAGAGAGAAAGAGCGGAACATTTTTGTACTAAATGAATTGGCTAATAAAAAAAAGTTAGCTATACTACTGGCAATGTTTTACTTTCTGGTGCTTTGGATTAGTGTGTGGAATAGATGCCTAAAGCTGTTTGATGTGGCAAAACAGGCCCATTCTACACTGACCTCGGGCCTTTGTCAAGGATCATGAAAAGCATTCATGGCTACTCCAGCAAGGCCGGGGGGGGGGGGGGGGGAGAGCAGTGCAGAGTGGCAGAACCTTGTAATCTTCTATGTATCTTGCAGATAAAAAGCCTTTTAGGAATGCTTTCCTGACCTCAAATGTATCAAAATATGTATAGAGTCAGGAACAACTCATTACAGCAAAGACTCTCATTGAAGGTAACACTGCATAAAGGTAAAGGTAAAGGGACCCATGACCATTAGGTCCAGTCGTGGACAACTCTGGGGTTGCAGCGCTTATCTCGCTTTATTGGCCGAGGAAGCCAGCGTACAGCTTCCGGGTCATGTGGCCAGCATGACTAAGCCGCTTCTGGCAAACCAGAGCAGCGCACAGAAACGCTGTTTACCTTCCCGCCGGAGCAGTACCTATTTATCTACTTGTACTTTGATGTGCTTTTGAACTGCTAGATGGGCAGGAGCTGGGACAGAACAACGGGAGCTCACCCCGTCAACACTGCATACACAACTACTAAAACAAGGCAAGTCACAATTGCTGGCCATATATCTGTTGTTCTCCAAGAAGGTACAAATGATTTCTTGAAAGTTGTTTGTTTCTTAAAGCAATGCTTCTGCTTCAAACTAGGATAAGGAACCTCTGGCCTCCCAACTTCCACCCTCCTGACAACTGGCCAAGCTGCTTGAGGATGATGGGAGTTGGAGCCCAAAAACATCTGGATAGACAAGGGCAGCTGTAAGGATGGGCCAGTGAGGGGATAACCTGGGGTGTGAGCTGAGCTGAGGCTCTGGTTTTTTAATGCACTGTCTGCTGTGAGCTAGGGTGGCAGAGAGCAAGTGTCTGTAACCTTTTATTCAAGCTTCTAGAGGTTGTTTGGGTACTAACTACAAAAATGATCTTCCTTGAATCCTTTACAGCAGGCATGTCCAACAGGTAGATCGTGATCTACCGGTAGATCACTGGACGTCTGTGGTAGATCGCTGGTAGATCATTGGCTCCACTAAAAAAAGCTCAACATTTTACCTCCTCCCTGAAAAAACTCAACAACATTGACCTCAACCCCCCAAAAATGGACCTTCCTCCTCCCTAAAAAAAGCTAAACAACTTTGACCTGAACCCAAAAAGGGGGTAGATCACTGCCAATTTTTAACTCTGTGAGTAGATCACAGTCTCTTGGGAGTTGGCCACCCCTGCTTTACAGCATGTTTCATTTTCGATTTCCACTTTGATGCATTTGCACTAGATAAAACCCAGTAGAACATAGCTTTACTATGAGACAAGGTTACTGAGTACTTAGCACTTCAAATGCTATAAATGCTATAAGCACCATATAAATGAAAATAAAATAAAGCCATAAGCTGTAAAAGCTCAGCTGGATACTTTTTAATTCATAACTTCTCTTTATTGTTTTTAAAGATAAAAATAATGGATATTCTAAAATAAAGAATGTTTACCAAAAGTTAGGAACTGCTACAAAACATTAAAAAATAAAAGCTATGGTAGTTAATGTGACTTTTTTCAGGTTTAGCTTGTGCAAGCTGTAGCACAGTGGCTGAGAGCCAATCTCCATGGACAGGACAGCAAGTGATCATCTGCTGTGGGAGACTGCAAGTGCATTGGGATGAGCTTCAATTTTGAACAGCTATGCTCACAACTGGCAACTGCAAATGGAAGTGTCCATAGAAGTCGTAGCTACCCAGACATGTGAGATGACATCAGACATTATGTTTATTATTGATGTACTGCAGGGCATCTTGTGGTGAATGTGATGGAGATGGCCCAGCTCAACACAAAAATCTGCACTATTGAGGTTGGAGTCGCTGCCACTGGTGAGGCCTCTGTGTAGTTCTGTAGAGTGGGCAGTAAGCATCTCTTCTGGTAACTTTTTAAGGTTGTACAAGAATCTCCATGTGTTGTTGTGAGACTCAAGCTGCTCGAATTGCTCTTCAATTCAAACATGAGCAGCAATAACAAGTACAGTGGTACCTCTACTTACGAATTTAATGCGTTCCGAACACACATTCGTAAGTAGAAAAAAATTGTAAGTCGAATCCCATAGGAATGTAGTTGGAGAAAAAATTCTTAAGTCGAAGCAACCCTATCTAAAAATTCGTAAGTAGAAAAAATCCTATCTAAACCGCATCCAAGATGGCGGACGGAGCTCCATTCGTAAGTAGAAACATTCATAAGTAGAGTTATTCGTAAGTAGAGGTACCACTGTATGTAGAACTCCTATTTGAATATTTCTTCTTGACTACTGCACTCAACATATGAATCTAGTTCTTATATTCCAACTGATACATCTTGCAAAGCAGAAGGTATGAACACACAGAAGCAGAAAGAGAAAGAAGCTCTGCCAGAAAGGGTTGGGAATTTGAAGGAGGTATTCAGAATAGGCATAACCCTTTTCCTATTCCCTTATCACTATGTAAGAAAAAAAATGAAGCACATCCATAGTTCTGCTTCATCCCAGGGCAAGGATAAGCTGCAAGCAAGAATTCTCACATGGAGCCTGTGGGAACAGTAAGTTTTGCATGTGGCCCTCAGCTTTGTACAAACATGCATGGGTCTTTGTAGGAGGTAGCAGCAGGACCCCAACATCACACCTGGATCAGACCAGGCCCCATAAACCCTCTGGGTAGCCCTCCAATGTTGAGCAGGGGTGAGGGAGCACCAAAGGCACTCCTCACCAAGTGTGTTGTTTATCCAAAGCCAGTCCTGTAGATGGCCATATGTTACCCTTCCCAATTTAGAGGAAATCAGAATATAACATTTCCAAACAGCAATGAAATGCTCCCATACATACTTGGGAGCTTGCAGGCAGGAGGAGGGGTGTGTTAGCAATGCCAATACTTGCTTTCATGTTCACTTAACACAAAAAGGTCACAATTTGCCCCTACCACCCATTCAAATTTGTTCTAAACTACGCCTTAGGCAGGTCACAGGCATCTGTTCGTCATACCAAGCTTCCACAGATGCTATCTTAATAAGCATCTTTCTAGAGGAGCAGCATAAAAAAGGTGTTTTGTTTTGATTTTGTTGTAATCCTGAAATTGCTTTCTCTTCCCTTGCCACTGAGTTACAAGTTGCTCTCACAGAAGAATAATGCAATAATATTTTCAACAAGGTCAGCCTAATAACTTTGCAAATGGCATTTCAGAATAACAGAAATGAAGGGGCTTTTTCTGTTCCCTCTTTGCACGCACGCAAGCGCTCTCTCTCTCTCTCTCTCCCTCTCCCCCCCCCCTCTCTCTCTCTCTCTCTCTGTGTGTGTTTGTGTATATATATAATGGTATGGAAGGCAATATATGAACAGCTACCTAGAGATACATTTTGAAGTAAAAAAAAAAAAAAGAGCCAGAGGAGTTACCAAGTACAGTACACCCATTTGAAAGCAAAAAACATTTATGTTCTGCCACTAGCATGCTTGAGGAAGCTAAGAAACCACCAGTGCCGAAGTTAATTACAAAAAATCAATACAGAACTATGGTAAATATAAGGATCATCTTATAGAAAAAGATGCCTGCTGGAAAACCAAGTGTGCTGGATTTGGCCCACCTCTCTCTGCTCTAACAAGTGGTGATGTTTTGCTGCAGTAGAAACAAGCATAGGTTTGGTCTGGCCTCTCCTGCCAGCCTGATGATGATAGTGATAAAAAAATTATATGCTGCCTATCTGACAGTTGCCCCAGCCACTCTGGGTGGCTATAAAAATCATACTGATGTTCTGAACACATAGTCTATATCCAAGAATATATAGAATGACCATAATACCACTTGTCTCTGGGAAAGGTTTCCTATAAGGAGCAATATGGGGCTAGTTCAAATTTTCATTTTTCATATGCTGGAATTTTCTGATGATTATTCTATTCTATGTACAACTAGCAAAATGTCCATCATTATGACATTATCTATATTATAGGGATCCCGAGAGGTGAAAAGTGCCTTCTGCTCCCATTTGCAATAGCATATCGAGTGCTGCATTTTTGCCATGAGGCCACCATTCATTCTTGTGGGGAAATGTGAATGTGGTGACAATGAAAGCATATGGGTGCTTCCCTCACTTAAATCCATTATAATCCAAATTAAACATAAATGCCCCCA
This sequence comes from Zootoca vivipara, assembly GCF_965207765.1. Taxonomy (NCBI): domain Eukaryota; kingdom Metazoa; phylum Chordata; class Lepidosauria; order Squamata; family Lacertidae; genus Zootoca; species Zootoca vivipara. The sequence goes on from NC_142596.1 coordinate 50,325,435, forward strand.
ATTGCTAACATAGAAAAAAATACACAAGAAATTGTTCACAGAACTGTGCCACTCCTGGGACTGTAGTGCTAGTACCTGGTGGCCAGCCAGATTTTACTGACAGGCTAGAAAGTGTTCTGCAGAATTTTGGCATCCAGCATTTGCCAAATAAATGAAGGGAAATGCTTCCACATGCCAAACCATAAAGCAGTACTTTATTTTTTAAAAAATATTTTATTTGCAAGCTACAACACCACTCAAAATTAAGACACAGAAACCCAAGAACAGGTAAATCAAGTGAAGAGCAATTTTAAGGGAGCAGGGAGAGAGTCACCAGATGGCTACTCCTGCACTATTTGTGCAGACCCTCCAAAAGCTTGTGTGAAGGCTATGGGCCTTGAATAAATTACTTATTTGATTGTCCTTTGAGTATTCCTCCTTTAAACAGCCTCTGTGCAATTTAAAGTGCTGTGCCTTTCAAATGCACAGAAATAAATGATAGCAACTGGAGTCCAAAATGAGAGAAGTATATATGTCAGGGATGGGGAATCAGTGGCCATTGTGGCCATCCAGATGTTGCTAGCCCACAACTTTCATCAACCACAACAGCTAGGGCTAATTAAGAGCTGTGAGCCCAAAAACATCTGGAGGCACCCTCGGTTCTCCATTGCTGGTGCATGTGATAAAGGTTTTGAATGAAGCCATTCTGCATAGCTGATCCAGTTCCATATACAGTGGTACCTTGGGTTACAGACGCTTCAGGTTACAGACTCCGCTAACCTGGAAGTAGTACCTCGGTTTAAGAACTTTGCTTCAGGATGAGAACAGAAATCGCACGGCGGCGGCACGGCGGCGGCAAGAGGCCCCATTGGTGGTACCTCAGGTTAAGAACAGTTTCAGGTTAAGAACAGACCTCTGGAACGATTTAAATTCTTAACCTGAGGTACCACTATTATTTATAGTGTGTGTGTGTGTGTGTGTGTGTGTGTGTGTGTGTGTGTGTGTGTGTGCGTGTGCGTGCATTTGCCTCCAAGTCCTCAGATGCAAAATTCAGGTATAATTCCCTTTGCAGCCCCAAGCAAGGAACTCTATTCTCTCTCACAGCCAGAAACTGAACAATGTCATTCCAAACAGCCCAAGGAATTACAACCTCTTTTTCATAAGGAGTAGGAGGAGGGAAGTAACTTATGACACATCCTCATCTTCACCGCTACACATGCCCACAGAAACTACTTCTGAGCTAATTAAAAGCCAACTAGTGGAGGAATTTTAATTTAGAACACAAAGCCACAAATCACCCAGTAACTCATATCAGGTCTGTCTGAATACCTTCCACCCACTAGTATGAATACCAGCATTCTCTGTCACTTTGTGTCTTATTCGCTCCCATTTTCCTCAGCCATGACTCTTCCTCCTCTACCACCAATAATTTCACTGCAATAATTTCTTTTACACACACACACACACACCCCTACCTGTGACAGTTCAAGGCTGAAAAGTATAAAGCATGAGTGTTCTACTGTGACAAGCCATAGAGTAGAACAGATGCATAAGGTGCTTTACTCTGAATTACCTGACTCTGATATGTTGAAATTCTGAGCCATAACGTTGGAATAATCTGGTTTCTCTTTACTGGATATAAAATATTCTAGCTTCTGGAACCTCAGAAGATTGTGCTTCCCAGGAGAGATATAGATAATGAAGGTCAAATAAATCTCTCTCTTGTTCATGTATTTCTAATTTTCATAAACTAACCTTCTAGCAGTGAGCAAGATATTAATGTCCCTTTGCTCAGGAGAAAGCAGAATCCATTAGCCATTCTGGATGAAGAACTACTCTTAAGGCCCTGAAGAAGCCCTGCAGGGTGGACCACAGTATTTATTTTTATTTAATGCTACATAAATGGCTCCTATCACTCGGGTATTAAAACACCTTAGCCATCAATTAATGTTAACAGATAATGTGCGAGCTGGAGGAAAAGGAGACACTTTGCCTTTAAAAAGCAAAGAACCCAAAAGGGCATTCACCGTCATTGTAACACCTTTTGCAAGAGCCTCCTGGGTACAGCATGCAGATTCAGGGCATGTGTACATAGAGATACGTCTCTCCTTGGAGGCTCTGCTGCCCTGACTCAGACTGTTTGATTCTTGCGAGCCACATGCCTTTACTTGCTCTGATTCCTGCTCATCTCCAATTTATTAGAGGAAATTTATTTGTTGGAAATGTGGTTTATAAACAAATGGACTATGACCAATACAGTGCAGGATTACTCCTGCTAAGCACCAACCAACAGCAGCTACTAGCAGCAGGGTTAGAGTATTATCCTAAGCACTCCCCACTAAAATTGGAAAATAGAATTCGATACCACTCATTTACCTGCAGTTCAGTAGCACAGCCATTTATGTGTATGTGCAACCCTTAAGACTTCAGCATGGGCTTAACAGAGCCAAGAGTGGCATTGCCTCTGTTGCTCATGGAATGAGACAGGACACCAGCCATTTATGCGTAATAAAAAGCAGGGGAGGGGGACATATTTCCATATCCACTATCCAGAAATACAGAGGTCTGGAACCATGCCTCTATTTATAATATTTTGCTTCCCTTTGAAGAACAGTCCTAATTACATTTAGCTTTGTAAACTTCCCAAGTATCAAATTCAAATAGCAACAACTTCTTCCTGGAACACAGCCCTTTTAAATCTCATTGCTCATTTTCCTTAAAGAGATGCTGCAAACTGCACTTGAGAATGATATTAGACTCTCTCTCAAAACAGCCAATATCAAACAAAAAAAATGGTTTTGTGTTCACCTAAGTCTGGAAAGCCAATCTCCATTTGCTTAATATAGTCATGATATTTTACCAAGGTAATTATACTCTTAGCTATCAGTAACAATTAAACTCTTAGACTTGAGTTGTTTAATAAAGGTCTCAAAATAAAACTGCACATTCCAAACATGAGGTTTCTAAATGTCAAGAAGGCAAGTAATGTCTCGTGATGAATATAATGATGAAACACACCATCAATCAGCATAAGTTATCATGCCACAATATAAAATGACAGCAATATTACATTTGGAGTGCTGAGCAATTCTCATCAGAGCTTTAATAGAAAAGGTACTGGCAAGAATGGAGATTGCAAAAAGGCCATTAAGAATGAGCCCTGCAGCTGTTACATTTGGGTTGGGGAGTGCAACATATTATGCAGAAAGACTTAATTGTATGCAATGTCCATAATTCTCTTAGATGGAAAGACACAAGTGACACAAAATAGTGGTGTGCATAGCATTGGCCATGTCCTACACAAGCTCTGCACAAGGCACAGAAACCAGCAGAAAATGCTTCCACCTGGAGCTGTTCTGCCAATACAAGGCACAGTGGTCAAAAATCTACAAGGTTGCTACCTAATCTATCCTCTGGGGAAATCCTTATCAGTCCATGGAAATGGTGCAGGTTCTAGGAGTGTCACTTTGAGAAACACATTTCAGCTCTAAATGTAAAACTAATTCACTGAACTTCCAAGGCAATTCAAGGCAGCTCCCATGATAAGGTTCTCCCCACCCCACAATCGAAACAAGAATCCGCTATGCAATCTAACTGGGAAGAAAAACACAACTCTAATATCCAGTATTTTTTGTATTTTTTTTCTTCTCAGTGTTTAAGAAACCATGTTTAAGGAGCAGTTTCAATATTGCAACACCATTTTCTGATAATGTTTTCAGCTCTAGGCTCTGGAAGAGTTATACATACAATTAGCACTGACAGTTGAGAAGATGCCTTCCAGATACTCCGCATAAATAAGCTGCTACAGTTGGTTGACCAGTGTATTTGTTGTCCTGATTTTCAAGAAAGTGTAAAATACATTATGCCATGCTTATTGCTGAGCCACATTAGAAACAAACAATGTTTTGGGTTCAGCACAGCTAAAAGGAATTTACTTTCTTGTCTGGTTATAAAAACTTATCATTGAAATAGAATACTTACAAGCAACAGACTAACATCTCAGTTTTTGAAAGAGTATCTACCAGAATTGGATATCAGCTTTACAACAAACACTGACCACGTTATCGGATAAGGAGGAGGAGTTTGGAAGCTTCCGCTTCTGCTCAATAGAGACTTGTGCCAGCTGAAGTTGGCTTGTTTAAATGAACCATAATTAATATTAACAATAGTTCTGGGTCCAGACAATACAGCAAGTTGCAGATAATGAAAATCAGAAGTAAAAGGGAGTATGGGTGCTTAAAGCTCATCACAGCTCAATTCAGTCCATGCATTTCTCACTAAACTATAGTTTAGCATGGCATACAAATACAGCCAGTAACTACAATATCAGGCAAAATGTCATGTTTATCAAAAACAGAAGTCCAGAAGTGTTACCGTAACCAGCTTGGCTTAACAGAACTTACAACCTTGTTGTACTCCTTTCCCAATTTTGAACCAATCAGTTATTCCGTATCCAGTTCTAACTGTAGCTTCTTGTCCCACATATAGATTTCTCAGGAGACAGGTGATCAGGCACCCATTTCTTTAAGAGCTTGCCATAATTTGCTGTGGTCGACACAGTCAAATGCTTTTGCGTAGTCAATGAAGCAGAAGCAGATGTTTTTCTGGAACTCTCTAGCTTTCTCCATAATCCAGCACATGTTTGCAATTTGGTCTCTGGTTCCTCTGCCCCTTCAAAATCCAGCTTGCACTTCTGGGAGTTCTTGGTCCACATACAGCTCAAGCACCTTGCTAGCGTGTGAAATGAGCGCAATTGTGCGGCAGTTGGAGCATTATTTGGCATTGCCCTTCTTTGGGATTGGGATGTAGACTGGTCTTCTCCAACCCTCTGGCTATTGCTGAGTTTTCCAAACTTGCTGGCATATTGGGTGTAGCACCTTAACAGCATCATCTTTTAAAATTTTAAATAGTTCAGCTGGGATATCATCACTTCCACTGGCCTTGTTATTAGCAGTGCTTTCTAAGGCCCATTTGACTTCACTCTCCAAGATGTCTGGCTCAAGGTCAGCAACCACACTACTTGGGGTGTACGAGACCTCCATATCTTTCTGGTATAATTCCTCTATGTATTCTTGCCACCTCTTCTTGATGTCTTCTGCTTCTGTTAGGTCCTTTCCACTTTTGTCCTTTATTATGGTAATCTTTGTATGAAATGTTCCTTTCATATCTCCAATTTTCTTGAACAGATCTCTGGTTTTCCCCACTCTGTTGTTTTCCTCTATTTCTTTGCATTGCTCGTTTCAGAAGGCTCTCTTGTCTCTCCTTGCTATTTTTTGGAAGTCTGCATTCAATTTTCTGTATCTTTCACTATCTTCCTCGCATTTTGCTTACCTTCTCTCTCCTGCTATTTGTAAGGCCTCATTGGACAGCCACTTTGCTTTCTTGCATTTCCTTTTCATTGGGATGGTTTTCGTTGCTGCCTCCTATATAATGTTACGAGCCTCCATCCATAGTTCTTCAGGCATTCTGTCCACCAAATCTAAGTCCTTAAACCTGTTCCTCACTTCCACTGTGTATTCATAAGGGATTTGATTTAGATTGTGTCTTACTGGCCCAGTGGTTTTTCCTACTTTCTTTAGTTTAAGCTGGAATTTTGCTATGAGAAGCTGATGATCTGAGCCACAATCTGCTCCATGTCTGGTTTTTGCTGACTGTATAGAGCTTATCCATCTTTGGCTGCAGATTTCGATGCTGCCCATCTGGTGCTGTCCATGTGTAGGATCGTCTCTTGTGTTGTTGGAAAAGAGTGTTTGTGATGACCAGCTTGTTCTCTTGACAGAACTCTATTAGCCTTTGCCCTGCTTCATTTTGAACTCCAAGGCCAAACTTGCCAGTTGTTCCTTTTATCTCTTGATTCCCTACTTTAGCATTCCAATCCCCTATAATGAGAAGAACAACCTTCTTTGGTGTCATTTCTAGAAGGTGTTGTAAGTCTTCATAGAATTGGTCAATTTCACTTTCTTCAGCACCAGTAGTTGGTGCATAAACTTGGCTTACTGTGATGTTAAAATGTCTGCCTTGGATTCATATCGAGATCATTCTATCACAGGGGTCAGCAAACTTTTTCAGCAGGGGGCCGGTCCAGTGTCCCTTAGACCTTGTTGGGGGCCGGACTATGTTTTGAAAAAAAATATGAATGAATTCCTATGCCCCACATATAACCCAGAGATGCATTTTAAATAAAAGGACACATTCTACTCATGTAAAAACACCAGGCCGGCCCCACAAATAACCCAGAGATGCATTTTAAACAAAAGGACACATTCTACTAATGTAAAAACATGCTGGTTCCCGAACCATCCGTGGGCCGGATTGAGAAAGTGATTGGGCCGCATCTGGCCCCTGGGCCTTAGTTTGGGGACCCCTGTTCTATCATTTTTGAGATTTTGAGATTCATATCGAGATCATTCTATCATTTTTGATGCCCAGGATGTCAATATTTATTCTTGCCATCTCATTTTTGACCACATCCAGCTTACCATTATCCATGGTTCTTACATTCCAGCTTCCTATGCAATATTTTTCTTTACAGCATCGGACTTTCCTTTCGCTTCCAGGCATATCCGCAACGGAGTGACCTTTCGGCTTTGGCCCAGCTGCTTCATCAGCTCTGAATCTACTTGTACTTGTCCTCCGCTCTTCCTCAGTAGCATGTTGAACGCCTTCCGACCTGAGGGGCTCATTTTCCAGTGTCATAACTTTTATATGCCTGTTGTCTTTGTCCATGGAGTTTTCTTGGCAGGGATACTGGAGTGGCTTGCCAGTTCCTTCTCCAGGTGGATCACGTTTACTCAAAACTCTCCACTATGACCTGTCCGTCTTGGGTGGCCCTGCATGGCATAGCTCATAGCTTCTCTGAGTTATTCAAGCCCCTTTGCCACGACAAGGCAGTGATCCATGAAAGGGCATAGTGAGTTAGAACTATTTAAATGGCAAATGGTAGAAAAGTGGCCAGCAGAAACCCTGAATGCTCTCCAATCTGATAACTATTTGTTGTTACGTTATAAAACAAGCTCAGTAAACTCGGACAGAAAGAAAAAAGTGTGTATGCACTACTTCTTGAAGTTAAATGGATTTCCTGTTTTTTAATGTAAAAAACGTATTCCTTTAGAATACGAACCACAGAGAGAAAAGTATTTCTCCTTAACTGTAACTGACTGTGTCTAGTTACAGGTAGGCAGCCGTGTCGGTCTGCCGTAGTCGAAACAAAATTTAAAAAAATCCTTCCATTAGCACCTTAGACCAACTTAGTTGGTCTCTAAGGTGCTACTGGAAGGAATTTTTTTATTTTGTTTTGACTGTGTCTAGGTGGGACTTTGGCTAATAGACTAATTCTCTATTTGTTACTTCCTTCTCTATCAGCACTGGCACTTTCAAACAGCCAGGGATCAAATACCTCAAGGTGCTCAACCTAGTCTTAATTAAAACAATTTCCTCCCTACAGGCTGCCTCCTGATTTGCAGTGCACATATAAATGACTGATAACCTTAATGTTCATTAAATGTGCAACTGTGACAGCCAAGATTTGCATGTAAAAGCCTTCCCCCGCCACAAACAGAATCACTCAAACTTGACTGAAGATTTCACACTAGTGTTGTAAAACCTTGCAACAAGAATAACCTCCCTGCCCCCAGAAATGACTGAGCCATTTCAGCATTTGTTTTCCAAATGAAGAATGTGCTGTCTGTCCTAGGAACACAGAACATAAGATGCTATCCTATACCAAATCAGACCATGGATCCTTCTAACTCAGTATCACTCATGCTGGCAGGCAGACGTTTAGGGTTTAGGGTTTAAGGTTGGAATCTTTCCCAGCCCAACCAGAAGACATCAGGGATTGTCCTTGGGACCTTTTCCATGCAAAGCAAGTGTTCCAACACTCTTCCTCTTTGGCGATCACTCGTAGCTGAGTAAAATTGTCTGAACACAGACTTAACAGTGAGTCCGTAAGTGACTATGGAAGCCAATTCTGAATCCACACGTCCTTCCACAGTGAGGACACAGGTTTTTGGGCAGGAGTTGATCAGGAGTGAGGGTTTGCCAAATGTGGCTTCCTCTTAGCACATTTCTTCCTTTCGTCTTGAGTTCAAGTGTTTTCAAAGTCCATGACACCTTTGGTAAAGGCTGTTTTTCAATTGGAGCGCTCACAGGCCAGTGTTTCCCAACTGCCAGTATCTATACTACATTTTTTTTAGATTTGCCTTGAGAAAGTCTTTAAACTTCTTTTGTTGATCACCAGCATTATGCTTTCCATTTTTAAGTTTGGAATACAGTAGTTGCTTTGGAAGATGATAATCAGGCATCCGAACAACATGACTAGTCCAACGAAGCTGATGTTGAAGAATCATTTCTTCGACACTGGTGATTTTTGCTTCTTTCAGTACACTGGTATTAGTTTGCCTGTCTTCCCAAGTGATGTGTAAAAAATTTCAGAGACACGGTTGATTGAATCTTTCAAGGAGTTGGAGATAGTGTTTATAAGTAGTCCATGTTTCACAAGCATACAGTAAGGTTGGCAGTGCAATAGCTTTGTAAACAAACATTTTGGTTTCCCTGTGAATGTCCCAGTCCTCAAACACTCTGCACTTCAATTGGGAGAACGCTGCACTCACAGAGCTAAGGCGATGCTGGATTTAGGCATCTATGTCGGCCCTTGTGGAAAGATAACTGCCTAGGTAGAAGTGTCTGACACTTTAAGAGTGGTAGACTCGTAATCTGGTGAACCAGGTTCGCGTCTCCGCTCCTCTACATGCAGCTGCTGGGTGACCTTGGGCTAGTCACACTTCTTTGAAGTCTCTCAGTCCCACTCACTTCACAGAGTGTTTGTTGTGGGGGAGGAAGGGAAAGGAGAATGTTAGCCGCTTTGATACTCCTTTGGGTAGTGATAAAGCAGGATATCAAATCCAAACTCTCCTCCTCCTCCTCCTCCTCCTCCTCCTCCTCCTCCTCTTCTTCTTCTTCTTCTTCTTCTTCTTCTTCTTTTTACAATGTTACACCATTGAGTTGGATTTGTGGTGCTGCAGACGGGTTGTTTTGTGCTTGTTGGTGTAGCACTCTGGTCTGTTGGATGTTGAGCGACAGGCCAAGGTTTTTGTAAGCTTCTGCGAAGATATTTAGGATGGTTTGGAGGTCATCCTCTGAGTGTGCACACACTACATTGTCATCAGCATACTGAAGCTCTATGATGGAAGCTGTGGTAACCTTACTCTTTGCTTTCAGCCTACTCACCACTAAGCTATGGTCTTTCCCCATATTAAATGCCATAGTCTTAGCAATGACCACAACTATAAAGCTAATTTAAAACAATCCACAATGAAGAGTCTTTGAAATATGGGAAAGAAATCAAGTGATTGCAGCTACATTTTCTTCTACCCTCCAATGCCTAAGGATCAAATCTCCTGGCAGTGGCAACAAGGTTATGGATCTCCTTTCCTTGGGAAGCCCGGTTGGCTCCCTAGCTATTTGCCTTCAGGCATGCAACGAAGGCATTCCTGTTTCATCAGTTGTTCACCTTATCTTACTTATTCTTCTGTTGCTGGTTCCAATTTCTTTTAGCTCTATTAGTTGCATTTTAATATGGTGATATTGCTGTATTTTGTGTTTTTAAATTGCTTTAAGACTCCTTGTTGTTGAAAGTGGAGGTAAAAGTTAAAATTAATTAAATTTCATTCTATTCATGAAGAAAAGTGATTGGCAGTAGGTTCAGACAGATAAAATGAAATGCTTCTGCACACAATGCATAATTATCAAATGGAATACGCTGCCACAGGGAGAAGTGAGAAGGTAATTAGGCATGATGCTTTGGCTGACCACTTTGGGGAACTGGTTACTTTACTACTTAGTGTATTCTAACATGCGTCTAGACACATTTTGTGCAGTGTATCTAAAGCCATGCTGATTCCAAAGGTAGCATATAGCTTCTCTGACTAGTAGCCATTAATAGCCTTATCCTCAACGAAAGCTTGAAGGCTTAGAAATACATCACTATCCATGAATAAGAAGTTTCTTCCAAGTATGCATTTCTGTGTTTACAAGATTCACTATATTATTCTGAAAGAGCCAAGGACAGACATAGGCAAACTCGGCTCTCGAGATGTTTTGGGACTACAATTCCCATCATCCCTGACCACTGGTCCTGTTAGCTAGGGATGATGGGAGTTGCAGTCCCAAAACATCTGGAGGGCCGAGTTTGCCTATGCCTGGCCAAGGACAATCAAGTTTCTTATTTTCTCCTCCCCTTTTCCATTTTCAGTGATAGTCACAGCAACACAGTCTACCAGAGAAGCTACTAATTAGATCATTAAATATCAGTCTGGGTTATAAAGCTTTCAGTGTAAAGTTATTATTTTTAACAGGTAATATATTTGCTCAATTTAATATCAAACTATATGATCATTTTATTTTAATTAAAATGAAAACCTTTGTCCTAGGGTTATAGGAAGCTGTGGCAATAAAACAGTGTTTATGTACTTATCCCATATTTCATTAAACGTATCATTTGAAAAGGTGGAATAAAATGACCACTGATGGAGTGGATACTTTAATGCGGGCTGCATAGAATTCAATGTATGTATAGTAGTTCACAACACTGATGTTACAGTCTGTCTACATCTATGTCAAAGATGGATGGAGAGCAAAAACAAGATCCATACAGGTGACATACCTTTATAAGCAGCTGCACTCGTTTTTGCAAGCACCTGGCCATGGATTCATGCTGCTCACGTTTTTTCTTCTCCTCCAGTAGCTGGCTCTGGGTCTTCAGCAACTCTTCCTGCAGTTGCTTCCGTGCCTTCTCTAATAGTCTAGCACTAGGAAAGACAAAATTACCAAAATTGAACTTCTATCAGCCTAACGCTTGGTGGTTTACTACAGTTGGCAGGGGATAAAAGCACTTTAAAATGGGACTGACCACTTACAACTCCCTTCCCTAACCACTCTCACTTGCCACCAGCAACCAGGCAAACAGTTGTTGATAAGCATACTGTTGCTTTGCACATTCACATAATGTTATTATTAAACCATTTGCATCCCACTTTTATTTGGGATGCAAATAAACAATAGAATATATTGTTATGTGGCTCCAGTATGTTCTCTTCTAACATAGCCATGCCCACAAGATACTCCAAATAGTTGTGTGAAGAGTACCTTCTATACCTAAGGTCTCAGAACCATAGCATTTACAAATGAAAATTAAAACATCACGCTTTCTATGAGTGCCCAAGCATGCTGGAGAAAATAATGTGTGTTACCTGAAAATTTTCTCATCATATTGTTTTAAATTCTGATATTAAAAACTTTTATGTTTTAATTTTTATGTTGATATTTTGATTGTTTTAGATGGTGAAAAGCAGAATATTTTTAAATAAATAAATATAAATAATCATATGTTTCTTTACAACAAGATATTTCTGTCTAAATGATGTACTGTATGTATGTATGTATGTATGTATGTACCTCTGACAAACCGAAACACATCTCTAGTATGACTGATTAATTTTTCTCTTTCCAGGTCTGTTTTTTTGTTATCATAGGAAACTAAGCATGTACTGACCAGGAATTTCAATCAAATCCTCCTCCATTCACTATCTGATCCATATTTCCACAAATCTTTCAATGAATCAAAGATGTATATGAAAGTTCCAGTTCAATTTGAAGCTATTCATATACCAATTTAATAGAGTGTAAAATAGATTATTTCCATTGTCATATCCAGGTGGGAAAGTTAATCACAAAGACTATAAATCTACTGCAGAAAATGGCTAATTTAATAACCGGAACATCACTATGCCCCTGCCCCCTTCTCTGTTTTAATTAATTAGTTACACAGAAAATGAAACCTTTGCCATAGAGTAGCATGTACATCTTCTGTTAAGAAACTATTATGAATACCAGAATTTCAAAATGAAAAAAGGGGGAGAAAGACTCTCAAAAGGGGGAAGAGATGGCTTTTCTTCCCCCCCTTCCAACTGCTAAGATATCAAAACACAGATGAAAAGACCCAATTTTATGCATGGTCATTCTTGGATAAACTAGCTGTTAGATGATACAACTGAGAAAAAAATGCGTAGAGCTGAAAACAAAATTGGACTTCCAATTAATTTTCATTCTAGTTGGCAGAATGAGAGGACACAGAATTGGCAGGCCATGATCCACACTGGAGCCACAGCAGTTGAGCCAGTGCCATTTTATTTTACTTATGCTGTTTCAATTATGTGTGAGTTAAAATAATTGGCATAAATTGTTAAAGGAACAACACCCATCTTAAACTTAACTGGTTTAGAGCAAAGGTGGCTAACCCATGTTCTGCAGTAAAGACCCAGCCAATGAAAAGATGGAAAGTGGCCATTCAGCCCACGAAGCTTTATCTCAGGGGTCAGCAAACTTTTTCAGTAGGGGGCCGGTCCACTGTCCTCCAGACCTTGTGGGGGGCCGGACTATATTTTGAAAAAAATATATGAATGAATTCCTATGCCCCACAAATAACCCAGAGATGCATTTTAAATAAAAGAACACATTCTACTCATGTAAAAACACCAGGCAGGCCCCACAAATAACCCAGAGATGCATTTTAAATAAAAACACATTCTACTCATGTAAAAACATGCTGATTCCTGGACTGTCCGCGGGCCGGATTTAGAAGGCAATTGGGCCGCATCCGGCCCCCGGGCCTTAGTTTGGGGTCCCCTGCTTTATCTTATGGCCTGCTCATGAAACAAAAGTCACTGCCCTTTAGAGAAGAATCTCTGAAGAGCAGACAGAGCACATTATCTCCCAATCAGGAGGATCAGAACAGTCAAAGTGATCTTTTATCTATCATATCAGCATTAACCACCACAATGCTAAGATCAGAGATAAGCCCTTAGGGAGATAAAAGATCCCTCTGGCTGCTCTTTAGAGGTCCTCTTTAAAAAGTAGCCAGAGAGATCTCTTACCTCCACTCTTAGCACTAAGCACCCCAGTGCTAAGACCAGAGATAAAAGTGCTGTCTGCTATTAAAGAATAAGCAGCAGGATTTCCCCACCCCCGCCCCAGTGCTAGAGAAGGGATGAATGGAAACTCTGTCTTTTACTCTGAGCAAAAAGATATGTACAAAGTAAAAGGCAGCATGCTGATCCACCCCATCCAAGCACAGAAATATAGAGGGCTTCAAATGCTGAGCGTGTGTGTGCACCTCTGCATATGTGTTTGTGTGTGATTATATGCATGTTTCAGTGTGAGAATTCTGTGACACTGCATGTCTGGTGACTATGTGTGCTGTATGTTTTCTGAGGGTGTGCTGCATGGGTATGTTTGTGTGTGCTATATGACTGGCGAATGTGCTTGGATTGTGAGTGAGTCTATGCTTGGCAAGTGTCTATGCACTTGTGTGTGCATAAATCAGTCACACCCACAGCTGGCATGCAGCCCTTGGAGGAGGAGCTGATTGGCAATATGGCCCCCAATGTGGTTTTATATCATGATTTTATTCTGTGAACTGCCCTGTGACCTCCGGGTATAGGGCAGTATATAAATTCAAGGAAGAGGAGGTGGAGGAGGTTAGCTGCTCCTGGTCAACAGCAGCATCCCCCAACCTAGGATGGTTTAGACTACAATTTCTATCAACCCCTGTCAGCATGACCAATAATCAGGGATACTGGAAGTTATAGTCCTCCAGGATGGGAATGGTTAGCTGTCAGGGGATTGTTGTGGCTACTCTCGAGTAAAGACGCTCCAGTCCCATCTGTCTTTTAAGGTTTTACTGTGCATACTATTTACAGTGCAGAGATAGCACAAAACATGACCTCCTAGTCACTCGCAGAATCCGGCAATGACACCCTTCTGCTTCGGGGCCAGCATAATAGCTTGGGAACCCCGAAACGCCGCCCCCTAAACCTGCGTTGAGCAAGGGTTGGACTGGGACAGAGTAGGAGTGGGGTGAAGGTGGAATATTGGCTTAATTTTTATTGAATGGATAAAGACGGTCTGAACCTGGAAAGTTTTAAGGAGCTAGCTGAAATCTCTGGAGACATCGATTCCACGGGAAGGGGGGTTGAATTAGTTCTAAAGATGGGATAAAAAAAGAAGATATAGAAAATGATGTATGGATATTTTTGGGTAGAGACTAATGGTTTTGGAGTAGTATAAAAGTAAAGAGAATCATGATGTAATATAGGAGATGGAATTAAAATGAGAAAGATTTTTGCAAGGATAAATGTTTAAGAATTAAGGTTTAAATTATAAGATATGATGTAAAATTAAGATACTTGGAAACTGCAAAATTTAGTTATCAAAAAAGAACTCAAGAGGGTGATGCAAGGAAGTCCGCAGTGTTAAGAAATAAGATTTGATAATGGAGAGTGTATTTTCCCCCCTATTTCTTTGGTTTTTTATATTTTTCTTTTTTCTTTTTTTACTTTTCTTTTCTTGTATTGTGGTATAAAATCAATAAAAATTATTTATTTTAAAAAAACTTCCCTAAACAGGGCCGTCTTCAGTTGTCTTTTAAAAGTAAAATAGTTGCTTATTGCCTTGACATCTGCTGGGAGAGCGTTCCACAGGGCGGACGCCACTACCGAAAAGGCCCTCTGCCTGGTTCCCTGTAACCTCACTTCTCGCAGTGAGGGAACCGCCAGAAGGCCCTCGACACTGGACCTCATTGTCCAGGCTGGATGATGGGGGTAGAGACCCTCCTTCAGGTATACAGGACCAAGGCCATTTAGGGCTTCAAAGGTCAGCACCAACACTTTGAACTGTGCTCGGAAGCATACTGGAAGTCAATGAAGATCTTTCAGGACCAGTGTTATATGGTCTCGGCGGCTACTCCCAGTCACCGTCTAGCTGCTGCATTCTTGATTACTTGCAGTTTCCTAGTCACCTTCAAAGGTAGCCCCCCAGTAGTAGTCCAAGCGGGAGATTAGAGCATGCACCACTCTGGCAAGACAGTCTGTGGGAAGGTAGGGTCTCATCCTGCAAACCAGATGGAGCTGGTAGGCAGCTGCTCAGGACACAAAATTAACCTGTGCCTCCATGGACAGCTGTGAGTCCAAAATGACTCTCAGGCTGCGCACCTGGTCCTTCAGGGGCACAGTTGCCAAGGAGTCCTCCACACCAGCCCGCCCCCTGTCCCCCAAGAACAGTACTTCTGTCTTGTCAGGATTCCACCTCAATCCGTTAGCCGCCATCCATCCTCCAACCGCCTCCAGACACTCATACAGGACCTTCACTGCCTTAACTGGTTCTGATTTAAAATGATAAAATATTTATCATTAAGTCCTTTGTGCCTGTTCCCATTGACTGTCATCCAATTACACTCCACATTATGACAACTGGGTGGTCTGCTGCCTAGCTAAATACTCTTCACTCCTCTTCCACCCAGAACTATGGGTCTTTCCACTGCCTAAAGTTCAGAAAGGAAGAACCAGGCTCAGCAGAAGTTCCCAGGTTAGCTGCTAAGCAAAAGCAGTTACCGTAGATGAATTATTTTCATATTGACAACCAGCAACCTTACAGTAGTTAAAGCAACTCAATCCCGTATGTCACTGCCCAGAGGAGACATAACCCTCCACACCCTTGCTGGATAAAACGCATGGCTCTTTCAAGTCCAATGCATCACATGATCCAAACCTTTCCTTTCTTTCTTTTTCAAAACTCATAAAAAATTAAACCTCACATCTGAGGACTGCATTGAACTATGAGAGCACTGGCATTTCCAGAAATCATTGCAAGTTCAAAGTACATATTCCTGGCCTTAAAGAGGAAAAGCCATTTCTGTTTATCAGTCTATTAATGCTCCACACTGCCCCAAGTCTATTGAATGAAGGTTCTTTGTGCTCCAAGCTGAGTACCTCTTTTAATGCTATGCTCTTCCCTTTCTCCAGGCCACTTTAATATAATCTTAATGATAAAACTTTACTTTCAAGAAGTCCTCAGCCTTAAGGACAATGAGTGGCACAATGAATAGAGATGCTATTACGTGCGTTTTAATAGTTTCCCTCACACCTCAAAAAATTACAGAAGTAACTGCAGGCTATCAAATACGGTACAATCTACTATAATTTTCTTTTAAGTAACCCACCACCCCACAGATATAGCAATGGGTGTCACTGAAAGTAATAACTAAAAACAAAAACAAATCCCTGTTCTGCTTAACTACCGTATTTTTCAGACCATAACACGTACCGGACGATACCACGCAACTAGTTTTTAGAGGAGGAAAACAATAAAAAAAATTTTTTCCTGGTTTTCCTCCTCTAAAAGGCTGGGAGGTGGCGACAGCAGCACCATTTCGGCCGCTTCTCTCAACCCTCAGCTGCTGGCTGCGGTGGCAGCACCAGCCCGACAGCAATGGCGAAGAGGGAGGAGTGGGCAGCGCAAAATCGGCTGCCTTCGCTCCATAACACGCAGTGACTTTCCCCCTCCCGTTTTAGGAGGGAAAAGTGTGTGTTATGGTCCGAAAAATACGGTACTTGTTGTAATTGAGGTGTCTGTCTTACTGTACGGATGATAATGGGAAAAGTGCAAAGGAGCATAATGAGAGTGGCACGGCAACAAGAAAAATCTGCTGTGGGGGTATTAATGCCAGGATTAGCAGATCAGAAGGGACTTCTTAAAATAGTAGAACACACACCAAGAAGGTTGCACAAAATTGGAATTATTTTAAATGTATTTTTTATTGTTTTGTCACTTGTTTTCTGCCCTGTGCTCTTCCATCTAAAAGATGGGGCTCAAATTTAAGAAAATGGGGAAGAGATGGCACAGAGTTGTTGAGCTTTTTTTGCGGAGGATTGCCCACGATTGTTGAGCATTTGGGGGGGGGGGGTGCCGAACCTAACCCAACTGGCAAACACTAACAATCGCAAGCGACGCAAGCCAAATTGCCAAAGCGGCAGCCAATCCAAAGCAGCCTTTGACGCATCCACAAATAACCCACCCAATTGACAAAGCAGCAGCCAATACAAAGCAGCCCTTGCAGCAGACACCATTCACCGACCCAATTGCTAGATCCTGCTCACAGATGCAACCAATCACCTGTCCCCCCTCTGCACTACCCATGTATAAGAAGCCCCCCCCCCATACACACACCTTTTACTTTATTTTGGAGGGAAAAAAACCTTGTCTAATACAAGGGAAAGTATGGTAAGTTGTGAATGTCAAGCACTTGGACAAAAGAGTTTTGGATAATTAAGAATTTGGAGTGGTGGTCTGTGATTAATGTAGGAAGCGGCTTTATACATGGTGAGATTATTTGTCCATCTAGGCCAATATTCTCTACTCTGACTGGCAGCAGCTTTCCAGGCTCCCAGGCAGAGGTGCTTTTTGTTTATCCATCACCAGCTACATATAAAGATGCCAATGACTGAACCAGATACTTTCTACACACAAAGGATTGCTCAGTCGTTGGATATCTTCCAATATCAGGTGTGAAATATGGCTCACATTCTCCTGTTTTCATTTGAGGGAGGGGACCAGATAGTTAATCAGCTTACTATGGCAGACATAAGCCTGAACGCAGATGCTAATAAGTGAAAATCAACTTAATAAAGTGAAAGGTGAACAGTGCCTGCAGCTGGCTATTGCAACCATCCAATTCCAAATCTAAATGCTTCAGTGTCATTACATTTTCCCCCTTGAAAAACAGAAATCAAAACAACTGAAACAAAACTGAGAATGAAATGGAGTTGGGGGGGGGAGATTGAAATAATTACTAATCAAAGGAGAGGCCAGGACATGGAATGGTGAACCCACTAGCCATCTCAACCCAGTAATTTCTCTCCGTGTCGCCTCTGATGAGTTTTTTATTTCTAACATTTCATCAATTTGAATCACCAAATTCAATTTGCATCCTCAGATAAACAGAGAGAATAGTAAATACTCTCATCTGACCTTGAAGTGAGAAAGAGAGAAAAATTGCCCTCCACTATTTCAACTCAATCCAAACCATAATAAATAATCCAATTTACCCCATCAGTTCCTAACCTGCAATCACACTGTTGTGCACTTCAGGAATGAGTTTTGATGCCTAGGCACAATATGGCAGCACACAATCCCTTCTCATAGCATTACCTCCAAGCTGTTGCCTGTTCTTGCTGCAGAACACTTTGAAAATATAACTATTCGCTTAATAGTGTGCGCTCCACAAGGCTAGGAACAACCATAGAATAAACAGTGGGGACAAACAAACAGTGTACCCAAAAATCATGCATCAATTATAGCAAGGATGGAGAACATGTGGCCTTCCAGACATGTTTAGACTACAACTCCCATCATCCCTCATCATTGGCAATGCTTGGCTGGGGCTGATGAGAGTTGAGAGTCCAACAGTATCTGAGAGCTACAAGATATCCACTTCTGAACTAGAGTTCAAACCCACATTGTGAGTCATAATTTTCATAAGCTGTCCATGGCTCTTCAACCTTCTGTCCAACCGCCTTGCTTCTCTAGATCCAGGATCTGAGTTAGTATCCTGTCTTTCTCAGAAACCTCTGTGCCCCTTTCCCTCCCTAGCAGACTTCAAGAAAACTGCCCATCTCTTCAACCCACTGTGCTCTCTGTTGTCTGAGACATCCAGAAACTGCAAGGTAAATTCGACAAGTTATTCTCACCCACAGAATGCCAGTATATTTTTCAACATGGCTATCAAGCTGGACAATACTTAATTTATTAATTAATAATTAATTTATAAACATAAATGCTATATCATAAAAATATCAGTGATTTCCAACGGTATCTATACTGAACAAAATACATAAAAAATTAAGATCAGAGATCATCAATTAGCTATGTATTCGTAATTGCCTACATAAAGCCTGGCATAGTTTTCAGCAGGCATTTGAAGGTTGAAACAGAAGGCACCCCCTGAATCTCTCTTGGCAGAACATTCCATGGGACTGGGAGATGACATGAAAGGCTTCATTTTGTGTTGATATATGAAAAGTATTTGCAGAAGTCAAGACTGGAGAACTCCCCTGTCATTGTTGCAGGCCCGGGGCTGGTAACCAGGTTACCTAGCTCATGTCACTAGGTCAGACAGCAGAAATCATGCTTCAGGACACAACACACAGCAACACAAGTGCCAAATCTGAAAGAAAAGCTGTTTTCAAGATTGAGCAGTCAGGTATGCCGTTCAGCTCCCCAGTGTTTAAGCAAAGGAAAGGAAAGTACAAGAAGCTTCTGGGAGACAAGGAACAAGAGCAGCTGTGACACCTCGCTGGTACTTTAAAAGCCTTGAGACTGCATTTACATTGGCGTTCAGGAAAGTGGCTGCAAAAAAGGGAAGATTTAACATTGCTGAATGGAGGGTTGTCAGTGAGGCTTGTTGCAATGCTCCTGACAAGAGGACAATAGCTGATTTTAATAAAATAAGTAGTAATAGAAAAATGTTAGAACTTACAACAAAAAACCATTAACCCCAAAACCTTAAAACCAGCACGGTACTTTAGTGACAAAAAGCCCTCACAGAATCATGACTCATTACTGCTTTATGAATACTCCACAGGACTGAGCTGACCTTTTTCAATCAGACTTAATTTTGAATGCATATTACTGTCCTCCAGCAGGAAATGAGCATCACACATTGCTGGTCACCCAGTTTTATGATCTGTGTGTTTTTATTTCAGAAATTGCTAGTCCTTTGCAACTGGGGGGGGGGGGGGAGGGAGGGAGGGAGGGAGAAGAATCAATCAATCTGTGAGAGGCCTCTTCACTGACCCTGAATAAAATGATATTGTTTCAACTCAGTAACTACACTGCAGCCTTTAGTTTCTGGATACTAGACACAGTTGTTGTACCAACCTCAGAATTTCTAACAGATGGTTCCTCACAAATGATAGCAACAGTGAAAACAGGAAGGAGAAAATAAGCAAGCAGGTTGAGAACACAAGCATATGATTGGGAGGGAAAGAGCCATCTACAGTGGTACCTCAGTTTGCAACCGCAATCCGTTCCATGGAGGCGGTCGCTTGCCGAAGCGGTCGCTCCCCAAAGGCACGCTTCTGCGCGTGTGCAAAGCGCCAATAGAGCGCTTCTGCGCACGCTGCGCAAATCGCTTATGAGCATGCGCAAGCAGCGCAGATTGCGTCTGCGCATCCGACACTGCGGAACCCGGATGTAAACACTTCCAGGTCCGCAGCGGTCGCTCGCTGAAGCGGTCGCAAACAGAGGTAGATGTAAACCGAGGTTTGACTGTAATTCAATAAGGGAAGGGAGAGGAAATCTGTCACAAAAATAAATCTCACCCAGCATTAAGATATTTCCAATAGGAAACATTTCAACTTACACACATACACTCAAAATTAGAAGACAGCCTTCTGAACAAGAGGCTAGAGCAGAGCTTACCAAACTGTGTGTTGCAACACATTAGTGTGTCAGCTATAGTGTGTAGGTGTGTCGCACAAACACTCCCTACGCTCCTCCCAGGGCTGGAAAAGGGTTGTTTAACCTCCAGTTTCCTAGTAAAACTGAATTACAGTACTGTGTTGTGAAATGATGCATGTTTAAAATGTCACCAATATGAAAAGTTTGGAAAGCGCTGGGTTAGAGTGTCAAACTACAAACTTGAGAAACTTTTTGCCATGCTTGCAACCTAGCTTTACCTGACAAGGTTATTGTAAGGGGAAAAGTGGATGGAGGCAACTCCCCATTTGTGTGTGACCTCTCACGTGTATGCCATTTTCAACACCAGAAGTGGGGAGAATGGGGTGGGTTTACTCATGTCCCGATGACACACGATGTCTCAAAATACAACCCCCATGAAAACGGGGAGTTGCCTGTACATGGTACAAATATAACAAAACCATACATTTATACAGCCTGACACTTAGCTGTTCAGGACTGTCCAACATTCTTTGTTACAGGGACATTATTTTCGTTCAATTTTGGGCCGCGGAAAGATAACGCTTTCCCTCATTTTATTTAACGTCACACATAATATGTAATACATGCCAGATTGTGGCATTTTCCTCCTTTTTAAATTTAACAACAACCAATATACAAAATGAATTTATGTCATTATAGTATATATTTCCAAGTTTTCTTAATGTGCCAATATTAGTGCTTTTTTCCTCTTGCATATAGTCAAGAAGATTGTGGCATTTTAAACTCAGTGGTTAAAAAACAGGTAACTGGTGACTTAGGGGAGGGGACAGGAGGAGTAAATTGCAACCCCCACCCTTTCAAAGACTTTTGCCAAGCTTGGCAATAGGTTCTTCTCCTTTAATATACTGGGTTTAAAAAGCAACACAATCTCACTGAAGGAAGCC
This sequence comes from Zootoca vivipara, assembly GCF_965207765.1. NCBI lineage: Eukaryota > Metazoa > Chordata > Lepidosauria > Squamata > Lacertidae > Zootoca > Zootoca vivipara. The sequence goes on from NC_142596.1 coordinate 50,346,650, forward strand.
ATTGTGAATCACAATAATCTGCAATTCATTTTGAGATGGCCCACATTTCTACAGATCTATATGCACACCCATGCATGTGTGCACATACGAGCAAGCAAACAAGCAAGCAAGCAGAAGCACACACACATGCACACACACTTCTATATAGAACAAAAGGAGTTGTCTTACATAGCTGGTAAAACTCTTTGCAAATAGATGCCACAAGCCTTACTTTTTCTCTTTAAAATACCTTTAAACTTTTAAATAACTAATAACAAGGTTCGTGCTGGCAGAGTGGAGTGAGTGGAGACAACCCACAATAGGATCCCTTCCTCCCTACAGAAGAAAATATTTCTAGATAAGCATATAGCATTTATAAATGCTAAATGTTTATATTTGAGTTTACAGGTAGGTAGCCGTGTTGGTCTGAGTCGAAGCAAAATAAGAAAATTCCTTCAGTAGCACCTTAAAGACCAACTAAGTTTATATTTTGGTATGAACACGAAAGCTCATACCAAAATATAAACTTAGTTGGTCTTTAAGGTGCTACTGAAGGAATTTTCTTATTTTGTTTATATTTGACTTATGACTGACTTATGTGCATGTACCTGGACTGTAATCTTTTGGGCAGTTTATATTATAAGAGGCAGAATGCTTTTCTGGTATCTTTAAATGGACCTTCTACTACAGCATATTGCAAATGTGCCCGGGGAATACACCACCCGCTGCTTATGCTTTACATATCACCAATGAGCTGAGAGGCTCCAGCATGACCCAAGTTGTCAAATCTAAATATTCAAGAGCTGAAAGCCTCTCAGTCCATGCCCATTGCTGAGCAACCCCAGAGTGGTGCATATGAAGCCAGGCAAAAGAAGAAAACTGTGACAACAGAAACCCATGTTTCTTCCTGTCCCTGAGGCAACCCCAGATCCCAATTAGCAGGTCTGATACTGCTATACCCTACATCTCCCACAATCAATACAAACACTTCAGCAGCCAACAGTAGATAGCTTAAGCTCAGTGCTCCATTCGATCGGCACCTGTGTTCCATTATAATCTTCCCTGCTGCCTCCAATACAGCCGATTAATAAAGCCCATTTTTTCTGTTTATTTCCTTATTGATCTTACTGTCCCCCCACATACAAAAGAGAAGTCAATGCAGTTGGTGTCCAAGTCCACCTTGGCACTTTTCCTACTCCAATTCCTCCCAAACTACTACTATATTTTTTTGGCCCTACCTACTAACCACATGCCATGTGTCTAAAGGACTATGTAGTGATATTGTCATGAAACATTCCTTATCGCCAGCTTTACCAGCAGTGACAAATCTTATGTTTGCGTCAGCAGACTAATGAGTAAGGAAACACGTGATATAAAAGGCTTGCAAAGTGTATTGCAAAGTGAAATCTCCAAATCTCTCCAACACAGGAGAAAAACACAAAAGACCAAAGGTATGTTCCTACACACCAATCATTAGATCCATCAGTCATGCAGCTGGCTTATTAATCTCCTGTTCTCTCTCATCTGTGTTCCTTGGCTTGGGGCTCAGAAAGTTGACACTTGACTTGAAAATGCCAACCCTAAGCAGTTTATTTCCTCTTGAACTTTAAGAACTGACTGAGATAGGAGTGACCTTTAAAAAGGCATGGCTAGTTCTATATAAAAATGATAGGCATATTTTCTGCTTACACAGTATGGAAACGCACTAAACAAACCCAATATGCAAACACTTATTCTTTTCAGGAGCTAACAGAAATCCAGGCTCCCTCAGCTTAAGTATGGCAGTTGCACTTCTCTGTGCATTCTCGGCAATATAGTCCCCATGGGCTTTTCTGTTTCCAGAAGCATGGAGGACTATCCGAAGTCATAAAGAGTTACAGTATTTGAATCACAATAAGTCCAGCTACTGTACTGGATACTTACAGGCTCACTACTGGAATGTTTAGACTTTCCAAATCCTTGCTTCTGTTAGCATGATTTTTATTACTTAAGAGAGTTTAAATCATCAGCCTTCACAACATCAGATTTAAATAACTTTTGCATTTGTTCTTCACATAGGAATACACAAACTGTTTAGACTGTGAAGCATTTGTTTCTAAAATACCCACTATTATGGGTCCCGTTTCCTAAATATAAACTTCCAGAAGAATCAACACGTAAGAAAGTACAATTTTATCATTTAAGATAAATTAAGAAATCTATCCTTATTGCTAACAACACAGTAATTGAGGCAATTAAATATTGCAATACAGTTCTTTTCATTGGAGATGTTGGCTCTCCTCCTGACCAATTCCCTTAGGGACTTAATTAGAGCCATCACTCTAGTGATTTTGTTGCCAGACCCACAATAATTGCTGTCTGTTTGTTTTGTATGTCTCCTATTAGATGAATGCCTAAGTAAGCCAGCTTTTTTCTTTCCTTTTCTTTTTTTCTCGGTAGCAGTTTCTAGCCCTCATGATAGAGGAAAGAAAAGACCTGTGACTTCTCAACTCCATACTATAAAAACAAATTAGGAAATTACCAACACAGGGTATAATAGGAACAATCCACACACAGCCTTGCAATTGCCCACTACAGGCTGCTCTCTAAGTCAAATCATTCCCACCAACAAATCACTCCCACTAACTAGGCTCACATCAGAGGGGGAAGCTATTTTCGAATATACAGAAATATGCTGTCAAGCCAACCTGAAGATGTGTGGTCATGTAGAAGGAATGTGAGACTTCCACTTGCCTGCAGCCAGATATCCATATTTCCCCTGGAACCAGATAAGTTAGGGGAAGGACTTTCAGCTAAAGAGACAAGCAACCACTAGGAAGCTGCTAACTGGTCAGGACTGCAGAGAGCACCTTTTTCCAACCTTGTGCCCTCTGTATGTTGTTGGATTCAAACTTCCATCAGCTCTAGCCAGCATAGTCTATAGGAAGGATGAGAGAAGTTGGAGTCCAACATCTGGAGGCCCACAACTTCCCCACCCCTAACTTAAAAGATTGAAACTAATTCCACTACATTTGCAAAGGAAAAGCATGTACCACTGTAAAAGGAAGAAAAAGTCTAAGAAGTGACGAGTGAGATTCATGCAGATCATATCTCTCTTGTTAGTATTAGGGCTACAAAAAGTGGTCTTTGGCCTTTGGGGCCTTTATCACTAGTATGACTCCCCTCAATAATGGCAGCAGAAGAAAAAAATAAAATTGCCAGTTTGGTTTCTTCCAAAATCTTTAACATCACATAAATCATACTTGTACTTGGGCAATGCACAGGCAACAAGGTGCAGTAGGTGCATAAGAAGTCAAGATAAATGGCTAAATGCAAGTTAAGACATTTTGGCGGACAGGGTAGTCACAGCACAGCAAGCAACCAGAGTTTTGGGATTGGGCAAGTGTAGGAACGATTTAAGGATCGTGTTGGCAAACCACACAAAAGCATAATTAATAGTACAGGTTTCTGGAAAGAGGTTGAAGGGACATAGCAGGGCAGGAGGTCATGACAGATCCAGGGACAGCTGAGTGGAATTTGTCAGATCTGGAAGAAACGGGTTTGAGCAAGGGAAGCAGGACAGAACCAGAGGGGTCATGCCCAAGTCAGAGGGAGAACAATGGAAAGGTGGTAACGTTCTGGAAAAACACCAAGAGTCACAAGATGGAGACGAGGGGGATGTTTAAGGAGTAGGCATGTCTCAGGGAGAGGTCGGAGGAGTATGTGAGGACCAGGCACTTCCTCTATGGCGGAGTTTTAGGGTGTTGGCAGGATGTGACATACCCAGGAACACCACCTCTCTTGGAATTGTCCAGCTGTCATTGGATGAAGGTTGTGCTGCCTGTTAACCATTAACTTTGTGACAAATTCTTAATAAAAGGGAGCTCCCGCCTCATTTTGGGGTCGCCTTCCGCAATTTCATCTTGTCATCATGGTTGCGTCGTTATTGCTAGTGTAGCACCTGCTGCTACAGGCAAGTAAATGGGCACTCGTTCAAGTGAGCTGAACTTGTGAGGTTTGTTCATGCTTGCACTGACATCTCAGTGTCTTTGGAGTTAGAGTCAGTGCCGGCTCAGCTTCTGATTAACTCAGTTGCCTTGTGTGGAGGAAGAGGCTCCTCCTTGGCAGGAAGTGAGTGACAGGGCAGTTCCACAGCAGGAGGTATCTGACTAGCTGTTTCCCATTCACAGGAGCAGAACACGCTGCTGCCAACCCACTTGGTCCCTCCCTTGGATCCAGTACTCCACTCCCTCAACTACTAGCTTCTTCCTCAAGCTCAGACACTTCTTGGGGTCCCAATTGCACCTCCCTCATCCTTCTAGGACCCTTCCAGGGTCATCCAAGTCCAATTCCCTGAGCTCTTCCCATTCCTTCTCAGGATCCAACCATCCTTCTCAGGATCCAACCATCCCCTCTATGACATCTACAGAGGACTCATGATCCAATCTTAACTAGCAATTGCAAGAAGAGCAAGCCAATGTTTGTCTAATTCTGGATTACAGATAGGAAACGTTTTTGGTATGAACAAGGCAAGAGAATCATGCTAATTATAATGGGGAAAGCATCTATCCACACAACTGCTTTGCTGAAAATGTCTTTAAAGTATGCCATCTGTCCGCAAGATTAACACTCAAACACTGCAGGTATCCCATATTCATATGTGTTAGCAATACATTGGTAATAAGCAAAAATGCAGGTCAGAGTGCACCTCGTCCCAACTTTCAAAATATGTTTGGCCAGATGGATGCATATTCAGCAGGGATTTTGTTTTTGAAACATCTGCACAAATATAAATATGGGGGCCTTGTATTTTATGTGTTATGAATCTACAAAACAATTTGCCATCTACAAAGACAGCAAAGGGAAGTTTGAGATTAAATGTGGTTCTTATTGCTAAATATGAAATAATGAGCCAACAACAAAGAAAAACAACTAACCACTTCCAACAAACAAATACCCCACACACGCATCTACAATGACATTACACCATAACAAAAATTAATTGCCCCAAACTTGGAGACAAACCAAGACTGCTTGGCCCATGGTCAAAGGAGATGGGAGTTGTAGCCCAGGAACATTTGGCGGTCCACAGGTTCCCCATCCACAAGACAAAGAGTTAACAGACTAAATAAAGCAATAGTTTAATTACCTCAGCAAGAACTGTACTATCTAAACTAGGGATGGAGAATAGAGTGTGTTGAATTTTTCAAGTTTTTAATTCCAAAAATGAGGGGTCCTAAAAAGCTGCAACATGACCCAAGAATTCAAAAGAGTTGTCATTATGGTTGGTAAATAACTACATAAAAATATTGACTTTTATGTGTTTTCGCAAAATTTCCAATGATTTTAAACTTGCCTTATTTTTTTCATGGAAAAATGTGTGTAAAATTACATAAAAATAATTAAAAATGATTGCCAATATTTGCAGTTATATTATATATGCCTGAACATAAGACAAGTCAAGAAGTGGAAGCGGCAAGAAGACGAGAGAAGGCGGCTTGATGAATATAAGCAGAGAGGGAAGCAAAATGCTTTAATACACGGGTGTCAGACACAAGGCCCGGGGGCCAAATCCGGCCCGCCAGACCTTGTCATGTGGCCCGCCAAGCGCCCCAGCCAGCGGGACCCAGCAGCGGGAGCTTGCTGCTGAAGCACCGCGCCGACAAAGCGCCGACAAACAACTTTGAATCCTCCTCCTCCTGCCACGGCTTGGCGCCTGGAAACGGCTGCTGCTGCTGCTGAAGCACAGACAAAGCACCCAGCAGTGCCGTGTGGAGGAGGAGGAGGATTCAAAGTGCTACAGAGCACTGCTGCGTCCCAGAGGCTCGGGACTCTCCGCACGGTGCTGCCGGGCACCGACCCGGGAAGCCGCCGCCTCCTCCTCCTCTTGCCTCACCTCCTCCTCCTCCTGCGCGGCTCAGCCTCATGAACGTGAGCTCAGCAGCGGCTCAGCCTCACGAACGTGCAACTCTGAGGCTTTACGCACTTCTCCTAAAACGGACACCCGCTGCCTCACGCTGCACGGGAAATGCTTTTTGCCCCTGGGTCCCTTCGCGCTCTTTTCTGGCGCTGAATCAAGGTGGCGACCCCCCCTTCCCTTTCTTTCTTCCTCTCTCTCCTTCTTATTCTTTCTTTCCCTCTCCTTCCTTCCTTCTTTATCTCTGTCTTCTCTCCCTCTTTCTTTTTCTTTCCTTCTTTATTCCTTCTTTCCTACTCTTCTTTCTCTCACCTCTTTCCTTCCTCTCTCCCTCCTGCTCCCTCTTTTCTTTCTTTCTTTCTTTCTTTCTTTCGTTCGTTCGTTCGTTCGTTCTTCCTTTCTTCCTTCCGTCCTTCCCATCTTTCTTCCTCTCCCTCATTCTTATTCTTTTTCCCTCTACTTCCTTCCTTCTTTCTCCCTTTTCGTCTTCTCTCCCTCTTTCTTTTTCTTTCCTTCTTTATTCCCTTCCTTATTTCCTACTCTTCTTTCTCTCCCCTCTTCTTTCCTTCCTTCCTTCCTTCCTTCCTTCCTCTCTCCCTCCCACTCCCTCTTTTCTTCCTTCCTTCCTCCCGCCCTCCCTCCCCTCCCTCTCCCTCTCCTCAGAAACATAGGATGCTGCTTCATACTTCTGGCCCTTAAACCCTGGAACCAGGAGAGCAGCTCCATTGAGTCAACCTCAGCCAGTCCCTTTGGTGAAGGGTGGTGGCTCACTGGCAGAACATCTGTCCTGCATGCAGAAGGACCCCAGCATCTCCAGGTACTAGTAGCTCTGCAAAGGTCCTGCATGAAACCCTAGCGAGCCTCCACCACCCAGTGCAGTTACCAAAAATCATTTTTCAATAAATTGTACAATAATTGTACATTTGAATATCTACTTGCCATTATTCTGACTATGTTTCTGCTTTCAGAGCTAGTTATTACTTACATTATTACAAAAAACAGTAATAATTGAATGCAGTGACAATAATTTATGATAATAAAGAGTGGACACATAGTCCTACAGATACAACCGGCCCTTTGAGGGTGACCAAACTGCTGATGCGGCCCCCGATGAATTTGAGTTTGACACCCCTGCTTTAATACATCAAATGATATAAGTTTCTATGCTGATGAAAATGAAGGACAAATAGCTGATGCCCAAGATGGAAATTATAGAAGTTATGAATTGACATTAGGAAAACCAAGTACAGCTTCCACTTCTAATAAAAAGACGGAGTAAAAACACATTAGGAATCCATAATGTTGCTATGCAGAGCATCAGATAATGTGTTGGCCTGTGTGCCACAGCTGCCTTCACAACTACCGCTTTATCACGATAAAGTCTAGAGGGCCCAAGAAAAAGTTACGAAATCCCAGGAGCAGGAATTTGAATAGTTTTGTCAGAAGGGTGAAACTGATTGTATCTTCTTGGACGGCTGTGAAGATGCAACTCAAGTTATACTGAAAGCAGCAAGAACAGTGTGACACAAGGCCAGTAGTTTGGGAAGGGACTGCCTGAAGAAAGCCCCAAGGGTCAAACAGAGGCTTCATGACCCATAGAAGGTAAAGGTAAAGGACCCCTGATAGTTAAGTCCAGTCCCAAACAACTGGGGTTGCAGCGCTCATCTCGCTTTACTGGCCGAGGGAGCTGGCGTTTGTCTGCAGACAGTTTTTCCGGGTCATGTGGCCAGCATGACTAAGCTGGTTCTGGTGAAACCAGAGCAGCGCGCGGAAACGCCGGAGTGGTACCTATTTATCTACTTGCACTTTGATGTGCTTTCGAACTGCTAGGTTGGCAGGAGCTGGGACCAAGCAATAGGAGCTCACCCCGTCGTGGGGATTCGAACCGCCAACCTTCTGATCGGCAAGCCCTAGGCTCAGTGGTTTAGACCACAGTGCCACCCACATTCATGAGCCATATCCTGCCCCTAAACCTGAGGTCCAAATACAGATTACTTTTTTTTGTTTTGTTTCTGCACTGCGGGAGGGGGATGAGTTGTTTCTGCTCTGCCAGTTTGATCTGGAGGGTACGATGACTCCTCCCACAGGAAGAAGAGGCAAGAGACTTTGAAGACCCTGCATATCAAGACCAGAGGTAGGTATCATCCTATTCACAGAATATCATCCAACCTAATCTACAAATAGAAATTCACAGTAATAATCAATTTCCTTTTTTGTGTATTAGTCATGAGTTTCTTAAGTTAAATATCATGTGTGTTTATATAAACAATTTCTAAAAATAAAAAAATTAATTGTTCATTTTAGCGAAGGTGTTAAACCCTCTCTCTCTCCAACCATATTCTGGGTTGTAGTCATTGCTAGCCCTACTCAAAGTAGAGCCATCAAAACTAATATACATGGCTAACATAATTTCAGTGGGTCTAGTCGGAGTAGCTCTTAGTTGGATCCAACCCTCAAGTTTTAACTAGAAACATCAGACAAATCCTGACAGAAGGAAGGAAGGGAAGGAAAAGGGAGGGGCTGGGAGAGAAAGCGAAGGAAACAAATCCAATACAGTAGCCTGAGTGATGTGTAGTCACTTTCATGAGACTCCCTGCTGAAATGTGCAAACAGAGAAATTGATTTTGCCTCTTTTAATTGCTGTTATTCTCAACAGTTTTAGAACAGTAAAGTAATGGTACAGCATGAAAGAGCCTCAGGAAACTCTTGAGTGGTCAGCTATGTTTGGGAGGTGTGGGGAGAGAGAAACACTCATGTTTTAGAAAAGTAAACAAACCACAATCCCATTAAAACACCAGGTCCTTAATTATAAGACACATCTGAAACCATATTTCCTGAGAGTTTCACTGTATCAGTGAAAAACTAGCAGTATATTTGGGGCATGTTTTTTAAGCAGCCTGCTGCTCCAAACAAGAAGTTTGAGAGACATGTTTGTGTGTTAAAATAATAGATAAGTGTTTACTGAACCACAATAGCCCAGTACTGTTTTATTTAGATAGAGAAGTATGCATCTTTCAGCTCAAGATTTGCAAATTAGCAATCTTTTGCAAGTGAAGATAGATTGCTTGACTGCCCATTTCATTATGAGGAGGATCTTAATCCGATTTCTGAGACCAATAAATGGCCTCAAAATTATGGAGAGAAATTTGCCCCATGTTTTGGAGGAAGGGCAGGTTCTAGTACAACCTTCCTCAACCCAGTGTCTCCCAGGTGTTTTAAACATTCCCATCAGCCCATACCTCATAGCAGAACGAGGTTAGAAAATGCTATTTTACTGTTACGCATTATATTGGCATATAGAGATCACATGTAAATCCCCCACCCCAATACACCCCTAAATCTTCCTATGCATCAAAGGGAGAAAGGTTCCGTTTAAAAATGCAAGGGAAAAGTCTCGTGTCTGAATCTTTCCATATCCATATATATATATATATATATATATATATATATATATATATATATATAGTTTATTATTATTTAACAAGACAGCAACACGTGAAAAGCCAAGGAGAATAATTCTAGCCAAGTCTCTCACTAATTTCCGTATTTTTAATACGTATGTAGATTTATGAAGGAGCAGCATTCAAACATGAAACTTTCCCCCATATTCTGAATGGGTACAATCCCAGTGCTATGCTGGGAACTGGAGCTGGTTTCTCTCTCTCAGCTCTTAATATTTGCAACACCAGCACAGACACACGCAAACAAATTAATGGGAAACAGCCTGCAATGCTAACAGTCAACTTGAGGAAGGGGGAAGAATGTCCTTTATTTCAGATATGGGAAGACAAATGAGATTAGTCAAAGAAGGTTAGTAGTACTGTTCCTAACTTATAGATGAGCAGCTGGGTATTTCTCATTATAACACTGGAATCTGTGAGACAAAGGGTACGCAATGATGGTGATTTATTGGACAGGAGAGAAGGTGGCAGTGATGGGAGCAGCAGGTGGCAGGTATAACTATTTTTTCTTTATGTGACAAGAAGCACTATTCTTCATCTATCTGGTCTAGCAATGCATGCAGCAATTGCTTTGAACAGACAATATTTTCCACATTTCTACTCTACTCTTCATTTTATTTATTGATTTGATTTGTACACCATTCTTCAACAGGTTCCCTGGGTGACTTGCAAATGTTTAGCATTGCAATGAAACAGATTAAAACAGTAAGGCCGCTTTGCTGAATGTTTGGGGTTATCCCATTTTATCTTCACAACCATCCTGTGGGGTAGGGGTAGGCTGAGAGACAAGTGACTGACCCAAAACGATTTTCATGTATGAACAGGGGCTCAAGTAAAGATAAAGATCCAATTCTACCTTCTCCAATCTATTATCTCTGTGTACAACGTTTTGGGGAAAAGATCAGAGCTTTAGTAAAGTGTGAGTGTATGTGTGATGTTTATTTATCTGTCCCCACACAGGATGATTCTCCAGGCTGCTGTAGCTCAGTTATTGATTGAGATATGCTTTGTATGCAGAAGACCCCAGGCTAAAAGCTTGTCATACCCAGGTAAGGCTAGAAAAGACACTGGTATGACACAGTGTCTTTTCTAGGAGCTGCTACCAGTCAACCTAGATAATACTGAACCAGATGTGCCAGCTGGAGCAAGGCAGCTTCCTAAATTCTTAGTAATGCCTCAAATGTGAAATGTGGTACAGGTCCTTCCTTGCTTTAACAAAAAATTCTGCTGTAGGTGGTATGTTTGTCCCTGAAGGGGGCAACACCAAAGGGATTCACTGCTTTGGGTTCCTTTCCCATTGTCAGTAAAGATAGAGAATTGTAGGTCAGGTACTGTGGGGAACAGGTCTGGGAGAGCCTTTTAGAGGGGAAGTCTGGTTTGGTAGTGTTCCCTGAGTAAAAAGTAACAGGAGGAGAATTAGAAGTGGGCTTACTATCTTCCTCCTAATTACTGGGCTTTGGTTTATTGTTTGTGACCCTAATCACCCACCTGCATATGGTGATGGATGATGGGGCTCAAATGTGTCTGGGTGGGCAGGAAGGTAGCAAGGAGTTGCAAAGTGCTACTCCAATCTCAGTGATGGTAGGCAGGGAAGGCTGACTACCATCTGGGGCAGAGGCCTAGACGTTTGGTGTCTATTCCTTGTACATACAAACCGTCCCACTCCTCTGGAAGGTACTGGTAGCATATCTGCTGAGCTCTCTGGTTTGGTAGTGCTGTTATTGAATGTCAGATCAGTCTGGTAAGACAATGCTCATCCATTGATGAGCTTGATCATGGATAAATGGACTGATCTGGCATGTATTACCAAGACTTGTGTGAGGGAGTTGGATGGACTTCAACTCATCCAGCTGTACTCACATGGATACTTGGTACAGCACCAGGTTAGAATGGGGGGGGGGCATGTCTGATGCTATTGTCCATAAAAGCACCATCTCCTTCACCAGAAAACCTCTTGGACGTGGGATAGGCTTAGAGCAGGGGTAGGCAACCTCAGGTCGGTGGGTCAGATGTGGCCCAATCGCCTTCTCAATCCAGCCCACAGACGGTCCGGGAATCAGCGTGTTTTTACATGAGTAGAATGTGTGCTTTTATTTAAAATGCATCTCTGGGTTATTTGTGGGGCATAGGAATTTGTTCATTCCCCCCCCCAAAAAAAAATATAGTCCGGCCCACCACATGGTCTGAGGGACGGTGGACCGGCCCACAGCTGAAAAAGGTTGCTGACCCCTGGCTTAGAGAAAACCAGAATGGTATATGATAAGGGGGGAATAAGATCATCCAATATACTTACAAAAGGTTATATGGGCAATGATTTCAACACTTTCTATGGGCAACAATACAAGCAAAGAGGCAGAAAAAAATAAATTCAGCCTGACTTTTTCGGGGGAGGAAATGAAATTCATACTCACATTTCATTAGTTGAAACCTACAAGATACCCATGGGTAATAACCATTAAACAATGCAAAGATTTTACTGCATTTTTCAGCATCCCTCCTGGGATTTTTTTATGGTTATAAGTTTCTTTATATATAAACAGTGTGAGCTCTAAAAAGGTTTGTTTTAATTGAAAACTTCCATGGAAGTTTAACATGCAGAAGAGCTGTTAAGTGCTAAGGTTCCTTTGAAGGATGACAGATTATTTGAACAGTTTGTGAATTAAAATCACAGTAAAGAGGCAAGCAGCTGGATGACAGAAGGTTGGGCAGGATGAATTCAATCCTAAGGTGTTGTAGAAATAGAAGTTTGCCTTTGCAAACTTCTATTTCTATAACACAAAGTATAAACACAAAATTGGAATTATGGCAACTGTTACCAGAGGGCACAAGGGTAAGCAGTAGAAATTGAAATGGTTCAACAGGGAACATCAAGACCACATTCCTATCATTACAAAACAACACCACATATTTCAACTCTACCTATCGATCCTCACGCTCCTGTGTCAAGTCAACAAATACTTGCAGATGTGTAAATCCACCTCTAACAGTAGCATTAGATGAAGCAAAAAATGAAATTTACACTTGACTGCCTTTGCCAACAACACACAATCACCACTTAATAGGTAAATAGGGCAGAGTGTAAACAAGAAAAGAAAATACATTTTAAATACCCATGTCACCAATTGTTTTGCGGCCAAAACAAAAACAGCAAGTTCACAGCAAAGAAAACTCCATAGGTTGGAAGTTCTCCTTCGCAAGAGCTACTATCAATAAATGCATTTTGCCTCTCAATTAAATACAAGTGTTTTCAAAACCTCAGTGGCAAATATGCCACTGCTGAAACCAGTCATATCCAGCAAAACTTTGTTCAGAGTAGACCTACTGAAATCAATTAACCTTTGTCAGTCACATCTATTAATTTCAACAGGTCTACCCTGAGTAGCAGTAACGATTGATACAATGCAACATCTCCCTGTTCTCCTCCTCCCATCTCAAAACCAATACAGTTGTACCTTGGAAGCCAAACGGAAACCATTCCAGAAGTCTGTTCGACTTCCAAAACGTTCAGAAACCAAGGTGTGGCTTCCAATTGGCTGCAGGAAGCTCCTCCAGCCAATTGGAAGCCACAGAAGCCGCATCGGATGGTCAGGTTCCAAAGAACGTTTGCAAACTGGAACACTCCCAGATTTATGGCGTTCAGGAGTCAAAATGTTCAACTCACAAGTCGTTCATCAACCAAGGTACGACTGTATCTATTACTGATGGGCTATTCAATAAATCCTTGATCAAAAACTACTCCCTCTGGGGATTAGTTGCTACATTATTTGACACAGTATGCTTTACAACAGGCATCCCCAAACTGCAGCCCTCCAGATGTTTTGGCCTACAACTCCCATGATCCCTAGCTAACAGGACCAGTGGTCGGGGAAGATGGGAATTGTAGTCCAAAACATCTGGAGGGCCGAAGTTTGGGGATGCCTGCTTTACAACATATTCTATACAAAATAGAATAGTAAATGATGAACTGTGGCCACCTTTACTCACTGCCTGTAAAGTCTGCCTGAACTCTTAAGTATACCCTGAGTTCTCTCTTCCATATATAAATCTACTAAGTCATGAACTTGGCATCACAAATTCCACAGAAACAACCACAGGCCATAGAGATTCAGAGAACAGGAGAATTGAATATAAGAACCTAAGCAAGCAATGGTCAACTAAAAAGGAAAACTGTGGGCGGCCTCTAATTCAAGTTAGAGGAGGGGGCATACTGTCCTCTTCAGAAAAATGAAAGCAGAAGCTTCACATTTAATCCAAAAGAGGCTTCAGAAGATGAACAGCTTCAATATTGCTGCCCCAACACAGGCAGTTATTACTGCTCGTCCCTTCTTCTTTATTGTGATTGTTGTTAAGTTACTGAAATTAGTGTGTTTACTTGCTTTCTTTGCCCATGTTCTTTGCCCATGAGTCATTAATAACATATATCGAATATCAATTACAAACTGAAAAGATGCAGGCTCTTACTGGAGCCACTGAAAATGAAGCAATGCTGTAATGGAATCTTTTCCTAATTTAAAAGGAACAGAAAAACTCCAACAATTCAAAGTAGGCACGGTAGAAATCATGGTAATTAGAAAATGATTCTTACAGCTCATATCTGACAGGTGGTTGTAAATCACACATTTAAGTGGGGTAGGGGAAAGAGAAAGGAGTGGAGAATAAATTGGCAACCCACATCCCTCCCCTTCTCCTTATGGGGAAAGCATTTAATTAGGTGATTTTTCTCCTCCTCTGACATGTGTAAATGAGAATCCATTAATAACACAGCTGTAACATCAATGATAAAAATTAAAACAAAAAAGTCAACTTGTCAAGCAAGTTCACAGTGTGAAGGTGAATCTCTGGGGACTACTTTGCTCAAATCACTGGCTACGGTAAGCCTAGCACTATTTTTCTAGAAAATATTTCCCATAAATCACTTTGATAACTGTTGTAATGTGAAATCAGTCAGGGGTACAATTCTCTCATAGTACATCTGTTGAATACTTTACTACTATTTACAATAATCCTGTGAGGTAGGATGTAGCAATTGCTATTATGCAGATGAGAAACTGAGGATGGGAGGTAGTATCTTGCCAAATTTACATAAATTCGTGAACGGGGAGGTCCTCCATCCTCACCCAGGCTTCTTCCAATTGACAACAAGGAAACTAAACACTGGGGCTCTATTGGCATCACTAACATAGGGCTTATGGGTTCACATGGAGTGCTTCTGGATTGGTGCAGGAGTTGTGGCTAGAATCCAGCATCCAGGGACATCACAGACATTCTGGAGTTTCTTTAAGCTCAGCTGGACAAAGGTCTTAGTACCAGCATCATTAGAGGTCAAGCACTTTGGGCAACACGGGAAATTATTATGTACTCACCCTTGTAAGTATTTCCTTAAGCAAGTAGTTAGAGAAATTCAGCAATAGTCCATAGGTTTCCTATGTGGAATTTGAACCGAGTTCTGACAGCACTTATGGGCCACATTCTCCTTGAAGCTACTTACATTAAAAATGGAGTTTCTAATGTCAATCACTTCAGCCAGGGGGGACCTTGTCCTCAAACCTGCAGTTAGGTGTATTTAATTTAAAAAAGGTAGCACTCTCTCCAGACCCAGCCTTCTACCCAAAGGTGAAATTTCTTTTTCATAGAGCATAGTGCTGATGTCTCTCTGCCCAAAGCTTTTTTTCCTTCTGGAGATACAAATTTAGGGCTTAAGATACTGAGGAAGGTGGTTTCCACATGAAGCCTCCAGAATCCTCCCAAGAACTGAACTGCTTTGCTATATCCTGAGGTGAGGACTGCCCTCCATGTGGCAATAGAGAAAAATTAGATTTTCCTCACCATGAATTTCTGTCCCCAGTGGCACATGGAGGAAAGCCCACCCGTCTCTTCAAGATCAGCTGTCTGGGGGGAATTCTGGTGGGAATTCTAGGGTTTCTGGTAGTGTATTAGATAATGGAGTTAGTGGTGTCCTATTGGCAGCTTCTTACTGTCCTCTAAACTTAGTGGTATACATAGTTCATTGCAGATTCTACAGCTACTACTTTCTGAATTACAGTCGGGTTCACCAGATGAGTAATTCCTGTGTGTCACGATCCTGGGTGTGAGATGCAAGAGTCCTGGGCAGGAACATCGGGACCGGGGTACAGGCAGTGGCGCTGGTAGCAAAGACAGTCCAAGTAGCCAACACGAATCCAACGGGGGAAGCGGGGGAAGAGGCAGTCTAACCATGCTTTCATGGGCCGCACCTGATTTGTTTAAGGTCAGCATAGCTAAGGCCTGACTCCTACAACCCCTCACAGTGCTCATTACACTGTGTTTTTGCACTGCCAGTCTGGGTTGAGGGCAGGATGGTCCTTCCTTCCCACTGAGGAAGATTGAAGATTGGATCCTGCCTGTCTCAGCATGAGGGAGGTCCTCAGGTGAGGAATGTCCACCATGTGCCACCAGGAACAGAAGTTCACAGTAAGGAAACATTGGTTTCTTTCTGTAATTCTTTATTTCATGTCACATTGCTTGCAACACAATTTTAAAATAGTGCCACACAATGCACAGAGCTGAGTTCACACATGGAAATTCCACTAACACAAACAGATACCACACTGGTAAGTTAGCAAGTGTTGCTCATATCCTGCAGTATTGTCTACAGGCAGAACTCAAAACACAGGGGAAAAGGGGTTCTCAGTGCTGAGAAACCACCCTGTAAAAATTATTTGTCATATAGTCAAGAAAAGTAGAAACAGAGATGGATATATGCAGTTGGTGTCTAGATATTTAGAGATAAATACTGGGATTTATCTAACCAGATGCCTGGAGTGAAGCATCCCCAGCTATGTAAGGAATGACCACAGTTTCCACAGACCAACTGTACAGGCAATGTCTATTATTAAAGCTACTGTGCTTTGATTACCAAAAACCTGTTTTGAAACAAATAAAGACAATCTGATTTTAAGTGAAAGGTGACAAAAAACACTACACATAACAGTGCCTCACTAGCCAACAGCACAGTAGCACAGTAATTTAACCCCTGCTGTTCAAAAGCAGGTCCCCTCTCTGAAAATTATATGCCTTGCATTCAAGACAGACAAAGCAACTCACAGTGAATCTGGGATTACAAAAGCATTCAATTTTTTCCTGCTCTCTCTTAAGAACAGATTTTGGTACTGATATCCTAGGGAAAGGTGAACAAGAGCTGATAGCAGGAACCATTCCGAGGCAAATCTAAGACTAGAAGCACTGACTCCACTCTATGGGTCACACAGTAAGTTCCACATGTGACTTCACAGAAATATAAGGGAATAAGACAGAAACATGGAGTTCATAGCTGCAGCCTACTTCTGCTTATAGAAACATGAAAGAGAAAAGTTATATTTTATAACTTGGCACTCCTTCCCTCTCCTTAGCTCTGTTAATCGATGTCTCCTGATAAACTAATGTATTCCTTGCTCAATTCTAAACCAAATAACAAGTTTTACACTAACACACAACAAAACATCCTTGTATTTTTCTCTTGCAAACCAAAATGTACAGAAGTGAGGTGGTCTGTATTAAAATCATACAGATGCTGATATATCAGTTTCCATAAATTAAGCATTAATGTAAAAGCATTAAACAAAATTATATATCCAGTAACTGCACTCAAGTTACTGTTCTGCTCATGGGCATCAATGGTACATTATACTATTCCGTTGCCCCACATGAGGAAAGGCCACAAATTCTATTAAAATTTGAACCTAACATGTAGACTACATCCTCCTACTACTACTACTTCTAATGCAGCAACAACAAACAACAACAACAACAACAACAACAACAACAACAACAACTGCAAGAAATTGGTGCTGATCTGGCAACTGGAGACATTACCCAAGTTCCTACTACAGTATCATCATTTTTATATCACACATATGGTTCTGTTCAGCGTGTAGAGATATCTGAGGAGGGCCAAAGTTCACTTCCTGCATAACGCTGTGACTTCATATAAAGTCCTCTTTTTATTGATTGATTGATTGATTGATTGATTGATTGATTGACTGATTGATGGATTGATTGAACATTGAAAAAATACTCTACAAAGATAAACATCAAATATCAAGCTCTTTAAAAAAAGTATAAAATTCTTACTTTCTAATAACATTAAACTCTTCAGGGAATTTCAGCTGATTCCCTGGTGGCCCGCTGGAATGTGGAGTTAACCAGGGCTATTGACTGTCTGGCTCCAAAGCACCCTCTCCGATTGCATGGAGCCCGGACAGCCCCATGGTTTTCCACAGATCTGAGGGCAATGAAACAATCGCTGAGATGGCTAGAGCAGCGGTGGCGGATAACTCATTCTGAAGCTGGCAGGACACGGGTTAGAGCTCAGTGTTGAGCTTACCAAGTGGCGGTAGTGACGGCGAAGAAGACTTTCTTCACCGCTTTTATTGCATCTGCAGAAAACAGCAGCAGGAGACTCTTTCAGGTGGTTCGCAATTTAGCGGAACCACCTGCTCCATCGGGGCCCAGCACAGGCCACATGATCTCTTGCAATGATTTTACAATGTTTTTTTGCAGATAAAGTTGCTCAGAATCGAGAAGAGGTAGACTCCACCGGGGGAGTGCTAGAGTCCTGTCTGGTCAAATTGCGTGGGATCAATTTCAATCTGTTACCTCCGAGGATGTGGACAGGCTGCTTGGACGAGTGAAACCAACCACCTATCTCCTTGACCCTTGCCCATCCTGGCTTATAAAACCTAGCCGGGAAGGGCTGGGCGATGGACTTTGCGGAGTGGTGAATGCTTCTCTCTGTGAGGGAGGCTTCCCACACCTGCTGAAAGAGGCGGTTATTAAACCGCTTCTTAAAAAACCATCTTTAGATGCGGCCAATATGGCCAACTATCGCCCAGTCTCAAATCTTCCATTCTTGGGCAAGGTGATTGAGCGAGTGGTTGCTGAACAACTCCAGGCACGCCTGGAAGAAGCAGACCATTTGGATCCCTTCCAGTCGGGATTCAGGCCTCATCATGGGACTGAAACTGCCTTGGTCGCACTGGTCGATGATCTCCGGCAGGCTAGGGACAAAGGTGAGAGCTGTTTCCTAGTTCTGCTGGATCTCTCAGCGGCTGTTGACACCATCGACCATAACATCCTTCTGGACCGTCTAGAGGGGTTGGGAGCTGGGGGCACTGTCATACAGTGGTTCTGCTCCTTCCTCCTGGGCCGTGTTCAGAAAGTGGTGGTGGGGGATGAGTGCTCAGACCCCTGGGCTCTCACTTGTGGGGTGCCTCGAGGTTCTGTCCTCTCCCCCATGCTTTTTAACATCTATATGCAACTTCTGGGAGAGATCATCAGGGGGTTTGGGCTGGGTGTTCATCAGTATGCGGATGATACCCAGCTCTACATCTCTTTCAAATCAGAACCAGTGAAGGCAGTGAAGCTCCTGTGTGAGTGTCTGGAGGCAGCTGAAGGTTGGATGGCGGCTAACAGATTGAGGTTGAATCCTGACAAGACAGAAGTACTGTTTGTGGGGGACAGGAGGCGGGCAGGTGAATGGGTTAACTGTGCCCCTGAAGGACCAGGTGCGCAGCCTGTCCATGGAGGCGCAGATTAATTCTGTATCCAGGGCAGCTGTTTATCAGCTCTATCTGGTACACAGGCTGAGACCCTACCTGCCCGTGGACTGTCTCACCAGATTGGTGCATGCTCTAGTTATCTCTCGCTTGGATTACTGCAATACGCTCTACGTGGGGCTACCTTTGAAGGTGACCTGGAAACTACAATTAATCCAGAATGCGGCAGCTAGACTGGTGACATAACACCGGTCTTGAAAGACCTGCATTGGCTCCCAGTACGTTTCCAAGCACAATTCAAAGTGTTGGTACTGACCTTAAAGCTCTAAACGGCCTCGGTCCAGTATACCTGAAGGAGCGTCTCCACCTCCATCGCTCTGCCCGGACACTGAGATAAAGTGCCGAGCGCCTTCTGGCGGTTCCCTCACTGCGAGAAGTCAAGTTACAGGGAACCAGGCAGAGGGCCTTCTCGGTAGTGGCACCCGCCCTGTGGAACGCCCTCCCACCAGATGTCAAAAAGAAAAACCATTACCAGACTTTTAGAGGACATCTGAAGGCAGCCCTGTTTAGGGAAGCTTTTAATCTTTAAGGAATTAGTGTATTCTAATATTTCTGTTGGAAGCCGCCCAGAGTGGCTGAGGAAACCCAGCCAGATGGGCAGGGTATAAATAATAATAATAATAATAATAATAATAATAATAATAATAATAATAATTAATATTTTTATTCTACTTCCCATAAACCAATCTTCTCGTCTTCTTTTTTCAGTCTTCAAACCTTGATACTACAGGTTCATTTTCCTTGTTACACAGAAAGTCCATAAGGGGTTTTCAATAATAAATGTCAACAGTGACTTTTCTCTAATTAAACACATCAATTTTGCCATCTCAACCAAATCAATTAATTTCAGTAACCATTATTCCATAATGGTATTAAGCCATTCTTCCATCTTTGTGTCTCACCACTGTGAGTCTTCTATATTCTATTTGTGTTTGTAAACCGAGGTACCACTGTATATCCATAAGGCCCAGCAGGAAAGCTCTAGCTTAAGTTGGACATTAATCTTTCAAAATCTTGTGTATCAATGTACAGTGGTACCTCGGTTTAAGTACACAATTGGTTCCGGAAATCTCTACTTAACCTGAAGTGTACTTAACCTGAAGCGAACTTTCCCATTGAAAGTAATGGAAAGTGGATTAATCCGTTCCAGACTGGTCCGCAGAGTACTTAAACTGAAAGTACTCAAACCGAAGCGTACTTAAACCGAGGTATGGCTGTATTTGCATACAAACCTAGTAGTCACCTGGTCTTTAATATACAGACCCGTTGCCTGAATAATGCTTTGCGTTTTTGAGTTGTTGTACAAGATCTGGTCATATTGATCATGCAATCAGCCACATTTGCATGCATTACAAGCACACAATTTCTTGTTCAATCCCTGGCATCTCCGGTTAGGGCTGGGAAAAACTCCAGTTTTAAACGCTGCAGAGCTGCTGCCAAGTGTAGGCAATGTCACCATTTGGATTTAATACTGTACTAAGGCATGGTTTAGCGTTAAAAGACTGAGCCTACCCACCCACCTCAGCTCAAAGAAGGGTCAAATTGTGCATATTTTAAAATGAAAAACCAAATACATGGTTGTACTGGAGTATTTGGGGATGAAACAATCAAAAATTACAATTACACTGAGAAGTGCATGCATTGATTATAGGCCATTTATAATAAATGCATATTTCTATTATCTTAACAATTATTAAGAATGAAATCTCAATTCTTAGAAAGAATTATCATGGAAAAGAAATTGAAGGCAATTCACAAGCTTCCTTTTTCCAGTCTGAGTCCTAAGCAGCTATAGTGTGTATGAATCATGGCAGCATTGAAAGGGGTATTCTGAACGGACAGATGGGAAAGAGCTCTGCCACATACTGAATGCATTCTTTCAAATGAACATTGCAAAGAATTCAACTATGTCCATCCAATTTATACTAGAATTGTACTAGCATTATAAATAACAAAAAACAAATCAAAACAGGTCCATATTTATTTTTTTCTAAACTCCACCACTGGAGACATTCAAATATGTGATAACATTTCTATTAAAACAGAACGAACTTCAGGGATTATATCAAATCAATTCCAGTTGGATTTGTGTCCACACTAATCCACTATTCAGTCTCAATCTCATTAACATACCAGTCTTAATTGGCATTTCATCCCTGCATTGTGTCTCCAAAACGAACAAGGTGTAATTATGTTAAAAAGAGCAGTTCAACGGTTTTAGTTTAATTCCTGTCATTCATCTGCATCAGAATGAGCACAGATGTTCTATTGGGGGATAATGTGAGAGATGAGCATCTTTGAAACCATACTTTTTTATTTGAAAAACTTTTTAAAAATGAAGTTATTTAAGTGAAACATACAACACTATTTCTTCTTTTGTTTCAGTCGCTATACAGCATTAACTTTCAAAAGCTGGTTCCGCTTAATTTGATTTTTCATTTTCAAATGAACAGCTGTGTTTAAATCTAAAAGCTCTTTGTTTAAGCATACAGAGCTGCAGGAAAGGGTCTGAACAAAGCATCTTTCTGTAAACACTTGATTACCAGGAAAGGCAGTGTTCAAAGTAATCCATCAGTTTATTTTTTATTTTTTTATTTTTTAGCATTAGGATTCTCTTAAAAAAAAACATGACACAAAACCACATAGCCCTTTTCAGATGTTCCACAACAAAGGCTAAATATATTTTGCTAAGTGAACGCATTCAAGGTATAAAGAAAGAAAGATACATGAAGGATTTCGCAACAAACCTTTTTCAAAATAATCACCTCTATTAATACAAATGAGAATAAACAAGCAAAACTGTAGCTGTCAGGAAGTTTCTGTGCTGTGTTTGAAATTAACCGGAATTCTTAGAAGCATTTATTTTATTAAATAGTAAGGTAAAAAATTGTGATTATTGGTATGTCTTAAACAGATTTTATATATGCATATAGTTTTAATTCTAGCATTGTTTAATTGTATTTTAGTGATGGATTTTTCTATAGTTTTAGTTCATATTTTTATCTATAAGCAATCTTGAGTCCCTTGAGTCCCTTCAGGGAAAAAATGTGGGGTATAAATATATATATATATATATATATATATATATATATATATATATATATATATATATATAAATAATAAAACAAATAATAAAACAAAATTAATACTTGGGTACAGTATCCAGCCACAGAAGCCAGGAAACTTAAAGGTAAACGTAATATTTATCATAGTCCACCAAGAGCAAAAATAGTTCACCTAACAATTCTGCAAAAAAATTGCAATGTTTCTTACAGCTTTCCTTGGCCAAATCAGAAGGAAAGCTTTGTAAAGTTCCTAAGTTCCATACTTCAATACATTTCAGAGAGAAGTATATAGTATTCAAATTTGCAATAATGTAAGGCTATATGCAATGCACTTAACTAAGATTTTTCACAGAACATATTACGTACTTGATGATCATAAGGAATGATCAACAGGTGACTAAAGAACAAATTGTCTTAAAATCAATAAGTCATCAGACCATGACAGCTGCTTACTCATTGCAAGTAATATTGATTGACTCTTTCAAATCCAGATCAACTTAAACACTGAAAGCTTCAGGGACCGAAAAAAACATATAAACACAGAGGTAATATGAGAACAAGACCAAGGGATATGAAGATATAAATGTATCTTTTCTGAAAGAAAAAGGGGGCTGTTTTCAGCACCACAATTCCCTTCTAAAGTAACACACAGAGCAACTGCTTAACTTCAATTATCAACCTGTAATTAAGAAAATTAGAACACCATCATAAAGTTTAGATTTAGAAAGTAACACAAAAAAACTAGTTTTTAGATATCATGACTATGACTAAGGATAAACACTTAACTCTTATCAAAACATTAGATATCATTACACTGTGACATGGTTCACACGCAGCACTACACTATGGTTTAGGTTTATGCACATTTGCCTCAGGGCTTGCACATATATGAACTCCTACCTTCTGGCATAGCTGGAAGGAGATCAGAAACTTGCTTCTGGTTTCCACCAACCATGGTTCTCAGTTACATCTAAACCATGCAAACAGACTAAATAAATTAAAAAAACTAAAAAAAACTGTCCAGTAGCACCTTAGAGACCAACTAAGTTTGTTCTGGGTATAAGCTTCCATATGCATGCACACGAAAGCTTATACCCAGAACAAACTTAGTTGGTCTCTAAAGTTCTACTGGACAATTATTTTATTTTATTTTTTAAAAAATTATTTATTTCGACTGTGTCAGACCAACACGGCTAACTACCTGATTAAAAACAGACTGTGCTTAAAGTTAAAGATGGCTTAGGAGAAAAAGCCAACTTCAAACCATGGGTCTATAAAACAGTTCTCTTAAATGTGGTCACACCACAGATTTGTATAAAGGCATTGCTATACTGGCAGGTCTATCTTTGAACTCTTTCCTAAAATGGAACCAATGACAGGTGTACTTTAGGCCAGAACAAAATGTTCCATCTTGATTCAAAAACATTTTGGGGTAGAGTCTTACTATTTGTGTTCTTGTTTTAATTCCTTAGATCAGGGATCCCCAAACTGCGGCCCTCCAGATGTTTTGGGCTACAACTCCCATGATCCCTAGCTAATAGGACCAGTGGTCAGGGAAGATGGGAATTGTAGTCCAAAACATCTGGAGGGCCGAAGTTTGGGGATGCCTGCCTTAGATAAACAAAACAAACTCTGAATAAAAAAAACCTTTTAAAAATGGAAATATTGGCAGAGAGTACATAAGATGAAGTGAAGGTAGAGCAGACGCCAACACATTAGACTGTAAATCCAAAATAAATGCATACACAGTATTAAAAGTTTTAGTATAAACCTGGTTTTCAGAGCAGCAAGGCTGAAATCTTACAGTAATTGATAGGACATAGCGCAAGAACTACGAAATGTCAAAAGATCAATGACGAAAAGCACTGCAGGAAATACAGAAACAGGGTTATTTTCTAAACCCTAAAAGACAGTGTGTAAAGCTCAATAGTAATATGCATGAGGAACAAACAGTGAGAAGGTTAGAAGTGTTTAAAGAACCAGTTGAGGTTACAAATCAAACTTCTACGGTGTAAAATCGAAACAGCTGAAAGGGCAACATAAATCAATGTAGCCAAATAGAGAGGTAAATAACATAGTGTGAGAATATGGTAAGAAAGATACAAAGGTACTAGTAAGATAGAAAGCTGGTTAAATTAAATGAGGGCTTTAAATGTTTGTAAGCTTCCCAAATCTGGATAGCCATTGCTGGACACTGGGTGCTGTATTAGATGGGTATGTGCCAATCCAGCTAGGTTCTATTTTCTTAATGACAGATGAATAGTCAATGTGTAAAAAAGACATCTCTGTTCACTATTTTAAAAAGCAAGTGATGTCACTGCTCTTAAGAAGGAATTCTTTCAAGTTTATTCAGTTTCATTTCCCTGTTTTCCAGTAGAGGTAGGATAGCTGCTCCTTTTCAAGCAGGAGATCTGTGACCATCCAAATGTTTCTGAACTACAACTCCCAACAACCTGGGCATTGGCCATACTTGCTAGGGTTGGTAGGAGTTGTAGTTCAGCAACATCCGGAGGGCCAAAGGTTCTACATATCTGCTCTATAGGAAACAAGATAACTCCCTACTTTACTTTCACAGATCTAGCTCTGCACAACACAAGGTATTTCATTGTTAGAGAAAGGTCATCTCCCTATGCTGTTTAAGTTCAAGAAGAAAAACAGACTGAGCTTGTTCCTACAAGAAAAGGAAGGAGTTGCAGTGAGTCTTCGGGTCATCCTCTCCCCTCCTCCTCCAGTTATACTCTAAAGCAGTGGTTCCCCAACTTTTTCAGGTCACCTCCCCCTTTGATGCAATAACTCTTCCGCAGTGACCCTTACCTTAATAAAAAGCATTATTCACAATAACTGTTTGCATGACCCACTAAGGAAGATAATGACACAATAAAACTCAAAATAGTAACAATCACATTTATTTAAAAGCCAATGAAACCTATCCAATTATAACTTTGTTATAAAGTAAGACAAACACAATCCTGACCCACATAGGCACCATTTTATTTTGATATAATTATGATTCTGATATAATCATTTTAATCTATTGTAATCATGCTGTAAGGCAAGCTTGAGAGAGAATCAAAGAGAGAATGGAGACTTGTGTAAAAGGAAAGATATAGAAGCATTTAAGGGCTTGACCTTTAGATGTGAGAACAGGAAAAATACCTAGCTAGCTCAAGTGATTTTTGGACCATACCACTGGGTGCTTTGCATGTCTGACCTGTATTGCTATACAGGTGCTGCACACTAAATACCAGAGAAGTCTGGTGCACATGACACCAATATTATGTTCAGATAAACTACAGATCATTCCCTCTGTAACATCTTGAGAGGTCCAGATTACCCCAAGAACTGCCTTTTCCATTGATCCTTTCTTTAAAAAAAGAAAAGAGCTTTTGCAACATACAGAATTTAATTTACTGTAGATATATAGTCTTCCAAACACTAGGCTACATATAGAGCTTTCCTTAATATGTCATTATACCGTTTCCCCTTCAATATCATTGAACGACATGTAGCAAAGAGTACCTCAGAACAAAACACAGGGAACACACCTAACCAGCCAGCTATTTCCCTTGGGTCTCAACAAATGTACCAATCAAGACAAAATAATAATCATAATAAAACTAATAGTTGGTTTCATACCCTTCTCTGAAGATTGCTAAGTAGTTGACAACGAACAACCATGTATTTCCCCATACTAAAAGGTAGAAATCTTACATTTCTTGTAACTAGGTGGTATTTTTGCAAAGAAACATCACCTCATGCTGAGCAGGCAGCTTTCCACTCCTACAGTATTTTTTATTCCCAACAATTCTTCCATAGCCAAATCGCCACTCGGGGCAAAAGGAAAAGGAAAAGCATCTCTCTAGGTCAGGCATCCCCAAACTGCGGCCCTCCAGATGTTTTGGCCTACAACTCCCATGATCCCTAGCTAACAGGACCAGTGATCAGGGAAGATGGGAATTGTAGTCCAAAACATCTGGAGGGCCAAAGTTTGGGGATGCCTGCTCTAGGTAAATAGACCATAAGCACAATGCTATTTTTCTGCTTTTTTCTTTTTTAGAGGATCAAACATAACCACAGCAGTCAGGGGAGCCTCCATCCATTTCATTGTTAATTAAAGGCTGATTAATATAGAAACTGGGTCATGCAATAGGGACAAGGATCCCAAGCACGCCAGCGAATCTACAACAGAATGGCTGAAAAAGAACAGAATCAAGGGGTTGCAATGGCCCAGTCAAAATCCAGACCTCAACCCAATTGAAATGCTATGTGGGACCAGCAAACCTCAATGAACTGAAGCGAAGTTGTAAAGAAGAATGGGCCAAAATTCCTCCACAACAATGTGAGAGACATATAAAGTCCTATAGAAAACAATTGCTTCATGTTATTGCTGCTAAAGGTGGTTCTGCAAGCTATTGAATCATAAGGTGTACTTAGTTTTTCACATACAACTTTTCCATTTTGACTTTATTTTTGTTAAATAAATAATGACACAGTGTAATATGCCATGTGTTGTTGTTCATTCAGGCTGTATTTACCTAATTTTGAGACCTGCTAAGGAACAAATTATTGTTATTATGTCTTCGTATGTAAAACCACAGAATTCAAAAAGGGTGCACTTATAGCAAGAGCTATAACTCACCATGGGCAAAGTCCCCTATGTTATAGTTCCATGAAAATTCCATTGTCACAACCCATATAACTGGGGTGTTAAAAGAGAACCATCAGATCTTCATTATGTCTGAGAGTGAAACTGTTTCACCCATATAAACAGTACTATGATACACTACTTTGTTTTCTGAAGAGAATTTGCCATCTTCAGCAAAGATATTCCAAGATCTGTTATGACCAAATCACTCATGATTAGAGGTTTTTTCCAATCCACACAATTACGGAAAACGTGCCACCTATTATCACCTGTCCCCTACCTGAAATACTATTCAGTCCATCTCAAAACTAAAGTTGCCCAGTCTACCAAACTCCCACACAGTTCAACAATGCAACTACGTCCCACTCATATGAGTCACTGCTAGGAATCTTGATTCTGCAAAGAAGACAAGAGTTTGGACCAGTATATAAGTTATCTCATACCAGGTCAGACCTTTTAGCCATCTAGCCCAGTATTGTTTCTTCTGAATGGCAGAGACTCTCCAGATCCTTAAGCAGCAACCTGTCACAAAGAGCCCATGTCCAGAAGCTAGTGCTCTATACCCCTCCCCTGGGCATTTCCTTGTTTCGTGAGCCTAGGGGTGGCAGTGGCAAGCTCACATTTCTTTCAATCCCTAATTCCTTAATGAGAAGGAAATACATTAGGCAGAAGAGCTAGGAATACGTTTCTTGGAATCATGCTTCATGAGGGCTCTTGACTGTTGTGGCCTTGCATTAAAAGTTATAGGAGCTGAAAGTGGTGCCACAGCCTGCCAGAACCCACACTTCAAAGTAAAAACAGGCAGCTTTTTCAAACAAACTAAAGCATCCCTCTTTTACATATTTCAGTGGCAAGACATGTTGTTTTAATCAAAAAGCTAAACAGAAATATGAAATCTCGAGTCCTGCAGAAGGGCTCGCTTAGAAGTATGTTGTCTTAAGAACACGTTCAACAGCCTCTGGAGGGAAGATGGGAAAAGGACATATCCTCTTGTTTTCAAAGTTATCTATCCATAACACTCACAGCTGAATTGAATTTCAAAGATAAAAAACTGGACACTTATCTAAAAACTGCTTCATTCCATTCCACTGCTGGAATTGTCACAGAAACTGCATATCCAAAGAGAAATTTTCCAACAACATGTATCAAGGTCACTCGGTGTCTCAATATAAGAGAAAAGGGTCTAGTTTATGCTTCTGGTATAAGGCAAATGTCATCCGAATGCTCAAAGGGCAAACTGCAAGGAATTTGAGGCAAGGCCATTTTAACAGGGAGCAGGAGAGCATCAAAGGTTTGGATGAACTACTATTCTAGTACAAGGCCCTTTTTTCAGTCAGAACTCAATTTTGGTACCTCTCAGGTGGGCTCCATTGCCATTGTAAGAGGAAAAAGGGAGGGTTCGTGGTGAGTTCTGGCACCACTTTTTCTAGGAAAATTGCACCAGGCAACACTTTAACAGGAAGCAGGAGAGCATCAAAGGTTGGGATGCTGGGAATTGTAGTCCAAAAACAGCTGGAGACCCAAGTTTAGGAAACACTAACAGAGCTTATAATTTACTGGTTAACCCAACACTGTCACCAAGACAGTGATTGTTACTGGATGACTGTTAAATAAAATAAAAATAGTATAAATATTTTAGAAGCAAGCCAATAAGAGGGTATTACACCCCATCCTTAATATTTTGTTGGCATATCCATTTGCATCCATCATAAAGGTTCAGATATGCAATTATTACACTGAATCATAGATCAGAATTTCTTTATTATATACACAGAGCAAGAAAAAAATGATTTTCTGCAGTTTGCATGGCCACACCAACTGCAATGTGATGAGAGAACAGCAGGCAGGTGAACAAGAAGGGGCATAGCGGGTGGGCAGTCCAAACAACCTGCAGAGCAATATTCAGGCCAGGGCAGCTCCCCAGTAGCCATCCTGCTCTCCTGCCACTGCATCACCATTTTGGCCTCAGCAGTCGATGAGGCTGAGGAAGAAGACAGCAGCTCTACCACTCTTCCCATTGCTGCCACACCGCAGGGGGAAATGCAGCCTTCCTTCTCTAGCTTCTTGCAGTGGTGGCAGCAGGGCCTGAACTCATTCCTGCCCATCCACACTGACCCAACCTTCTCTTTCCCAGCCTGACTGCTGAAGCAAAGGACAGAAGGTTTCATGTAAGATGTAAAGGAAGGGAGTTGGAATGAGCAGTGAGGAGAGGGGAAACATTTGGCGGAATGTGCGAGAGGAAGATGAGGCACGGGGTTGAAGAGGGGGTGGAGATGGGAGTTGAAGGCACTGTGAAAGGATGGGGAAGGCAAGGGGCTGTGGAGTGTGGTGGGCAGGTGAACTTGGAAAGTGGAGTGAACAGGGGTGGCAGACCCTGGTATCATCAAACTAACTCTAATACCTCTGTTCTTGCATGTGAGTGTAAATCTTCTTATGATGTACTTAATGATATACCATGCTCATATATTACAATTTAGTGTGTATTATACACCGCTTAGATTTTTTAATGTCGATTAAAAAAAAGAATTGTTTGCAGAAGAAGCACCTCTCTAGGACTAGGTTTATTCAACTTTTGTTTTAGTTGTAATAATAAAGCTGGCTGCTGAGAGGGAGAAAGTCTCAATCCCAGGGTGGATAAAAATCAATGATTTTTTTAAAAAAATCAAAAAAATCGGATTTTTTGGATTTAAATCAGATTTTTTTGATTTAAATCGATTTTTTTGATTTAAATTGATTTTTTTTAATAAAATGCTTTTTGAGGAAAACATATTACCATCCAAAGGTTATTCCATCATGAAATAAAGATTAGTTTTTTAATTATGTAGAATAAGGTTGTATATGTTTAATTTTTTGGGTAAATGAATTTCATTAATCCATTCAAAATGTCATGCTCTTCCAGAGGTTTTTGTAAGATTATTGGGCAGTTTCTCTGCCTACAAGATATTATCACAGGTGCTTGGTTTACTTTTGCAGTTCTCAAAACTGAATTTGACTCAACAGAGATCACATGCCTCTTCTTCACAGCAAAAATGTTATAACATGAACAGAGTTGAGAAAAAGACCTTAATCCTATTGTTCTACAAACCTATGAATACAGAAACAACCCCTTCAGTGCTAAGTTTCAAGAAGTTCAGTGAATAGAATAGAAACAATATTTTTCTGATTGTTTGGAGTGAACAGTATTTAAGTTTTTCATGTGTAGGCTGGGCTGACAGTCTAAGTTTCTTAATATATATATATATATTGTTTTTGTTTAGCCAAATTAGTTAACAAACATGGATGTTTGTTTAAGCAAATAACATATGCTGTAATGTTATTGTTTCAGTTGAATAAATCTATTTAAATTGTTATTATTAAGGTAATGTTTTTTTTTTCTCCTTCCTAAGTACAACAGTAAAGTTGTCCAAATATGAATATCCCATTAAACTGGGGATAAAAAAACTAATATGAAAAGTTGTTATTCTAAAAATCTTCATCTACTTGCATATTAAAGTTATACCAGCAAGAATTAGTCTTTATGTAGAAAACTATGATTTAAATCAAGCCTTACTGACTAGTGATTTAAATCGTGATTTAAATCGTGATTTAAATCAGTTTGATTTAAATCAAATCCACCCTGCTCAATCCCCAAGAGCCAATTTTTAAAATGGTATGCAAAGCATCCCCTTCATGGATCACTGCCTTGTCGTGGCGAAGGGGCTTAAATAACTTAGAGAAGTTATGTTTTGACCAAACGTGATCCACCTGGAGAAGGAATTGGCAAGCCACTCCAGTATCCCTGCCAAGAAAACTCTATGGACAAAGACAACAGGCATATAAAAGTTATGACGCTGGAAGATGAGCCCCTCAGGTCGGAAGGCGTCCAACATGCTACTGAGGAAGAGCGGAGAACAAGCACAAGTAGATTCAGAGCTGATGAAGCGGCTGGGCCAAAGCAGAAAGGTCGCTCAGTTGCGGATATGCCTGGAAGCGAAAGGAAAGTCCGATGCTGTAAAGAAAAATATTGCATAGGAACCTGGAATGTAAGAACCATGGATAATGGTAAGCTGGATGTGGTGAAAAATGAGATGGCAAGAATAAATATTGACATCCTGGGCATCAGTGAACTAAAATGGAAGGGAATGGGTGAATTCAGTTCGGGTGACTATCATATCTACTACTGTGGGCAAGAATCCCGTAGAAGAAATGGAGTGGCCCTCATAGTCAACAAAAGAGTGGCAAAAGCTGTAATGGGATGCAATCTCAAAAATGACAGAATGATCTCAATACAAATCCAAGGCAGACCTTTTAACATCACAGTAATCCAAGTTTATGCACCAACTACCGGTGCTGAAGAAAGTGAAATTGACCAGTTCTATGAAGACTTACAACACCTTCTAGAAATGACACCAAAGAAGGATGTTCTTCTCATTACAGGGGATTGGAATGCTAAAGTAGGGAATCAAGAGATAAAAGGAACAACTGGCAAGTTTGGCCTTGGAGTTCAAAATGAAGCAGGGCAAAGGCTAATAGAGTTCTGTCAAGAGAACAAGCTGGTCATCACAAACACTCTCTTCCAACAACACAAGAGACGACTCTACACATGGATATCACCAAATGGGCAGCATCGAAATCAGATTGATTATATTCTCTGCAGCCAAAGATGGAGAAGCTCTATACAGTCAGCAAAAACAAGACCTGGAGCTGACTGTAACTCAGATCATCAGCTTCTTATAGCAAAATTCCAGCTTAAACTGAAGAAAGTAGGAAAAACCACTGGGCCAGTAAGATACAATCTAAATCAAATCCCTTATGAATACACAGTGGAAGTGAGGAACAGGTTTAAGGATTTAGATTTGGTGGACAGAATGCCTGAAGAACTATGGATGGAGGCTCGTAACATTATACAGGAGGCAGCAATGAAAACCATCCCAAGGAAAAGGAAATGCAAGAAAGCAAAATGGCTGTCCAACGAGGCCTTACAAATAGCGGAGAAGAGGAGGCAAGCAAAATGCAAGGGAGATAGGGAAAGATACAGGAAACTGAATGCAGATTTCCAAAAAACAGCAAGGAGAGACAAGAGGGTCTTCTTAAATGAGCAATGCAAAGAAATAGAGGAAAACAATAGAATGGGGAAAACCAGAGATCTGTTCAAGAAAATTGGAGATATGAAAGGAACATTTCGTACAAATATTACCATAATCAAGGACAAAAGTGGTAAGGACCTAACAGAAGCAGAAGACATCAAGAAGAGGTGGCAAGAATACACAGAGGAATTATACCAGAAAGATATGGAGGTCTCGTACACCTCAGGTAGTATGGTTGCTGACCTTGAGCCAGACATCTTGGAGAGTGAAGTCAAATGGGCCTTAGAAAGCATTGCTAATAACAAGGCCAGTGGAAGTGATGATATTCCAGCTGAACTATTTAAAATTTTAAAAGATGATACTGTTAAGGTGCTACACCCAATATGCCAGCAAGTTTGGAAAACTCAGCAATGGCCAGAGGATTGGAGAAGATCAGTCTACATCCCAATTCCAAAGAAGGGCAATGCCAAAGAATGCTCCAACTACCGCACAATTGCGCTCATTTCACACGCTAGCAAGGTTATGCTTAAAATTCTACAAGGCAGGCTTAGGCAGTATGTGGACCGAGAACTCCCAGAAGTGCAAGCTGGATTTCGAAGGGGCAGAGGAACCAGAGACCAAATAGCAAACATGCGCTGGATTATGGAGAAAGCTAGAGAGTTCCAGAAAAACGTCTACTTCTGCTTCATTGACTATGCAAAAGCCTTTGACTGTGTCGACCACAGCAAACTATGGCAAGTTCTTAAAGAAATGGGAGTGCCTGATCACCTCACCTGTCTCCTGAGAAATCTCTATGTGGGACAAGAAGCTACAGTTAGAACTGGATATGGAACAACTGATTGGTTCAAAATTGGGAAAGGAGTACGACAAGGTTGTATATTGTCTCCCTGCTTATTTAACTTATATGCAGAATTCATCATGCGAAAGGCTGGACTAGATGAATCCCAAGCAGGAATTAAGATTGCCGGAAGAAATACCAACAACCTCAGATATGCAGATGACACAACCTTGATGGCAGAAAGTGAGGAGGAATTAAAGAACCTTTTAATGAGGGTGAAAGAGGAGAGCGCAAAATATGGTCTGAAGCTCAACATCAAAAAAACCAAGATCATGGCCACTGGTCCTATCACCTCCTGGCAAATAGAAGGGGAAGAAATGGAGGCAGTGAGAGATTTTACTTTCTTGGGCTCCTTGATCACTGCAGATGGTGACAGCAGTCACGAAATTAAAAGACGCCTGCTTCTTGGGAGAAAAGCAATGACAAACCTAGACAGCATCTTAAAAAGCAGAGACATCACCTTGCCTACAAAGGTCCGTATAGTTAAAGCTATGGTTTTCCCAGTAGTGATGTATGGAAGTGAGAGCTGGACCATAAAGAAGGCTGATCGCCGAAGAATTGATGCTTTTGAATTATGGTGCTGGAGGAGACTCTTGAGAGTCCCATGGACTGCAAGAAGATCAAACCTATCCATTCTTAAGGAAATCAGCCCTAAGTGCTCCCTGGAAGGACAGATCGTGAAGCTGAGGCTCCAATACTTTGGCCACCTCATGAGAAGAGAAGAATCTTTGGAAAAGACCTTGATGTTGGGAAAGATGGAGGGCACTAGGAGAAGGGGACGACAGAGGACGAGATGGTTGGACAGTGTTCTCGAAGCTACGAACATGAGTTTGACCAAACTGCGGGAGGCAGTGGAAGACAGGAGTGCCTGGCGTGCCATGGTCCATGGGGTCACGAAGAGTCGGACACGACTAAACGACTAAACAACAACAACATGCAAAGCATAGTTATGTTTGGTTAAAAAAATAAATCCTCTTGCGTAAGAGAGAAGTCTTTAAATTGCTTTCTAGAGAATAAAATTCCTACATTTTCTCTGGGTTAGTGAGAATGACTACTCTCAGACATTAGATTTGCATCAACAATAAAGAAAAAAATCCCCTCCTAAACAGAAAACAGGCAAGGTAACATGCATTCTGATGAAGGACAATTAAATGCATTACAGAATAGGTTCAGCTGGCTGTGTACAATCAATAGATTCCCTCGGTTGTGTGTCCCTGCAACTAGCAGATCAATCAAGCACCTCACTGTCCACAGAGGAAGCAAATCTGTTTGCAGTTCAGGAGCAAACAAAAACCTATAAGCAAAACCTTACAATTAGCCAGGATCTCTTTGTTTCCAGAGTCAGCGCAATTAACACAGGGCAGAGTAGCAAGCACAGCAGTCACATTCCATTAAAAGGTGAATTTACAACATCTTTATGCTGCTAAAAGGAATCAGCATCAAGCACAATCAGGAATGTATAGAATAGTAATTCCAGAGTTCCCACTGGCCAAACCTGTGTGGTCATCTAGAGCAGCATGTTGTAGAGCAGGGGTAGGACACCTAAGGCCTGTGGGCCGGATGCGGCCCAATCGCCTTCTCAATCCGGCCCACGGACGTTCCAGGAATCAGCGTGTTTTTACATGAGTAGAATGTGTCTTTTTATTTAAAAAATGCACCTCTGGGTTATTTGTGGGGCCTGCCTGGTGTTTTTACATGAGTAGAATGTGTGCTTTTATTTAAAATGCATCTCTGGATTATTTGTGGAGCATAGGAATTCGTTCATATTTTTTTTCAAAATATAGTCCAGCCCACCACATGGTCTGAGGGACGGTGGACCGGCCCACAGCTGAAAAAGGTTGCTGACGCCTGTTGTAGAGCATGAATAAGGAGCCTATGGCCCTCTAGATGCTATTACACTACAATACCCAACAGTCCCAGCCACCATGATTGATGAACAATGTTGATAGAAATTGTAGTCCAACATCTTCTGGAGTGCTTCAGGTTCCCTTCCCCAACATAAAAGGTAAAGGGACCCCTGACCATTAGGTCCAGTTGTGACCGACTCTGGGGTTGCGGCGCTCATCTCACGTTATTGGCCGAGGGAGCCGGCGTACAGCTTTCAGGTCATGTGGCCAGCATGACTAAGCCGCTTCTGGCAAACCAGAGCAGCACATGGAAACGGGCTACTCTACCTCTGTTTACCTTCCCGCTTGGAGCGGTACCTATTTATCTACTTGCACTTTGATGTGCTTTCGAACTGCTAGGTTGGCAGGAGCTGGGACCGAGCAACGGGAGCTCACCCCATCGCAAGGATTCGAACCACCAACCTTCTGATCAGCAAGCCCTAGGCTCTGTGGTTTAACCCACAGCGCCACCTGCATCCCTCATCCCTCGTCCCTCAACATACTTGCTAGCAAAAGTGAATGGAATGACATCTTGATGGTCCAGGCCAGGTAATAAAAAATATATACAGTGGTACCTCTGGTTACAAACTTATTCGTTCCGGAGGTCCGTTCTTAAACTGAAACCGTTCTTATCCTGAGGTGCACTTTCGCTAACAGGCTTCCCACTGTGCACACGCCAGAGGCACACAATTTCCGTTCACATCCTGGGGCAAAGCTCGCAAACAGGAGCAGCTACTTTCGAGTTAGCGGAGCTTGTAACCTGAAGTGTTCATAACCAGAGGTACCACTGTATACAGCTTTAGCATAACAGATTAAAATTATGAAATTAACTGAAATTTCACTCTCCTGATTTAACCATGAGCATTAAGGCAACTGAAAAAGGTTGGTTTTGTATTATGAAAGCACTGTAGTAATCAGGATCTGAACTGGGCAAGTCTGAGTTTGGACCAAGCTTCATAACAGGGGGAACAGAGCATCAAAAATGCTTTTTTGAGTGCCTTGCCTGAACTTGTTGCATAAGAGGTATCACAGTAAGAGAATGCCCTCAGTAGTTTTCAGAAATTGTCAAGGATATGTGAGGAGACTGCTAGAAACCACAGGAGAGAAGAGTACTTTTGTGTTCAAACCCTACTAGTGGGTTTCCCACAGGTATCTGGTTGGCCACTGCAAGAACAACATGCTGAATTAGATAAACCACTGGCTTTATCAAGCAGCTTCTTCTTACGTTCTTATGAGACAGTCTCTAGGTGTATCAGATAAGCCATTTAAGGAACAAAAGACAGGGATTGTGATATATGCTGCAAGGCTTGTGGGGAGTCTATTTGAAGTGAAAAGAGGCTACTAGTTATAACTTCAGTTGTCAACTGAATTGTATGGCTTAACACCCACATTATTCAAGGCTTAATGGTGCAGACTTGTGGTTCTGAAAAAGAATGAGTGCAGTTGCACCTTGCCGCTTTCTGGCAAACAAGCACGCCTTTTTTGCACTCTCACCATTGGCACCTGCATCAGACTAAAATAATTCAAGTCAAGAGCACATTGTGCAGTTTGCATTTGCTTTGCTGCCCATATTTATGGGTTTGATGATTCAAGCATCCCAACCACTTTTGAGGTTTTTTTCTACAATCAAGCAGCATATAAAGGTAGGCAGGCAGGCTGGCTGGCTGGCTAGCTTGGACCACCCGAAATATACAGACCAAGCAAAACTAGCTACCTTCATCTCACTGACTGAGTCACGTACAAGAAAGCAAGCAATGGGATATCTGCTTGCAACAATCGAAAAACTGGGCACATTGTCAACTCCATCTGAAAAGCTGCTCTAGCTGCAACAGGTATGCATGGAAATGCCATTAGTAAAGCAATTAATCTTGCCTTCCATGTTGTACACATGCCACACAAAGGTGGGATGGATTTCCTAGGGATACTGGAATGTTTGCCAGCAACATGACTTTTAAGCCTTTTTTTAAAAGACATACTTATGCTGAAGATTTGCCTTGAGAGGATTTTCACACTTTGAAAGATTTGTTGGACAGCCAAGACGACCTTCTTAGGCTCTGGATTCTTTGCTGAAACCTGTCTACCCATTATTCGGCCATTTGATGTATTCCTTCTGTTCCTGAGATGCCTTTCAGCTTTTCCTTTACAGAGAATAATGTGTGCTTACATTTCAGCCAGAAACCACAGAAACCAAAATGTGATTAAATGCCAGTTCAAGCACCTGGATGTCCTGCAGAAAACTCATTTATAAAGTAGGACAGATGAAAAGAAATAAAGCTGAAAGCCTTTAATCTGCAGGGGGGAAGAGGAATATTTCAAAAGGAGTCCTCCCCTAGCCAGCCTTCATTTAGAACAATTTTGTCCTAACCTCTTTATAAGTTGTGCAACACAGAGATAACTAAGGCTTGAAGTAAACAAAAATAAGGAGACTGAACATCCTAGAGAAGAGGCAACATAAACATTCAAGCACAACTAGAAAGTCAACACATGCCAGCTTGAAAAGTAACATATAACAAGTTTAAAGAAATCAAGTAAGTACCCAATTTGTTCAGTCACCCTAAGAACATTTTTTCTATTAAAAAAAACCTAATTATCCTCTAACTACAAGTTGATGCTTGCCCCTGTGGCCATTTTCTTTTCTACCTTTTCTTGATGGAAAATATGGAATGCCTCTACTTTGATTATGACATTGGGCAATTGAAGATGGAATTGCTGGCCTTAGAAAGTGAAATGCAATGGTAGGCCAACACAAGTTACAGAGCACGAAGGTTTCCTAAGGATTTACAGAAGTAAACAACATAGAAATCAGAGGGTGACAACTAGGGTCCAGAGCTACTGAGAGGGCTTTTCTTGTCTCTCGTTGTTCCTCCAAATCTCTAGAACCAAATCAGGAGACAAAACAAAAGTTCATATTCAGTTCTCATCAGTAATTCCTAACCATCATCCCTTTGGGAGAACAGTCTTGCCCTTGAGCTCTGAAGCATAAATCCCTGAAAGAAGGATGCTAAAGTAAACTCCAAATTAATTTCTTAACACATTTATGGAGCAGCATCACAAACATGAAACTGAGAAACTGACACCCTCCCATTCATTACACCGAAGTCAAATCTGCAGCTCAAAAAGAGGGTGAGTTAAAAGAGAGCATAAGCAAAGAAAATTAAGAAGTTGTGACTAGAATGGCAACATTGGAGGGCTGCAACTAATTCTGGAAGGCTCAACAAATAAGTAAGATGGAGATTAACACTGTTTGCATTGCAAAGTGAATGTCAGGACACATCTAGACTAGCAAGGTCTTCAACCTTTAGTTCCAACATTGGACTATAACAATTTTCAAAACTGCAGACATCAAGCATTCTCCTGCTAATTCTCCTTCTCACTCTTTTTATAGTGATGTTCTGTTACAAGCGCAATCCACCTTGAGTTCAGTCAAATCTCCTGAGTTCAGTCAAATTAGGATCACAACCTACCAGCTGAAGAACTGGTAATAGAAGCAAAAGAGAAAAAAACCTAATAAAAAAATTCTACAGACAGGTGTGCAAGACTAAATCTGTACACACACACCAAAAGTCTCAACCAGAAATCTTTTATCTGCTACCCAGAATGCATTGTTTAAAACTCTCATTGTTCTAGGTGCATTTTGCAACAGGGGATTTCATTAGCACGAGCAGTTTCTGATCTCTGGGCGCAGTACTGCGCCTAAGATTTCAGATTAAAACTGCAGAGTAGAAGGAAAGGAGGACCTTTTTCTGCCTCCCCACTTCCAGCTACTCTGGATAAGAGACCCTCTTAAGAATATTAGGAGGGTGGGGAAACGAGGGGGGAGTCCATTGCACAAGCAGAAGTCCTTGCACAGGGCTTTCATGAACAGGGCCGGTTAGGTGAATCCTGCCCAGTCTTTTCAGAGCTCCTTAGAGTGCTAATGCAAAATCATTAACTGCTTGAGCACTGAATCATGCCAAGATGGGAGAAAGGAGACAAGGAGGAACACATGTAGTTAGACACACCTAACTGAAAACTGAGGGAGGGTCATCACAAGTAAAATAAATAAATAAAGTAAGTTGGGAGGAGGTGTACCTCCTTGTGGGGCATACTGCTTTTCATATAAAATTCTCAGGAAGGTTCTTCTTCTTTGGCGATTACTCGTAGCCGAGTAAGATTGTCTTCCATAAACACGGTTTTAACAATGGGTCCGTAAGTGACTGTGGAGGCCAATTCTGGATCCACATGTCCTTCCACAGTGGGGACATTGGTTTCCGGGCGGGAGTTGATCACGGTGAGGGTTTGCCAAGTGTGCCTTCCTCTTAGCACGTTTCTCCCTTGTGTCCTGAGATCGAGTTTCTTCAAAGCCCATGACACCTTTGGTAAAGGCTGTTCTCCAACTGGAGCGCTCGCAGGCCAGTGTTTCCCAGTTGTCAGTGTTTATACTACATTTTTTTAGATTTGCCTTGAGACAGTCTTTAAACCTCTTTTGTTGACCACCAGCATTACGCTTTCCATTTTTAAGTTCGGAATAGAGTAGTTGCTTTGGAAGACGATCATCAGGCATCCGTACATGACCAGTCCAACGAAGTTGATGTTGAAGAATCATTGCTTCAACACTGGTGATCTTTGCTTCTTCCAGTACTGTACACTGATATTAGTTCGCCTGTCTTCCCAAGTGATGTGTACAGATTTTCGGAGACACCGTTAATGGAATCTTTCGAGGAGTTGGAAGATGGAAGGTTAGACCCAATTGTTGACCAAGTCAAGAAAAATATCAGGTGGTATTCAAAAGAACTCCTGAGCTGAGCTGACTATCACCAATGTCTTCCCAGTGAGGTCACTTCACACGCTGAAACCTCTACACCAGATGCAGACCTTCAGGTAATAATTCCACTTTCAATGGGAAACCTCCGCTTTTTACACAGGTTAGGAGAGCATAAAAAGGCAGCTAACGTTCTGCATGGGGCAAACTCATGGACCAAAATTCAAGATGCGGTCCTAAGAATATTTGTGCATGTGGAACAAAAAAAAGGAACAAAATGGTGATTGTCAGAGGTTCTTGTGGCTACTCTTGAGTAACGACGCTCCACACCCCCTTGTCTTTAAGGTGTTTTTATTGTGCATATTATTTACAGTGCAAAGAGTCTGGAAAACGTGTCTGCTTAGTCCGAGTAAGAACCTTGCAATGGCTTCTTCCTGTTTCGCGCCCAACATATCAGCTTGGGAACCCCAAAGCGCCTCCCTCTCGCCCTACGGGGTGCCGTGCGCCTCAATTCAGGTGTCGGAGGGAAGGGCCGTCCTTCTGACTGCTCTCCAGTGGCCAATCCCGTCATTTCCTTCCCAGCTGCTTCCTTTTCTACTCAGTGTTGAGGCTCTCGCATGCTACCAGAGCCTCTCCCCTCCCTCTCTACTTCCTGATTCCTATAATCCGATCTGCTACTGGACTTGCTGCTCTGCGAAGAGCTCGACCTGATGAGGGGGTGCTGTTCTCTATAAGCCCTTCCCCTTACACACATTGTTCAGCATGTCTCAAGTTTTTAAACTGGAAACTTTCAAAGAAGAGATTTGGTTCGCTTTAAAATTGTAGAATCACCACATGCATTGATGGGATACACCAATTACTACTAATGAAATGCAAACGGTTTTCATATGCAGATGCTGTGCAGTTAATTGCCAGCTGTTTCTTTTGCCTTTCTGAGTCTATGCTGAGTGCAGAAAAGGAATGAATTGCCTTACAATAACTTCTGGCTCCTATAAAGGTAAAGGTAAAGGGAACCCTGACCATTAGTCTAGAAGGCCCAAGAAAAAGTTATTAAATCCCAGGAGCAGGAATTTGAATATTTTTGTCAGAAGGGTGAAACTGATTGTATCTTCTTGGACGGCTCTGAAGATGCAACTCAAGTTATACTGAAAGCAGCAAGAACAGTGTGACACAAGGCCAGCAGATTGGGAAGGGACTGCCTGAAGAAAGCCCCAAGGGTCAAACAGAGGCTCCATGAGCCATAAAAGGTAAAGGTAAAGGACCCCTGACAGTTAAGTCCAGTCCCAAACGACTGGGGTTGCAGCACTCATCTCGCTTTATTGGCCGAGGAAGCCGGCATATAGCTTCTGGGTCATGTGGCCAGCATGACTAAGCCGCTTCTGGCGAACCAGAGCAGCACACAAAAATGCCTTTTACTTTCCTGCTGGAGCGGTACCTATTTATCTACTTGCACTTCGTGCTTTCAAACTGCTAGGTTGGCAGAAGCTGGGACCGAGCAACAGGAGCTCACCCCGTTGCGGGGATTCGAACCACCAACCTTCTGATCAGCAAATCCTAGGCTCTGTGGTTTAACCCACAGCGTCATCCGCGTCCCTCTGGCTCCTGTAGGACAAGGCAATTCATAAGCAGTGGAGCTCTGAAGTGACTGAATGGTTCATCTGAACAGCTAAACTAGGAATATGTCATCAGTATTCGAAAGACAGTATCAGAAAGGTTA
The DNA here is from genome assembly GCF_965207765.1 of Zootoca vivipara. Classification (NCBI taxonomy): domain Eukaryota; kingdom Metazoa; phylum Chordata; class Lepidosauria; order Squamata; family Lacertidae; genus Zootoca; species Zootoca vivipara. The sequence continues at coordinate 50,387,537 of NC_142596.1, forward strand.
CATTGGAAGATGCAATGCTTTCAATGTATTGCTTGACCGATGCAGAGAGGGGAAGTTAAAGTAACACACAACAGGAAATGATGAAGAAAAAGCTAGAATACATGGCTAACCAAACGAGAAAACAAACTTTAAAAACTACATTAACAGACACACTGGTTAAATTATTGTACTACAGTGGTACCTCGGTTTAAGTGCACAATTGGTTCCAGAAGTCTGTACTTAACCTGAAGTGTACTTAACCTAAAGCGAACTTTCCCACTGAAAGTAATGGAAAGTGGATTAATCCATTACAGACAGTCCACAGAGTACTGTACTCAACCTGAAGTGTACTTAACCCGAGGTATGAGTGTAATTGGTTCTGGAAGTCCATACTTAACCTGAAGCGTACTTAACCTGAAGCGTACTTTCCCATTGAAAGTAATGGAAAGTGGATTAATCCGTTCCAGAAGGGTCCGTGGAAAGTACTCAAACCGAAGTGTATTTAAACCGAGGTATGACTGTATTTATTATCCCATTGTTTCACTGGCTGGAAATGATTTTAACAATGTTATTCTTGCTGGCTGTAGTTTTTACTGCCATTGTTGTGATTATATGAATTAAAAAAAATACATTTTTTTATTTCATTGAATTCAAATATTATGAATGCAAAAGAGAAGATTACACATAATTACATATAATTATCCAGTGTTATGATATATATTGAAAAAAGCATTACTTGCCATGAGCTTTAAAATTCTGGATCTTATACATGCATCCTTACTTATGTACAGTGACGGTGAGCTAAACTAACATAAAATTCATAAATCAATTTGAACATGACAGTAAAGCAAGGATGGGGAACCTCAAGCCTGGAAAGCCTCCAAGGCCGCACCATCTCTCTCCAGACCATGGCCCCTCAATGACCCTAATTCAAACTCCACGTCAATGTTTGCCTGACTTGAATGTGTCCTTGAACTCTAATCGCTAATGCCTCTTGCTTGCCTGAGTGGGGGGTATAGAGTGATGTGTGAGCATGTTTAGAACACTAGGGTACTGTACAAAGGTGAAAATTAAGTCTCTTGCTCCACTCACTTTTGCCTTTGCCCCCTCTTACCACGGCCATGTGGCTCCCAGAAGGTTTCTCAGAAAGAAATATGGTCCTCAGGCTGAAAAAGTTCCCTTGCCCTTGCAGAAAGGCAAGGGCTTACAGCCTATCATTTCCATGCCTGCTCAAACTGGTTTCGCTTTTGCTTTTCTTTTGCTTTCCCATCAAGTCAATGCTATTTTGCTTAAAAATTGCTAATTCCCATAGCTTGATAAACATTTTATACAATGTATAAAATCTGCCTTTTCCTTTCCATTCTCCCTGTTGTTGCAGTTTCCACAGATCACAGATAATCTCAAAGGAGTCTCATACCACACTGCCCAATGCTTTATCAAGTTTTCTATTAAAGTCATAGACTCAATTTTTCTATTCTTCTTATTCCAAATCTACCCGTGTGTTTCTTCTGGTATTATTTACCCCAACATTTTATCCAATTCTGAAGTATAATCCGATCCTCTATTTCCTCCAGTATTGTTATTTGGAATGCTGTATTTGAGACAGCATCTTACCTGGATTGTTACATAGCAGCTTTGCAAATTTGTTTGTCTGTCTCAACCTTCCTTACTGATTTCTTAACCATTTAAAAGTATATTATTTGAAAATATTCCAATACAAAAAGAGCTTTCTTTGTCTCGGGCATTTTTCTCTTTCATCTGGCTAACTATTTTAACTTGGCAATCATTAACCCAGGTCACAAGTCCATCCATTTCTGATTGCTGTCATGCTGCAAATTTGGTTATTCTTTAGTTTCTATTAAATTGTGAGTCAAATAGAGCTGGTGTCAGTGGTGAGTTGGAGGGCACAAGTAAGGTAATTTCTAAATTTACCATGACCCTTCCATAGAGCTGATATTATGACACTAATCCTTTTATAAGGATTCTATCTTTATTAATAGTCCAAATTTCATTTCATTACCTTACCTTACATTACATTACATTACATAAACTTTAAAGATCAAAAATACATTTATTGGTGTAAAAGCGGCAGACCTTTTACTTATTAGGAACTGGAATACAGTAATAATTTGGAAAGAGTGGTTCATAACATCAGTGTCAAATTCTTTCGGTTTTACAACTATCATTGTTGGCACTGTGTGGGGTTTGAGTTTGTTCTTGTATTCTATTTTTGTTTTTTTCCTTCATTTAATTTTTTGTTGCTGCTGCTATATGGCAATTTATTTTGTTTTTTAAAGACTGCATTGCTTTTTAGTATTGAAATTATTTAGGGATGTTCAGTATTGCAACAAAACACTATCCATTAACAACTTTCTTTTTATCTATCCAAGGTATTAACATTGTTGTGTGAATGTAAAACTGGAGACAAAGTGGGTGCAACACTGGAAAATGTTCATTAGATAAGCAGCTGTTTGCAAGTTCTGGGGCATTGCAGATTTGTTTTTAATGCTTTGTGGATAAACTGTGATAAAACTACCTGGCAAGAGTTAGCAGTTGGAGAAGACAAACTGAACATAACAGGGTTCTAATCTCAAACCTCCGGCAGGTCAAATAAGTGCTGCCACCAGAGAGCACCAAAAACAAGCTGTTGCAGTAACTAAATAAACCACAATCTTCATTCATAGGAATCATGTTTTGTTTTTAATTACAGTGGTACCTCTACTTACGAATGGAGCTCCGTCGGCCATCTTGGATGCAGTTTAGATAGGATTTTTTTCTACTTACGAATTTTTAGATAGGGTTGCTTCTACTTACAATTTTTTTCTCCCAATGCATTCCTATGGGATTCGACTTACACATTTTTTCGACTTACGAATGTGTGTTCGGAACACATTAAATTCGTAAGTAGAGGTACCACTGTATCTGTTCCAAGGCCATGTCTGCTGAGTATGTGTTTTATTAGCAAGATTTCTATGGCTTAATCACAAAAAGTCTCTATGCAATTTCCACAAAATGGAATACAATATTTATTCAAAAATAGCCATAAAGGGGTACAGAATAATTTCCTTTCAGGACAATGACCAAAGGGCTAGGTGGTAGCTACTGTAACATCTTTTATTATTTTTATTACAGTACCTTCTGCTGATAAATGGATATGCAAGCATTTGAATTACCCAGCAGTATAAATTTGCATGGTCCTCAAGAAATAGATCAGGGGTCCCCAGACTTACCGGGCTTCGGGCCGGTGCCCGCCGCGCCGACCGCGCGGTGGGCCGGAGAGCAGGAGAGTGCGTGCGCAGCGGGCCGGAGGGCGGGGGAGTGCGCGCCTGTGCGCATGCGCACACGCACACAGTCGGGAAAAAATCGCCAAAAATCGCTTGTGCGCAGACGGCCCGTCCCTGCTAGGAGTGGGGAGGGCAGCGAGAGCGACGCTGCGCCCCTTAGAACCTCGGGAAGGGCGTCCCGGGGGCAAATTTGCTCGGCACAGCCCCAATCCGGACTCCCCAACCCTTCGGCTAGCTCTAATAAGAGCTCCGGAGCGAGGAGGGTAGAAGTCGCGGGGGCCATTTTGAGCGGCAACGTTATTCTAGCAGGGAGAAGCTTCAAGCCGAAGGCGGAGAGTGCTGGATTCTTCCGAAAATAAAATGATTGGAAACAAGATTGTAAGTAACCTTACGATTTGGATTATAAAACAATTTGGATCTGGGAGAGAGGGGAGAAAAGAGGAAGCCACCCCCCCCCCACGGCAATAAAAGAGACAGTAAATAGAAACCCGAAGCCGTAAACAGAAGATTTGCAATTCAAAAGGATCCCTCAAAGGCATCAAAGAGAATCTCCCCTTTGATGCAGGGTGAAAGGGGAGAGAGACTGTGGTTGTGAGTGCCCTGCAGCAAGAGGTAAAGACTAAGAAAAACCTTTCTTTTCCTCGGGAGCCGGCAGCCCAGACAACCCAGTGAGTTGATCAGGATTTATAAGTCAATTTTTATTTCACTTTGTATTTCTGGACTTTGTGGAATTTCTTTTTTGGTTTAAATGTTTGTGAAATGTGAGTTCGAACTTTATTGTTAATAAGACTTGAAGAATGCAGCCAGTTTGTTAAAATGGAGTTGAGAAAATAAACTGTGATCATATTCCACCCCACGTGACAAGTTTTGACCTTGGCAGGATTGAACTATGTCAACAAAAAAGTGTTCCCCTGAGTTCCAGCGGTCTGTTTTGACCTTAATGTGGGAAACAAGAATAGAACTATGTCAAGAGGAGACACGACGGCAAGAGTTACAGCAACAATTTCAGATGGTGATGGCAGAATATGATTTTTTAGAAGATGAAGCTTTTGACACTGAAAAAGATGAATGTGAGAATGACAATGATGGTGACTGTGATTTGGAAGGAAAAGATGAAGATGAGGACTGTGATGATTCAACACAAAATGAAACACACCACGAAAAAAATGATGACTTTACTCTACAAAAAGTTGGATGGAGTGCCCTGCCTTTGAGGAGGGCACGATTGGTATTACTGGAACTCCAGAACGCCCACAGGGAAGAAGGAAAAAATATGCAGAGAAGAGAAGAAATTCAGGGGTCTTGTATGGTGGCCTGGATGGCAAAAGACTGTAAACAGGGGGTGGGGTGAAGGGAAAGTGATGTTGTGATTATAAGGATGGATTAACAGGTTTATAACTGGTCTGCTGATTATGGAATTTGCTGGATTGGGGGGGTGGAGCCGGTAATCGGGGATGTAAGGTTAAATTGAGAATAGTTATAGTTTTAAAAGTGAATGGATTTCGGAAAAATGTGAAAATATGGAGGCTTATAGAGGGAGTAAAAATTAGGCACGGGAAGATAAAATGGGAGTTTGATTTTTCAGTGATTTGAATATTAGATGAAAATGTTAACAATTGATTTATAAGTTGTATAAGATACAAAGGTGTATTTTTATAAAGTAAGAAACTGTTGCAGATGATAAAAAAGGGATGAAAACCGGGGAAGGGGGGGGGAGGGGAAGCCCACAAAATATGGTTTTACAATTATGAATGTAAGAAAAAATTTTCTGTTTTGTATTGTTTTTTTCTCTTTTTTTGCCCTTTCTTTTTTCTCTTTTTTCCTATTTCTATTTTTCTCTTTTTTTGGTATGACAATAGATGGTTGGATGGATGGCCTCCTGCGTACTGCCCTGGTTTGCTGGAGCTCCCTGGTGGCAGGGGGGGGCTTTGGGGTCAGGGGAGGGGGAGGAGGACAGAAATCCAAGCATAAAATGGACCATCTCTGACTGTTCACATACATGGGATACTTCTGTGGCAGGGGAGGACCCATGTGGGTGGGTAGGAAGGAGGTGGAAAAGGTGTTTATGTATGTACCGGTTTTTTTTTGTATTCTGTAAAATTAATAAAAAGTATGTTGAGAAAAAAAAAGAAAATCGCTTGTGCGCATGCGTATGGGCCTCCCCCGACCCGGAAGTGCATCGGAAATGACCTCTTCTGGGTCGGGAGAGGCCCATACGCATGCACACAAAGGATTTTCGGTGATTTTTTGCCGATTTTGAAGATCGCCGCCGTGCCGCGCGCCGTAAGAGCGGGCGGTGGCAGCGGGCGGCGGGGGTCGCCGCGGGCCGGATTGGGAGGCTAATTGGGCCACATCCGGCCCGGGGGCCGTAGTCTGGGGACCCCTGAAATAGATGGTGGTTCAGACAATGGTACTGCTTTGTCATTTTGATTTCTTACTCTTTGCATCAAGCCACAGAACAATCACCATGGGAGGGAAAACTGCATTCAGGTAAGAAGGTTAGTTTAACTCCTATTGTGTGGAGAAGGTCACCTGTGGTTGCATCCTACTCTGCAGGGAACATATGTGACAAATGCTAAATTTCAAGGACAATAGTTTAAATGGAACCCTACAAATCTCTCTTCTGTCACTAACTTCTCAATCTTAAAATCATGTTTTATATTATTACGCTTGATGGCTGGAGAAATCTGCAATGTCTTTATACACTTGCAGTGTCATCTTTGTAATGAACGCTGAAATGCTCTCATCATGCAAAATATTATATCCAAAAATCCCAAGAAGCAAGTTCTAATTAAAAAGCCACTCAGAAATATGACCCAGTGTCACCCTTCAACTGTTCCTCCATTTCAATAGCCTACCTACTTTTCAACAACAATTTTTAAGCAAGTGATAATACAAATGTATCCTGGGGGGGGGGGGGAATGTGCTGGATGCCTAAACCAACCATTTATTGTATCCAAGGAAGAAAAAGTGTCTGCTACAGTAGCATCTTGGTTTCAGGTGCCATACTTCAACTCCCATTTACCCTGACTACGAGTCATACCAGTAAAGACTGAGTTGTAGTTCTTCAAGAGCTGGACAGCACTGCATTGACTCAGAAGAGAACACACCTGTCAGAACTTTGGGATACAGCACCATGCCTATGTAGAACTTGGGGTTTTGTGCTTCATACTTTGGACATAGGTTAAATTGGGGGACCTTTGGGGAAAACTTTGGTTCGTGTGAAAAGCTGGGACTTCTGGGTAGGCCTGGGCTATGAGAAAACAGCTTTCTCCCTCAGTAACTGTGAGCAGGCCCAAGATTTACAACACCTGCTTATCTCGCGACTGCCTCCAGTGTCCCAAGCCCAGACTGAACATTCCACTAATTTGAGGAACATTGTGTAGCTGGGCTGTCATAGGGCCCCTTTTTCACCCCACTTGGGCTGTGAAAAGTTGCAGCCAAGGAGCTTTGTGATTGGCTGAGAACAGAAAATCGTGTTACTAGGCCAGAAAAGTATAAAGACCATCAAATTCATAAAAGTAGCTGCAAGCCCCTGTGGGTCTGTTGTTAGCCTCCCAGTATTTGTGTCTTGTTTCCTTGAGACTTGATTCCTCGACTGACTCATCAAGACATTTCTCTTTGGAGGGTCAGAGAGTGACAGTAAAGTATAGCTTTCTTATTTTCTGTGTGTGCATTTCCCCCCAAATGTTTCTAAAGCTTTATATGACCTTTTCCTCAAAATCATTTATTCTTATTGGGTAACAGGGTAACTACTTTAGTAGTTTGAAATAAATCTAAATTCTACACCAGGCATAGGCAAACTCAGCCCTTCAGGTGTTTTGAGACTACAATTCCCATCATCCCTGACCACTGGTCCTGTTAGGTAGGGATGATGGGAGTTGTAGTCCCAAAACATCTGGAGGGCCGAGTTTGCCTACGCGGCCTGTTCTAAACTTCAGCGGAGATTATTTAGAATTGGGGGGGGGGGGTGTCCAAATCTAGTGCCTCAGACTACCTGGATCACAATTATCAACCATCTACATCTTTTATTGCACTGAAGGTTTCAGGAGGGAGAGCAAGAAATTGGATCTTGTTTCCTGAAATTTCCTAAGGTCTGATTAACCAGCAAGGTTTGCCCTTGAACCTTAAAGCCATAGGTGCTGATGGCAGCCTACCATTCCGATTGACTCTGGACCCCACAATCCTTACAACCCTTCAGGATATGCTGTTTCACTGTTAAACTGTTTTTCAATAACCCTTGTGAAGCTGTTATTCAAAAACTAGAGAAGGGAGATGTCTAGTGTTAACTCTCACACATTTTACCTCCCTGCAATTTAAAAATACTTTCCACACACACCCCCGCCCCGCATCCTGTTCACAGTTGAAGAGCGACAGTTTTTCTCCATATACTTTGAGTTCTTTTTAAACATTTTAAAGCTGTCAGCATTTTCTCCATAATCTTATTTTCTCCAGGGCTAATCATACTACGTTCCCTTTGCATTTCCACATAGGATTGTTTTCTAGACCTTTTGCCATCTTTGCAGTCAAGTGATTTATCTACATGTTTATCCTTCAGGATATAAAAAGTAGCTATTTCAGTGACTCGGGAGCAGCAGCTCAGAGTGTACACCTCTGCAATGGACAGACCCTTCTGTTCCTTAGCTTTTTATGATCAACTATATTAAAACTGGTTTAAATGTAATAAAGTTTGTAACGTTTACTGCTAGAAAATATGGGAGGGCAATAAAGTCAGCAGAGCACAGAAATGAAGAAGTCTTAAATATTTCCCCTTGCTTCTTTCCCATGTCCATATATGATAAGCTGGACAGATTGCAAAACAAAAGGAAATTTGAGGCAATTTTAAAGTCACACTACAACAGGGATGCGGGTGGCGCTGTGGGTTAAACCACAGAGCCTCTTGGGCTTACCGATCAGAAGGTCGGCGGTTCGAATCCCCGTGATGAGGTGAGCTCCCGTTGCTCGGTCCCAGCTCCTGCCAACCTAGCAGTTCGAAAGCACATCAAAGTGCAAGTAGATAAATAGGTACCGCTCCGGCGGGAAGGTAAACGGCATTTCCGTGCGCTGCTCTGGTTTGCCAGAAGCGGCTTAGTCATGCTGGCCACATGATCCAGAAGCTATATGCCGGCTCCCTCGGCCAGTAAAGCGAGATGAGCACCGCAACCCCAGAGTCGTCCGCAACTGGACATAATGGTCAGGGGTCCCTTTACCTTTACCTTACAATTTCAACACTACCCACATACTATGCCTCAGGAGACAGAAAACATTGTTGTCTTGTTGATTCTGAAAACTGTTTCTTGAATAGTGATCTCAAATATTCCTACATTCTTTTATATATTGCCCTCTACTACATCTTTTCTCAGTGTTGGCTGGTTTGCAATGATGTCCGTAGCTTAGTAATGTCTCTATTTTTGTTTTCTACCCCACTACTTTTAAATCTCCTCTGTCATTATTCTGTGCTACCACACTTACACCCAAGCCCTTCTTTGCACACAATAAACAAGTGTTTTGCAATGCAAAGAGAAAGCATCATGAAAACCAAACTGAGATATGATTACACTGTCAAATTGCATGAATCACTTCTGCTACTGCGATGCAAACCATTTTATGTTTTATGGAAGGAAAATCCTGTTCTTAAGTGGAAAATACTATCCTCTTGGTGCTACAGTGGAAGTTGTTATGGTTTATTTATATACTGTGTTTTGGATCAACGGCCTCCAGAGAAGTGAACAGCATATTAATGTAAAGAATACATACAATAAATATAACAGCAATCAAAATAATGTAAAATGGCCAAGTCACGGTCCCTCCTCCCTGCTTCTCTGGATGTATCCCTCTAAACCAGTCTTAGCCAACCTAGTGCCCATCAGATGTTGTAGACTAAAACTCCCATCTGTATGCACCAGCACGGCTGTGTTGGCAGCAGCTATTGGGAGTTGTCCATTTTGAAGACTGCCAGAGATCAGTGGCTCTCAATTTTTGTTTTCTTTTGAGGCACTTCAAGCTCACCAGCCAACTCAGCTCACATGCCTTCCTTCTCTCCCAGGTGGAGGGAGAAATCACTTAACATCAAGCTAACAATTAGCAGAGGGAAAAGTACCGCCCTGAGACTCCCAGGTATAGGGCGGTATAGAAATTCATATAATAATAAAAATCATCATCATCAACATCATCATCATTTACAAGATTAGTAGTTTGGTCAAGAATCCTCCAAGCCCTACAAGGTACAGGAAGGTTGGTCAATATCCAATGACAATGTTTACATATGTGTAAGGAAGCAACATGTGCAGTTGGCCCTGTTTAGTTTCACCACTGCAGTCCTACTGTTGACAAGGAAAAGTGGCTGGCTATGCAGTACAGTATTATTATGTATGCTGCATTGGATTGCAGTCTATCCCTGGAACAAGGTGATCCCTTCACAAGCAACTGCAGATATCTCGTTTGGGACTGGTCTTAACTGTCAGGGGTCCTTTACCTTTACCTTTTATGGCTCATGAAGCCTCTGTTTTCTAGTCTCACCTTCACTGACGAAGACTAATATTCCCAGATCTCTTAACTTGGTTAAAGGAGCAGCCTAATACATCGGCTTGATGTTGACAATAAAAAGGGGAAACCTGCAAACTACAATTCCAAAAACAACTGGAGGTATTCTATTCTGTCTGCCAGTAAGTAGAACATGAAAAAGGAGTCTAAATATTTTCAAAGACATAAGATTTAAAAAAGAAATCAGTGCCAGCTCAAACATCTAATAATATCACCAGCTCAACACTAGACTGACAGAAATGCACCTGACCTTTACATTATGCACCACGTACATAGTTCTAAATACTATTTTCACAAGTGTCAAAGACATAAAATGGTTTCTTTTAGCAAAGCATGTTTATCCTTGGATGTACTGCACCAAAATGTTGAAGACCAGGAATGAATTACCCTGAAAACCCTTCTCAAAAGGTACATTTCCAGGAAACCCACAAAGCACTAAGCAACTGAGTTGAAAGTGCTTTGCAATAATCAAAGGCATGTTCTGGAAATTATTCTAAATCAATAAAACCGATTTCTTCATTCCATGCTGGAACCTTAGTACACCTATTCTGTCATTTCATCTGGGCTTCTAATATAAAATTATTGCTCCAATGAAGTGTTTCACACAAAGTCACACATAGAAAGGGTCTTTTTAAATTCTCTGTAATGCTGTCATATTGTTAATCATCAAAAACAGCAATGAATTGTTACCCATTGTCAACTCTTTGCCTGTTTGCAATAAATATTTATCTTTCACAGGTATGTCCCTATCCAAACTACTAACAAGGAAGGTGAGGAAGTTTGTATAATTACAACCATGAGATGCAGAAGGTAGGAGCTTAATAACACATCACAACAAGGGGGGGGGATAACTAAATAAAAGATCACTTACTCCAACATGATTGGAACTTCATTCCATTGTTTCATAACAGAGTGACCATTTTTTTTTTAGAGTTAGCATAAGCTAGCCTCCTTGGTTCAGTTTTAATGAATTAATGTTAGAAACATTAGAACACCAGACAAAATCTGAATGGTCAATCAACGGGCATACCAAAACTAGGAAAGGACCAGGCTGGTGCCATAAGCAGCCATATCCTAACAGAAATAAGAACTGGAGCAGGATACAGTTTGATTCTGAAGTGAAACATCAAGTAGAATATTTTGTTCTGTTGATAAGTCCAATACAGAAAACTAGGTATTTACATCAGGCTGGAAGAATTTAGAGGCTTCATGTTTCCATAGTGTTCAGCACATATGATCTAGGCAGAACAGTCATTCATTGCTATAAAAGCATACAGACCCAAAGTCTCATGAAAATAACTTAAATGAGCATGACCAGCTGTGTTTAGCAACCAGGACAAACAAAGGTAGTACTTCTTCACACAGTGCACAGGAAATTTGCCACCCAAAGATATAGCGATTAGCAACAATTAGGACGGCTTTAAAGGGGAGTATCAATAGCTAGCCGTCATTGCTGCATATTACCTTCCATCAGAGGCAGTTTGTCGCTAAATACCAGTTACTGGGAATCACAAGTAAGAAGTCCTATTGCACACAGCTCCTGTTTGTGGCCTTCCCACTGGTTGGCCACTGTGAAAACAGGATGGCCTTTGGTATGATTCAGAAGTTTCTTCTTTTGTTCTTAAGCAAATATTGCACAGGTGCAAATAATGAAAATGATTAACATTAACTTGAACTTATTCTCTTCACATCTTTAGTTATTTCCCCAATTTAATTTATGTCCTCAAATTGTGGGTTGCCCAAACTGTATGTTTCTCAAGTGCACGTGCTAAAAGAGAGAAAAAACTCTGGTTTTATTTTTTTTATAAATATTGCAAAATCCTTGGCTAAGCAAGAAAGGGATACTCTGGAGTTTACTGCACCAACAGAAATTTGATTCTTCTTTTATCTCAGTAAATAAGAATGCTTTGTACTGTACCCATTTCCACCTGCTTTAACAATAAAACTTAAAGAACCATGAATATGTAAATTAGAGAGAGAGAGAGAGAGAGAGAGAGAGAGAATGTGTAAGAACACAGCAAGTCAGCATAATATTAATGGAGTGGAATTCTGTTTCCCTAAAATATTACTCCAAGCTCTAATGATACATGAGGCCAGTAAACTCACAAGCTAGCCAGATGTAAATGGTCATGAGCAACCCACATGGCTGTACTACAGTGTAGTATGATTCTGCTTTCATGTCTCTCACTTGAAGGGAAATTGAAAAAAACACTCTTTCTGGGACCAAGGTCAGCTTTGCTGGGGGGTCTCTTCTCCCACTCCTCCTCTTGAAAATGTCAGGTGGGCACAGTCAAAGGCAGGTTTAGCGAGAAAGTGCTGTGGCTGAGTGCCTCATATGTCTGAGAAACAGGCCAATTGCCTGCCCTGGAAGGGGTTGCATTCGCTCTGAAGGAGCAAGTATGCAACCTGGGGTTGCTCCTGGATCCAGCTTTGTCATTGGAGGCCCTCATAGCTAGGAGCATCTTTACTAGCTTAAGCAACTATTCCTGGACCATCATAGCTTGACTATAGTAGTCTAGCCATCAGTAATGTGAAGACTGAATTGCTGCAATATACTCTATGCAGGGCCGGCTCTACGATCAGGCTGGGTGGCGCAGGGCGCCACGGCGCCGGCCCGCCAGGGGGGCGCGCCACGCAGCTGCTCCCGCCCACCTGCTGGCCGCTCCGCCGCGCAGCACTAAGCACTGTGCGCTAAGCCCGCCCGCCCGTCGCGCAGCAGCGCCCCTCGGTGGCCGTGCTGCGCACTGAGCCCGGCCGCCTGCCAGCCGCGCTGGAAAAGGGGGGGGCAGAGGGATCCGTCGCACCACGGCGCCAGGGCGCCAAAGGTGCTTAAGACGGCCCTGACTCTATGTAGGACTTAACTTGCAGTTAGTGAAGAATGCTGCAGCACAGTTGCTGCCAAGAGTGATATCCTGTCACTGCTGAAACATTTGTACTAGATACCACTTTTTTTCCGGGGCAAGTTCAGGTTTTTAATATTCATATATAAGGTCTTTAGTGGCTTGGGACGAGTTCACTTGAGAGACTGCCCCATATATACCTATTTAACAGCTTCCATCTATGGAACTGTGAAAGAGTTATACAGTGGTACCTCAGGTTACAGACACTTCAGGTTACAGACTCCGCTAATCCAGAAATAGTACCTCAAGTTAAGAACTTTGCTTCAGGATGAGAACAGAAATTGCACGACGGCGGCGCGGCGGCAGTGGGAGGCCCCATTAGATAAAGTGGTACCTCGGGTTAAGAACAGTTTCAGGTTAAGAACGGACCTCCAGAACGAATTAAGTTCTTAACCCGAGGTACCACTGTATATTGTTCTGCATTGGCAAGGAGTCAATCTTTCATTTTAGCAGCTCCAGTTATGCTTTAGAACTCTCTGCCTATTGACATTAGGCAGGCGCCCTTGCTGTACTGTTTGAGACATTTGCAGTAAACTTTTCAGTAAATCTTCTCAGACATATAATTTAGATACATATTTGTTTTAACAAGTTTTGCAGATTGTGTTTTATTGAAAATTATTTATGTATACTAGTTGTTTCTGCTTTTACAGTTTTGCTGAATTTATCTGTAGCCATATTATTTACACTGCTTAGTTTTCTGATTAAGTGGTCTATAAAAGTTCTCTAAATTAATTAATTAGATTAGTTGTGCAAGCTACTGTTCTATGGAATCTAATAAAACCCTTAAATCATCACGTTTTACTCCAGGTTCCCTCACACAGTTAATTCAGCAGATGCTTCAGATCTATTTTGTGCAGAAGTATGTTTGAAAACTGTGTAGAAAGCTCACATCTGAGCACTTCCTAGAAACTGCTCTCTAAGGCTGGCACACTAACATGAAGATATTCACCAGCTTTTAGCTTCTTCGCTTTCAGTTGTAACATTTTTTTATCTAATTGGCTTCAGAATTTATAATCCTAGTGACAGCATTCTGGCTGTGCAGCACAAAATGTTTTTTAAAAATAAAATAAGAAGAGTGGTGGAAGACGACTAGGAAGAAGCTGAGCGAAGGCTGAAGGCACCATCTTCTGTCAGGAACACATTACTGCAGCAAAATGTGGACTTGCTAGTGCAGCTGCTTCTTTTTTCATCCTTATATACTAAGAAAGGTAATCCAGAGCTTTCAGGAAACTCTTTTCTGCTCAAAAAGCAGCACAGGCACCTGACAAGTTTTCTGCATACTCGAGGAAAAATTAGTACAAAGCTGAAGTGCAACCAAAACAGCCAGACTTTGAAAAGACTAGATTGAGCAAAGAAAAAATGCAATTAAAGCAGCAAAAAATTAACATTTCACCACCAGCACCATACAATAAGAAGGTTTGTCAGGCACACGCTTCATTGACATATGTTCATATCTGTCAGCATTTCCATGATAAATCCCAATTTTCAGCCATTGTTGATCAAATCAAACAAAATTTGGTATGCAACTTTTCAGGCCCAGATGCTGAAATAAAATATGCACATTAGTCATTTACGTTTCAGAGCAGCAGAGAGCTGTTCTGCAACTTTCCACAATTTGAGTTTTTTGCCACACACAGCTAAAAACAAGACTTTTTCCTAATGAAACTTCTGACAATGAATCCTTTATAGCAAGTTAGTAGAACATTTTGCTGGAGAAACTTTACACACAGTTGATTCAATGCCACAGTGCACACAATATTTCAGTACTATTCAAGTATAAATGCTGGTAAAAAACAAAAATGTATGTGTGCATACACACACACACACACACACACACACACACACACATGATAGGGATGTGTTAATCTAAAAATAAAAGATGCCATAAGCAGAACCCCATAACACTTCTGAACCAGAAAATGTGCAACTATAAGTTATGCTTCCCCTCAACTGGCATAGCCAACTGATATTTCCAAAGACATATGACAGAATGGAAGTTGTTTTGTGGGTCTGTGATGGCTTACATTAGACAGAAATTGGGAACCTGTGATCCTCCAGACGTTACTTACCAAGGCATAGGATGGATGAAAGATCTGTCAAATTTTCCTAGCATCTTTGAAATCAATGGAAGTCAAGTGCAATAAAATGAGTCCAGCTCAACTATATTTTTCTAAAGCCTTGATTTATATGTAAATTTTTCAGTTAACCTTTTCCAGTCACCATGCTGTTTGGGAACTAACAGTCAATAGAATATCTCTGACATAACTTCTAAAGGTAAAGGACCCCTGATGATTCTGGGGTTGCGGCACTCATCTTGCTTTACAGGCCGAGGGAGCTGTTGTTTGTCCACAGTTTTTTCCGGTCATGTGGCCAGCATGACTAAACCACTTCTGGTGCAATGGAACACCGAAACCAGAGGAGCACACGGAAACGTCGTTTACCTTCCCGCCGGAGGGAGCGGGGGGCTGGCGGCAGGCAGGATGACGGAGGCGGTGCTCGAGGGCTCTCTCAGCAAGTACACCAACCTCATCCAGGGCTGGCAAAGCAGGTAAATGTTGTGGGAATGACCTCTCTCAGTCTCATTTTTTTGGGGGGGGGTGTGTGCCAGTGGGTCGACCTACTTCCTTTCCCCCCTGTCTCCCCACCCTCCCTATTCCTCAGTCCCCCACCCATTCCCAACCCCCAGGATTTGCCCCGTCTTTTAATGGTGGTGTGCCGCGTGATTTTTTTGGCGGAACAAGTGTGCCGTGGCCCAAAGAAGGTTGAGAAACACTGGAATATAGGGACAACATTTGCCCTCCTCCAGTCTGCTGGGACTTCACCTGTTCTCCAGGAATTCTCAAAGATTACAGCCAGTGGTTCGGAAATCACCTCTGCCAGTTCTTTTAATACTCTTGGATGTAGTTCATCTGGCCCCGGAGACTTGAATACATCTAAACTAGCCAAGTATTCTTGTACTACCGCCTTACATGTTCGGGGCTGTGTTTCCCCTGCTGAATCATCTGCGCCATATTCTTCAGGTCGGGCATTGTTTCCTTTTTTGGAGAAGACTGAGGCAAAGAAGGTATTGAGAAGTTCTGCCCTTTCTCTGTCCCCTGTTCGCATTTCACCATCTTCTCCTCTAAGTGACCCCACTGTTTCCCTGTTCTTCCTTTTGCTACAGACATACTCATAAAAGCACCCCCCCCCCTTTTTTTTTTTGCTTTAACCTCTCTAGCAAGCCTGAGTTCATTCTGTGCTTTAGCTTTTCTGACTTGGTCTCTACACGTGCTGGCTATTTGTTTGATTTGTTTTTATAATAATTTTTATTGATTTTTTTATAGAAACAAAACCAACAACACACACAATACATGCTCTGTCCCTCCAATTTCCCTGCCCCCACAAGTCCACTTCTGCCACCAGTAGAACCCGTGGGCATTGAGAATCAGAGGGGTCCATTGTAAGGCTGGGTTTGACCTCCCCCTCCCCCCTTCCCCCTCATCCCCTCCCTGCCACTGAAAGGACAGGGATGGAGGGGCTCTGGGGATTGGTTTCCCCTCAGCTGCTCCTTTAACACAAGCCTTCAACAAAACATAAACACAATACCTATAAAAAAAGAAAAACAACACCAAAAAAGAAAACAAATAAAAAATTTAAAATTTCCAATTCTTATTTTCTTCACATTATAATTGTGACTTCCTCAAATCTCTTCTTCCTGGTTTTCCTAACTTCTCTAATTAATTGTGGCGGATTTTCTACTTCAATTCCAAATCTTATCCTTATAATATTAACTTATTCCTCCTCCGTCTTCATGCTGCCTCCCCACAAGTCCCCTCCTGCCACAAGAGGAACCTGCTAGGCGCAGCACTTCAAAGGTTCCATTTTTGTGTCTGAGCTTCCCTCCCCCCCCTCTCCCCCCCAGAGCACCCTCTGCCACCAGGTGCTTCGGAGCAAAGAGAGGGGGGAAGGCGGCCCTCCATCCAGACACTTATCTGAACACAAACATGTCACTACAAATCCAAAAATTGTTTCCCAAGCCATTCTTCTACTCCCCTCCAGAAAACTAAATTTTTATATCTGTTCACTCTCCCTTCTCCTCCCGGTGTCTTTTCCCCCCTTGGATCAGCAGTCCTTTAACAGGCCAAGATTTCAGAAACCGTTAATCAATCACCAAAATACTTTTTGACTAAAAAAATTTACCCCACGCCCGTTCTTTCCCACTTCCAAATCCCGGCCTCTGTCCCCCCCCTCCCTCTGCCTTTCCTTTTCCTCAATTACCCATGCCCAATTTTTAGTCCCTCCAGGAGCCTTCTTTTCTTGAATCAATTCATTTTGTTGTTCTTGACAGCTGTCATTTTCCTTTTCAGGTCCTTGTTGTTCTTCCTCCAAGTCACATTTTTTATAATCCACCTCAGTTTTTGCAAAATCCACTTCTTGTTCTTTACTCTCAAATAAGGTTTCCACATTATCCTCTAAGTCCTGATCTTGAGCCAAAGTCTCTGAACATGTTGGACTGGAGTGTTGCAGTGTCCTGTGAATGTCCTTCAGAATCTCTAAATAGTTCAAAACTGTCTCTTGGAAGCTTGGTGAATACATTGTTTTCATTCCTTCTAACCACAGACTGGCAGGAGATTAGGAGGCAGAGCACACTGGAAATTTCCATTCACTCACGCTTTCCTCCATCTTGGCTATACCTTCCATTGTCTTTAACTTTTCCACAATAAATCATCTATTAAGTCCAAATGCTTCAGCCAGTTAAGCTCTCAACGAATTTTTATAAATTTTTCTTGTCTTTTGGCAGTTTTGACAGCTTTGACAGCTGTCAAAAATTTTCCCCTTAACGCACTTACTGTTCCTCAGGAGGTGCCGGCGCCGGGGTTTGAGAAGGGATAGAAAGATTGTTTCTTTCGGATACAGAAAAAACAAAGTATCCCTTTCGGCTTTTGGCTTTGGAATATTTAATACGCCTCTTGATTGACCATTAGGAAGAGATCGACTCCCGTTTTTGAATCTCTCCCTGTTTTCCGAATTATTTGTTTTTAAAGTCCACAAGTCCAATGAAGATTTCACTTACTTTGGTCAAATCTTTTATTTCTTGGAAGAATCCGCCGCTTGCCGGGTGAGGACTCGGAGCTTCGCTTCTAGGAGGCAAGTTGGACCCCAAAATGGCTCCCGCGGCTCCACTCCGCTGGCTCTCGATTGCTCTACGGAGCTCTCGGGTAGCGGAGGAACCGCGAACGGAGCAGCTGCTGGGCGCTTCAGTCACCGGGACGCCCTTCCCGGTGCTCTTGTGGGGAGTCCGCTCGCTCTGCGGACTTCCCCCCCCTCCGCGAGGCCAGGGACTTCGCAGCCCCTGCGTCCTTCTTGCCGGCGCGACGGACCGGAAGTCCACGTGCTGGCTATTTGTTTGAATTCCTCTCTGGTGGTTTCCCCCTTTTTTCCATTTTTTGTACATATCCCTTTTAAATCTTAACTCAGTTAAAAGTTCTTTAGATAGCCACCCTGGCTTCTTTAGGCACCTTCCATGTTTCCGTCTCATTGGTATTGCCTGAAGTTGTGTTTTTAATATCTCCCTTTTAACAAACTCCAAACTTTCTTTAAGTCTAGAATTTGAGTCTTAGTATGCTTGGTTGCTCCTTTCCGCTGTATAATAAACTCCAGAAGAGCATGATCACTCCCACCTAATGATCCTGCCACTTCTATCCCACTAACCAGGTCATCACTATTGGTTAGGACCAAATCTAAAATGGCTGATCCTCTTGTTGCGTCTCCTACTTTCTGGACAGTGAAATTATCTGCAAGGCCAGTGAGGAATCTGTTCGACCTTATGCTCTTGGCTGAGTTTGACATCCAACAAATATCAGGATAGTTGAAATCCCCCATTACTACTATCTCACTTCCTTTTGAATGGTTGGCCATCTGTTTCAGGAAGGCATCATCTGTGTCCTCAGTTTGGCTTGGGGGTCTATAGTAAACTCCCACAATGAGATCACTGTTATTTTTCTCTCCTTTAATTTTGACCCAGATACTCTCAATTTGGCTTGGAAGTTTTAAATCCTGGATCTCTTCACAGGTATACACATCTCTGATATATAATGCCACTCCTCCTCCTTTCCTGTTTGGTCTATTTCTCAGAAATAGATTGTATCCCTCTATTACTACATTCCAATCATGAGACTCATCCCAAGAGCTCAAGTTCCAAGAGCTCTGTACCAAGAGCTCAAGTTCATCTTGTTTATTTCCCATGCTCTGTGCATTAGTATACAGACACTGAAATCCATTGATCACCCCCCCAGCCTCTTATATAAGGATTCTTTCCTCCCACCATTAGGTTTGCGTGCTGTTTGCTCCATTTGGTCCCTGACATTTGGATGATCATCTTCAGCACTTGATAGATTCCTACCTTCAGGACCACTGTCTCCCTCCCCCACATAAGTCAGTTTAAAGCCCTCCTGATGAGGTTTTTGAGATTCTTGGCAAAAACATTCCTCCCAACTCTTGTGAGGTGCAGCCCATCACTTGCCAGAAGTCCATCTTCAAGAAACGGCAGACCATGATCTAAGAATCCAAACCATTCCTGCTTGCACCATTTGCGAAGCCAGTTGTTCACTTCCCCTATTTTACCCTCTCTCCCTGGGCCACGTCGTTCAACTGGGAGGACAGATGTGATGACAATTTGTGCATTTAATTGCTTCAACTTCCTGCCCAGAGCCTCATAATCACTTTTGATCTTCTGGAGGCTATGGCTAGCAGTGTCATTGGTTCCCACATGGACCAAAAGGAAGGGGTATTTGTCAGTGGGTTTTATGATTCCTTGCAGCCATTCTGTTACATCTTGGATCTTGGCCCCAGGGAGACAGCACACCTCTCAAGACGTCTTGTCAGGCCCACAGATCACTGCTTCTGTACCCCTCAGTAGGGAATCCCCTATCACCACTACACGCCTCCTAATACGCTTGCTCATGATTCTTCCATGTGCTGCCCCTTCCCAAGTCACCTGCATATTCCCGGAGAACTGACTTTGCTGTTCATCTTCATATTCCTGATGAACTGTGATGAGGGAGAGATCTTCAGATGGAGTCTGTTCTTTGTCTTCCATGTTAAGGGAAAGTACTTCAAATTGATTGTGTAGTTCTAAACCCTCAGAGTGATCCCTGGGCCTTCTACTTCTATGAGTCACATTCTTCCATACATCTGGCTCCTGTGCTGGGGAACTGACCTCCTCCTCAGGGATGTCCCCTGCCTCCTCTTTGGTGCAGAAAGTGTGCTCTGCTGCATCCAAGAAAAGCTCCAGTTCATTAATTTTCTGGAGCGTAGATACAGCCTGAAGTTGCTGGACCAACAGAGGAGTACATAATTTCATTCAAAACTATCTGTGTCAAGCCAGTACATGTTGCACTTAGAACAGCAAGGAACTTCTTAAGCAGAAGCCTTTCCCACCTAAAAATGCCCAAACAGCTCAGACCGCCATCATTACGCTCCAAGCCAACTGCTACCTACCTGTAACTATCTAAGGAAACTATCTAAGGAAAGATTGCCAGCCATGCTAAGTAAGATATAGCCAAAAGAAGAGCAGCACGACAGCATCAAATTCACCTATCATTCTGGTAGCTAAAGCCACTGCAATGCAAGCATGGTGCGGACAGGGGGGTAGCTGTACTAACATGTTCAGCCATATTTCCATTTCATTGGGAAAAAAGGTTATAAGCAAAAGTTCATCACCTATCACCACCTGAAACAAGAAGTGAAAAGAAGTTTGGTAAACTACATCCACTGGTGGATGGTCCAAACATTATGAATATAGGAGATGCCACAGGGACTTGTATTAAGCCAAATAAACTTTGTGGTTATGGGAGGAATTTGGAATCAGTTTGGGCACTACTATAGAAGGGTCTCTGTTTCTACCCTGTCACTATCAGCTTAATCTCAGATGTTGGGGTACTTGGAGAAGGGTCTTTTGTATTAAGTACTCCCAACCAAATGTTTAAGGGCTTTAAAAGGTAAAAACACTTTAGGAATACACAGCAAGGTAAACAAAACTACAGGAAGGCAAAACAAGCCACTGACACCATTCTGAAGTCCCCACAGAACACTTGCAAACTAATCCCCATCTACTGAAAGAAATCTATCCCCCCACCCCACATCATTGAAGGTATACCTGAAGGAGCATCTCCACCCCCATCGTTTTGCCCGGACACTGAGGTCCAGCACCGAGGGCCTTCTGGCGGTTCCCTCATTGCGAGAAGCCAAGTTGCAGGGAACTAGGCAGAGGGCCTTCTCGGTAGTGGCGCTTGCCCTGTGGAATGCCCTCCCAATCAAATGTCAAAGAGGAAAACAACTACCAGACTTTTAGAATAAATCTGAAGGCAGCCCTGTTTAGGGAGGCTTTTAATGTTTAATCCATTATTGTATTGTATTTTTCTGTTGGAAGCCGCCCAGAGTGGCTGGGGAAACCAAGCCAGATAGGCGGGGTATTAATAATAATAATAATAATAATAATATGAGGAAATCTTGACGAAAACTGAAAAAGGATGGAGTTTAAAACCTTTTGAGGACATTAAAGGAGTGTTAACAGGATGGATAGAATACCATCAAATAAATGATGTGCTTAAAGAAGATAGAAAAATAGGTTTTGAGGATAAAAGATCCAAATTTCAAATAGAAGTACTAGAAGGCAAAACAAAGCTTTTGGCAAAGATGTATGATTTGTTGTTGGAGTGGTATACAAAAGATGAGTTGACAAAAGAAGTGATGATTAAATGGGCAAAAGATTTGGGGCATAATATTGAATATGATGCGTGGTTGAAATTATGGAATCAAACTTTAAGATTTACAGCATGTACTGCCTTGAAAGAAAATGTATATAAGATGATGTACAGATGGTATTTAACTCCAGTTAAATTAGCTAAAATGTATAGAATGAGTGATAAAAGTTGCTGGAAATGTAAAGAGAAAGATGGTGAATTTTATCATATGTGGTGGACATGCGAAAAAGTTAAAAGATTTTGGGAAAGTTTATATAACGAATTGAAAAAGATGTTTAGATATACCTTTCCAAAAAAGCCAGAAGCATTTTTGTTAGGAATAATAGGAGGAGAGATTAGAAAAGAAGATCAAACACTGTTTATGTATGCAACAACCGCGGCTAGGACTTTGTTAGCCCAAAAATGGAAATTACAGGAATTACCTACAATTGTGGAGTGGCAGATAAAAATGATGGACTATGCTGAACTTGCTAGATTGACATGCAAGATTCGTGACCAGGGGGAGACAAGGTTTCAAAAGGACTGGAGTAAATATGTGGACTATATGGAGAAAAACTGTAGATCATTAAAAACTCTCGCAGGATTAAAATAAACCTTACGAATTGACCAATATGTTAAAAAAGGAACTGCAAAAAAGGGAATTAACAAGAAACCCGCATGAAGGGAGGGGGGGAAGTCATAGCTCGGCGGAGCAAGGTAAAAGATGTGAATATAAGATTTTGTATAAAAGATTGGTTTTGTTAATTTGTTGAATTTGGAAAATTGGAATAAAATGTATTTAAAAAATAATAATAATAATAATAATTATATACAGTACTGTACAGCATTGACAAATAAGCCACATCTTGTTTATGTCTTCATAGGTTTCCTATTATCAAGCCAAGTTTCAACATTGCTCTCAGTTAGAACTTAAACCTACAAGCTTCAACAATTGAACCCATAATCTTGCCATTAAAGAAAGCCATTGCACTTCAATATGGCTACATAATAAATAGCTGAAACCATCATGATCACAACTGTTACCCACTGTTGCCAATGCATTTCACTAGTAAATACTAAATATTTTAGAAACTATTATAAGCCATTTCTTTCTTCTCCATCTCATCTCATCTCATCTCATCTCATCTCATGAGTTCTGTGAATAGCTCTTAGGGTCGTGGGTTCGAGCCCCCATTAGGCAAAAGATCCCTGCATTACAGAGAATTGGAGTAGAAGACCCTCATGGTCCCTTCCAACTCTACAGTTCTGTGATTCCATTATTTGCTGGGAACCATGTGATTAGATTTACTCTTAAGAAGCCCAGGAAGTTCTCCTGGGAATTTGGAAACAATGGAAGAGTTAAAATACGGGCATTTAAATGTCACTTAAGGCAGAATAAAATATTGCAGCTAAAAGGAGAACTTGACACTTGGAATCTGAACTAATTATAGTGTCTTGGAGAACATAAAAGTTTTAACTTGAAAGAGCTTTTAGCGTCAGTGGCAGTTACTGGTCTCTTTGTACTCAAAAGGGTATCTTGATCATTTTTTGTTTCCCCTCCTTGCATAAAAATTTGTGCATGACTGTGTCCAGCATGAAGAGGTACTTACATAAAACTGTTCTGTCAACAAAAACATCAGCCCAGGCAATTAATACCGTAAATGAAATAACAACATTTTCTCTGCGTGGGATCATGATCCACACCCATTAAAAAAAAATACACAGTCAATTATTTTTTATTTCTTTTAAGATACTAAGCAAAACATGCTTCTGAAGACTCTTGATATCAACCATGAAGAAAAGGTTAATCTTGGCTGCATCAGTGAATTTTACACTTTGGCTAGCAATTTTAACAACTGGCTAAGCAGTTTTAGCTGCTCTTAATAAAACACAATTTAAGCTTTTACTGCCCAGCTTGAATTTGTTTGCCATTAGCAAGAGGTTACAGGGAAAAGGCAATAATCAACCAGAATTTATAAGAGACCCTTAGGAGGTAGCACATAATATGCAGAGACTCAGGGAAGTGCATTTAACCACTGCTGAAAAACAACCTCTGCCTGACTGATTTGGGCACAACACTTATAAAGAACAAACTAAAATGTTTGATAAATGCAAAGCACCAGAAACCTAGGTTATATTTTTAAAAATTTGTTTCAGCATTATTTTTAACAAAGGGCTGATATGTGGATAATTAGCCCTGGCAGATTCCCCAGGGTGGGAAGAATAACAAGAATAGACATCACTGCAGCCTACCACTAGAAAATGAAATTTTCCTGGGAATCAGCTGCACATGGACCAGAATGTCAATGCTTATTCTTAGACTCTTGATGGAAAAATGCATTTTTCCAATGCAACAAGGTAGAGAGCAGGACTGCTACCTGAACTCATCCTAGCAAAGAAACATGTGAACTCTCTTAAGATATATCACTTTCTTTTTCTTTTTTTTTTACTGAAAATGTAAAAACATACACAATTTGGTAAAATGTGTTGGCATTACATAATTTGCATCCTAACCTCCAGCATCAATTGCTTACATATCAAACAAACTCAGATCTCAAAAATGACACTTTTGTAATTACAGTATTCCATCACAAAGCCTCCTTCATTTGTGATATTTCTTTGACAGGAATCTGTAAACAGCTAGTAGGTGAATTCAGAC
This sequence comes from Zootoca vivipara, assembly GCF_965207765.1. Lineage (NCBI taxonomy): Eukaryota > Metazoa > Chordata > Lepidosauria > Squamata > Lacertidae > Zootoca > Zootoca vivipara. Next base: position 50,411,625 of record NC_142596.1, read on the forward strand.
TGAGTTAATAGAAATATAATATAATTGCTTTCACTATAAATCTGGAAAGTGCAATACGAACATTTACTTGCACCACATTTATCTAGAACAACTTTGCCTGGGTCTCGTCCTACTGGCTAACAGCAAAGCTTTATAGTTCAATGTGATTCTTGTCTAGTTTCACAGGAAAGACAATGCAAATTACTGTAGAAACATGTGTTTAAACCTTCTTAGTCTCACAAGCAAACTAAGTAACATCCCCATCAGTTCTATTGGCAGCATTTTGATAACTGTGCACTGATTTCAAGTAACAGACCCAAGACCATGTGGTCAGGAACACTTTCATAATGCAAAGGGTTCTCAATATAAAGGCTGGCCCATATCAAGCAGCTTCCTCATTCATGGCACATCTCTAAATGAAGTATTCCTTCAATTAAAAGTAACTCATGAACCAGAGCAAAAAATATACATGCCCACAGAAAAGTACATCATTTATTTTTTATCAGTAACCTCACAGCTGCCGGGCACACGCATACTGGCCTTGTGAACAAAAAGGATGCTTGACTGCAAGCCAAAATTGAGTTTTGTAAAACTTGGCCATTTATTATTTCCCAAACACGAGAAGAACTCAAACCATTCAGAAATTGTGCATGCCCAATGACTTTCAGTCTCATCTGAAAATTGCAAACTTTATGGTATGGACACCCCTCCCTCCCTCCCTCTCTCTCCCTCTCTCTCTCTCACACACACACGTGGCAGCAAGTTTAAGTGGATTTTGGCCAAAATTCATGCAATTTCTTCTTATACAGAACAAGTAAAATAGACAGTCTGTTGACAGCCATACCTGCTCGAGATGGCAGAATTCTGTTCTTTCAGAACAAGTTCACGTTGCTGCAGGGCAATGATGTGCCTGGAAAGATCATCAGGGCTCCTAAGTAATTGGAGGACACAAAATTCACAGTTAAAGACTACCAGATATACTAAGGGTAAAAACACATTGTTTCATATCCTAGAGTCTAAATATTTCCATGAGCCCCGTGGAAGAGTCATGGAGCTGTCCCTGGAGCCTCCTCTTGCCAGTGGAGAGCCTCCTGCTTCTGGGGAAGCAACTGAGAGTATACTGCTGAGCAGGCCTCGACTCCACCTCCATGGACATGCCAGCACCAGCATAAGGAAAACCCACAGAGTCCAGCCATTTGAAAGAGTGCCTGTTAACTTGGACTGTGCCAGATTGGTTATCCATGCATTAGGTGGTCCATCACATCTCATTTAATACCAAATATGTCAGCCACATGAGCTTTTGTTTCTGCTGGACAGAAGGAAATATTGTGATGTCAGTGGTTTATGTGTTCAATACTATTTGAAATGCACTGTACCTACTAATAATACATGCTTGTGAATAGCATTTTGTCTGGTCTTCTGTAGTATGAATTATCTCTAGCCAAGCCGACAGAGAAACTTCTGCATATTGAAATATATTTGGTTCTTTCCCTACCATCCACATATGTTGATCAGCGGGCCACAAACACATGCAGGCAAATAGGCAAGGCACTTTTTAATACTTATTTTTAATCTTTTCTAAAAGTACCAATAAACTGGAAGGCGGTATATGTTTAGTCAACTTTCAGTAAGCATATACAGGTATTTTCATAAAAGATTTAAGCCAGCAGGAGAAAGTGCAAAAAATGTTTCACATGTTTCTAAAACTCAATGAGGCCCTGAATTAGTATAATTTAAATGGTGAATTAGAGCAATGCAGTGTTTGGGTTTGAAGCAGATTTCTGTGCACTGTACAGCACTGCCCTCTGTTGAATCAAAGACCAGAAAAAGGTGCATGAAGCCAAGTAGGATTTTTTAAAACTAATAGACGGAACAAGAACCGACAATAACTGGAGAAAAATCTTTTTGTTGCCAAGTACTAGACAATTTCTGCAACAAATGAAGGAAATAAAAAACAGTATTTAAAATGAAAAAGCTAGTAAAAAAGCAAACTTGTCACATGAGAAATTTGCAACAAAAGTATGTTTCTTAGAATTTGTTCCTCTCTGTCATCTTCAATGCACTCTTTTTATACCCAGAATGTCAATGTAGAAATTTTGTTTCTAAAGGTCTGATTTGAAAATATATATATCAACTAGTTTTAAAAAGACTCATCTACCTGCATTCTTCTGCTTTCTCCAACTGAATGGATCACATGTAGCAGTTCAAGACCACATCACCATCTAGTTTCCCACAGACACATTCAACTATCTCCCTCAGACGGGAGTAGGAAACTCACACCAGCTGGATTATTTTTATATACAGGACTCAAAGACTTGCTGGATATACTACCATGAGAGGTATAAGCTGAAAGCAAATAATATCAACAGCAAGGCTCTCAAAAAGTGCTACCTGTTATGTGAAAGTCTATGTATGCGCCTGCCTCTATGCATTATGGGGCAAAAGGGTAAGTTCTACTTTCTCTCCCTGGTGAGGCTCACATCCTAGTCAGTCTAACAGGCCCGCTTCCACTCTCTGTGGAGCTTGTGGAATTATTTCCCCATGCTGCCCAGTAGCCCTTCCAGGCTAGCCCAGAATAAAGGAAAGAAGTAGCAGCAGATGCAGCAAGACTTCACTTGAGGGACTCAATTTCTCCTCAACTCCACAGTGCTACCAAGGTAGGAGAGCTGTCACCTTCCTAATATTCCATCTCTTCCTTGTGCTACTATCTCCAAATGGTACCAAGCTAGTCCATCCCAACCATGGCAAGAGAAGGCAATTAACAAACCTTTCAACAGACATGCACCCCCCCCCAAACAACCCTTTCCTGAGGCCTTTCCTTTACAAGACAGGAAAGAATTCTTGACCATTATGTTATGGACTTAAGCATTAAAAACTGAAAACGGGTGTATAATTAACAGATGGAGTATAATAGGAATAAAATAATTTACTGTAAGTGAAAGAGGATAAAGGAAGGTTGGAAAGATTTAATTGCCTTCGTCAAATTGTGTTTCTCCAACTCAAGGGTCAGAAGTGCAGGGATTCAAGTACATCTAATTAAAAATGTTAGCTGAAGGCACACTGGAAACAGATGCACAGGCAGAGAGAGCCCATTTTCTACATATGCAAAAGTCAATTGCAGCACAGTGTTCAGCAAAGAGATAGATATGTATGCAATTATTTTAAAGATATCTTACTTTTGACTATATGTGCAGCACACAACCTTATTATTATCAACACAGGTAGGTAGCCGTCTTGGTCTGATGTAGTCGAAACAAAATTTAAAAATTCCTTCCAGCAGCACCAACTAAGTTTGTCATTGGTATGAGCTTTCGTGTGCATGCACACTTCTTCATTATCAACACACTTTTTCAACAACAAAGTAATAGAAAACATAATGGAGGCACCCTTGGTCGAACCACTGGCACCTCTTAGACTATGTAATTGTCCGAGCTGAAGATCGTTGTGATGTGCTCCTTACATGACAAGTGTCAACGACTGCTGGACAGATCACCAATTAATACGCTCCACAATGGCTATCAAGATCATACCTCAATGCAGGCTTCAAGGAAAGAAACCAAGGCGCAAAATGAACATTCAAGTCCTTCAAGATCCTGTTAAGCCGTATTGCTTCCAAATGACTTTTAAGGACCATCTGCTTTTGGAGTTCCCTGACAACATCGAGGAACACTGGACCAAGCTAAAAACATCCATTATTGCAGCCTGTGAACAAACTATTGGATCAAGAAACACCAGGAGTGGTTTGATGAGAATGACAGTGAGATTGAACTCATTATTGGCAAGAAAAGGAAGGCCTTTCGAAACTGTGCCACTAAGGAAAAAACCTATGCCAATGCTAAGGCTGAGGTTGAAAGAACCAGAGATCTAAAGAACACCTGGTGGATTAAAAAAGCTCAAGAGATCCAGCACTTAGCCGACACTCATGATGCACAGAGTTTCTTTGACACCACAAAGACCATCTATGGGCCAAAAAATCATGACATATGCCCCCTATGCTCAACAGACAGTACCACACTTCTAAAAGATAAAGAAGCTATTGCACTGTGCTGGAAAAAACATTATCAACATCTCCTTAACCGCAACTCCCCTGTAGCTGTGGTCCTCTCACAAATTAGAGATGAGCTTGCAGTATCTCCAAATCTGGGAGAGTTACCCAAATAAAAACAACAAAGCCAGTAAACCTGATGGGATACTTGCCGAAGTCTTCAAAGTGGGTGGAACTGAATTTATACTTCACAAGCTCATTGAAAAAATCTGGGAGAGAAAGAAGATCCCAGCAGACTTAGGGATACCAAAATTATCAAGCTCTTTTTAAAAGGTGACAGAACAGTTGTGGAAACTATCGAGGCATCTCTTTATTAGTTGTGGTTGTTAAAATACTTGCAAGGATCTTAGCAAACTGTCTCCTAACAATATCTGAATTTCAAAATGATTTTCGACCTCCTAGAGCAGGGGTCCTCAAACTTACCCGGCTTTGGGCCGGATGCCCGCAGCGCCGATTGCGTGGTGGCCCGGAGGGTGGGGGACCGCGCGCGGAGGCGTGCAGCTGTCTGCGCCCATGCACAAACACTATTTCTGACACACTCCCGACCTGGAAAGCACCGGAAATAGCTTGTGCGCATTTGCAGAAGCCCCCTCCAACCCGGAAGTACACTGGAAATGATGTTTGCACATGCGCACAAGCTATTTCCGTTGCTTTTCTGGGTCGGAAGTCGGCAGCCCCGCCGCGCTGGTAAGAGCAGGCGGCAGCAGCGGGTGGCGGGGGTCCCCGGGGGCCGCATAAAAGAGCCTCGGGGGCCATATGTGGCCGCCGGGCCCGTAGTCTGGGGACCCCTGTTCTAGAGGGACAGTGGACATGATTTTGACCGCTCAACAGCTTCAAGAAAAATGCAGAGAGGAAAACCAACCCCTGCATTATGGCATTTATTGACCTGACTAAGGCCTTCAACACTGTAAATTGTATGCCCTGAGGACCAGGCATCCCCAAATTTCGGCCCTCCAGATGTTTGGGACTACAATTCCCATCTTTCCCAACCACTGGTCCTGTTAGCTAGGGATCATGGGAGTTGTAGGCCAAAACATCTGGAGGTCCGCAGTTTGGGGACGCTTGCTGTGGACTGTCCTTCTAAAAATTGGCTCCTCCAAGATAATATGACAGCAACAATCGCAGATAACAATGGCTCTCAAAGTGAATCATTCACAGTGGACTCAGGTGTTAAACAGGGTTGTGTTATCGCCCCAACTCTATTTATTATTTTCATCACCATGATCCTACACTTTGTCAAAGGGAAACTCCCCATCAGAGTAGAAATCATATATCGAACAGAGGGAAAGCTCTTTAATTTGAGTAGGCTGAAAACAGAGTAAGGTTACCACAACTTCTGTCATAGAGCTTCAGTACCGTGTTTTCCCTATTTTTTATTTATTTTTTTATTATTACGGTTCTTGACCAGCACACATAAATATGCGATACATAGAAACAATAAAAGAAAACAAGAATATCTAAAAATAGACAATAAGCATAAGTTTTAACAATTGGTTAAAATAAAACTAATTAAAAGGAGTATTACTACTTAGGGAGGTAGACTGCAGCAGTTAATATCACTGGATCCTCTTTAGCTAGTCCTGAAGATGTTCTGAGGATATTTGGACACTGCTAATTAGATTGGACCGAATTTTTATGGCTCTAGCACAGAATTTGGCTACCTTCGCTGACACATTAGGGTTAGCGTCGGAAAGAAGCCACTCTATATAGAAATTATCCGAGCGTCCAGGTAGCTCTGCCAGTATAGTGTGGATAAGCTCGCCTCGCACCTCCTCGTAGAAGCAGCATCGCAGAAGTATATGGCCGATAGATTCCATTTCTCCTGATCCGCACAGGCAGCATCTCTCACATAAAGGGATCCGTTTGTACTTCCCTTGGAGAACTGCTGAAGGCATTATGCGGTTACGGGCCAAAGTGAATGCTCTTCTATGAGAGGGTATTTCCAGGTGGAATAAATATCTGGCTGGGCGGGCCAAGTATCTCCTTTCCTCCTCAATTAGAAAGTGAGGTACTTTACTTAAATCCTTCTGTCTTTCTATATCTATAATCCTCTGTTTAATAAGGGTCTTTGCTGTATTAAGATCATGTGACATAAGGCTGGATGGATTGAGGCCTATACTCAGCATCTTATTCACTATGGTCTTGCTCCAGAGGGATTGATAGTTATCTTTCACTAGCAACAGAAGTAGGCCCTGAGGATTCATGTTAAGTTTCAGCCATAGATTACAAGCCTGCATCCACACTCTGGCCTCCACAGAGATCAGGCCCCGTTTGACACACACGGGGGCATTTGTAAGGCCGCTCTAAGGAATTTGGACTGCACTCTTTCAGCTGTCGTCAGATTAGGTGGCGGGATGTTAAGGTTGGCCCCAAAAAGCAGCTGGGCCATCACCTTAGCTTCATACAGTTTTAAAGCCGCAGGAATATACTGTCCCCCCTTTGTTCTAAGAAAGCTTAGAATAGCTGTAGAAGATTTGTGGGCTGCTGTTACTGACTATATTAAGTGGGCTTTCTTTAGCCCTTTATCGTGAAAGACGACGCCTAGATATTTTAGGCAGTGGACCTGTTCGATTTTCTGGCCGCTTATGCTCCATGTATGGTTCTTAGGGCGTTTGGCGAAAGACATTATTTTTGTCTTTTGATAATTGATAGTGAGATGGGCTTCTGTACAGTATTCCGCTAATGATCATAGTGCCCTCCGTAGCCCAATTGGGGTCCTCGATAAGACCAGAGCATCATCCGCGTATAGAAGAATAGATATGTGTTTATCTGCCAATTTAGGAGAGTGAAACTGTGGCCCTTTTACTTTTGATACAATGTCATTTATATAGTAGTTGAACAGAAGAGGAGCTAGCACACAACCCTGTTTGACACCTCGCTGAGTTGGTATCCGTTGTGTTAGTTGGCCCTGGGGGGAACAGCGGATCCGAAGATAGGTGTTCGTGTATAATAGTCTTATCAGATGAAAAAGGCGTTGATCTATTGAAGAAGATTTTAGCTTCTCCCAGAGTTTGGTTCTTGAAATAGAGTCGAAAGCCATCTTTAAGTTGATGAAAGCTGCATATGTTGCAGAAGATTTATTGGCTTTATACTTTCCTACAAGATGTTGGAGGATCAAACAATGGTCAACAGTGGCTCGCCCTTTTCGGAAGCCTGCCTGTTCATCTGCTATTAAGGATTCCATCTCAAGCCAGTCTAGCAGTTTATCTTTGAGGTGCAGGGCATACAATTTGCTCACAATGTTAAGTAGGCTAATGGGTCTATAATTGCCTGGGTCTGACTTGCTTCCTTTTTTGTAGATGGGGATTATTATGGCCATCCCCCAATCTTTTGGAACGTGGCCCGTCTTGTCGATGTATGTGAACAGGGATGCCAAGGCCGGGCACCACCACTCTTTGTTTTCCTTAATGAGCTCAAGCGGAATTAAATCTTCACCTGGTGCTTTCCCTGTTCTAGATCTGGATAGTAGTGACTGGATATCCGTCGTGCTGACCGGGTTCCAGCTTGGGAGATCCAACATAATAGATGTGTCCCACATCTCTACGCAGTCTGAGCTTTCATACATTTGCCTGAAGTGACGCTCCCACTCCACAGGTGAAATTAGTTGTTCGGGCATTGTAGGACTGCACTTGCTGCTGGACACCATTTTCCAAAATAGTGACCAATTTTTCTCTTTCGTTGCTTGAATGAGCCGGGCCCACATAGCCATCATTGCCTCTTTCTTTTTCTGTTTTAAGATACTTTTATAGTGCTTTTTAAGTTCATAAATTTGCATGGTGGCCATGTTTGATGTTATTGATTTATTAGCTTTAAAGTTTGAATATGCCCTCATAAGGGCTTCTTTGGCCATAATACAATCGATGTCGAACCAGGGGCGGAAAATCGGAGCATTGATTTTTGCGGTGCGTGAAACATCACTACCTAAGTAGGGTAATAGTTCACGTACCAAGGATTCATAGGCTCTTACTGGGTTATGTTCTTGTCTTGTTGACATCATTTGCTGTCTTAGCCTAATATTAGGTTTGTTGGCAAGGACTTGCTTTAGTTGGAAGTCTAGTCTTTCTGTCCACTTTTTCCTGCGTTTGATTTCCATTTGTGGTCGTTGAGTTGTTGCGAGACATGTCTCTGGGGTAAGCCTAGGCATATTAACAGTCATCTGGAGATAAATTGGAAGGTGATCACTGTCGATATATGGGAGTACCCTGAAATTTTCCAACTTTGCCAGTAAGGCCCCCGAGATGGCAAAGTAGTCCAAAATAGAGGCTCTGTTCCCAGAGAGGTGGGTGTATTCACCGGGGTAATCGGATGGAAAGGAACCATTTACAATATAAAGGTTCAATTTGTATGTTGTCATTGCCAGGTGTAGACCTGCCGAGTTTGCCTTGGTATCCTTGCAGTTCCTATTCAGGAGCTTGTTAGGAAGATCTTGGGCCACGTCAGGAGGGAGTAGCTGATATTTATTGTACAGTGAGTCATCAGACTTTGCCATCCTAGCACTGAAGTCGCCCCCAATTATTACTTGGAAGTTGGGTAGGGTTAGGGTTAGATCGGATATATATTGTTCTAATACGGTCCAAGTTGATTTGATGTCATCCTTTAGATACTGCGGCGGTAGATATACATTAATTATTAGCAATGCGAGCTCCTTATATTGTAGGCTGATTGCTAGAGCTATTTGTTGGCATGCTGGTAGTGGCATGATATCCGCCTGCAGTGCGGTAGAGACCAGGGTGACTATGCCCCCTTTGGCCCTACCCTGTCTGGTCCCGGCTAGGGCCCGTATCCCATACGAGTTAAATCCACTAAGGTGCACGTCTTCTGTGGCCCAAGTTTCCTGAAGAAGTATTATATCAAATTTTGATAAAAAATCAGAACACTCCACATTCCTGGTCCTATTCCAACCTGCCATATTCCACGAGATAAATTGAAGAGTATGCTGGTCAGCCGTCTGTCTAATGCTTGGGATATGAGATAAAACTATAGGAGCTCTTGTCCCTTCTTTTTCCGCTTCTGGCATTATTGTTGTATTCCGTGCTGAGTTTTCACTCATAGAAGGTATCGTTATTGGGCTTATTGTGGCTTCAGTCCTCTTTCCCATATCCTGTACTATCTGATGCCCATCCTCTAGCAGTGCGACATAATGCTTATCTGGTGATTTCGCAGGAGGTAGGGGCCAGGAAAGGGTGTCTATAATATTGGATAGGTCTTGAATTTTTGAATTTTGGGAACTGTCTAGGGCTAGTGGCCAATGATTCTTTAGGATGGTAAGATCAGGTATATTTATATTGAAATGGGGTGAAATAACAGAACCCTTTATATTAGGGGATGATTTGGTATTTGGGTTTTTCCAGCAGGACCTCCTATCGCCGTGCCCGTCTTTCAATCTTCCGCCTGTATAACATCTAGTGATCCTAAATTATCCACGAAGATTGAGCCATTCCCGACCGTTGGTACAGCTATTTCGACTTGGTGCATTATTGTTTGGGGTATTGTGGGGGGTGCTGTAGAGCCCATTTCCTCTGGGGACAAAAATCGACTTAATGTCCATTCCTCATTGGTTAGTGGTTTTGTAGTGTGTGTTGCGAGGTTAAATTCCAAAGGAGCAGGCAAGACTAGGAGAGGTATGGCTTTTCTTATAGTTGATAGTCTTGCTATTAACGCATCCTGGGATTGTTGTATTTGCTCCAGGGAGGCTATGAAGCGCTGCTCATACTCGTTGTTGGTATCTTCCTCTGATTCAATGGGCCGTGGTGTAATTTTTTGGTGCTTAGCTGTTTGTGTACCGTCTTTTTCTGCCTCTGATTGAAGCGGCATACAGTTATCGGCGTTGGTATACTTTACCAGTTTTATATTTTCCCTATCACACCTGCGAGTTTCCATAAGGGGTGAAGGGCTGCCGAAATCTTCGAACAGACGTGTCGGCCACAGTCCAGCTCTTTTGAGCTTATCCTTGTTGGCTAAAATCAGTTTGGTTGTGGGCCAATCCTTAAATGTCACCACGGCTCTGTTTCGGTCATTATCAAAAGGTAGAAATTCAACATTGATAATGTTTCCTGCTGAAACTAGACCTCTCATAACTAAATCAATTTTCTTGAGAGTGTAAGTTCTCTGCTGTGCAAGCGTAGGGAGGCCTCTGGGAATGAGCAAAGGAAAGATGACCAGTTTTTGTTTGTTTAGGATTAAATTCTGGTTATTTCGGATTAACTTTTTGCAAGTTTCTTGTTTTGGATCCAAGAATTCCTTTGGTTTTTCTGAGGTTCCACTAGGGGGCGGTTGCTGTTCTGCTACCGGTAAGTATTGTGACCTAGCCCCTTGATGGTTTTTTAGTCTGCTAGGGCAGTGGTTCCCAACAGGTGGTCCGGGGACCCCCAGGGGTCCGCGAGCTATGCCAGGGGGGTCCTCAAGATCCTATTAGAATAAAAAATATATTAAATATATTTCGTATGATAACAGATTTTTTGTTTTGGCCACTTCCAGCATGAGCAGAGTCTAGCGCAAAACTAGAATTAGAAAGAGGCAGTAGTTCTGCTGTATGCCGCAAGGACTACAAGAAACTTGGAGATAAGGCAATGAAAAAGATCCTTCCATTTGCAACCACATATCGGTGTGAGCAAGCATTTTCTTCCCTGTGTTTCATGAAAAACAAATATAGGAATCGGCTCGACATGCGGTCGGATTTCAGAGTGAAAGTTTCAAGTTTGGAACCTAATATTTCAGAAATAATGGACTCAAAGGACAGATTTAACTCATCTCATTAAGAACTGAAAATTAAAACTAACTGTATACTGATGGAGTACTCTGTTGTAACTGTAAAAAACGTATAAATATAAAATATAAAAAGACTCTTAATTTGGCTCTCACTTTTTAATTTTAGGATTAGGAATTAATGGGGGTCCTTGTCACAATAGCGGCTCGATGAGGGGTCCTCGAGAAAATTTTGTTGGGAACCCCTGTGCTAGGGCTTTGGCTTTGGCTCTTATCTTGGGCTATTAAAAGGTTGGTAGGAATCTTTGTATTGGAGCATTCCAAAAGTTTAAAAAGTTTCGAAAAGTTCATTGTCCTAGTCCGTGTATATAGCTTTGCCTTTCGTCCAGTTTTAATATTCTTGGGTTTCTTTCCCTTGTTCTTAGGGCACTTCTCCTTTAAGGAGGAATACTTGGAGGCAGGTATTTTTCTCTCCTGTCCTGATTTAGTTCTAGTTGATTTTCTGTTTCCCACATCAGGCAGTTTTATTTCCATTTGGCAAGTTGCTGACTACTTTGTAGGGTTGAGAGTCTTCATTTCTCGTCGTTAGCTCCACCAAAGAGGTGAGCAAACCCAAACATTCAGAAAGGAAGTCTTTAATAGGGCCCAGTTCTTTGCTTATCTGTATCTGATGTTCCTTTAGCAAGTCTTTATATAGGCCTGATAGGACATAATAATAGCTATCCACGTCCAGATGTTGTGCTCTCGTGTTATTCTCCCACTCTTCTGATGCAGTCCAGGTAGGGGGCCCCACCTTCTCTCTGGGTGTTGATGACTGGGTGGGCTCAGTTGTCCTAATTATTAGATTACCCCCTTGTGACTCCTGATCCCGTTCTTGTTGGACCTCTAGGCCATCATTTTCTGCAGTTGCTAATTTTAGCTCAGTTGCTAAATCAACTCCCTCCCCTCCTTTGTTTGTCTCCATGTCCTTCCCATGCCAGGTGTGGTCAATGGACCACTTGTGAATGAGCGGGTTCTCCAAGCTTTTAGCATTGTCTGCTATGGGTTTAAAATAATATGGGATTTTAGCCTGCTTCCCCCTTGTGGGGTGGTCAGCCGTTTGCATAAGGGGGATTCCAAGTTCTTTGTAGTTCTGCCTGGTGAGCACCATCCCCTTTGAGTTTAGCCAGATTAGGTTGTTTTATCCTTGTTCGGAGGAGTTCCCTGGAGAGTTTTGACAAGTTTTGGCTAGGTTCCAAGGGTGTATCGGGAGGTTTTAGTAAGACCTCAAAGGAAGGGCAGGAACTCCGTTAGTCACCCCCAACACTTCCCGGAATCCTTATCAGGCTGTGATATAGGCTATTATCCCAGAGGTTTACTTTTAAACACTCTTACTCACTCGGTTAAAGCTCACAGCAGGTTTTCTTCCTCTGGAAACAGAGTCAAAACTTCCTAGGCTTGGAAACTTTTGTAATCCTGTGAGATTAAGATCCAGGAGGACTAAAAACTACTTAAAATCTTGATTGAAGGCAGACGAGGTTAACTAGGCTGCTTTCCTCCAACCGCCATCTTCATTATGGGAGGAGTGGGTCTCACCTAACATGGCAGCCATGCTCTCAGGTGGACATGCATTCGTGTTTTCCCTATTTTAAGAGACCATCTTATATTTATTTTCCTCAAAAAAAATAAGCCTGTGGCTTATTTTCGGGGGTGTCTTATTTTTATTATTATTAAGCAATCTTTTATTAAGCAATTTAGACCCCTTGGGGGAGGCCGAGGCCTCCCCCCACACCTTTTTGAAAGGCTCGCCGGAAGCCTCAGCTCCAGAAGCAGCAACTCTTGCTCCTCCCCTGCCTCTGCCCTGCCAGGCCCTTTCGGGTGCCGGCGAGGCAGGCGATGGCGGCCATGGCAGCGCTGAGTTCCGAGTGGCTGGAGGTCTCTGATGGCCTGACCCTGAGCCCGGATTCGGAGGACAGCCAGCCGGGCCAGGCAGAGGCGAGGCCACTGCTCGCCCCTGCGGGCTGTGGAGGAGGCTGGGCAGGGACAGCCGGAGCCCAGCCGGCCAGCAGCAGTGGGAGTAGGAGGCAGGTGCCTGGAACCAGCGGCTGCTGCAGCACCAACAAAGTGTGCAGCAGCGCTGTGCGCCCCGAGCCAGCGGGACCCAGCAGCAGCGCTGTCCTCCTCCTCCTCCTCCTCCTTCTCCTGCTGCTTCTGCCCAGCTGTCCTCGCCCGGCTTCCTCCGCAGCCCCCAGGGGCAAGCAGCGGCCTCACCTCCGCCTGGCCCAGCAGCAGCAGTGGGAGGATGAGGACAGCACTGCCGCTGGGGTGCGCGGCGCTGCTGCACACTTTGTCGGCACTGCAGCAGCTGCTGGTTCCGGGTGCCTGCCTCCTCCTCCTGTGGCCGGCGCTGCTGCTGCTGGCTCGGCACTCTCCTTCAGCGTGGCGTAGCACTGCAGCAGCCGTTCCGGGCGCCGACCCAGCAGGCCTCCTCCTCCTCCTGCCGTGGCCGGCGTGCTGGGGCGCTTGGCGGTATGTCTTATTTTCGGGGTATGTCTTATATTTCGCAAATGCTTTAAAAGCCTGCTACGGCTTATTTTATGACTACGTCTTAAAATAGGGGAAACACGGTATGTTGATGACTATGTAATGTGTGCACACTCAGAGGATGACCTCCAAGCCATCCTAAATATCTTCGCAGAAGCTTACAAAAAGCTTGGCCAATTGTTCAACATTCAAAAGACCAGAGTGCTGCACCAACAAGCACAAAACAACCCGACTGCAGCACCACAAATCCAACTGAATGGTGTAACGCTGGAAAGTATTGATCACTTTTCCCACCTGGGCAGTTATCTTTCCAGAAGGGCCGAAATTGATGCCGAAACCCAGCATCGCCTGAGCTCTGCGACTGCAGCTTTCTCCCAATTGAAGTGCAGAGTGTTTGAAGACTGGGACATTTGTAGGGAAACCAAAATGCTTGTTTACAAAGCTATTGTACTACCAATCTTACTCCACAGTCACTTATAGACTCACTGTTAAAGACCGTGTTCATGAAAGACAATCTTACTCGGCTACAAGTGATCGAAGAAGAAGAAGAAGAAGAAGAAGGAGGAGGAGGAGGAGGGCAGGAATATGTTTTAATAATCCAATATACAGACTTTGCAGTGATAAGCAGATACATTTATCTGATTACCAATTTTTGTACACAATGCTTAAACTGAATTGTTTAACTGGCTGACAGATTAGGACCCTAATAAAAACTTGCAGAAAGGGCAGCTGTGTTAGTTTGTTGCAACAAAAAATGTAATATGGATTTTCCAGAAAGTTTTTGGCTGCCCTAAATTAACTGAGATCTCATTTGTCATGTTTATTTCACTTACATGTTAATACACCGAAAAAGTATGTCATGTCAATGTTTTGTGCTGAATCAACATCTCAATTTCCCCCACCGCTACCAATGGCCAAAAGTAATTGTACTGAACTACTTTGTAAGGGGGGGAGGGAAATCAAGTACACAAAGGGCAGTTTAAATGTTATATTAAAAAAAATGCAAAGCTTTAGTTAGAATTTATTTTTATTAGAACATCTATAAATATTTCAAGATGTGACAACTCAATAGCATGAACTTCCTTTACATAATTTAGACTGGGGGTGTGGAGTGTTATCGTATTAATTTTAACATGCCTGAAGAGCTGCTTGCATATGCACTCCCTGGGAATAGTCTTCAGGAAAAAAAGTTAATTATAACTTTGATTTTACATTTGACTAGCAAGCCATTCCAGCTGCCCAATTTGACGTTTACAGTATTCATTTTTTATATAATATTAACTAATATTATGAAACAATGCATTTTTTAAAATACTCTGACAAGGCATAACGACAGGTTCCTATGCTGCAAGAACTGCTGGTTCTTAGAACCTGGGGTCATTCAACAAAGCTGAACACTGGAAGATTAAAGGCAGATAAAACTATGGGATTCCCAACCACAACATGTTGTGATGGTCACTAACTAAGACAGCCTTATCTCCATGAATTGTCTTTCAAATCCATCAATGGCTACTAGCTGTTTTATTTCATTTTCTCTGTGACATTTCAGCCATCAAAAAACTCTCACACATATGGATGGAAGACTTTCTACAAGTGTTACTAAGTGGGAATTTCTCTTTCGACTCCAGGATTTTGATTGGAGCATTTTTATTTTATTTTTTTTCCTTAATTATCCAATAAGTTAGGAAGAAGCATGGGGGAGAGCTGGAGCGTTAAAGTTCTTTTCATTTCTGAGCTGGGATGAGGTTGTCAATACACTGGCCTTTCTCAAGGCATTTCTCCATTTCGATCAGCAGCTTCACCCCATCAACCACCATCTGTAACATCTCCACCTCGGAGAACCCAAGGCGGCCGGCGTTAGAGACATCAAACATGCCTCACATCGCAGATGTGTCCACACCACCTGTGCCCCGTTTCTGCAGCCTCAGCTTCTTGAGGACATTGCCAAATTTCTCATGCTTGCCAAGGTTGGGTAGCTTAATGTGCACTCCGGCACGGAGGCCTGTGCTGAGGTTGGATGGAAAGGTCAAGATGTAGCCCAGGTGAGGGTTCCACATGAATTCGTAGTTTTTGGATTTGAAGCAGTTTTCAATCTGTGTTAGCCCAGTACAGAAGTGGGTGGAAACTTCCTTCATATTTCCACCTTTCTGCATAGAAATAACTCTAAGGTGATCTTCCTTGTTGATCCACACAAGGAATGTCTTGTTGTCATTGTGCCAGATGCCCCTGCCATCAGGCCAGTCACATGCCAATCCGGAGGCTAACAGCAGAAGAGAGACCGGCTTGTCAAAGAGGAAGTGATCATCAATGAGCTGCTGCTGTTCCGCATCTGTCATGTTTTTCAGAGCATAGTACCTCCCGTTCAGGTCCCCTTCCAGGCTAGCCAAAGCTTCCACGGGCAGCTTCTCAATACAGCCTCTCTCCCCAGCTGTAATGAGGCAGCAGGCAGAAGCCACGGGTGCTCCTACCAGTTTGGACACGTGAGCCCAGGACGTAGTTGGGGTCCAGATCGTCGCCACCCTGCAAGTTATCAGAATTGTGCTAGTCTGTAGGCTTCTAGCCTCCATGTCGGTCTTCAATAATGGGGTCAAGGAGTTCCTTATACAAGTTGTAGCATTCCTCATCACTGACTACACATCCTACTGTCATAATGTACGGGTGCCCTGGGTTGTCCACCCCGGTGATTCAAAACAGGTTGCCAGAGAGACTTCCGGTCCGCCGCACCAGCTAGAAGACGCAGGGACCTCGAGCTCCGAGGTCCCTGGCATCGCGGAGGGGGGGGGGAATCCGCAGGGCGAGCGGATTCCCCGAAAGAACCCCGGGAAGAGCGTCTCGGGGGCGCAGGTCCAGCAGAGCTCCGGTTCGCGATTCCTCCGCTGCCCAGGGAATCAGTAGAGCCCCTGAGAGCCAGCGGAGTGAAGAGTCGCGGGAGCCATTTTGGACGTCAGCTTACCTCCAAGAAGCGAAGCCTCAAGTCTTCTGTCTGCTAGCGGCGGATTCTTCCAAAGAAAACCCAAGGGGAAAAAAGTAAGTGGAACCCTTAATTGGAACTCTGAGATAAATTTGGCAACAATTTGGAAAAACAGGAGGAGATTTTAAAAAACGGAAGTCGATCTCTTCCTAATGGATAATCAGGAAGCGCAATAAATATTCCTAAGCCGAAAGGGAAACTGTTTGATTGTGGAACCCGAGAGAAAGAAAGACTTTGGCAACCCTTCTCAGCCCCCCCGGAGTCGGCACCCCTTGAGGACCAGCTATTAAGGAGGAAAGTGCTTTGACAGCTGTCAAAGGCTGTCAAAGCTGTTAAAAGACTAGACAAATCTATTAAATTGCTGTTGAATGGTATAATTTGCTACAAGAAGAAGTTAAATTTAAGTCAATCTGAATTAGGATTTGATATATGGAGAAGTTAAAGACAATGGGAAAGGACAGCCAAGATGTAGCAGGAAGGAAATTTCCAGTGCCTTTTGTCTCCTAATCTCCTGCCTGCTTGTGGTTAAGAGAAAGAATGAAAACAACTTATTCCTTAGCCTTCCAGGAGGCTGTGCTGAACTATCTGCATATACTGAAAGACATCCACAAGAAACTGCAACATTCCAGTTCATCATGTACAGAGACTGTGGTTCAAGATCAGGACTTAGAGGACAATTTTGAATGCGAGACCAAGATTAAGGAGCAAGAAATAGAGGACAATGTCGAAATTGAGTTGGATTATAAAAAACAGGTTCTGGATGATGCACAACAAGGACTTGAAAAGAAAGAAGATGAGGCCAATGAACAACAAAATGAAATGAAGATTCAAGAAAAGGAGGAGCCTGGAAGGACTGAAATTTGGAGACGTATGATTGAGGAGTGGGAAATGCAGAAGGGGGGGGGGACAGAGGCCTGGATTTGGAAATGGGAAAGATGTGGTGTGGGATGAGAATTCTAGTTAAGAGGTATTTAGGCTGGTTGAATAACGGTTTCTGAAATCCTGGCATGTTAAAGGAAATGTTTGGCCAATTGGGGGAAAGACATCGGGGGAGGGGGAAGGAGAGTGTTTAAAAGTATAATGTCAAGATTTTGATAGAGAAATGATTGTATATAATAACTGAATTTTCTGGAGGGAGAAAGAAGAATGGTTGGAGAAAGAAAATTTAGATTTGTATTAAATATTTTTATGTTTAGATAGGTGTCTGGGCAGAGAGCTACCTCTCTTCCTCTCTTTACTCGGAAGCACCTGGTGGCAGGGGGTGCTCTGAGGGGGGAGGAAGGGGTGGAGGGAAACCCAGACACAAAAATGGATCTCCTTTGGAAGGCCGCACCTCACGGGTTCCTCTCGTGGCAGGAGGGGACCCGTGGAGAGGGGGCACGAAGGAGGAGGAGGATAAAGTGATTATTTTAAGGAAAAGATTTTGAGTTAAGAATAGAAAATCCGCCATAATTATATTAAGAAACTAAGAAAACCAGGAAGAAGAAATTCGAGGAAGTCACAAATACAATGTTAAGAAAATAAGAATTGGAAAATTTATTTGTTTGTTTTATATGTGTGTGCTGAAGGATCAGCTGGGGGAAATCCAAACCTTAGTACTCCTCCGCCCCTGGCCTCCTGGTGGCAGGGGGGGCCGGGGCGGAGGGGGGAGGACAAACCCAGCCTTAAAATGGACCGCCTTTGACTCTCAACGCCTACGGGTCCTACTGGTGGCAGAGGTGGACTGGTGGGGGGAGGGAGGATGGAGGGACGGAGTATATATATTATGTTTTGTCTTGTTTTTGTCTATATTAAAATCAATAAAAATTATTATTAAAAAAAATCAAAACAGGTTGCCAGGGAAGGGAAGCCCACTCCCCTATGCCCAGCATAAGCTGTGAGCTAAATAGCTTCCCTGCCAGCCCCCAGGAAACTAGTAAAAAATTTGTAGGTGAGTAACTTTTGAAAGCTTATATACAAGGTGTCACAGAGGAGGCGCTGCGACTACTCTAGAGTAACGACTCTCCAAACCGTTGCCTTTTCATGCTTTTATTGTGTGCAGGCTATTTACAGTGCTAGAGCTGTACAAGATACATGTTCTCAGTCTGGGTCAGAACCCTGGAATGGCGCTTCCCGCGTTTTCTTCCAACATAAGAGTCTGGGCACCCCACATCTCCTTCCGCGTTTCCTCCTGCGTAATTCCGGAACCGGAGGGAAAGAGGGTCTCCTTTCCCTGTTTTCCTTCTCCCCCCTTTCCCCCGCTCTCTCTTCCTCTCTCACGTGCAACAGAGGCTCTGCTATCCTGCCAGAGCTCTGTCCCCTACTTCCTCCTTCCCCACCGGACTCTTCTCCCTCCCCACTGGCGCTGCTGCTGGTGGAGGAACTACTCCTCAGGATGGAAGGGGGGTCTCTGTACCTTTTGTCCCTTACACAAGGCTTTACCAAATGCAGCTTCTGCCTACTTCTTTCTGAGCCAACTGAAAGAAGCTCAAGTACAAATGGCATTTTTCTACTTGGAGAATAAGCCTTCCAGCAAACACTATTCATTATCTGAATAGAAATAACCAGCATTTAGAATTCAGAGCAAAACATTCTGCCCTGAAGGTACACATTAACCCAGCATGAGTTTAAGGCACTAAAAAGACAAAAATCACTCTTAAAGCAAAGCTCTTTGAATTTCTTTGAAGTGTAGATAATTTGAATTGGAATAATTTAAAGATGATTTTTGGAAATTTAAAAACTACTCAAAGCGAATGAGAAGTTAACTTGGCGGCAAGCGGTCCCAATCATAATTGCTCCTCTTTTTTATGGAACTACCTTTTAAAACATTGCATACTGTAGCATAAAGCCCATGAGCTAGATAATCCTCGTTCAGATCTGACCTTGGTCATAAACTTATTTAGTGGCCCTGGCCCTGGGCATGGAACACTAAGCCTCAGCACCCTATCTGCAATATGAGAGCGTCACTTCTGCCTTGCCTTGCAGGGCTGATGAAGGGGTTACTTAGATACTGATGCCATGATTTTCTTAAAAGTTAGCCCACAAATCCATTAAACAAATAAAAATAATTTAATAGCTGTTAATTGAGTAGGTACTTAATGTAGCAGAAAGAAAATAAACACATGTAAAGACCATTCCAGTGGAAAATCAGCAGCTTTCTCGAGATTTAAGGGAAATAATCAGAGTTCACATAGCGTAAACATTGCAATGTGTATCTGAAATATTATATTCTTCGCAAACACAAAATGCAGCCCAGCTTTCCATATGCTAGATCCCAGTAGGGACAGTCTAGTATTTATATAGATTCAGTGGAGAATCGCCTAAAACATTAACTCAGATAACTTTAAGTTCAACAAGTAGGATCTTAATTTGTTTTTATTCTAAAGAAAAGTAAAAACTTTTCTATTTTTTTCCTAAAGAAAAGTAAAAAAAACCCTATAACTTCCGGTCTACCACCATTGCTGACCAGCGAGAGAATCTCAAGCTCTGAGATTCTCTAGCGCTGTGGGGGAGGGGGGAGCCGCGAGAGCGCCGCAGACCCCCCAAAAAAGCTTCAGATCAAGCATTATGGAGACGTGGGGACTCAGCAGCACCTTTTTCTGTCTCCTCCACTCCCCAGTACGCCCTATTAAGGGAGACGAGAGTGAGCGGAGTGGAGGCATGGTGCCTTGAGTTAATCTGCTACCCTCGCAACATGAAGCTCCGAGATGGCAGCCTGTGGAGCGGTGGATTTTTCCAGACTCAAAGGATTTGAAAACACTGGACAACGTGAGTAAAGGAAAAGGCTTTTAAAATGCTTAATTGAAAAGATTTGGACACGGGAGGAGATTAAAAAAGGAAGTCAATTTCCCCCATTGAGCAAATTGAGATGCAGTTAACTTGCCCGAAGCCGGGAAGCTGACACGAAGTTTTTAATTACCAAAAATCGGACTTAAAACTTTCCCCCTAAGGCAGGGTAAAGGGGAGAAAGGTTGAACTTTGCAAAATCCCTGTAAAGCTTCTTTAATTTGGTCTGGGGAAAGTCCCCCTGGAAGCTGAAGTCAGGTCCCTGGAGGGATCAGCGAGCTGCTATTATGACATCACAATAGGATGGAATTTGTTTATCTCTTTGAGGCTGAAAACTGACAACATTGAAGAGAGCAGCGTAAAATATAAGGTTGTGAATAAGTTTGAAAGATGCTCTTTTCATAAATGGATATATGTTTTAAGCAGGGTGGATTTGATTTAAATCAAACTGATTTAAATCACGATTTAAATCACGATTTAAATCACTAGTCAGTAAGGCTTGATTTAAATCATAGTTTTCTACATAAAGACTAATTTTTGCTGGTATAACTTTAATATGCAAGTAGATGAAGATTTTTAGAATAACAACTGTTCATATTAGTTTTTTATCCCCAGTTTAATAGGTTAATCATTCATATTTGGACAACTTTACTGTTGTACTTAGGAAGGAGAAAAATAATCATTACCTTAATAATAACAATTTATATAGATTTTTTCAACTGAAACAATAACATTACAGCATATGTTATTTGCTTAAACAAACATCCATGCTTGCAGGCCTGGCTCTACATGCAGGCTGGGTGGCGCAGGGCACCATGGCGCCGGCCCGCCAGGAGGGCGCCGCGAGCTGCGCCCACCTGCTGGCCGACCGGTCCGCCGCGCAGCTGCGCCTGCCCGCCCGCCGAGCAGCAGCGCCTGTTGTACCCGCGTGGCGCGCGCCGCCCACCGCGCTGGGAAACGGGGTGGGAGGGCGGCGGAACGGGGCGGGAGGGCGCTGGAGGATCCGGCACACCACGGCGCCGGGAGCACTTAAGACTGCGCTGCATGCTTGTTAACTAATTTGGTTAAACAAAAACAAAATATATATATTTTAAGAAATTTAGACGGTCAGCCCAGCCTACACATGAAAAACCTAAATACTATCCACTCCAAACAATCAGAAAAATATTGTTTCTATTCTATTCACTGAACTTCTTGAAATTTAGCACTGAAGGGGTTGTTTCTGTATTCATAGGTTTGTTGAACAATAGGATTAAGGTCTTTTTCTCAACTCTGTTCATGTTATAACATTTTTGCTGTGAAGAAGAGGCATGTGATCTCTGTTGAGTCAAATTCAGTTTTGAGAACTGCAAAAGTAAACCAAGCATCTGTGATAATATCTTGTAGGCAGAGAAACTGCCCAATAATCTTACAAAAACCTCTGGAAGAGCATGACATTGTGAATGGATTAATGGAATTTATTTACCCAAAAAATTAAACATATACAACCTTATTCTACATAATTAAAAAACTAATCTTTATTTCATGATGGAATAACCTTTGGATGGCAATATATTTTCCTCGAAAAGCATTTTATTTTAAAAAATCCGATTTAAATCAAAAAAATTGATTTAAATCAAAACAATCCGATTTAAATCAAAAAAATCCGATTTTTTTTATTTTTTTAAAAAAAATCATTGATTTTTATCCACCCTGGTTTTAAGATATGAAGAATTAAAAATGAGAGTTTGTAACCAGATTGGGCATAATTTCTGTTTCTGAAGTTTGGAAATACGAACTGCACCATTTCCTGCCTGTAATCTGTGCTGTTCCCACAAAATTGGAGATGACCAGGATCTCAGTAGACACAACATCATCTGACATTATTGACTTTCAAAAGGAACTTTTGGAATTGCTTTTGGATTTTAAAAGTGAACTGCGTCAGAATACTATACAGACAATCATCAGCCATGGACAATGTAATTGAATCCAAAGATGATGAAGAAGCTGCATGGAACATTGTTCCCTCAGTAAGAGGGGGAGGGGAAATAGGACTCATGCTTGATTCAAAGAGCCTTCAAAGAAGAACCAGCATGGAATAATGCCCTCCCAGTGAGAGAGGGAGGACAGGATCCATGTTGGGGCCAGAACTTAAAAGGGAACCAAAATTGAGACAGGGCTGAAAAGTGGAAATGTAGTTGGATGGTATTGTGCAATAGCTAGGAAATTGGGGAGGCAGCAGGGGATGAAGAAGGGAGAGTGGTGTATAGGTGGTGAAAGAGCGGGAGTGGGGTGAGGAGTAATAATGGATGTTATTTTCTGACTGATCAAGATGGCCCAAAACTGGAATGACCTATGGAACTGGCTGATTCATCTGGGAGACCCTGAGTCCAGGGGAGGGGGGGGGGCTGAATTAGATTTCAATGTTTAAATGTTATTATGATAAAAGAAATAATATTTGAATGTATGGGGGAAAATTGGGTATAAATTTGAGGCTAAGGGGAGAAATAGAGGATAGATGGATGGGAAAATAGATTTGGATTAAGATGAATTATGGGTGGAAGATAGTCAATGCTTTTAAGAATAGAAAGAGTAGTGAGATAATGAAAAAATGTGTTAGAATGATTAAGATAATAAATGAAAATTGCTTAATTTGGAGTTAAAAATGGACTCAGTGAGAGGGGACTCAAGGAAGTCTACAATGTTAATTAAAATGTTAGAATCGATGTTTTTCTTTTTTATGTTTTATTCTTGTTTTTTTGTTTTTTTGTGAATTTTTGTAATTTGTAATGTTTGAAAATCAATAAATATTATTTGGGAGGGGGAACTATAATGGATACAATCTGCCAAGTAACATATTCTTATATGCACAGGGTAAGTTTCCGCACACATAAAAAGGTAACGGTAAAGGGACCCCAGACCATTAGGTCCACTCGTGACCGACTCTGGAGTTGTGGCACTCATCTCACGTTGTTGGCTGAGGGAGCCGGCGTACAGCTTCCAGGTCATGTGGCCAGTATGAGAAAGCCGCTTCTGGCGAACCAGAGCAGCACACGGAAACACTGTTTCCATTCCCGCTGTAGTATTACCTATTTATCTACTTGCACTTTGACATGCTTTCGAACTGCTAGGTTGGCAGGAGCTGGGACTGAGCAACGGGAGCTCACCCCGTCGCGGGGATTCGAACCGCCTACCTTCGGATCGGCAAGCCCTAGGCTCTGTGGTTTAACCCACAGCGCCACCTGCGTTCCACACACACAGAGGCAGCTTATTGCTGTCTTTGGCAAAGAAGTGACCCCCCACACACACACACACACAAGTTCCAAGCCTTTTTGTTATTTGCAGTCCAATTATTTGTGGTTCAAATGTGGGAATGACACTTAATCTTGAATAGTGTTTGGTCTTTTTACTCTTTTAGTACCTAAATGTTCATCAGCAACCTACATTATTCTTCCCAAATTATTTTCCCTTAAGTTGTTTTGTTTTAACTAGCATATGTGGCACATCTTGTGGCTTCGTTTTGTTTTAAAATATAATAATGTATTTAATTAACTTCAATGGTGGTATTAATATTTCTGGCCGTATAGCTTCTGTGCCTGCTCTTTCCTTAATTACATAAGCTTATGATGAATAATGAGTATTACTCCATATAAAATGAGCAACCAAAGGTTGATTATTGGATAAACGTATATACATGCTAACATAATGTCACCATCAGAAGTTTTAGTCCTGGTTTACATGATAAATCCTTTAGTTTTGAAAATTTTAATATTTATTTAAACACCCACTCAAAATCACAATTTTGGTTCAGTGCCAATGGAGTAACAATGTATACATATGCCAGGGAGCACAAATAAGGCTGATGTCTATGAGTTGGGCAAGAATAAAGCCAGGAGTTCAAGAGGACAGCAACTTTAAACACTGTATAGTATAACATCACCAGAACACCCCCTCACCAGCAAAAAAAATCATAAAATTTGATATTTCTTTATTTTCAAGTTAGAAATCATTGACCTGTATGTGATAAGGCTATTTATTTCGAGATTTTCACAGCAGTAAACAACAAAAGAAAGAATTTCCAGTCTCACATCCAAATCAGCAATTACACGTTCCAATAGTGGTACCTATCTAGTAAGGAGGACAGCAAGAAGTAAAGTATCAGATTAAACAAGCAGAACAGAAAGAGAGGGCCAACCGACTTCTTCTAGTAGCACTTTGCTTCTCTTCCCCTCTGCTTGAGATTTGTTTGAGGTTACTATTGAAAATTTACAAAAACAAACAAAATTCTGACAGATGCATTCTGCTGCATTAGCTTGAGGAAGAAATCATAACACATATTTCTTGTACCATTGACTCTGTTCTGATTTGAGGCTGGATTTCACTAGTAGCCAACAGGTGACCCCAAATCACACAGTCAATGTGTGCAACCTAGAAGTGTCTGTTGGGAAAAGAACTTTTTTATCTGGTCTTATGGAGACACCTGGGAAATTACGGTAGGTTTATTCCAATTAATTCAGTACAAATATAAATTGCTAGGAATGAATAAAAAGACTGACCCCTCAGCTCTTAATGATGCAAGTACATGTGCGTACAAGCTCAATTTGTAGCAAAAGCTTACGCACAGGGATACACTTTAATTACTTTGCTGTTGCACAATACCAGAACTCACAGAAATTGGGCTGACCCAATTTGGGTGACAGAGGGCATGCTTGCCTTGCTCTCACACTCTTGTCTGTTGCAGCAGGCCTGCTATGCACCTCTCTGAGCTTCCACGTGTAAATAAATGATTCTTTCATAAAGAATAGGAAGGTAAAATTCTCCATATCTCACTGATACTTATGAAATCGCAGAAAATTTTCTAACTCTTGGTTCTAACAAACCACGCATGCACAAACAAAATATGATCCACAATACCATCTACCACCCATGGTCAGTTAAAAATAATCTGTAAATCAGAATCCTAGTTTCCTATAGATTAAAGGCTCAGCCTCAGAAACAATGTGAGTTTGGAATGCGGAGTTAACCAGGGCTATTGACTGTCTGGCTCCGAAGCGCCCTCTCCAATTGCATGGAGCCCGGACAGCCCCGTGGTTTTCCCCGGAGCTGAGGGCGATGAAACAGTCGTTGAGACGGCTAGAGCGCCGGTGGCGGAAAACTCATTCTGAATCAGACCGGACACGGGCTAGAGCTCAACTTCGAGCCTACCAAGTGGCAATGGCGACGGCGAAGAGGACCTTCTTCACCGTTTCTATCGCATCTGCAGAAAACAGCAGCAGGAGACTGTTCCAGGTGGTTTGCAATCTATCCGAACCACCTTCGTCATCGGGACCTGGTAGGGACCCCAATATCTCCTGCAATGCTTTTGCAAAGTTTTTTGCTGATAAAGTCGCTCAGATTCGGAGGGAGGTAGACGCCACCGTGGGAGCAGGGCCGGGGCGGGAGAGTGCTGGATCCCTGTCTAGTCATGTTTCATGGGATCAATTTCAATCTGTTACCTCCAAGGATGTGGACAGGCTGCTTGGGCGAGTGAAACCAACCACCTGCCTCCTTGACCCTTGCCCATCCTGGCTAATAAAAGCGAGCCGGGAAGGGCTGGGTGATGGGCTTCGCGGGGTGGTAAATGCTTCTGTCTATGAGGGAGTCTTCCCAGACCCGCTGAAAGAGGCGGTCATTAAACCGCTTCTTAAAAAAAACATCTTTAGACCCGGCAAATATGGCCAACTATCGCCCAGTCTCAAATCTACCATTCTTGGGCAAGGTGATTGAGCAAGTGGTTGCGGAACAACTCCAAGCACGCCTGGAGGATGCGGACCATTTGGATCCCTTCCAATTGGGATTCAGGCCTCATCATGGGACTGAAACTGCCCTGGTCGCGCTGGTTGATGATCTCTGGCGGGCTAGGGACAAAGGTGAGAGCTGTTTCCTAGTTTTGCTGGATCTCTCAGCGGCCTTTGATACAATCAACCATAACATCCTTCTGGACCGTCTAGAGGGGTTGGGAGCTGGGGGGACTGTCATACAGTGGTTCCGCTCCTTCCTCCTAGGCCGTGTTCAGAAAGTGGTGATGGGGGATGAGTGTTCAGACCCCTGGGCTCTCACTTGTGGGGTGCCTCAGGGTTCTGTCCTCTCCCCCATGCTTTTTAACATCTATATGAAGCCACTGGGAGAGATCATCAGGGGGTTTGGGCTGGGTGTTCACCAGTATGCAGATGACACCCAACTCTATCTCTCTTTTAAATCAGAACCAGTGAAGGCAGTGAAGGTCCTGTGTGAGTGTCTGGAGGCGGTTGGAGGATGGATGGCGGCTAACAGATTGAGGTTGAATCCTGACAAGACAGAAGTACTGTTTCTGGGGGACAGGGGGCGGGCGGGTGTGGTCCTGGTCCTGAATGGGATAACTGTGCCCTTGAAGGACCAGGTGCGCAGCCTGGGAGTCATTTTGGACTCACAGCTGTCCATGGAGGCACAAGTTAATTCTGTGTCCAGGGCTGCTGTCTACCAGCTCCATCTGGTTCGCAGGCTGAGACCCTACCTGCCCGCAGACTGTCTCACCGGAGTGGTGCATGCTCTAGTTATCTCCCGCTTGGACTACTGCAATGCGCTCTACGTGGGGCTACCTTTGAAGGTGACCCGGAAACTGCAATTAATCCAGAATGCGGCAGCTGGACTGGTGACTGGGAGCGGCCGCCGAGACCACATAACACCGATCCTAAGAGACCTACATTGGCTCCCAGTACGTTTCCGAGCACAATTCAAAGTGTTGGTGCTGACCTTTAAAGCCCTAAATGGCCTCGGTCCTATATACCTGAAGGCGCGTCTCCACCCCCATTGTTCAGCCGAGGAGATGCAGCGCCGAGAGCCTTCTGGCGGTTCCCTCACTGCGAGAAGCAAAGCTACAGGGAACCAGGCAGAGGGCCTTCTCGGTAGTGGCACCCACCCTGTGGAACGCCCTTCCATCGGAGGTCAGGGAGATGAACAACTACCTGACATTTAGAAAACACCTAAAGGCAGCCCTGTTTAGGGAAGTTTTTAACCTGTGATATTTGAATGTATTTTTATATTTGTTGGAAGCCGCCCAGAGTGTCTGGGGAAACCCAACCAGATGGGTGGGGTATAAATAAATAATAATGATAACAACAACAACAACAACAACAACAACAGGCAGCTTTGGGACTCAGCTTGCCATAAAAGAGAGGCAAGCAATGCAAGTCTCTAAATTATTCTCCAATTTGGAATCGTAGCTGAGACAGAGCTGACCCTAGGAAGAGTAGGACTATGCTCACAGTGGAAACTATTAGATCCCTCACTGGGAGGCAGGGATAAGCTTCCTCACCCAAACCACAGGCTGAGTTTTTTCAGGGACAACTTCTCTACGACTTTGCTAGGAGGCTAGTTTGAAAAGTTGCCCCCCTGAAATATTTAGCATGCAGGCCAAAAGCCTCTGACAATTAAGACCCTCAGTACAGGGTGGGTTTGGCTCCCACCTCCAGTTTTTTGGTAAGCAGCTCATCAAATCAGCCCCTATCAAAGCTAGAGATTTCTCCACTGCTCTGCTAAAGGATATTTTGTTGAGCTGTCTAGATTGACTTGGCAACCAATCCAGCTATTTAAATTGTTTGACTCATTTCAGGGCCAATCCGATGGAAGCCAAGGAAAGGCTACCCATCCCTACATCTGATACTACTGATCAATTATTTTTCCTGGAAAGTCTACCTGCATATAATCAATTTAGACCCTGAGAGTCAAAGCCAGAAGAACTTAGTTACACCTCTGATTCTATTGAAATCAATGGGACACTTTAGTAATTAACCTCTGGATCCAACCTGAAATTTCTATTTATATGCACTCACATAAACTTACAGCCAACACCTTACATGCACAATATCATGGACTGTCTTTCTATAGCAGCCTTATTTAAAAAAGACTTGAATCTTATATTAAGATTTAAAATATGTAAATATATTTTAATGAATCAGTAATCAACTCAAAATTCTTTAACAGGTTGGCAGGCCTATTTGCTTGTTATAAACACACAGGTCAGGTGCTGTACTTAATTTAAATGCAACACACACAGAGAGGCATACTTTGCCATCCTCCGTTTTCTGTCTCTGCCTGTCTCATTCAGCTGTCCACAAGCTGGCAACTCAGCTTAAGAACTTCACGAAAAATAAATTATACGGATCCCCAGACACATGTAAATACAATGAAGAAATTTCAGATTTACAGTCACTGCCTTCAAACCCCCTTCTCCAGCTCAGGGAGGATTAAGAGGACTTCAAAGCAGCCCAAGCTCCAATTAAACCAGTGTGACCACCCCAGGGATGCAAGAATATTCCTCTGATTAGCAAGATGCACTCTTTGAACTGTTTAGCTAGGAAAAGGAGGTTTTCAGAACTTTAAACAAATGCATTAATTCTCTGTGGGTTTTTAAGCATATTTTTTTAAAATTAAATAAAAACTCAGAATGTTTAAAAACAAGAACAAATTACAGTTCAGGTCAAAAGCCCCATGGAAACTCATTAATAGGTCAACTATCAGTGCTTCGGATCTGAAAGTACAAAATGAACCACAAGAACTCCTGCAAGTATCACAGTACAACAGATGGTCCCTAAATTAACTACCTTCTCAGTTTAGAATCAAAGAGTCATAGAATTGTAGAGTTTGCTGGATTTTGCAATTCAAATGGATTGTGTCTGTGATTAGGCCAGAGCAGACAGGATACATGGAACATGAGGATGCTGCCTTATAACAAGTCTGATCATTGATTCATCCAGCTCAGTACGGTATACACTGCCTGGCAACTGCTCTCCAGAATTTCAGACCAGAGATTTTTCCAGCCCCATCTGGATAAGCCACAGACTGAACCTGAGATCTTCTCCACACACTACCAGTCAGCAACAGCCCTTCCCTGTGACTATCCGGAATATCAAAGCCCCTTTCTATGCTTTCCTACAGACTTAAATAAAACTGTTTTATGGAAGTGATTCGTAGGCAACTTACACCAGGAGCAACGCCTCAATATTGGCCTTCCATATGTACTGTGTCAGGAAGATTTTGGGCATCACATGGCAGGACCAAGACTCAAACAAAGATGTGCTCTTCCAAACCAACATTCTCAGCATGTTCACACTTTTGTCACAGCAATGACATCTACATTGGCTTGGCCATGTATACAGAATGCAAGATGGTAAGATCCCCAAGGACGTGCTCTGTGGGGAGCTTGTTTCAGGCATCAGGCCTGTTGGCAGACCAATTCTGCTTTATAAAGGTAGCAAATGTGGCGTGGAGGCTGGCAACATTAACTGGATGGCTTCATCTGTCCCAGCTGCAATAAAACATCTCTCTCCCATATTGATCTCTACAGCGACAGCAAGCACTGTCACTCGCCAACAGGTTGACTTTACCACCAATGGCACATTCTTCTGTTTTCTCTCAAGACAATCAGATGCCAACAAAAACCAAATTGTTTTGCCTGAAGACTCGCCTGACTGGACAAAATACATGGCAGCTAAGCAGACAGGTTAAACATAGAATTTAACCAGCTCAGTTGTGTTAATTGGATCACTGAGGGAGGAGGGAGGAATGGTAGAATATGTGCACTGCATTCAAAATATTTCAAGTTTTATTCCTAGCATCTAAAGCTGAAAAGGACCGGATAGCAGATGATAGCCCTGCATGTGGGCGCGCACCTCAATTCAGACGCCAGAAGGGACTGCGTTCCTTCTCCCGTCCTTTGGCTGGAGCGTTGCAGAGGCTCCGGCACCTCACTGCGCTGTCCTTCCTCCTGGGTCGGTGCCTTGGCTCCGACATGTCTGAGAGCCCCCTCTCCACTCCGCTCCATTCCTCATTCCCTCCTCCAGACCCGCTGCTAGCGCTGTCACTGGGCGAAGTGCTGGTCAGGATGACTGGGGGAGGGTCCCTGTACGGAGTCCCCCTGACATATATATATATATATATATATATATATATATATATATATATATATATATATAAATTTCAAACCCTCATAACTCAAAAGCAGAATGGGATAATTAAAAAAGATCTGGGGCCTTTTCTTATACTACCTTTAGGAAACTGAAACTGAAACCAATATACAATGGTAAGGTGAAAGTCATTGGATCAGAATGCCCAAGCTTGAGGATGTAATCCCAAGAGCTTTTGTCTATAATCTTTGAGAATTCTTGGAGAACAGGTGAGGTCCCTGCAGACTAGGCAAATGTTGCCCCTATATGCAAAAAAGGAAAAAAAGAAGACACAGGTAACAACCAACTGATGAGCTTGACATCAATACCAAGAAAGGTCCTAGAACAAACAGTCTGTGAAAGCTTAAAAAGAATGCTGTGGTTACTAAGACCCAGAATGGGTTTCTCAAAAAAAGTCATGCCAGATGAATCTCACATGTTTTGAGAGAGCTAAAGCTTTGTGGATCAGGGGAATGCTGTGAACACAGTCTATCTTGATTTCAGTAAGGCTCTTGACAGAATCCCCCATGATATTCTTATGAAGAAGCTGGTAACATGCAGGCTGAGCGAGGTACCGGTAACTGTTAGATGGATTTGTAGCTCACTAATGGTTACTAATCATCCAGGGGGAAAGTGACAAGTGGGGTGCCACAAGGTTCTGTCCTGGGCCCATTGTTGTTCAACATCTTTATAAACAACTTGGATGAAGGAATTGAGGGGCTGCTCATCAAAATCGCAAATAACACCAAACTGGGAGGGGTAGCAAATTCCATAGAAGACCAATTCAGTATTCAAAATAACCTTAACAGATTGGAGAGCTAGTGCCAAACTAACAAAATGAATTTCAAATTGTAAGGTTCTGCACTTAGGGCAGGAAGAGCCAGATGCACAAATATAGGATGGGGGAGACCTGGTTTACTAACAGTACATGTGAAAATAATATAGGGGTCTTGGTGGATCACAAGCTTAACATGAGGCAACAGTGTGATGCAGCAGCAACAAAAGTTAATGCTATTCTAGACTACATCAACAGATTTCTAGTATCCAGATCAAAGGGAAGTAACAGTACTATTCTATTCTGCCTTGCTCAGACCACACCTGGAATACTGTATCCAATTCTGGGCACCACAGTTTAAGAAGGATGTTGACAAGCTGGAACATATACGGATTAGGAGCAGCCAAGGTGATCAAGCATCTGGAAACCAAGCTCTATGAAGAACAGTTGAAGGAGCTGGAAAATGTCTAGCCTGGAAAAGAGGAGACTGAGAGGAGATATGATAGCCATCTTCAAATATCTTATGGGGTGCCACATTGAAGATGGAGCAAGGTTTTCTTCTCCTACTCTGGAGTTAAGAACTCAAACCAAGTTACAAGAAAGGAGAGGCCGGCTAAACATCTAGAAGAACTTTCTGACAGTAAGAGCTGTTCGACAGTGGAGTGGACTCCCTCGGAAGGTAGTGGACTCTCCTTGGATGTTTTTAAGCAGAGGTTGGATGGCCAACTGTCAAGCATGCTTTAGCTGAGATTCCTGCATAGCAGAGTGTTGGACTGGATGACCTTGGGACCCCTTCCAACTCTACAATTCCATGATTCTATGATCATATACATCAATGTCAGTGTATACACAAAAAGAGTAGAAAATCCCCAGTCATGTTAATAATTTAAAACCAGCCACCATAGGTCACCCTTTCTATAAAAAGTTATAAGACTTCCATATGCAATGGACACCAAAGCCGTTGCATATTAATCCACACTGAGAGCCAGTGTGGTGTAGTGGTTAAGAGTGGTAGACTCGTAATCTGGGGAACAAGGTTCATGTCTCCACTCCTCCACATGCAGCTGCTGGGTGACCTTGGGCTAGTCACACTTCTTTGAAGTCTCTCAGCCCCACCCACCTCATAGGGTGTCTGTTGTGGGGGAGGAAGGGGAAGGAGAATGTTAGCCGCTTTGCTATGGTTTTCCCAGTAGTGATGTATGGAAGTGAGAGCTGGACGATGAGGAAGGCTGATTGCCGAAGAATTGATGCTTTTGAATTATGGTGCTGGAGGAGACTCTTGAGTGTCCCATGGACTACAAGAAGATCAAACCTATCCATTCTGAAGGAAATCAGCCCTGAGTGCTCACTGGAAGGACAGATCCTGAAGCTGACGCTCCAATACTTTGGCCACCTCATGAGAAGAGAAGACTCCCTGGAAAAGACCCTGATGTTGGGAAAGATTGAGGGCACTAGGAGAAGGGGACGACAGAGGATGAGATGGTTGGACAGTGTTCTCGAAGCTACAAACATGAGTTTGAGCAAACTGCGGGAGGCAGTGCAAGACAGGAGTGCCTGGCGTGCTATGGTCCATGGGGTCATGAAGAGTCAGACACGACTAAACGACTAAACAACAACAACAGGGTACTGATAAAGCGGGATATCAAATCCAAACTCTTCTTCTTCTCTAGAGAATTCCCAGCTGCAAAATTTGCAGAGCTCTTCCTGTTCCAAAAGAGTATGCTGCCCATTCTACAAATGCAATAAATACCCCTACATTTCATGAATATGCAATTACTTTAATTTTACATTCTCTCTCCCCCTGCAAGAGAAGAAACCACCCCATAACAACTTGATCTTTTAGTTAAGTATGCTCTAATGTTGTGTACATAGTGTGAAAGCTTCCGCATCCAAAGGAGTGATGGACATTAGAACAAGTGGTAAAGAATGAGTGTCTGTGTGCCAAAGGCATTCAGTGCTAAGTGGATATAATAAACCCTTAAGAAGAAGCACTATCATCCATAAATAATGAATAATTCAGAAAGAAATTGAAACAGACTTGAAGATTCATTTATAGAAAGTGAAATTGCTGGAGAGTAATCACATTAAAGCTGTAAACAGTGGCATTTCAGCAATTACTATTCTCCTTTGCCAGCTCATGCCCTAACAAACTGGCACATTTGTTTAGTTGCCTGAATCTGGCACAGAGCTGAAATCAGCCAAACACAATTACAACTCCCTGCATCTTTACCACTGCTCCTCTAACTAGAATTAAGATCCGGGGTGGATCACTGTCAGGCATGCTGACATCTCCTCAGCTTGGCTCCTGGAAATAAAGTTTTGGTAACTTTAATTGCCTAAATACATTTCTTTAGCATATGCCACAGCAACATAACTATAGCTTTTAAAAATGATGGGTGCATTTAGGGTACAGACAAATGGAAAACACAAACAGGACCATGTTTTACTTTGACTTATCACTTTTTGTTAAAACTCAATTAGAATTTGATTTCTTCACAATGAATTAGTGGAAGCTACCGTATCCAGGGCTGATTATGGAGGCACCTCTGTCGGAAGAGAGTTCCAGAATTTAGGGTAGTGGTCCCAAATGTGGCTTCCCCCATCTAGGTGAAGGTTTCCATCTTTTACTTTGGTAAGCATCAATTTATGCAGTGTCCTCCCAGAATGAGCAATCTTTAAATGGGTAATTGAAACAAACCAACAAACAAAAATCAGGAGGAGACACAGTGATTTCATTTGAGAACCAAATCATATGTTTGTCTACTCTCCTTCCTTTGCCTTTAAGTTGTGTACTTTAAAAGTTCAACTGCACTGTGGTGCTGCTCTCCTTATCAAGAGGTGGTGGACTCTCCTTCCTTGGTGGTGTTTAAGAAGAGCTTGGATGGCCATCTGTCATGTATGACTTAGTTCCGATTCTTGCAATGCAGGGGGTTGAACTAGACAATCCTTGGGGTTCCTTCTAACTCTTCTATTATATGTTTTTATGAAAAGGTGTGTCATATATTATGCTTTGTTTACAGAACACTGTTGTCATCTGAATGTTACTTACAGAGGACAAAGAATTATAGGAACACAGATAGTTGCCTTATACAAATCAGGCCATAATACTATTTAGCTAAGAATTGTCCATGATGACTGGCAGCAGCTTTCCAGTGTCTCAGGGAGTGGACATTCCCATCCCTTCCTGGAGAGGTTGGGGACTGAACAATAAAACTTCTGCAAGAAATGCAGGTCCTCTGTCATGGAGCTGTGGCCCTTTGTAATGCGACATCCTACAGACTGACAAACATATCTGAGTGCAAAAGCATGTGTCTAAGTTGTCAACGGACTAAGTCTTCTTCTTGCACAATAAAATGAAAACAGCTGCTCTCTGAAATGAAGCAATTAAACAACTTTGAGCCCCACACTAAGATGTTCCAGCTACTTCTGCAGGGCACTTACAGTCATACCTCGGTTTGCGACCACAATCCATTCCGCGGAGCTGGTTGCTCCCCGAATTGGTCACTCCCCGATGCAAGCTTCTGCGCGTGTGCAAAGCACCGATAGAGCGCTTCTGCGCACGCACGCATTGCGCAGATCGCTTTTGCGCATCCAAGCGCCGCGGAACCCGGATGTAAACACTTCCCTGGGTCTGCGGTGGTCGGAAACCAAAGCGGTCACAAACGGAGGCGGTCGCAAACCGAGGTATGACTGTATAATCAATGGGCACACTGCTAGAGCTAAGCAGAATCCAACCACTTTACTCAGGTAAACTGCTTTTTCAAGATATAGGTATGGTCTGCAAAGCTCTATTGAGCACATGAATCCTCACTATCATACTGGGGGGGGGGGGTTGAAGAAACTAAGAGTTTCAACTAAAAGGAATTTCCATTATGCTCCTCTCAGCAAGTATAAAACATACAAAAGTAGGAACACTGTTCATGCTTATAGTCAGCCTCAGAAACTCTATCAATTACCGACACTAGTTGGATGGCAGAGAAAAGTAGTTTTTGAAAAGGCTAGCTCAGGACTCCTCAGTTGTGGTTTGTTTTTGTTTTCTTTTTTTACAAGAAGTGGGACAGGGGGAGAGAAGAAGGTTTCTCTTTTCGCCACTCTTTTCCCACATACACCATCCGCCTGCAATCACATCATCCGCCAAAGAGACAGAGGAAAAGGATTTCATTAATAAATTTATTTCAACTCTCTTTTCAATGGTGCTGAAAAATGTATGCAAATCCATTCATAATTAGGTTTAAAAATTCCATTTCATGGGATAATCAGACTTCAAAAAACTCAATTTTAGTTTTAATCAGATATTAACAAGGATATTAACTCCATTTCATTCAGAGGAGAGAGAAACGACAAATTTAACACAAAATTTATTCAAGCTTAGCCCTAGGAGATAATTAAATAAAATTAATTTGGCAAGGGTTTTCTGTAAATGGAAGCATTCCAGACTGCAAAACACTTTTCTGAAAGAAACAAATGCAGTTCATTACTGTGCAAACAGATTCAAAGCTATATTGTTCAGGCAGGAGGGAAATCTGAAGTCTTCTACAACAGGAAGGTAACGAGCCCTCAAGCTGCTTCTAAGGAGCAACATCTTATGGAGAGCAGATGTGATAGCATGGCCTACATTACCCCTTTCGGCAAGCTTCTTAAAGTCGCCCAGGAGATAGGAGTCAGAAAAAAAGGGACAAAACCCACACAAATGAATCCAAAGCTACCACAGAGAGGAAACAAAGCTATTTCTGGAGCAGGAGTAAAGAGCAGAAAGACAGATGCAGTCCTCCAAGAAGCACCACCATAATCATCTTCATTTATACAGCACTTTAGATTGTACAAAGCACTCCACACACATCAACTCAAAATCAATTAAACTGCTGCATAAAGCAGACCAGTACTGTTATCCCCGTGTTGCAAATGCTGGAGAATAAAACAGAGGGTCAATTCAGACGTTCTGACAAACCACAGCTTGTGCTAATTATGGCTTAAATTCTAAGCTGTGCTTTGAGCAATCAGTTACAGGAGGTAGCCGTATTGGTCTGCCATAGTCAAAACAAAATTTAAAAAAATCCCTTCCAGTAGCACAGGCATCCCCAAACTCGGCCCTCCCGATGTTTTGGGACTACAACTCCCATCATCCCTGACCACTAGTCCTGTTAGCTAGGGATGATGGGAGTTGTAGTCCCAAAACATCGGGAGGGCCGAGTTTAAGGGTGCCTGCAGTAGCACCTTAGAGACCAACAAAGTTTGTTATTGGTATGAGCTTTCGTGTGCACGAAATACACTGAAACAGAAGTCAACATTTTGCACAAATCAGAAAGGGGGGGGTCATTTCTAATGAAAGAGAATACAAATTTGCAACTGAATGTGTAGTCAGAAGTCTGCTACTTATAGAATTAAAAATAAGACTTCTGAAACATGTTTTCCAGGAAAACTTTTGACTGCCCTAAACAGAGCGAGATCAAATTTAGCATACTAAGTATGTTGCCTTAATTTTTACATGTTGCATATGTATTTCAGAAGTTTTTCTAGCCAAAATTAGTTGAACTGAGATACATTTGATTGGGAAGAAAAAATAATGTGCACTTATCTTGGGTTTAATGTAATATTCAAACAAATTCAAGTATTTACTTAGAAATTATTTTAATTGAAATTCTTCTCTATTGATGCTTTATACATGACAGTATAACACACTTCCCTTACATTACTTGGATATTAAGAAAAAATTAGTAGTTTTCTACTAACTAATTTTAGCATGCCTGAAAAGTTGTGTATAAATATAATTATAAGTTATTATTTGTACCCCACCCAACCGACTGGGTCTCCCCAGCCACTTTGGGCGGCTTCCAGCAAAGGTTAAAATACAATAAAATGTCACAGATTAAAAACTTCCCTAAACAGGGCTGTACACTTTTTAGAGTAGTCACCAGTAGGGGGTGGAGGCTTTAAATTACAACTTTGGTTTTAGTTAAGACTGGTATTATATTCATTCCAACTTGATTCATAGGCCTAGTTCACACTGCTGTGCTGGCTGGGGCTGATAGAAGTTGTAGTCAAATTATCTGAAGGACATTGGATTGAGGGAGGCTGAAGTAAACCAGTTAATGGATTACAATGTAACCAGAGATGCCCCCCGCTTTACTCCTAGCAGGAACAGCAAACCACGATCCCCAGTTTGGACATGGCACTAAGCCAAGGACTATAGTTTGTTGCTCCCACTTGCACTAAGGGAGTGTTCACCCAAAAAAATAAGTAACTATGGCTTACTATGACATACAAACACAGCCATAATGTATTCATTCATTATGTTACTAATTAATGCTATGAAACAATGCATTTCTAGAAGTACTATTAGAAGAATATGCTAATGGAAAATTTTCCACATCATTTAAACTTCTAAGTAGAATGCTGCAGACGGTTAGCATGTACTTTCCCCCAGGAAATGCCTCATTACTGGCTTTCCAGGTACTGTACACCGAAGAGCAGAAGCAATGGCATTCTCCAGTGCCAGCCTCCCAGACAAGCTGATAGACAAATGTGTCACACACACAAGACAGGCTGCTCTACAGAAAACACATAGCAAATGGACAAAAGAGCACCAGATGACTCTTGACATTTTTCTTCATTAAGTGAAAGTAGAATGAAATTCAGAAATGTCTTCAAGTGCAGCTGATCCAGAATTCATTAATATATACAGTGGTGCTTCGCTTAACGAATGCCCTGCTTAATGAAATTTCCGCTTAACAAAAGGATTTTTCGAGCGGAGGTTACCTCGCTAGACGAATGCGTTTTACGAAATATTCGTCTGACGAATCGCGGTTTCCCATAGGAATGCATTGAAATTCAATTAATGCGTTCCTATGGGCAAAAAAAAAATTCAAAAAAAATTCAATGTGTTCCTATGGGATTCGCTAGACGAATTTTTCGCTATAAGAAAAGACCCATGGAACGGATTAATTTCGTCTAGCGAGGCACCACTGTACTACTAAATACCTAGAACAGAATATATTGGCTACAACAGAAAAGGCTTGAGAAATTCAAGCACATTAGTAAGCATCATACTTTTCCATTAAATTCTAACTTCAAAGAAAATCATTAAATACATGTTTGTACTCTCTATATCCATTTACTTTCACTGCATTTCTACATGAACATCTAGAGGTTTTAAGTGTACACTTAAAAACATTAAGCATAAATGTGAAATGTTAAGTGCTTACAAACTCCCATATCAGTCTGGCAGTCTTAGCAGGGAGCCATAAGAACATTTAATAATCAGACCAAAGGTCAATTTAGTTCAGAACCTGCTTTCCCTCAGCACCCAGCAAAATGGCATGAAGGAAGCAACCTATCCCCTGCTGTTGATACCAGCAACTAGTATTCCAAGCAGACTCCTCTGAATGAAAGGTGCCATTTAGCTAAGCTGGGCAATAGCCATTTATAGGTATGTCCTCCCTTACTTTGACTAATCCCCCTGTAATCATCCAAGCATCTTATAGCTATGGTAAGAAAACCAAGTGTTGTGGGAGGGTTTTTTTAAAATGAAAAAGACTGAAATACTGTAGCCCAGTGATTCATAACCTTTTTGGGGTCACAAACCCCTTTGAGAATCTGATCAAATCTATGGACAGATTGAACACCTCCCCAGAAAAATGCACAGAAGCACATACACTCTTACCTTTGCATGCAATTTATTTTATTAGATTAGAAATATCCTCTCTTCCCCCCCCCCCAGTTCACAGACCCTCTGAACTCCATCAATGGACCCTGGGCTAAGGACCCCTGCTTTAGCCCTTCTTCAGAGAGAAAATGCTTCAACCTCCTGGTGATGTTGGGTGCCCTTTTCAAGCTTTAGATAACTTTACCTGAGAGCAGACAATCACAGCTGTACCCAATACAATATTCCAAACGCTGTTACATATTTAAGATCACAATATTGACCGTCACATTTTAATCCCTTTTGACAATCCCTAAAATAGTTTTTCCTTTTCTACAGCTACCACACTGAGTCCATGCTTTCAGTGAGCTAACCTTCATGACCCCAAGATACATTTCTTGACTTGTTTGTTGTCAGCAGTTCAGGCCCTGTCATGTGAAGTCAGAATCTTCTACCTAAATGTGAATCATTTTGCAGTTACCTACATGGAACCCAATTTGTCTTTCCGTTGCCCCATCGCCATTATGGAGCTCTTCAGAAGCTGAGCTTTCTCACATTTGTGTCATCCACGAATTTGGTTACTTCACTGCTTATCTTAATTGCTGATACAGTGGTACCTTGGTTCCCAAACAGCTTCACTCCCAAACAAATTGGCTCCCGAACACTGCAAACCCAGAAGTAATTGTTCCAGTTTGCGAACGTTTTTCAGAAGCCGAACGTCCGACATGGCTTCCGATTGAGTGCAGGAAGCTTCTGTAGCCAATTGGAAGCTGCGCCTTGGTTTTCGAACAGTTTCGGGAATCAAACAGACTCCCGGAATGGATTAAATTCGAGAAAAAGGGATCCACAGTAGTTTATGGAAACTTTAAATACCGTGTTTCCCACATTTTAAGACACCGTCTTATATTAATTTTACTCAAGAAAATAAGCCTATGTGCCAGGTTTCATGTAGCTTCCTAATTTCAAGGAGAAACATCTTCCAAGCCTGCAAACCTTTTCCAGTATTTCTCAAAGAGAAGGAAGCCAACAAACCTGCACACTGCACATAGCCAAAAGAACACCAGAGAGAGGATCAAATAGTAGGGAGAGAAACCAGAAGGTATGAGTGTAAGGTGAATTTACAATTTAAGGCGTTAAGCCAAACCTCTGTATTTCAGAGGTCATTGGTACTTTACTTTAAAAAAATACTTCTGTCAAAGATTGTAAATCGGAACACTGCAATAAAGGTGTTTGATAAAATAGCACAATAAAAGAGTGAACCTGCACCATATACACAAGATCAAATCCTTTTAAAGTTTCCATTCATTCACTACCACCACCCCTTGGTTCCATATTCATAGTTACTAAAGCAGATTTGAATCCCCATATAACCCATAAATATTTACCAGAGGGGGAAAGGGGAGAGAAATCCAGACTTTTCCTACAGTGATTGTGCATGCTTGTTACTGCAGAATGGCTAAATATGTTAGTGGTGCCATGAGCAAATCCATATTTTCCAAAGTGATGTGAACACAACTGAACTACGTTCAACTTGATCTACGAGCTATAATCTCTTGACATCAACTGGCACAAAGAACAGAACTGGGCCCTTAAATTGGGCCCTAGTAAATTCCAATCAATTTCTTAGCACTTAATGGTTACACACACACTAGCACAGAAATGAAATGAAGGACAATTAAATGGAAAAAGGGAAAGTTAAAATTATAAATTACTCCAAGACTTTGGCAGTTATTGTGTTTGGAGATATGTCAAAAAGAGACAGGCTGAATAAAAATAAGATGTGAGCATTTGAGCCTTCTGACAGCAGCACTCCGTTCTTCTGCTGATTAGCCTCTGCTATTTAAATGATAATTTCACTGTAGTTACATTAGGCATGACTGTTTGCCTAGAAGTGTTTTTATGGAAAAAGAGAAGTACACACTGGAAATCTCTTCTTCACAGCATATTTAGCACTCAGGTTCAAGCTACATATTTTCATTTTTCAAGGGTCACGTCACACTTGCAAGAAAAAAGGGCTACTCTTATTACAGCCCACTTGCTGGAAATAAAGCACAAGAATGTAAGAGTTGCCTTGCTATGTCTGGTCCAGAATTCTGATGTCAACTGTCAGGTGCCTCTGGGTGTTCACAAGAAGGACATCAACAGGACTGGCCCTCATGGCTGAATCTCCGGCACTGGTAAATTCAGAGATACAGTGGTACCTCTACTTACAAATTTAATGCGTTCCGAACGCACATTCGTAAGTCGAAAAAAATTGTAAGTCGAATCCCATAGGAATGCATTGGGAGAAAAAATTCTTAAGTCGAAGCAACCCTATCTAAAAATTCTTAAGTAGAAAAAATCCTATCTAAACCGCATTCAAGATGGCGGGTGGAGCTCCGTTTGTAAGTAGAAACATTCGTAAGTAGAGTTATTCGTAAGCAGAGGTACCACTGTACTTCCTCTGTATGTTGAGGCTCCACTTCAGTACAATAGCCATGAGTCAGATGTCAGGAATTGAAACATGACCTATGGCTGGTTCCAATTTAGAGGATCCTCTGGGCTGCAAGAGGCATCATATCTGAAAGACTGGCTTTCCTGCTACTTGTCCACATATGCATCACGGTTGGCAGAAGAGGCTCTGTTCCTAGTTCCAACCAAACAGCACCAACTTCAGTAATTTATTCAGATCCCTCTTTTCCTCTTTTGCTCTCTTTCACTTCAAGGCTATTGCTTCCTGCAGTTCTTGACAGAGCTTGGGGACATCATACTTCAGCATGTCAAACTACACTGGTAATGATTACTGAACCTCGCTCCCCGATATCAAGTGATAGCATCAGCTGGAAATACTGCATGGTAGATATGGAGAACACTCAAAAAACGGCAGCTGTCCAAACCCCTTTCTCCCAACCTAGTCCACAAGCTCTACCTTTATTCCTTCACAAAAGAAGATTTAGGTCATAACTAAAAATTATGAAATAGACAAGGCAAGCCCTTATTCTGCGGGTGTTCTGACAAGCAGCAAAAGACAAAAGCAAAGAATAGCTGTGTTTCTCTTTAATATTTATTTTTTCCTTTCTATATTCAGAAAATCCCCACTGTGATGTGACAGCTTGTTTTACATAGGGAAGCTTGTGAACAACCACCATGAAGTTACAATCTTTTTACAGCTCATAAATCACAGCTAACCACTGAAAAACTACAGGCACTATAAAAGTCCTCGTATCTTGGAGCTGTCAGCCACCATCACCCTCTTTCTGTTCCTGTATGCCCTACATAGCATGGTCAACATCTCAAAAGCCTTCCAACATTCCTCCAATCTAGGCAGTATTAAATGCCTCACAGAAAACTTCAGAAAACCCAGACAGCAGCCTATAGGCAAGCAATTTCTTCAGGTCAGAATATTAAGAACATCCCCAGCTGGATTGAGAGATGCCAGTTAGTTTAGGAAATTTTAGCTGTCTAGCATAGCATTTTCACAAAACTGACACATGCCAGACTCTAGCTAATGGGCGCACTGCACTGTATCTAAAGTTGCTTCCCTCAAATGTGGATTCCCAAGAATCCAAACAGATCCAAACAGATGTGCTTCATAAATGTTAAGTATTGAATCATAATTAGTTTTTGTCTTGTTTGTTTGTTTGTTTATGGTGCTTCAGCTTTATTTATATATATATTGCCATTAGTAATCAGGAGAACTACACACTTTTAAATGAACCCTGGGATTGCTGCAGATGGAGTTTGGGATGCAATTATAACTAGAGTTCATGAGTCACTTAAATATGCCTTAAGAGAAATATATTTTTAAAACTAAAAAATTGTCTCAAGGTTCTACTGGACAATTTTTTTATTTTTTCCATTTATTTCAACTGCATCAGACCAACACGGCTATCTACCTGAATTAAGAGAAATATGTGACTAGTGAATTGAATGTTGCCATTCTTAAAAAAAGATACGGTACTTTTTCATTATTTCAGAAATTTTTCCTTATTGTATTATTTTTGTTCATATTTTGTTGATATGGAATCTTATCAGAAAAGCAAATAAATAAAATATGGGGGGGGGGGAGAAAAAATGAATGTTGTCATCCTATGCCTTGAGAAGCCACACTTCCCACAAATTGAGTCTTTTAAAGGAGGTAAGCAGTTCACTCAAAATATTGAGATTAATACTGCACTTTGTAGAAGGATGGTGACAGCACTAGCAGTGGGAAGAATTGCTGTTTTTTCCATTTCATTCATTTTAAGTTGTGAGTCACCTAGAGGACACAGTTGATTGGGCAGTATTTTATTTTTTAAAATAAAGTGGCTGTTAAAGACAACTTACTCATGTTTCCTAAACATTATACATCATCTTTTGTCATGGCTACTTTTCAATCATTTCTAAACCCCATTAATGTAGTCTGTCTCTGCTTTCTCTGCTCTAGCTACTCAAAAATATGTAACAAAATTGTCCACAAGAACCCCAATCACAGATGACTGGGTAAAATATCTCTTGGCTCT
This sequence comes from Zootoca vivipara, assembly GCF_965207765.1. Classification (NCBI taxonomy): domain Eukaryota; kingdom Metazoa; phylum Chordata; class Lepidosauria; order Squamata; family Lacertidae; genus Zootoca; species Zootoca vivipara. The sequence continues at coordinate 50,454,449 of NC_142596.1, forward strand.
GGCTAGCCACAGAACAGCCTCTCTTGTGATACAACAAAAAAGGATGAAATTTCATTTCTTGAGCCTTATATTAAATTGGGGAAATCACAACCACCACAAAATACATGACCACATTTTCTGCATCCAAAGTACAAGTACTGTAAATTGTTTAGAACGTAAGTGAAAGAACAGGAAGTCCTTTTTTTCATGCAGCACAGTGGAATTCACTACCACAAAATATAGTGATGGACACCAACTTGGTTGGTTTTAAACGGGGAATAGACAAATCCACAGCTGAGAACTATATGGCGACTATATTACCTCCAGTACCAGAAACAGTATGTCTCTGAATACCAGTTGCTGAGGAACACAAGTGGGGAGAGGGTTCTTGAACTCATGTTCTGCTTGTGAGCTTCTCAGAGGCACCCTGTTGGCCACTGTGAGATCAGAATGTTGCACAAGATGGGCCTTTGGCCTGATCCAGCAGTGTTCATCTTGTGTTTTTACAGGCCTTGGCAGCTGTTTATTTTATTTTTGTATTAGTAGTTGTAAGGGGGAGGGCTTATAGAGAAACCGCCCCCCATCCGAAGCAGCCCATCTCCCAGCAGTCATGAGAGCGAAGGGTCTGATGGAGGGAGTCAGGAAACGGAGAGGGAGTGCCAGGGCTCTGGCAACATCCAAGAGCCCCAGCTCCATAGGCAGGGAGAGAGGGAGGCGGAAAGAGAGGACAGGAATCGGTCAGACAGAAGACCCGTCCCCCCCCCCGACGCCGGAATTGAGGAGGAAAGGGAGGCGCTTCTCAGTTCCGAGGCTTTTATGTTGGTCCAAAACGCGGAGGGGGGCAGTGCAGGAATCTGACTCGAGCGGGTAGACATGGAATCAGCAGTCCGTTACACTGTAAATAATGTGCACCAATAAAAACGTCTGAAATACAAGCATGTGGAAGGTCGTTACTCAAGAGTACCCTGTTTCTCATATTTTAAGGCATCCCCATAAAATAAGCCATAGCAGGATTTTTAAGCATTCAAGGAATATAAGCCATACCCCGAAAATAAGACATAGTGATAGGAGCAGCAGCAATGCCGGCCGCGGCAGGAGGAGGAGGAGGAAAAAAATAAGACATCCCTTGAAAATAAGCCATAGTGTGTTTTTTTGAGGAAAAAATAAATATAAGACGTGTCTTATAATATGAGAAACACGGTAGTCACTACAACCCTGACAGTAGTTATTTTTATTATTGCTAATAGTAGCAATATTATTAGGATTTCTACCTCCCAATGTGGCTTCCAAACTCACGTTTAAATTATTTGAATTTGTAACTGTAAGGCATGAAAGTGTGTGCTTGAGATATCAAACCAGTCAGGTTCTGACATTCTGCCCCTGCAATAATACTGGCACTTCTGTTTCTGCTGTAAATTGGCAGAATGAGCCAAATTGCCCATATCATTTGAAGCAAAGCTGGACAAGTTAGGCCAACCTATGCTAATCTAGTGTCCTACAGATGTGCTGGCTGGGGATGATGAAGTTGTAGACCATAAAGTTTTCTGAAGGCACCAGGTTGGCAAAGGCTCTGTTGGGTCATTACTATTCCTGCAAGGCTGCCTCCCCTGCTGAGCTACTCCTGAGTGCATCAAAACCATGGGCAGGATGGCTGGAATATAGAGTGCACCAGCTTCCTTCTCCAACTGACATTGTTAAGTCAAGAAGTGCAAATGGAAATGTGATTGTAATCTCAGTGGTAGCTGCTGTGATCTTTATCTGCAGAGAAGAATATGAAGGCAACTATAATGACAGAGAATGGATTTCATTTTAACAGCAGGCCCTTTGCTTTATAAAGGGTCATTCACAAAAAAGCACATTAATTCTGCCCCCCTCCTCTTTAAATAAACGAAACATTCCTATTAGTCTCAAAGTCAGGCACCATGGCCACAACTCCTCAGAATGCTGCACCTTCTTCTCTTCCAAAAAAAGAGAGAAAGTGATTATAATTGTACTTCCTGGTACAATGAAGGCCCGGTTGGCGTGTGCGGGGTTGAGGGGCTGGGGAGAGGCGGGAAGGTTGCACTGTCTTTCACTTGACTAGCAAAAGCAACAAAACAACATACCATGGACAAAGCCGCACATGATTAATTGCAATTAGGAAGTTTCTTTCACTTGCAGCCAATGTGTGACTGATCCTGAAATCAGTGAACATAAGAAGATCTCTGCTGGATCAGACCAAAGATTTATCAAGACCAGCATTCTGTTCTCACAGTGGCCAACTAGGTGTCCATGAAAAACTCACAAGGAGGATACAAATGGAAGAGCACCCTCCACAAGTCTTCTCATCTCACTCCCAGCAAGTATAGTAAAACAAGATTATTTAACATAATAATGCAAGTTTCAGTGTGCCACTGACCTGGGCTGCTGTTACACAAGAAGGAAAACACAAAATGTGGTGATGACACACCACACTTTTCCATCTTCCAGGTTGGAACTCAAGGTAGCATAGATAGCACTGATCCTATCCAAATCTGCTAGGCTTCAGCAAAGTTCCCTTCAGAACATACTCATGGTTTTCTACAGCTAAACATTATTTAAGAAGAGAGATGACAAAACAGGACTTTTTTCATCTATTGATTCACATCAGCAAAAATGTACAATTACAGGTTCACAAACATACATAAGTCAGTGTACCATAGAGATAAAACTCTCCAAGACCAGCACAAAACAGTTCACACTCCTTCTAAGGCTAAGCCAGGTAGCTGTTCTCATTGGCGAATTTCCTGCATGATAGTAAGGCTGGCCACCTGTAGATTATTCTCTTCTCCCCTGGTTGGGTATCAGAGGAAAACACAAAGTAGCAAGAAATGGGTTTCCTGGCCCTGTTGGAGGAAATGTGCCATCTAGTGGGTGCTGACTTAACTTGCATTGCAATAAAAAATAAACGGCCATTAAAATTGTGCATGTTGCATAATTGACCTTCGCAAGAGTAACCCAAGCTGGAGGTTGATAAAAGGCAGTAGAAACTACCAGTCAGGAGAAATGTGAGCCTTCAAAGGCCTAGCACTCTGTGACATCAAAGCAATTTGCTGAAGACTCAGCATTTACCAGTGGATTATTTTTTTTTACTATCCATACCAATACACACAAAGCAACAGTCTTCTCAGACTGTAACCTGAACTTCAAAATCTTTGCATCCTCATTGCTGGGGTGGTTGATACTATGGAGGAGCAGCAAGGCATTAAAAACACACTGCTACGGTAAAATGAATAGAAAACACCATTCTCTTCCACCATCTGTTAAACACTATACCAGGGATGTCCAACCAGTTGACCACAATCAATAGGTCATTCTCCAGGTGAAAGGGGTCGATCACTAGCTCATTTACACCCTCTTGGGAAGATTAGCTGTAAAATGAATGTATCCAGCCCCGCCCCCTCGTTGTTTCTTTCAGTGTCGCAGGATTGCTATACCGGAAGCTGCAGTTAGCGCTGGCCGGCTTTTGTAATGGCGGTGAGCAATTTTCTGCGTTCCCGTCTTAAAATAATCACCTCCACTTTGTGCCCCCCCCCCGAAAAGCTTCACAACTCCGATGTTGCCCCCCAAAAAAAGATTAACAACCTTGGCCTGAACCCCTAAGAAAAGGTCAACAAGCTGCTCTCCTAAAAAAGCTCAATAATTTTGACCTAAACCCCTAAAAAAAAAAATTGGGTATATCACTGCCACTATTTTGTTCTGTGAGTAGATCGCAGTCTCTTGAGAATTGGACGTCCCTGTACTATACCATTCCAACAAGCAGCATTCATCCTTACTTGGAAAGCATCAACAATAGCACGGAATACTTTTCCTTAGTTGACTCTGTACACAATGGTAGGAGATAAAAAGTGAACACACCTACAAAAACATAAGAGTTTTCAAAATGGCTTCTTATTTTATGTATGAGAATCTTGAGATGCCTGCATATAACTGATTTTTATTTAGTTTGTAGAACCATAGAATTGTAGCATTGGAAGGGACACCCAAGGGCCTTTAGTCTAACCCCTTGAATTGCAGGAATCTCAACTACATCATACATAACAGATGGCCACCCAACCTCTGCTTAAAAACCCCAAGGAGGTAGAGCCCACCATAAGACAAGCAGCACCGTAGTATGGTTGATTCCCACCCCCACCCCCCAAGAACACAACCAAAAAGCAAAGGAAGGACAGCAGACAATAATTTGATTTGGCTCTCTAACAAAGAGACCACGTCACCTACTAATATCTTTTGGTTCCAATTACCGGTACCCATTAAAAGCCTTGTTCATTCGGGAAGGTCACTATATAAGTTGATACTTATCAATTTAGAAGATGTAAACCTCCACTTAGAAGTGGAAAGCCCACATTTGGGACCATTATCCTAAATTCTGCAGCTGAACCAACACTCATAGTCCCACAAAGCAGCAAATTTAAACAGATGAGGACCAGAGGGAAGAAATCCAAAGGTCTCTCAGCCTTCTAATGAATCTCAGCAGCAGACACCAGGCTAAGACTGTGCAGAAGCCATCTACCAACAGCCGGCAAAGCTCTATTAGTACTAGCCAAACACCCAAGAACAAAAACATATTAACCCAAGACCAGGAAAGCATCTTGGGGAGAGCATTCCATAATTGGGGTAGTAGCTACTCTAGGCCTAGTAGAAAATTTAGTCACAAAAAAGTAGTAAATGCAACTCCCTGAACATCAGATAATTCTCACAGAAAATACTTCCACTTCACCAGGAGTCAAGCAAAACATCTAGAGCTAAGAACTAAACTATGCTGCATTAAGTTTGGCAAATGCTGATAGATTAATCAACAATTCAAAAAGGAATGGTAAAGTCTTTCCTAGTTTGAGTCCTTATTTATGTGCAGGTGTGTTGCCCCACGACTTCCCCTTGCTTTGTGACAAGTTCCCCAGGCTTGTTTCAAACCTTTTTGAATGCCATTTTGAATTGTGTTTTATAGTGAATACTGCATTTACCCCCCTTTTTGTATATTTGTGGTAGATTAATTGAAACACCAGTGAATTTTTAGAGACATCCTACATTAAACAATGCACCTATCTGCCTAATTAAAAAAAAATGTTTCTTATGGTGAAAAGAAGGAATAACTGACTAAACTAAAACGTCCTGCACAAACAGGAATATTGGTGCTCAGATTGTTACTATCATTTTCTACTTACTTGATCTCTAAGCCAGTGCTCTGGTCCAGTTTCTCCCAAGTATTCAGCTTCCCATGAAGTCTCTGAAAAAAGTAACAAAAGAATTTGAATTAAAAACAAAAACAAAACATCTATACCTGAACATCTGCAGTGTTAAAAATTTAAATTCATCCCTCTTAGGTTTAGTAATTTGTTTTTAAAAATATTCATCAACACATACCAAAACTATGCTACCCGAGCATAAATAGCACATACTTGGCAACAATTTAACCCCCCCCCCCAATTTGCTTGTTTTGCAAAACTTGTTATGGTAAGTGCATGTCAAAACAAGTTACAATTGTAGCAGGAAAGGGTGAAATGGTAAAATGTCCCAAACCTGCATACTATTTATTCGTACGGTACCTCAAGTAGCATTGTATGATAAATTAATAATGAAATTCTGTTCTACAGCACCAATCTTTGATCCTACATTAATTAAGTTATCCATATTCCCAACATCTCGTCAGCTGTGTTTGCCACCTCTGGTTCTTAGTTCAGGAGAATTCACCTCCGGTCTCTATTTTCTTCTAGTCCAGACAACTGAGTAGCCTGGATTTAATTTATATTGCAATAATTAACAACGCTACTGTAGCTCAATGCTCAAACAACTGTTTTCACACCAAGACAAAGAAAGCAATGTATTGATCCCATACTATGTTTAGTCCCATGCATAGCAATTACAATCCAAATGTAAACAGAATTCTTTAAATGTCCATCAAGTGCTACTGTCCCTTTTCAACTCTTGTATTCCAGAAGACAATGCAGGCAGGCTTAAAACAGAAGCTGCCACCATGGAGATCAGAGCTTTTCACAGAATTTTTAAAACACACACACACACACACACACACACACACACACACACACGGCTCATTACTAATTCTTGCATTAGCCTAACAGGCCTAGAGAGATGACAGAGATGCCATCTGTATCTTCTTATTAGAAAAATAATTTGCAACTAGGGGCAGAAGGACCCACCCCACCTATACAGGTTGCGTTACTGTGACCTTACCTCCTTCTCCAATTCCAAGGCTACCATTTCTGCCTGGACCTTTTCATAACGCACTAGTTTCCTCTGGAGACCCTCTACCTCCTCTTTGAGCAATCCATTGTTTTCTTTTATTTCCCTGGGGAAAGGGGAAACACACTATTAAGATATTAACACTACTTGCTTTTTGCAAAGCAAATGTCAACCCATTTTTTATTGTTTATTAAATGTAACAACAACAACAATGCTGCAGAGCCAATATGAGCATACAACTATAATGCAGGTGTAGAGAAAGAGGACTGTTGAGAATCTGTTGTGAATACTGAAGACAAGGTATCAAGTTCTGAAAAGGGGAGTTTACAGCCTCAGTGCAGAAGCTGCCACAGGTGGGCAGGAGCAAGTGAAAGGTGCACATCTTTCCCACTGAGCACAACTGCTGTCTTCTGACCTAAGGTAAGCATTCTCCTCCCTGAGCTCCCGCAGCTCCCGCTCCATTTTGGGAAATTGTGCCAACTCCATCTTCATGTTCTTCACAATTATAGCATCTTGTTCTTGCAACGAGAGCTTTTGCTCCAGGTCCTGGAAAGTAAAGGACCAAGAGAGCTATCAGAAAGGCTAAGTTAGAAGACATGACATGTGTGAAATCTCTGCAGCCAGTTTAACATTAACTTCACTGTTAAACCAAACAAACAATACATGATTGCATGTGCCTTTTGTGGCCAGTTTGTGGCCAGTTTGGTACAAATTAAATGTTTTGTGCAACTTTTGTTTCCATGAAGAGTTTCCATAATTTCTGTTTATATTTTTCAGTCACAAGGTGGTAATAGAGGGGTTCTGTGCTTTCCTTAAGAGTAGTTTTGTAGAGTAAAGATATAGCTTCACATACTTAATAAGGAGAGGATCTCACCTGAACTTTCTGCTCCTTCTCAGCAATCAGTGCTTCCTTTGCATGTAGAGACTCAATTTGTTGACTGGCCTCTCTCCATTTTCTATTGTATGTGGACATAAAAGATATGCATTGAATACAAAGAGGAACATTTGAAAGCACAAGTACATACCTTGGAAGCATCCTGTTCATCATCCTTCCATGGTTATGCTTCACTACATGCTGAACAAAACTTAATTGTTACGCATGCTCAGAAAAGCTATTTCTTAATTTTTACAATTTTAAGTCAAATTAACTTCCCCCATCAAAATCTCTCCCGAGTCAACAATTATGTTTAAATGTGTCTACCTATGAAAGACAGACAGGAATTGCTAGCCATGGTGGGCAATCATGTATCTCATAACTAGGCAGAGGGTCTACCGGTATAAATAATAATAATAACAATAACAATAACAATAATAATAATTTTTATTTATACCGCGCCCTTCCCAGTCAAGACCGGGCTCAGGGCGGCTAACAACAAATAGTGACATAGAGAAGATACGACATATGAGTCACTTATAGAACCATTCCCACTAGAAGCAAAAGTTGCTATAAGCAAAGTGCTTTGTAGCCTGGCATTGGTTTCAACAGCATTGCTGGTAAGCAATCAAGCAGGCTGTGATGGAGATAGTCATACCACTCCTCTCTAGAACTGATTAGGTCTATCCACCTGGCACCAAGTCTTGTCAGGTTTAACTGCTTTTGGTGCTTTGTCTATTTTGACTTAATCTGCAGCTTTTAAGAAAAGTTTTTCAATGACTTTTATCATTTTTGCAACATTTATAGTTTTGTGGTGTTTAGTATGTATGCAATTTGTAAATACTATAAAACATTTATATACTACTCTTCACCGTATTATGTTATTGAGAGGCAAATTATTTAAAAACAATAAAAAGAAATAAATACTGTTAGCATTCAACATTCTGCTATGGTAAACATCCTGTCAGCACAAGCATTGCGGCTTGCCAGATAGAATGAAAGCATACCCTCCTGCCCCCCCATGCACCGTTCTCCTGACACACACACACCTCCAGTCAATTTCAGAGCATGCCAGTGGAGAGAGGAAGGGAAAGCACTGATGCACAAGTGAAAACCTTAACCAGGGCTTGCGCTGATGGGACTTTTTAGATAACTCCCATCCATTGTCTCTGCCTCAAGAGGTTTCATTTTTACCATACCCTGTTTCTCATATTTTAAGACATACCCATAAAATAAGCCATAGCAGGATTTTTAAGCATTCAATGAATATAAGCCATACCCCGAAAATAAGACATAGTGATAGGCGCAGCAGCAATGCCGGCCGCGGCAGGAGGAGGAAAAAAATAAGACATCCCTTGAAAATAAGCCATAGTGTGTTTTTTTGAGGAAAAAATAAATATAAGACGTGTCTTATAATATGAGAAACACGGTACTAGCTAATAGGCCTTGACAGACCTTGCCAAATCCTTTCTAAAAGTTTGTGCCCATCAATAGAAATACTTCCTGGTGTCTATTTTGAACCCACTGTCAACCACTCACCATTGGAATGCACCTGTCCTGCAGCACTTTTCTCTACTTATTCACTTCCAGACCATTCATCACCACAATGGGCAAAAGATTCCTGCAGTGCTGGACTAGATGGCCTTTGCAGTCCCTTCCAACTCGACAATTTTATGATTCTATGACATGCACATTACATCTCTTGGTCACATTAAACTTCCACTGCAATGTGTTCTCCTGTCTACCAGGGAGTGTGTGCATGCTCAAGGAATCTAAAGTAACTAAGAAACATGGGCATTGCCTGTCTCCAAAGCAGTGTCCAACCTACAGGTCTGTTCTTCCCTTCATACTGGGTTCCCATCCCAAAGACAATCACATTGCAAAGACCCTGTCCAAAATTCATTATGGAAGAGACTTCATTCTTCCCCACTACAGTCGTACCTTGGTTCTCGAACGCCTTGCGACTCAAACTTTTTGGCTCCCAAACGCTGCAAACCCAGAAGTAAGTGTTCCAGTTTGCGAACTTTTTTTAGAAGCCGAACATCTGACGCGGCTTCCGCAGTTTCCAATTGAGTGCAGCCAATCTGAAGATGCACCTTGGTTTTCGAACGTTTTCAGAAATCAAACGGACTTCCGGAACAGGTTCGGTTCGAGAACCAAGGTACGACTGTACAGCTCTATCTCCTTGCTGAAGTATGGGCTATTGTCCTCTTAGTACACACTGCTGTAAGGAAACAGCAAGGACACATTCAGAGACAAAATGCATCCCAATACGCCAGTTGCATTTTGCCAGTATTTTCCAAAAACTGTTATCATGATACCATAGCTTGCAATGCAATCCTATATTCAGAGGTAAGTCCCACTGAATTCAATAGTACTTAAGCATCCATTGGATTGCAGCTGCAGACATCTTTTTTCCTTTGCAGAAAATTTAGGCTATGCACTGAATATTCTTAGCCAAGTAACAAATCCCACAAATCACTTGTTATTTCCGTACTCCAATTATTTGGCCACCAAACAACTCATGTCGGTATTACATAAATGCTGCTTCAAAAGTTATGACCAAAATCAGTGTTGAGGGGAGGAATTATAATCAACCCAGCCTCATCAATGATAGTTACAGGTTTTAATAAAAGACTTTTCAGTTAATTAGCCTCCTCCAATCCTCAGTATTTTCCCATCTCCTGCACAAGAGAAATATGAAATGTTTAAGCTTTATTTATTTATTTTCCATAAAATTACTTTATCTACTTTTTTATTTTGTTATTTTCCCCACGCCCCATTTATCAAGTTTTCAGCAGTACACATCCTGATCAAAGCAGCTCTTTGAACAGCAAAAATCAAAAGCTGTTGAAACTTTCCCTTCCTGAGTGACACCAGCTGCCAAAGACTAAAGGTTTTATTTCCTGGCAGTTGTTAATCCCCTACTCACTTTTGTAGTACATCCAGCTGTTCAGTCAGCTCCTGCTTCTGCGATTCACAGGTTTTCATTTTCATCTCCTGATTTGTTAAGTTCCACTGCAACTCCGATATCTTTCCTTTCAACACACTAATTGTCTGAGAGAGAAAGAATGAATACACAAATATATGGTTGGACCTAGATGTCAAGGACAATGAACCACCTCTGATCAAACACTACTGATTAAATGTGAAGAACCAATAATACATGAAATCAGACCTTTAAAAAGTTACCTCAGAAAGGCAAAAGCAACTCTTTGCTCTCTTATCTGTCACCCTAATTGTCACACCCATTAAGCAAGTAACTTCACACTGGCATGCAAATAGCAAGTTTCAAAGTTAGAATGTCTGTCTACAATAGGATGCATCAGAGGGATGCAAATTGTTCCATCAGCACCTTATGAATATTTTCTCTGCAGTGGAATTTCAAAACTGCATCAATTCTCCCAACAGACAAGTAAAAATGGCAGTGTTAACTTTTCAATAAAGTTGTACAATCCAGAGTTACCAGAACTAGGTTAGATGCAGAGGGGAAAGGACATCAACTTATCATTAGGCCATTTCTTGCTTATAAAAAGAACAATTACTTAGTCCAGGCTTCACCAACCTGGGGTCCTTCAGATGTTTTGAATTCCAACTCCCATCAGCCCCAATCAGCATAGCCATCCAAAACCTGTGGAGGGCACAGGTTGGCAAAGACTAACTTAGTCACTCTTATGAACAATCACTTCTTGTGCCTTGAATCTCTCTCCTCTCTTGCCCTCTTCCATATTCTATGCCTACACAGGCCTTTTCTCCAAAATTAACTCTTGTACTAAATTTATGACATTACAATTTCCTAAATATTCAGCTAGGTATGCACACTCTTGGGAGGGACATCACAGTTTCAGAAACAGCTGCTGCGTTAAAAATTACACAGAACAGATCAGATTGGAGATGCCAGGGGAAAAAAGAAATAAAATCTCTCAGTCTGACCTAAAATCTTCCAGTCTGACCAAACTGCAGGAGGCAATGGAAGACAGGAGTGCCTGGTATGCTCTGGTCCATGGGGTCACAAAGAGTCGGACACAACTAAACGACTAAACAACAAAATCTCCCTGCAGTGAGTGATATCACAGCAGTAACTGACCAAGAATAACCTAAACTCCTCATCACTTCTTGTGACCCTTTTGTATTATTATGCCCTTCACAACACCTCCCAATTACCTCTTACTACTGTTTGATAACAATGCAAAATCCATATTCCTTTGCTCCTTGAGAGCAGCAGATACCCAACTGATTTGAGGCCAGCATTAAGGACACGGAGCCTGTTAAGGCTGCAAAGTGAGAGACTCTTGTGAACTACAAGTGTGCACCCTGCAGGATGACACTTGCTGCACTGAGAAAAGCTAGGAGTGATGCCCAGCAGCTTGCCAATGTGTCCATGACTACTGGTTAAAGCAGCAATACAGTACTCACAAAATGTACAAAGGCTAGAAGGCTTTGGACCAACAGTCAGAAAAACTGCACCGCTTAAAACCTTTTCTGCAGAGATCATAACAGATTGCAGCAAGCAGATGAAGTAATGGGCAAAGCACTATCAAAAACTGTACTCGTAGGAAAACATGGTCTCTGATACAGCAATCAAACGTATCCAGACTCTGCCTGCCTTGGAACATCTGGATGTCCCTCCCTCCCTTAATGAGCTGAAGAATGCCATCAACTCCCAGGCATGTGGTAAAGCCCCAGGATAGGACAGAATCCCAACAGAAGTGCAGAAAGCCAGTCTCAACTCCTCCCTCATGACACACCTCCACAGCCTTCTCTTGCAGTGCTGGGAAACAGGATCTGTGCCACAAGACATGTGCGAATCCAGCATTGTTACCCTTTACAAGAACAAAGGTGACTGTCATGACTGTAGTAACTACCATGGAATCCCACTGCTGAGTACCGTGGGAAAAGCCTTCGCCCATGTAGTTTTCAACAGATTACAGTCACTCACTGGCAGGGTCTATCCCGAGTCACAAAGCAGCTTTAGAACTCAGAGGTCAACAGTCAACATCATTTTCTCATTGCACTAGCTGCAGGAGACATGCTGAAAGCAGACACCACTTATACACCTCCTTCATAGACAACATTAACCACATCATAAGGGAATTCTTTACAGACAATTGCAGTGCTTGGAGACATTCAATCACATCATGTATCCACAGCAGTAACCAGAGGAGAAATTACTACGGGGAGGAGCACAGAGAGAAGAAACGGCATGGTGCATCTGTGGAAGCAATGCCAGACATCTTCATCTGCCCCAGCTGCAATAAAACATGTCTTGCCCGTATTTGTTTCTACAGCCACAGCAGGCACTGTAGCTGTCCAATGGTTTGACTTTACATCTGAAGCTGCACTCTTCCACTGTATCTCAAAACAGACAGATACCAACATCAACAACGCAAAATTCGGATTCCTTTGCCATCTTGCCTTTGAAAAATGCTTCCTCTAGAAAGCCTTTCCCAACCTAGTGCCCTCTAGTTGTTTCTTGACTACAACTCCCATCATCCCTGACCATTAGGGCTTGCTGGGGCTGAGGGACATTTGAACCCCTGAGGGATATTTGAACCAGCAACATCTAGAAAGCACCAGGTTGAGGAAGACTTTTGGAGAAACACTTCCATATTTATCAATGCCCACATTCTCCTTCAAACAATAAGCACCATTATATCATCCATTAAGAAATTGAGTACTATGAGCAGAATGTGCATATCACCATTGTCATGGATTTAGGTGCAGAGCATTATGGGAACTGCAGAGATTCATGGGACTTTGGCCATCGAGAGGGAGAATGGCCTGGGAAAGTAAACTTCTGAACTTTAAGAGAAAGATTTCTGGCTCCTTTGATCCCGTGTAACCTTGCAGCTGTGAAATCTCCCATTCCTGTGCGATAAGAAATTAGGGAGGAAGCTCTGTCCGGTGTGCTCTGAGAACTGAAGGCGTTAATTGCCCTGTAGGTTGATTAATGGGTAAACACAAGACATCTGTGTAGTTTCTATTTGATTGACAAGACTAACGGTTGTAGGTTCTTTGATTGGATTATTCAAATCTCAACTCTAACGCAGATTGGATAATGATCCATAAGCCCACGTGGAACACCTCAAGGGTTTTAGGGATTTAAGTCTGTTAGAGATGAGTCCCTTTGTCTTGCAAAATGACCCAGCAAGGTACTGCTGTCCTGTTCGTCTTCAAAGAGCCTGAGAGAGACTGAGGTCTGCCGTTAGCTCTTGACTGCAATTTGCTGGGATGGAGAGATGCAGTCTTGGATCAATCCTATTCTAAGTTTGTACTTGTAAGTTAGCTACTTTTTCTTGTTTTATCTTTGTATTCCCTTTACTTGAGAACTGTTGCATGTTACTTTGTTTAAGCTATTTTATAATAAATAGTTAAAAGAGATTTCTTGTGGATCTTGGTCCTTTCTGGTCGCATTGCTAAACCCAGTCCTAGGCTGCTTTGCCCTCTACCAGGCAGAACGTGTATTCTTTGTCCCGGAGGTCTGTAAGGGGACCTTCCCGGGTGGTGGCAGCGATACCGGTTAAAGAAGTGTTTCAAAACCCCGTTCGAGCCATAGAGGTATAGCCAGACCCTTTCCCGGGTAACGAAAGCAGCCCAGCAGCCTCCGGAGTGAGAGCGGGCAGTGCTAAAAGGGAAAGAGGTTGAGGGTACTGACGGGCACGAACATCACAACCATTCTACTGTGCATCACAACTGATGCAACCAAGCTATTTATTAATATTCATGGACGATTGGAAACTACATATAGTATGGAATCAAATAAGAAACTGCTTTTTTCTTACTTCATTAGCTTCAGCAAGCTTGTTCTCCTTCTCCTGCAACTTCTTATTCAGAGACTCTGTGTGCTTCTGACAGGATTTGTTAATCTCAATTTGTTCTTGAAGCTTATTTTCGGTCTCAGTTTCTCTTTCCTGACACTGCTTGATACGCTTGAGGAGCTCTTTGTTATGGTCAGCCTCCCGCTAGAAAGAGAGGAAAAACAGAAAGAAACTTCAAAGAACCTTGCATCAAATAGCTACAGTAATATATTGCTAGCATCTCCACTAAGCAAAGTCTTCCCAAGTCTTTTCATCCATTTCACTAGTGAAACAGTGAAACTACCACCAGTGAAACTACCACTAGTGAAACTTAGTGGACAGTTTCCATGCAACCTATTTCTATTATGTAGCCACTGAACAAGTCTGACAGTTTTGCTCCCCTCCCGAATTATAGCATTAGCACAGGACACAGTTGAAATTTTAGAGTTTGATTAATGTTGGATACAACCCCTGGTTTTGGTTTTTAAAATTACCATATTGCTTTTTATCCATCCTGGTCATGAATGTCTAGTACATCACAGAAGTAATCTTGGGGCATGGCTGCACCATATGTTTTCCACAGGTGTTGTATAAAGATGTTTACAATAAATTGGAGCCAAATGGGATATTCACATATTGTCGGACTTGACAGCATGGCTTGCACTGTTCAAAGACATAGTGCTCACAAACGCATCAGCCTGAACAGGGTTTTGGTTCATAGTACAAGCTTCAATGCTAGGATGATATGAACCAGGTAAACATCTCACTTAGAAACTCATCTCCTGCATTTGGTTTACTCCAAATGGAAATGGTTTGCATACTGATTTCCAGTGTTTTTCCTTCCATCACTACCACATTTTCTAGTTACTTGTCACAACAACATTCATGACACAGTTATAGATCTGTCCATATTACTTAATGCAGCCACAGCAACACACTCAGCAGCCAAATGAGGGAACAATAAAAAAGCAGGCAAAAAGTGATTCAGAATTTGCCCCTTGTATGGTGACTAGCCATCACTGAATGACTCTCAATTGATTTAACTGAGAAATGGTCAAATTCCCAAATTCACACATCACCATATAAAAAAGTATTTGGACATGCCAACATCTTTTTGGCACCCAGCAAATAACATTTTATTTCACCAAGGCTTTTAGTCTTTTCAGTTTGTGTTATTAGTATTGTTATTTTATGGTCTTCTGCATTTTATGTAAAACATCCTGGGAATTTCATTGCCCTGTGCCAATGCTATAATTCGAAAAAGGGGCTCTCACGTACTGATATACAGCATTGCTGTGGCACCCCTTGCACCATGGCAGGTGCTTGTCCACTTTAATGGACCATATAATGAAGACCCTATATGGAAATATTTTAGAGACATTCAAGGAAACCTTGAAAAATATATACACAGTGTGACAAAGAGAGGCAAAGTCTGACTGTAAACCAAGGAACAAATGGGTTCAAACCACAGCATTTCCTCCTTGGACCTAGCTCCCCATCAGCAATTAGGGTTTTAGCCTAAATACCACATTCGGGGCTTGGGTAGGAGCTAGAGAGTGTTGGGTTAACAACTCTCCCCTTCTCATGTTCTGCCCACTACCCACCCAAATTGTCTACCATGTGGCAATTAGACTTGGAAAAGGGGAAGAAACAAGACACTAAGAGGAGGGGGAATCACTGCCTGCTTTGGCTCCATACTTCCTGATATACACCACCAGGACCACCCAACATAAAAAGGTTCCATTTCCTGGTGTAAATAATACTTCTGTTTAGTTGTAAATTAACATGGTTTAGTGGTCTGATTTGCACCTCTGTTTAGAAAATGTACGAAGTTTACGAAATATATGAAATAGCTACAGGAAATTTGACTTAAATTGACCTTTTTCCTTGGTAATTTAAATCATTCTACTCTGTGACCAAAATATTTCACTAGAAAAGTATAAAATAATGCAACACACACTGCTGTATTGAATTTCCCCTGCCCAATTCTCCTCCATTCCTTCTCTTCCTTTTTTCTGAACTCTCAAAGCATTTCCAGTCCAAGTTCCATTTGCTTCCAACTCAAATTAATTCACTCTTATTGGAAAACGTGTAGCAAATTGCTCTGCTAATCAAAGCAAAACAAGCTACGGATTTACATACTAAGCAAGGATTATGCAAAGCAGTATGAGGTTCCTAAACCCTTTATCCACATCACTTCCGAAATACAGAATCTGAGCAAGGTAATTACCACACTGTTGGATTAGTGCTGCTCCCTTTACGTTTCAGGGTTTTAAGTGTTTCTGCAACTGACTCAGCTAGATTTTGGGGTTGAAGTGACACTGGAATAATGCACAAAATCACTTGACTTGAGGTGGAACTAGGAACTTCCTTAGCTACTCATTTTTTCTGAGTTACAATAGAGATCCACCTCCTGCGTATGTTGTTATGTCAAGATTTAATAAAAGTCTCTGAATTCTTGAAGTGCTTTACAGGATAAAGTGCATCCTCCTTGTGACATCAACCTAGAAGGCAGAGGTAGCCACATAGCACAGCATAGTTTCTGTTTCACATGCTAGATTTATCAATCTTGTATCCTGAATTTCATCCATTGACTCAAAATGGTACACACGAGATTATCCCATTCTGTCCTAAAAAGCTTTGTGAGGCAAACAAGGCTAAGAGCTTACCCAGTGAATTTATGGCTAAACAGGGATTTGAATACAGTTTCCGCAATTCAATTCACTATCTTCTACATTAGCTTTCACCAACCTAATACCCTCCAGGTATTTTGGACTACAATTCTCATTCACCCCAACCAGCATGATCATGCTGTGTGGAGCTAATGGGAGTTGTAGTCCAAAATATCTCAAAGGCACCAGGTTGGCAAAGGCCACTTTTCCTATGGTGCACAGGGCTTTGATTTTTTAAAATTGTTTTATTCGCAAAATATAAATTCTTTACAACAGACAAGTCCAAAATAAAATCATATATAGCAAAACCATAAGTCTCAAATTTTCATTTACACTGATCTCCTCTCCAATACATTTACTTGATATTTCTCGATGCTTCTTTACTTATTTTAAATCTCTTAAATCCTGTACCAATCTTTAACAATTTCGATTAATACCTTCGCAACCCAGTGCTTCCCTCCACCCGTGTGCGAACTTCTTTGCTTACTATTGTTTTTGTTACTGTTGTGTTACTCACTTTATTTGTTACTCCATCCTTAATATAATATTATCCTGTCTCCTTGCGCCTTTTGAACTTTTGCATTTTAATTTTTAAGCTCCAGCACCGACTGTTTTCATGTATTCCTTAACGCATTCCCATTCTTTATTAATTTTTTGATTAGAGCAGCCTCTAATTGATGCTTTTAATTTTGCCATCTCCACGAATTTGAAAAGTTTGGTTCTCCATTCTAATAATTCTGGCATTTTGTCAGTTTTCCCATTTTTCACCACTACGATTCTGGCTGCCGCAGTTGCGTAAAGGAATACATTCCTTTTATCCTTGCGGATATCATTCGATACTAAACCCAGCAAAAATGCCTCTGGTTTTTTAGAGATTGGACTCCTAAATATTTTTTTTAGCTCTTCATGTATCATAATCCAAAATTGTTTCACCACTTTGCACCCCCACCACATATAGTACATCGTCCCCACCTCTGTTTTGCATCTCCTACATTGGTTTGATTGTTTTTTGTACATCTTTGATTATTTTACTGGGGTGAGGTGCCAGTGGTAAAACATTTTCATTATGTTTTCCTTAATCAAACAGCATGCTGTGAAATTTATATCTGTTTTCCATAGCCTTTCCCACCTATCTAAGTGAACTGTCTGGCCCTGCTCTTGTGACCATTTTATCATTGGTTCTTTTATTACCTCATCTTTCAGTTCCCATTCAAGTAGCAAGCTGTATATTTTCGATATTATTTTCTTATTTGGTTGTGTCAGAGGCGCTGATGTGGCTACTCTAGAGTAACGACTCCTCGCAGCATAGTCTTTTTAGACTTTTATTAAGTGCTGATTATTTACAGTGGTCAGAACGATCTATATACATGCTTACGGTGAGGTGTCAGAACCTCCGAATGGCGATTGGCGCATTTTCTTCCAGCAAAGAAGCTTTGGGAGACCCAACCTCTTCCCCCTACGTTTGCGTCGCAATTCCAGAGTTGGGGGAATTGGCCTTCCCCCCGTGCTCACACCTTCCTGTCCCACCTGGGGCATGGGCTCCGCAACCTTGCCTGAGCCTCGGACACCACTTCCTGACTCTCCGCTGGAGGCAGAGCTCTCCCTGCTCTCCCCAGCGCTTGGGGATGGGCTGGAACTTAAGATGGGAGGGACTTCCCTGTATCCCTTGTCCCTCACAGGTTGCAAAAGTTCACACTGTAATTTTGATGTTTTCTGTTCAAATCCTATTTTTTTTATCTTGGTTGAAGACATGCAATACCTGGTGATATTGTAGCCAGCTGTTACAATAGTTATTAACCTCTTCATATGGTCTTATTTTTACCTCACCATGTTCTTTTATTAATAACTGTTGATATGTTGGCCAGCCCTTCTCCATATTTACTTTTTCACTGCCAATACCTAGTGTAGATACCCACCATGGTATCTTAGGTTCTAACAACCATCGGTAGTTTGCCCATACTTTATATAGAGACTTCCTGATTATGTGGTTCAGGAAGTCCCTGTTTACTGCCACTTTATCATAAATTAAATAGGCGTGCCATCCGAAGCAGTTGTTCCATCTGAAGGCTGCCCTGTTCAGGGAGGCTTTTAATGTTTAATAGATTACTGTGTTTAATTTTTCTGTTAGAAGCCGCCCAGAGTGGCTGGGGAAACCCAGCCAGATGGGTGGGGTATAAATAAATTATTATTATTATTATTATTATTATTATTATTATTATTATTCCATCCTTCCAAGTCTAGAATCTCTGTTTTATCTAGCATGACCCAGTCTTTTATCCATCCTAAGCATGCCACCTGATAGTAAATTCTCCAATCTAGAAGTCCGGATCCATCCCTCTCTTTATTGTATGTTAACAGTTTATATTTTATATGTGGTTTTTTTCCCTTGCTATACAAATTGGGATATGTCCTTTTTTCCATTTTTCAAACATATCATATTTACTAATTACCGGAATCATTTGGAATAAAAAAAAAGGATTTTTTGCAATATACTCATTTTGATCGTAGAAATTCTACCCCACATTGATAATTTTAATCTCTGCCAAATTTCTAATTGATTTCTTATTTCTTTCCATGTTTTAATATAATTATCCTCAAACAAATTAATATTCTTCATTGCTATGTAAATCCCCGGGGTATTTTATCTTTTTTACAATTTGCAGGCCACTTGTTTTTTCCAAATTCTTTTTCTCCAATTCATTCATATTTTTGACCATTATCTTCGTTTTGTCTTTATTTAATTTGAATCCTGCTACCCTTCCAAATTCTTCCATCTTCTCCAATAATTTATTTATACTATTTATCAGATTTTCCACCATTACTATCATATCATCTACAAATGCTCTGATTTTATACACATTCCTACCCAGTGTTATACCTTTTATTTCCTCTTCCTTTCTTATAACCTCATTTAATATTTCCAATGTTAATATAAACAAAAGAGGAGAAAGTGGGCACCCCTGTCTGTTCCTTTCTATATGGGGAAATATTCTGTCATCTCACTGTTAATTACCAGATTGGCCTTTTGGTCTTGGTATATTGCGTTTATTCCATTTAATATTAATGTTCCTAGCTCTAATCTTTCCAATATTTTCTCAAGAAATCTCCAGGATACATTATCAAAAGCTTTCTCAGCATCAATAAATACAAAGGCTGCTGTTTTCCCTGGATTCATGTCTAGATATTCAATCAAATAAACCACTAGTCTTACATTGTCACACATCTTCCTCCCTGGTAGGAAACCTACTTGATCTTGATTAATATATTCATTCAAAACTATTCTTAATCTTTGGGCCAGAATATCGGCGTATATTTTGTAGTCATTGTTGAGTAGGGATATAGGTCTACAGTATAGTTGTTAATATTTTCTTTATTTTTGTCATGCTTTTGTATTACAATAATATGTGCCAAATTCCACAATTCAGGGGTTTTCCCTTCTGCTATTATGCTATTTATAAGTAATTTCATAGGAGTTGCTATCGCCTCTTCCATTTTTTTGTAGTGCATTGCCGTGAGCCCATCTCGATGGGTGCACAGAGCTTTGAAGACCCAACTATCAGCTGACTGTGAGGGCAAAATATGACCACCTAATGTCACTGTAATGCCACGGTATTTAACAGGTGAGCAACCTGCAAGAGGTGGGAAAGGAAAATATTCAGCTTGCCCATGAGATCCAGTTACCCACCCCGGTTTTAAATGCTTGTAAAAGAACCCACACAAACTCTCTCCTGTCCATTAAAAACATGATCACCAGATCCTATAAATTTACCATCAAACCAAGTCAATCATGAGGTGGTCTAAAAGAGGCTCTGGTTGATGTCTCTACTAATCAACGGTGTATTACTAGCAAACTAACCTCAAAATTTCTTGCATTTGCATTAGCCTCCTTCTCAAGTTCAATTCGAGCCCTTTTGTGACTCAGTTCCATTTGCATTTTCTCCCGCTCCATTTGCAAAAGCTGTGCCTCTGAACGTATTTGCCCAGCCTGATCTTCACGCTGATGTGTTAACATGAGGAAAGAAAAAATAAACATAAGCAGCAGCACAAAGCGTTTTAGGAAACATTTTATCCAAAGGAAACAAAATACTGTAGTTCTTACAACCATCTGTGGCAAAGAGTTAATGGTGCAATTCCAACCATGTCCCATCAGAATAGGGATTTCCACTTGTGCAACAGGACTTCCCATCCACCCATGCTCTCGCATACACTGTCCACAAATGTGCAACAGATTCAGGAACAACATTGTGCAAGCAGAAATCCCTGCACTGGTGTAACAACTGCCTTAGCACTATGCTGAATTCCACATAAACAACTTTTTAAACATCCAAACCTAAGCAAGTGAGAGACTGGAAAGAAAAGAGTAAGATTGCTCGTTCCTTCCTCTCAAAACTCCCTATTAACATTAGAAAGGCTCCCTCACTATGCTATGACACATGCTTAAAACTTTATTTCAGAAAACGTATTCCAGACACAGAATTTATTTATATATCCTTACTTTTAATATTTCCTGATTTTATCTATTACTGACAATTATTCTACATTGTTTTATTTCTGCCCTCTAAATAAATAAATAAAAATGTTTCCTCATACCAACTAGAAAATTATTCTTCAAATGTACAAGTGGGCTCAAGTAAGAACTCTCCACAGTGCAGAGATAGCATACCAACTTCGCAGAAGCCTTTGGTTTCTATCTAAGTCATCCTCTTAATATGCATTAGCATGAATAATAAGACCTATATCAAATATTTATGATTTGCACATAAGAGAAAAACTACCTCCACTACTAAAAAAATGTAGTAAAAACAGTTCAAAAGAGAGGGGCAGAGTATTTTCCAAATAGCATCTGGCAGAAAAGATACTGGAAGACAAAAAAAAAATTCCTTCAGTAGCACCTTAAAGACCAACTAAGTTTATATTTTGGTATGAGCTTTCGTGTGCATGCACACTTCTTCAGATACATGCACACGAAAGCTCATACCAAAATATAAACTTAGTTGGTCTTTAAGGTGCTACTGAAGGATTTTTTTTATTTTGCTTCAACTCAGACCAACACGGCTACCTACCTGTAACTGGAAGACAAAATGTTCTTCAAAAAGAACATGCAGCAATTGCAGCAAACTGTGAAGAGTTATCATCTACATTTTTAAAAAAGCTTATTTGCATCATTTTTTTGCAATATTTACCATGAGCTGCTGTAGATTTCTATGATAAAAAGTAGGGCAAAAATATAAGTAAATAAAATAAATTCACGGATCTATGTTGTGATGTAATCACTAACACTTTTGACTGCATTACGTGGTTTCTTTTTTTATCATATTTTTTAAAAAATTAATAAACTAGGTAACCGGGGGGGGACCTCAGTTAACCGAGCCTTATATTCTATAACAGTAAACTATCTGAACCTTTCTCTGCTTCTGTGTGGTGGGTGTGACTGGTTCTGAGAGCAACTTGCTCACCTGAGATTCTGAACAGAGACCATATCACTGTCCAACACAATTTGAAGGAAAGACAGGATAAGAATTGAAGAAAAAATTCAAATGCAATGGTCTCTATTCCCCCTCCCCCTCCATGTTTTAACTTAGTCATGAATGAAATTTCCATTTGTCTAGGAAATCCTGATGTTCTTGCTAACTTAAGCATTCTGGAACATGCCAATCATTTAAGAGTAGCCTTACTCAGCCTGGTGCCCTCCAGACGTTTTGACCAAAATTCCCATCTGCTTTGGCCAACACCTGGAGGCCATCAGGTCAGGGGAAAGCTGATTTAGTATACTACTCCGATCAGGCTCTGACAGTGAAGGTGACTGCTTTGCCTGCCCATTGTAACTACAGAAAAACAAATGAACTAAGGAAGTCTCACCTTCATCATCTGCTCATACTGCATCTGCAGAGAACCTTGAGGCACTTGTGTGGCAGCCAATTCAGACGTATCTTCCACAGGATGTGACAAGTAGTTGTTGAATGATCTTAGAATAGAGAAGACCACTGTATTTCCTTCCTCCTCATTCATGAGCACCTGACCTCTGCAAACATAAGATCATAGACAAATCTCAATGTGCAACTAGTTATATCCAAACTACCACTACCCAATAAATGAACCACTTCCCAGATAACAAAGTAAATGAGAGCTGGTGTGGTGCAGAAGGCCTCAAACTATGGTCCATGAGCTCCATTCATGTGAGCCATGGAAAGGTTGCGGAAAAGTCGAGAATAACAGTACCTGGTCCTGCAAAGCTCGAGGCCATTTTGACCAGGGCTGATTATTAAACAGGCTAATATGTGGTAGCATTAAGCATTTGATAATATTAAACAATTGCCTAGGGCTCATGATTGTTCACAGTGTTGATTTTGACGATTATGCTGGTACTGGAGAAAGAAGTTGTTAAAATACAAGTTACAGTATATGTTTTGACTTATAGAATAAATAAGTAATTACGTGGTCCACCAATAGCCCTGCCGATTTTCAAATGGACAACAGGGGAGAAAGTCTGAGAACAATTGGGGTAGTGCTTAAGGGTAGATCTGGGGAGGCACATGTTTGAAACCCTGCTCAATTAATAACATCTCAGAGTCACCTTGGGACAGTCACTGTCTCTCTCAGTCCACCATAGCTTGCAGAGCTTTTGTGAAGTTAAAATGGGGAGACAGGAATAATTTATAACACCACTAATTCCTTGAAGGGATGGAATAAAAACATAACACAAATATGAATAGTTAAAGTCCAGCCTTTCCCATTGACACTGCAGCACTATTAAAACTCTAACAAAATGTCCTTGCAGTATGAACTTTTGCAGCAGCTGAACACAGGCCATCAAAAATGTTGAGGATGCACATTTCCCCTTTATCTTTTCTAACAGCACTACAGGTCAAATTCTAGAAAATACATGATCCCCATAATATGTGAAGCAGATGTAAGGAAGAGGGTGTGAGTCATTTAATGTGCTTGTTGTTTTCTGTCCTAGGCTCCTTTGAGAGGAAGAGTGGGATATATATTTGATAGAGATGTAAAAGCACCATGCAAAGCAAAAAAAAATGCCCTTGGAGACAGTAATGCAGCAAGAAAGCCATAAGGCATTTCTTGCCTCTGTTAGAGCAGCACATATGTGAAAGAGCTTCCCACTTCCATAGTCCTCTTCACATACCAGAAGCGTCTTTCATTTCCCACAGAGCATCTGCAGAAGGAGTACAAGTCTCTAACACTACCTTCTGTACTCTGCAAAGCCAGCAAGAAAAGGATCACAATCTCCCATCCACCAGGTCCTTCCTCCATGAAGTGGACAGGGTCAGCAGTAATTTTAAGTACTGGCTGGCTAATCAGTCAAGCCAAGGTTTGTGGACTACAGTACACAAGAGTGGATTACACAAGAGTGGAAAGCAAATTGATGTAGAGTGCTCCCCAAAGACAGAATACTGAAAAACACTGGAATAGAGGTAAGTGGTTTTGTTGCAAACGTGCTTCAGTGTTTTAAACAACTGAAGGGTGGAACAACAAAATAATAATAATCAACCTTTATTGGCATCAAACAAACACGCAAACAAAACAATATCAGATTAATACTGCCACAGTCATAGTATTAACAACAACATGCAAGGTAGTTCAGAAGATCACAAGATGAGGAGGGAGCCAAAGGAGATATCTAAGATCAGCCTCTTAAATCAGTCTACAAAAGTTACAAAAGTTACCGTACTCATCTGCGTTGCATGATTGCTTCAGAGGAAGGTAAGTCCCTGCTGTGTAGTCAACATAAAGGTGGATTATAGTAAATAAATACATTTTTAAAAGTTTGTATTACACAAAGTGGGGTCAGCCAGATTGATTTCCATGCTGGTTATAAATGAAAGGGCTCTCTCCCCTCCTTTGCTAGCACAAAAACATGTCCTTCCTCTACCATACTGCACATTCTGCATTGGATTCCTGGCCATCTATGCCTAACAGGTGAATGCAAGAGGACTGCATAAAACTAAATAAGCAAATAAGAATTTGTGCTCACACTTAAGAATCTTCTTCAGTCATAGAGCTGCTACCAGAAAGTTAATGTGTGCATGTAATAATTTGAATACAGCATCTAGAAAGTTGAAAACATAATTTTTCAACCTCCTCTTAAAAACAAAACCTATCCTCTCCTACAACTTGAACCATCTTCCACTCTATTTGCAGCAGTTGCTGAAGTCATTAAAAAGTCTCTTACAAAGATTTAGCATCAATGTGGGTGTCTGGAGCGAGTGCTCCTGTTGGAGAACAGCCTTTTCCAAAGGTGTCATGGGTTTTGAAGAAACTCGATCTCAGGACGCAAGGGAGAAACGTGCTAAGAGGAAGGCACACTTGGCAAATCCACACCGTGATCAACTCCTGCCCGGAAACCAATGTCCCCACTATGGAAGGACGTGTGGATCCAGAATTGGCCTCCACAGTCACTTATGGACCCATTGTTAAAATCGTGTTTATGGAAGACAATCTTACTCGGCTACGAGTGATTGCCAAAGAAGGGTGTCTGCTACAACTCTTCTAATCAGACTAAAGACTTGGATGATGCCTTCCTAGAGCAGATTACAAAATATTCAAAAAGGAGAGATATAGTAGTCACAGGAGACTTCAGCTTCCCTGATATATGTTGGAACTCCAACTCTGCCAAGAATGTAAGATCCAACAAATTCCTCAATTGCCTCACTGACAATTTCATTTCTCAGATAGTGGAAGAAGCAACAAGGGGATCATCTATCTTGGACCTCGTCTTAACCAACAAGGAGCAACTAATCAATGAAGTGGAAGTACTGGGAAATTTGGGAGGAAACAATATTGTCCTCTTGGGTTTCATGAGACAAGGGAAAGCTGAGTGTAATCAGAAATGCATTTTGGACTTGAAGGCGGATTTCAAAAAGCTTAAGAAACAACCGGGTGAGATCCTATAGTCAGAAATACTTAAGAGAGAAGGGAGTCCAAGATGGATGGGAGTTTACGGATGTACGTAATCTCAGAGCCTGTCTATAATCTTTGAGAATTCTTGGAGAACAGGTGAGGTCCTTGCAGGCTGGAAGTGGCAAATGTCCCGATCCTCCAAAAGGGGGGCAGGGAGACCCAGTCAGCTTGATATCAGTATCAGGAAAGGTCCTAGAACCAATAATTTTAAAAGTCAGTCTGTGAGCAGTTAGAAAAGTATGTTGTGTTTACTAAGACCCAGCATGGGTTTCTCAAAAACAGGTAATGCCAGACAAATCTCAGTTCCTTTACTGATAGACTTACAAGCTTGCTGGATAAGATGAATGCTGTGGATGTAGTGTATCTAGATTTCAGTAAGGCTTTTAACAAAGTCCCCATAATATTCTTCTGGAAAAGCTGATAAAATATAGGCTGGATAAGGTAAACTGTTAAGTGGGTTTGCAGCTGGTTGACTGACCAAACCCAGTGTGCTCACTAATGGTTCTCATCATCCTGGAAAAAAGTGGTAAGTGGGATGCCTCAGGGTTCTGTGCCCATTGTTGTTCAACATCTTTGTAAACAACTTGGATGAAGGAATTGAATTTTGCAGAAGACACCAAACTGGGAGCGGTAGCTACTGCCACAGAGAACAGAATCAGGATTGAATATGACCTAAACAGACTGGAGAACTGAGCCAAAGTTTTTTAAAAAATTGAATTTCAATAGGGACAAATGTAAGGTTCTGCACTTAGGCCTGGATTGCCAGTCGTACATGTAAAAGGATCTTAGGGGTCTTAGTAGGCCACAAGCTTAACATGAGTCAATAGTGTGATGCAGCAGCAAAAAAAAAAAGCTAATGCTATTCTAGGCTGCATCAACAGAAGTATAGTGTCCAGATCATAGTACCACTCTATTCTGCCTTTGTCAGACCACATCTGGAGTACTGTAGGATATTGACAAGTTGGAATGTGTGCAGGAGGGCAACCATAAGTATCTGTTGCAGGAGAGCGACTGTGTGCAAAATCATGGGAAGGGAGGTTTCCAGGACCAAGGTGAAACTGTCAAGCTCTTCTGTCAGTAAATTTTCCATTGTTGTTAATGTAATCTTGTTATATCTACAGAACTGAAATGTTGTTTCTGTATGTTCTTATGAAATTATTTTTTTCATAGTTGATTTGGGTTGTATTCCTGCCTTCTTTGTCATAAACTGTTTTTAAACATGATCTGGGTGTGTGTATATTGCAAAGCGGCATACAAATAAAAATAAGTATATATTAATTTTTAATGTGTTAAACAGCCCACAGCTCAGGCAACGGGTTGATGAGAAAGAAGCATCAGTACCAGGGAGCCATGCCATTCAAAAATGACAATTTATCCCTGGCCTGGTATAAAGCACCTTCCTATATTTTTTATTATTTGTTACAGCTGGACACCACACATGCCATACACATCTGTTTCCAATGTGCTTTATCCCTGTCTTATCTTTGTTTCCATCCTGTAACCAAATCCCCAAAGATTATGCTAAGGATTGTGGTGGGGGGAGTCCTACACCCCACCCTCACTCTGAGAGGAAAAATCTCCCCAGCAACAGGTGCCATTAAAGGTCAATAAAGGTCAGACAGTATGTAAATGAACAAAGTTGTAAATGAGTCAGCAATTGAGTCTCAGAGCCTGATGGATAGAGAAGGAATTAAGTTGTTTTATTTTTGTAAATAATAAAGATTATCTGTAAAAATAAACTCTGCTGCAAGCACCCAAGAGTAGTTGCTCCTTATCAGCCTACTGGATTGCATGAGGACAAAAGAGGTGCTTTCAACAGCTGAGGATGGAAGGAAGCAGCACTCTAGACATGCTCATGAGCCATGATCTTGGAAATTTTCTGGAAAGTGGCACATGGCCTGATGTTATACCTAATTCAACATTGCTTATTTTATTTGTATTTAGTGAACTTTTAAAGCATATGTTGATTTTTGTCCCAATACTGTACACCGCAAGCATTTATTTATGATATATTACTTGCATTCATATGCCACCTTTTTCTCCAAGGAGCTCAAACTGGTGTACATGGCTACCCCCACCCTCATCATTTAATTCCCACAACAGGCTGAGAGGCAGCGACTGGCCTTCCAAGGTCACACCAAGTGAGCTTCAAGGCTGAGTGGGGGAGGATCCGAACCCAGGCCTCTCCCAGGTCCTATTCCAGCCCTCCAACCACTACGGCAACACGGGCTCTGAAACGCTACATTTATAAACATTTGACCTGAAATATGACAACTTTCGAGACGGAAAGTTCTCCCTCAGGGAGCGGGTGGGAAAGCGGAGAGGCGGGGGGCGTCCACCTCCCGAGCACCTTCGATGAGGCGAAGCGCACTCTGAACATGCCCAGAAGCACTCTCAATTTTACCTCAGAAACCAAGTCGGGGGGCGCTGAAATTTCTGGACAGCACCTCATTTCCGTGATAAGTCGAGGGTGAGGCTGGGGAAAACTCCCGCTCTCGATGAGGAGAAGCGCACTCTGAACATGCCCAGGAGCTCTCTCTCTCTCTAATTCCAGGTTGCCCTCGGAAGCGTCGTGCGAGTTACAGACAGGCACGACCCCCCCCCCGCACCGATGAACCTCGCCTCGTAGGAAGAAGGCGCGTCTCTTCCCTCACACAAGGGCGGCCGGAGAGGGAACCGGCAGCGCTCCGTCGCCAGCGGCGAGTTTTACCTCAGGAGGACCCTGCGCGCCCGCGGCCAGAGAGGCGCTCCGGGGCCAGCTGACCGGGCCCGGGGCCCTCGGCTCCCGGCCTCGCCTACTCACCCTTCTTCTCCCCAGCCGGCCATGTCCCCCGCGCGCTCGCCGACGCCAACCGCCCGCTCTCGACTCTCTTCCCCGCTTGGATCTCCCTCCTCAGCCCAGGCGCCGAGATATTCCGAGAGTTCCCCGCGAAGCTCCCGCGAGATTATGGCGCGCGCGCGTGCCCAGCGCTCCCTCACACTCTCTCTCTCCCCTCCGGTCCTTCGCTTTTGCCCCGCCTCCTACCGTAATGCAGCGAGTGTTAACCCGCACGCTTCTTTTTCCGCCGTCGTGTCGGGATTGTACGCGCATCCCCGCTGTCCGCTCGCCCGCCTGATTTGATGCAAGTGCGCAGCGGCCGCAGGCCCAGTGGCGGATTTACGTATAAGCTAAACAAGTTATAGCTTAGGGCCCCACTCTCTTGCCCCCCCAAAAAAATATACTTCTTCTTAATTGCATTTCACTATTAATATATTAGTGGTACCTCTGGTTAAGAACTTAATTTGTTCCGGAGGTCCGTTCTTAACCTGAAACTGTTCTTAACCTGAAGCACCACTTTAGCTAATGGGGGCTCCTGCTGCCGCTGCTCTGCTGGAGCACGATTTCTGTTCTCATCCTGAAGAAAAGTTCTTAACCCGAGGTACGTACTATTTCTGGGTTAGCTGAGTCTGTAACCTGAAGCGTTTGTATTGTAACCTGTAGGGTTTGAAACCCGAGGTACCACTGTACTTCTTCTTAATTGTATTTCAATTCCACAATTACTTTGATAAAATACATTTTTGTTATGTGCAAATGGCTTTAGATACCTATTAGGTCCATAAATTACCATATAGCATATATCCAACACAAAAAACAGCGACAATTTGTTGTTGACGAAGGACAGCTGGACATATAAAGGGCCCCATTACCTTCAGTAGCTTAGGGCCTCATCAAACCTAAATCCGACCCTGGCCGCAGCCCTGAGGTGCTTTGCCTCCCCTTGAGTAAACACTGTCAAGCTGTGATGAAAATGTGAGAATAATACACTATAGTGCGTTCTGCTGGATCAGGCCCATGAAGAGGGCTCCTCTGGTTCAGCATCCTTTCTTCATGGTGGCCAACCAGATGTCTCTTCTAGGGAGCAGGACCAGAGCACCGTTCCCCTCGGGGGTCTCCAGCAACTGGTACCCAGAAGCATTTACTGCCTCCCAACTATGGAGGTGGAATCCTAGAATTGTAGAGTTGGAAGGGACCCCGAGGGTCATCTAGTCCAACCCCCCTGGCAATGCAGGGACCTTTTTGCCCCACATCCCCTGAGATGAAGAGTCTCATGCTCTACCAACTGAGCTACAGTGGTACCTCTAGATACGAACGGGATCTGTTTCGGAGACCCGTACGCATCCAGAGCAGTACTTACCCTGAAGCGCCGAATCTGCGCATGCTCCCCGCGCAATTAGACACGTCTGCGTATGTGCAAATCGCCAAACCCAGAAGTAACCCGTTCCATTACTTCCAGGTTCGGCGCGTACATATCCCGTGTTGTATGCAACCTGAAGCATACGTAACTAGAGGTATGACTGTATCTGCAGACACATAACACAGCTTTTGAACACAGCCACCATGGCAACTAATGGCTTATCAGAGGTCCAGAGGGGAGGAACACAAGAACAGGCCATTTCTGTGGTTGCTGCCCGTTTGTGGAATGCTCTTCCCAGGGAGGTTTATCTGGCACCTTCATTACATATATTTATGCACCAGGCAAAAATGTTCCTCTTCAACCAGGCCTTGAGCTGATTAAACATTCTATGGCCTTTTAAATGTGCCTGTGGAAGGGGAGCTTTTGGTTTGCTTTTGTTCTTGCTCTTATTATGTATCTTGTGTTCTCATCCTGTATTTTTGTGTTGTGAAATGCCCTGTGATTTTCGAATGAAGGGTGGTATATAATTTCAATAAATTATTATGATTATCAACTTTCTTCGTGTATTTGTCCACTAGTCTTAAAAGTGTCCAAGTTGGTGACAATCACTGCTTCCTGTGGGAACAAGGTTCATAGATTATGAGCTGCGTTAGGAAAGGCTTTCTTTTTAAAATTATGTGTGGCATGTAGAAAGTGGACAGAGGAAAAGGTTCTCTCCCTCTCTTGTAACACTAGAATTTGCAGATATTCAATGAAGCCGAATGCTGGAAGAATCAGAGCAAATAAAAGGACTTATTCACACTGCCAAAAGAATAAACTATGGAACTCGCTCCCACAGTGAGCAAGCAATGCCTACCAACTTGGATGGCTTTAAGAGGATTAGACAGATTCATGGAGAAGGCTGTCAATGGCTACAAGCCAGGATGGCTATGCTCTGCCTCCACTGCCAGAAGCTGTAAATGCTGCCAGATACCAGTTGCTGGAAATCACAGGAGGGGAGAGAGCTCTTGAACTCGGGTCCTGCTTACAGGCTTCCCAATGGGGCATCTAGTTGGCCACTGTGAGAACAGGATGCCGGACTAAATGGGCCACTGGCCTGATCCAGCAGGCTCTTCTTCTGTTATTAATTAAATTAAATTAATTGAAAACAGAAGGAATGGTAAGAAGCAAGGAAGTGAGATGGGTGGGTAGAGGGGCATTAAGTACTGTAAGATGGCTTTGGAGGCCATAGAGAAATACAGAGAACTCTGCACACTGAAGAAATCCATAATTTTTAATAAAGGTTATCACAGGCAAGACATTCTGAACATTCAACAGAGAGAGAGATGTTGCTGCTGTATCCTCTCACCTTCTACCTGGTCCTTTTAACTGGAGCTTCATGACAGGAAGAAGTCCCTCCATGACTTAGTACCAGAGAAGCAAAATTGTTGTTTTCCTGCGCTCATGTCAGGACAGGAACACACGGCGTTTTGGCAGATCACTTTCTTCTCACTCCCCATATCCAAGCCACCAAAATTGATTAGTGGTAACCCCATGCAATGCCAGTAGAGTATTGCTGCTTTCCCGTCATCTGTAGCAACTAGGAACCATTGGGCCCACTCCAACCTTGATGACCGGCCTTCTCCCCTCTCTCCAAACCAGAAGATGAAAGACAATTGTGTGGAAAGAGGGAGCATTGGTCACAGGCCTGAAAAGTTCCCCACTCTTGGGGTAAAGGTAAAGATAAAGGGCCCCTGACCATTAGGTCCAGTCGTGAACGACTCTGGGATTGCGGTGCTCATCTCGCTTTACTGGCCGAGGGAGCTGGTGTACAGCTTCCGGGTCATGTGGCCAGCATGACTAAGCCGCTTCTGGTGAACCAGGGCAGCACACGGAAACGCCGTTTACCCTCCCGCCGGAGCGGTACCTATGTAACTATTTGCACTTTGACATGCTTTCAAACTGCTAGGTTGGCAGGAGCAGGGACTGAGCAATGGGAGCTCACCCCGTCGCAGGGATTCGAACCGCCGACCTTCTGATCTGCAAGCCCTAGGCTCTGTGGTTTAGACCACAGTACCACCCGCATAGCCACTCTTGGGGTAGGCAACCTCAGGCCTGTGGGCCAGATGCAGTCCAATCGCCTTTTCAATCCGGCCCACAGACGGTCCGTTGATCAGTGTGTTTTTACATGAGTAGAATGTGTCCTTTTCTTTAAAATGCATCTCTGGATTATTTGTATGGCCTGCCTAGTGTTTTTACATGAGTAGAATGTGTGCTTATTATTTAAAATGCATCTCTGGGTTATTTGTGGGACATAGGAATTCGTTCATTTCCCCCCCCCCAAAAAAAAAATAGTCCGGCCCACCACATGGTCTGAGGGACGGTGGACCGGCCCACGGCTAGAAAAGGCTGCTGACCCCTGGGGTAGAGGCTACAAATTAGGGCCCTCTCTACCCCAGCCTGTTTGCAGGGCAGCCTCCCAGTCAGGCTTGTTGAGAGGCAGGATTACAATTCCTTTTCCTCTTAAAACATCTGTGAATCACCACATTTCAATATGGGTTTGCTAAACCTCTAGTGCTCTTCCCCAAATAAGTCCCTCAGTGTGTCCTCTGAACATCCCCATCTGAAGGAAAGGGAAGCAGGATGAGAACAAGCAGCTGATGAGCTGGACATGACACAAGTTCTATCTCGGCATGGGTGTTTTTCAAAAAAATGTATTGTTAAAAGTTGCATAACTGTACAGTGCAGCATCTTTGCATCGATAAGCATTACACTTTGTACAAATGGCACTTAAGAAAAAAAGTTATTTCAGAGGAAACATCTGTCAACTGATATCTCTCCATGTTCTAGTTTTAAATGAGTAAGCGGGGAAGGGGCACAGTCCAGGGGCAGAACAGTTGCTTTGAATGCATAAGGTCTCAGGTGTCTTCAGGTAGGTCTGGAAAGCACTCTTGCCTGAAACCCTGGGGTTCCCAGCTGGCTAATATCTATCCAACACCTTGTACTGTTTTGTGTGTTGTTAAAGCTGAACTGGGCTCTTAATGACCTCTAGATTTTATTTAGTTATTATAAACATTTTTATACCACCCTTCAATCATATTTCCTGGTTACTTCAAAGGGAAGAAGATCTGTTGCAATAGCTGGCAAATGAGGTCCACATCCTTCCAAAGATACTCATTGTTTCACAAAAACTCTGGACTTACAGCCCTCTGCCAACTAAAACCAACTCTGCAGCTTTCATCAAATGTACCACACAAAGCACGCACACAGTGTCTCATGTTTCTGATGCCGTGCGGGCTGCTTGTTTGTATGATTTCGCCAGATAATATCTCTCGGCAGATTCCTTCCTACTGGCTTGGAGTTTTAAGGGCTTCACCTCCTGGAAGTCTTGCATCAGTCTCTTTTGCAGGAGATGGCTCTCCCCTCCATCCCAGTACTTACAGAGCATGGTTCCTCCAGGTTTCAAAATGTGCTGAGCCAGATCCAAAAGAGACAAGCAGAGATGGATCAACTTATGATGATCTAGTTGCCGGATACCAGTAGCATTGGGTGCCATGTCACTCAGGATAACATCTGCCATCCCTTTAGGGAGCACTTCCTGGATTTTCTTTTGGGTCATTGGATCTGTGATGTCAGCGTGAGGTAAGAGGACTGCTCCTTCTAGAGGAAGAACATGAAGGAGGTCAACTCCAAGAACAAAGCCGATTGGGGCATCTGGATCTGGAAAACAGAAGTGTCAAACTAAGAAGGCAGTCTTTAAATGTGTAATCTATCCAGTGAAGTGTAATGGTTGAAGCGTCAGACTAGGACTTGGGAGAGACTAGGGATCAAATACCTCCTTCTCAACTTGCCTTAGGAAGTTTCATCGCATTCACTATCCACAACCTTCCTACACAGATGCTGACTAAGTACTGTCAGACTCACCCACGCCCAGCACAAGAAGCTATTCCAGCCCATAAACATTATTTTTAGCAAGCTATTTGAGAAGCAACCCTTTCTGTAAAGATCAATATTTCAGAAATCATCCTCATCTATCACTGTCTCGAATTGTCGTCAAGCCACTCAAGAGTCAGCCAGCAACAACATTTTCCGCTATCAGAGCACTTTTACTGACATTAATGAATTAAACCAAGTTCCTCCGAGACAACCCTCGCCTTCGTTTTCCAGAGGGAGAACGTAGGATAGTAAATGAATTCTCTGGCAAGGATGGAAACAGCATTTATAAAAGACAAGGGGGAGAAGGGGGAGCATTCCCGGCCAAGTATCGTGTGTTGCATTGTTTATTTAGCTAAAGATAGGTGGCTATAAATAGACAAGCAGTTGTAGGGCCATCATGGCATCTTATGGGAGCTTTCACAAGCACAAAACCAGACAAACAGAAAGACAGGTCCCTACTCCTCCAGAGCTTACAGGCTAAAACAAACTATGGGAAAGGACAACTAGAAACAAGGGTGGTGGAGGAAACAAGTAATGAATATATATTCATTTCATTTATAGCCTGCCTCTCTTCCAACATGGGACTTTAGGGGATATCCATGCATTGACCAGATCAGCAACATAAGGAGGGCCACAAGTCCTGAAGTAGACAAAATAAGTCCTACAACCTCATTTATTGGGGAAATATTTTCCAGTCTCCAAGGATTCAAAAGACACTGCTTGGACATAAAATCGCAAAACTATGAGGGTTAAATACTTGTGGCTTTATTTGAAAATGAAAGTCATAAAGCCAGGTGTCCACACTGTTGTGACGCATCTTCCCCACAGCAATTATAACTAAACGTGAAAATGAGTCACAGATTACAAGGCAGGTCAGCAGTGGCTCTGACCACCTGTAATTTTAATTCAGGAATGGGAAACCTCCAGTCTTTCAGGTGCTGCTCGACTCCAATACCCATCAACCCCAGACAGCATCACAATGATCAGAAGTCATGGGCATTGAAGTTCAGCAACCTCTGTAGAGCCACATGTGTTCTGCTCCTGTTTGAAATGCACTCACCAGAACCCGTCGCATTGACTCTCTGGACTGCAACCTGAGCCCAAGCCCCAGGGGCCGTGCCACAGTCTATCACACGCAGCCCAGGGCAAAGGATGCGGTATTTGTCATCTACTTCAAGCAGTTTGTAGACACTCCGGCAACGATAGTGCTCCTTCTTGGCCTTCTTCACATAAGGGTCACTGAAATGCCGCTCCAGCCAACGATGCTCTGCTCCCGTTTTGCTTTTCAGTAATTGTACAGTAGTGTGGATCCTCTGGTGCTGAAGCAAAAGATTTGACAATTTCCAGTATCTATCGGGGAGAGAAAGGCAAATTATTGTACTGCTCAATGGGCACACCCCATCTGATGACTATGGACCCTAATCTAGAATTTGGCACCTGATTGTCTGGATTATCAACACCCTTCCCAATTTCTGTTTCCAAAATAAATGCACTTCTGTAATCCAAACCCCCAATCCGCCATGCTGGAAGGGGTTTTCATGAGGACGAGGTGTCCTTATGCTCATCCCTAGCTGGATCCACTGGCCTCTGCCAGTAAGGAGCATCTTAGTGGCATAGGTGCCATCTATGCAGGGCTGGCAGGGCCCAGGACTCCCCCATTTTTCAATAAAGGGGTCTCTCCCCCCCCCCTTTGACATGGTGGCATGCACATACCATGGAGAATCTGCACAACACGTCAGTATTCCCCTGTGACATGCGTTGAGTGACGCAGGGGGGGAAGGCAGTGCGCCTGCCAGTGAGTCCATCCAAAAAGGTGGCAGAAGCTACTAGAGAAAGACTAGAAAATGAAAAGCTTTGGTGGGAGGGAGGGAGTGGAGCTGGGCTGGCACAGGACCCACTGAATTTTAATCTACTTCTTATCACCCTTCTACCCTGGCTGGTGCAAGTAGAAGGACTATGGATGTGACAATGGCTATGCCACCCCACAGTCGACCAGGGTGACTAGATTGCCTCCTAACTCTGCATATGATCAGGATGCAAGATTGCAATTTTCCCCCACCCACACATACAGAGAGAAACATGCCACTATTTCTTCCCAATTTACAGAAGAGAAGTGCAACTGACAAAGACTTGTCCAAGTCTGCTCAACATTCTGGTAACACAATGAACCCATAGCAGAGGAAAGACCAAAGCCAGGCTTCCTAGATTAAAGTCTGGCTCTTTCTGATCAGCCTCACACTGGTAGCATTATCACTGACTATTTTATGTGGAGTCCCAACACCCCCTGTGTATAAACTTCCTCATTACTACTGTTATATCAAGCTAACTTTTTCAGGTCAACATTCTGATAGTGTGGCGAGACGGAGTGTGTAATCCTGTATGCACAGGAGGTCCCGTAAATTTAGAAGCTGCACAACAATAGGGCTGCCATACGTCCAGAATTTCTCAGACATAGCTGGAATACTGCAGTCCCAATCCTACACAAGCAGCAGCTGAAGCTACTCCCAGGGATGGAGAAAGCTTTGGTTGTTGCCTTTCTGGAAGTTAAACTGGTCTTAAAGGTGCAGAAGCTTGTCAATTTGATAATAAGGCAGCTATAATTTCAGGTGGGGGGGTAGAATCCCCACCTTTTAACTCACATGATTCCTTTTAACACCACCAGTCTGAAGGGCCACATTCCCTCAGTCTTCCAGGAGCCACCTACTAAAGGTGGATCGCTGGGGTTTTGGGGAGTTGTAGTTCAGAACGTTTGGAGGGCACCAGGCTGGCGAAGTTTGGTTTAAATATTTATGGAGACTGCAGACAGCACCTTAAAGGGGAGAGGGCGGAGAGAGCTGATTTGATGCCTTTCCCCAAAACGGTCCCTTCTGCAACACAAACAAGCGCTATCCCAAAAAGCAAAGCTCAGTCGCTAGAGCATGAGACTCCTAATCTCGGGGTCGTGGGTTCGAACAAAAGATTCCTGCATCGCAGGGGGTTGTGCTAGATGACCCTGGGGGGGTCCCTTCTAACTCCCACAATCCTATGATCCTACGATTCACAGGGCGAATGTTTTTCACTCCACCATGTGCAAACCCAAGCAACAACTTCCCACACAAGCGGCCGACTAAGGCTTCTTTAGCCGCGTGAAGCTCCGGAGGAAGCGGGCGCTGAGGCTGCCCTCCCGGAGGCGTCAAGGGGAGGCGGGTCGCCGCCTGGCAACCCTTCGCCCGGCCGGCCGCCCTGAGCCGGTTCTCAGGATGCCGCTCCCCGGTCCCGTACTGGAAGAGAACCGCTCGCTGCTCTCGGCAGTCCGGCCCCGCTTCCCGCTGCTCACCGGCTCATGACTTCTCCCTCCACGAGGGCCGCTTCTTAGAGAGGGGGACGCATTTGGGGGTTGCACCAATCTGGGACGCTCCTTCAAGCGTCCCTCCGGGGAACGGCGCCTCATGCGCTGGGTTCCACCGCACATTGGCACCTGGGCTGAAAAAAAGTGTGTGAGAGAGAAACATACCGTACCTATCCTTCCTTTTTCTTCTCCTGAGCAGGCTCTTGCTCTTCCTCCTTAGCAAGCACCGCCTCGAGAAGGTCCTCGCCTATTCGCTGGGTTGCATTTTCCCGCCTTGCTGGAGAAGCTGCCACAGGGGTCTTTGGCCTGGTAGGAAAGGTTTTGTTTTAAAGGCTGCGATGTTCCACAATCCCCTCTTAGGGCAACAGCTTCTTTAGGGCAACCAATACGTCCTCGAAGTAGCTTCATATTATTTGGTAGTTGGGGGGGGAGCATTGTTTTGCTTATTGTTTGGCTTATTGTTTGTGCACCGCTAATGTTTTTTATTACTGATGGGGGGGCTTGTTTCTCCAATATGTTGCATGGCATCAGGTGTGCCAACTTGAATAAAATATTGGGGGGAGGTAAGCCCCACCCCCACATAATTTTCCACAACCACCCTGTGGGGTAGGTTAGGCTGAGAAACTGACCAAAAATCAGAGCTGGGTGGGGATTTGAACCCTAATCACCCAGTCCAGCACTTTGACAAGCATACCACATTGGCTTTAAGTGGGCTTCTGAAGAGCGGTGGCTTAAGTCCCACTGCACCTTCCACACGTGTTGTTAAATCTGCCACGGTAGCTGTTGTAATAAGCTTCATTGATTCTGAGCACACATTATCTGATACTGGACTCCTTGCCTTTGTAGAGCTTAAAGCATGCTGACAACAAAATTATTCACTCTGGTCCTGGTGGTGCAACCACAGCGAGTCTTGCTGGGCATGAAAAAACGTGGATTTGGGGCTGGGCTCTGGAACGGATTTGGAGGGAAGTTGCAGCCTGGCGAGACAGTTGAGCAGGCAGCAAAAAGGTAAGATTGAAATGACACCAGGCCAACACAGGTCTTCCTAGTGCCTGTATTAGATTGTTTATTCATTATAGGCATATTTTAAATATGACCGTATTTACAGAAAATGCAGACATTCAGTCATATAAACAATAACATTTAAAAATATACATTTAAATGTATAAAACAAACATTTATACCCTTATGTATTAAAATTCCTTCCTTCAGGGATACCCTGAGGAAATGAGGAAGATAATGGTGATGATGAGAGATGAATTTCTAGGCCTTATAGACAAAATAAAAACTGACAAATTGCTGGGTCCAGCTGGCATCAATCCAAGAATTGTCAAATAATTCAAATGTGGAATTGCTGAGCTTCAAACAAAAATATGCTACTTGTCAATAAGATCAGCCTCCATACCTGGAGACAGGGAAGCAGCCAGTGTAACAGCAATTTTCAAAAGGGGATCTGGGTGGATCCTGGAAGTTACAGGCTAGTTTAACATCTGTCCTGGGAAAATAGTGATAAGGATTGTTAAGGATAAAATAACCAAGCATATAGAGCAAGCATATCCAACGTAGATCGTGATCTACCAGTAGATCACTGGACATTTGTGCTAGATTGTGGTAGATCTCTCTGCCCCCCAGAAAAAGATTTGCCCCCCCCCAAAAAAAGCTCAACAACTTTGCCTGTCAATAGCAATGGGTAGATCACAGCCAGTATTTTTATAATGTGAGTAGATCAGTCTCTAGAAGCTCCTGCAGCCAATCGGAAGCCCCGTCAGACGTTCAGCTTCCAAAAATAGTTCACAAACCAGAACACTCCCAGGTTTGCAGCGTTTCGGAGCCAAAACATCTGAGAACTAAGCTGTTCGAAAACCAAGATACGACTGTCCTTGGATTTCCAAAA
This sequence comes from Zootoca vivipara, assembly GCF_965207765.1. Taxonomy (NCBI): domain Eukaryota; kingdom Metazoa; phylum Chordata; class Lepidosauria; order Squamata; family Lacertidae; genus Zootoca; species Zootoca vivipara. The sequence continues at coordinate 50,493,218 of NC_142596.1, forward strand.
AAAACTTCAACAAGGTATCTTACCAAAGACTCCTGAGAATCTCCAACAGGTCTCATATTTTTAATTATGTTTATCCTGCTAGGTTGTTGAGCACTTTCCTACCTTTTCATGTAAAACACTTGCTGCTACAATTATATATAACTATATATACTGTTTTTACATAATTCAATATGTAACATTGGCACGTTTACCAGTACAAACTGGCAGCCATGGTTTGTTTCTCCTGCGCAAACCATGATTGATAAGTCAAAAACCAAACTTGCTTAAACAGAAACCAACCATAAGAGCTGGTTTGCACATCATACTTATTCAAGGCTCCTGTTTGCTGCTCCCAGCTTGACAAAAGAAAGAGGAGCTGTGGGACCAATTCAGCAACATGCGCCAGCTGTTCACAGGAAACCCATGGTTTAGGGCTTCATGTGAAGACGGCCGCTATGATGGAATTGTGTATCATGTCGCCTTCCCAGGAAATCAACTGCACTTGTCTGAAGTGCAAACAATGCCACTGTATATCATGTCAGATCCACTACCGGTACCCACCTTCCCAGGAAACCTATAGCACTTGCCTAACTTGGACTAAATGACTGTATGTTGCATTTAGGAAAGGGGGAAATTCCCTGCCTCAACACAATTTACTGCTGCTCATCTACTGGAGATAATAGCTCCATGTTCCCCTGCACTCATGTGCTGTGCTTGGTAAACTTTTCTTTCTTTCTTTCTTTCTTTCTTTCTTTCTTTCTTTAATCTTGCATCGGTTTTTTAAATCTTTCATCGGTTCCCGTTTTAATGTAGGGCTCCTTTTCTTCGTTGTGCAGGCCACATACAGTTCAAAGTGTGCTCTACTGACACCGTTGTGGCAGCAAACTCAGCCACAGTGGTGTAGTGCAGGCTTCCTTAACCTTGGCCCCCCCAGATGTTTTTGGCCTACAACTCCCATGATCCCTAGCTAGCAGGACCAATGGTCAGGGATGATGGGAATTGTATTCTCAAAACATCTGGCGGGCTGAGGTTGAGGAAGCTTGGTGTAGTGGTTAAGAGCGGTGGACTTGTAATCTGGTGAACCGGGTTCGCTTCCCTGCTCCTCCACATGCAGCTGCTGGGTGACCTTGGGCTAGTCACACTTCTCTGAAGTCTCTCAGCCTCACTCACCTCACAGAGTGTTTGTTGTGGGGGAGGAAGGGAAAGGAGATAGTTAGCCGCTTTGAGACTCCTTAAGGGGAGTGAAAGGCGGGATATCAAGTCCAAATTCCTCTTCTTCTTCTTCTTCTGCCTAATTGCCGCAGTGTACATGGCAAAGCTTTCGCTCCATTGTGGGGAAAATGCCTTCTTTTAGAGGCTGCCACCACATGTTCCAGGAAGGTTTTCTAAAACCAGCGAAAACATTAAATCAAAGGGGTAATTCTGAAAAATGGAAGCTATTGGTGAGGTGCCAGAGTGAGGCTGAAAACCCTACTCAGGGTTCTCATTATCCTTGATGGGGAGTGACGGCCAGAAATATCCAACAGCACACATTACTCATAGCTAAAGACAGGTCTAATTAACAGCATCAGCTAAACATCCACAGGCTTTCAGAGTATTAGCAATTCTCTCTCAGTTGGAAGAATAATAGGGGAGCTGAGAAACAGCCATCTGCCAGCATCAGGTACAAAGTGAAGAGTTTAAGCTGCAATTAATGCCTGCTTCCAAAGTATGGGCAACAGAGTGATAGAGACCCACTGGCATGGGCAGAAGGCAAGAGCACATGAATCTAAAGCTCACACCAGGCTTTCCCATATAATGCCAAATGGCATCTGAAGCAACTCTTAAGTATGCTTACAGTAGCTGGCTTTGTTGTACCGTATTAGCCTGAATATAAGCCACACTTCCCCCCCCCCGAATTCCAACAGGGAAAAGTTAAAAGTACGGCTTAAATTCACGACTTTACACCGCCAAAGCAGTGTGGCTCCCCCAGGAAGCAGCCTGGGAGTGCGGGGAGGCTGCCGGCAAAGCTGCACGGCTGGCTCCCAGCACTACCGCCTCCTGGCATTACCTCCCCAAGCCTGCGCCTACCGTTCAGGGCGGTAGTGGCGGGAGGCAGGCGCACAGCACACTTGAAACCGAGCGCCAGCACCAGCTTGGAGAGCAGGGCACCGAGCACCTGGATGGGGGGGGGGGCAGTCGGCGCTGGCTTGGGGAGCTAGTGCCTGGAGTGCCAGGAGGCAGTAGTGCCTGCAGGCGGGCGCACAGCGCACTCAGAACTGGGCACCCTCTTCTACCCCATTCAGGGCGGTAGTCCCAGGAGGCGGCCCGCAACCGCAAATAAGCCTTTAAAATTCAAGGTGCGGCTTATTTGCGGGTGCAGCTTATATTCGGGCCCATACAGTATATTGGAGGTGGTATAATCAGGTAATCCAGGCCAAATGCCCCACTGTTTTGCAATGAGATCTGTGTCATTATTGTTGGGGAAGTCTCTTTTTTTCTGGAAAACAGAAGCATCAATTAGCTCATGCACTCTTACTGCAAAATTAACCTTGCTCATTATATTCAGGGAGCTACAGGAAGAGTGTGGACTGATGGTGGACACCTTGCAGAAGATGGGACAGATAACTTTTGAGTTTGTGGGCAACACTGAGCTGATGGAAGTCCATATTTTCCGCACTGACAGTTTTCAAGGAGACCCCACGGAAAGCGATGGTAGGAATGTGGTTGGGAGTGGAAGAGTCATAGGAATACTTGCCCTTTTAATTCCTTTCTACCGTTCCCCAATCTTACAAGCATGAAGTGCTGGAACCTTCAGATAAAGAATTCCACCCACCCACCGCTAGGGTTACTGGGGACACAGGATGGTTTCATCTTTCCATCACCCAAACAGCTCACGTAATTATTTGGGCTAGAACTTGTGAGGAGTAAGGCTGCATCGTGCATTACATGAGCACACCTTTTGTTGCAGACTGTGTAGTGTGGGAGGAGTGGCTACAAACCATCATAACTTTGTTCTGTCTCCGCTGTCAGAGGCAGTAAATGCTTCTGAATTCCAGTTGGTGGAAACCACAGGAGGGAGGGGGGGCTTTCTAGAGGCCAACCAACTTGAACACCAGGATCCGCTATCTTGTAGAAAGTGGTTTGAGAGAGATATAGCATGTCCCCTGGTATGTGCATACAATTTCCCTTTGTTTTGTCTTTTGTTTCTGGTGAAACAGTTTTTTTTAATCAATCCACAAACTTGGCAGACATGGGGTGAATGCAGAAACCAAAAATAATTTAAAGAAGATGATCTGTTTTGGTCCTTAATCATTTTCCCCTTGTGTGCATGTTCCTGCTTCCCTTCAGAAATGCGTCCACAATGGTTTGACCTGGACCAGGTGCCTTTCAAGAACATGTGGCCAGATGATATCTACTGGTTTCCTCTTCTGCTCCAGAAGAAGAAGTTCCTTGGCTACTTTAAGTTCCAGGGGCAGGACACTATCTTAGAATACACCCTGAAAGAAGTGGAGAAGATATAACAGCAATCCAAGGATGTTAAACACTTCATGGCTGAGATGTGAACCATTGGCCATATTGACTGAGAACCAAGCAGTTAAGAACTTGACACGAATGACCCTTTCCATCAGCTCCATGGCGAAGGAAACAACTCTCTCCCGCAAGTGTGAGGCTAGCAACAAAGCAGGGCAGCTGCTCTCTTGCAGGAGACAAAGGGCAACACTTCTTAGGCATCCATAACTGCCAACTGTCCCTATTTCAACACATAGGCCAACAATTTCACTTTGCAGCAAAAGCCGGGTTAGTGCTTTCTTTAAATAGTGTTGTCTTTCTGTGTTATGTTTAGGATCCAGCTCCTCCATTCTTGAGTAGATGTTAAACTGGTTACACATTAGAGGCTTAGCTTTTTTCTCCTTCCTGGTGGTGGTTATGGACAGAAGCTGCACATCCCAAAGGCGACCACTTCTATGGAGAAGTTTTGTTGACAGGAATGGCAAGCAGGAGAGAGACTAGTGAGTCGCTTCAGGGCATGAGACATCGTTTCCAGGTGTAGTTTGTGTTAAAAATAAAAGTCCAAACATACTGTTTTTCTCAATGTGGTCAACTGGAGGATTCCAAAACACTTACTAGCAGTGCATAAAAGACACCCAGCCTTCTCCCACTCTTAGCGTCTAGTATTCACCAGCATCTTGCCTCTCAACATGCAGGGATGTATATATTCTAATAGCAATCCCAGTTTTATATGGTAATCTGCATAGAACCAAAATGGTGCCATCCACATGCAAAGAGGAATCTACCGGTATTTGCAGGCTTGGGGGGGGGGGGGCGTCTCCCAGCATTTGTAGAAGAGCAGGCTTTAGGAAAGAAAATCTAAGAGGGCAAACAGCCCAAGGCAGATCCCTCTTATCATAACTAAAAGCCAGTGAGAATACTTCAGTCTTAAAGTGCCCTTTTATTTCTTCTGTTTTAAATGTCTGTCATTTAATTTCCTCAGTTCTGAGTGTTCATTGCTCCACACACAGCCAAGAAATAACCTGTCACACATCAAGAGGCTTGAGTAACCAAGCACTCTGACACCATCTCAAAGACGAATAATAAATTGGCAACTGAAATAAACTTTATTTTTTTTATATACAAGTCTCATACATCATTCACAAACACACATTTTCGTAACATTTGATAGATTATTTATTTTTTGGATAGTCATAAAATCTGTAAACATTTCTTTTAGTTTATCAGCTGTAGTAAGACGTTCTCCAATTCCTGCAGTTTGATAAAGTGCTTTATTTTTAAAAAACAAAACAAAAAACACTATGCAAAGTGAGAAGGAGACATGAAGTTTGCAAATTTCAAAAATACTGGGAAGAAAAGCACCCCTTATCAACTGGTGGTTTCTAAAGGGAAGGGGAGAGGTTAAAGAGTTGAGAGTTTGCCAGTTGTTCCACCTGGCATTCAGAGTTTTGCCGTTGAAATATAACTTCCCTTTAAGGCTTAAGACATTTACACACTGCAGAGCTATTCTCATTTCTTACATGGATGTGGCTTCCTCAAAAGAGTGAACATATAAAAAACTGCTCTCCAAGTAAAAAGGTAAAGGTAAAGGGACCCCTGACCATTAGGTCCAGTCGTGACCGACTCTGGGGTTGCGCGCTCATCTTGCATTATTGGCCGAGGGAGCCGGCGTATAGCTTCCAGGTCATGTGGGCAGCATGACAAAGCCGCTTCTGGCAAACCAGAATAGCACATGGAAACGCCGTTTACCTTCCCGCTGTAGCGATTCCTATTTATCTACTTGCATTTTGACGTGCTTTCGAACTGCTACGGTAGGTTGGCAGGAGCTGGGACCAAGCAACAGGAGCTCACCCCGTCACAGGGATTCGAACCGCCGACCTTCTGATCAGCAAGCCCTAGGCTCAGTGGTTTAACCCACAGCGCCACTTGGGTCCCAAGTAGAGACTAGATTTTTTGTCCAACAAGAGCAACCTCTTGGACTATCAGTTTTATGCAGCTGTCCTTTGACTAGGCAAAGCTGGAGGAAAACTAAAACCACATTAAAGGTGTTTGTCTCAGTCACCCATTAATGCCATAAAGTTATGTGCACATGAATGAGTAAACCACACTGATTTGGGTGGGGTTTACGTCAGAGTAAACATGTACGTTCAGAGCCATGCACTCCTGTGCTCACTGGGAAGCAAGTCCCACGAAGTCCAAAAGCGACTTTTGTATAAAATGGAATACAAGAAGAAGCTGGCTTTGCGGATGCTGCAAAAAAATCCATTTCATGTGGCGCATGCACAATTAAGCCAGTTTGGTCCTCCTGAAGAAGGCAAAGCCCCCTAGTGGAAGGCACCATTGCCAGCTTATGCCTGCCCTCTTTTGTTATCAACAAACAAAACAAAACCTTGCTGGCTGCTCAAACTTGAAGAAATAAGATTAATACTTTTAATTTGCATTATAAACTCTTTCAAAAATATACTATTTTAACATATAAAAGAAAAGGCAGATCAGTTTTTCTGCAAAAAAAAGGTAGAAATGTGCACTTCGCAGGCCTCCAGGCTGGTTTGCAGCCCGAGTCCCCCTAGGCAGCGTGCTTAAACCAGGCATGACCAACCTTGTGCCCTTTGGATGTTTTGGAGAACAGCTCCTGCCAGCCCCAGCCAGCACAAGTAGCCCTTAACTAATCGGCAAGGGGGAAGCCCCAAGGCCTACCTGAGCCATCGGTTTGGTCCTAAGCAGGTGAAATATCCCGACACCAGAGTTGGGCACTGATGAGGTCCTTGTGCTGGTCAGAGCTATTCCCTGAATCGGGGAGGGGCCTGCAGCTTCTGATAGCTATTTAAAAGAGGAGAAACTAGGAGGTTTCCCCTGGGGGGGGGCAAGGAAAGGAGGGAAGTCTGGAGAAAAGGCTCCTAATCCCTCCAGCCACAAAAGGCAAAACATGTGCTTCAAAAACTAACAGACCTATATTTACATTGAGGCAGGTGTACTGTTAAGGCACATGTAGATTTGTTTTAAAATATGGTCCCAAGAACGCAAAGAAGCCTGTGGAGAGGGAGCCAGGACCTCCCTCCTTTTATATATTTTATCTCTCAAACACACACATCCCTCAACGAAGGCAGATCTATCACAAAAAGTCACAACAGAATGTCCACCCGCAGTATGAATCTGGTTCTACAATTTGCAAGATTACAGACCAGCCAATCCAACCATGTTTCACCCACTAGTTCAATCCCTCCCCCTCCTCCCAAATGCTACAGTGGGGCAGCCTGCTTTTTAGTCTCGTAATTTAAAAAAAAAAACCACAGCACAATACCATTAACCTGGCTACATGTTTATCCTTTGCCTTCCCTCACCTGCTAAGCACTGTGGGAAGTTAAGGGGAAGTTATCCTGGTGACATCATAGACACCATTCCTGCTGCAAATTTGGGGGGGCGGGGCGTTGTTTTTCCAGAGCCTGACCCTGGAGAGGAGGAGGTCCCTTTCAATGTCAAAGTTAAGATCCATCTTTCCCAGTAATTGAAACTAGACGCCATTACATCAAGTGGAAGGAGAGCTGGGTCAGAAATTCGAATAGAGGGGCTTTCATTGCATTCTGTACTGGGTTCTATTGATAAGGATACAGCCTCCTGCCAATGTATTTGACAGCAAGGGACAACCATTACATTCTCCTCCTCAACACACACATATCTTGCGATTCTAAAGGTAAGAGTGAAGGCAAACGCTTCACACGCCTTTTGAAGCTGGAAATAATGTGGCTGCTTCCAGTGTGATCCCCATGTCATGCTTCTGAAAAACGGCTGATGGCTGCATACTTCCATACTGCAGTGTGCATATGTAGAGATTTTTTTTTAAGCACCAAAAATGTGGAAGACAAAACACAACCAAACAGATAAAATATATGAAATGCATACCAGCAAAAAATATAAACCGCAAGATATCTGAATTAATAGACCATATCAGAAAGCAGTTCAGAATATATTAAAATGTATTTATCTATGATATCTCTAAAAATCTCCCAGACAGTAAAATAGCAAACACTAAAGTGTGTGAAGTTAATATATTTGCTTGCTCAATTCAATTGTTTATTTTCTCTTTAATTCATCCTTAAGGCATTATACTTGGTTGAGTAGTATTTGATACTATCTCAGTTTAACAACTTTGAAATCTGTGCTTCATTCCTTTGTGGAATGCTAAATTCTTTTTTGACTTCATTAGCCCCATTTGGAAATAAGTGTGTATTTGATATACAAATTATTCTGATATTCTGCATGGCTTTCTAAAGACGGCCTTTAATGTAGATATTCCACATTACATCTTCCTGTCATGGTTTTCACCCTTTGTGTTTGATATATTTTGGAGAGGATGTATACCCAGAAAAGGATACAGCTTCCTTGCATGTGTACATCACTGAAAACACACCACGCTGAAACAGAAGCGTATGTAAAAGAAGTTTTCTGATAGAAAATGTGTAATTTCAACTGTCCCTTTGGTCCCTGGCCAGCAGTTGGTTTTGCTGGAGAACCACTTTTAAGAAGTGGAAGGTGGCAAAGGTATCAACTGCCACAAGCAACGTGAACTGCTGGTGTGCCCTAATGCAGGCATCCCCAAACTGCGGCCCTCCAGATGTTTTGGCCTACAACTCCCATGATCCCTAGCTAACAGGACCAGTGGTCAGGGATGATTGGAATTGTAGTCCAAAACATCTGGAGGGCCGAAGTTTGGGGATGCCTGCCCTAATGCCACAGGCACAGCTCTCTTTCTGCACATTGTGACTGTGTATAGGATACCGGCTGAAAATGCAACTCGATTGTCCTTTTCTCAATTCAAATTGAAGCCGGTTTGGAGGGAAATGCATCAAACTGCAGTACTCTATAAGGAATGAATGGATCATAGAATTGTAGAGTTGGAAGGGAACCCCAAGGGTCCTCTAGTCCAACCCCCTGCAATGCAGGAATCTCAACCAAAGCATCCATGGCAGATGGCCATAGATCTGGCCATCACATGCTCACTACTTCCCAAATGCTGTAGGAGCACACTTGATGCAGAGTTAATGGGAGTGTGTACACAGCCTTTGTGTCTTTGGGCAGGTGATTGGGTAGCAACCCACTTGGGGACAGATTTGGCCCATGACACTGCTCACCCTCACCTTTGCCGCCTGCATTCTCAGGAACATATAAAGTAAGGCACATAGGAAGACTATTGCCCATCTAGCCCAGTCCCGTCTTGTCTGGCAGACAGTGGCCCTCTAGAGCCTCAGGCAGAGAAGGACCCTCGCCAACCTTCACCTGCTGCATGAGCCTTCTAATGGGAGATGGCAAGCATTGAATCTGGGAGCTGTGACCACTGAGTGCTGATCCCTCCCTTAATAATGAAATAAAATTCACGAGAATCCTTTGAGGATAGTTACTTTGCAAAAGAGTTGCTTCCCTAGAGCCAATCAATAAAGTCCAAAAATAATCAAATTGAAGAGTATATCAGCAACAGAAGGGTCCTAGCAGAGAATAAAACCAAAGCTTTTGGAGCAAAGAAATTCATCGTCACCCCAGAGTCCTTCAAAAACAATATAAAAGGTGAGAGACTGATTCTCAACTCTGCTAAATACCAAGATCTGAATAAGCCTTTTGGCTGAACAAACAGCCTCGTTGTTCCACTTGAGCAAGTCAGGAAGTCTTCCATTAATATGATTTTCCCATTTCACCCAAATTGGCAAACTACGGTATGGTCTAGATATAGGTAGGTAGCTATGTTGGTCTGCCGTAGTCAAAACCATTTTTTTAAAAAAAAATATCCTTCCAGTAGCACCTTAGAGCATACCTGCCAAGTTCCTGTTTGAGAAATAAGGGATCGGACCGGAAGTAGCAGACCGGAAGTCGCACTGCAGCCATTTTGGAACTGGGCAGAGCAGCATCAAAAGTTGCTTCTGAGCATGCTCCGCCCAGTTCCAAAATGGCCGCCGCGGAACAGCTGGAAAAACGGGGGTTTCCCGGGGAATACGGGAGACTTGGCAGCTATGCCTTAGAGACCAACTAAGTTTGTTATTGGTATGAGCTTTCATGTGCATGCACACTTCTTCAGATACGTCTGAAGAAGTATCTGGTCAACAGCTTCAGAGCAGGCCAGTACATTAAGCCAACAGCACACCATGGTTTACTATTGTGGCTTATTCCAAAGCTGCTAACCACAACTTCCTGGTTTGGATGAATGGGAAACAAGTGAGTGAAAGATTCACTGCTGTGTTTGATCAGTCGCACAAAGGGGCTGTGCGCACAACCAAAACTGGTTAAGCAGAGATAACAACCGTTTGAACTTGCTCATTCTCGCTCTACGCACTGGCACATTTCCTAGCAGCCCACATATCATGGAGCAGCTCAAAGCAGCAAAAGGAAACAACATGGACTAATATAGCCAATGGGAGGAGACTTCTTGACATTCGTATGCGCAGGAGAATGAGCTCCTCCCTTTCGCTCCCTGTCACCTTCCACAGTCCAAAAGCATTAACTAGGAAAGAAGTTGACTTCCTGGGAGGACAAGGGTAGAGCTGACATGTTCCTTGATCCGGAGAAAAGGCAGCTCAGCTTTGGCTTCAGTTCATTCCAGACTTTGCTCATCTAAAGGGAGGAGAGAAGGGCACAATTTGACATTCAGGCAAGTCAGCGAGGTCCTTGAGGAGCTGCACCCAAGGCAGCGTTGTGGGGTGGGGGAAGCAAGCCTCAAGAGTAAGCCAAACTTTTACAGAAGCATTACACAGAAGACTGAACCCCTGACTTTTTCAAGCCTTGTACTGCTTCAAAGCAGCCCACTTGTTGCCATTGGTAAATTGCTCTTTTGGAAACAGCGATATGGAAAATGTTGTGGAGGGGATGGGAGTGGAGTATCTGGCTGACTGGCACAAACCCAGAACAAGGAACTCTCCACTCTGCAACATTGGGTTGCAGGTCCATTTATTCATTAATAAATACACACTGGCTTAGAGGGGATTCTGCCTTCACCAAGCCCAAAAAGAACTGGGAATTCTCATTTGGGGGGGGCACTTAAACAAAACCAAACTGGCAGAAGCTGAAAGGAACGATCACCCATCAAGTATCTATTTATATAGATACAGACAGATATACAGACAGGCTGCAAATATTTTTAAAAATCTGTGCTGTTTGTTGTTTTCCACTCTGGGCTCCTGTGAGAAACAACTGAATAAGTAATACAATCGTATCTTGGAAGTGAAATGGAATCTGTTCCGGAAGTCCGTTCGACTTCCAAAACATTTAGAAACCAAAGTGCGGCTTCTGATTGGCTGCAGAAAGCTCCTGCAGCCAATCGGAAGCTGCACCAGCCACATTGGATGTTGGGGTTCCAACAGGGCCGGTGCATCCATTCAGGCGACCTAGACAGCTGCCTAGGGCGCCAGAATGGAGGGGGCGCTGGCCAGCCTGCCCGCCCGCCACCCCCCAGTGCTGAGCGGCTTCAGGCCGCTCTCCAGAGGCACGCACATGCCTCCAGAGAGTGGCCTGAAGCCGCTCTACAGCTGACAGCCGCAGTGGAGGCGGCCCCAGGCTCACGCTCCCCGCGCGAAGCTTCGGAGGCGGCGAGCCTGGGGCCACCTCGCTGCGCCTGTCAGCTGTAGAGCGGCTTCAGGCCGCTATCCCGAAGCGCGGGTGCCTCCGGAGAGCGGCCTGAAGCCGCTCTACAGGCTACAGCTAACAGGCGCAGCGAGGTGGCCCCAGCCCCACGCTCTTGTGCGAAGCTCCGGAGGTGCGCGGGAGCCTGGGACCACCTCTCAGCTGTTTTATTTGTATTTTTTCTACTTTTTATTTTTTTCTACTTTTTTCTATTTCTATTTTTTATTTTTGTATGGGGGGACGCCAGAAGGTGATCTCACCTAGGGCGAAAAAAAGCCTAGCACCGGCCCTGGGTTCCAAAGAACATTCGCAAACCGGAACACTCACTTCCGGGTTTGCGGCGTTCGGGAGCCAAAACGTCCAAGTACGAAGGCGTTCAGGATCCAAGGTACGATTGTAACAGCAATTATTTTAAAAGGCGCTCACCTCCTTGTGACCCTGGATCTGTGAATTGACAAAAGCCCCCAAGATGTGAGATGTTAGAGGAAGGTAAATGTGGATCAGTTGGGTCTCTTGGTGCAGACAGTACAGAGAGAAGTAATTCCGCAGTTCCATAGTCAGAATAGTGTTCTCTTGCTGTAAAAGGAAGAGGAGAGATCAGTGAGATGCTACTGAAAGCAGACAGAGGGCAGGATGCAATAGACGTAACCCAACAGTTGTCTCTCATGCTAGAATGGGGTGATTTAAGCTCCCCTGTTTCTGGAGCTTGAGCACCCACAACAGCAAGAGCCCCAGAGGTTTGTAAGTAACCACGAATTTGAGGCAGCAAGTCATTATCGACAAGGGGAGGCTGTAAACAACCATGGGGTTTACCCAACCTGTCACATATACTCACATATACAGCAGGATACAGAAACTGAGTGCAGGGGGCAGCAAGGAAAAAGCAGATGGCTTTTTTTCTTGACCAGGTCAGGCCATACAAAGCCTATTATCTATTTCCTTGCTCCGCTGAAGCAGCTTCCTGTACTTCCCTGGCTCCCCAGATCTGGACGGTAGGAGCGCCTAATCCCCTATGAGACTCTCGATGGCTTTTAGGGACAAAGCTCCACGTCTCATCTTTTACAAAGTGCTTTCTCTTTCTCTGCCAACAGGAGCCTGCTTAGTCCCATCTTTCCTGGCTTTCCACCAAGCTACAACCTGGCCTTGTGAGCAGCTGCATGCTGCCGAATGTCAGATCCAGTTTACTTTTTGGTTTTACCTGTTTGGTTTTTGTTAACCTGGAAATGTTAGCAGGAGTTTTAGATGGTTTTACCATTTTCCTTTTTTAACGTGTCGCATGTATACCACTCTAGGTATCGTTAGGGTCAGAACACATGATCCACAACTAAATCAAAGAGGTAACTCTCAGAGTGTGTCTTTGTTTTCACCCAGCCCAGCAGTATTTCCCTATTTTCCAGAGACACTGAAGGTGACTAAACCCCAAAACCACTCTGAACCATTGGAAATCTTGACTAGTAGGAGTTTCACAAGGCACTCCCCACAGCCAGGTGGGCTAGACACTTGTCTGTCGTGGGATGTGTTTGTTGTTTTTCTAATAAAATGAAAGCTCAAGTGTAACGGATTAGCCTCAGGATGGAATATTTATTACACCCTGGATTAGAAAGAGTTAATCCACCTCCAACTTAACTGGCAGCGCATCTTTAGGAGGCAGGAAGGTGCCCGGTTTTAAAAGGAGGGAAGAACCTTTGGCAGTTGGAAGAGAGGGAGTGTGGTGACGAAGAGGGAAAAAGAAGGGTGTTGGGGCCAGGAGAGTGGTGGTTTAGGTTAGGATTAGGATAACTTGAAGTTAAAGTCGGACAGAGTTAATGTATAACTGTAACTAAGCTTGTAAACTTATGCATCGTTAAGAAAAGAAAAACCTATGTTCTCAATAAAATAAAATTCATCTTCTTTTTGTGCCAAAGAATATCGTCTTGGTTATTCCAGCAGCGTATTAAAACTCACAGAGGTGGAGACTCAGAAAAGGGCAAAACATCCCTAAGGAAAAGGGGATAGTTTGTGTCCTAGAGTCACACAGGAAGGGCAGTATGGTGAAAACCTAGAGTGCCACAAGTTTGCCAGGGTGATATGGCAGACTGATACAGTGGGGATCTGAGTTGAGGGGGTCCCTGTTCTGTAGGCAAGAGGTTGTTCATTCAAATAGCCCTGAGTGTTTGTGAGATCAGGCCATGAAAGCTGGAATTAGACTCTCTTTACTGAGAGGCCCAGAATTGAGGGTTTTATTTTAAGGCGTAAGGAATTGAGCGGGGATTGCTTTACCCCTGTACCCTTTCGTCTCATAATCTATCGGCAATGTTGGCGAGGGGGTTCGTCGCATCAAGATTCTCAGAATACAGCATATGTCCACCGACACCAATCCGGCATGTTCCTTGGTTTGGATAGAATGCACAAAGCCCTGAATGCTTAGAAAGTACATACAATGGGAGAAGAAGCAGGAGATTGTACCGTACCTCCACTATTCGGGATTCCAGCTGCTCCACCGACTCTGGCTCTTTGTTCTGCACTGTGGCACTCATCATCTGCCTCTTCATCGCGCTATATTTATGCAAGGCTCTCTGGTGCTTGTGCAGAACTCCCTTCTCGTGCCTCTCGCAAAGATCCTACATCGCAGAGAGAAAAGTCAGGTCACCCTATAAAAGAGGGTGCTTTCTATACAGCTCAAATCCACATAACAGTGATATAAAGAGGTGTGGGATATAGCTATTAATGATAAATTAACATGTGCCATTAAGGTAAGATGGGGAATACGCAGGAGAATGATTTTGAGGAGATATAGAAGGTGTTTTTATAATTTGTACTGTTAAAAAGGAAAGGGATCAAACCATCAGAAGAGGTGTTGGAATTTTGGGAGGTTGGATAGTTACAATGGAATGATCTCAGTGGGGTGAAAATTTTTGTTCTTATTTATTTATCATTACTATTACTTTGTCAAAATAAAAATAAAAAATGGGGGGGGGGAGAACCACAGAACATGTTGGGAAGATAGCATAGGAGAACTGATAAAAAACACAACTATTTAGAAATAAAAGTTACAGGTAGGTAGCCGTGTTGGTCTGAGTCGAAGCAAAATAAAAAAAATCCTTCAGTAGCACCTTAAAGACCAACTAAGTTTATAGCATTTGCCAACGGTGCCCTTCAGCTCTCTATATTGGACAAACAGGCCAAACCCTACACCAAAGGATAAATGGACATAAATCTGACATCAGGAACCATAAGACTGAAAAACCAGTAGGAGAACACTTCAATCTCCCAGGACATTCTATACAAGATCTCAAAGCAGCTGTTTTATTACAGAGAAATTTCAGGTACAGACTGGAAAGAGAAGTTGCTGAATTGGAAATCATTACCAAGCTTAAAACCATGGAAGCACCTGGGATGAATAGAGACATCGGATTCTTATCTCATTATGCATGATCAAGCTTTCTTTAGCACCTCAGCCCAGGACTAATTGCAGCCATCAGCAGCCATTAACAGCCATCTACAGGTTTACCACTCCCATCAGCCCATCACCCATTCCCACCCACCCCCACCACCCTCTGTATATATATAGGGTCTGACACTTCTGTTTCTAGTGTATCTGAAGAAGTGTGCATGCACACGAAAGCTCATACCAAAATATAAACTTAGTTGGTCTTTAAGGTGCTACTGAAGGATTTTTTTTATTTTGCTAGAAATAAAAGGTTCTGCAATGCTCATATAAGCAAGATTCAGAAGACCTCATCCATCCCAAACCCTTGTTTGGTTGGAACAATGGAGAGGGCTTTTTCTGTGAATGCACCCATCTTCCAGGGTGGCCTCCCTCCACTGCAGCATACAGAGCTCCCTGTTTCAAAAAGGCTTTAGGTCTGTAGAGATTGTGTTTTACCACCACTTGGCTTTTACTGTTTGACTCTCCAGTTTGCATTTTAAATGCACTGCAGGAAACTGTTCGCTGCCAGCAGTGTGTGTGTGTGTGTGTGTGTTTTGTATTTTATACTCTGTGTTTCGTGCCATATATCTAAAATGCTTAATAAAAAGATTTGCAAAAAAGGGCATCTTGGCCCATCTTGCTCCAAGAAATTATTATTATTTTTATGCTGCAGTCAATTTCAAAGAAGTTAAAAAGAATTACCATCTTTTTTTAAAGGTTTGTTAAATAGCAGGTAGCATTTGGAGACACAGGAGGTTGTCAAGGGCAAAAATAATGAGCACACTTGGGGGGGGGATAATGAACACAGCAGAGTTTCTTCTCTGCCAGCACAGTCTGAATGTTTACCTGCATCACTTCCAAATATCAGAATGAAACAGATCTCTTGAGCTGGGAAGCTTTTCATTCAGATCTCATATTTGCCACAGTTTAACTATGTGGGCCTTAAGCAACCCACCTTTCCTCAGCCTCTACCCCCCCCCATCTGTAAAAGGGGGACGTACTACATTCATACCCCACTTATCAGACATAATTGGCTCCCATAGTGAATTAAAACACCACAGGAAGTTAAAATACATCATACAAATGCAATATAAAATATTAGGGATACATGGATGTGGGTAGGATAAGGGGCTGGTTCACATGTTACACTAAACCACGGCTTTGCAATACAGTACATAGACAAGCCTCTGACCCAGTTACATGTCACGTCTGTTTACATTCCACCACAGATTGCTGGCCTGAGCAGAACTTCTGCTCTGTATTGTTTTTGTTTTTAGTCTCTCTCCAAGAAGACGGCAAGGAGAGATGCCATGTTTTCTTTGTCCTGATTTATGTATAATAAATGCATAGTTTCGTATGTGTCCACGCCTCAAGCTTTATCGGTTGCCACAGTTTACACTGCTGAGTAATGTGTGCTCAAGCCTGCTCTGCTTGAGTCACAGATGCACGTCAGAGCAGAGGTCAATGGATCTCCAGAGCGGCCAGGCTGAGAGGGGAGACGCTGCAGCTGGGGCCGAGCCAGCTGGCTTTTCCTCCCCATTTCTGACACAAAGAACCGCAGTTTAATGCTGCATGCAACCATAATTTATGGTTTGAAGTTGGCTTCTTTAGCAACTAAACCATAGTTTCTAGGGATTCCTGGTTTTGAACGTAACACTAAACTGAGATGATATGAAACTGAAAATAATCTTGGCCATATTTCCTACCCTGCTCCACCTCCCAGGGCCAGCGCACAGCCCTGAAAAAGGCCCAACTTGCCACCAGAACCTCCCAAATGTCTAGTTTGGCCTCCCAACTCATTCCTTGGATAGTTTTCCATTAAGCCTCGTGTAACGCCCTCAAGCAAGCACACACAGCTGTTTCTGAGCCATTTACTCACACACTGGCAGGGAGAAAGCAGGGCTTACTTTATAGGACTGGAGCAAGTCCAGGAAAAGGTTCAGCTTCTCCACCACATCATTCTCTTCCTGTTTACCCTAGAAAGCAGAAGGGCAAATGAGTGAAAGAAACAGGGTGGACTTGGGCTGCAGTCCATCCAAGCACAGAACACGGGGAAAGACATTTCCAAGTCTCTTGTCCCAACATCTCGTGTCTCAAAGACCTACAGTGGGAGTGCCCTGGACTAACAGGCTTAGATGCCAAGGCTGTCAATCTAAGCGAGGCCTGAGAAAGGGAAGTGATGAGCCAGGAGGCTCTGACTGGGAATCTGGAAACAGGGTTCGATGCCTTGCTCTTTAAGCCACCGGGGCTGCAAAGAGGATTACCTAGCAGATCACTGCAGAGCCACACCAATAACGACTGAAAGCTGTTGTGCAGTTAGCTCATCAGCCAGGCAGAATCGGATGGTTTGAGGAGCCATCAGGGGCACACCTGGCCTTGTATAATAACCACACCCTCAGACTGCAATCCCCACTCTAAGGCATTTGTCAGCCAAGCTGGCTGCTCTACAGGAGCTTCAGATGGCTGTCAAAACAAACAGATGTCTCTTCACTGCAGAAAGAGAGAGCAGCAAAGTGTCTCCAAGTTCAGAGAGAAAAAGGAGTGATTGAGAAAGAGAAAGCGTGTGTGCCAAGACCACTCTTCAATTAATCAGCACCTTCCCCCTTAAACATATTCATGCACATGCACCAAGCCACCACAGTGCTGCAAACTCAGCAAGGCGTGGAAAATTTCTGTCGTCTTCCTTCCAGTGATGGATAAGGCACAGGAGGGCACAGATCCTCCTCCTTTTCTCAAGGAGATGGAGAAGTGTCAGGAAAGCAATTCTGGGTGGGTGTGGAGCTCAAGTTATGACTCCCATCTTCCTTTCTCTTGGCCATTGGCCTTTTAGAACCTGCCTCCCTTGGGCTGTGCTACTTGCTTCTGACCCCTCCAAATGATAACCAGTATCCCTATGAACCAGAAACATGGCTGTTTGCAGGTCTGATCCTGCAGGGCCCTGAATTTTGATATTTTTTTGGGGGGGAGTGCTATGGGGAAAGAGAGGCACACCTACAAAGCCCGTTTTCTTCAAGGAAGAAAGCAGTAGAGCTCACCTGTTGAACAGCTTTGTCAGCCAGCAGTGCAAATTCGACAGAAAGGCCTTTCAGGGCCTGTTTGAGGTTTCCCCAAGCACTATTGTTCAAAGAAGCCCAGGAAGGGAGTGGGGTTGTGTCGGAGCCCAGAGCACTACAGGAAGAAAAGAAGCATGCAAGAGGGTCTAGGAAGAGACTTCCACAAAGCCCACAGGCTGCCCAAGGGTTCCTTGTCCCAAATTACAGCTCTGTTTTCTTCTTTAACTAGACCCTCATTATGCTTTGCAATTCAAGCCCCTTTCCCCACCCCCACCCCCAGTGCACACCCTGTGCTTCTTGCAGCTGACAGCCACGGAGGATACAGTGATCAGTGATCATTGTCAGAGTTGTCTGTGATCTGGATCAAAAATGAAAACCAAAATTTTGCAATAAAGTAAACAGGAACCTGCCACTTGCACACATTTTGCAAACTGAGCAAAATGTGTATATATTAATTTGTTCACACACTTCCAAGCCCATCATTGCAAAACCACCACCCCCAAGGTGCTAGAAACTTGCTTTAAACAAAATGAAAGCAGATTCCAAATTCTGCACCCACCATCAAATCCTGTGCTTGGACAGTGCTGTCACAGAATCACAATGTTTACACAGCCTTGGTGATTTTACCCAAAGGCGGAGCTAACTGCTCCGGCACCCGGAGCGGCGCACATGCTTTGCACCGGGGGGGGGGGGCACGAGCAGCATGTGTCCCAGGGGGTGCCGCGAGCGTCCCAGGAGGTTGCTGCCCACAGCGAGTGGCGAGCGTCCCAGGGGGGTGGGGCAGTGATGTCAACCCTGCTCAGGGATGACACCCGGGCAGACCACACCCACTGCACCCCCCTTCCTCTACCAGTGATTTTACCCACCTGCAAAATTAAGGCTTGTTCAGATCTAACTTAGGGCAAAACATAGCAGCAATCAGTTGGTACAGGGAGTGCCCCGTGTGGCCACACTCATTGCAATCTTCCCTGGTAGCTCTGTGTATATTAAACTCAAATTCAAGCTGTCTTAGCCTTTTTAGGGAGCATGCAATAATCAGGAAACACACCTTTCTTCAGATTATTCGTGTTCCATCAGAAAAGGTGGAGACTAGCTCCAAAGATCCCCATGGAAGAGGAAGGTGAGCTCATAGAGGCACACAGTTCTTGCAAAAAGGTATCGCGCCTCTGCCACTAAGGATCAAACCAGATGAGATAAAGGTCACCTGTTGTTGTATTCTTCAAATGCTGGCGAACAAAAGCAGTGGGACACTTGATGTGGATCAGGGCAGCAGCACAGAGGAAGGAAAGCAACACCTTCTCTCTCTGCAGCATTTCCCCAAGTTTCCATTACTCCAGTCCCACCCTCTAAAGAAGTTGCTATTAGCCCCATTTGGGGAAACATTCATGCACACAGGGAACACCTACAGAGTTTAAGGGGATGAACAGGTTTTGGGTGAGGATGATGGGGAGATATGATTTGTTTCAGAAAAACAGTGCAAAGCGGAAGAGTTTCTCTCCCACCCCACAGCACCACAGTCCCGAAACAGATCAGGGCCCCTCAACAGCTGCCATTTGTCATCCTGTAAAAAGTGACCAGACAGATCTCCATCATATCATCTAGTTTATCCTGCATCTGAGGCTGCAAAAGAGATAGTTCAGCCGAATCCAGTTCACCTTAGTTCCTTCCCAAACAAAAGGAGGTCTGAGGCATTGTCAATTGCTCGGGAGGCTATCTTCTCCGTTCGATCCCGCAGTTTGTAAAAGCTGTTGTAGATGTTTCGGATCAGCTCCCTGCTGGCAGCAAACTGGACCTGGATATCAGGTGGCAGGAAATCCTAGAGTAGAACACAAGTTAGTTCACAACAAGTCCTACAAAAGAGCTTCACAGAGAGAGTGAGAAAAGTTGCCTACAAGCTCAGACAGCATGTATGTCAATTAGGAATCTCTTTGCAACTCTACACGACCCACTTTTCCGATAAGCAAGAAATTCCAAGCACACGCTCACACACCCAGCTACCAGTGTCGCAAACGTAGGGAGGTGTGGAAAGTTACGATGGGGCTCTGCCGATACATGGATCACATAAGGATGAAAAAGCACCCACCTTTTTTCCAAGAAGGTGGAGTAATAGGTGGTGCAGGAATAAAAAAAAATGGGTGGATGTGTTGCCCAAGAGATGATTTCTTACAAAATCTTCCAGGGTTGCAATAGAGTTGGGGACTATAAAGCCAGACAACCAAACAAGGCAAAGGTGGGAGATCTGCACCTAGGTTTCCCATTTTCTTAAAAGCAAGCGGCAAGGGACCTAATTTGTATTAAGAATGCAGAACTGGGGGTGGCAAGGTTAATCCTCCCCACCCCGTGCCATTTTCCTGATGCAAATTGGACTCCTCAAGCTCCAGTAAGAACATAAGAATAGGCTTCTGGATCAGGCCAGTCATCCACCTAGTCTAGCATCCTGTTCTCACAGGGGCCAAACAGAAGCGGCTTTGTCATGTTGGCCACATGACCTGGAAGCTGTACGCCGGCTCCCTCGGCCAATAATGCGAGATGAGCGTGCAACCCCAGAGTCGGTCACGACTGGACCTGATGGTCAGGGGTCCCTTTACCTTTACCTTTAACTGGGAAAAAGTAGTCCAACTTGTAGTAATTGCTCTGATCCAGCAGATGGCGCCATTACAGGCACTCCCCGCCTTACAAAGACAACCAGTTAATTATCTCTAGCTGCCAGAAAGTGCGCTTTAGATTGCAAAACTGCAAGCAGAGTCTGTTGTTAATATATTCTTGTACACTTGTAAGTGTAGGTGCTATATAGTTAATGAATATTGTTGGACCACCATTTTCCTCCTCCCCTTTCACCTAATCAGAGCCAGGAGTCAGCTGCAAACAGTGGGTGTGAGCCTTACACACACCATTGAGCTCCTGAAATGCCAAAGTCAGTGGGATCGAAGAAGCCTAAATGAGCGTAATTGCAGCCAGCGCCTCTCTTCGCTGTTACAAAAGAAGCCTTTGGGAGCTTCCTGTTCAAATAAAACTGCTGCTGTTTTCCAAGCAGGTAGGAGACTTTCCAGCTGCATGAGAGAGACACAAATACCTTGGCCTGAGTTGCTAGCTTGCAAGTCATGAATTCGTCTCCCACACCCTGGACCAACTCCCTCAGCTTGTTCTGCACATCCTGGAAAAGCAATGGAAACAGATTTTGTTTTAGAGGGAGGGAGGGAGGGAGAGAGAGACAGTATTTGTGTCATCAGGTGACTTACCCTCAGTCCATGTCTTGTGACTGCACGACCTTACAGAACACTCCGGTGTGTTTTGCTTCTCTAGGCAAAGCAAACATGTGTCCCAACCGTTAATTGCCTCTTGGGGGGCTGGGCCAATCTGACACACCAAAAGCAAGGCTGCCAAGCAAGGCCAGCTCAAAGACTGTAATGGGAAGGAAACCTGCAGCGCTTTCTTCCTCCCTCCACCGTGAGAGACAGGCAGCAGTCCGACCTTGCAAAGCATTGGTACCCAGGTGGTGCTGTGGTTAAACCACTGAGCCTAGGGCTTGCCGATCGGAAGGTCGGCGGTTCGAATCCCTGTGACGGGGTGAGCTCCCGTTGCTTGGTCCCAGCTCCTGCCAACCTAGCAGTTCGAAAATGCAAGTAGATAAATAGGAACCGCTACAGCGGGAAGGTAAACGGCATTTCCATGTGCTGCTCTAGTTTGCCAGAAGCAGCTTTGTCATGCTGGCCACATGACCTGGAAGCTATACGCCAGCTCCCTCGGCCAAAAATGTGCGCAACCCCAGAGTCGGTCACGACTAGACCTAATGGTCAGGGGTCCCTTTACTTTTTTATGCTTGCAAAACACCCTCTTCCCAAATCAACTATTTCGCCAGATTCCTGCTGAACGCCACAGCACTGTATCTTAGAGCACTTCATTTCCAGTCTGGCTTCTTCAAGAGTGAACCATCTATGCTCTGGCACAACAATACATTTGAATATCCAAGAAGAGGAAAGGCCTTAATGTGGGACATTGCTGTCAAACACAACTATTTATAACTGCTAGTTTGTGCATGAAAGGGTTAAGATCAGAGAGGTCTCATGTTACACTTTGAAGGAGAATTATATGAAAATGACACATCATTGGTATTTAACTCCTAGTAAATTAGCTAAAATGTATAAATCAAAGTCTAAAACATGCTGGAAATGTAAAGAGAAAGAGGGTACTTTTCTGCAATTCGCTCTACGTGGGGCTACCTTTGAAGGTGACCTGGAAACTACAACTAATCCAGAATGTGGCAGCTAGACTGGTGACTGGGAGCAGCCGCCGAGACCACATAACACCAGTCCTAAGAGATCTACATTGGCTCCCAGTACGTTTCCGAGCACAGTTCAAAGTGTTGGTGCTGACCTTTAAAGCCCGAAATGGCCTCGGTCCAGTATACCTGAAGGAGCGTCTCCACCCCCATGGTTCTGCCCGGACACTGAGGTCCATTACCGAGGGCCTTCTGGCGGTTCCCTCATTGCGAGAAGCCAAGTTGCAGGGAACGAGGCAGAGGGCCCTCTCGGTGGTGGCGCCCACCCTGTGGAACGCCCTCCCATCAGATGTCAAAAAGAAAAACAGCTACCAGATTTTTAGAAGACATCTGAAGGTAGCCCTGTTTAGGGAGGCTTTTAATGTTGAATAGATTATTTTATTTCATTTTTCTGTTGTAAGCCGCCAGATGGACGGGGTATAAATAATATATTATTATTATTATTATTATTATTATTATTATTATTATTATTATTATCATCATCATCGCATGTGGTGGTCATGTAAGATGATAAAAGAATTCTGAGAAATGATATATAATGAAAGGGGTGGGGGGAAATTGTTGAAAATAACCAAAGAAACCAGAAGCCTTTTTTAAGGCACTACAGGACCAGAGATCCCAAAGAACCAAATGAAACTATTCATGTACGTGACCATGGCTGCACAGATTCTGTCAGCCAAGAAATCGAAAGACTGTACAACTCTGACCAAATGAGAGTGGCAGATAAAATGAACTATGCCGATATGGCAAAACTTACAGGAAGAATTAGAAATCAGGAAGAGGAGGTCTTTAATAAAGAATGGGGAAAGTTTATAATCTATTTGAAAAACTATTGTAAACAATTACACACATTGGTAGGATTGACAGAAAACTTGCGGCCAAATTTGAACTATGGAATTATAAAGAATTTATAAGAATAGAGTTATGAAAGAGATGCAGAGGGGGGAAATCATTATATTAAGATCCACAATGGAGGGGGGAGCCAAAGGGGATTATATGTTTATGTTTTTATTTCGCTTGTTTATATAAAATAGAAAATGCAAAATCATTTTTTAAATAAAAAAAGATCAGAGAGGTCTGTTCATAGACTCAACTAGGCCATGCCCCCTTATCTTCCTGAGGGAGGAAGTGACGCTGCTTCTCAGCCTTTTAATCTTACTCTCTCCGTGCCATGTAACTGACCAGGGTGGACATGACTGAACATGCTCAAACTTCAGACCGCATATTTGAAACTATATTTTGTATTTTGCACCCAAGAGTAAACTCCATATGTTCTCCTTGCTGCTGCTCAGAACAATGCATGAATCAGACCTTTGGATTTAGTAAGTAAAACTTTTAAAGTTACTTAACAGTATGTGGTCTGTTCATTGCTAGAGGGGTAGAGAGAAGGGGCAAGCATTTTAAGGCAGACTGAATGGGATACACAAAAGGGTTTTTAGAAATCATTCCAAACAACTATCAGAGGATACTAAGAACTGTCAACTTTAAAACTATGAGACCCATTGAAAGGTATTTTAATGAAGCTCAAAAGGGTTGTATCCAGTATTAGTCCCATTCAGTATCGACCCACTGAATTTAGTGGTCATGGTTATGTTAGGATCTGTAATTTTAATGGATCTACTCTAGGCAGGACTTAGTTGGATACAATCCAAAGTGATCAATGCAAGAGACACACCATCCAGAGTGCCTCTATTTCACATAAGCCATGGATTTTGCCGCAAAGTTGACCTTGTGGACAATCTTAGCTCCCCTTTAAAAGCATTTTTCCAGCCCTCAAGGTTGCCAAAACAGAAATCTGGAAATGTGCAACAGCATGTCCATTCTATTCTTCTGGAATCTTTGGAATGTCTTGGATAGAACCATTATTAAAAATAAAAAATGCATTCCTCATAGAACCCATAGGCAAGATTCCATCACAGTCCTCAGGGCCCCTCTGTCCTAATTTCCAGGACCCGGTGCTCTCCAGCTAAGGCTGATGTGAGTCGCAGTCTAAAATATCTGGAGAGCACCAGGCTGGCAAAGACTGCTCTATCCCCTGCACTCATCCCTTCCTTGCCACTTAACCATTTCTGCCATTTTCAAAGATAGATAAGACTGGCAATGTTTGCTTGTGCACACTTCCTGTGAATTTGGAAAAGGTAGTTTGGGCGAGTGGCGGAGACACACAGTCCAGATATATCCCATCAAACTCTGCCCATTGAGATGGACAGCTAGCGGAAGATTAGCAATGAACAGTTTTAATTGAAAAGGTATAGAAGCTAACATGCCAAACGCACATACCGGAAAAAATACCAGATCTGAATGACCATATATATGGTCCACATCCAGAAGCACCTTTGCTATAAGGAAGATTCTTCTATATTCCCCTTGGTTAGCATTATTATACCGTATTGGCCTGAATGTAAGCGTCACTCCCCCCCCCCCCAAAAAAAATTCTGACCATGAAAAGTTAAAGTGCGGCTTAAATTCGCGACCTTACAAAAACTGGCTTTTACGATATCGCTGCTGAAACAGAGCTATAGTAAAATGGAATGGGTGTGAGTGCATGCGGAATTCTAAGGGAACGGCTTGTATTCGGGTATTTTCTTTTTTTTCCTCCCTCGAATTTTAAAGGTGTGGCTTATATTCGGGTGCAGCTTATATTCGGGCCAGTACGGTACTTGGAATTAGACAAGGGTTAGTGAGAGGAGTTTCCTGGTCCACACAGATGTATCCAACATACACTGTAATGCACTACTCAGGAGTAAGAGCGTAAGAAGTGCCTGCTGGATCAGGCCAATATGGCCCACACAGTCTAGCATCCTGTTCTCACAGTGGCCAACCAGATGCTTGTTAGGACACCTGCAAGCAGGAACCAAGCACAAGAGCTGTCTCCCACTATTTGGTTTTCAACAAATGGTATTCAGAAGCATTACTGCCTCCTGACCATAGAGCCAGAGCATAGCCAACCTGGCTAATAGCCATCAGCAGCCCTCTCCTCCATGAATTTGTCTGGCCCTTTTAAAACCCGCCCAAGTTGGTGGCCACCACTGCCTCCTGCGGAAGAGAGTTCCATAGTTTAACCCTGAATCTTTCATTGTCCAGCTTCATTGTACTCACCGACCCACTGAAGGAGAGGAACAGCTTCAAAAGCACATCTTCTGAGAACGGAGGGTGCCGAGCCACCAGGTTAATGAAGCGCTTCAAGGCGCGCCGCCTCGTCTCGATAAATTCTCGGTCAGCTTTGAGAAGGAACACGGTGCAGGATAAAAAAAATAAACCTCCAACCCTGAGAAGCTCCTCTACCACCTCTGTTTAGACATAAAACCAATTTGCTTAAGGTCGCTGGGAACTGTAACTCTATGAGGGATAAACTACAGGGCCCAGAATACTTTGAGGGAGAAAATATTCTTCGAATGTGCTTCGAAGGTATAGTGTGTACACAGTTAGAGGCTCCAAAACGGGAGGATGGAAACCTTCCTTGCTCTTCATAGAAGTCTTCCTCCTCCTTCTCATGTTCTCGAGCATACAGCATTCTTATCAAAACAGTAAGAAGTTGGGGGGGCAGAAAATCATGTAAAACACAAACTCTGGATTCGGAACAAATCATGCAAATTGAATGTGTTATTCATGCGCATCAGTGTTTGTTAAAACTGGAGTTCTCTCAATATAGGATTTCCTAGACATTTTCTTCTCCTCAAATCCGGAGAATATAGCTCAGAGGGGGCTAACATGTAGTTCAGCAAAATCTGGCATGTCACAAATCCCATCAGCACCAGCCAGCATGGCTAATGATAAGAGATGATAGGATCTGTAGTACAGAAACATCTGAGTCACCCCTGAGGCAAAATATGCTTTTGAACTTGGACAAAATGACAGTGTTGTGTTTGCCTGAAGGTTGCTGGTCTTTACTGCTGGCTTAGCTTCCCCTCCGGGCATGATGGCCGAATTCACACATAATGCCAAACCATGGTTGGGCTTTCCACCTGAAGTTATCCTCACAAACAGTTTGCATACTAGAGATTCAGCTAGAGAAAGCTAGAGATTCAGCCACTGACAAACCACAGTTATGACCTTTTCTAAAAATAATCTGAAAAGGCTGGCTTGCACCATGGAGGCAGGAATGAATTTATTAAGAGAAGTGCTGAGCAGATGGGGAAGGAAATCCCACAACCAGCTCCAAACCATGGTTTGCCTGTTATACACCTGGAAACTCAAGCCATTGTGTGGGTTCTTAGCTTTGGTTACCACGAACTACCCTTTGATGTGATGCCTGAACTGAATTGAATTGGAATAATGTTGTTGCTGCAGAGCCTCTGAACCTGTGCTACTCTGACCCTCCTCCCTTCCTCAAGCGCATCTCATCTCAGCAGCCCAAGACGTACCTCCTAGCATTCTTTTGGGGGGAAGAGCAGGAACCATACGGTAGGGGAACTTCTGAAGAAGCATCTCATGGAAGACCACAAAGTCATTGTACCTCCTGTACACTGAGCACCTGAAACGCTATAGGAGAAAAAGAGGGAGGAAACCCTTTCAGTGCTTCAGCAGGCCCACTGCATTTCTTGAGAAGAACCCAGGCCAAAAGTTCATCTAGCCCATATTCTACTTCCAGAAATGTCAAGCCAGATGCCTACAAGAAATGCAGAGCTCAAAGGAAATAACTGTTCCTTGCTGTTGGCTCCCCAGCAGCTAGTGCTCCAAGATATACAACATTCAAACATTTAATTCCTTTCAGCAAGAGCCCCTGATGGATTATTATTATTATTATTTTTTATACCCCGCCCATCTGGCTGGGTTTCCCCGGCCACTCTGGGCGGCTTCCAACAAATACCCAAATACATTAAAATATCACAGATTAAAAACTTCCCTAAACAGGGCTGCCTTTAGGTGTTTTCTAAATGTCAGGTAGTTGTTTATCTCCTTGACCTCCGATGGGAGGGCGTTCCACAGGGCGGGCGCCACTCGTTCCCTGTAGCTTTGCTTCTCGCAGTGAGGGAACCGCCAGAAGGCCCTTGGTGCTGGATCTCAGTGTCCGGGCTGAGAAACGCAGGTGGAGACGTTCCTTCAGGTATATAGGACCGAGGCCGTTTAGGGCTTTAAAGGTCAGCACCAACACTTTGAATTGTGCTCGGAAACATACTGGGAGCCAATGTAGGTCTCTTAGGACCGGTGTTATATGGTCTCGGCGGCCGCTCCCAGTCACCAGTCTAGCTGCCGCATTCTGGATTAATTGCAGTTTCCGGGTCACCTTCAAAGGTAGCACCACGTAGAGCGCATTGCAGTAGTCCAAGCGGGAGATAACTAGAGCATGCACCACTCTGGTAAGACAGTCTGCGGGCAGGTAGGGTCTCAGCCTGTGTACCAGATGGAGCTGGTAGACAGCCGCCCTGGACACAGAATTAACCTGGATTAGACCAAAGGACCAAGCAGGCCAGCAAACTATGGCCAACAAGACACCTCTGGGCATTGTCAAGCAAGGCATGAATGAAATATCTTTGAATATTCTTCATCTCACCTCAACTCTTCTCATAGGCAGGAGGGAATCCCTCTTTCAAAATGGTCCAGGCTACATGGGTGCATTGGTATCTCAAAACAAAGGAAGCAGTCACCCCTCCCCCACCCTTTGGAATGACATGACTTTTCAAGCAGGTGACAGCCCAACACAGAAACTATGGTAATGCAGGGAAAGGATTCCCCACCCTTTCTTCTTCGGTTCAGCAGAGAGTGGCATTACCTTACTGGAAACTTCATATTCCACATGTTTCAGGAAGAGGCCCTTTTTCTCAGGAATCAGCTCCACTTGCACCGTGTCCTTGCTCAACAGCTCTGGGAGGGTGTGGGGAAGCACAAGCGGGTTCCCCTGGGACGTCTGCATCCCCTGGGACTCTTCTGGCTCCTTCAGATCACTTGGAGGCTTTGCAGAGTCTAGCAGAAAGAGGAGAATCAAAAGAGGAAAACACTAGAGGAAAACGCTGCAGGAGCAACAGCCCGGGCTTCTGATTTCTTCCTCTGCCCCCGAAGCAGAAGCCAGGAACACCCTTCAGGACGCTCTTTCCGAAGCAGCTGGGCAGGCAGGGAAGAGTCAGCAAATCCTTCCCTGCAAAACTCAGGGAGATCCCTAATCTCACACTTAAGCAAGAAGCCGGCTGCTCTTCTTGGACATGTGCCAAAACCTCTCACGCTGTAAGCCAGCCAAGAGGCCGGTATTTCCTGCCTGGTTTGCTCCCGCTAAGACACGAATCTGAGCAAGTCCCTGAGTCAGTATTCTTGGATCCTGCTAACTACAACAGCTTGTTGAAAGAAAGGCATCGCTATTTGAACTATGGGCTGTGAATGAGCATCCTAAAACAGTTCCCCAAAGCATGGAAAGGCACTTCATTTCATGCAGCTTGGAAAGGCAGGGGTGGCGGTGGGAGAGTCAGACCCTCAGTTAGCCCAAGGTAAGAGATTTTCCTCTGCCCTGGTTTGACTATGTCACCAGGACTAATTCAGCCTAATAATACTCTCTGCTTCATCCTCTCCTGCCCCCCCGTAGGGAGGTGGGTTTATCCATATCATTCATTTATATGTGGCTGGGGAATCCCACCCAGTTGGGCAGGGTATAATTAATTAATTACTAACGCTCGGGCTAGCTTTCAATCCAAAATTCTCAAGGCAAGATGCAGCAGCTGAAATCAGAAAGTACATAGAATCATAGAGTTGGAAGAGACCACAAGGGCCATCCAGTCCAACCCCCTGCCAAGCAGGAAACACCATCAAAGCATTCTTGACATATGCCTGTCAAGCCTCTGCTTAAAGACCTCCAAAGAAGGAGACTCCACCACACTCCTTGGTAGCAAATTCCACTGCCGAACAGCTCTTACTGTCAGGAAGTTCTTCCTAATGTTTAGGTGGAATCTTCTTTCTTGAAGTTTGAATCCATTGCTCCGTGTCCGCTTCTCTGGAGCAGCAGAAAACAACCTTTCTCCCTCCTCCATATGACATTCTTTCATATATTTGAACATGACTATATCACCCCTTAAGTAAGGTGACAAGAGGCAGAAAAACCCAACAACGGGCAATAAAAAGGTTCAATAAAATGAAAGCAGGTTGTCTAAGGAGAGAAGCCTTTACAAGCGACCTAGCTCCCAACTCTGGTGTGTCTGAGAAGGCAGGTGTTTCCATGGTGAACGCACTTTGCTCTGCTGTGGAGTGTTGCTAGCTTCAACCTCCTTTTTAAAAGGTTGTTTCTTATTGCAGAAGAATCCCTGGAATTGAAGTTCTCCCTTCAGGAACCATGTGTCAATGGAGCACAGCAGATGTTTTGCCTTTCAGACAGAGCTCAGGCTTATTCCCGATTCTGAAGTCCCTGTATCCAGCAATGCAGACCAGGAGAGCAACTCGCAAGCTACTGGCCAGGTGTGCCTTCCAAGGGGTAGGCAACCTAAGGCCTGTGGGCCGGATGCGGCCCAATCACTGCCTCAGTCCAGCCCACGGACGGTCCAGGAATCATCGTGTTTTTACATGAGTAGAATGTGTCCTTTTATTTAAAAGGCATCTCTGCGTTATTTGTGGGGCATAGGAATTTGTTCATTTCCCCCCCAAAATATAGTCTGGCCCGCCACATGGTTTGAGGGATGATGGACCAGCCCATGGCTGAAAAAGGTTGCTGACCCCTGCCTTATGCTGTAAAAAAGGAAGGCTGGCAGGGTTAAGGAAAGGTATAAAGGGGGTGGGGAACATTGGTCTAGTCTTCTCTATCTAGCCCCTAGGCTGCACCTCCTCCCCTGTCCTCTCTCTTTCCCTGGGCCACATCCCTTCACACCAGGCATAGGCAAACTTGGCCCTCCAGATGTTTTGGGACTACAACTCCCATCGTCCCTAGCTAACAGGACCAGTGGTCAGGGATGATGGAAGTTGTAGTCCCAAAACATCTGGAGGGCCGAGTTTGCTGTGCCTGCTTCACACTCTCCTTGACTGCCTCCTGCATGTGCCCTTGGACTCCGTCAATGTATCCTGTTTCCGACAGCCGTATTCCCCTGGCATGTGGCCCCTGGGAGGTTGCCCAGAGGAGCATGCAGCCCTTGGCCTGAAAATGGTTTCCCACCCCTGATGTAAACTCACTCACACAGCCAGAACTCTTAGGCACTGCACCAGGCCACCGGCACAATTTAAGGCTTCGTGCTCTCCATACATACACCATATTCAGAAAGTCACGACTGCATAGCTATATTGCTTCTATGTTCAGCCTGCATTGTTCAGGATGCTGATCAGGCAAGCTGTAAGCAAGGAGCCATTCCAGACAGAAAGCAAATGTATTCAAACCCACATCAAGATTCCTGGAAGTTATCAGAGTCGTGGAATAATGGCAAGTGAAGTGATGATAGCAATGCCTCTCAAATCTCTCAAGATCTCCAGGCCTCGTTCTTCCACCTACGTGACAGGTGGCACAAATTAGTTGGCCTAGCAAAGGGGCAAGGCGGAAAGGAAAGGGTAAGGCAACGTCCAGCACAGATTCGTGCTTCTGCAGCAAAGGGGGACACATACACCCCAACAGGTAGTTTTATTTGTGTTCCTCCCCAATTGCTATCACAAAATTACTGTCACTGCGTAGACCCCCAATTTCTCACGTCCTTTTGGAGATGAGGCACAGCCGAGATGGTGGTGACTTTATAATATAAGTTCATTTACACATATATACAACATGAGCCTACGATGGAGAGGTTCACAGCATTAACACCCCAAGGGGGGTCTTGCTTCTCTCATAGAAACAGCCTTGGATTCAAACCGAAACCAAACATTGATCTCTGACTCTCTCCACAGCTTGCTGCTATGCCTCTACTTCGAATTCTGGCTTTTCTCCTTCTCACTGTCTGCGAGTCAAGGGATGGCTCCATCCATTTGTAATCTGGCACAGTGCTCCCTTTCCTTTGTTATCTTAATGGCCCATCACCCAGGCCTGGCTTGATTAGATGTTAACACTCTGGATCCATGGACCAGAGGAGTCTGGCACCCATCAACTCATAGCAAATATTTAACCTGGAGGTCCTGAGGCATTTGAAACACCTATATTTAAAAGATGCACTGTGCCTTTCCTTTAGAAAAATCCCAAGCGACAACTCTTCGTGCCTCCCAAACGTTAAAACCTTAATTCCCCTTCAGCTTCAAACATGCCTAAGAAATGCAAGCTAACGCTTCCTTAGATACAGTGGAACCTCGGTTTATGAACACCTTGGTTTATGAATTTTCGGTTTATGAACACCACGGACCCATCTGGAACGGATTAATTCATTTTCCATTACTTTCAATGGGAAAGTTCGCTTCAGTTTATGAACGCTTCAGTTTATGAACAGACTTCCGGAACCAATTACACCCATGCTTCAGTTTATGAACGCTTCAGTTTAAGTACTCCGCGGACCCGTCTGGAACGGATTAATCCACTTTCCATTACTTTCAATGGGAAAGTTCGCTTCAGTTTATGAACGCTTCAGTTTAAGTACTCCACGGACTGTCTGGAACAGATTAATCCACTTTCCATTACTTTCAATGGGAAAGTTCGCTTCAGTTTATGAACGCTTCAGTTTATGAACAGACTTCCGGAACCAATTGTGTTCATAAACCGAGGTACCACTGTACTTGTGGTTTTGTCTTCTTCCACAACCCTGAGCTTTTCTGCTCCACCCAAATGCTTTTCCTCGTCACACCCAATCTGCTTCTCCTGCTCCTGACCCTCAGGCCATCTTCTCCAGCATCCCATCAGACTCATCAACTGATGAGGCATAAGCCACTCAGGTATGAGAAGTTCTCATGTGAACAGGTACTGGACGCCTTCATCTACCGGTATTAACACTCTCGCACCTTGAATCAGGGTGGATTTGATTTTAATCAAATCAATTTAAATCACGATTTAATTCACTAGTCAGAAAGACTTGATTTAAATCATTTTTTTACAGAAAGACTCATTCTTGTTGGTATACTCTTAATATTTACAACCAGATGAAGTTTTCATTTTCGGAATAATAAATTTTCAGAGCAGTTCATATCAAAAATTACTGATCTGGTTATATTATTAGAAATACATAGATAATTATGAAATCATTGTGAGGTTTAATAAGATAACTGTTTATATTCGGACAACTTTTCTGCTGTACCTTATTGGAAGGAGAAAAATAATCATTTCCTTAGTAACAATTTAAACAATTTATTCAACTGAAACAAGAACATTATACCCTATGTATGTATGTTTGTTAATTGATGTGGTTGAACAATTTTTTTCAAAAAACAAAACAATTTTTTTTTTAGCACACATGAAAAACTTAAAACAAA
This sequence comes from Zootoca vivipara, assembly GCF_965207765.1. Lineage (NCBI taxonomy): Eukaryota > Metazoa > Chordata > Lepidosauria > Squamata > Lacertidae > Zootoca > Zootoca vivipara. The sequence continues at coordinate 50,525,316 of NC_142596.1, forward strand.
TCCTTATTTCCTGATGAATAGCCTTTGGGCTATAATGTAACTTAAATAGAAAACTATATTTGAAAAGATTTTCCCTCCAAAAGCAATTTATTTTAAAAATCAAATTTAAATAAAAAAAAATCAGGATTTAAATAGAAAAAATCTGATTTTTTAAAAATCGTTGATTTTTAACCACTCTGCCTTGAAGCTGAAGATGGCATCGTATGCAAAGAAAGAGAATGTACTTCAATCTATCAATAGCATCTATTACTTACAGCACCACAGGAAGCTGCCATATACATAGGCAAACCACCAGCCCATCTAACTGTCTCAGCACTGACTGGCAGCAGCTGTCCAGGGTCTCAGACAGGGGCATTCCCTGGCCACCTAGAGATACCAGGGGGTTGAACCTGGGACCTTCTGCATGCAAAGCAAATGCCTTACCCCTTGGGCGATGGGTTGACAGAGCCAAGATTGATGGGCGCCCTCACCAAATATGACTGTTCCGGCATATTGTCACAAGAGGAACTGACACATCCTTTCTTCTGAGCAACAGATGCTTTTGTTCATAGAAATGTTGCGTCCCCTCTACTTCTGCCAAAGTATTATCAGTGTTGATAATGTGCATATCAATTAATTTGTTGAAGCACATTTGTCACCAATTAAACAAATGTTAATCAAATAACTGGACTGATTTTTTATTTTGGTCTGTGAATTAATCAGCGGCACAATTCAATGAGTAGTCAGACCCAAGTCGCACCATGTTAGATGGTGCTTGCTCCCACAGAGGTGCACGCAGGGCCGGCTCTAGGGGAAGGCTGGGTGGCGCAGGGCGCAGGGCTGCCAGGGGGGCGCCGCGCTGTGCGCGTACCCGCCCACCAGCTGTGGCAAGAAACGGGGCGGGGCGCCGGAGCGATCTCCGCACCACGGCGCCAGGGCACCCGACATGCTTAAGACGGCCCTGGGTTTCACGCAGGATTGCAACCCAAAGAACTACACGAATTTCCTCACTAGAAAAACAAAAGCTGTGAGGAAGAAAAAAACCAGCCTTTGCTTTTAGATGAAGCACAGCTCTTTTTACAGTAACTATACCCTAAGAAACAGCATTCCCATTCTCTCTCACACACACAGAAGAGCTCTTAAGATGGGACTTCACACCTGCAATTTTTCTAAGCATTTTTAAAAGTATGTTCTAAAAGGTAAAGGGACCCCTGACCATTAGGTCCAGTCATGACCGACTCTGGGGTTGCGGCGCTCATCTCGCGTTATTGGCCGAGGGAGCCGGCGTAGAGCTTCCAGGTCATGTGGCCAGCATGACAAAACCACTTCTGGCGAACCAGAGCAGCACATGGAAACGCCGTTTACCTTCCCGCTGGAGCATTATCTACTTGCACTCTGACGTGCTTTCGAACTGCTACCGGTAGGTTGGCAGGAGCAGGGACCGAGCAACGGGAGCTCACCCCATCGCAAGGATTCGAACCACTGACCTTCTGATCGGCAAGCCCTAGGCTCAGTGGTTTAGACCACAGCGCCACCCTACTGACCTATTAATTGGAAACAGCTTCTGATTCGGAAGATATGTTTTTAATCCATTAATCTAACTGATTTTTGTTGCAACCCTATAACTACTGAAGAAAATAGGATGTGCTTTTGAATAATCTAATAAATTTATTATTATTATTATTATTATTATTATTATTATTATTACAGTATTGTTATTTCTACCCTGCCCATCTGGCTGGGTTTCCCCAGCCACTCTGGGCGGCTCCCAACAGAATATTAAAAATACGATAAAACATCAAACATTAAAAACTTCCCTAAACAGGGCTGCCTTCAGTTGTCTTTTAAAAGTAAAATACTTGCTTATTGCCTTGACATCTGATGGGAGGGCTTTCCACAGGGTAGGTGCCACTACTGAGAAGGCCCTCTGACTGGTTCCCTGTAACCTCACTTCTCGCAGGGAGGGAACTGCCAGAAGGCCCTTGGCGCTGGACCTCAGTGTCTGGGCTGGACAATGGGGGTGTAGATGCTCCTTCAGGTATACTAGGCCGAGGCCATTTAGGGCTTTAAAGGTCAGCACCAACGCAAAGTATGGGTGTTCATGTCAACTCAACATTGCATCCCTAGCTAAAAGGCAGGGAAATCACCAGCTCAATGGTCAGGCAAAGGAAACCCACACCAGTGCATTCCAGCTATGAAATTCTTTTAACACTTGCTGCCATTTACAAAAAAAAAAAAAAAAAAACCAACCAAAACCCTGACACCATATTTTCACCTTTCAGTATTTTTCTGGCACAGGCGTATCACCTAAATACACATCCATCCATCCATCCTTTTTTGTCCAAAGCTAGATAAGAAATGAATCCAACTGGAAGCCGTTCAAAGAAATAATGTAGTTTTATCTACTACTTGGGCAGGTTTCTTTCACTGCACTGTGAACCTCATCAGCATTAGATAGCTAATAAACAACAGAATGGTTGTTAAAGATTAGATATGCCTGCAAAAGCATGAGAAAGTGTGTGCTTTAAATCTGTCCTGCTGGCTCTAGAATACAGAAAATGCTGAGATAATGAAGCATAATACAAGCTGCCAGGCTGATCATATGACTCTAAGCAGTCTTTCCTTTTGAATGCTCGTGTCCAGAACTGTTATCTGTACTTAGGAGTCCCCAAAATGCTTTCTAATATCAAGGCCAAGTTTACATAGGCCACAATGGGGGAGGGGGGGATGAAAACTGAAATAAATACCGGTAAACAAGTTGCCTCTTCATTATTACCTCAAATATTTACTATGTCCGGCAGTACAGTTCCTAGTACAAAGTCACTATGAAGTTCAGGCTTTGATGCCAAGACTAATCCCTTTGCCAAGTAACACAACTCACAAAGCAGCCCCTCAAGGGACTCAATTGACGTGTTGTGGAATGACATCAAGAGAAGTCCACTGCCAGGGAATGAATGGCAAGTCTGGAGGACAATGTCCTCCGAAGCTCTTCAGAAGTACATCTATCATCCGGCTGGCAAATATGAGTGGCGAACAGACCCAAGATCACCAGCCAAGAAGACCAGGATGGACAGTCCTCTCAGTCCATTGGTATGAACTGTTGTTTCCAAAACCAGGCAGAGTTATTTATTTAAGTTGCAAAAACCTCACTGAACTGGATGACATACAACTGCTTCCTTCTAAGGAGTAATCTATCTCCATGTGAGCACATTGCAGGCTACATGCACTTTGACTGGCTCAATGGCAGGCCCCTTTCATTTTTGGAGACCTTGGACAACAGTGCTGTTATGTTAAAACACAACACTACTCAGCACCTCCTATGGTCAAAGGAATCGTCACACAATACATGTCACACAATAATCACACAATTCAATTTACTGTGATGCAAATATACACGCTGGTGAAACTGTGGCTTGCATTTTCCATTTCATACAATTATAAATAAATAGAGCTGTGAATGGTTCTTATGGAGCTACAGATGGAATTCACGATGACTGAAGCCAAGAGAGGAAGCAAGTGAAATCAAGATAATCTTAGTCAGAGCACGTTCTTGTTCCAACACTACGCTTTATACTTATCTTCTAAATATACAAGCACATATATCTTGCGAGAGCTACTCTGGAAGCTTCAAAGGTCAGGCCTAGGTCTGATTTTTCTGACAGTTTTATACTTGTTTCTGTGCACATGCCTTCCGAGTTATTTATTTATAAGAGTATTTCCAAACTGCCAGCTCATTCAAACAGTGTCATGGTATTAGACAATAAAATAAAAATAGGCAAATACACAACATCACACCCCAAACAGCCCTATGTTTTCTGCGGTCTTTCTCTGTATTGCACAACTTTGTGAGGAGAAACACTGATGCAATACTCAAGAGGTCAGGTTTCAAGAAATCTTTACAATCCTGAGCCCTCCTCCAAATCCAAACACCACCTTCCCTTGAAGCTTATCCAAAGATTGCAGAAAGCTAGGTTAAGAACTGTCATCTGCTGCCTATCAGATAAAATTGGCCTATAGCGCTACTGCTGGTACAGACTTTAAAATCAACACAAGACATGAATAGCACCAACTCCTACTATCCCTCCTGCTGCCAACACCACTCCTTTGATGCAATAATACAGACATAGGCAAACCCGGCTCTCCATATGTTTTGGGACTACAATTCCCATCATCCCTGACCACTGGGTCCTGTTAGCTAGGGATGATGGGAGTTGTAGTCCCAAAACATCTGGAAGACCGAATTTGCCTAAGCCTGCAATAATACATGGTGCAACATAAACTGCTGATAGATCAATTTGGGAACACTAGGATCCCTTTGTGTGAGCCATCCCAGCATGAAAAACGAACAAGGAAGTTGAGCAAGCATTTTCTTCCCTGAGACCAAACCTCTTCAGCAGCCCATTTATCCAAATTGACTATGATATCAGCGCAATGACATTGTGCATAGACAACTACCTCGTCTACATGGTTTCCTAGTCAACGGCTTCTTTTTCCTCCAAGCTGTCACTGTGATACATCCTAGCTCGCAAGGCTTTTTGCCTCCACCCCAAACTTGTGATCAACATCCTGCCCCCCTTATGGCACTACATTTACATGGACCAGCTTCTTAAGCTCCTCGGTCCCAAATAGGTTTTAGATCAATGCTGACCCAGACTGTTTTCCTCTCCCCACTTTTCTACCTCTCTACCATCATGCAAAGCTTGGAGAGAGTGTACAACTTTTGCTTATTAATTCCAAAGGCAGCTAACACAAAAATTTAACAGAATCCTAAGGAGAACCAATTTATATTTATTCTGCTCTCAAGTGCTTAGCCAGAGTCATAAAGTTGGTTGCCATCCTTCTGTCTCGGGAGACAATGGAGGAGTGAACCTTCAGGGATGAAGTCAAACAGTTGAAGAGTTGCAGCACCTGCTTGGCTTTAGAGACCAATACGGGAGAGACATGTTTTGTTGCAGCTGGGGTAGAGGAAGGTGTCCAGTTGTATTGATGCAGGGTACTATGGCATTTCTTTTTTCTGCGCTCCTCCCAGTGGTCATTTCTCCTCTAGTCACTGCTGTGGATACACAACCTGTGGATACACAACCTGACCGACTGTCTCTGGGTACAGAGGTCATCTGCAAGGGATTCCCACACTGCAGGGTTAATGTTGCCAGCCTTCATGGTGTGGGAATTTTCAGGGAGGCAGGAGAGGATATATTGTTTATTAATATCCCTTCTAACTTGCGCTAGCAAGTTCTATAACCTAGCAGAGATTTACATTCCCCTTTTAAACACATAGCAGATAACTGGTTGCAGGCTTGTTTAAGCCTCTCAATATTAGATTCCTGGTAAGTTTCCTTATATCCCTCTTTAAAGAATACAGTAAACACGCTACAATCTTGTGTAATGGATATAAAAGAAGTTTACTCACATCATTAGTTCATAGTTGGATCCCTGAAGGCAAACTTAGTTACAAAGTATATACATGTTGATCTAACCCAGGGAGATAATCCCAGTGTCCTCTGTTGGCTGAGAGCCAACAGAGCATAGAATCATAGAATCATAGAATCATAGAGTTGGAAGAGACCACAAGGGCCATCCAGTCCAACTCCCTGCCAAGCAGGAAACACCATCAAAGCATTCCTGACAGATGGCTGTCAAGCCTCTGCTTAAAGACCTCCAAAGAAGGAGACTCCACCACACTCCTTGGCAGCAAATTCCACTGCCGAACAGCTCTTACTGTCAGGAAGTTCTTCCTAATGTTTAGGTGGAATTTTCTTTCTTGTAGTTTGAATCCGTTGCTCCGTGTCCGCTTCTCTGGAGCAGCAGAAAACAACCTTTCTCCTTCCTTTATATGACATCCTTTTATATATTTGAACATGGTTATCATATCACCCCTTAACCTTCTCTTCTCCAGGCTAAACATACCCAGCTCCCTAAGCCGTTCCTCATAAGGCATCGTTTCCAGGACTTTGACCATTTTGGTTGCCCTCTTCTGGACACGTTCCAGCTTATCAGTATCCTTCTTGAACTGTGGTGCCCAGAACTGGACACAATACTCCAGGTGAGGTCTGACCAGAGCAGAATACAGTGGTACTATTACTTCCCTTGATCTAGATGCTATACTCCTATTGATGCAGCCCAGAATTGCATTGGCTTTTTTAGCTGCTGCATCACACTGCTGACTCATGTCAAGTTTGTGGTCAACCAAAACTCCTAGATCCTTTTCACATGTACTGCTCTCAAGCCAGGTGTCTCCCATCCTGTATTTGTGCCTTTCATTTTTTTTGCCCAAGTGTAGTACTTTACATTTCTCCTTGTTAAAATTCATCTTGTTTGCTTTGGCCCAGTTGTCTAATCTGTTAAGGTCATTCTGAAGTGTGATCCTGTCCTCTGGGGTGTTAGCCACCCCTCCCAATTTGGTGTCATCTGCAAACTTGCTCAGGATGCCCTCAAGCCCATCATCCAAGTCATTGATAAAGATGTTGAACAAGACTGGGCCCAAGACAGAACCCTGTGGCACCCCACTAGTCACTACTCTCCAGGATGAGGAGGAGCCATTGATGAGCACCCTTTGGGTTCGGTCAGTAAGCCAGCTACAAATCCACTGAATGGTAGCATTGTCTAGCCCACATTTTACCAGCTTCTTTACAAGAATATCATGGGGCACCTTGTCAAAGGCCTTGCTGAAATCAAGATAGGCTACATCCACAGCGTTCCCTTCATCTACCAGGCTTGTAATTCTGTCAAAAAATGAGATCAGATTAGTCTGACATGACTTATTTTTCAGGAACCCATGCTGACTTTTAGTGATCACAGAGTTTCTTTCTAGGTGCTCACAGACTGTTTGCTTAATGATCTGCTCTAGAATCTTTCCTGGTATTGATGTCAGGCTGACTGGGCGGTAATTGTTTGGGTCCTCTCTTTTCCCCTTTTTGAAAATAGGGACAACATTTGCCCTCCTCCAGTCTGCTGGAACTTCGCCTGTTCTCCAGGAATTTTCAAAGATTATTGCCAGTGGTTCTGAAATCACCTCTGCCAGTTCTTTTAATACTCTTGGATGTAGTTCATCTGGCCCTGGAGACCTGGAGAGCAATTCTAGCTAAAAGCTGCTCCAATGATGGAAGAATTCAAAAAGTGAGAGGGTGCTGCGTGCCGTGTCCCTTAGTCACATGCTAAAGGAAGTGTGTCCCAGTCAGGAGGAAATAGGAAGTTTTCAACTGGCTGGACCAAACATTCCCCCGCATGTCCACTCTAGGAAAACAAGGAATGTTGTACTTGACTGCTACTTACGTATCACATCCCACACATGTCACGATCTTTGTAACAAAGAGTTGGTCTGCCGACAAGCCTGATACCAAAAGCCATCTCCCCGTAGAGCACGTCTTTGGGGATCCTGCCATTTTCCATTCTATGGACATGACCAAGCCAGCGTAGACATCGCTGTGACAGGAGTGTGAACATGCTAGGAATGTGGTCTTGGGAAACAACACCTTTGTTTGAGACTCTGTCCTTCCATGTGATGCCCAAAATCTTCCTGAAAAAGTGCAGGTGGAAGGCAAGGTGTCATAAAGTAGTACAGTAAGAAATGGAGCCACTCAAAATATGATTAAAACAAACTGACAGCATAATCCACTGCCATACAGATTATATGTTCAAAATATTTTACAAAATTACAATTAAAATCTACAGCAAGTTACTGAAAAGATAAGATCCCCCATTTATGATTTTGCTCAACAATTTAACAGAATGAATGAATGTTTATATAAACAAGGACAACACAGAAGCACAATTATAAAAGCACACCATCATCACAAGCCTGAGTCAACCAGCACCTCTCAAAACTGACCCATCTTGACCAAATGGTGACGAGATGGAGCCAAGTACACCCACCGCAGAGGGAATTCTAATGCAATGGTGTCACAACCGAGAAGGCCCTGTCTTTCAGAGCTACCCACCAAGGCTCAACGAACAGAAGGATCAACATATTTAGCTGTTGATCATCATGCTGAGATACTTCATCCCTGTCGCATGCACACCCACAACAGCTAGGCTGCATCAGTTTTATACACAATACGTAAAAGGAAAAACTAATTTTAGTTGTAAGGAAAAGCTAGTTTGGGTCATGATGCTTTTGAGAGGCATCACTCTGTTTTCCAGCCACCTGGCACAGAGCCTGACAGAACTTACGCAAGCATAAAAGTCTACAGAACACATAATTATCTTAGGGTTCGGGGTCCGGACAAAACTGTTTGTCTAAATGACGGCTGCTGCATTTGCCAAACCCTTTCCAAGACACTAATATTCAAGGGTACCATAAAATAGAAAATGGGCATCATAATAGCAACCTCAGCAAATCAACAATCCCAAAGAGCATGGGAAGTGGGGGAATTCCTCAGGAAGCAATGTGACTAGTCCACCGGGAAGAACAGACAAGGTTTCATCCTTACAATCTCAAGCCGTGACCTGGGGGGGGGGGGGACTCTGGGTCCAAATAATGCAGGGAGCTTAGATTTCCCCTTAGCAAAACCAGATGTTTCCCTGCCATTATGGAGCCAAGCATCTGAACATAATAATGAAGGATCATTCATCAGCCTTTCCTTTCCTTCTTCTTCTCTATCTTATTCTAGAGATAGATTTCCAGCTTGTGACTTTCTGTCTATTGACAGAGGCTATAATCAGGATTACATGGTGATGAGTTCCAAAGAAATCAGCACAGTTTACTCTCAATTAAGTATTTACTAGATTATTTTTTAAATCCTGCTTCCTTAAAAAAAATCTCTCAAAGCAACTTACAACCAGAAGTAAATAATCTTGTAGCAAGATATACAACTGTCCATCAATAACTTCCTACTATGAAGGTGTTAGGGGGTTTGGTGTGTGGTGGGGGTGCTTCCCCACCCCTACCCCGGAAACCCCCAACCACATCAGCATTGCTAGAATTCACCAGAAGGCAAAACTACCGCTTACAAGTTTACATGGAGTTTCACTAAGTGACACATACTGTCTCACTTCTGCAATTCTTCGCTTCCCCTCACGCCAGGAAAATCACACACTCCCTCTCCCAAAAACAACCTTCAATATAAAACAGCTGGATTATTCAGAATATTCTGTTTGGCCAAGCCAAGGCATTTTAATAGCCAGTGTAGAAATCAAGACTAGGAAAACCTTGGTCCAATCTCATGACAGCCATAAATTAACTAGGTGGCCTTAAGCAACTCTCTCTCGCTTCAATTTTCTACTTACAAATTTGCATTGTAAGTTTGAACAGAGAGAATTGCTGCCAAGGATTCAGCAAACAGATTGTGAAAACAGTTTAAGAAATTATAGTCAGTATGCCATAGTGCATAGAGTGTGCCATATTAGGACTTGGAAGACTTGGGTTCACATCCCTTGAATGTAATAATGAATGAAAAAGTTGCCAATTCTTCCTTTAAGAAATTGTCTTACACACTTTGTTGTTGTTTAGTCGTTTAGTCGTGTCCGATTCTTCATGACCCCATGGACCAGAGCACGCCAGGCTCTTCCACTGCCTCCCGCAGTTTGGTCTGGCTCATGTTCATAGCTTTGAGAACACGGTCCAACCATCTCGTCCTCTGTCGTCCCCTTCTCCTAGTGCCCTCAATCTTTCCCAACATCAGGGTCTTTTCCAGGGAGTCTTCTCTTCTCATGAGGTGGCCAGGATCTGTCTCATGAGCTTCAGGATCTGTCCTTCCAGTGAGCACTCAGGGCTGATATCCTTTCACACTTACTAAGAAGTAAAAACCTGCTGAACTCATTATGACTTTCTTTTGAGTAAGCAAGTATGCTTGGATTGCTCTGTCAGCATAGGATTGTGCCTGCATGATATAGGACCATGGAAGCTGATTCATAGAGAGTCAGGAAGTAACTTATCAAGAAAAGATATGAATTTCAGCATACACAAGCAGAATATTATCTTCTGGTGCTGTGTGTATGGACATTAAAGGCAGGAAGAGGGATGAATCCGTTTTACAAGAAATACGCATTTCGGAACAATTCAAATCAAGAATTCCTTCTCTCTTCTAATTTCACACAAAAGGCGGGCAGAGCAATCAGTAAATCGCATCTGAACATCATGTTGAGTCACTTGGGCTTGCATGCTGTTGAGCGCACTTTCAGTGCAAATTGCTTCATCCTCCTGGAACTTTCATATATTTTCCTCAAATGTATTTGCTAATGCTATTCTAGCCTGCATCAACCAAAGTACAGTGTCCAGATCAAGGGAAGTAATAGTACTGTACCACTATATTCTGCCTTGCTCAGATGACACATGGAATACTGTATCCAATTCTGGGTACCACAATTTAGGAGGGATGTGGACAAGCTGGAAGGTGTGCAGAGGAGAGCAACCAAAATGATCAAGGGTCTGGAAACCAAGCCTTATGAGAACGGTTGAGGGAGCTGGGTATGTTTAGCCTGGAAAAGAGGTGAATGAGAAAAGATACGATAGCCATCTTCAAATATCTCAAGGACTGCCACATGGAAGAGGGAACAAGCTTGTTTTCTCCTGCTCTGGAGGGTATGACTTGAACCCATGGCTTCAAGTTACAAGAAAGGAGATTTCAACTAAACATCAGGAAAAACTTTCTGACAGGAAGAGCTGTTTTGACAGTGGAACAGACTCTCTCAGGAGGTTGTGGACTCTCCTTCCTTGGAGGTTTGTAAGCAGAGGTGGACGGTCATCTGTCATGGATGCTTTAGCTGAGATTCCTGCATTGCAGGGGGTTGGACTATAGACCAACTCTACAGTTCTATGATTTCCAGCCATTGACCAAAGAATTTTAGGGAACAAACATAGGTTGCTGTCAGGCCACACTGGTCCATCTAACTGAATCTTGTCTATATTCAGTGCCATTCTTCTAGAAAAAGAGGTGCCTGAACTCAACATGAATGCCTCCCTTGTTTTCTTATAATGGCAATGGCGCCCACTTAGTTCCAGCAAGTTCCAGCTGAAAAAAGGCCCATCTATATTGACTGGCAGAGGCTTTTCGGCCTTTCAAACAGTGAAATTTCCCACCCCTATCAGGAGATGCCAGGAACTGAACCAGGGGATTTCTGCATGCAAAGCAAATGCTCTGCTAACAAGCTTCACACCTTCCTCCTCCAACAATGACATTCATTTTCCTCAGCATATAAAGATCTCAGTTATCTGACCTATGTGGCTGCAAAAGCATATTGCTAAGTAGGCTCCTAAGGCACATATCATCACTTTGGTGCCAACAGAATAATATGTGCAACAGAAGATATGGCAATTAGCTTAATATACCTAGGCATTATTCACACAAGTAAACATTAAGCATTGTCTGGCAGCCTATAGAAGCTGTATTGTTAAATGTTTATCTCAAAACCTGGTTGGGTTTTACCAGGCCTTTTCCACGAATGAAGCAGATTACAAAGACTTCCACATTTGCTAGAAATAATATTTCAAAAGAAGCAGCGTCAGTTTCTACTTCCACATTAAGCAGAACTATTTCAGAGGAACTACTGCTAAAAGACCAATTCGCACAGTAGCTCTAGAAATACTACTAATTCAAAGAGAATAATAATATATAACATGACCTAACAGTTTCAAAACAACTACGACTACTTTTTAACCCAGGAAAATCTTCTCAAAAGTCGGAAGTCGTCTTATACGCCGGGTCGTATTTCTTATACGGCGAGTATATCCCAAACTCTATATTTTAACTGGAAAAGTCGGGGGTCGTCTTATACGCCCAGTCGTCTTATACACCGGAATATACGGTATTTAACATGCCATAGTATAGAAATACTAAAAAGTATCTTGTGGTACCTGCCGAAGAATTTATTACCGAACTAAGGCTAATTTGCTAAACCACAGAGCCTAGGGCTTGCGGATCAGAAGGTCGGTGGTTCGAATCCCCGCGACGGGGTGAGCTCCTGTTACTTGATCCCTGCTCCTGCCCACCTAGCAGTTCGAAAGCACATCAAAGTGCAAGTAGATAAATAGGTACCGCTACAGCGGGAAGGTAAACAGCGTTTCCGTGTGCGACTCTGGTTTACCAGAAGTGGCTTTGTCATGCTGGCCACATGACCTGGAAGCTGTACGCCAGCTCCCTTGGCCAATAATGCAAGATGAGCGCCGCAACCCCAGAGTCGTTCGCGACTAGACCTAATGGTCAGGGGTCCCTTTAAGGTTAACACACAACTTATTTTGCTGCAGCTAACTAATGTACACTTAAAAAAAGGTTAAAGGACCCCTGACCCCAGTCGTGACCGACTCTGGGGTTGCGTGCTCATCTCGCATTATTGGCCGAGGGAGCCGGCGTATAGCTTCCAGGTCATGTGGCCAGCATGACAAAGCCGCTTCTGGCAAACCAGAGCAGCACATGGAAACGCCGTTTACCTTCCCGCTGTAGCGGTTCCTATTTATCTACTTGCATTTTGACATGCTTTTGAACTGCTAGGTTGGCATAGTGGTAAACCCCATTGAACTCAGTGGGCCTGAGTAACCCTAGGAAGGATTGCTCTAGGAAGTTAAAGAAATAATATTGCAATGAGGATAGCCACCTAGAAATAAAGTGACATACCGTATATAAATCCTTCTATTTAAAACAAACTATTTAAAACAAACTGCTCATGAACGACTATTTCCCACTGTAGCTTTAGGAATACTAAAATGTGAAACTGTTGCATGACAATACATCAAGGGGCTGAACCAAGGCAAAATAATTTTAGCACAGGTGTTCCTTGTCTTCATCCCAAGGCCACCATGAACGGCTTTATGAACTGCCACTGTTCCTTACGTAATTCTCACTAGCAGTGCTTTTCTGCACTTCATTGCCCCCATAACAAGTATAAATTCAGATGATGGTGATGATATATGTCGTCCGTCCCCCCGGTAGTTTCCAGCAACCGGTCATTTCAGAAGCCTCGCTGCCTCCAACTGTACAGGCGGAGCAGAGCCACCCTGTCAGTAGCCACCCATCGCCCTCTCCTTTTCCTCCTCCGAGGAATTCATCTAGTCCCTTGAAAGGCACCCCAAGTGGGTGGCCGCCGCTGGCCCTGCGGGAGCGAGTTCGGGGTGCGCGGAAGAAGAAAGGCTTCCTTTCCCCTCTTCTCCCAACTGCAAGGCTATATATACTGTATCTGTATCTACGGTATATAATGCAAAGGCATTTCGAAGAGAGCGGCGTGGAAATGCCGCCTTCCCGCAAACAAGCCTCAAGGAGACGAGCGCGCCCAGGGGTGGGGGCTTGTCAGCGAAGTAGGTGCCGGGGGTGGGTGGGCGGACGCCCTCACAAGGTCCTCCAGGTGCCGCAGCCCAGCGCCGCCCCTTCCCCGACAAAAGGTGCAGCAGCGCCGCCCCAATAATACCGCAGCGGTGCAGAAAAACAGGAAAGAACCAACGGCCCGCGCTTGCCCCTCGCGCGGCCCCCTGGGCTCCCCTCAGCGCAGCCCGCACCTGAGGCCCCTCCGGCTGCCCCCGTTCCCGCGGCGAGCGGCTCCTCGTCCATGGCTCCCTCTCGGCAGTCATGTGAGGAGGCGGCGGCGGCGTCCTCGGGACCCTTCCTGGCGCCCTCCCCTTCCTCCCCGGCTCCCGCCCGCCTTCGCTCCCCCTCGGCCGGAGAGGCGGCGCCGGGGCGGGCGAGAAGCTCGCTGGCTGCTGCTGCTGCTGCTGCTCGGGACGAGGCGAAGAGGAGAGCGCAGGGGAGACGGGGCTGGTTGCTGCTGGGCTCGGAGCCGAGCCCCGCCGCGCACCTGTTTCGCTTTTTCCGAGCCGCCGTTCAGACGTGCAGCTGGTCAGATGCGCGTCCAGTGGGTCTTGAAAACGGGAGCAGCAGGGGGCTCGGTCTACTGCGGCGCCGCGCAGGACTCCCCGGGAGACGGTCGAGCGGACGGAGAAAGAAGCAGGAGCAGGCGGCAGCAGCCCAGCTTCCTGTCCTGCACACGTGTCGCAGTCGCACGTCCGAGAACAGCAGAGCATACTTTATTGGATTGATTTATTCGGCGCTATTCTAGAAAAAGAAGTGCCGGGACTCACCACGAACGCTTCCCTTGTTCTCTAAGAATGGCAATGGCGCCCACTTGAGAGGGGCTGGAAAGGAGTTCTGGCGGGGGGGGGGGGATACCTTAGGTTTATTCATTATATTTTTATGCCACTTTTCATCCCAATGAATCCCAAAGCAGCTTACAAGGTTGCAGGGTTTTCAGCTGGGGCAATCAGAATAAGATCCACTATTTAATTCAAAACCCTAAAATGTATTTTATATAATTGACTTTTTATTTCTATTCTTTGTATATCGTATTGTTTTATTGCTATGGTTGATGACTGAGATGACTGACACAAATAAAGATTCATTCTCTCATTCTCTCTCTCAGCTTACAAGCAATAAGCAACAACAGCATGATAACACATCACAAATACATAGATCGTAGAACTATAAAGTATGGAGGGGACCCCCAGTCATCTAGTCCAACCCCCTGCAATGCAGGAATCTCTTGCCCAACGTGTGCCTCGAACGTAGGACCCTGAGGTTAGGAGCCTCTACCGACTGAGCTGTTCATCCAGCGGTGTAACACGGTATAAATTATGTAGACTGATTAAAAAATTGTCAGCGAAGCAATTACAAAGCAATCTCTAAAACACCGTTAACAAAGCACCAACTGGAAAATAAGCTAAATATCACAATTAAAGCAAAAGTTATGTTATATGATTAACAAATCAGTGCAGTGTTCATAATCTATAAAATATTAGCAACATTAACGAAACAGCTGCCAAAAAAATGAATTAAGCATTGTTGAATTCATGCACACTCCCCACATCCCCATGACTCATAATCATTTAGCTTATTAAATCGTTTAGCTTATTAAAATGCACATACACATAATGCCATTGGCAGCAGCTCTCTTCTGAAGGTTCCTCTGGCTGAAGGTGGGGCAGTTAGGTGGGAAAAGCCATTACCTGTTGGGCAACACCAAACCTCACATCCCTCACCCTTGCAGTGCGTGGCTTGGTGCTGAAAAGGTGAAGCAATGATCTATCGGGTGCAGCCATGGCCTGCTGAAGGGCACATCTCTCCCAATGAGAAGAACAGGGATGAGGGGAAACAACCCAAGTTCAGTCGCAGAATTCTGTTTGCCTCAAAGCCTGATCTTTTCACTCTGCACATGTGTCATGGCACGTTACAAGCTGTCTCGTGATGGGGCTTAAAAATTGCAGCCCCACCAAGTCAAAATGTTACCACCTGCCAATGACTAAATGTTACCACCCGCCAATGACTAAATACACTCCTACTCCTCCTACTCCTCCTCCTCCTCCTCCTCCTCCTTCTTCTTCTTCCTCTTCCTCTTCTTCTTCTTCTTCATGAATTTATAAAAGTACTGTACAAAATACAGAACTGAAGAATAAAAGAAAACATGAAAGAAAAATAGATACATTACATCAATCCTTAATTCTATCCCATCAACTTCCCGTCTATCCTTACATGGTTCCCTAAAGTTTCCTATTCCTGTTGCATATTCTATTTTTTTCTAACTATTTAAATATTCAAATTCTTCTCATTATAAACTATAACTGTCGAGCTTACTCCAAACCCACTAAAGTTCTAACATTTTAATAACGTTTTTTTAGGTAGTCTACAAATGGCTCCCATTCCTCTTTAAAACTTTTCTCTTCTTCCTCTCTAATTTTGCTGGTTAAGCTTGCTAATCCTGCGTATTCCATTAATTTCATCTGCCACTCTTCCTTTTGTGAGTACTACCAGTATCTCCTCTCTCCATCTGTGTGCATATAGGATTCTCGCTGCTGTAGTGGCATACACAAATAAATTTATTTCTTTACTTGGTACCTCGGACCTCATTATTCCTAACAGAAAGGCCTCTAGCCTCTTTGGAAAGCTCTTCTAAAATATTTTTTTAATTTGTTATTGAAATAAAAAATTAAGGTCTTATAAAAGGTAAAGGTACCCCTGACCATTAGGTCCAGTCGCGGACGACTCTGGGGCTGCGGCGCTTATCTCGCTCTAAATGTTCATCAATGTGCCGAGCAGAGAGCAGACACGTACACAAATGTATAAACCACATGTGTGAAGCAGCACAGGAAGGCAGCCCTGAAACCATTTTTGACTCCCAAACTGACAAAATGTTTCTCTGCAAGGAAGGAGGGGGTGAGGGAACCTTCCCATTGTCTCAGGAATTAAAGTGATTACCATCTCAAAGGAATGGCCAGGCTACCAGGAAGGGCAATCAGAGAAGGCATTATCAGATAGCCTGGCAGACAGGATAAACAAAGTAGTGTACAGTACTCAGATTTCTGTTGTAAACCACCCTTTTCTGTGATGTAGGTATGATGTTTCTGGGGGTGGTCTTGGACTCCAGGGTGGGCAATTTAAATGTCTATACTGTATGAGGGCAGGCACACCTTGGTTCTGGGTCCTCCTCTTTTTTCCTGCCTGTGAGGGGGCACCCTGTTGCAACAGTTGAATAAAGACCAAGCTTACTACCTGCTTTGCTTCTCAATATTCTCTGGTTGGCCTCTGTTATTTTCTCCTACCGATGGAGAACCTACAAAGGACTCTACAGGGGCTCTTGTATACACCATAAGGGAATAAGGGGAGATTTTGTTTATTGCAGTTATATATCATTTACCATTATTCTTTAACTACTCTGAAAGTCCACCACATGGTAACAAGTTCCATCTGTAGCTTTACACTTACAACATTTACCTGATTGTGGCTTACACATTTTCGCTAATTTATTTGACGTCAAGTACCATCTGTAAATCATTTGCCAATAATTTCCCTTAAGAGCATAGCAGACCGTGAATTTTAATCCTGTTTCCCACAGCTTTTCCCACAAATCTAACCCTATATTGTGGCCCACATCTCTAGCCCAATTGATCATTGCTGTTTTCACCACTGCATCCTTTGTCTCCCATTCTAATAATAACTTGTACATTTTAGAAATTAACTTCTCATTATTATCTATCAGCTCTTTCTCAAATTCTGAGGTCTGTTCTATAAAACCACATTGTTCATCAACTTTAAATATTTCATTCAATTGACGGTATTGCAACCAGTCTGTCACCTGGTTACCAACTTCTTCCATCTTCTTCAGGCTTCACTTGCGTCTGTGAAGTCCAGTAGTTGCCCATCCTTTTTCCATATTCAATTTTTTCAGTTCTTCCTTGGGAGTAAGTTCTGCTTAAACTCCCAGCAGCCCCAGGAAGTTGGTCTATCTATAAGATGGCACAGGTAATTTTCTGACTCTGGATTCACAGGCCCTATCTGGAAGTGGGAATATGGTAACAGTTCTTGGGGTCCTGATTGATATAACAGTGTATATCACTCCATGTACTTAAAATGGTCTTACAGGGACACCTCATTGAGTTGCCAGTGTGTATTACTTCAGTTACTTAAAAATATGGTAGGCCAGCCCTATGGGAGGGGGGGCTCATGCTGAGGGGGGCCCTGGACCTCTGCCCCAAAGTCCTGCCCTGACAACGCCGTTGCCTGCACCCTGCTATCTGCATAGGCATAAGATGCCGCAGTGCAGAAAACAATACTCAAGAGAGCTCATTAAGTGTTCATTATCTCCTCCTTTGTTTTGTAACTCTGAAATGTTTAATACAAATACTATTTTTAAATAATAACAACCCCACTCAAATTCTCACACACTGGAGACTTCAGGGCTCACAGAGCAGGACTTCCGGATAACTTTTCATGTTGGGATTTAAGTATTGGAACCAAGAACCCAAAAGAAACGATCGAGACTGGAGCCTCCCCAAAGAATGCACAGAGTGCTTTTAACTCCAGGGTAACCACGAGCACTTTACAGTTGCATGCTAATATTAATCATTATTGTTATTGTTATATTCCACAATTATGTGCTTTTAACAGCTTCAAGGTGAGCACAACAGGAATTTGAAAAAAAAAATCCAGGTATGAAGAAGCAGCGGCGGGAGAAATTACACTGACATATTAACCTTATTGTGATACGTAATGAGTGGCATATGGGACGTGGGTGGCGCTGTGGGTTAAAGCACAGAGCCTAGGGCTTGCCAATCAGAAGGTAGACGGTTCAAATCCCCGCAATGGGGTGAGCTCCTGTTGCTCGGTCCCAGCTCCTGCCAACCTAGCAGTTCGAAAGCACGTCAAAGTGCAAGTAGATAAATAGGTACCGCTACAGCAGGGAAGGTAAACGCCGTTTCCATGTGCTGTCTGGTTCGCCAGAAGCGGCTTTCTCATACTGGCGACATGACCTGGAATCTGTACGCCGGCTCCCTCGGCCAATAATGTGAGATGAGTGCCACAACCCCAGAGTTGGTCACGACTGGACCTAATGGTCAGGGGTCCCTTTACCTTTACCTTTTTAATGAGTGGCATTGGATGGAGGTGACAGTTCTATATGCTGCCAGCGACCATGGTCAGCCCATGTTGGCACCTGAGGCGAACCAAAAAATGAAGATCAACATCAGGAACAAGGCTTGTCTACTACATCATTATTGAAGTGGAAATCAAAGGCTGTGTCAGGGTAGGAAAGGGCCCCACTCTGAATTGCACCGGATGGATGCAGACCCCAGGAAGCAACCTCCACCATTTCCTCTCTAGGGGTGAGAGGAGACCAGCAGGATCTCCTATTCACCAAGAGGCAGAATTGGAGGTGGCTGTTAGCAGTTCCAGTCTCCGAGACCACTGCAGCCATGCAACAGCAGCATCGGGCAAAGCTTTCCTTGGAGGTCACATTGGCCGCCCTGTAGACCCTGTCTTGTTAGCAACACCCAGGGATCACATGTTAGAGGTGGGTGGGGCCAGATGAAAAGTGGACAAGCAATGGATGTGGCCCTTGTCTTTGTGCAGTAAGCTACACGGCAGATACACATAAGTCAGAGGTTCCTATGCACAAACAAATACACACCTCTCCATCCCCCATCCAGGCAAGTGAAAGGCATTATTATTATTACAGTTGACGGGGAAATTATTTTTTTAATATCTTTGTCAAAATTTATCTCATAGCATACAAAAAGGTAAAAGGAAGTAACTGCTCTACAAAACATCAGGGCAGCTTGCAGACTTGAAGCATTAAGCAGATCAGTATAAAAGTATAGCACACCATAAACAATGGAGAGGGGGACAGGAAGAATATTCCCTCTTATGCTTTGAATCTGTACCAAGATTGTCATGTGAGTGGCTGCAGGACAGGGTGCTTTATCCATTTTGTTTATATAAGTGATGAATTGATCTGCACCCAGTCTAAATGATACTTTTAGTCTGCCTCCTGAAGCACTCTTCCATGGTGGGTGAGATGCTCTGAGAGTCCTGTATCTCACACCTCTTGAAACCAGGCTGCTTGCAAGGAGGAGGTAGAAGTTTTCCAATGTCAGGCAAATTCCATCCAAAAGCACTAAAGCAGGCAGGGGCTGTGGCCTCAGGAGAGTCCCAAGGGCCCTAGAGAAGGGCCTGGATGGGTGCTTTTGTGCACACCCTCCCAGGTCTGAAACTTCCCACTCATGAAATATACTGATGATGATTACTGTTTATTTGTACTTATTTTCATTGTTCTCAACCACATTCAGCAGGGTGTACATTTTGTAAATAATGAATATATGTGGGTGCTGATATGTTTAATTTAATGTTGACAAATTAGACAGAAGGAAAAGAAGGTGCACTGGAAATATGTTTAATTTTGCTTGGTTTTTTTTGCATTTTTATCCATCACAAAGACCTAGGCAGCATGCTTCCCAAAGAGTCTCCCACCCAGGCATTCACCAGACTCAGGCACATGTTAGCTTCAGCAAGGTGGTAGCTTTATGTTTCTTGAAACCGTACTTGGGGAAATGATGTTGAAAGGGAGTAGTTCACAGGAATGATAAATGGGGTGTAAGATGGGTTTTTAAAGCCACAAAGCTTATGGGTTACTATCTTTCAGTCTACCTTACAGGGTTGTTGTGAGGATAAAAGGAGAACCCAAATGTCATACTTTTTTATATTGCCCTTCATCCAAGGATCACAGGGTCGTTTAACAATATAAAAACACAAAAATACATACCATAGTAACAAACCAAACAATAACCACAAGCAAAACAATTAAACCCACAGGGTGGGACTAAAAATGTGAGTACAGTAGTACCTACAAATATTGTAAGTAAATAATGACTATATAAAGGCAACTTACCAAATATTATAGTTTGTATTACTGCTCTTAGAAGAGGAGCACTCAACTTTTGGGCCACTGTGACAACAGGTCCCGTTCAAACTACAGAATGGCCTTGTTCTCACAAAGAACAGGTAAAAATAGTCTGGGTCTGCTGGACTGCATAACATTAGTGTTCATGAGGTAGAGGGTTTACATGACTGAATGTTTCTCCATATAAAAGAAAGAGAAGGATTGGGGCCTAGGCTTCACCTACCTGGCTGGTTTTCTGTGTGCATATTATTTTTATTGGGAGCATTCTGTCGTTAGAGGGCATCCCCACTCCACGTTGCTAAGTACTGGTAATGCAATCTGGGTTGCAAGTTCCTCCCCTGGTCTGCCACTTGTGAGATCTGGGCCTATGAGCAGGTTTTACTCTACCGTGCCCTGTTGTACACAGGGACAAGTGTATGTATACCTGTCCCGAGTGTTGTGGTTTTGCTTCTCCTCCATTGGGCTGGGCAGGCGATCAGGCCTGACTGATTCTATGTTATAAACAGGCCCGGAAGCCTTCCTGTTTCTACCCTGGTATGCCACAACCTCTCACTTCTCTGCGCCACTTGTGGGTAGTACCAGCCACCTAAGCAGCGGCATTGTGAGCAAGGTACTTTTAAAAAGTCACTTAGGTATCAGAGGCAAGTCCCCTGTACCAGAGTTGGTACATTGGTCTTTCATGGGCAATATCACCATGTTTTTAATAACTTGCTAACAGGAAAACAGAAACGGGGGTAGAGAGGGGGGAAATAAGGTGGGGGACATACTTAGCTGTCAACAGGACTGTTGTGAGGATAGAATGGAAGGAGAGCCATGTATGGGAATTGTAGCGCTGTGAGGGGAATAGGGGTATCCTAACCACTCTCAGCGCCCTGAACAAACTACATTTCCCAAAAAAATTGTGAGGTAAGCCATGCCTGTTTAAAGTGATATCACCATTGCTTTAAATGTATGGTTTGAATAAGAATGTGGAATGCTCTCCACAGGGAAGTTCGCCAGCCGCCTTCATTATACACCTTTAGGTGCCAGGCAAAAACGTTCCTTTTCAACAAGGCTCTTGGTCGATTTGATTGACACCCTATGCCCTTTTAAAATGTGGCTGTTTTTGGGAGGGGTGTTATTGGGTTGTTGTTTTTATTTTGAATATATATATTGTGGTTTTATATGTTGGTTTTGTTCTGGGAACCACCCTGAGACCTCCAGGCATAGGGCAGTATATACTGTAAATTCAATAAATGCCATGCCATGCCTGTTAAAAGTGGTACAGTATCATCATTGCTTTAAATGTATGGTTAGAATGAATTCACCTGCAAATAAAGCACAAATCTGGAGAGGGCGCAATTCATCGCACGTGAGGATCCATGTCCCTTTGGCATTTATTGCAGGTCCTCTTCCGCAGCATTCAATAGCTGAGAGATCGTGCTTGGCGACAGTTAGAGGTGGCGGAGAAGCTGATTCATTATAGCTGGTCTCGTTAAGCCGCAGCGCTCATTAAAATCAAACCAATTAAAAAAAGAATTCGATTTATACTTTAATTTATAATTTATGTATATATTTTTATTGTTATAAGGGATGTTGTAAGTTGGTTTGGGTTGCACTGGGGAGAAATGCAACTACGGTAATAGGCTTAATTAATAACAATAAATTATTTAGATCAATTGCACTTCCCTGTTCTTAGGCTTTCCACTATGTGTCTATTTGACATGCTCAGATCTTCCCCCTTTTTGCAGAGAGACAGCACAGCTCACGCGTACAGGATGACTAGCCAGTTAGATCCATTTCGGTCATTTTTGAAGGGGTGTTTAATTCCCCTTTGCTACTATCTCCTCCACAGTGACAGCTAACGATTAATATAGGTTAGAATTTAAAAGAGCGGTATATACATATATTTCGACAATACTGCCACAAGCAAAAGGACGCGATGACGATGCCACTACTCACGACACTGCTTTCAATTCCACCCTCCTTCTGGGATAGTCCATCCGACCCCACCTAAGGGCGGGCTTAATGCGGCGGCCTCGAGCCGCCATGTTGGACTTAACCACCAGGATTGTTCTAACGAGGGGGTGGGATGTGAAGCGAGCTTTACCTCAAGACCGAAACGCCTAATTCCTAGGGGAAAGCCTAACTGGGCGTTAACCTATAGGAAACCCTGTCCTATTCCATTAACATAGGAGATTAACATATACAACCCAGTAAGACACCGCCTTTGGAATCCGTTTCTCCCCCCCTCCTCTGCCGAGTTGGTCCCTGCCCCCTCTCGCGAGACTCGCCGCCGGGTCCGCTCTCGCGCACATGGCCCGGCGAGAGGGAGCCTCCCATGCGCGCGCGCCTGCGCTCTCCCTTCCCCCTCCCTCCCCCTTTTCGGCCCAGCGCGCCGCCTTGACTGTTCCTCCGCCGCGCGTGTGAGGCGAGCGGGAAGGCCGCGCAGCCCCCCATGCAGGAGACCCAGGAGAGCCCGGCGGCCGCCGAGACCCCCGCCGCCGCTCTTCCCGCCCAGGACGAGGGGCCCGGAGGAGGAGAGCCCGGCGGCGGCGGAGGAGGAGAAGAAGAAGGAGAAAGAGGCGGCAGCAGCTCCGGCGACTCAGAGGCCGAGCTGCCGGACGGGCCTTCCGCGGAGGAGCCTGAGGGGAAGAAGGAGCCGGAGCCCGAAAAAGGCGGCGGTGAGGAGAAGGAGGAGAAGCCGCGAAGCAGCAGCAGCGGCGGCGAGGAGGAGGAGGAGGAGGAAGAGGCCGCCGCCGCCGAAGAGCGTCGGGAGCAGCCACAACCGCCTCCGGCCGCAGAGCCGCCTTCGCCTCCTCAGGAGCCGCCCGAGGTTGCCGCTGTAGCCGCCGCCGCCGCAGAGGGGCCGCCGGAGCGGGAGAAATCCCCCGAAGCCCCTGCCTCTGCCCCGGCCGAAGGGGGTTCCGAGAAGCCCGAGGGGGACCAGGAGGGATCCGAAAGCGGCGAGGAGGAGAAGAAAGGGGAGGAGGAGGGAGAGGAGGCCCAGAAGCCCAGCAAGGAGGAAGAGGAGGAGGAGGGAAGCGGCAAGGAGGAAGAAGAGGACGACGGCATCTCGTTCAGCGACCCCGAGGACTTCGTGGACGACATCGACGAGGAAGGTGGGTGGGCCGAGGAAGGAGGAGGAGGGAGAGGCCTGGCGGCGGCCTCTTCCGCCTCTTCCTCGACACGTGTTTGTAAGCCGCCTTGTCGGGTGGGTGTGGGTAGGTGTGAAGGCGGCGGGTAGAAATAAATATTGCCATTATTGTTAGATGTGTTTTTGTATGTAGCGTTCCCCCCCCAGAGAAGGACTCGAAGAAGCTGACAGGTAAAAATATGGACGTTTGGGGGCGGGGGGAGCCTCGCGATCCTTAAAAACAGTAATGAGGAGGAGGAGGACGACGACGGTCGGTCGGCGTGGCCATTTGGGAAGGGGTGGAAGAGCCTCTGCTTTGCAGAAGGTCCCAAGCTCAATCCCCTGGAAGGGCTGGTTACATCCCACTGCCTGAAATGGTGGAGTAGGTGCTCTGTGTCAGTCTCGGCCAATATTGTCAGTCTCGGCCAACCTGGGGGAGAGGTGTCCCCAGATGTTGGGACTAAAGCTGCTTCTTCCTTGACCACAGATATGAGTTGGCTGAGGGTGACAGCCACCGAAGTTTGAAGGGTGCCTGAAGATACTGCGTTGAAGAATATTGGTGCAGAGTAGTGCCTCTCAAGTTGTGGGATGTGGTGGTTTGGCAGTCCCTACCCCCAATGGCTGTAGTGGAGTTGACAAGGACCTGGACCAGTCCATGGACCACCACGTTGAGCAGCGCTGGTGTAGACAATAGTGAGCTAGATGAATTAGTGGCCTGGCCATAAGACAAACTTCCAGCATAGTCCTTCTGAGATAGAACAGGGAAAGGTGGGGGTGTCACTTGGCCATCTTGTTGGCCTACTCCAGCTCCCATCAAACAAAGGGTTTAGAGAGCCAGTGTGGCATAGTGGTTATAGAGTGTTGGACTAGGGCCTGGGAGACCAAGGTTTAAATCTCACCAGTCAGCCATGAAGCTTTATGCAGGTCTCTGGGCTTTGGGGGAATTAAATGAGGAGAACTGTGTATTCCAACTCCCATCATCCCTGACTGCTGGCCCTTCTCATTGGGGATAATGAGAGTCATAGTCCAACATCATTTGGGGAACCAGTGTGGAGAAAGGCTGTTCTAGAAGGCCGTGGTCTATCAGACTGAAGGATATGCAAGGCACTTTAGTGGATTGGACGGCAAGACCCACCTAGCCCAGCACCCTGTTTCTCAACTGTGTTAAGCCAGATGTATCTGGAAATCTCACAACAGGGCACTAGCCCTCTCCTGTGTCTTGTATCTGGATTGGGGTGCTAAGATATTGTACCCTATTACATGCAGGGCTTTGTGGCAATAGGTTTCTGATCTGCTCTTTTGTGTTCAGTATGCCTCCGATAGCATGAGAAGGCCATTGTGCCTGGGTCTTGCTTGGCTTCCTGGAAGCATCTGTTTGGCAACTGTGGGAATAGAATGCTGGACTAGATGGGACTTTGGTCTGATCCAGCAGGGCTCTTCTGGTGATCTTATGATTCCTAGCAACTGTAGTTTAGTGATGCACTATCTCTGATGCAAAACAGACAGTATCTAGCTCCTGTTTACATTGAGTACATTATCTGTTATCTCCAGGTAGGGCTGGGAGAGACACCTGCCTGTAACCCTGGAGATCTGTTGTCTGTTGTTGGATAGAGCATATTTAGCTAGGTTATAGGACAGCTTTTTAACTTACCTGCTTTAGACAGTTTGCCATATGTGTAATGTTGTCTTAACAGGTGAGTGTGCCTGTTCTAAGTCTTATTGGCATTGATAGAATCTCTAAAGAGGTTTCCAATCTTAAAACTCTCAAATACTTGTGCTGTTTAAAATGTGCTGTTTGTTTATTTATCTCACATAAGTACAAATTGAGATGATTTACAATGTTTAAAATTTTATAAAAACGTAAAATAACCAAGCAAGGAGGTGGGATCAGTAGTTGAAACGAAGTATAGAAACATCTGCATATAATAAAAATATAATTTTTATATAATATATAAAAAGATATAATAAAAGACAATAAAATTGTCTGTAACTGACTAAAAACAGGAGACAAAGTGTTTGATTATCCAGCTGCCGCTGCCAAGAAAGACTGCTCGGTTATCACACTGAAATGTGCTTCTACTCTAGGGAGGACATAGAGAAGGGCATTTGTCCCTGACACTTTTTAAAAATAAAGTGAAAAGTAGGTTTCAAAAGGCCATTTTAAATTGGAAGTCTATAGCATGTAAGTGCACAATAAAATATTCTTAGTGATATCTAGTTTTAAGCCATGATTGTATAAATCATCAGTATGTTAGAATATCATATTTACTTAAGCCTTATGTGTCATCAAATCTAATGCACACTTCAGTTTTCAGAACCTTGAAACCCCCCCCCCAAAATAATAATTTGCTGGCGAAAGTAAATGTGCCATTGAATCTAATGCACACCTTAATTTTCACAACATAATTAGGCCAAAAAAGGTGAGCATTAGATTTGAGTAAATAAGGTATATTGTTGTTTTGTGCATTCAGCAGTCATGGTAGTAAATACTGTGTTAGAGGCTAATGCTTTATAAGTGAATTTCTCTTATTGTAAAGGGAAAGATTGTGGCAGGGGCATACAAATTTATAGGCTAGAGGATGAAAACTTGCACTTGTCTTGATTTGCTGTGTTATTAGAGCAAAGGCTTCTTTGAACCCATGGAAAACTTATTAAACTGCTATAATTAAAGGGTTTGTAGCATCTTTATAATTATAAATGAAGCCATGTTCAATGTTCAAAGCGTTCAGTTCAGAGAAAGACTGGATGTGCCAGGTTACTTTCTTAGATTTTTGTAGTGGTGTGGAAGGATAGCAACTAACATTTGTAATAGCATTCTGCCCCAGTACTGTAGATTTTTTTTCCCCATCAGAAGATAGAGAGCTGATTTTGCAAGCTCCATAAAAATGTGGATAGTGGAAGAAAAACAGCTTAGCCCTGTGGTGGCTGCCTGTCCTGGTTTAAGTGGCAGACTTCAAGGAGAGAGGCAGCCACTGGGAAGAATAGCTTGCCCCTAGATGGTCTACAGATGAGGGACTGTTCTAAGCAAATCCTTGTTATACAAAAGGCAGTGAGAATGAGCTCTTGATGCAGCAAAGTAGAAAATGAATTTTAGAAAAGCATGTAACAAATTACTTAGTTTACTCAGTATGTTTCTAGCAGCAGGATAGCTCAGTTGGTTAGAGCATGATGGTGATAATGCCAAGGTTGAAGGTTCAGTCAGCTGCACATTCTTGCATTGCAGGGAGTTGGGCTAGAAGGGACCTCTAGGTCCCTTCCAACTCTACAGTTCTGTGATCCTTATGCTAAATGTCCATTAGTTTCTATAGCTAAAACACAGAAGACTGATTCCAATATGGAGTTTGCACTTCTGCTTTCAGCCTTTACCAAACGCATGGCTAACCAAACCTAGAATATCCCAGTTAACAGTAGTAAATAAATTGTGGGCTTTGCTGTGTCTCTCATTCGCATACTGTACTTCTTATCTTTTCCACAGAATTACTTGGAGATATTCTGCAAGAACGTCCACAGGAGGCAGATGGAATTGATTCAGTGATTGTGGTGGATAATGTTCCTCAGGTTGGACCAGACCGACTTGAGAAACTGAAGAATGTTATCCACAAGATTTTCTCAAAGTTTGGAAAAATTACCAATGAGTTTTACCCAGAAGCTGATGGGCAGACTAAAGGGTGAGTGGCTATCTCTTTTAGCTGTCATTGCTAGCCAGCCCAAAAACTAATTGACCAATCCCCTCGCCAATGAGGTGCCCCCCCACCTTTTCAGCAGGAAAGGGAAGGTAGGGAGACTACTAGCTTGGTCAATACATGGTGGATGGTGCCTTGAATATCAGCATCGCCAGTTCTTGAAAAGCTGCCTCTGTCTAGCAGTTGGCAAGAAAACTTGTCACTAGCTTTTCCTGTGAGAAAAGGAAGGTATGCTTTCTTGGGTGTCTGGGTAGGTGAGTTAGACCAGGTGCTATGCTACCAAGCAGGCAAGCAGCCTTTAGCTGAGGAGCCTGTTACTTCAGCAGCTTCAAATTTGGTCACTTGTCATACTTACCAGAGGTTATTGGTACAGTCACCACAGTGAACATGGTGGCTGAAAACGTCAGATCCTCTATGGCAGGCATGTCCAACTCCCAAGAGACTGTGATCTACTCCCAGAAAAAACTGGCAGTGATCTACCCATTGTCATTGGAGGGTCAGCGTGTGTGGGGTGGGTGGATTGCCCAAAGTTGTTGAGCTTTTTGGGAGGAGGATTGCACTGAGTTTTTTAGCTCCCCCCCCCATAACGTTTTGTGCACGATAAGGATCCCGCAATCTACCAGGATCAGCCGGGGATCTACCGGGTAGATCGCGAGATCTACTGGTTGGACATCCCTGCTCTATGATTATGGGTTTCCAGTGAGATATGGGACTGAAGTTTCAATGAACTTTCAACGTATAAGAACTCTAGCAGAATGAATCACAGACCCTAGCAAGTTTTGCCAACAGTGGGCACATGCTATGAATTATTACTCAGGGGCGAAACTAGTTTTTTTTTTTTTTTACACCCAGGTCACCCAGTTTGGCATCCCCCACGCACATTTGCATATATACAAACACACACACACACACACGTGTCCCCTCTGGAGGCTTCACCTAGGGCAAACAACCCAGCTAGCGCCCCCCGCCCCGGTAGCTGCGGCACTGCATTACCCATGGACAGATAATACTTTTCGAAATTAAGCTATGGGGAGTTGCCTGATAAAAGTAAGTTCTCTGTGAAATTAAACGAACATTTCATAAAAGAAGTAAGTTTTGTAAATTAAGTACCGACATCATCAAGTAGAGGAGGGAGGTTAAGATGATCCAGGGTCTGCAGGGTGGTTTCACCCCTCCAAATGAACCACCAGCAGGTACAAAATCTGCCTGTCGCTAGTCGCCAGATCAAGAGCAGCAGAGAGCTTGCTTCCTTTTTGTTCTCGTATCTAGTGCATTGAAATGCCTGACATTCAGAATCATCTACTAGCCTTTCCCCCTCATTCATTTCCCCTTTTGTGTCTCCCCTCTTGCCAGATGGCACATTATATCACACTTCAAAATGAACTTAACAGATTAGACAACTGGGCCAAAGCAAACAAGATGAATTTTAACAAGGAGAAATGTAAAGTACTACACTTGGGCAAAAAAATGAAAGGCACAAATACAGGATGGGAGACACCTGGCTTGAGAGCAGTACATGTGAAAAGGATCTAGGAGTCTTGGTAGATCACAAACTTGACATGAGTCAGCAGTGTGATGCAGCAGCTAAAAAAGCCAATGCAATTCTGGGCTGCACCAATAGGAGTATAGCATCTAGATCAAGGGATGTAATAGTACCACTGTATTCTGCTCTGGTCAGACCTCACCGGGAGTACTGTGTCCAGTTCTGGGCACCACAGTTCAAGAAGAATATTGAAAAGCTGGAACGCGTCCAGAGGAGGGCAACCAAAATGGTCAAAGGCCTGGAAACAATCCTTATGAGGAACGGCTTAGGGAGCTGGGTATGTTTAGCCTGGAGAAGAGAAGGATAAGGGGTGATATGATAGCCATGTTCAAATATATAAAAGGATGTCATATAGAGGAGGGAGAAAGGTTGTTTTCTGCTGCTCCAGAGAAGCGGACATGGAGCAATGGATTCAAACTACAAGAAAGAAGATTCCACCTAAACATTAGGAAGAACTTCCTGTCAGTAAGAGTTGTTCGGTAGTGGAATTTGCTACCAAGGAGTGTGGCGGAGTCTCCTTTTTTGGAGGTCTTTAAGCGGAGGCTTGACAGGCATCTGTCAGGAATGCTTTGATGGTGTTTCCTGCTTGGCGGGGTGGACTGGATGGCCCTTGTGGTCTCTTCCAACTCTATGATTCTATATGCTAATGCAGCAAACATAAGGAGTCATAGCTCTGTTTTTCAGCTGTTGTCATTGTTCTCTGAGACAATGCAGATTGCGGGGGAAATGCACCTTGATCCTGCCTTTAAAAAGGTGTATGCCACACATGAGGGATTCTTGCACAGAGGTAATTCTGAGGGCAGCAGCTGCAGGCCCAGCTTTCACTCATTGCGTAATGTCACATAGCATTTGGCACAATTATATAAACAAGCTGAAATAAGACTTTGGGGAAACAGTTGGTGTTGAATTCCATTGAGTTGAAGTGTGGCTGATGTCACTGTTGAGGTTTGGCCGGATCCAGAGCATTGGGCCATTCATTTCATGTATCACCTCTTTGGGCAATTTCAAATTAAGTCACCAATAACTAACTAGATGTTTTACTGCAGGTATATTTTCCTGGAATACATGTCTCCAACTCATGCTTCAGATGCCATTAAAAATGCAGATGGCTACAAGCTAGACAAGCAGCACACTTTCAGGGTCAACCTTTTCACTGACTTTGACAAGTGAGTATCATCATTTCTTAAAAGCAGAAATGATTGACTGTTTGAAATACAAAGACGTATAACTGACTGAATCACATTTTCAGATACATGACAATCAGTGATGAGTGGGAAATTCCAGAAAAGCAGCCATTTAAAGACCTGGTGAGTTTTCAGATGCATGTATAGACTTTAAAGATCACCTTGTCCATCAAGAGGCAATACTAAGTTTGTACCTGTGCAGGCTTGGAGTCCCTCCAGTGCGGGTCATGAATTCCTAATAAGTTGTGTTAAAGAATACTCCCACAGCTCAGCTTGAAATGTGAATGATATACTGTGGTGCCGCGCTAGACGAATTTAATTCGTTCCACGGGTCAATTCTTATAACGAAAAATTCGTCTAGCGAATCCCATAGGAATGCATTGAATTTTTTTAAAAAAACATTTTTGCCCATAGGAACGCATTAATTGAATTTCAATGCACTGTATGGTGGCAGACAATCAGATACAGTGGTACCTCTACTTACGAATTTAATGCATTCCGAACGCACATTCGTAAGTCGGGAAAAATTGTAAGTAGAGTTATTCGTAAGTAGAGGTACCACTGTACTTGTTAAAATCTGAGCACCCCAGTGTTCTTTTTTTAAAATAAATATTTGTATATATGACTGCAAGATGCAAAATAATCTTGCCTGTAAAAATGTGACGGGTTTGCAAACTGTTGTCAATGATCCTGATATAACATTTGTCAGTATTACAGCGATTATCTGCAGTTTTATGTATTTCAACAAATGCAGATGAATATGGAGAATTTTGGCTTTCACTGTTGCGTTTTGGAACCATGGGAAGTTCACAAAGCCCATCTAGGTGTGTCAGAGTTCAGATCCGGATGTTCTCCAAATTTCACAAATTCAGTATAATACTCAGGAAATTTTGAGTTGTGTCCAGCAAGTTGAGCTTTTATATTAGCTTTTCCATAGTTATTAACCATGTCTCAATTAAAGACAAAATAGTGTGTGTTTTTTACAGGTCCTATCTTCTTAAACTGTTTTCCTTTTGACTTTTCTAGGGGAATTTGCGCTACTGGTTGGAGGACCCAGATTGTAGAGATCAGTACAGTGTGATCTTTGAATCTGGAGACAGAACCTCTATTTACTGGAATGATGTTAAGGATCCTGTCACAATTGAGGAGAGAGCTGTAAGTGTCTATAGGAGGTATCTCTTTACTGAGAGCAGTTTGTGTGCAGTGTCTGTAAAAAGGAAATCAAATATATAATGTGACTAAACATTCAGTTTGCATATGATTCATTGAACATAATAGCTATTCAGTACATTAGTGAATCACATCAGTTACATGGTTGCCAGTTGGCTATATTCACATGTTCCAGAGATTTCCGTTTTTAGAATGCTGAGGGCCACAAATAAATTT
This sequence comes from Zootoca vivipara, assembly GCF_965207765.1. Taxonomy (NCBI): domain Eukaryota; kingdom Metazoa; phylum Chordata; class Lepidosauria; order Squamata; family Lacertidae; genus Zootoca; species Zootoca vivipara. The sequence goes on from NC_142596.1 coordinate 50,556,351, forward strand.
AGAGGTCAATTGAAGTTAGATGTCATGCACCAGAGTAAGGATTAATGCTAGATAAGTTTTTATACATCAATATGCAAATGAAATATGTTTCAAATTATTATGCTATGCACTTTCCCCCCTGTAGCGATGGACAGAAACCTATGTGCGCTGGTCTCCAAAGGGTACCTATCTGGCTACATTCCATATGAGGGGCATTGCTTTGTGGGGTGGAGAGAAATTCAAGCAGATTCAGAAGTTCAGCCACCAGGGGGTGCAACTCATTGACTTCTCACCATGTGAAAGGTACTGTATGAAATTAGTTGGTGGTGGTACTGTGGGAATCGGGTGAATAAAATATATTGCCTCTTACAGTTATGCACTCTATTGATTTACCTATTGGGGGCTGTTATACCACATTTCAACCATATTCCCGGTATGGTTTTCAAGATAGAATAAAACAACACACAACTACAAACAAAACACACTAAACTAAAACTTAAAAGATCATGGAAGTAGTACAAAACATCGCCTGAAATGAAGAGAGCATAAAGTACGTATCAGGCGCTAACCACTCTGGGAAGAACATTTCACAGTTGAAGCAACACCTCCAAGAAGACCCTCAGGTGACAGGCACAGCCAAAGGAGGCCTTGTACTGGATATGTAGGAACATAGATTAGATCTGTTTGTTGTTGTTTGCACTTGTAGCTCAGTTTTCAAGAGATCTTTTCATTCAGGACCAGTCAGGTCTGAGCAGTTTCCATTGCCCCTTGATGGAAACTTTGACTAAATTTATTAATAAGTTTCTAGACTTTCAGCTAGCAGACTTTGCAGGGTATGAAATATCAAGCTGCGGCTATTTTTTTCTTGTGGTGAAGGTTCTCATACTTATGCTTTCTTGGCATAGCTTGTGTGAAATAGTCTGGAAAAAAGTTGAGTGAGGGCCCCCTGTCTCACGGGATGCTTCCTCACTCTTCCTGCCTCCTAGCACAGAAGGCAAGGTGTTATGGCTCACCCTTGTTTTCTACCTCTTTCTACATACATTCCTGGCTCCTGGAGATGCAGGGACTCTTCAAGGCCTTTTGCTCCCAATTCTCTGTCTGTCTGACTCACTCACTCTGTATTTGTCTGTTTTCTTTCTAGCTAGTAACTAGGTCTTGTATATAGCATGGTGCAAAACAGTTCTGCCATATAGAGACTGCAACTCTTGTTCTAATGAGAATTCCAAGTGGCCTAGAAGCAGCTTCCTAGACCTGTCATAGTTTATAGTGTAGTGCAGAGCTTTCCAAACTGTGTTGTGTGAGTGCTCCCCATGCTCCTCCTGGGGCTGGAAAGGGGTTAATTTAACCTCCAGTTTGCTAGGAAAAGTGAATTACTGTGTCACAAAATGATGCATGTCCAAAAAGTATGTCACCAACATGAAAAGTTTGGAAAGCCCACCCGAAACTCTTGGTTGCCTCTTCAGTTCCTTGAACTAGCTAAGACTTCCTGCCTTTTGTTGCCTTCAAGGTGAGAACATAGTTGGTCATGGACATTTATGATGTGGTTTGTGTTGAATCTCACATTTGTTTGCTAAAGGGTTGAAGCCGTTAGGAATGTTATATTTGAAGCCTTTGTGCTATCAAACCACTATCATACCACATATGATTAATGTATAAACCCTAAAAGGGGAAAACAGGATGTTAGATTCTGATGTTTTTCAGGGCTCTGCCATTCACTCGCTTATTTGTCTTTTTACTGCCTGTTTTTCTGCAGTCCAAGGAACTCTAAATGGCTATTATGAAACTGACCAGTGTTTTGTTAATTTAATTCTGGAAGTTGGCAAAGTTGAGTACTGCTTGAGTGGCAAGGCCCTGGCAACAAGAAGACATTATCTTGGGTGCACCATGTAGAGCACAGAATCTGGATTTTAATGGGAAAAACCTGCTTGATTCTTCACCATACACCAAGATGTGATTGCTATCTTACAAGACTTTTGCTAAGCATTGCAGTTTTGAAAGTGTTCTTTTCCCCTGTGAAGTTGTATTCCTGGGAACAGAAACTAAGAAAGATAAAACATGCCCCTCTAATGCATTTCAAAGCAACTCAGATGTTAAAACTTGATATAACTTCGCAGCTTTTATGTTTGTATAATTGATCTATTATTCTTTGTGAAGGTACCTGGTCACCTTCAGCCCTCTAATGGACACCCAGGATGACCCTCAAGCGATCATTATCTGGGATACCCTAACGGGACAGAAGAAGCGCGGATTCCACTGTGAAAGCTCAGCCCACTGGCCCATTTTTAAGTAGGTTGGACAGATGGTTAACAAATTGCTTTTTTAAAAAACAAACATGCTTTTGTTATGGGGAAGAGAAACATATCTGATTTCTTGAAATTCTTTGCTTAGGTGGAGTCATGATGGTAAATTCTTTGCTCGGATGACATCTGACACTCTTAGCATCTATGAAACACCTGTAAGTCTTCTCCCTTCCTTTCTGATGAATTTATGATAGATTCTGTAACATGCCTATTTGAAGTCAAAATGTGCCAAAGGTTTTCCTGCTAATAAGGATATAAACTTGCAAGCATGCATCCCATAGCTATTCTGACTGCAGCGTTTGCACATCTCCCACTAATGCACCCTAAAAGATTTTGGTAGTTTGGCTTCAAATGTTGAACATAGATTGCATTTTCTCTCACACACAGAACCTCCAGAAACCGTCAACAATTACTTGTGGACAGCCTTCTTGTAGCTGTCCATTAAGCTCTTTGAAATACTGTTCATTCATAGTATTCTTTACCCAACAAAAGTGAGGAGAAAGTGTATTGGCCCTTTTATGTCCAATAAAGACCATTTAGGTTTTTTTTAATAACATCTTCCCCATTTCTGTTTCTTGTGCTTATGTGTGTGTGTTAAGATGTTGTTTTCTTTGTTGATTATTATGTTTATAGTTTTACTATGTTTTTACCGGTATGCTTTGTTTTACATCACATTGGTGGGCTCTCTTAGGCAGGGAAGTAGATTATAAACTTTAACATAGATGTTATTATAAACTTAAATTGAGATAGATAGGTGTGTACTAGAAACTTTTTGACTTTATGTTCTCTCTTTCTAGTCAATGGGTCTGTTGGACAAGAAAAGTTTAAAAATCAATGGGATCAAGTGAGTATTTTTCTTTAGAACTTACTCTCCTTGCTGCTGCTGCTGCTGCTGCTGCTGTTATTGTTATTTTTGGCTTGTGTGAGGTTTTGTTTTTGTTGTGTTTTTTTTTAAATGTACCTTAAACTACTAAATTGTTGCATGTTCCATCCCTCAGAGACTTCTCCTGGTCTCCAGGTGGCAACATAATTGCTTTTTGGGTGCCTGAAGACAAAGATATACCAGCAAGGGTGACGTTGATGCAGCTGCCCTCCAGACAGGAAATCAGAGTGCGGAATCTCTTCAATGTGGTGGACTGCAAGCTCCATTGGCAAAAGAATGGGGATTATCTCTGTGTGAAAGTAGACAGGACCCCTAAAGGCACACAGGTATGTGCCTCCTAAGCTTCCTTACAGAACTGTTAAACTCTTTGATTTTGAAATCCCAACTTTTATACTGTATTATCAAAGCTAAGAGAACACTTGAAAGCCTTTTCTGTTTTTGATTGAAGCATTCTTGCTCTCAGCTGCCCAAAGTGGCTGGGGAAACCCAGCCAGATGGGGATGGGTGGGGTATTATTATTATTCCACCACCTGCAGCAGCTTCATGGTGCCTGATCTCCTCACATATAAGTTGCATGATTTGTGTTTTTATCTACCGTATATTCCGGCGTATAAGACGACTGGGCGTATAAGCCGACCCCCAACTTTTCCAGTTAAAATATAGAGTTTGGGATATACTCACTGTATAAGAAATACGACCTGGCGTATAAGACGACCCCTGACTTTTGAGAAGATTTTCCATGGTTAAAAAGTACAGTGGTACCTCGGGTTATGAACGCGATCCGTTCCGGGTCGCAGTTCGTAACCCGAAAAGGGCCCGAACCGCCGTTTTGCGCATGCGCAAAGCGCGCGGCGAAAATACTTTCGGGTTTGCGAAGTTCGTAAACCGGGTTGATCATAACCCGAGGTGTTCGCAACCCGAGGTACGACTGTAGTCTTATACGCAGGAATATACTGTACTTCCTCCATTCTTATTGCATTCTGTGTAAGCCCCATTGCTCTTTTGCTTTGGACTGCCAGTTACTGCACTGAGTGAAAGCTTTTTAATGAACTCTTAGCACACGTTTGCTGCAGAACTGCAAGGATTACCAGAGAACATATTAAAGAATCCAAGAATTTTATTCTAAATATAGGTAGTTCACATGCTGCTATAAAACCTCCTGAATAGAAAATGACTCATGTTTACAATTACAGGGGTTGAGTTAAAAATGAAGCCATCCCATCTGGCATGGACCCGTTTTCCACACAGGCCTCTGACTCCTGAGTGCAAATAGTTCTTCAGAGCTGATCTCATGTATGCCTGGAGATTGCTGTATCTTACTCTGCCTAGTTTATACTAGCCCTGTCTAATGTGTGTTTCAGTTGAATACTTTGCAGTTCAGCCTTGTAGTAGAGTATAAATAACAGTGTCTGGAAGGCTAGCCTTGTTTTGGTTCTTCTTTGCTGCAAGAGAGTTGTGGCTGCAAGACACTTGGTATTAAATAACAGTAGTGCATCTTGCTCTAAGGCATGAGGTTTTAGGCACCCTAAACAGATACAAACAGCAGCAGGCCAGCTACTTCTTCTTTGTATTAAATGCGCACCATCTCAAGTCCCTACCAGGGTAGATGACATGCCCACATCACCTTTTTTTCCCCCCTGCAGGGTGTAGTGACCAACTTTGAAATCTTCCGCATGAGAGAGAAGCAGGTTCCTGTTGATGTGGTAGAAATGAAAGGTAAAGGACACATTTCACATAACTTCAGCTCTCTGTGCACTACTTTTTGTCCTTCAATGTATATCTTATTTAGTGTTTACAGTATAGCATATGAAATATAACAGAAGTGAAACACTACATAATGTAGCCACCAGGGTGCTGAAAGGTATTCTTCCAATGCTACTCTCTGGAGTCAGTACTGAAGCTAGGATCAGAACCTCTGTATTACAGTGTCTGCAGTTCCCTTTTCCTGGAGCCAGTCCAGGAGGCTACCATGGTTGATGGTATCAAATGCCTACGAGAAATCAAGAAGCAGGAGCAAGGTCGCACTGCCCCAACATGCCCTTTGCAAAGGGCGACCAAGGGGCAACTCAGTTCCATGGCCAGGCTTGAACCCAGATTCAAATGGATCTAAATAATATGTGCCTTCCCAATAATGCTTGCAGCTGCCCCACCACCTTTTCCAAAAGGGGGTATTTGCAAGGCTAAAATCGAAAGGGTCCAGATCCAGTTTCCTTAGGAGCAGCCACACCACTGCCTTTTTCAGTGCAGCAGGGACCATCCCCTCATGCAGTGAAGCATGAACCACACTCCGGACCTAACCAGTCAGCCCTCTTGAACTGGATTTGATAAGCCAAGAGTGACAACAATCGAGGGGAAATGTGGTGTGCATTGCTGCCAGCACCTTGCCACATCAGTTGATTCCATAAGGTGAAACTGATCACACAAAACACCCCCGATAATGACACTATGTACTTCAACCAGAGCTGCAACAGGTGCGGAGTCAAGATCACTCCAACGTCGAGGCTGTTCTCCAAGTGTGTACTGTAGCCAGTTGGTCATGGTGGGTCTTGGAAAGTTCTAGAGGCCCCTCCACATTAGGGCATGCAATGCGATGTGTTCTTACCAGTGTTGGGTCAGCTTCAGAGCGAGATTTGCCCCATCTGCACTCCAGTCTTCATCCGGCCTGTTTCACAATCCAACATTCTTCAGAGTACCAAGGAGCTGCTCAGGCTCTACAACACCAGAGAGGATGCTCATGAGTGATCATGGCAACTTCCCATTTCATATTGCCATCTTATAGGTAGGCAGGATTACCAGATTTCTCCACTGGAAAATCCCCCAGAGCATTGAGAAACACATCTGGCTCCATCAGTCTAGAGGGCGGACCATCCATATGGGCCCACCACTGTTACAGTGGAGAACTGCCACCGCCAGTCAAAACTTAACCTGATAATGGTCTGACCATCACAAGAGCGTGCATTGCATTCCCCCTATCTTCAGTCCATCCCTCATATATCTTGGGGTAAAGATCACATCAATAGTGTGCCCTGACTGGTGTGTTGGACCAAAGACCATCTGAAAGAGACCCATGGTTGTCATGGAGTCTGAATTCTCGAGCTGGCCCAAGAGCAGCCTCCGCATGGATATTGAACTCACCCAAGATGATCATTTAAGGGTCCTCCAAAAATATCCCAGAGACTACCTCGGCCAGCCTCATCAGGAATGCTGCTGGGCAGCAGGATTTTGAATGTCTAGGAGACCCGCATGAATTAGAAGCCTTTTCAGAGAGGATCTGGCTAATTTTACACGTTTAATGTAGGTCTTCCTCTCTTGCAGAAAGCATCATAGCATTTGCTTGGGAGCCAAATGGAAGCAAGTTTGCTGTGTTGCATGGAGAGCCACCACGAATATCCTGCTCTTTCTACCATGTGAAAAACAATGGGAAAATAGAGCTCATTAGTAAGTAGAATTCAAGAGGCTGGGCTTGGGGTTTGAGGATCTCTATGTGTATTGTTACAATCTATTTTAAAATTCATCGAGAATCATTTGAACTTCTTTTTGGCCTCTTCTATACAAATACCTTTGTCTTGCAAGACCTGTTGGATTTCTCAACTATTGAAACTTGGACAATGCAGCACTTGGTCATTTTTGTGACTGCAGATCTCTGCTGTAAAAGCATTGATGCTAAGTAATGCTGCTTATATGAATGAGATTGTGTATCCTACCGGTAGTTATTCCTGGTCTTGTCAACACTCAGGAGGCAGCATTAACGGGGGCATGAAGATTTTGATTACTTTGTTTTGTAAGGCTAAAATCTTTATTACAAAGGCATAATATCAACCTTCTAAAGCAAGGATATTCGTCTCATGTATTTAAATCTTATTTCAGAAATGTTTGACAAGCAGCAGGCAAACACGATATTCTGGAGTCCTCAAGGGCAATTTGTGGTGTTGGCTGGTCTCAGGAGGTGAGTACTGTTTCTTGGCAAGCATATCTTGAGTAATAGAAGCTTTAAAAAAAACAACAACAATGGTTCTTGACTTAAAACAGGTTCCTTAGAGGGTGCCATCTTGGTCCACTGGAGCAAGAACCATGCAGAGCTCTGTTTTATTTGAAATGGTTCTGTAGAGTTTTATTTCACCCTACAGAGTAAGAGTGATTAGCACATTAGTTTACCTTAATATAAAGGAAACTTGTGCCCTCTCCCAGACAAAGGACTTTATGAAGACTGTTTCATATCCAGCTTCTCAGCTTTTAGATGATGCCACCTGACTCATACTCAGATTTCAAAGAAATGTTTGTTCGATTGTTTCAATGGCTTAAAAGTTGCCTGCATGTAATATATAAAATATTCTAATTATTTTTCTATGCAGCATGAATGGTGCCTTAGCTTTCGTTGATACATCTGACTGCACCATGATGAACATTGCTGAGCACTACACAGCCTCAGATGTTGAATGGGACCCCACAGGCCGCTATTTGGTGACTTCTGTTTCTTGGTGGAGTCACAAGGTATTATCAATACTTCCCCACCCCTTACCCTTCTCCATCTTGAGCCTTTTAACAGGCCTTGTGTTGTATTTATTTTAGCTTGGATACCTTTGATTCATAAATATCATCATTACTAGCATTGCTCATTATTTCTTTACATTCTCATGCCTCGGTAGGCCCAGTGCATTGGTTCTGCTCTTAACTGTAGAAGAGGGTTGAGTAAAGGGGAGGAGATAATTGTGGGGCTCCCACTGTGTACTCACCTACTTAATGTGTACTCCTCGAACAGTGAGATAGCTTAGTTACTCTGGTGCCTGGCTTTCTGTGTTGGTATCTTGTTTATATGTAATTCAGATCTTTATAGTAAACATTTGCCATATACAAGATAAGGCATCAGTTGATGGTCATTAGAAATCCTTTCACAACACCACGGAAGGGAATTTGAATGCTTTCAGCTTTTTAGGACTACAAAGTGAACGGCTGGGTGCGAAGAATGCTGCACCATGTGTGACACAACTTCACTGAACTGTCTTTCTAGGTGGACAATGCCTATTGGCTGTGGACTTTCCAGGGTCGCCTCCTACAGAAGAATAATAAAGACCGGTTCTGCCAGTTACTTTGGAGACCCAGGCCACCTACGTTGCTCACCCAGGATCAAATAAAGGTGTTGTGTCCTTTACGGTGGGAGGTTTGGTGTAACTTTTTGGGTTGATGTTAAGAGAAGGAAGTTCGGTATTAGGAAAACACCTCTAATGCTTTGGGAATTATAACACAGACAACAGTTGAAGCTCACCACAAGCTGGGGATAAGGAAGAGACATAGGTCAGCGTTAGATCAGATACTTTATGTGTGTCTGATCTCAAGTTCAATCCCTGACATCTCCAGTTAAATGTTCAGGTGGTAGGTGATGAGAAAAATCTCTGAGATCCTGGAGAGCTGCTGCCAGTCAAAGTAGTCAGTAATGGGCTTAACCTAGCAGCTTGCCATGTCCACAAACCACTCCCCCAGTCTAATTTGCAGTTGCCTCCAGCAAGCCCAGCTGAGTTTATCCCTATCCCACTGAACTGGACCTCATTCCTCTGATTACATTGGGAGCGTGACATGTGTTGATTCTGCTCCATTCTGATTCCTGGTGTGCTGCCTACAGCTCTTGGGAAGTTTTACTTTTCCCAGGTTACCAACATTAAGTAATGCTGCACTTGAGCTGCTGGAGAAGGGATACTTGCTCCCAGAGCAGCTTACAAGAAAGTGACTTGGGGGAGGGGATTTGGAGGTGTTTGGGGAGCTGAATTATCCAAGCCAGAGAAAGACTTGGGGCCATAATGCTCTCTTGCTATTCAGGACAGGCTTTGCAAACTGCAATGCAATGCGCTGATTACTGCAATGCGCTCTACGTGGGGCTACCTTTGAAGGTGACCCGGAAACTGCAACTAATCCAGAATGCAGCAGCTAGACTGATGACTGGGAGCAGCCGCCGGGACCACATAACACCGGTCCTGAGAGATCTACACTGGCTCCCAGTACATTTCCGATGGGGAGACTCAGCCAGATGGGTGGGGTATAAATAATACATTATTATTATAAATCACCAAGGAAGCCAGTTTTTTCCCCATACTCTGCAGTAGTAAAATATTGGGTTGTATTCAACTACCTTTTACTCAGACCCACCGAAATTAATAAACATATATTAGTTATGTTAATTAGTTTCATTGAGTCTACTGTTGAGTAAAACTAGGTGGAATACCACTCGATAGAACTAAGCATGTCTGATGGATTGCTGTAGTATCCTGTGCACGATATTCGAAAGGCATGTATTTGACATCCTGCTTAGTCCACTTTTTCTTCTCAAAATATGCTGGGGCAATATGAAATGGCAGAGTTTGCTCAATATAACATAAAATCATTTAAAAATACAATATGTAACACTTATTTCCTGCAACAGCAAATCAAGAAAGATCTGAAGAGATACTCCAAAATATTTGAACAGAAAGATCGTCTGAGCCAGTCTAAAGCCTCAAAGGTAAGCTGCCTTTTGATCTCTTGGTGCTTTGGTTTTGAGTACAGACACCCATTTCCAGATCTAGAACCCTCTGATTCATTTTTCAGAACTGCTTCTGGCAGGAACGTTGTACAGTAAGGGAGTGCTGGGGCAGGGAGGTTGGAGCACACTGCAATATTGGAGCAGGGAAGTCAGTAAATGAGAACTCTTAATTCTTCTGCTGGAGAATATGGAACCTTTAGCAGTATTCAGTGTGGATAAATGTCTGTGAATGCCTTTTTCTCCTTGTGGCATCATTTGGCCCAGATCTTGATGTAATGAATTTCACAAAGTGAAGCAGTCTGTTTGCACTAGTGAAAGGCATTTTGTCACCCCAGTCCTTCCCACATTTACATGGAAATAATTTCAGTTAATTTTAAGTAGGCATGTTTGGGATCAAAGCCTTGGGAGGTCCAGCTTCTCTCTCCCATATGGATTACTCCTGGGGAGATTTCTAGCTGCATTTTGATTGAAGGTTTAATAGCAACCTCTTGTTTTCTGTAGGAACTGGTAGATAGAAGGCGAACAATGATGGAGGAGTTCAAAAAATACCGCAAGATGGCACAAGAGCTGTACATGGAGCAAAAGAATGAGCGGTTGGAGCTCCGCGGAGGTAAGTTGGCTTTCCAACCATTCCTTGTCTTCGGCTGCAGTCCTGTGCATGTTTACCGGAGACTAAGCTGCAGTGAACTCAGCAGCCACATGAAGGCACGTCTCTGTTAGGGAAAAATATTGGCAAAACTGTTACTGAAAGAGTGTTGGACTTATCTTAACAAAATAAATGATAAGCAAAATAATTAACGAAGAAGTTGATATGTGGCAGAACTAGTTGGTTTGAATGAGATGGCAGCTGTAGCTCTGTTCTAACACAGCTAAGTTTCTGTTTCATTATGGAGCCAGCTACAGTTGTTCTCTTGCTGCCTTGAAATCATCCAGGTCTAATACTTTTTTCCTGCTTACAGGAGTAGACACAGATGAGCTGGACAGCAACGTAGATGACTGGGAGGAGGAAACTGTTGAATTTTTTATCAATGAAGAAATTATTACAGTTGCAGAGCCAGAGTAGTCCGAAAGCCGTGGTAAAACCTTTTCACATTGTGTACTTGGGGTGGTAGGGAGGGGAAGCTTTGTTTTAAATCCTGGAGACTGAGAGTTACCACCTTCTCCTTCCTTTGCAGCACCACCATATCTCGTACTGAGGAGGGATTTGTTCATTTTCAGAAGGTCTACACAACTTTGGACACTTTTAAAATCCATATTCTCTCTCTGGACGGTGAATGCGCAGGATTCGTTCATTCTGACACATTGTAGTGCCTTCTAGTCCCCACTGCCTACTGTGGAGTCACTTGAAAGGCACTGCTTTTAAATTTTTATCCTTTATTGGGGGAGGGTTTAGTTTAATTTTGAAAAAATCTACCACCAGTATTTGCTGCTTGACACTCCAGCAGTGCTGCTCTCAGCTGAGCAACTTGGAACTGTGGCCCTTACAACTGCAGCCTTGGCGCAACTTCCAGTGTCTTGCCACAAACTCGTGATGCTTCTCTTTGCCGAAGACTGTTCCTGTGCCCAAACCGCACAGGTGGAAGTTGATTTCATGTTGGGGAAGATCACCGAAAAAACTGTACTTCATACTATGTGCTTTAATTTGCGGAAGCAGCACTACAGTGGGCTCTACCCTCCTCCATTCAGATTGTGACAGGAGCTCTCCCAGATTGGAAATAAAGCAAGCCCATATGCTTAATAAAGAGGGCTGTGTTATATGAGGCTTTCTCACTTTGAAACTCATTGGTGTGACGTTTGCTTGTAGCAAGAACATCTTGCTATATGCAAATTGAATTTACATTCATTTGATTTCCTGTGCTTCCTTCATGCTTGATCACTAATAAGTGAGTTAGATACATATTCTCAAGGTACATGGTCTCTGCAGCAACAAAATCAGGTGCATTGGGGATTATATTTACAAGCATAGCTTGAGTCTATCTATCTATCTATCTATCTATATATATATATATACACACACACACACACTAGCTGACCCGGCCACGCGTTGCTGTGGTTTTTTCCTGTGATCCTCCCCCCCCCAATCCTGTCCCGATCCATGACGTATCCTGCCCCTCCTCCCTACACCCCGGCTCATTCCTGTGTTTCGGTAGGATAGCCTTTCCTCTGTTGTCCCTGGGGAGTGTTGGCCCCTCCCCCATGTATCTCCATACCTTGGCCCCCACCATTGGAGAAGGAACTGTTAGTTTATGGGTTGGGTTTGTTTAATTTTTTTTAATGTGATAGTACTTGTGGGTAGACAATATTTTTAGTTGTTCCATTTGTTGTGAAGATGTAGAGATTATCTGGTTTGCCGACTCTTGAGCATGCAACATATAGTTGTCCATGTGAGAAGCAATCCGATTCTAGGTATAATCCACAGAATTGTAATGATTGGCCTTGTGATTTGTTGATGGTGATAGCGAATGCTAAGCGAATAGGGAAGCCTTGGTTTGCTGTGGGCTTCCCCCCCCCCCCGGCCTGTCAGGGGCCTACATAAAAGAAAACCCTAGTGGAAGCCTTGGTTTGCTGTGGGTTTCCCCCCCCCCCAGCCTGTAAGGGGCCTACATAAAAGAAAAGCCTAGTGATGGTTTCCCCCGCCTGTAAGGGGCCTACATAAAAGAAAACCCTAGTGGCCGCCTTGGTTTGCTGTGGGTTCCCCCCCCCCGGCCTGTCAGGGGCCTACATAAAAGAAAACCCTAGTGATGGTTTCCCCCCCCCCCGTCTGTAAGGGGCCTACATAAAAGAAAACCCTAGTGGAAGTCTCCCCGGCCTGTCAGGGGCCTACATAAAAGAAAAGCCTAGTGGTGTGATAATGGCCGCTTTGGAGGTTTGATTTGCTTGGTTGATGATGATGTCATTTGGTTTGTGGGTGTGGCTTAGATTTCACAGGAAGGGAGGGGGTGGAGGAGGGTACTACGCCACTTGAGGGCGCTGTTTGACTTGGTGGAAAAGCAGGTCTGCACCTGGGCAGGTGTGCGGTTTGAGGGATTTTTGCCCCCAACAACGCTCTAGGAGTGGCCTGGATCGTTGTGTCAAAATTTCTGGACGATCGGTCAAGCGGTTACGGAGAAAAGTGTCAAACGGAATTTCACGATTTTTACATTTATATATATACACACACACACACACACACACACACACCACAAAAGTGCCATTTGAGTATTAGACGAATGTAGGGGGCCGTTTGTTGCCTGATGCACTGCCTACTTTGAAGAGGAAGGCAAAGCTGTACCTAAGAGCTGCTAAGATCAGCTCCATCTGAGCATCATCGTCGTCATTTTATTTGTATGCCGCCATTCCACAGTTAAAACAGTGCTCAAGGCAGCTTACAATACGAAAAGATTTACATAGGTACAAACATAGCAAAGTAGTCATAAGAATAAATAAAGCACATCAAAAATTACATAACCAAACTGAACAATTTCCACATAAAAATAAAGATACAAAAAATTATCAGTACTGTACAGCAAAAACTCCTAACAAAACTTCTCCCAAAATACCCCAGCAGCAATACCCCAGCAGCAGTAGCAGTTCTTATGAAGCCTGTCGGGCCCCGCCCTGGGCCAGGTAGAGAGAGGCAGGGATGGGCTCTCAGGCTCCCAGCAGGTCAGAGCACAGTGCCTTGCAGTAGGAAATGGGAAAGAGCTCTTGGAGGGAGTTGAACCATAAAGGAGCAGCTTCCATTGAAAACTACTGTATTTTTCGCTCCATAAGACGCACTTTCCTCCTAAAAAGTAAGAGGATATTCTGTGCATCTTATGGAGCGAATGCACAGTCCCTGGAGCCGAATTGCCCAGGAGCGAAAAGCAAATCATGCTTTATTTTTTAAGAAAGAGCTAAAGGCTAACAAGAGGGAAAGAGAACCCGCTCAGCAGCCGATTGCAAGAGATCAGGAGGGAGATAAGAGAAGCTAGCTCCCTTCCTGGCCCCACCCCCTTGCCCAGGCCTCCATTGTTGTGTTTCCCCAGTGACATGTGACTGGCTGATTAGATCATCTGTCTGAAAACTGTAGAAATGGCGCCCTTTCCTTTCCTCTCATAAAGAAGCTGCAGAACTGTGAGTTGAACTCCATAAAACAGGATTTTTCCCCTTTGCAAGTTAAGCTGCACAACTTTGAGCTGATGCTCAAAAAAATTGGAGTTTTCCCCCTTTGCAAAAAACAACTGCACAACTGTGAGCTGATCCCCCCCCCAAAAAAACCTGGGGCTTTCCCCATTTGCAAAAGAAGCTGCACAATGCTCAAAAAATGGAGCTTTCCCCCTTTGCAAAAAAACTGCACAACTGTGAACTGATCCCCCCCCCAAAAAACTGGGCTTTTCCCATTTTCAAAAGAAGCTGCACAACTTTGAGCTGATGCTAAAAAAAAATGGAGCTTTCCCGTCCCCCTTTGCAAAAAAGCTGCACAACTCTGAGCTGATCCCAAAAAAGGGGCTTCCCCCTTTTCCTCCTCTAAAAATTAGGTGCATCTTTTGGTCATGTACGTCTTATGGAGCGAAAAATACGGTAAAAGGTGGTTGACCTCTAATATATCAAACGCATTGTGGCATTACAATAGGTAATGATTATAGACTTCCTTTCTTCTTCTGCACAAACAACTTTGAAGTTAGTGACAATGCAGTAATCTTAGCACTGATCTACATATTTCAAGAAAGGTAAATGGATAATACAGCATTCCTGTGTCTCCACCTGTCTACATCAAGATATATTTCAGGGAGCAGGGTGACATTAAACCATGACGTTCCTTCGCCTGCACTCCAAAGAAGGTAGCACATTTTGCTTACAAATTGGGATTACTCAGAGACATTAAAAATCCGCTAGTGCAACAATGCCAAGCAGGTTTGTTAATAAGCCTTTGAACAATTTTATGGAAGATTGATTCCCATGGAATAAGGTGGTAAATGACGTAAGAGGTGACCACCACCCCAAAATCAGGTAGCTTTTAATGGTACACATTGCCACCTCCTAAACGAGCTGCCTATCAGCAAAAACATGCAGGAACTCAAGGCCCTAATTTACTCCTATGATTCCCATTTTGCTTTCTGAGCACCAGTTTTATATACTCAAGACTTCTGACTAAGCATGTTTGTCACCAGTGAATTTTGGGGGGAAATGACACATTTTGATGTAAAAATGGTGTTCCATGAGGTCGCATTCTTCTAATTGATCCTTTTTGCCTAGGGTGGTTGTGACAAGGATAAAAATAGGGCCGTGTATATCACCCTGAACTCGGATGGAATAATGGAATACAATTGTGAATCACAATCTCTGCCAGTTGCTGCTTTTCTCTCTGGCATCGGTGTGCACCTTCTGTTTCTACTCCCTCCACTCCACTGATGTCACCACCTGCTACCCATGGGGAAATGGTAGCTTTTTTACCTGGCAGCCCTAAGCTGTGCCAAGCCAGCCTTTGTGAGTTGCTCTGAGTGAGTCTCTCTGGTTGACGCGATGGGTATCTCATCACCCAGATCCCCTAGCCCTGCACAGAGGAGGGTTGCCAGGGGCTCTGCTACTGCTACAAACACCCCCAGCTCAGCTACCATGAAGGATTTGAGGGCAGAGGAGCAGTTGGTGGTGAGTCTTAGCAGCAACAGCAGCTTTTGCAGCTAGTCAGCCGCTTCAGATGTCTCTTTTTAGAAAAAAAGGAATTTAAGAAGCTGCCTTCTACTGATCCAGACATAATTTAAATGAATGTAATAAGTGATGTACAATTCTTTGGGTGAAAGTGGGAACTGATAAATCTTAGATTGGTTCGAGAGCAGACTTCTATTTGTTGCAATTATATTCCATCTTTTCTGCTCCTAGAAGTCAAAGTGGAGTACATGGTTCTCTTCCTACCCATTTTATCCTCACAACAACCCTGTGAGGTAGGTTAGGCTGAGAGGCTGTGACTGACCCACGGTCATGCCTGGTGAGTTTCATGCCCAAGTGGGGATTTGAACCCTGGTCTCCTAGGTCCTAATCCAACATTCTTAACTAGTACACCACACTGGCTCTCTCCAGCCTAGTGCCTTCCATGTGTTTTGGTCTTGTAACAAGATGACTTGGTCCATCTTGCTCAATATGCCTTTCACTGCCTGGCAGCAGCTCTCTAGGGACTCGAGCAAATTCCTAGCCCCACTTGGTGATTCCAGGGACTGGACCTGGGATCATCTACAGCAGGCATCCCCAAACTGTGGCCCTCCAGATGTTTTAGACTACAATTCCCATCATCCCTGATCGCTGGTCCTGTTAGCTAGGGATCATGGGAGTTGTAGGCCAAAACATCTGGAGGGCCGCAGTTTGGGGATGCCTGATCTGCAGGTATAACAAGATTCTCTACCACTGATGAACAGCTCTTCTAGAGCTCATAGGATTGGAAGATCTGCCCTGTCCCCAAACTCAAGAGATCCTTCTGCAGAGAGGACAAGCACTTCCCTCATGCTCAGATACAGCCACACCGCTTTACATATCCCAGGGATGGTTATTACATGTGTGATCCTGGTGTTTATTATCTGCAGGTGTATGCAAACACATTTAAATAATAAATCCATTGCAAGGTACAATTTCTTACGTTGCTGGGAGAGGGATTGCTTGAAAGAGTCCATCAAACTCAGCTATCATTCAAAAATATTTGTTACATACCTGAGGTATTAAAAAAAAAATCCGAAAGGCAGTATGATTTCCTAGTTATGTACCAATTCATCTTAATGCTCTGGCAGTTTGGGGTATTGCACAAAGGAGCAGGGTAAACAGCCCTCAAAGAAATTCTAGCTCTCAAGGCCTCTTCTCATGAAGCAACAGCTAATCAAGGCTTGTTGTTGTTGTGAAAATAGATCTGTTCCCTGTAGGAATGGCGCTTGCAGCTTCAGGGCCAATCTCTGGCATATTCCCAACTTGATGACAATCCAGCTAAGAGCTAAAGTCAATTCCCTGATCTGAACATGTCCACTGTTTTTCACATTTTGTTCCCTTTCACCCCTCTGGATTTTGCCAAGATTTATTAGATCCAATAATCTAATGTCTTGGTGAGAGACAAACATAGAAGTGAAGTTAAAGCCAGTCTCTGTAGTGATGAATTTCTAGTGACTTCAGACAAACTTGGGTGGGTTTGCACAGTCACCCTCTACATCCAGACTGTTTTTCTTTCCAAAATGTGGCACCACTAACCAAACATATTTACACCAGCACAAAATTAGTACAGGGGGAAATTGTGCAAGAAGAGAAGAGCAAGATGCAGACCATAAAACTGGCACCGAATACACTGCATGCCATTGAAAGTGTATATGCTTGCCATATTTTGCCCCAGACACTTTTCGCCGGTTAAATCCCAGACATGTGGGAAACTCTGTAGGGCAACCCTAAAAGGGTGGTGCTCAAAACAGATATGCACAGGAGTGGCTCGCCATCATGTTATTGTTTGGATATTTGTATTGCTCAAAACGCCTTACTCTGAAAAACATTAATTTTCCTGCTCCATTTTCCTTAGTGTTTTACCTTCACGGAGGTGGTAATACTGCCTGGACTGTGAACATTTCACTTTAAGGGGGCTCACATGATGGAATCCTGTGCCATACAATTAAAATCCCCTTCATGCTGACGAGTAAAGGGAAAAGTTAGTACTAGTCTGGTCTTTGCCCTGATACATCCCCAAACTGCAGCCCTCCAGATGTTTTCGCCTACAACTCCCATGATCCCTAGCTAACAGGACCGGTGGTCAGGGATGATGGGAACTGTAGTCCAAAACATCTGGAGGGCTGAGGTTTGAGGATGCCTGCACTAGTTTGTTTCTTGCAGGATCTCTCTTCCCCCCCCCCCACCCAGAATAAAGCTTTCAATCATACAAACTCCAAGTAAACAGGACTGTGCAGAATTATTTGCGGCTGATGCCTTTTACACTGCATATGTGTTAAACGTTCCTCTTCAGCCAGGCCTTGGGCTGATTAAGCTTCCATGGCCTTTAAAATGTGATTATGAAAGGGGGAGTTGTTCTGGGTTTTTTTGCTTTGACTATTATTTGTGCTTCTATCCTGTATTTTTATCTTGTGAGCTGCCCTGAGATCTTTGAATGAAGGGTGATGTATAAATTTAGTTTAATAATAATAATAATAATAATAAGATGATGATGATGATGATGATGATGATGAAGATGCACAGTCCTCAAGTTGTGGGTTTCTTTTTACTTAGTCTGGTAGCCTGAGTAACTTGACAGTTCTTGTGTTACAGGAAACCCAATTCTTGTTTCTGCCTGCAGGTAGCTCTCCGGATCCGTCCCATCAATGCAGCTGAGGTGGAGGAAGGAGCAAACATTATAGCTCACAGATTAGGTGACCAGGTGAGAGGATGGGCAGGTAGCTGCGGGTTGTATGGTAGGAACCGTTTGGCATGACCTCTCCGAATAGAGATGAAAATGCCCCCTGTTTGGAACACCAATGGAAACAGAATGCTGCACACACCAGATGGGTCTTTGGCCTGATCCACCCGCCTGGCTCTTATGTTATTAAATAGCCCCAGGTTCGATCCCTGGCATCTCCAGGTAGAGCTGGGAAGAATATTTTGCTTATTAAATTTGTATCCCACTCTTTATCCAAGAAGACCAGGGCAACATACACAGCCACCCTCCCCTCCAATTTTTTTACCCTGTGAAGTAGGGTAAGCTAAGCAGAAGTGGCTGGCCCAAGGTCACAAAGGCAGCTTCTTAACTGAGTCGATATTTGAACCTGGCCCTCCCCAGTCCCAGTCCAACGCTAACCATTATGCTCTCTTTTAAGAACATCACATTTAGACAAACCGAGCAAAATGCATGCATATTTGCAAACCCAGATTGCAATTTTCTGGTTGCAGAATTTCATATGCAGGAATTCTAAAGTCATGTTATGTGTGTATGTGTGTTCCTCCCTTTATTAGTTATTGCATCCTTTCTCCACCCTGCCCTTCTTCCAAGATAGCAACACATGGTAACTCACAACCCAGAATACACAATGCAAAATACAATATTAAAAGATACAATAAAAGCAGCCTGAAATCAAAGATGAATCACCAGCAATAAATGATCAGCATCATCTGCCCCAAAATCAACACCAGCTAAGTCCCAGATGGTACAATATCCAGGAAGTGGTTGTTCCAGAGTCCATTGAAACAAAGGTGTTCCTGTTGTTGTTTAGTCGTTCAGTCGTGTCCGACCCTTCGTGACCCCATGGACCATAGCACGCCAGGCACTCCTGTCTTGCACTGCCTCCCGCAGTTTGGTCAAACTCATGTTCGTAGCTTCGAGAACACTGTCCAACCATCTTGTCCTCTGTCGTCCCCTTCTCCTAGTGCCCTCCATCTTTCCCAACATCAGGGTCTTTTCCAAGGATTCTTCTCTTCTCATGAGGTGGCCAAAGTATTGGAGCCTCAGCTTCACAATCTGTCCTTCCAGGGAGCACTCAGGGCTGATTTCCTTAAGAATGGATAGGTTTGATCTTCTTGCAGTTCATGGGACTCTCAAGAGTCTCCTCCAGCACCATAATTCAAAAGCATCAATTCTTCGGCGCTCAGCCTTCTTTATGGTCCAGCTCTCACTTCCATACATCACTACTGGGAAAACCATAGCTTTAACTATACGGACCTTTGTCGGCAAGGTGATGTCTCTGCTTTTTAAGATGCTGTCTAGGTTTGTCATTGCTTTTCTCCCAAGAAGCAGGGGTCTTTTAATTTCGTGACTGCTGTCACCATCTGCAGTGATCAAGGAGCCCAAGAAAGTAAAATCTCTCACTGCCTCCATTTCTTCCCCTTCTATTTGCCAGGAGGTGATGGGACCAGTGGCCATGATCTTGGCTTTTTTGATGTTGAGCTTCAGACCATATTTTGCGCTCTCCTCTTTCACCCTCATTAAAAGGTTCTTTAATTCCTCCTCGCTTTCTGCCATCAAGGTTGTGTCATCTGCATATCTGAGGTTGTTGATATTTCTTCCGGCAATCTTAATTCCGGTTTGGGATTCATCTAGTCCAGCCTTTCGCATGATGAATTCTGCATATAAGTTAAATAAGCAAGGAGACAATATATGTTATGTTTGTTAAATTAATTTTGGAGGAACCAATGAAAATTCAGTGTTAGTCTTTCAAACACTCTTGGTCTATCCATGCATGAACAGAATACCCCTTGAACCTTGCACACCCATGCAATCATTCATACTTTTGTCTCTTTCACTGGCTACGTTCTAGGTGCAGAACACTTATTTCAGTCCGCACTAAGACTAGCAGGCATGCATTGCAGCTAGTTGCCACCAGCCATCAAAAACCATTGAAGAAACATCTTCTACCCACTGGTGCCTATTGAGGCATACATATAGCTGTTAACTGTGCAAAGGATTAGCGACAAGACCAACAACCTAACACAGTACTGATATTCAGAGCTAGTGTGGTGTACCAGTAGTGTGTTGGACTAGAATGTGGGAGTTCAAATCCCCCACTCAGCCATGAAGCTCATTGGGTGACTCACAGCCTAATCTCTTTACAGCCTAATCTCCCTCTCAGGATTATTTTGGGGATTAAATGAGGAGTGGAGAAACCATGTATGCCATTTTGGCTCTTTGGAGAAAAAGTGGGATATAAAGGAAATGAATAAATAATATGGTGGCTGCTGTCTTGCTTCTTTCCATGTTTTCGTCGCTGTTTGGCATCTGTGCTCTAATTTGTTTCTGTTTTAGAAGGGTGTATGGTTTCTAATCTATTGCAAACAATTCCCTAATTGTGCATTTATCCAAGTTGCTGCCAAACTTTCTCTGGATCATTAGGGCAAATGGTTCCTTGAAGCAGTCCCTTGAGACTGAAGATGGCTTCTCCTGATGTTTTTTCAGTGGAGAGAAAGGAATATATTTTTCCTTCAGCGTGGGGAAAATTTACTCCCAGAAGAATCCAGCGAAACTAGGCCTGATCTTTAACTTTCCATTTAAGAAATCAAACTTCTATTTTCAACTATGCATGGGACCAAGGTCACATTCACGCCATGCATTTTAAAGACTCTTGTATAACATCAACATCATGGCTCCCTCCAAAGAATCTGGAGATGATGATGATGATTATTATTATTATTATTATTATTATTATTATTATTATTACCCCACCCATCTGGCTGGGTTTCCCCAGCCACTCTTGGCAGCTCACAATAGAATATTAAAAACTTGATAAGACATCAGACATTAAAAACTTCCCTAAACAGGGCTGCCTTCAATTGTTTTTTAAAGGTCAGGTACTTGTTTATTTCCTTGACATCTGATGGGAGGGCATTCCACGGGGCGGGTGCCGCTACCAATAAGGCCCTCTGCCTGGTTCCTGTAACCTCACTTCTTGCAGGGAGGGAACTGCCAGAAGGCCCTTGGAGCTGGACCTCAGTGTCCGGGCTGAGTGATGGGGGTGGAGATGCTCCTTCAGATATACTGGGCCAAGGCCGTTTAGGGCTTTAAAGGTCAGCACCAACACTTTCAATTGTGCTCAGAAATGTACTGGGAGCCAATGTAGGTCTTTCAGGACTGGTGTTACATGGTCTCGGTGGCCACTCCCAGTCACCAGTCTGGCTGCTGCATTCTGGATTACAGTAGTTGCAGTTTCTGGGTCACCTTCTTTTTTTTTTCCTTTTCCTTTTTAAAATTTTAAAAAGCCTTTACTAATTCACTTTAAAAATCAGTACAGAAAAGAAAAGAAAAAATACAAATTTTCCTTCAAAACAATATAAGCCACCCAAATCATAATATACAAATTAAAATAAACTTCCAAACTATAACACATCACTTGTCTTGTAATTATTTAACATCACTTGTGTTACTTTCCTCATAGAATAAAGCACTTTATATATTCCCTTCTTATCAATTTTTCCTCCAATTTCCCCTGTGTCAAACTAATCCAAACAAATCACTAGCTCCGTTTTTGTATTCCCCCCCCCCCCGAAATATTCTTCTAAATATTTCCATTCCTTTTTGGACCTTTGTTTTGGTATATTTCTAATTGCTGCCGTCATTCTGGCTAGATTCATAATTTTTATTAATTTTATCTGCCACTCCTGGATTGTGGGTTCCTCTTCTTTTTTCCATTTTTGGCCTATCAACAATTTTGCTGCTGCACAGGCATAGAGGAAGATATATTTTTTTATCCTCTGGTAAATTTCCAGGTATCAGACTTAATAGAAAATATTCTGCCTTTTTCTTAAATGTGACCCTTTACATTTTTTTTCATCTCCTCATAAATTTCCCCCCAGAATTTGTGGGTTTCTATACAACCCCACCACCTTCAAAGGTAGCCCCATGCAGAGCGCGATGCAGTAGTCCAAGCGAGAGATAACTAGAGCATGCACCACTCTGGCGAGACAGTCCGCGGGCAGGTAGGGACTCAGCCTGCGTACCAGATGGAGCTGATAAACAGCTGCCCTGGACACAGAATTGACCTGCGCCTCCATGGACAGCTGTGAATCCAAAATGACTCCCAGGATGCACACCTGGTCCTTCAGGGGCACAGTTACCCCATTCAGGACCAGGGAGTCCCCCACACCTGCCCGCCTCCTGTCCCCCACAAACAGTACTTCTGTCTTGTCAGGATTCAGCCTCAATCTGTTAGCCGCCATCCATCCTCCAACCACCTCCAGACACTTAGACAGGACCTTCACCGGCTTCACTGGTTCTGATTTGAAAGAGAGGTAGAGCTGGGTATCATCTACAATAGATGTATGGCAACAAAAGAAGATTATCTGTGTTTTAAATGCGAGTTGGATGTAGAATCTGCAAAAGCACAGATGGTTTTACACTGGATTTTGAAATGGAGACTTAGCCTGTATCCAGCCCTATCCTGGGAGCGCCAGATTCAATGCTTGAAGAGCCAAACAGCTGGTTCGGTTCTAAGTTGTCACCATCGCTACGCTTGCCCATGCTAAAGTTGTGAATCCATTTCTCCATAACAGATGGTGGTTTTGATGGATCCAATGGAAGACCCAGATGACGTTTTGCGAGCTAACAGGTCCCGGGAGAAGGCATTCATCTTTGACATGGTGTTTTGCCACAGGGCAACCCAGGTAAAATTAGATTTCTCACTCGTCTCTTAAGCAACCTGGATGCCATAGGCAGGGCCAAGGTGCAAAGTTTGATTGAGACCTTTAGATGTCCAGAGCACTGACATGATTATAAGGGGGGGCAGGGAGCATATGTAATTCAGAGCAAAATGCCAAACCGTCAAATGAAATTTTATTTTTTGAAGTGGCACAAAACTTACAGTACATGTGTGCTGAAACATACATGCACATATGTCATGTGCAACACAGGACAGGAATCCAAACTACGTTAGTGGAAATCCCCCCTGGTTTAGGAGGGTATAAGTAATAAAAGGGAACAGAGAAGTGGGGGAAGAGTGTGGAGAGCAGTGTAAGGAAATCTAACAAACTTCTGATTCTTCCTAAGATGACTCCATTGATGCTTTTGATTGAAATATCAATTGCCCAATTGTTTTTAATAACAATAAAAAACCTTTGTGCATGTGTGTCCCTGTTTTGCTGGTGTCCTCCTGAGCCTGTGCCTCAGGGTTTTGCTGGTGTCCTGAGTCTGGCTATTGGGTAATCCTGCACTGTCTATTGATCTAAAACAAATCTGTGCTGCTTCAGCAGCTACACTTTGGAACTCCCTGCCTCTTGATATCAGCAGGTTCCTTCACTGCATTCTTTTTTGGTGCCTGATAAAAAACATTCTTGTTTAGACAAGTCAATCCAAAGGATTAAAAATGCTGATGTGAGTTTTAACCTGCTTTAGTCAAACTTTTGGCATGTTTTATACTATTTTGGTATTTTTTGCTTGATGTTATTGGTTTATCTTTATTTTTTAACAACCAAGCAGTGTATAAATTTTATGAAACAATAATCAAGCAAGCAAGCAAGCAAGCAAATGTGTTAGAAGCATTGCAGGAAGTTGGACTGGAAGACCCTCAGGGTCTCTCTCAGCTCTGCAATTCTATGTTTCTGTGAAATAGCTTTCTGAATACTAATTTTAAAATGGAGAGATATTTGTGAGGAAGGATCTCTCTACCTCCATCTCTCTTGTACATTTGCTCTGAGCAGTTTCACTTAGGAAGATATGATCTGTTTGTTTTCATCCTGAATCTTCTGTCTAACTCACTGGGGATGGCATTACCAAATTCTAAGCCTGAAGCAGAGTTGAGAGCTGGACGTCTCCCTGGGGAATGAATGAGGTCATATTTTCCTTGCCTGTTACTGGTACAAATCTTTCTTAAGGTTCGTTCTACAGATGATATGTGCTGATCTGAAGCTTGCCCTGTTAGGCCAGGTTGTGTCATTTCGTATCCACCTCCACCCTTCCTAGGGTTTGGGGAGCAGGTGTGAGGGCTCTGGCAGGGCCCTAGAATCTTTCTCAAATCTTCCCAAAGCCTAGTTAGCACTTTCCTAGCTTTGGGAAGGAGGTGGGAGGCCTCTAGGAACCTGCCAGGCCTTGAGCCTCCTTCCTGAAGCCCAGTGCCTTGGGAAGACAGTGAGGGGGCTGCAAGGTGGGCGTGTGCCAAATTTTGGCCTTGCTCCACACCTGCGTGACAAGGCAGTGTGTGACCTGCAGGTTCTGTGTCAAAGTATTCTTGCGACCCACTTGGTATTCAAGTGTTACTGGACTCCAGTTCCCAGCAGACAGAATGATGGGAGTTGGTGTCCAGCATCATCTGAAGATCCACAGATTCCCCACCTCTGCATTAAGCTCGACCTGAGAGCCAGTGTGGTGTAGTGGTTAAGAGCGGTCGACTCCTAATCTGGGGAACCGGGTTCGCGTCTCCGCTCCTCCACATGCAGCTGCTGGGTGACCTTGGGCTAGTCACACTTCTTTGAAGTCTCTCAGCCCCACCCACCTCACAGGGTGTCTGTTGTGGGGGAGGAGGGGAAAGGAGATTGTTAGCTGCTTTGAGACTCCTTCGGGTAGTGCTAAAGCGGGATATCAAATCCAAACTACTACTCTTCTTCTTCATCATCATCATCTTCATCTTCATCTTCATCTTCTGCTCCTTATTGTTCCTAGGAGGAGGTGTACCTGTCCACAACAAAAAATCTCGTCGAAGGAGTCATTTCTGGCTACAACACAACCATTTTTGCGTATGGCCCCACAGGTAAAGTGGTGGATGAGATATGCGATGCTGGTGTCAGAAGTGGGCACGGTTGGGCAATGGCTAATAGATTGCAAGATATTCTTCCATCTCCCATTCAGTCATAACCCTGGATGACATCCAGCTGTTATATGGGAAGATTCTAAAGGAGGTTTGAGAGGAGAATTAATACAGAAAGCCTCTCAACTGGAAAGAAAATCCAAGAACTAACCAAGAACACAGAAGAGCTTGTTCCCTCAGACTATGCATAAAATCGGAAATGATAAGAAAACAATGACTATCATAAATTGTGCTCAGGTGGAAAGAATATTTAAATATTTAAAACGATGATGTTTCATAAAAGGCAACAAACCTGGTATACTGTTAGCAGCACAAATGAGAATAAGAAGGCACATGGTTAAAAACATGATTACTAAAGCTGTTGATTTTTATGGCAAAAATTATATATAGAATCCCAATAGCCATAAGATCGGGGTGGGTTTTTTCAGGTAATTGATTTGCCAAGCATGATGTCAGATGAAACAAATAGCCTGGTTTAACCTGTAACAACAGAAAATGTATGGGAATATTTTTTTAAAAATAAGTTTTTAAAAAACAACACCCTAAGGCCCCAAGACCTGGTGGATTTGCATCCAAATTCTGCAAAATAATTTTGCATTTAGCATAACTTAAGATGGCAGGTAGCCACAATGGATGGGAACCCAGGCTTGGGTCCCATTCAAAAGTCTACCACTGAAATGAACCTGGGGGCCCAACAGGGAGAGTGATGATGGGGGTGGGGGCAAGGCTGGGCTGGGCTGGTGATTGATCCTCCTGAGGCCTAGGGGACCAGGGTCCTTGGCCAGTGTCCAGCCTGACCCAACCTGATGCCAGGCCAAACACCAGCATGGAGAAAACACTTACCTCTTGCCACTGCGTGGTTAGCAAGAAAGGGTCTGTGTATGGACAACGGTGCCCAGAGGGCAGGAGGTCTTCTTGAGTGCACCTTTCCCCAAGCAGGTAAAACCTGGTGCAAGCCCTCCTGAAAGGCTAGGGACTACGAACAGGATTTAGAATCATAGAATCATAGAATCCTAGAGTTGGAAGAGACCACAAGGGCCATCCAGTCCAACCCCCTGCTGAGCAGGAAACACCATCAAAGCATTCTTGACATATGGCTGTCAAGCCTCTGCTTAAAGACCTCCAAAGAAGGAGACTCCACCACACTCCTTAGTAGCAAATTCCACTGCCGAACAGCTCTTACTGTCAGGAAGTTCTTCCTAATGTTTAGGTGGAATCTTCTTTCTTGAAGTTTGAATCCATTGCTCCGTGTCCGCTTCTCTGGAGCAGCAGAAAACAATCTTTCTCCCTCCTCCATATGACATCCTTTCATATATTTGAACATGGCTATCATATCACCCCTTAACCTTCTCTTCTCCAGGCTATTTGAAGTATGAGCAACAGAAAGAATTAGGACTTACAGTGGTACCTTGGTTCTCAAACTTAATCCGTTCCGGAAGTCCATTCCAAAACCAAAGCCTTCCGAAACCAAGGCACACTTTCCCATAGAAAGCAATGCAAAATGGATTAACCTGTTCCAGACTTTTAAAAACAACCCCTAAAACAGCAATTTAACATGAATTTTACTGTCTAGGAACTAGGAAGAGGGCCTTCTCGGTGGTGGCGCCTGCCCTGTGGAACGCCCTCCCAACAGATGTCAAAAAGGAAAACAACTACCAGACTTTTAGAAGACATCTGAAGGCAGCCCTGTTCAGGGAGGCTTTTAATGTTTAATAGATTATTGTGTTGTATTTTTCTGTTGGAAGCCGCCCAGAGTGGCTGGGGAGACCGGCCAGATGGGCGGGGTATAAATAATAAATTATTATTATTATTATTATTATTATTATTATTATTATTATGTCTAACGAAACCATTGAGCCATAAAATGAAAGCAATAAACAATGTACTGCAGTCACACAATCAGTCAATCAGTAGCTGAACTGGGTTCCACACAGTCACAAAAACAAAACAAAAAGAGCCGCAAAACCAAAAACGCAAAATTAATAGCAAAAACAGACAGACCTCAGCAGAACACTCAAAACAGAAGTGTGGCACTCAAAACAGAGCACGTTCGCATTCCGAAAAAAGTTCACAAACCATAAGACTTACTTCTGGGTTTGCAGTGTTTGGGTTCCAAGTTGTTTGAGTACCAAGGCGTTTGAGAACCAAGGTACTGCTGTACGGTAATACTGTATTGTTATGACAGGGTGCACCAAAAGGGCAGCAAACAAAATCACCGTGGAAGACGGGGTGGGAAGTCGACAAAACAAAAAACAAAATTAGATACCCACCTCCCTTGTGTTTTTAACCAGGTGCTGGGAAAACCTACACTATGCTGGGGACGGATTCTGAACCCGGCATTTATATCCGCACCCTCAACGACCTCTTCAGAGCTATAGAAGCCACCAGTGGGGACATGGATTATTCCGTCTGCATGTCGTACCTGGAGGTGAGAGGGCTGGGCTGTGAGCCGTCAGAGGTGGACCTGAGGCAGAAGGGGCTCAAAGTTGACAGCTCAGGGTGGAGACACTTGCTGGCAAATGAGGGGCTGTGGCTCATCTGCCCTACTTGCAGAAGGTCCCGGGTTCAACCCCCAGCATCTCAAGAGACTCCTGCATGAAATCTAGGAGAAAGGCTACCGGTCAGTGTAGACAATACTGAACCTAGATGGGCTCCGTATAAGCTTCCTATGTTCTAAGTGGCATCACTTGTGGATGGAAAATCCGAACGGCCTCTAGCCCTACTCAGCAACACCACCAGGGATGCATTGCAGGTCACACCTGTGGCTCCTGGGTGTCAGGAGCTGCCCACCTAGGCTGCAACTGGGGACCCCCAGCTGCCTCATGCAGTGAGCCCCCAAGGCTACAGGGCTGGAGAGACTCCCTGCCTGGGCAGGCTGACCATTGGAACCTGTCTCTCTGCCCTAAACCCACCTCTGTCCTTTGTCCCCCTTTCCCTTTCCGAAGATTTATAATGAAGTCATCCGAGACCTTCTGAACCCATCTTCGGGATTTCTCGAGCTGAGAGAGGACTCCAAGGGGAGCATTCAGATTGCAGGGATAACGGAAGTCTCCACCACAAATGCACAGGAGGTAAATTTGACTGGCCTTCGATGGGGAAGAATGCCAGAGCTACAATTTCCAGAGTGGTTTAATAATAATAATAATAATAATAATAATAATAATAATAATAATTTTATTATTTATACACTGCCAATCTGGCTGGGTTTCCCCAGCCACTCTGGGCAGCTTCCAACAAATTATTAAAATACAATGGTCTGCTAAACATTAAAAGCTTTGCTAAAGAGGGCTGCCTTCAGGTGTCTTCTAAAAGTCTGGTAGATTTTTTTTTTTAACAATCAATCCCTCTCCACAGGGGATTCTGGAAGTTGTAGCACAGGGTGGGTGGAGGAATAGGAATCTCCTAAGAACAACGAGGCCCCCCCCCCTCTTTCCAATTTGGCTGCCTGCGAAAAACATGGTCGCACAAGTTCCTGACGTGAGCCATGGCTGATCCTGGCCGCCCGTCTCCCCACTCGCCTGACTTTTGCTAGATCATGCAGCTGCTGACGAAAGGGAACAAGGAACGGACTCAGGAGCCTACGGCAGCGAACAAGACCTCTTCGCGTTCCCACGCAGTCCTGCAAGTGCTGGTGAAACAGACAAGTCGGGTGAAGGACATCAATGAGGAAGTGAGGGTAGGGAGGCTTTTCATGGTGGACCTGGCCGGATCGGAAAGAGCAGCCCAGGTGAGCTTGACTATTCCCTCCTCTACCTCCCACCCCCCAATCGGTTCACCTCCCAAGTGTAATGACTCAGCACGGGGGCCCCTGCTTCTGGCCTGGAAGTCATAGAATCACAGGGTCGGAAGGGATCCCGAGGGTCATCTAGTCCACCCCCTGCAATGCAGGAATCTTTTGCCCAACGTGGGGCTCAAACTCACTACCCTGGGATTAAGAGTCTCATGCTCTGCTGGCTGAGCTATCTGAAAACCCCTTCTTTTTTCCCGTTGAAAACAATTGATCCACTGCATCCTTCACAGACACAGAACTGGGGCAAGCGAATGAAGGAAGGGGCCCATATCAACCGGTCGCTGCTCGCCTTGGGAAACTGCATCAATGCGCTGAGTGAGAAGGGGGCCAGTCGGAACCAGTACGTCAATTTCCGAGACAGCAAACTCACACGTTTGCTGAAGGTACCGCCGCTTTCCTACTTGGGGGAATTAGCAAGCCAATCCCAGGTAACCATTGCATAAAGCAGTGGTCCTCAAACTTTTTTCTCTGGGCCACACTTTCCAAATAAAAATCTGCTTGCGCCACACCAAATTTTCTATTGATAAAAAGTACATTGGAGAACGAAAACAAGCAACTTCTAGCAGTGCTTGATTTAGAACAGGGTTCCCCAAACTAAGGCCCGGGGGCCAGATGCGGCCCGCGAGGCTCATTTATGCGCCCCCCGGCAACCCCCGCCACCCGCTCTTACCGGCGCGGCTGCCCACTTCTAGGTCGCCGGGAGTGTCAGAAATAGCTTGTGCGCATGCACAAGCATCAGTTCTGACGCACTTCTGTGTTGGAGGCCGAAGCGCATGAGCACAAACGATTTCCAGTGTTCTGGCAACCTGGAGGTACGCCAGAAATTGCATGTGCGCACACGTATGGGCGCGCACTCCGGCCCGCAGCACGATCGGCGCTGGCAGCATCGGCCCTCAGCACGGTAAGTTTGGGGACCCCTGATTTAGAACATAGATCACAACTACTTTTTGTCAGAAAAGATATTTTGAATATTTTGATAATATACTGCACTTAAATGTTTCCTTGAATCTCTTCACCACAGTTGCCATCCTCTCCTGCCACACCCTTTGAGAGCCACTGGCATAATGATTACAGGCAAGGGAGGCATCTCACATTTTGGGGTGCCTTTAAGCTGCCAGGATTTTGCAGGAGCTATTCCATCGCATCCTGGTTCTTTCTACAGTTCAAGAGCTGGGGTGGTGTAGCAGGTAGAACGCTGGCTTGATTCAAGGAGGCCCAAGTTCAAATCCACACAGAACGATGAAGCTTACCGGGTGGCCCTGCTCCAGCCATATTCTCTTAATCTGCCCTACCTCGCAGGGGGGTTGTGAGGATAAAACCGGGGGGGGGGCAGGAACCATGTATGTCATTCTGAGCTATTTGCAGGAGCGGCAGGTAAAAAGGAGCCAGAAATCAAAATGTTCTCCCAGCTGCTGAGCGTATTCTCCCAGAGATAGTTGGGACTTCAGTAACGTAGCAGATTATTGCTTATATATGAGAGTCTTTAATAGCACTGCTTTCAGAGGGCTGAGCTTGACTAGCCATTAAAGGTAAAGGGACCCCTGACCGTTAGGGCCAGTCGCGGATGACTCTGGGGTTGCGGCGCTCATCTCGCTTTAGTGGCCGAGGAAGCCGGCATTGGTCCGTTTCCACAGACAGTTTTTCCGGGTCATGTGGCCAGCATGACTAAGCCGCTTCTGACAAAGCCAGAGCAGCGCACAGAAACGCCGTTTACCTTCCCGCCGGAGCGGTACCTATTTATCTACTTCCACTTTGATGTGCTTTTGAACTGCTAGGTGGGCAGGAGCTGGGACCGAGGAACTTGGAGCTCCCCCCCGTCGCGGGGATTCGAACCGCCGACCTTCTGATCAGCAAGCCCTAGGCTCTGTGGTTTAGACCACAGCGCCATCCACCTGCGTCCCTTAATGGCTAGTGAAATATACTCGGAGTCGAGAGTGAATTTCATGCTCTTTATTCAGCTCATATTCATCAAGGAGAAGAAGAGAAGACGAATGGCTCTTTTCCCAAAACCATCTGCTTATATACATTATTTACACAATGGGCCTTGCGTGATTGGCTACTTCAGGGCTACACCTGTGGGCCAATTATATTGTGGATTGACTTCTGCCTGCAGCCTGATTGGCTGCTCCTACAGGCCAATCAGGTAGCAGATTCACTTCTGCCAGCCGCCTGATTGGCTGCTCCAGCAGGCCAATCAGGTTGCGGATTCACTTCCACCTGGAGTTGGATTGGGTAGCTCCCGCTGATTCTGAATCCTATTGTTCTAGGATTCAGCTCAGTACATAACACCCCTCCCCTCTAAGTTCCAGTCCTGCCCGGGAAGTTGCATTCGTAGTCCCCAAGGTCTGCTGGCCGCCTCCGTGTGCGTTGTGGCCTGGGGTGTTCCTTGGTCAGGGGTTCTGGTTCTGGCTCGTGTTCCGAGGCTGCTGGCTGTGCCGGGGCTGTCTGGTCTGGCGCCACTGAACCACTAGGTTGTGACTCTGGTTCCGGTGTCCTTCCAGCCTCGGGGCGCCCCTCTGTGCCTACTGCTTCTGCTTCCCCTGCCCACCCCTCTCGCTCTACAGGCCTCACTGCCCTGCTGTCCCCTTGGGACCCCTCTGTCCCGCTCTCCTCCCGGGTTCCTCCTGGGAATCGTCGCCGTAGCTGGTCGCAGTGGCGGCGCCAACATTGCCCCCCTTCCGTTAGTACCTCGTACGACACGGGACCGGTCACCTTGGTGACTGTGGCGGGTACCCATGCTGGGCCTGCCCCAAAATTCTTTGCATACACTGGGTCCTGGGCCACAAATGTCCGGGGGTTCCTGCCTTTCCCCACCACTACCTCATCCTGAGCTCTGTCGGGGTGAAGTCGGTCCAGTCTAGTTGCAAGGCGCCGGCCCATGAGTAGTTCAGCTGGGCTCCGGCCCGTCGTTGTGCTTGGGGTGCTGTGCTGTGCTAGAAGAAATGCGGCAAGGCGGTATTCCCAGTCCCCTTGTGTTATGCGGCGGAGGCTGTCCTTGGTGGTCCGCACCATGCGCTCCGCTTGGCCATTGGTGGCAGGGTGGAATGGTGCTGAGCGGATGTGGCGGATGGCGTTCTGCGCTGTGAAGGTCTGGAACTCCTCTGACGTGAATGCGGTTCCATTGTCCGAGACGAGGGTGTCAGGGAGCCCGTGGGTTGCAAACAGCTTACGTAGTACCCGGATGGCTGCCGCCGTAGAAGTGGACGGTACCAGTGCGACCTCCAGCCATTTGGTGTAGGAATCCACCACTATGAAGAATGTTTTTCCCTGGAAGGGGCCAGCGAAGTCCACGTGCAAGCGTGACCATGGATGTCGGGCGGACTCCCAGGGCTGGACTGGGGCCCTTGGGGGGTCCGGGCGGGATTCTTGGCAGGTCTGGCAGTGTTGAACCCAGGCCTCTATCTCTCTGTCAATCCCCGGCCACCACACATAACTCCTGGCAAGGGCCTTCATCCTCACTACCCCTGGGTGTGTCTCGTGTAGGGCTGTGAGGACCCTTTTGCGGAGGGGCTGGGGAACAACGACCCTGCTTCCCCATAACAGGCACCCCTTGTGGGCCGACAGTTCATGTTTGCGGTTTGTGTAGCCAGCGAATTCTGGCCCGGGGCTGCTGCTGGGCCATCCTCGCCACACCCAGTCCAGGACCCGGGAGATGACCCTATCTTTTGTGGAATGGTGCGCAACTTCTTGTGCCTGAATGGGTCGGTCGGGAAGCAGCTCCAGGGTCATAACCTCTTGCGCAGGCGCTGGGTCGGGGCCTGTTTCTGGTAGTGGTAGCCTGCTGAGTGCGTCTGCGTGGCCCATCGCCTTCCCAGGGCGGTGGATTAGTGCATACTGGTAGCCGGCAAGGAAAATTGACCACCTGAGGACACGTGGAGACAACACTTGGGGGTCTGCTTCTCGGGGGCAAACAGGCCAAGCAACGGCTTGTGGTCAGTCACTATGGTAAAGGGCCGCCCGTACAAGAAATCATGGAATTTTTTTACGCCCTTCACGATTGCCAGACCCTCCTTGTCAATCTGTGAGTAGTTTCGTTCGGCTGCAGCAAGCGTCTGGGAGAAGTATGCCACCGGCACCTCTCTTCCATCCGGGAGTTGGTGTCCCAGGACAGCGCCGATGCCATAGGGAGAGGCGTCGCATGCCAGCACCACTGGCAGCCTCTCGTCGAAGTGTGCCAAGACCGAGTTCGAGACGAGCAAGTCCTTGACTGCCTGGAATGCGGCCCTTTGTCGCTGGCCCCACACCCAAGGGGCCCTTTTATCTAGGAGTCTGTGTAGGGGCTCCGCTACCGCTGCCTTATGGGGAAGGAAGGCATGGTAAAAGTTCAATAGTCCCAAGAATGACTGAAGTTCGGGCTTGCTCTTGGGCGCTGGGGCCTCACAAATGGCCCGTACCTTGTCACCGGTTGGATGGACCCCTTCTGCGTCCACCTTAAATCCCAGAAAGTCCACCTGCGGCACTCCCAGTAAACACTTTTCCCGCTTCACCTTGAGGCCCGCCGTCTGGAAACGGTGCAGGACGGAGCGGAGGCGGTCCTCAAATTCCTCTGGTGTGGGCCCAGCGATCAGTACATCATCGAAGAAGGGGGTGACGCCAGGAATCCCTTTAAGGAGAGAGTCCATTAGATTCTGGAATATGCCTGGTGCCACGCTAACGCCAAATTGCAGCCGCTTTACTCTGAATGCCCCTCTGTGCGTCACAATCGTCTGAGCCTCTGCTGTGGCTTCGTCCACAGGCAACTGTTGATACGCTTGGGCCAAGTCCAGTTTGCCAAAGATTTTTGACCCAGCCAGGGTGGCGAGGACATGGCTGACCACTGGCACTGGGTATGCATGGGCCGTGAGAGCCTTGTTTATGGTGCATTTGTAGTCTGCACAGATGCGGACCGAACCGTTAGGCTTGACGGGTGTGACAATTGGAGTTTCCCAGGGGGCGTTGGGCACCGGCTCCAGCACTCCTTGCTCCACGAGCCGGTCCAATTCCTCGTCTATGCGGGGTTTCAGGGCGAACGGGACCCGGCGGGCCTTGTGCCTGATGGGTCGTACAGCGGGGTCTAGCTGTAGGGCAATGGGGGGTCCTGTATATCGTCCCAATGCCCCATCGAAAACCCCTGGAAACTCTTTGCATATGGCGTCCACGTCCACTTGTAAGCTAGTGCGGTTCACCCCGGTAACGGCTAGCCCCAGAGGTCCAAACCATGCCAGTCCCAGTAAGCTAACGTAGGGGCCCTTAACTACCAGCAAGTCCAATTGTTGCTTTCGCCCTCGATATTGCACCCTGAAGGTCCCCACCCCTATTGTAGGGACCTTACGTTTCTGGAAGTCCCGGAGGGTGAATGGGGCCGGCCTTAGTTTGGGACCCCCATTAGGGCACAGTTCCCTTAATGTTCGGGCCGAGATTATGGATAGAGTTGAACCCGTGTCCAGCTCCATGCGGCATGGGGCTCCCTCTATCTGTACCTCTATATAAATTTTCTCTGTGCTGGGATGGGGCAACTGGAATACCTGGTAGTCCGTGATCTCCGTCGAGTTGCCTTGGTGCATGGTGCCGTGTGACCTGGGGCTCCTGGGTCGGTCATCTGATGCTTGTCGACGGGTGAGTCGAGCCCGACACACCCGGGCGATGTGTCCCAATTTTCTGCACTGCCTGCACTCTGCGTTGCGGAAACGACAGGTCCTCCTCTCGTGGTTCTCCCCGCAGCTTGCACAGTTCCCTCCTTCTCGTCGAGGCTGCTGTGGTGTGTGTGCTGCTTGAGTGCGCCGCTGTACTCGGTGTACTTCCTCCCTGTCAGATTCGGATTCGTCGGTGAGGTCTTCGTGGTAGACCCTCGGTTGGGATGGCGGGGCCGGTCGTGCCTCTTGCGTTGACCTCTCGGCGGCTTCGGTTGCCAGGGCTTCCTCCAGAGCAATCTGGAACGTGAGGTCTTTTTTGGCGTAGAGGCGTCGTTGCAACATCTCGTCCCTCAGGCCACCGACGAGGCGGTCACGAAGCATGTTCTCCAACTCTGAGAAGTTGCATAACCGGGCGGCTTGGCGGAGGGAGGTCACATACCCAGTTATGGTTTCCCCTGGGGCTTGCCGCTTTGCGTAGAAGGCATTTCGGCAAGCTACCACCGAGGGCTGTGGTGAGAAGTGCTCCTTCAGCCGTTCCATTATTGTTTTGTAAGAGACGGTAGCGACATCTCTAGGTGCAAGGAGAGCCCGGGCGATTTCAAACGTCTCCTCTCCACAGACGCTGAAGAATGTCGCCCTCTTCATGGCATCGTTGGTGACTTCTTTCGCTTGCAGGAGGAAGTTGAAACGGGCGGCGTACCCTTCCCAGTCTCCTGATGCTGGTTTGAATGGCAAGAAGCTGCTGTCGGTTGCCATTCTGGGTTCCTTGGGTCCTGGAGCTGAAGCCTGGATGCACGGTGCGATGCAGCGGTGCAGCAGGTGGCGGTGCTGCGGTGCAGTGCGTGGTGGCGGTCAGCTCAGCAGGATCCCATCCTCGTCGCCAGTGAAATATACTCGGAGTCGAGAGTGAATTTCATGCTCTTTATTCAGCTCATATTCATCAAGGAGAAGAAGAGAAGACGAATGGCTCTTTTCCCAAAACCATCTGCTTATATACATTATTTACACAATGGGCCTTGCGTGATTGGCTACTTCAGGGCTACACCTGTGGGCCAATTATATTGTGGATTGACTTCTGCCTGCAGCCTGATTGGCTGCTCCTACAGGCCAATCAGGTAGCAGATTCACTTCTGCCAGCCGCCTGATTGGCTGCTCCAGCAGGCCAATCAGGTTGCGGATTCACTTCCACCTGGAGTTGGATTGGGTAGCTCCCGCTGATTCTGAATCCTATTGTTCTAGGATTCAGCTCAGTACATAACAGCTAGCCATGACTAGCCAGCTATAAATGGAAATGTCACCCATGTAGGACTCACTGGGAGGTAACAGCAGGACGGTGATGATTGCTCACGTCAGCCCGGCCAGCACCTCTTTTGAAGAATCTCGGACCACCTTGATCTACGCTTATCGAGCAAAAAACATCAAAACTCGGGTAAGGCGCTACGTTCTGCTTCCTGCTTTTAAAAACTATTTATTTATTATTAGATTCTTACAACACATTACAATGCCATGCGCACACAAAATAAAATGCCCCACCTTAGCCCAGAAGATAGAGCATGGGTAGGCAAACTAAAGCCTGGGGGCCGGATCCAGCCCAATCGCCTTTGAAATCCGGCCCGCGGACAGTCTGGGAATCAGCGTGTTTTTACATGAGTAGAATGTGCCCTTTTATTTAAAATGCATCTCTGGGTTATTTTGTGGGGCAAAAGAATTCATTCATTTCCCCCAAAAAATATAGTCCGGCCCCCCACAAGGTGTGAGGGACAGTGGACCAGCTCCCTGCTGAAAAAGTTTACTGACCCCTGAGAAAGAATGTCGGCAACACATCCAAAATTACATCCAAATGACATGATTAGTGCCTATTCCAGACAACCGTTTGTATAGAAGACAATACACAATTTATGGTGACCAAAAGGTTTTACAAATGTGAGGGAAGTCCTCTGTTTTACTTTTCAGCTGTACAGTATACATAATAAAGCTGTACCAGTCAGCTGGAAAAGAGTCTGTTCTTCAAACCTCGTGTTGATTTTGTTGGTTTTTCCATGAGTGCTACCAGTTTGTCAAAGAAGCAACTCCTAAATTCTTCCAGTATCTTCCTATTACGAGCTTGGCTGCTGCAAAAGGCAACTTATATGGGGTTTGAGCTGTGTTATCTCCTGTAAAAAGACGGAGCTCTGGACAGGTTCTGCTTCCTAAAACAGAAATGCAAGAATTAAGACCAGTCCAATTCCATTTGCCGCCTGAGGCTTCCACCTTCCCTGTCTGTGGTCACATTCACACCATATACTTAAAGCACAATGGTGCCTCTTTCAACAGTCATGGCTTCTCCCAAAGAATTCAGGGAGGTGTAGGTTGTTGAAGGAGACTCTTCTAATCCCCCCAACAGAGATGCAACTCCCCAAGTTCCCTGTGAAAACGGATTCAGAGTTAAACCACCTTAGGAACTATAGTTCTGTGAGGGGAATAGAGGCCTCCTAACATTTCTCAGCCCGCTTAGCAAACTACACATCCCAGGGTCCTCTGGGGCTGGCAATTACAATTGACTGTGGTGTCCTAATGCTTTTAAACATATAGTGTGTGTGCTGCCTGGGTATACAAAAGCAGACCAGACTGGTAGAATAATCTTATTGCCTCCACAGTAGGATAATTTGGGTGTGGGTGTGCAGGGCAGGGCAGGCTACATGGCAACAATATCTCCCAACATGTTGCTCCCACACCCTGCTCCCCAGCGTCTGAGGCGGCTGCAGGACCCTGCCTAATGGTAGGGTTGGCCCTGATAAGAATGATCTTGCCATGACATAGCAGATCATGTACTAACGGAGACTAAGGCCCTTTCGGCTGCTGAGATTGTCAGAGGGGGCCTTCTTGGAAGTTCCTCTGCCCTCAGAGGTTTGAGAGGGTAGGGCCTTCTCTGTGGCAGCACCTTCATTCTGCAGGTTTCAGAGAATGCTGAAGGCATAGCTGTTTACCCTGGCTTTTGACACTTGAGGTTTATGTTTTTAAGACCCACCTTATTTTTACGGTTGTAAGTTGTTTTGAATTGTTTTTAATATTGGTGTTTTGATGCTGTAACCTGCCCTGGGACCTTCGGGTGAAGGGTGGACAATAAAAATATATATAAAATTCAGCCTCAAATCCACATTAAACTCCCTTATTGATTCACCTTGAGTGGTTTTTTTAAAATTTATTCCAGCACCACCCTTCTTATGCTCTTACCAATACAGTCGTACCTTGGTTGTCAAACGGCTTAGTTGCCGAATGTTTTGGCTCCTGAACGATCGAAACCCAGGAGTGTTCCGGTTTCCGACTGATTTTCGGAAGCCAAATGTCCGGTGCGGCTTCTGATTGGCTGCAGCCAATTGGAATCCGCGCCTTGGTTTTTGAACGGTTCCAGGAGTCCAATGGACTCCCGGAACACATTCTGTTCGTCAACCAAGGTACAACTGTACTTGATTTTCAGTAGAAGAGATAACTCTTCATTCGCAGCTGCTGTTTGCATCAGGTAGTATTTTAAAACTGGATGCATCACCAGGTGTTCTCTGACCCGGCAGGTGAAGCGCAACCTCCTCAACGTCTCATACCACATTGCGCAATACACCAGCATCATTTCGGACCTGCGCCGGCAGATCGAATGCTTGAAGGCGAAGCTGGAAAATCAAGAGAGGGAGAAGTGCCTTCTTAGTCCTGCGGTCAAAGATGTCCAAGGCAGAGGAGATGGAGGTGGTTGTGTTGTCCTCTTCACTGTCTTGCTCCGTCCAGTAGGGCTTGCTTCTAAGACGCCCAGAATTGCACCCTAAGCCTGGGGTGGAGAAAACTGTGGCACTTCAGATGTTGTCAGACTCCACCTCCCATCAGAACCAGGCAGCAATGGTCAGGAATGATGAGAGTTGTACATCCAACATGGATGGATTGCGGCAAGTTCCCTCATGCCCTTGGCTCTTTGACTGGTCCTACAGGTGGTTGTTGGATTCCAGCTCCCAACAGCCCTAGACCATGTGGCCAGTGATCAAATCAAACCAAACATTTATTGTGATGTTCAATGACCAGCATTTTGTGACAATAATTTTATTAATTTTCAATCATAATCCAATAATAGCCTCATTATAACAATACCAATTTATAATGCAATCAATAATATCAATCCTTCAAATACCAGATTATATAATTTAGATGGGCCCCCACATGATAGAATTGATGATTTGATTATTTTCTTTATTTCTGTGTTCCAAAATCTTCATGATTTCAGTTACATTCCAGTCATAATAATAATCCCTTATACAACAGCTGCAATATTTATAACTTCTATTTGTGTTGACATATTAAATGATTTATAAAACTATGGGTGAGGCAATGACCAGCATTAAGAAAAGGATAAGAAGCAGATGTGTCTATAATAGAGAAAAATAAAATAAAACAACTAAACATAGCAGTGAATCATAGAATTGTGGAGTTGGAAGGAACCCAAAGGATCATCTTGTCTGACCCCCTACAAGGCAGGAATCCCAGCTAATGAGTGAAATAAAACAGGCACCATTTTTTTAAAAAAAGTTGCAGTCCCGTCACCAACTCCAAAGAGAGAAATTCCATGATATCGGGTCCTGGGCAGATTTTGCCTGCTTCAGCACAGAACATGGCCACACTGCGAGTGATAGATGCTCTTTGATCTGAAAGGATTAAAAGGAACATAAGGCGTTTCTGATCCTCCTGGCAGGTTTAGTAAGAGGCGCTTGATAAAGGTTTAGCACAGGTGTCAGTAGAAGGAGCAGCGCAGGAGGACATGGGCTCAGCACCCACCTCTCCAGAGTCACAGGGACACTTGTGTTTGGCCAATGGCCAAGGTCCAGGAATGACCGGAGTCGTAGTGCAGTGACATCTGGAAGGCTTGCGGCTTGCTCCTCTCTGCCCTGGGAGCTAGAATGAATGAATGAATGAATCTTTATTTGAGTCAGCCATTGGCCATAGCAATAAAGCAACAATATGATATACAAAGAATCGAAATAAAAAGTCAATTGTATAAAATATAGTTTAGGGTTTGAATCAATAGTCAAATAGTGGATCCGATTCTGATTGCCCCAGCTAAAAACCTTGCAACCTTTGCTGTCACCTGCTCATCTTGTTCTGCCAAGAGAAAGGACAGTGGTTGGGCGACCCGGAATGGACAATAAAAAAGGGGTGATAATCTCATTCCTCAAGTCTTTATAAAGAGCGCAAGCTAGCAGGGCATGCGCCACCGATTCGGTACTGCCATCACCACAGAGACGTAAGCGTTTTTCATGTGGAATCTGTTGGAATCATCCCTCAAGTACTGCCGAGGGCAATACATTCAATCTTGCAACAGTAAAAGCGCCTCTATGTTTTAGAATTGCTAAGTTATGCAGATAGGGTGCCAGAGAATCGAAATGGGAAGGTGGAAAATAATCCTACCACGGGCAAAATTTCCTTATTGTGGCCAGCTTGTTCTGACACTCGATATCATTTAGGTGCTGACAAATTAGACTGTTTGCTTTACTAAAACCCAAAGTGGGTAGCTGTTGTGGTGATAAACCAAAAGAGTGAAGTTTTTTAGACACAATTTTAGTCCAGGTGCTCTTGTGACAATCTTGCAACACTAGGGATATTAGACGGGGTGGGTGGGGGTGGGGATTTGAGTTTAGGCGAAGCCAATACGTAGTTTAATGTTAGATACGTAGTTAAATGCTAGAAACATCCTTAAAAAGAAAAGAGGAAGGAAGCAGAGGTGGAAAAGTGCCTGCGCTCTTGTTTTCCCACAGCGGAGGCTCCCCAGGACCCTGAAGAGTACAGCCGTCAACAGATGAACAAGTTGCGGGAACAGCTGGTCGGGGCTTTCAAGGAGCAGATGGACATGAGACGCAGCCTGATGGAGCTGGAGAAGACAGACATGGAGCTGCATGTGGACACTTCCAGGCATCTGCTAACGATTGCTGAGTGAGCTGAGGGACTGATGGGCAACTGTGCTTTTTTTGGGGGGGGGGTCCTCTAAGGTGAAAAGAACTGAATGGTATTAACAATGGACCTACTTCTGCCCTGAGAGAGAGAGAGAGAGAGAGAGAGAGAGAGAGAGAGAGAGAGAGAGAGATCTGCATAAAATTGGCCGGTGCTAATTTATATGAACAGATGCAAATATAGAAACTGTTACTACTAGCAGGCTTATGCCTGGCATTGCTCAGGAATTCCGTGGAACCAAAAATAAAAAAAAATCAGTGCAGGTGGTTAAATTCATTGTGGTTTTGAAAGGTGCGTTCCAACATCTTGATTCAAAATGGCACTCTGTGGTATCCAAACATGGACAAAAATCCTGCTCCCTCATCTCTGGAACCGCCATGCAAAATTTGGTTAAGATATCTGAAGCAATGTCCAAATGCCCAGCAAACAGGGAAACAGAAAGCTTTCCTAAATATATACCGGTACCGTAGTAGGTAATCATTTGATGGAAATACAGTCTCAAGGTTAGTGGGCAAGGCTGGGAAGAGGTGAGTGGCTTGCTTGCTCACCTTGCCTCCCAGGTGCTCACTATGGAAGGGCAGCTTCAGGGCTCTTGTTCGAACCAGGTACTGCAGGCTATTTTTGGCCCATCAAGAGATTCAATTAATCTGCAAGGCCGTTTCCCCCAGACCACACACATCAGCTGAAGTCACTGGTGACATCAGCCAGTGGGTAGGGGGACAGGGTTTAATCCTGCACTGGCTCCATGATCCTGTTCCCAAGCAAGGAACAAGATTACACAGTGAAGGAAGCGGGATTTAATCCCTGGCTCCCAAAGTGCAACACCCCCCACCCCACCCCATCGACCCCACCCCTGTCTTTATAACAGCAGTTCCAGGGGTTGCGAAAGTTTTGGGTGACCACTAGAGGGCACTGCGGCCTCTGATAAAGGAGGCTGCCCAATTACTGGGAGTCTTGATAATAATCATGCCAGGGGGAAACATTTGTTTGTTTGTTTGTTTGTTTGAACTTCTACTACACTGCTTGGTCTTTTAAAAACAACAACAACAAAGAAACCTG
Source organism: Zootoca vivipara (assembly GCF_965207765.1). Classification (NCBI taxonomy): domain Eukaryota; kingdom Metazoa; phylum Chordata; class Lepidosauria; order Squamata; family Lacertidae; genus Zootoca; species Zootoca vivipara. Next base: position 50,597,637 of record NC_142596.1, read on the forward strand.
AAAGCAGTTTACAAAGACAATAAAACCATAACATTATTAATAAAAGCAATTGAAAACAACTATTTTAAAACGATTTTTGAAAAAATCAAAATTACAAATAAGGTCAAAAATGGATTAAAACACACGCCAACGTGTCTGAGCTGGCTTGTCTAAAGAAAAATGTTATTTTTCCTGGCAAGCACCAAAAAGAGTTCCTCCTGATGTCAAAAGGCAGGGAGTTCCAAAGTTATGTGCTGCTGCCACACTTAAAGATTGATTTCTTACAAATGCAGAACTGGTGTTCTGTAGCTCCCATAAAAGTGCTGGTTCCACAGATGGAAGTGTTCAAGGGGGCAGATATGGGGCAATGCGATCCCGCAGGTAAACTGGTTCCAAATTGTTCAGAGTTTTATAAACGAATAGGCCTTGCCAAGGTGTAAACAAACCTTAATCTACTGTGTCCTTTGTTTGTAGCTGGGAACAAGAAAAGGCCCACCAGACTGACAGGTATCCCAGCAAGCAGCAGGTGGGGGCGAAAGACGAGGTAGCCATGGAGGAGGCAGAGCGAGAAGAAGCTTCGCCAGAGCCTCACGAAGTCATGGTAGCCAAGGAGGAGATCGGCATGCTCTTATCTGAGCAGCGGAAAACAGCTGTCTTGAAGGTAAGGCACTGCATGGCTCTATGAAAGCCGTGTTGCTGTTGTCTCGTGATGGGCCAAGTCTGAGGCTGAAAAACAAGATTTCTTTTTTTTTTTTTTAAAAAAGATATGCATGCTTGGAAATGAGCTTTTCAATTAGGGATGCTCCTGGAGCCTCACTGTGCTCAAATCCACACTTGGACCTTGGAAGTTCTGCTTTGCCAGATATGGTGTACCGCTCCTCATTTAATTTTCACAACAACCCTGCGAGGTAGGCTGAGCTGAGAGAGAACGCACACCTGGCCCAAGGTCACCCAGCGAGCTTCTTGACCAAGTGGGGATTTGAATCCTGTTTTCTCCCAGGTCCCGGTCCTGCTCTCTGGCCACTACGCTGCTGAATGTTGGGAGATTTGGGACAGATGCTTCGCGCACTGCATAAACCTGGGGTCAGCAAACTTTTTCAGCAGGGGGCTGGTCCGCTGTCCCTCAGACCTTGTGGGGGGGTGGATTATATTTGGGGGGGTGGACTATTTTCGCCTGCCCACAAAGAGGCCTGAAGATGCTTCTCTTTACCTGCCCCAGTTGTTGTCCCAATAGCTGTGAACTGCCTTGAGATCTGCAGATATGGGTGGGGATGCAAATTTTAAGAATAACAATAATAATCGTGGTAGTAATAATGATGCTGTCTGGTTGGGGTTTCGTTTAATTGCTAATTAGAGGGTCAGAGTATTGCTTTGCTTGAGTATTCTTAATGTTGTTTGCTATTATTTAAACGGCTAGTATGTCCTTTTTGTTTTCCCATAAATGCCATATTATATGAAACTAGTGTCATTCAGCCCGTTGAGTAAACGGCGCTAGAACGTATGACAATTCTTCTTTTGTTTCGGGCGGGGGGGAGGCGGCAATCAGAGGTGAGAAATGCGGGGGGGGGGCTCCGATCCCACATTCAGCTTTGGCTACGGAGCTGCGTTCTTCTTTGTTTGCAGCGCTCCCTCCCACTTCTTGGTGGGGTGGGAGGAAGAGAAAAAGAATGAAACCCAAGAAGTCCTGCCTTCGGAAAACCGCGTTGCCCCTCTTCACTTTTCCTGCATCTTCGGCTCTGCCCCCCCTGATGCGCTACGGCCCGGGGAAGCAGGCAGGGAGACGGCAACAGCCCGCAGCTTCCTGGGCTGTTGCCATCTCCCTGCCTGCTTCCCCAAGTCAAAGCGCGCGGGGGACGGAGCTGAATTGCGGCGCGGCGGGGGCTTTTCGCCGTTTGCCTTCCCCAAGCCAAGGGGGAGGCAAACGGCGAAAAGCCCCCGCCGTGCCACAATTCGGCTCGGGGACTGGCTTGGCGGCAGCGGGAAGAAGGGGAGGAATTCCTCCCCTTTTTCCTGCCGCCGCCAAGCCAAAGCCGGCTTCCTTCCGCGCCCACTGCCGCTTCGGCTTCCTCGGCGAAGGCAAGCAGGCAGGCTGTTTGCCTGCTTGCGTTCGCCGAGGAAGCGCTGCTGCCGCCAAGCCGAAGCGGCAGCGGGCACTTCCTGCACGAAGGCAAGCAGGTAGACAGCCCGCCTGCTTGCCTTCGCCGAGGAAGCACTGTCCCATGCCGGCGGTGCGCGGCAAGGCGGCGAGGGGGGGGAGCGCTTCTCTCCCCCGCCGCCTCGCTGCGCACCTCCAGCATGAGACGGAGCGCTAGAATATTCAGCCTTTTTCATTGGGGCGCTCTGCTGAGCCCAGCAGGGGAGCGGGCGCCCAGGAGAAGGCCGTGATTCGGCCTCTTTCTGCGGCGGCGGCAAAGGAAGTAGCAGCCTCCTCGTGCAGTGAGGCGCTTGTCCGGCCGGGAGCAACGGTTGGCAGAGGGGTGGGGAGAGCGTGTGTGTGCATGCAGTCTCTGCGTCCAATCCCTGTGTCCGTGGGGCACATGCACAGGAGCGCAACCCCAGGGACACAGGGAATACTGGACGCAGAGACACTTGCACTTTATTATATAGGATGATGTCAATGTATTATATGACACACACCCCCTTTAGGATTATGTATTGTATATTTTTCTTTCAGAGTGGCTGGGGAGACCCGGCCAGATGGGTGGGGTATAAATAATAAATTATTATTATTATTATTAATTATTATTCTTTGCTGTAAGTCACTTGGAGGTCTTCTGGTCACAAGTGATTAATAAGTTTAATCAATACTACTACTACTACTCATAATAATAAAATAAATGGGTCAGTGGCCTGATCCAGCAGGCTCTTCTTATGTAGGCTTATTTAGGAGCCTGACTCATGGCAGGGGTTTCCGCTCCCCTTCCTAATTTAGGCAGACCTGGATCAGCGCTTGGCAAATGCCAAAAAGAAGGTTTTGCAGATGGAGAAGCTGCTGCCCGAGCAAATCACCCGTGAGGACCAGAGGGAAGTCCTGAGGCTCCTCTGCAAAGCCCACGAGCTGGAAGTCGGGAAGACAGAGCTGGAGGCCAACGCCTTGTGCAAGGAGACCCTGCTGTGCCAGAAGGACTTTGTCATCCAGAGCCACCAGCAGCACAGGCGCCTCTGCCGAGAGATAATCCAGCAGCAGCAGTCGCTGATACGGGGTGAGTGGGCGGGGCCAGAGGCCAAAGTGGGCGGGGCCCTTACCTGTTGGACCAGATTTCAGGCACACCAAAGGCAGAGGTTGCTAGGAAGGCCCACACAAGGAAGAGGAACTTCTTCCCCAGCCCTGGTCTCTGTTGTGTTTTACAGAGGTTGTGGACAGTCCTGGGGTGCCATAGAACCACAGAATTGTAGAGTTGGAAGGGTCCCCTAGTGTAAGGTTACCAGATTTTTTTTTCAATGAATCCGGGGGCACTTTAAATAAATACATAAATAAATAAATAAAGCACGTCCGGGACGTTGATGCTGCAGCGATGGAGGTGGCAGAGGGGCAGCCGCCACCTTGACCTCAACCGCCACGTTTCCCCTTCTTCCGAGGCTTCTATCTCCTTTCTCCTGGACAGTCCCAGAGTTGTTGGTTCTTTGGTGGTGGTGGTGGGGAAGCGGTGCGTGGTGGGTCAGGCATGGGAGGCAGAGAAGGAGGGCTGAGAGCGGCGGCGAGGCTTGGGCAGCGTGATGCCTCCCTTCCTACCGGATCATCCCCAATCCCATTCCTACTTCCGTGCAAGCGGGAGGGGGGGATCCCTCAGCTGGGAAGGGAGGCTTCCCATTGCCTAACTGAGAGAGCCCTGCCCCCTCCTGCTTGCATGCAAGCTCTGATAGGCAGCATGAAGCCTCCCTTCACAGCTTAGTTGCTGGGGTCAGGGAAGGTGGAGGTAGCCCGGATCTTAGAGCCCCTGCACCACCATCATATGGGGACTTCCCAGCAGCTCCTGAAGCCAGACAGAGCCAACTGCTCCGGGCTGCTGAGACTGCCGCTGCTGTGTTTCCCGGGGACATTAGATGAAATCTGGGGACATTCCGGGGATGGAATTTGTCCGGGGACTTATTCGCAAATCCGGGGACTGTCCCCGGGAAACGGGGATGTCTGGTAACCCTACCCTTGTGTCATCTAGTTCAACCCTCTGCAGTGCAGGAATCTCAATTAAAGCATCCCAGACAGGTGGCCCTCCAACCGCTGTGTGTTTTAACAAACCTTTTATAGAAGAACGGAAATGGTTTATTGAACATTTACAGATAAATTGTAAACCGATAAGAACATTGGCAGGATTATTGTCATAACAGAAGTTTTATAAGAGTTTTATATATTTAAAGTAGATAAATAAATGAGCAAATTAAGTTAATTTGGATATGCAGAAGATTTCTGTATTTTAATATTTTGTTGGAAGCCGCCCAGAGTGGCTGGGGGAACCCGGCCAGATGGGCGGGGTATAAATAATAAATTATTATTATTATTACTTTTATTATTATTAAAAATAAATTTTAGGAACTACAGAAAGAGGGGGAAGGAAGTTAAGTTTTGAAACGTTAAAATGATTTTAAAAATAATGAAATGTAGAAACCTGAAAAGCTTAAATAAAATTTTAGAAAGAAAGAAAGAAAGAAAGAAAGAAAGAAAGAAAGAAAATGTTGCCAATAGTCCATCAGTGATACCTCATTTGTTTGCAGTATTAAGCCTCCCCTCTGGAAGGACCCAATGGGATATTTGCTGCTATCTTACATTGATTGCCCATCTTTCTTCCATGTGGTCCCCATCCAAGGGCTCTTTGCCCTCAGCAGAAGAGGATAGCTGTTTGCCAAATGTGGAACGGGTCCCTTCTGTGAGAACCGTTTCCCTCTTAACCAGAGCAAACAAGCATCTTCCATGAGTCATCCCTTCAGATATTTGGAGATGGCTGTCACATCACCTCTCTGTCTTCCCTTCTCCAGGCTGTACATATTCAGCTCCATGCAACCCATCTGTCTTTGCGCCCTCACCTGTGTAAGCTTCTTTCCTTTTCTCCAGACCACAACATTCCCATTCCAGAGCCGCTGGAAAAACTGTACCACCTGCATATCCGTGAGTTGGAGGAAGGGACCCTGGGCCAGCTTCTGGCACTTCACTCTCTGATGTCTGGAGCACTCCAGGTGAGGCAGAACTATCCTCCCTTTTCTCGAAATAGGAGCAGGGACATAGGAAGTTGCCCTAGACAGGGACAGGACCCTCGGTCCATCTGGCTTAGTACTGTCTGCACTGACTGGCAGCAGCTCTCCAGGCTTTCTGGCAGGAGGCACTCCCAGCCCCAAACTGAAAATGCCAAGGGATTGAACCTGAGTCTTCCTGTGTGCAAAGTGTAATAAGCAAAAATCTGCTCTTATTCCCTAATGGGGTACACAAGAGCCCTTATTGGGTTCTCCATCGGTCGGAGAATATAACAGAGGCCAACCAGAGAATTTTGAGAAGCAAAGCCTTTATTTTTGCTGTTGCAACAGGGTCCTTCCCCTCACACAAGGGATCAAGGAAGGAACCCAGAACAAAGGAGAATATCCACTTTTATCAGTTTTCCCATCACCAAGAAACACCCCCAAAATACATCATTCCTACATCACAGCTACATAATCAATACCTCACAAAAGGGAGGGTTCAAGGTAGAAATCTGAACAACTTTGACACCTCTCCTAGTCCTCCTCTTACCCCTCCCAGGTGTGAATTCCTAAACACAAAGAGAAATTAACAGTTTCTTAAAAGTTGATCACTATCTTTTGTTCGGAGGAGTCTTCCATTGTGAATGAGATGGCTAGTAGTCTGGCACCATTGATGGGGAAATGTCCAGTTGGCAGAGCCTCCAGCTTACAGGATTATGGCTCCCAAATTGATAGTCATGTGGAAATGTGTGTGTGATTCTGGTCAGAGAGAGTCAAAATGGTGTCACTCAGGCCTGCCTTCCTGTGCTGCTTCAGACATGTGCCTGTACATTCATGTGCATGTTTATGAACAATTATAATATATATATATATATATATAACCTTAACATTTACAACAATATCAGATGCTCTGCCATGGAGCGATGGTCCTTCCCTCACTTTTCTCTAGGGAGGAAGGGAAAACAAAACACAACTTGGGGCCAGGTGGTGCAAAGGTAGGGCATGCTGGATTTTCCAGCTTTCAAATTCCAAAAATGAGGGGTGCTAAAAACTTGTAGCATGAATCGGGAACTCAGAAGATATTCTGATTAAATTACTTTTGCTTGGTAAGTAAAATGTGTGTAACATTGCATTAAAATAATTGACAATGATTGTCGCGTGTGGTCATACCTTCAAAGTTGAACGAAATCTGTTCCGAAAGTCCATTCGACTTCCAAAATGTTCGAAAACCAAAGTGCGGCTTCTCATTGTCTGCAGGAAGCTCCTGCAGCCAATCGGAAGCCGCGGAAGCCCATCGGATGTTCGGCTTCCCAAAATAGTTCGCAAACTGGAACTATCACTTCTGGGTTTGTGATGTTCGGGAGCCAAAACGTTCGAGAACTAAGCTGTTCAAAAACCAAGGCATGACTGTACTTGCAGTTATATTGTTAATTCACTTTTTATTATTTAGCGTTGCCTGACATGATCAGAAGGTGAATTTAAAATCCTTTGGTTTTCCGAAAGCAGTTTCTGTGCTTCTTCATCAATCGTAGACTTGCCAAGCGAAATGTTTTCCAATCACAAGAACAATAGCAGATTTAAATTCTTCACACCTGAGAGCGTATTTTTAAGACCCCACACTGAATAAATTTGCAAAAATTAAGTTCCACCCCTCAAACGATATGCCCTAGAGTGAAGGATCAGGCTTGACCGGCCTTCTGGAAGCTGCATGCCATTCGTGGGTGTGGCTGCCCCTTTTCCTGTCTGTCTCTGATGATTAGGGAGGGGGCGATTTGCCACTTTATCAGGCTGCCAGGCTGGGTTGAGACGTTTAACCCCCTGGGCCTATGCCAGCACATTGTCTATTTTATTTCCCCCTACTAAAATGGGGTGGGCTCTTAGAGGGCCAGAAAAAAATGCTCAGAGTGGTTTGGGCTTAGACCTCCCTGTTCTAGGACATACCGGTAGCTACAGTTACCAGGGAAGTTGTTTGAAGGAGGAAACAACTTTTTTTGGTTGTTTTTTTTAATTCACTTTACAGTGTATATAAAACAGAGAAAGGGGTTATAACAACTGGTGAAAATTAAAAGACGAAAGACAGAACTATGGAACAGGTGAATTTTGAATGAGTACAGTTGCACAAAATAACAAAAGATGGGAGCAACTATCCACCCAGCTAAAATCTGTGATGTGAAGGTAGTTGATTCTAGAGTGCACATCCACCGGGTCACAGAGATTTCCCCCTTTTGTCTTCCTTCCCTGCAAGGATGGCTCTGCTCATGATAAGGCTCAGCAACTGGACCCAAACAAAGAAGAGAACCAAAAAGGATTGTTGGAACGCAATAAAGATTTTGTTTGCGGGTCAAAATTTGAGCTACCCCCAATTGTTGTGGAATCGGACAGGTACTTGCATTCTTTACAAAGCCCTCTCTGGTCCTCCCCCCACTGCACCCTTGCAGTCAAACACCTCCCTCTGGGAAGAGTTTGGGGCTCTTCTAACACAATGGCCACTCGCAGAAATGGCCAATTCCCTGTTTTCCATCTGATTTTGCCTGGGCTCACCCAGTGTCGTCTGCTTAATGACTCAGAGGGGTTGGGTTTCCTGGCCGACCATCTCTCCCTCTCTCTTTTCTCGATGTTCTTAGCGACAGCTACAGATCGTCTAAAAACACCCCGGCCAAAAGAAGCCATGACTGGAGCCACATCCCTGCTTTGTCCGACTTGCTAAGAACTCCTGTTCGCCAACAGGTCAGTTGGTCAACATCATCCTCTCCCTTTCATAGCACCGACAACAACGCTCCAGTAGGTTAGACTGCAAGAGACCATTGGGCAACCGGCCAGGCTCTGGGCAGCCAGCATTGCCAAGGTTCTAGTCCCTGGGCTGCAATGATGAGAGAGGGCTGTTGTCATCAGGTCCTGCTTCCAGCCTTTACTGGGTTTCCACAATGGCCACCTACTGTCAAATAGCCATATTTCATTTTACCCCCCCCCTTTTTTACAGGGCATCTTCACAACATGTAACTGGATTGCTCTCTCAGTAGAGCATGAGACTCTTAATTTCAGGATCATAGGTTTGAGTCCCACATGGGGGCAGGTTTCTTGCATTGAAGGGAGTTCAGTTTCTCTTTTTTCTGCTTTTCCTCAAAAACTCAATATTGACTATATTTTTTAACTCAAGGGAACACCTGTGCACTTTCTCCAGGGATAGAGGATCCATCCCACTGATATTCTGGTCAGATTATGGCCCTCTTGGATTGGGACTTAGCCACTTCTGTCGCAGGGAAGGGGAGCCTATGGCCTTCCAGATGTTGCAGACTCAAACTCCCATCTGCCCCAGCCATCATGACCCATGGTCCTAGACATAGATGCCAAGTTCTGGATTGAAAAATCTGGGATCAGCAGCGCCGCGGCACCGGAAGTCGCTTCTATGCACTTCCGGACATGTGTAGAAGCGACTTCCGATGCCGCTGTGCCCATTTCCAAAATGTCTGCAGTGCCAGAAGTAGCTTCTACACATGTCCGGAAGTGCGTAGAAGCGACTTCTGGTGCCGGTGCGGCACCAGAAGAACATGGCCGCCGGTAGGAGCTCTGTAACCCAGGGGAATATGGGGTATTTTGGCATTCGGGACACCTGTGGGAAACGGTAAGAAAATACGGGGGTTTCCCGGGGAAAACGGGGTACTTGGCAGCTATGGTCCAAGATGGTGGAACTCGGAGTCCAGGAGCATGTGGGTGGAGAGTGACATAGATCATTGCTCTAAATTGTGCTCCAGCTATTTTATTTCCTTCTCTGGCATCCGTCTCTCTTGTTTAGGGATCAGGTGTGGTGCTTTGTATCCTCTCTCTGCCCCAGTGGCTGCAGGGTAGTCATGATGGAGGTCAACTCTTAACACATAAATATTTGGATCTGGGGGAAAGAGGCAGTTCCCAATTGTTGAGCTGGATGTTATCTGAATTCTAGAAACAGAGATGCTATTCTACTTCCAGCCGGACTTGGTAGGCCTTTGGTCTGATGCAGTGGCCAGACTCTCCTATGTTCTTAAGCTTCAGGGCTCAGGGGGAGGAGGCGTATGGTTCAAAACAGGCAAGGCTGAAGCTTCAGAGAAGCACAGTTGAAGCCCAACAGGGGTCAAGACCCAAGGCAACAGGACCTTAGGCAAAGTCCTCACACCAGAGATAAGTTGCTTGGGATGAGGAGCAAGCCCTGAAGCTAAGCCTTTTTATAGGGCCTAGTGGACAGGGATTGGTCCTGGAAGGTCAGCTGACCAGGTGCTTAGGCAGGGTGGTACTGCAGCCTAGATGGCACTGTTGAGGCACTGAGCTCAGTGTTGCAGCGGAACTGCCTTTTGCATTGAAATATTTGCTACGTAATAAATACAGAGGGAGCAAATGCTGAGTGTTGGTTGCTTTGGTTTCTAGAAGGTGATCTCAGGCATCCCTTTGCGAAAAGTGACCTCCAAGCTACAGACCCCTCCTTCCCGCGACTCTGGTTGCAAAAAGCCCGACGAGGACATCTCCAGCAGCTCTCTGAGCCAGGAAGCTTTGAGGGAGATTGCTGAGGGCACCAGGAGGATTGCTCTGATTGCTGCCCGTCGCCGTTCCCGAGCTCAGGACAGAGACCCCAGTGGGGAGGTCTCTTCCATCCATGGTTTTGAGGAAGGGACTCTGGAGCTGCATCCCAGCTCCCCTCCGGGAGACCTCTTGAAGGATACAGAGAGTGTCCACGACCTCAGCATGGAGCCCCAGAGAGAAAAATGGCCACAGCACAAGGCTCAGAAGGAGCAGCTCTTGGAATGGAAAGCCGGGAAGAAGAGATCACGCTCCCTTGATCCTACCTCCCCCAGGGTATGTCTGCTTTGGGGGGGAAATGGGCGTATTCGCAGGTCCATTCGGTAGAAAAATGAGGCAAAGGGGGAGAGCAGTAGCTGAATGGTGTCTGCTAGGGATAGATCCAGTCACTGCGTACTCTGCACCGCTACAACAGCCATCAGCAGTTTGCTTCACAGGCCAAATTCTATGCCATGAAAAGTGAAATTCTGCAACATGCATAAATTACGCAATGAAGCACACACATGTGCTTCCAATTTGTTGCGCAGTTCTTTTCATGCTGTTGTTACTATTTTTCACCAATTCTTTTCCTTCTACAGTCGTTTATGAAGTCGAATGGATTCCATTCCGGAAGTCCGTTTGACTTCCAAAACGTTTGGAAGTGCTGTTTCTGATTGGCTGCAGGAAGCTCCTGCAGCCAATCGGAAGCCCTGCCGGATGTTTGGCTTCCAAAAATAGTTTGCAAGCCAGAACAGTCACTCTGGGTTTGCGGCGTTTGGGAGCCAAAACGCTCGAGAACTAAGCTGTTTGAAAACCAAGGTACGACTGTATTAACAAGGGGAAAGGACAAGGAACTCTACTGTTTAAGCTGCAGAGTAGGGAACACACAGTCTGCTGAGGCTGCTGGAGAGTCTGCAGGTGTTTTGCATTCCAACTTTTAAACGCCTGCTGAAAACTTCTGTTCTGCCAGGCCTGTGCAGGCAATTAAGAATACATCGTTCTGCAATAGCTACTTGATTTGTTTAAAACTTTACATATGTTCTTCCTGTAAGGTTTTATGTATTTTTGTTATCATCCATTGTGATTTTTTTATGCAATAGCAGTCTATATATACACCCCTGACTTAACATGCTGAAGGAGCCATGTTCAGTCCTAGTGCCACTGTTTTTTGTTTTTAAAAAGATCATGTTGCTGGTGTTGGAAAAGCCCTTTGCCTGAGATACAACTTTCTCCCCACCCACCACCACCACCTTGTCCTGTCCTGCAGGCTCCCCAAGTAAAGCACCGGGTTCCCTCCAGCCATGTAGGTGGTGGCCCAGATGTCCAGCTGCCCAAAATCAAGTCGCCAGATGTCGTCATGAGCAGCCTTCCCCACATCCTTCCAGCTGCCACAAAAATAAAATTCTCTGTTGGCCAAGAAACAGGTAAACTGTCATCCAATGGGTCTCTCGGCGTTGGTCTAGGCAGCAGGTCTACTCAGAAGTAAACCCCAATGGATTTGATGAAGTTACTCTCAAATTGGTATAGACTAGGGTCCCCCTCCCCACAATACGGCTTTGTTCTCAAAAGGAAGTGAAAGTAATTCCTTTCTGACTTTAGTGTGATATTCTCTCTCATATCTGTCATCCCACACACACACAAAAATAGGCAAGCCATCATTTCTTAGCCTAGCCTACCTCACAGAGTCGTAAGGAAAAAATTGGGAGGGAAGAGAACCATGATTGCCACCTTGAGCCTCTGTAAGGGGGAGGGCTTATGGAGAACCGCCCCCCTCATCCGAAGCAGCCCGTCTCCCAGCAGTCATGAGAGCAAAGGGTCTGATGGAGGGAGTCAGGAAACGGAGAGGGAGTGCCAGGGCTCTGGCAACATCCAAGAGCCCCAGCTCCATAGGCAGGAAGAGAGGGAGGCAGAAAGAGAGGACAGGAATCATTCAGACAGAGGACCCGTTCCCCCCCCCCCCCCCGACGCCGGAACTGAGGAGGAGGAGGAAAGGGAGTCACTTCTCAGTTCCGAGGCTTTTATATTGGTCCAGAACACAGAGGGGGGCAGTGCAGGAATCTGACTTGAGCGGGTAGACATGGAACCAGCAGTTCATTACACTGTAAATAATGTGCACAAATAAAAACGTCTGAAAGACAAGCATGTGGAAGGTCTACTCAAGAGTAGTCACTACAACTCTCACAGCCTCCTTGGAAGAAAGGTACGAATAACATAGTAATAAATTAGTGATGGATGCTTTCGTTTCCTCATTTGCTCTCCCTCCTCTTCCCGTTCCTCTCCAGAAGAAAACCCCTTGCAGATTCTGGCTATCAGCAGCTCTGCCCCCAGCACCATCCAGCAGAACAACGCAGGTCAAATGCGAGGTCAGATTCTCCAGAAGCGGGTCAGAGGTCAGTATGGGGAACTTTGAATGGGCAGGGGATAAAATTCCAAACTGCACAAACCATCAGCATCAGGACCAAAGGTCTGGAACCTTTTCACCTTCCACCTAAATATACGGTAATTAGTGTGTAGGATTGCCCTGCCTCCTTCTGGAGGGAGTTCCTTAAACAGGGTGCCACCACAGAGAATGCCCTGCCTTGGGTCACTGCCTTGCCTTCTGGGCACTCTCATCAGCAGGAACTCTCAGGCAGCAGAACCTAGGGCTTGGGGTGGTTGGTACTGGGGAAATAAGTTCAGGATCAGGAGATTTCTCCCAATAGACATCTGCTTTTGCACCCAGGGCCTGCAGAGAACACCAGTGGGCAGAAAAAGCAGCAGCAGCAGCAAGTCCCCAACTCAATGAACCCAGCAAAGTCAAAATAAAGGCTCATGGAAGACGGGAGATGGCTCCTCTCTTGCCACCCAGATGCAGATGGGTTCTACTCGGCATGAGATGCATTTAAGATATTGGCATTTGTGGATGATGAGAATGAATTTTTAGATTATTGCCCACAGATCATCTTGTAGCATTGGGCTTTCACTTAAACTGTATTCATCGTGGTTTACATTTCGCATCAGTTTTGGCTTTTTGTAAACCACTCTGCTATATTATGTGTGCCATCTGTAAATTTAGCAAAATGATAAATAAATACAATCAGGACATGGAGCACATTCGAGCACGTTTTTTAAAAAAACGTATTTTATTAGGATTTTCACAGCATAACATTAACAGAAGCAAAAATTCCCTCCATATTCACACTGCCCGGCATATTCACACTCCTCCTCCTCCTTCCTTCCCTAGACTTGACAATTTATTTTTATTTTTGCAGTCAAATGTGTCTATTTACACACAGTTCAGATACATCCTGCAAACATTCCCCCAAACCAGCAGGCTTTTAATGCACTGCTCTGGTTTGCTGGTTGCAGCTGTCAGGCCTGAAACATGCACACCTCCTCCTGCAACACAAGAAGGGAATCTCCTCTGCTCTCTCGCTTGCTTGCTTGCTTTTGGGAGGCACGTCAATGAACTCAATGGACAGGGAGAGAGGAAGCCAGCCGTGAGCGAAAACAACCTCGATTCAGTTAGGAAGTCTCTGAAGCATGAAAGAGATGTGGAAGAATTACAGAAGACGATTTGAGCTCTCCCAGGAGGTGGGTGGGGGGAGAGAGAACTTTTTGGAGCTCTGCAGGGTGAAGAGAGGACTCAGCCAACAAGGCCTAACAGAAGGGCCCTTCATCCACCGTGGCTAGAGTCCAAGTGGCTTGGACCGATGATGGGTTTACATCATGCAGCCTGCGCTCCTGTCAAAACATTTTCACAAAGGCTTAGATCACTTGGAATTCACAGGGTGGTGAAGGGAGAGGAGGAACTCTGATGTGCAGGAGATAAGCTGTGGGTGTGCGGCGAAGAGGGGGGTGTTTTTGCATTGTTGTGCGCCACCCCAATCTCTGAGCGGTGAGAAACGTCAGAGGTGCCTCCGCTTACCCAGGGTTCGGTTTCATTGGACTGAGGGTCACTGGAAACCATGATGTCTTTAGGATACGGTGGTTTTATTCATACAACCTGGGCATAGGATGGAGGAGCTCAGAGCGTTAACCAACAGATCTTATAGAATCATAGAGTTGGGAGAGACCACAAGGGCCATCCAGTCCAACCCCCCGCCAAGCAGGAAACACCATCAAAGCATTCCTGACAGATGGCTGTCAAGCCTCTGCTTAAAGACCTCCAAAGAAGGAGACTCCACCACACTCTTTGGTAGCAAATTCCACTGCCGAACAGCTCTTACTGTCAGGAAGTTCTTCCTAATGTTTAGGTGGAATCTTCTTTCTTGTAGTTTGAATCCATTGCTCCGTGTCCACTTCTCTGGAGCAGCAGAAAACAATCTTTCTCCCTCCTCCATATGACATCCTTTCATATATTTGAACATGGCTATCATATCACCCCTTAACCTTCTCCAGGCTAAACATACCCAGCTCCCTAAGCCGTTGCTCATAAGGCATCATTTCCAGGCCTTTGACCATTTTGGTTGCCCTCTTCTGGACACGTTCCAGCTTGTCAGTATCCTTCTTGAACTGTGGTGCCCAGAACTGGACACAGTACTCCAGGTGAGGTCTGACCAGAGCAGAATACAGTGGTACTATTACTATTTCCTCATTAGGTTTCTTGTCTTGTGCCCATTATAAAGCAGCCATGTCTCTGCAGCTTCAAGTATCAGCCCAAGACTCACACGCACAACACCAATACAGTGTTTCTCAACCTTTTTTGGGCAACGGCACACTTGTTTCATGAAAAAAATCACAAGGCACACCACCATTAGAAAATGTTAAAAAAATTACTACTGTATTTTTTTTTTTTGGCTTTGTGTTGGCGTTCAGAGTCTCCTAATTAGCGTTGCTTTTGCTCCTTAGAACCGGCACTCTTAGCTGCTCAGTTCTCCTTTTAACAAAGTCTCTGTCTTTAATGTAAAACACACCGCAGTCTCTCTTGTTCTTTTTCTCCCTTTTTAACTAACGTTTGCCTCGTAAGAAATCCCGTGTTAACAGTTTTGTAATATTAGAAGGGCTTCCTTCGTATTTTCCCTTCTTTTCCCCACGAAATACTTCACTGGCGTCTATTTCATTTAATGGGGAAAGAGTCCTTTTTTCCTTAATAAGCTGGTCGCTTCCGCGCTCAGCGTCAGTCTTTTTTTTCCGGTTCCCCTCTCTTTCGATGGTTCTAATGACTTTTTCTATGTTTTATTTTGGGGTTATGTTAATGGATATTCCCCCACCTTGCCCCCTCGGACTCTAAGGCTTGCTCGCCTTGGGTTGCTCTCCGCCTTGCGCCACGAGTTCCCACCGTCGTCTCACCTCGTCGGAGATGTAGGCTTCGGTGGTCTCCCTTTTACTGGCGCTGCAGGCTTCAGTTTCGTCCTGGTCACCCCAGGATTCACGGGGTCGCCTAGCCTCTGCGTTGCCCCCAAAACCCCTTTAGGCGGCCGCTTTTTTCACGGAGCTTCTTCAGAGCTCCGGCAAAACGTGTCCGTAGCAGGCGCAAGGAAACTGGAAGCCCCGGAAGGCTGACTCTGCCATCTTTCCCCGCAGAAGCGCTTCCCCCTGCTGGCGCCTGCCAGGCTCCTCTTGGAAGGAACCACACGTGCTCAGCCAGCCAGCCAGCCAGGCGCCCCACTGCCGTCTTTTCCCCACAGCACACCAGCCAACATCTCGCGGCACACTAGTGTGCCGCGGAACAGTGGTTGAGAAACACTGCACTAATAGACACAGCTGCTCTTCATCTCTTGTTCTCCATCCTAGGATGATGTGACATCCAGCCAGGTGAGGTGAAAGCCCCGCCCATTTTCTCTGTCAATCTCTTTGGAGATGTAAATGGACGTACTTAAGGGCCAATCTAAGGTGCCCAAACTAAGGCCCGGGGGCCGGATGTGGCCCAATCACCTTCTAAATCCGGCCCTCAGAAGGTCCGGGAATCAGCATGTTTTTACATGAGTAGAATGTGTCCTTTTATTTAAAATGCATCTCTGGGTTATTTGTGGGGCATAGGAATTCGTTCATATTTTTTTTTCAACATAGAGTCCGGCCCCCCACAAGGTTTGAGGGACAATGGACCGGCCCCCTGCTGAAAAAGTTTGCTGACCCCTGGGCCCAAAGCCATTCCCTTAACAGAACAACTGGTTTGGCTGCTTCAGAAGCCTCTTCCACTAGATTCCAAGCAGAATTGGAAGGGACCCCAGGTATCCCTCAGACTGACACTCCCCCCCAAAAAAACTCATAACAGTAGATTTTACCGCTGGGATGAAACTGTAGAAACTGTAGAAGCAAAAGCAAATGAGCTTCTCCCTCTGGCTAGAGATCATGATCTGAGTAAAACCAAGTAGTTCTACCCACATGTGCTTTGAAAGGCATTTCCATATAGGAAACACGCCTAAAGATAATCCATAGTGCCAGAATTTTTTTGGGGGGGGGGAAGCTTGTGCAAAGCAAACACTTTCCAGAGAAAGTGAGAATGATGGAATTTAGGGGAGCAAGGTATCCTTTCCTGGTTTTGGAGACTCTGGGAAATGGTTTGCCATGGTACGGTGGCCACAGGGTCACCCTAAAACACAACTTTGTCCGATCCCCTCACTGCAAAACTTCTGGCAAAGTGTGGCATCAGTTTGAATTAGATAAGACAACGTTGGGGTTTGGGGTCAAACCCATAACCCCCACTTTGAGTGAAAATTACTCCATTTGTGGGGAGCTGCAAAATGTGGGATTCTCACTACAAAATGATTACAAAACTTTGGCACCAGTTTTGGACAACATTGGGTTTTGGGGCATAGCTGCCAAGTTATCCCTTTTTTTAAGGGATTTTCCCTTATGCTGAATAGGCTTCCTCGCGAGAAAAGGGAAAACTTGGCAGCTATGTTTTGGGGTGACCCTGTTTGAGTGTCTGTTGCTGTTTCTGGGGTGCTATAAAACGCGGGGTTTTTGCTACAAAATGATTACTCTGGCACCAGTTTCCAAGGGATCTCAGCTGCAACATTTTTAAACACACACGCACACAAGATTTCTGCTAGAAAGAGTAAATGTGAATTGCACGGGGAAGGCGGTGTTACAGGCCAGTAGTTTGTAAAGGTTTTCTACAATCAAGAGGTATAAAAAAATTAAAAATGTCGCGTAAGATCCTGCCCCCCTCAATACACTCAGGCATGGCAGCGCCCTTACTGCATTTTATGCAAAAAGCGTAAATCTGGTTTAAAATGGAATACGCGTTGGCATCTCGATGCTGCCAGTTGCTTCCTGCAGACGCTGCAAAACGACCGAGGCAGCATGCACGAGCAGCACCGATCCCGCAATAAACCCTCATCCTCCGGACTCATCCACCTTCCCCTTCCAAGCCCCTTCCTTCCTCCCCGACCCTCGATTTCCAGGCGGGGATCATCCGGTGACGCGCGTGTTCGCCCCGTCCCCCGGCGCGCGCGATCCAAGGCCGGCGAGGCGCCCCCTGCTCGGCTGGGCGGGCTGCGAGGCGCCTGCGCTCGCTCGCTCGGAGGCCCCCCCGGGCCGGCCTTCTCGCGAGACGGGGCGGCGCTGGCCGAGGCGGAGGTGGAGCGGCTGCCGGGCGGGCGGGCGGTCTGGCTGCCTGGCCCAGGGAGGGAGGCAGGGAGGCGCCTCGGCGGCGGGAGGTTCCGCTGGCCCAGCGGCCCCGGGCAGGAGGTGAGATGGGCACCGGCGGTCGGGGGAGCCGGAGGCGGCGCTGGCCGCGGGCGGGGCGCGCCGGTGGGGCAACCGATCCGGGTGGGCGATGCTCGTAATGCCGGCTGGATGGATGGAGGAGCTGCCGGGCTTCCCCCCCCCCGGGGTGGGGCGCGGGTGGGATGAGCGGAGAGATGCTGCTGCCCCCCCCCCCCAACTTTCCCGGCCCCGAGCTCTCACCCACGTGGATGCGCGGGGCTGCCGGGCGACGAGGAGGAGGGCGCGCGCCTCCGTCCAGCCCGCGCGCAACGGGGCAGGAGGCGCACGGCAGCCGGCCGGGCACCGCGGGACGGGCCCGGCTCCCCCTCCTCTCCCCAAAGGGCTGCCGAAGGTCATGCCGCGCGACGGGGGTGGCGAGGGGGTGCTGCATCTCCCACCCCCCTCGTCTCTGCCCCCAGGACTTGGAGAAGCTGCCCGAGTCACGCGCCGCGATGGGGCGGGAGAGGATTTCCTCCCGCGCCGAAGCCCGTTTCCGAAAGACCCGCCTGAGTCTTCGGGATTAGGAGGAAAGACCTCCTTGTTTTAATTTTTTACCATCGCGGCCACTTCGTTCCCGTTTTATATCTGCGCTCAAAAAGAAGGCGGGGCGTCATTTCTTCCCCCGCTCAGGTCGCCTTTGCAGACACCTGTGGACACACTTAGATACGGTAGCAGCCGGCGATGGGGAGGTTCAGTACCTGGCGCTGGCTTTGTGCTTTGGTTTCTGTGGACTTCGCTTCTAGTTTGCTGGTTCTAGTTTCCCTTCTGCTTTTTAATGGGAAATGCGACTGTATTGCACTGCATGAAGTTAGGAGTGGTCTTTTATTATTACTTTAAAGCTCATAAACAACGCCCCCCCCCATGTTAGATTGGGATGAAAGATATCTGGCAGTGTGCACATCATACATTTAAACCACACCCAGTTAGTGCCGGGAAACTAGTTTGGCAAGAGTGCTGGGAATTGTAGAATCTGTGAGGAGGTAAACTACATTTCCCAGGATTATGGGGGCAGGTGTGTGGTGTGTGTACAGTGGCCTCTGACTGATTCAAAGTAAGTACAGTAGATCAGCAACATTTTATTACTTCCAATTCTCTTAACAGTGAAATTTACCCTCCCCTCCCACTGCTGATTCTGCTACTGAAATGAAGGAAGCAGGGTGGGAGGTGGTGGTAAGCAGAAATGGATTTTGTTTCGTTGTCTGTTTGGAAGGGTTTTGAGCTGAAAACAAATCCGTTGGCTCACAATTCTCTGATTATAAGTATAAGGTTTCTGCACCTGGCTCTGTGTAGTGAATATTGGGGTACTTGTAAAAAGCAAAGTAGATCCCCAGAAACCTGAAGTCTTTGATCAAATCAGTATTTGATTATTACTGTTATCATTGTCAAGATTATTGATTACCTGCCCTTAATCCTGAGGTCACTGGTTGGGTTTCAACACCAGAACGCAATAAATAATAACCCAGGTTCACTGTGACAGAGCAGCATTTCTCGGAGAGGACACAGTGGGCAGCAGGGCAGGGCGCCTTCAGTCAACCCAGGGCAGCATTCCCTGATGGACAACCTTCTGGTGGTCACCTGCCAGTGGCGGGTGGGGCCAGAGGGAAACAAAATTGGGCAGGGCACAAAACCCACAGATTCCTGTGCACACATATCTCCATTGAGACAGGCAAGTTCAAGGACCCCAGCCAACCTGGTGTAGAGCAGAGCCTGTGCGAGGTATGTACTGGGAAGAGTCCTGAGGGCCACATAGGAAGCCGAGGGCCGCCTCTGACCCCCCCCCCCGGTCTCAAGAATCCCCCAACCCTGGTGTACAGCACAGTGCTCATTGTGAAACTTTGCTTGGCTCTTGACTCCATTTATAAACGCTTAGCATGTTGTTATGCTCTGTGAAGTTGGGGGCTAGGGGGTGTTTCCATAGAATGAGGGAGGCTTGGGAGTTTGTTCGGGGTCTACAGTGGCTGGCTGTAGGGTTTGATTGTGGAGGGTCCCACTTTGAATTGTGTTGGGGGGGATACTTCCAACCTGTTTATGAAGTTCAGGCTTGGTGGCTGGCTCCTTGGTGCTGGTGGGGCTTGTTCCACTTGTCGGCCGTTGGTGTGTTATGGAGAAATATCCCCCTTCCCTTTTTTTCTTTTTTGTTCTGGTAGGCCTAGAAATCCTTCTGTGGTTTAGCAATAGCCAAAGCTGATTCAAGCACCTGCCTAGCTATCTCCTCTGAGCCGGACTGAAAATCAATAAGAACTTGAAATTAGGAGTGTTAAAATGAGAACTGGTGCGTAAGCAGTAATCCCTTTTATATGCTCAGGAAACACCACTGGAGGGGAAAAGGGCTTCCCCCACTGTCAATTTGCTTCCAAGTGAGAGGTGTGGGACATCCTGCAGGGCTCCTCTATGTGTCAACTTGTCACTTTGCATAATCAGCAGTTTTCCCCTCGATCTGCCATGTGGACCCTCAATAAACCAGTGCAACTCCCATGTGGCTACCAGGGACTGTGTATTCTGACTCAGTGTATCTGAGCAAGTGTTAGAAACCGAGCTATAAAATCTAGGCGCCAAATGGCACCTTAAATCTAGGTTGTGGCTGCCACAACGATACACCCATTTTGTGTGTGTGTGCAGGATTACGAAGCAAATGGTCTGTGGGGAAGTGCGGCACCCAAAATCACACACGTCTTTGGGTGTCGCGCTGCCACGTGAATCAGCTGATTTGCGGGGCAGCGCAGCACCAAAAGAGGCGTATCTTTTGGTGCTGTGCTGCCCAACAGACCAGCTGAGTGGTGCAGCACCGCAGCCACACTAGCCAGCCAGATGGACATGTTCGTGGCCAAACCTGGTGGCCAGACACCTCCACTTCCTCGCAAAAGGCCGGTGGCCTGTTGCAAAAAGGCGACTGGCGCCCAGCTAATTTTGAACGCTGATGAGCAGAAGCTCTGGGTGGGCAATGAGTCTGATGAGTGGACATAACCCTGCACTTTCTTGGAATGGGTTGTCATGCAGAGGCTGCAAAGAGATTTGCTGTAGCAAAGTGGCTCAACATGGAAGGTTGTGCCCTTAGCTCCAGGCTTCTTCTTCTAATGTCTAAGAAAGTGATAGATGGCGGAATGATGAGCATCACTCAGTCCAGATGCCAGGGGTGTTGCATGAGAGCTCGTTGCAGGACAGTGATTCCAAGGTGGCCTGTAAGTTAACATGTTTGTATTGAACATTGATTTATTTATTTTTAAACATGTACTGTATTAGACACTGGTCATATTCACACCGTGCATTTGAAGCACTATGATACCACTTCAATTATTCAGGACTTCCCCCAAAGAATTCTGGGACCTGTAGTTTGAAAATGAGATCCTTAGATGGTCTAGCTAAGATTCCTGCATTGCAGGGGCTCGGACTAGATGACCGTTGGGGTCCCTTCGAACTCCACACTTCTATGAGTCATAAGTTCATGTATGCATTTGCAAAATGACTAGAGGGGTCTTGGTCTGATCCAGCAGGCTCTGACCAGGATCAAACAACAGACCCTGAATTTTGACTGTATTTTGACTCTACACATTTAATTTAGAATCGTAGAATCATAGAATTGTAGGGCTGGAAGGGACTACAAGGGCCATTTATTGTCCAATGTGGGGCTCGAACCCACACAATCCTGAGATTAAAAGTCCATTGTTCTACCGACTGAGCTATTGCTTGGATATTTAACTTGTAGTTTGACTCCCTTAGTAGGGATGGTGTCAGATTGCTGCAGTTACTTAGGGGAAGTGAAAAGGGGGAACTTGCAGAAGTGCTTCCTCCACACTTGCATGAAACAGTTGTGATATGGGGTGCAGAAATAATAATAATAATAATAATAATAATAATAATAATAATAATAATAATAATAATACCCCGCCCATCTGGCTGAGTTTCCCCAGCCACTCTGGGCGGCTTCCAACAGAACATTAAAATACAATAATCTATTAAACGTTAAAAGCTTCCCTAAACACGGCTGCCTTCAGATGTCTTCTAAAAGTCTGGTACAGTGGTACCTCGACTTACGAAGGCGATCCGTTCCGCGGCGCTCTTCGTAAGTTGAATCCTTTGGTTGTCGAAGCGTCCGTTTTGTGCATGCGCAAAGCGCAATTTTGCGCTTCTGCGCATGTGCCAACCGCGCGGGAGGCGAAAAGACTTCTGGGTTTGCCGACTTCGTAAGTTGAAACCTTCGGAAGTCGAGGCATTCAGATGTTGAGGTACCACTGTAGTTGTTTTTCTCTTTGACATCTGGTGAGAAGGCATTCCACAGGGCGGGTGCCACTACTGAGAAGGCCCTTTGCCTGGTTCCCTGTAGCTTGGCTTCTCGCAGCAAGGGAACCGCCAGAAGGCTCTTGGTGCTGGACCTCAGCATCCGGGCAGAACAATGGGGGTGGAGACTCTCCTTCAGGTATACTGGACCGAAACCAGAAAGTTAACGCTACTTCTGCTGGGTAGGGTGTATAACAGCCCCCATACCTGTCTCGGTGGTTGCACACACAACTTGCTTGCAGAAAAGGAAGAGTGTGTTCCTATTATGACATATTCTGGAGGCAGCAATTCTTCTGAGTGACAGTTGCTAGAAACCACAGGAAGGAAGAATTGCCCTTGGGACATGCTGAGATCCAGCACCGAGGGCCTTCTGGCGGTTCCCTCATTGCGAGAAGTGAGGTTACAGGGAACCAGACAGAGGGCCTTCCCGGTAGTGGCACCCGCCCTGTGGAATGCCCTCCCAGCAGATGTCAAGGCAATAAACAACTATTTTACATTTAGAAGACAACTGAAGGTGGCCCTGTTTAGGGAAGTTTTTTATGTTTGATGCTGTACTGTTTTTAATATTCGGTTGGAAGCCACCAGAGTGGCTGGGGAAACTCAGCCAGATGGGCGGGGTATAAATAATATATTATTATTATTATTATTATTATTATTATTATTATTATTATTATTATTGACCACTATGAGACAGAGTGCTGGACCTGATAAAAACAACAGCCACACACAAGATACATAATCAGTAGAATATAAAATGCTGTTTTTATTGTATTCTTTATTATATTGGATTTTATCCATGAACTGCATTAGAGGCCTGTGTCTGACTGAAAGGCGAGATGTTGTTGTTGTTGTTGTTTAGTCGTTTACTCGTGTCCGACTCTTCATGACCCCATGGACCATAGCACGCCAGGCATTCCTGTCTTCCACTGCCTCCCGCAGTTTGGTCAGACTCATGTTCGTATCTTTGAGAACACTGTGCAACCATCTCGTCCTCTGTTGTCCCCTTCTCCTTGAGCCCTCCATCTTTTCCAGCATCAGGGTCTTTTCCAGGGAGTCTTCTCTTCTCATGAGGTGGCCAAAGTATTGGAGCCTCAGCTTCAGGATCTGTCCTTCCAGTTAGCACTCAGGGCTGATTTCCTTCAGAATGGATAGGTTTGATCTTCTTGCAGTCCATGGGACTCTCAAGAGTCTCCTCCAGCACCATAATTCAAAAGCATCAATTCTTCGGCGATCAGCCTTCTTTATGGTCCAGCTCTCACTTCCATACATCACTACTGGGAAAACCATAGCTTTAACTATACGGACCTTTGTTGGCACGGTGATGTCTCTGCTTTTTAAGATGCTGTCTAGGTTTGTCATTGCTTTTCTCCCAAGAAGCAGGCGTCTTTTAATTTCGTGACTGCTGTCACCATCTGCAGTGATCAAGGAGCCCAAGAAAGTAAAATCTCTCACTGCCTCCATTTCTTCCCCTTCTATTTGCCAGGAGGTGATGGGACCAGTGGCCATGATCTTGGTTTTTTTGATGTTGAGCTTCAGACCATATTTTGCGCTCTCCTCTTTCACCCTCATTAAAAGGTTCTTTAATTCCTCCTCACTTTCTGCCATCAAAGTTGTGTCATCTGCATATCTGAGGTTGTTGATATTTCTTCCGGCAATCTTAATTCCGGCTTGGGATTCATCCAGTCCAGCCTTTCGCATGATGAATTCTGCATATAAGTTAAATAAGCAGGGAGACAATACACAGCCTTGTCGTACTCCTTTCCCAAAAGGAGAAAGGCGAGATAAAGAAAGATAAATCTATACCTATTATTGTCTTCTTTGGCTATCGCTTGTGGCCGAGTAAGATTGTCTTCCATAAACACGGTTTTAACAATGAGTCCGTAAGTGACTGTGGAGGCCAATTCTGGATCCACACATCCTTCCACAGTGGGGATATAGGTTTCCGGGCGGGAGTTGATCACGGTGAGGGTTTCCCAAACATGCCTTCCTCTTAGCGCGTTTCTCCCTTTCGTCCTGAGTTTGAGCATTTTCAAAGCCCATGACACCTTTGGTAAAGGCTGTTCTCCAACTGGAGCCCTCGCAGGCCAGTGTTTCTCAATTCTCGGTGTTTATACTACAGTGTTCTACTGAAAGGCGAGATAAAGAAAGAAGTAGTAAATCTGTAGTTGGTGCCCTTGAGATATTATTGGACCGCAAGTTCCATCATCCTTGGCTATTGCCTGCTGGGGCTTCTGGGAGCTGAAGTCCTACAAAATTTGGAAGGCAAGCACATTGGCAGGCCCTGTCTGTAAACATAAATGCAGCCAGTGACTCCGGAGTGGAAATTTTTGTACTACTGTGGAATTTTTCTGTGGAAAAATTTCCATGCATTGTTGCCTAAAATTCATTAGTGACATAATAAATAGCAAAAATTAAAAAAGTGTCCCTGGCTTAAGGACATTCATTTTACTACTAGTTTTATATCCCACCTTTCCCCCAAAGTGCTCAGGGGTGGCATATTTGTGGTATGTCGTATGCAGAAAGGAAATTAATTTCAGATCATAGTAGAATATGCACATTGGAAGGTGGGTCTGTGAATGAAACCCCTGATGCAATGGATGATGTTGTTAAATCCACAGTAGACACAAGAATAGATTTAGCATCTGGAACTGAACTGTTTTAAAGTTGTCTGTAACTTCTTTCAGGTGACTTGAAAGCATGCAAAAGTATTTAGGCATGCTAAGATGCCTTCCATGTACGGTATATATTTGGGTTTCTATGTCATAAAATGTGTACAAATATCCCAGTAACTTCCAAGTGATTGTGTGAATAAGTTTCATTATAATGTTTTAAATCACATTTAAGTACAGTTTATCAACAGCCCCGTCAATCATTTCTTCTGGCTGTGGAGAGAACTTTTTCAAGATATTTATCCAGCACGTAACATTGGCATGGAGCACTTCTTAAAAGTTTTAATCCAAAAGTCTGAGTGGTGCAATGCCTTTATTGGAAGCAATTCAAATGTCACAATGTAGAGGCAGATTTTTAAGTTCAAGAGCCTCCCCCCTTCATCAGGCTAGAAACATGTAGAACATCTTTCTTATGTAACTAGTGTGCTGTAATGGTTGGTCTAGACAGCTGGGAGGCTTGGGTTCAAATCTCCACTCAGCCTTGAAGCTAACTTGGTGACCTTGAGCGAGTCATTTCTCAGTCCTGCCTACCTTTCAGGGTTGCTGTGAAAATAAAATGGGGAGGGGAAAACTGTGTATGCCTCCTTGGAAGAATGATGGGGGTATAAACGGAAGAATAAAAACAGAAAATAAAACAGGAAAGGCGGGTAGAGATGTAGCTGGTTAGGAAGAGAATACCCTAAATGTGTCCTAGTGTAGCGTAGTGGTTAGATTGTCAGAGTAAGACCTGAGTTCAAATCCCCCACTCAGCCATGAAGCTGACTGGGGTGACCTCGGAAGCCAGCCCCTGCCTCTCAGGCTACCCTACCTCACAGGGTTGTTGTGAGGATTAAATGACGAGGGGCAGAACCACATATGGCACCTTGAGCCCTTTTTGGGGGCGGGAGGTAATAATAGTAATAATAATAATAATAATAATAATAATAATTCAATATGTTCATCAAAAAGCTCTCGAGAGATAAGAATATAGTCGATAACAGATTGCCTTAAGCCTGACCAATAAGTATAAATATCTATAAATACGTGAAACATTGGAAAAAGTCATTGCATGCGGCCTTTGTGGACCTAAAGGCAGCATTTGATTCTGTGTCTAGGGGTAGACTTTGGGCTAAATTGGCCAACATGGGTATTAACAGAAGGCTATTACTTCTGGTGATTAAGCTTCATGAAAATAATACCCTTCAGATAAGATTTGCACAGGACGGCAGACTTTCCAGAGGAATCCCAGTTCAAAGAGGGGTTAGACAAGGATGTTTACTAGCTCCTTTTTTTATTCAACATCTGTGTTAATTCTCTGATCACATGCTGTCATGAAATTGAACCCCCCCCCCCGCCGTGTTTTCTAGTGGTAGAAAAGTACCAGTTCTAATGTATGCGGATGACGCTGTTCTTCTCTCTCAAACTAAAGCTGGTTTGAAACGTGCCTTAGGGAAGTTTAGCGACCAGTGCAACACCGAATTGTTAACAATTAATTTTGCCAAAACTAAAATTGTACGTTTCGACCGTTCCTTTAAGGGAAACGCCATAGAACAAACTAAGATCTTCCAATATTTAGGCATAACCTTCTCCTACAATGCCAAATTGTCAACACACTTGACCGCATCAGCTACTTCAACAGGAAGAAGTGTAAATGCCACCCTCAGATTATTCAGAAGGAAAGGCGTCGGCTTCCTTCCTATGGCCATAGCTGCCAAGTTTTCCCTTTTCTCGCGAGGAAGCCTATTCAGCATAAGGGAAAATCCCTTTAAAAAAGGGATAACTTGGCAGCTATGCCTATGGCCCTAAACGTCTTTCAGGCAAAATCTTTAGCCCAGCTCCTGTATGGCTCTCAAATCAGACCTTTTGCCAATCTTAAGACCCTTGAAACAGTACAATCAAAATTTTTAAGATCACTATTCGGTACCCCAAAGAGCACACCTAATGCAGTGTTAAGGCAAGAGGCAGGACTTCCCAGAGTGGAATTAAAAGTCTGGGAGCAAGCAATATCCCTCTGGTTGAAAATCCATTACAATCCAAAGGGAATGTTACCTCATTTCCTGGCCGCAGTTCCCTATCCACCCTGGTTATGCAAATAACTAACAAGATCAAACAAATTGGCCTAAATCCTGAAGATCTTTTTAATGGAACTCTGAACAAGGCAAAAATAATTATTACTCGAGAGACTTTACGATGTCGAATTACAACAAGAAGATGCCTTACTCCCGGTGAACTATAGATGTCTAAAATCGTGGCCTAATTTTACAGCGGACCCTTGCTTATCTAACACCACTAACGAAACTTATAGATGGGCCTTCTCTAGAGCAAGCTTTGAGGCAATGCCCTCAGCGGTGCTGTACGACAAATTTATGCGGGTACCAATTCATGAGCGCCTTTGCCCTTGCATGTCTAATAAGGTAGAATCTGTCACTCACATTCTTTTATTTTGTGAATTTTATAGTGAAGAACGAGCTCGACTTATTTTACCCCTTTTATCAAAATTTACACCCTTACAATATTATTTGGAACTTCCCCCCCGCAATCTTACGAAAATTCCTTCTGGAAGATTCCTCAAGCCCTGTGTCATATGACGCGGCCAAATTCTGCACTTTAGCTATTAAGAAACGTAAATCCCTTCCATTGAATGACACATTGCAAATTCCTTTTGTGTATTTGTTCTATTTCTGGTGATGTTATTGATGATTTTCTTTTGTTTGAAACTATGATATTCTGTATTGCTGGCTTTTGCTGTAAAAAAAAAAGAACTTGAACTTGATACCCTAAAGGAGTAGAACTAGGCGCCAAAACTGCAGGATCACTTAACAACATTCTAAGGAAGCCTAAGCACTGTAGGGCAAACACAAATGCCAAAAACATTTGGCAGAAGACACAGTTTACACATGTTTATATACTAATGCTATGGAGTGGGAGACAATTCAATACCTGTATTGTTAAAATAATGGACTTTACCCCCATCTTAGCTCTCACCTGGGATAAAACAATCACTCCCCTCTGTCTCCCAAACAGGGAACAGTTTCATGATGGGTCAGACTCTTACTCGAGGGCCTGAAAATACCATGTCCATCTGTCTATGTACATTCAACACCAGTTTCAGTCACTGAAATGGCGAGATGGAACAGGTACCCAATTTTTCTTTTTCATTTTGTGAAACCAAATACTTGAATAATAATAATTTTATCATTTGTATCTGACCATACGACTGGGTTATTCTGGCCACTCTGGGATATAAATGCATTTATTATTATTAATATACAGTGGAACCTCGGTTTATGAACACCTCGGTTTACGAATTTTCGGTTTACGAACGCCGCGGACCCATCTGGAACGGTTTAATTCACTTTCCATTACTTTCAATGGGAAACTTCGCTTCAGTTTATGAACAGACTTCCGGAACCAATTACACCCATGCTTCGGGTTAAGTACGCTTCCGATTGAGTACTCCGCGGACCCGTCTGGAACGGATTAATCCACTTTCCATTACTTTCAATGGGAAAGTTCACTTCATGAACGCTTCAGTTTATGAACAGACTTCCGGAACCAATTGTGTTCATAAACTGAGGTACCACTGTATTCCGCCATTGGGGAACAGACTAGCTCCAAGGTGGGCAATGTCCCGTCCCCCCCAGTCTCATTCTCTCTGACATGGGTGGGCAAACCAACGCCTGGGGGCTGGATCTGGCCCAATCGCCTTCTCAATCTGGCCTGTGGACGGTCCGGGAATCAGCGTGTTTTTACATGACTCCTTTTATTTAAAATGTGTCTCTGGGTTATTTGTGGGCCATAGGAATTCATGCATATTTCCCCCCAAAAAATATAGTCCGGCCCCCCACAAGGTCTGAGGGACAGTGGACCGGCCCCCTGCAGAAAAAGTTTGCTGACCCCTGCTCTCTGACATCCCTTTCTTTCTTTCTTTCTTTCTTTCTTTCTTTCTTTCTTTCTTTCTTTCTCTCTCTATGGCCTGTCGAAGGAGTGGCAGATTGCTCTTCCGAGAGGCTCTGATCTATGTTCCCTTGGGCTTTTGCAGTTAACCTGAGGGCCGCACTGAACTGAGGCCGGGGGCCACGTGTGGCTGCAGGCCTGCAGATTTCCCACTCCTTGGTTAAGCCTTGGTGGGAGCCACACAAAATCTTTTCGCCTTTTCAGCTCCCCTACCTCCAAAAAAAAACCCAGCCAAGGGCCGGGGATGGTGCGGAGAGCTGTCCCACCGTCCTGTTCCAGAACAGCTGTGCTCCTTTAAAACGGCATTTGTTTTTCGGCATTGCTCCTGGGAGTCAGCTGATTGCGCCCCTCCCTTCCCAGCAGCTGGCCGAGGCACATGTGCAGACAGGCTTGTAAAGGAGGTCTGTCAGGCGGAGGCGACGGCTGGAAAAAGTTGCTCTCCCCTTTTTTGTAAGGGCTTCGCAAGGGAGTGGCTTGGACAACGTTTAGCGCCTGCAGAGGAGGGCTGCTCGTTCCAGAGGTCTCGTCGCCCCCCACAACCTGCCACGTTTTCCAGACACCGAATAAGGTTACGTCAGCTGCCTCCCCCTTGGGAGCTGCATCATTGCTGTTTAAATGGGGCTCTCGCCTTGAAAATGTGGCATGCCGAAAGGAACAGCAGCAAGGGCAGGAAAGGGCAAGCAAAATGACCCAGCGGGTGGGGAGACAACCCCCCTTGGGGGATGGTTGCAGTGTTTGGGGTTTTTTATCCAAAGGAGGTAACAAAGCAGTTGGGAGTTTATAAAATTGTGCGTGGCGTGGTCGAGAAAAGCTCTTCTCTTCCTCTCTTGTAACACTTGAACTCGTGGGCATCCATTGAAGCTGAATGCTAGAAGATCCAGGGCAGGTTCTAATAAAAGTCCATCTTTTATTATTATTAATAAAAGTTAAACTGTGGAACTCCCTCCCACAGGAGGCCATGTTGACCACCAACTTGGATGGCTGTAAAAGAAGCTTTGACTTTTAGAAGACATCTGAAGGCAGCCCTGTATAGAGAAGTTTTCAATGTTTGGCGTTTTTACTGTGCTTAATGTTTTAACTTGTTGGAAGCCAAGCCAGAGTGGTTGGAGCAAGCCCGTTAGATGGGTGCCATATTAATAACAACAATAATATTGACATATTCGTGGGCTGTCAATGGCTAGAAGCCATGTGTCTATATATAATCTGCATTTGTCACTGGGAGTAGCAGGGCAACTGGATGCCAGTTGCTGGGAAACACAGGAGAAGAGAGTGATTCAGTGCTCCGATCCTGCTTGAAGGTTTCCCAGGGGGAATCTGAATGGCCACTGTGAGAACAGGATGCTGGACAAGGCGAGCCATTGGCCTGATCCAGCCAGCTCTTCTTTTGCAGATTTATATACTTAATCAAACTCTAATTGGTCTCCCATCCTTTCTCTGGCAGCGTTGCATTAAGAGCCAACAACAGTGGTTATTGAGCTGGATTTAGGCTGGGGAGATCTGGGTTCAAACTGGCTTGTTGGTCTTGTGCCGACCACTAACTCTCAGCCCAGCCAAACCCCACAGGGTTGTTGGTTATGTTGAGAAAAGTGGGGAGAACTGTGAGCTCCTTCTGAACTCCTTGGAAAAATAGAGGGTTGTTTGTTTGTTTGTTGTTTCTTTAAGAAAAACATGAAAATATTTTGGTTATCAAGCCAAAAAGTATCTTCAGAATGGCATACGCAGAAATGGCGAAATTTACCGGAAGAATAAGAAATCAAAATAACAAACTTTTTTCAATAAAAGAATGGAAATGGTTTATTGAATATTTACAGATAAATTGTAAACAGATAAGATCATTGGCAGGATTATTGTAATAACCTGCAGTTTTGTAAGAGTATGTTTTTTGAAGTAGATGAATAAATGAGCAAATTAAGTTAATTTGGATATGTGGAGGATATTAAAAACAAATTTAAGGAACCGCAAAAAGACGGGGAAGGAAGTCAAGTTTTGAAATGTTAAAATGATTGTAAAATTAGTGAAATGTAAAAACTTGAAAAGTATAAATAAAATTGGAAAAACAAACAAACAAAGTCTTCAGGGATACAGTTTCACACCAACCCTTGTACGTTAGGAACCCAGGACACGGTTTTATTCTCAGGGTGACCCTTGATCCATTTATCCCAATGTTATCTGTTCCGCAGCTACGGTAATCTCCCGGGCAGAGAAGTCTTTCCTGGTGCCACATCCTTTCCAGAGATGCCAGCGACTGAACCTGGGACCACCTGCATGCAGAACATAAAGCATTACAGCGGATGCTCCTGATGAATAGAAGAGGCTGCCAAATACCAGGTCAGATGATGTGTCCATTTACTTCAGTATTGCCTACTCTGACTGGCAGTGGCTCTCTAACCTATCAGGCTGTGGCTTGAGGTTCTCTCAAGTGGAAGTGGAAGTCTTGACCTTCTGTAAGCTGCTCATGTGCGAAACTACTGACCTGTGTTCCCTCCCCATTGCAGGGGTACCTGGGGCATGTTCTAGGCTGCGCAGTCAATATGGCCTCTGGTCTCATTTCACGTGACTCCTGAAGCTGCCCTATTCTTCTGAGTTCCTTCCTTCCTGCTCATTTTCTGTTTATTTTCTGAGTTTTTGAAGTGTGTCTTCCCCTCTTTCTGTTGTAGTTTTAGGACAATTGGGGAGGGGGGACACACACACCATAATTTATTCGATAAAAATAAATGGGTGGTTTCTTTTAAAACCTTTTCCTGGTTGTATAGCTTATAATTGCATGGTTGTAAAAAATAAATAAATAAAAATCCCCCTCCCACAAGCTCTCTGAGAACAAATTGGTAGACTTCAGCCAGCTATGTATATATGTTTGTGTACATAGCACACCAAAGCCAGAAAGGCATTACTTTCACTTGCTTCTCAGACCTCAAGCTGTATTGGTCTACTTTACTAAAATAAAACCCAGTGTACTTATTTGAGAGTAACCCTGTTAAACTCAGTGGGGCTTACTTGAAAGATCTACATTGGCTCCCAGTACGTTTCCGAGCACAATTCAAAGTGTTGGTGCTGACCTTTAAAGCCCTAAATGGCCTCGGTCCAGTATACCTGAAGGAGCGTCTCCACCCCCATCATTCTGCACGGACACTGAGGTCCATTACCGAGGGCCTTCTGGCGGTTCCCTCATTGCGAGAAGCCAAGTTGCAGGGAACCAGGCAGAGGGCCTTCTTGGTGGTGGCGCCTGCCCTGTGGAACACCCTCCCATCTGATGTCAAAGAGAACAACAACTACCAGATTTTTAGAAGACATCTGAAGGCAGCCCTGTTTAGGGAGGCTTTTAATGTTTTATTTCATTTTTCTGTTGGAAGCTGCCCAGAGTGGCTGGGGAAGCCCAGCCAGATGGGCGGGGTATAAATAAATTATTATTATTATTACTACTACTACTACTACTACTTCTGAGTAGACCGGTATAGCATTGGGCATTCTATTCTGAACTGTGCATGGTTAAAATTGTAGCAGAGAGGTCCTTTTTCCGGATTAGTTAATCCAGGAGTCTTGTTTCTCTTGCTCCATCCATTGCTGGCCTTTGGCCTCTGAGAACTTACCCTGAAGCAACTTACCCTTTTTGACAGAAGAAAAAGTTTCCATTCCCTGATGGAAAGTGCTACCAAACCCCTGGGGCCTTGGTCTTGCCTTGTGCAAGGCGATAATTCACCTTCAAACAGACATTAAAAAACCCAGACATATGCCAAGGGAAATTGATATTAATGGCTAAGTTGCTTGTCCGTCACTCCTCATCTTCTGCTGGAACAGGGATGACTAACCTGTGGCCTTTCAGATGTTGCTGAACCGCAGCTCCCTCATCCCTGACCATTGGTCATGCCGGCTGGGCTGAGGGGAGTTGGGATCCAGCATCATCTTAGGAAGAACCATAGTATTACAGAGTTGGAAGGGACCACCAGGGTCATCTAGTCCAACCCCCTGCAATGCAGGAATCTGTTCCCATCATAGGGCTTGAACCTATAACCTTGAGATTAAGATTCCCTGCCCTTTGCCTTTGGGCCAATAAGCATCTAAAGCATGGGTCGGCACTGTGCGGCCCATCGGCCAGATGAAGCCCATGAAGACAGTTTTACCGGCCCCTGAGCCGCCCCTGAAGCGAGTCCCCCGTGCGCTGCGCTAAACCAGCACAGTGCGGGGACTCACTGAGCAGCGCTGAAAATTGAGCCTGCGCACACACAGATACCAGAAATCATGTCTGCGTTTTTTGGCATCTGGGCATGCGCAGACGCGATTTCTGGCATCACACTGCGCCAGTCCGGCCCACAGACGATCTCCGTGGGAGTGATCCAGCCCTCGGCTCCCGAACAAATCGGCTCCTGAATGGTTGAAACCCAGCAGTGAGTGCTCCGATTTTCAAATGATTTTCGGAAGCCGGACGTTTGGTGTGGTTTCCGATTGGCTGCAGGAAGCTCCTGCAGCCAATCAGAAGCCGCACTTTCGTTTTCGAATGTTTTGGAAGTCGAACGGACTTCCGGAACGGATTCCGTTTGACTTCCAAGGTGCGACTGTATTATTAAAAACTCAAAATGCCTCTATCCTTATTTATTTAGCTTCCAGATTATCTCATTATTAAAGGGTACCCCGCTTACATGATGTGGCTCCCAAAGGTGCTGTGTATGAGAGGACTTTGGGACAGAGATTAGATAAAACAGTAACAGACTGCCAAAATTGGGATACTGGACGGGAAATGAACTTTGAAGGCTTATGGCTGGGACAGCCTCAACTTCTTTTTACTATACAGTGCCATCTTGTGGCTGTATTCAGGTGAAATGGATCTGTTCTTGCATGGCCTTTTTTGTGATTTCTTAGGGCTGACGAGTATCAATTTGCAAGGATGATGCTCTGAACTTTCCCGGATGTCCTGTGCAAAGTTCTGTGCTCAATTCTAGTTGCCTCACCTCAAAATGGATGTAGTAGACCAGGCATCCCCAAACCTTGGCCCTCCAGATGTTTTGGACTACAATTCCCATCTTCCCCAACCACTGGTCCTGTTAGCTAGGGATCATGGGAGTTGTAGGCCAAAACATCTGGAGGGCCACAGTTTGGGGATGCCTGTAGTAGACTTAGGTCTTCGTTCATATGTGTGTGTGTGTGTGTGTGTGTGTGTGTGTGTGTGTGTGTGTGTGTTATTTCATAAAATTTATATACTGCTTGACTGTAGAAGAAACCTCAAAGTAGTTGTGAGGGACAGGGGATATCGCGAAGTCCCTCCCCTCCTGAGTTCCAGCCCATCCTCGAGCGCAGGGGAAAGCAGGGAGAGTTCCGTCTCAAGTGGGGAAGCAGGAAGTGGGGTCCGAGGCTCAGACAGGGTAGCGGAGCCAGCGTCCCAGGTGAGACAGGAAGGGGGAAGCAAGGGGGGCAGACCTGTCCCCCCAACTCCGGAATTGCGCAGAAAACGTAGGGGGAAGAGGATGGGTCTCCCCAAGTTGTTATGTTGGAGGAAAACGCGCCAAACGCCATTCGGAGGTTCTGATTCAAGCGGATAAGATGTGTCTCTGTAAATAGCACTGCCTTCAGCACTGTAAATACGCAGCACCAATAAAAAGATAAAATGCAGAGCTGTGTAGAGTCGTTACTCTGAAGTAGCCCACTCCGGCCACTGTGACAGTAGTTTACTGAGAAGAACCCAATAAAATTATCGTACACACAAAAAATTACGATCACAATTTAAAACATTCAAAATGTTAAAACTGCAATAGAATAGAATAAAACTTTCTAAACATCTGGTTAGGCTTGTCCAAGGGTTCAGAAAAGGACCCCCCAAATGACGAAGGGGATGGAGCAACTCCTCTACGGGAAAAGGTTGCATTTGGGACTTTTTAGTTTGGAGAAAAGGCAAGTAGAAGATGACATGATAGAAATGTATAAAATTATTCATGGCCAGCAGGAAATGGGTCGAGAGACGTTTCCCCCCATCTCTCCTGAAAATAGAATTTGAGGCTGAATGTTGGAAGATCCAGGACAGATTTTTAAAAGTTCATCTAGCCGCTGCCTCCATTATCCCAGGCAGCAAGGCTTCTGACTACTAGATGAATGGAATCGCCATTAGAGAGGATGCTCTTGTGCTCGGATTCTGCTTGCAGGTTTCCCATTGGGGCATCTGGTCTGTCGCTGTGAGAACAGGATGCTGGACTAGATGGGCCATTGGCCGTATCCAGCAGGCTCTTCTTAGTTTCTCTTCTTAAATGGACCTTTTCAGTGTTTTGTGCAGAACGGCCAACTGCTGATCAGCTAAGAACAGATTGAAACATGCTTCAACATTTTGCACATCTGGGTAGGCTGGTTGAAACAAACAAACAAAAAATTCATCAGGTGCTGAAAAGCACAGTGAAGGCTCCTGGCTGATGTCAATCGGCAGGGAGTTCCAAAGTGTGAGGGCTGCCGCACTAAAAGGTGATTTTCTTACAAATGCGAAAGAGGTATTTTTTGGAGGTGTCAAGTGGGCAAATATGGATAAGGCAATCTTCCATATATTGTATGAATTTTACTCTTCAGCTTCCTTTTTAATATGTGTGTGTGTGTGTGAGAGAGAGAGAGAGAGAGAGATTTCCTTGGTTTACAAAAGTACATGCCTGGTCTCTTTTTTCAGGTTGTACAGTCTTTCTTACAATTTAGTGACAATTGTTGTTCAGGGGTCAGCAAACTTTTTCAGCTGGGGGCCGGTTCACTGTCCCTCAGGCCTTGTGGGGGGCCGGACTATATCTTGGGGGGGAAAAGGGACGAATTTCTATGCCCCACAAATAACCCAGAGATACATTTTAAATAAAAGTACACATTTTACTCATGTAAAAACACCAGGCAGGCCCCACAAATAACCCAGAGATGCATTTTAAATAAAAGGACACATTCTACTCATGTAAAAACATGCTGATTCCCGGACTGACCGAGGGCCGCATTTAGAAAGTGATTGGGCCACATCCAGCCCCCGGGCCTTAGTTTGGGGACCCTGTTGTGAGACATTAGTGTTGAGTACAGTATAAGGCTGGGGAAGAAGAGGGGGGGGATCTTTATTCAGCTTCCTTGAATCCCCCTCCCATCTTTCCTATTTGGCTGCTTCATTTTGAATGCCCCCCTCCCCACTGCAGCTGCTCCCCATTTCTGTTCTGTCTTTCCAACCCTCTTTTGTGGAGAAGGAGACTAACCTTGTATTTGACCTCCTTACAGGTTCCCCACCGTCCTCAAACCGCCATGCTGGCTCTCAGATATTTCCAGCAGAGCTGGAGGTGAGCACAGCATGAGTTAGCCGCTGCCGGCGCCTCCGGCCAGGATGACCAAAGCACGCCTCTTCCGCCTCTCGGTGGTGCTGGGCTCCATCTTCATGATCCTGCTGATTATCGTCTACTGGGACAACGTGGGGACGGCCCACTTCTACTTGCACACAACCTTCTCCAGGCCTCACGGGGTCCTCCCCACTGTGGCCAAAGATGGAGGCCAAGACTCAATGTCGGACGTTGACGAGTTCTTGGAGAAGCTCCTGAGCTCTGATCTGAAACGTGATGTGGGTCTCGGTCAGAAGACAGAGCCGCCTGCCCCGCACGCCTCCGTGAGGCCCGTCGCCGGGAATTTGGAGGAGAACGTGAGAGGCTACGACTGGTCCACTCGTGATGCTGGCGCAATCTTGGACCAGGAGCAGCTGCAGGCGGAGCGACGCCGGACGCTGAGGGAACTGTGCGCCAACTCCAGCTTCGCCTTCCCAACCAAGGAGCGCTCCTTTGACGACATCCCCAATTACGAGCTGAACCACCTCATTGTGGATGACCGCCACGGCGTCATCTACTGCTACGTCCCCAAAGTGGCCTGCACCAACTGGAAGCGGGTGATGATCGTGCTGAGCGAGAGCCTGATGGACCAGGGCGTGCCGTACGCCGACCCCTTGGACATCCCCCGCGAGCACGTCCACAACACCAGCACCCACTTCACCTTCAACAAGTTCTGGCGCCGCTATGGCAAGTTCTCTCGCCACCTCATGAAGATCAAGCTGAAGAAGTACACCAAGTTCCTCTTCGTGCGAGACCCTTTCGTGAGGCTCATCTCGGCCTTCCGCAGCAAGTTTGAGCTGGAGAACGAGGAGTTCTACCGCCGGTTCGCCGTTCCGATGCTGAAACTTTACTCCAACCACACCAGCCTACCGACCTCGGTGAGCGACGCCTTCGAGGCGGGCCTCAGGGTCTCCTTCTCGGACTTCATCCAGTACCTTCTGGACCCCCGGACTGAGAAGCTGGCCCCGTTCAACGAGCATTGGAGGCAGGTCTACCGCCTCTGCCACCCGTGCCAGATCGAGTACGACTTTGTGGGCAAGCTGGAGACTTTGGACGAGGACGCGGCCCACCTGCTGCAGCTCCTGAAGGTGGAGCACCTTCTTCGCTTCCCTCCCAGCTACCGGAACAGGACAGCCAGCAGCTGGGAGGACGACTGGTTTGCCAAAATTCCCTTGGCCTGGAGGCGGCAGCTGTACAAGCTGTACGAAGCGGACTTCGTCCTTTTCGGTTACCCCAAGCCAGAAAGCTTGCTTGAGAACTGAGCGAGGCAGAATGGAAGGAAAGAGAGCGTTTGAAATACCAAAAGATCTCTTCTTCTTTTTCCAGAGCCCTTCTGTTGACATTACACAAGTGCAACTTTTTTCTATACTCTTTTTTAAAACCAACAACAACAACAAACAAACCACCCCGTTGCTTGGACGCATGGAATCTCCCATTGCAGGAAGACTTTCCCCTTCCTCTCCTTCCGATTCATTTTATTAAATGTACCTTCCCCCCCCCCCCTGTTAGGATATAAGTTTGTCCACTCCACCAGCTGTATTCTTTCGGGTGCTTTTTATTAATGCATTTTTTTTAATTAAAAGAGAGAGAGAGCATGAGAAAGAGAGAATATTAATATATTAAAATATTTAATACAAATCCTTGTTGTGGAATAGGGGAATAAAAGGGTGTGCCATCTTTTGTTGCAACTGTTCAGCTGTGAGTGTCCGCGGGAATTTTTCTAGCTGGGGAGGGCAGCAAAGTCAAACACTGTAAGTGTGTTAAGGGGAGCAGGCTAGTGTCTTACAATGTTTTTTGAAAAGAATAATGCAGGTACCTTTTGCCTCGTATCTCAGGTTCTACAAACTCTAGAAAATGGGTAGGCAAACTAAGGCCCGAGGGCCGGATCCGGCCCAATTGCCTTCTAAATCCGGCCCACGGATGGTCCAGGAGTCAGCGTGTTTTTACATGAGTAGAATGTGTGCTTTTATTTAAAATGCATCTCCGGGTTATTTGTGGGGCATAGGAATTCATTCTTTTTTTCCTTCAAAATATATTCCGGCCCCCCACAAGGTCTGAGGGACAGTGGACCTGCCCCCTGCTGAAAAACATTGCTGCCCCCTGCTCTAGAAACTTATTCTCTCTCCTTGAATGAATCTTTATTGCTAAAAGCTATAAGCCGTCACAATTGGTTACAGTGAATAGGATACAAATAATTGATTTAAAACTGAACAACAACAACAACAGCAAAGCAAACATACAAAAATGCAAAAAATCACCCTTGCATAAGTTAAGCTCTCCACATCTCACACTCCCCCATATGATACTTGTCTTGGTGTCTAGCTCTCAACTTACTTCCAGCCAAGGCAAATTTTTGCAACCCATGCAGTCAAAAATACATTATTGCCAGCCAGCAAAATAGAGATTTGCTGAAGGGGAGGTCTGCTGGAAAGAGAGCAAAGGATGTAATCGAGGAATTTTTGTCTAGAAGATGTATATAAAGGGCATCGTAACAAATAGTGTTGGAAGTCCTCCATGTCTCCCGACTCACAGATCCAAAGTCTTTGGTACACAGGGGTGTGATTGAATCTTCCCGTTCGATATGCGGAGGGCATACACTGAAAACTCAAAGCTGTAAATGCTTTTTTGAGTGGTGTGTTCTCTCTCCTCCTTAATGAAAGCTGGAAAATGGGGAGTTATGGTTTGTCTGGAGTGGGTGGGACACCTCTCCCTTCACCCCATAAGAATGTAAGAAAAGCCTGCTATAGGGCTGCCTTCAGATGTCTTCTAAAAGTCAGATAGTTGGTGGGTAGGCATTACACAGGGTGGGCGCCAGCACCAAGAAGGCCCTCTGCCTGGTTCCCATGGTGCAAAGCGACATCCTGGACAGCTGCCGAGTTGCTGAAATGCTAAGGACAAGAAGTGTCCCCGCTTCTAAATGCAATATCTCAGTCTGTGCCTAAATGCCCTTGTGGTGCACTCGTTACCCACAATGCAACGCTGCCTGCCGAAAACCTTCTCTTCTTGTTGTATAGCTGTGCTGCCAAAATCTCAGAATCACAGCCAGAGGAAACATGAGCAAAACAAGGGCCTTGGAAGATTTCAGCGCAGAAAGAAAAACAAACAAGGCTTGCTTTGTCAGAAGGGGAGTCTGAACACATCAGAACAAATAAATGTGAATAAGTTAAATTGGCAATTTTTATTTTTATTTTTAAAGAGCCCTTTCCATCAAAAAGTGTATTGGGAACATCACTTCAGAGGGCCAAGTGATGTAATATGGCCCCTGGACAGAACTGGCTTCAGGCTAATCTTTTGCAATATGGAGAGGTCATGTTTCCTTGAATTCTGAGTTCATTGTTACTTCGTGTGCAGAAGAAAGTGTTGGAGGTGGAAGGAAGGGGTGTGGATGTTTCAGTACTTTGGCATTCCATGTTGTGTTAACTTAAAACAACATAGGGGTGTTGTTTGTAGGTGGCCCCTCCCCATTGTATCCTCATGACAGTCCTGTGAGGTTGGTTTGGCTGAGGGTGAGTGTCTGGTGCAAGGTCACCCAGGGAGTTTGATGCCTAAGGGGGGGTTTGACCCTTGGTCTCCGAGGCCGTAGTCTAACACTACGCGAGTGGTGCTGTAGTCTAAACCACTGAGCCTCTTGGGCTTGCCCATCGGAAGGTCAGCGGTTCGAATCCCCGCAATTTGTCCCAGCTCCTGCCAACCTAGCAGTTCAAAAGCACATCAAGTGCAAGTACAGTGGAACCTCGGTTTATGAACACCTCGGTTTATGAATTTTCGGTTTATGAACACCGCAGACCCATCCGGAACGGATTAATTCACTTTCCATTACTTTTAATGGGAAAGTTCGCTTCAGTTTATGAACGCTTCAGTTTATGAACAGACTTCCGGAACCAATTACACCCATGTTTCAGTTTATGAACGCTTCAGTTTAAGTACTCCGCGGACCCGTCTGGAACGGATTAATCCACTTTCCATTACTTTCAATGGGAAAGTTCGCTTCAGTTTATGAATGGTTACTCTGCGGACCGTCTGGAACGGATTAATCCACTTTCCATTACTTTCAATGGGAAAGTTCGCTTCAGTTTATGAACGCTTCAGTTTATGAACAGACTTCCGGAACCAATTGTGTTCATAAACCGAGGCACCACTGTAGATAAATAGGTATCGCTGTGGCAGGAAGGTAAACGGTGTTTCCGTGCGCTCTGGTTTCCCTCACGGTGTCTCGTTGCGCCAGAAGCGGTTTAGTCATGTTGGCCACATGACCCAGAAAGCTGGCTGTGGACAAACGGTGGCTCCCTCAGCCTGAAAGCAAAATGAGCGCCGCAACCCCATAGTTGCCTTTGACTGGGCGTAACCATCCAGGGGTCCTTTACCTTTTACCTTTCTAACACTAAACAAATCAATAAATTGATAAGAGGACCATACACTGATGAAAATCTCAGCAGAGTCCATTTGGGACTCCTTTCAAAGCCACAACAACCCTTCTAGGGCAGATGGGGCTCATCCACCTGGGAAGGTAGCCCATGAAGAAGGACAACTCTGACCCTAAGATGCTTGGATGGCACCTTGTACTCCTTCCGGCAACTCCTGCAGCCAATCTGGTGCTTTGCTTTCCTTTGGCCACATCAGTGAGGCAGAGAGGAGGGTCTTGTCATCTGAGCAGCCCAGGACCTCCAGACACACAGCCCAGGCTTGCACCTCGGAGAGGTCATTTTGGTGCTTGCGCAGGTGGTGCTGTGGGTTAAACCACAGAGCCTAGGGCTTGCCGATCAGGTCGGCGGTTCGAATCCCCCTGACGGGGTGAGCTCCCGTTGCTCGGTCCCAGCTCCTGCCCACCGTAGCAGTTTGAAAGCACACCAAAGTGCAAGTAGATAAATAGGTACCGCTACAGCGGGAAGGTAAACAGCGTTTCTGTGTGCTGCTCTGGTTCGCCAGAAGTGGCTTTGTCATGCTGGCCACATGACCTGGAAGCTGTGTGCCGGCTCCCTCAGCCAGTAAAGCGAGATGAGCGCCGCAACCCCAGAGTCTGTGACGACTGGACCTAATAGTCAGGGGTCCCTTTACCCTTTACCTTTAGCACAGCAGTTTTTCTTCACCCCCGGATGCACACTCAGTTGTCTCTCAAGACAAATGCCAACCACAACAATGGGGAGAAGGAAGCTGGCCAGGTCCCGTCCAACTCTTAAGCTGAAGCACTGACATTCCACTTCAAACAGTCATGGCTTCCCTCAGAGAGTCCTGGGAACTGTCGTTTGTAAAGGGTGCGGAGAGGAATTAGGAGGCCTCACAGTTCCCAGAGTTCCCTGGGAAGAGGGATTAATGGTTGAACCCTTCTGGGAACCATAGTTCTGCAAGAGGAATAGGGGGCTCCTAACGTTTCCCAGCACCTTTTAAACTACGCTTCCCATCATTGTTTCTGGGGAAACCACGACTGTTTATGTGATAGGATTCTGCTTTAAATGAGATACGGCCATGTGCAACGCCACCAGGTAAGATTTAGTGGGGTTGTGGTGCCTGTTCTGAATGGCAGGTGGCGCCATAGGCCAACATAAGGAAAGTTCTGGGCTGCTGAAGAATTCTCATAGTGTTTCAACAAGGAAGTCATTGTGTGCTTTGTGGGGTTTCCCAAAGGGCTTTGACATCTTATTGCCTCTGCTCCACCAGGCCTGAATAGGCATTATCCCTGGGGAAGTGAGGGGGAAGCTTGCAAGAGTTCCGGAGGAACAGTCCTTGTAGAAACCACATTCTGGGAAAGGCTGAAACAGATCTTTAAACCCACACCATAAGAGCCTGCGGGATCCACTTAGTCCAGCATCCTGTTCTCTCGGCCAACCAGATGCCTGTGGGGAACCTGGAAGCAGGATCCGAGTACAAGAGTATTGCTGGCCCTGTGGTTTCCAGCAACAGGTATTCAGAAGCATGGCTGCCACCCACCAGTCATCAATGGCCATCTCCTCCACCTCTTGAGGATTGTCATCAGTGTCACCAGAAGGCAATGGAGAGCCAAACTGCATGTGGGCTTAGAACTGGGAACATCTGTGCCCTTCCAGATGTTGCTGTTGACCCCCACCAAGTATGGATGGGATGATGAGAGTGGTATTCCAGTGGCATCTGAAGGGCATCAGGATCCCCATCCCTGATTTAAGATCAGATTGAAGGCCCATGTAGCCATGCACCCAGCATTCTCCTACTGAATAGTTCTACCCATGAACTATTATTCTGTGGTACACTGCTCCTGGACAAGGGGGCTCCACTTTGCAAAGCTGCATAAGAGCCATTAATGACCCCGTTCGTGAATTTGCCTAATCCTGCTTTAAAACCACCGAAGTCTGCAGGTTGTTGTATTTATTCCCCTGCCTCATGCAACTCTACGTTACAAAGGTGTGTGACCTGAAGGCTGGCAACATCAACCCCACCTGTGGGAGTCGCTTGCAGAGGACTGCAGAGCCTGGAGACAGGCAGTCAGACTATGCATCCATAGCAGTGACCAGGGGATTGACCGCTGGGAGGAGCTCGGAGAGAAGAATCGCCGTGGTGCACCTGCAGCAGCAAAATTGGACGCCTTCCTCTGCCCCAGCTGCAACAAAACATGTCTCTCCCATATCAGTCTCTACAGCCACAGCAGGCGCTGTAACTCTCCAGCAGTTTGACTTCACTCCCCATACGGCACTCCTCCATTGTCTCCCGAGACAGACGGATGCCAACAGCCCACATACACCTTCAGGTGTGAAAGCAAATTGGGATGGCGGCGGGGCTGACCCTGGCTTTCCCATGCGCATAGCATTTGGTGATCCCCACTAACCTTAACCAACTAAGCAGTTGGAGGCTGCGTTGCTAATCCCAGTTCCCCTCAGCACCGTTTGTCTAATCTTTTCATCATATTTACATTCCCCCCTCCCTTTCCTCATGGAATAAAACACTGTAAAGATAAACAGCACGAGGAAGAATTTACAGGTGGACAAACAGAGGTGCACCTGTTAGCACAGGTCTCTGTTTGAAAATGTTTTACCACAGTGTTTGCACTGTTCTGCAGATGCGGCCAGGCCATTTGTCTCCACAAGCGTCTCAGTCCCTGGTATCTTTTCTGTAAAAACAGCACCAACTAAACACAAGAGAGGAGGGGTAGAGATGAATGAGATACAATGTTGTGTGTCAGGGCTGCTGGTTGGGGTACATGTAT
The DNA here is from genome assembly GCF_965207765.1 of Zootoca vivipara. NCBI lineage: Eukaryota > Metazoa > Chordata > Lepidosauria > Squamata > Lacertidae > Zootoca > Zootoca vivipara. The sequence continues at coordinate 50,640,299 of NC_142596.1, forward strand.
TAGGCCCCATGTCAATCCATTGGACATTTCTAAAGAAAGTTATGAAACAAAATGTGCTGATAACTAAAGCTTTGTCACTCAGGCAGCAGCATTTGCTACGGATGCTTAATCACTAAGCTTTCAGGAGGAAAATACTGGGATGGTTTGTTTCTCAAACTTGGGTCCCCAGCTGTTGTTGGACTACAACTCCCATCATCCCTGGCCGCTTGTGCTGCTAGCTAGGGATGATGGGAGTTGTAGCCCAACAACAGCTGGAGCCCCAAGTTTGAGAAACACTGGAGCTCTTTCACAACTGCCTTGTGAGGTTTGCTAGGCTGACAGTGGGTAATTCAGAAACCAAATTTGTGAAACTTTGCTTGTTGTTGATCAAGGTCAGCATACACTTTGCGTGTTTGTTTTGATATTTTGCTGTAAATGCCAGGGCTACGAAACATTGCAGTTAAAGCAAGGAGGCTGCTTTTCTGACTACTTTTACATGGTCTCTTAATGGTATAAGAAGAGCCTGCTGGATCACACCATCTAATCCAGCATCCTGTTCTCACGGTGGCCAGCCCTTGAAAAGCCAGTAAGCAGGATGGGAGCATAATAGCAATCTCACTTCCTACAGTTTCCAAGAACTAGTATTCAGAAGCATACTACTGTACCAGGCAGAGGGCCTTCTTGGCATTGGCACCTTCCCATCAGATGTCAAGGAGATAAAGAACTACACAACTTTTAGAAGATGTATGAAGGCAGACCTGTATTGGGAAGTTTATAATGTCTGATGCTTTACTATATTTTTATATACAGTCGTACCTTGGGTTACGAACACCTCGGGTTACGAACAACTCGGGTTACGAACTGCGCAAACCCGGAAGTATTTTCGCCGCACGCACGTTCTGCGCGTGCGCAGTTTGCGCATGTGCAAAGCATGAAAATAGCGCTTTGTGCATGCGCAAAATGGCAGTTTGGGTTACGAACTTTTCGGGTTACGAACTGCGACCCGGAATGGATCGTGTTCGTAACCCGAGGTACCACTGTATGCTGTAAGCTGCCCAGAGTGGCTGGGGAAACCCAGCCAGATGGGTGAGGTATAAATACCCTGTTTCTCATATTTTAAGACATACCCATAAAATAAGCCATAGCAGGATTTTTAAGCATTCAAGGAATATAAGCCATACCCCGAAAATAAGACATAGTGATAGGCGCAGCAGCAATGCCGGCCGCGGCAGGAGGAGGAGGAAAAAAAAAGACATCCCTTGAAAATAAGCCATGGTGTGTTTTTTTGAGGAAAAAATAAATATAAGACGTGTCTTATAATATGAGAAACACGGTAATAACATTGTTGTAATTATCATCATTGCCTCCAACTGTGGAGGAGAGCATAGCCAGTTTCTTGTAGCCATTGATACTAGACTTTCACTTCCAAGGGTTTGTTTATTCCTCTTTAGCTCAGTGGGTAGAGCAGGAGACTCTTAATTTCAGGGTCACAGGTTCAAGCCCCATGTCGAGCTAAAACAGGCACCCCCAAACTTCGGCCCTCCAGATGTTTTGGACTACAATTCCCATCTTCCCCGACCATTGGTCCTGTTAGCTAGGGATCATGGGAGTTGTAGGCCAAAACATCTGGAGGGCTACAGTTTGGGGATGCCTGAGCTAAAAGGTTCCCGCCCCAACAGGGGGTTGGACTAGATGACCCTTGTGTCCCCTTTCAACTCTATAACTCTCTGATTCTTTAAAAACCATTCAAGTTGGTGGTCATCTCTGCCTCCCATGAGATTGTGTTCCATAGTTTAAGTTAACTGTGTGCCGTGTGACATATATTGCTTTTGTACCCAGGAGCTCAAGCATGTGTTTGATTTCCTCTCCTCTTGCCTTCTATTATTTGCAACAGCCCTGTGAGGTAGGCTAGGCTAAGTTAGTATATGTACATCAGCATCAGTTATTTCCAATAGATTGCAGCGGGTGGGCTGTACCCAGCTCAGGAAATCCTGTTTGCATCCCTGCTGAGTGTTTGCAAAGAGGATCTGTGACTTTTCAGGCCTATAGTTAACCATAATTATTATATTCTGAAGATGATTCATCCTTTGGGGGTTTCTGTCAGTCTTTCCAGTCACTGCACTGTTATTAGAGACTGTCCTGTAATCTTGTAGATTAAGGATTCGCATGAGAAGAAGGGAAAGAAAGCGCATCCTTAACCACCGGGCATGCCAGTTAAATATTGTGCCCCCGGAGGTAGCATTCAGGCATCCTAGTGGTGGTAGAAACGGGGGAGGCATTTGGCTTGTCCAGAAAAGCAGCTAGAAAATATCATCAAATAAACAAATACATAGCTTTTGGGAGAATGAACCTCGCTGCAGCAACCCATTTAATTTTACTAGTTTTCTCTCTGTCTCATTTTTGTCTCTTAAGACAGCGACAGGAGTGCATGAGCAAATTCAGTTTTAGGGGTCCTTGCATTTAAGGACCCCGTACAAATTTGCTTGTGGGTTGCAATTTGTGGCCACCGAAAAGCAGTGTTGCGTAGTGGTTAGAATGTTGGGCTAGGCCTGAAGAAACTCAGGTTTCAAATCCCTGCTCTGCTCTTGGAGCTTGCAAAGAAGGATGCAGGTCTGCACAGAGTTTGCATGTCCTAGTTTGTTTTATTTAGACGCAAAGCTGGAAAGAACCACTATGATTTGAATAGAAATGCAGTGCGTCCCATCATAGGCTGGAGGACTGACCAGGGGCTTCCTATGCCTCCTCACTGTTGAGGGGTTCTTTATCTTTAGGTTGGCCTGGACCAGGCACCACTCCCAAAAGAGGACTATCTTCCATAAATCAGGGTTACATGTACACCACACATTTTTTTTAAAAAAATTTAAATTAAGTTTTACAATTTTAATTTCTCATAATCCCATAAATCATATACAGTGGTGCCTCGCTTAACGAATGCCCTGCTTAACGAAATTTCCGCTTAACGAAAGGATTTTTCGAGCGGAGGTTGCCTCGCTAGACGAATTCATTTTATGAAAAATTCATCTAGCGAATCGCGGTTTCCCATAGGAATGCATTGAAATTCAATTAATGCGTTCCTATGGGCAAAAATAAATAAATAAATAAAAAATTATATGCATTCCTATGGGATTCGCTAGACGAATTTTTCGTTATAAGAAAAGACCCGTGGAACGAATTAAATTCGTCTAGCGAGGCACCGCTGTAAATCATATGAAAACAAAATCCAAACAACCCACCCCAACTTCCTTCCTCTTTCTGGCTCTTTGTAAATATAATACTGCTGCTTACATTGTTGTTGTTGTTGTTTAGTCGTTTAGTCGTGTCCGACTCTTCGTGACCCCATGGACCATAGCACGCCAGGCACTCCTGTCTTGCACTGCCTCCCGCAGTTTGGTCAAACTCATGTTCGTAGCTTCGAGAACACTGTCCAACCATCTCGTCCTCTGTCGTCCCCTTCTCCTAGTGCCCTCAGTCTTTCCCAACATCAGGGTCTTTTCCAAGGATTCTTCTCTTCTCATGAGGTGGCCAAAGTATTGGAGCCTCAGCTTCACGATCTGTCCTTCCAGGGAGCACTCAGGGCTGATTTCCTTAAGAATGGATAGGTTTGATCTTCTAGCAGTCCATGGGACTCTCAAGAGTCTCCTCCAGCACCATAATTCAAAAGCATCAATTCTTCGACGATCAGCCTTCTTTATGGTCCAGCTCTCACTTCCATACATCACTACTGGGAAAACCATAGCTTTAACTATACGGACCTTTGTCGGCAAAGTGATGTCTCTGCTTTTTAAGATGCTGTCTAGGTTTGTCATTGCTTTTCTCCCAAGAAGCAGGCGTCTTTTAATTTCGTGACTGCTGTCACCATCTGCAGTGATCAAGGAGCCCAAGAAAGTAAAATCTCTCACTGCCTCCATTTCTTCCCCTTCTATTTGCCAGGAGGTGATGGGACCAGTGGCCATGATCTTGGTTTTTTTGATGTTGAGCTTCAGACCATATTTTGCGCTCTCCTCTTTCACCCTCATTAAAAGGTTCTTTAATTCCTCCTCGCTTTCTGCCATCAAGGTTGTGTCATCTGCATACCTGAGGTTGTTGATATTTCTTCCGGCAATCTTAATTCCGGCTTGGGATTCATCTAGTCCAGCCTTTCGCATGATGAATTCTGCATATAAGTTAAATAAGCAGGGAGACAATATACAACCTTGTCGTACTCCTTTCCCAATTTTGAACCAATCAGTTGTTCCATATCCAGTTCTAACTGTAGCTTCTTGTCCCACATAGAGATTTCTCAGGAGACAGATGAGGTGATCAGGCACTCCCATTTCCTTAAGAACTTGCCATAGTTTGCTGTGGTCGACACAGTCGAAGGCTTTTGCATAGTCAATGAAGCAGAAGTAGACGTTTTTCTGGAACTCTCTAGCTTTCTCCATAATCCAGCGCATGTTTGCTATTTGGTCTCTGGTTCCTCTGCCCTTTCGAAATCCAGCTTGCACTTCTGGGAGTTCTCGGTCCACATACTGCCTAAGCCTGCCTTGTAGAATTTTAAGCATAACCTTGCTAGCGTGTGAAATGAGCGCAATTGTGCGGTAGTTGGAGCATTCTTTGGCACTGCCCTTCTTTGGAATTGGGATGTAGACTGATCTTCTCCAATCCTCTGGCCATTGCTGAGTTTTCCAAACTTGCTGGCATATTGGGTGTAGCACCTTAACAGCATCATCTTTTAAAATTTTAAATAGTTCAGCTGGAATATCATCACTTCCACTGGCCTTGTTATTAGCAGTGCTTTCTAAGGCCCATTTGACTTCACTCTCCAAGATGTCTGGCTGCTTACATTACTATATCTTAACTTCTTAGTCTTTTATCTACATATATTCTCATTACTATCATTTTATATCATTACCATATAGTTTATCTTTTTCTTAATTGTCTTCAGTACATTGTCCTGTATCTTATACCTTCTTTTTTGGTGATTGTAAGTGTTTGATCAAACCCTGCCAGTGAGTTCATTTCTTTACAATATTTCTGCGCATACAACATGTATAGTTCCCAATCTTTTTTAAAGTGTCTATTGTCTCTATTTCTTAGTCTTCCTGTCAGTTTTGCCATTTCTGCATATCCCATCATTTTGGCTTGCCAGCCCTCCTTCGTTGGTATTTTATCGTCTTTCCATCTTTGGGCTAATAGAATCCTGGCCGCAGCCAAGGCGTACATAAATAAGTTCTTCAACTCCTTTGGCAAAGCTTGTCCTATAATACCTAATAAAAAGGCTCCTGTGTTTTTTTTATTACAAAAGTTATTTAAATCATTTTTTTCATCTCATTATAAATCATATCCCAATAAATATTTATAACTTTACAATTCCACCACATGTGATAAAATCATGCACACCACACATTCAAAGCACTATTGTGCCATTTGAACAGTCCTCCCCATAGAACTGTGGGAAATATACCGTATTTTTCGCTCCATAAGATACACTTTCCCCCTCCTAAAATGGAAGGGGAAATGTCTGTGTGTCTTATGAAGCGAGGGCACTGGACGGTAGCGGGATCCCTTGAGCAGAGGGATCTGCCGCCGGAGCCATGGCTTCTGGCGGTGGCGGAGGAAGGAGCAGCCCGAAAATGGGCTGCTCCTTCCTTCTCCGCAGCCGCCAACAGCGGCAAAGGGGCGGGGGAGGAACGAGCAGCCCAAAAGCCACCCTTTTGGACTGCTCGTTCCTCTGCCGCTCGCAAGAGCTGGCAAAGGAGCCGCGGTTGGGAGAGGCACAGTGCATCGCCTCTCCCAACTTGCCCCAGCTCTCCTGTGCTTGCCCCAGCGAGAGGCGGCAGGGGGACCAGTTGTTTATTAAATAGTTTAGTACAACATTTGATTCAGAATATTTTTTCCCTTGTTTTCCTCCTCTAAAAACTAAGTGTGTCTTATGGTCAGGTGCGTCTTATGGAGCGAACAATGCATAGTTTGACAAGGGTGCTGGAAATTCAGAGCGCACCAATCCTCAGCACCCTGAATAAACTGCAGTTCCCAGGATTATTTGGGACTGGACTCTTAAAGTAGTATAGGTAAAGGTAAAGGGACCCCTGACCATTAGGTCCAGTCGTGACCGACTCCGGGGTTGCGCGCTCATCTCGCATTATTGGCCGAGGAAGCCGGCGTATAGCTTCCAGGTCATGTGGCCAGCATGACAAAGCCGCTTCTGGCGAACCAGAGCAGCACATGGAAACGCCGTTTACCTTCCCGCTGTAGCGGTTCCTATTTATCTACTTGCATTTTGACGTGCTTTCGAACTGCTAGGTTGGCAGGAGCTGGGACCAAGCAATGGGAGCTCACCCCGTCACAGGGATTCGAACTGCCGACCTTCTGATCAGCAAGCCCTAGGCTCAGTGGTTTAACCACAGCGCCACCTGGGTCCCTACTTAAAGTAGTATAAGAGTGCTTTAAATATATGTGACGACAGCAGCGAGGATACTACTGGCACAGAGATGGAAAGAAAGTTCCAACCAGAGAGGAATGGTTGATGAAGATGATGGACTAGGCCGAAATGGCGAAACTGACCGGGAAAATCAGAAACCAGGAAGAGAATGCTCTTAAGAAGGAATGGGGGGAAAATTATAATGTATTTAAGAGAACACGGCAAACAACTAAAAATCCTTTGGCAGGATCTGAGTAATGCTTGTAAAGTACAGGAAACTATGGAGAAATGGTTTATTATCTTTTTAACAAATTAGAAAAAATAAGATAAGCAGTTGGGGGGGGGGGAGATTGACAATGGTAACCATGGAAGGGCAGAGGGAAGTCAAAGGATTCAGAGAATCCTAAACGAAGAGGTGAATGATGTGTTTGAATTTAAATGTCTTATGTAAAACTTAATAAAAATATATTTCAAAAAAATAAAAATAAATAAAAATAAATGTATGGTGTTGGTGTAACGCGAAGCACAAGGCCACTCTAGTAAGCATAACCCTTTTTACTCCAATACAAGTTTGAAACAAATTCCTTGAGCTCCTCTGCCAGTCTCTAATGCATGCATACTCTGTTACAAAGACTTCACCCCCTCACCTGCTTGCCAGGAAAAGAGGTATACTCTAATGCTGTTTACCTACAAAGGAGCCTTCCTTCCATCCTGTTGACACAGTGACCTCAGGGCCAACAAAACCACCTGGGAAAGTGGCTGAAGGTGAAACCCCCTCTGTCAACACCCATCGCTCCTTTTCTCCCTCCTGCCTCCCACTCCCGGGAACAGGGATGTGCAAGTCAAAGACCAGGATATCATCGGAGGGTTTCAAGTTTTGCCTCTAAAGGTCGGTCCTCGCTTGGAGCGTAACCGCCCTGGCACCAGCTAAGATACACATCACGCTGTTGATTGTGTTGGTGGAACATGAGAACGTCAGGAGAATCCCAAAAGTCCATCTGGTGTGAAGTCCTGGGGGCGGCCGGATGCCTCTGGGGGAAGCCTGCAAGCAGGGCTTGGAGGCCCAGCCCCACGTCCATGGAGGTGGCCGGACAGTAAAGAGGTTGGGGAGGGGAGAGACACATCTGGAACAGTTCACAGAGTTGGATTGAGATTTATTTCTTACAGTGGAAATGGGCTGAAGAGGGCTTCCCGCCGGGTTTAATGCACTGCAGCATCACCTTTGGAGCTCTGGGTTCAAATCCCGACATCACTCAGGAAATGAGCTTTGAAGGATTTATGTTCGGTTCCAGGGAGTGATGGGACGCACATTTAAGAAGCATCCCACATGGTGTGATTGGCAGGCAGCCTGCTTTGGCCTGGTTGGACTTCAGGGAGGGGTGAAAGATGGGGTGGGTGGCGAAGGAGCGAAACAGAAGGTGGGGGTGCAGAAGGAGAGAAAGCTTTCTGGCTGGACGAAACAGCTGGATGGCCTACAGAACTGTGAAGGCGATTCTTCCACACATATGTCGGGGAAATTCAAAGCAGAAGAGCTTTCCAAAGACCACCCGACGCGCAAGCCGGTTTGTGCGTTGTCGCCAACCTAAATTTTTGCTGTCGTGTTTCCAGGGATGACGTGCTTCAGATGAGCACCATCACAGAGCATTGTTGTCAAGGGCTTCGAGGATAAAGCTTCGCACATGCTAGGCACATGGCTAACAGCACAATCCAAACCCTGTCTCAGCAGAAGGAAGTCCCGCTGCATGCAAAGAAAGTCCTATTGCATTCATAAGCAGCCTTAATTGTGTTCTACTCCCTGGTGTGTGGGTTTAGGATTGCAGCTGCACATCCCCTTGTGGAACTCCCTGCCTGTTGAGCAGCTTCTTGGTCAGACAGCAGGCCAAAACATTTAAATAAGAGAAAAAAGGGGGGAAGACCCTAGACGTTCTTCAACAGCCTTCCTTAGTCCAGTTGGTTTGGAGTTGTAGTCCAAAACACCTAAGTTAGAGAAAGCAGCTCTTAGCTTAAAGATGGATCCCACACAATATTCAATCCAGTTCCAGTTCTCTGCTCCCTCTAAAGAGCAGGCAGAGGGCTTTATCTCCCAAAAGAACCAGGAGATAAATTGGCAGACCACTTACAATGTCCTGTCTGGCCAGATGCAGCTTATAGAGGCTTGTCTACCCTTGCTCTTGTGCATTTATTCAGGAAAGCCAACTTGGTCCTGGGGCTGTGGGTGCCATGCAGCGTGCATGGCCCCGGCACTGAAATTTGTGGGTGCCCAGCCCCTTCATGGGAATTTTGTGGGTGCCCAAGCATCCAGGTCCCCAGGGAGTTGGCACCTATGCGCCCATTAGATTGGCTTTTAACTCTCTCTCTAATTATTGATGTGATTTCATTTTCGTTTATGTAATTTTCAGCTTCCTTGAGGGCTCCCCAGTGCCAAATTGGGGGTAAAAGACAAGCATGCTGGTGTCTCCCACCTGTGTCCTTCCATTGAGTATCACCCCCCACGAATGTGTTTTCTGTATGCCAAAAGTTCAGGAACATCCTTGGATGCTAGTAAGGGATACTCTTTGCCAGGACACTCTGTTCTTCTCGGTCATGCCAGGAAACTTTTAATTCGTTGCTGGGTCGCTCCCAAAGATGTCTGAAAGAAACGGTCAACAAGTGGCTTCCTTGGGAGCTGGCTAGCATCTTCACCGCCACACTGGGATTCTCAAATAGAGGCTGTCCATATTCCGGTGAAGATCTGGGGGGAAAAAGATAGCTTAGGGTGACGGAAAAGAGAAATCAATAATAATAATAAATACATTGCTCATTATGCGTTTGAATTTCAGATTGCGCTAGTTTTCCCCTAGCCTCACAACAAGGCCGCAAAGAACTGGCTTTGCAAATATTGAACTCTGCAAATCTTAATGCATTTAGCATGCCTGCTGTCCTGACTCTTTTTGTCTTCTTTTCCCCCGAAGGGAGGGCTGCTGCTTAGATGTCTATTTTACAGGAAGCTTTCCATGTCCTCGTTCAACCTTCCCAGCATCAGCCACAAAAATGTGGGTTCAGCTACAAGCAGGCACAAGGAATGAGGGGGGGATTATATCTCCCCAGTGTGAGAGATGGCCTCTTCCTCTCAAAGCTATCATTATATGTGATAGTGAAATTCCTCTGTTGGTATTGAATACCATTCAATGGTTGTCACGTTCCTTTGCTCAAAAAGGGCTAATGCTCAGTTCCCTTTTTTTGTAATTAAATTTTTATTGGGATTTTTAACATAACAGGATTAAAACCAGCAAACTGTAAAAAAAGAAAGAAAATACAGCAAACTATAGCATTGTAGTTGCACTGAGTAATGCAGAACATGGCAAGTGTCTGGGAACAATCCTGAAAGCATTCTATAAAGGAACCATCCATGAAGCTACATTAAAAGAATGACCTGAAGTCAATGAAAGGCGATTAGCTGGCGGTAAAATGGACGCATCATTCAGATTTATATCAGAAACAAACTGGAATGGCAATGCTTAATTTTTTCTCTCCCCTGGCTGGGCTGCATCCCTAAGTCAATTTATTATTCATAGCTAGCTGCCTGATCTGAGCAAACCAAAATTTAACCAAAACACCCTTCAAAGGTTTCCAATGACACCCAGTTTCCACATGGGCTCCAAGCAGTCATGTAATGATCAGATCTTGGTGGGTCAAAGAATGTCTGTCGAAACAGAGAAGTGCTAACAAGGGGTCTGGTTGCTCTGTGATTTGACTAACATGGGTAAATACCGTCTTCCAAATAATAATAATAATAATAATAATAATAATAATAATAATAATAATAATCTGGTACAGGCCCACCACACGTGGAAATGGGTGCCCTTAATCTGCCAACGATATGGTGAGAGACTCCAATTACAGTATTTTTCCGTCTATAAGACGCCCCCATGTATAAGAAGCCCCCTATTTTGGGGCACTCTGATTTAAGAAAATGGGGGGAGATGCCCCCCCTCCGTGTATAAGATCCCCCCAAATTTTGGACATTATTTTTAGTGGGAGGGAACCTAGTCTTATACACGGAAAAATACGCTAATATAATTCAGGAGGAGGCTAATGCCAAACTCCTTTTGGGACTGGAGGCTGAGATTTTGGCCCAGAAACCCAAGGATGTAGTTTAACTTGCCTGGGATTTTTCTTCTTCCCTTCCTTCGCACTTGGCTGCTGGCCAGATTTGTCTGGGAGCCCAATATATCTAACTATCTATCTATAGACACATCCTGGATCCTGTTGACAGGTAACCTGTTCTCAGCAGTTCAAGGCATGTTTGGTTTCCAAAGGTTTAGGCCAAGCTAAATATCTGACCATGTTTCCCCTTCCAAAGATTTTTGGCCACAGCCTCCCAGCTCCATTAGCTGTGCTGGGCACCTGGGCACCTTGTGAATGCATGATGTCATGGGAGCCAGGGTGGTGGTGTGGTTAGAGTCAGGCTAGGTCCTGGGGGACCAGGGTTCAAATCCCCACTCAGCCATGAAGATCACTAGGTGACCTTGGAGTCAGTCACAGCCTATCCTACCTCACAGGGTTGTTGTGTAGATTAAATGAGAGAACCATGCACACGACCTTGAGCTGTTTGGAGGGAAAAGTGGTTATAATAGGGCTTTAATGCAGTATAAGGATAGCTCAGTCACTAGAGTGACTCAGGATTGTGGGTTCGAGCCCCACAGGATTGTGGGATCCCCACAAGATCTCAGGATTGTGGGTTCGAGCCCCACAATTGATGAAAGATCCCATCATTGCAGAGGGTTGGACTAGATGATCCTCGTGGCCCCTTCCAACTCTATGGTTCTAGGAAATGTGATCAGTAAAGCAATAAATGAATGTCTCTCCAGAAGCATATTAACTAGATCTCTCAGGCTTTCATAATGGTGACCTCCTCCTGGAAGCAATTAGACAGATAAAATGATTGACATTATCTAAGGGTTGGGAAAGTATAATAATAATAATAATAATAATAATAATAATAATAATAATATAAGCAATCTTAATGCTCTTTCCTGCCATGCTGGGCCAGTACACCAACATTACAGAGAGACATTTTGAACCAATGTATGTTTGGGTCTCACACACATACCCCCACTCTTTTCTCATGTGAATGCTATTGATTCCCAGAGGTTTTTTTGAGCTGGTCTCCCAAGTTACCATTTAATCTGCATCACTGTGGGGGCCGAGCCGCCTGTCAGTGAGAGATGTCATGTGTCATCCAGCTGTGGCTGTCTAGGTCTGGTTTGTACATCCCTCTCCTGAGTCTCCTCTCCGGGGGAGCTTTGGCCAGCTAACAAGGCGTGACCATCTTCAGGGCGGACGTGAGACAAGCGAATCTTGACATACCACCATCCATGACATTCTGCAAGGTGGGCGCTTAGGGTTAATTGAGATCGGCATTTTTTGGAGGGGCAAGAGGGGAGCCAAAAATCCAGGGTTAACTGCTCTCTCCTCCATCCTCAACAGACCCAGTTCAGATCGACAACCTATTTTGAAGCTGGATATTCACAAAGTGTTCTCCAAATAGATATCCAGTTATATTGTGCAACCCTAGACTCTGAGCAACAAGAGACTCTGCAGTTACACACAGTTTGGTTTCCTTGGAATGCAGGCCAATGGAGATACATCTTTGGATATATGGTTTTATTTATACACAGATAAAACCATAACCGCTGGGAGGAGAGCAGAGAGAAGAATCACCATCTGCAGCAGCGCAACCGGACACCTTCCTCTGCCCCAGCTGCAACAAAACACGTATCTCCTGTATCGGTCTCTACAACCACAGCAGGCATAGCAACCTTCCAATAGTTTGACTTCACCCCCAAAGGCGCACTCCTCCATCGTCTCCCGAGGCAGGCAGATGCCAGCAACAGCAACAGATAAAACCTGAGGATAGGATAGAGCACCCCAAGAGTCCTTGCCTCCCCTGGAATTGCATTTTGCCGCCCTCCCTTCCCTCTACAGCACATGGAGAAGCCGCCTTCCTGACCATAGAACCCGCTATTGGTTAGAGCATTTGTTTCAAGCAGATGCACACTGACCGAGTTTCAAGGGTGCTGTAGCAGGGGGTTAGACTAGATGTCCTTTGGAGACTCTTCCACCTCTATGAATCTAAGGAAGCTCCATTGTATTCAATGGGACTTGCTCTCTTGCCAGTGCTTTTAGGACTGCAGCCTTAAAGCACCCAGATTTCAAACTGAGGCAAAGTAACATCCGCTCAACAACCAAAGCTGATTCCTACCCCCCTTCCCACTCGAAAGGCACCTGGCCAGTTTGGTTGCCAGTATATATTGCTGCATACATTTCTGAGATCATGGTCTTTCCAATGAGTGGCTCTTGTCCAGGTTTGTTAATTGCCATACTTTTAAATGTTGTGAGGATCCTATGCCCTTTTAAAATGTTTTTTAGGGGGGTTGTTGTTTTTATTTTGATTATGTATTTTGTGGTTTTATATTTTGATTTTATTCTGTGAACCGCCCTGGAACCTCTGGGTATGGGGTGGTATATAAATTAAATTGACTGTCTCAAAGCAAATCTTTATAAAAAAAAAGTAGTATAAACACCAACAATTGGGAAACATTGGCCTGCGAGCGCTCCAATTGGAGAATAGCCTTTACCAAAGGTGTCTTGGACTTTGAAGACACTCGAACTCAGGACGCAAGGGAGAAACATGCTAGGAGGAAGGCACACTTGGCAAATCCACACCGTAATCATCTCCTGCCCGGAAACCTATGTCCCCACTGTGGAACGACGTGTGGATCCAGAATTGGCCTCCACAGTCACTTACGGACTCACTGTTAAAACCGTGTTTATGGAAGACAATCTTACTCAGCTATGAGTGATCACCAAAGAAAGAAGAAGATAAATTAAACACACACACACCAGCAACAGCAGCAACAACATTTCACCTGTGAAAATCTGGAGCCTGAATTTCAGGTTTAAAATCCTGGTGAAGTGGATTATTTTAGAAATGGTGGGTTGTTGTTTTTTTAGGATAAACATAAACATAGAAAGCTCACAGTGGTACTCTTCTTACACCGCAAGACGGGGCTCCCTGACTGACCTTCCTGCTGATTTATCTGCAGGCATCCCCTGAATTTATGAAGAGCAGCAGGCATGACTTCGAAAGTAATGAGTTTTGCAGATGGCGGAGCTTCTCTCCGGTTGGAGAGGCCGGCACAGAGAGTCCCTGCTCTGTTTGTAAACAGAGGCAGGGTGATTAAGATAAGAAAAGGGCTGGTAATTAAATTAAAGCCAAGGAAGTTGTCAGAGATGGGCTTAAAGGCTTCTCCAGGCATCCCAGCCTTTAAAGCCATCAAACAGGAGAATTCCAGTATTGCTACTGGGCCTGTGGAGCGAGGTTTGAATTTCATTGAGATGACTTAATTTGCTTTTCTGGTTTCAAATGAGCAAACAGCGACCAAATACAATAGACTGGGTCAAGAAGAAAGGGGCTGAAGAGGCCAGATCCTATAATGGGGTATCTAGGTAAAAAAAAAGGTAAAGGACCCCTAGACAGTTAAGTCCAGTCAAAGGCAACTATGGGGTTGTGGCTTCTCATCTTGCTTTCAGGCTAAGGGAGCCGGCGTTTGTCCACAGACAGCTTTCCGGGTCATGTGGCCAGCATGACTAAACCGTTTCTGGTGCAATGGAACACTGTGATGGAAACCAGAGCGCACGGAAACACCATTTACCTTCCCGCCGCAGCGGTACCTATTTATCTACCTGCACTGGTATGCTTTCAAACTGCTAGGTTGGCAGGAGCTGGGACAGAACAATGGGAGTTCACCCCATTGTGGGGATTCGAACCACTAACCTTCTGATCGGCAAGCCCAAGAGCCTCAGTGGTTTAGACCACAGCGGCACCTGCATCCTGCAATGGGGTATCTAGTGTCTACCTACGAAACACCTAGGCTGGTCCCTGTGTTGGTCTGGGAGAGTTTGTGAGAATGAAACACACCAAGGATGTGTGTGGAACGTTTGCAGTTCATAAGCACACCCCCTAAAACAGGAAATATGCAAAGTTACAGGCTTCTTACAGGTCAGGTTAGATCTCTAGCAGAGCCTGGAGCACCCCTCTCCTCTCTAGAGCATTAGTCAGCATGGATGGGCAAAACGCATGGAGACTCAGTGTGGCATAGTGGCTAGAGTGTCAGACTATGATATGGGAAACCAGGGTTCAAATCCCCACTTAGCCAATGAAGCTCATTGTCATTGGGTGACCTTGGACCAGTCACAGTCTTTCAGCCTAACCTACCTCACAGGGTTGTTGTGAGGGTTAAATGAGGAGGGGCCGAGGGGGGAGAACCATTGCCAGCACCTTGGAGGAAAAGGTGAGATATAAATGCAACAAACAAACAAACAAACAAAAAACAGAGTGCTAGAGACTAGGGTTCAAATCCCCATTTAGCAGTGAACCTTGCTGGGTGACCTTGGGGGCCAGTCACTGTCTTCTCTCAGCCTGACTTCCCTCACAGGGTTGCTGTGAGAATTAAATGAGGAGGGGGAGATCCATGCCCACCACCTTTAGCATTTGGGAGAAGAATGAGTAACAAAATGTTTGCTTCTCTCCGTTTCTGCTTTCCACTTCTTAAACCCAGTTCTCCACCTTGCCAAATCAGCCTGTGAAGTCCAAAAATGTGCAAATGTCTTCCACTGTGCACATTCTGTCTGTGGCTGTCCCTAATGCACACATTTTCACGAGCAACCTTTCCTAATATAATGCATTTTGCACATTATTTTTGCCCATTACGTGCATTTCACACCCATCTCCCCAAATCTACACTTCTTTGCAGACATTTTTGCTGCATTAGAGAAATGCTTCGTGACGTCCAGAAACACGGAGAATTCTGCAGGATCTTCACTGCGTTTTGGTCTGTGCATTGTTTTGGAAAGCTCTAATCAGGTTAGCTTGCTTTAACAGGAGAACGGAACCAAATTTCTTCCCTGTCCCTTTATTAGCCAGGCAAGTGACTGAAGACAAGAGCTTCTGTTTCTTGGCTGGAGGATGAGGGAGGATTATAGGCACTCTGCCCCTCCTTTCCTTCATGCATAACTCTCCAATTAGTGCCCTGTCTCCTTTTTCTCTTCTTCAAAGCTTCAAGAGCCATTAATCTGCTTTGGGGCATTAGTGCTGGGCCTGAGCATCATAAGATCATTTCTCCTTTCACCTTCCCACCGGGCCCCACATGCTCTAATAGTTTTTCAGTCTTTTGTCATGCATGCAAAATGCTCAACAGGCCTTTGGGTGCTGCTGACCCCCATTCACTTGGGCTCTGGTCCTTTGAGGTTTAGTGGAGGGCGGCCCCAAACGGATGGGGGTAGGGAGTGAAAAGATTGCAAAGGCAGGATTCATTGCTAGGTAAGAGGGCACCATCCACTTGTAGGGCTGAGAGCCTGCCTCCCCCAGAGACAGGCTCTGGAGATGCTTCCAGAGAGAGAGAGAAATGATACCAGGCAATACTAGCAGCCTTCCCTAGATCTCCACAACAGCAAATGGTCATGCATGATGGGAGTTGTAGTCCAAAACATCCGTAGGGCACTAGGCTGGAGGAGACTTGTCTACCCTGATTGGCAGGGTCTCAAGCAATGAAGGGTTTCTCCCGTAGTTGTTGGTTGGCCTTTGGATGGATGCCCAACCTGCTGTTGTTGGGTCTGCTAATCAAACCTTTATATTGTCCCAGGCGCTGCTAATGGCAATAAGAGCCTGTAGACAGGAGATCCAATATACTTTTGTTTATGCAATTGAATAAAGCGCACAAACATCTCCAAAGAAAGGGAAGGAAAACATTCATTTTCCCCTCTGCCCCCCCTTTCTCCTTCCTCCTTTCTTCCATCTGCTTTCCGAGTGGTTAAGACTTACAGCTTATAGATTTCCCAGAACGCCCATTTCATGTCTTACTCCTTGGCATGTGAAGGAGGGGAGCACACACACCGCATGTGCATTTAGATTAGCCGTAGCCCCACCCTGGGTGTGTCTTCTAAAATTCATGAGATCCTAATAGGTTCCAGAACATGTGCAGAGACCCCAAAGTAGTACCTGCTATTTCTTTTTGTTATCTTGGATTGGAAATCTTTCACTCTTAGGCGCCTCTTGGCTATCTACAGGCCTTGAGCAATAAAATGCCTCCTTAACATATTCCAAGCAAGCGCTGATAAGGGGTGAGCTCCTGTTGCTCGGTCCCAGCTCCTGGCAACCTAGCAGTTCAAATGCATGTCAAAGTGCAAGTAGATAAATAGGTACCGCTACAGCGGGAAGGTAAACGGCGTTTCCGTGCGCTGCTCTGGTTTGCCAGAAGCGGCTTAGTCATGCTGGCCATATGACCCGGAAGCTGTACGCCGGCTCCCTCGGCCAGTAAAGCTAGATGAGCGCCGCAACCCCAGAGTCATCCGTGACGACTGGACCTAACGGTCAGGGGTCCCTTTACCTTTTTATGATCTTGGCAGCAGGAGAAGTAATTGCAACTCAATGGAAAACAGTGCAAAAATCCAACACTGAATAATTGGTATCTCTCACTCTGGAATGTAGCTATAATGGAGAAAATAATAATAATAATAATAATAATAATAATAATAATAATAATAATAATAATAATTTATTTATTTATACCCCGCCCATCTGGCTGGGTCTCCCCAGCCACTCTGGGCGGCTTCCAACAGAAAAATAGAACACAGTAATCTATTGAACATTAAAAGCCTCCCTGAACAGCGCTGCCTTCAGATGTCTTCTAAAGGTCTGGTAGTTGTTTTCCTTTTTGACATCTGTTGGGAGGGCATTCCACAGGGCAGGCGCCACCACCGAGAAGGCCCTCTGCCACCACCAAGAAGGCCCTCTCAAATCATGCACAATTTGAGATTTCAACAAAGACTAGAACCTCCAGATACTTCTTAAATGATTTTTGACATATACAACAGAATCATCATTTTCAAGACTCTTGTCACAAGCCTGGGAAATCTGGAACTATGGCTTGATGAAAAGTTCATCATCTTTACTTGGACTGCTATTTTAACTCATGTGCAAATACTAATTCTATGTGCCTTTCATATAGTATTGTTGTTCACCTTTTAGTTTGTTTCTGTTGTCATAACTGTTCTCTCATTATAAAATGGAATATTATTCAAATATTATTTAAAAGATGAGCCCTGTGGCCGGATCAGGCCAATGGCCCATCTCGTCCAGAATCCTGTTCTCACAGTGACCAACCCAATGTTCCAATGGGAAGCCTAGAAGCAGGTTGGTGGCAGAGCACAGACATCTCAGCTAGTAAGCGTTGATATTCTCCAGACACCGGGAACCATCACTGTGAACCCAGATCACCTGAGCTACGTGAAATCCTTCCTGCCAGGTGATGCCAATTTCCTTATAGAACCTGACCATCCGCCACCAGGATATTGGATGGTCTCGGCTGCCTGGCCAGTTCCCAGGGAACCAGCCAGTTCCCAAGAACTCAAAAAAGAACGGCAAGCATCCCTGCTCTGAATGAAAGGACTGTGAACGCTGAGAGCTAATGCTCCAAGCTCAGCAAGGAGGCCAAACCATTAATTCTGTGAATGAGCTTGAGGAACTCCTTAAGGCCCAAACTATGTAAATCTCAATTCCCTCCTGTTGCCCCAGAAACCAAGCAGAATAGAGATGCATTTTTCTCTCTTCTCTGCTTTGAGTTCATCCTCCTCCTCGGTGGGCACTTTTGCCTGCTGGGAAAGAGTGCAGTTTTTCTTTCTTTCTTTCTTTCTTTCTTTCTTTCTTTCTTTCTTTCTTTCTTTCTTTCTTTCTTTCTTTCTTTCTTTCTTTCTTTCTTTCTTTCTTTCTTTCTTTCTTAAAAGGAGGAGGAGGAGGAGGAGGAGGAGGGGAGAGGACTCTTCCTGGAAAGATTTCTAGATTTCAAAGCTGCCTGGCACGGCGTCTTTGGATCGGAGGTGGCTCCGTGGGACTTTGGCAGCTTTGTAATTTGAAACAGTGGGATTAGCGTAGCCCAGCAGCCAGCAGCTCAGGTTATTCAAAAGAGCGGCAGACTGGGCTGGAGAGAGAAGCCTGCATTCCAAGAACCTCCTCCGTCCAGACCAGAAGGAGGGACTGGGACAAAGGGCCAAGACGACAAAACTCTTGGGAGAAACTCCAAGCACACCTTCTACTTGCGGAATAAGATCCCTTGGATACAGTTTCTATTCCAGCTCCACAGTTCTGATTCAGGGCAGCCAGATTTCCCACTTTCTAAAAGGCTCTTTCTAAAAGATCTGTTCAAAGGAGTCATAGAACCATAGAATTGTAGAGTTGGAAGGGAGCCGAGGGTCATCTAGTCCAACCCCCTGCATTGCAGGAATCAAAGCCAGGTCCACCAATCTGAAGTAGTTTAATAAGCCAATGAAGGTTTTTTTTAAAAAAGGGTAAAGGACCCCTGGACGGTTAAGTCCAGTCAAACGCAACTATGGGGTTGTGGCGCTCATCTCGCTTTCAGTCCGAGGGAGCCGGCATTTGTCCACAGAAAGCTTTCCACGCCATGTGGCCAGCAGGAATAAACCGCTTCTGGCACAACGGAACATCATGACAGAAACGCTGTTTACCTTCCCGCCACAGCGGTACCTATTTATCTACTTGCACTGGTGTGCTTTCAAACTGTTGCGGGGATTCAAACCCCCGACCTTCTGATACACCATTGTTCGGGGTCCCTCCTTCCTCCTGCGTGTGGCAGTGAGCACCCTGTTGCAGCAGTTAATAAAGATCAGGCTTACTAGCTGCTTTGCTTCTCAATATTCTCTGGCTGGCCTCTGTTATTTTCTCCTACCGATAGAGAACTTACAAAAGGACTCTGCAAGGGCTCTTGGGTACCCCATAAGGGAAAAGGAACAGGTTTTTCTTATATCAAGCCTATGAAAGGAGGGGGGGAGTCCCAAAGTTGCCTGTCAATACTGAGCATCTGGAGAGCAGACTGAGCACCTGGTCACCTGTGAGTGAGATGTTTTGTATTTCTACTTAAAGTACAGCCGTTCTAAATTTGCATATAGAGGCAAATTTTATGCAAACCGGTCTCCACTTTTGACCTAAGAACATAACAAACATAAGAGGAGCCTGCTGGATCAGGCCTATAGTGCACCTAGTCCAGCTCCCTGTTCTCACAGTGGCCAAACTGATGCCTGTGGGGAGCCAGCAAGCAGGATTTGAGCACAAGAGCCACTCTCCCCTCCTATGGCTTCCAGCAACTGGGATTCAGAAGCATTTCTGCCTCTGACCGTGGAGGCAGAGCAGAGCCGTCATGGCTAATAGCCATTGAAAGCCTTCTCCTCCTCCATGAAATTGCCCAGTCCTCTTCTAAAGTTGGTGTCCATCCTGTGGAAGTGAGTTCCACAGTTTAACCACGTGCTGCATGGAGAAGTACTCCTTTTTATGTGTCCTGAATCTTCCAGCATCCGACCTCATTGGATATCCATGAGTTCTGGTGTTAGGAGAGAGGGAGAAAAACTTTCCTCTATCCACTTTCTTCATGCCATACCTAATTTGATAAAATTCCATCGAGTTACCTCTTACTTGCCTTTTCTCTAACTGAAAAGTCCCAATTGCTGCAACCTTTCATCCTGGGGGAGCCACTCTGTCCCCTTCATCATTTTGGCTGCCCCTTTCTGGACCTTTTCTAACTTAGCTGTATTTTTTCTCTTCCCAGTCTTCTCCCAGCAAGACTGGTTGCACCAGCCTAAAGCCCCCCATGGAGAGGAAGGAAATCTGGGTTCATTCATCATCATAATCATGTGGTTGGGTCCACTTCGGAATTGCATTTTGGAATCAAACCTTGGGAATATGCTCAGGGATAGGTAGAGCCTTCCTTCCCAGAACCATCAAAGGATCATAGAGTTGGAAGGGGCCCATGGGTCATCTAGTCCAACCCCCTTCAATGCAGGAATCTCAACTAAAGCATCCAAGAAAGATGGCCATCCAACCTCTGTTTAAAAACCTCCATGGAAGGAGAGTCCACAACCTCCCGAGGGAGTTCAAACAGCTCTTACCAACGAAAAGTTCTTGCTGATGTTTAGTCAAAACCTCTTTTCTTGTAATTGGAAGCCGTTGATTCAGGTTCTGCCCTCTGGAGCAGGAGAAAACAAGCTTGCTCCATCTTCCATGGGACAGCACTATCCCTGATGCACTAGATTTCTGTGCACAGGTTCAAGGCTGCTTCTGGGCTAGGTAGGAGAACAATAGCTAGGAAGCTGGAAGTGGGATGGAAGCTGGAGACAAGGAGACCAATTGCTCTGTGCTGGACCCAAAGTTGTGACTAACGGAGAAACAAGATCTTTTGGGGTGTTGCTGCTGTGAGCTCAGGTTGTACACATGTGTAAATAAAACCATACGTCCTAACGGCACAGCCATCTCCTCTGACCTTCGTGTCAAGGAAACCGAACCTGGGTAAGTGCTTGGAACCCCTGGAATCTCTCGTCGCTTGGTGATTCAGGTAGCGTGTAGCAACGGTTGGTAGGCAGTCTGCGCAGTGACATTTTGAAGGCCCAACTTGATTCCTCTAAAACCAATCGGGCAACACGCCAGGGAGTGAGGTGGTACCTCATTTATGTTCTCCTGGAAAAGGGCGCCCTTGCCTCATCCTGCAACAGCTTGCCAGAAGTTCTCTCACCGCTGCTTGTTTTGATGAAGGCACCTCTCCCACGCCCAGCTGCAATGACTGAGTCCCAGGGGCCAGTCTAGACATGTTTGGGATGTGAGGCTTGGGCCCCATAGGGCAATAGCCACCCCGCTGTCCAGATCCACACCCAGTTTATGCTACGCCTTTCTGTCCCTTGGGTTGGATGGAGGGCTTTGGGCATCCAGGATGAATGCCGATGTCCCCAGGCCACACTTCCAAGGTCACCGTGACTGTTTCCCCTCTCCTTAGGACACAACAGAAGAGCTTTTCAATAACACTTCCTTTGAAAAATAATCCATCTTGCTCTGTTTTTGGAAACTGTGCTGCGTACAGAACAGGAAGAAGTTAATTACTGTCCAGGGGTGTGTGGGCGTGTGTTCCAAAATGTTTGAAATGTTTAATTTTCTTGAAAGAGAAAAGGGCTCTGATCTCTGTTAGATTCCCTCCGTGTTTACACAGAGGGTTTCTATTAGCAAAGTCAACAGCCCAGGCTGCTGATGGGCTGGGCCTGTGTCTCTTCTTTTCCTCCAAACAGGAACCTTTCCCAAGGGAGGTGTGTGATGCTGTTGTGCACAGCTTCCCTCCACCCTGAAGCCAGGCAAGGAACTGCAGTTGCTTCGGCAACCAGGCTTAAGGTGGAAGGAGCACAGAGTTAAACCGCGGCGGAACTCACTTCCACAGGACCCAGTGATGGCCACCCACTCAGATGGCTTTAGAAGAGGACTGGGCAAATTCATGGAGGAGAAGGCTATGGTATCTACAATGTCTGTGCTCTGCCACCGTGGTTGAAAGCTGTATTGCTTCTGAACACCAATCCCTGGGGAATCACAGGCGGGAAGAGAGTTTCTTAGTGGCATTAATATGTGTTTTTGTTCGTTGTTATAAAATGTCGTAATCGTCTGTTGACTGCAAATAAAGAAAGGTTGGACGTTCTACTATTGATAAAACAGTGTACCTCTGAGCACGCACAGAGTGCTTCTTGACGACTGCTGAATGGCCACAACCAGGCAAACACAAGATGGAACTAGAAAGGGCCTAGGATGGTCATTTAGTCATCACTGAAAAGGACACAGATTTGCATAAAATTTGAATGTCCTGTTTTGCATGTATGAATGCAGATTTAGAAGTGATTGTTATCATTCTCCACCTCACTGCATGAGCAGGTGATTGACGGGCTTGCTCCGTCTGCTGTTCAGGGGCTCACTGCAGATGGTGGGCATCTTCAAGCTCTTCCTTCTCTGTCTTCAAACTAGACTGGGCTTGGACAGCCCTTCCAAAAATAACTCACCTGTGTAACGTGGGACATGTGGCCTCTGTTGGATCTCTGGACTAGGACCTAGCTGTTCAGCAGTGGAATTTGCTGCCAAGGAGTGTGGTGGAGTCTCCTTCTTTGGAGGTCTTTAAGCAGAGGCTTGACAGGCATATGTCAAGAATGCTTTGATGGTGTTTCCTGCTTGGCAGGGGGTTGGACTGGATGGCCCTTGTGGTCTCTTCCAACTCTATGATTCTATGACCTACCTGCAGCAGTGCAAGGAGTCGGTTGCTGCAGCATCTGTATAAAGCCTGCTTGCCCTGGGGGCGGGGTCAGTCCCAAAGAGGTTATTCCAAAGGGATTCACACCTCAGGTGGCAGGTGCTTGGATGTCAAAGGACTGTTTCATTTCAAACTGCAGGTCAGAAAACCACAGTTTGAAATGCTTTCTTACAGAAAAAGTTCTCTCTATTGGTATGAAACCAGGTGAACAGAACCTTTCCCCCTTACAAGCTAGGTATGTTGTTGTTGTTGTTGTTTCAATTTGCATGGAGTACCGGTATTGATATGGGGAGCAAACCAAAGTGGCACACGGACCCTGGACTCTGAAGTGGCGTGATCCGATTTACCACCTCGTTCTGTTGCAAGTGGACACTAGACCTGATACAAAATACGCAAACTGCTGGGGAGTTTTTGTTGGAGGGTTGAAGAAGGTATGGAAAGGGCTGCAGCCCAAGGGTACAACACCTGCTTTGCATTGCAAAACTTCCCAGGTATCTCCAGTTAGGGCTGGGAAAGACTGCCGGTCCGTGCAGGCAATACTAAGGTTACCAGACTGCCACATCTGAGCTGAAGCCTCCAGGTTTGCCTGGCTCCCTCCGGCTGGCAAATGGACAGCTTGAATCTCCAGGTGGGCAAGAGCACCTTTAAAAAAATAAAAATTATTAAGAAGACTGTGTGTGTGGCTTGCAAGCTTCACAGAATAATAAAATTGTAGTGTTGGAAGGGACAATCAGTGTCATCTAGTCCAAATCCTTGCAACACAGAAATATTTTTGCCCAACATGGGGCAAGTTATGGCAGAGTCACTCCAAGGGAGTTTGCCCTCCTTCACTTCCCTCTCCCAATTAACCTCCGTCTCCAGGGCTCACATCCATGACCTCACCAGGGAACACCCCCAGGCCTCAGATTTGGCCCCTGAAATCTCAGGCTCTGAGATGCTCCCGAACCTGGAAACTCTAATGCTGAGCTACGGACTTACTTCCAAAGGCCTTCTGGCAGCCACCTTTTTCTGAAGGGGTTCAGAATAGCTTAGGTCTGCCCCATGGGGGCATGAAAGCACACAGTGTGTGTGTCTCTGGGGTGTTGCCAGCCACTGTGTGGGTGGTTTGTGGCATGAATCCTGGGCGGCGTTTGGTTGGCAAGGTTTGCAGAAGCCTTATCTCCCCCTCGGTGCCCTATTGTGGAGAGAGATTGATTCTTTCGACTGCTCCTTTTCCTACTGGAGCGGCTCCGAGAGGATGATGGACTCTGTTCAATTTCCTTGATGAAAAAGAGGGCAGCGAGGATGCCCTCCTCCATAAGCATATCCCCCGCTTGGCCTTTTGAAAAATTATGGTTATGATTATTACTGTTATTAGAAGGAAGTTGTGGATAACAGGACATGCCCTGCAGCCGAGCGGCTGCCTCTGCGCCAGAGCTAAGCGACGCCTTGCGCTTCCTCATATCCTGCATGGTATTTGTGTGTCTGTGATGGGGAGGGAATGGGTTGGAGGAGAAACGGGGCAGTGGAACAGAGTCTGGTTTCTATTCTCCATTCACAATCCTGCCTTGGGCTGGTCAAGCATCCTCGCCCATCTGCCCATCTGCCAGGTCACTAATGCAAGGCCGGTCTAAGGCATTTTGCTGCCCAAGGCAAAGGATGAGGTGGTGCCTGTAACGGATTAGCCCCAGGATGGAAGATTTATTACACCCTGGATCTTTAGGAGGCACCTCCAACAGCGCATCTTTAGGAGGCAGGAAGGTGCCCGGTTTTAAAAGGAGGGAAGAACCTTTGGCAGTTGGAAGAGAGGGAGTGTGGTGACGAAGAGGGAAGAAGAAGGGTGTTGGGGCCAGGAGAGTGGTGGTTTAGGTTAGGATTAGGATAACTTGAAGTTAAAGTCTGACAGAGTTAATGTATAACTGTAACTAAGCTTGTAAACTTATGCATCGTTAAGAAAAGAAAAACCTATGTTCTCAATAAAATAAAATTCATCTTCTTTTTGTGCCAAAGAATATCGTCTTGGTTATTCCAGCAGCGTATTAAAACTCACAGAGGTGGAGACTCAGAAAAGGGCAAAACTCACCTAAGGAAAAGGGGATAGTTTGTGTCCTAGAGTCACACAGGAAGGGCAGTATGGTGAAAACCTAGAGTGCCACAAGTTTGCCAGGGTGATATGGCCCGGCCCGGCTCTAGGGGTAGTCTCAGTGGCGTGGGGAGCCAGGGCGCTGGGCTGGCAGGAGGGTGCTGCGTGGCGAAGCCGTGCGGAAGCTGTGCTGTGTGCTGCGCCCGCCCACCCACCAGGGCGGGGGGCGCCGGAGCGATCTCTGCGCCACGGCACCAGGGCGCCCGACCGGCTTGAGGCGGCCCTGGATATGGCAGACTGATACAGTGGGGATCTGAGTTGAGGGAGTCCCTGTTCTGTAGGCAAGAGGTTGTTCATTCAAATAGCCCTGAGTGTTTGTGAGATCAGGCCACGGAAGCTGGAATTAGACTCTCTTTACTGAGAGGCCCAGAATTGAGGGTTTTATTTTAAGGCGTAAGGAATTGAGTGGGGATTGCTTTACCCCTGTACCCTTTCGTCTCATAATCGGCGAGGGGGTTCGTCGCAGTGCCCGCCTCTCCATTCAGAAGTTGACTGCACTGGCTGTTGACTCTTATTTGAACACTCACAACAAGGCAGCATGCTATGTTGTACCTGAGGCAGCAGCCTCGCCAATGCAAGGCATGTGACCTCTGCACACCCCGCTGCCCCCCCTCGGTCTCTGTTGCCCGAGGCAGCTGCCTAATGGAAGGTGCTGCACCAGCAAGACAGATGCCTCAGGCAGCAGATTCTAGGGAACAGGCGGAGGTAAGTACAGTGGAACCTCGTTTGTCGAACGCTTCAGAAGTCGAATGTTTCGGCTTTCAAGTACCGACAACCCGGAAGTGAATGCTGCCGTTTTCGAATGCGCCTCGGAAGTCGAATGGCTTTTGAGACGCGTTTCTCCATTTTTTCAATGGATTTTGCTGACCGGCAATTGCGCCTTGGTTGTTGAATGTTTCAGAAGTCGAACAGTCTTCTAGGATGGATTACATTTGACACCTGAGGTTCCACTGTATTGTAGATAAGTGCCTGGGTCAAGTAGCCATCCTTGCGGCCCCTAACCATGGCTGCAGTCACACGGCAGTTTATCCTATTTCCCCAATGTTTCCCCCTGATGACACACCCACACTTTTGCTTGATCTGTGTTTTGATCGTATTGTGTACTGATTCATTCCCCCACGTCTAAGAACTTTTCTCCTTGTTCCACAGCTGTGCCTTGTGAAAACTTGATCTTAGCTGCCGGATCGAAGCTCGGTTAAGCAAAATCTCTCTTTGGGTTTTCTGTACGTCAGATAAGACCTGGTTCAGCGGTTAAGATCAAGTTTTTGCAAGACCCAGCTGCAGAACAACGGGGAAAGCTCTTGGACCTGGGAGAATTAATCAGTACATAATACAATCAAAATATGAGTCAAGCAGAAGTCTGCATGAGCCCTTACTGTTATTTTCCGTGTTGTATTCAAGCTGCCACATGGCAGAAAAGCCACTTCCATAAATGTAATGGAATATAGTGCAAGCGTTGTGCTTGTTTCTGTGTTCTTTTCTTCCAGGAAGAAACAAAACAGCTTGCAAGTAACACAGAGACAAGCATCATAGCTGTGCTAAATTCTGCTGTATTTATGGAAGTGTCTTTGATGGCAATATCCAGACAAGCAAGAGTGGGGGGGGGGGACAAAGAAAGACCTGTGGGGTGTGTGGATTGGGGAGAGTCCTAGGGGCAGCTTCAAGAGAACTGAAGGGCCACATTTTGCCTGCAGGACTGGGGTTTCCCACTCCTAGTTTCTGAGAGTTGGGATTAATTTTGTGTTTGGCTGGAGAAGAGGCCTGCTTGAAACACTGAACAGCACATGAGACATAGAATTCCTTCATGTCTCCAAGCCGTTCTTCTAAAGGGGTGAAACTGGGACTCTTCATTCAAATCCTTTATGCTCACCCAGGGCAAGCTGGAGTTTGTTTGTGTGGGGACGCAAGCAAAATAAAATCCAGGCAGATCAGGACTTCTTATTTAGGCAGCTGGGGCAGCAGTTATTGTTTTTAATCTGCTGCTTGATGGATTGCCTACTGGAGCAGCTCCAGAGTGACTCTATTTTTAAAGTATGTCTCCCACCCCCAGAGATGACTCCCGATCAACTTGGGAAGATCTATATTTGTAATATTTCTCTCCCTCTCTCCCTCTCTGTCACTTCTTATCTCTCCACTGGGAAAATTGTTGGCCGCTACATCAGCCAAATATGTGTGCTTTCTCTCTCTCAGCATCTTAGAAAACATGAGCCAAAGTTTCCTCTCTTCTCTCCCTCTCCCTCCCCCCTCTCATATTTTGTGTTTTCTGATCATAAGTCTTTCCTTTTTGAAAATTCTTTGCCCAGCTCTTGTTCAAAAAAGTGAAGCTCTGACATCTTGAAATGTAAACGAATATTGGATGAGGCACGTGAATGAATAATATTTGCAAGGCAAATATATTGCAGAAGCCCATCTCCCCACAAGCTGCCCCTCTGCAGTCCCCCAGCCCCCACACTTGGGTGGGGTTGTGGTGGAGGATGGAGCACATTCCCTGCTCGCACTTTCAATCCTTAGTACCTCCGGCTAACAGGATTCCAGGCTCCAGGTGATGGGAAAGACCCCCTTTGGCCCTGCCTGAGAACTCTGACTGCCAGGAGCCGTCCAGGATACCAGCAAAGGCATTAGACCCATTGGGGACAAACACTGTGGCCCTGGCAGCACTGATGCATCAAACGGCAGCAGTGGGAGGAAGGGAAGGGATGCAGGGCCACTCCATCGGCTCACCTGAGAAACCAGCAACATTTGGCTCCCAGAAGAAGAAAAGTGTCAGGGACTGGCTGGACGCTGAGAGGTTTGCCACCTCTCCTCTGCAGTCTGCTAGTTGGGCGAGAGAGGTGTGCTCCTTCTCTTCCTGATATTCACAGCAGTGAGTAGGGTCCAGTAGGTACCTGGGGACCACATCAGCATCTCTCATGTGGGAGACTGCCTCCCACCCATCCCCGCAACCCGGTTTTGCAGCAAGGTGCATTTTGCCCAGTCTGGAAAGTTCATCACTGCCATTCAAGTGCAACATATTTCATGATGCAAACATGCCTTCGCAGCTCTGGCTGTCTACTCTTTGCATGGGATGAAAGCCCCACTTTGTCTGGAAGGACTCACCAAGAGCTCATCCAGACTTCCGCTTTTCCCAACACTTTCCCCTGGGGAAACCTGATCTTTAGTGCTCAATCGGAACAAACAGCAATTTGGGTCTGACGTTTGCCGTGATTTAAAGCTAAAGAGGGGATTTTCAGTGGGGCAGGAGGAAAACCACTTGGGCCCATTCCTAGAAAGCGCGGGTCAAGCAGAAAATTGCTCACATCCATGCTTTCTAGTCACAGTACAAGTGGAAGTATGGAAGAGCCCTAAATGAGCATGGAAACGATTGCAGCTGTTGTTTGCTGCAACATTCATCATTAATATTATTTGCATCCCACTTAATATGCAGAATCCCTATGTGGTTTCCAAAAACACAGAGAGAGCATTAAAAATAAAAATGCATATAGAATGTTTAAAACAAAACAAAAACCCCAAAGAAATATATTGGTAGAAACAGAGAAGCCATGAGTAAAACATTCAATTAAAGGTAAAGGGACCCCTGACTATTAGGTCCAGTTGTGACCGACTCTGGGGTTGCGGCGCTCATCTCGCGTTATTGGGTGAGGGAGCCGGCGTACAGCTTCCAGGTCATGTGGCCAACATGACAAAGCCGCTTCTGGCAAACCAGAGCAGCACATGGAAACGCCGTTTACCTTCCCGCTTGGAGTGGTCCCTATTTATCTACTTGCACTTTGACGTGCTTTCGAACTGCTAGGTTGGCAGGAGCTGGGACCGAGCAACGGGAGCTCACCCCGTCGTGGGGATTTGAACCGCCGACCTTCTGATCGGCAAGCCCTAGGCTCTGTGGTTTAACCCACAGTGCCACCTGCGTTTATCGATATTTAACATTCAGTTAAATATTGATAAATAATAAAAACAGAAGCTCATAAGGTTCATCACACTCTTCTGTTTCAACAGGCACTTTTGAGTTTTAAAATGTGGTTGAGTGTGTGTTGTACACACACACACACACACACACACACACACACACACACCACCCCTGGGCCAAGGTGACCTTTCTGTGGTCAAGTAGCAGGAAAACGGCAGCGACACAACAGCAGGCTCCCGGCAGGCGGTGTCACGTGTGGGGTGCCAAGCAGGAAAAGGGTGTTTCCTGTTCCTGAAAGCTTGTCCAGAACTGTAGCAAAGGAAGGAAGAGGATGGGGAGAGGAAGGGCACGGCACAGCACCCACCTTGGGGTAGGACAAGGTTGCTGGCGCCCTCCTAGCGCTGACCCCGCCGGTGCCGAGGGCAGGCTGGCGAAAGGAGGCTCCTGGCATGACATTCAGCTTGGCAAAGGATACGTCTCTCCTTCTGCCTTCCGACCTGCCTGCGTAGTGAGGGAGAGAAGGATCCTGGCAAAGAAGGGGTGGTGCATACAGAGGCAGGGACCAGATGAAAAGCGTTTGGGGCTTTTTATGCTCAAAGAAAAGGTGAGCAAGTGATGTCATGCTAGAAATTCATATAATTATGCACAGCACAGAGAAAATGGGTAAAGGAACGTTTTTTTCCTACCACTTTTGTAACATCCAATGCAGCTGAACATTGAAGATTCAGAGGAGATAAAAGACAGGACTTCTTCACACAGCACATAGTTAAACTATGGAACTCACACCCACAGGAGGCAATGATGGGCACCTATCGTGTAGCTTTAAAAGAGAATTAGGGAAATTCATGGAGAGAGCTATCGATGGTTACTAGCAACCATGGCTATGCTCTGCCTCCAGAAGCAGCCAAGGTTTCTGAATACCAGTTTCTGGAAACCACGGGAGGGAAGAAGGATCTTGGGTTTGAGTCCTGTTTGTGGGTTTCCCCTTGGGGCATCTGGCTGGCCACTGTGAGAACAGGATGCTGGACTAGGTGGGCCACTGGCCTGATCCAGCCCCAGGATCGTCTTATGTTCTGCCTTCTGGCTGGTCCACAGCCACAACAGTGACGAAGAGATGGATGACACAGGGGGAAATAGTGACAGCAACACAGGTGGAACCTTTACACATATATATTAAAAAAAAACTGTGAAAATGCTTTTTATAAAAAAGTGTTTTGAAAAATACATTGGATTTGGCATAGCTCTCTGTTGCCATCTAGTGTCACATTTGTATATTGCACTTAACAACATTTAAAACGTTTTGCTTGCAGCTGTATAGCTGAGTCAACAGAGGCGGGGACCAGGCAGAATGGGACTAGCACTCATCAACAGGGACAGTTTCCACATGCATGCATGGTTTATACTGTATAGGTCTCCTTGGTTTCCCATGAATTTGTCCTGGATATATTGGATATAGATCCAATATCTGGTGCATTCCCAGACTTCCAGGTCATGGATCAACCACATGTTTTCTTCTGGTTAAAATGGATTTCTCCCAGTAGCATATTAGGGAGAGATTGGAATGTCTTCTGCAGGATAATGTGCTAAAGTTTGGCAGAGCAAAGGGCCTTGGGTTTCTCCTTTGCTCTGATGGCAGCAGAAATATTGCATGCATTCCTGGGGCCGTCCCTTGTTAGTGCTGGAAAGCAACAGTGGTGAAGATGTGTTGCGCCACCCCGCCCCACGACGCCTGTGATTTCATAAATTCTGTCTCTGCTGCAGAAAAACCAACAGCTTCAGAAAGAGAAATACCTTCCTCCAAGGTTTTCTCAAGCACAGCTGTCTTAACAAGAGCAATATGCTGGCCAAACGTTTATCACAACTCGGATATTGTTTTGTCATGCACTAAGAATGATATCCAGCTGTCACCAAGCACATCAGTTAGGATCAAAGCTCGTTTGGAGTAAAAACACACCAGCATTTTGTAAAGAAAAGAAAAGAAAATGATAGATATGAGTAAGATATGGATTAAGGCGAATGTCAATTCTGTACCTCTTCCCAAACCAGCTGCAGAAGCACACTAGATGAGGTGGTTTTGCACAGCCATGGACAAAAGCCTATTCCTTGATCTCAGGAACCTTCCTGCAAAATTTTAGATTGCTTTAATTTAGGCTATTTCATCCCACCCTAAGATATTGTTTTGCTTAGAAGATCCAGTAAAACATGAGCCAAATACAGTACTCTCCTTCCTTGGAGGTTTCTAAGTAGATGCCCATCTGTCCTGGATGCTTTAGCTGAGATTCCTGCATTGCAGGGGGTTGGACTAGATGACCCTTGGGGGTACCTTCCAACGCTACAGTTCTATGATTCCATGAAAGTGCTGTTTTCCACAAAACACTGTTAGTGCATCGATGTTTCGTTTTAGATGCATTTTTAGTTTTTTGTTTTACATGTGCTTTTACGATTGTCTGTTGCTTTGAGACATTTTTATGGTAAGCGACCAACAACAAAAAAGTAAGATCGTCAGCGTCGTCAGAGCAATAGACCTTCTGCAGCAAAATGACAGAGAGGCTGCAATTGCATGTGGTTGGGAGACGGCAACTGCGATTGTATGCACACTCCTGCTCTAAGAATAACTCCGGCAAATATTTATACTTTCGCCTGTCCTAGCGCTCAGTGGACAGCCAGGCATGGTGCTGGGTTTTTAAATAGAAAGGTTTGACCGGACGGTGGCTTGTGAGAACTAGGGGAAAGGCTAATGGGAAACAGAAATTTGAGTCCTGCTCGTATTTGAGGTTAGGCATAGGAGAAATAAAAATACAAGCTGTCAGATGAACTTCGCCACCAACCTGTCATGCAAGGCAGTAAGAAAAGAAGGAGAAAGGTTCGTGCAGCTCAGCAGGGGAGCATCTGCTCTGCATGCACAGGGTCCCGGGTTCAAGTCCTGGTGTCTCCAAGTAGAGCTGGGTCTGCCTGAAGCCCTGGAGAGGTGCTGCCAGAATCAGGTGCTTTAAATATGTTGGGTGGGAGTGACGCCCAGCAACCCTTTTGAGATTTGGGCTGGAATAGGCATGGTCTTTTACTTAGTCAGGTATGGGGAACCTCTGGCCCCCCTGATACCATTGAACAATATGCTCACATCAGGACTAGCCAGTATGACCAGTGGTCAGAGATGGGCGGGAGGTGCAGTCCAGCAACATCTGGCATGCAGCGGATTGGGGAAGGCTGAAACAGACAACATTAGGCTGGCCTGGGGTTTCCCAAACTTGGCTCTCCAGTTGTTTCTGGACTACAACTCCCATCATCCCTAGCTAGCAGGACCAGTGGTCAGGGATGATGGGAATTGTAGTCCAAAAACAGCTGGAGACCCAAGTTTGGGAAAACCTGGGCTGGAGCAATGGAGGCTGGGCTTTGGGGCACATGGGGCAACTGACCCACCAGCCTCAGGGCTGATCCTTTGGCCCTGCTCTTCCCAGGCAGAGCTTTAATGCTCTGTGTGCGAGTGGTGGCGGACTCCCCCCCCCCCCCGTGAAAACCGGCTCTTTAAAACTGAATCGGAGTAAATGTCAATTTGGGTTTTCTGCAGACCGACATTTGCTTTAAAGCTTGGAGAGAATGTTTTTGCAGGGAAAGCTCTGGAGTAAAACAATGGGTATTTGGACACAGAGTTTTGCATTGCAGACTGTGGCTGGAAAGAGCAGGGGACAGGTAAGTGCGGATAAGCCCTCTGTCCGTTCTCGGACATTCCATATGCCTCCCTCTTTTCTTACAATCAGCCCAGGGAGTATCCCTGGCTGTCCACTCCATCCTCCTCCTTAGTCTCAGTGTTGCTGCCCCTGTAGAAGTCACCAGGGAGGGCAATGGCGACAAAAGTAGAATTAGTCGGCTCTGGCTCCACCTACTGTCAGGCTCCCTGCCTTCTGCCCTACCAGTTCCAGTGACCACCAACTATTGGCTCTGGAGCCACCTATTGCTGGGTCCCACCGGTGTTCTGCCCCACCAGTTCCAAGGGGCACTGCTAGGCAAGATTCAACAAGGGGGATCGGTGGCACCCCAGACATAGTCCCAACTACAATTCACCTCTGGCCATGTGGCCAACGGTCGGGCATGATGATGGGGCCCAGAGAACAGCAACAACCCTGTTGTCAGCCAACCCTACAGAGGTCTGGCTCGGGGGGGGGGGGGCAAACATATTTTGGGAAGCAAAGACTTCACAGATGCTACTGAATCCACTGCCCCTGGCAGAGCTTGTGAAGCATCTGACGGGAGAAGCTTTTTGCCTCTCTCTGACTTAACATCTCCGCTGAGGAAACCTGGGTCCCAGCCTTATGGCTCAAACCAAGCAAAGCTAAGACATGTGGCGATGAACGAGAGGCAGCTCCTGCTCTGAGTGGTGGGCGTCTGAAAAGAAAAGAGCTTCCTTTGTTGGGTTTTGGAAGAAACAGCTCTCCAAGCTCTTCATTTATGGGGCTCTAGCCTTCCTCCGTCCGTCCCCCTTTCTTCAACTGGTTGCTCAAAGCAAGGCCTCCTGTGAATGAAATAATGTCACCCGCCCCCTCCACTCCGTCCTCCCATCCTCAGGACCATCTGCTCTCCGGAAAACCCCAGTCCAAACAGAAAAAAGCAACACACACACACACACACACACACACACACACACACACACAGTCTTTTTGTGAAATGTTGCCCCCCAGCCTCATTCCTTTGCTTCTTATAAAACTCCCCCTTAAATGAGGGCAAGGTGAGGGGGGGCTGTTCCTCCTCCTCCCTCCACCCACTGCCTTTTACCCAGTTCTGTAAAGAAATGTTAAAGTGTGTCAGAGGACAATGCCATGCTCCTTTCGCCACCTACCAGCTGCCGCTGGCACAAAAGACGACCGAAGGGTGGGGTGGGGGTTGTCCCCCCCCACGCAAAGGGGTGCTTGGTGACCTGAAAGGGAAACCCTTAGAAAGGGGTAGAATAAATATCTCCTCCTTTCACCCTCCCCCTTAACAAGAGGGGAGAGAATCAAACGGTTTTGTTAAGCTGGAAGGGGGGTGTTCCCGGCACCGGTTAACACGGCTCCTTCTTCATCCGTGTCCTGATGTCAGGAATTTAACTCACTTCTCATCTTGTCTTTCTTTCCCTGGGCAGAAAATTGAATTAGTCTCAAGCAAGTGGCTTCCTAAGGGGGCGAAGAGAAAGTGGGAAAGGAGACAGAAATAAAGGGAAGAAATCAGCTTCCATTCACTAGCGGAGAGTGGGGTTTTGCTTATTGTGGGTTGAAAAAGCAAAAGATGAATTACTGGGATAAAGGAATAGATCCTTCCTTCCTTCCTTCCTTCCTTCCTTCCTTCCTTCCTTCCTTCCTTCCTTCCTTCCTTCCTTCCTTCCTTCCTTCCTTTTCCTCTTTTACACGGGCACTCACTGATCTCAAATACTCAGCCTGACACATGAGGCTGCGTAACTTCACTGTACATTCAAAGCAATTATTTCCATCAAAGAATTCTGGGCACTGTAGTTTGCACACACCAGAGAGTTCCAATTCGCAGCAGCCCTTCACAAACCGCAGCCACATAATTCTTTGAGGGGAGAAATGTGCTTCGAACGTACTCAGTAGTGCCCACGCAGTCTCATAGAGGAAAGCCACCTCATTGGTTTGTCTCTGTGAATTATGGAAGCACTGGAGCCCACTGAGGGAAGAAGGAATGAAAAGATCCCTGGACCTGGAAAGCCTGGCCACAGTAGTTAATTGCACTGGTTGGATTACTACAATATGTTCTATGTGGGGCTTCCCTTGCGCTTGATCTAGAAGCTGCAGTTAATGCAGAATGCTGCAGCACAATTGCTGAAAGGGGTGAGGTCCTGTCACCATATGACACCCATGCTCAGAGACCTATCATGCAGTCATAGAATGTTAGAATTGTAGAGTTGGAAGGTACCCAAGGGTCATCTAGTCCAACCCCCTGCAGTGCAGGAATCTCATCTTAAGCATCCATGACAGGTGACCATCCAACCTCTGCTTAAAAACCTCCAAGGAAGGAGAGCCCTCCAGTTTCTGAGGTTGTCTGTTGAACAGCTCTTACCACCAGCAAGCCCTTCCTGCTGTTCAGCTGGAATCTCCTTTCTTGTAACTGAAGTCCAATAAATGTTTGTGCTTAAAGCGCCAACAGACTCCTCCTTGGTTGTGCAAAAGTTGCCACTCACCTTCCACCACCACCCAACAATGCCTGGGAGATACCTGAGCAGAGCAGCAGGAAGCAGTCGAAGCTGGGAGATTCATCCTAAACAAGGTTTCTTCCCCTGTAAAAACCAAATAAACATTAGTTGTTCCCTTGCAACGGTTTCCAGCTTTCTTCAAGGAACTGCACTGCCCGGGGAGGCTCCCAAGGGCTAGACAGAGAGCCTTGGAGGGCCACATCCAACCCCTGGGCCTGAGCTTCCTCTTCCTGGTGTGGACAGCTCTGAACTGGACGGACCACTTCCCTGACTCAGAATAAAGCACACTGCTATGTTCCTACGATGGGACAGATCAGTCCATTTGCAGCGATGCTCACCAATATCTAGGCTGTTCTTATTATATATCTCTCCCACACTTCATGGTGGGTGGGGGGCATAAGTTGCATTTCCCACCTCGGGTGCCAAAACTCTTTGAGCCTGCCCAGCTGTCACTGGCCGACATGGTTGTGGGAACCGGCCTTCGGTCGCAGGGTGACCCCGATGAGAATGAGAGAGCCCCACATCCAGAGAAGCCGGCCACCTGTGGGAATGGCTGCCTCCCAAGAAAGGACTCGGGATGTGAAGCAGATCTTTCCTGCGCTTTAATTGGCAGTGGTGCCATTGGAGCTGCTCCAGATGGGACAGGCAGGGGCTCTATGGTCCAATTCTGCACACCTGGATGTATTAGATAAGCCGTTCGTCCTCTTGACAAGACCAGAGGGGGTGGTGGGGGGATGATGTGCGCTCGCTCTCCCGGCCGAGGCAAGGCAGCAGCGAGAGCAGCTGTTCTGTATTTGGCTTCTACAAAAGGAGGAGGAGGAGGAGGAAAAAAAGAAGAATATGTTTCTCATTCTCCCCAAAAGATGCTGGAATTGGGGAGAGGGAGGCTGCTCTTGCTCGGCTGCTGGAGGAGTGCCATTGTTCCGAGGCGCACCACACGGACGGTGACACTGGATACTTCCTCCCCGAAGCTGTAAACATAAGCAGGCCTCTGTGGCTGCAGGTTTGGCCTTTCCCACAACAGACAATGAGGAGACAGGGGCCTGGAGGAGCCCCGGAGGACCCCCACATCTGCCTCCGCCGGAGCGCAGCCAGCAAGCAGGAGGAAAGAGCGGGAAGAAAGGAAGGCAGTGGTGGGGAGGGGAGAGGAGGGGGAAATGGGGGTGAAGACGAGCCCGAGGCGGAACGTCAGCTCAGGGGGTAAACGTGGCAAAGTGAGAGTGAAAATGTGTGTTTTGTATGTGTACAGTAATACCTTGGTTCTCGAACTTAATCTGCTCCGGAAATCCATTCGACTCCTGGAACCATTCGAAAACCAAGGAGTGGCTTCCGATTTGCTGCAGGAACTTCCTGCACTCAAGCGGAAGCCATGTTAGACATTTGGCTTTTGAAAAACGTTCGCACACCAGGACACACACTTCTGGGTTCCTGGCATTTGGGAGCTGATTTGTTCGGCAACTGAGCCATTCAAGAACCAAAGTGTTGCTGTACTCGTAAATGGGTGTTGCCAGGCGCTTAAGTGAGCATCCAGGCACATTGACACAAATTTGTGTGCATATAGGTGCAAATCTTGGTCTCTCTGAGCAAATGAAGGCCACATTCACAATGTGAGCTTGGAGCTCTTTGGTGCCACTATAAACAGTCATGGCTTCCCCCAAGGAATTCTGGGAGATATAGTTTGTTAAGGGAGGTTTAAAGTGGTATCATGGTGCTTTAAAGGTATTGTGCGAATGTGGCCTGGCCCTCATCACACAGCATGTGTAGACACTCCAGAGAGGTGTTTTCCGAGAGGTGTAAAAAAAGAGAGAGAAAGAAGAACAGAACAGAGGTGTTCTCATCGCTCTCCACGATGGAATTAAGTGCCTTCATTCCATTCCTGTGTACATCCTCAGCATGTAGCTCTTTGAACCATGACTCTGGGGCTGGGTGGGGAGGCAAGAAGGAAAATGAGGTCACTCAAGCCTGTGTCCAAACCACCAGCCCCTTGGAAGCCAGAGGGCTCTGAAGGAGGCTGCTTTGCATAACCTTAGCACGATTTCCCAGGCCAGACAAGAGAGTCTCCCTTGCCTGGGGAAGTGTGGATCCATGAGCTAGACTCAGAAATATGTTCTGCTAACACAGCAAGGCTGGGGAATGTATGAGCCAACGCCATGGCGCAGGACCAGCGCGTCCCCAGGTCTTGGTCTTTCTCTTCGAAAGCGGTGACTGATGGCTGTGAGTTGGGTCGCTGCAGCTGCCATCTGCTCCTGAATCCCGGGAGACCTGTGTCGAGGAATGCAAGCTGCACTGATGCATATCCCATCTGTTGCCTCCTCCCCACAATTTCCCCCAGCGCTGCACCGAGGAAGGGAGTCCCCCCCCCCGGCTTCAGAGCAAGCCATTGCAGATGCAAAGCAGAGAGACACTGGCAATCTTCCAGACCGGTCCTTTTCCGCGGGTGAATTCTGCAGCGTGTCGTTGACTCAATGCCTTAATGGTGGACAATACCTTGGGCAGTCCACACACCACCCCACTTTATTGCTTTCACTGGCTCATC
Source organism: Zootoca vivipara (assembly GCF_965207765.1). NCBI lineage: Eukaryota > Metazoa > Chordata > Lepidosauria > Squamata > Lacertidae > Zootoca > Zootoca vivipara. The sequence continues at coordinate 50,677,578 of NC_142596.1, forward strand.
AACCTCGTCTACCATACTAGATTCCAAACAGGCCTGGAAGGGAACCAGGCTACCACCCAACTAACCTTCCCCAAACTGATAACAATATAGACCTCTTATCAAGGGCGTACCCACCGCGGGGCAGGGGGGGGCCGCTGCCCTACTCTAGAGGCAGGGCCGGTCGGGCAGCTGCGGGCAAGAGTGGCGCTGCCAGCGGGGCTGGTGGGCAGAGGCGGAGGACAGCCCAGCGGAGCGCGAGTTCGGCGCCCGCAGCAGTCTCTTGTGCCCGAGCCGTGCGGCGCCTGAGGCGCCCGCCGGAGTCCACCATAGCCGCGGTGTGGGAGGGGGCAAGGGCTGACGCTCCCGACGTTCGGGAGACCTTTGTGCACGCGCAAAGCGGGGCGCATGCGCACAGCGCGGCTGTGGACTCCGGCGGCCGCCGTGCAGGGCGCATGCGCACAGCGCGGCTGTGCTCAAAGGTCTCCCGAACGTCGGGAGTCGTTCGGCGCCTGCCAGACCGCTGCAGCAACGGAGCCTCGGATCGCTTCACGGAGGCCGGGGCTTCGCTCCAGACCTCCGCGGAGGCCCCGATCCAAGCCTGGTTCCCTTCTCTCCCCCCCCGCCCACCCCCAGACTTCCCTCTTCTCCTCTAGGCGGCCGCTGGTTTTCTCCCCTTCGCCGCCGTCGCTTCAGGTTCACGTCTGCCTCCCCCCCCAATTTGAAAATCCTTCTTCCCATCAATCCTCTCCCCTGATTCCACAAGTTAAACATGGGGATTACCAGTATTTCTTAGGAAATAATATCACCTGTTAAACATCATGTGTGATCATTCCTTTCTACAAAAAAAGTTTGAGAATCCTTTTTAAGATTATGCTGTAAGTAGCCTATGTTAGGCAATCCTCTACATGTCTACTCAGAAGTAAGTCTGCCAAATTCAGTGGGCTGTAAATTGCTGTAGGTAAATTGCTGTAGAATTGGAATATTACCATATATAGTAATGTGTTCTGTTTCTTTTTTATGCTACCAATCTGTTTTCTCCTTCATAATTTATATTTCCAGCTGTAATCTTAGTAAAATTTAATTTGGAAACTGGGGGTTGATTATATATATTTAACAACTCAGGGCTCATCCTATGGGCCAGACTACACTGTCATACTACATGCTTTGGTAGGAGTTGGGGTGAGGAAGTGGAAAACAGGCTGAAAACTTGCTCTATAGTGATTGAGTTAGCTAGTAGTAGCTCCCTATTCAAAATTAACCTACAGTTCTTTAAGTTTTTCTTGCTCAAGTGGTAGAGTGAATTGAGTGGTGGCATATATATGTTATATATATGCATGTGCGTGTGCACACATTCCCTTAGGCTTTTTAAAGACTTTTTATGTATAATACACTTTTAATGTGTACCTTCAAAAAGTGATAGTGACCCAGAACCAACAATTTATTTCCATCTCATTCAAACATAAGTTGGAACTTAACTTTTGAGCAAGCACGTAAAGAGAGTATATTCTGGATACTGAAAAGGTTTTTTTAAATGTATTTAAATGTTTTCTACTCATCTTAAACATTTGAGATTTGAATTACAGTAAAAAAGGAAAAAAGAAAATAATAGGACAACTTAAGAAATACTCAAGACCATCGAAGGAAAATATCAACCAAAGGGATAACACATTCTTAGTTGATGTAGAATCATAGAGTTGGAAGAGACCACAAGGGCCATCCAGTCCAACCCCCTGCCAAGCAGGAAACACCATCAAAGCATTCTTGACATATGGCTGTCAAGCCTCCGCTTAAAAACATCCAAAGGAGGAGACTCCACCACACTCCTTGGCAGCAAATTCCACTGCTGAACAGCTCTTACTGTCAGGAAGTTCTTCCTAATGTTTAGGTGGAATCTTCTTTCTTGTAGTTTTAATCCATTGCTCCGTGTCCGCTTCTCTGGAGCAACAGAAAACAACCTTTCACCCTCCTCTATATGATATCCTTTTATATATTTGAACATGGCTATCATATCACCCCTTAACCTTCTCTTCTCCAGGCTAAACATACCCAGCTCCCTAAGCCGTTCCTCATAAGGCATTGTTTCCAAGCCTTTGACCATTTTGGTTGCCCTCTTCTGGACACGTTCCAGCTTGTCAGTATCCTTCTTGAACTGTGGTGCCCAAAACTGGACACAGTACTCCAGGTGAGGTCTGACCAGAGCAGAATACAGTGGTACTATTACTTCCCTTGATCTAGATGCTATACTCCTATTGATACAGCCCAGAATTGCATTGGCTTTTTGAGCTGCTGCATCACACTGTTGACTCATGTCAAGTTTGTGGTCTACCAAGACTCCTAGATCCTTTTCACATGTACTACTCTCAAGCCAGGTGTCCCCCATCCTGTATTTGTGCCTTTCATTTTTTTTTGCCCAAGTGTAGTACTTTACATTTCTCCTTGTTAAAATTCATCTTGTTTGCTTTGGCCCAGTTGTCTAATCTGTTAAGGTCATTTTGAAGTGTGATCCTGTCCTCTGGGGTATAATACGCAAGTGTGGTGTCAGTTCCCTAAGGTCAACAACTCTGGGGACCCCTTCCTAAAATATGTGATCAGTTTGCTGTAGTTTTTACTGTTTATTTTGATTTCACCTGGGCTCTGTAGCCCCGCCCACATTCCCACTTTGTGGCCCCTCCCCTCCCATGCCTTGGCCCCGCCCCTTGCCCCCCCTAGTTTTGATCCTGGGTACGCCCCTGCCTCTTATGCCTTCCACTTCTGCACTGTCTTTCTCCTCCACCTCCCACCCTAAAGAGCCCTTGTGGTTTCACACTTTGCAGTAAGGACTTGGTGGGACACAGTTAAAGGTTTCTGGTCTTGCCCTCATATAAGACACCATCTCAGCTGCTGCTGACACAATATTCTCTTTGCACAGCGCAGCAGCCAAAATAGTGCTATTAAATATAAGTTTGCTTGTGGCTTTTTTGTGAATATAATTTATGATGCTGCATTTAGGGAAAATGAGTGGCTTGATGGTGTGCCCAGTATCCTGGACCAGAATAGCACCCTAATTCCACAGGCTTCCCATTTATTGTGCATTTGTCACCCCACATGCGAGGACATGGGCAAGGTCCCTACAGACAGTTGGGTTGTTGTGTTGATGTTGTTGTTGTTGTTGTTGTTGTTTTTGCAGTATGTGTTCTGCAACTTCTCACTAATGCAACGAATGCATTCTTTTATTTATTTATTTATAATTTCATAAAATTTATACAGGGCTTGATTGTAAAGAACCTTAAAGCATTAGTGATGGATTTATACATTGCATTATATATTACAAAAGAATTTCAGAAATAGACTGGAAAGAGAAGTTGCTGAATTGCAACTTATTACCAAACTTAAAACCATAGAGAGACCTGGTCTGAATAGACATTGGATTCTTAAGACTGTCTCAATGCAAATCTTTAAAAATGTAGTATAAACACTGACAACTGGGAAACACTGGCCTGCGAGCGCTCCAGTTGGAGAACAGTTTTTACCAAAGGTGTCATGGGCTTTGAAGAAACTCAAACTCAGGACACAAGGGAGAAACGTGCTAAGAGGAAGGCACGCTTGGCAAATCCACACCGTGATCAACTCCTGCCCGGAAACCAATGTCCCCACTGTGGAAGGACGTGTGGATCCAGAATTTGCCTCCACAGTCACTTACGGACCCATTGTTAAAACCGTGTTTATGGAAGACAATCTTACTCGGCTACGAGTGATCACCAAAGAAGAAGAAGAATACATGATGAAGCTATTTTTAGCCATCTCACCCATTGCTTTTTCCTGTAATGAAATAAAGATTATCGTATCATATCATATTGTAAGACCAATTGCAGTCGTTAACAGTAGTCAACAGGTTTACCACACCTATCAGCCAATCACCCATTCCCACCACCCTTCTGAGTAATACCCCTCCACACCTTCCCACTATATACAAGGGTCTGATGACTTCTGTTTCAGTGTATCTGAAGAAGTGTGCATGCTTATACCAATGAGAAACTTAGTTGGTCTCTAAGGTGCTACTGGAAGGAAATTTTCTATTTTGTTTTAACTACGTCAGACCAACATGGCTACCTACCTGTAACTGGATTTATACTGGACTATCTAAATATCAGAGCAGAAAAGATGATGCCCTAAGCTTGGAGCATAAAGGGGTTAAGACCACAGAGTTAGATTCCTAGACTCAGCTAGGTCACACCTTCTCTTATCCAGTGAGGGATAAGAGAAGGTGTGTAACATGGCAGAGAAAGGGTGGGGGTGGGGGACAGAACAGAAGGCTTCAATTCATCCCTCACTGGATAAGAGAAGGTGTGATCTAGCTGAGTCTAGGAATCTAACTCTGTGGTCTTAACCCCTTCATGCATTAACTAGCACTCATGCCTAGTTATAAGCAATCTCCCACAATCACTGCTTCCTGTGGGGAGTGAGTTCCATGTTTTATGCACCACAAGAAGAAGGACATTTGTTTATCTGCCCTTAATCTTCCAGCATTCAGCCCTACTCTCTTTCTTCACACCATGCATAATTTTATAAATGTCTATCATGTCATCTCTTGCTTGATTTTTCTCTAAACTGAAATGTCCCAAATACTACAACCTTTCCGGGGCTTCCGGTTGCTCGCGCGGCCATGTCGGTCGAGGTTTTGCTCGCGGAGTAAAGCCTGGCGCGTCAAGGACTGGGCACGACGCTCCGGCGCAGCGGGTGCCCTCAGAAATCCCAAAAAGGGCTTTTTGGGAACGTGGTGGTTCGGCAGCGTATTTTGCGGGCTCCCCCCTCCCCGGGAAAGGCTTTTTTTTAAGCCGCCGAGAGCGAGGGGGTCGGAGCTGCAGCGCAAACGGACCTGGCGCTTCCCTTGACAGCGCGAAGCCGCAGGACTGACAGGCAACAGCGGGCGATTCTACCTTCAAAAGGAAATTGAACTCAGTGAACCGTGAGTAAAAGCGGAGCTGATTACATTAATTGGGACATTTAATTTGGAGTAAATTGGCCACGGATAAGGGGTTTAAAAGAAGGAAGCCAGCCCCTATCTATCGATTGAAGCGGCAGCAGCAAAAATTACTGAAGCCGCAAAGACTCTTTGAAGTTTAAGACTGTTTCTGGAGAGCTGTCAAACCTCCCCTGTCAAATCTACAGAGAGGGGGGGGGAGACTATTTAAGAGAATACTTGAGAAGAGAGCAATTAAGTAATAAAGAACTGGAAGGGAGTCATTTGTTGGAAAGGAGGACCTGTCAGCTCAGCCAGAGAATAGAGGCTTTGTTAGTGTAACAAAGCCTCAAAAGAACTGAAAAAGAACTGTGAAGTCTGTCTCTTTTTAACCATTTGAAAAGTTGGAGACAGTGTTATTTGGAAGTTAAAGACTTGCCACATTGTTGGAACTAAGTAATATTAAGTAATATCAAGAAGATTGTAATGGACTTTGTTGGACTTTGACTATACCCCAATGGATAGGAAAAAAAAGTACTTGTCGCCTGTGAGAAAGGAGCCTGGTTTCCAGCACCTACCCAGTTGTTTGGGCTACATGAAGGCTTGGTGACCTTGGGAGCCAGCTGGGAGAAAGTGAGTGTTTTCCAGCATTGCAGCCTCTGTTGGTAATACAGGGGTGTTTTGAACTAAGAGGAAACGAAAGCAAATTCCAGCACGTTGGCTGCTGTGTGGATTATAAAATATTTTGGGTTTTGGAGAAAGAGAAAGTGTTTTCCAGCACATCAGCTACTGTGTGGATTACAAATGACTTCTGTTTTGGTTGTGGAAGACTCTATGTGATTTCCAGCACGTTGGCTGCTGTGCGGATTACAAAATTTTTAAAGGCAGGAATTCTACTGGTCTAGCACATTAGCTGCTAAGTGGATTACAAAATTTGGGACTCTGCAAAGAAGATATTTCTCTGGAATTATAATAATTGCATTGTGGATTACAGTTTCCTGGTCTGGAAAGGCACATTAGCTGCCTGGTGGATTATAAATCATTTGGTAATCATACAGGTGGAATATACAAATAAAAAAAAAAAAAATGTCGGGTACCGACAAAAAAATGCAATTGAGAAGGGACTCTAAAGATCAAGCTTTTCAAGAGCAAATTTTGGAATTTATGAAAGAAAATAAGCAGAGTCTACAAAGTTTAACTAAAGAGGTAAAAGCTACCACAAAGTGCCTCCAGGAATTTAAAGAAGAATTTGGTGTGATGAAAAAAGACCTTCAGGAAGTAAAAACACAGGTCTCTGGTTTAAATGTGAGAGTAACAGATATTGAAACAACTAAACTAACAGACTTAGAAAAGTTGCAGGAAGAAACACAAATTAGGCTTGCCTTTATTGAATTACGGGATAAAGAGAATCAATTAAGACTCAGGAATTTGCCGGAGCTGGAGAAGGGAAAAGGAGATTTGGGAGATTTAATCGCACAAGAATTTTCTGATTGGTGGGGCCTGGATAAAGAAGAGATAAAAGCCACTATTTTGAGGGCCTACAGAGTAGGCCCAAAAAAGAAAAAGGACTCCAATTTCTTGAATGATTGCATAGTGGTCTTTCAAACAAAGGAGCAAAGAGATAAGATACTAGGTCACCACTACCAGAAAAAATTGGAAGTTCTCCAGCACACGATAATTTTGTTTAAAGAAACACCTAAATTTTTTTTGGCTAAAAGAAATAAATATTTAGACCTGACAACGATTTTGACAAGGAAAAATATTTTTTTTAAGTGGAAATTTCCAGAGGGCCTGGCATTTAAGTATAAACAAAAAGAATATAAGATCCGATCGGTTGAAGACAAAAGAAGATTTTTGGAAAGCCACGCAGAGGATTTTAAACCATCAACTGGAGGAGGCCAAGGTTTGGGAGCAGGAGCTGGACCAGGAGCATTCGATTTAGAACTGCTGGCAGGAGCAGGAGCGGGGATAGGTACTGGACCAGGAGTAGAGGATTAAATTATAAAGCAAGACAAGATGGCGTTAAGAGTACTTTCGTGGAATGTGAATGGACTAAATTCATGCGTTAAAAGAAGGAAGATTTATCATGTGGTTAAAAAACAGAATTTGGACATTATTTGTTTACAAGAGACCCATGTAATTAGGACTCATAGAAGAGTTTTGCAAAATAAGTTATTGGGCCAAGAATTTATATCTTCTGATAAAGTTAAGAAAAGAGGGATAGTCATTTACGTAAAGGAAAAATATAACCCCAGATTGTTGTTTAAGGATGAAGCAGGGAGATATATTGCAGTGGAAATATCTCTGCAAGGCGAAAAATGTTTGATACTTGGAATTTATGCACCAAATGAAGCTAAATCAGACTTTTTCAAGAACATCCATACTGCGCTGTTGGAATATTTGGATTATAAGATCATAATGATGGGAGATTTCAATGGGGCTGTATCGACTATGATGGACAGAACTCAAAGACAAAAAATATCTAATGATGGTAAGCTTCCAAAAACATTTTTTGATCTGGTGGAGAACTTTGATTTAATAGATGTTTGGAGGCTAAGAAACCCATTAGAAAAAGAGTTCACTTTTTTTTCGGACTCGCAAAAGTCAGGAAGTAGACTGGACTACATTTGGATTACAAAGGACTTATGTCCAAAAGTGACAAAAAGCGAGATATGCCCCAGAACTTATTCAGACCACAACGCAGTTTTAATGGAGTTAAAACAATACCTGCAGGGTTCTTTTAGATGGAGGATGAATGACTCTTTATTGAGAAATGAGCAGATAAATAATAAGGCCCAGAAGATGCTGAAAGATTATTTTGAATTAAATTTGAACAAAGGACAGAATATTACAATGGTTTGGGATGCCAGCAAAGCAGTAATGAGAGGATTTTTGATTCAGCAGAATACAATTTGGAAGAAGAGGAGGAATGAAAAGAAGGAAAAGATTTTGGACAAATTGAAAGAAAAGGAAAAAAAATTGAGAGATAATCCAAAAAGTCAGGAAATTCAAAAAGAGATAAAAGCTTTGCAGGTTCAGTATTCCCAAATAATAAATGAAGAAATTGAATGGAAAATTAGAAGAATGAAGCAAAGATCTTTCGAATCGGCTAATAAATGTGGGAAATTGCTGGCCTGGCAATTGAAGAAAAGACAAAAAGAGAATACAATTATAAAGATTATGGATGAAGGAAAATCTATTGAGAACCCTGCAGAGATACGGAAATGTTTTACAAAATATTATAAGCAGTTATATAAAAGGGAAAAAGAAGATTTAGATGGAATTGAGAAGTTTATAAAAGAAAATGGATTGCAGAAAATTCCATTACAACAAAAGAGCCTACTGAATGGACTGATTACAAGACAAGAGGTTGAAACAGCAATTCAAGAATTGAAAAATGACAAAGCCCCAGGACCTGATGGACTTACCTCCAAGTATTACAAAACGTTAAAAAACTGGTTGATACAACCATTAAAGGAGGTAGCAAATGAGATTTTAGGGGGGGGGGCAAAGCACCAGAGACTTGGAAAGAAGCTTTTATCTCTCTGATACCAAAACCGGATGTGGACAAGACTCAGGTTAAAAATTACAGACCAATCTCCTTATTAAATGTGGATTATAAGATATTTGCTAGCATCTTGGCATCAAGATTGAAAAAGGTGTTGAAAGACTTAATTCATAAAGACCAGGCAGGATTCCTGCCTGGAAGACATATGAAAGACAATGTGAGAATTATAATAGATATTCTTGAGAGATTGGAAGTGAAAATAAATACCAAAGCAATGTTAATTTTCGTAGATGCCGAAAAAGCTTTTGATAATATTTCTTGGAACTTTATGAAAAGAAATTTTGCAAAAATGGAGGTTGGCCAAAATTTTGTTAATGGGATTAATGGTATTTATTCTGAGCAAAGAGCCAAGATAATTGTAAATAATGTGGTCTCAGAAGAGATAAGAATTGAGAAAGGAACAAGACAAGGGTGCCCACTCTCCCCCCTGCTATTTATTTCTGTTCTGGAGGTTTTGTTGAACATGATAAGGAACGATGATGGTGTAAAAGGAATCACAGTGGGCACAAAACAATATAAGTTGAAAGCCTTTGCAGATGATTTAGTACTGACTTTGCAGAACCCTGAACAGAGTGCGGTGAGAGTATTGCAGATAATTCAAGAGTTTGGCAGTGTGGCAGGCTTTAAGTTAAATAAAGGGAAAACTAAAGTATTAGAAAAGAACTTGACATTGCAAGAGAGACAAAATATAGAGGATTGCACAGGACTGAAGTGTGCAAAAAAGGTGAAATACCTAGGAGTTAATATGACGTCAAAAAATCTGAATCTGTACAAAGACAATTATGAGAAATTATGGAAAGAAATCCAAAGAGATTTAGATATATGGACAAGGTTGAAATTGTCCTTAATGGGAAGAATAGCAACTGTTAAAATGAATGTATTGCCGAGAATGTTGTTTTTATTTCAGGCCCTACCGATAGTTGACAAGATGAAATGCTTTCAAGAGTGGCAGAAGACATTGTCTAAATTTGTCTGGCAGGGGAAGAAACCCAGGATTAAATATAAACTTTTGACTGATGTAAAAGAAAGAGGAGGATTCTCCTTGCCAGACTTAAAGATTTATTTTGAAGCCGCAGCATTTTGTTGGTTGAAAGATTGGTTTTTGTTAGACAATGATGATTTGTTGGATTTAGAGGGCCATGATAATGCGTTTGGTTGGCATGCATATTTATGGTATGATAAAGTAAAATTGCATAAAGGTTTTAAAAGCCATATAATTAGGAAATCATTGTTCAATGTCTGGATTAGATATAAAGACCTATTGGAAAGAAAAACTCCTAGGTGGATCTCACCACTTGAGGCAAAGAAACCTAAAAGGACAAATATGGATGAGAATAGGTTGAAATATAAAGATATCTTAATGGAGGTGGGAAACCACTTTAAGTTAAGGCCATATGATCAATTGAAAGATAGATTGAGTGATTGGTTTCAGTACGTGCAGATAAATGAAGCATTCAAGTTAGATAAAAAAATAGGATTCCAGTCAGAAAAGTCGAAATTAGAAATGGAGTTATTAGAGACAGACCACAAGAATTTGTCTAGAATGTATAATTTGCTGCTAGAATGGCATTTGAAAGATGAGCAAACAAAATCAGTGATGATTGAATGGGCCAAGGACCTGGGACATAATGTGATGATGTCGGAGTGGGAAAAATTGTGGAAGAAGGGTATGAAATTTACGGCTTGTACTGTGTTGAAGGAAAACTTGATGAAAATGATGTATAGATGGTATTTGACGCCGGTCAAGCTGGCTAGAATGTACCACAAAAGCGACAACAAATGTTGGAAATGTAAGCAGGATGTTGGCTCATTCTACCATATGTGGTGGACATGCCCTAAGATAAAAGGCTTCTGGGAAATGATTTATAATGAATTGAAAAAGATGTTTAAAAATACATTTTTGAAAAAACCGGAAGCCTTTTTGCTTGGAATAATTGGGGAAGAAATCCCCAAAGACGATGTTAACTTGTTTATGTATGCCACCACAGCGGCTAGGATCTTAATAGCGCAATATTGGAAAAAAGAGGAATTGCCTTCGATGCAGGAATGGCAAATGAAAATGATGGATTATATGGAATTGGCAGAATTGACAGGAAGACTCCGGGACCAAACAAATGATAAAGTTCTAAAAGATTGGAAGAAATTTAAAATATATATAGGGAATATATTTGATAATTAGTTTTTGAACATCCAGGAAAATAAAGAAGTTAAGGCAATAGGGAAATAATAGAAGATTGAAAGGGAGAAAGTATGATAATGGTATAAAGATGAAATTCTTGAAAATGTTAAAGAGATTATATGATGGGTAAGAAAGATGAGTTAGAAACTGCTACAGAAGTTAATAAGTGGGAAAATCAGATAGTAGGGAATTGGGGAAGCCAGAGGACAATGAATATTAAAATGGATTGGAGATGAGATTTTTCTTTTTTGTTGTATTTTTGTATTTTTGTATTTTGATGTTGATTTTTTGTATTTGTGTTGTTGTATGTGTGTTGATAAAATGTCTAATAAAAAATATATTAAAAAAAAAAAATACTACAACCTTTCCTCATAGGTAAGCTACCAGTTCCTATCTAGTTGGAGCTTTCCAAGGTCTTTCCCAGTTTGATACTGGAGAGCTTTTCAGTTAAGAGATGCCAAGTGTGCTGCATTCAAAAATACCATCCAAATCCTCTCTTTCCTCTGTTGCTTTGTGCTAAGACAAACCTTGTTGCAGTCTTGTGTTAAGGACCTTTCCTGCACTTCTGCGTGGAGCCTGACACCAGCAGCCAAAGTTCATCAGACCAGGCAGTGGGAATTGAACCCAGGAGCTTCTGAACACAGAACATGTGCTCTACCTCTGAGCTATGACCTTGTAATGTCCATTAAAGATGTATACAGAGGCTGTGAGTTGCTTGGGCCGGGGAACAGCTGTTGGGAGTGAGGTTTTCCCATTCTAAGCTGAAAGCAGTCAGCAGAATCCCAAATGCAAGCCACCCCAGCAAATGCAGCATAGTCAATGATTAACTCAGTCCTATGGGATAATATCTCCATCTCTGCAGCCTAATCTCTCTCCCAATTACCCTCTTCTGTTTGCACAAGTGCTCTGAAAGTGCCCACTCAGCAACAGATGTTTTATTTGAGTAACCCCACAAAAGGGCAGATTGTGTGTGTGGTGGTGGTGGGGTTTGCTGGCCTTTTAAGAGCGCTGAGCAACTGGCTACCCTCTCTGCTCGATCACATTCTCTTGGCTCAGGAGTGGCTCCCATCGCACAGCAAAAGAGCACTAGTCCACATGCTCCACAGAGATGATGGTGGAGGTTCTGAGGGATGTTTTAGGGACAAACGAGAAAGCAAGCAGGGAGACAGGCCTGGGGCGGGTGCAGGGGTAAGGTGGGGGGGGCAGACGGAATAGAATAGGGGACAAGGGAGCTCCCAGAGACAAAGCAGAGCAGGTTGTGAGTGCAAGGAGCTGAAGCCACCAGGGCATTGCTGGAGACCTAAAGCCATGACACATGTCTACGTATAATTTCAGCTTGCATTCATTTCATCTGATTTTAAACTATCAATTGAAGAGTGTGCTGCTCCTAGAGAGCATGCAATGCCAGGTCAGTGTGTGGACTGCACTGAGCAAAGCTCTTATCCAAGCTCCTAATTTAAAAAGCCATTTCAATATATAGTTCTTACATTAAGAACATTTGTTGTTGTTTAGTCATGTCCGACTCTTCATGACCCCATGGACCAGAGCACGCCAGGCACTCCTGTCTTCCACTGCCTCCCGCAGTTTGGTCAAACTCATGTTTGTAGCTTCGAGAACACTGTCCAACCATCTCGTCCTCTGTCATCCCCTTCTCCTAGTGCCCTCAGTCTTTCCCAACATCAGGGTCTTTTCCAGGGAGTCTTCTCTTCTCCTGAGGTGGCCAAAGTATTGGAGCCTCAGCTTCACGATTTCCTTCAGAATGGATAGGTTTGATCTTCTTGCGGTCCATGGGATTCTCAAGAGTCTCCTCCAGCACCAGAATTCAAAAGCATTAAGAACATAAGAAGATTAAGAACATAAGAAGAAATTAAACTGACCTGAACGGGTGCTATGCTCAATCTTAGACAAAAGGCCGAGAACATGCCTACCAAAGGGCTGGGCGGGAGAACTGTGCAGAAGCCTCTAAACAACCACCCCTCCATCTATCTTGGCAGCCTGGCACATACAACTCTCGACTTCTCACCCCTTCTAACATTCAGCTTGAAGGCTGGCCTTCAGCGTAGGCGTGACAGCTGATCCGCCTGGAATAGGCGTCAAAAGGGGAGATGTCAAAGGGTTGCGCAAAACACACACATGTGCGTCTCAACGAGACACAACGGCCCTGTATGCTGCGAAAGGGCCCGGCGGTGTCGTTGAGCGTCTCTTTCCTCTGCACCACTTCAATAGCTGCTCAGTGTTTCCCCACTGGAATGTCATCCAGCGAGCAGATGGCAAAACACGTTCGCCGGCAGGGAAGGGTTGCCAAACCGGAGGAAGGTTACGAGTGGGAGAAGGAAGATGCAAGTAAATATCCCTCCAGATGTTCGTATGAGACTCGGGAGGGAGGGAGGGAGGGAGAGCATCAGGGTCGGCCAGTGAAGACACAGGCTGGCTTTTGAACATTGCTTGTTTGGAGGGTGTTTTTCCTGTGCAGAGGGCATGCTCATTGCACCCTGCCATCTCTCGGGATTGTGTTTGTGCGCCTTGGTGATGGATGGCATTTCCTTCCAATGCTTAGATCTGGAGGGATCTGATAATCGGCCTCAGAACAACAATGCCTTCTTGTTCTCCTGCTTGTCTTCTTCATTTCCCTCTGAGTCGTTTTGCTGGCTTGAGAAGAAACATGCCATTACCCTGCAGATGTGTTTGACTCCCATAGGTCCCAACCAGAAAGGCTGGAGATGACAGAAGTGGCAGCCCAAAACACCTGGACAGCAACAGGCTGGCTGCTGCAGAATTAACAGAAGGAAGGAAGTTACTTCTCTCCTGGAGAAAAGGCAAGCAAGAGGTGACATGATGGACATTTATAAAATGACGTGTGGCACGGAGGAAGTGAAGAGGGGAAAGTTTTCCTCCTTCTCTCACAGCACTAGAAGTCACAGACATCTAAAGAAGCTGAAGGTTGACAAAACATGGGCCACAGTAGTTGCATACATAAATAACCCATGTTTTGTTCGCTCCCAAATGGAAAATGAACGAGGTCCCAACTAAAGAAGAGTGGCAACTTAAACAGATGGAATATGCGCAGCTTGTGGACCTAACATATAGAAAAAGAGAACAAGAAGAACATACGTTTAGAGGAGATTGGAAGATGTTTATTGAATATATGGGCGGAAATTGTGTACGCATGAAGACGTAGGCAGCATTAAGTAAATTCAACAGTGTAAATAAGTTTTGATGGATGTAATATTGGTATAATGAATGGTTTAGTTTATGTAAGATTTACAGGGATTTATGATATGCAAAACGAACCGTGGATGAATATTCTAAATTGTAAAACAGAAAATGTAATTAAAATTCTCTCTCTCTCTCTCTCTCTCTCTCTGTGTGTGTGTGTGTGTGTGTATGAAGCTGAATGTTGGCAGATTCAGGACAGATGAAATAAAGTACTTCTTTGTGCAGCACATAGTTAAACTAGCATGGGGCTCCGGCGGTAGAGCATGAGACCCTTAATCTCAGGGTTGTGGGTTCGAGCCCCACGTTGGGCAAAAAATTCCTGCATCGCAGTGGGTTGGGCTAGATGACCTTCATGGTCCCTTCCACCTCTATGATTCTATGATTCTGTAGTCTGGCACGCTAACCACCATGCAGGCATCATGCAACGCTTAAGCTTCTGCTTTTTGACGCTACCTGGCACCTTTGAGCAGCTGTTTGGCCCTCCCTTGTCCCTGGCTGTGGACTTGTGTGGTAGCAAGAACTGAATCTGGGAATTCCCCATAATGCAAAACATTCGCTGCTAAGCTATGCAGGATTGAACTCTCCGCTCACCAGCTGAGGATTCGATCCTGCTGGCTGCAGGGATCTGCATGTTCTCCTGCCTGTCAGCAAATGTCACCCAACATGGAGGCGAGTGAAATCTGTTCCGCGCTCCTTCTGAAAATGTGTCGTGGCTGCAGCCGTTCTGCATCATGCCGAGGGGCATTCGGAAGCATCCCGGGGGCATCTTGGAGGCAGCAAGGCTTCAGTGCACTTTTCTCCTTCCCCTGGAGGATTAAGGGAGGTATCCTGGGTTTATTTCTTCAAACTCAGATTAAAGCTTGCGAGTTTGAGCAAACCCTCTGGGCCCCTGCCAAGCTCCTGTTTATGAAGATGAACATTCCAGCACCCGTTGTCAAGCGGGAGCCCCGGGGAGGCTGCAGCGGGTGTTGTTGGGGGCTGGGACTGGGAGGGAGTCAGCCTTCCCTGCGCAAGCAGCTGGGTGCCTCCTCACCGCAAAATGCCTGGACTCTGGAGGTGGGGTTTTGATGGCGGGATGTTCATCCCCTGCGGCTCCTGGTGTCTGACAAAGACTGACAAGCAGAGGCTGGCCTACAGAGCTGGCGTTGTCTGAAACCCAAACACTGACTTGCTCTCTTCTCGGCAAAGAGGCGCTGCAGGGCCGGGTGGCTCTTCGTCCTGTCTCGACAGCCTTCTTTCGCCAGCTACAGTGCCAAATCTCCCACTTCACCTTTGACAGGGGTTGTCACAGCCCGGGAAATTCCCTTGCTGCTCCTTTGCCTGGAGGGAAGTGGTGCGAGAGAGCCAGTGTGGTGGAGGAGAGGCAGTGCGGCATAGTGGTTAGAGTGCTTAGCCCAGACCCTCCAAGTGTCCCTCATTTTCCAGGGACACCCCTGATTTAGAGAAGCCGTCTGCATTTCTGATCTGATCCCGGAATGTCCCCGTTTTCCTTAGGACAGGCACGTCCAACAGGTAGATCGTGATCTACTAGTAGATCACTGGACGTCTGTGGTAGATCACTGGCTCCCCCCAAAGAAGCTCAACAACTTTGGCTCCCCTAAAAATGCTCAACATTTTAGCCTTTCACCCCCCCAAAAAAGCAGGGCTTTCTTCCTGCCTCAGAAAAGCTCAACAACTCTGAACCCCTAAAAAATGGGACTTTCCTCCTCCCTAAAAAAAGCTTAACAACTTTTACCTGAACCCCCCCCCCAAAAGGGGGTAGATCACTGCCAGTTTTTAACACTGTGAGTAGATCACAGTCTCTTCGGAGTTGGCCACTCCTGCCTTAGGACATCCCTAATTTCATTGGAGAAATGTTGGAGGGTATGGAGCTACCTGACCCCCCCCCAAGTTGTCTGAAGGCAATCTTGTATAGGGAAGTTTTTAAAATGTTTTATTATGTTTTTATATACAGTATGTTGGAAGTTGCTCAGAGTAGCTGGGGCAACCCAGTAAGATATAAATCGTAAAATTATCATTATGGAATGGGACGTCCCTATTTTCATTGGAGAAATGTTGGAGGGATCTGGGAGACCAGGGTTCGAATCCCCACTTGACCATGGTGAAGCTCACGTGGTAAAAGTGACCTTGGGCCACCCTCCCTCTCAGCCTGACCTACCTAGATGGGTTCTTGTGGGGATTAAATGAGAGGGGGCGGGGAGGGGGAGGGGGAGAAGAACCAGGGATGCCACTTTGAGTTCCTTGGAGAAACAGTGAGATATAAATGCAATAAATAAAATGCAATAAATACAGTAAATGAATGAATGATCCTAGAAAGAAAAATATGCTTGCCTTTTGCCTGCAGTGTAGGACCATATCTTTATCCAAGCAGTGAGAGGTTTTGCAGTGGCGGGGGCTGGAGGCACAGCACTGCCAGGATTCAGCTTTCCTTTTGGAGAAGAGAACATGTACATATGGTGCCTTCTGTAGCATTTAATGCAGGGGTCAGCAAACCTTTTCAGCAGGCAGCCGGTCCACTGTCCCCCAGACCTTGTGGGGGACCAGACTATAGTTTTTTTGGGGGGGGAATGAATGAATTCCTATGCCCCACAGGTAACCCAGAGATGCATTTAAAATAAAACCGCACATTCTACTCATGTAAAAACACGCTGATTCCTGGACCGTCCGTGGGCTAGATTGAGAAGGCGATTGGGCCGGATGCGGCCCCCGGGCCTTAGTTTTCCTACCTATGATTTAATGCCTGTTTGGGAATCTACAAGTGGAGAGTAGAAGCAGCAGCAGCTCCCTGGGAAGGGGCGCTGCTCTGTGGTAGAGCATCTGCTTTGAGTGCAGAAGGCCCCAGGTTCAATCCTCAGCATCTCCAGGTTGGGGGAGGGGGGGCATCTTCCTTGCCTGAAACCCTGAAGAGCAGCTGCCTGTCTGACTCAGTGCAAGGCAGATTCCGGTGTTCCTGAGGAGCGAGCGGATCCGCTGTGTTGTATCACTTCCCAGAGAGAGGTGCCTGCTCCCCTGGGTACTTACAGCTCACAGCTCATGTTTCTTTCTGCTCCTCTTCCAAAAACACAGATTCTCCCTTAGCTGGGGGAGGAAAGGATGAGTCACCTTTCCCAAGTGGGGTTCAGGTTCCAAGTCCTGTCTCTATACATCCCAACATCCTGAGCTGTTAACAAGCAAAGGAAGTTTCTGCTGCCGTGTTGCCTGTTTTGCAGAGGACGGTCCTCCGTCTGCAGGGCTGCCTGGTCAAAAGGAGAGCTTTCCCATCCGATGCAAGTTGCAGGCATGGAGTGGAACTTGCAAACTGCATTGAGGCCAAAGTAGGGGGGTGCAAAGAGTTTGAGCCCCCCTATGCTAGGGTCCCCATCTGGATTGTAGCTCCAATGCTGACAATTTGTCGAACCTCTTCCCCTTCCCCTACGAAAAGAAAGCCCAGCCCCGCAGTTAAAAGCAAATAATAATAATAATAATAATAATAATAATAATAATAATAATAATAATACTCTGGGCGGCTTCCAACAGAAAAATAAAACACAGTAATCTATTAAACATTAAAAGCCACCCTGAACAGGGCTGCCTTCAGATGTCTTCTAAAAGTCTGGTACAGTAGTTGTTTTCCTATTTGACATCTGTTGGGACATCTGCTGCGTTCCACAGGACAGGCACCACCACCAGTTCCCTGCAACTTGGCTTCTCGCAACGAGGGAACCGCCAGAAGGCCCTCGGTGCTGGACTTCAGTGTCCGGGCAGAATGATGGAGGTGGAGACGCTCCTTCAGGTATACTGGACCGAGGCCATTTAGGGCTTTAAAGGTCAGCACCAACACTTTGAATTGTGCTCGGAAACGTACTGGGAGCCAATGGGATAATCAAGTCACTCGAAATAATTTTTCTCCATCTAATTTTTGTTCTGCTCTACACACGCCCCTGAAAGCTGCAGATTGATTAAGCGGAAGATCAGAGGATCAGATGGAATGTGCCGGGAGAGAAGGGAGGAATCTGTAAGCAGCTGCAGTTGCTGGGCTGGCAAACCTTTCCAGATGCATTTCGGGGCCCTCTTTTTAAGTTAACCTGCCTGTTTTAACGTGTCCGTATTCCTCACTCAGGAGAGGTGCTATAAAGTAAGAAGCTGAGCCAACCGGCATTTGCCATAGGAGACACTTTCACTGTATTGGCTGAAGCTCATTTTAAATCTTGCAGAAGAAGGCAGGTTTAAATTTAACCAGAACAACCAGCCACCCGGGAGATGGGATGTTTATGCTAACTTTTGTCATTAATAAGGTTCCCTTTTTATTTTATTAAAAGACCTTCCCCTGTTCTTCAGGGACACACCGTCTTTCCTGGTATGTATCCTTGATCAATTAATCATAATCATCATTTTATTGCCCGCCTTTCAGCAGCAGGACCCAGAGTGGGTTACAGCAATTAAAAATTCAGAATCAAGACATATTGCATTCACAAGAACAGAGTGGGTCCTGAAAACATACATCTCAAGTGTAAAAGAGGAGTGAAGTTCTCAGGGGCACCTCTGTGGGGAGGGAGTTCCACAACTTAGGGGCTGCCACCGAGAAGGCTCTTTCTTGAATCTCCAACCCCCCCCAACTTCTGACCTTAATACCAAGGAGGGTCTGTAGGGAAGGGGGCAGCTTTTCAGATATTTTGGGCTTTGAACGCGAACTTAAGCACCAGAAATCACCCTGCAACTAGTGCAGCTTCTTTTATAACAGGGATTATAAGAGATCTAAACCTGCACTTTGGACTTGTTGAAGTTAAATCACCATCCCCCCCCCTTCTCCCCACTCCTAATATCCTTTAACATTTCACAGACTAAAATAATGACTTGTTTGTAACTGCAGTTGAACTGAAATTTATTGAAAGCCACCCCCCACACACACACACATTCAATTAATCCCAGCAACAACAAGAGAAGCACCCCTGTGTGGGAAGGAAAAGGGCCCAGCAATGTTGTCCAACACCGTTCTTTGCTCTGCAACACCTCACCCATTGGCGGGAATTATATTAGCTGGTAGATCGCTCAAGAAGCTACAAATCCATAACACAGCAGGTACTGCAATGCAAAAGGAACATTAGAAAACAGGACGGGGCAATAGCATTAT
Organism: Zootoca vivipara; assembly: GCF_965207765.1. Lineage (NCBI taxonomy): Eukaryota > Metazoa > Chordata > Lepidosauria > Squamata > Lacertidae > Zootoca > Zootoca vivipara. Next base: position 50,696,569 of record NC_142596.1, read on the forward strand.
ATTTTTTATTTTTTGTAAATATATTTTATTTAATTTTACAAATATAGAATTGTAACAATATCAAATACATATTCGTCATATTTCATCATAGTCATCATTTTGAACTGCATATTATTTCAGATATTTTAGGTCTATCCATATTATCCAAAGTCTTCAGTACATTACAAGTGTTGTTAAAATCCTGCTAATTCTAATTTGTTTACAGTGGTCTCTTAAATACATTATAAATCTTCCCCATTCTTTCTTGAAAACTCTTCTCTTCTTGGTTCCTGAGCCTTCCGCTCAGCTTTGCCATTTCAGCGTAATCAAACAGCTTAATTTGCCATTCTTCTCTGGCTGGGAGTCTATCACCTTTCCATCTCTGGGCTAATAACATCCGTGCGGTAGTCGTTGCATACATGAAGAATCTATTCTGCTCCTTCTGGAATCTCGGTATCTGCAATTCCTAATCAGAAAGCTTCTGGTTTCTTTATAATCTAAACATTTCTTTTGTTTGTTTGTTTAAGCATAATAAAGATGATGATAATAATAATAATAATAATAATAATAATAATAATAATAATAATAATATTTTAAACTTTTTCCCCCCAGGGCCAATAGCATTGTAATCAGGAAAACTAACGCCACATTCCCCATGTCTGAATGAACCCCGATTAGGACTGGCCTTATGTTCTTAAAGGTAAAGGTACCCCTGACCATGAGGTCCAGTCATGGACGACTTACACTGGCCCAATTCAAAACACAGCCTCTTTAAAAAAAGAAACTAGTTGCTGATCAGAGTTACAAGACAAAATATTCCGGTAAAACAGTGGAACCTTGAATTCTGTTCTGCACTGTGCAAATGGGCCCAGGTGTCCTGCTCTCTGCCCCCTGGAACCCAGGAGAAGCGGCAGCGGCTGACCTGCTCTCCCTTGCGCACATTTTTGCACTCCCGTCCAGCAGGTGCCTTCCTGAAAGGAGGGAGAGGCAAGAGAGACTCACATGGTCAGCGCACAGCTTTCCTGAGGGAACTCAAACAACGCTGAACCCCAAGCCGGGTTGCCCCCCCACCCGACGCCAGACGGCATTGTTTCAGCATCTCCTAATTGGAGCAGCTGCCAGCTGTACCCTCAGTGGGGGCGGGGGGGGGGGAGAGAATAAGGTCAGGAGGACAATAGGCAGAGGGTGGAAATATGCACAGAATGATTGTGCTGAGGGCTGGACAGACCAAGGAATTATATTGCTGTCCATCTTTCAGCCCTTCAGGGCCTTGTATGGAATCATTTTCCTAGGTTCCGTGAAGGAATCTATAGAGGTGGGGGGAACAGGTCCTCTTTCTGCTTGCCTGCCTGCCCGTCCGTCCATCCATCCACCCACAATTTTAGAATGCTGTTAATAATAATAATAATAATAATAATTTATTTATACTCCGCCCTTCCCGGTTCAAAAACCTGGGCTCAGGGCAGCTAATAACAAATTCAAAACACTTAATTGTAATACAACATAAAAGCAGCATAAAATACAATATAAAAGCACGAATAACAATAAAATTCAAGTTCAAGAATCAATTTGGGGGAAATTCATCCAATAAACATTAGATAGTCACCAGGGCTAGCTGGCTAAATTACACGTACTTGGGCCAGCAAGGAGGCCAGGGAAGAATTAGCTGTGGGGTCCCAGAGTGGGTAATCTTCATAAAAGGGGGGAGGGGGGAAGAGAAGGGAAATAAAAGATCAGGCTGAGTTCAAATTAAAGGCCAGACGGAATAGCTCTGTCTTACAGGCCTGGCGGAAGGAGGTTAAATCCTGTAGGGCCCTATTCTCATGGGACAGAGCATTCCACCAGGTTGGAGCCATCACTGAAAAGGCCCTGGCCCTGGTGAAGGATAGTCTGATGTCCTTAGGGCCAGGGACCTCTAAACTATGGTTATTCATGGACCTTTAAGATCATCTGCAGGGGATACCAGGAGAGGCAGTCCTGTAAATACAAGGGCCCTAAGCCACAAAGGGCTTTAAAGGTCAAAACCAGCACCTTGAACCTGACCCTATACTCCACCAGGAGCCAGTGCAGCTGGTAAAGCACTGGGTGAATATGCTTCCATTGCACGGACCCCGTGAGGAGCCTCGCTGCAGCATTCTGCACCCGCTGGAGTTTCTGGGACAGTTTCAGGGGCAGCCCTGCGTAGAGCGAATTACAGTAGTCAAGCCTGGAGGTGACTGTCGCATGGATCACTGTGGCCAGATTGGGGCGGGAGAGGTAAGGGACCAACTGCTTAATGCGGCAAAGATGGAAAAATGTCGCCTTAGCTGTTGCTGTAACCTGCGCCTCCATGGAAAGGGAGACGTCAAGGATTACACCCAAAGTCTTAACGGAAGGCACTGGCACGAATTGGGCCCCCGCAAGAGAAGGGAGTTGGTCCCTCATCCCCATGCCATCCCAACCCAGCCAGAGGACCTCTGTCTTCAAAGGATTTAGTTTCAATCGACTCCCACAAAACCATCCAAGCATCTGGCCAGTGTGTCCAGGGCTGAGTCGGTGTGGCCATCCATCAGCAGATAGAGCTGAGTGTCATCAGCATATTGGTGACAACCCAGCCCAAAGCTCCGGACAATCTGGGCAAGGGGGCACATAAAGATGTTAAAAAGCATCGGGGAGAGGATTGCACCCTGCAGCAGTGGCACTCCACACACCAAGGAATAGCGCAATGACATCTCCCTCCTTAGCTCCACCCTCTGTCCCCAACCAGAGATAAAAGAGCACAGCCATTGTCAGGCTGTGCCCTGTATCCCCACATCGGCGAGGCGGTGGTCCAGAAGATATGATCGACCATATCAAAGGCTGCTGACAAATCTAAGAGAATCAGCAGTCCCGACCCGCCTCGATCCAGTTGTCTACGGAGATCATCCGTTAGGGTGACCAGAGCTGTCTTGATCCCGAAACCAGGATGGAAACCAGACTGAAATGGATCTAAAGCCAGTGTTTCCTCCAGAAACCTACCAAGCTGTTCAGCAAACGCTCTCTCAATTATCTTACCTAGATATGAAAGATAAACAGCGACAATTGGGAAACACTGGCCTGCGAGCGCTCCAGTTGGAGAACAGCCTTTCCCAAAGGTGTCATGGGCTTTGAAGACACTCGAACTCAGGACGAAAGGGAGAAACGTGCTAAGAGGAAGGCACGCTTGGGAAATCCACACTGTGATCAACTCCCGCCCGGAAACCAGTGTCCTCACTGTGGAAGGACGTGTGGATCCAGAATTGGCCTCCACAGTCACTTACGGACTCATTGTTAAAACTGTGTTTATGGAAGACAATCTTTCTCGGCTACGAGGGATCGCCAGAGAAGAATAATAATATGCAAGTGGACTGGTTGCACCTGTCAAACGTTTAAGGGATAAATAGATCTAATGCCTGCTTTCTCATCACCTGGCAGACAGCAGTGGGTGCACAGAAAAGATAGCATACCGGCAGCTGGGAAGCTTTCCCATGCTCTTTCCCCACAGCCTCCTTTATGTCCTCTCCATCCCCTTTGCATCTGGCCTGGAGGATTCATTGCTGTTTAGCCAACCCTTCCCCCCAACCTGCTGCTGCTGCTGCACTCACAAGCCTGGGAACCCTGTAAATCTCCTCCTGAGCAGATGGCTCTCTAGGTTCCATCCATGTGGCAATATGGAGAAGGGAGCACTGGGCAGGCCGCTTATGCAGCTTCCTGGCTGTGGGATATTTATTGCAATCAAGGGGTGCATAAACCGTGCAAAATGAATTGGGAAAGAAAACATGGGAGGCAGGAATTTAGCAAGACCAATTTAAGAGTGGAAAAATGAGAAACAGGAATTAGCAGGGCACATGCAGCCTTTTTTGGATCAAAGTTGCTTTTCTTCTAATAAAGCTGATGCTTTAAAAAATATTTGAGCTGTCAAGCGCAAATATTGGCAATTATCTTTTTGGAACATTGTCTGGAGCGGGTGGGAGGTGTGACCTCAGAAAGATGGGTATATGGAAGGAAATACAGTTGATTTTATGTTGTCAGGGGTTAAACCACTGGGCCTAGGGCTTGCCAATCAGAAGGTCAGCGATTCGAATCCCTACAACGGGGTGAGCTCCCATTGCTCGGTTCCTACTCCTGCCAACCTAGGCAGTTTGAAAGCACGTCAAAGTGCAAGTAGATAAATAGGTACCGCTCCAAGCGGGAAGGTAAACGGTGTTTCCGTGCGCTGCTCTGGTTTGCCAGAAGCGGCTTAGTCATGCTGGCCACATGACCCAGAAGCTGTACGCCGGCTCCCTCGGCCAGTAAAGCGAGATGAGCACCCCAACCCCAGAGTCATCCACGACTGGACCTAATGGTCAGGGGTCCTTTTACCTTTACCTTTAAGTTTAGTTTGGTATAGTTATTTGGTTTGTACTTTTAAAAATTTGTGTACATTGCCCTGTGACAGTAACATGAAGGATGGTATATAATTATACCATTTAATATTCCTATTATTATTATTATTATTATTATTATTACCCCACCCATCTAACTGGGTTGTCTCAGCCCCTCTGGGTGACTTCCAACATAATAAAAGCACAGTAAAACATCACACATTAAAAACTTTCCGATACAGGGCTGCCTTTAGATGTCTTTGGGAAGTTGTGTTAGTTGTTTATCTGTTCGACACCTGACGGGGAGGAATGAATGAAATTTACTGATATGTCCACTGCTACTGGTAGGTCTCTGGGTGATTTTCCAGTATATCAGACCAAGACTTTCTTACTAATAATAGGAACAAACGTACGAAATTATCCACCTCAACCAGGCTGCTAAAATGAGGAGAACTAACCAGGCGTTTTGGGTGGAAAAATGGTAAGTGAGCTTGATTCAACTCCTACAGCTGAAAAGGAATTCCTCAGCTCAGCATTTGCATCCTATTCTAAAACTGTAAGTCTTTTTCACCTTGCTGTAGCTGGCAGATCTTGGGGGGGGGGGTCCTACCAGAAAGCAACATCTGACAAACTTGAAGCTCCCCAACCCGATTTCGGATGCTCCCCACTTCTCTCCACTGTGCAACGTTTCAGATTTTGTTTCCCTTCATCCGTGTGGGTGTCGTCCTCCTCCTCCTATTGCTGTCCCACACTTTCTGCTTCCAAAATTTGGAAATTCCCTGTGCTTTGAAAATCTGAATAGGAGGACTACATCAGTTGCATCAGGAATCTCCAGATCTGAGAGGAGAAAGCATGGGGCAGGAGTAGCGGGAGGAGAACACCCCAAGGGGGAAGTGGAATTGAAGATGTTCATAGGAGTTCTACGCTGACAAGTCCTCACTCCTTTAAGCAATCGTGTTGCAGCAGCCTCTGGATCAAGCATAAGGGAAGCCCCACGTAGAAAGCATTACAGTACAGTAGTCCAATCTTGAAGTAACCATTGCATTAGCTACTGTGGCCAGGCTTTCCTGGTCCAGGAATCTTTGCATTCCTTCTTCCAGGGGAGGCCCATCTCATGCCACCACCACCCCAAGCTGAAGCCTCACTTTCCAGGTTCTTGCAGTGGCTTCTGGTGAGATCTCAGGGAACTCTCCCGAGATCTCGCTGGAAGCCGTTGCTGCAGACCCTCCAAGTGTCCCTGTTTTCCAGGGACAGTCCCGGATTCACAGAAGCTGTCCCAGTTTCTGATTTGATCCTGGAATGTCCTTAGGAGCATAGCTGTCAAGTTCTCCCTTTTAAAAAGGGAAATTCCCTTATGCTGAATAGGCTTCCTCGCGAGAAAAGGGGAAACTTGACAGCTATGCTTAGGACGTCCCTATTTTCATTGGAGAAATGTTGGAGGGTCTGTTGCTGTGTGACCCTGGCAGGTGAGACACGGGGGGGGGGGACCTGTCCCACAGGATTCTGCCCCCCAAGGCATCTGCTTCGGTCTGCCTCATGGATGAACTGGCCCTGCCTTCTTCTCGGCTCATTAAGTCCTGCTCAGAGAGGTTTTTGCTGGGAGCTGCTGCCTCTTTGCCCCAGATTACTCATCTCTGACTCATCTCATTGCTTATCGCATGCAACCCTTTCTGTTGCGGCTAACCAGTCTTGCGAATTACTAACGCTTGGTCTGGAAATGCCTGTGGGGGTCATGTCGCCTTGGTTGCATGTGTGGATGAGGGCATGGAGAAGAAGATCTAGCGCCAAGAGGGATGCTTCGGAAAGCAAAGCAAAGAAAGAAAGAAAAAAGAGGATTCCCATCTTTTGCATCACGAGCTGAACCTGGTTCTCCTTGCTCTGGTGCCCGAAAACCTTGATGGTGTAGGGAAAGATGGAAGAAATGCTGGCACTTCCTACAGGAATGGTCCAGAGCTCTAGGTTTTGGAGGGGCCTTAGCAAGATGCCCTTTGTGGATCCCTCTCCCTGAACTAGTCAACCTCTGGGGTCCCTTACGCAACCCCCTTGGCCACTGTGGTACCCTCAGTAGCTGCATATGATGAAGGACCCCTGCCCATCTCAATATTTTTAACTGGGTGTTTTAGCTGTTGGTTGGCTGCTGAGTGAGTGGGTGGGTGGGTGGGGGAAGGAGGAGGCTGACTGCTTTTTATGGTCTGTGTCCCCCGCCCCCTGCCGAGAATAGCATTTCACTTGCTTTTGGGGGTATGTGCGTGTTTCTGAATGTCATGTCAGCAGTTTTTCTTTGGTGAAATGGATATTTTGTAGTGCCCACGACAGTTCCTTACATTTCCAGGTGTGTCCCTGGGCTGAAAGAGGCTGGGGACCCCTGGGTTACCTCCTTGCTGCAGCAATTCCAAGCTCAGCCCTAATTTGGACTGGAATGCCTTTCGATTCATGCAGGAATGAGATGGTCAAATACATGAAACTGCATTGTATACAGCAGGGGTGGCCAACTCCCAAGAGACTCTGATCTACTCACAGAGTTAGAAACTGGGAGTGATCTACCCCCTTTTGGGGGGTTCAGGTCAAAGCTGTTGAGTTTTTTTAAGGAAGGGAAGCCCTGTTTTTTTGGGGTTTAGGTCAAACTTCTTGAGCTTCTTTTAGGAGGGAGGGAGACTCATTTTTGTTTAGGGTTGCAGGTCATAGTTCAGCTTTTCTTAGGAAGGAGGAAAATTTTGGGTGAGCTTTTTTTAGGGGTGCCAGTGATCTAGCAGTGATCTACTACAGACACCCAGTGATCTACTGGTAGATCACAATCTACCTGTTGGACGTGCCTGGTATACAAGGTCAGGCCACTGGCACATCCAAGCCAGTACTGTCTACTCCAGGGATTTGGAGCCTCTAGTCCTCCTGATGATAATGGACTCCAACTCCCATCATCCCCAACCACTGAGCATGCTAACTGGTGGGAGTTGGAATCAAGCAACTTCTGTAAGGTCACATCTTCCTCACTCCTGCTGTGTTTAAGGGACTGCCTGGTCCAAAAACCAAGATAATGAACCCTGAGAAGGAAAAGCTGGACTAAGTTTCTGGCAAAGGTCTTTTGCAGCTCTGTGGCTTGAGATTGGTAAAACAGAGATTTCAGGAAGAGCACCAGAATTAAACAGAGAGTTCCTTAAAGAGTCACTGAGGAAAAGTCACACGTACAGCAGCTTTCATTGGGACCAGTCAGTGCTGGATTTGTATAAGCTAAACAAGCTATAGCTTAGGGCCCCGCTCTCTTGGGGCCCCCAAAAAAATTTAAAGGGAAAAAACAACTGGATGTACATTTCCAAAATATAAGATAAAAAATAAATAAAACAAAGCCTACATACAGCAACAGTGGCGAATGGCTTTAGATACCTATTAGGTCCATTAATCACCATAGCATATATTCAACACAAAAAACAGCGACAATTTTTTGTTGACAAAGGACAACTGGACATATCAAGGGCCCCATGACATTCAGTAGATTAGGGCCTCATCAAACCTAAATCCGGCCCTGAGACCAGCTGAAATAAACATCCTTCTCTTGCCAGAGAGAACTGGTGGGGAAGGCCATGAGGACTAGCAGAGCAAAACAACTTAAAAGACTTGGGTGCACTGTGAACTAGGAAGTCCCCAAATCTCACCTCTGCGTGAACTGACTTTACACAAGCCGGCATTTCTCAGCATCAACTTCCTCCGTCTGCAATATGTTGCAAGGACACTCCTGCCCCCAGATTCCAAAACTGCCCTATCAAAACGCAAGGAGTGCTTAGTCTGTGCTTATATGAATTCTAACTTGGAACATGAAGCTCCAGCTAGCCTAGATAGCTCAGCTGGTTAAAGCAGGCTGCTGAGAATGCCAAGGTTGCAGGTTCGGTCCCCGTATGGGACAGCTGCATATTCCTGCATTGCAAGGGTTGGACGAGATGATGCTCAGGGTCCCTTCCAACTCCACAATTCCATGATTCAAAGCAATTCCAATTAAAAACATTATCTCTCTGATTCTTGGGGTGCCAACTAATGGGGCTGGGGATCACCTGGTCTGCTCTTGTGCCTGAGGGACAGACAAATGCAGCTATTTGTAACAATAGTGGTATGGATTTATTTATTTATTTTCTATGGTGGTGTGGTCAGTTTGTGTCCCTTCCAAACCTGCAATCTTGTATCTGTGAGGACAGAATGTATAACAGGAAGCCTGTATTGTTTTGGCTGGCTAGGAAAGTACCACCATTTACATTACAAATGGGTCGGCTCTTTCTCACCTCACCTGGCTGGATGCTAGAATCATCCTAGGTAGGATGAAGTGGGGCTGGGTTTTTGAGGGAGTTGGGTGTGTAAGCTGGGCAGACACTGGAACCTGGAGAGACGGAGGCACATCGTGCTCTGTGCTGGATCCAAAGCGGCGCCTGGGGGTCCACGGGGGACCCTTCCCACTCTACAATTCTAAGGTCCCATGCTTGCATAATAAGTCTCTGAACCCGCTGACAAGCCCTCACCGCTTTCAGCAATCGTGCTGCAGTATTCTGCAACCACAGCTTCTGGATCAAGCACCACAAGGGAAGCCCCACGTATAGCACACTGCAGTAATCCAATATTGAAGTAATCAGTGCGTTAACTACTGTGGCAAGGTTTTCCCCGCCCAGGTATTTTCCCATTCCTTCTTCTCTTGGGGGTCCTTTAAACTCTGCAATTCTAGGGTTCTTCCATCTTTAAGTAAAGGTGTTTATTCGGCTTTACGCCCATCATAAAACACAACACAACAAAACAAATAAAAACCACGGACTCGTACAAACCACAGATAATATAACACAATTCACAGCTCACAAGGACAAATATTAACAATTCAAAAAACATATCTTGAAGGTTTAAGATTAGGATTAAAAATTAAGGCGCTAAACTAAAATCAATATTTGATGTCATTTAAAAAAATTCTTATAACTATCAATAATCAGCTAACATTCCATTCCGTCTCTTGTACGAGAGGACGGCTGTTAGGAATTTAACGACCTGTAGAGTAATATAAAGGTCCACATCTTGAAGAACCCAGGCTAGCTGAAGGTCAACTGGATTGTCAGCCATAGGCTGGATTATGGAGTTTAGTATACTAGCACGAGCCGAACTGTACACAGGGCAGATAAACATAACATGGTGTAGAGATTCAGATGTTTTAATTACACAAGCACACATTGAAGAGACTTGGCCCTTAGTAAATCTATGTCTCAGCACGTTAGTTGGAAAAACATTGAACCTAGCTTTAATGAAGGCATATCGATGAGACGCGGCCGTAAGCGATGTTAAGTAGAACGGAGCACGGTAAATAGGGGTTATGCCGATATTTAACGGCGAGCAGACTCCCCCGCCAGCTAGGCAATTTTGGTATAGCTCCGCATCATCCAACCTTTGGTTTATACACCTTTTTTCCGCATTTAGATCCAGTTTGAGCAATTCAGAGGGAGAGATCTCATAGGACAGCAATTTGGCATGGATTTTTCTGGTCCACAAATTTGTGAAGTCATCCCGCCACAGGTTCTTCCATCATCTTCCTGGAGCCCCCTCCCTAAACCACCCTTTGAAAAAAAGCTCTTTCCTGGACCTGAGGAGGATCGTTTCCAGTGTCTGAAGGGAAGCCACCCCTCATTAGCATGTCCCTCACACCCCTTTGGCGGGCTCCCCCCCCCAAATCCTGGATTGAGCACCAGTTCCCATCTTTGTCCTGGTACCTCCCAAGCGGATGTGAACACTCTGCTCTCCTCCTGCTCTTGCTGGCTGTAGCCTCCATCCCAATTAAGAGGTGGCCAGTGCCATTGTCCCAGGCATTCCAGATCTGTGTTGAGTGCCCCCCCAGCTCCCCCCACCAAAGGCTCTCAGATAAAGAGGGCTCAGTGAAGGCTTTGTAGAAGAGAGTTTCTGCCTGATTAATGGTCACATGGCGGCACTTTCAACTTGGCTGGAATTGCGAGTGCGAGGGAGAAAGAGAGAATTCCAGGCCTTTCCCCCCCCTCCTGGTACAAAGAGATCGGGACAAAACCCTCGTAAATCTGTTCCCAGCGCCATCAACAGAATTTATCCTTCCGCTAAGTGGATCTGTTGCTGGTCTGCGGCCCAGCATTCGCTGTGCAGAGTTTCCCCCTCAGCTCTGAACACCACGTGCCCACGCCACTAATCTGGTAGCCAAGGAACTCTTCTGACACCCTTAAAGAATAAGAGAATATTATGACCCCGGGGGTCATCTAGTCCAACCCCCTGCAATGCAGGAATCTCAACTAAAGCATCCATGACAGACGGCCATGGAAGAGGCAGAGTGAATCCTACTGTTAGGAGCTGCTTCATGGACGCATGTTGAGAATGGATTTTACGTAGATCCAGCCAGGACGGTCTTCTACAACCTGGTGCCCTTCAGATGTTTTGGACTACAACTCCCATGCTGGCTGAGGTGCACGGGTGCTGCAACCAGCCCAAAGGAGGGTGCCAGACTGAATGCTGATCTAGGGAATCCTACCCACAGGAAGCCTCAAAGTGCCTTGCAAGCTGCATTAAAGGTAAAGGGACCCCTGACCATTAGGTCCAGTCGTGACCGACTCTGGGGTTGCGCGCTCATCTCGCATTATTGGCCGAGGGAGCCGGTGTATAACTTCCAGGTCATGTGGCCAGCATGACAAAGCCGCTTCTGGCAAACCAGAGCAGCACATGGAAACGCCGTTTACCTTCCTGCTGTAGCGGTTCCTATTTATCTACTTGCATTTTGAAGTGCTTTCGAACTGCTAGGTTGGCAGGAGCTGGGACCGAGCAACGGGAGCTCACCCCGTCACAGGGATTCAAACTGCCGACCTTCTGATCAGCAAGCCCTAGGCTCAGTGGTTTAACCACAGCGCCACCTGGGTCCCAAGCTGCATTAGAATTTTACAAATTTGCCTGCAGTGGTTGGCATAGAAGAAACCCAACATCTGGACTTGCATTGCATGTAGTTCTGGCACACATCTGGCCACGGGATGCACATTGCGGCTTGCACTGTTTGTGTCTGTCTGTCTGTTTGTCTGTTTCTCTGTCTACTATGATTATTGTGGCCAAGTGCACAGATCTCCTGTCCCTTTCATAGTAAGGGAATTTCAGCAGGTTAATAGCTTTCCTTAGGATCCATTCATTGCATCTGGACACCCGTAAGCAATGATAATCCTGCCCTAGCGCTTCAGCTGTTTTGTTTCTGCAAAGCAAGCACAGCAGCAGCAGGGGCAATTTTAAAAGGTGGCAATCTTAGGTAAAGCTACCCCCTTCTCCACTGCATGTGGCTGCTGTTGCAGAACTGCTCTGGAGAGAAACTGTAGGCAAAACCTAGGTTGCTACATTTCTGCAAGGCAGAGGAGCAGGCAAGGGCGTACCCACCATGCGGCAAGTTAGGGCAGCTGCCCTACTCTAGAAGCAGGGCTGGTGGGCAGAGGCGGAGCACAGCCCGGCGGAGCGCGAGTTCGCCATTCCCGCTGCACCGCGCCGCACCCTCCCTCCAGCTCCCCGGCGCGCCCTCAGGCAAGGCCAAGCACGGCGGGGAACCAGGGAGCGCGGCGCGGTGGGCGGGAACACCGAACTCGCGCTCCGCTGGGCTGGGCTCCGCCTCCGCCCACCAGCCCTGCTGCTAGGGAGGAGCACAGCCCGGCGGAGCGCGAGTTCGCCGTTCCCGCCCGCCGCGCTGCGCCCTCCCTCCAGCTCCCCGTCGCGCCCTCTGGCAAGGCCAAGCGCGGCGGGGAACCAGAGAGCGCGGCGCGGCGGGCGGGAACGCTGAACTTGCGCTCCGCTGGGCTGGGCTCCGCCTCCGCCTACCAGCCCTGCTGCTAGGGAGGGGCACAGCCCGGCGGAGCGCGAGTTCGCCGTTCCCGCCCACTTTGTGGCCCCCCTCCCCTTCCGTGCCTTGGCCCCTCCCCTTGCCCCCCCCTAGTTTTGATCCTGGGTACGCCCATGGGAGCAGGGCCGGTAAAAAGAAGTTGGCAACCTCTTGCCTTTGAGCTTCGCTGCCCCGTCAATCGGGTGGCTGTTCCAGGGAGGCTTTCCTAACCTATAACGGAACCATGAGTTTTTGGAACCACCAGGACCCTTGGAGTATCACAGACAGGTCATGAAAACATAAGACGAGACTGCTGAATCAGGCCAAAAGCTCATCTGGTCCAGCCTCCTGTTCTCTCAGTGGCCAACCAGATGCCTCTGGGGAACCCCCAAGCATGATTTGAGAACAAGAGCAACTCTCTACTTCAATTTCCAGCAACTGGTCTTCAGAAGCATTGCCGCTTCCGACTGTGGAGGCAGAGAACAGCCATCCTGGCTAGGAGCCATCAATCAGCCTACATGAAAATGATGTACCATTGGTACCTAACACCAAGCATGATTGCAAAAATGTATTTGCTTGTGTAGACCTTTAAACAGCCCCCCGAAATAAATTCACACAAGACTCAAATTTTTGGTTTGGTTTTTTGGCAGAATTTAGGCCACAACTTTATTGATTACAATCAAGTGAGTGGTTGCATAGGCTCTGGTTCGACTAGCTCCCTGCATCCTTGCAGGTAGCGCTGACCTAGGGCACCAACCATAGATCAGCCTTGGGTGAACACCTGGGACAGTGGCAAGCAGGAGCCCTGCTAGTCCTCCACTTGGACTCAGGCTCAGGGCACAACCCCCCATAGGGAAGACCAACCAATGGGTCCGTGGATTCCTTTAGCGGAATACCCAACGCATAGGGATGGCTAGACCGTTCTGCCACCCCTGTCACCTGAACCAGAGCCTATCTGCAACCTTACAAGTTGTGGCGATTTGTTACACGGCAGGCGAAACCCAAGTGGCACCAGCCAATCAGCCAAGTGGGGAAAATTCCCCCATCCCAACAACAGGCATGTAATGGCATAGCAAGGTCAAGCGCAAGGGAGAGGTGGGCGGGTGTTCCAATGCAGAGAGCTCAAAAGAGGAAGCTCAGGGACACATGCATGGGCTTAAGTAGAGGTCCCTTGATCAAATTAGCTGGCATCCCATTGGTCAGATTGCACCCAAGATCGAGGGACTTCCAATAGGGTGTTGTGGCTATCCAAACGTTCCCACCCACAACACAGGGTCTGGTTGCCAGGTGGCACCGCAATACGTGCCCTCTTGTTAGGGAGGACCTGATAAAACTAAATCAAATGTGTGTTGGAAATGTAAAGAGAGACCACCACCATATGTGGTGGTCATGTTTAAAGGTAAAGGACTTGTGGGAAATGATTTATAATGAATTAAAGAAAATGTTTAAAAATACATTTGTTAAGAAACCAGTAGCCTTTTTATTAGGTACAATTGGTGAACTACCAAGAGAAGATAAAAGACTTTTTATGTACGCAATGGCGGTGGCGAGAATGTTACTAGCCCAGAAATGGAAAGAAGGAGAATTGCCAACAAAGGAAGAACGGCAGACGAAATTGATGAAATATGTAGAAATGGCGAAACTGACGGGGAAGATAAACTAAGAAGATCAAGTATTTGTTAGAGATTGGAGTAAATTTGTAGTTTACTTTTAAACCCACTGTAAACAGTTAAAATCATTGGTAGCGTTGTAATGACATTTGTAATGTGAAATTGACTATGATAATTAGAGATATATCATAATTGGATAAAGTAAAAGATGCAGAAAACCTAAATTTTTAATATAAGAACCCATGGGAGGTAAGGAAGTCCGAAGGTTCAGAGAACCTTGTAAATGAATGTTGGTTAGAGATAAAGTGTGTAAAAATGTGAAAATCTAATAATTTTTTATGTATATAAAAGAGGAGTCATTGATCAGCCTCTCCTACATAAATCTGTCCAATCCTCTTCTAAAGCCATCTAGGTTGGTGGCCACTATTGCCTCCTGTGGAAGTGAGTTCCACAGTTTAACTGTGCACCGTGTGAAGAAGAAGTGCTTTCTTTTATCTGTCCTGAATCTTTTTCCAGGTCAGAAAACAGGGGCAAGATAAAGACACCCAACCGTGAGGCTTCCCCCTTCCACACGCAACACTACCCCCAACCAGCCCTTTGCAGTGTCTGAAAAGAAGTCCTTTTTGCTCTCTCTATCATAGAGACACTTGAGTTTCCTTATTCACCTGCATTTGGCTTCCCAGGAACCCATAGCTGCCAAGTTTTCCCTTTTCTCGCGAGGAAGCCTATTCAGCATAAGGGAAAATCCCTTTAAAAAAGGGATAACTTGGCAGTTATGCAGGAACCAGGAAAATAGCTTTGGGCCTCCTTCCTCTGCGGAGTAATTAACATGATCAGAAATGGAAGCAAATCTTCACGGACCGCTGTGTTTTCTCTCCAGCTGGTCATATGATACAGGGCAAGAGAGATTCCAGAGATGCATCCACCTGCAAAGATCTGCTGTTAGGGCAAGTCCCCCCTCCTCCCCTTTCTAGACTTCTCTGACATTATTAACCAATAGCAGCTTTCTCTTCATTCTGATATCTTTGGGTGTAATGAAGGGTGACGGCTGCTGTACTGTAAGAGAGCAGCAGGGTTGCTGCAACACACACACTCTGTGTGGGGCTGCCCCATGGGCCTGGTCCAGAAGCTTCAGCTCATAGAAGCAAGTCTCCAACATTCCTCAGATGATAATAGGGACGTTTCTCACTCCCCTCCAAGTGACCCCCCTCAACCCCTCATTTTCGTCCCCTCACACAGAGCATCTCCACCACCAACGGGATGCAGCACACATGCCTTCCTGAGAAACCCCCTGGATCCTGATTTTATTTTATTCTTCGGTAGATTTACCAAAACACACAAACCCCAATAAATAAATTTTGGAACAGGGAAAGATTAGATGCAGATGCACTTAAAAGAAAGAAAGAAAGAAGACTCCTTTTGCTCCACTCCCCCTTTCTTCCCATCCAGGGTGGCCCAGCCTCTGCCTAGGGAGCGGGTGGCACTGTGGTCTAAACCACTAAGCCTCTTGGGCTTGCCAATCGGAAGGTCAGCAGTTCGAATCCCCACGATGGGGTGAGCTCCCATGGTTCAGTCCCAGCTCCTGCTGACCTAGCAGTTTGAAAGCATACCACTGCAAGTAGATAAATAGGTACTGCTGCAGCAGGAAGGTAAACGGCATTTCCGTGCACTCTGGTTTCCGTCACGGTGTTCTATTGTGCCAGAAGCAGTTTAGTCCTGCTGGCCACATGACCTGGAAAGCCGGCTCCCTTGGCCTGAAAGCGAGCACCACAACCCCATAGTCGCCTTTGACTGGACTTAACCACCCAGGGGGGTCCTTTCAGGGCTATCTTACCCATAGGCGCTAGGAGTGCAGGGCACCCGGGTGCCGGGGTCTCAAGGGCACCAGGCTGAGAGTCCGGGGCTTGAGAGTTGAGTCCGGGGAAGAGCCCGTCCGCCTGGGCTCTTCTGCTGCAGGCGACTCTACACTGCAGGTTGGGGGGCGACCGAGCCAGCGAGATGCTGAGGCAGCTGGCCGGCTCCACCCTCCTGAGCACCTGGGACTGGGCAACGGGGGGGGGGGTGCCGGGTGGATCTTTGCACCCTTGGGTCACATATGCTTAAGACAGCCCTGTCCTTTACCTTTTTACCTTTGCCCTCTGCCTGCCCCTCAGAGTAGATATATCACCCAGGGCTGAGCCTTGGCAACCTCTCTTCCTCTTCACCTGCTACAAGCTGGCCAAGGGAGCAGGCCAACAGTGGTGGCCATGGAGAGGCCACAGGATGTGACCTTGTCACCACCACGTGCATCTTTTCGTGTGGTGCTTTCATGCAAGCAAGCTGGCTCATGCAGCAGAGCCACACCGAAAGCCACACGTCCTGATTTTCGTCAGTGTAATGTTGGAGGGTATGTTTTTCCAGACTGGTCCCACACTGTAGAATAATACTCTTCCTCCAGAGACTTGACAGGTAACCTCACTTTTGACTTTCAGGTGTCTCTTGAAGATTTGTTCTGTTTTGATCTTCTTTTGATCAACCAGTCACCTTAATGAGTATCTGTAAAAAGGTAAAGGTAAAGGGACCCCTGACCATTAGGTCCAGTCGTGACCGACTCTGGGGTTGCGCGCTCATCTCGCATTATTGGCCGAGGGAGCCGGCGTATAGCTTCCAGGTCATGTGGCCAGCATGACAAAGCCACCTCTGGTGAACCAGAGCAGCACACCGAAACGCTGTTTACCTTCCCGCTGTAGCGGTTCCTATTTATCTACCGTACTTGCATTTTCACGTGCTTTCGAACTGCTAGGTTGGCAGGAGCTGGGACCGAGCAACGGGAGTTCACCCCATCACAGGAATTTGAACCGCTGACCTTCTGATCAGCAAGTCCTAGGCTCAGTGGTTTAACCCACAGCGCCACCTGGGTCCCGCAATGAGTATCTGTATAATAATAATAATAATAATAATAATAATAATAATAATAATAATACTTATGATTCAGCAGTAAACACTGCCCCGATATTTTATGATATGGTGGTGCAGAAATGAATGAAGCAACCTACCACAACCCCACCCACCCACCCCGCCCTATAAGATGTTCAGATGGAAGAGTCTCCAAAGGGATTCTCCCTGGCAGCCACTTCCTACCCCGAGAACCAGACGAGGATGTATAATTTATCCCAGGACAAACAAAGGCTGGGTTGGGGAGCTGGTCCAAGGCTATTGCAGGCCAGACTTAGCTACTAAATAGACACAAGCTGTCTTCATGGGGATGTTTTTCAAGGCCTGGTGGGCTGTATTCTCTCTGCTCACATCTGGAAAATGACTCTCATCTGCCAATAAACAGGCGTCCAGGGGAAGGGTAGGGTTATAACTGTCCTTCCTCTGGGACCCCACAGAGACAAGGTAGGAAGAGAACAGGGAGAGGTAGAGTGGCAGAAAAACAGCTCTCTCTGTGTGTGCATGTGTTTTCAGCTGCAAAATGAACAAGAATAACAGGAAAAACAGATTCTGTTGGCCTCAGTCTATTCCAGCTGGGGGATATAGGGAAAAGTGGTTTCCTTTACAGAAGGCACACCGAAGCTGATTTGCCAGGAGCCAGCGCAAAACCAGTGTGGCCATTTTGGTGTACTGGACTAGGACCTGGGAAACCAGGGTTCAAATCCCCATTTGGTGACCTTGGGCCAATCACTGCCTCTCAGCCTAACCTACCTCACAGGGTTGCTGTGGGATTAAATGGGGAGGAAAAGAGCCATGTATATTGCCTTGAGCTCTTTGGAGAAGAAGGTGAGGCAGAAATGCAACAAATAAAATGAAAATTTAAAAACTCTACAGCAGTCATGTCGAACCGGTCGACCGCGATTGACAGGTAGATCACCAGGGTTCTCCAGGTTGATTGCGGGAGTTAAAAAAGGGATTGCCCTGTTGCTTCTTAGGGATGGCGCTATGTCCCTATGTCCGGCGCTATGTCCAATTGCTATTGCTGCTGCTGCTTTGATAGGTTGTATTCCCTGTGTCGGCGGCAGAGTGGGGGAAGGAGGCTGGGCAGCTAACTGTTGGGCGATCGATGTTATTACCGTAATTCCTTCCCCAAAGATGCTCAACAACTCTGGTCTCTCCCCCTAAAAAAAGCTCAACAACTACGGCAATGACAATGGGTGGATCACTGCCAGTTTTATTATACTGGGAGTAGATCACAGTTGCTAGAAAGTTGGACGTGCTCGCTCTACAGCTTCTGATTCCTGCACCTAAAGGAGGCAGAGCATAGGCATTGCTGCTAGCAGCCATTAGTTATCCCTCTCCTTCACATTAGGAGAGAACTTCCTAAACATTAGGAAGAACTTCCTGACAGTAAGAGCTCTTCGGCAGTGGAATTTGCTACCAAGGAGTGTGGTGGAGTCTCCTTCTTTGGAGGTCTTTAAGCAGAGGCTTGACAGGCATATGTCAAGAATGCTTTGATGGTGTTTCCTGCTTGGCAGGGGGTTGGACTGGATGGCCCTTGTGGTCTCTTCCAACTCTACGATTCTATGATTCTATGATTCACGAATCTGCCCAACCATCTTTTAAAGCCATCGACGTTGGAGGCCATCACTGCCTCCTGGAGCAGCGAGTTCCATAGTTTGACGATCCGCTGTGTGAAAGAGGCCTTTCTTTTATCTGTGCCAGCTCTGGATGGCTGGGCTGTGTCCGGGTTCAAAGGTGGGACCCCTGAGCTGTGCGAAGGTGCCGGTGTCTGTCTGCCGGTGTCCTTTCTACTGGCAGAGAAGAAGAGGTTTGCATTTGGCAGCGGAGCCGAGGTCCAGAATCCCTTTCTCCATTGTCTGCGGACATCCAGGCCTTTTGATTCCCACAGTCGCCAGGACAATAGAGACACAACAGGTTTCTCTGGGGAGAAAACATAATCTGAGAGATACCAAGCTTCTGAAAAAAGCTCTTCCTCAAAACAACTGAAGGAAATAAAAGGCGCAGTGAGAAAGCTCCTTGGGTCCCCCGAATCGGCCGACACCTGATAGGCTTGCTTTGGGTATTATTTGTCCGGCATTGTCTGTCTTCTGAATGTGATGCTTGTTCCTGAAGGCTAATGGAAAAGAGAGGGAGAGCCGCAGAAGACAGAGGTGCTCTGCTTTTCTCCTTCAGGCGATGCCAGGCCCGCTTTGTCCCACACAGGCCTGAAAACGAGAATCAAAGGCGGAGAGTAAAAAAGACCAACGTGGGACAGGAGGGGAACAAGAGCCCAGAATGCTCTTAGCCGTCGTGAAAAAACTGGGTCATGGCTATAGAATGACATTGAGGGAAGCGGCAGCAGCCTTGGGATGATAATGCACCATATGGCCCACGAGGGTGGAGGCTTGTGGGAGAATGAGCCCACTCCTCAGCGAGGGTCACCAAGATACTATTGGAGCAGATTCACATTACATTTTGGGTAGTGTTTCACGCATCTTGAGCAGCACTCATCCAGATGCCAAACAGCTGTCGGTGATGCAGTAGGTTTCTTAAGCAGAAACTTTATATGATTTTTTTTTTTGCAGCAGAGGTCTAAACACAGGCCTGCAGCAGGGTTTGCATTTGTCCAGGCTTCCTCAACTTTGGCCCTCCAGATATTTTGAGACTATAATTCCCAGCATCCCTGACCACTGGTCCTGCTAGCTAGGGGTCATGGGAGTTGTAGGCCAAAAACATCTGGAGAGCCAAGGTTGAGGAAGCCTGTATTAGTCCAAAGGTGCAGGAAGGAGGAATTTGGATGATGGTCTGCACTGCAGGGAACTGCAAACAAATAATAATAATAATAATAATAATAATAATAATAATAATAAATATTATCCTATATAATAATGTGCAAGTGTCTCTGCGTCCAGATTCCCTGTGTCCCTGTGTCCGCGCTACTGCGCATATGCCCCACGGACACAGGGACTGGACGAAGAGACTGCACGCGTGTGCGCTCCCCCCCTCTGCCGCCTCCAACCGCCGCTCCCGGCCGGACACCGCCTCACTGCAGGGCACGTCGGGGAAGCGAGGGTGGAAGCCGGCGGAGGTGAATGGGGGAGGAAGGGCGCCTTTGAGGAGCCCGGTCCGGCTCCCGATGCCGCCATGGCGGGGAAGGAGCCTCTCCTCCCCGGCGTAGGTCCCGGGGTTCGGAGAAGCGCTGCACAAGTGGTTTTCCGAACCCTGGGATGTCTGCTTCCTGTTGGCGGCTGGGGGAGAGGAAGGAAGGAGGAGAAAGGGCTGCTTTCTCCTCCTTCCTTCCTGTCCCCCTGCCACCGACAGCAAGGACAGGTCCCGGGGTTCGGAGAAGCAAGCGCTTCTCCGAACCCCGGGATGTTCTAGCGACCGTTTACTCAACGGGCTGAATTACACTAGTTATTAAATATTATTGTTGTTGTTGTTGTTGTTGTTGTTGTTGTTGTTTTATTTATACTCTGCCCATCTGGCCAGGTTTCCCCAGCCACATTTAATCAACTGCGACCGATCTAAAAGTCTGCCAGCAAATATGCAGATGGCACATCATTAATTCATTGATACTTTAAAAAGCAATTTAATACCAACCTTGACATTCTAACCACTTTTATCATACTACTGATGTGATGACTTTCTCTGTAATGGGTTGCTTTATTTGAAGTTTGATTTCATTTTCATTTTTAATGCCGTGTGTGTGTGTGTGTGTGTGTGTGTTCACCTGCACATGCAAACCACATTGTGGGTCTGTGCTTGGGCAATAAGTTTTTGACATCCCTGTTCCCTTCCCAGAGCTACAATTCCCAGAGTTCCCTGCGGACAGGGGTTGATTGTTAAACCCTTCTGGGAATTGTAGTTCTGGATGGGGAATAAGGCATAGCTGTCAAGTTCTTCCCCTTTTTTAAAGGGAAATTCCCTTATGCTAAATAGGCTTCCTCGCGAGAAAAGGGAAAACTTGACAGCTATGGAATAAGGGGATCTCCTAGCAACTCGCAGCATCTTTATCAAACCGCAGCTCCCAGAATTCTTTGGGGGGAAGCCATGACTCTTTGAAGTAGCATCGTAGCACGTTAAACGGGTGCTGTGAGGGTGACCTCGGATTCAAAACTGGTTTCTGTAATGTGTGCAGAACAGAGGCAGCTGGCAAAGGTTGCTGCAAAGTCCAGAAACGTCTCCTGCCCCATCTTTCCAGCTCACCAGCTCCCTTCTAGTCTATGTTGAATGGAGATAGCCTCTCTTCCTTCTCTCTCTCTCTCTCTCTCTCTCTCTCTCTCTCTCTCTCTCTCTCTCTCTCTCATTCATCTGTGCTGTCCGGTTTTTCGCCTCTTTTCTCCCCAAGGAGATTTGCGAGTTGTCCGCCTGTTTGTTTTCCTTTTCAGTTTGAGGCTTTGCAGATATTAAAATATAATCCAGGAAGAATTTGCTTTCTGGAGGATTATTTGATGAAGGAGGAGGTCATCTGGGAGCTGGAAGGAGGGGAGCAAGGAGAGGTTTTAATTTCCCTTCTATGTCCCTTTTGGGTTCCGTGTTTATGCTTCCCTAGAAACAATAGCAGCTGGGATGGGAACAAAGTCGGAGCCTTTAAAATATTCCTGGCATTACAGGAGGCTGTGATCAAAGAATTCTGATCTGAAGCAGTAACACTAGACAGGGGTGTACTGGGGTTCAAGGCTAAAATAGTTGACATTGCTCAAACAGTGTGTTTGTCATTACGCACAGGATTGATAGTTTAGAGGTGGCAAGACACACGGATAATTTGGAGGGGCAGGTGAAGGGGGGAACACAAATAAACATGTACTGCACATGTACAAGTCAGTTCCTAGGTCCCATTGCCTTGTCACATTCTGGTGTGACAAAGAGATGGAACCCAGGGTGAGCTATGCTGATGTCACGTCTGAGTTCAGCCTCTCCTAGGTGAACATAGGAAGCTGTCTCGTACTCAGCCAGACAACTGGTCCATCTAGCTCAATACTGTCTACACTGACTGGCAGCAGCTCTCCAGGATTTCAGGCAGAAGTCTCCCCGAACCCAACCTGGGGTTGCCGGGGATCAAACCTGGGACTTTCTGCTTGCAAAGCAGACATTCTGCCTTCTCCCAAAATGGGGGCTTTCCAGATGTGTTGGACTACAACTCCCATCTTCCCTGACCATTAGGCATGCTGGCTGGGGCTGAGGGGAGTCTGAGAACATCTGGTGGGCATCAGGCCAGGGGATACTGCCTTAGGGGCTTCCACAGAGATCTAAGAGATCAACCCGGTGTGCAGCAGCTGTGAAGAAAAGGCAAATTCCATGCTAGGGATCATTAGGAACAGAATACTGTACAGAACTGGTTGCCTCACCTCAAAAGGGATATTGCAGAGCTGGAAAAGGTTCAGAAGGAGCAACCAAAATCATTCAGGCATGGGTGTAGACAGGGGGGCAGGAGGGGGCAGCTGCCCCCCCTAGAAGCAAAAAATTATTGTATTTTACAGACCATAACCAATACTTTGCCCCTCCAAAAACTGAAGTGGAAAGGGCTTTGCTTTAGCAAGAGCAGCTCTCCACTTGCTGGGGGCGGGAACACAGCTGTAACAAAAACACATCAAATAAATAAAGCAAAGTGGCTACCAGTACTTAAGCAGTTAAGACAATGGAGCAGAATATCCCTTCAGGCAAGGTCCACCCTATTCACCCTATTGTTATTCAGTGGGAGTTGTTAATGGGCATTCAGGGATCGCATTAACAGTTCTATTGGCGATTTAATGAGGGTGCAGAGGATTCAATTTGACTAAGGTGGCCCTGCAAGGCTAAAAGGAAGTGAATAAGAAGGGGGGGGGCTGTAGCTTTGATAGACACAGTGATGTTTATAAAAAGCATTGGTGTTCCAGTCTGCCCCTCCTCCTGCACCTGTATACTGTAAATCAGGGGTGGCCACCTCCCAAGAGACTCTGATCTACTCACAGAGTTAAAAACTGGGAGTGATCTACCCCCTTTTGGGGTGTTCAGGTCAAAGCTGTTGAGTTTTTTTAAGGAAGGGAAGCCCTGTTTTGGGGGGTTTAGGTCAAACTTGTTGAGCTTCCTTTAGGAGGGAGGGAGGCCCATTTTTGTTTAGGGCTTCAGGTCATAGTTCAGCTTTTTTTAGGGAGGAGGAAAAATTTGGGTGAGCTTTTTTTAGGGGTGCCAGTGATCTAGCAGTGATCTACCACAGACATCCAGTGATCTACTGGTAGATCACAATCTACCTGTTGGACGTGCCTGCTGTAAATCAAGCAGAGAGAAAGCTGCTTACAAGGCTCCTGTACAGGTGTACCGGTATGTTCCTCTTGCTGCAGAGTTCTAGCATCACAGCGTCACCCAGAGGCACCCACAAATGTGAGTTATCCCTCTCTCTATTTCTTCCTTCCTTTCCTCCCTCTTCCATCCTCAATAAAATACTGGGGGGGGGGGCAGATAAGCCCCACATAGAAAGCCCATCAACATGGGGGGGAGGACTCTTTAAAATACAGTATTTACCAGTAATTTCTTTTGGGGGGGGAGGCACCTAGGCCTCTAGGAGTTGGCTGCTATGCCTAGGACAATTCAAGAAAGCAGAATCATGCATATGCTATGGTAATATATCAATAGAATCATGGAATTGTAGTCGGAAGGGACCACAAGGGTCATCTAGTCCAACCCCCTGCAATGCAGGAATTTTTCCCCAATGTGGGGCTTGAACCCACAACATGGTTGAAATATTATGCTGATATGCAGCAACGCCTCGGAGCCATCGAGACTGCGGCCCTGTCTTGCCTCGCCCTCGCCTGCCCTGCCACCCCCTCTCCCCTGCCCGACCCTCCCATCCTCTTGCTGCAGAGTTCCAGCTTCACAGCATCACCCAGAGGCACCCACAAATATGAGGTATCCCTCTCTCTATTATTCCTTCCTTCCCTCCCTCTTCCATCCTTAATAAAATACTGGGGGGGGGCAGATAAGCCCCACATAGAAAGCCCATCAAAATGGGGGGGTGACTCTTTCAAATACGGTATTTACCAGTAATTGGGGGGGGGGAGAGGCACCTAGGCCTCTAGGATTTGGCTGCTATGCCTAGGAGTAGGACAATTCAAGAAAGCAGAATGATGCATATGCTATGGTAATATATCAATGGAATCATAGAATTGTAGTCGGAAGGGACCACAAGGGTCATCTAGTCCAACCCCCTGCAATGCAGGATTTTTCCCCCAAGGTGGGGCTTGAACCCACAACATGGTTGAAATATTATGCTGATATGCAGCAACGCCTCGGAGCTGTCGTGACTGCGGCCGTGCCTTCCCTCGCCCTCACCCGCCCTGCCACCCCCTCTCCCCTGCCCGACCCTCCCATCCTCTTGCTGCAGAGTTCCAGCTTCACAGCATCACCCAGAGGCACCCACAAATATGAGTTATCCCTCTCTCTATTTCTTCCTTCCTTCCCTCCCTCTTCCATTCTTCCGTTGCCAGCCCCAGAAGCACAAGGTGGCCGCTGCCGCCGCTGCCGCCACCACGATGTCGTCAGGCCAGCTGGCCCTGTAGCCCCGCCCACGTTCCCACTTTGTGGCCCCGCCCCTGAATGATCATGGCTTGCCCCCCCCCCCCTAGTTTTGATCCTGGCTACGCCCTTGCATTCAGGGGATGGAGACACTCCCTATGAGGAATAATAATAATAATAATAATAATAATAATAATAATAATAATAATAATAATAATAATTTATTATTTATACCCCGCCCATCTGGCCGGGTCTCCCCAGCCACTCTGGGCGGCTTCCAACAGAATAAAACACAATAATCTATTAAACATTAAAAGCCTCCCTGAACAGGGCTGCCTTCAGATGTCTTCTAAATGTCTGGTAGTTGTTTTCCTTTTTAGAGGGCGTTCCACAGGGCAGGCGCCACCACCAAGAAGGCCCTCTGCCTAGTTCACTGCAACTTGGCTTCTCGCAACGAGGGAACCGCCAGAAGGCCCTCAGTGCTGGACCTCAGTGTCCGGGCAGAATGATGGAGGTGGAGACGCTCCTTCAGGTATACAGGACCGAGGCCATTTAGGGCTTTAAAGGTCAACACCAACACTTTGAATTGTGCTCGGAAACGTACTGGGAGCCAATGTAGATCTTTCAAGACCGGTGTTATGTGGTTGCAGCATCGCAGACTTTTTAGTTTAGTGAAAAGACTAAACTTGAGGCAATATGATGTGAGCTTATAAAATTATGCATTGGATACAGAAAAGGTTTTCTCCCACTCTCAGAACACCAGAACCTGTGGACATACAATGAAGCTGAATGTTGGAAGGTTCAGGTTGGAGGCAGTAACAAATCTTCTTCTTCTTCTTCTTCTTCTTCTTCTTCTTCTTCTTCTTCTTCTTCTTCTTCTTCTTCTTCTTCTTCTTCTTCTTCTTCTTCTTCTTCTTCTTCTTTCCCTCATAGCTGAGTAAGACTGGTTTCCATGAACACGATCTTAACAGTGAGGCCATATGTGACTGTGGAGGCCAATTCTGGATCCACACATCCTTCCACAGTGGAAACATAGGTTTCTGGGCAGGAGTTCATCACGGTGAGGGTTTGCCAAGCGTGCCTTCCTCTTAGCACATTTCTCCCTTTCGTCCTGAGTTTGAGCGTCTTCAAAGTCCATGACACCTTTGGTAAAGGCTGTTCTCCAATTGGAGCATTCGCAGGCCAGTGTTTCCCAGTTGTCAGTGTTTATACTACATTTTTAAAAATTTGCCTTGACCACCAGCATTACGCTTTCCATTTTTAAGTTTGAAATAGAGTAGTTGCTTTGAAACTACTCTAATCAGGCATCCACACAACATGACCAGTCCAACGAAGTTGATGTTGAAGAATCATTGCTTCAACACTGGTGATATTTGCTTCTTCCAGTACACTGGCATTAGTTCACCTGCCTTCCCAAATGATCTGTAAAAATTTTCGGAGACACCATTGATGGACTCTTTCAAGATGTTGGAGATGGTGTTTATAAGTGGCCCATGTTTCACAAGCATACAGTAAGTTTGGTAGTGCAATAGCTTTGTAAACAAGCATTTTGGTTTCCCTGCGAATGTCTCAGGACAGTAACGAATACCATTGAGGCATCTTGCTGGCCAATGTGAGAACAGGATGTTGAGCTCGATGGCCCATTGGCCTGATCCAGCAGGCTCTTATTATTTGCTCTTAAGGAATGCAGGGTGTCACAGCTGTAGCCTGCCATGCAGCACAGTCAAATATATGAAGTTGAAGAGGCAGTGTTGTGCAGTGGTTAGGGCGTCAGACTAGGATCAAGTCCCCACTTGTCCATAAAGCTTAGTGGAATGTCCTTAGACTTCATAGCATAGTCCCAATGGGAAACTAAGCCACAAATTACCGTTCTTTTTTTTGAGGGGGGGGGGAGGAATTCCCATCTTTGTTTTCTTCTCTCTTTCTTAGAAACCACTTTCTAGACATTTCTATCCTTTCCCAATACAGACTGATTTTAAAGTGTATATTTGTATGTGGTTAAGCGATTAAATAACTCTTTCCCCAGGGAAAGAGCTGGGAAGGTTAGCTACCCTTGGTTAGCCACGGGGAAAACATTCCATCACGGTGACAGATTAGAATGACTGGGTTTTTAAGGACTTTTCGGTAAAAAATATAACCCAAGTCCTTGAAAAATTAAAAAAGCAACATTTAAACTATTATTTTTTACTGCTTCCCCCTCCCTCCCCCCTTTCACCATTTGGGTGTTTCAGGAATGGAATCTCGTTGCAACTGAAACCCCCAGAGAGGTATAATTAAGGCTCCATTTAAAATCTGCCTCTCCAGGCTGGTTTGCACATGGGAGCTTTCGTCACTTGATGACTGCAGCCATCAAATGATTACATTCATGTGCAAACAGAGCCATTGCAGAGAGCGGGTCCAGAGGTTCTACTCCTCCCCTGACACCCCATATGTCAATAAAACTATATATCCTACAGACACCACAGTCTGCATTGATCTGCATTGTAAGGAAATTGAACCCTGGGAAAGCGCAGGCAGCAGGCATGCTATATGTGGGGGGCTGGGGGGTTGAGCCCCCCAAAAAATGTTCAATGAGGGCCCTCCCATGGCTGTGACTAGGCCCCATCAGCCCTTTCAGAGGGCATGCCGGGTCCTGTGGGGCCTCCTCCTGCCATGTGACGTCATGCGCACTGCATGTGTGACGTCACACATGTACTGGGGCCCCCAACGTTGCACAGAACCCAGAACGCCAGGGGTGCCTGCCCCTTGCTGCTTGGACATTGGTGTTGTGCCTGACAATATATCAAAGCCATCATAAGCTCATCGTCCAGCACCTCTTGTGGCGGGGAGTTCCGTAAACGATTTACTTGGTCGAGAGAAGTCCTCCTTTCTCTGCGGCTCCTTTGCAAAAGCGAGTGTTAATTTGGCTCAAAACCTTCAGAGGTGCTGAGATGTTCGCAAGTTCCACTGACTCCCATCTGGGTGGGAAAAGCAGTTTGTGTCATTTCCAACATGAGCAGGGAGGTGACTTGAAGAGGCATTCACCGAGGATTTCTGCTTCTCGAAAACCCTTTAAAAATGTTGATTAAGGGAGACCGCAAATGTCAGCCCTCCAGTGTAATCAGGGCCCAAGTATCTGCCAGGAACTGACTAAGCCCCTCTTTAAGGCAACAGTTAAAGTGGCCCGTTGCCCACATTCCAGCGTTAATTGCTCCCTTTGCTTAACTGCGCAGGCAAAATGTGCTCCGTTGGCTGGGCTGGGCCTTCCTCATGGAACTGGAGAAATGCAGTCGGAGGAACAGATCCGGGCTTGGGCAGGAGGAAGCCAGTAGATCTGAAGAGGACCTGGTGGTCCATCCAGCATGGAACACATTCTTAGTCAATGATGGTGCAGACAACGAAAGGCATGTGTTGGAAGTTTGGGTGCAACTCAGCACGCCAGGTTGTTCAGATGGGTTTGCAGATAAAGCATGGAGCCTTCAGTTTTCCAGATTATCCCTGTACCTTTATTGCCACGCTGACTTTATCTCTTTGATGTTTAGACTGATATGTCTTGTTTCTGAAAAATTGGGAAAAAATCACACACACACACACACACACACACACACACACACACACATATATATATATATATTTATCGGCTGATTGCCAAAGAATGGATGCTTTTGAATTATGGTGCTGGAGGAGACTCTTGAGAGTCCCATGGACTGCAAGAAGATCAAACCTATCCATTCTGAAGGAAACCAGCCCTGAGTGCTCACTGGAAGGACAGACCGTGAAGCTGAGGCTCCAATACTTTGGCCACCTCATGAGAAGAGAAGACTCCCTGCAAAAGACCCTGATGTTGGGAAAGATGGAGGGCACAAGGAGAAGGGGACGACAGAGGACGAGATGGCTGGACAGTGTTCTCAAAGCTACCAACATGTGTAAACTGCGGGAGGCAGTGGAAGACAGGAGTGCCTGGCATGCTGTGGTCCATGGGGTCATGAAGAGTCGGACACGACTAAACAACAACATATATATATATATATATATATATATATATATATATATATATAGGCAAGCATGGAACTCTTTCCTATCAAGAATGCACTTCCTCTAGTCATAGAATCAATGAATTGTAGAGTTGGAAGGGACCCTGAGGGGCATCTAGTCCAACCCCCTGCAATGAAGGAATCTTTAGCCCAACGTGGGGCTCGAATTTATGACCCTGAGATTAAGAGCCTCATGCTCTACTGACTGAGCTATCAATGGTTTTAAACACACGCTTTCTTGTTTTATATTAAGCCTGAGTCTGAATACTTTTCAACTAAAGGTGTGCTCCAAGCATTTAACTGAAGTTAACTTCTGCCGTTGCATTTAAATGCTAACAGTTTGTGTTTTGTGTGATCTGTAGTGTAATTCAAGGCTCACACATTCACCCAACTTTCGTGCTTTGAAGCATCCCCCTCCAGCTTTTTCACCTCATCAACACCTGGAAAAGGGAAAGTTACCCAAAGACTCTTCAGATTAAAACATTATTACCGCTGGGGAAGATTTTAATCATGCTGTATATCAACCTCCTTACTATTTACATCCTACAAAGATTTATTTATTTCATTTCTAACATTTCGATCCCTATTAATAGCCTCCAGCCCCCAAAATTAAATAAGATGGAAAGCGTGCATGTATGTATGTATGTATGGAAATTATTTTAGGTGCGAAGTACAAATCACACACCTTTTCATATTAAATATGTTCCCTGAACTATATATCATTGTATTTTATTAATAACAAGTTGTAAATCAAAGGAAATGTGAAAAGTTAATTGGAGCGGAGGAGGATTTCAAAGAAGCTTGCAACATGTATCTTGTACAATGCAAACATTCCAAGAACCATTGAAGACCATAAATGTACAACCCTTTGTTGCTGACAGTTCAGGGTGTAAATGTTTGTTTTGTTTGATGGACTGCAAACTAGCTTTCTTTAGCATAACACTTGATAGGTTCTCCAGCAGGGAAACAGAGACAGCAAGCACAATGCTATACAGAAGCGAATATAGCTGGTTATTTTATATAAAAAACAGGATCACTAATCATTTCTGACCCCACATCGTTCTCCTCCTGCCCCGTTTATCCTCACGACAACCCTGTGAGGTAGGTTAGGCTGAGAATGAGTGACTGGCCCCCAAGGTCACCCAGGGAGCTTCATGGCTGAGTTGTGGATTTGAACCCTGTTCTGCCAGGTCCTAGTCCAACACTCCAACTAATAAACAAATCAACAAATTCATAGAGAAACAGACATTCACGAAAATCTCAGCAGAACTCGCACTCGACTCCTTCCAAGGCACAACAACAAAAGGAAGGCTGTCCGGTCCTCATGCACACTATTCTTTTAAAGCAATATCATTTCACTTTAAAAAAACATGACTTCCCCCAATGAATCTTGGGAAGTGTAGTTGTTATGAGCGCAAAAGGGTGTTCAGGAGACCCCTATTCCAGGCATCCCCAAACTTCGGCCCTCCAGATGTTTTGGACTACAATTCCCATCTTCCCCGACCACTGGTCCTGTTAGCTATGGATCATGGGAGTTGTAGGCCAAAACATCTGGAGGACTGCAGTTTGGGGATGCCTGCCCTATTCCCTTGCCATAACTACAATTCCCAGAGTTTCCTGGGAAGAGGGATTAGTTGTTAAACTAAATTTTCCAAAAGTGAATAGGCATATGTTTAACGGTTAATTTGCCACCTGAATGATTTCGAAGAAAGCTTTTTTCTCTTTTTTTAAGTGTAAAATTGGCTTGGGGAGATTTCCTGGTGACATCACAGCAGACAGCCAATCAGCACTGGGCACAGCCGGTGGTTGCTTCGGACTTGCAGAACTGTGCACTGTTGTTATTCCAAACTTGACCCTGGAGAGGTAAGACATCTGGCTTGACTACAGCTTCTAAGTTCGCCCCCCACCCTATAAAAATATTACATCTCCTTTCACACTGTGGCAAAATGAAGATAGGAAATCGGCAGGAGAAGGCCGGCTATTCTGTCTCTTGGAAACACAGTAGTATTTGGGCTGCCTATCAAGTGTAGCAGGGAGGCTCTGGGTGCAAAAATAAAACTATGAAAGAACCTTTATCTGCTTGCAAGACAGAAAAAGGAAATCTCTTTTCTTAAGGAGAAGCGGGCCTAAGGATGAGGCATGTCTTCTCAGATATTCTGTTCATCACTGTGAGTGTGATACTGGATTCACACACACACCCCTTTTGGAGGCCGTAGGCCCATTTGCAACAGAATTAATTAATATGGTGGGGGGAGGGGACCCTGTGGGTGGCACATTAGCGAGTGCTGGCATACATCAACGTAGAGCAAAAGGTTTATTCTGCAGAGTAAATACAGAATTTGAGTGTGTTCAGAAAAGCCTTTATGACAGGCTGTTCTAGTGGAAACATTACACAAAGCAGAGTCAGGAAATGGCTTTTGGTTGAAAAAGACCTATATTTCCTAATGGGAAAAAATTCACCTCATTCATTTGCTGGAACAAGGGGTGGTCCATTGAATACTCTGGCACTCTGGCAAATGGCATCATTGCTATTGCCCTAAAAAAAAATTAAAAGCCCTGAATCTGCATTCCCTCCTCCTCGTCTACAGCACTGATATTGGGGCTCAATGGGCTGATGCTTTGCCAGTATTTTGCAGCTTTGTTGTCCATAAGCAGGTGGTTTCCCCGGAAATCTTGAGCTTCCTTTGAAAAACACAACTTTCTAGTCCTCATGGATACTTGCTGGAAGTGCTGCCGTTTTCTTCTGCTCATATGTTGGGGGAGCCACCGTGCCATAGATGGAAGCTGCATGTGTGGGCAAGGCCACTGGTATATCTCCCACTTGGCAACAACACAAAGCTGAACAAGTTAATTAAGGGAAAGAATGAAGGACGGAGAGCATTTCCTTCTAAGCGACGTGCTGCCTTCGGATTTTGCTGCATGTCCCAACAGGGCTGGGAGCATGCCTTGGGATCATTTCAAGAAGGCGGTCGCTCTTGGCTGAGTTCTTTGCTGTCATCTGAAAAGCTGCTGGGCGAAAACACTCATTTCCAAAAGGAAACTGTTGGCAAAGGGTGCAGCTGGATTAACCCCCAATAAACATGGGCACTGGGTGGGTGCTTAAGAAACTCTGCTACAGCAGCGCTGACTGCAATGGCATTGCCACTCCACCCAACCCCAGACGGGAAGAGGAATTTGCCTTCTAGCAAATGTGACCCCCGGGAGTTTCTCTATGTGGCCCTCAGATCTCTCCCCAGCCCACACCCCTCACTGGCCCATGTTTTTGCTTAGGTGGAAGGTGTCATGAAGTCTGAAAATGCCTCTTGTTTGCCTTGACAGAAGACAGAGAGGGGTGTGTGTGCAGCAACGTAGCCTGCTGTACAAAGGCAAACTTTCTTGCGGCCCTTGGAAGGTTGGCCCAAACAGAACGTGGCTGAGAAACACTTTCACTCCTGCCTTACCCCCAAGTCAGACCATTGCTCCACCCAGCTCAATTCTGTCTACGCAGCCTGGCAATGACTCCTCAACATTTCAAATGTAGGGACAGTGCAAGAATGCTGCCTAAACTTAAGAATAGCCAACAGCTGAGCCAGCGTTTCCTAAACTGGAGCAGGAAATATGGTAGCAGATGGGCCCTTTTCCATAGGGATTGTCATGAAAGGCTTGGATGCCACACCAAGAGCTTGATTGCCTCTCTCCAACCAGAACAAAACAGTCATAGAAAGCGCCTGACTCTGCCCAAGTCTAGTGCCCCCTAGTGATTGAACTATATAGAGACACTATCCACCCAGGAAGTGCCTGATTCTGCCCAGATGCAATAAAATTCCAGCGCTACCCACACGGGAAACTCCTGCTCCCCCCCAATGCAATTGAGTTCAGTGCCCCCCTAGAGATTTATAATGGCACTATCCACATGAGAAGACTTTAGTCTATGCCAGGGGTCCCCAAACTACGGCCCCCGGGCCGGATGCGGCCCAATCGGCCTTCCAATCCGGCCCGCGACGACCCCCGCCGCCCGCTGCCGCCGCCCGCTCTCACGGCGCGCGGCGCAGCGACGATCTAAAAAATCGCCAAAAATCCTTTGTGCGCATGCGTATGGGCCTCTCCTGACCCGGAAGAGGTCATTTCTGGTGCACTTCCGGGTCAGGGGAGGCCCATACGCATGCGCACAAGCGATTTTCGGCGATTTTTTCCCCGCACGGGCGCGTGTGCGCATGCGCACGGGCGCGCACTCCCCCGCCCTCCGGCCCGCTGCGCGCGCACTCCCCTGCCCTCCGGCCCACCGCGCGGTCGGCGCGGCGGGCACCGGCCCGCCGCACGGTAAGTCTGGGGACCCCTGGTCTATGCCTTGTAGACTACGTTAATGATCTTCACAAGAAACTGCTGATCTAGGCTAGTGGTTGTACGGTGATACCAGTGATCTAGGGACCACTAACTCTCCCTAGTATGGCTGGGGGATATCTGGTTTTGAGCATTGTGGTATATCACCAGCTAAACATCACACTATACTGATATATCATGATGTCTGGAAAAAGGATGGAGGTAGGTAGAGGCATTGGCTGGCTTCATGGTTTTTTCCACATTGTGATTTTTGCATAACACACACACACATCATGATTCGTTGATATATTTCCAGGTCAAAAAGTATGAAAACAATGTCATGATATGGACTTCAAACCGGTTTTGGATGATATATTGATATATCACCCAGCTCTACTCCCTAATGGAAGCTCAGGTGGCCTTTGAGACAAAGCCGATATTCCCACAGCATGCTGGTTAAATAAATTGTTTATTCAAAAGCGGAAGCGGTTATCTGAGAGTGCCAAGCCTATGTTCTCACAAGCAAAAAATGAATGTCTGTAGCTCAGCGGCAGATCCCTTGCTTTGACTGCAGAAAGGACACGAGGTTCAACCATTGGCTTCTTCAGGTAGTGTTGGGGAAGTCTTCTCAAACTGTGACTAAAGCTGTCAGCCATCATAGAACAGGAACAGGGGGAACCTCTGGCCCCTCCAGATGTTGCTGGATTATAAACAGGGGTCAGAAATCTATCTGGGAAAGACGTCAAAATGGTGTGCTCATCACACAATTTTTAGCCTATAGCTAAAACTGAAAGGAGTACGACAAGGTTGTATATTGTCTCCCTGCTTATTTAACTTATATGCAGAATTCATCATGCGAAAGGCTGGACTGGATGAATACCAAGCCGGAATTAAGATTGCCAGAAGAAATATCAACAACCTCAGATATGCAGATGGCACAACCTTGATGGCAGAAAGTGAGGAGGAATTAAAGAACCTTTTAATGAGGGTGAAAGAGGAGAGCGCAAAATATGGTCTGAAGCTCAACATCAAAAAAACCAAGATCATGGCCACTGGTCCCATCACCTCCTGGCAAATAGAAGGGGAAGAAATGGAGGCAGTGAGAGATTTTACTTTCTTGGGCTCCTTGATCACTGCAGATGGTGACAGCAGTCACGAAATTAAAAGACGCCTGCTTCTTGGGAGAAAAGTAATGACAAACCTAGACAACATCTTAAAAAGCAGAGACATCACCTTGCCGACAAAGGTCCTGTGAGGGACGAGGGATACAGGGAAGTCCCTCCCATCTTAAGTTCCAGCCCATCACCAAGCGCTGGAGAGAGTAAGGAGAGCTCTGCCTCCAGCGGAGAGTCAGGAAGTGGTGTCCGAGGCTCAGGCAGGGTTGTGGAGCCCATGCCTCAGGTGGGACAGGAAGTTGGACGCACGGGGGGGAGGCCAATCCCCCCAACTCCCGAATTGCGACGCAAACGTAGGGGGAAGAGGTTGGGTCTGCCAAAGTTGTGGTGCTGGAAGAAAACGCGCCAATCGCCATTCGGGAGTTCAGACACCTCACCTTAAGGATGCATTTTTACTGCTCTGAACACTGTAAATAATCAGCACTTAATAAAAGCCTTAAAAGACCATGCTGGAGTCGTTACTCTAGAGTAGCCATACCAGGGCCTCTGACAGCAACTCCCGAATCTTTTTTTGGCTACTTTGGAGTGCAGCGATGAGCGCTCAAGAGGCTGAGCATTGGAGGCTGGAGGCCGAAGCAGCGAAGCAGGAGCTACAGAACCTCACAGCGCACGCACAGCAGCAATTGCATGCCGCTCAGGAGGAAGCGCGAGGGGCGCAGGAGGAGCTGAACAAGCTGGTGGACCAGGTGAGGACAAAAGAGGAGACTGAGAAACAGCTAAGGGTGATGGTATTAGACCTGCAGAAAAAGTTGGAAGAGGAGAAAGCCGCTAGGGGTGGGGGGGCACCCCAGCCGCAGCTAGTCCAAGTGAGAAGGGGACAGAGCCTAGTCACCAAGTTCAGCGGAGACCCGAGGGAGTACCTCGGATTCGAGACAGAAATAAATTATGCGCTGGAATTGCATGCAGCAGAATTCCCAGATGACGCGCACAGAGTCTACTTTATCATAGAGCATTTGACGGGGGCCGCCCGGGAATGGGTAAGACCACTCATCGCGCAAAAAAATCCTTGCATGAAGAACGCAACTTTATTTCTAGAAGCTTTAAAATTAATGTACGCTAGCGACAGTGAAATGGAGGCCACTAAACAGGAGCTTCATGACCTAACACAAGGAAAATCGACAGTTAGGGACTACTGGGCGAAATTCACCATGCTGGTGCACAAACTGGGGTGGGATCTGAACAGTGAGCCAGTGAAATCAGCCTTCTACCTGGGTTTGCATGCAGACGTTAAGGATGAGCTGGCAAGAGGTCCTAGACCGCAGACTATGGATCAGCTCAGCAAAGCGGCGCTAGCGGTGGGGGTGAGACAGGAATCCAGATGGTATGACAAACAAGCGACGCGCGCAGCAAAGCCTTGGTTCCCACGCTCTCAGGACAGACCACATCACCAAACCCCACCCCAGGGACCGCCCCCAGACCCGCCCAGACCAAGCCCAGAGCCAGAACCGATGGAGATCGGGGGAGCGCGCGCGCGGGCTTTTCAAACCCCGGCGGCGCCAAGACGCAAGGAGGGAAGAGGCGGGAATTGCTTTCTCTGCAACTCACCCCGGCATCGCGTCAGAGACTGCCCTCATCGCAGAGAGTGGCAAGGAAAGGCGGGAACGGTTGTACCTCCCCCCACTGACGTAGCACCACAGCAGGGAAACGAGACAGCCTGGCTGCAGGAGACAAGGGGCAGCAGCCAGGCACAGTCAGCAGTGAACAGCCCCAGCCCGCCCACCCGCACAGAGAGGAGCAGAGCCAGCCCACCCCTCCCAGAGCAGGAGTGGTTCTAGAAGTCACGCTGACGCTCCCAAATGGCTATCCCCTGACAGTCCTCGCCTTAATTGACAGTGGTGCCTCAGCCAACTTCTTCTCGAGAAACTTTGCAGAAGAGCACCAGATCCAACTTCTGCAGCTGGATTTTCCCCTGCATGTGGCCACCATTGATGGCAGAGAGTTGCTGGGAGGGGCCATCACTCATCAAACCCCCCCCATGAGAATGACAGTGGGAAGGCACTCAGAGACACTGGCTTTCAACGTCACGACCATCTCAGACCCCCCCATCGTTTTGGGAATGAGCTGGCTGGCGCGCCACGACCCCTCCATAAGTTGGCACCAGAGATGCATCACGTTTGGGTCGGACTTTTGTCTGGAACATTGCATGCAGCACCAACCAGGGGAGGGGCCTCCGATAGCCACGGTGGCCACCATGCACGTCAAAGGGGGTGAGGCGATACCCAAGCCGTACTGGGACCTACAGGAGGTCTTCAGCGAAGCGGAGTCCGACCACCTACCTCCACACAGGCCTTTTGACTGCCAGATCAACCTGGTGCCTGGGGCAACGATACCCCCAGCCAAGCTGTACGCCATGTCAGACCAGGAACTGGAGGATCTGCGCGCTTTCATCGACAAGAACCTCAAGCGGGGGTTCATCAGAGAAAGCAAGGCAGCAGGGGGCAGCCCGGTCTTCTGGGTGGACAAGAAAGACACGCAACAGCGCCGTCTGGTGGTGGATTTTAGACG
Source organism: Zootoca vivipara (assembly GCF_965207765.1). Classification (NCBI taxonomy): domain Eukaryota; kingdom Metazoa; phylum Chordata; class Lepidosauria; order Squamata; family Lacertidae; genus Zootoca; species Zootoca vivipara. Next base: position 50,732,737 of record NC_142596.1, read on the forward strand.
GCTGAATTCAGTGACAGAGCCAGTGGCTTTCCCCATGCCCAGAGTGGATGATCTTCTGACAGCGGCACGCAGGGGCAAGATTTTCACCAAGCTAGACCTAAGAGGGGCGTACAACTTGATCAGGATCCGGGAGGGCGATGAATGGAAAACCACGATGTTCACGCCTCTGGGCTCTTTTGAATATCTGGTGATGCCCTTCGGGTTGCAAGGGGGCTCAGCCTGCTTCCAGGCCTTCATGCACCACGTCCTGGGGTCCCTCCTCTTCAAGAACTGCTTGGTCTTTCTGGATGACATCCTTATCTATTCCAATGACCCAGTGCAGCATGTGAAGGATGTCAGGGAGGTGTTGCAGCGCCTGAAGGACAACCACCTGTATGTGAAGCTGGAGAAGTGCAAGTTTCACACCAAGGAGGTGGACTTCCTGGGCTACAAGCTGTCAGACAAGGGGCTGGCGATGGACAAGGACAAGGTGCAGACCATCCTGGACTGGCACAGCCCCAGGACGCGCAAAGATGCCCAACGCCTACTAGGCTTCGCTAACTTCTACAGGAAGTTCATCAAGAACTTCTCTCGTGTCACGGCTCCCATCACCGACTGCCTGAGAGGCAAGCAGAAGTTCAGGTGGACACCAGAGGCACAAGCAGCGTTCGAAAGCCTCAAGAGGGTATTCGCTTCAGACCAGCACCTGTTCCACGTGGTGCAGGATGCGCCCCTACGCCTGGAGACAGATGCTTCTGATAAAGCTGTGGGAGCGATTCTGTTGCAACTGGACGCCAACAGAGAGTGGAGACCCTGTGCCTTCTTCTCCAGGAAGCTGACCCAGCCTGAACGCAACTACACAGTGTTTGATAGGGAACTTCTCGCGATCCACGCTGCGTTCCAGCACTGGCGACACTTCCTGGTGGGCGCCAAGCACCCCATCCAGGTGTGCACAGACCACAAGAACCTGGAGTTCTGGAGAACGGCCAGGGTGCTCAACCAGCGGCAGATACGGTGGGCAGAGTTCTTCTCGAACTTCAACTTCTCCATCCACTACATCCCGGGGGAGCAGAACGTCAGGGCGGATGCCCTCTCCCGCAAGCCAGAGTATATGGAGGAGGAGTTGCCACCAGCACCCAGGCACGTTTTCCCCCCATCTGCATGGTCATGCGGTGCAGCAGTGGTGAGCGAGGCAGAACTCACAGCACTGACGGCAGCGGATGAATTTGCCACCCGCATCTTCAGAGACCTGAGAGGGGGGAGGGAGCAGGCCAAAGACTTTGAGGAAAGGAGGGGTTTGCTTTTTTACAGGGGAGCCCTGTACCTCCCAACCAAACAGCTGAGAGGTAAGGTTCTCAAGCAGATGCACGACAACCCAACGGCGGGTCATTTCGGAAGGGACAAAACCACTCACCTAGTCATGAGACACTTCTGGTGGCCAGGGGTGCGGGAGGATGTTCGGGATTATGTCAGGGGATGTGACACCTGCCAGCGAGCAAAGGTGGTCAGAGCGCCACCAGCAGGTTTGCTGGAGCCATTAGCCACACCGCACAGGCCGTGGGAAGTAGTGTCCATGGACTTCATCACAGACCTGCCGTCGTCCAGGGGCAAGACCGCAGTGTTGGTGGTGGTGGACCTCATGTCCAAAATGTGCCACTTTATACCGTGTGCCAGGGCGGTCTCGGCAGAAGAGACGGCCAAACTGTTTGTGGACCACGTATTCCGACTGCATGGATTGCCTTTAAGAGTTATTTCGGATCGTGGCCGCCAATTTGTTTCCAGGTTCTGGCGACGGCTAATGAACCTCCTGCAGGTGGAGGTCAGCTTGTCGACGGCTCGGCACCCGCAGACCAATGGACAGGCGGAGCGGGTCAACGCCATTCTGCAGCAGTACCTGAGATGTTACGTCAGCCAGAGGCAAACGGACTGGGTGGATCGCCTGCCACTAGCAGAATTTGCCTACAACAATGCGGTGCACGTCTCCACAGGGGTGTCGCCCTTTAAGGCCAACTACGGGCGCGACCTCAGATCTTTCCCGGAGAGGGAGGGGGAGGAGGAGGAAGAGGGCCCACAGGCAGAGGATTGGGCAGAGGACCTGGAGACGGTGCACCAGCAGCTCAGAGAACACTTGGAGAGGGCCAAGGAAGCGTACAAGAAGGGGGCAGATCGCCACAGGAGGCCGGGAGAGGTCATCAGGGTGGGGGACAAGGTTTGGTTATCCTCGGAAGGTCTTCCCACCAGGGGGCGATGCAAAAAGTTAGCACCCAGGAGGCTGGGCCCCTTCACGGTCACGCAACAGGTCAACCCGGTAGCCTTCAGGCTAGCACTGCCGGAGGACATGAGAGTGCACCCAGTGTTTCATAGATCACTGCTGTCGCCGTACAGGGAAAGTACCAGGTTCAGGGACAGCGATCAACCTCCAGAGGGAGGGGGGGAGACGGGAAACGCCCGACAGCTCAATGAGGCAACTGAGATTTTAGACTCAAGGAGAGGGGTGAGAGGGCTGGAGTACCTAATAGCATGGGAGGATACTCCGCCATCCCACAATGAGTGGATACCGGCCACGGAAGTACCTGAGGAATTTTTAGTGGAAGAGTTCCACGCCCTGTTCCCCCACAGGCCCAAGCCCTGGCACATGGAAAGGGAGGGAGAGGGGGAGGAGCAGGAGGAAGGGATAGCAGGCAGCAGCTCCCCATGGAGATGGGAAGCGGAATTTGAGGACACGGAAGAAGAGGTGTGGGTTTCACCGAGGTCGACGACGTCAGAGGCAGGAGAGGACTGGCAGAACATTTTTACTCCCACCAGCTCTGATGCCACTGACTTCTTGGGATTTCCGTCTTCTCAGGGGGAAGGAGAGAGATCGCAGGATTGGGGGGAAATTTTCACACCCACAGGCTCGGATGCCACTGACTTCTTGGGATTTCACTCGTCCCCAGCAAGCAGAGAGCCACTAGGGAGGGGGAGAGAGGAGCCTGGGAGGGGGGTGGATGTGAGGGACGAGGGATACAGGGAAGTCCCTCCCATCTTAAGTTCCAGCCCATCACCAAGCGCGGGAGAGAGTAAGGAGAGCTCTGCCTCCAGCGGAGAGTCAGGAAGTGGTGTCCGAGGCTCAGGCAGGGTTGTGGAGCCCATGCCTCAGGTGGGACAGGAAGTTGGACGCACGGGGGGGAGGCCAATCCCCCCAACTCCCGAATTGCGACGCAAACGTAGGGGGAAGAGGTTGGGTCTGCCAAAGTTGTGGTGCTGGAAGAAAACGCGCCAATCGCCATTCGGGAGTTCTGACACCTCACCTTAAGGATGCATTTTTACTGCTCTGAACACTGTAAATAATCAGCACTTAATAAAAGCCTTAAAAGACCATGCTGGAGTCGTTACTCTAGAGTAGCCATACCAGGCCCTCTGACAGGTCCGTATAGTTAAAGCTATGGTTTTCCCAGTAGTGATGTAGGGAAATGAGAGCTGGACCATAAAGAAGGCTGATCGCCAAAGAATTGATGCTTTTGAATTATGGTGCTGGAGGAGACTCTTGAGAGTCCCATGGACTGCAAGAAGATCAAACCTATCCATTCTGAAGGAAATCAGCCCTGAGTGCTCATTGGAAGGACAGATCCTGAAGCTGAGGCTCCAATACTTTGGCCACCTCATGAGAAGAGAAGACTCCATGGAAAAGACCCTGATGTTGGGAAAGATGGAGGGCACAAGGAGAAGGGGACGACAGAGGATGAGATGGTTGGACAGTGTTCTCGAAGCTACGAACATGAGTTTGACCAAACTGCGGGAGGCAGTGCAAGACAGGAGTGCCTGGCGTGCTCTGCTCCATGGGGTCACTAAGAGTCGGACACGACTAAACGACTGAACAACAACAAAACTGCATTCTGTTGGTTTCACTATGACATTCCTCTGCTATCTCTCCTTCCCACAACACTTTCCGATCCCTTTGGAAGGTTGAGTTGGGAAAGCAAATGCATTATGAAATAAAACTGTCTTGCATACTTATTGGACAAAACCCTTAAAGGGATGAAGCATAAGCTGTTTGACTAGGAGACAAATTGCATGGGACGTGCCAGTAAAGGCACTGCTTCTGACACAGGGTAGAAGATGGCACAGTGATGGCACTGGAGGTCCCCCCCCACACACACACACACCATGCCCGCATTGCAGAAAGCACCCAAGAGTATCAGAAACAGCAGCAAAAAATTCTGGAGCCAGCACTGGCTGGTGGCAGTTGTCTCTTGATAGCATCCAGCTTCGCAAGTGTTAAGGCAGAGCAAGCGAAGCCTTTGAGAAACCAGGCCAGGGCATCTGACAGCCACCACCTCCCTCCTCTTTCCCCTGCTTGCCTATTTATTTTTCCACTTCTGGTGTGAAAAGTCACCCTGAATGTCATGCATGAGAAACCAGGCAGGGCGGGGGACGCCCCCTAACGCCACCCGCTTTCAGGCGGGCTCAAAAGCTTTCGTGGGCCCATTTGTGACCCCCCTCCACAACAATGGCGGCTGCGATGGCAGCTCTGCGAGGGGCTTGTTTGCCGTTGCTGGGGAGAGAAGAATGTATTAGGCCAGGGGGCTGACCCACTCCTGCCACCAAAGAGAGAGAAATCTTAGCCTTGAAGGAGTCACCACTGAATTCCATTCAAGGGACAGAAAAGAAGCGAAATCCTTTTAAAGAGAGCCCAAGAATGCTCCTCTCTGGCTTTTGTCTCACTCGGCTTGGCTTTCATGCAACGATGCTAAGGAAGCCGCCCCAATACATTAACCAGTTTAACTTGTTGGTGACCCTTTTTTTGTGCTGAGGACACAATGGGGATCCTCTCCAGCTTTTTCTTCTTCTTCTTCTTTTTCAATAGATTGGCCCCCCGTTGTTCCCTCTCCCTCCTGCCTCCCTTTCTCTGGGTCTGCTCACCAACCTTTCTCAGGCTCTTCTTTGAGGGGCCTATTCAATGCCACCGCTCTGCGTTTCCGTAGAGAATTTCCCCCCTTCCCTTCATACAAGGACGGATTGTTCCATTCATGGCTGCCCGTTGGGACATCGCCTCCCATTGACATGAAGGAAGTTTATCGGCAGGATTGAAATTTGTAAGTTTATAAAATGACACTTGGCGTGGAGAAAGCGGGTGGAGAAAAGTTTTCCTCCCTCTCTTCCAACATTAGAACTCATGGGGATCCAATGATGGTGAATGTTGGAAGACTCAGGAAAGATTAAAAAAATGGCTTCTCTCTCTCTCTCTCTCTCTCTCTCTCTCTCTCTCTCTCTCTCTCTCTCTTAAAATACAGTCGAACCTTGGAAGTTGAACGGAATCAGTTCTGGAAGTCAGTTCGACCTCCAAAATGTTCAAAAACCAAATCATGGCTTCTGATTGGCTGTAGGAAGCTCCTGCAACCAATCAGAAGCCTCGTCAAATGTCAGGTTCGAAAATAACATTCGCAAACTGGAACAATCACTTCTGGGTTTTCGGCATTTGGGAGCCAAAACGTCCAAGTTCCTGGGTGTTCGGGATCCAAGGTATGACCGTAAAGTTGTATCAACACTTTTCACAACACGAAAGAAGACAAGCTAATCTACATGAAAAATAATAAACAAAAGAAATGAAATAGGAGAATACAGGAAGGATCCTATCTCGCAAATATGTCTTAACTTTTGTCCCATACAGAAAAGGTGTGTCCTCTCAGCTGTTACCTGGGAGCATCCTGCACTTCTCTCAGCCTCTCACCCTGAGAGATCTCCCCTTCCCTATGTCTCACACAGCGTCCTTCAGACTGTACATCCCCCTCATCTGCATGCAGTTCTTACCTAAATACAGTAAGAAAAAATAATGAATGTTGGAAGACTCAGGACAGGTAAAAGAAATGACATCTTCATGCAGTGCAGAGTTAACCTGTGGAATAGAAGGTACTGAGGACCACCAACCTAGATGGCTCTAAAAGAGGATTGGACAATTCATGGAGGTCTGTTGATGGCTCCTAGCCATCATGGCTGTGATCTGCCTCCATGGTTGGAGGCAATATTGATTCTGAATGCCAGCTGCTGGAGACCCCAGGAGGGGGAGAGTGCTTCTGTGTGCAATTCCTGCTTGCTGGTTTCCCACAGGCATCTAGTTGGCCACTGTGAGAACAGGATGCTGGACTAGATGGGCCCTTGGCCTGATCCAGCCAGCAAGCTCTTCTAATGTTCCTCCTGGAAAGACCCCAAAGGCCCATTACTGATGGGATTGCAAGGGAATGTTTGAGTTCTGGCTCTTCCCAAGCATCTAATGCAACACAGAAGGGTTTTTAAGAGGCCAAGCTAAGAACGATCATTTTGATAAGGTCTGGTTCCCATGTATCTTGCTGTGTAAACAGAAGTGATGTCAGTGTCGGACCTCCAGACTCTCACACTTAATTAGGCAATCAATAGCAGAAGCCTTGCTGTTGCATTCAACAGTTTAGTTATTTGGCACTGCCCCGGATCAAGTTTCTTTCTTGTTTATGTGATTGGCATAAGCATGTCACACTCTACAGGTCTTGTAAAACCATATACAGTACATGGATTGTTTGGAATTCCAATTTTGCTTCCAAGTTCACATCTGACCTCATCTCTGATTCGCTAGCTGTTTCGTCTCTATTACCTGCTCAGCAGTTAAGAAACAACCACCACCAAATTGGATTATTTGTTGTTATATTTTAATTCCATGCAAGGCGGTGGATGGGGTTCTCTCCTTGCCTCACACAGACGAAAAAAGCGACCCTGTGAGGCAGGTCAGACCAGGGGGGCCAACTTGAATAAAATATTGGGAGGCCCAGGTAAGCCCCGTCCCAAATAATCAGTCACATGATGTGGCACACACAAACCATTTGAATGGCAGTGCTCATCAATTTTGGGGAGCCCAGTCCCCTGAAATATTTTATTGGGGAAGTGAAGGGCCCCTGGCCCCTAGGAGTTAAGCTCCTATGGGCCAGACTGACAGACGGAGACTGGCCTAAGGGCACCCAGTGAGCTTCATGGCTGAGGGGGAATTTCAGCCCATCCCTCCCAAAGTCTCTCTCCCCTATGTCTTAGTTCATGGTTCGGCAAACTAAAGCCCGGGGGCCGGAACAGGCCCAATTGCCTTCTGGATCCGGCCCACAGATGGTCCGGGAATCACCGTGTGGATCGCCAGCGCACACATTCTTTCCCTCTCCCTCACATGGTGGCGGCGCCTCCTCCCTCCCTCCGCCTGGCTTCTCCCTGCCCTGCCTAGAGGAGGAAGGGAGCTGGGCTTTGTTGGTGCCAGCAGCAGCAGCAGCGCTCGAGCGGCCGCCATTTTAAGCAGCCCCTCTCTGGTGCCCTTTTGTGCGCCGCTCATCATCCTGCCGCCGCCAGCCCCTGCTGCTCGCAAGACACAGGTAAGCAGCCACCAGAGTTCGTGATGCTCTTGCATCATCCCCCCCCCTAAAAAAATATTCTGGCCCCCCACAAGGTCTGAGGGACAGTGGGCTGGTCCCCTGCTGAAAAAGTTTGCTGACCCCTGTCTTAGTTGCTTAACACGTTATCCCTCTTCACAGGGAATTCTGGGAATTGTAGCTCTGGGAGGGCAATAGGGAGGTCTCCTAACAACACTCAGCACCCTTAACAGACTACAACTCCCAATATGCTTTTGGGGGGGGGAACCATGACTGCTTAAAGTGGTATTGGCGAGTTTTCAATATACAGTCATAACTTGGTTGTCAAATGGAATCTGTTCCGAAAGTCCGTTCAACTTCTGAAAATATTTGACAACCAAGGCGTGGCTTCTGATTGGCTGCAGGAGCTTCCTGCACTCAGTCGGAAGCCGCGTCAGATGTTTGGGTTCCAAAGAACATTTGGAAATCGGAACACTCCCTTCCAGGTTTGTGGTGTTCAGGAGCCAAAACGTTTGAGTCGCAAGGCGTCCGGGACCCAAGTTACGTCTGTATGGCATAAATGTGGCCTCTAAGATACCCAGCCGCAATCTGTGCATCATGCCCCAACCCAAACGAGAAGGCAAAACTCTAGGAAGGCAGAAATAAATAAAAAATGTCCTTCCAGATAAAACACGCACGCACATTGCACATGCGTTTGAAATCCATTGTTCTCTTTGACTCTCCTTCCCTTTCCCAACCAGGCCGGCCACATCCACCTGTTCTTTTCTAATCCTGCACTGAGCCACAAACCCCTTTTGAAGCAGGACAGGTGGCAAGGAGGCAGCGGACAGGGTGGGGCAGGTGGGGGGGCATTTGCGTTCCTTTGCCTCGTGTGCTGCGTGCGGCTCCCTACAGAGCCAAGTCTCCAGCCACCCTGGGTGGGCACACAAACAGCCCTAACTAAAATAACAATAAAGTGAGCAGCATATTTGGGTGTTTTGATACGGAGTGGGGAAGCGAGTGGCTTCATTTGCGACATTTTTGCCTACGGGGCTGGACAAGAACCTTGCATGCTTTTGTGTGTGAGGTGCAGGATGAGACCCCACTTACAATTCAGGCAGCTGATGTGCAGGGAGGAGAAGCGTTATCCCTGCATGGGGCGTGAAATAAACGTTTTTGCTACAGGGAGGGGCTGTCGCCCAGCAAACAGAGGAGCATCTCCTTTGCATGTAGAAACATCCCATGTTTGATCCCTGATGCCTCTGGAAGGCACTATGTTGGCTTTTCCTCCAATAACATAGAACAATAGAGTTGGAAGGGACCATGAGGGTCATCTAGTCCAACCCCCTGTAATGCAGGAATGTTTTGCTCAACGTGAGGCCCAAACCCATGACCCTGAGATTCAGAGCCTCATGCTCTACCGACAGAGCTATGCATAGTTCCCCGCTGCTTATGTATTTCAAGCGGTGGCCTGCATCATTTATGAAATGCTTTAAAATGGAATTAAGCCAGACTTCACCAGCCTGCTGCCCTCCAGATGTTTGGCACTACAACTTCCATCACCTTGACCATTGGCTATTGTGGCTGAGACTGATGGGAGTTGTAGTTCAAAACATCACAAGGGCATCAGGTTGGTGAAGGCTGACTTAGTCACATCCATGGAGGAGGTTCAGCCGACTAACAGCTATTACCTGTGATGGCTATATGGGAAACCCTCCCCCCCCCATCCATTTTTAGAGGCAGTGTACCTGGAAAGTAGCCTCAAACCCTACTTGCAATTGTGCTGTCACATCAAGTCGAACCTTGGGTACCGAAATCAGGTTTCACACAGGTGCCTCTTACTAGATTTACAAGGTTATATACAGATCCCTGGCAGGGCTCCTAATACAGGCCTGCATCAGGTTTTCTACTAGGCCAGGGATGGCGAATCTGTGGCCCTCTAAGGTGCTGTTCGCCTTCCAATGCCCATCACTCCCATGTTGGCTGGGGCTGATGGGATTTCATAGAATCATAGAGTTGGAAGAGACCACAAGGGCCATCCAGTCCAACGCCCTGCCGAGCAGGAAACACCATCAAAGCATTATTGACATATGCCTGTCAAGCCTCTGCTTAAAGACCTCCAAAGAAGGAGACTCCACCACACTTCTTGGCAGCAAATTCCACTGTCGAACAGCTCTTACAGCAGCAGAAAACAACCTTTCACCCTCCTCTATATGACATCCTTTTATATATTTGAACATGGCTATCATATCACCCCTTAACCTTCTCCTTCTCCAGGCTAAACATACCCAGCTCCCTAAGCCGTTCCTCATAAGGCATTGTTTCCAGGCCTTTGACCATTTTGACGGACAGGTCAACTCCGTGTCCAGGGCAGCTGTTTATCAGCTCCATCTGGTACGCAGGCTGAGTCCCTACCTGCCCACTGACTGTCTCTCCAGAGTGGTGCATGCTCTAGTTATCTCTCGCTTGGACTACTGCAATGCGCTCTACGTGGGGCTACCTTTGAAGGTGACCCGGAAACTACAACTAATCCAGAATGCGGCAGCTAGACTGGTGACTGGGAGCGGCCGCCGAGATCACATAACACCGGTCCTAAAAGACCTACATTGGCTCCCAGTACGTTTCCGAGCACAATTCAAAGTGTTGGTGTTGACCTTTAAAGCCCTAAACGGCCTCGGTCCGGTATACCTGAAGGAGCGTCTCCACCCCCATCGTTCTGCCCGGACACTGAGGTCCAGCTCCGAGGGCCTTCTGGCGGTTCCCTCATTACGAGAAGCCAAGTTACAGGGAACCAGGCAGAGGGCCTTCTCGGTAGTGGCACCCACCCTGTGGAATGCCCTCCCACTAGAGGTCAAAGAGAACAATTACCAGACCTTTAGAAGGCATCTCAAGGCAGCCCTGTTTAGGGAAGCTTTTAATGTTTGATGGATTTCTGTATTTTATAATTTCTGTTTTTTTTTGGAAGCCGCCCAGAGTGGCTGGGGGAACCCGGCCAGATGGGCGGGGTATAAATAATAAATTATTATTATTATTATTATTATTATTTTGGTTGCCCTCCACTGGACACGTTCCATTTGGAGTCCAACAGCACCTGGAAGGCAACAAGTTCTCCAACCAAAGGAAGAGAGGCAGCGAGGAATCAGAACCTGGGTCATTGTTCAAGGCACGGTGCGCAGTTATCTCACAGTACTTGAATGCAAAGTGTATTCTCTGTGGCCGATTTGGGCCCCAAATTTCCTGCTGAAGAAGATGTTCTGCAGGGAGCAGAGGCAACAGCCTTTGCTGCATGCATTCATCTGCTCTGGGTTCAGCAGACAGTCACATTTTCAGCCCAAGCCAAAAACCAGAGCCGACGCCTGGAGGGGAAGTCTGGGGAGGGGGCGTGCGCCTGGAGTCCACCGTATTCTCTAGGGAGCTGCCCTCTGGTGAAACAATTAGTCAGAGAGGAAAGGGGATGTCTCCTGCCCTGCAGAGGGGATTGCTGCTGCTGGCATGCGTGCTCTCCAAAGCCAGCACAGTAAAAATACGGCATGCACACCAACCGCAATCACTGACTTTTGCCTGCAGCCAAAGGGGAAAACTTTTGGTAATTCATTTATGTGGGGTCTTGAAGACTGGGAGGCTTTGTGGAGCTGACAGCCCACAGACCGTGGACATGCCAAGCTGGACAGACAGGGCATTGTTGCCGACACTGTGTAGCAACGGCAAGGAGCAGGTTGGCAATGCGGCGGAAGCAGCAGCTGGCCTGACAGGGACCTGAACATCTGTCTGATGTTTCTCCAGTCATTTGGGAGATTTCCAGAGGGCGGTTGCCAAGGCACTGGGAGGGACGACATCCTTCTGGTCTCATGTCCTTTTGAAAAGGGCCTTTGATTTGGATCTGCATTCCTATTTCAGCATCTCTGCAGATAAGGCTCCATGCAGTATGTTTTCTCTAGGGATTTTAAGCATTATGAAATCAGAATCCTTAAAAATTAAGATTGCACCCATCTCTCTCTCTCTCTCTCTCTCTCTCTCTCTCTCTCTCTCTCTCTCTCTCTCTCTCCTCCTTGACCCCAGCTTGCTAAAAGAACCAGCGTTTTGCCACAATGAGTTTAGATTAAGTGAAAGGTTAATGGCTTTTAAAATTCCACATGGAACCACCTTGTGTTAAATTATGGGAGTATTGAAATTCCCACACCCTTATTAACTGGACATTGGTTTCCAGATCTAAGCAGCCCAAACCTTCATGTGGACATGAACTTTTCATCCAATATACTGTTGTAAGCATTTTATGAGAGAATCTAGGCTTTTGTTTAGCACATTGATTTATTTGATACACCAATAGATTGAAGCTGCTTGCCTAAATGAGCAGCGATGGCCTTGGATGGCTGATAGCAAATCTCATTTGCTTTGATGAGGGCAAGAAAGGTGTTTGGAATGCAGCCACCCATGGAAACATTAAATATTGTTAGAAGCATGCTACATATTATTAAGGCACTTGGGATATATATTTTGTGGATTTTTTCCCAGAGAAATAAATAAGTCTGGGTTTTATTTCCCTAACTGGTTGGCAAGAAGGCTGCTTGGGAATAGAGACCTCAAACGCATGCTTTTTGCTTTTGAGAAACTGATGCTGTTTCCAAAACAGCTTGTCTGCTTGACTGCACTCTTCATCTTATTAGCATGCATCCTCAGGACAATCATCATTCAGTGTGCAGAATCAGCAGTAGATACTGTAGTGTCTGGATGATACCCTGGCTGGGGTCCCTTCTAGACCTCCTTAGAAACTAGTAGAAGAGGCTGCTGAACAAGCCATACCAGTTCCTTTGTTACAATAATGGCTTTGGCTGGCCAGTTAAGTATTGTGATTTGACCTGCTTATTTAACTTATATGCAGAATTCATCATGCGAAAGGCTGGACTGGATGAATCCCAAACCGGAATTAAGATTGCCGGAAGAAATATCAACAACCTCAGGTATGCAGATGACACAACCTTGATGGCAGAAAGTGAGGAGGAATTAAAGAACCTTTTAATGAGGGTGAAAGAGGAGAGCGCAAAATATGGTCTGAAGCTCAACATCAAAAAAACCAAGATCATGGCCACTGGTCCCATCACCTCCTGGCAAATAGAAGGGGAAGAAATGGAGGCAGTGAGATTTTACTTTCTTGGGCTCCTTGATCACTGCAGATGGTGACAGCAGTCACGAAATTAAAAGACGCCTGCTTCTTGGGAGAAAAGCAATGACAAACCTAAACAGCATCTTAAAAAGCAGAGACATCACCTTGCCTACAAAGGTCCGTATAGTTAAAGCTATGGTTTTCCCAGTAGTGATGTATGGAAGTGAGAGCTGGACCATAAAGAAGGCTGATCGCCCAAGAATTGATGCTTTTGAATTATGGTGCTGGAGGAGACTCTTGACTTGAGAGTCCCATGGACTGCAAGAAGATCAAATCTTTCCATTCTTAAGGAAATCAGCCCTGAGTGCTCACTGGAAGGACATATCCTGAAGCTGAGGCTCCAATACTTTGGCCACCTCATGAGAAGAGAAGACTCTCTGGAAAAGACCCTGATGTTGGGAAAGATGGAGGGCACAAGGAGAAGGGGACAACAGAGGACGAGATGGTTGGACAGTGTTCTTGAAGCTACGAACACGAGTTTGACCAAACTGCGGGAGGCAATGCAAGACAGGAGTGCCTGGCGTGCTATGGTCCATGGGGTCACGAAGAGTCGGACACGACTAAGCGACTAAACAACAACAACATATCCAAAGAACTTGCTCTGTTGCCATAGAGACAAAGGGGTGGGCCTTTTCCCACCTCACCTAACTGGATGCCACACCACCCTAGGATGGAGTACAAGAGGCCAAGAGACCTGTGTATGAGAGTTGTATGAGAGTTTTGAGCAAGGCGGGAAGCTGGGTACATTAGAGGCATGTCTGCTTCTAGCTTGGGGTTCCCCTAGAAGCCTTATGGGGAAGCAGGATCTTTTTGGGTGTTAATGCTGTGAGCCCCGCCATCCTACACTCAGGCTGTATATATGTATAAAGAAAACCATGTATGCTAAAGACTCCACAGTCTCCATTGACCTTCATTCCAAGGAAACTAGAACCGCAGTAATCGTAGGCACCGCTGGAGTCTCTTGCTGCCTGGAGATTGGGGATGAACACAACAGTAGGTTACCAAACACAAGCACACCCACCCACATGGTTTGCACTTTCCCTCCGGAGCTGTCTGTTATCTGCAGCCATCCCGATGTTGCTGGACTCCAACTCCCATCAGTTCCATCTACCACAGCCAACCGTCAAGGATGGTGGGAGTTGTGGTCTAAAGCACAGAGATGGCACCAGCTTGGGGAAGGGCTGCCTTAGAAGAACACAACTGGTGCTGTGCTATTTCTGAGCTCGAGGCCTAACCAAAATGCGTTTGGCAAGCGCAGCTCATTCTCCTGCGTGAATTATCTCCAAGCCTCCCCACTTGAAATGTACATCCAGCTCATTCCAGGAATAGAGTCCACACTTGTGACTTGGCTCATCATGAAATGTTCAACTCCCAGGGCTACCAACCGACAATGTGCTTCTAGATAGCAAACAGCCCTGCCTTGAAAGGATTTATCAAGGAATTAACCCAGTTAACAATGCGGTACTTTGGATGTTTACCCAGATGTGCATCCCACTGAGTCTAATGGAGCCTACCTCATTCATTACAACATTCTGACAGAGGTAGTGTTTGGCTAAAAGTCTTCAGAAGACGGCAGTTTCTTTCCACTAAATAACAAAAGACAAAGCTTTTCATGCATAGCTTGAGAGATAATCTTAAACACATTTCTCAAATCAGGAGATATACCAAGATTCTTACGGGGAAGTTTGGCAATCCAACATCCTTTGGGGCCTTCCCATAAGGGTAGTCGCTTAGGCATCACTTAAGAAGAGACGAGAAGACGCAGATTTGCAGGACATTAGTGCATGATTGTGTGCATGCATGCACACAAATTTTTAGAATAATCACTGCCTTTTAAATAGAAATGCATTACATCTTGCACAGGGGACCTGTGTGCCATAGAAGGTACCCAAGGGTCATCTAGTCCAACCCCCTGCAATGCAGGAATCTCAGCTAAAGCAACCATGACAGGTGTTTAAAAACCTCCAAGGATGGAGAGTCCACCTCTTGAGGGAGTCTGTTCCACTGCCAAACAGTTCTTACTGTCAGAAAGTTGTTCCAAATGTTTAGTCGGAATCTCCTTTCTTGCAACTTGAAGCCATTGGTTCAAGTCCTACCCTCCAGAGCAAGAGAAAACAAGCATGCTCCCTCCTCCATGTGCCAGCCCTTAAGATATTTGAAGATGGGTATCGTATCTCCTCTCAGTCTCCTCTTTTCCAGGCTAAACATACCCAGCTCCTTCAGGCGCTCCTCATAAGGCTTGGTTTCCAGGCTCTTGATCATCTTGGTTGCCCTCCTCGGCACACTTTCCAGCTTGTCAACATTCTTCTTAAATTGTGGTGCCCAGAATTGGACACACTACTACTCCAAGTGTGGTCTGACTAAGGCAGAATAGAGTGGGACTATGACTTCCCTTGATTTGGACACTAGACTTCTGTTGATGCAGCCTAGAATAGCATTAGCTTTTTTTGCTGCTGCATCACACTGTTGACTCATGTTCAGCTTGTGGTCCACCAAGACCCCTAGATCCTTTTCACATGTACTGCTAGTAAGCCAAGTGTCCTCCATTCTATATCTGTGCAACTGGTTCATCCTACCTAAACGCAGAACCGTACATTTGTCTCCACTAAAATTCATTTTGTTAGCTTGTGCCCAATTCTCCAATCTGTTAAGGTTATTTTGAATTCTGATTCTGTCTTCTGCGGCATTAGCTACCCCTCCCAGTTTAGTGTCACTGAAAATTTGATGGTCTTCCCCTCAATTCCTTCATCCAAGTCATTTATTAAGACATTAAACAACAATGGGCCCAGGACAGAACCCTCTGGCACCCCACTTGTCACTTTTTTCCAGGATGACAAGGAACCATCAATGAGTACTCTTTGGGTTTGGTCAGTCAACCAGCTACAAATCCACCTAACAGTTACCTCACTCAACCCACATTTTACCAGCTTCCTCGCAAGAATATCTTGGGGGACTTTGTCAAAAGCCGAACTGAAATCAAGATACACTATGTCCACAGCATTTCCCTGATCCACTAAGTTTGTAATTCCATCAAAAAAAGAAATCAGATTGGTCTGGCATGAGTTCTGAGAAACCCATGTTGAGTCTTAGTAATCACAGCATCCTTTTCTAAATGCTCACAGATAGAGTGTTGAATGATCTGTTCTAGGATGTTCCCTGGTATCGATGTCAAGCTCACTGGTCAGTAGTTACCGACCATTCAGACTGAAGTCAGGTGTTACTGTGGATGAGCAACTTCAAGGCCCCTGATTGTCTTCCTCCTCCTCCTCCTCCTCCTCCTCCTTCTTCTGTCGTTTAGTCGTGTCCGACTCTTCATGACCCCATGGACCAGAGCACGCCAGGCACGCCTGTCTTCCACTGCCTCCCGCAGTTTGGTCAAAACTCATGTTGGTAGCTTCCTCTGTCGTCCCCTTCTCCTTGTGCCCTCAACCTTTCCCAACATCAGGGTCTTTTCCAGGGAGTCTTCTCTTCTCATGAGGTGGCCAAAATATTGGAACCTCAGCTTCAGGATCTGTCCTTCCAGTGAGCACTCAGGGCTGATTTCCTTAAGAATGGATAGATTTGATCTTCTTGCAGTCCATTGGACTCTCAAGAGTCTCCTCCAGCACCATAATTCAAAAGCATCAATTCTTTGGTGATCAGCCTTCTTTATGGTCCAGCTCTCACTTCCATACATCACTACTGGGAAAACCATAGCTTTAACTAAACAGAGCATTATTGAAGAAGCTGTGATGGGACTCCAGCTCCCATCAGCCCCAACCAGCATGGCCAATGAAAGAACACGATACCCTCACATTTTATATGCTTATTTGGATATCTAAACTGCTTAAAGGGTACATAAATTTATAGCTTAGAGGAGCAACAAACTTATTAAGAAGGATACATCAAATAGAGGGCTGTCCTCCGTAAAGTAGGATACAGGGCCATCCTAGGCACACATCTGGCCCCTTTAGTCTGAATCAATGCTGCTCTTATGTCATAGTACAGTGGAACCTCGGTTTATGAACACCTTGGTTTATGAATTTTCGGTTTATGAATGCCGCGGACCCATCTGGAACGGATTAATTCATTTTCCATTACTTTCAATGGGAAAGTTTGCTTCAGTTTATGAACGCTTCAGTTTATGAACAGACTTCCGGAACCAATTACACCCATGCTTCAGTTTATGAACGCTTCAGTTTAAGTACTCCGTGGACCCATCTGGAACGGATTAATCCACTTTCCATTACTTTCAATGGGAAAGTTTGCTTCAGTTTATGAACGCTTACTCCGCGGACCGTCTGGAACGGATTAATTCACTTTCCATTACTTTCAATGGGAAAGTTCGCTTCAGTTTATGAACGCTTCAGTTTATGAACAGACTTCCGGAACCAATTGTGTTCATAAACCGAGGTACCACTGTATTGTAATGAGTTTAGCAGGGTCAGTCTGGATGATGCCACGGGGTTCCTTCCAAACGTGCGGTTCTGAATCTGTGAGGGCAGGGTCTATAAGAAACCTGTCAGACCAGTTCCTTTGTCAAGGCAGCTGTTCATCTAAGCACCAAAACATCTGCATCTTAAAAGAGCGAGTCCTGTTGCCATAGAGACAGATCTGTAGGCCTTTTCCTACCGTACCTCATCTGGCTAGATGCCACAGTCATCCTAGGATGGAGAACAATGGGGGGTGTGGAGTTGTGCGTGAGCTTGACTGATGCTGGAAGCTGGAGACACAGAGGCATGCCTTGCTCTGTGCTGGGCATGGGTCTCCTCTGGAAACTTGAGGGAGAAGCAAGATCTACGGAGGTGTTAATGTTCTGAGCCCCTGGAGCCTCTTGGCACTTGGAGATTGAGGTCTGCACAACAGTATTTTAGACAATGGCAGGTGGCAAAAAAGATAGCAAACATTTGGAAAACTGGGCATGTGGCAGGTGGAATGGGACTAATTATGGGTCTAGTTCATCAACATGCCATATGTCCACCATATTGCTGCAGCGTAATATATTTTTTTATCATTCACCACAAAGTGACTGTGCTCATTCTATCCATCTCCATTTCCACTGAGAAATGATCCTCGTATAACACTGAAATGCATTAAGGAAGAGACATCTGTTTGCCAGGCTGGTAAATGCAAATGTTTGATTTACACTGTGTGTGCGGACTTCTTCTTTTTAACTTAAAACGGAACAAGTCCCAGCAGATGCAGACCTTGCAAAGGGCCCAGGAAGTTGGTTAAGTAACAGAGTCCTGGTCAGTTCAAGGGGGACTATCAGGGTCTACCTTTGGAGATATGATCAATATAAGATTGGTGCCTTATGCCAACTGCAAGCAGCCCCAGTCAGTAGAGTCAAGCCTGATAAGAACTATGGTCCAAAAACATCTGGGCAGCCACATGTTCCCTTATACAAAAGGGGCTGAGCACCTGCTCTCCATGCACAAGGCCTGAGGTTCAGCCACGGACATCTCCAGGCAGGGCTGCAAATGTCCCAAATGAAACTCTGGAGAATCAGTGTAAGCAACACTCAGGGATGGATTGAGACCTTTACAGGCCCCAAGCACGTAAAAGATTTTGGTGCACCCATATATATCTATTTCAAATAATAAACAATAAGCAACCATAAAATAAAATTTTATTTTTCGAAATGAAATGAAACCTACAGTAAGATGGAAAATAATGTTTGCTTTTATATACTTCCACTTTATATATTTGTTAATTTTCCTTCTACTTTCTCTAATTGCAACGTCTTTGATTAGATTCTCAAAACTTATGTAACACATCTGCTTCTATGCTTGGTAGAGATAAGGCCCCAGTCTGCCTTGTTGCATACTTGTTCTGTTGGGATTTTTAATAGACTTCAACTGAGAAAATGAACGCTCAGCTGAGCAACTTGTGACCATTAATGTTAAAAATCTGGCAATGGGAAATTTCTGTGGTGCCCCCCCCTTCCCTAGATGCCCTATGCATTTGCTTATTTTGCTTTATGGTTAATCCAGACTTTGCAACGCTTCGTTTGGTGAACCAATGGGTCTGACCGCATGCAGTTCTGGTCGCCTCACTTCAAAATGGATATTGTAGAGTTGGAAAAGAGCAATGAAAATGATCGGGGGGGGGGAGCGTGACGGCCTCTTGTGGGAGTGAGTTCCATAGTTTAACTCTGCGCTGTGTGACATCATACATTTTGTATCTTGCTTTTCCACCCAGCTGCTCAAGGTTGTGAACATTATCCTCTTCTCTCCCCACTTTTATATTTGCAGCAGTCCTGGAAGGTAGGCTTCTCTAGTTGATGCATGTACATAAGCAGCAGTTTTTCTCAATAGAGCAGGATTGGGGTGTGTGTGCAGGGGCCCTAATCCACAGTGTCTGACACCCAGGAAATCCTGTTGGCACCCTTGGAAAGACCTCCTTGGGTGACCTGATCACACCTTGTTTGCCTCTTATGCTGAATCCTCACTCCACTATGAAACTCACTGGGTAATTTACCCCAGTCGCGTCTCCCAGACTAACCGACCTCGCAGGGAATAAAATGAAGGCGGAGGAAAACCATGCAGCCATCCATGGTGACCATCATCCAGCCAAAATCTGGCCCTCTTGCCCCAGAGTATGGCCTACTACTCTTGCCAGAGGGATGTTTTCCACCCCTGAGATTTCCCCTGGCTTCCTTGCTGAGCTTCAGAACTTCCGGACAGCCTCACCTCCTGAGCAGGACTTCTTGGGCGAGGAAATCGAGGCGCCTCACCCTGAACGCGCAACCACATCATTTGCAACAGCTATCCAAAGGGGTAATAAAAATAAAAATAATAGTAATTGTAATACACTGCACATCTGGCAGGGTTTTCCCAGCCGCTTGGGGCGGCTTACAGTACATATAAAAGCAAAGTAAAACGTCAAACATTAAAACCTTCCTGATACAGGGCTGCCTTCAGACCAAGCTGATCTTCTCTGTGTCCTTCCAGTTTTACTGTATGTGCTGCCAAAGCGAGCACATTTTGCACATGCTCAGAGAACCACTCTCCACCGAGTCCAGCACAGAGAACGGGCTTTCAGCTTGCAGGGTGTGCGCGTGTGTCTGTTTTGTCCCTGTTTCAAAGGAGACAAAACAAAAAATATTCTAGTGGCTGTTTTGCGAATGGCAGGAGCGAGGAAGAATGTCTTTCCTTCCAACACTTTTTTTTTTACAAGCACTTTTTATCTCAAAGCGTGGGCTGGTCCCCTTCCGCACAAAATCCCACCCCGCGTCGCTTTGCCTTGTTGCAAGCGAGCTTTACGACAAGGGGAGACCCTCCCTCACTTTTATAGTCTCCGTCCCTCCCCCCCCCCCGCTTTTCCAAGCTAAGCCACGTGGGAGACCCGTCGCTACCTTACAGCCCGGGGGCCCCGCGTCCTGCAATGTTGCAACGTTCTGAGCCCGCCTCGTCTCTCAGTGGGCGCGGCCTAAGCGAGCCACTCAGAGCAAAGGGGCGGGGCCACAGAGAGAGGAGTTTTTAAATCGCGGCTGAGTCGCTGCAGCGAAGCGATCGGCGCTGAGCTTGGCGCGCCCGGAGGAAGGGGAGACCCGGGTCGGGGTGGCTGCTGCTGCTGCTGCTTCTGCTGGAGCAAGGCAGGGTTTTCCTGCCGCGGGGAAGTCTTTGCAGGGTTGTTGTGCCTCGCGCGCACCTGGGCAGCTCCCCCCACCCCATTTGCACTTAAAACTGCAAAACCTCCGAAATCCACGATGCTGAAAAGCTGCGGGAAGAAGCTTCTGCTGTCCCTGGTGGGCTCAATGCTGACCTGCTTCCTGGTGCTTGTGGTGGACCAGCAGAAGGGGCAGGTGCTGAGCCTGGGGGGCGGCGGCGCCGGCCTCCTCCTGCAGCCCTTCGAGGGCTCCCGCGGCGACGCGCCGGGCTTGCGAGCTGCATTGCCCGCGGGGCAGAGCCACCGCGATGTGCGGAGCTTCAGCGCGTACTTCTCCAAGCTGGCCCGGGGGAAGGCGGAGGCGGCCTCGGCGGTGGGAGGCGGCCCGGAGGAAGGGAAGGCGGCCAGGCCGCAGCTGGAGGACATTTCGCCCCAGGATGTCTTCATCGCCGTCAAGACCACCAAGAAGTTCCACAAGTCGAGGCTGGAGCTGTTGCTGGATACGTGGATCTCGCGCAACAAGGACATGGTAAGGGGATGGAGCCGCGGGTGTGTGTCTTCCCACCGCCCAGTTATGGGATGGATGCTGTGCATCTTTTAAATAAGATGACTGTCAACCCCCCCTCCCCGCAAAAAAACCCGATCCCCTGTTGCTGGAAGACTTGCGGTGGTGGTGGATGAATGCACTCTGTGCATGCTCAAGGGTACACTCGGCTTCGAGCATTGCTGGCGGTGCCAAAGCTGAGCTTTGGGACGGGAAATAGGTTTGTGGAAACTCGCTCTTATGGGGGTTCTGTGTTCCCGGGCAGCGTATTTTCCAGGCTGAGCCTAGAACCTGGAAGCAAGTTTGTAGTGGCAAGGAAGCTCCGGGAACCCGCTTCCACGCGCGCAGAGCCCCCCTCAGATGGCTAGCACCCACCCAGAAAGCGCGGTGTGCCTGCAGCGAGCGGGCTGCTGCTGCTGCGCGGTGCCAGCCCGTGCCAACGGCGTGCTAATGAGCAGGAAGGATGCAGGCTGGCGAGTAACTGCAAGCCCAGCGCCTTGATCTGTGCCGTCTCCGCCCTTGCCCCCCAGGGAGGGAAAGTGAGGCACGCTCCTCTGCCACAAGCCCACACAGCCAGCCTCCCTCCCTCCCTCCCTCTCTCTTTTGCTGCCCTCCTATAAATGGTTTCAGTCAAGGGAGGCTTATTTCGCTTGCTTGAGTGGCATACACACACGCACAGAGAGAGAGAGAGAGAGGTTTTCGTTTTGTGGTTTCCATTGTTTCCACGCGTTGCAGTAGGGCAATAGTGCTTGCTTACAAAGAGAGTTGTCTTTCTGAAACTTGACCTGCAATCCCTACTCTGAAATGAGCAGAACTGCTCTGTGGCTGACTCAATGGTGAGAGAAAGGCACTCTGCACATGCTCAAGCGGTCCCTTCCTCCCCGACTAACCCTTTTCAGAGTCTGCTGAAAATCAGGTGCCTCAGGCAAACCCCATGGCTGCCTAAAAACGAAGCTTCCTGACCCCAGAGCCAGACAGTTGGTCCATCGCTGCTTGGGGATGATTGGCAGCAGCGTCCCTCCAGGTTTCAGAAGAGAGATGTTCCCAGCCTTGGTTGCAGACACTGGGGATTGATGCCTGGGGACCTTCTGCATTCCAGTGTGGATGCTCTGTCAGTTGCATTTTCTCCTGCAAAAGGAGGCAATGGGGCAACATAATGTTATCAGTTGAGATTCTCTGATAAATTGAAAAGGGTGTTGGGTAGGGTGAGAGATGCCTTGTTCTCCCTCCAGAGGCTCGTTTGCTCTAGGGCAGTTGCTACAAAGTTGGTCAAGTTGCACACAAACACCCATGTTGGATACCTGTTAGGGCAGACAGGCATGTAAGGTTTGGAAGAGAAGAGGGCTGTTCTCCCAGCAAGAAAGCATTGCACCACACCACTGCAAGCAAATGTTCATGCAATCGCCCCACCTGAGCCTTATGCTCTTCCTGCCACTGTGGTTGTGAATGCTACCCTTAAACTGCTTCGCTAGGAATAAAGTTTTAGCAGCAGCAGCAGATCGAAGTGTCCCCTGTCCAAGTGCAGATCAGATGTGATAATGGCACTTTAGAGACAGTGTGTGTCTCTGCCAGGGCCAGTCCAAGATATTTTGGCCCCTGAGGTGGACCCCAGACTGGCTCCCCCTCTCTCCACCAGAGAAGAAGGGGTGAGGGAAGATCTACAGCGGAATCTGCTGTCCCTGTGGATCCTGCCACCTGAGGTGGTCACCTAACTTGTCTCAGGGGTGGGTCAGCCCTGGTTTCTGCTACATTTTTAAAACCACTTTCAGGCTTGATTGAGGGAATTCTAGGGGACTGTCTGTCGTTCTGTCAAAAGGCACAAGGCACTCTGAAAACAAGGCTTCTCAGCATGAAATGCCAATTCTAAGGGGAATGGTTAACAGTTTGAATCTGGTATCAGACCAGCTTACAAGGTGGAGAGTAGAGGAATTATTATTATTATTATTATTATTATTATTATTATTAGCTTGTGTAGCTGAGCATTCCTGTGACTGTTAGGTTACGAGGAGCTGGCCTTGTGCCCCTTAATGCAGGCTTTGCAACGTGGTGGTGCCGTCCAGATGTTTTGGACCACAGCACCACTCAGCCAAAACATCTGGAAAGGGCCAGGTTGGCAAAGCCTGTCATATACAGTATAGCATCAGTCTCTGCAAGGTATATTTGCAAAGGTTCCCCCTTGGTCTGACTGCCAGAGAGCTGCTTCATTATTTAAATCTGCTCCCTAACAAACAGCAGGCTTTAACGATTCCCTCTTCTCAGGCTCTGGTGCCTGTTTATTCCCTCCTCCCCAAATCTTTCTCTCCCTCTTTCTCTTCTCTGTGTTCTCTCTCTCAGGAAGATTGGAGACTGAGGAGCATGAAATGCAATTTGTGTCGCTGGACTGGGCTTTGTCAGATGTAAAGCAGAGACTTAAGACCAGGCTCATTTGCATAAAGAAAAAGGGAAGGGAGGGGGAAAAAGAATTCTCAGGCTTGTTTTAGAGCCAAGAGGGGGGATGTCTTCAAACACCAAGTGCCCCCCTTTCCCAAACTGTGTCTGGAATTCCAGGATGTCCCCAAAGCAATTGGAGATGAAGAATTGGAAAGTTTCGTGGCTTGAAAAAATAGCATTAAAGTGCTAGTGATTCTCAAAAATTATTATTTATACAACCATCTTAATTTTCAAAATGCGGGTTCTTTTTTTCATTCTGCCCCTGTACACCAGCACAGGATGGGTTTTGTTTTTACAGGTGGGGAAACTAAGGCAAGACAGAGAGAATGACTACCGTAAGCCCATTGCTGATGGTGAATTTTAGCACTGGTTTGATCCACTTTTGTCCTGTGTATCAAATTAGTGCCTGATGTTGCATCTATAGAGATGATAGCCTGGGAACCAGAAGTGTGCATGTAAACTACTTGGTAGCTTGTACATGTCTGCCACAACTCCAGAAAAATCTTACTGCTACCCTATTATTATTATTTTTAAAAAAAACCTGGTGCAAAAGAGACACAGAGGCAGTCACTTGCGCAGCACTTAGAAATCCCCCAGTTTTACAGTTTTCCCCAAACTCAGAGCAGTGCAAAAGCCAAAGGACAGCTGCTTTCTGCTCCAGGTATTATCATGGAGAAGGCAGCTATCATTGACCACAACCCACAGTATCTATGATCTCCCTCTGCTGTTGGAGGCTGGGAATCCCAGGTGAGCAGAAGCAGAGTGCTGTAGCTCCTTCTTTCTGGCTTCCCACAGGGTACTGAGAACAGGATGCTGGCCTTGATGGGCATCTGCTCTGATCTGGCAGGGCTCTCCTTGTGCCCTTCTGCAGGGAGTAGGAATTGGGTCTGTTTGCTTCAAACTGAGGAACGAGCAAAACATCCCTAGGGGTTCAAGCATCTCTAGTAATAACTCCATTAGTCTGTGGCAGCAGTGCCTTGCTACTGATGAGCCATCGGATGCAGCTGGGTACCCGGGTTTTTAGAGCATCCTTCTCTCTCTCTCATAGGCCAATTCTCATGGTCGCTTTGCGTCTTGGCCGCCCAGCAGAGACGCTCCAGCGTGGATCTCTAGCCGCTACGCATGTGTGGGAGCCCGGAGGTGGGCAATGCCCCCAACACCTACCGACAATCCTGGGAAAGGCTGGCCCCCTTTCCCCCTTCACGGATTCAGTCTTTCTTCTGGGTTTTTTTTTGTTCCGCCTTGTTTGTCCTCTCGGCCTTCCCAGAGCCTAGCGGCTCTGCTCTCACGCTGTCTCCCCAGGCAAGCTAACAAAGCCCCTTTTCTCCCGGGGGCTGAGAAAAGACTCTGCAGCCGCTTGTGTGGTGCTTTTCCGTGGGAACGGAGTGGAAGAGCTCGCGGGAGCTCAAAGCGGCCAGGTCAGGTTGCCTAGAGATGTTGTGGGGTGGGGTGGGGTGGGGGTGGCAGGGGGAAGTGGGGCAAAAATCCGCATTGCCTCTTCTTGGAGGGGTGGCTGAGTTACACCTCTCTCCTCCAGTGCTTGAGGTGTAGGCAAACTGAATTTCCCAAAGCCTCTCTTGGGTCAGAGCAGAGAGAGCTAGGAGCGGGAGGGGAATTGGAGCGATGTCCCAACCTCTCAGTGCAGATTTGCATTCTCAGGTTCAAACGCTGAGTGACCTTCAGAATCCTGAAAGTTTTGCATAATACGTTGGCCTCTGGGGAAGACTGTAAACTCGCTTTGCCCACCCTCCAGATTATTTTTTAGGCTACAGCTCCCATTAGCCCCAGGCAGCATGACCAAAATATCCAAAATATCTGGAGGGCACCAGGATGAGGAAAGTGCCGTAAGCCAAAGCTTTGTTCAAAGGAACTCTTTTGATGGATGGCGCTGGGTTGCGAAGGTCAGCAAATCTTGGCCTTGCTACAGTGCAGACTTATACTAGTTTAGGAGTGATTGGCACCATAGTTTTGTGCAGTGCGGGGAACCAGAGCTAGGGACCTCTAATAGAATGATCAGCTGGCTGCCTTGCGAAAATGCCCAGCATTCTTTGGGATAAACCCTTACAGTTAAAACTGGCCTGTAAGCTCCACTGATTTGTAGCGGAGATGGGAGCTGACTCTTTGCTCGGAGGTAGCCTAAGTTTGCAACAGTCTTTTCTCTCTGCGCCCCCAATATATGTTCTGTTTTTAAGTGGATCGGGGCTCCCACACTTCCGGATCAGTGCTGATGTGCCACAACAGTAGCAGGTGATGGTCCTTTGCGTATATATCTAAAACTCGAGTGTGTCACTTTGTGAACTGGATCAGACAAGCGGCCAGGCTCACGGGCTCTTCCTCCTCTTTCCTGGAAGAGGTTCAGAAAAGGGAAAGTAAAATGAATCAGGTTGGGGAGCAAACTCCGCTGTGGGGAAGGGTTACAACATTTTGGGCTTCCTGGATGCTGGGGGGAAATGCGCCGAATAAGGGAGGATGGTGGTGGAGGTGCATAGAATGAGGTGTGTCGTGGTGAAAGTGGAGCAGGAGAAGCTTTTCTCTGCATTGGAGGACAACCTGAATGCTGGGAGATTCAGCACAGACCAAAGGAAGTTCTTCACAGAACGCTATGGAATCTGCCAACACCACGCGTAGGGATGGTCGCCCACATGGATGGCTGTAAAAAAGAGGATTAGAGTAATTCATGAAGGATATAATCAGTGGCCATTGGCCATGATTGCATCCTGCCTCCACTGTCCGAGGCTGAATGCCAGTTGCTGGGAATCTCAGGTGGAGAGACATTGTTCTCATTGTGGGCTTCCAAGAGGCACCAAGCAGGGCTACATGGGCCTTTGGCTGGATCCAGCAGCCAAGCTCTTCCTACATCCTTTTCATAGAATCATAGAGTTGGAAGAGACCACAAGGGCCCATCCAGTCCAACCTTTTAACAGTTGATCTCTTGCTAATCATGATGTACCCTCCTTCTTAGGGGGGAAAATTGATAGAGTTGACTGTAGCCATGGGGCCTCTCTTCTCTAGACACCATTTCCTCTTCCTTGTCTTCTCTGTTCCACATTCGCACAGCTTCTCTGTGGCATGGAGGCTTTTACAGGCTTCAAGCAGAGTGGGGAATTCCCACAATCGCATCTTGCAAATGACATGTGGGTGAAATCCCTTTTCATGTTCCGTAATGATGAGGGATGTCTCCCCTGCACTCAAGACACGCTTCAGTTCATGTATGTTGCCATTGTACACACATTCTGCTTCAAAAGTCAACTCTGCCGCCATGAGCGCATATGAAGAGGCTCAATCAAGCCCAGCGTCTTGTTCTCACAGTGGCCAACCAGGTGCCTCAATGGGAAACCAGCAAGCCAGACCTGAGCACAAGAGCTACTCTCCCTTCCTGTGACTTCCAGCAACTGGGATTCAGAAGCATCACTGCCTCTCCCTGGAGGCAGAGCAGGGCAGTCCCAAGACATTTTGGTATCTGAGGCAAACCGCAGAATGGCAGCCCCTTTCCCTCCAGGGATGATGGGGTGAGTGAAGATCTACTTCAGAACATGGAGGGAATGGCTGGCAAAAGGCCCCCCTCTGCAAGGCAGGGAAGGGAAGATCTCCCAGGGTGGAGGAAGAAAGGGAACCTCTCTTTCTGTCCTAGTCTAGTAGCCATTGATAACCTTCTTGATAACCCTCTTGAGTTTGCTCAATCCTCTTCTAAAGTCATCCAATTTGCCTCCTGTGGGAGTGAGTTTCACAGTTCAACTAGGCGTGAAGAAAGAACCTCTCTCATCCTGGATCTTCCAACTTTCATCTTCAATGGATGCCCACGATTTGGAGTTCAAGAGAAGCTTTTCTCTGTCCACTTCCTCCATGCCATGTGTACATCTATAAACTCCCACCCATGTTGCTTCTTGCTTGCCGTTTCTTTGAACCAAGGAGTTCCAAGCGCTGCAACCTTTCTTCACAGGGAAATCTCTCCATGAAGATTGTGTCGATGAAACAGCTTTCCCCCTGGTCTGTCCCAGCTGCTGACTTACACTCTTCTTCAGCTACACTGGCACACTGCCCTACCATGGGGTGTTGGGTGGCATCCTGGCATTGCCCTTTCCGCATTGCCTCCTCTTTAGTGAAGCCAACCAGCCAGGTTGGACTTGGCAAGGCCATGGGGGGGGGGAGGGAATCGTGTCAACTTCACTGAAGTTCCTACACTGTCTTGTTTTCAAACTATTGCCATGTTTTCCAGTTCTAATGTGCCTACCTGCCCTTTCCTTGTGTTTGTGTGTAAAGGGAAATTAATGGCGCGTAGATCATGGGGAGCTATTTTGGAGTAGAGACCGAAAAGAAAGGAGAGCTTTAACAGGTGGAAAAAGCCGTTCGCAAATGTTTGAGGGAAAACTGCATGTTTGTTTTCCAAGTATGCACACCGGAAGCAGAAGGTGGGGGAAGTCTGTCTTAAGAGGTTTATCTAAAGCACAAGGTCTTTCTGCCCCCCCCCCCCAAATCAACCTGCCATTTATTAAACATCTCCCTAAAGGTTATCCTTCCTCTTTTAGCTGCATTCAGGCTGTTTGCAAAAGTGGTTGTGAGATGTTAAGATCTAAAACCGAACATCCTTCCTTCCTGTAGTTTTAATGCAGAGAGCAGGCAGCATGTTCAGCTCTTAGCTATGCTTCAGAACCCACAAACGAGCCGAGTGCAGTTGACTTACCCTATTCAAGCAGAAATGAGCAAAATGTATAATTTGGCAAATGAGTCCTCTCTCCATTTGACCTGGCATTCCTAAGAACCAGTTAATTCTCAAATCATGAGAGAAGGGTTTCCTAAATGAGCCTTTTGGGGATGCTGGTTCACAGGGTCTATTTTTAATTGCACATACATAGGTAGGCCAGGAGAATGACCTCGTGGTCTCCCCTGTTGGTTGACACCATCACTGAGCAGGCCTAGACAAGTGAACTTTGCGCCCTTGGTCCTGTTGTGAGAAGAAGAAGAAAAAAGTATTGCAATGAACTTTGTTTTAGGCTTGTAAGTGGTGACTAGCCTGATCGCCTGCATGGTGAGTAAGAATCTCCTCTGGGTGACTAGGCAGTGAGAGCTGTACAAGAGGTTCCTACTTTGGCCAAATACCAATAGCTATTTCCTTCAGATGCTCAGCACATTTGTATTTATTTGATGAAATTTGTATACTGCTTGGTTGTTATAAAACCACGATGGTTTACAAGAAATATGAAAATTATAGATAAAAACAGTTAAAACCAATTTAAAACACTTAAAGGTAATTTCAGTTAACAGTAGAAAAGACTGTTGTGCTGTCTCTTTTTACGTTCTTATGACCAGGAGATGGTGGAGGGCTTGGCAGTAAGCTTGTAATTTACGTTTAGCTTTATGCACTAGACAATAAATAAAAAAGGGGGAGTGGGCAGCTGGGAAAAAGACTTTGGCAAACCCACCCACCATTGTACCCCAATCTGTTTTGAATATATACAATTTTGGCTTTAGGTGTGACCCCACAGAACGTAACCCCCACGTCAATTGAGGGCATTCTGTACTTCCCACAGTGTCTTGCAACAACCATCCAAATATATAGCTAGAGGGCAGCTGTTTAGTTCCAGTAAATCAGCTCTGACTGTGTATGGTTCCCCTTTTACCACCACCCCCGCCGGGGTTTGCTGCCACATAAACTGCTTACGGAAATACCCTCCCAGACACCAAAGCTGCTAATAACTTGAGGGCTTGGTGATGTTTCTAGCAACTCTCAGCAAGCACAGCCAGTGGTCAACCACCACAGTTAGAATAACTTTGTTTCAGATGAGAACCCATAAAGAATTACTGTATGTGGAGGCAGTTGAATCTGACACAATACATGCACAGGGACGAGCGCTTAACACACTGTGTGATTGGATCCTGTCCCTTGTCTTGTGCACAAAGCAACTTTCTGACCCCACACATATCAGTTTCCTGCTCTGCCTCTCTAAACAAAGATTTTGCACTTCTAGTAATGGGATAGCAGGATCAGTTACCTACTGCAACCTCTGTAGAGTGAACCTTTGTTAAAGAGCAGGCTCTGCTTATGGCAAATACACACTCGTTGCACCCAAACTTCCAACAGCTGGAATACTTAACTCCCATTTCTGCAACAAACACCCCAGCCATAATTTACAACTTTACCATTGTGAGCTTATTTCCAACCTGGAGCCCTTGTGATGTTTTGGCCTACACCAGTGTTTCCCATCTGTTTTTGGACTACAACTCCCATCATCCCTAGTTAGCAAGACCAGTGACCAGGGATGATGGGAATTGTAGTCCAAAAGCAGCTGGAGACCCAGGTTTGGGAGACACTGGTCTACAGTGTGTCCATCAATGCTGGCTGGGGCTAATGGCAATCATAGTCCAGAACATCTGGAGGGTGCCAGGTTGGCGAAAGGCTGATCTATCTAGCTGGTAATGAGGATTCACATTTTCTCCCCTTGCTAGCTTCTCTTCTGCATCCCACTGTAAACCAACCCTGGCAGAAGCTCTTCAGGTGATCTATCCCCGAGGGGAAGAGTCCAGTCCGTGGTTTTGGGCTGCTGCTGTTTTTTTGGAAGTGGTTCTTAAGAATTGTGGCCAATTCAGTGTGGAAATACTCTGGAAGCCAGAGGAGAGGGGAGAGGATTGCAATGCCAGGGAGCAGTTGGGGGGAGGGAGGGAGATGAATACAGATGCAAGCTAATCCAAACTTAGCAAATTCCTGCTGAGTCGAAGGATTTGCCTTAACAGGATCACACAAGAAATCGTCTTAGTGTGCAGAGCCGAAGAAGAGAGAGACCTCAGCACCGAGGAAAGCGGGTGGTCTGGGTTTTCTGCCACTTGCAGGCAGCGCCAGCGGCAGATATGGGGCTGCCCCGGGTCCAGTGGTGTGGAAACAAAGCTGGCACAGCCCTGGGATAACCAGCCCTCCTGGCATAATAAGACTTGATCGCTGGAATGGGGTACTGTTCAATCTTTAAGCAGCATTTTTTTTGGACTAGCTTCTCCCTGGCTGCAGTGCCTTGCTTCATCTTCTTTAACCAAGATTCAGGCCTGCAGGGGATCCTGGCTGCCACCCCCAAAGCATGTTTGCGCTACTTAGTCCTAAAATGATCACTTTAGCTGTAGCTCAGCAGAAAAACCACCTGCTTTGCACGATTCAATAGCCAGCCTCTCCAGTTAGGGCTGGGGAAGACTCCCCACCTGTAATCCTGGAGAGCTGCTGCCGGTCAATGTGGGCAATGCTGAGCTATAGATGCAACCAGCTGTCTGATCCAGCAAAAGGCAGCCTTATTGGTTCCTATCAAGAAGGGCCCATAGCTTAGGGTGTAGAGCACCTGATTTGCATGCAGGAAATCCCTGGCATCTCCTATCGGGTTGGGAATGTCCCCTGCCTGAAACCCTGGCTGTCAGTCAGTGTGGTCACAACTGAGATTGGTGGGCCCTTGGTTCGTCCTTTGGTGGCAAGAGCAGCCTTTAGAAGCCATGAGAGCTTGAGATTTTGCTTTTGTGTGCATTGAAGTAATTCAGTCCCACATCCTATGCTCATCTAGACACGTGATGGAATACAAGTGCACACACACACACACACACACACACACACACAAATGTGTGTGCACACCCGGCCATCATGACTGACCTGCTCCATGTTCTCTTTTGCAGAACGGTTAAATAATTGCCTCTTGCCCTCTCCTGACTTCCTCTCTCCGCAAGCCATGCATTTGCCTCCGGGACAGCGCATTCCTAAGCAGCTGCGGCTCCCAAATTTTCATAGCGCCTTGGCTGGAGTCCCTGCCCTGGGGGTTAATAGCTGGCTAGGGTGCGTGCCATGCGCTCCACACATGCCCCACAAAGCCCGGTGCGCTTCTGTGTACAGATGAAACAGGGCTGTGTTTACTGTTTACACTCCAAACACAGGTGTGGGCCCTGCCCGACCGGATCCAGTGACCCGGTGCTCCCAGCCAGTTCTGGCCACTTTGCTGCCACAGAGTGGGAAGCTAGCTTGGGAAGGACTTTTCAGTGGGAGCCCAGGTCCTGTCTCCCTACGGTCCTAGGCCTGGGGGGCGGAGTGGGGGGTGCTGAGTGCCAGCGATTCCAGCTAAATTTAGGAGTGGGAGATTCCTGGGGCTGTGCCCCCACCCTCATTCCATGATAATGGAGACTTTGCATAGATTGCACCTCCCTTTTGCACAGCTCCAAGCCTGGCCTGCTTAAAGGTGTGGGGGTGGGGAGAGATAGGAGATCTGGGCAGGCCAAGCGAAGGGCTGCTTTGCACAGTGCAGAGTTAACCCTATGGAGTCCTGCTTGGACAACTTTAAGAAGGGGGAACCTTTTCCAACCTGTGGTGGAACTGCCCACCAGTATTCAAATTCTGGACTACAGTTTGTCAGGAAATGAGCAAAATGCTCAAGAATCCCAGTCCAACTTCATAGAACTGTAGCGTTGGGAGGCACCCCAAAGGCCATCTAGTCCAACCCCCTGCAATGCAGAAATCTCAACTAGAGCACCCATGGCAAATGGATTTGTTTAGTAAGTCTATGGGATGATCAGCCGAAAGCTTTGAGCCCTCAGGAACTGTTGAGATGGATGCTGGCAGTTGCCAGAACTTCAGTTACCCCCAAATGGAAAACCTTCCTGGATTTGTGACTTTTGCTTTGTTGTGAAAATATGTGGAGTTTAGCATTAGCTGGAAAACAACAACTCATAAATGACATGTTGCCAAAAGTTCGGAGGACCTGGAAAAAATATTATGGGATTTAATTTTTGTAGCTGTTCTGTTTCTATTGTATTAATTGGTTGGTTTTCTTTTGTTTCAAAGTGGAGGGGTTAGACACATCCATGGGAGAGAAGGCTACCAGTGGCTACTGGTCACATTCCCACTGGCCAATCTATAGTTCAATGTTGCCTACACAGACTGGCAGCAGCTCTCCAGGGTTTCAGGAGGTCCCTACCTGGGTATTGAACCCGGGACCTTTTGCATGTGCAGAGCAGGTGCTGGACTGCTAAGCTGCAAGTTTGTTCACCTTGGTTGGCTTGCCACAGTCTCCCCTTCCAGGCTGGCTTCCCGGCCCAGTTCTCCCATTGCCTTCATGCTTTGCCAGCACCCTATCCATGGGGGTCGGGGGGGGGGTTTGATCTGTGCAGAGTGTCAGCGCTGCTAATCGGCTGCCCCAGGCAATGTGGCATTTCCATTCAAGGCTCCATAATAGCTCTTGAAACCAAAGTCCTGGAGAGGCATCTGTGGAGTGCGGGAGAGATGTGGGGGCATCTAATTGCACAAGGCCCTTCATTGTCCTGCATTGGGAGGGGGGGTTATTAAACATAATAGCACTTAAAATTGCAGAGGGTCTTCCAGCTTCTCAAGAGCAGAGGAGCAGAAAGAGAGGCAGGCAAGGATCAGGGCCACCTGTGTCTCTCTAGCAATGCCTTGCCAACCCCATGGCTCAAGATCAAATCCTGAGCCCTTCCCCTCTCCAAGGGCCTGTCAGGGGTTGCAAAAGGGTTTTGCATTTTGCAAAGAGAAACACGCTGCTCCAAAACGGATGTCTGCGTCAGCCTGTTTTGTACACAAGGGCTGGGTTCGAGTTCTGTCTTTTCAGTAAACAATAAGCCAAACAGAAGCTTTGTTCCTCCAGCTGCTGATGTCTTCCTCTCCCTCCCCCCCCCCTTTTCTTGGCACCAGGGACTTTACCAGCTGTCCGGGAGAGAGACTGCAAAAGGGACTAGAACTATCCAGCCCAACAGGTCCGCCCATCCAGTGGGAATTTCAAAAGTGCAGGCATTCATGTAGAAATATCTGCTTGGAGCCATTTGGGGCTTAAATCTGCAGCCACTCGTGATTAGTGCTAAAGGTGTTAGCAGGGGTGGGGATAATCTTTGGGAAGAATAATTATGGGAGAAGTCCAGACTTTTCTTTTATGCAGGACTGCACAAATCAGAAGATCCTATCTTGCTTCATCATTTTTTTATTTTTAAAGTGGTTATTGTGGAACCAATTTCACTGGTGGAAAAGCTGCTTTCAGGCATGTGTGGGTAATTGTGGGGTACACAACTGAGGGAGTTAGTGGGGGTGCCTTGGTCTGAGGTTGCGGGAGGTCAAAGACCCATTACAATTTCTGCAGCAGGGTCTAGGGCTGGTATTTTCCCAACCATGAGGTCTAGAAACTTTTGTCTGTTAAAAACCAAAGCAGATTCTCCGAGTGCCAAGTCCTTTGCCAGACCCTCTTCAAATTTGTGTCAAGCGTCACATCAGGGAAATGGTTCTTCTCGGACCTCGAGCACAGAAACCACAGGTGTACAGAGTAAAGACAGCAGGCAATTTTGAGCCCCTGGCACTGATAATCTAGTTGGGAAGCGCGTTCTGCTCCTCCAGAAATCAAAATGGGGTGTGCGAGAGAGACTGTGCGTAATGCAGTTCTGCAGAAAGGCAGGCCATGGGGTTAATTTCATCACACCAAATTGCTTCAGTTCCTTAAACTGAGATTGCTGCCTCTGCAGAAGTGGGCGATGAGGGGGAAGATTTCTGCAATCGCAAGCTTGTCACATGGCTTGATAAATCTTGCGCGTGTGTTCTGCCTTCCTGTAGATACTTTCGTTGGCTGCTGTGAAATGTGACCGCAAATGGCAAGAAGAGGAAAATTCCGCCCCCTACCCACTCGCTGCTCCCTGCTAGGAGGGGTGGGGGTGCCCTTTGCCAATCCGCTTGGGGGACCTTTTCTCTACTTGCAGCTTCTTGGCCTTTGCCTCTGCCAGGAAAGGGAAATGAATCACAAACCAAAAGAGAAATGGGACCAGTACGAGGGCAGGAGGAGAGGGAGAGGAACAGGCTCTCATTGCTCAGCTGGGTCTACGTAAGTGATTCTCCTGCCTACCTAGTGGCAGAGCTGGTAGAGCTGTGGTCCTGCAGCTGCTGTCTGCCAGACACAACTGAGGCAGTCCCAAGTATACCTGAAGGAGCATCTCCACCCCCATCATTCAGCTCAGACACTGAGGTCCAGCTCCAAGGGCCTTCTGGCAGTTCCCTCACTGCGAGAAGTGAGGTTACAGGGAACGAGGCAGAGGGCCTTCTCGGTAGTGGCGCCCCCCTTGTGGAACACCCTCCCACCAGATGTCAAGGAAATAAACAACTCTCTGACTTTTAGAAGACATCTGAAGTCAGCCCTGTTTAGGGAAGTTTTTAATGTTTGATGTCTTGTCAAGTTTTTAATACTCTGTTGGGAGCCACCCAGAGTGGCTGGGGAAAAACCCAGCCAGATGGGCGGGGTATAAATAACAAATTATTATTATAAGTAAAGGACCGGTTGATCATCCAACCAACCTTGTCCCGGGGTTAACAAAGGACACTTCTGCACGGCAGTTGATTGAGGGCAGCTGAGGGCAGCATCTATAAGTTGTCTGCCCCCACCCCATGCCATTCTCTTCTCCCTGCCCACTTTTAATATGGATTTACTATTTGTTGGGGGGTGGGGGTGGGGGTGTTAACTTACTGGTTTTTCTGCAGAAATGACAGATCTGGATTAAATGAGGAAATAAAAGGCACTTTGATGCGGGTGACATTTGCAAGAAAATGTGCATCCATGAGAAGCCCTCGGGTCCAGGGTAAACTGGCAAATGGATGTTCCCTCTTGATGCTTCTGGTCCTGTTCATGCAGATCCATGCACCCATTGCAGGCGCATCAGCGCACTAGGAAGACTATAGCCTGCCGTTTCAGCAGGCAAGCCTTTTTACAAGTGTGGTGTGGTAGAACACCATATGGGAGACGGGGCAAAGTGTTGTCTTTGCCTCTTTCTGGCCCTGCTCTGAGCTCTCTTCCAATTCTTTTGCCTGGCTTGATTGTGTCCTTGAACTAGTGCCCCTTGTTTGCCTGGGTGACGAGAGTGAGAGAGACTGTAGAAACCTTTGTGACTTTTGCATGGCTGCTGCATGAAAATATTCATTCAGTAGCACCTTAAAGACCAACTAAGTTTTTATTTTGGTATGAGCTTTCGTGTGCATGCACACTTCTTCAGATACAGTACTGTATCTGAAGAAGTGTGCATGCACATGAAAGCTTATACCAAAATAAAAACTTAGTTGGTCTTTAAAGGTGCTACTGAAGGAATATTTTTTATTTTGCTTCGACTCAGACCAACACGGCTACCTACCTGCTGCATGAAAGTTAGACATGCATCCATTGCTCTGCCAGTTTTGCTTCAGGTCTTGGCCACAACCGGCACACAGCCCCCCCAAGAGTTGCCCCACAAGCAAACACCAGCCCTTGGGCTGAAGGAAGGTTCCCCCTTCCTGGGCCGCTCCCTCCTGTTGCAGAGAAGATCCAGGCAGAGGAGAACTTTGTGCATGGACAGCAGCGGAGGTGGAGCTCTTTGGCATGGGGACATGGGGGCTCAAAGCATGTGAGAGAGGCCCATTGCTTTACCCGGCCAGGGATTGACCACCGTGTTTTATTTTATATATTTTATAAAAATGCTTGGTGGTGGAAAAAGCTCAAAGCAGAGGTTGGAGCAAAGGAACAAAAAGCTTGACGGTTTCTGCTGCTTTAAGAGAGCGAAGGGTCTGTGGAGCCTGGCATCTCCCTTCAGGTCTGCTGCCCCCCTGGAGTCAGGCTGGCTCTAAAGCAGTATTGTCCAGGGCTTTCTTCTTGTGGGTGTCTGCTATTGTTCCTCCGGGCTCTTTTCTTTTTTTGCATCCTGTGTTTCTTTAAATTGGAGCCTTCAGAAACAATGAAGTTTCCTGCGTGTCCCCAGGCCAGGGTCCTCAGACAATGCCGCCCACTGAGTAAGCACCAGAGAGGAAAGAGAAACCCTTTTTCTTAAGCTTTAAAAGCTCGCTTGGGGTGGGGAGGGGAGAGCAGCAGCCACAGCCGCCAAGAGGTGCTTGGATTCATGGATGGGAGTTGGATAGAAATATACATTGCTTGTTGTTTAGTCGTTTAGTCGTGTCCGACTCTTCGTGACCCCATGGGCCATAGCACGCCAGGCACTCCTGTCTTCCACTGCCTCCCGCAGTTTGGTCAAACTCAGAAATATACAGTAAAGGTAAAGGGGCCCCTGACCATCAGGTCCAGTCGTGTCCGACTCTGGGGTTGCGGCGCTCATCTCGCTCTATAGGCCGAGGGAGCCAGCGTTTGTCCGCAGACAGCTTCCGGGTCATGTGGCCAGCATGACAAAGCTGCTTCTGGCGAACCAGAGCAGCACACGGAAACGCTGTTTACCTTCCCGCTGTAGTGGTCCCTATTTATCTACTTGCACTTGAGGTGCTTTCGAACTGCTAGGTGGGCAGGAGCTGGGACCGAGCAATGGGAGCTTACCCCGTTGCAGGGATTCGAACTGCCGACCTTCTAATCAGCAAGCCCTAGGCTCAGTGGTTTAACCCACAGCGCCACTTGGGTCCATTAAAGAAACTTAAATTTAACTTTTTATTTGGTGGGGAGGCTGTAGCTCAGTGGTGGAGCATTTGCTCTGCAAGCAGGAGGTCCCAGCTTCAATTCCTGGGGACTGTCCCCTGCCTGACACCCTGGACAACTGCTGCCGGCCACTGCTGGCAATACTGAGCTGGCTGGACCAAGAACCCAGGCAGTATCCTGTGTCCTTTTAAGTGCATGCTTCAAAATGCATGTGCATCATCCAGGTATATTTGTTCAAGTGCTTGGATTCGCTGCAGCCAACCCCCCCGCTGGATTTGTTGCTTCATAAAGTATAACCGGCTCTCGTAAGCATGCCAGGGCCGGCTGCCTCTTGCATTTCAGTCCAATTGCAGAATGTTGTCATCTCCCCATCTTCGGGACAACAAAGGAGGCCAGGTTAGTTTTACCTGCGGCCTTTAGGATCACCTGCCTGTGTGTAATGGCTCAGCTGTAAGAAACACAAGTAAACGATGTGTAAAAGAGTGGGTGACATTGAGAGAGACACAGAGAGAGCAATTGTTCAGATTTTAATTGAATTTCCTGGCTGGGTTCCTACTGAGCAGCAGGAAGGGGCTGGATCGGAGAGGGTGGGAGGCAGGGAGCCTGCAGAGACAAGATTGTTCTCGGAGGTGACACTGAGGGCTGTGGACAGGCTGTACCCTTCCTGTCCAGGCAGTGGGGGAGCCAAGCAGGGAGGCTGCTGCAACTCTCCAGCGCTGGCTTCCAAAGCCTTGCAGGGTCTCTTCCTGTTGCAAGAACTCAACACAGGGTCCTCTGCTTCCCAGGACGGTGGCTGCATTGCCTCACTGGACTCTCCCAGGGTGCAAGTTCAGTGCTGCTTGTGGCATGTTCAGGATGAACTGTTCTGAAGCAGTCCAGTAAAAAAAAAGAGAGGCAAAAAATAATAATCTCCTCCTGGTCTTTTTATAGCAGCACGAGGATTAGCTAAGGGGCTATTTTGGGAGCAGGCTAACGAAGAAACAGTCGCTGGAGACGGCACATGCCTGATCTAACCATGTAAACATTTCCCTGTTTTTTTCAATGAAGTTCCCAGTAAAGGCTCACAAGCTGATGCCGATCTCTGATCTCCTCTTCCCTGCTGCTGTTTCTGCTTTCCCCATCCATGTTCCACATTTGGGGTGTGTATTTAACCCCCCCCAATGTTGAAAGAATGTGCAGGACGGGTGGTGGGGTGATGGTGCCTCTGCCGCCTAGCCCTGCTTTGCCACTAACCCACACATTCAGTGGACATCAGGTGCCACGTCATACCCTTCCCACATGCTTCTGTGGTGGTTGTTTTTTTGGGGGGGGGAAGCCAGGCTTCAAAGTGTCTTCTCCCCCTCCCCCTGGTACCGATGGGGAAAGCAGAGTCTGCATTGCCCCCCAGCAAAATCGGCTCCTGAGTTATTACTAGCTCTTGTAGCCAATAAGGACTAGAACCTTAGTTTTTTTTAAAAAAAAGGAAAAGAAAAGAGGAAAAGAAGAAGAATTAGAGTGAGACAGGAGGGCAAATTCTGTACCGACAATTACCAAATTCCACTCCTGTGGGACACACGAATTGATACATGCCACTCCTGCAGACAAGCTACTGGTTTCCAAGTAGGATGAAAAGGCACCATCCTATCTTCCTAAAATGTGGATCTGTTCCTTGGAAGTCTCTTTTACCTTCACCAACAAGTCCTGCCACACCCCAAATCCGTTTGAGTGTGCACTCATCAGGACTAGAATGTTGCTTTTAAAAGACAATAGAACTGACAGTTGCAATGGTCAGGGTGCTGAATTCTGTCTGGCTCAGGCCCATTTGCACCCCCC
The DNA here is from genome assembly GCF_965207765.1 of Zootoca vivipara. Taxonomy (NCBI): domain Eukaryota; kingdom Metazoa; phylum Chordata; class Lepidosauria; order Squamata; family Lacertidae; genus Zootoca; species Zootoca vivipara. The sequence continues at coordinate 50,770,972 of NC_142596.1, forward strand.
CCCTTGTCTCCATGTCTGGGGTGGGGGTGGGGAGTGTATGTTCTCCCCACCCTCCTGATGAAACCAAGTTGCTTGAACGCTGCCTCTCCTTCCCCCCCTCCCTCAGCCCAACCCTGTTAACCAGCCCAGCTGTATGCTAATGGAGAGCAAACACCATTTCAGCCTCCAGCTTGCATTAAGTTGGCTGCAAGAATCTATTGTTAACCAGCCCACTGCTTTCCTACCCCCTGCCAGCTACATTCTTCAAATGGGGGGGGGGAGAGAGAGAGAGACCACAAAGCAAGCTGGAGTGAATGATGTTTGGGCCCAGGCTGACAGCTCAGATTGTCCTCCCCATCTCCTTTTGTGTGCCTCCCTCTGTTTGCTTTTAACTAATTTTTTGTGTGTGGGGGTGCATCTGGCTGCTGTTTCTTCCTTCCCTCCCTCCCTCCCTTTTCTGCCCTTTGTTTTGTGTTGCTCTGAATTATTTGAGATTCCCCCTCTCTTCCCCGCCCCTCCCAGCAGGCTGCACACACAGACAGGCAACAGATGCCAGGAATTACCTGTGTCAATAAGGAAGTGCAGCCAGGCAGGTGGCGGGGCTCAGAAGGCGGGGCAGGGCCTGCTCCCTCCCTTGGCTCAGGTTCACCTGGCAGTTGGAGGAGGTGAATCAGTTGCAGGCAAGGGGGGGGGCTGTTTTGTAGTTCTTGTTCTCCATCATGCTCAGGGGACGGGTGTGGCAAATTCTCGCAGTATGGAGAGGGGCATCAGGGCAGGACTTTGGGGGTGGGGGCCGGGGTAGAATGAGCAGCCTGCCAGCCTCATAAATGCAGCACATTTTGAGGGGTGAAGGAATGTACATTCCCATCCAGGCTGCATTTACAGAGCAGTTTACAGTCATACCTCGGTTTAAGTACGCCTCGGTTTGAGTATTTTCAGTTTAAGTACTCCGCGGACCTGTCTGGAATGGATTAATCCACTTTCCATTACTTTCAATGGGAAAGTTCACTTCAGGTTAAGTTCGCTTCAGGTTAAGTACAGACTTCCGGAACCAATTGTGTTTGTAAACCGAGGTACCACTGTATATATGAAGATATATATATTTAAAGCTCCTAAGATTTCCGCATGTGTCTTTCTTTCTTTCTTTCTCTCTTTCTCTCTCTCTCTCTCTCTCTCTCTCACCTCTCGACTGTAAATTCGCGCACCGTGTCTGAGCTTTCGCGTGGCGTATATTTTGAGGGGGGAGGAATGAAGGAATTCCTATGCCCCACAAATAACCCAGAGATGAATTTTAAATAAAAGCACACATTCTACTCATGTAAAAACACGCTGATTCCTGGAGTGTCCGCAGGCCGGATTGAGAAGGCGATTGGGCTGCATCCGGCCCCCAGGCCTTAGGTTGCCTACCCCCGGCTTGGACTCTGCTATTGCGACAGGTGCTCTTAGTATGCAGATGTATTAATTGAGAATGTTTCTGGGATAGCTCAGTTAGTGGAGCATGAGATTCTTCATCTCAAGGTTGTGGGTTCAAGCCCCACCCTGGGCAAAAGATTCCTGCATTGCAGGGGGTGGACTAGATTGGCCCTTGTGCTCCCTTCCAACTCTACAATTCTGTGGATACCAGTTGCTCAAAGCTGCAGAAGGCAAGAACGCTCTTGTGCAGGCATCTGGTCGGCCTCTGTGAGAACAGGATGCTGGACTAGATGGGCCATTGGCCTGACTCAGAGGTTGTTCCTATGTCCTAATGTGCTCAGACTGGAAGGGCGCAAGAGGTGGTGGTTGGAGGAGCTATGCTGAACAGGTTATGTGTGAGACACACAAGACTGAAGGGCACTTCATGAACATGGTTGGAGGCTGGGGGTGGGTGGGGTGTTTGCATTCTCCTCTGTTACATTTAAGATCACTTACCCCCATTTAGCCTCCTGACAGTACATGGTTTCTCTCCCCCCACCCCAAGCCAACAGCAGGAATGAGAGAATTCCAAAAAGTTGATTGCCATTGTCTTGAAACCTCAGGGCAACCAACGCCCTACACAAAAGGGGGAAGTGAGCTCAGGCAAATATTTCTCTTGCCTGAACTGCATTTTTATAGCCGGGGAGATGTTAGAAAATCTGGGTGCATTCATCACATCCAAATCCACTGGACAGAGTAATCTTTTTATTTCTAGTTATACAATCCAACCTCGCTGCAAACTTGCATGTTGGTGTTTTGCAGATTAGATTAGGTGGCACCAATTTCCAGCAAGGTGGGACATAGTTGTTTGCACAATGTTAGCTAGAAAGGTTTGGGGGCATTCAAAAGTTCAGATAAAACTTTATTATTATTATTATTATTATTATTATTATTATTATTAAAAATAATCTTCCTTTCTCTTTTAGACATTTATCTTCACGGATGGTGAGGACGAAGAACTGAAGAAGAGGACAGGTGAGCTGTCTGAATGCATTTTGGCAGATGGGGAAGGGAGCTTCTTAAATATCGCTTCATCTGGAGGCTGTTCATGGGAGGGTGAAGGAAGAGGAATAAAGATAACCTCCTGCTCATTAACCCTCTGGAGTTGCTGGGGGGGAGAGAGGGGGGGGACTCAGCTATTTATTAAGCCGCCCTTCCCCTGCCCTTGGGAGACTGGATCAGATCAGTCTATTCTTATGCTAATGCCTCTATTCATGATTCTGCTCAAGACATCCCAGAGAGTAACAGGTGGCAGCTGATGGGAAAATGCTGGTTGAATAGGCAGATGAGAGCCTCTCCTTAGCATTCCCCCAGCCCAACATGTTTGCATGTAAGGCTTTCTCCCCCTCTCTGAGTTAACACTCAATGGAGTGAAACAGCTAGCAGCCTTTAGATGCAGCCAGTAATCCCTTCTTCCCTGACATTTGTTTATCTGAAGAATTTTTTATCCTGCTCTTCAGCCAGAAAAAAGGCTCCCAGAGCAATGTAAAAATTACTAAAAGGGAAGAAAGGGGGGGAGAGAGAAAGGCAGGCTTCCAGTCAAAAATAAAATAAAAGCATGGCGCAAAAAGAAAGTGGATGGGAGGGAGGAGGAGACAAACAAACTCAAGTTCCGAGTTGCAGGTTCTTCTAGCGACCTGCTGGGGTGGGAAGTATGAGGGGGAGAAGGTTTTAAAAGCTGCTTGTTTTCTCACATGGAGGCCCATGTTTGCATCATAGAATTGTAGAATTGGAAGGGACCCTGAGGGTCATCTAGTCCAAACCCCTGCAGTGCAGGAATATGAAATGAGCCCAGCATCTGGTACCTGAAAAAGCAGCAAGATGCTTGGCATGCAGGAAAGGTTCAATCCCCAGTACACCTGGTTAAAAAGGATCCAGTAACAGGGCAGAGCTGGCAATGAACCAGCAGTTAGATTCAGCAGAAAACAACTTTGTATGTTAGTAGGGTTGTGGCTGTGCTCTTGTGATGCATTTTGTTGACATATTTATATTTCCAAGCAAGGCACAAACTTGTCAGGCGAGCCATGTCCTTCCATTCATTCTCCCTCCTCTCTCCTTCAGGGAATGTCATCAACACCAATTGCTCCGCTGCCCACAGCCGCCAAGCCCTGTCCTGCAAGATGGCCGTGGAATACGACAAGTTCATCGAATCTGGGAGAAAGTAAGTGCAGGGAGTGGGCCGTGGGGGAAAGGCAACTCCTTTAAGCCAGTGTAAGGAGGGGCAATGTAGAGGGTGTGCTCTGCAGGCTGATGAGGCATCTCCAACTAGTCCTATAGCTCAGGTGCAGAGCAGCAGGTCCTGGGTTCAAACTCCGACATTTCCAGGTGAGAATGGGAATTGTCCTCTGGGACCAATGGGCTGACTCTGTATATGGCAGCTTCCTACATCTTGCCTTGAATCATAGAATTTTAAAGTTGGAAGGGACCACGAGGGTCATCTTAGTCCAACCCTCTGCAATGCTGGACTTTTTTTTGCACGGTGTGGGACTTCAACCCATAACTCTGAGAAGAGCCTCATGCTCTACTAATGGAGCTATTCCTCATCTTGTTGCCCTCCATAAGCTCCAAGCCAACCAGCATGGCCCAATGGTCAGGGATAATGGGAGTTGTAGGCTTCCATTTGGAGGACACTAGATTTTGGGAAGACTGGACAGTCCTGAGCCAGATGGACCAGTGGTCTGACTCTGAATACAGCAGTTTCCTAAGGGGTTAATTCTTTCTGAAATTGCCCAACTGAATGTAATGTGTAAGCTTTTTAGGGTAGGTGGATCACAGCCTCGGTTGTAGCAAAATTTTATTGCATCATTGATAGGTCCCTTTCCCAGTTAGTTCTCCTAAGCGATGTTCATAATTAAAACCACCAGTTAAAAGCATTTTAAAAATGCAACCTTAGATAAGGGCTGCCATTGTTAACCAGCTGAGGAAAGGGTCTTTTTAAGGCAGTGGTCGGCAAGGTTTACCTCGCCTGGGCCGTTTCACTCCCGCAGAGATTGCTCCGTGGGTTGGATCACGTCTGCGCAGATGCGATTTCTGGTGTCTGCGTCTGCACAGATGCAATTTCTGGCGCCTGCACGATTTCCGGCGCTGAGGCTTAGCGCAGTGCATGGGGACTTGCCAAGCGGGTGGCTCGGTTTGGGGGCGGCTCGTGGGCCGTAGGTTGCTGACCCGTTTTAAGGAATTGATTGGCCCACACCTGGGAAAATCCAGCTAAGCCAGAATGCTTTCACAGCTGAGCAGTGAGAGACTTTTGCCCCATGAAGCTGCCTCTTGATAGGCAGAACAACCAGTTCCTGTTTAGATAAAAACTGTTTGTATATATAAATACCTATAAATAGTTAGAGCTTCATAGGTACCAACCCAGGAAAATACAGCAATTGGAATTGATCGTGAATTCGTTAAGACTCCTGGTGTAAACATGCAAAAGGAAATAATTCGTTTTGGTTCTTAAGGCTGGTGTTTAAGCGTGTGATAAAGGAGTGTCCCCAAATTTTCTTACAGATCTGAAATAAAATGTCTGTATTTCTGTTCTTTTGTCTTTTATGATTAGTTCTTGGAATGTATTTAATCGCAGCAATAAAAATAAATAAAGCTAAGACCCTCCTGTTTTGCACTAAAGTTTGAAAATGCCTTTGGCTAGGAATCCTGGTCAACTCATGACAAACCGAAGTTGAATTTATTTGGCCCCCTCCTAACCCGTTCACCTCTTGTTGTCGTTTGCTGCATTAGGTGGTTTTGCCACATGGACGATGACAATTATGTCAATGTTCGAGCGCTGATCAAACTGCTCTCCAGTTATCCCCACACGCAAGACATCTACATCGGAAAACCAAGCCTGGATAGGCCCATCCAGGCCACAGAGAGGATTAGCGAGAACAAGATGGTAAGCGAACAGGGGAGCTGGAAAAGAAATAAAAGGCTGTTCCACTTAGACCACATTCACATACCCCAGACATTTAAAGTACTATGATACCACTATTTTACAGTTGATTCTTCATCTGTCCAATCCAAGAGGACACCCAACACATTTCACTTTCTCTAGACCAGTATTTTCTTCAATCTTCCTGATTGGTTTTGACTCTTGACTCTTGACTCTTTTCTTTCCCCCCACAGCATCCGGTCCACTTCTGGTTTGCCACGGGCGGTGCTGGTTTCTGCATCAGCCGTGGGCTGGCGCTAAAGATGAGCCCTTGGGCGAGGTGAGTGATGCACATTGGGAGGGTGCTGTGTTTGCTATCCTGAGCTCTCGGATCACTACTATTTATGCCTTAGCTCAGGCATGTCCAAAGTCCGTTCTGGGGGGCCTAAAGTTTAATCCCCTGTGGCAGTTTATTTCCTGGGGTAATCGAATCTTCATCAAATCTGGCCCTCTTTGAAAAAAGTTTGGACACCCCTGCCTTAGCTGGTCATGAACATGAGTGCTCATTCCCACCTTGCAAATGTAAAACACATTGGTGGGTCAGCAGATATTTGAGGGGGTGGACACCACCTAAGAAAGAGGTCAGTCCACCCCATTCCTTTTAATTGCAGTTGTTATAATTATTTTTGTTATTATTCAACGCCCATAAAGCACCTAATATTTTCTTAAGTGCTGTATGTGTAATGAATCTTGTACAGTCGTGCCTCGGAAGTTGAACGGAATCCGTTCCGGAAGTCCATTCGACTTCCAAAACGTTTGGAAACCAAAGCGTGGCTTCCGATTGGAAGCCATGCTGGACGTTCGGCTTCCAAAAACCATTCGGAAACCAGGATACTCACTTCCGGGTTTCGATCGTTCAGGAGCCAAGGCGTTTGAGATCCGAGGTACGACTGCATGGTGGAATTCCCCGCTTATCTGAGGGTTCAGTTCTCGGTTCCCGCGCAAGTCCATTAACCCCTTGTGGTGCCAGAAAACAATGTGCCCATCGGCAGTCATGCGTGCGCAGGGAGGTGCCTGTAGATTCTTTAAAAAAAAAAAGTCATATGTAATAATGAGGGTCTTTATGTTATTTTTCATATCTAAAAAAAATAGTTTCGGTAAATTGGGGTGTAGGAAAGCAATTATCCTCCTATGCCTTGCCCATTGTTAAGTCCCCCACCACACTGAAGTCTTGCTTCTTCCACAATCCTCTACAGTGGCGGACACTTCATGAGCACTGCAGAAAAGATCCGCCTCCCGGACGACTGCACCATCGGCTACATCATAGAGTCTGTGCTGGGGGTGAAGCTGATCCGGAGTAATCTCTTCCATTCCCATTTAGAGAACCTCCACCAGGTGCCCAAGACAGAGATTCACGCTCAGGTAAAAAACAAGAAACCTCTTAATAGACCAGCGTTTCCAAAACTTAAGCGTGATTGTGTGCCCCTTTTGAGTGTTTTCATCTTGCCAGCTTATCCCTTCCCAGGTGAGGATAATTTGAGGGCAGTTTCAATAATGCTACTGTTTTCTGTAGGGGGGGGGAGCTATGGCAAAGTAAAATAAACAATTCAGCTGTGAAATGCTTAGGCATAATGTCTGCCCCTGAAGATGCCTGAGACATATTAAAATAAAATGGTAATCTGCGTGTGCCTGGAGGCGTACTCTCTTCTCCCCTCAATGCCACAGTGCTTTACAATAGCTACGCTCCTTCTTGCCTGTTCCAGTTGTCATGTTACATGGGAACTGTATGGGCATGGCATGTGCACACATCTTTGCACACTGCGCCAGGATTATCTTCAAGCAGAAGTTTTCAATGATGCTGTTTTAAATCACAGGGGCACCGAGTCCAGTGCCTAAAAACTGGGGTCCCCAACATGGCAACTGTGGGCACCATGGTATCCTCAGACACCCCCATGATGTCCCCCAAGCTCCCTTGCTCATTACTATTTTTTATTTTTAAATTAAGCTCTTTTGGCTCTTGTTTGGTTGACGGGCTGGAGGGGATGTTATTTTGTCTGTTACATTTTGTGGTTGGTGCAGGCATTTTGCCTGTTTGGGAGAGGAGCTTCCTATCAGTTTTTCCTTCTGTAAAATGTGTGTGTGTGTGTGTGTGTGTGAGAGAGAGAGAGAGAGAGAGAGAGAGAGAGCGAACGAACGACACATGTGGAAATCTTAGGAGCTTTATATATATATATATATATATTCATATATCTTCATATATAAAGTGGTACCTCAGTTTACAAACACAATTGGTTCCGGAAGTCTGTACTTAACCTGAAGCGAACTTTCCCATTGAAAGTAATGGAAAGTGGATTAATCTGTTCCAGACAGGTCCGCGGAGTACGGTACTTAAACTGAAAATACTCAAACCGAGGCGTACTTAAACCGAGGTATGACTGTACGATATATATATTTAAAAAGATTTCCAGATGTGTCCTCTCTTTGCCCCAGCATGTCGGGAACCTTAAGTCTTGAGAGAAAGATCTTAATTCAACCAAGTGGGCAGAGGAGCCCCTTCCTCATTTCATCAAGTCCATCTTTGCCTGCTCTCTCTCCCCTGCCCAGGTGACCTTGAGCTATGGAATGTTTGAAAACAAGAGGAACTCCATCCATATCAAGGGAGCTTTCTCGGTGGAGGAGGATCCGTCCAGGTGAGCAGCATGTGTCCCTCCCCTCGGGAATACTAGTTATTTATTTAGAGATGTGGATCAGTTGAAACACTCCCTGTCCACAGGTTTGCAATCTGAAAATATACACGACACGCAAGGGGAAAGGGACAGCGAGGGAAGAGCTTCACATCTCCACTTGGCTGAGAGACGGGCCATATTCACATCACACTTCTAAAGCAGTAGAATATCACTTTGAGCAACTGTTGCTTCCCCCAAAGAATTATGGGAGCTGTAGTTTATCAAGGGTGCCGAGAGTTGTTAGGAGGCTCCTATTCCCCTCCCAGATCTACAGTTCCTTGGGGAGAGGAATTGATTGTTAAACAGCTCTGGGAAGAGATTGGAGCCTCCTAACAACTCTCAGCACCCTTAACAAACTACAGCTCCCAGAATTCTTTGAGGGGGGGAGCCATGGCTGCTTGAAGTGGTATCATGGTGCCTTAAATGTAGGGTGTGAATGCAGCCAAATCTCATAGCCTAACCTACCTCAAAAGGTGATCATCAGGAATAAAACAGGGCAGGGGAGAGAGACAAAGAACCACGAGCTCTTTAAAGGGGAAATACTGGATCTAAAAGCTATATAGATAACTTGCTCTACAATTAGAAAGGTGTCCCTGATTTTCATCAGGCAGCAGGTTTTAAACTTGTTTGAACCACGCCCTGGCTAAATGTTACAGCCCTAATCAATACTGTGCCACTAATGATCAGGATTATAATTTTTGGGATGTCGCTGATATACCTTCTTCTCCTTTCTCTTGCAGGTTCCGTACGGTCCACTGTATGCTGTATCCGGACACTCCTTGGTGCCCTCGCAATGCAGTTTACTAAGAGACAAGGTGTCCTCTTCTTAACCTCGTCCCGAGTTTTCCCGGTATCCGAAGAGCTCGTGGGACCTGTGCATTTCTGTGTGTGTTTGTTTCCTTTGCTGTGAGGCTGTTGGCGCTTAATTACTGTGGTTAATTCACAGTGTGCGTGTGTTTTATAGGCTGCCGTGCGGCCCCTTCTTCTCTCATCCAGCCCTGAGATGCTGAGACATTTTTGGGCTCCCCCTGCTATTTGCCCCTGTTGATGGGGCAAGCGGGTTTTACCCTGGGCAAGAAGGAACTGCCCTTATAACCCTCATTTCTTAGGTGAGTGGTTCTGGCTGTTTGTACAGGTGTAAAATGACTGAAAACCCCCCACCTGAGCATACCAGCCTGGGCATTTCTGAATATTGCTTTGCAGTGTTCTCTTGTAAGAAGTTGTTTGTTTGCTTTTCCACGACCACCATTACTGCTGTGTTTCCCCTTTCCCCCTCCCTCCCTTGCTGCTGAATTTGTAAAAGCAGTGTTGGAATGAATGAGCAGAAACGGGGTGCAATTCAGCCCAGAGTTAAAGCACTAAAGGGAAAAAACAAAATCAAAACCTATGGACTTCATGGGAAAAAATTGAGCATCTTCATAGATCTCACCCATTAGCGATCAATTGGGTGCTTCCCAAGTGCCAAACACTGAGCTGGGCTATGCCTTAAATTGGTGGCGGAGGACCTAGGGCCATGTCCCAGATGTGCTTGAACTCCCAACCAAGAAGCCCAGCAGCCAACATGGCCAATGGGCAGGAATGATGGGGAATTGAATCTAGCAACATCTGCAGGACCGCAGGTTAGCCACCCGTTGCCTTAAACCAGGTGCAGGGAATCTGCAGCCCGCCAGATGTTGCTGAACTACAACTCTCGGTCAGCAAGCCTAGCCAGTGATGGTGGGAGTTGTAGTTCAGCAACATCTGGGGCTCCGTGGGTTCCCTGCACCTGCTTCAAACCTTTCACTGCCTTCCCATCTCCATCCTGGATTCCTAAACGCCCCTTTAATTGTTCCTCCCTGCTTATTAGGCTCCGGATAACTTTTCAGATGAAGGTTTACAAACTAAAGTTTGTATATATATATATTTTAAAAATTGTCCTTTTTTGGAATTCCCCCCCCTCTCCAGAGTGAGTGAGTGAGTGAGTGTGTTCTGTATGTTATACATATAATGCTCGGTTTTCTGAAATGTTGCTTCTAGAGCTGGTCTCTATGGTTGCACTGAAGGGAGAACGTCTGGACTCAGCCTCTTGGCAAACTCTACTTCCTTGCCTACAGCTCAGTTGTACAAGGATTTATGCTCCACTAAACATGGCAGGGACTTCCTTGGAAGTAAATAGATTCAGTAGGATTCAGTGCAAGTTAGAGAAACACCGAGTTAGCTTTATTGAAGCACTGTAGTGTTTAGCAGCACAATTTTATATACGTTTACTTGGAAGGAAGTCTGGGGCTGTTGATAGGGACTTAGTCTGAAACAGGGAAGGGTAGGATTGTGTATCCCATACAAGTGACTTAACTTTACCCAGTGGGTAAGGTTTTCCTTTATGGTTTAATGAGAAGTGGCATGAATTAATATTTTTCTGCCATGCTTTCTCATATGCGATGATGTCCGCTTAGCAAGGACAGTCACCTGCCTTCACCTTCTCTCCTCCTTCAGTGCAACATCTTTTGCCCACCTGTCGTTTCCTCTGGAACATCTTCTGCAGGGGTGATTAAAAAACATCTTACCTGGTTGTCTCCTGTTGATGCGGAGACTGCTGCTCTGGCCCAAGCATTCAACAAGAGATCTCATTCTCGTATGCAAGTGTCCAGCCTCTTGTGCAAAAACCAGAGGGGGTGTTTGCTTCCTGGATCCTTGGGCAGATTCAGAGAACTGTAAGCTTCCATTCCAAATGGGAAGGAAAAAGAATTGGCCCACACTGGGTAGTGTTTGTAAATATCTTATTGCAACAGTGTTATTTACTGTGCCCTTTTTGTGTATCTTTTGTAAATTGTGGATTTTTTTTATATTAAATATTTTTTTCCTGTGGATCAGAAAAAAAATAATTTTATAAAATCTGTTTTTAAAAAAATGAAATGGGGAGGGCCAGGGAGTCTTTTGTGACTATCACTTATCCTTAATTTATACGTCCCAGTATCTGGGAATTTGTTTGGGGTGTATGTATGTTGTGTGTGTTTTTAAATGAGGGAAATGGGGGGGGGGGTATAACAAGGACAAATGTTCTCAGGGAATTAAACCTGATTGTTACCATGGAAACTGTGGTAACCATCCTTTCTTTGCTGTTAATAAAGCAGTTTTTTGGCTGATTAATGTTGTTTGAAGGTGGTGTTTTGTGTGTCGCGCACGGAGGGAATAAGATCACACATCCTTTGCTGCAAGATGTAGCAGGAGTAGTGGCCAAACAACAGGAACTGCAACACAGTGTTGCAGTACTGCCTTTCAGGGTCCCAGCCAGCCGGCCAGTGGTGAGGTGGAGAAGGAACATTGGGGGGGGGGGGTGTTTAGTGGTCGGAGGACTGCAGCAGATTTTTCACCTGTGGGAGAAATATCTGACGCTATTGTAAGCTTAGAATATCAGCCGCCTCTACTTATTCATTTACCTGGCAAGAGCCTTTCCTGCATTTTATCTCTTTACATTAAATAAGTTGCAATAAGCAGAGGTGGTGCTAGGCCTCAGGGGGGTCTCTGGAAAGGTATGTACCATCTTCCTGTGCTTAACAGACCTGGTCAGAAGTAGCCAGGGTGGGGGGTAAGAGGAAACGAGTGTCTTTTTTTCCTGGTGGGTGAAATAAAAAGGGAGCCATTAACTCCTGCTCCCTGTTTACTGCCCTATACTTAGCTGCCAAGTATCCCGTTTTTCACGGGAAACCCCCGGATTTTAATCCGTTTCCCTCTGTTCTCCCAAATGGAGAAAAATCCTGGAAATCCCCCGGATTTCCTACCTGCCAGGGAGCCTCCATTTTGGGTGCCACTCTTCCCATGTGTGGGCACCGGAAATTGGGCAGTGCGGCACCAGAAGTCGCTTCTACGCATGCCCGGCAGCCATCTTGGTGGTGGCCGCACAGCGGCGGCCGTCAGCAAGATGGCTGCTGCCATGCAGCCACTACCAAGATGGCCACCGGGCATGCGTAGAAGCGACTTCTGGTGATGCTTTGCCCAATTTCCGGTGCCCACACATGGGAAGAGCGGCCCTGGAAGTTGCTTCTGCGCAACTTCCGGTTCCATGCCGCTGCTGATCCTGCATTTTTCAGCGGGATATTTTGCAGGTATGGCCCTATACAAAAGGGTGGAGAATGGGTCCCTTTTTCTTTGACCGATCAGGAAGAAGTTGGGACTCCTTGTCTTCGTCCTCCACGTGTCCTTACCACGTCCTGGGATCTGGACCTAGTGGTGCCACTGAGAATCTGACACAATTGACTTACAGCCTGCTAGTTCTGAATGGGCCGAACCGATATGTCCACATTTGTAGCCCAACCATCCTGGGTTGATATCCCAGCCAGAGATTGCTACACCACACGGACGCAGCTACTTTCACGGTTACATTTACAGAATAATAACATATTTGCACAAGAGCCCTCTCCCTTCCCGTGGTTTTCTGCAACTGGTATTCAGAATTATCGCTGACTCCAATTGCGGGGGCAGAGCAGGGCCATCACAACTAGTACGGTAGCTATCGCTATTCGCTAGCTCTCTTCCACCAATACATATAATCCTCTTTAAAGCCATCCTAGTTGGTGGCCGTCACTGGTTTCTGCAGGAGGGAGTTCCACATTTCAACTATATGCCCTGTGTGAATAAGTGTTTTGCTTTATCCATCCCGACTCGTCCAATATTGAGCTTCATGGGATGAAAAGTTCTACTATTAAGACACACACAGAAAAATCTATATTCTCCATGCTATGTGTCCTACAAACTTCTGTGAGTTGGGGCCAAATTCTGGTGCCGTTCCCCCCAACCCCACATTCCACCTCTGCTCTCATTTCTCAGCTAAAGGCTGGTAGAAAACAACAGTGCACGCACACAGAGGCACAAACATGGTGAGCTCATTTCAGACACCCATTCCGGGTGTATGGATTGGCAGGAGCAAATGTGTATTCCCTTAAAACAGAGACGCTCTGCAATGCCTTTAAAAGTAAAATAAAAATGCACCCATAAGAAACTATTTGCATTACGCTGCAAAGCACACTTTCATTCTCTCATGTCAGTGAATGGTTTGCGTGTGGGGTGGTGGTAGGGATGATATATGGACTTTGTCTGGGAAAAGCCAGCTCCTGTTGTTTGCTTTGTAATGGTTCAGCAACCCAGAACAGCCATGATAACGGCTGGGCTGGCTCTCCACGGTCCAGCAGTGAGGGTTGGGCGCTTGCCACCGGAGGAAGCCGTTTTTCATCACAGTCTGGCCAGCGGCTGCAGCCTCTGGAATAAATCTTCTGTCCCATAGTGAGCCAGATTTGATAGCCAGCCAGCAGTGTTATCAGAACAGCAGTATATCCTGGAAAAATCTACCTTCGGCTCATGTTAGAAATAGACGTGGCAATGAATTCAAGAGGCAGTAAAGCATTAATCTACTGAGAGCAAAGGAGCAAACTGCTTGAGCGAGATTTAAGCCATCCTGCCAGGCAGCTGGATTGGGATTTGTGCTGCGGCCTTCCACGGCCAGTCAACCTCCAAGTTCCTCTAACCCTTTATGATACAAATACCCATGAGTTAACCCGTAAACCACGGTAATACTTGCAGCTATGCAGAACAGCTCTATCAATGGCAATTGGTCATGATGGCTATATAGAACCTCCAGGTGAAGGGGCAGGCTATCTTTGAGGACTGACATGCATAGTATTGCTTTTAAGTCCTGCTTCAAGGCTTCCTGGTGGGCATCTGGTTAGCCCCTGCATTAAATGGGCCTTTGGCAGGACCCAGCAGAGCTCTTATACCCCAAAGGGTACAGTGTGGCGGCATATGATTTTCATCCTCTTGCTGAAGCTAAGCAGGTCCAGGCCTGGTCAATGCTTGGAAGCTCATGGAGTCTGCCTTGGTTTCTGCTCCAGAAGCAAAGTAGAAAATAAACAGAAGGGAATGAATGAATGAATGTATCAAGCTTCCACATCTCCCTGAGGATGCAGTTATGCCCTTCAGGAACCATACCTGACACTGGCCAAGGGATGCCTCCACTCTGTCATGGTTTGATCCCCAGTCACAGCATCAAGTTGAAGAGCAGCACAGCTTACACTTGAAAGTAGTGCACATGACATTGCTGTGCAAGGTACTGAAAATGCCTAAAAAGAGCTTTGAGGTGTGTGGGAGCCGATGGCCCTCCAGGTGTTGCTGGGGAGACTCCCACCAGCCCAAGCCAGCCAGGCCAGGGATCAGGAGAGTTGCAGTCGAGTAGAAACCAGAAGGCCATAGGTGCCCCATGCCCTGCTTTAGTGTCCCCTACAAGGAAAACAGGGAAGTTGTACCGATACATGACCATCATGCAGTCATGGGCTTTCTTTTACGTTCCAGTTTCCCCCCATCTTGAAACTAGTTTTCCTCATTGCCACTGCAATCTACAATTTTTAAAAAAGAAATCCTTCAGAATATTTGTCAGGAGCTTGCTGCAAGTTTCCCCCAATAAACACATTGACTAAAACACATATTTTCTGCAAACCATTTATCCTAATGCATTTTTGTACCGTATTTGGGGGAAGACGTGAATTGCAAAATTTGGAGCAGCGCAAATTTCGAAGGATAGCTGTGCTTTGGTTTGCAGCTTGGTTTGAGATTTGCAACTTAGGTAGTTTATCCTTAAAATGCAATCGAATATCAAATTTCTCCCTACTGAGCACATATTGTTTGCCTTGATTTCATTGAAACCAGCTTAGCTTTGGCTGAGCTGTAGCCAGAGTTTTGTTGGTCTACTTACTAAGATCCTGACACCCAACTGTCAGAAGAAGCCAGTCCTGTTTAACCATCCATGCACTGGTGGAACATGTAGAACCTGCCACCTATGGGCATCTCTGCAAAACAATTCTATAGAGGTTTTGGACAATACTTCAAGTTGCGTGTTTATTTCTGTTACAAAGGAAAGGCCCAAAGGGGTCTTATGAAGTAGAAACAAAATCTTTGTCTGTATGGAGCCACTGCAAGTAAACAGGATGTCCTGTCCCAGAAAAGAGCTGCAAGATGAAAGCCTTTTATTTTATTTTATTTTTAAATTGAAGCTTTTTTTAAAAAAAAAAGCATGCGACATAGATACCAAAGAAGAAGATGGCAGCAGAAAAGCTTCTACTAAGAAAAAGAAATTGGTGGCCATGGCTGCTTATGGAATGATGAATCAACGCTATAGAATTGCAACATGGCAATGGAGGTATGGCATTCAGAAGAGACTTAAAATTAAGTTGGAATAAAAAGGCTGGGCCTCAACCATGCAGGCCTCCTAGGGGGTCACATGTACCGTATGCTGCCCTGAGTTCCATGTTGGAAGTAAGGCAGAATATATATCTAAACAAAGCACCAACTTCAAGCATTGCTTTTAGTTGTCAGAAAAGACACGTCACAAGACACGTCACAACAAACATCGTTCACACAAGTTCTGCAAGCAGGGGGCAGAAACTATTCCCCCCCCCATTGCATTCTTTTACAGGGACAAGGAGGTCATAGAATCATAGACTTGGAAGGAAGCCCAAGGGTGATCTAGTCCAATGCAGGAATCTCAACTAAATTATCCATAATAGATGGCCACCCAGTCTCCTCTTTTCCAGGCTAAACATACCCAGTTCCTTCAACCGTTCCTTGTCAGACTTGGTTTCCAGACCATTGATTATCTTGGTCCTCCCCCTCTGTACCCATTCCAGCTTATCAATACCCTTCTTAAATTGTAGTGCCCAGAACTGGACACAGTATTCCAGGTGTGATCTGACCTGGAATAGAGCGGTACTAGCGTGCTCTGGTCCATGGGGTCACGAAGAGTCGGACACGACTTAACAGCAACAACATTACTTCCCTTGATTGGGAAACTAGACTTTTGTCGATGCAGCCTAGAAGCACATTAGCTCTTTTTTTTGCTGCTGCATCACACTGTTGACTCATGTTAAGTTTGTGTCCTAGGTTCGATCTCTGACATTTCCAGGAAGAACCAGGAATGCTGACGAGCCACTGTCAGGCAGTGCGGACTGTGCTGAGCCGGTTGCAGCAATGGACTGACTCAGTATAAGGCAGCTTCCTCTGTCTCTAATGTGGGTAAAAGCAGAGCCTGGAAATGGCAATGAGAGAAGCAGAGTGACACGGATGAAATTCTCCCATCTTGCTGGGAGGAAAATGAAAGAGGCAGCTGAGTGAAGAAGAAGCAAAGGTCACAGTGCTGTGGTTCTCACGTTCTTGGTGTGTGGATCAGGTCTAGTAAACTATTCACCGTCCTGCAGTTGGAGCACCGTCCGTGAAAAAGCCATCCCATGTACCCAGCTGCTTTGTGTCCATCTCCATTGAAGATGAAGAATGATCTGTGACCAAGTCTGTGGCCCCGGCCTAACGCTGGAGCGTAGAAGAAAAAACCCTAACCAGCACCAAATTTGTGTGTTGTGGGCGAGGAGTAAATGACTTCAGCTGAGCAAAGCTTGAAGCATTGACTTCGCCCACTAACTCACTCCCATTCATGAGCTAAGATGCAAAGGATTCTTTTGCTACTTCCCCTCCAATGACAGAGCCCTTTGGCCAGGTCTTTCCAAAGCACAGAATGTGCCAAAACTCCTTCATAGGAGCTCCCCTGTCCAGTTCTCAGGGAAAACTCAATTGAATTTGTGTGCGTATTTTGGGAGCAGAGGGTGTGGGCCAGGTTTTGGAAGCACATCACGGGGTGCGTGTGTAAATATGCTTGATAAAAGTGCAGAAGTATTACACTGGCTCAAACACTTGAACTTGATTGTGTACATTCTTACTCAGACTGTAAATTTCAGTGAATGATATGGGCCTTAATCCCAAATAAGGGCATCTGGCATTGCAGTTCCTTTGGTCTCCCTTCCCAAGTACAAATTAAGATATCATTCATATACACAGCAAAATGAGTAGACTATACCTTTCAGAGTAGTGTGGGAAATCAACCTGCCTACAACTACAAAGAGAAATACCCAAGTTGAATTGGATTGAGGCAGTGGATTTTTATCACGCTGCATGTGTTAACTGACTTACAAATGGCAGGATGTCTGGATCATCAACATAACTGTCTGTGTGTGAAAATATACCCGTAACACCTGAACTTTCCTACATTTCCTTTCCTTCCCCTTCTGATGATGTCACAGCTTACAATTCACCCCTTCCCCGCCCATGCAATCTCTCTGTCTCTCTCGCTACACCAACTCGACAAAGTGGATTGTAGCTGACAACAGATTTTGCTATCATGAATTCCTTGGTCATTGCTTCAAGGCTCTCTTTTGTCCCCCCCCCCCGCCCCCATGCTTAAAATTTTACAGGGAACACATAGGGTGCTGCTGCCACCTGGTGGAAGCAGTGTGACATGGACACTTGGAATGTGAGTAAGCAGAGATAGCATTATGGTCTGCAGCTGAAAGCTGAGGAAACAAGTCAGGATTGATGCCGAGTACAAATGGCAACTGGAAGAAGCAGAGATGGACTCCTTTCATGGAACCTAGTTTATCTACCTGCTATCCCACTTGTTCCTTGTTTGTGTCTTTTTTTAAAAAAAAAAACTGCATTTTTTTCTAGTCCCAGCGTGGCTATTTCAGTTTTGGCTAACCTGATGTCCTCCTGCTTTGGATGGCAACTCCACCAGCCCCAACTAGCACAATTGGTGAAGGCTGCCTGCAGTACGAGGGGCAGACTGGAATAGCTATGCAGATATTCTGGATATTCCATACCCAGAAACAACATCACTGCACCCTGGGCACCTTGACTGGGTCAGGGTCCCACAATAGGGTGTGGGTGCCATCGCTGCTGCAGCTCCAAGATGGGCAAGTTTATGAAACCAGGGAAAGTTGTCCTTGTCCTCGCTGGGCGTTACTCTGGACACAAAGCTGTTATTATCATAGAATCGTAGAGTTGGAAGAGACCACAGGGGCCATCCAGTCCAACCCCCTGCCAAGCAGGAAACACCATCAAAGCATTATTGACATATGCCTGTCAAGCCTCTGCTTAAAGACCTCCAAAGAAGGAGACTCCACCACACTCCTTGGTAGCAAATTCCACTGCCGAACAGCTCTTACTGTCAGGAAGTTCTTCCTAATGTTTAGGTGGAATCTTCTTTCTTGTAGTTTGAATCCATTGCTCTGTGTCCGCTTCTCTGGAGCAGCAGAAAACAACCTTTCTCCCTCCTCTATATGACATCCTTTTATATATTTGAACATGGCTATCATATCACCCCTTAACCTTCTCTTCTCCAGGCTAAACATACCCAGCTCCCTAAGCCGTTCCTCATAAGGCATTGTTTCCAGGCCTTTGACCATTTTGGTTGCCCTCTTCTGGACACGTTCCAGCTTGTCAATATCCTTCTTGAACTGTGGTGCCCAGACCTGGACACAGTACTCCAGGTGAGGTCTAACCAGAGCAGAGCAATATTGTTAAGAATATTGATGATGGCACCTCTGACCACCCCTACAGCCATGCTCTGGTGGCCCGCATCAATCGCTACCCATGCAAAGTGACAGCAAGCATGGGCAAGAAGATTGCCAAGCATTCCAAGATCAAGTCCTTTGTGAAGATCTACAATTACAGCCACTTGATGCCTACCATGTACTCCGCTGATACTCCCCTTGACAAGACTGTTGTCAACAAGGATGTCTTTAGGGACCCTGGCCTGAAACGTAAAGCCCAGCAGGAGGCCAAAGTGAAATTTGAGGAGAGATGCAAGACAGACAAGAACAAGTGGAGATGATTGAACAGAAAAAAATACCAAAGCTATATTGATGTTTATAGACGCTGAGAAAGCCTTTGATAATATTTCGTGGCTGTTTATGAAAAAGAACTTAGAAAAGATGGAGATCGGTCAAAATTTCCTGAATGGAGTAAATGTGATTTATTCTGAGCAGAAAGCTAAGATTATTGCCAACCATGTGGTATCAGAGGAAATTAGAATTGAAAAGGGAACAAGGCCCCCCTCTCCCCTTTGCTATTTATATCGGTCCTGGAAGTTTTGCTCTCTACGATTAGGAAGGAAGAAGAAATCAAAGGTGTAAGAGTAGGGAAAAAACAATTTAAATTGAAAGCCTTTGCGGATGACCTAGTATTGACTTTACAAGATCCGGAGTCCAGTGCTATTAAGGCATTGGATTTAATACATGAATTCGGAAGTGTGGCAGGTTTTATTTTATTTTTTTAATATATTTTTATTAATTTTCCAATTAAAACCAATTATATCACATTCATTATTTCAAATTATACACATATATATCAATCAAACTGAATGTTATGCCAAATCATCTAGAAAAATTTTTTGGGTTCCCATGCTTCAAGAAATTGGGGATTCCTCGCAACCGTCCACTGCCGTCTTTTTTCTAAAGTTCAAATCGTCTCTCCGAGTTCATAATAATCCAGATCTTTCCCTTACAGTCACATAGATGTTTTCCTCTTTCAACCGATTATTTCCCAGCTGCTGAGATAAATGTCAAACAAAGTTTCACAAATGTTCTTTCTCCTGTGTGAGTTAATCAGTCCAGCCTCCCCATAAATCTTCTTGGTCTGGAGCGTCCCTATTGCGTCGACTCTCAACACGAAGCAGCGCCATCTTAAAAAAACTCAAATCACTTTCGTTTTCTCTCATAGATTAACGATCTTTATAAAATTTACAGCTTTTCCAGGCAGAAGAACCAGACCTCACACCATGCATAGACTCTTGGTAAATTAATGGATCTCCTTGCCCTATAGCTGAACTTAGCTTCAGGTCGCTGCTCCAATTCAAAGTGCGTCACAACTCATAAATCCTCCGAACGCGTCCAGGCACTCCTCCCATCGGAAGTGTGGCAGGTTTTAAATTAAACCAAAGTTTTAGATAAAAATTTAGATAGTAATTGTGAGGGACAGGGGATATCGCGAAGTCCCTCCCCTCCTGAGTTCAAGCCCATCCCCGAGCACAGGGGAAAGCAGAGAGAGTTCCGATTCCAATGGGGAAGCAGGAAGTCGTGTCCGAGGCTCAGGCAAGGTAGAGGAGCCAGGGTCCCAGGTGGGACAGGAAGGGGCGAATAAGGGGGGGAGACCCATCCCCCCAACTCCGGAATTACGCAGAAAGAGGAGGGGAAAGAGGATGGGTCTGCCAAAGCTTTTGTGTTGGAGAAAGACGCGCCAAAAGCCATTCGGAGGTTCTGGAACCGACTGACCACATCACTCCGTGTAAATAGCAATGACTTCAGCACTGTAAATACGCAGCACCAATAAAAGAATAAAATGCAGAGCTGCGTAGCGTCGTTACTCTGAAGTAGCCCACTCCGGCCACTGTGACAGCAACCTCCGAATCCTTTTTTGGGCTACTTTGGAGTTGCCGGGATGAGCGTGTCAGAGGCGGAGAGATGGCGGCAGATCGCGGAGAAAGCCCAGCAAGAACTGCAGCAGCTGTCGCTGCAGGCGCAGGGGGAATTGAAGACAGCTAAAGAAGAGACTAAGAAGGTCCAGGACGACCGGCTACAACTTGCGGAACAGGTGAGAGCGCTACAGGAAAGAGAGCAGGAATTAAGGGCGGTGGCGGTAGACCTCCAAAACAAGCTGGATGCAGAGAAAAACAAGGCGGGAGGGGCACCCCAAGTCCAAGTGCTGCCAGGAAGGAGAGCCGGGACCCTAGTAAGCAAGTTCAATGGAGACCCGAGGGAATATCAGGGCTTTGAGACTGAGATTGTGTATGCTCTTGAGCTTCACCACGATGAGTTCCCTGATGATGAGCACAGGGTAGCGTTTATTGTGGAGCACCTTACCGGGGCAGCCAGGGAGTGGCTAAGACCGTTAATCGCAACAAAGAATCCTTGCATGAAGAATGTCAAACTATTTCTAGAAGGTTTGAAAACGATGTATTCGTCCGATAGTCATATGGACCAGACTAAGGAGGAACTTCATAATTTACGCCAAGGAAATATGACAGTTCGCGCGTATTGGGCGAAATTCACCATGCTGGTGCACAGATTGGGGTGGGAACTAGAGTCACCCCCAATGCAAGCGGCGTTCTACTTGGGGTTGCATGAGGAGGTGAAGGATGAGCTCTCGAGAGGTCCAAAGCCCAGTAATATGGATCAGCTGAGCAAAGCGGCTCTGGCGGTGGGGGTGAGACAGGAATCCCGGTGGAGCGACAAGCAAGCAATGCGCGCAAAGCGGGCTTGGTTCCCACGGTCGCAGGAGAAGCCACTCCCCCAACAACCCTTTCAAGCCACGCCTGGGGCCAGCCAGGACCAGGAACCCATGCAGATTGATAGCGCGCGCGCGCGGGCTTTTCAAACCCCAGCGGCGCCAAGACGCAAGGAGGGAAGGGGTGGGAATTGCTTTCTCTGCAACTCCCCCCAGCATCTCGTCAGAGACTGCCCACATCGCAGGGAGTGGCAAGGAAAGGCGGGAACGGTTGTGCCCTCCCCCACTGACGCAGCACCACAGCAGGGAAACGGGAAAGCCTGGCTGCAGGAGACAAGGGGCGGCAGCCAGGCACAGTCAGCAGACAACAGCCCCAGCCCACCCACCCGCACAGAGAGGAGCAGAGCCAGCCCACCCCTCCCAGAGCAGGAGTGGTTCTAGAAGTGACGCTCACGCTCCCAAATGGCTATCCCCTGACGGTCCTCGCCCTAATTGACAGTGGGGCGTCAGCGAACTTTTTCTCGAGAAACTTTGCAGAAGAGCACCAGATCCAGCTTCTGCAGCTGGATTTTCCTCTGCACGTGGCGACCATTGACGGCAGAGAGCTGCTGGGAGGGGCCATCACTCATCAACCCCCCCCCATGAAAATGACGGTGGGAAGGCACTCAGAGACACTGGCATTCAACGTCACCACCATCTCAGACCCCCCCATCGTCTTGGGCATGAGCTGGCTGGCGCGCCACGACCCCTCCATCAGTTGGCACCAGAGATGCATCACTTTTGGATCGGACTTTTGCCTGGAACATTGCATGCAGCACCAACCAGGGGAGGGGCCTCCGATAGCCACGGTGGCCACCATGCACGTCAAAGGGGGTGAGGCGATACCCAAGCCGTACTGGGACCTGCAGGAGGTCTTCAGCGAAGCGGAGTCCGACCACCTACCCCCACACAGGCCTTTTGACTGCCAGATCAACCTGGTGCCAGGGGCAACTATACCCCCAGCCAAGCTGTACGCCATGTCAGACCAGGAACTGGAGGATCTGCGCGCTTTCATCGACAAGAACCTCAAGCGGGGGTTCATCAGAGAAAGCAAGGCAGCAGGGGGCAGCCCGGTCTTCTGGGTGGACAAGAAAGACACGCAACAGCGCCGTCTTGTGGTGGATTTTAGACGGCTGAATTCAGTGACAGAGCCAGTGGCTTTCCCCATGCCCAGAGTGGATGATCTCCTGACAGCGGCACGCAGGGGCAAGATTTTCACCAAGCTAGACCTGAGGGGGGCGTACAACTTGATCAGGATCCGGGAAGGCGATGAATGGAAAACCACGATGTTCACGCCTCTGGGCTCTTTTGAATATCTGGTGATGCCCTTCGGGTTGCAAGGGGGCTCAGCATGCTTCCAGGCCTTCATGCACCACGTCCTGGGGTCCCTCCTCTTCAGGAAATGCTTGGTCTTCCTGGATGACATCCTTATCTATTCCGATGACCCAGTGCAGCATGTGAAAGATGTCAGGGAGGTGTTGCAGCGCCTGAAGGAGAACCACCTGTATGTGAAGCTGGAGAAGTGCAAGTTTCACACCAAGGAGGTGGACTTCCTGGGCTACAAGCTGTCAGACAAGGGGCTGGCGATGGACAAGGACAAGGTGCAGGCCATCCTGGACTGGCACAGCCCCAGGACGCGCAAAGATGCCCAACGCCTACTAGGCTTCGCCAACTTCTACAGGAAGTTCATCAAGAACTTCTCTCGCGTTACGGCTCCCATCACTGACTGCCTGAGAGGCAAGCAGAAGTTCAGGTGGACACCAGAGGCGCAAGCAGCGTTCGAAAGCCTCAAGAGGGTGTTCGCCTCAGACCAGAACCTGTTCCACGTGGCTCAGGACGCGCCCCTACGCGTGGAGACAGATGCTTCTGATAAAGCTGTGGGCGCCATTTTGTTGCAACTGGACGCCAACAGAGAGTGGAGACCCTGTGCCTTCTTCTCCAGGAAGTTGACCCAGCCAGAGCGAAACTACACGGTGTTTGATCGGGAACTTCTTGCGATCCACGCTGCGTTCCAGCACTGGAGACACTTCCTGGTGGGCGCCAAGCACCCCATCCAGGTGTGCACAGACCACAAGAACCTGGAGTTCTGGAGAACTGCCAGGGTGCTCAACCAGCGGCAGATACGGTGGGCAGAGTTCTTCTCGAACTTCAACTTCTCCATACACTACATCCCGGGAGAGCAGAATGTCAGGGCGGATGCCCTCTCCCGCAAGCCAGAGTACATGGAGGAGGAGGCGCCACCGGCACCCAGGCACATTTTCCCCCCGTCAGCATGGTCCTGCGGAGCAGCAGTGGTGAGCGAGGCAGAACTCACAGCACTGACGGCAGCGGATGAATTTGCCAACCGCATCTTCAGAGAACTGAGAGGGGGGGGGAGCAGGCAAAAGACTTTGCAGAACGCAGGGGGCTGCTTTTCTACAAGGGTGCACTGTACCTGCCCACCACCCAGCTTAGACGTACGGTCCTCAAGCAGATGCACGACAACCCAACGGCGGGTCATTTTGGGAGGGACAAAACCGCTCACCTAGTCATGAGACACTTCTGGTGGCCAGGGGTGCGGGAAGATGTTCGAGACTATGTACGGGGCTGTGACACCTGCCAGCGGGCAAAGGTGGTCAGAGCAGCGCCACCGGGATTGCTGGAGCCCTTAGCCACGCCACACAGGCCGTGGGAAGTGGTGTCCATGGACTTCATCACAGATCTGCCTTCTTCCAGGGGCAAGACCGCAGTGTTGGTGGTGGTGGACCTCATGTCCAAAATGTGCCACTTTATACCGTGTGCCAGGGCGGTCTCTGCAGAAGAGACAGCCAAACTGTTTGTGGACCACGTATTCAGACTGCATGGATTACCTTTAAGGGTTATTTCGGATCGTGGCCGCCAATTTGTTTCCAGGTTCTGGCGGCGGCTCATGAACCTCCTGCAGGTGGAGGTCAGCTTGTCGACGGCTAGACACCCGCAGACCAATGGACAGGCGGAGAGGGTCAACGCCATTCTGCAGCAGTACCTGAGATGCTACGTCAGCCAGCGGCAAACGGACTGGGTGGATCGCCTGCCACTGGCAGAATTTGCCTACAACAATGCGGTGCACGTCTCCACAGGGGTGTCGCCCTTTAAGGCCAATTACGGGCGCGACCTCAGATCTTTCCCAGAGAGGGAGGGGGAGGAGGAGGAGGAGGGCCCACAGGCTGAGGATTGGGCAGAGGAACTGGAGACGGTGCACCAGCAGCTCAGAGAACACTTGGAGAGAGCCAAGGAAGCATACAAGAAGGGGGCAGATCGCCACAGGCGACCGGGGGAGGTCATTAGGGTGGGGGACAAAGTTTGGTTGTCCTCGGAGGGCCTTCCCATCAGAGGGAGGTGCAAAAAGCTGGCGCCCAGAAGGTTGGGCCCCTTCACGGGCACGCAACAGGTCAACCCGGTGGCATACAGGCTGGCACTGCCAGAGGACATGAGGGTGCACCCAGTGTTTCATAGATCGCTGCTGTCGCCATACAGGGAAAGCAGCAGGCTCCGAGGCAGCGAACAAACCCCCGAGGGAGGGGGGGAGAGGGAAGGCAGGGAGCAACTCAATGAGGCCACGGCCATCCTTGATTCACGGAGAGGGGTGGGGGGCCTGGAGTACCTCATGGCATGGGAGGATGCTCCACCGTCACAGAATGAATGGGTCCCAGCCACTCAGATACAGGAGGAATTCCTGGTAGAGGAATTTCACGCCCTCTTTCCCCATAGACCCAAGCCCTGGCACATGGAAAGGGAGGGGGAGGGGGAGGAAGCACGGGAGAGCAGTTCACCATGGCGCTGGGAAGCGGAGTTTGAGGAACCAGAGGATGAGGTATGGGTGTCACCGAGATCCACCCAGTCAGAGGAAGGAACAGATTGGCAGAACATTTTCACCCCTACCAGCTCTGACGCCACGGACTTTTTGGGATTCCCGTCCTCCCAGGCGGAAGGGGGGGGCTCGCAGGACTGGGGGGAGGTGTTCACACCAACGGGCTCGGAAAGCACTGAGTTCTTAGGCTTCCAGTCGTCACCGACACCTGGGGGGGACCTGGGGAGGGGTGAAGGAGAGCTTGGGAGGGGGGTGGATGTGAGGGACAGGGGATATCGCGAAGTCCCTCCCCTCCTGAGTTCAAGCCCATCCCCGAGCACAGGGGAAAGCAGAGAGAGTTCCGATTCCAATGGGGAAGCAGGAAGTCGTGTCCGAGGCTCAGGCAAGGTAGAGGAGCCAGGGTCCCAGGTGGGACAGGAAGGGGCGAATAAGGGGGGGAGACCCATCCCCCCAACTCCGGAATTACGCAGAAAGAGGAGGGGAAAGAGGATGGGTCTGCCAAAGCTTTTGTGTTGGAGAAAGACGCGCCAAAAGCCATTCGGAGGTTCTGGAACCGACTGACCACATCACTCCGTGTAAATAGCAATGACTTC
This sequence comes from Zootoca vivipara, assembly GCF_965207765.1. NCBI lineage: Eukaryota > Metazoa > Chordata > Lepidosauria > Squamata > Lacertidae > Zootoca > Zootoca vivipara. The sequence goes on from NC_142596.1 coordinate 50,796,514, forward strand.
AGCACTGTAAATACGCAGCACCAATAAAAGAATAAAATGCAGAGCTGCGTAGCGTCGTTACTCTGAAGTAGCCCACTCCGGCCACTGTGACAGTAATGAAAGGAAAGAATTACAAGAAGTAACTGATCCGGGCATCTTTTGAATGCAGATGAGAGAAATTTTAACCATCCTGAACAGGTAAGGTGCTGTTGATTTAACTTTCACTGTCAGCATGCTAAACAAAACCCAATCAATATGGCTTTCCATACAAATGATGGGTCATTGCTACACACCTTTGTGGCAACTGAGCCCACAATGGTTTTTGACAAGAGTTATAAGGTACGTTTTCAGCCATTGCATCAGGGAAGGTTTTCGTGGCACTGTAACTTGGGAGAAGCTTCCCCACGAAATCACGAGCTCTGACATTCTGTGCATCCGGGCACACTTCCCTGTGCCCACATAGAATAGTTGAGTTGGAAGGGACACCAAGGGTTGTCTAATCCAACCCCCTGAAATGCAGGAATCTCAGCTAAAGCATCCAAAACAGAGGACCATTCAACCTCTGCTTTGAAACACCCACTGAAGGAGAGTCCACCTCCTCCTGAGGGAGTTCGTTCCACTGTCAAACAGCTCTGTCAGAAAGTTCTTCCTGATGTTTAGTTGGAATCTCACTTTTTGTAACTTGAAGCCATTGGTTCGAGTCCTACCCTCCAGAGCGTGAGAAAACATCCAGCACTGCAGTGGAGAGGGTTGACCAGCAGGAAATGTACCCTGCAAAGGCCAAGGAAGGTGAGCCACCCATTTTATAGAGGACGGGTCCCTGCTCTAAGGAGCTCTACCATCTGAAGTTCAACGCAGGAAACAAGAGGAAGCAGAGGCAGCAGAATACAGGGAAGCAACAGACGGCTGCTTCAGTAACCCCACTTAGACTCAAGTTACAGCAGGGCAGCCTTTGCCAAGGGATATGCCATCTACAGTGGATGGGAGCTGTAGTCCAAAAACATCTGGATTGCACCAGGTCAGGGAAGGATGCCATGGACTGGAGAAGGGGGCACATCTACAACCAGCGCTGGTAAGCTATGCCCCCTCCTCTTTCATCCTCTCTTACTGCATAATAGTAAGGGAGTAGGTAGCGCTGTGGTCTAAACCACTGAGCCTCTTGGGCTTGTCGACTGGAAGGTCAGCAGTTCGAATCCCCACAACAGGGTGAGCTCCTGGTGCTCTGTTCCAGCTTCTGCCTACCTAGCAGTTCAAAAGCTTATCAGTGCAAGTAGATAGATACCGCTGCAGCTCTGGCTTCCGTCACGGTGTCCTGTTGCGCCAGAAGCGGTTTAGTCATGCTGGCCACATGACGCAGAAAGCTGTGTGTGGACAAACACCGGCTCCCTCAGTCTGAAAGTGAGATGAGTGCCGCAACCCCATAGTTGCCTTTGACTGGACTTAAGCATCCAGGGAATCTAAGCAACCAATTGCATGTCTCTCTCTGTGTGTGTACAAATCCATAAAACACACTCCCCAATGCTAACAAACTATGCCCAAACTTAGTTAAATAAGCCAACTAAGTTTGTAGTTAAATATAAAACAAAAGCCGCAAGGAACAATGGCAGTGATTTAAAATAAAGACACATAACTCCAGAGCTATGCCTTTTCCAAGTTTATTTTAAAACATTAAACTGAAGCTGAATAGAAACCATTTAGAACTTTTTGTTTAGCATTTGCTGAACAAGGGGGGAAGAAAACCCAAACCAGTAAAAAAAAATAAAAAATGGTTACAGTACAATAAAACTAATGAGAGGAAAGGGAAGGATACAAAAACAGGCTCACTCCTCAGTTTATACCCCCACAAAATTTCAAAACATTTGGGGTAAGTGCAGAACACTTGAAAGCAACTAGTCATGTTCAAAGGCTTAAAAAAATTACACACATATACATGTGTATCTTTATATATGCATAAAGTGGCATGATATACAGTACAGCCATTGTGGTTTTAAACAAAACCAAGTTAGGAGAGAGAGAAAATGTCAGTTTTGTCTTCCCTGGTACGTTTCTGTGACAGCAAGTCAAAAGGTGAGGGAGAGAAGAAGCCAGAAGAGAGAAGTCCTCAGGCAATTCCCATGTTGACTCTTGCTAACAAAGGATCCAGGACGATCTTACAGCTAGGGTTGCCAACTGACCAGGAAAAGCAGCCTGGCCTATTCTTGTGCCTTTCCTTGCAGATCAGTGCCCAGAAAGCAGAAGAACCTTTTTACAGCATGGGGACAAACGCAGTCATCTCCCAATTTGTGGCTGCCATTGGTCTGCTAATGAAAAGCACAGCTACCATAGCTGGCTCACCCTAGTTGGCAAATCCTAGAAGCAAATTTAACAGCACCAAAACACCTGACGCAGTGTGTGTGTGTGTGTGTGTGTGTGTGTGAAGTGGCAACATTCATGCCAATTACTTCAATACTCTCTGGAGATGGAGCCCTTGTGGTGGAGAAATTCAGAGTACTGTATAAGAATCCTAAGGGTTGGGATCGTAAAATAGAAAAAACCAACATTGCATAGAGAGGACAGTGTTGTTGTTGTTGTTGTTGAAGACACTCAGCACCTAGTAGGATCCTGAGGGAGTAGAGCAACCCCTCTTTAAATATTGAAAGGAATAACGCTTTGCTTTCCTCATAGCTGCCTGCTTAAAAACTGGCTCTTTTTTTGGTTCAAGTGCACCCAGAAGGGGCAGTTTTCTTGTTATAAATAAATAAATAAAAACCCACACCTCAGCATCTTCCTATGCAGGATGTCAAAGCAAAACGTCACCCAGTTGGGCGAGAGGAGAGTTGCCTCGTTTACAGAGGAAAACTGGAGTCTAGTGAAGCCAAGCCATCTCCCCAATCCCACCACCAAACTCTCATCTGACAACTGCACGTCAATCAAGAATGAAAAGTCTAGGGGATCCCAGCTCTCACTTGGATGGTCCCATCAAGTTTCCCATTCCTGATACGGTGGCTCCTTTAATCAACCACCCCACACTTTAGAGGTTATGGGAGCTTAAGCAATGGGTTGCCAATGCAGCGCCCTTGAGATCTCCCCCTGGCACCCACAGAGCCTCCCCACTCACTCCCCCCCCCCGATCATTAGGCGATACAGGTGATTAAAAGTACATAGAGCTGAAACAGGAAGTTGGAAGAGTGGCTCTCTCCCACTTCCTTTTCAGCAATGTGGACTTCTCAAGGCTGCGATTAGTTCTACTGGGTCATTTTTTAATCAGATTCCTTGGAAAAACAAAGTGTGTCTCTGCATCTTCTTTCTCTTCGGCAAGATCAAAAATAAAGATTAGCAGCTGAGATTCTTTCTTGTTTTAGCAGATAACATTCCAGGAATCAAACTCTGAAGTCCTTCAACTAGCTGTGCATAGCAATCTCTCTCACACACACATACACATAAATGGCTAAGATCCAAAAAGCTACTCTAGAGCAGGCTTCCTCAAACTCGGCCCTACAGATGTTTTGAGACTACAATTCCCATCATCCCTGACCACTGGTCCTGCTACCTAGGGATCATGGGAGTTGTAGGCCAAAAACATCTGGAGGGCAGAGTTTGAGGAAGCCTGCTCTAGAGGTTTCCAAGGGCTCTCACATGCCTCGTAGACTCCTTTCAAACAACAAGCTCCCATGTGGCTTGGGGCCTGCTCCTCAAGACACAACCCAGACACTGGGTTAGACTTAAAGGTTTTTGGGGTCCTGGCCAGCCATTAGTTATAACAAACAGGGTGGGGAAAGCCCTCCAGATGTTGCTGAATTAGAGTTCCCATCATCCATGACGATTAGAACCATTGGCTGGGGCTAATGGGAGTTGGAGTCCAACAACCCAAGTTACAGATTAAACATGAGTAACAGAAATGGGAAATATTTAAGGTGAAGAAACGGGGAACCCAACTGATTTAATATTGCAGGCAATTCAAAGAGAGCACAATGAATTATAGCCTGAAAATTCAGGAAATGTGTGAGATAAATGTTTGTATGGCATAAGCAGCTGAAATACAAGCCTCCTAGCTATTAATCCTCATGGGAGGCTGGTCCTGGAAAAGAAATATCTTGCCTGATATTCAAAGTAGGCAAGAACAGCGTAGGTTAACACTGACTTGTATCTGTGTGGCCTTTTAAGAAGTGTTTTCCGCATGTGAATCACATAGGCTTGCCTCCAATTCATGAGTACCACACGAAACCTTATGCATGGGACACATTTCACACAACCAAAACTATCCCACAATATCTCTGTTACAATCTGACACACAGCATTTTGTGAAATGGTCCTATGACTTTCAACCTTTCATGCTGAAGAAGGAACTTAAACTGCAGGCTAAAGCTGTGTCAAAAGAGAGCAGCTCAACTTCTTTCTCATGGCTGGGTCAGCCACTGCGACATTGATTACTGCAAAATGTAGGTAGTATTCTTCCCCTTTATGAACACACACAATGCTCATCCTAACAAGGGATAAAGAGCAGAGGTGGCACAGGCTTTCTAAATAGTGTTTAGCACCAAGAATTCCAAGGCATGCACAAATTCAAGCCAAGTGAAACTGGCTCCCCATCTGCTTACAGAAAGTAGCCCGCCAGGAGTTTCAACACTGCCATTTCTGCACTACCAGGCAGGCAGTAAAAACAAAAACAGGCAGCTTGTTGCGTGGGGTGTGCTGTTTGGCTTGGTAGGTCACAAGCTGTATGGCCCAGATGCATCTAGGTGCCACCAAGTGTCTGGGCTAAGCAGTAACGTGGAAATCGTACCCTGAGCACGCACACACACACACACACACACACACACACACCCTTTCCGTGAACATGCAATCTGTGGTTTGGGAAATTCTGGGCCTCCCTCTCCTTCCATCACTGCTAAGCTGGTCACAACCGAGGCACTAAATTAAAATATGTTTCCAGTGGTATTTAACAAGGAATAGGGGACAACAGAGGAGAATCAAACTCCTCAGATGGATGAACACATGGATGAACGCCAAGGTTGTACACTGAACCCTTCTTTTTTTTTTTCTTTTAATAAGCAAAAATGAACTCAAAATGGAGTCAGCTAACATTAACATACAGGATACAAAACACTACACTTATTTCCAGGACAGCACACACACGAAAAAATAAATTCACAGCCAAGTCTTGATTCAATTTCTTTCTTTCTTTTTTAAACAATTACAATGCAGTCTTGAACACTGGACGCAGAGAGTCCAACATGCTATATACATTTCACATTGTGGAGATGTTTGTGTGCTTGACAAGGTTCTTGGTTCACAATTGTTGGTTTGTTTGTTTGTTTTAAAAAGTGCTGTGACAATGCCACGGGTTGTTTTTTTTGGGGGGGGGAGGGACATGACCAAATAAAGCAGACAAGCAGATGGCCACAGATGCACTGGGGAGGGGGAGAAAATCAAAAGGAGAGTCTCTACCACTCCAGTTTCCCATTCTGATGTCTCACTGCCTCATTTAGATTCTGATCAGGCGGTACTGGGTATTAGTCTTCCTTCTTCTCCAGAATTTCTAAATCAAAGTTAGGGTGATAGTTCTGAAATGATTTGAGAGTCGCTGAGGAAATCAGCCAGGACACATTCCAAGCAATATGGTTTTGAGATTGCCCCCCCCCAAATCACATTACTTAAAAACTCATACAAATAAGGACAGAGAAAAAATAAAGTTTTTTGTGGTTTCACTTGCTATACCAAAGATATTTAAGAGCCCCAACAAGCACCAAAGCCAGCTGAAAGATAAAACCGTCCAGTCAGCAATTTGGAATTAGTCTGTTCGGAAGCTGGCCTGGAGGGCAGGGCAGGGTGGGGGTGGAACAAATGACGCAGAGAACTCCTGAGAAGCCGATTCCACAGACATGCTGCAACCACAGATGGTTTGGGATTGCACAAGAGAGTGCACAGAGTCACCTCACTTGCAGGTCACCGCTGTGTGCATTTCTCCTCGTGCCAGTGCAAATGCCCCCCCACGCAAGCTTCTTTTCAGAAGTAGGTCCACTTAAACTAGCCTTGGAAAATCTCCATGTGCTGTTGGCGTCACTCAGGAATCCATATCGGTGTTGTTCTTTTTGTTTTTTAAAAAAGAGGTTCAATTAAAAACAAAGTTGAGTCTTGCCCACGTTAATTAAGATCTACACCAAGGTCCTGCATTATATGCAACGAGGCAGTTGGATGCTGTGACTCTACGGAAGTTGGAAAAAAAGTCACCTCAAGTCCAGAGTCCCCCAATCGAATCCACACAGTAGAGACCTTGCAGCTTTGCCTTATAGCATCACTTTCCCCCAAATGGTCTCCTTCTAGAAATCCAATGGAAGATACTAAGCACATCTCCATTTGGCAATTCATGATCCACCAGTGGAGCCAGTCGCTCCTTCCTCTTCAGAGCATAAGTTGCAGCTACACCTTGGATGAAGGCAATTTCTATAGTGGTTACTGTAATGTTATCGTTGGTCCCTTGGTTAGCATCAGTATGCACAGACAGCATTTATTGGAGCATTTGCAGGGGGTTGGGCTACTTGACCCTTGGGGTCCATTCCAAATCTACAGTTCTATGATTTCATACTCTATGAATCTCTTCCTTTCTACACTAGTGGGTGTGGGGTGGGAGAGACCTTGTTTGAAGGCTTGCCTTTCTTAAGCCATTAAAAGTCATGGCTAGGCTACCAAGGGTGCTATTTTAGGGCTGCTTCTCCAGTATAATCTGAAAACTGTTCCATAAATTTAAGATGTTTTAAGTGTACACCTACATTTTCTTGTTTTAGAAGCATGAAAAAACAAGGTGTTTCAAAACCATGTACCTAAGCAGAATGAGGATTAACTCCCAACTGAGTGTGCACTCAATGGCAAATGTGGGTTTGCTTGCTTTGCAATGCGTAGTCTGGTCCTTAGAGTGGGAAGAGAGACCAGTTCTGGAGCTAGCCAGATGGAAAGTAATTATCAAAAGGTTGCCAAACGGCAGGGTGGACATAAACATTTACAGTCTTTAACTTTCTAGACCCCTCTCCTAATAGTATTGGGTAGCACATGACCATAATCTATACCCAGAGGTAAATTTAAAGGCTTACTATGCTGCTCATATACATGTAAATCTTTTTGACAACTGACTAAAGACTGTTTCAATCTTTCTTTCTATCCTTCTGCAGGCAGCACCCAAAGATCCCATGGTCCTCTAGCATCCTCCACTTTCTCAGTAAGCAGACTGCAAAGGAGTCACACCCTTGTAGGAAGCAACCTATTTCCAAGGAGAAGGCATAAAAACCTTCCCCTGGACGCAGCCCTTTGCTAAGAGAGAAGCTAATGGAAGAGATAGGGGTTATCAAGTGGGTGAACAGCTCAGTTGGTTAGTATGTGGTGCTGCTAACATCAAGGCTGGAGGCTTGATCTGTATGGGGCAGCTGCATGTTCCTGCACTGCAGGAGATTGGACTAGATGATCCTCAAGGTCCCTTTCAACTCTACAATTCTATCATTCTATGTCTGGAGGAGGTCTCCTCCAGTACTGTCCTAGGTGATGGGATAAACTCACTGTGGCTTCTACGTGAACTTAAATGAGGACCAAGTTCTGACAATGGTGCCACACAAAAAAAGTAATCTGGTATCCCAGCTGACATTGGGAGGTATTTTACCCTGTCTCTAGTCACTTGTTACGGGATAAGTGACACAGAAATGAAAAATCAAAGTATTAAATAAGTAAAGACCTTCCCTGTCCCCCCACCCCTGGACCCCCATGGTTTTTATCAAATAGAGCACCTTCGATGCAGCAGCTGTGGGACTGGTGTAGGCATCCCTGAACTTTGATCTCCCTCAATCTGCCGTTGATCTTTGCTGCCAGCGCAGCAACTGGAATGTGGTTTGTGCAGCCAATATGAGAGATTAGCATGATGGGCCAAAGAGGGTGGTGGGAGAAATATCAAACCTGTTCTGACATTCACAGTATTTTTGCTCTCCAATTCTGGGATACAAGAATAGCATAAATCTGTAGATTGATTGTGGAGCTCCCAAAGGTCTATATCAGAACCCAACGCTTCTAGGATCTTGCATGTCCCAGTGCTCAGAATAAGCAATAAGTCCATCTTGCCACAGGGGAACATTTGCACCAAACCTGGCTGGCACTCTTAGTTGCACTTTTATCATGTTACACTTGTGCCATGTGGCCGGCAGCAGAGATAAGATGCTTCTCTCCCCCGTCTAATGCTCCTTAAGCATTGTCCTGAAATATTTTGGCACCAGAAGGAATGCTGGCTCCAGTTTCATGTCTGTACATCAGTGTCAAAGAACATCTGCTGATTGCTATTAGAAAGTCTAGTGGCAAAGTAGAGTAGGAAAATCCAGCACAGCCGATGTGAACTCATGCATGCATGTGGGTGCATGCATAGCGTGTGGGGAGTGAGAATACAGCAGTTGGTGGTAAAGGAAGCCCCCTACTTCTCCCCAGGTGTTTGCACCTAGGTCTAAAGAGAGGGAGAGAGAAGTAAACTTGTACTGGAAGAGGATGATTGAATCAGCATGCCTTCTCATTCTAACACGGAAGGGAGAAGGTGGCCTCCCAGATTTGTCGATCCTGGAATGAGGAGACGCTTCTCTAGAGTAGCACAGAGATGAGAGATATGCAGTAGGAGCTGAGTGCACGTGAACTTTCTGACAGTGTGCGCATTAAATATGGCTTCCTCAGATTAGTATGTCACATCCATAGTACTTCTGTAAGATGATCCACTTTTTCTAGGCTTCACTCACAACACCATTTTCGTCCTCAATGAATTAGACAGAGGCCTGGCAGAAAAGGTGGCAAGCGGCTTGCAATTTCCTGATCGGCGATCAACGAAAGCTGATCCCACACATAGCAGGGCAACATAGGTGAACTGGCGAGTCTCCTGCAGGTGTGCACAGGACCTTGCTTCTCTGTCCACTCCTGCACACACAGTTGCAAGTAAGCATAGCCTTAATCAGCAATAAGCTTCCACCTAGTTTTGCCCCAAGTGCACTCCAAAGGGGTAGAGGAGCAAGAAAAGCAACTGAGCTGGATTCAGGACAGGAAAAAAGCAGGGCTGTTCTGCGAGGACAACACAGGATGGCAGCAGTTGGCATGTTTTGTTCCTTTTTTAAAAAACTTAGACCACATTCTAGTTTTTAATGCACACTGCCAGAGTCTGGCCGAGGCTGGTTGGTGGCGAGGTATTTGGCTCTCATGCTGGAGGTGTACTGGAGAAAGAGAAAAAAACACAAAGAAGACGGTAGATCAATTCAGAGTAATCAGCAAGACCTTAAGACTCAAGTATTGCTTGATACATCCCCTTGCATTCAGATTTGAAGTTAAATATCAAATGGTTAATCATCCTTTCCAACACCTTAACAAAAGGTTCACCTAGGCTTCTGACAAGATGCCAGAACCAAAACTCCTGGATGTAGAAAAGGGCTTGGAAGATATAGGCATAACAAATCCCATGATTTTTTGAGGGAAAGCCTTGGCAGTTGAGCTGGTATAAAAACAAACCTAAATTTGGAATTTAGACAGGCCATGAGTGATATGCCTATTTACAAAATATTTGCGGTGCTCAGTCCAAGTGCTCCCTGATTAAACAGTGAAGAGAAAAAGCAGAGATTTGGCTCACCAGATTTCCTCTTTCAATCATGGAAAGAAAGGAAGAGATGAGTGGAAATATATAGATACATTGCCATATCTATATTTTCTACTATGAAAGAAAAAAATGGAAAATTCAAGGGCACCGTATGTGTTGCAAACTGAGGGCTGTCCAGGAACCTATGCTGGGAGGTATGAAGCAGGGCCAGGTCTAAAGGCATTACTACAATCATTGGCACAAGATGGGGAAAAGGAGCTGGTGTGGGACACACACAATCCTACCTTTCTGTCATATAATGCAACAAAAGACATTGATAAGAAGCCCATTATGCATATATATATATATATATATTATATATATATAGGCATTTGTTATACACACTTGAACCAGCATATAATAAAAATAATCCAACATAAAAACCAACAGTCCAAACATTGATACAGTCAACAAATCCATCCATCCATCCATCCAGGAGCCAGCTAAAACACAGCAGAGCACCCCTTCAGCTGCAGGGCCATGCCTTTAAAAGTGAAGTTTCCACTTGCCAAAGGAAGAACGACAAGGAGGAAGGAACCCAGGCAGATATGCCAGAGGATGGTCTGAGGACACATGATGTAGCAAGCACCCTTAGCTCCCTACTCTGGCAGCTGGTAGTTCTGGGGTGGTACATAGGCAGTAGACCACTGGAAATCCTCTGCGCGCTGCTTTGAGTTCCAAGGTGAAAGAAAGGCACAATATAAATGAAATGAAATAAGGTAAAAATAAAAGTGTCTCCCAAGGAAGGGTGTTTCCTCCTTAGAGCCAACTTGGTGTTATCCCAGATTCACTGTTTTACTCCTTGGCAGCGATCAAATCAACGTTGCTTGCTGAAACCAAGCACGGTGATGGACTAACGTTAAAATCCAAAACGTTAAAATCAAAAACACAAGATCAAATATTGCTGAGTGAAATGAGGCTTACATCTGAGTAAACATGGATAGGATCTGGCTATTAAGTGTGGTTCCTCAACACAGGCCTAGAAATATTGCTGTCTCTTCAAGTCTTTGTGGCTGGAGCCTCTACTACAACACTTCCACTGAGGATGTTGGAACACCTGCCTCAATGGGATTAACACCTGTTTTTACTGGAAAGACAGATGTTCTTCTGGGACAGGTTAATGCTCAGCTATAAATGTCAGCCAGATCCTGTTCTCAAGGTTGTTGCAGTAGCTCCAGAAGTACCCCTTGCTGGACAATAGGCAACACAAGAGGTGGTAAAACAGGCAAGGTCGCTCATGATGTTAAGTTTCTCTCTCTTTTAAAAAAAGAACAGTGTGAAATCTTAGTGTGTACTAAGAGGTACAGAGCAAGTTTACACAGAGAGCAAGGCAGACACTACTACAGTGGGACCTCGGTTTATGAACACAATTGGTTCCGGAAGTCTGTTCATAAACTGAAGCGTTCATAAACTGAAGTGAACTTTCCCATTGAAAGTAATGGAAAGTGGATTAATCTGTTTCAGATGGTCCGCAGAGTACTTAAACTGAAGCGATCATAAACTGAAGCGAACTTTCCCATTGAAAGTAATGGAAAGTGGATTAATCTGTTCCAGACGGATCCGCGGAGTACTCAACCTGAAGCGTACTTAACCTGAAGCATGGGTGCAATTTGGTTCCGTAAGTCTGTTCATAAACTGAAGCGAACTTTCCCATTGAAAGTAATGGAAAGTGAATTAATCCGTTCCAGATGGGTCCGCGGCGTTCGTAAACCGAAAATTCGTAAACCGAGGTGTTCATAAACCGAGGTTCCACTGTACTGTACATTTATTTCTGATGTATGCACCAGAGAAGAGAACATTGCTTCTGTAAAACAGAGCAGGTTTTAGGATAAGAGAGGCAAAGTCAGTGATTCAATGGCATTCCTGATGACAGCTCAATTTCCCATACATACCCTAGTATGAGGACCTCTTTTCAGTCAGGTCTTTCACTGCAGATGACTTATGGACAGCCTACCCGACCTTTCAAATTTAATTAGATAAATACCTCCCGGTTAATATCTGTGCTGTTCCCACTGAGATAGATTCCCTTTGATTCCCATCTTTCTAAAGAAAAGTTATGTCCTACAGACAAAAATATTACTCTCAAAGTTCCCTTGAAAGGAGAATCAAACCTTACATTTATTATGCTTTTATCACACCCGTTCCCCACGAAGCTCAGCGTCTGTGCACATTACTCTTTCATCCTCTCAACCAACCCTTTCAGGTTCGGCTGAAATATAGTGCCTGCTCTCCCACCCCCAGATACCCAATGACCTTTATGTCTACACCATTTCACAAACCCATATACAGCGCAAAGCCGTCATGGCTCAGCAAATGGTTGTCTCACCGATGAACAACAAATCAATGTTTGTTCCTCCAAAGCTTGGTTTGCCACCCAACTACTCTTGCCTTGTGCCTGTGTAGCTTGGTGAGCATCTGGGGTGGAGTGGCCAAACAAACCATAGTTAAACAAGGCTGCTGGGTTCAAACAAGATACCAAACCATAGTTAAAACATGCCATAGTGCACAACTCAACCTGCCATCGTGGTTTGCTGCTGGGTTCAGACATTCCAACAAACCACACTTTGGCTAAACCAACCATGGCTTAAAGTTATGAGCATGTGGACCAGGTCTTTGGCTGTCAAGCTGAAGTTTAACTTGTGCAGGTCTACAAAACAGCACTACTTTCTGGATCACCTCTCATTTTATTTATGAAGTTGGCTTGTTAAATTAACCAGAGTTGTTTTAAATGGAGATTTCTCATTCAAACACAATGCTAAGCCCGGGATTCTGTAAAAGTGAAACAAACTCTGCCCCCAAGTCCTCCTCCTAGTTCCATGGGAAGAGGAGGAGGAAACAGGAGAACCTGAAGCTTGGTTCAACTTTTATATATTATGGATTCCTTCACTTATGTGGGCAATTAATATTTCTAAGAACTAGTCTATTTTATTTCTCACCTGAATGATACTGTGAATGTTGGTAGCTTCAATATCTTGCAACTGTCATAAATATTTTGCTGATAACCTTTGGCCCCTTCTCAGCAACTGAATTTAAGACAAAATATTGACGTCCAGTTTTCTTGAGCATGAGTCAGCCTGTTTGGTGCTGATGTTCTGGTCAACATGTACAGTACACATTTTGGGCTGCTGGAACATGCATCCTATCTTCACTAAACATTTTCACCTGGAAGGGCTCAGTCTGCTAAATACATTTTAGGGACTTTGCTGATCTTTGGAACAAACCCAGCAAAAACCTATGCCCACATGTTCCAAGGAGACACTTCTTCACAAGATGACAGTTCCACTTCTCTCTCCCTTTCCCGCTCCCCACCAATCTTCCTACTGCAGGATCTTGAGCAGGCAAGTGTCTGGCCCCAACCTATCTGCATTAGCTGCAACATGCATTTTTTTAAAAAAGCAGTTTTACTCAGAATTACATATAAGAGTTTCCCTTGATTCCCCCCCCCCAAAAAAACATTTCCAAGATATGTTGGGAACAAGATTAGTTGATGCAGCTGCTTCCTGCATGTGGTGTTTCTTCCAATTGTTTCTTGCTGTGTAAAATGTTAAGCAACCCTTTCCCCCTGCTGGTCCTAACCTCAGAGGAATTTTTTCCTTAGAAAGCAAAAGGGGGAAAAACAGCAGAACTACGAGGGACAGCTGGACTGGTCCTTAGTGGAAATTCAAAGTTTTTGTCCAGCAGAACTGCACAAATACTACATGTCTTTAATCTAAATCAAGTTTTGGGGTGGGGAAGAAGGATGCCAGGCATTTTATAGAGGCCTACCACTTAGGGAGGGCACCCTCTGCCACCTACATTCAAAATTCATGTATTCTTTCTAGTTAGCTATTGTAAGAAACCACTGCAGGCCTACAGAGTAAGTTATGCATACAAAAAGGAACAAACATTTTTGCTTCAAACATGAAAGAGGGTGAGTGTTTAGCCTGCGCTGATAAACTTGTGGTACTGATCATGCAATTTAGCCTTGTTTATGGTCCCACCAGAAAGTTCTATGCCCCCCTCCTCCCAATGCAAAATGGTACCCCTGATTATATTCATTTCTTTGAGGTCTTTATATACCGCCTAATTAATCGTAAGCATTCAGTGTAACATTTATTTTGTTTTTAAAGTTCAGATAGTGCTCTAATTTCATGAAGTATATTCTGCACTGTAAATACAAAGTAGGTAATACAGAACATTAAAAATACACAATGCAATGGGCAACTGGCATACACCCATGAGAATTAGGAAGCGCTGCACCCGGGGCTTGGCTGCCCAAGCAAGGCCAATGCAAGACTGCTTACAAGAGAGGAAGATGCAGTGGCATTCTGGAGAGTACAAGCAACATGCATTGAATGACGCACACACCCATTCATGCGCTTGATAAAGAGTGCACTGAGCCAAGGCTGTTTCCTTGACAGTCCAGCCATCTCAAGAGACCCACAAGCATTTGCCAAAGCAGAGCAAGCCAATGACAAGGAAGTGGCAAGAATGAAGACCAGGCAAGTGACACCGGAGAATGGAAGCCAGCGCTGGCAGCCAGGGTGGCAGCACAAAAGCCCCAGCAGGAATGGGTGATGTGGAGGCGTAACAGCTTGATGTATACAAACAGGTCTAGGAACAGGATGCAGACTGTGGCTAGTGGGCCGTGCTAACCAACCAGGGAAACAAGAGAAGAACCTGCATTAGGGCAGGCACTTTCTCCAGGGCAGACGTCTTTCAGTTTGCTTCAGTAGATAAAGAGTGCAGGTTGGTTGGTTGGGTGGGCTTGTTTTAAGGGGATAAACCGCACAGGATTAAGCTCTCCCCAAATATCTGCCTCTAGGATTCAGAACTACGCATGGCTCTCCTCGAAAAATCTTCACGAACTATGACCATAAGAAGCTACTTTGTACTTAAGTCAGACCATTGGCCCACATGGCCCAGGGCTGGCTACCTGCTACTGCCTGCCAATACCTGAGATCTCAGGCAAAGGCTTTTCCAGCCACGCCTACTCACAATGCTTTTGTTATTAATTATAAGGAAGCTTTGTACAGAGTCACACCGTTGATCCATCTAGCTCAGTATTATACACTTGCGTGGAAGCAGCTCTCCAGTTTCCAGCAGGGACATTTCGCTGTCCTACCTAGAGATACTAGGAATTGAGCAATGCATATGCTCTAACTTTGAACTACAGTCACTGTAGTCAGTCCATCCCCCCCCCCCGATGCTAGGAATTAAATTTGGACCCTTTGGCATATAAATATGGTGCTCTTTATCACCAAACTATGCTTATTCCCCTTTCCCTTTAAGATTCTACAGAAGTTGTTTTTTTGGTGGATTCTTGCCACTTAGCATCATAGGAAGAAGAAAGCACAACATGGCAACTGTGTTTACTTGTTACTGATTAAGAGAACTCTTCCTGTCAAATCTTGCCTGCAAACATTTCTAATAGTAGAAAGACTGTACGTGCAACACAGCTAGGAAGTTATTTTGAAACATGCAATGGGCAGAAGTTAAGTGCTTTGGATTACAGATTTGTTAGGAGAAGCTTTAGTAGCTGTTCTATGCTGGTGGCATTCATTTTTTAAAAAAATGTGTGTTCCAGAGCATCAGCCGCGATGCCAAGAGATTCACTGAGGAAAGACAAATAGGCATTTCATTAAGAAAGATGCCCATGTTAGCTAAACTGGGTTCTCTCACGTTTTCAGCTTCAGACACTTGGCAGCATCCAAACTCGAGGCCTAGTTAGAGAGGAGGAGGAGATTCCTCTCCATTACAAACTCTTGCTAATCTGTTCATCTCCAAGAGGTGCGACTGACTGCCACGAAGACCACAGGAAGCTTTGCCAAGGAAAGATGTTGATGTTGCTCCATTACTAAGCACCAGGGCAGACCTAGCTAGCCTAAACCCTGGGCAGGAAAAGGATAGGGTGGGAAGTGCAGGGAGAAGGAATGTGAATACTCTGGCACTGGCCTGGGGAAATAAGTGCAGGGATGGCAGGGGGTGGGTGGGAGTTCAGCGAGAAGGACCTTATTTCAGTACCTGTTCCGATTTTGCGGGCGCTGTTACCAGTACGTCCGAGCACTGTCCGAGGGCTTAAGCTGCCAGCTCATATGGCTGCTACTGTCCATGGCAGCCAAATACAACTGTGATGATGCAGGAAAGAGAGAAAAAGAGAGTGCAGCCTCAACGTGCATGAAAAACACAGTGCAAGCAAGTGAAACGCTGGGGTGTGTATGTCAATGACAGGGAAGGCTCTACTGTCCTATGGGAAGAGACTCTGGAGCAAGGAGGAGGAGGAGGAAACAAGGGAAGGTATGACCAAGGGGACAAAAAGAATAGACAAACAATGAAGAAGACGACTCCAGTTCTAGGAGTAGGTTTCCTTGGTTTCCACAACAGAAGCTGAGACAAAATAGTATGAGTACGGACTACGCAACATCATCTTAAAGACTTCTTAGGTGCCTCCTATTTACAGATTTCTTACTCCTAAATTGTGGCCAAGGTTGAGTAAAGGGCATTTCCTACGGCTGTGGATTTGAGCCTTAGCTGGAAAAGGCCAATGGGCCGCATGGCTCAGGGGTTGGACCCATATCCAATCCTCATGGATTCTGCCTTCTCTTTCTCATCTGAAAGTGATTCATTGCATAGATAACTGCTGGCAACAAGATGTCTCTCTCTCCCCCCACCCCCGGCAATTCAAAAAGCAGGAACCCACCTGAAGCCATTCCTTCTTGTACTAAAAGTATCAATTAAGATGCATGCAGGGACACATTCTCTTTCCTTATTTCACTGGGACAGTGTTATTCTGTCTTTTCAAAAAGTTCAGGTAGGAGATGAAGGATATTCTGCCCATCCCACATCTTCAACGGCGCTCCCACCACACCTGTCTGAAGTCCCCCATCTCCCTCTCTCTAGAAATGCAATTAAGACCACTGCTAGCGACAAGGGATATTATTTCTTAATTGGAGAATGAAGACTCATTTTGGCAAAGAGTAAGAGCTTTGCAGCAAGCAAAACTCTATGGTTTGGCTGAATTCTACAGGCGACTAAGATGATCAAGCTTAGCATGCAGTATTAGGGAGTTATAGTGTTTGCAGCTACAGATCCCACCACCACACTCCCATTCAGAACAGTAATCAATTCCAATAATAGATGTTTACATTTCTTCTGGAACGGTAACACCATGGCTGAGAAAAACAGTGTTCTCTGAAACCATATACAAAAAAGAAAAGGGAGAAAATGGCTAAAAAAGAGAATTCTGAAGTTTGTTGCTGAGAGCTGGTCAAGGTAATCAGCTAGGGCTGGTAGTGCAGACTGTCACAATTTGTTCTTTTAAAATTCTCATTGCTTTTCTTTTATATTTTGGGGGAATTTGCTTTCAGGGACGGCTAAAGGCCCTCCCACAATACAAGTTCAGACATCATAAGAGTGCATCTTCTTAAAAAGAAGGGGAAAAGATGGATTTATGTCATTCATATCTCAAATAGGTGCTAAAGCAACCAACCAGTGCTAAGGCTGATATAATGCAGGTTATTACAAGCTTGAAACCAAAGAAACTAAGCAGTGAATGAAACAAAGCTGAGCCTGAAACAGCTTCCAGGTCAATCAAAACCTTTCATGAAAGACATTTCCCTATTCTGAAAGTTTGATACAAAATAATGAAAAAATTGCAAATATTGAAACAGAAGACGAACCCCCTAAACACCTGTATACCTTAAAGGCAGATTTTGGAGAATAATTCAGAGTTAATGTCAAAACAGTTTCCACTACAAGCTCAGGAGTTACTATGGTGATATATCTGCAGACTTACTAGCAGAATATATTTGCAGAATTCTTCTAAAGGTTCACATCTGTGACAACAATCCTCATGTTCTAAGCAACATGCATGTTTGTTTTCCTGTATGAAAAGGAACCTAGACATTTTACCAGGAGACAAGTTGTGTTAATGTGTATGGGTGCAGGAAGAGCTCAGATTTCTGTTCTAAATAAGTAGTATATAGGAGCTGACTACACTAACAGTATCTCCAAAGCAGATTTCTTTCTTACCCTTCAAAGCAGTAATTAAAACAGACTTACGGAGGGAGGTGGAGACTCCCGGCCAATCAAAGGTGTATTCTCACATCGGGGGTTCTGAAAATTTGCATTCTGGCTCCTGAGGGGAAGGCAAGAAAGAGTAAAGTGTGAAAATGTCATTCACTTTCTGGTTTACAGTATTTGTGGAAGTAAAAAATAAGGTGGCTGCATTCGTTGTGATCTTGGAATTGTATACACAGAATGTAATCTGTGAACTGAGCATTAACAGGTAACTGCTGCTCAACAGCAGATTAGGCTGGCGGATGTTATTTCCTTGGCTCAGTAGGCAGGCAAGAGATGTACCACTCCCTTGAAGAGCCCTAGCCCTGTGGTTTATGTCCAAAGATGCACATCATCTGCCAGTCCAAAACACTGCCAAAACCTGCACATTATTCTGAGTTGTCTCTAGGCAAAGAATTATCTCATATTCCATATTAAAGCTTGTGGAAGATGTTCCATTCATTCAATTACAGAGACAATGGTGGAAATACATTAAGCCAGGGGCGATGGAGCCTTTTTCAGACTAAGGGCTGGTTTTATTTGGGTGGCAAAAGGGGGTAGGACAATGAATGCAATGTATCTTTGTACTACAGGCTACTTTCTTAACATATTCACACACCTGCTTATAGCCCCCATACAGAGAAGCAAGAGGCAAGAACATTCAGTGTGCAAAGCAGGGCCAGGGAGGAGGGTGGCCTGGGCTGAGTTCTGAGGAACCAGATAGTAAGGCTTGGGAGCCCACATTTGCCCTGGGTCTGAGGTTTCTCACTCCTGTTTTGAACACACAGCATCTCTACTGGCAAGTGTTTCCAATATTTAAGTACCACTGAGTCTTTTCCCATTAAGCTCTGCAAATATCAGTTTATCCACTTGCAATGCAGAAATATATAAATAAACTGGCTTGCAGCTGCAGTCACATAAAATCCTTTTTTGTTCTCCAGTAGAAAGTAACTGCTGCCTTCAACTGATCCATACATTGTCTCTCAAACCAAATACCAGGATTCACTCAGGTACAGAGAGCTGCAGAACAGAGCCTCCCTCCCTCCCTGGTCATCCTCCCACTGCGAATATGTGAAACTGCCTTATAAAAAGTCAGACCACAGGCCCATTCAGGGACAGTACTACTGACTGACCTGACTTGACAATGCAGTGCCCTGCCCCAGGTCTCAGAGACAGTGCTGCTACTCAGCTAACACTTTTCAGTGGAGATGTCTGGGACTGAAGCAGTGTCCCTGTGGATGCGCATACCCACTCTATGCACCATCTACTCACATGTACTCTGTGACGGGAGCATTGCTGACTGTGTGCGCCGCTGCTGGGATGCTGGTCTCGCTTCCATAGCTGCTCCCACAGCTGTAAAGACTAGGCATGTGCACCCTGTACAAGTTGTCGTGCGTTTGCCTGTTCCCTTGAGCAGTCGATTCATCTTCTCCATCATCATCTGGACTCCTGCAGACGGGAGGAAAGTTTCTCTTCAGGGCTGCTGCAGAGCAAACCAGACCAAGCACGTGGTGTTCCTTCTCCTCCCTCTTTTCCATGCTTCTGAGTAGTTCAGTACAGCAACAGCTTCCTTCTCACAGCAACCACCTCCCCCCAGAGAACAGAATGACTCAGACCTCCCACAACTGCAGCCTGGGCTTTCAAAGCCTGTCACATTTCTTCCCACAGAGCCTGCCAAATAACTCAGAACCAACAAAGCAGTCTTCCAGGAGCTGGTGCATGCTAGCTGGGGCTGATGGGAATTGCAGTCCAAAACAGCTGGAAGGCATCAGTCTGGGAGAGGCCGGGATACAGGGTGGCAATGAACACAGCCACTGAATGCACAACTAATCTAAGGGGCCAGTATAATATTAAGACTGTGGGGTAAGGAGGCGGCCACACATACACAGTCACCTTTTTACAAGTTAGGAGATTGCCATATTTTGTCAGTATTATTAACCAGTACTGAAGAATCTCGGGGATGTTTTATATAAAGACAGGCCATCTTCTAGCTTACAGGATCTATTTTGTGTTTGTTTCCTACAATGTCTACTAACTGGAACCTGGGCAAAAATAGTGGTTGTGGCAGAGACAGGCGCCAAATGGTGGCTCAAGAGCTGAGGCCAATTGCCTACTGTACTAGACCCAAGTTGCTGCATTCTGAAGATCCTAGCACAAAACACAAGCTGCCTGACAGTCTCTGACAAACACTTGGTCAGAAGCAACTAATTAATACCCCTATTTTACAGAGAAGGCATTCTGAGGCTGAGAAACAGGTGACTAACACAAAGCCAGCCATGGCAAGTTTTGCCAGGTTTTAATGGGTTCATTACTGAGTTATACAGCCAGGCCTTACGTTACAACCGCATCTGTTCCAACTCTACAGACAGAGAATCTCACCTAAGAGATCTACAGCAAACCTTTTTAGAACTAAAATATCCACCTGATGAAGTTAAACAACAGATCAACAGAGCCAGACAGATACCTAGAGAGAACCTGCTGCAAGACAGACCCAAAAAAGAAAATAACAGAACACCACTAGTCATCACATACAGCTCCCAAGCTAAAACAGTACAACGCATCATCAGAGATCTACAGCCTCTCCTGGACAATGACAGCTCCCTTTCTCAAGCTCTGGGAGGAAGACCTTTCATTGCCTACAGACAGCCACCCAATCTTAAACAACTCCTCACCCACAATAATACAACCACCAGACTTAACATGGACACTGGTACCAGAGCCTGCAATAAACCCAGATGCCAACTTTGCTGCCACATACACCCAGACAACACCATTACTGGCCCCAACAACATCCAACATACCATCTCAGGACTATTTAATTGCTCATCTTCTAACATTGTGTATGCCATCAAATGCCAACAGTGCCCTTCAGCTCTCTATATTGGACAAACAGGCCAAACCCTACGCCAAAGGATAAATGGACATAAATCTGACATCAGGAACCAGAAGACAGAAAAACCAGTAGGAGAACACTTCAATCTCCCAGGACATTCTATACAAGATCTCAAAGTAGCTGTCTTACTACAAAAGAATTTCAGAAATAGACTGGAAAGAGAAGTTGCTGAATTGCAACTTATCACCAAGCTCAAAACCATGGAGGGACCTGGTTTGAACAGAGATATCGGATTCTTATCTCATTATACATGATAAGCGATCTTCAGCCATCTCAACCCTTGCTTTTTCATGCAAAACCATTTGCAGTCGTTTGCGGTCATCAACAGCTATCAGTCAGTCAATCACCCATTTCCACCACCCTTCTGAGTGATCCCCCCTCCCCATCCCCACCCCTCCCCACCCCTTCTCTACATAAGTGCCTGGAAACTTCCATTTCACTGTATCTGAAGAAGTGTGCATGCACACGAAAGCTCATACCAAAATAAAAACTTAGTTGGTCTTTAAGGTGCTACTGAAGGAATTTTTTTTATATTACTGAGTTAGAAACCCTTGCCAATCCACTCCAAATCACCCAGAAATCTACCAGTAGATCCCAACTTACCTTCTTTCTATCCCGTTTTTCCTAACCACAGGATTTAATATTTGTGTACCTGATATGATAGACAGGCGAAGTGTTTCTCTCCTATTTGCAGGGGTTTTTGTACAACAATAGGAGGAACTTTTTCAAGACAGCTTTGTAGATATTTAAAGAAGAAATGCACACTCCAAAGCTCACAGAAATAATGAGCAAGTGAGAGAGGACACTTTGAAAACCAACTTTTCTTTTTTTTTGAAAACTATAACCAACCAGGGTGGGGGATGGAGGGACTACATTGTATTCTGAAATAAAAGTCACGAGAAAAAGCCTACGCAACACAGGTCACAAGTGTGTAAGGGGTCCAAAGCAGGCAATGGTTAGAAACTTTTAAGTAACAGACAGAATTGGCATGTGGCTTTTGTATGTAAGAAGGAAGAAGAGGAGGAAGGGCAAAGACTATGGTGCCAGCAAAACTCTGCTTACATAACCAGCAGCTTATCTGTGGGACCCAATAACCTTCTCAGGTTTAAGACGTGCTAGTTGCATCACATTCAAAGAGTGATCAAGGAATCTGGTTTCCAAACAACAGTTAATTGGGTAATTTGAAATGTGTTCCACAAGGTGGCAGTGAACATTTGCTGAACAACAGGAAACATGGCATTTTATGTCTGCTGAACATTTTACGGGTCTATCTTATTAAGTGGTCTTTTTGACATTAAAAACAATCTTAATCACTCCAGGAAGACTTGCCATCCCATGTCAGTCAGTCCTTCCCAAACTGTCATGACATTTCTTTAATGCGTATTTTGCAGCCCACGGACGTCATATCCCCTAACCTTAGCATCTTGAATAGTACTATTGGGTAGTGTGAGGACCTGTGGCTAATAATGTTTGCTTGAGATGACTTAGTAGGTGTATTTTAGTACAAAATCTAAAAGACTGCCATACATAACACTTCCTTCCCTGCTCCATTTGGCCAGTTTCTTCCAGGGTTTCACATTGCCCTGCAGTATACTGCTTGGGTAGTTTGCTTACATCACACAGAGCTGTCAGCTCCTTTTCTTCAGCCTCTGGAATCCCAGCATGTGGATGACACACAACTATTTTTCCTTTTCATCTAATACCAAAGGCGCTGCTGTGGTTTAAATAAATAAATAAATAAATAAATAAATAAATAAATAAATAAATAAATGCATCGTTTTATATATTGTTGCTTTTACAAAACTGAACTTTAAATGTTGTAACTTGCTGTGAGTGGTGCTCTTGTACCAGAAAGAAGAGATATAAATGTTTTTGGAAGCAAAATAAAATAGTCTTGAGTGTGAGGCACCACTCTTCCCCCTGTTTGTGTGCATACCTCTTTTGCTGCCAAGTGTGCGGGACGCTGCACACTATAGAACTGAACATGAGGGCAGTGACGAAGGAGAAGAGAACCAGATAGATAAGCCCTTCCACACCATCATAGCAGAAGCCCGTCAGAGATTGTATGTAATCCTAAAAGGAGAGAAACAGAGGAAACTCTTTCAAGCTCAAGATGGAAGGCAACACTGCCGCCTGGCTTCCCACCTGCACAATTCCTCCATTCAAACATGTGTAGTAACACTGTTTTATTTTGTGAGACTGCCAAGGGAGCTTTTAAAAAAATGGCTCACCTTCTAAAATTGCACTAATAATGCAACAGTATAAATAACAAGAAAAGAAAAAAGAAATTCAAACCCTTTAATTCTTGGGTGTATTGCTACAATACATTAAGCATGTTGTTACTGGTCACAGCAATAATTTATAAGTCTCATCTATTTTTATTTTCCAGGTATCACATGAGGATGCTCCAAAGGAAATCAGAGCTGAAAGAACTTTAACAAGCAGTAGAGGCTCACTTTTCATCCTAATGCTTTCTACAGAGACAAATACATTAAGGTCAACACACAGGTATACACTTGAGAGCTACCATGGCATAGTAGCCAAGAAGCGAAGACAGGAACCAGGAAATCACCAGTTCAAGTCCCACCTCTGCTACAGGCTGAGCTAGATAGTCTTAGGCAAGCTGTTCTCTCTCAGCCTCAAAACTACCCACCTGCATGGTTGTTGTAAGGATTACAGAGCTAACGCATGCAAGGTACCCCTGAACAATACTAAGTATTATTAAAGTTACAAGCACACCAGAAAGAAGAGGAGCTGCACACTTCTCTCTCCGGCTGTTGCTTTTCACAATTAGTCATAGGTAAATATGTACATCAGAATCCAGGTGTGCTGCTGCCCTGCCTTCATGTCCCTTCAGCTTTACACAGAAACTTTATCAAATCATTTCAGTGTAGGGAAGGCCACCAGATTCAGCTCATATGAAAGTATGTGCCGCTCATGGTGTTCAAATGCCCTTGTTGCATGGTGAAGCTCAAGATGAGGCAAGCTGCTTTGGGCTGAATGCAGTGTTCTCTGTCTGCAGGTGCTCTTGCGCCAGTGGGCAAGTGAGTTTTAATGTTGTGCAACAAAGGAATCCTTCTTATGCATTCTTGCACAACAACATCCCACTGGTGCGAAACACATCATGAGCGGAACAAATATACTACTAAGTGACTTTAACTTAGCGCTACATTTGATACAACCTCTAGTTTCCATGCAGAAAATACAATCGGGGCCCACCTGGTTTTCCTTTCACAGTACACCATATCTCAGCTTTCCACACCACAGTTCTATAGCTACAAGCACCAAGTGATTTACTGTGTTTCCTGCCCATTGGGACTCACCAAATGCAGACTCCGGCAGTCCACCAGGGCAGTCAGGTGCTGCAGGTTGCTTTCAGTGGTATTCAGAACTCCCTGGATTTGACTGATGTGCTCCTAAAAGCAAAGATGTTAGACAGGAATTGGAATGCAAAGCCTGGCATTTTCTTTACTGGGTTTGTGGAAAGGAATCATTCATCGAGCTTTACCTTGGAAGCGGGGTATTCTTTGATGGCAGACTTCATCAGCTCCAGCACATCATCCTGCATTTCTACCAGGACCTTGTGGCTTCCTGACAGCTTCTGCTCAACACAAACATCGTACCTCAGTCATCAGGGCCAGGGCAAGTCTGCATGCATGCAATGACTAGACCTCGATTTGACAAGCTACCCTAAATTATTGAAGCACTGTCTAGAAGAGTAACCACCAGCACCCTACAAAGGATAGCCATAGAGTGTCACACTATGAATCAGAAGCCGGCAGGATGGGGGTGGAAGGTCCCAGCTTCAAATCCCCCCTCAGGCATAAGGCTTACAAAGCGACTTTGTCAGCCTAACCTGCCTCACAAGTTTTCTGAGAAAGCAAAGGCAAAGGCTTTTTGTGAAAACAAGACTCCGAAACAAAAAAAGTCAGTCTGTATTGTGGAATTTTGTGCTTCTTTCCAGGTCTGCAGGTTTTCTATGTACGTGTATACATTGGAAAGTGGGTGGCAAAATTCAGAGTTGGTGTTCCATGTTTGTAAAGAAAACACACTCCAATTAGCAAACTACAGGCACACCAAAGTTTTCATTACATAAACACACCCTGTGGTTTGCTTGTTTTCCTTGTATTATGATTTATTTTTAATAATATGTGGAGGAGACGCAAATTTCGAAGTCTAAATTGTTTTCAACCGTTGTGCCAGGGAGATTAGTTTTATGTATCAGGCCTTTGGGCTTTTGCTGCAATACCCTGCGTGATTGCTACTCAGATAATTTACTAGAGAGCCTGACCTCCTGAGAGAAGACTGGGTGACCAACCAGGTTGCTGTCCCCATAGGGATCATTTTTTGTTTCTGTGCCTGGAAGGTGACCTGAATTTGAAGACATGGGTCAGTTTCCATCACAGATAGCTGTTTTCACATTAATTAAGAGCCCCTCCTTGCTGCTCCCCTAATCAAATATTGGCAAGCGTTTCCTGGCATTTGCTTTGAGACCAGATGAGATCATAGTGAGACATGGTGAACGGCCAATCCTCCTGCCCACTGTTCTCACTACATTCGTTTGGGCTCTCCTTTTTAGCAGCAGATGAAAAATACTCTGACGTTTCTGAGAAGCTAGCCTGGAGACTTGCTGTTAAGACTCCCGGTCATGTCAAAGTACAGCTTAGAGAAAGAGAAGTGTGTGGGCTGAGGAACTCACCTGCTGAAACGGATTTAGGGAGCCAGCATTGCAGACAAGATAATAGTTCAGAGTATCTGTCAAAAGGGAAGACAAAAGAAGGGATAGCAATCAAGGCTTCATATCTGGCTCTGGTTACAGCTTGCTATTCCTGTAATACCTGAATATTTTGTTCTGGACAACCTGCCAAACAGGTATGCCCTAGAAAAATTGCCAGAGGGATGGGAGGATTTGGCATGAAATGAAGCTCAATGAATCTTCAAAAACGAATATTCTCAAATGTGATGGTATTTTAAAAATAGTGCCACCACACAAAATTTCTCTCTTGCAGGTCACATCGGTGGCACCATATTAAAAAGAGACAGGGTTATTAAAAAAATTTCAACTAATCACATGACTTTTCTGGAGAAGGTGTTCAAAAGTATCACACCACTAAGACCTGACAGTCTTCCTCTAACCTCTGCATCAAACATAATGCATGATGCTCTCCCTCCTACTCCTCATGGAGTGTAAAAAGGCTTTTAAAAAGTATGTATCTATGAAAAGCACTAAACAAATATTTGAACAGATAAAAATGCTGGTATTGGGGTGGGGGGACAAAACAGGTAGGCTGACTGAAGAACTGGATGGGGGGAAGAAAAGAGTCAGGAACAAAGTGGAGGGGGGCAGAGTTCAACCTGCACCACTCTCTCTCTCCTCTCTCTCGCACTTGCACACACACACACACACACACACACACACACAATGTAAGAAAGCAGACTTTCTTTTATTCTCAGGTGTATAAGAGACTGAAGAAAAATAGATTACTTGAGCATGAGTTAACTTGAGCTGGCCAGTCATTTCTTGCATGCAGCAGGACTGGCATTCCCCACTGTGTAAAGGACAGTGTGCCAACGGCAATAAACACAACTGCCAATCTGATAAAAGGAAGCCCAACAAAGAGCTGCTTCTTGGGCACCAGCTTCAGATAATTTTTCTGAGAAGGCAAGAGGTACATTAAGGCAGTGTTTCCCAACCTTGTGCCTCCAGATGTTTGGGGACTACAACTCCCATCATCCCTAGCTAGCAAGACCAGTGGTCAGGAATGATGGGAATTGTAGTCCAAAAACAGCTGGAGGCACAAGGTTGGGAAAGACTGCATTAAGGCACCAAACTGTGGTATAACATCCAGAAGAGGACCTACGTCAGGTTGATACAATACAGAATAAAGTCCTTTTTAAAACATGAGAAGGGCCGTCACACTACTTTCTCACCCAATTGCATATACAAGCACTACTACTACTAGGCTTCTACATCATTCCTAAATACTGTCACCGAAAAGATAAGGAAAACGAGCTCATACAACATTTCACAGCCTGGCTTTTAATCCGTTCTTACTACAACTGCAGTGGGAGTGAGTTACGCACAACCAACCATTTTCTCCCAAAACATTCTGCCCTGTCAGAGCCACTCTGAACCTGTTTTAATGGGATTTCCATTTCTCACCCTTAGTCTCAGTTTCCATGCCTCCTTCATAAGGCACCGTCACGGACAACAGCCACAAGCAAACAAATAAAAAGTAAGGAAGCCATGAGAAAACCTCTGGGACTTTTATTTTGATCTACACACCCTGCAGGTGGTGAAAAGGAGGTGGGGGAAAGCAGTTGTTCTAATTGACCATGGTTTCGTAGGAGAAGAAAAAGAAACAGCCAGAAAAGGGAGCAGCAGCCAGTGAACAGAGCTGGCCAGACTTCCTCCTTGTTTCACTGCACTCACCATTAATATTGAACACGCTGTTTGCAGAAACCAGTGCACACGCTGGAGACAGCTTCATATGGGGCCGTCTGCCTGCTAACCAGGGAACCTGACAGCTGTTATTTATAATTCATTAACCCGCTTTGGGGCTGCTTCCAGCTGCTGCACCTTCTCTCACCCACTGAATTTCTCTTTGGGAGGACTTGCGCTTGCAGCTTAGCTGAGCCAATCCAATGGTAATCAGCAGAAACTGGGAAAGTAGCAGGACTCCTACGTGTATTCCCCAAAAGGGGTTTTGCCATGAATGACTAGGAATGAACAACTATCCATCAGACTACTAAGGATTTGACCCAAAGAAAAAAACCTGTTATCCAGGTCTCTATTCATGAGCAGGCCTTTCCATACTAGCACTGTGTCCAAAACTATTCCTCATGGCAATGCACTCTCATGTATGCATCAAGCCACAAGGGGAAACAGCAAATAATTCCAGTGAACCTGAACACCCCTAGATTCGACTGATTTTAAATGTGTGATCTCCTTGGGTATGTCAATTCAAACCTCTGCTGTTAAAGAAGAAGTCATTTATTTACAGATTGCCCTTCATCCTACAGGATCCCAGGGCTGCGAACACACAAGACAAAACAATGCAACAATTAATTAAAAATGTAATTGAAACATCACACTAGGCTAATAAAACAGTTCAGCAGGAGCATAGCCATGCCCACTTACAAGCCTCCAACAAAGGTTGTGTGAACAGATGTGTTTTAAGCTGTCATCACAAACCATCAGTGCCAAGGGCACCCTTTATCTCCAGAGCAGGGGATGTTCCACAAATTGAAGGGCTGCAGCCTATGATAACTGATTCATCATTCCATGGTTATGGGAATGCTGCTCCAGGCAAGAAACCACAGGACTGACTTTAGGGCACAGACCAGACATTCTTTCAAAATGCCACAAGCTGGATTGATGCACACAACACACCCCTTGGATGAGCTCACAGCCAGACATGGGTGGGGAGTGCTGCAGAGAAGCATGCAGGCTTAGGTAGTCTAGACCTGCCTCAGGTGACTATTGAACACATCAATGAAATAAAGACACAGCATTGGATTAGTAATATGAAGGAGTAGCAGTGATCATCAGATTTGAGAAGCAGGTGCACTCTATTCCTGGAGCATTCGTATACTGTAGCTTGAATTACCGGTATATTGTCACAGGCCAGACTCTTAGGTATGCCCATAATAGCTTGCTATACTCTCCATTCAGTGCTTGAGCACCAAAGCAGAAACATGGGAAGTGGGTCATAGGAAGTACCTCACAGAATCCATGCCACACAAGCCATGTAGCCCATATTGATCCTGTATATTGCCACATATGATGTGGACATGCAGGGATGCACACCCATCTAAAACGGTGCAGATGTGTCTCTACTGCACACAGACAACTCTGGATGACTTCAGGACACTAGTGTGCTTGCCTGCACCTCAATGATCCAAAGAGAGTGACAATTCTGGTGAGAAGGAGTGAAAAGTCTCTGTCTAATAACAGTTTCATCTGAGAGGGGCATATCACACATCATCAGCAAAGTGGCTGCTCTTAGGTGAGCCCGGAGAAATCAATAATTCAGTGCAACTACTCAATGCATGAAGAAGTTGTGCTGTGCATGCGTCCGACTCGTCTATTGGGTGGGGGGATGCCACACTGACAGTTCTGGAAATTGAAATCCTGTTCGCAGAACGTGCATAGCATAAGTGGATGGGAGAACAGGCTGCCCTGTCAGCATCCCTCAAACACCACCTAGAAATCCCCCACTCCCACAATAATTCAGTCTATGCTGTCTATCTGGTATTGGGTTCAACATCCAGGGAGACCGGAAAGGTGTTGTGGAGAAAGGGTTATTTTACTTTAAGAGATTGTTATAATTGAGTGCAAATCTTGATTGAAAGGGGATGGGGAAAGATTCAACAGCATTCCCATGATGGGACCCAGGAAGCTTACGCTTATTTTATTTATGTCACAGAATTTGTACACCATTTGACTGTAAAGCACCTCCAAGCGGTTTGCAAAAATATAGAACACTATGGAGACAAATCCACAACCATACTTTAAAATATACAGAAGTTTAAATGTTGGTGTTCACACAGCACAAGAAGAGGTCCAAACACCAAAAAGAGGTCTGCTTGTGCCTTGCCCCTGTCAAAACTTGTTTGCTGCCAAGGGAAGATGGTAATTTGGAGTAGAGAATCAGCAGAGGGAAGAGGTTTTTAACCCTTTCCCCACTTGCTGCTTCTCCGCTCCAGATCACTAGGGAGTGGAGTGTCCTGAAGTAAAGGAATGATGGGGGGTGGGGGTGTAAACTAACCATGCACTTCCCCACTTCAAATCAAACCCTTGCAAAATGCATGTTCTCCTTTAGAAGAAGTATATTGGTTTTTCCGGCTCAGAGGAGATTATGACAATACATGTATGAAGACCAATGGTGATGAGCTCAGAGACCTTGACAACTACCGTACTAATTAAGGGAAAGCGTCCCCACGCTCTCTAATTACTTCCCTCCTCCGCCCATCATAGACCTGTTAGAAATGAGAGACTTTTCAACCCAGATACAGGGCGTCTGATGCAGCATCATTCCAGTCAGTTATCCAGACACAAACATCTTATTGTACATCACCTCTGAACTTTACTGAATCACTTGGTAATAAAACACAATCAGCTGGAAGGACTGGGGCTGGCAAATGGCCTCCTGCCTTGAAAACAAACATATTGGCTGCACTGGGGTTCCCCTAGCAATGCAAGATGATTATCCCATCAGCATCCAACTCTATTGGCTTTATCATACTTAATGAATACTAGATGAGCTGATCATATAATAATCTAGCCTTCCTGCACACCAAATTGCTTAATTTCCCTCTGCTCCATTCCCCCCCCTCCCCACACCATGTGGAAAAACAAAACAAAAAGAATCTCATCTCATCTCTAAACTGTGAGTGGAGAAGATGATACACTTAATCAGATTATCTTCTGTGCCATTTATTCTGCTTAGATTTGAAACATCCCAGCATAAATTGGATATATTTAAAAGCATTTCAATTTCTGCTATTCATTGTTGTTGTTTTCCAACAGAGAGAAAAATGCCACACTATCCTACAATTAAATGCAACTATGGATATAAGGATCATGCATCATACAGAAGATCACATCTATCATTCTGGCTGGGATGCTATCAAAACAAGCAATTTATATCCCTGATTAGGAAAAGCAAGCTTGATTTTAATTTCAAATTTTCTCCAGTCACGTTACTTATGGAAAATTCCCCTATCAAAAGCTCTCCAGCTCAAGGATCTCTTCTGTAGTTGCCTTAGCTACTCCTGGGTCTTGGCAAAGGGGAAACCCATCTGGCCCCATCAATCCACCAAAGTAGGACCAGTTTGCTTCCCCATACCTGGCAGAAAAAACCAACACACTGAGCTCCAAATGGTAGTTACTTGGGATTGCAGAACTGAAGGGAAGCATTTCTCTGACCTCTGTCCCAAGAAGTACATCATGACAAGGGGTAGATCAACGTTTCCTCATCTGTTGGTTGGCTGAAGGAGCAGCTTCTGCCACCCTTGCTTTCCTCTTCCCTCCCCATTCCTTTTTCCTTTTGTGTTATGTCTAGCAGACTGTGAAACTACAGTATATAGACAATTCTGAAGTTGCAGATCTAGAGCACAAAGTGCCTTCTCTTCTGGAATGCATCTATTTTATGGAATCAGAAAAGCTTCCAGGGCAAAAACAAGCAAGAAAAAACTGTTACCCATGTAACATTTGCTTTAACTCTATGGACATTTACCATCTCTTTCTGGGAATATATCGGGGACTAGCAGCTGAATGGTACACTGAAGTTGCAGGGGGGTTAAAAAAAATAAACAAGAAATACATGAGGAACACCCAGCTGACTTCCCCATTAGTCAAGTGGGGGATATATGTGGATGGAGTGGCTGCAAGGGAACCTGTGGGCAGCCCGCCGTTGGGGAAGAGATACTGCTTGGCCTATCCCAAAATAGCTCTTCCAGAAAAACTAGTCACTGGCCAAAATTTGATATTTGCCCAAAATGCTTTGCAGTGGTTCTGCAACGGCTGAGCTTCCTCCTTGTGCACTTCTAGTCACCTAAGCCTTAGTATGTGGCTTGGCACTCCTGTCTTGAGTAGATTCTGGGGACACTGTTAGGGAGGCCCCTTTCCACAGCACCCCTACTCTCTTGCTTGCAGCACAGAGTTATTTGGTGGTGGTGCGGAGATAGTCCTTGCCTTTTGGAGCATGGACTGAATGCTTCCCCCCCCCATCTTCCATGTCTAAAGACATGGCTATATCATGTTTATTTTTAAAGATGGGTTAATAAAACCAGGAGTTGTTTATGCATTGTAAAAAAACAAGTATTTGTTGGCGGGGATAGAGGATAATCTTAAATCAACAGTTACTAACAAATGTTGTTTCCTTGTACACAGTAAGATATCAATGCAGATATACAGTTGTTTAAAAATAAATAAATAGGAAGCTAACCCACATTGCTGACAGAACTATCCCTGTCATGAAGGAAGTCTGCAAAGCCCCATTAGAATCCTGCACAAGCACCACAGCTGTCACCTGCTCACCCAAGGAGCAGTTCAGCCATCTATTCTGCCTCCCCCTTTCCCGCCTCGACTGCTATTGAAGCACCGTTTTGTCAAATGGAGCGTTACCTACCGAGACCCAAATTGAAGGCATCATTCATCTGCTACCTTTCTCAGTCTAGATCAGGTGAAGCAAAGCCCAAGAGAGCACATTACTCAGCTAAGGTGTTCAATTACCCCTTTGTCACAGATGTGTCAAGAACCTCTGCTACTAAGCCTAACAAATTAGTACAGAGAGCTCAGGCTTCCCAGGGCTAAACACAGCTGAATGCTGAGTTTATACAAAGACCCTGAGGCAGGAAACCCTCGATTTCAGCATTTGTGAACATGCATGCAGCTTACTGGGGGAAGGGTACAGAGATGCCCGTATTTCTCTACTCTATCCCCAATTTCTTTGAATTTGTAGAGCAGAAGAACAGAAATAATCACTGATTCAAATTTAAACCAATTTTAAATCAGTGGTGTCTCCTGCAAAAGAGGGTTTGTCTATAAATAAATGCCTCTTGATTCTTAAAACACATAATAGAGGCTTTTATTTTATTTTTGTTAAGAATGAAAAACAATGTTATATGCCTTCAAGCTACAAATTGTATTTAGAAATAAGAACATATTCATTGTTTTATTTCTTTAGTTATAAGCAGTGTTAGAAACGCAGATATATAAGCTAGGCGCCAAATGGCTCATTATACTGTCCAAGGTGTGTGAAAACCTTCAAGATCCAATGATCTCCAGGCAGGCACCAGAATATGTCAGGCACCATCCTGATGCCCAGGCATCTTCACTTGGTTGCAAGTGGCTGATAAGCAGGTGTTAAATGTGCCTGGTACCTGGCTAATTTCGAATACTGGTTATAAACAAGGATTTTTACACTAGAAATCATGGTGGACTGATGGTGCAAAAACTGTTAGCATACTGGAAATGATAGCGGCTGAAACAAATGTATTCATTCTTGGATTGTAACAAAACATTCATTTTCTACATCAGAGGGAGAACTGGACAGTTTATTGTAGAATATCTATCACCTGCTAGTTGACAAAGCTCTTGCAAAAAGGTGGATCTTGGATAATCCAGCGAGGCAGCCAGGTTAATCTGTCTATTTATTTTAAGAATCATGCAAGTCATATTTAATCTGTGTTAACTGTTAAGAGACCCTGAGCACACAGTTTTGTGTTGTAGATTTAAACACACACACTGGGTCCACTGGGATTCTTTCGTCGTTTAATGTTTTACTGCTGCTGCACTTGAATCTGAATTTCCAAAAAATGTCGATACAGTCCCATACTACATTTTTAAGGAAACATTATATTTCTCTCTATCTTAATGTTCCAGCCTATTTAACTGCCCTGTCTGGCATGACAGGGGACCACATGCTTTTAAATTGAGATGCTCACTAGTTCTGGCTTTTATTTTGCTTTCAAAAGAGATCTCATATTCCCAGAACTACAAAAAGCCAAGATCAATCCACAGAAACATGAATCACAGTTTTGACACATGAATGGGTTTCCCGTTGTTTACATAACCATCATACAAAACCCACTTGCATCTGTTTGTGTGGAGTCACCAACACGGTATAAGCAGTGGCTACTTTGAATTATACTTCCACCAACTGGGCTTCTTTCCTCATAATACAGAACTCATTTAAGCAATTGCAGGTTTTTTAAGGATAGTGGTCAAGGCTGAAATACAATCCCTCAGTCAACCAGATTCTCACACAGATATCCACACACTCGCCCATAAAAACAAAACCTTGCATATCCCCCTTGGTCACATACTGTTTTATTGGGAGAACTAGGACTTGGGGGTATAGATGCTACAATGCCCATATCAGAGGACCTTCTTTGAAGCTGCCAACTGTCATTGTCTTGCTGTTCCGCTGCACTGGAAGCCAAGACACCCGGGTCATGCCATGGCGTATTCAATGGAGACAAAAGGGTCAGAGGAGGGGGAAAGGCCAAGGGGGAATACAGTACCCTGACACCACAGCTTATGCCAGGCCTCGGTTTACTGAGATGAACCAAGGTTCTGGTGACATGGGCCATCCTCACACCACCTACCCTCTTCAACCTAACCCTCCATTTCTTGCCTTTCTACAAAACACAAAATGCAGTCACTTATCACAGCTGCTCTAAGAACCCTTACCTGTACTTAGCACCGCATAATCCTCTACCACTCTGGAGATGTAGGCATCAGGGTTAACGCAGAAGTCACTGGAACCCTAAAGAGGAACAAAGATGACACAAGTAGTAAGAAACACAGGGGGGGAAATAATAGCCACGCAGAGCACAAAAACAATTTACCCCCTGCCCCGATATTACTATTCCCAATTTGATCTTCAAACGTATCTTTGAAATCATGATTTTATAAAAGCATCCAGTTCTAAGAATGTATGGCACTCCTGCAGAAGATCTACAAGTTCAGGATGTCAGATTTCTATCCAACCATCTGGATATGATGAAAGATGCACACCTCATCTCATCTACCTGCTTTCCACCCACCCCCCCAAAATCTCTCTAAATGTAGAAGATAGCAGATCTAGGGGGGAATCGGCCAGTTTTTGATGTTCAGGAAGGAGTTTTTGTGGTCAAGCATTCAAATATGGAAACTCCCCACCATCAGCACTAACACAAACTTTAAGCAGTCCAGTCCAGGAAAAACATTGCCACTTGATTCTGCTGAAAATATAAAATCCCTCCCATTTTAGAAGGGGGGCTCTGTTTCTCCAAAAGCTTTTTGTCAAGAAATGATACATATCAACAGCTCCTTGAAGTGTAGAAAAATAAGGCTTCCAGTAATTTTTAAAAATACAAAGCATCCCTAACCCAAGGTACCACTCTAAAGGCAAAAAAGTTTCATTGTCTCTGCACAGGAACAGTGTGTAAACCACATTCCCACATAAATGCTACTAGAAGCTGCAGCCTTGATTCACCATGGGTGCAGCGCTTGGAGCTAAAGTAGCCAACATGATGGTGCCAGGCTACACCTTCCACCATCCCTGATAGAGTGGCTGGGGAAACCCAGCCAGATGGGCAGGGTATAAATAATAAATTATTATTATTATTATTATTATTATTATTATTATTATTATTATTATTATTATTATACTTATCCCTAGGCCTGAAGGAGTGCCTGGCATGCTCTGGTCCATGGAGTCATGAAGAGTTGGACATGACTAAACGACTAAACAACAACAGGCCTGAAGGAATCCCATTATTCCTGCATCCCCACATACAGGCAGAGGGTAGAGGAGAATTTGAGATATCTCCCATTCTCCCTACTCTGAATGGCTTGTGCTGCCTTGGTAGGTGAGGAGGGGGCAGGGAAGAGGCATGGGCCTACTGGGCCTTAATTCTTTTGATTGTTAATTGTTCTACCCAATTTTAATATTGTGATTTTACACTGCAGTCATTGTAGTGATAAAAATAATAATACACATAGGTGCTGCTCCTGTGGTACAAGTGGACTGCAACCTTGGATTTTTTTTTAATCTAGCAGTAAATATGTCAATGGAGAGACTGGTTCACCTGTCTGCTTAAAATGCAGTGCAAGGTGTGTGAGTTTTGTATCATAGGCACTTACCACAGCAACAGCTAACTCCAGACCCAGGGACCCCCAGCTCACAATCAGGGCAAGCACGCCTAGAAGACACACTCTGCAGGAGAAGGAAAAACAGGCTCAGTTTGGCAGACACCTTGGCTCCGTTCTAATATCTTAATCTTAAGTGTAACTTCTAATTTAGAGTTCAAAACAATAAGGAGGAGGAAAAGTTGCCAAACAATTTACATTTCTTAACTGGAAATCTGAAGGAGTAGCTGCTTCGATAAGCATCCTGACCTCTTTGTTGTGGAATAACAGCACTATATAAATAATTATTTACAGGAAACCACAAAACAGGTCACTTATGAACATAACAGTTACTTTGCAGGCAACATGAGCAACGACTACAGTTCATTTTTTGCCCTATGCCCTTCATATTTGGAATCAGTGAACTTTCTTCTTTCCTTCCACACCTGAAATACACAAGACCAAATGCTTCTGGCTCACAACTTTGATGGGGATTTGAGGATTGAATGAGCAGGACAAATAGTTTTAATAGTTGTCCTGAAGATTGGCTGTGAGGAGACACTGCCCAAAGGGTCTGGGACTGCAGTCTAAAAGTGGGAACAGCAAACATACATAACGTTGTGCAAGGAACACTGTGTGGTCCAGCTACTGGCCTGGAGCTGTATTTTTCTCTCTCACACACACACCAACTTTTAAGAGTGCCCATAAGAAGCCATCGGCCTGACCATTAAACACCAAGCACCACAGTAGATAAAACACTGAAGTGTGGGAGACATCTCATCTTCTCGCACATTTTTCTTCTTCTTTGCAAGTGAAACTGTTGGCAATTTTTAAAAATACAGTTCATATCTTTTGTAATTCTGTAGGGCAGGAAAAATGTTTTCTGTTGTTATGTGACTATTTATATCCTGCTTTTTTGCCTAAAGACTCTCAATTAACAATGTAATAAAATCAGGTTGTGTGACCAAGCAGGCACTCAGTCTCTTGGTAAGCAGCCCTGATCCATGACCATCCCGCCATTTTGAGTTGCAAATGCTACAAGGATGATTCTTAAGAGTAGCACAAGCAGGATCTGAGTAGCATAAACCAATTCTGCACACTCAGGATGGCAGTAGATTTGTATTTCTATTCCAATCTCACTGGCAAAAAAACCCCTGAAACTAGAGGACATTTCAAAAATAGCTTTGATTGCAGTTTATTTCTAAACTGGCCAGAGAGCTTTGTTGTACAAACAAACAAACACTGCATTCAGGGGGACAGTCAAAAAGGGAAAGAGTGTCCTCTGACACTCTTACATTAGTTCTTTGGATTTCATAGAATCATAGAGTTGGAAGAGATCACAAGGGCCATCCAGTCCAACCCCCTGCCAAGCAGGAAACACCATCAAAGCAATCTTGACATATGGCTGTCAAGCCTCTGCTTAAAGACCTCCAAAGAAGGAGGCTCCACCACACTTCTTGGCAGCAAATTCCACTGTCGAACAGCTCTTACTGTCAGGAAGTTCTTCCTAATGTTTAGGTGGAATCTTCTTTCTTGTAGTTTGAATCCATTGCTCCGTGTCCGCTTCTCTGGAGCAGCAGAAAACAACCTTTCTCCCTCCACCATATGACATCCTTTTATATATTTGAACATTTCAGCCCTTATCACTGCTGAAAATCCTTAGAACCGGCATCCAATTGTTAAGTCCAGGTCTCTGAAATTCTTGAATATTGCCAGTAAAACACACCAGAAGATACTACAGTGGTGCCTCACTAGATGAATGCCCTGTAAGACGAATTTTCCGCTATACGAACAGGTTTTGCGATCGGAGGTTGCCTCGCAAGACGATGAGTTTTTTTATGGCCACCGCTTCGTCTTGCGAAGTGTGGCCATAAAAACCTCCGATTGCAAAACCTAAAGGGGCATTCGTCTAGCAAAGGGGAACGAGTTGCAGCACAGGAAGAAGGCAAAGGAAGACCAGCTGAAAAGCGCTGACAGCTGTCACCACCTCTCAGCTGATCTTCCTTTGCCATCTTCCGGCGCTGCAGTTCGTTCCCCTTTGTGTTCCGCTGGTCTTTGCCGGTGAGGGGCAACCGGCAGAGACCAGTGGAACACAAAGGGCTGTAGCGCGGGAAGAAGGGGGGGGAGAAGTGGAGGAACTGCTTGGGGTCTGGCCTGACGACAGCGGCAAGAAGGGGAGGACCCCTTCTTGCCGCTATCGCCACCAGACCCCAGCCAAAGGCAGTTAGCAGCGGAGGTTTTTCGCCGCTTGCGTTCCCCCAAGGGGGAGGCAAACGACGAAAAAACCCCACTGCAGACGGCATGGGGCGTCTCCGAAGTTGCGTCCAGTGTCTGGGGAGGTAGGCGCTGCGGGGGGCTTTTTGCCATTTGCCTTCCCCGAGCCAAGGGGGAGGCAAACTGCAAAAAACCCCGGGCGCAGCGCCACACTTCGGCTCTGGCACTGGCTTGGCAGCGGTGGGGGAAAGGCGCAGGATCGTTCCTTCCTCTTTCCCCCACCCCTCCCGACAGAGCCGGATCCGACGAAGCTTCTGAAGCTTCGTCCGATCCGGCTCTGTCGTTGGCAGCAGCGGCGCTTGCTCTCTTGGCTCGGGGAAGCGCCTGCCTGCCTTCCCCGAGCCAAGAGAGCAAGCGCCGTCGCCGCCACCAGTTCCCCCGGAGCCCATAGGAACGCATTAATTTACTTTTAATGCATTCCTATGGGAAACGGTGCCTCGTTATACGAAATTTTCGTAGGACGAATTGAGTCCTGGAACGAATTAATTTCGTCTAGCGAGGCACCACTGTGTGTTAATAACAGTCTTTTGAACACTAAAACACAGGTTTTCATTATTGTGTATACATGACAATAAGCAAATCCTGTTATTAAAATGTAGGCACTCCTTTATGCATATCTAGCTACTTTGGAAAACTACACCCAAACATCACAAAACCCACTGCACAAATAGAAAACAAAAGCCACAACAGAAATAAAGAGATGGGACAATTAATCAAGATGATGATGATGACTTGGGTTTTGGCATCCCATTGAGTCACGACTGTGATATCTGAATTGATAAGCAATGGTTTGCAAACAGCTTGCAAACCATGGTTTGAAGGGGGTTTAAAGTCATAGCTTGTATGAGCTATGGTCTGATGTGATGATGACTGTATGGACAAACTGTGGATGTTTATTTATTAGATACATTTATTACACTTTCTTCACCAGCATGTTGCGTCATTACAAATCAGTAAAACACAATACAAAAATAATGAATCACTAAAACAGCTTATTCTTTTTTTCATTTGCTTTTATGTTTTATACTGCATTATTAAGGCTGTATTTTTGTTTTAATGGATATTGTTTTTCTATTTTACATTTTGTATACTACTTAAAATGCTTTTAAATTAACAAACAAGCAGTAGTTACTGCCTTTGCTCTGCCTCCATAGGCTGCTGTACCATGGATACAGGAGTGAACTCTTGTCGGGGACTGCTGAGAGAACAGAAACCAAAACATGTAAGAAGCTCTAAACTACGATTTGCATTCTAGTAATTTTGGAAGCTCAAACCATAAATTATGGTTACCATACACCACCAGTGCTTTTTCCCCTTAAAAAATGTTTAGGGGTACTCTCATTTCCCTACTCATATTGAAATACTACCCCTCATTAGATTGTTTAGGGGTATGCAGACCCCTGTGTCCGTTCCCCCGTCCCCCCGGAAAAAGAACTGCCATACACCATGACTTAAAAGCTGCTTTTGGTATGATGTCTGAACTGGACCAAAACATACATACACTGGGTTTAAATTCTTCACAGGGTACATTGTTATACGGTATTGATGATACAGCCAAGGGACTATCACCTGGTCTCAAGAACTTCCTTTCTGGGTAAGATGACAGAGGGGCATGGAGGAACAACTGCAGATATTCATGGATGACACTGCGTCCATGCCAGTATGGGGTCGGGCCTGAGTTTGGGTCTGAATTGTCACCATGATGGATGACCTTTGTAGAGAGGAGGACAGGGGGGGTGGGTGCTCCTTCTGCTCAATTTCTCAGCAGTTTCAAAATCCCCACCTCTTGCACACACAAATTACCGTGTTTCCCCAAAAGAAAACACTGTCTTATATTTATTTTTCCTCAAGAAGACACACTATGGCTTATTTTCAGGGGATGTCTTATTTTTATTACGTAAGGGGTAGCTGACCTTGTTGTTGGGGCTGCCTGCACCTCTCTGGTCACCTCCAAGCCTCCTTCCCACTGGAGGGGCCACCCTCCAGCTGCTGCCCGTCTTCTTTACCACTCCGTGCCAGTACGCTGCATAGCCAGGGCTGTCTTAAGGGGGCTGGAGCTGTTGCCGGGAGGCGCTGCGTCCAGCCTCCCCTCTTCCTTGGTGCCCTCCAGAACTGCGCCTATCACTATGTCTTATTTTCAGGGTACGGCTTATATTGCGCAAATGCTTAGAAATCCTGCTATGGCTTATTTTATGGGTATGTCTTATTTTGGGGGGGAACACGGTATGACCTTGATCTGCCATATGTATTTGCAGCCTGATCCTATGTATAGTTACTCTGAAATCTTGACCCACTGATTTCATGAGCAGATACTCCCAGATCACAGAGGAAAAGTTTGTATTTAGATCAACTGAATTATGTGGTACCACCGAAGCACCAACTGTGTAAAAGAGGTGTGCAAATCCTTGAAAATGTTAAGCTCTAGCCACATCTTGTGACTTCTCAAGTCATAATGAAAACCATCACGTGTTATTGTATGGTTTTAACTTGTCAAAACAAGGGCTTTAATTTACACAGCTTGATCTTTTTTGTGCAATACACTTTCACAAGCAATAAGGAAGCTACAGATATGCAATCCTTCTGACTCCATCAACTGTGTGGATAAGTAAGTTTCTCCTGAACCACAGAATGGTAGCTGGTGTTTTGCATTTTGTTTAAGCACCTCAACGCCTTCTTTTATCACTTTTACCCTTTTCTTTCCAAAAAACACATTCTTCATGGTAAGCATTCCCCGTCCTGCCCGCAAAATGCCTGGATTTAAAGCCTCTGTAATGTGAGGTCCATCTCTAAATTAAAGACACAAGTTCAACTTCTGAGTGCATAAAGATACACTGCAAATGACCAATATGCAGGTGAACAGTGCACTTGAAGAGCATCATCATCTTAACTATATTAAAAGGTCTATTGCAATAAGCACATCCCCACTGGTAAGATCAAAGCACACCATAGGGACTAGGCAGCTTTTTAAGATGTGGCATTTCCAACCCATACATGCATGGGTCTAATTCTGCACCACAAGGAGATATCTTCAACCAGAGATGCAGTACTGCATTCACCTTTCTTATCCATGGAGGGTACACCAGAGACCATTAGAATTACATTCACTTTGAAGAACATTTTCTCATCTTTCCAAGTTCAAAGATGGACACAAGCAACTGCGCAACTGTTACATGAATGCACTTTCTTGTTAATGCTTCCCAGAAAAAGCCACGGCCCTGTCAGAAAAAAAACCTCCAAACGACCTTTTTGAATGCAGCATCGCTCACTGAGTAAACACTACTTAATAGTGTATGGAAGTCTTGAAGGGCACAGAACTGAAGATTAAAACAAACTCATTTTAATACCTTCAAATACTGTTTCCACATCAACCTACCCCACAAGAATGGCCTTTGAGTTTCTAATTAGTCCAAATAGCACCAGCAAACATATTAGGACATGGAACATGAGTAAGCCCAGGTATCCCAGCCACCTGTAGCAAAACGAAAACACAGATTAAAAACAACACAGGAGACAATTAAAATGTGCAACAGTGAAAAGCAAGTCTGGGACAAGCAATGCAATCTTCTGATTCCCACACCCACTACAGAGATTGAGCAATGAATGCTACAAAGCTCATTTGCTTTGGCTTGGAGTGACATGCCATTGCATCATTATCATCACATCAATATCAAGGCAATAAATGCTCAAAAACCTTTCTATTTAAAAGAGTGGGGATCCTAGCACTTCAAACTACAGAAAGATAGCATAGGAAGCTGAAGCTTGAACACTCAGCTTGAACAAGCACCAAAACAGCATAAAAACACACACATGTAAGAGTACACAGCCTGCTTACCTGTACCAGTCATACAGATCAATACGACCTGCCAGCAATTCTAGAGAGATGTCATCATTCTTCCAGAAAGGAATCTCTGTTGTCTGCCTCACAAGTTCATCCAAGAGTCCTTGGAGCTTTTGAACCACATGCAGGTAATCTGTCTGTTTAGCAAACATTACCTCCAGGAACCCCAAGTTGGGCTCTGCTGTTTTGTTCAGAGCAACTGCAATGTTTTGCACCTGTGGATAAAGAAAGACAGACATGAGTTCTCCACATCAGCACAGGCACACACATGAAAGTAAAGGGCTAGCAAGTTGGTCAGCTTCAAGTAAGAAGCTCTAAAGCAGCTTATCTATCATATCCAAAAACTAGCAATGCAGCTAATTGCAATGATATTGATTTGCCCCATTAACACTCTCACACAAATCTGACAATGCATGCAGAAATACATACTAATAATCTCTTCGGGACAGGACAGACAGGAATAGATGCTTTGTCTAATAGAATTTCACCAAGCATCCAGACTTTGCTGCTATGTGGCAAGGATAACCCCCTACCACAATCTTCTCAAGCAAAATTTGGGCAAATTCAGCCTGTCTCTTCTACAGGGAGCGTACTTTATTGCTCAGTGGTTGAGGGCTGCTCCAGTGAAAAGAGAGAACATTCCCTTTTCTTTGTGGGCTCAACTCCATCATACCATAATAGACTATTGCTCACTTGAAGACAAAGCAGGCCATGTGGTATCACTTTTGTGTGACTGCCTCACATGTTGCACTGAGAAATTATTTGGGATTATTTGTCCCATGAGGACAACTTCCTACTTGCTCTACAATGAAAACAGGTGCTAGATGTGCCATTTGCAGTATCTCCACTTCTAGACTTTGTGAAACAGGAATCCTTCCACTTTACAATCTGCAATTTACCCTGCAAAAAAGAGGGCTAGCCCTGTTTTTAAGGGTTTAACCTAAGCATCTTCATGTAAGGAATCTCAGATAACTAAGATTAGAAAAGGCCCAGGATTGCTGCTACCAGAGTATTGGGCTAACTGGATTATTGGTATGGCTCCCTAAGAGGCAGTTCTTTATATTCTCATTATCAAGCAGTACAGGTGTAAATTAACATTGTGGTTTTGCTGTTTTTTGTGTGTATTGTCGCTGCTCAGGAGGGCTGGGGGAAGCATTAACATGCAGCAGCTTGAACCAGGCATAATCGTGATGGAACATTACTTTATTTAACAGATTTGACTTGCTTGGATATTTTTAGAACAAGGAATGAAAAGAAATAGAACTGCATTTCCTTCTGCTAATGGAAGCTGTCAAGGACTTGTTGGGAGGCAGATAAGAACAGAGAGGCAGACACACAGGTGGGTTCTCACCTGAGGACAAGGTTTCAACCACAGCTCTCTCCCTCTCTTCCACTTACCCGGTCTTGGACTCCTGCAACAGTGAGATTGGCATGCCGCAATGAAGATGTTAGCCGATGAATGCCATCACTGGTCTCCCCATTTCCATAGAAGCCAACAGCTATGCCAGCACTGTGGGGAGACAAAATAGGAAAGAGATTGAACATTTCAATCTATGCAGGCAGCTGCAAACTTATTCCTTGTAGTCTGAAATTCTCCACAGGAAGAGAACAGTATACTCTGGGCTGTAAGAAAGGTTGCAACTGGACAATTATAATCCCAAAAAGAAAGAATAAGAAAAAAAACTTTTTGTTTGTTTGCTTTCTTTAGCTCTGGATTCTAGCTAGAAGTGTGATACACAAAGCTGATGGCCTACTCACTACTGAGCAATAGTTTTAGGACAGGGAACATTTTACTGTTCCACCTGCTCATATGTTCCAGCACATTGCAGTTGACTCTGAGGCACCTCCAAGGGTGTAGATAGTTCATGTGGGATGGGGAGTAATAATAATAATTTTAATAATAATTTATTATTTATACCCCGTCCATCTGGCTGGAGAAGCCTATTGAGTCTGCATGGACTGATTCACATTTCAGTGAAAGACAGGAAGTTGTGGCCAGGCTGCCTTTCAGGGAATGTTGCCCACCATTGCTGATGCCATTGAGGAAGTCCCGATAAACCAAAGAACTCCAGATGACATCTTAGAAACCACTGCTTTAAGAGAACAATACAGGAGATGTGGACTTTCTAGATTTCAAATCAAGGCTTCCAGGCTTTCTACCTTGAACTTTTGGCAGGTTACACATTCTAGCCACCCAACTGGTAGAAGAAACCACCTACCTAACACAGGATACCAGAAATCTTTCAGTTTAAAATGAGACAAGAAACCGCCCATTCCAAAAGAAAACCATCAGCGGCATCACATTTGCTTTTCATGCTCAACACTGAACGATGACCAACAGGGGAAGTTACCTTCCTAAATCTATACAATGTACCACCCAGAATATCACAGTGGCAGGAGATCTGTACCTCAGAAGTTAGCAAAACGAATGGATATGCTTCTTTGTATTCAGAATACCCCTGGTGTTTCCCATAATGCAGATGGTGTTGCTACAAACAGAGCAGCTATGGAAATCTGGTTCATTTTGCACACAACACATTAATTATTATTATTATTATTATTATTATTATTATTTACTTATATCCTGCCCATCTGGCTGGGTTTCCCCAGCCACTCTGGGCGGCTTCCAACAGATTAAAAATACATTAAACCATCAGTCATTAAAAAACTTTCCTAAACAGGGCTGCCTTAAGATGTATTCTAATAATAATAATAGTAACAATATATTAATAATAATAATAATAATAATAATACCCCACCCATCTGGCTGGGTTTTCCCAGCCACTCTGGGCAGCTTCCAACAGACATTAAAATATAATAATAAACACCAGATAGTTGTTTATTCCTTTGACATCTGATGGGAGGGAGTTCCACAGGGCGGGAGCCACTACCATTTAGGCCTTCTGTATGGTTCCCTGTAACTTTGCTTCTTGCAGTGAAGGAACTGCCCGAAGGTCCTCGGTGCTGGATCTCAGGGTCCGGGCTGAACGATGGGGGTGGAGACACTCCTTCAGGCCAAACTCATGGCTTAATGTGAATGCACAAACACACAAGACTGCAGGCTCCCAGAGAGGCAATTGCAGCCATTCTGCTCCTCCTCTAGTTCTGCCTTCCATACCGCTTGAAAATACTAATGTCCTGAACCCAGTGCATATGAAGAACCATCTTCTCTCATTTGAGCCCAGCCCTCAACCCAAACCATCCTCTGAGGTCATTTTTGGGTTTCCTTCTTCTGAGGTCACGCGAGTAGCAACAAGGTTCTTCCTGCAGCAGTGCAACATTTCTGGAATACCTTCCACATAGATGTTTGCCTATGTTGCTTTCATTTAGGCATCAGATGATAAGGTTATCCTTTTGGATTTTCAAGCGATTCACTGCAGTTTCAATTTTCCTCATTTGATAATTATTATTATTTTTACAAAGAATAAGTTGCAATTTAACTATAGGCCATTTC
Source organism: Zootoca vivipara (assembly GCF_965207765.1). Classification (NCBI taxonomy): domain Eukaryota; kingdom Metazoa; phylum Chordata; class Lepidosauria; order Squamata; family Lacertidae; genus Zootoca; species Zootoca vivipara. The sequence goes on from NC_142596.1 coordinate 50,841,228, forward strand.
AAGTATCAATAGAAATGTGGCATAGAAATATTGTAAATAGGAATGAAAGCTGTCATGTTGAATTGACTCAGGACACAGAGATTATCCACAATTAATTAAAACATTTCTATACTGCGTCCCATGTTGGTCCCTGAGGTGGTGTTCAACAATACTGAAATGTGTATCAAAACACCTAAAGGGTGAGCAGGCAGGCAGGCAGCAGGAACAGTCCTTAGGCTGCATATTTAGGCTGGTGGAAGGTCTAAGAATATGAGAATGTAACTGTTACAGGTTGCCATCCCAGCAGATGGAGAAAAGCAAAAATCTGTCACCTGAGGTGACACAAGTCCAAGGGCTGAAATAGGTACAGATGGCCCCATAAGATCACAATCTCCTAACTTACCTTCCTCTAGTGAACAAAGGCACGTATCTGGTGACGAGATAAGCTTTCATCTTTGTGTTAGGCAAAAAGCGGATAATCCCCACTGATTGTAACTGAACCATTTTTAAAAATTTTTTTAAAGGGTTTAACCCACACAGTTGTTGTATGAATTAGACAGAGGTCAGCTGGAGGTAAAATAATGGGCCACATGGGGGAAGAAAGCTGTCTTGCCACGTGAAAAGGCAAGGGACCCAATGAGATCATTTAATAAGATATGGCATCAACTAGGAGTTTGGAGGTGTGGGCTTGTTTAAAATATGGTTACCAGATTTTTTCCCCAATGAATCTGGGGACACTTTTTTCTTTTTGAAGCTGAGTAGCAACAGGGAGTCAGTAGTGGGGATGGTGAGGCAAAAGACCCTGGGCCCAAGCACACATGCATATTGTATAAAGGTGCAAAGCCCTTCTTTCGCACCCTGTGAAACATAAATGTGCAAAGTTTTTTTTAAAAAAACCTGGGCAATGGCCGGCTGGCTGCGACTCCCGAGCCTCCCTCGATCAGTCAAAACAAAGGGGGAAGAGGGCAGGAGATCTGTACTGCTGGACGTTCCCAGTTCCCCTTTGGCAGTGGCGACCAATATATATTAATATATACCGTATTTCTCACTTTATAAGATGCACTTTATCCCTCCCAAAAAGGAAGGGGGAAAGTCTGTGCGTCCTATGAAGCGAAGGTGAGAGCCAGAGCCAGAGCCTTCCTTGTCTCTCTCTCTCTTTCTCTCTCTCTCACCCCTTCCTTCCTTCCCTCCCTCCCTCTTCCAACTTGAATAAAATATTGGGGGGGCAGGTAAGCCCCACCTCACATACCGTATCAGCCTTTCTCAACCTATGGTTCCCCAGATGTTGTTGAACTACAACTCCCATTGCTCCTAGCTAGCAAGGCCAGAGCTCAGGGATGATGGGAGTTGAGGGATGATGGGAGTTGTAGTCCAACAACTGGGGACGCACAGGTTGAGAACTGCTGCAATTGATCTCAAGGCAAAGTTCATGCACACTGTAATGAATGACAATGCCCATCAACATGGGGGGGGGGAATTCCTCAAATATTTAATGGGGGAGGTACCTAGGCCTCTAGGAGTTGGCTGCTATGCCTAGGACAATTCAAGAAAGCAAAATTTTTTTTTCTTGTTTTCCTCCTCTAAAAACTAGGTGCTTCCTATGGTCAGGTGTGTTTTATGGAGCGAAAAATACGGTGCATAGCCCCTCCTCCATTTCCTAAGAAGAGACCGACCATCCACAAAAGTCTCATCTTCACAAGTTAATATTGCAGTGGCAGCAAAACATCTTTAATTAAAGGGATTTTACAAGCTGAATCCTTAAAAAAAAGAACCTTTGTTACTCCTGGGGATGAGTTAATTTTCCCATCTAATTACCACCTTATTCTTCAACATTGGGAGAAAGTGCTATTTCTGGGAGAGCTGTAAAAGCTGCATTTCAACATCTGTTTGCATGTTATTTCTGCTAAATGCAGTTGTTCAAGACATTTCCCAATGATCAGAACCAATCTTTCCGGAATCTCCTGGACATATCCAGAATACTGTAGCTGCAAGCAGTGTCTGTGTGGAAATTGGCTAAATATTCGGAGGTATGGCAGCTCATGCTGGCAGTGTCGTTTTTGTTGATTCTTCTCAGAAATAGCTCAAAAATGTCCAATTTTGCCCAAAAAGCTTAACAACTTTGGCAAAAACTACAAAAAGCTCAACAACCTTTCTGTTGTTGGGATCCCTAACTTTCTGCTCTTGTTTCTCTGGTGTTTAATTAATAATATAATATAATATAATATAATATAATATAATATAATATAATATAATATAATAATACCCTTCATCTGAGAATCTCAGGAAGGTTCACAATATATAATGATGATGATGATGATGATAATTCCAATACTTTCTACAATTTCCAAAGATCACAAGCAAAGCACACCTCAGAAAATCTACAGAAAATCATAGGTACAGCAGTGGGTTAGTTGCCAAGGAAGGTCCGATAAAAGGGCTAGAAATACCACCCTTTAAAAGACTGGCAGTGAATTTTTCTAATTGCTCAAGATGTCAAGAGATCAGAAATAGCTACAAGGACCATTGGCTGAAGTTTTCCCTTTGTAAACTGCTGATCAGTCTTTTGATGAATGCAATTTAAAACACAGAGAGGCATCAAAATAGCTCTGTGGATAGACAGAGGTCACCCCTGTGTGCTGCAATATATAGTTTGAAAGCAAATCTATCTCAAACTTTCAGGCACAAAGAACAGAACTTCTGCCCTGTCCAATGTTCTATCACTTTAGAAAAATGCTCCATGAAACATATCTGTCTGTGGGCAAATAAGTTCATTATTACTCATGCTAACAGAATAACCAATTTGTACCAATCATCATCCCACAATCAAGAGCAGAGAGGTGAGGAGCCCCATTCCCTCTACCGTCTGCCCTGTTCTAAGTCTCAGGTGGTGAAAAAACTTGCTTGCTTGCACTTCCTGCTTTTGCCATTCAAACACAAGCAAATAAACTCTCCAAGGTTTTTTTAATTCTGTGAATTCCTTTTTTAAAATGGGGTAAGAAGAGTAGCTTACTAGCTGTGCATAGCACAAAACAAGCAAACAACAAAAGATTTCCACAAAAATCAAGTCAGGAGAAGACTATAAGGATAAGACATTTGAAGGAATTTTCAGATATTCCTGAAGGTTAGAAAAACAACAAAGATAGAACGCCAGCTTGACACTGCAGAACTACATGTTTGTTTCTATTCTAAGAACAGTATGACCTTGAATGGGAGATTACCTCCACATGCTGCTCTCAGAGGAAAGCATTACAATCACTCTTGCAGTTTTTAGTATGCTCTGTGCATGCAGATAACTGATAATCAAGTTAGCACTTGATGGAAACAATTCCCTCTTGCAAAGATAATGGGCCCATTCAGCTGGCCTGCCCCCACTGATGGATCCTGGTGGATTCCTGGTGGTCTGGGGGATGTGTTGTAGGATCAGTTTCAGTTTACATACAGTGGTGCCTCGCAATACGAATTAAATTCGTTCCGCGAGTCAATTCGTTTTGCGAAAAATTCGTCTTGCGAATCGCGGTTTCCCATAGGAATGCATAGAAATTTCTCTTTTTTTGCCCATAGGAACACATTAATTAAATTTCAATGCATTCCTATGGGAAACCGCGATTCGCAAGATGAATTTTTCGCAAAACGAATTCGTCTTGCGAGTCACCATCAGATCGCAAGACGCATTCGTCTTGCGAAAAATTCGTCTTGCAGGGCATTCGTCTTGCGAGGTACCACTGTACTCTGATGATGTGGATTTTCTAAGCTAGGCCTTGCCCACAGGTTTCAAATCCATAAATAGGTTTATGAACAGACACGATGCTAAGCCAACAGTTTCACCACAGATCTACCCTGACTTAAGCAGCCCAATAAACCTGGATCAGGAAGAGACCAAAGTTTATTTACACTTACTATGGAGCCTGCTAGGGAAGAGAATACTATCTTGAATCATAGACTGGTGAAGGTTGTGTTTGAAAAGCTACAACTTTGGGTAGCTGGCGGAGTAAATGTGGCAGCAGTGGCAGAATGAGAAGGCAACTTTATCTCTGCCTTTGTCAGATTAGTTCTGTTTGCCCTTCTGTTAGTTTGGAGGAGGGGGAGGACTTACCTGCAGACCAGAGTTGCAATGATGACACACCAGGCTGTACAGCAGCAATCTGCATTCAGCTGTTCTTCAGTTTTCCGATGGCGACAACATAACCAGAAGGAATAGAAAAGGAGGAAGAGGAGATCCAGAGCAAGGCAGGAGAGAGCAACACCACCCAACAGCAAGAGGGCCTGAGGAAGAGAGAAAAAAACCAGTTAACTGAGAGACATTTCCATAGCAGAAATATACAAAACCACCTCTGTGGCCCAATTGCTGCGATCTCCACAAGTACTATTGCTCACAAAATCTTGAGAGGCCAGTAAATAAGGAATTCCCTTTTAAAATCCAGATTGAGTCACAGGGGGAGGACTTTACCTGGACTGTATTTTTGTGAGGGCTATTTCACGTTTACAGCTTTTCCAACATGCAGTAACATGTTTCAATAAAGTTGAAAATGGATGAACTTGGCAGAATGATTATGTGCTTGATAAATTTCCGCAAGACACATACTGTGCCATGTTTCTCCGAAACTAAAACACCGTCTTATATTTTTCCTAAAACACACACACACACAATGCTATGGCTTATTTTCAGGGGATGTCTTTTTTCCCCTCCTCCTCCTGCCGCGGCCGGCATTGCTGCTGCGCCTATCACTATGTCTTATTTTCGGGGTATGGCTTATATTCCTTGAATGCTTAAAAATCCTGCTACGGCTTATTTTATGGCTACGTCTTATTTTCGGAGAAACAGGGTATATGGCAATATGACCCTGAATACAAATATCTAAGCAGCAGGAAATTGCTGCAAACGTTTTGTTTTCATATGCAGATCCTTTTTCCTTTTGTTAAATACCTTTGCATCACTGATTAGCACTGGTATGTTTAAAAGGGGGCATATTTTTGAAGTATGGAGGGCTGAAGGTCACAAACATTGGCTACCACATGAGCTGGCTCCTGTCATATGAAAGGGGCTCTTAAACCCACTCCTCCTCAATATGAATAGATGAGGTTTTGTAAAGCCCTTCATTAATGTGCAGTTTTAAACTGAAAGCTAAGCCTGTGAGAAAACATTTTCTTTCATATAGTTTATTGCACAGTGTCATAATTTAGGCTGATGGTTAAGTACACTGGCAGCATACATTGTGGCCACAGAATTCACTGCGCAGCCAAATGAGTCTCTAAACCTCCAAATCTGGGAAGAATGCGTGTAGTTAACTTCTTTGCTTTTCTCAGATTGCATGCACGTAGACAACAGAAAAAGCATAGTAAGAGGAGTGCCATCATGGTAGAAGTTAAAGGGTTATTCTGGGGGCTACATGGGGAACTTAGGGAGCCTATCCCTCCCAGACTTATCTTTATTAGCACTATGCCAGAGTGATGCTTTTAAGAAGTTACAAATCTTTCCCATAACCCTTTTAAATCTTCATACTGTTCTTCCCCTCCACCCAAATTGCTTCCCTTTTCTGCTCTTTTTCATTTCCCCCTACTTCTAAATTAGCGTGCCTTCTTTCTAGATTTGCTACAAGGATTATTTAAGACAAGTTGATCAATTGCATCGCATCATGAATGGGATAGCTTTGGTTATGTGACATCACTGAGGGCAAAACAGAGCCAACTGAGAAAGTGGGCCATGCTGGAGTAGTTTCTGCAAAGTCCTAACCCCCACACTGTACCATCTCATTTCCAGTGCAGGAGAAGTGTGAATCACCATTTGCTGGGTGAAATGGCATGCAATGGTTGGCTGCAAGCTAGGAAAGGAGGTAATGCGTGAGATTGGGGTTCCTTTAAGGCTTGTTCAGGTAGTACCAAACCACTGTTTGGTATTACATCTATACCAACTCAGTATGAGGAACTCTGATGTCATTCTAGCATGACTTATTCAAATTCATTCATTTCCTACAAGTTAAACACACACACACACACACACACACACACACACACACACACACACACAAAATACTTGAACCAATTGCTTTTTGGACACAAATCTGGAGGTTTCTGAGTGTAAAATGATACTGAATTGCAAGTCCTAGAATGGAGCCCAAGAGATTTGTGCCAATACAGTAATGTTAGTAACCTTCATTCCACAGAAAAATCTGTCCCAGAAATGTGCAATAGAAGGGATTTTATTTTTAATCAGCTATGTCTCTTTTGCCCTTCTCGTCTCTTGCAATCCTGATAAAATTACAGAAAGTATGAATAAAAACTCTCCCTTGGCCTTGGAAATGACATTAAAAATACTATAATTAAATGAACAGTTAGTCCTTAAAACAGTTGACTGCCACTATACAATTGAAATATCACAAAAACGCCTGCTGAAAAGAAAGCACACACATTTGTGCTTCTCCCTGCAGGGAAACTTTGTGAGGAACGCCAAAGCTTTCAGCTAAGCAAATACCACTGTTTGCAGAATGACAGATTGCCTACTACATTCCACCCATGTGGCAAAGGAGTTGCCCCAGGATTTCAGAATACAACTACAGTTGTACCTTGTTTTGCGACCGGGATCCGTTCTGCAGACCTGGCCACTAGCCGAAAAGGACACAGGGCAAAGCATCGTGTCTGTGCACGCGCACAGAGCAGTTTGTGCTTCTGCGTATGCGGAAAACCTGGAAGTAACCTGTTCCGGGAATTCTGGGTTTGCTGCGGACGTTCGCTGGAATGGACACTAGACGAGGTGGACGTTCGCGGAGGTATTAATGTAGTTTGGAACAACCTTCCCTAAGCTGGTGCCCTCTTAATGCTGTTGAATTCCAATTTCCATTAGCCCCAGTTATCATGACCAAGGTGTACTGAGGATCGGATCTGAAGTCCAACACGCAGGCTACCCCTGGCCCACTCAGACCACTAGCAGCATCCCAGTGTCTTCAAGCAGAGGGGGGATTCTCCCATTTGTGGTCCATTTTCCTGGTGATCCCAGGGACTGAAGCTGCAACCCCCTGCATGCAAAGTCAATGCCCTAATACTGAACTAAAGTTCTGACTCAAGGAGGAGTAAAAATGATAAATTCTCAAAATGAACAAATATTTTGTCTGTTGCTCCTACTTCTCATTTCAATGCAGCACTGTAAAAGGCAAGTTATATTTAAAAACAAAACAAGCTGAAGTTGTGCTAAGGCATTTATTATAGAACCTGTGGTCTGCAATACTCATTTTGCAGCAAACTCATCTAAAATAGCATGCTACTTCGAGTTATCTCTTAACCATGGTTAAGACAGCAGCAGGATTGTGAAAGATTTGAGACAATTCCCTCCTTTCACAAAAAAAAAAGAAAAGAAAAGAAACAACCCTCAAATGATCCCTACTACAAAAGTCTGCATGCACATACACTCTTAGGAGCTTACTGGAGTTTCCACTGTATCATGCCAAAGGGTGACATCATTTGCTCCTTGCTCCTTTGCAACCATTCTCAGAGGTGTATTAAAAGGACCAGGGGCCGGTGAAATGTTTTTAGAGTTCTACATGCCACATTTACCATTTGAAGGCAGTGAAGGGCGTTTTATGTTGCCAAAGTGACTTTTGGAAATGGACAAACACAAACCACCATTGAATGGTAATTCTTTCTAAGATGCACAGCATAGGGCAAACTCCTGTCCTCCAGATGTTTGGGACTACAACTCCCTAGCTAACAGGACCAGTGGTCAGGGATGATGGGAATTGTAGACCCAAACATCTGGAGGGCCAGAGTTTGCTTATGCCTGACATAAAAGGTAAAGGGGCTCCTGACCATCAGGTCCAGTCGTGTCCGACTCTGGGGTTGCGGCGCTCATCTCGCTCTATAGGCCGAGGGAGCCGGCGTTTGTCCGCAGACAGCTTCCAGGTCATGTGGCCAGCATGACAAAGCTGCTTCTGGCGAACCAGAGCAGCATACAGAAACGCCGTTTACCTTCCCGCCGGAGCGGTCCCTATTTATCTACTACTTTGAGGTGCTTTCAAACTGCTAGGTGGGCAGGAGCTGGGACCGAACAACGGGAGCTCACCCCATTGCAGGGATTCGAACCGCCGACCTTCTGATCAGCAAGCCCTAGACTCTGTGGTTTAACCCACAGCGCCACCTGGGTCCTGACATAGGCATTCACAAATATCAGACCTCTCCACAAACCCAGCCAAACGCTGAAGAGCAATGTAGCATGTGGGCAGGCAACCGCAACCTGGGTAGTCTAGGAGCTGGCGCACTGAACAAGCTGGTGAGACCCAGGTTCAAAACACCACTTGGTCACAAAGCTTGATTAGTGATCTACCCTATAGGATTGTTGCAAATGTAAAAGGGAGGAAGCATGCAAACGTGCCCTGAACCCATTGGAGGAAGGGTAGAACAAAAATACTGTTAATTGCTATTATTATTTAACAACTTCCTACATGAAATGGTGTCAGAATTGGACTGAGAGAGCTTTCCCCATAGTTGAGGTGCTGGTATGTTAGCAACCTCCAAGGAGGGGTCACAGGTACCCGATTCGTTCATCACTACGCTAATTTCAAGTATGAACCACTCCTGAGTTGTACATAGACTCGGAGTCCTGCAGGGAAGTTGTTCTTTTCCATTTTATCAGTATACTTGCTGAAAGCTTCTCTGCAGAACAATGATTTAGAAAAGGATAATCTCTCCCGCTCTCCAAATGCAGTTTGTACTGACACATCCCCACAGACTAAATCTTTATTAAATGAAGCTTAGCTCAAATTTGGCAGGCTGTCAACTGAGCATGCTCACTGAAAAGACAGATTTCCTCACAGAAGCTGCTGCAAGTCCAACAAAATGGATGCTTCAGTTGTTTTGCATTAACTGTGTCTAAGGCAGCTAACCTGCAAGGTAGGAAATGCAGAGTTCAGCAACAGCTTGTTTACATCACTCTTTGAAGCAGTAAACCCTCAAATAGATGAACAAGAACCATAAAGATTACCTTATCAGCCTCAAAAGAAATTACTCTCAAGCAGATAGAAAACAGAAGGTGTCCCAATAGCATGCTTACATAACATGGGTATGGAAAAACAACATACATCTCTGCTATCAGAATTTGCAATCAATGGAATTGGATAGTGGTGTATCATAGCCATCTATGCATCATGAAGCATTTACACTACACAGTGTAAGGAAAGATCTGGCGCATCTCCAGATTCAGGGGGGTGGCGGGGGGGAAGAGAAATATTCCACTACCGGAAAGCTTTGAAAATTCACTCTGCACCAAGTATCACTGATTCTGGGATCAAACTGGGAACCTTGAGCCTAAGTCTTAGTCTAGTGAGGTAACTGGGGGGGGGGGAGAGGTATCCTTTTTCTTTTCATGAATCTGTTATGTCCCTGCAAAATACGAGTTTTAACTGCATCAGGACACAAATAAAACAGGCCTCATTTTCTTTTTGCCAGCGGATGCCTTCAATATGCAACAACTCAGTTGTCCTCAACATTCTTTTGGCCCTTGAAGTCACTGATCATAAGTCCTTGCTAGGCTACACAATTTTCTGTTAATTTATAAATTAATATACTTCTGCAGACCTGTGTCCTCAAGTACATAGTAACTCAGCACAAGCAAATTTTTGTGGTTTCATTTGAAATCCATCTGTTAAAGCTAAAATGAAATGGTCACAGATATTCATTTTAGTGTTTTTAAACTATTCTTATCAAAATGTCAGAAATAGTTATGAGTTGTAAGGGTCTTCAAGTTGGTGGCCTGCAGACGTTTCCAGCTGGTATTTGTTCCTAAGTGAATGAACCAATAGTGCAATAGAATAATGAACTGACACTAGTACATTAAGTCAATACTGTATATACATTCACACACCAGACTCAAACGAATCTTCATCAGCGGCATCCACTGTACTGAAAATAGCCACAGGATAATTCACTGACATGCTAGCCTGCATTTCCTCCTGCTACATCCAACTAAAGCGTCAACTATAACTGGCCATTTTCTTTATGGCAACCAAATTCAGTTGGAGCAGGGATAAGGAGCAGCAAGCACTCCCAGAAAAGGAAAGGTCGGTGTGACATTGTTCATGTGAATAAACTGCATTCAATGTTGAGGATAGATTCTTGTTTCTGTTGCCTCATATTATTTCTTTTGACTCAAAGTCCTAAACTGGACAACTCTTGCCTTCAGCAAGATGTTCTTTTTCTGCCTTTCCTTGTAGCCTAAATGTCACTGCAATGAATACTTCAACCCAAAATGAGGTCTCTCACAATGACCCAGCAAGGGAGGTAACTCCATCAATGTCCCCAGCTCCCACCTATGGACACAGTATTCAGACTCTTAGCTCAATTACGTACTGCCAAAGGCTTTATTCTTAACATCATCACTACAATGACCAAACATGATCAGGTTGCAGGTTACATGGTTCTGAAGTTTACAGCGCAGTCCTAAGGTACATGGCTAGGCATAAGCTATGATGCTGTCCCACCACTTGATGTGGCCCCTGAAATCCCGTTTTGAAGAGTAGAGTGGGCAGTCATTTGCACAGTTGTCATCCCAAGGCAAGGGACTAGGTGAGCAAAGGACAGGGTATAAATGTCTTAAACAAAGCAAGTAAATTAACACGTGTGCAGGCAAACACACAAATATTGACCAACTGGTTAATATTTCAATCAACTCTACCCATTTCCAGCATTTAGATATGAGTAAAGGTCAAGAAAACATAGGCTTGAGTGCCACCTCCCCATTTTAAAGCCTGTTTTAGTTACTACTTATTTATGGAAAGATTAAGAAATTAAAAAATTCATTAACATCCTGAGTGCATAGATGTGAACTGAGGTTCTTCAAAATACAGGGAACCTTTTAAAATAGCTGCTGCCGCTCCCATCAGATGAACAGCTGGCATTACTAAAATGCCAGAGGTGGGAATGCATTATCTAAATAGCCATTTGTTTTTCCAAAGCCCACAGGGCACAACAATATGAAATTACTGGAAATTTATGTTAAAAATAAATTGCTGGGGAAATCAAAAAGGAACAATCCGATATATAGAGGGGGGGAGAGAGAGAGAGAATGCTATGTGAGAAATGGAAACTGGAAACATGTCACTGGAAATCTATCAAGCAAGAATATAGATTTCCTGTTAAACGTGAAAACAACAGATGATCCTCAGGGTCCCTTTCCAACTCTACAACTCTTATGATTTTATGTCAGGAGAGGGAGAATTCAATTTGGGGAGAAGCAGCTATGTTAGACTTGCAAGGACAGTGGAGCAAACAGGGATCTGAATCCAGGTTGCCTAGCTCCAAGCGCAGCAGAACCACACTGGTTTTCACATCAGCAGATGCTGCCTCTTAAAGATCTAATGTGCTTTTTATAAACAGTGAGATGAGCTAATCTGCTGGAATATTACCAGAAGCATCTGAAATAAGTGGCTTGAATATTTTAAATGCTAACGCTCAAAGAAGAATTAAAAACAAAAGAAAGCAGTACATTAAAAAAAGATCTCAAAGGGATGCTCCAGTCTACAACCTGACGTTTTGTCACATCTAATGTCCTCAGGCTGCCCTAACCGCTACAATTGATTTGGGTGGTGGAAATCTCTCTCTTTAATGTCCATGTTTTCCAAACAGGCTTTAGTACTCAGTCAACCTGGGAGCTCCCTCTTTGTATCACCAACTGCACTGACTGTTGCAAGGTCTGTAACATGCCCTTAGCGACACAGAGACAAAATATTCAGTTGTATTGCGACAAATTCCAGAAGAAGCAGCCATGTTAGTCTGTGGCAACAATACAGCTTCTGAAGTGCTGCAGTGCTTTAGAAGCTAATTGGTTTGCTGTAGTCTGAGTGTTTAGCAAGCAACAGCCTACTCTTCATTTTAACCAAGCCACAAGCACAAGAAGAATCCCATTTGAGTGTTCTGAAGATGGATTGGTTTGTTAGATTGAAAAGAATTTCAAAGAGGAAGTATTCATGTGTAACCACTGGAAAATGACATATGAAAATAAGAGGGTCGTTTCATATATTAGCTGCTTTTGACTAGAACCTATTCTTTTGGCAGAGCTCATTTCAGAAATCTAAACAAGAAACTCCATTATGGAATGGATTGCGACCCACAACTGGGCTAAGCCCCAAGCTAAGATCAGCAGTCCTTTTTCCTTTTTAGAAGAGAAAAAAAGCAGACTAATACAGGGAGGAAATCATAAGTGGGTACTGTGTTGCAGGTTGGATACACAGTACTGGAATATGGAGAACACACACAGCAGAGAAATGAATTCAACCTGAAAACTATTGTAATTATGAGTCTAATTGTCAAGAGGAAAAACTATTATTCATTCATTCAATTTTTTTACCTGCCATTTACCATCAGGTCCAAGGGAGTCACAAGCATTTAAAATTCAACATTAAAAACAGATTAAACAAATTCTATTCACGGGAATCAGAAGGGTCTCAGGTGTCCAAGACCAGGGTAAAGGGGTATGCCTTCAGCAAACATTGGAAACTATAATGAAGGTGCTAGACACACCTCTGTGGGGAGGTAGGTAATTCCCAAATGGTTTTGCTATTTTGGGATATTCAATTGGGAATGGGAATACTCCTTTAAGTGGATTACCGCCTAGGACCCTCCTACTTACGGGACCGTCTCTCCCAGTATGCCCCGCGGAGGACCTTAAGATCCATAAATAGTAACACCTTAGAGGTCCCGGGCCCAAAGGAAATCAGATTAGACTCAACTAGAACCAGGGCCTTCTCTTTTTTTAAAAAAAATAAATTTTATTCCATTTTCCAATTTATCAAATTAAAATAAAAAAAACAATCTTTTATACAGAACATCTTATATTTTCATCTTACATCTTGCTCTGCCGAGCTGTGACTTCCCCCCCTCCCTTCATGCGGGTTTCATGTTAACTCCATTTTTTGCAGTTCCTTTTTAAGTTTTTAGTCAATTCATAGGATTTATTTCAGTCCTGCAAGTGTTTTTAGAGATCTACAGTTTTCCTCCATATAGTCCACATATTTGCTCCAGTCCTTTTGAAACCTTGTCTCACCTTGGTCACGGATCTTGCAAGTCAGTCTAGCAAGTTCAGCATAGTCCATCATTTTTATCTGCCACTCCTCAATTGTAGGTAGTTCCTGTAATTTCCATTTTTGGGCTAACAATGTCCTAGCCGCGGTTGTCGCATACATAAACAGTACTTGATCTTCTTTTCTAATCTCTCCTCCTATTATTCCTAACAAAAATGCTTCTGGTTTTTTTGGAAAAGTGTATTTAAACATCTTTTTCAACTCATTATAAAGCATCTCCCAAAATCTTTTTACCTTATCGCATGTCCACCACATATGATAAAATTCACCATCTCTCTCTTTACACTTCCAGCACGTTCTATCACTCATTCTATACATTTTAGCTAATTTAACTGGTGTTAGATACCATCTATAAATCATCTTATATATATTTTCTTTCAAGGCAGTACATGCAGTAAATCTTAAAGTTTGGTTCCATAATTTCAACCACGCATCATATTCAATATTATGCCCAAAATCCTTTGCCCATTTAATCATCACCTCTTTTGTCAACTCATCTTTTGTATACCATTCTAACAACAAGTCATACATTTTTGACAGAAGCTTTGTTTTGCCTTCTAGCACTTCTATTTGAAATTTGGACCTTTTGTCCTCAAATCCTATTTTCCTATCCTCTCTAAGAACATCATTTATTTGATGGTATTGTATCCATCCTGTTAAGACTCCTTTAATTTCTTCATAAGGTTTCAGTCTCCAGCCTTTTTCAGTTTTTGTCAAAATTTCCTCGTACGTGGCCCGCCTCCCCTCCATATTTACTTTCTTAACTCTTAATACCTCTACTGGTGAAACCCACCATGGTGTTTTAGTCTCTAACAGCATTTTGTTTCTTTCCCATACCTCGTACAGAGATCTTCTTATCACTTCTCAGCACTGGCCCCGACCTGGTGGAATGCTCAGTCTCCTGAGACCAGGGTCCTGTGGGACCTGATTTCTTTCCTCAGGGCCTGTAAGACAAAGTTGTTCCGCCTGGCATTTGGCCTGGGGACAACCTGATCCTCTTCCCCATTTTCCCTTTCTTTTTCCCTTTTGTATGAGGCTGCATTTTTTATTTTATTTTTTTATTTTAATGTATTTAGTCTTGTTGTTGAGTTGTATTTTAACTACAGTGGTACCTCGGAAGACGAAATTAATTCGTTCCACAAGTCATTTTGTGTTGAGATAATTTCGTCTTGCGAAATGCGATTTCCCATAGGGATGCATTGAAATTTAATCAATGTGTTTCTATTGGGAGGGGGTGAAAAAAAAGGTGCCGACTCACCTGCCATGGCCGCTCCGGAAGTTTTTAAGGCTCAGGGGAGGGGGAAGCAGGAGGTGGGCCAGGGAGAGGCTCCCTCCCTCCTTCCCCAGCAGCCGGACCCTCGTGCCCAACCAGACAGCCAACAGGCAGGCAGGCAGGCAGGCAGGCAGGCAGGCAGGCTTAAGGTGAGTGAGGGGGGGATCCGGCTGCTGCGGAAGCCGGGCAATGGTGGGCGGCGGAAGTGCGAGGTGGCCGGGCTCTGGGTGATGGCGGCAGAAGCCCTGCTTCGTCTTGCGAAGTTTTCTATGGCATGACCATAGAAAACTTCGTCTTCAGAGTCTGCCAAAAAATTGCAAAACGTTGTTGTCTTGCAATTTTTTTGTGCCGCGGGGCGTTCGTCTAGCGAGATACCACTGTAGTTGTTTCATATTTGGTGTTAGCCGGTCTGAGCCCAGCCTTGGCTGGCGAGGGCGGGGTATAAATAAAAATGTATTCATTATTATTATTATTATTATTATTATTATTATTATTATTATTATTATTATTCATAGGTGGCATAAACCTCCACCAAGGCTAATCAGCATAATGACAAACAAAAGTTTTAAGCGTTGAAGAGGATGGGGCATAAAGAGTTCTTTATAAACTTGCCTTGGGACTGCCCTAAGATTTCTTTATAATGGGAGATGATTTTCGGAGAAATTAATGTTGCCAACGACCGAACTTAATATGCACTCCTGCAACTGGCACTTCAAAACCTTTGGAAGGGTGAAAATTAAGATTTAATACATGAAATGCTGATTTCCATTGCTGCTAGCAGCATGAATTGAAGTTGCAAATAGCTGGAAGACAGCTGACAATCATTTCAGTTGTAGATTCATAGGAATACGGCTATGGTGGAAAAATTACCTTCAGTATAAGACTTTGTAAACTGCTTTCAGGTTGTTGTTTTTAATAATCAATTGGTATATAAACATTATGAAATAAAATATATAATATTTAAATATTATGAAATAAAACTGGCCAAAGGAAAAGGAAAACCAATGGACTGTTTTGCAATTTGCTGACATAGTCCATGAATGGAGCCCAAACATAAACAGAACCTACGCATATCTAATGCTTTCTTGAAACTCTGGGGCCATAGCTAAAGTATGTTTTGTCATACTTCTTTCTTTTTCAAATGATGTTGTAATTAGGTATACATCCATTTTTGGTGTATATGGAAGAGATCTATTGGTTACCTAGTTAATTGCCTTGTTATTTTGGTAATCAATAAAATATAGTTTTTAAAAAAAACTGCAAGCAGCCCCAGTCAGGATGGTCAGTAGTAAAGGATGGTGGGAGCTGTGGTGTATCTAGAGGGCCACAGCTTCTTCAGCTCTTAACTACTGTATATGCAAACTGAAGCTGAAAGCTGAATGCACTGAATTTTAAAATAAACTATTTCAAATTAAGAGCATATCCCTAACGCGATCAAAAGCCAAGTTCCTTCAAGCACTCACCCCAAAAGCAATGACTGCACATCTTGCTGTCTCTTTCCATAAATATCTCCTTTTCTGGCTGCTCCTTCAGCATTTCTTTAAAAGAAACATTTGCTTAATGCTGTGTGTGTGTGCGCGCGCGCATCCTTTGAATTTAATAGGGTGCATATGGATTCTTTACATGTGGAGTTGTGTGTCCATATACAAAGAGAGTGAATGGAGGCTGGTTGCTGTTGTTGTTTTTATTGGTGTCCTTGATTCCAAGTTCATTTCTAGCACCATGAACACCAAATACTATTCATCTTCCTTCAACATTAAAGGAACTAACATTCAAATTAAAATCGACAACATACAGGAAACAGATAAAACCACCCAAGACCTACAACAATTATAGCTGAAGACTGCATTTCTGAACCACTGAGACTCAAACCACTTTCCTCAGTACTGCAGGACCTGACAGGGGCAGCCACTCAGCTAAGAGGACTTGTTCAGAAAACTTTTTAAATATTTTCAAAAAAGAAATTAACTTCTAGCTTGCTTTAAGGGATTGTGTGCATTGTCATGTTTTTCAAGCTGACAATATGAAGCCTAGGTGGCTTGCTGCAATCAAAATGGAAGTAAACATTTTACTCTGAAGAATAGTCTGAAAATGGTAACAATGCATAGGTGGTCCCATCTAAGATAGAGGGACTTGGAAGGATACTGTTATGTGGCTCTTGAAGGGATGTGGGCTTTTTTTTATCCATGTTATCATTTGCCACAGACGTTATCTGTTACATGGGCCACTAGAAAGAACCGTCTTAGAGTTAAACAACTGCAGCGTTCTTTGAATGATAAAGAAACAAAGCCCTGAAGCCACAGTATGTGTGATGGTCCCTAGTTCAATCCTTGGCATCTCTGGGTAGGAATGGAAAAACTCCTGTCTGAAAGAGTGCAGAGCCCATATAGCAGACAATACTGAGCTGGATGGACAAATAATCTGACCTGATTCCTTGATTATTTATCCTGGGAACACATTAACACCCGGGGAACATCGGAACAACTGCAATAGCTAGCAGCTTTTTGAAAAGCAAAACTTGTTTTATTTCTAAGAATAACCACCAGCACATGAATCATTTTCCACATTTAAAAAATGGCAAATCTGCTTCCTATACTATTTGGAAACTATAGTGGGAAAATAGCTGCACCCAAAGTTGGCTTTCCAAAACAAAGAGTCTGACAGTTCATATATTTAAATCCCACCTTTTAAACCAAACAGGAAGCTTAAAGCAGATAATAATCTAAAACCTATAGGTTAAGGGGAATCTAACCTGAGTGGTTAATAAAAAAATTCCTTCAGTAGCACCTTAAAGACCAACTAAGTTTATATTTTGGTATGAGCTTTCGTGTGCATGCACACTTCTTCAGATACACTAGAAACAGAAGTGTCAGACCCTATATATATACAGAGGGTGGTGGGGGTGGGTGGGAATGGGAGATGGGCTGATGGGAGTGGTAAACCTGTAGATGGGTGTTAATGGCTGCTGATGGCTGCAATTAGTCCTGGGCTGAGGTGCTAAAGAAAGCTTGATCATGCATAATGAGATAAGAATCCGATGTCTCTATTCATCCCAGGTGCTTCCATGGTTTTAAGCTTGGTAATGATTTCCAATTCAGCAACTTCCCTTTCCAGTCTGTTCCTGAAATTTCTCTGTAATAAAACAGCTGTTTTGAGATCTTGTATAGAATGTCCTGGGAGATTGAAGTGTTCTCCTACTGGTTTTTCAGTCTTATGGTTCCTGATGTCAGATTTATGTCCATTTATCCTTTGGCGTAGGGTTTGGCCTGTTTGTCCAATATAGAGAGCTGAAGGGCACCGTTGGCATTTGATGGCATACACAATGTTAGAAGATGAGCAATTAAATAGTCCTGAGATGGTATGTTGGATGTTGTTGGGGCCAGTAGTGATGTTGTCCGGGTGTATGTGGCAGCAAAGTTGGCATCTGGGTTTATTGCAGGCTCTGGTACCAGTGTCCATGTTAAGTCTGGTGGTTGTAACATGGACTTAACATGGACACTGGTACCAGAGCCTGCAATAAACCCAGATGCCAACTTTGCTGCCACATACACCCGGACAACATCATTACTGGCCCCAACAACATCCAACATACCATCTCAGGACTATTTAATTGCTCATCTTCTAACATTGTGTATGCCATCAAATGCCAACGGTGCCCTTCAGCTCTCTATATTGGACAAACAGGCCAAACCCTACGCCAAAGGATAAATGGACATAAATCTGACATCAGGAACCATAAGACTGAAAAACCAGTAGGAGAACACTTCAATCTCCCAGGACATTCTATACAAGATCTCAAAGCAGCTGTTTTATTACAGAGAAATTTCAGGAACAGACTGGAAAGGGAAGTTGCTGAATTGGAAATCATTACCAAGCTTAAAACCATGGAAGCACCTGGGATGAATAGAGATATCGGATTCTTATCTCATTATGCATGATCAAGCTTTCTTTAGCACCTCAGCCCAGGACTAATTGCAGCCATCAGCAGCCATTAACACCCATCTACAGGTTTACCACTCCCATCAGCCCATCTCCCATTCCCACCCACCCCCACCACCCTCTGTATATATATAGGGTCTGACACTTCTGTTTCTAGTGTATCTGAAGAAGTGTGCATGCACACGAAAGCTCATACCAAAATATAAACTTAGTTGGTCTTTAAGGTGCTACTAAAGGAATTTTTTTATTTTGCTTCGACTCAGACCAACACGGCTACCTACCTGTAACTGAGTGGTTAATGTGCATAACAACTGGCCATTGTGCACATTCACCAGGTCTCGTGGAGAATGTGCACATAATCCTTCTATGAAGAGAGAACTGTACACGTTTCCCAGTCAATATACATAATCTCCCACAGACCTCGGTAACTGTGCATATATCAGCTGAATTTCATATATTCTCTTATCATTATGCAAAATCCCCAACAGGCTCTGATAAATGTGTGTATCTCAACTGCAAGTTGTACACCCACCAGGTAATATGCACATTTTCCTATCAGTATGCAGTCTCAGCTGTTTCCGCTGTAAGTTGAGCAGCTCAATTCCGATGGAAATTTCTCCATTGAGTTTTACAGAACTGTAGAGTTGGA
The DNA here is from genome assembly GCF_965207765.1 of Zootoca vivipara. Lineage (NCBI taxonomy): Eukaryota > Metazoa > Chordata > Lepidosauria > Squamata > Lacertidae > Zootoca > Zootoca vivipara. The sequence goes on from NC_142596.1 coordinate 50,860,129, forward strand.
AGGGACCTCAAGGGTCATCTAGTTCAACCCCTGCAATTCAGGAATCTCAACTAAAGCAGCAATGACAGATGACCATCCACCCTCTGCTTAAAAACCTCCAAGGAAGGAGAGTCTACCACCTTCTGAGGAGGTCTGTTCTACTGTCAAACAAGTTCTTCCTAACATTCAGTCAAGTTCTTCCTAACATTCAGTCACAATCTTCTTTCTTGTAACTTGAAGCCATTGGTTCAGGTTCTAACCAATCCGTATAGGCGCAAAACTAGTTTGCTAGACAGCTATTTAAATGATATGAAATGGCCAAAACCCGCTTTAAGTTCAAGGAAATCACAGGATTTTTTTTCTTTTTTTAAAAAAAACCCCAATGACTTCCATGTACAATACTTTTGGACCAATGTGAACTAGAGCTTCCCACAACAGGCTAATCAGACAACTTCACTAAAGACTAGCAGAACAATATATGGAGACTTGAGATAAAAAGTTCCGGATCTGTGGAGTGATAAATCCATTTTAAGATGCTGATGCTTTTATTTTGAGGTACAGACTATTTTAGAAGAGGTGCGCACTTGGGGCAAAAGCTTAGCTCCATTCCTCCAAGAGGAAAAGGGTGTCAACAAAAACTGTTTATGCTTCAATCTTGTAAGACAAGTCATCTTAGATTTATTCTCTATTACCACACTTGCAAGTGGCTGATGAATTTCACAGTTGCACAGCAACATGAAAACCTAATGAGGCGAGAGGTTGACTGTCAGAGAAAACTCAGTGCTCCATCCCTCTGCCACTCAAGGTCTGTCAGTGGAGAAAAACAGGCACTGAAATGGCTTCAAACACACTGACTAGAACTTTGCACAGGGTGTTATTTTTCTTTCTAAATGGTTGGGGAATACCAGCAAAATGCAAAATGGGGGGTTATGCAGAAAGGCAGTTTCACCTTAATTTTATCTAGCCTGTCTCTCCTTGCTGAGTAGAAAGCTGAAGAAGGGCCTCAGATGATGATTGCGGGGTCCAGGTTGGTTCATATGGGGAGAGGCAGTCCTGGATGTATTGTATTATAGTCCTGAGCCATTTAAGGCTTTATAGGTCAAAACCAGCACTTTGAATTGGGCCTGGAAACCAATCTGCAGTCAGTGCAGTTGAGCCACGATCAGTGTAATATGCTCAAACCAACTTCTCTGAGTGAGCAACATGGCCGCTGAATTCAGCACCACCTGAAATTTCCAAACTGCTTTCAGAGGCAGCCCTACAATTAATAAATTGCAGTAATCTAACCTAGAGATCAGCAGAGCATAGACAACAGAAGTTAGGTTATCTCTGTCCAGATAAGGCTGGGCCACCAACCGAAGTTGATGGAAGGCACTTGGTGCCACTGAGGCCACCTGAGTCTCAAGCGACAGCAAGAGATCCAGAAGTACCCCCAAGCTACATACCTGCTCTTTCAGAGCAAACAGAACCCCATCAAGAACAGGCAACTTCCCATCCTTCTAGCATAGGCAATGATCCACTAACAGTGGATGATCCACTAATATCTGGGTTGAGCTACAGCTTGTTGGCTCTCATCCATAATCCAAACCTCTGGATAACTCCATTCAGTGGTTTCATTTAGATGTTAAACTTGAACAAAAAAAGTTGCACCTGCCAAAATTCCTGCTTCTGCACAGCTAGGAGCCCTGTCCTTTGTACATGGTCACTGCAAACACAGAAAACAACAGATGCATGCTGTAAAAAGTGGATCCTGTGCTGCCGATTGGAGTTGAAAGGGGCCAGAAAAGCTGAAGGTTAGTAAATGCACTTAAACATTCAGATAGAGCCAGTATTCATAAGTGCAAGCAAATAGAACAGTATTCTTGGGAATATTCATTTAGTAAAATGGGAGTGCCGTAGCACCTTAGAGACCTGCGAAGTTATTGTGGCTTAAGCTTTCAGAGTATCCCAACAGTGTCTGTACCTAAACATGATCATCAGGGCAGAAGGGGAGTGGGGTCAAAAGGCCAAGCTATGCAAACGATAGTAGTAACCAGACGTAGTAGAGCCAAAGGGTGTCTTAAAGGCCATCTAGTCCAACCCTATGCTTTATGTAGGAAATTCAATGTAGAGCATCCCCCCAACAGGTGGCTGTCTCGCCGTACATTCTGTCCAGTTTGCACAACAAACCCAGGGACACACAAAGCACAACCAGCCACTGATTAGACCTTAGAGCTGTGCCTGAACAGCTGCACAGATATCAAGATATATGCACAGATCAGCCTTTTCCCTTACATAGACAGAAAAAAGATGGTTGATGGAAAGGCAAGGTCAGGCAAGTGTCATAAGATTACACCACAAACATATGCTTCTTTCTCAATGTTACATTGCTATCCAATTGTGAAATGTGTTTCAGCTGCACTATGGAGTATAAGAAAATATTGCTGGTATTCAGCATTTGCTACTAAGCCTACAGCTGAGATTACAACCGACAGGGAATTCGGCCCCACCCCACCCCACCCCCAGCACATGCAAGCATGTGGGGGATGAGAAGAAAGCACTGCGTTTTAACAACTACTTCTTTTAATTAACAAGCAGCACATGCTGCAAAGGTTCATTAAAGTCTTTCCACAATCACCCCTTTGCATTACCACCTGCTCCTGACCCCAACAAATAAACAAGGGCAGGAAGCAGTCTTTCTGCCACCATTTTTCAGATTCATATAGAAACAAGTGACATATTGTCCCCAAGTCATATAGGGTGTTTAAAGTCAAAATTAGCACTTTGAATTGTGCTGAGAAACCATTTGGTAACCTAGGCTAAAATTCTCCCTTTAATCTAGTCCAGGCATCCCCAAACTTCGGCCCTCCAGATGTTTTGGACTACAATTCCCATCTTTCCCAACCACTGGACCTGTTAGCTAGGGATCATGGGAATTGTAGGCCAAAACATCTGGAGGGCCGCAGTTTGGGGATGCCTGATCTAGTCCCTAGTTCTGTATGTCAGTCCTTCCTTCCGGATCCTTGATAACCCTGAGAATGTATGAAAATCTAGCATTATTTTTTTTAGGCCCTCCAAAAGGTGCAAAAGATGCAATGCAATCTGATACCTCCCCTAAAATGACAGTCTTGGGGGAGGCAAGTAATTTTATAGCTGTCAGACAATTGTATTGTATCAATGAAACTAAGCACAAACAATTTGCAACGGTGGGGAGAATGCTTAGCCAGCACCCAAAAGAGTATAAGAAAAAAATAGATCAAGACTGGATCACAGACTCCTAGGGTGGTTAAAAAAAATTGCAAGTGCTGCAAACACACAGAACATGATGCACACACATATATTTACTTAGTGTGTCTGACCTTCTGCCACAATGTTATTAGGTTAAGTTCTCAAGACTCAAACCATAAATGAATTAATGTAAAACCTGCATGGTGTGTTTTAAACAGGCTTCTGACCTCAGGATTATTGAAGTGTTCAAGCAGTACAGTCAAATGTTTACAATAGAACCAACAGTACACAAAGCCCTTTTCTGAACAATTCACATTACCATTGAACAAAAAACAAGCTGATGTTTTAAAAATGAAGAGCTCGGTTTGTGTATATGCAAAAATATTGGCCTAAAGTTTCCTTCAAATAACTCTTAAAACCACTGTTAAACCCAGCCCAGGATTCAAATTTAGAAAAGAGCTACTGTCCAATATACAGAATGCTCCCATTCCCAAAATCCAATTTTGAGTTGTTTATATAGTAAAAACAACAAAAATAAACTTCAATATTTTAAAGCAACCATGGAAAGCAAGATAAAAGAACCAAAAATCACCACTGGTGCTGTAACATGGAAGACGCTTATTAACACTGATGGAATATGAGAAGCCACAGTAAAATAAATTCACATTAATGACAGAGGGGGAGGTGGAAATAAATGCTAGAAAAATGGGCTTCGTTCATATCTTATCAAATGCTACACCAAGTACAAACTGTGTTGTTTTTATATGATGAGTCCTTATATTTTGACAAAAGACAAGGTAAATAAAGTAGCAGTCTGCCCCTGCCTCTTGATCAACACACACCAGGCACAGTCTGAACTGGATTTGCCTCATGCAGGAAAAGGCAGTATGCAAGGTGCCAGAAGCATCTGAAACCCCACCTCCAATCTGGAAGGTATTTTTAGGAATGCAGCTCATTCCTCCCAAGATACTTCATGCTGCCACCACTAGAATAATTAGCAGCTTGACGCAGGTGCAAGGTAATCTGCTGTTTTGACAGAGCAATACTTCCTATGATAACATGTCAACAGCTCTTCAAAGAAGTGCAAGACCTACTCAGAGCCATACCCCGAGGCAATACCATTCGTGTTCACAGAATAATTTGATTTGCTAATCTTTTAAAAAGTTTTATTTAATTTCTAGTATTTCATAGATATTTAACAGATTTTCAACTAGCCTGACTTTTTAGGTCAATGAATTAGGTTTTTTTCTCACAAGTGTCCGATTTGTTTAAGCTTGTATATTATGTACGTAAAAGTGAATGTGCAGAGCTAGCCTAAGGGCTTGTCTACCCAATACAACAGTTTTAAAACTGTACATAATACAAACGAGTTCAATTACAAGTACAAAGCCAGCTTGATCAGTGTTAGAAACAGATATCAAATGGCATCTTAAACCTAGGTTATGGGCGCCACAATGGAATGTCTAGGCACGCTTTATTTATAACAGGAATACAAAGCTGAAAATGAATGAACTGCAGCTAAAATCTTATATTCATTTTTCACATGGTCTAGTCTTCATCTGAAGACTGGAAAAAAGCCATGCTTCGCAGTACTGCACCCAGAGCTCAGAAACTGCTCGCATTTATTAAATTCCCTGCTGCAAAACGGGCCTAGAAGAATGGGAGTTTCGAACGCTGAGCTTGATCAATCTTTCTTGCTTTCGGAGTAGCTTTTCTCCATTTCAACAAAGTAGTTAAATAAAACATTAACACATTGAGTTCAACAAGCGCCAAATTTGTGTGTAGTACTAAACAAAAAGGAATGTCTCCGAGATGAAAGTACAGTGTTACCTCTACTTACGAATGTTTCTACTTACGAATGGAGCTCCGTCCGCCATCTTGGATGCGGTTTAGATAGGATTTTTTTCTACTTAAAATTTTTTAGATAGGGTTGCTTCGACTTACGAATTTTTTCTCCCAATGCATTCCTATGGGATTCAACTTACAATTTTTTTCGACTTACGAATGTGCGTTTGGAACGCATTAAATTCCTAAGTAGAGGTACCACTGTAGTGTGAGTTGTATTTGCACACTGATTTCAGGAACAGCACCATTAATATGTGACAGATATGTAATCAGTGAACTAAAAGTTTCTACAAAATTACATTGAATTACTCAAAACTGCACCTACTGTAGTTTGCCCCAGTACATATGTACCCAATACAAATATTTGTGTGTGAGAACTGGTGGTGTTATTTTTTGTCTTAAATGAAGGAAGCTGTTGGCATGCCACATACATGAGTTTACCTCTTCATTATTTATTTTGATTTATAGCCCACAATATCCCCAGCAATTTGGGAAAGATGTGAACCTAGGAAATTATATATTCTCCACTAGATCAGAGTTCATTTTCCTGATGTGACAGAAATTGTGCTAAGGGCACAACATTTTGCTTCAGGTTGCATCATCTACAGTTTCCCCCTTAAACATAAAAATGATTTCTATATTACAAGCAAAAGCATGTTTGGAATCTCTCTCTTTTTCACTCTAGAGTCCTAAAGGATGAAATAAACCAATAAGAACAGATCATAAGTTTAACACTCTATATAAATTCACCTCATGCTTCTCCTTAAGAATGTGGATTTCTACTGTATGTAACACCTCAGAAGTGTCATCTCCTGTTGCAAATGTATTTAGCAGGAACTTAAATTTACGTCGAAACTACCCTGTTTGCTTCCCAACACATTTCATGCAAACCCCACTTCCTATCCTGCAAAATGCATTAAAAATTATCAAAATAGCCAATTTATTACATGTATATCCCACTTTTCCTCTAAGCAGTTCAAGGTGGCATAGAAAGTTCTCTTCTTCCCCATTTTATCCTCACAATAACTTTATTTAGTTGTCAGAAGGAAACAATATCTTATGAGCAATTTTAAGATGCCATGCTGGAATAATCTAGTAACTGGCTCATTTGTTAAGGCCTTAAAAAGAAAATCTGACATTTTAACAAAAATAAATTGGCCTTGTTCTTTGAAGGGTACATGTATAGTTCTCATACACAATGTAAAGGTAAAGGTAAAGGGGCCCCTGACCATCAGGTCCAGTCGTGTCCGACTCTGGGGTTGCGGCGCTCATCTCGCTCTATAGGCCGAGGGAGCCATCGTTTGTCCACAGACAGTTTCTGGGTCATGTGGCCAGCATGACAAAGCTGCTTCTGGCGAACCAGAGCAGCACACGGAAACGCTGTTTACCTTCCCGCTGTAGTGGTCCCTATTTATCTACTTGCACTTTGATGTGCTTTTGAACTGCTAGGTGGGCAGGAGCTGGGACCGAGCAACGGGAGCTCACCCCATTGCAGGGATTCGAACCGCCGACCTTCTGATCAGCAAGCCCTAGACTCTGTGGTTTAACCCACAGCGCCACCTGGGTCCCATACATATACTTTCTGGGTCTTCGGAAAGGTAAAACCCACCAGAGAATAGAGAGGTTTCCTAGCAAGCAAGATGGAAATTTTATGGACCACAGAGTTCCCTCACCCTGTCCCTCCAAATGAGGTTGATGTTGTACCAAATCTCCAGATATGTAAAAATGAGACAGATCAACTCTGCCCAACTTGCCCCCAGGTCTCAGTAATACAGGCCAGATGGGCTACCTCATTTCCAATCAAGCCATGGATGAGTATTAAGGGAAAATAGAGCAATGGAGCAATGGAGAGGGCAGAAGAAAAGTTGAAACCGTGGCGTATGCATCTGATCATAGCCTTAAGACCTCCTTCCCCTATCCATCTTAAGACTATGACCAAATGCAGACCCCTTGGCTTCAGCATCACCCATCAATCCCTCCCACTGAAACTCTGCTCTGTTCACTGTCTAGCCCAGGCATCCCCAAACTGCGGCCCTCCAGATGTTTTGGTCTACAACTCCCATGATCCCTAGCTAACAGGACCAGTGGTCAGGGGTGATGGGAATTGTAGTCCAAAACATCTGGCGGGCCGAAGTTTGGGGGTGCCTGGTCTAGCCCATCCTTTCTCAAGGTGCTGTTGGACTATAACTTCCGTCATCCCTGACCACTGATCCACTAGCTAGGGATGATGGGATGTTGTAATGCAGCAACATCTGGGCACCTAAGGTTGAAAAAGCCTGAAAAGGTTATGGAGGAACTCAAAAGCTTGCACATTATTTGTGATGTTGGGGCTGCCCTCATATGAATATCGGATTTTTATCACAACAGAATTCCTGTAAGGGTGAATATTTAAGTTTTCTCAACATTTAAGGCATAATTGGTTTATGTGACCCCCACAAAGACCCTGCTGCCTGAGAGTATAAATACCTCCTTGCTGGATCAGACCTAAGTCTAGCATTCTTTGCAACAATTCTAGCAGTCAGGAAATAGGTGATGCACCAGAAAAGGGTAGCAGTCCATTTGTGAATAATAGTATCTTCTGCCCACTCATGTAAGCTATAATTAGGTAAAGTGATGTCAAACACCATGCTTAGGAATACATGCTGAGAAGCAAGAAAGAAAAGAACATTACTTTTATTTCCCTGCAACAGTAGAAGGTGGACAATACCTAGATTTTCCCTGGTATTTAATGGGGTATTTTAAGATAATGAAAGCAGAAATCAGCTCTCTAATAGGCTTTTCTAAAGATCTCTACACAATGTCACTCCCCACTCCACTTTCTGATTACAGAATAAGCAGAGAACTAGCATCTCAGAACCTTGGCTGTGGTACGTTACCTATCCCCAAACCAGCTTTTTAAAAGGAAAGAAAGGGAATTTTAACTGTTGCTCCAGTAAAAGTTCTTTTGTTGAAAAATGGCACACAGGTGTACTATACAATAGAAGTCAAAGAGAGACAGAAAGCACACACACCATGCAGACCTTTGGTTTTATATTCCATTTTATTAAGACCTTGAAAGTTATCTTGTTCCATTACACATAGGCTTTGTGAAAAACGGCCCCGTATTTCCTCATTACTCCATGTTCTCCATACCATACATTCAATCCAACTCTGAACACAACCCAAAATATGGTGAACAGCTTTTCATTCAAGTTATGTACCTTCCAGTCAGATATCAGAATGCTCACATTTGTTGCTCTGGGATGAACACATCTGCAGTTTCACATATACCAGAGATCTGGAATTCCAATAATCCTTCTTTTTTCAGATTAAGTTTTTTACCTCTTGCAGCTGAAGAAGAATTTAAACACACGTTGACTAAAACAATCAAATTCTAAGGCACCAAACAATGCTGTACTGAACTTTGCAAGGATCTAAATTCTAGCCAAGAACGAACAAAAATCAAGAAGAGTTCTAAATGATCAACAAAGCTTCCAACTCAGAACAGTAATCCTACTTGATGCCACAAGTGTAACCAATAAGGCAGGAGTTGTCAAGATGGACTGTGAAATCACATCCAGCTCTATTATTCAAAGTAAAAGAGGAAATATAGTGGGACACACGCAAGTCATCACTACCCCTCAAACCATGATTGGTAAACCAAGAACCATTCTTGACTTCAAATTATGGTTTGTTTGGAGTGAAATAAATCACATCCCCCAGTTGATGTTACACTAAGTCAAGGATTGTAGCTTGTGGCTCCTGATCACTATTCTATTATACTGATGGAATAATTCTCAGATGTACTTATCAGATGGTTTAACGCAGTGTTGTCCAAATCTTTTTCAAAGAGGGCCAGATTTGATGAAGTGAAGGGCCACGAGGGCCAACCAAAGGGCCAACCAAAGTTGTTGACATTTTTTTTAGGATTGCAGTTGTTGAGCTTTTTTTAAGATTGAAGTTTTTGAGCTTTTTAAGGATTTTGCCCCAGGAAATAAACTGCCACAGGCGCCAGATTAAACTGACCAGTGGGCCAGATTAGGCCCCTGAAACGGACTTTGGACATGCCCGGTTTAGTGAGTTAATTCCATTGGACACGCATTGAACCAAAGAGTTTTACACTAGACTTTGATTTAACAGTTGCTGATCTCTTTCTCACTTGATCATAAAGGAATGATAGAAGGCTTCAGAAACAAGTCCACCCATTCTCCATCATACTATAATGCAACATGACATTAAGGTTCTGCCCCTCCATCAAGTGACAGGTGGCTTGAACCTGGTAGGGAAATGCCACTACAAGTCAGGCAGCTGAACACAAAGGCTTTTGGATGCAGTCATTAAAAATGCCTTTGAACACACACCAGCTAGATAAAAAGTCTGCAAAGTGCTTACTCTGTACATTTGCATTCACTATCTGGCTCCACACTCCCACCCTACTCTGCAAATTCTAACAATTATAGTTCAGTTTGAGTCTCCCAGAGACCAGGCAAAAATTGAAAACAGATTTCCTCTACAGCACAGCTTGAATTTCATAAATTCCATCAACTTTCTCAGGCTTTCTTAAAAACTGAACTGGAGAAAGAAGGAAAGCAGCAGCAGCAAACACATTGCACCCTTGTTCTACTTCTGCAAACCAGCACAATTAACAATAGCCAACACTTCTGACAACCCACCACCACACACACACACACACACACACAAAGCGTGAGAGAGAATTCTTACTGTAACTTCTTATGAACTCTCAAGTTCAAACTATTTCTTAAGACAAGGGTGGTGAGCCTTCAAGGTGTTTGGGACTATAACTCCCATCATACTGCTGGGGTTAGTAGGAGTTGAAGTTCAACAACATATGTGAAGGGCCATGCAAGTTCCCCAACCTAGCCTAAAGGAGTAAAACACAAACCCTGTAAATCTGAAAGTGGAACTCAAAAATGCAATGGAAAAGATCACACGCTGTCAAGCCACGGATGAAGGCCTTGAGTGCAGGTAATCAATTGTTAATAGCACCATAGCACTTCCTAGATAACATCACAGATTAGAGAACCTCTCTGCCATGCTTCAGGATATAATTAAGGTTGCAATCCAGTATCCTCTTACTTACAAATAAGTCCCACAACAACTCAGTAGGGCTTATTTCAGCATAACCATTTATAAGATTGCAGCACAAATAGTGTAAAAGATAAAGTGATTGAAAACACAAGGCCTCAATACTGTACATAAACCAGTGCAAGTGTCATTTTCAATCATAGTAAGAAGCAGGCTATGATTTCCCTTATGCAAAGACTGCTGTAGTAATACTCAGAAAGATTCATCAAGAGGTTGTTCACATTTCATTAATGTGGAGCTGGCACTGTTCCAGGTGCCATATTTGTTGTGTTCCTGTAAGAAATGGATCTTTCAGTGTGGCAGCACCCACACTTTGGAAATTCCTACCTACTGATATCAGGCAGGTGCTTTCACTGTACTCTTTTCAACGTGAGCCAAAAATATTATTGTTTACTCAAGCCTATCCAAACATGGAAAAGTTGACAATGTTTTAATTTGTTTTTAATTATTGTTTTTAGTTATATTTTGAATTTTTCCAGGTACCTGTTTTTAACTTTGTATTTTATCGACAATTTTAATTTTATCTATTTGTAAACCACTTGCTTAAGAATACCAGATGTGCCCTGTAGGAATAGCTCCAACGTGCTATACCAGAATCCTAACAAACTGCAGGTTCCAAGTGGTCTACCAATGGACTATGGTCTACTACCCTTTTCTCATTTGTGTTCCGTAGACCACATGCATAATGAAAATGTGGAGGGAGAGAACCAGAGCTAATAACAGAAAAGGAGAAGAAAGACAGCAACCATCCCAATTCTGTCAGTATGAGACAGGGAAAGGTCAGTTTTCCAGCAGAGTATAATTCACTTTAAGTGACTACTTTGCACCAATTGAGAGTACCGTTTGCTAAAGAATGATACATTCAAACCTACTGGTTTTCTAATTAGCAGACTCTGTACTAGAGTCTCAAGTTTCCAATAGTAGACAGCTCTCAGGAGAGTATTTCAGCACACAGATACAGTCTGACTGAAACAAGTCGATTTGTACTTCTTCTTTTTTAAAAAAAAACCAAGACCTTTCACTTCCCTTTGTCTGCACACCAGATGCTTGTGGAAGATGTGTCAGCTGATACAAACCTGCACTTAAATGAGCTTCCCAAATATATTTATTTCAACATATGAATTTGGAGAGGCAAATTCCTGGCTATGTGCTCTGCCTCACTGTTGTCACTTTTCCAAGAATACGAAACAATCCTTTATCAGGCATCACCACATTCATCCGTTGACAGGGGGAGAACATCAGTTCTCATTGGAAAGTTTGAGGCAGGAGGGTAGAAAAGCACCCCATGTGGGAAATGCTAATGAACTGGAAATCTAGTAATGCTGCGGCAGCATGAGGGAGGGGAGAGTCTGGAAACTGACTTGGCAACTTTCACATCCCTCAGCACAGAAATATGCCTGCAAAACATGAAAGTAGCAAACTATCAGAAAGAATACTATATTTTAAACATGTTTTGTATCCCATGTTTGGAGACAGGTAAAAAGAGGATTTTGAGGAGCTCCAAAAGTGAAAGGACATTAAAATGACAAATACTATTCACTATAAGAAAGTACAAAACAATGCACACCGACGCAATAAAATAAAATCCTAACTTTGCTTATCCAATTCTGGGGTTTTAAACAGGGAGAAATATGACGGCCATGAGAAAGGTGACTTCCATGTTGAGAATCATTAAGAAAGGGACTAAAAATAAAACTGCCAATATTGTTGTTGTTTAGTCGTTTAGTCATTTCCAACTCTTCGTGACCCCATGGACCAGAGCACGCCAGGCACTCCTGTCTTCCACTGCCTCTCGCAGTTTGGTCAAACTCATGTTGGTAGCTTATTGTAACTTATTGGTAGCAATATTGTAATGCCGTTATTCAAATCCATGGTGTAATTGCACTTAGACCACTCTGTACAGTTGTGATTGGCACACTTCAAAGAGGATTCCGTAAAGCTGGAAAATGTCCAGAGAAGGGCAACCAAAATGATCAAGGGGCTGAAAGAACTTCCCTTTGATGAAAGGTTACTACATTTCGGGCTCATTTAGTTTATAGAAGAGGTGAGAAAGGATGCAGGAATATGATAGAGGTGTGAAATTATGTGTGGTGTGGAGAAAGTGGATAGAGAGGTTTCCCTTCCTCTCATAATACAGTAGTACCTCTACTTACGAATGCGTTCCGAACGCACATTTGTAAGTCGAAATAATTTGTAAGTCGAATCCCATAGGAATGCATTGGGAGAAAAAATTCGTAAGTAGAAGCAACCCTATCTAAAAATTCGTAAGTAGAAAAAATCCTATCTAAACCGCATCCAAGATGGCGGACGGAGCTCTGTTCGTAAGTAGAAACATTCGTAAGTAGAGTTATTCATAAGTAGAGGTACCACTGTACTAGAACCCAAGGACATTCAATAAAGCTGAATGTTTGAAAGATTCAGGACAGACAAAAAGAAAGCACTCTTTCACACATGGTTAAACTATGCAATTTGCTCCCACAAGATGTAGTGATGAACACCAACTTGTATGGCTTCTAAAACGGGATTGGAGAAATTCATCTAAGATAAGGCTATTGACTGCTACTATTCATGATACCGGTAACTATGCATTACCTCCAGGATCTGAGGCAGTATGCTTCTGAATACAGTACTAGTTGCTTGAGAGTACAAGTGGGGAAGAGTACTTTTGTAATCGGATTCAGCTAATGGGCTTTCCATATGCACCTGGTTGGCCACTATGATAACAGGATGCTGAACTAGATGAGTGTTTGATCTGATCCAACAGGGCTCTTTGTAGGTTATTTGGGAAGATCTCTTAAAAGAAATCAAAGACCCAAGGATGCCTTAGCAGTGAATTTACATGGACTCTTGGGCTGAGGTGTATTGTCTAGGGCAGGGGTAGTCAACCTTTTTATAGCCATCACCCACTAATGCATCTTTCTTGATGGTAAAATTTCCTTACCGCCCACCAGTGCTCAATGGAAAGAGGATTCAGCTTGTGCCATAGAACCCCCTACCGCCCACCTAGAATCCTGAAACACCCACTAGTGGGCAGTAGGGACCAGGTTGACAACCCCTGGTCTAGGGGGTTGATGGCGGGGGGGGGGGGTGTTGTTACTGTTATTGATATGACTTTTTTGTATCTTTATTTAGATATTCTTATGATTTATGTGGAAATTGTTCAATTTGTTCTTTTTGATGTTTTATTTATTGCTCATGACTACTCTTGTTATGTCTGCAATTGTGATTTTTTACGTGTTGTAAGCCACCTTGAGCATGGTTTTAACTTCGGAAAGTCAGCATACAAAAAATAATAGCTGACCGATTGGTTCGATTGAATGCAAAAGGGAAGTTCTTTGGAATTCTGAGTACTAATATGCAATACACTCAGACTAAAAGCAATATTAATTAGTGCAATACAGTGGTACCTTGGTTTACGAACTTAATCCGTTCCAGAAATCAGTTCTTAAACCAAAACCGTTCTTAAACCGAGGCAATCTTTCCCTAATGAGGCCTCCTGCCGCCGGTGCCCTTCCACCATTCGGATTCCGTTTTAGACCAAGGTAAAGTTCTCAAACCAAGACACTAATTCCGGTTTTGCAGAGTTTGTAAACTAAATAGTTCTTAAACCAGACTGTTCTTAAACTGTTCTCGACTTAGGAACGACTCGACAACCAATTTTCGACTTACGAATGGGGGTAATGGCCGCACGCTTACGAATGTCTCAACATCCAAAAAAAAACCCGCGGTGGTTTTAGATAGGGATTTTTCAACTTACGATTTTTTCCGTTTTCAATGCATTCCTATGGGAAATTGCAGATTCCCTAGCTCACCCAAAATTTGGGCCTAAGAGTTATGATGCTGTGGTGGCGCTGTGGGTTAGACCACAGAGCCTAGGGCTTGCTGATCAGAAGGTCGGCGGTTCGAATCCCCGCGATGGGGTGAGCTCCCATTGTTCAGTCCCAGCTCCTGCCAACCTAGCAGTTCAAAAGCACGTCAAAGTGCAAGTAGATAAATAGGTACCGCTCTGGCGGGAAGGTAAACGGCGTTTCTGTGCGCTGCTCTGGTTGCGCTAGAAGCGGCTTAGTCATGCTGGCCACATAACCCGGAAGCTGTCTGCGGACAAACGGCGGCTCCCTCGGCCCATAGAGCAAGATGAGTGCCGCAACCCCAGAGTCATCCGCGACTGGACCTAATGGTCAGGGGTCCCTTTACTTTTAAGAGTTATGACAAATGGACTTCATGATAGTTTAAATTTGCAACCTATGGACTCAGTGCCAGATGCAAAAGCAGAGGCAAATTATCTACACTTGAAATAGGTGCTTGGGAGTTGAAGTACCAGTCGTTTAGCAGATAAGACCATGATACTCCTTTGCTTCCAATTTACTGTATTATTCTATTTCCAAAATGTTCACCCTGCATTATTACAGTAGTCCGCAATGCTCTTGAGGTAGTTACTGAAAAACAATGTTCGTTTAGGGAGGGCGCTTAGCTTAAAATGAAAATGGTGTTAGTTCAAATTCTAGCAGTTGAGAAAAACCTTGAACCCTGATGCCCTGTGTTTAAACACTACATAGTTACTTCATGGCATTTGCTCAGTACAATGAAGACAAATTCGCCTGCTAAAGCCAGACACGATAGCAGAATTTTTACAGCAACTACTGGTTATCACACACTTGTGCAATCAATACCCAGATTTATATTATTACCACATTTAAGAGACTGACACCCACCACATATAGGGAAACAGAAGAATTTTCACAGGATAAAAACTGGCCATGTAATCTCCAGTTTGATAACCAAACAAAACTGCAAAGGAACATAATTTGATAGTTGTGGGCAGACATCAAAATCTGGGCAAAAACTGTATTATCTAATCCCATGAAAAAGCAACCCTTTTTACACAAAGAGACTTAAGTTGCACTGACAAGCTTGCATATGGCAAATGCATGGTCCCTAATTAGCTTAGGAGATTTATAAAACGCCATATATCTGGGCACAGTACTGTAGATAAAAACACAATTATAATGAAATATGTAAACAGCTCCTGCCAGGACTCCTGTTAGAAAAAAAATGGTTTAAAGCAGCAGTCACTCTTAAGATATTCCATTAGCAACTGCTACACTGATCATTTTTTTAACTTCCTGAACAAGAGCTACTTGCAACTTATCTGACCACATCTACTGGAAGCTTCTGTACAGTTATACTCACAGCAAATCAACAGAATCCAATTCACTTTAGCAAAAATTGGGGTGGGTGGAGAAATATTTATTTGTGTACATCCCTAGAGGTTGTCTAAGCCCAACACTGTAAGGCTTGTCATGTACTACCGTACAGATTTTTAAAATCTGTTGGTAAGAAACAGAGCAGAGTATTATTGGCACAAAGTTATAAGAAGCACTGGCTCTGCTCTCCTCCTTATCCTTATCTTTGGGTTTATGATTCACTATTAAGAAAGAAGCCTTGCAACATGACTCAGAGATTAAACTGTGAAAAAAGGGAAGAAAATGACTTATATCTCATGATAAATGCTTCTATATCATAGTGATTCATACTAAATGGGAAAGAAGGCAGAGAAGGGGTAGAGGTTCATCTTTCAGAATGTTCTACAGAATATGATCATATAAAGGGACCATAATATGATAGAATTCTACAAGATGGGGTATTAGTTTGTGAAACCAGTCCAGATCCAATGATCCCCAGATGGCAGAGATGTCAGGTGCCATCTTGGCACCTAGTAATCTTCACTTGGTTCCAAGTGGTCAAAAGCCAGGTGCAAAATGCACCTGGTGCCTGGCTAATTTCAAATACTGCCCTTCGCTGCCTTGCAGGATATATTTGGGAGAAGAAAAGACTAAGGAGTAAACCAGGCACCCCCAAACTTCGCCCCTCCAGATGTTTTGGACTACAATTCCCATATTCCCCGACCACTGGTCCTGTTAGCTAGGGATCATGGGAGTTGTAGGCCAAAACATCTGGAGGGCCGCAGTTTGGGGATGACTGGAGTAAACCCTACACAAATCTGGACTCTGTAAGACTGCTGGGTGGTGCCTTGTACGCCTCCTTCCGGCAACTCCTGCAGCCAAGCTGGCCCCAAACGTACTTCAAAGTTCAGCAACAGCATTTGTCAGGTGAAGCTTGGAGCTTCCCTTGGAAAAAAAGGGGAAGGATTAAGAATAGCTCCACGTGTTTCACCTTCCCACACTCTTAACTCTCTAGCGATGATGGATGGAAAAAAGGAAGTGACTATGGAAGCTGGAGAAGCGGTAAGAAAGGAAAACAAAGCTGTGTGTTCCAAGATTAAAGGGAAATACCTTCATGTGTAGGTACATATAAACATGAAAACATAAGGTACAAGAACCCTACTCATTTGTACTGGCAGGTATATGAAGATAGTTTCAGATGCTGCTACCTTTGAATCAGCAGCATCACCTTATATCAATGAAAACGGGAGATATTTTACATCCTTATACTATATGGTCTTGCAACAACACACAATGTGAATGTTGTGTCTGAAACACTGACATTTTGACACATTCATACTGAGGTGAAAAAGCGTGAAGGGACAGTCCTGGGGAAGCCAAGTGGGATGGAGGTGCGTTTTGTGACAAGGAAAAGAATCAAAGGCAGTGCTGATGTTGACATGTAAAGCTTTCAAATAGCTTGGATCAAACAGACTAAGGGGACTAGGCTTTCACAATAGAAAAGGTCAACCAAGAGTCACCAGTTAGTTTGCAACTTCATTTTTACAATAAAGATCACATCAGGTCTCAATGGCAGAATGCAGCAGAGCTAGATGCTTAGTACACAACCATCTCCTCTTTCTCCAGGCAAATTAAAGGCTGCTATGTAGTCTCTCTGCAGAGAGGAGAAACAGAACTAAACGCAGTGCAGTCATTCCATTCCATGAGGGTTTATCACCAGTTAAAAGCTCAGTGTGCACGTGCGCACACAGAGAACAGCCCCAGGACTTCCTTAAAATAGAGGAAGGGTGCTTACTTCAAAGCAGCAAAATGAGTACAACATTAAACCCCACATACGGTGGGAAGGACATCCAAACTCATTCAGTAACTGGTATATGCTATGCAGGCTCTTTCCCTTACAATGAGGCAAAATATGTTAAAATGATATATTTTACAAAAGTGAACATTTATGCCTTACTATCACATTAGGAGTTGCAAAAAAACAAGCCAAGCTTTACCTAAAAAGCAGCTTGCAAAATTCATGTCTACACTATAGTTCTCAGGAGATAAAATTGGCTCACTTATCAATAAAAGGCATAACCAAAACCTCAAGCCCAGTTCTAGCCTATAGTTAGATTTAAAAACACTACCACCATATAGAATGTTTCCTGCCACCTCAAGAGACTGCATGGACCATATTTCCTCAAGAGATGGATGAGTGGAGGGGGCCCCTTTCCACATCCTCTCGACCCCCTGGGAAACTTGACAAACCTGATACACTGGGTGTGGAGACAGCTGTGGGCAGCCTGAGGAAGGACCATCCACTATGGGCCTGCCCATAAAAAGCAATTTTATAGTGGGAGACTAGAGAGATGACTGCTGTTTCCAGGATCTCTTCTCATTCTGAGATTTTTGTGGGTGAGGTGAGAATCTGGACCCCAGGTGAGAACCTGGAGACTGAGAGGGAGGGTGTGTCAGAAGAAAAATGAATTGATCTTGATATATTGGTAACTTTGTAACATTTTTATATGTAACTGTATTTTTGTAATACAGTGGTGCCTCGCTAGACGAATTTAATTCGTTCCACAGGTCTTTTCTTATAACGAAAAATTCGTCTAGCGAATCCCATAGGAATGCATTGGATTTTTTTGGGATTTTTTTTGCCCATAGGAACGCATTAATTGAATTTCAATGCATTCCTATGGGAAACCGCGATTCGCTAGACGAATTTTTCGTAAAACGAATTCGTCTAGCAAGGCAACCTCCGCTAGAAAAAACCTTTCGTTAAGCGGAAATTTCGTTAAGCAGGGCATTCGTTAAGCGAGGCACCACTGTATTTACAGTAAGCTGTCGTTGTTGCTTAAGTTTTTGGCACACTGCTTAGATATATTTTTAAATATATTAAATGCTATAGAAATTAAATTAAAAACTAAGTAAAATAAATAAAATAAGAGGGAAGCCTTTTGTCCAGAGTTTGCAACTTAATAAACCCTTAACACACTTTAAACTTTCAAGCATTCAGTCACAATCAAGAGTTAACTGAAGAGAAAGCAGGTATTATTAACTTTCCTGTTTAGAGATACTTGCTTGGTGTGCTTGTAATGTCAACTGACTGATCTTTAGGCGGTCTTCTATGTCTTGCCCACAATGCATGACAGGACACAAACAGGAAAAAACAGTGCTAGATCTGAAACAGCAAAATGCATACAACTGCATCCAGCAGGAAGTTCAACAGAAATTTTACAGGAGATGCAAATGCTTATCTCACTTAAGTGCACAAAAGAGCATCTGAAAAACTGACCCCAAATTTCTCAGCATGCCAACTTACAGTAATTGAAAATTTTCTCTGCAACAGAACCTAGTTAGACGTCTTCAGCACAGAAAAGTTAGAAGGGTTTATCATTACACAAATAAGTACACAATTGCAACCACTGCAACCACATTCTTCTCTCCTGTAAGGTAGTCGTCCCTCAATTTATCCTCTCACTCCCCCTACTCTGGTACTGTTGAAAGTCACTTCAACAGTACAAAGGTACAACATACCAAGAATGGACAAAAGTCTTGAGTTTTCAATTGCAATCACAGATACAGTATAGGTATTTTTTTAATGCACCAATTATTGAAATTGCATTCACACTTGTTCAATAGATTACACATCTTTAATCTTCATAACCTAACCGATTCTTTATATCCAGATCCTTCAAAGGCTCATGCATTTAAGGATCTTGCAATACATTTATTGCAACAGAAAACATGAACCATGGAAAACAGCCTAGAGAAGCAAGTTTCATATCAAGGTAAATATCAATTGGGCTATCTAATTCATTCCCCCAAGAAGGTGCCACTTTTTGTATCAATGACAGGCTATAATATTTAGGCCACACAACTGGTATCACTACAGAATAAGGAGAATTCCCCTTCACGTGCCTATATTCCTCCACAAAGCTAATTATTGGAATAAATGAAAGCCATACAATACACACAGAAAAAAGGTTGGGCTGGAAGCAAGGTTCTTAATTATTTTGCACTTCATTTTAAATTTTGTCAACAGATTGCTTTAATGCCTTTATGCATGAAACAAGGTTCAAGAGGGAGGCATAGATACACAACCATTTCTATGCTTGGTTTTTGCTGAACCTTAGGTAATCAAGTGCACTAAGAGGTGCAAAATGATGTTTTCCAAGCTAAAGATCATGGCTATACAGGGCAGCAATCATATTAGCTCCACTGAAAAAATGACAGCAAGCAAGAAGGGTACAAAAGTAAAAGGCATTTCAGTTAGAAGGCTAGTCAAACCAAGAGCAGAGATTTCAGGTCCAATTGTTTGTGCGGGTGGGAAAATTGAGTATTCCATTAATAAACCTTGTAATTTCAACAAAGAGCTATAATATAGTAAGTCATCAATTTTAATAAAAGCAGTATACAGCAAGCTGTTCCTAAGTGACAATAGGCTTCCAAGTAACTACAGTACAAGACCAAAGAGTGGGCTAGATGTACCATTTGCCCAATTCAATGTGAAATTCCTTTTGTTTTCCTAGATACATACCCAGAACATAAGTCTTGTGAAAGACTAACACCAATAGAAGCAAATATACATGATGAAACCAAAGTGTAAAATACAATTTGGAAGACTTTCCCACTACCACCAGAGTCCTACCCAAATTCCTAGGATGTAATGACATGAACTAAATGACGTAATGACATGGAGTAAGGTCTACATGCACAAAATGGGTAAAAAAGATCGCAGTACAACAGAGACTTGCTTTCAACCTCCAAGCATGAATTCCGCTTCTGCTACCTCTGCAAATCTAGATTTGAAAAGATGGGAGGCAAAATTGATGGGTTTGTGCAAAATTGGTAACACCCCTACTTTCATCCCCAAGGAAGCAGGTTCAGACAGGATGTCTCTATGCTACAGTCACTCTTACTCAACTTCTTGTATGGAGGCAAAGCAACTGGGAAGAGGCACTCCTTTCTCAACAGTAACATCACAAGAAATATTTGCGGGGTGGGGAAAGGGGAACAGCTCTTTTCATAGCCCCAAATACTTTGGTGTGTAACAGACTTTGGGTCTATTTCCCCCAATTGTTTTGGGTAGCAGTGACTGAGTGGGGTGAAACAAAGGAGAAGAGGTGATGACAGTAAATACAAAGGAGCCAAGGCAGAACTGCCCTCAACTGGAACTGCTATAAGAAGGAGAACTGGAGAAATGTAGGAGAAAGATGTGGAGGATAAAAACAAGAACTGTTCCAAACTATCCTAAGGCTTGAAATAGCCTTCTCCAACCTGGATTCCAACTCTCACCAGCCCAGCCAATAGTTACAATGATGGAAGCTGTAGCCCATAAACATCTGCAGAGCATCAAGTTGGGGAAGGCTGTTCTGAAGCCCACATTTTTATGTTTGACAGTAAGGCAATCAGTAAACTGCCTGTCGGAATTTGCTCTCAACAAACTAAACTCCCTGCATATAGAAAACAAACATGCCATGGAGAAAAGTTAAATTTAGCTTTCTTCTCTGCCCCCCCCCTATATTCAGGGTGCTAAATATATTATACTTACAAGGCCCGGGGGGGGGGGGTGCGACTGAAACGATGGAGATAAATGAAAGACAGTGAAAGGCAAAGGTGCACATAAATGCAGAAAATTATATTACCAGGAAAATGTCTCCTCAGCCTAACCACTATATGAAAGCGAGTGTAGGGAGTTTGGGGGGGGGGAGATGAGGTTTGGAAAAGATTATTAAAAGGGTTACAGCAAAATTCCTTTGAAACTGAGACTACATGTATAAAAGCCTATCCTCAGATAGAGGCTCTTTCCTTTTCTGACAACCCCCTCAGTTACCTACCTGTAACTGGCAACCCCCTCGGTTGTTATTTTTTAGAAGGTATGGAATGGACTTGTCAGTTTCACTATTGCACCTCCCCTCAAAATTCTAACATTAATTAGGGGTATATGTGGAGGAAATGTTGGCTCTCTCTCTCTCTCTCTCTCTCTCTCTCTCTCTCTGTGTGTGTGTGAAGTGTGGACAGAGATGATACCAGTATGGGGGAGATTGTATATGCAGGGAAATGTGTGCAATATGGGGAAATATGAAAAAAATATGAGGTGTGGATGAGAGATAAATATAAAATGGGGATAATATGAAACTCCCCTCTGTCTGAATTGAGATTCCCTGCCTGCATATATGGGGTTTGGGTAAGGGGAGATAGAGAGAAAAGGTACAGGGTTAAATGAGGATAAATAAAAAGAAAGGGGAGTGAAAAAGAAAGATTTCCGGGGAAGGGGACCATATGGGATAGAATGAGGGAAGTGGAGGTTGGAGGTTGAAATGAAGGGATGTGGATAGTCTCTGCCCCACACTTCAGCTGCCACTCACAAGGGGAAACGCTATCCTATTTCATTATATGGTGCTCTTATTACTGCATTGTATTTTTTATTATTGCATGCAGTCCTGGAATCCCTTTGGATGAAGGGTGGCTTAGGATCTTTCTAAGCAATGGAAATCATATCAAATCAAAGGAAGGGGCTGTTAGAAGAAGATAAATAAAAACAGAGCCTGTCAGTCCTTTCCCCACCAGCAAATCCCTGTATGAAGAAAACCACACTGTTGTACAAAGCCAGGACATTGTGTTCTGAAAAATCACTATTAAGAACAACAGTCATAAATAAACGAACATATAAAATCAAAGGGAGAGAAGATGAAGGTAGGAAGGGGAGGGGGGGAGAGAAGTCTGTTGATGAATATAAATGTATAAATATAAACAAAGTGGAAGGGTGAGAGTGCACTTGATAATACAAACAAATAAACATCAATAAATAAAGCATGCATGGAGTGTGTGGTTGGATAGTGTAATTTAAATAAATAAATAAATAAATAAATAAAGCAAGCAAGCAAGCAAAGGGAGAGATTGAGTGGATGGCCAATGTAAATATATAAATATAAACAAGTCTGAACAAACAAAGCCGAGGGATTCGGAGTGCGGGCTGATAATATAAATAAATGTAACTGAATAACTAAATAAATAAATATAAACCAAGCAAGCACGGAGCGTGAGAGAGTGGACGGGTAATTAATGTAAATGAATTAAATATAAACAGACGAAGCCCGAAGGGGGGGGGAGAGGAAGGGACTGGCAATATATAAATCTGGTCTGTTGGCTGCAGGTCTCTTTGGGTTGGCTCGGGCGAGGGGAAGCGGCCGAGAAATCTACTCATGGGTTCTGTGTAGGTGTATTTCGCACGGACACACACACACACACACACACACATCCCCCACACAGAGGGAGCCGAGTCGTGAGCCGCCCCTTCCCTCCTTCCTTCTCACCTGCTGGTACTCGGCGTCCTCGGGTCGGAAGTCGTCGCCGACGGCCTCCCAGCGGAGGCTGAAGTGGGGCAGGCGGTGCAGGAGGCTCACCCACCACGGAGGAGAGTAGCTCACACCGGCCGCCGCCGCCGCCGCCATGCCCGGCCTGAGGAGAGAAGGCGCCTCCGCCTCCCCCGGTCGCCGCCGCCGCCGCCTCCTTCTCCCCTCAGGGGCGCCGCGCCACCTCCTTCCTTCCTTCCTTCACCCGGAGGAGCTGCCCCTTCCCGCGGCCATGAGGGGGCAAGGCCAGCAGCAGCGCCGCCTCAGCTCCGCGGGTTCAGGAGGCCCTGGAGGCCCCGCGGCCCCGGCTTCGGAGGCTCCGTGCCCGACATGGCCCCTGCCCCGCCGGCCCACACGCTCCCTCCGCTCGGCGCGGCTGCCGGCGCTCTTTGTTCGCCTCTTGCCGCCGCCGCCTCTTCCTCCCCGGATGGCGCCGCCCACACGGACCCCCTTTCGGCGCCGCCCGCCCGCTCGCTCGCTCCCTGCCTATCTCCCTCGTCCGCCCCGGCGGCCGCGCGCGCGCGTGTTCGTGGGCTGACGGAGGTGGAGGGGAAGGGGGGCAGAAATGGCGCCTCAGGGAGCAGGCCCTCGGCGCCGCCTGGCCGCCATCCCTGCTGCTGCTGTTGCTGAGCCTAGGGAACGGAGGGGCATCATGGCCACACACAGAAACACACACACACGGGCACAAAAAGGTCCCCCCTACACACACGCGCGCGCGCGCGGTGAGAGGGGAATAGGCACTAAATGCTCGCTCTACACACACACAGGCATATACACAAACGGTACCCCCTACACACACAAGCATGAGGGGGATATACACTAAAGCAAGGGTAAGCAAACTTTTCAGCAGGGGCCCGCTCCACTGTCCCTCAGACCTTGTGGGGGGCCGAACTATACAGTATTTTGAAAAAAAAATATGAACGAATTCCTATGCCCCAGCCCACAAATAACCCAGAGATGCATTTTAAATAAAAGGACACATTCTACTCATGTAAAAACATGCCGATTCCCAGACCGTTCATGGGCCGGATTGAGAAGGCGATTGGGCCGCATCCGGCCCCCGGGCCTTAGTTTGGGGACCCCTGCACTAAAGGCTCTTACACACAAACACACACACAGAGAGAGAGAGAGAGAGAGAGAGAGAAGTGTGCATGCACACGAAAGCTCATACCAATGGCAAACTTACGTCTCTAAGGTGCTACTAGAAGGATTTTTTAAATTTTGTTTTGACACACACAGGCATGTACACAAAAGGTCCCCCTGTCCTACACACACACACAGGGCCGTCTTAAGCATATCTGGCGCCGTGGTGCAGAGATCGCTCTGACCCCCCACCCCCCCACCCCGTTTCCCACCGCGGCTGTCTGGCGGGCGCAGCCGCGCGGCGCCCCCCTGGCGCCCTGCTCCACTAGCCATGCCTTAGAGCTGGCCCTGCACACACACACACACGGTGAGAGGGGGATATACACTAAAAGTTCTCTATACACACACAGGGATATACACAAAAGCCCCGCCCCGCCCCCATACACAAACAGGCATATAAACAAAAAAGGCCCTACCTACGCACAAGCTCTCCACACACATACACACCAATGGGCATAGACGTATAAAGGTCCCCCTTTACACAGAGAGACATGTGCACACAGAGTCATGCACAAAAAAGTTGCCTCTCCACACAGACATCATTGTCCACATCCATTTGCCGCGAGACACAATGGGGTGCACCTCCGGGGTGAAGTGAAACCGTTCTGTTTGCAGCAAAGTGACCTCTCAGGGATGCAAACCTGGACAGTGTGTATGGGGGTTCTTGGCCTCCCGGAGGGCATCTTTGGGCTCTGCACCCACCACAACAG
Organism: Zootoca vivipara; assembly: GCF_965207765.1. NCBI lineage: Eukaryota > Metazoa > Chordata > Lepidosauria > Squamata > Lacertidae > Zootoca > Zootoca vivipara. Next base: position 50,884,624 of record NC_142596.1, read on the forward strand.
CCTTTGATTCCCAACCATCAAGTAAGGTTGATCTGGTCTCGCGCCCTGTTCCCGATGTAGATGTTCACTCACCCCTTCTTCCCTGGCATTGAGCATTTGTGATTTGCCTTGGGTGCCAAAATGTATTGGGCCAGCCCCGTGTGTTGGACACCAAAACCCTACTTTTGAAGACACTGGAGGTATTCAGAAAAGCATTTTTGAATAATATTTTAAACCCCGACAGGTTCATACAAGCAGTTATTCAGGTAACGATATTCCAATCTTTACAGGTAACCAAGATGAGGGTCTAAAACTTCCCAGCATTTCCCTCCCGCCTACTTGTCATGCTCTAGTTTTCCAGCCCATAAAAGCCTACTTGGTCCCATCCCAAAGTCTCAAATTCTACCTTGCCCCTCGCCTCACATGGCAAAAATTTAAAAGCCAATTTTATTTATTTATTTATTCATTCATCCATTCATTCATTGCTCCAATTTGTCTCTTGGTGACAAATTAAAATCCAAAACCATCAATCAATATAAGCAACAGCGGAGAAAACCATATTGAACAAAACAAACAATTTCAGAGCCAAGGTTAATGTAGGTTCGGCCACATTCATGTAATAAGAACCACAAAACACTTCAGAGCCAAAACCAAATCCTAAAATTTAAGTGAACAGTTTTAAAGGGCCTAGAATTATTTTTTAAAGCTGTTTGCCAGGTGCTAGGCACTAAGATCTACAGAGGAGTTTTTCTCTGTCCTGTCACATCTGACGTGTTTGGTGGGAACTTGAACAAGAGCCTTCTTGGTGGCTGAACCCAGACTTTGGAACTCCCTACCAAGAGAAGCTTTGATGCTTTTGAATTATGGTGCTGGAGGAGACTCTTGAGAGTCCCATGGACTGCAAGAAGATCAAACCTATCCATTCTTAAGGAAATCAGCCCTGAGTGCTCCCTGGAAGGACAGATTGTGAAGCTGAGGCTCCAATACTTTGGCCACCTCATGAGAAGAGAAGAATCCTTGGAAAAGACCCTGATGTTGGGAAAGATTGAGGGCACTAGGAGAAGGGGACGACAGAGGACAAGATGGTTGGACAGTGTTCTCGAAGCTACGAACATGAGTTTGACCAAACTGCGGGAGGCAGTGCAAGACAGGAGTGCCTGGCGTGCTATGGTCCATGGGGTCACGAAGAGTCGGACACGACTAAACGACTAAACAACAACAACAACCAAGAGAAGCTCACTTGTTCCCCTTGATGGTCCCTCTGCCAGCAGGCAAAAACTGAAAGTTTGTAGTCACCACAAGATGACTACAAGTTTGTAGTCACCATAAGATTAAGTGCTTCAGAAAACAGGTCACCTTGATCTGAGGAGCTTCATGGGCTCCCTAATTTGGCTCAGGGACTGTCGAAGTCTGCTCTGTTCCACCCCACCTCTGCACTTCACTACAGGGAAATTTAAAAACAGCTATAACTTTGCTTTTCTTTGGATAGAAGTGGATGGGATTTGCAGGCATATTATCCTCTTCAGAGTGCGTAAGGTTTGCCTAATTACAGGCAAATAGGCTCAGGGTTGGGAGGGGGGATAACACTTTTAACGTTTTCTTTAAGAGAGATAAATGAAACACCGACCGGTATAACTTTTTATTTTGCAAAATTTGGGGCAGAATTGGACAACATTTTCAGGCACGGCTGTTCCCTTTTGGGAGCATGAAACCAGCAGAATTTCAGGTTAGCTGCAATGGGTTTCCTGCAAGGGCAGCCATTATTGTTTCAGCACAGGTTAACAAAAATGACTTAATCTCTCCTAGTGATTAGTCTGAACCAGTTAGGATCCTATCATGCTGAGGTGGCTAAGTCTTTATCTCACCTAAAACCCATGTCCTTTGACCTGGAATTTTTCTCCTATCAATGTGGGACCCAATTCTGCATTACCATTTTCTACACAGACTTAGGCACACTCCCTCCTTTCTCTCTCTCTCCCCCCCCCATGGAGTCCTGGCGCAGAGAACGAACTGTGGGCTTTGGAACCAGCCCATAGGCACCCTGGCTGAAATTAAGCCCTGGTCACATGCTTATCATGGATTCATGGAACACATATGCAACATAAAATTGGCTCTAGGCCAGCCCATTGCTGGAAAAATCCAGAGCCATTCCCAGCTGTGTGAAATTAACCTTTGTTTCAGAATGTAAGGGAAATATATCCTCTTAGGACTAGAAATAAGTTAGCTCTGATTAGCTTCAAGATGGCATAAAGAAACAGAACATGATAACAAGTAGTCATTGTTTTAAAAAATCCCAAATTTACTGCTGGGCCTCTTGCAAAGATTAGTGTGGGCAGGGGAGGTGGGGAGATTCTTTGTGGAAATGTTTTGCATTAGGGAAGAATGTGCCAGATGAAAATTAAATCTGGCTGTATAACATGAGAATTCTTTAAACTTTTCCAAAGTGTGGATCCCATCTCACAGTTCACATGCTTTTCTGCTTGACTTACGGACCACATCTCTTTGTCTTCAGCTGCTTAAGAACCCTGTATTCATGTGTTGTGGTGGTGACATACTTAGCTACAGTTAGGACACTGTTGCCTGGGGGGGGGGGGTAGTAACAAAGCCCATACAATGAGATTAGTCAATTTTACATGGACCACATTCAACTGTTCTACATACCAAATTTGGGAAATTTATAATCTAATTAAACCAGATTCAGCAAGAGAACCAGTCAAGCCATAGCAGCCTCTGTCTACCAATGTGGATTTTAAAACATTTGAACCATCTTTTAAATTTAAACTATCAAAAGTTGGTAACTTTGCACAGTTCTTTATTTGTTAACAGTCCCTTGCAGGCAATTAAATGTCAGAAAGTACTACTAAAGGTATATGGGGATATTAGTCCAACAACATCTGGAAGGCCACAGTTGCCTCCCACCCCAGCTTTAGAAGGAGAGATCAAGGTACATTTCTGTGGGGTTTTTTTTAAAAAGTATTTGGGTTTACTTGCAAATATACAAGTAGCACACAGGTGGAAATATGCAGAATAACACTCTTACGAAGAGCAATTCCAGTGTCCCCACAGCAAATTTCTACAGACAGGTCCAGATGCTTGGATAAAGATCTGCACTTCCTGGTAAAGGAATTAATTCAGACTCACCTGTCATTGATCAGAAAGTTGCTTTAACTCTGATTGTTACCCTGCTGTGAAGAATCAATGAAATGCCTAGGTATAATTTAAGAATGATTGCCCATAATACACAAGAACGGACAGGGCCATGAAAAAGCGGCATTATATTACTCCCAGTGGCAAAACATTTATTAAAATCTTTACCACTCTGCCCCTTAAAGGCAGCTTGCGAAAGATTAAAACGATCTCAAAACTGGGAACACAACCTACAAAGTCTATCAACACAGAGTGACAGAATAGTGTGACATTACATCAGATGTCAACCCAGCTGCAGATCCAAGAGCCCACCCCAAATACCTTCTCAGAAGCCCAAAGATCCCAGGCTCAATCCTTGGGATCTCAAGGAAGTGCTGGGGGAGGGCATCTGCTTAAAACACTGGAAAGTTGCTGGTCATCCATGTAAAACAGTAATTAGATGGTGCAATGATAAGGTACAGTATAAGGTACACCTGATAAGGTACAAAGACGCTGCCTATCTTCCCTTCCATGGAGATTGCCAGAGTGCACATGTGGTATGACATGGCCTTTTGTGTGGTGCTTGACATAAAACCCCAGGGGAAAAATCACTGTGTAAAGCCATAGCAATTTTTCAGGCAGGATGGAGAAAACTGCTAGATCACACACTTAAGACAATATGACAGGCTAGTGAAATGACCTTTCCTGTAGGAGAAAGCAGCAACAACCACCGCCAAGACTTCTCCATCATCCAATGGTTATCTTCCTGCTCAACTGCTTTATTAGTTGGGGTGGGGTAGCAGAGGTCCTCATAATGGTTTGCATATCCAGAACCCAAACATTCCTCACCCTAAGCCAAGAGGTAATTATGGCTGTGCTTAATAGGCTTGAAAGCAACAGGTCATGCAAGAGTTTGGGAACACAGAGTTCAACAGTGTCCCCACTTTCTGGTGGGCATTTCGTCAAGACTGCATCATCAAAGGCCCATTCTACACCATGTGGCAAGAAGCGGGCAGCCAGATATGGCAGGGGGAAGGGATTCTAATCTCTCGGATCAACTTGATCCTATTTGGGAAATTTTGCTTACATGAAAGCAGATGGTGAGCAATCCCTTACCAATTATGGCTCGAGGATGCGTTCCATTCTCTATAATTGTAAAGGCACTTCCCACGTTACCACCCTTCTCCATCCACACCTCCTGTCGGTTTTGTCTGAAAACCAAAATGGGAATCAACAGTTACAGAAGGTGTGTGTGGGGGGGGGGGGGTGTCCTTGAAGCAGCCTCTCTGTCAGCATGTTTAAAAAGCAAGCCTAATTTGGAGGTGGGGGTAGGTGCACATAGGAATGAACACTCTCAAGTGTGTCCAATTAGAAACTGCAACGGGAAAGAGAAAGGAATAGAAAACTCATTGGCGTCATTTTAAATGTCTGTCTCATTCTCATAAGAAAAGCCCTGACCTTGTTGCCTTCCTTGATGTCAAGAGTTTTAAATGGACGTCTGTCTACCTTTGAGAAAAAGCCCTGTTGCAGCAGTGGTTGTAAGAGATTCGTGCAAGATGATGCTATATATATCACTGCTGCTGGGTTCTTTCTGCATGATGTGCCAAAGGCATGTTTATTCCCTGTGCGCCCCCCCCCCCCCGCACACGGGTCAGCATTTGAGGAGTGGGTTTATCTGTGTTGTGATTTCTACATGAAATTTATAAGGTTGCAATTCCACTGCAAACAGCCCACATTTGGGAATGATACATCGTTATTTCCTGTGGGTTTTCCCCTATGGTTTTGTACAAGGCCAGAAAAACAAAAACAAAATGCACACTCTCTTTTGTGTTTATTGAACGTGACTCTGTCACGTTCAGTGTGGTGTAGTTGTTAAGAGCTGTAGACTCGTAATCTGGGGAACCGGGTTCGCGTCTCCACTCCTCCGCATGCAGCTGCTGGGTGACCTTGGGCTAGTCACACTTCTCTGAAGTCTCTCAGCCCCACTCACCTCACAGAGTGTTTGTTGTGGGGGAGGAAGGGAAAGGAGAATGTTAGCTGCTTTGAGACTCCTTAGGGTAGCGATAAAGCGGGATATCAAATTCAAACTCTTCTTCTCCTTGATATTTGAGGCAGGGAGCAGTGATTCCATAGCAGCAACCTCACATAATGGAAACCTTCAGCCACCTGGATGTTGAGGTCTGTTTTTAATTAAGACCCCTGAAATATAGTTCATGCTGCATCAAACTATCTAGCAGATCCACGCCGTGGAAGTGAGAACTCAGCAAGCAAAAAATAGGGAGGGCGATTATTTATTTATTTGCATGCTGTTCCCCCGTTTGTGGCAAATGCCAAAAAGTCAGGCTATGACCTTAGCTGCACTAGGGGATTAGTCAACAGGAAGTCAGAGAGAGGTCAACGCACCAGATGTCTCCTCAGCACTGCTTTTGGCACCCTGTTCTACTCTTACAACGAACGCAAAGCTTGCAGACTTTCAGCTGTACAAACCAGAGCTCATGCAAGTATCCGTAGCCTCCAAGGCGGGGGCGCCCCAACCGAGGCAGAAAGCTTAAAAGCTTTTTCTGTGCTGGGTACTGCTTTGGTTACATGGTGCAAAAAGGGCTTATAAGCTCTCTGCTTTGCCTCAGGGAGCAAAGCCTGCTCGGCACACGGCCTCTGGGAGTGCTGGGCCTGTTCTCTCTCACCCCCCCCCCCCACCAGCAGGGCAGTTCCAAGATCTGGGGTACATGCCGCTTGGAACCATACCCTCATGTAAGACGTGACTGTACTGTGCATATACTCCCCTCTGGCCCTGCCTGATGTCTTGGGATTTTGGGTGTCTGTATCTTTGCCCTATGAGAAAGGGAGGCAGACAGCGTAGTGGTGTAGATTATGTGGGTCTAGCTACTGATCTGAAAGAAAACGTTCCATGAAAGTCACAGAATCACAGAATTGTAGAGTTGGAAGTCAGTGGTCACGGGTTCAATCCCTGGCACCTACAAATAAGACAGGAAGAGACTTCTGTCTGAAACCCTGAAGATGCTGTCAGTCCGTGTAGATAAGACCGAGCTACATGGGCCAATGGTCTGACTCTGAATACGCCCTCTTCCAGGTCTCCAAGTGTGTGGCGCCACTTGCTGCTCTGCCTCAGCACAATGTTCTGAGTTGGCCTTCAACCCCCCTCCAAAAAAACCACCACCATCATTACGAGGAATAAAATCCACTTTCTGTCCCAGCAGCAGAAAAGCCAGTTTATTGCTTGGCCATTCTGCCTACACCTTTATAATGTCAACTCTCTCATAAACCCAAACAGATTAACAAGCACCAATCTGAAAGTGACTCGGCTGTCCTGCGGAAATGCAAACCTCTCCCCCTCACCTCTCGCTCACACACGCTTTGTTCACAGCTCTCTCTTACGGCTTGCTATTGTGGGAAGGAGGATCTGGTTCCATCAAATTACTCACACTAGTAGCTCCCCAGGGACTGGAGTCTGGGAAACATTTTGCTCCTGTCTTGGCCTTTGTACACACTCCCGAGTTTTGTATGAAAGCCTGGGATTTTGCCATGGGTTGCGGAGGTGCCTCCGAGCCTCAATTACAGGTTTCAAGCCTCCTCTCCCTGCACATCAGATGTATTCAACCTCTACTTGCAAGTATTTCCCCCCTCCTTACGTCATTGACAGTGCTTAGCCGTATATACAGAGCTGTTCAGAAACCATATCCAGCCTGCACACCAGAGCTACCTTCTGTGCCCCTGACAATGCGACTGGAGTAGCGGATGGAATTAATTTACCTGATGGTGTAAACCTCTCTCCCGATCGCCTGGGCTCTGGACAGCTCCCAGCAGCCGCCTCTGGAAGCCCTACAAACAGCGTTTCCACTGATGGGATTAAGCAAAAAATCATCTGCTCTGTACCGTAGCCATCCTTTTTGGCTGCAAGTCCTGGCATGAATGATAGCAAGTATCAGATAGAGAACAGACTTCTGTCCCTGACTTAACAAGCATTCAGCATAAGTGAGGGAGCCAATTTCTCTCTTTTGTGTAGAGGGGCGTTGGGGGGCGGGGGCAGAGAGCCTCACTGGAAGAACAAGCAGCAATATCTTCCAAAGAACAGAGCTCTGTCCTTCATGGATGCATTAACGGTAACCACTTGCCACTAAAGAAAGGCTACCTTTCCCCCTCCTGGCCTGCGATGAATTAAAAGTTGTCGTAATGAAAGCTCAGAAAGTTTTCCTCTTTTGTCTTTGAAAAACAACGGAAATCTTACAAAGGTTGAGGAGCCCCAGCCAAGATGCGACGTTCCCATCTTGATTGCTAATAATCAGGCCGGTAAATGCAGCAAAACCCCAAAGGGGAAAGACTGCAGCCAGAGGGCGATGTTCCAGGAATGTCAGTCATAACGGTGGTTTGGAATCTCCTGCTTAAGATGCTGCAGGCTGCTGAATGCCAGTTGCTGGGAAGCAACACTCGAGAGGGGCTATGGCATTCACACCCTGTTAGTTGGGCTTCCCAAAGGTATTGGACTGGCCACTGGAAGGAGCAGAGTGCTGGCCTAAGGGGCCTCCAGCCTGACCCCATAGGGCTCTTTTTATGGAGGAGATGGGACTTAGTTTCATGGTAGTGCAAGTGGCAGTATAAGCCCAAGTTTTGGCACGGACTATCAGCAAAAAACGCCACGAAAGAAGGAAGCATTTCCTCCAAGTCGGTCCTGAAGGGCTGGGGACAGGTTTATACACAGCAGGCTCCATCCTGCTTTCGCTGTGTGGGCACGCAGGCATTTTTGCTTCCAATTTGAAGAACTAATAATAATAATAATAATTAGGGATATTCTGTGCATTAACTCACTCTCACACACAGAAACTCCACGGAATGTATTGTACAAATTGTTACTGGTTTTGCTCAAAACAAATCCAACTCTAGCTGCAACCCTAAATAGGAGCAAGCCCAATTTGACTCAGTGGGGCCTGCTTCACATGCATAGGATTGTGCTGCCGGTTTACTGGGCTTCAACCTTCCCAAGATCCACTTGAGTGTTTGCAGATATCCATTGTGCCAGTATAATAGTTACATCCTTGGAAAAGACCCTGATGTTGGGAAAGACTGAGGGCACATGAAGAAGGGGATGGTAGAGGATGAGATGGTTGGACAGTGTTCTTGAAGCTACTAACATGAGTTTGACCAATGTGCGGGAGGCAGTGGAAGACAGGAGTGCCTGGCGTGCTCTGGTCCATGGGGTCACAAAGAGTCGGACATGACTAAACGACTGAACAACAACAGTTACATAGCCTATTCAACTGCATCATTTCCCCCCATACGGCAAGAATTTAATCACTCAGCTAATGGCTTGGCAGCCGGATCCACGCACTACAGTGCATGACACAAACCATGTAAAACGCTGCAATATTTTGATATATGTTTTGATCTGCAAACATTGCTGGCAGGGAGTGGGTAGCTTTCTCTGATCCCAAAAATAAGACAGATTTTTGTTGTCATGCATGTGGATCATATATGCTGCCACCTCACACCCCGAATCCCCCAAAGAAACATGATGTTGACTTGTTCCAAGGAATGATGTACAGCAGAGGAGGCAGCCCTTGGCTTATGGGGCAAATCTGTGCTCCACTATCCCTACTGAACTTCAGAAATGGGCGCCACATTTTTTCCTCCATTTCACCTGTAAGGACAGTAAGTCCCAAAGGTTGTGTTGCTGTTTCATGCTTGTTCTGGAATGGTAAAGGGCCATTTCAAAATATGAGGAGATCTGTCGGGAAGCATCCATTCATCCCCTATTTACACATCCAGCAAAATCACATGGCAGAGATCTTCTTGGGCTGTGCCACTTCAAAATGCAAACAAAGGGTTTTGTGTGCTTTTTTGAATGATACCACCTCAAAACAAACAAAAACCCAAGATTTCACACGTGCTGAAAACTTGCACATCAGAGAGCTATGCCAGAACTTCTGGTGCTGCACTAGCTTTCTGCTTGCAGGTGTATGTGCAGGAGCAACCCCACATTTGCAGGATAAAATCGTACAATCCAGGAAGAGTTCTACAAAGAGATTTTTGTAGAACATGTAAGTTTTGCTCCAAGATTTGGAAAATAGCTCCCCACAGCTTCTCTCCTCAACATACACCCGCAAGAGGTAACAGGGAGCCTCTGGGTGCTACAGGTAAGGAGAGCAAGGCATTTCATGGCACTTTGAAAAAAGAAATGTCTCTTAAGGGCACAGGCAGCAAAGCTAACGCCAGTACGCTGATGGCGACATTCATCCTTCTGGTATGAACTGGAAAGGCATTTCCAAGATCTTGCAGCAATTCATGCTTGCCTGCCACTTAGGAAGTGGTCTTACGGTACTACTGCAAACCTGTGGCTTATAATAGGGATGGACATCAGAGTACGGTATCTGGGACTTGCTTTTTGGTCGGCACAGGGCAGAGTTAGGTTTGGAGCAGGGGCTTCTTCCTCCTCCATTGCAAATGTGGGTGTTTGACAAGTGGCACATGTACAATCAGCAGGATGATCAATGGGCAAGAGCAGCCCTTCCATCTTACACTCCAGAAGGCGAGCAAAGATGATGAGTGATTGCCATGGCTCCTGAATAAATCTGAATAATTCATCAAGTCACAAATAATGACAAGACAGGAGACAAGCATCCTCCTCCAAGCAGGAACTGTAATTTAGATTCCCAACTTTATCTGCAGTATGGACTATAGCTCAGGGGCAGAGCTGGGCAGGCAGAAGGTCCCGGGTTCAATCTCAGGCCTCTCCAGTTGAAAAGGAATCAAGGACCAGGCAATGGCAAAGACTTTCTCTGCATCAGATCTTGGAGAGCTGCTGCCAGTCAGAGTACCCTCTACTGGGCTTTATAGACCAATCATCTGACAGAGGAACCTAAGAAGTTCTTTCATACAAAGGTGATCACACAAAGCTACTGACTGAAATGCAAGCGCAAGGCAATTCTTGGTTTGGGGCAAAATGAAGAGAGAGAGAGAGAGAGAGAGAGAGAGAGAGAGAGAGAGAGAGAGAGAGAGAGAGAGAGAGAGAGATTATCTATGTCAGTTAAGTATGGTTGTTAATATACCACAGGTTTGGAGATAAAGGCTCGTCTCCAGTGAAGGAGATGAGAGTCTTGAGAGACAGCCAGAAGATAATGAAGTCTGGAGCCTGTTGATTTTATATTACTTAGCAAAATGCTTAAAACCAGACATGACTCCTAGCCCCTTCATCTTCTACAATTTCAGCAAGTTGCATTCCCCTTCCTGGACATATTCTTTTGCTCTGGAGTCTTTGAACCAGTCAGCTCCAACTGCTTTTGGTTCAAGAACCAGGCAAAGCTCAGAAATTCACAGGGTTCCTGTGTTGAATCGTGCCAATGCACTGGCCCCACAGAACTGTTTGTTTAAGGGCACCACTATCTATTACAAGGAAGGCACCCTCACCTTTTAAGGACCTTGTATTGGGGTGTCCAATTGCAAGGTGAATCAGCATGGCCAAAAGTTGGGTACAAAACATGAACTGTGGGAAGTGGGAATAAAGGATAACTTAGAAACAACAGCCGAAGATGGCTTGGGGGTACCAAAACAAGTTTGAATTCCTACCACGCGGACCAGCAGGGGCAGAATTTGCCAGTACCTGTGAATTATAGGGAAAGGGATCTGCAAAAGAGGCTCTCCCCCCGCCCCTTCGGAATCACCTTGCAAATGTGGCCTTAACCATCTTTAGCTCTTTCTCTCTCTTTCTCCTTTGTGAAAAACTAAGCCGAGGAGCATAGCCTGGACAACTTCACCTCACCAAGCAAGACTAAAATGTCCGTCATTGTCACGCTAGGAACGCAACAGAGAATGTGACAAATGGCTGGTGAAATCATGAGATGGAAGTTTTCTTCACTGGTGATGGAGACACCGTGATGATGTCATCCGAGTCATCCGACTGAACTTCATCCGCAGCTGGCGAGGGAGAGGGCTGCAGCTGAACATGGGAGGGTGTGGCTGAAAGAACAACAAACGAAACAGGAGAGTGGATAAAAATGGCCAAAGTCTTTCTGTTAAGAATAGTAAGGTTTCAGAATGGGTTATGAATAATTTTGACTGCTCTTTTCTGTTTCCATGCGGACACAACCTCTCATGCACAAAAGTAAGGCAGCCATTAAACCAACCACCAGAATTTGCATGTAAATGAGAGTGCATGCCCCACCTTCTCTCCTATGGGACTGCACTACTTCCTCATTTTGAAATATATTGCTTTCCACTGCATCAAAATACAGTAAACTATGACTTGATCAAAACATGACGGAATGCATTAAGCCCTACAACACATGAAGGGAGGAGGGAGAGAACATGCAAGCACAGGGAGTCTTCTGCATGACCCTCCAAGCCATGGTTTGGAAGATTGCCCCCAATGCACCCACAGGTTCTTCTGGGACAAGATAAAAGCAGACTCTAAGCAAAAACAGAAGGAAACCATCAATGAATACTAATTAGAAAAGTCATCCATTTGGACATTAGCAGTTCAACTCCAATTCAAGTAATAAATAGCAGTAGCACAATAGACAATCTATTTCCCCCCAGTGTGATGGCCCTCTTTATATGTTTGAATAACATCTTGGGCTGCTGGTTTCTTCTGGAACAGTTAAGCAATTAAATAATGATAGCTATTAACCTTCACAACAACCCTGTGAAGTAAACAGTAATTGATACCTAACTCAGAGGCCTGTGCAAAAAATAAAAATCAATGTGATGGAGTGGCTGTCGACAAATAAAAGTTATAACAACTGAAAATCAATGAAGCCGTCACTCTGCTGCAAGATTGAATACCGAGCCCCTATTTAGCCTCAGGTTTGTTTTGAACTCCTTTGAGACTGAAGACTTGGATGATGCCTTCCTAGAACAGATTGCCAAACATTCAAAAAGGAGAGATATAGTAGTCATGGGAGACTTCAGCCACCCCAATATTTGTTGGAACTCAAATTCTGCCAAGAATGTAAGGTCCAACAAATTCCTCCATCGCCTCACTGACAATTTCATTTCCCAGAAGGTGGAAGTAGCAACAAGGGGGTCACCTATCCCGGACCCAGACCTCACCAACAGGGAGGGACTGATTGACAAAGTGGAAGTACTGGGAACCTTGCTGAGCCAACTGCACACAGCAGTCCCCTTTTGGACAAGATTAATTAGAACCAAAGTTCAAGGGAGCCCACTGCAAAAATGTGCGATTGACTATAAGCCCAGACTGGGGAAGTAAATGAGATTACCATGAACAGCTGAGGTGAATGCTACAGGCGAATATTTGAATGGAGACCAGACTGGCTTCTTCTCTCCACTGCCAGGAGCTGCTGGGCTTGCTCTCTCACCTCCAGGACCAAGGATCAGGGGCCTGCAAAATATGTGGAGAATTGGCAAGAGTTGTAAAAATAGCTCCCAACAGAAACTGGGCCCAGAGTCAGAGAGATCCAGCCATAAAGGAGAAGACCTATGATAATAACTAGCACAGGCCTGAGGCTTTAAATCAGATGCAGAGGTTCACTGGTAGGCAGGGAAGCAGGCAAGCATTCTGTTACTTGCATCATTTTGTTTCCATGTGGAAAGCATCTAACGTGACTTAACACTATGCTGGGCAGTAAACTGTGGAACGGGCATAGAGAAACAGAGCAAGCCTGAAGAACCCAGGTCTCTGCGTTCCTGCTATTTGAGAAAGACACTCCTCAAAGATGGAAGACAAGTTTGTAACACCTTAAGTGGGGAGGTTTTTCTGGCATAGTCTGTTAAATGGCACCTAAATGCATCACACACCTTGAGAACTCAGGATGGGCCACCTCAAACGTTATACTGCTACATTTTTTATTTATTGCCTGGGTTTTGGATTGCCTTTCAAGATAAAAATCACCGATACACATAGGTAAAAGGCACAAACAATGAATGATAATAAATACTGATAATAAATCAGTGTTTTTTCCCTTAAAAAGTGTTTGGGGGGTACTCTCATTTTGACTCAAGAAAATCACCATTTTATAGTTCAAATCAGGAAAAATAAATACAGTAAATGGACAAAAGTACAAAGATCCACAAAATGTTTAGGGGCATGCGTCCCCCCAGAAGCACTGAATATAATACATAAGCAACCCTCCCGAGGTAGTTTATAGTAGTCAGAAAAACAACATAAGATGCTTATGCAAAGATAACAAAAGCAACAGCATCAAAAAGTTAAGGCAGCAGAAGCAAATAATTAAATTAGATAAGAATACTAGCAGCAGAGAAAACAACTTTAAACAGCAGGTATAGCACCACATACCACCTGAAAGCTGAGTGGAGTAAAAAAGATCTTCAGGGCCTTTTTTTAATACCACTGAGGAGGGTGAGGCAAAAGCAGGAGCTCTGACCTCACCCTGCCAAGCACAAGTGATGGAATGGGATGCAGCATCGGTTGTCATGGTCTTAGAGCAGAGGCTGTGCTGAAACACTCTGCTGCGCTGCAGAATAGCTGCATGGGTCACACCAAAGGTCCTGCCGCCTCACTCTTTTACACAGCACAAAACAAGGTGTATTGTCATTGTTTCAACCATAATGGTCATATCAACTACAGAAAAAAAATTATATGCAATGTTGTTTGCAGATGACACAGCCTTGACATTATACGCCGTGGAGGCTCTACAGCAGGCACCCCCAAACTTCGGCCCTCCAGATGTTTTGGACTACAATTCCCATCTTCCCCGACCACTGGTCCTGTTAGCTAGGGATCATGGGAGTTGTAGGCCAACACATCTGGAGGGCCGCAGTTTGGGGATGCCTGCTCTACAGAGACTCAGCAACTGTTTTGCCCAAGGCTGTGGGGAGAGTTCGGCCTCGCCATTAGCCTGACGGAGATCAACACCCTGGGTCAGGGCGTCACATCAGTATTGGCGGCCACACGCTTGAAGTGGAAGAGAAATTGGTCTACCTGGGTTCCATCATAACCAGCAACCTGCTCACTGATGCTGAGCTGCACAAGCATACTGGCCAGGCAGCTACGGCGGTGGCTCACCTCTCCAAAAGGGTACGGGAGAATGTGATGCTAGATGCCAGTGACAACATCAATATTTAAACACAACATCTACCAACATCTACCTTTACATTAAAATAATAATTTACAAAAGGTTTATATATATATATATATATATATATATATATATATATATATATATATATTAAAATACAAAAGGTTAAAGGGACTAATTGTTGCTGGCATCTGTCTGTCTTGAGAGATATTGGAAGAGTGCACCTTTGGGGGGGTGAAGTCAAACCACTGGAAGGTTGCAGTGCCTGCTGTGGCTATAGAGACTGATGCAGGAGAGACATGTTTTGTTGCAGCTGGGGCAGATGAAAGCCTCTGGTTGTGTTGATGCAGGTGTACCATGGCGTTACAGTAAAATCATCCAATCAAATATTAGCAATTCACCATATCCCCCCCCCCCAAAAAAATCACAGCTTTTGGGCAGTTACAGCAAATCTTGTGACTCTGCCATGAATGAAGTTCTCAGACTCAAACAAAGATAAGTGATTTTTGCTTGATCAAGTAAGACCAGGAGGTATCTTACTTACTGGAATACTGGTATAAACAACACTTGAAATCTTCAAGGTATTGCTCAACCTTTCACACACTTGCCACTATTCTTTCCCGTTAGCAGAGGCCAGCTTGCCTACTCTAAGGAGCACAACAAGATCATTGTGGGGCACATGTGGGATTGGGACCTAGGCTGATCTACACTGTCAGCAGAATCACATGGAATCGTAAGAAAAGACAAAAACAGCCTGGAATTCCTTGTGCAGGTAAACAAACAATTTCTGATCCAAAGTTGTTTGGAACCATTTCTGACTGAAAGCTTAGTGGGGCAAATGAAGGACCTTCAGAATCTTTTAAATCACTTCAGAAAAAAAGAAGCTAATGTGCTCTTGTCTTCCTTTTCAGCCAAGCTGCTTGATGTTCTGGAACAACGTTGCCTGGCATCTGGGCTAGACTGTGGAAGACTAAATGTAAATACAAAGGAGGAGGAGAGGGTGAAGACAGCAGAAGAGTTGAACAGCATGGAAGAAGGCAACACTAGCCTCGTCGCCTGCAGCTCCATTTTGCTGGTGCAAATATTGTTATACTGTTTGGCCCAACCTGGGGCCCAGCTCACGATCTTCAAGCCATTGACAGCAAGATCTGTGAAACTCAAATCTCATTAGAAGAAGCCACTCCTGGCTTACCTTTCCTCAAGGTGGGTGCGTGCCATGTGAGCCCTGAAAACGGACTGCACAAGCCTCACAGCCTCTTCTTCTGCTTTGTAATCAGCAGCTGTTTGTGAAGAACTGGACCCATGAGACGAAAGTGAGTTCTAGGAGCACAAATAGGAACAAGGTGTTGGCATTCACTACGTCAATTGGCAACTTAACAGATTCTGCTATTTCTTACCTCAAAGCATTCCTTATCCGTCAACTCAACAGTAAGAAAAAAGAACTGGCCTGCTTTTCAGCTGTAGTAGTTTGGGAATGCCACTAGATTCCTGGGGCTGCCAATGCAAAGTTGATCCAGCCTTCTTACCACTTGCTCAATGAAAAATTTGGCATCGTTGGTATATAAATATGGAAGAACAAAGGAGCAAGGATGCTGGCTATCAAATATTCTGGCCTTTAGATGAGACACCTCTGGGTTGAGAAGCAGCAGCTTTCACTAGGCTGACTGAATATGGGAGCGATTCAGCAATTTCCCAACACTGAACAGTCACTTTTTTAAAAAGTTGGACAGCAAAGAAATTAATATATTAGGTCCCCCAACCACATACTGTATTCTAGTTCTGTCCGTGGTTATCAATCACTGCCAAAAATTTCAATCAGCCAAAAGCAACAGCCAAATCAAGTTCAAAAAAGGACCTTATTTTCTTTTTAAATTTTTATTTGTTCAAACTACTTATAAAGAAAACATTATTTTCTTAATTTGGTCCTCCTCTTGCATAATGCAAGAGCAAAATTAGGAAATACTGGCAGGAAGATTCAGACGTTATTCAAGCTTGTTTCACAACAAGATCTCAACAGCGAATTTGGTTGGTCGCTTGACAGTAAACATCAGAATGAGTTTAGCTTTAACTTTTTGGCAGCAGAAAAGCCATCTGTTGTATAATGCTGGAAAAACCCTTTGACCCATAGATTTTGGTTAAGGAAAGAATGGAAAAGTTAAACATGGGCATAAGGAGAACAGCCCTTAGAAGGATGGAATAAAACAGCAACTTCCAAGGATTAACATTGCAACAGAAATGCTGTTATCTTATGTCAAGCAAAGGGACACACAATGCTTATACAAAAGTCTAGAAACAGTTTACACTTAAGGAGTTTATTAGGCATTGATGGCTAGAAGCCCCTCATTCAACTGGCCTCTGATGTATTCTGATGGCTGGTAGTTTCTAAAGTCCTGGACAACTACAGCAATTTGGGCACAGCCTAGTTCAGAGGCCATCTACTCTTAGAACACAGGCTGCTGCAGGGCAACTGAGGAGGGGGGGGGAGAGGAGAAAAGGTTTTTATGTCTTGTTTGTGAGCTGCCTAGAAACATCTGGTTGGCCATGGGCTGGACTAGATGGACCTTTGGACGGATCCAGACCTTTGGCTCTTCTCCTGTTAAAAGGCCAGCTTGCCCTCCTGGGGAAGTGGGGAAATGCCAACAATAAAATAGTAAACTGGCTTGATAGAGACATGGGATAAAATTGTTCATATTTGTTTCAAACTAAATCTGTGTAGTTTGATTTTATAATTAAAAGGTAAATAAAGATAAGAAGCAAAGCCTACAGTCGAAGTTCCGGTATTAAAGCAAGACTAGCGCTTGGGACAGTGTTCTCGAAGCTACTAACATGAGTTTGACCAAAGTGCGGGAAGCAGTGGAAGACAGGAATGCCTGGCATGCTCTGGTACATGGGGTCACGAAGAGTGAGACACGACTAAACAACAACAAAAGAGCTTGGGATCCTGTTCCTTTGCCTTGCAGACTGCCTGTGCATATCAGGGGGAAACGTACTCGGGCTGCACCTCTACTTGCCCTGATAGTTGCCTTGTGTCCTGTTCGAGGCACGCTGGGAGTGTTTCGACCTTGTGCGTTAATTGATAATAGTTTCTGCCGAGCCAAGTGTCCCCTGAAAGCTGCCTGGAGCACAACAACCGCCTGAGAAGAGAGCGCAGGGGGAGAGAATAAAATAAATGGATGTTAAGTCCCTTGAAAGATGGCAGCTACACATTCCATGCACAGCCCTAGGAAGAAATTGTGTTCTAGTAAAGGACTATTTTCTTGGCACTATAAAGGTATTCCTGCCAATCAAAAGGCAAGCTGAACTACTGATCTCCAATTCAAAAGTTGGTCCCGGCCAATGAGAGATAAAAGAAGCCTACTTATGCACAGGTTAATTTGGAACTTCACATACGATCAAATCTGCTGAATGAAATCACAACTCAAGCAGCTAACATTTCATTGGCAAGGCTACATTCATGTCTTGGGTCTCCAACTACCCATTAGACTTTGCCACTGATGTGAACATCAGATTCATGTTTCCGGGTGATGCAAGTTGCAGAAAAACTGCACAAGACCTGAATGACTGAGAACAGAAGCAATTGAAACTATTAGTTGTAGGCCTGCAACCATTAGATTAACTTTAAAAAACCCAATTCAACTAAGAAGAGTTTACATTACTCACCTCGTCCAGTGCAGCCCTGTCAATCTGAAATGGATAAACATTGGAATGAAATGAGGCCTTTTCCATTCTTTTCAGCTAAACTTGCTCATTCTACTTTCGGATTTGGTGTATGCCCCTGGTGCTCAGAGGCTCATCAAACATTTTGCGTTTTATATCACTACAATTATTTATACCTTGCTTTTGCAAACAATGTGTTCCAAAGCAGCTTGTGAGGAAATGTACAAATACAACAATAAAAGAGATTAAACGTATATTGATCTTAGATTCAGTCCAAGTCCTATTCCCACCCGGCGTAATTCATATTCCTTGGTATTATCTGAGCAGTTATGTATGAACATAGGACTCTGCCTTATGTGGAGTCAAGCCACTGGTCCACCTAGCCATGTCTGGCCAACTCTGACTGGCAGTGGCTATCCACAGTCTCGGGCAAGGGTATATTGTCTGCCTCTCCTGCAGGACATCTTTGTAGATGGAGTGTGGGACCTTCTGCATGAAAAGTGTGAGGTTCTGATAATGATTTAAAGCCCATTCGCTCTATCCAGCATCCTTAACAACTGCCCTGTACAAGTACAGAAATCGGGAGTGGGCGGCTTTCGTTTTTAAAGCAAAAAGGATAGATTTGTAAGCATGTTGGCATTTGAGTGGTGAGGAGGTGCAGAGTCTCACATGCCAAAGGGTGTCACTATCATCCAGTTCCTCCCATCCTCTGATTTCTGTACTCTTCTGCTCCAAAAATATACCCCCCTCCCTTTGCAGCTGAAAGAGCATCACCTTGGTTTGGTAGGCCTTCCACTGTCTTTGGATGACCCGAGCAGCTTGTTCCTTTCTGTGATGCTCAGGAGAGCAAGGAGGTGAGCACTCCAAATCTGAACTTCTGAACTTTAGCATGCATGCTGGATTCAACGGTCGCCAGCTGGGCTGACGTTTCTGCGGGCCCTTAAAATAACATTGGAGAAAGTATGAATGGAGAGGCAGAAATCCAGAGGAATGGTGATTCCTGCTGTCAAAGGGACAGCTTGGAAGAATGGAATGCTGGCCCCAATGAGCAACTACTTGTGCCAGTGCTGCAAAAAACAAATGTTTTTGTTGTAATACGCACACAAAACCTTAAAAAGCCCCTAAACCTCTCAGAGAAGTGAGGATAAAAGGTTGGCATGCTGACCAGTTCACCTGACTACTATTCAGGAAATTTTTGAATTATAAAGAACTGTTTGTTCCTACCTGACTGGTAGTTCTGAGTCTCTCCCTGTGTGAAGGTCATCACTGAGGGAGAGGCCTTCTTTGGAGCCTACTCTCTATTCTTCATGGTTGAGGAGTTGGGGGTCCACAAAAAATATGGAGCAGAGCCGAAGGAGGCCTCTCCCTCAGCTGTGCTCTTCTGCAGTGACCCAAGAATTTGTATGTTTGGACACACATGGTTCTTTCTCTTCAGATGCAACACTAAGCCATAGTTTGATGGAGGGGTGGGAAATGGTTCCAGCTGGTGGGCCAGATCATTCCTCTCACACATCCTGCTGGTCAACTGACAGGTGGGCAGGATCCAGGTCAAGCCTTTACCTGGCAGGTGGGCATGGCTTGGCTGAAATAGCCTCACAGGCCTACAAGTGGAGGTTCGGCACCCCTGGTGTGCAGTGTTCCATAAATGGACTTGCTTGAGTCTTGGGCTTGCACGCTCAGCCCTTCCACCCTCCTCCTCTGATGCAGGCACAGGAAGATACGAAAGCACCTGCTTCCTGGGTTAAACTTGTTGCAGCTTCTCATTACGTCTAAACCAGGAACAGCAGTTAGTTTGTAAAAATGGAGGTGGGGGGGGGAAGGGAAAAGACATATGCAAGAAGCAAGAAATTGGAAGGATCAACAAATGAATGAGATAAAAGAACATGGAGAAAGAATGTGGCAAAGAACTGAAGGAGCACAATATGGTAAGCGGAGAAGAGAAAGAAAGGATTGAGACAATGAAAGAGTTAGTGGGAGAGAAGAGGAAAGAGTAGATGGAGAGAAGGAGAGAATAACTGCCAATTCTAAGCACTGTGAGAGCCAAGGCAAAAAGATGGCGCTGTCTTTCAGTACAGAGGACTTTCCTGCTATTAACAAATCAGTGAAAGAACAAGCGAGGACAGAGATTTCCCAGCCAAGTTACTGGCAATTAAGTGTTCTGTCTCCACTCACATCCCTAAGCTACACATTTCCTCCAAGCCAGCCTTAGCTGTTAGGTCGTCATACATCATTCTCCTTTAGCCACCTAGAGTAAGAATATAAAAGACTCCCCCCCCCCCGCCCTTTCTTTCATACCCATAAACATAAAATCCAATACTTGGCTGGAGGAAGGGTTTAGGAGGGATGCAATCTCTGAAATCCACGCCAAGCCGCCTGCACAGAAGTTTCAACAGAAGTCAATTAATATTAGGTGACCTGCTGTACCAAACATATTGAACTGTGGGTTTTTTTACCTGGTTGGGAGGTTCTGTGGCATCAATTCCAGCCAGCCTACAGTTTGCTTCTTGGTTTCCCTCCAGTTCTCCCACCTTCTCTGTCAGCTTCTGGATTTCTTCCCTGCAGAAGTACAAAACAAATCATTTGCACAGAGTTTCCAGTTCCACAGAACTCTGAAACCTGCAGATGCCTCTACAGAGCACACAATGCAAGGAGCTGTTTGGGGTGTCTACATTTGGAGGGTGCACCAAGGAAGTAGCACGTGCAAACATCATGAATGGATTCTGAGGCACACCACTTGGATCCTGCGAATCTTCCATGAATGATAAGAGGTCCTGCAGGGGCACACCACCCACATCATGCAGGGCAGACTCTGGGAGTGGCAAGATTTATCAATCTGCCCCAGGGTGCCCAACAAAACTGCCATTTAGACAACAGGTTGAATTCATTCATTAAGATTTAAGAACCCATCTCCTGTACTGCACACAAAATTAAACACAAATCCAACCCGAACAAACATTCTCACTTTGAGAGTGGTTTGAATGGCTTTGGAGGAAAGCTGAAAGAAAGAGATGAATGTTAGTTTCTGTTGTATTTTTTACCGTAATGCCACTAATTCTTACTTTCATTGCAGAGCGCTCCACCGCACACGTGTGTAAAAATAAATAATTTTTTTAAAAAAAAATTCCAGTAGCACCTTAGAGACCAACTAAGTTTGTTCTGGGTATAAGCTCTCGTGTGCATGCACACTTCTTCAGGTACCCAAAACAAACTTAGTTGGTATCTAAGGTGCTACTGGAAGTTTTTTTAAAAATTTTTATTTGTTTCGACTGCGCCAGACCAACACAGCTACCTACCTGAATCTAAAATCGTGTGTGTAGAAATGTGACAAGTAAATGAACAAGGAAGGTATTTGCCATGAGAACACTGAATAACATTAACAACAGCAATAGGTGGCTGGGCAACTCTGTCTTCTCCAACCTGGTGCCCTCCACATGTTTTAGACTACAGCTCTCACTTGCTCCAGCCAATGCAGCAGCAGATTTGGGAAGGCTGGTGTAACTTGCAGAAGCACCCCTGAAACAAAACCAGGCCGGGCAACTGCTCTGATCCTCAAAGCAGAGGGAGGGAACAAATCCTGCTACATTCAATCCCATGTTCAAAGTGAGGATGCACGGTCACCACCTAGCCACAAACCTCTAACTTGCCAGCAGAGTCTTGCAAGAAAAAAGACGGTGGTAATAGCTCAACAACCTCAAGGATTTGCCAAAAAAATTGACAGTGAAAGGACATGGTGCTAACAGGTCAACAGCGTTGACTGTGCCAAAATGGGAACATTTGGCCAGCTCTGCTGATAGCGCTTCTGGGCCAGAGTCACATTTGCTGTGAAGTCATGCTCTTGCGCAACTCCTGCCAAGTCTCTTTTGCAACTGCTAGTGGGTCCGACTCTGGAGGGTCACAGGCTCCACCAACTTGTCAAGGTTGTGGAGGAGGAACGACAATCATCCTGTGAGTAAGGAAGGCACATCTGGCGCCACTTTTGTTTTACTTCTGGCACCAGATCAAGACGTGGTCGTTCTTGCAGGCGTTTATGATTCATTGATTGTGCAGATGAAAACGGTAATAAGAAACCACTTCTCATTGTGTGGTTTTTAGCGTTATCTGCTCTTCATAACAATGAAATAGTTGTTTATAACCTGCATTTGTGTACCCTGCTCCTGAGATCGATACGATATATAGGACAGGCTACAAAAAAAAAAAATAAACAAACACACTTACAACTTCAGATATTTGCTAGCAAATCTGGCTTTTGCACATATTTGCTCTGAGGAAAGCAGCATTCTTAGGACCTGGATTTTTTAAAAGCACTTTTTAATTTTAACTGGGGAAAATGGCCAAATTAAAAATGCAGAAAGATTCTTGCATAGAGCACCAAAAGACATTCACATATATGACTGTACCACCCAAGATTGCAACCAAAGGCAGCTGCGCTGTTTCTGGCGATACCTAGACACTTAACTCTTTAGCAGCCAGTTGGTTCTGAAGGATGTCCCTTTGGCTTTTCAGCTTGTTCACTAGTCTGCGAAGACGCTCACGTTCTTCTGGAGGGTCACCTTCCTTAGCAGCTGACTGATTCAACTGGGCAAGCAACGGTGAAGTGCTAGTTTCTGAAAGCCTGCCATTCTGCATCTCATCCATTTTCTGGAAATATGGAAAGGGAAAAGAGTGAGGCACATTATAGCAGTCTACTGATCTAGGGGCACACAAAACCCTGCCCTGGTGTGCAGAAATCACCTGTGGTTGCAGAACATTCAACCAGTGGCAACCACCAGCCCAACCCTCCAGAACAGCCATTCTCAACCTTAGGTCCCCATGTATTGTTGGACTACAACTCCCACGATCCCTGACCACTGGCCATGCTTGGCTAGGAATGATGGGAGTTGTAGTCCAACAACATCTGGGGAACCAAGGTTGAGAAAGGCTGCTCTAGAGATTCAAGCAGTTTCTGTGGCTAAGAGGGGGTTGACAACTGAAGCTGCTTATAAGCTAGACTCTCCTCTCAAATCATCATCACCGTAAGCACTTTCTACTAAGAACTTTTGTGATTTTGGAACTAATCCAAGTGCTTATTCTGCACCAGGGGGACAGGAAATGTCCAGGCCTTTCCACCCAGCCCTGGAAACTCTCCCCAAGTCGTGCCCCATCTTCTCCTACACCAGCCCTATACTGTGCCCTGGGGATGTGCGATGATGCCTCTTGGTTGCCTGGGTGGAAAATGCTTCTCTCTCGCTTTTGCGTGGCTGAAATGCAGGTAAGAGGTGCATCCCTTGCTGTGGCCACCTCTGCACTTGGCCAGGTTCACTGCTGCCATGCGACTCCCCAGCAGGTTGTGCAAAAGGCGATGCGGCCCTTGGGTTTCTCAGCCTTGTCCTACGTAGTCTAGTCAACGCAAGATGCCCACTGACCCCCAAACAACTGCTCAGTAATGGTAATGCTCACATCCTAAAAATACGCCAATTAGCATCTCTCTCACACACCCCCCCCCCATGTAAGCAAGTTCCTTGGGTCTGTCTCTTTGCCCTAGACTGAAGCAAATGGACCAAGGGGTTCAGCAACTGCAACTGTTTCTTTCCCAACAGCACTAAGATAGCGATCGGGCTCCCATCACTCACTTTCTCCAGCCTTGAAATCCGCCGAACCAACCTCTGTCTGCTCCACTCAGTGTAATCTGGAGGAAAGTTAACAAGGTTTTCAAAGTGGAAGTCAGATTGCGAGAGACACAAATCCCCGAAAGGAGAGGCCCACCGAGCTGCAGGGCATCCGAGAGACGCTATTTATAAAAGCCGGAGCAGCAGATTAAGCTTGAGATGTTTTGACATCCAATCAAGCTGCCTCTTGTTGGCTGGAGCTCAGGTGGGGCAAGGGAGGGAGATGCCCCGTGTGCAAAAATGGACAAAATACCAGATAGTGTATTGGCAGCTATTAAGGCAGCCATCTCTGGCAGTGCACCCGCTTTGGCAGGAAATAGTTACGCAGGTTGTTGAGATGGGAGAAGAAAAGCAAGGCATTAGCCTGCACTGAGGGTTTGGCAGGGGCCAAAGGAACCTGTGGGTCTTCTGTTCACTTCCTTTGGTTGGTGCCAGAGGTGGCAGCCCATGAAACCGCTTTTGTCTGCTCCCTGGTAGCCCTGATCAATTCTGGCTCCACAAAAAGCTTTTTTTCCTACGTTCCTATTTGGACTCCCATCCACCCCACGTAAGAACAGTCTGGTCAATGATGTTCTGATTTGCTCAGAGCTGTAAGCAGCTATCAGGACAGAACCAAGAACAGCGAGTCAGAAGTCGATGCTGAAGGACATGACTCCTTCAGTGTAAAGTGGGTGGGGATGTGTGACAGAGGTCTGTGAGATATTGCCTGCCAAAGAAAGAGTGGGCCCTGAGAAGTTTTTCTCCCTTGTAACACTGTAACCCGGGGCCATCCCAAAAAAAGGAATGCTGGAAGATTTAGGACAGGTGAAAGTGCTTCAGGACAGGTGAAAGTGCTTCTTCACACAGCGCATAGTTTAACCAAGGAATTTGCTCCCCCAAGAGTTAGTGATGGCTGCCAACTTGGATGGCTTTAAAAGAGGATTAGGCAAATTCCTTGGGGATAAGGCTATCAATGGCTACTAGCCACGATGGCAAGGTTTTACCTCCACTGGCACAGGCAGGATGCCACTGAATGCCCGTTACTGGGATTGACAGGTGGGGAGAGAATGCCTGTTGCCCCCAGGGCCTGCTTGGGCGCTTCCAATAGGCATTTGGTTGGCCGCTGGACTAGATGGTCCTTTGCCCTGTCTCAGCAGCCAAGCTCTTAAGGACATAGGTAAAGGGTAAA
Source organism: Zootoca vivipara (assembly GCF_965207765.1). Taxonomy (NCBI): domain Eukaryota; kingdom Metazoa; phylum Chordata; class Lepidosauria; order Squamata; family Lacertidae; genus Zootoca; species Zootoca vivipara. The sequence continues at coordinate 50,909,208 of NC_142596.1, forward strand.
GGGACCCCTGATAGTTAAGTCCAGTCGCGAACGACTCTGGGGTTACAGCGCTCATCTCGCTTTACAGGCCGAGGGAGCCGGCGTTTGTCCGCTCCACAGACAAGTTTTTCCGGGCCATGTGGCCAGCATGACTAAGCCGCTTCTGGCGCAACGGAACACTGACACCAGAGCAGTGCACGGAAATGCCGTTTACCTTCCTGCCGGAGCGGTACCTATTAGTCTACTTCACTTTTGGCATGCTTTTGAACTGCTAGGTTGGCAGGAGCTGGGACTGAGCAACGGGAGCTCACCCCGACGCAGGGATTCAAACCGCTGACTTTTCGATTGGCAAGCCCAAGCCTCAGTGGTTTAGACCACAGCGCCACCCGCGTCCCTTAAGGACATAACCAGGAGTCAAATAAGGAAAATGCACCAGAGTCAGAAAAACTGAAAGTGCCCAGGCAAAGTCCGAGTCCAAACACAGAGCCTTTTTTTGCTCCTTCTCCCTAACAGTATACTTGAAAGACCGCATACCCTTGTATGAACCTGCCCAGGCTCTGAGACCTTCCCACCACCCTCACAGGCATGTTTGGTGGGGATGCAGGATTTGCCCTTCTTGCTAGCTGCTCCCAGATTCTCGAACTCCTTCCCTAGAGAAGCTAGACTGGCTCCCTCCCTGCTGTCCTTCCGCCAGCAGGTGAAGACCTTTCTTGTTCCAACAGGCTTTTTGGCAACTGACTGCTTTTAATGAAAGGGGTGGTGCTGTGCTGTTTTTATTGTAATGATCTGTATGTTTTCAACAGCTCTTTTAATATATGTATGTAGTTTTAATTCTATCAATGTTTAATTGTTTTTGAATGATTTCTTTTCTCTGTTGTTGGTGGTTCTTGTAAGCTGCCTTGAGTCCCGCGAAGGAAAAGGTGGGATAATGATGATGTTAATGATAATTATAATGATAATATATGTCATAATAGCCAGTCTGGACAGACAAGCCAGTACCAGACAACACTTGACCTAACCCTCCAGACTACAGTCCTGGTGGCTCATCACGCAAGGCAGCCGTGCCAAAGAGCTGAGCGGCTCCCAGTTTTAGCCACAGCAGCTCATGACAGATTCTCCCTGGGGGCTGGAAATCTCGCATGCCCAGACGCTTCCACTCGCAGGGACTTGGGCGGGGGCCACCACATGAGGATCACAGCACTGCAACCCACTCCTCTTTTACACAACAGAATCAAAAGAGTTGGCATTCTTGAGAAACTTACTCTTTGCTCTGCCGGAGGCAGGGGAGCTGCTCATCGCGTGCTCTAGGTCTGCTTTCAGCTTCCGGTTCTCATCCTGCAGCTCTTTGATGCTCCTAGATAACTGCAGGATGGCAGCGTTGAGCACCTTCTGCTGTTTGCTCTCCGGAGGGGACCTGCGTGTGGAAAAAGGGGGGGGGGAGCAGTTGTAGCTAAGACTGAAAATGCAGGGGGGAGGCATCTAACTAGACTTGTGATCAACAAACTGACTTGAGTCTTGGATGGGGTGTACGCACAAGCAACAGTGCAGCAGCACAGCGACCAATGGCAAACATGCCCCCCCCCCGATTATTTTCACACCAAGGAGACCTGAGAGCCAGCGCAGTGAAGCGGACAGAGTACTGGATTCAGTATACAGTGTACAGGATCAAATCCGCACCAAGCCATCCAATTTGCAGGGTGGCATTGGGCCAGTAATGCTCTATCAGGTCATTACAATATTTTTACTCATTTTATTTATTGATTTATTAAATTTCTACCCCACCTTTCCCCCACAAAGGAACAGCCCCAAGTGCTATGCCTTGTGCTCCTTAGAGGAAAAGACAGTCTACTTATGAATTTATTTTATTGTTGGGGAGTTGTCACTTATAGGACATTAACAACAAGAACAACCAGCGACTCAGGAATGGCACGAGGCAGGAGCTTGTGCTATCAGGAAGCTGCTTAGAATCAGGAAAATCAGTAGACACCGCTCAGGGACATGCTTGCACCTTAAATGATACATCACAAAGTCAGCCCTGTGATGGCCTGGTGCCCCTAGACCTGCTTTATGGCATGCAGAAGTATCCAGATTGAAGGGAAGAATAAATCCTTACTTTTGTTCTGCCTTCACCAACCTGGTGCCCTCCAGATGTTTTGGGACTAGATGGTTGTGCCAGCTGGGGCTGCTGCAGCTTGTAATCCAACAACATCTGGAGGGCACCAGGTTGGTGAAGGCTGCTCAGCTTATTTAATAATGGGGAACCAACGGGATGCATCACAACAGCTGAGGTTGGAAGATGGTTCATCTGAAACTTTTGTCCCTTGCAAGGAAAAGTGTCCTTTCAATTTAGCTTTCTGCTTGCAGAGAAGAGTTACTTGTCTCCTGCTGCCGTGTCTCATATTGAGAATAGACTTTGTAACACTTTGTATGTGCAGAATATCGTTTAATGATAAAATTATACAGTTTCCAGATTGGGGCTTCCAGCTTGCGAGCACACCGTAAATTTCATTTTAAATATGTGTATCTATATCAGAATCGGATGGGGGGAGGGGAAAGCTGAGAAATACTGAAGGCTGAGAAGGGAAAGTCCATTCTCTGGAGGTTGCCCTTGATGAAATCATCAGGAACTGCTCGCCTCAAAAGTGATATGCAACACAAGCCAAAGAAATGAAAAAAGTGTAATGGCTGCAACTTAAAACTAAGCCCAAGCAACAGCTATATTGATAAATGTGCTGCTGAGTTCAGATGAATCCTGAATCTCTTTTGGACAACTTAAAGTCAAAATCCTTTTGTGGACGCCACCTCATAGCTGGATATACCTCTGCTTCTGATTTTAATTCCTGCAGCACCCAGAGCTCTCCTGCTCTCTCAAGGCCATTTCTCCCTTCCTGCTCCTCATGCTTAGAACAGCCTCCCAGAATACTGTGCCTTCTTCTTCTTCCTTCAAACTGTCCCTCAAAATGCTACCTCCCCCATCCCTAATTCCTTTGGAAATAAAAAAACAACTCTGGTCCTCACACTAGGCATAAATATACGTATCTGTAACAATAAAAGATTTCAATGGGTTGGGGGGAATAATCATGTTAGTCTCTTTCAGCAGGAACAACCAAAAGTCTTGTTTTCCTCCCTCATGGCTTGGATTTATGGACTACTTGAAATGAGGCTGCACTTTAAATTTTAATACTGTATTTTAATCTGTATTTTAATTAATTGTTTTTATGTTTTATTGTAATTCTGTTGGTGTGAGCCGCCCTGAGCCCGGTTCTTGACTGGGGAGGGCGGGGTATAAATTAAATTTATTATTATTATTATTATTATTATTATTATTATTATTATTATTATTATGGCACCTTCAAGACTAAAGCATCTATTATGCCATGAAAAGCTTCCATTCATTTCACGGGATGCCAGATGGAAGTCCACGAAAGCTTATGCTCCAAGACTCTGTTGAAATAGCTGCATGTCCTTCCCCTCTTTACCCCAGCCTCCATTTCCCTCCCAAGTCAAACTGTAGGGGGTAAATTCATTGGGGTGGGAGCCTGTCCTCTTGTACTGTGCAAAGTGCAACACACATTGCTGGTAACAAGGGGCAGTATAGTGCAGTGGTTAGAGTGCTTGACTAGGGCCTAGGAGCCCAGGGTTCAGCTATGAAGCAAACTGGGTGATCTTGGGCTAATCACAATATCTCTCTGCCTAACATACCTCACAGGGTTGTTATGAGGATAACATGGGGAGGGGGAGAGCTATGAGCAGCTCCTAGAATAAAAAGTGGATATAAATGTCATATTATTACGGTATTACAGTACACAGTTCTTAATTCCCCCTTGTTCCAACAAAGCGTGGGAACATAGGTGGGTGCAGTTGATAAATCTATTATTTACACCTGAGATAAGGACGCTGGTCCTAAAAGCCTCTCCCTTTCAGAGGTCCAGCCTGGAATCCCCACCCTAGGATCTTTAAAATGGTCTTACTGTGAATTCAGTCAAGTTAGCGGCATTCAAGACACAGAATAATGTTAATCTTACTCAACGTCTTCCCCACACTACCTTGAGCTCCACAATTCTCCAGTCTTCCTCCGATTGCACAGACCTCTCTCTCTCTCTCTTGCCTCTTCCTTCAGAACTTCCAACATTTTCTTCCTCCTCTGGATCTTTCACCTGATGTCTATAGTATCTGGGCAACTTTTAGAGTTAAGAGTCTTTTTTTTCTAGGAATAGGAAGTCCTGCTAGCATTCACCTCCCCAAACACTCAAGTTACAGAAACACTCCTATTTACCAAGGGCTCAGGGTTTGAAAAAGGAAGAAAAAAATAAGTGCTTATTCTACTTTCAAAACGATCTCCATTTCTCTTTCTTTATCTGTTTCTGCATGTGGGTGTCAAGTGCTCTTCTCAAGACTGGGATGCTTTGTTCTGCATTAATTCACAATACCCATTATAAATGAGGCTGCCTTATCCTGGGCCAGATTATCTGTCCAGTAAGAACACAACACTGGATCAGATGGAAAGCCAGTCTAGCGCTGGATCGTGTTCCCACAGGGGAGCCAGATGAGCAGCATAGCATTCTTCTGCTCATATTCTTTGTAGCTATTTGTCTAACCCTCTTTCAAAGCTATTCAGGTTGACAGTCATCACTACATGGCAGCAAATTCCACCATGGGCAATAATAAAATCACAGAATTATATGGCGTGGGAAGGGACCCTGAGGATCATCTTGTCCAACCCCCTGCAATGCAGGAATATGCAGCTGTCCCCATATGGGGATTGAACCTAGTAGTGTCTACTCTGACAGGCAGCAGACTGGAAGGGTGTCCTTCTCCAGCACCTGCTGTCTGAGCCCTTGTACGTGGAGAAGCGAGGGACTGGACCCAGGAGACATTTTGCATGCAAGCTTGTAGTCTTATCACTAGGTTGTGGTCCCTTCTGGGTTAACCTAAAGTTCTGCATGGTGAATGCAGACGAAAAATCACCACTAGATACTTCAGTTTGATTGAAGTGACAGCCCAGAACTGTAAGCCATTGATTTGCCCCCTTCAGGGAAGGTGGGATGGAGGCAGGACTGCCCAAGCCCACAGCTCAAGAAAACAACTAGGAGTTTGTTTGTTTCTTTGTATGTTTCAGTATGTGTATTTCGAGGTGAGCTGAGAGGCAAGCACAGAGAGGTTATACATGTATGTGTAGCGGGGAGATTGTGAAAAGCTGGTAAGTGGATTTAGGTGGGAAAAACTGCAACCCGCTAGACTGGACCAAAGGTGTAGTAGAAATGTGGCATTTGAGGAAGAATCACATAACATAGATTTGGGAACCTTCATTCAGTGGGAAAAGGATAAATGCTATTTCCACCACATTTATACAGAAGTGTTCCCTTAATCTACCCTCTTTTGCAATGTGCTTCAGATCTGGGTACAGGATGTGCACCCCGACCCCCCAGATAAGCTAACCTGGGATATTCTCAAACATCTGGGTGCAGATTAAACTGGTACCTACTTGTTTAGAGGCTTGTTGCAAGCATGGCATGTTTTAAACAATATTTAACTACCCTAAGGGAAGAGGGAGGAATAGTTGTACAGGAGGACTTGAGGCTCTGCCCCAAACGCTGGAGGTACTGCCCATATCCTAGAGCAGGGGTAGCGAATCTGAGGCCCTCCAGATGTTGTTGGACTACAATTCCCATCACCCCTTGCCATTGGCCATGCTGCCTGGGGCTGATGGGAGCTGGGAGCCACAGGTTCCCCACGCTGGTCCTAGACCAGGCATCCCCAAACTGCGGCCTTCCAGATGTTTTGGCCTACAACTCCCATGATTCCTAGCTAACAGGACCAGTGGTCGGGGAAGATGGGAATTGTAGTCCAAAAAATCTGGAGGGCCAAAGTTTGGGGGTGCCTGTCCTAGACGCAGGGGTCAGCAAACTTTTTCAGCAGGGGGCCAGTCCACTGTCCCTCAGACCTTTGGGGGGGTGGACTATTTTTTTGGGGGGGGGGATGAACAAATTCCTATGCCCCACAAATAACCCAGAGATGCATTTTAAATAAAAGGACACATTCCTTTAAAAATATGCTGATTCCCGGACCGTCCGTGGGCCGGATTTAGAAGGCGGTTGGGCCGGATCTGGCCCCCGGGCCTTAGCTTGCCTACACATGTCCTAAAGCTTCAATTGTTTCCAAGCCACGGGTAGATTAAAATTTCCTGTATGTTTCCAATCTTTTCTCTTTTCGTAAGCATGTGGACTGGAAACATGTATTTATTTTTAACCAAGTTTCCACGTCAATGCAAGGCTACTTATAATTAAGACTGCAGAATACATAGAGCCCAGACTGTGAGATTATTTTTCGTTGGAAGGTATATAATTTCCATGGCACATTCACCTGAGAACGCTTAAATGACTAGATGACTACACAGAATCCTATCAATTTCTAAAGGCAGCCTTCTTTGGGGTCAGGATAAGGGATTATTTGCTTAAATTAAAGACTATCTCAGAATTCTGCTCCACTGCTTTTGATTGTTTTCAAATGGTTTACAACTTGATCCTGCTATGAAATATATTTTCCTGTTCCATAGGAACATGTTCTTAACGTTTAACTTGACAATAACCCAGTGGAAATGAAGTAGATAATTTGAAAATGGTTTAGCTACAGTCTGAAGTGCTCTCACTGGAGCTTGGAAAATAAGGTGCAGTAAAATCAATAGGGCTTATAGGATCAGGGAGGGTACTGACTTCAGTGTGACTTGAACCTCAATCGTAAAAGTAAAATCTACTTATTTCAGTGTACCCATTTCTACCTAAGCAGGTATCAAGGCTGCAGCCTTAATTACCTTAAATTCAATTGTTTCATGAGACGGAATGCCAGCCAACCAACTAGGTTTTAGCCTTTAAGAGGCTATTGTCTTGACTTAAGAGTAGAGTTTTCATAATATGAGGATGTGAACCTAAAAATGCAATGCAAAGGTCAGGAGCCAGGCAATTCTCTAATTTCACGTGACTCTTGAATTAATTTCAAAAGCTCTCTGCCAAGTTCACACCTCTGACAAGAGGAACCTGTTCCTCCCCCCAGCAGCCCATTAAGTGGGAAGAAAGAGCGAGAGACAGAGAAGGGAATGTCAAAAAGAAAGAGAAGGGGCGGCTCCACCCAATATTGACTCTGGCCCCACCCACTTCTGGCTTCTGCTCCACCCTCTATTAGCATACAGCCCTTGGCAGATTACCCCAGAGATAAATTATTAATCAAGAAATATGGTTGCCCACCCCTGCTTTACCTGGTGACATACCTTAGTAGGAAATACCTTCAACAAACTTCCTTTTCTCTTTAGTTGGAAATAATGAAACATAGGTAGGACATGAAAGATCCATTGTTGGGGAAAGAAACCCAAAACAACGTCTAAGTGATGAGATTTTTTTTTTAAAGCTCTTAACATCTTCTCACTTCACCGCTATTAGTGAAGTATAAAAATTAGCGAGCAAAAACTTATACACATGCATACAGCCCCGAAGAAATAAACGTACTTTCGTTGCATGGTCTTCGATTTTGCCAGTAGGGTTTGGAGTCGCTGGATCTATAAAAGGATGGCTTGCATTAGCGGGGAGACAGAGCAAGGACCAAGGTGCAAAGGAAGCTGCTTCATAAGCATTTGCTACCAAGCTGCATCAGGTGGGCGAAAAGGAGCGAAGGAGAGCCGGAAGATAGGATGGCGACACTCCGATAACTAAGCAGTTGCACCGTGAAATCGACTAGGATGCTTTGCAGTTCTGCAGAGGGTTCTCAGAGCACAGCTCTGGCATCGTCTGTGGCCATCTAACTTTGCATTGCAGTATCTGGCTGGGTGTGCACACCTCTCAGGTTGCACGATGCTTTTGTTGGCACCCCTATACATCACAGCCCTAAGAAACTACTTGGGTTGCCCAACGTAATGGAGAAGCATTTTCTCCATGGTGAAATTCTGTTGTAAGAAATGCATGAGATTCAGCAGCACAAACAATGGACACATTTACCCACCATCCATTGGGAGGGAAACATGGAGAGCCCATTTGGGACACAGAATCCAAACCTAAGTTGGTTGCAGCTTTTTATTGAAATTTTCTAATTATGTTCTCCCCCTTTAGCACAAGCAAAAGAAAAACGTACCTCCTCGTAATAGGTCTGTAGGGCAATTTTCATTTCTTCCACATTAGTACTTTTCACATCTGTCTGGAGTTTGCTTTTTAGCGATAGAAAACACACATTAGAAAAATAAAAGATGTAGAAACTGGCAGAACAGAAGAAGAGACATAAATTAACCATGAACACTTGTTAACAGTGAAGCCAGCAGGAATTAGTTTTTCACCCCTTACTGTAAAACAAAATTATCACCTACAGTACTGATCATAACCAATGTTTTTAATTGCTTTAAGAGGGCTTTTGGAAAATTCCTCTGGGGGCAGATGCCACCACCAACTGGCCTGTCATCTCCCTGGTCTAGTCTACTGACTTGAGCTAGATTCTCGCAGACAAGGTGCAAGGCCACCAGGCCACTCAGGCTACCCTGAGGAACTAAAGCACATCACACTTGTAAGAGGGTGTTCCCATTCTTCTCCTAGCAACCGCACTTTCATATAACTCATGGCTGTCAGAAATGGAGCAATCATCAGTGGGGCAATCTATGTTTCAGCAGGATCAGAGAAAGTCAACTTGCTCCTGAACAGGACCGCTGTGGCCATAGCATCTGCCTTCCAACACATAATGGTTTTACCATCTCCCTCTGCCCAGCACAATCTTCAATGCAAGCGCCACGCTTGGGAACCTTAGCATCGTAAGGACTGCCTCCTCCCTATGAATGCTTAGAACTTCAACAGAGGCTTTGCTCTACAACCCACAAGTGGTTTTCCCATAGCAGGTGTGCAAGCAAGTCCTTCCCACTGGTGGCGTGCGCTGTGAAACCCTTTGCCCCCAGGTTCCCTCCCCCAGGACGAGATGCTCTTTTTGCAGGATGCTTTGGGCCTGTATGGTAACTATCTGTTTCAGATGGGGGGGGGACTCTCAATGCACGCACATGGTGTCATAAAACCGGGAGGAGCCGGGGAGGAGCCAAACACAGCGCCAGCATGGCTTCAATGGCTGGTGGCTCCTCCTCTCTGCCACTCAGCCTCCTCCAGCTGCTATTGGGAGGAGGGGATGGCTTCCCCAATAAATTATGGAGCGGGACAAAAAAGCTCAGCCCCTAGGAGACGGCGCCCTTGATCTGCTCGGTCCTCTCATGGGCTTTGCTCCTCGTTTAGCTCAATTTTGCTCGCTGGTATTCTGTCATTTTATGACACCTATGTTTTCAATACGCTTTTGTAACTGATTTATTGCTAGCAACCTTGAACTTCTGCAAGGATGGAAAAGTAGGGTAAAAAACTATTAAATGAACAAACAGATGGAATTTGCCATACTTAATAGTGTTGTCTTTCTCCTTGCACTGCTGCTCCAGTTTGAGGATCTTCTGCTTCAATCCGTTGAGCATCTATCAAGGGGAAGAAAGCACACAGGGCCGCTGCTGAAGCACACGTTGCCTGAGACATTGTGCACACACAATTCACCATTTGTCTGGGCTGCCTACAAACCCATACGAGGCAGACCAGTCTCGGCAAAAGGCAGGTCAATATGAACCTCCTGAGACAAAGGGATCAACTGGGTATGCAACAAAATAAAGGAAAGGAAAACGGAAACCACCTTTCCCTCTTTCTACCAAAGTTCCCCAGTATCCTCTTCTCTAGGCGCTGTGTTTCAGTCTCATTATCTACTTTCCTGACCTTCGATACAACCTTTATGCGGGTGACCTTTAGCTCTGCTGTTCTTCACTCAACCTTTCCATTCCTCTCTTGCCTCAATCTCTGCTGTTTTCTTCACCATCTCTCATTGGATGGATGCCCATTTCCCTCAAGCTTAGCTGTACTAAAATTGAGCTGTTCTCTTCTTGCTTATCAGCCCTTTTTAACCTCACATTGATAACCTGGTTCTCTGTTCTTTTCCTCCCTTTTTTATTTTTTTTTATTTTTTGCTGATGTCCAGGCTCTTGCCAAGTCTTGTCTTTTCAAGCACTTAATACACCTAGCATTTTCTCTTTCCTTTTTACAGACATTACCAACACTTTAATCCACCCTCTTTTTATTTTCTGCACTGATTATTGCAATTCTTCTCTTGTTAGTCTTGTTATGCCAACTCTTAGGCCACTTCACTTTACCATAACATGCTGCTGCTAGTTTGGTATTTTCTGTTTCAATCCTATTATTTTGTGCCATTCTCCTTGCTGGCTTCCGCCTACTTATTGTATTAAGCCCTTGCATTTATGGTCCCACCCACTTATTGTATTAAGCTCTTGCATTTACTACTGGGCATCTTGATGGTCCTGCCCCACCTTCTTTCCCTAGATGCTTTTCCCTGGACCCTTTGCTCTGCTACTCTTCTAGTTTTGTCCCCCATAGCCTTCTCTATTCCCTGCCTGTTTCTCCCTGCATCTCCCCAGGACTCGAATTAGCCTTTCACCTGACACCCACCTCTCTTCCTCCTTAGAACATCAATTCATCCTGGCATATTCTGGCCTTTCCTCTCTACTTACTTGATTTTAATCTTTAACGCTGCTTGTCTTTATTCTTCAGCTGCAAGCCTAGAGGAAGGTTCTGTATTCATTTTTGTAGTGTGCTTTGCAATTCAGGGCAATTTAATAAACCAAGTTCTGAATAGCAAGGAGAATCCAGATGCAAGCACATCCACATTAAAAACAAAAGAAAACCCTTTGGCATTTCATGAGCACTTTCACCTTATGTACTTTAATACTGTACAGAGTTTAGCCATATGGTCACTCTACAAACCCAATATGTTCTGGTCCACCAACAATTCTTAAGCTGGAAAGGAAGATAGGGAAAAGAGAAGTCACAATTACCGAGCTGGTATCATTTTTCTGCTCTGTCCGTGCCCAGCCAAATTCAGACCACTGTAAAAACAAGAACATTAATATTATTCGCTATTCACAAAGTGTTTCATGAACACAAGTGCTTTGCACAAGATAAAAAACAAAGATGGACCTTTTTCATAGCAGTTCATGTCCTTTTATTGTGATCCTCACAAAAAAGATTTTTTTATCCCCAACTTGCAGATTTGAGGGGAGTGGGGTGGCTGGGGTTAAAAATAGAAATTGGCTTGCCTAAGATCATCTAGTGAGATCACGGTAGAGGAAAAATTTGAACCAGGCATCTTCCTGGGTCAAAATTCAGCACCATGCTTCTAGCTCTCACTGACAAACTTTCGCTATGTTCCCCAAGCTGCCATCCTTCAGACTTTCTGGCTATAAATAGACCAAGGTATGGTCTGAGGGCACATGATGCAGCTCTCTTTGTAAAGGTAAGCAGGTCTGGGTCTGGTCACTGTCTGGATGAGACACTAGGTGTCTGCTGCCTTGAGTCCAATAGTGAAAGGAAGGTTGTTGTTGTTTAGTCGTTTAGTCGTGTCCGACTCTTCGTGACCCCATGGACCATAGCACGCCAGGCACTCCTGTCTTGCACTGCCTCCCGCAGTTTGGTCAAACTCATGTTCGTAAAGGAAGGTAGGAAATGAAATAAATTTTTAAAAGACAAGAATGTACCCAGAGTTGTGCAACCGGAATCTTTAATTTTATATTATTATTTTTTACAGAGCACCCATTATATCTTTTGGGGGTGTAAGGTTTATTATTATTATTATTATTATTATTATTATTATTATTATTATTATTATTTTATTATATAACGTATCTAAAACAGTGAGCACCCATTACATCAAGGTGATTTACAACAGTAAAGCAGGCGTTTCTATCCTACAACTGTACAAATAAAACAAACAGACAATACTGTGACTTCCTTGCCCCAATTAGGAAGTATTTTCCTTGTCCTGTTTAGAAAACCAAGAGCGTAGTGAATAGATTCAAACATTCTCCCTTAACTGTCTTTTTACCCGGGAGCGCACAACTCACCCTGGAGGGATCCAGCAGCTGTTCAATCTGTTTGTCCTTTCGGTTATTTTCCTCTTCGAGTCGCCGAAGCTTGGTTTTCATCCGATCTGCTTCATTTTTCTGGGCTTGTATTGTCTATAACAAAGAGGGTTTGTGTGCACTACTTGAGCTGACATAAGAGGAACACAGCTGGATCAAGCCCATGGCCCATCTAGTCCAGCATCCTGTTCTCACAGTGACCAACCAGATGACTCAATAGGAAGCCCACCGCTAGGCCACGAGCACATCAACACCCTCCCCTCCTGCAGTTTCGAGCTGCTGGCATTCACAGCCACATTGCCTCTGACAGTGGAGCGAGGACATCCATTCCAACAAATTTCTTGCAGCTCCACAGTAAATAAACATCGGTGACATTCTTCCTTTTGCATTCGCTTGTTGTTGTTTTTTACAAAAGCAAAACAGAATTGCCAGCCCCCAGATCTCAAAAATCAGAACATAACAAACTAATGGGAGAGAGTAGATGAAGCAATAAAAAAACCACAATTCTTCACCCAGGCTCCCTGCCCTGCGCAGCATCCTTCCCCCATTCCCACAGCTCCATCTCACGTCCTCTACTGTGCCAGAAGGCCTTCCATGCAACCAGGGAAAAGGAAACTGGAGATGATGTGCTCAATGACGAGGCAGCAGAAGTCAGAATATTAGGTCAAGGAATATGAAAGTAGAAGGCAACCAGGAAGGCAAGATGGTGCAGCCCAAACAGGAGACCTGGGAGGGTACCATTCCCTCCTGGAAATCCGGCCAGCAGCTCTTCAGTTCCTGAACAGATTTGCAGAGATTTCTTTGCATCCATTAAGACCAACCCACCCCCCCCCCATCACAACTGAGTGTCTTCAGAAACTGCATTTTGAATGGTGCAGCGACGGAGGCATCAAGTCAAGACATGCTTGTTTCTTCAGGGCTATGAAAATGGCTGAATCAAGACCTAAGGTGCTGTTGGATTTCCTTTTGACTTTGCTTTTTAAAAAACAAAACAAAAAACTACTTCATGTATATTGTGAGTTTTATGATCTCTGTACTAGTGCATGCATTTTATGAAATATTGTGTACCACCCTGGACACCTTTGGCTTGAAAGGTGTGATAGAAAATAAATATGTAGAGTTTGTGATCCATACCTTCTTTAATTCAATTATCTCATCATACATATCTTCTTTTTCTTTGTAGTCTGGAGTTCCAGGGATGTAGCCTGGAAAAGATCATCCCCAAATAAATAAATGGGAGCAGAAAGGAATGGTAGAAATATTCCAACTGCAATGACTTCCTGTCCATTATAAAAATCCCAGAAAACAATGGAGACAGTTGATTTTTCCAGTTTTTGCAAGTTTAAAAAGATGCACCTGTTGCAGACTCACTGGAGCATTTACCTTTAATTAAAATTGTATACCACTTATATTTGCTATTGCACCTGGACTTATTGTCATCGCAAGTTTACTAAGAATGTTTTAGTTGAGATTCCTGCATTGCAGGGGGTTGGACTAGATGACCCTTGGGGTCCCTTCCAACTCTACAATCCTTTGATTCTAAGAATTTATTTATGTCACAAGTTTATTGATGGGCACTGCAGGACCAAAACAGATTTTCCTTGCTTCAGAAGTTCTTGAAAGCACATGAAGGTTTTCTCAAGGTTAAGCTACCCTGAAATGCAACCTGTTCGCCATTATGGATCATCCTAAAGCTACTCTTCCCTTTTTGTGAACTCACCGCTGCTGGCAGAGCGAGCATGTTTTGGCTTCTTCATGCCCAAAGCTTCCTTCAGATACTCAGGTGTGCCGCCAGGGAGAGCAGTCAGCACAGGACCCACGTCAGGGTCCGACTTCGTCTGGTTCATCCAAGCACCTAGTGAAAGGGCAAGGGGAGAACGCAGCAGAGTTGACTGCACACATATCTGAATTGCTATAGAAAGACAAAAGCAGCGCAGCCCTGGAGGTGGCATTTAGGTCTGGGCTGTGAAGTGGCTGCCATGTTAGCAGTGCTGAAAGAGTGGCAAGTCACAGTAACCGGACAAAGCATGCGGCAAGAACAGAGCCGGCAGAGGTGATGCGTCATCCTATGGCGAAGCAACTGATGTTCAAAGGTAACAGAAGAACCTCTAGGTCACTTGGGAGGAGCCCATTGGTAGCTCCTCCCAGAAAGTGGGGCAGGGCTGGCAGGTGCTCCTCCCACCTTGGATAACCTTTTTTTTTTTACCTTCACAGCATGGGAAAGAGATATACTGCACCATAGCTGCCAAGTTATCCCTTTTTTTAAGGGATTTTCCCTTATGCTGAATAGGCTTCCTCGCGAGAAAAGGGAAAACTTGGCAGCTATGTACTGCACTTGTTCCCACATCTCAAAGATTATGCAGTAAGAAGCTTGTAGAAGGAACTGATTTTGCATGTGGATACCTTGCTTGAACGATCCGTGCCACAGCTGCCTTGATGCTTTAACCAAGGGGATTTCAAAGTGTTTACTGTCTGTGCCCTTCATGGTTCTCAGAAATCCAGCCTTTTTAGAATGGAAACATGTGCTAGAGTTGTATGGAGACTCTGAGGCAAGGGGGAAAAACACCTGTCAGTGCTACGGATTAAAACTGCAGCAGCAACAATCTTCTAACATTTCATCTGAGTAAAGCTGCAAAGGACGTATGAACTAATTGCCTTAGAATTGCTCCTTAGATATAAGAGGTTATTGTTCAGAGTAATGTACATACAGTATAATGAGAAGCATGTAAACCACAAGGTAATAAAAGGCTGAACTCCTTAGCCAGGTAAGAAAGCAGCCAATAATATTTATCTTAAAGCCTATCTTCCTATCTTAAAGCTTTTTTTGGAGAGACCATTCAATTCCCTATCCCAGCACGCTCAGACTCTCCTCCCCATTGCACTAAAGCATATTTCATGCTAGGGGACGACAGAGAATCAGATGTCGTATTGTCATTAGGTGGTTTCAGGGAAAGGGAAAGGTCTAGTCATGCTTACTTGGTGATTTTGGAGGCTTGCGAGATGTTTTCTTCTTCAGTTTCTGAAAGAAATATTTATTTGGCACTGAAATTCACTAGTTTCATTGGTTTGGATTCACATGATGGCTACAACCAGTACATTTATTTTCTGAGCAGAGAACAACAGTGCCACTGCCATTATACGCATGTAGAAAGTGGGGTTCTAATTAGCAAGCCAGGTTTACTAAAGTTCCAAAACTTTATCAACAAATTGCTAACCTGAAAGCTGAATTTTTCACCAAAATAAGTCAATAAAATAGGAACAGGGAACTTGCGGCCCTTCAGATGATGCTGGGGTTGCTGTTGCCCAACAATGGCTGAAGCACCACATGCTCCCTCTCTGTGCAATAAACAAGACAATATCTTACAATGCTGTAAAAGGAAAACACCTAATTTTGTTCCTTGTCCAGGTTTCTCAATTAAACTTCCATATTACAGTAGCATTACACTACACTACACACACACACACACCAGGGACAAAGTACAGCCCACTTATTTTTGTAAAAAAAGGCTTACTACTAACAGCTTCTTATACATAAGCAACTACTGCTAGAACAATGAATGCTGCAGATTTGGGATTAGTGGAGTGGTCCAAAGAAATACCCAGATGAGTCCAGAATTGTTGCCTGGAAACAAACAGTCACAATAGATGAAACAAATTCACACCTACACACCTGATATTAAGTTTGCTGCTGGGGGGGGGGACCTACCACATTATATAACAGGAGAAAATTCCTCCCAAGGTGTTTTAAAAACTTGTTAAGATCACCTGCATCAATATCACCATGCTGTGCACAAACCAGTCCAAATGGAATGTTATGAATATTGTTATGAAATTAACCGTAGTTTGTTTAAAACCAGGATCCCTTGATATGACCATGAGGCTAAGCTGGGATTCCTTAAAAATGAAATGAAACTCTATCAAAAGTTTTGCTCTAGGTCACGGGGAGGAAGGCGAGTAACAGCCTGACAATTTGGCTTGTTCTGGGCTCATCCACAGAGCACTTGAGCCTGGTTTACCTTTGTATGAAAGCACAGTCACTGAAAGGGTATATAAAGTGTACAGAAAGAGGTCATCTTTATAAAACTCACCGTTTCTGTGTCAGATTCAAACGTCATTGCAGAAAGACTGTCCTCTGCCTGCAGAATAAAAATGGATACGTATAGGACTTTTTCTGCATGCGGCCTTCTAGATACGGTTGGACTTCAACCCCCCACCAGGCCCAGCCAGCATGCCCATGTTCTGGGTATATGGGAGCTGTAGTCCAGCAATGTCTGATGGGCCCCAGGTTCCATATCCCTGAACTTCTTCATAATGTCCTGGCATCATTCAGAGGCACCAGATTTCAAATCAGATCTGCTTGCATGAATTACCAGGAGAGCTGGGGAAATACATGGCACAATGTATTAGTAAGGGGGGGGTTGGATTTAGGCTCATTTCCCAATATATTTTTTAATTTCCTTTTAAAATAGTGGAGTTGTCCCCCACTCATTTGTTGCAAATAGGTCACTCTCTAAGGAAGTACCCTGCAGTTCATTTCTGCTGCTGCTTTCACTACTCCTTATAAGCCCCACCAGTCTGGTCCTTAGGTTAGATCTAGATTTCGCTTTGTGTGAAAGGCAGAATGTGGGGGGTGGGGGGTGAAGCTGGTGTTTACAGCCTGGATAGCGGCATGCAGAGATAAAGTGGCTTCCTGGTGGCTCACTGCAGGCAGACATGGGCCACACAGCACATCACAGAGTTTTTAATTTCCTGAAGTCACATTCTTCAAGGCATACTGGCAGATTATTTTTTGCTATCCTTCAGGCATCTGATCTCAGGCTATATCTCCCTATCCGATTTGCCCTGCAATGTTAGTGAGTGATCAGACTGTGAAAGAGGCAAGGACCGCATAGCTTGAAGGCAGATGGATAACCACCTCCAGGAGTGTGGAGCATACGCAGAAATTTCTAAGAGCTGGTCTCTCCCATTACCTGGGAGGAATTAAATGAAAGAGATATAAATCTCAAGAGACAGTGATGGAACAACTTTCAGAAGAAGATTTCAATTGTGCTAATGCTAAGAACAGAAAGCACAGCAATCTGCACGTCACAGATAGCTTAGACAGAAGAACTAAGGGTGTGTTTGACTGGTTTAAACAGCAGATTAATCAACTGAAACTTTATGTGATGCCTCTATTTTATAGTGGTCAGGAAATTTTAATCCATGGAGTTATAAATTATGCCTATGGGGACACTTTACTTCTAATAAACATTACAATAACAATAAAGACTGATTTGGTTCTTATTGATGCGAGCCACATTTGTCTGAAAAGGCGAAGAAAAAATGCAGTAAATAAATTCTGAGACTTCACTTTAATTCCAAATTTGGACATAAATGATAAATAGACCACCTAAGGCTGCACTCCTATGTATGTTTACCTGGAACTAAGCCCCACTAAACACAGTGGAAATTACTTCTGAGTGAACATGCATAGGATTGAGCTTTCCCTCTAATAATTTGTTCATAGAACATTTGAGGGTAACGCTTGCACACAATGTTATAAAGATAACATATGAGATGTTATGACAAAGTTCTAATTCTTGCACAGGGCTCAGGTAAAAGGCACTGCAATTTAAAGCTAGTCCTCTTACCGCATGATAGAAGTGTAAGGACCATATTCCCAGCTGTGTAGAGTAGTGGTTAGAGTGTCAGGCTAGGCCCTTGGAGACCAGGGTTCAAATCCCCATTTGGTCATGAAGCTCACTGGGTGACCTCTGGAACAGTGACTACCTCTCAGCCTAACCTAACTCACAGGGTTATTGTGGGTATTAAATGAGGAGGGGCAATGCATACCACCTTGAGCTCCTTAGAGAAAAACATGGGATATAAGGGCAATAAAGAGAAATAGAAATAAACTCAATGAGCACTGTGGAAAAGACTGGATTCAAGACATCAGGAGGATAGAAGGGGCAGAGGATTGGTGCCCTTGTGTGATCTTGGGATCACTGACATGCACAAGAAGGTATTTGTCATAGAAGATAGGTCTGTCAATAGCTATAGACCATTGTAGTGGGGGAAAACCTGCTTTATGTACCAGATACTGAGGACAAACAACAGAATACGGGCATGACTTTCAAGTCCAGCTTGTGACTGGAAGCAATTCTGAACAGAAAAGTTCCATCTAGTTGTAGAGAAGCTTGTCCAAATTTGCATAAGCCTTTAAGCCACCACCGCACCTTGTAGTAGTAAGTCCCACAAATTAATATTGCGTCACCTATTGTACGCTGTGGGTTAAACCACAGAGCCTAGGGCTTGCCGATCAGAAGGTTGGCAGTTCGAAACCCCACGACAGGGTGAGCTCCCATTGCTCGGTCCAGCTCCTGCCAACCCAGCAGTTCGAAAGCACGTCAAAGTGCAAGTAGATAAATAGGTACCGCTCCGGTGGGAAGGTAAATGGCGTTTCCGTGTGCTGCTCTGGTTCACCAGAAGCGGCTTAGTCATGCTGGCCACATGACCCGGAAGCTGTACGCCGGCTCCCTCAGCCAGTAAAGCGAGATGAGCACTGCAACCCCAGAGTTGTCCACGACTGGACCTAATGGTCAGGGGGTCCCTTTACCTTTTTATTGTACTGAGTGACCGCAATGGTTATTAAAAGGGAAGCAGAAAGATTTGTCTTTGCCCATGTCCTCCATAAACACAATGCCCCCCCACTCCATATTTTTTCTCAGCTATAAAGCTTCAGTTTCATGCAGGTCAATGTTTATTTGTAAGTTCTTATGAAGCTTCCCCCACAAAATCCTGGGGGCTGTAGTCTGTTAAGGATGCAGAGTTTTTAGGAGATGCCTGTTTCCTTTCTACAGCTACAATATCCAGAGTTCCCTGTGAAGGAGAGAGACTGTTAAACCACTCTGGGAACCGTAGTTGTAGGAGGGGAGCAGGGGGCCTCCTACTCACCCTCTGCATCCCTAACAAACTACAGCTCCCAGAATTCTCAGTGAGGAAGCCACAACTGTTTAAAGCAGCATCGTGGAATTTACATGTACAGTGTGAATGTGGCCTTAGCCTTTATGAACCGTGCAGGCCTATTTGTTGTTTGATCAGTTTTGAAGGCTGGATTCCTTTATTTCTTAGGTTTGCCAGCGTAGGTGGGTGGGTTGCCACCTGTCCTGTATAATACAGGATTGTCCCGTTTATTTCAAGGTGAAATTCTATGTCCTGTATGTATACAGATTTGCCCTGTATTTCAGGTCTTCTCTCTCCCTCTTCCATGTTAGGGACCTTCTCCAAATGCACGTGTTGGAAAAGGGGCGGGAAAGGCTGCGTGTTATTTAAGCTTTGGGTCGCAAAGCACAGGCGGATTAACAAATCCATGTGTGTTTGTCTGTGATAAATTCCAGAGGAGCCATCCTCTGAGGCTGCAATAGATTGCAACACCCTGTCCTGTCTTTTGCCAGAGCAAAGGGGGCAGCTCAGGGCCGGATTTAGGTTTGAGGAGGCCCTCAGCTACTGAAGGTCATGGGGCCCTTTATATGTCCAGCTGTCCTTCGTCAACAACAAATCGTCACTGTTTTTTGTGTTGAATATATGCTATATGGTAATTTATGGACTGAGGGATCCCACGCAGGGATGGGGCAACAACAACCCTTGACCCGCCTGCTGCTCCAGAGGAAGCCCCGCTGAGTTCAATGGAGGGGGCGGGAGTGGGGGCATCGTAGGGGGGTGGAGAGGGAGATGTTGCCTCCCCCCTCGCCATAAGGCTTGGCTGTCCCGTAGCCGCCCCCTTCCTCGACCCACGGCCTCCAGCCCCACCAGGCTTCCCTCCCCTCAGCCGGGAGAGGTTTCCCCTTTCCTCGCCCCTCACCAGCTCCCGCTCCGCGGCGGCCTCGTCGGGGCTCTGAGACATAGCGGGGAAGCGCCGGCCGAGCCAGCGAAACCACCATTTCACCCGAGGCGGCAGCGGCCCTTTCTCCGACTCAGGCGGCCTTTCCTCACCACTTCCGGGTTTCAGGCTCCATGGCAACCTGCCGCGGCAACCAGGACCCGGATGGGCGGCGGGGGGCGGGGCGAGCCCGGGCCGAGAGGCTCCGCCGCCGGAGTTGACAATCAAAAGCCGTGGGCCGAACGAGAGCTTGCCCGAAGTGACGTGCTTGCTGTGGGTTGAGAGGCGCGCAGGCTCAGAAGCGAGCGCAGGCTGGCTGCCTCTGCGGTTCTTGGCTTGGTCGTGCAGGACATTGGGGAGGCAGGAAGCGTTCATGTGCACAGGATCTGGCCGCGCGATCCTAAGTGCTTAAAGCCACCGGCCCCTTAATGTGCCATCGTTTTATTTGTATGTGTGCCCCCTTTCGGCCAAAGGAGCCCCGCCCCCAAGGCAGCTCACGAAAAACACTGCCATCATTTTATTTGTATGCCGCCTTTCCATAGTTGAAACTATGCTCAAGGGGACTTACAACACGACACGATTTACATGATTACAAACATAACAGAAGCCATAAACAATAAATAAAGCACATCAAAAAGTACACAACCAAATGGAAACAATTTCCACGTAAATCATAAGATCTGAAACTAAAGATACAACAGTAACATCCATAATAACAGCAACAGCTCTCTCAACCCCCAGTAAACAATACTCCAGCTTGAGAATCTGTTCAACAGCCTCAGCTTTTTGTAGCTGGAGTCAGTCAGCATTCCATTCTCCTAGGCCAGACGAGAGAGGGCCGGCCAGGCAGGGTGCAGGTCTTCCAGGGCTCACAGCCAAGATGGTCTCATTTAAAACAACACAGATAAAACAAACAAACATGCAAATTAGGGGGGATCAAAAGAAAAGACGTTAAAAGTATTAAAACCCCAGTGCATTCATGTTGCTACCAAAAGGGCAAAGGATATTCTTCACAAAAACATTGAGAGAGGGGCAGTAAATACTTCTACCAGTAAGCGTCCCAAGACAGTTGGGGAGCAAGGCAGGTGGAGAGAAGAAGAAGAAGAAGAAGAAGAAGAAGAAGAAGAAGAAGAAGAAGAAGAAGAAGAAGAGTTTAGATTTGATATCCTGCTTTATCACTACCCGAAGGAGTCTCAAAGCTGCTAACATTCTTCTTTCCCTTCCTCTTCCACAACAAACACTCTGTGAGGTGAGTGAGGCTGAGAGACTTCGGAGAAGTGTGACTAGCCCAAGGTCACCCAGCAGCTGCATGTGTAGGAGCGGAGATGCAAACCCAGTTCCCCAGATTATGAGTCTACCGCTCTTAACCACTACACCACACTGGCTCTGGTGCCCCTTGATGGCCCTTGTAATCTCTTCCCCTGCAACGGTGTGGTGAGCAGGGCTTACTCCCAAGCAAGTAGCCAGCCATTTCAAAGAGATCCTGGAACTGTCTGCTGAATTGCAATGGGACAAGGAATTCAACGCTGCTCGTTGGGGTCTGGATAGAGCCCTTGTGGTGGATGTTAGCAGTGCCAAGTTCAATGGTTTTCTCATGCTCACTGCTGTCGGATTCTGCATTCTGAGACATTTCATTTCCCTCCTACCTCACGGCTTGCAGTTCTCCACCCCTTGAAGCCAGGCAAATCTAGACACCTGCAACTAAGGATTATTTATTTATTTATTTATTTATTAAATTTCTATACTGCCCTTCATCCAAGGATCACAGGGTGATTTACAATATAAAAATACAAAATTACATAGCATAGTAACAAAAACAATACCCCCACAGTTTAAGCGGCCATAGATTCTTTAATTAGCCAAATGTTAAACTTTATGCATCTGATTAGGTGGACCGCAAGCGAATAGCTTATTACGCCACAATAAACTCGTTAATTTCTAAGGTGCTGCAACCGCCGAACAACTCTACCTCTATAGAAGGTGTGCATATCTATTTAGATATACTACAGTACCATTCCATACATTTAAAGTGCATCCAATGTCCATTTAAAGCAGGCATCCCCAAACTTCGGCCCTCCATATGTTTTGGACTACAATTCCCATCTTCCCCGACCATTGGTCCTGTTAGCTAGGGATCATGGGAGTTGTAGGCCAAAACATATGGAGGGCCGCAGTTTGGGGATGCCTGATTTAAAGCCATGACTTCCTCCAAAAGAATCCTGGAAACGAGTTTCTTCCTCGCAGAGCTGCAACTCCCAGTGCCCTTCTCGCACTATTTGATAATGTAGGTGCAGCTGCATAAGGCTATCAGGACATATTGCGCATGCTCAGACCTTGGAAAATAGGGAAGATGCGATTTCCAGAAGTGCCAAACATCTGGAAAGGATCAGCCTGCTCATTTTATTTTATTTTTTGCATTTATTTCTTTGTCAACGTGTGTGTGCATGTGCATGTGCATGTGCATGTAACTAGGGCCGGATTTAGGTTTGATGAGACCCTAAGCTACTGAAGGTAATGGGGCCCTTTATATGTCCAGCTGTCCTTTGTCAGCAACAAATTGTCACTGTTTTTGCGATGAATATATGCTAATTTATGGACCTAGCAGTTCGAAAGCACCTCAAAGTAGATAAATAGGTACCACTCCGGCGGGAAGGTAAACGGTGTTTCCGTGCGCTGCTCTGGTTCGCCAGAAGTGGCTTAGTCACGCTGACCACCTATTAAAGGTAAAGGGACCCCTGACCATTAAGTCCAGTCGCGGACAACTCTGGGGTTACGGCTCTCATCTCGCTTTATTGACCCAGAAGCTGTATGCCGGCTCCTTCGGCCAATAAAGCGAGATGAGAGTCGTAACCCCAGAGTTGTCCGCGACTGGACTTAATGGTCAGGGGTCCCTTTACCTTTAATAGGTATCTAAAGCCATTTGCACATAACAAATAGGAGGCTACACAACACAAAACACTTTTGCTGTATGTAGGTTTTATTTTATTTGTTTTTTATCTTATTTTATGGAAATGCATATCCAGGTTTTTTCCCTTTAATTTTTTGGGGGGCTTCCAAGAGTAGGGACCTAAGCTATAGCTTGTTTAGCTTATACGTCAGTGATGGCCAAACTTGGCACTCCAGCTGTTTTGGGACTACAATTCCCATCATCCTTGACCACTGGTCCTGTTAGCTAGGGATGATGGGAGCTGTAGTCCCAAAACAGCTGGAGAGCCAAGTTTAGCCATCACTGTTATACGTGAATCCGGCACTGCGTGTAACACTTGTTGTGTATTGAGTCAAAGGATTTTATATCTGTATTATTATTGTCTGTATTTGCATTAGGATAAAGTAACTGCCTTTTGGTTCCAGAGGGTACAGCTACTATTGGTTCATTTAAGCTGCTGTATTTGGATCCTCTGTCTTATTGGTTTCCTCCAAAAGGCAGCACTGTGATTGCTTGATATTGTTCCCTCCAAAATGTATCCCTTCCTAGCTAGTCCCCTGTCCCTATAAATGTAGCTTTCCTCTCCTCAGTCTTCAGTCTTGTTCACTTTAATAAAGAGCTGTTACTAGAGAACTGTCTCCAGCATGTTTTGTCAAGAGAGCTGAAATCACAAACCCCACGTCACAACAACTGGCGACGAAGGTGGGATCCGGAATGCTGAGGAGCGGTTAAACACAACCCTGCCTCAGAGTCCGGATTGCAGCTGAGAACAAGACTCACTGGCCAGCTGAGAAGACGACCCTGCCCGCTAGGACAATGGAGAGTCCAAGGGTATTGGAGCCCTTCCAGCCATCAGAGCCCCACACCTGGGAAGACTACGTCGAACGCTTCGAGTTCTTTGCAGTGGCTCAAGGGATCACCGATGCCAGCAAAAGAAGGGCCACATTCCTGAGCTACTGTGGGCCCGAGACCTTCAAGCTGGCCAAGGCATTACTTGCTCCAGCGAAGCTGAGTGAGACATCTCTCAAAGATATTCTTGCCTGCCTAACAAGCCACTTGGCGCCTACTGAGACCAAGATGGCCCGGCGGATGGAGTTCCATAAGAGGCAGCAGCATGCTGGGGAGTCTGTATCCACATTTCTGGCTGAACTCCGGAAGCTCGCTCAGCACTGCGGCTTCCAAAATCTGGAAGAGACTCTCCTGGATCGGTTTATTGGTGGTCTGAGCAGCAAGAAAGCCAGAAGACGCATCGTGGCTAAAGAAGAGGTTACCCTTGCTTCAGCCTTGAAAGAGGCCACCGCCACGGAGAATTATGAAAGAGAGGAGCTTGATGCCAGTCGCAAGGCCACTAAGCCACAGATAGAAGTTGCGCATGCCATGGACGAGCTAGAGGCTACTCCGAGCCAGAGCCCAGTCCGTGGGGTCGAGTTGGTGCGTCAGGCCTGCACAGTGCACAAAGATCGCCGAGGCAGTTGCCCAGGTTGTGGCGGAAACCATGAGCGGAAGAGTTGTCGTTTCAGGGATGCTATGTGCCGGACGTGCGGAAAGACGGGTCACATCGCCAGGGTCTGTAGATCGGCGGCGTCGGGAGCAACAGGAGCACCTAGACTGGAGCATCGCAGACCGCCCACAGCAACTCGTTTTCTAAAGGACTGCCACTACGTAACGGAGATCAACGGGAGGGCCGTGCAGTTTCCAGCGCAAGGCAAGGCACACGTCAAGGTGAAGATTGAGGGTCAGCAGTGCGACATGGAGGTGGACTCCGGATCTGCATTCACCATCGTGTCGGACCAGACCGCGAAGACATTCTTCCCCAGGGGTAAGTTGCCCCCTCTGGAGCCCTTCCCGGCAACCTTGCAGTCGTACTCAGCAGGCCGCATCCATGTTATGGGAATGTGTGCCGTGAGAGTACAGTTCCGGGACAAACAGGCTGTACTCAAACTGGTGATTGCGAAGGGCAGTCGCCCCAGTCTCCTGGGCACTGACTGGTTCCCCGCCCTGGGACTGAGTATCTCAGGGCTTAATTCAATCCAAACCTGCCCTGAGATGAGCGAGGCATTATGCAAGGAATTTGCTGGTCTCTTTAATGGAAAACTGGGTTGTTATAAAGGGCCCCCAGTTGACTTCGAGTTGGACCCCGGTGTGGCTCCAATCCGACTCAAACCAAGGCGAGTGCCATTTGCACTGCAACCCAAGATCGAGGCAGAGCTGGATAAATTGGTCAAGCAGGGAGTTCTCTCACCCGTGGACTCTGCTAAGTGGGAGACTCCAATCGTCACACCCCTTAAAGCAAATGGGGAAGTCAGGATATGTGCAGATTACAAATGTACTATCAATAAGGCACTCAGGGGAAACTCATACCCCATTCCAGTCGTATCACATCTGCTGGCTAAACTGGCTGGGGGCAAGGTGTTCGCCAAAATTGACCTGGCACAAGCTTACCAACAGCTGCCAGTAACCCCACAATCAGCGGAAGCACAGACTATTGTCACACATAAAGGGGCGTTCAGAGTTAACAGATTACAGTTCGGAGTTTGTGTGGCCCCAGGGATTTTTCAAGGGCTCATGGAACGCCTGTTAAGAGGTCTGCCGGGGGTCTTGCCATTTTTTGATGATGTTTTGATTGCTGGAAAAGACCCACAGGAACTGGTTGCGCGTGTCCGTGCAGTGTTGCTCAAGTTCAAGGAGGTGGGGTTGCAACTGAAAAAAGAAAAATGCAGTTTTGGGGTGCCAACTGTGGATTTCTTGGGGTTTAAAACTGATGCATCAGGCATCCACCCCACAGATGCTAAGATTAAGGCCATCATCGAGGCACCACGACCACAGAACAAGACGGAGTTGCAGTCATTCCTGGGACTTATTAACTTTTATCATTTGTTCTTACCCCAGAAAGCTTCGGTAGCTGAACCATTACATAGACTATTGCAGAAAAAGATTGTGTGGCGATGGGGGCGGGAGCAGCAGAAGGCTTTTGACTCCTTGCGAGGAATGCTGAGTAGCGGGAGCGTCCTTGCTCATTATGATGAGTCAAAGCCGCTGGTCCTGGCATGTGATGCCTCTCAATACGGTCTGGGGGCTGTGCTGAGTCATAGGGAACCGGATGGGTCGGAAAAGCCCATCTCTTTCTATTCCCGTACGTTGTCGCCCACAGAGCGCAACTATGCTCAAATTGATAAAGAGGCGCTGGCTATTGTGTCCGGAATCAAAAGGTTCTATGATTATTTGTACGGTCGCCATTTCTCCATTGAAACGGACCACAAACCACTGTTAGGGTTGTTCAACCCAAACAAACAAACGCCACAAATTCTCTCCCCCAGAATGTTGCGTTGGTCAATATTCCTGAATGGGTTCCGGTACACCTTGACCCATGTGCCGGGGAAACAGTTGTGCCATGCTGATGCGCTGAGTCGATTGCCCCTTCCTGGCGGGAGCAATGAGGATCCTGCTCCGGCGGAGCACATTATGATGCTAGAAACACTTCCGGGGGCTCCTGTAACAGCTACGGATATAGCTGAGAAAACTAGGAAAGATGCTGTTCTCTCCCGTGTGCTCACTTGGGTGGGGAGGGGGTGGCCAGGTGGTCCGCATGAAGAAAAATTCAGGCCTTATGCGACAAGGCAGCACGAATTGTCCATGCATAAGGGTTGTCTCCTATGGGGAGATAGGGTGATAATCCCAGCACCACTGAGAAACAGGGTTCTTGAGACGCTTCACATGGGACACCCGGGAATGGTCAGGATGAAGTCGCTAGCCCGATGTTATGTGTGGTGGCCTGGAATGGACCAGAACATAGAACAATGGGTACGAACATGCAAGGCATGCCAAGAGGTGCGGCCAGAAGTGGCCAGAGCACCAGTCCACTGGTGGGAGCAGTCCAGGACTCCCTGGAGCCGGCTGCACATAGATTTTGCTGGGCCATTCCAAGGGAAGGTCTTTTTGGTTATCGTTGATGCATATTCCAAATGGTTAGAAGTGGCGATGGTCCCTAGCATGGCATCAGCTGCCGTAATCAAGGTGTTGAGGCAGCTGTTTGCTACCCACGGGTTACCTGAGACCATTGTATCAGATAATGGGGCAGCTTTTGTATCCCAAGAATTCAGGGCATTCTTGGCTGATAACTTTATAAGAGGGGTCACATCCGCGCCCTTTCACCCATCCTCCAATGGGCAGGCTGAGCGCATGGTAAGAACAGCCAAAGAATCCATTGCGCGCTTAATGGAGGGTAACTGGTCGGCTCGCATTGCGCGAATGTTATTTTTGCAGCATGCGACGCCGTGTACTGCGACGGGCAAGTCGCCAGCCGAGCTGCTCTTAGGTAGAAGACTGGTAACGGTGCTGGATTATGTCCACCCAGATAAAATGCCAAACCGTAATTCAAGAGCAACCCCCCAGGCTGAGACTGACACAACAAGGTATCTCGCCCCTGAAGATCTGGTCTGGGTGAGGAACTATTCACGAGGTCCGCGGTGGGTGGCCGGTGTGATCACCCGGGCTAGTGGACCTGTGTCCTATTATGTGACCTTGGAAAATGGGCAAGTTTGGAAGAGACATATAGATCAGCTGAGGCGCCGGGCGCTCAGCAGGGAGGAGTCAGATAATTCATCCCTGGCTAATGACGCACAGCTGCAAGACCAGAGTGAAAATGGTCCAGAGGTACAGTCACCAGGGGCTTCAGCAAATGAACCAGGGTCTGCTAGTCCTCATGATGACGAGGTACAGGTCGGGGACCCTGAGATGTCTGGGACTCCATCTGTTCCTGATGAAACCCCTATAGCAGCCCCTCCACCACAGGTAACACCCAATCCAGAACCTGCAACACCTGTTGTCAGGAGATCAGGTAGAAGTTGTAGGACCCCACAGTACCTGAGGGATTATGTCTGCTGTGCTCACTAGGGGGGGAGGGGTGTTGTGTATTGAGTCAAAGGATTTTATATCTGTATTATTATTGTCTGTATTTGCATTAGGATAAAGTAACTGCCTTTTGGTTCCAGAGGGTACAGCTACTATTGGTTCATTTAAGCTGCTGTATTTGGATCCTCTGTCTTATTGGTTTCCTCCAAAAGGCAGCACTGTGATTGCTTGATATTGTTCCCTCCAAAATGTATCCCTTCCTAGCTAGTCCCCTGTCCCTATAAATGTAGCTTTCCTCTCCTCAGTCTTCAGTCTTGTTCACTTTAATAAAGAGCTGTTACTAGAGAACTGTCTCCAGCATGTTTTGTCAAGAGAGCTGAAATCACAAACCCCACGTCACAACAACACTCATAGACATCTGAAGAAGTGTGTATGCACATGAAAGCTCATACCAAAATAAAAACTTAGTTGGACTTTAAGGTGCTACTGAAGGAATTTTTTTATTTTTCATAGACATCTGTCTTCCACTTGGTTCCCGCCAGACGTTTTGGACTACGACTCCCATTAGCCCCAGCAAGCTATCACAGGCGTTATGGGCGTAGTCGCAGGGGTTGATGGGAGACGTAGTCCAAAACGTCTGGAGGTTGGAGGAAATTCTCTCTTTATAACCTCTCTGACCCGACTCCGGCAGATCCCTCTGCCGCAACCCATGCCCTGTAGCCCCGCCTCGGAAAAAGGCTCTCCTTGCTCTCCACAGATGCTTTGGCTAGCGAGCCTGGAGAAACTAATGACAAGTGCTGGCAAAACAGGAATGCGGAAGGCTTCGCTTGCGCCTACTGAGCATGCTCACTGCCGAAGATGAACTGAGCATGCCCAGTAGCGCTTGGAAGGGAAACGGGGCAGGTAAGGTGTTTGCAATAGCAGAGCGCGGGGATTTTATTGCAACCCGATCCAACCCACGTTTGCTCGGAGAGCAAGCCCCGTTTTGTTCAGCGGGGTTTCTCTCCAGGATTGCGGCGTTTGCATGCTTGCTTGGTGAACTCTCCAGAGATTCCTACGGTTATTCCCGATTAAAGCAGAAGTGATAGGCGCACAAATTGTTGGGAGGCTAGTTCTGTGGAAACCTTCTGCACTTCTGAGTAAACACTGATCACGCCGGCCGAGCTGTGGGTGCGGAGAGCTCCATTCCTAGGGGACCCCGAGAGGTGCACTTACTTGATAATATGCTCAAGCTGGACTCGTTGCTGCTGCTGCTGCCTTACTTCTGAGTAAGCACTGCAGGTACAACACTTGAGCTGCAATGTTTGGATTACGGAGCAGGAACCGTGAGGCCGCCCACCCCCTGATGCTCCCCAGTTTTAGTCAAGTCCCCCTCCGTAGCCCTCAAAAACAGTAGCTTTGGGTCCGATCCTAAGTGTGAGTGGGTGAAACCAGGTCATTTGAGTACAGTTGGGCCGTTAGATTTAGATGCAGGATCCCATGTTCCGGTTTAGTTTCCTCTTCAAAATCAACATGTTTTTCCTGTGTTGTAGGTTCTGCCTTGTTCTTACACTCTTTCATGAGGAAAACAAAACAAAACGGAAGAACTGAGACTCACCATGGATAGAAAGTGCTCTCAACTTCTGCCTTCAGTATGTACGATTCTGGCAGATCCAAGGCACCCCCTTTCGGATGACACTTGTTTGGAAAAGCTGCTGGATTGGTTTAAGATGCTGATCAACACTGGTAAGTTCCATGGTTAGATAATAATAATAATAATATAATTTATTATTTATACATTGCCCATCTGGCTGAGTTTCCCCAGCCACTCTGGGTGGCTCCCAATTGTGTGTTAAAAACAATACAGCATTAAATATTAAAAACTTCTCTAAACAGGGCTGCCTTCAGATGTCTTTTAAAAATAGGTTAGCTGCTTATTTCCTTGACATCTGATGGGAGGGTATTCCATAGGGCTGGTGCCACTACCGAGAAGGCCCTTTGCCTGGTTCCCTGTAACCTCACTTCTCACAACTAGGGAACCGCCAGAAGGCCCTTGGCGCTGGACCTCAGTGTCCGGGCTGGACGATGAGGGTGGGTGGCCATCTATCAGGGATTCTTTAGCTGTGATTCCTGCATTGCAGGGGGTTGGACTAGATGACCAGTGGGGTCCCTTCCAATTCTTCTACAGTTCTACAGTGGTACCTCTGGTTGTGGACATGATCCATTCTGGGGTGCCATCCGCACCCCGAAAAGTCCACAACCAGAGCGGCACTTCTGCGCGTGGCGAAACCCGGATGTAAACAATTCCAGGTTTGCCACGTTCTCAAGTTGAAAAGACGCAACATGAAGCAGATGCAACGTGAGGTATGACTGTACTATTCATTATCTGTGCTGTGGCTGATGGAAGCTAAAGGCCAAAAACATCTGGAGGGCCACAGGATCTCTATCTGGGGCTTGTGATTTTGGTCTTAAGTGGTACAGAAATAGTTTGTTTATCTATATCCTACCTTTCTCCCTAAGGAGCTCAAGGTGGCATATGTGATTTTCTCTCCCCACCCCTTCATTTAAGCCCCACAACAACCCTGTGAGGAAGCTTAGGCTGAGAGGCAGGTCATCCAGTGAAATTCATGGCTGAGTGGGGGTTTGAACCCTGGTCTCGTCGGTCCTAATCCAACACTTACAAATATCTAACCTAGAAAAGAGACTATAAAGAGGTGATAGCTGAAGTTGAAACTGGTATTCCCCTGCCTGGTGCGATCCGCCTGCCCATGATGTTGTTGGACTCCAACTCCCATCAGTTTCCAGCCAGCATGGTAAACTGTCAGGGATGATAGGGGTTGTTGTATAAAATGTAGTGAGGGCATCAGTTTGGGGAAGCCTGTTGTAGCTGATGGAGCAAATTTGGAGCTCCAGAGAATCTGAAGCAGCTGGTTCAAATAGCAAGAAAGGAGATTTCACTTGAAATGTTAGGAAGCCCTTCCTGTGGGTATAAGGTGTGGAGGGCTGGGGGCATGCAAGATTTCTTAATAGGTTGAGTGTGTGATTCCAGGTAGGGCTGAGGAAATCCCCTGCCTTAAAATACGGAGAGTCAGTTTGGAAGAAGACTAAGCAAGGCAGCTTCCTATTGAATCACTAGGACTTAATTCTGAGTAGACCGCAGAGGCTTTTCACTGTTGGCCCCTCTTTCCCCCCTCCCAGGATCCAGCCTGCTGCTGTTAGAGGAAAACCCGTGTTTGAAAGAGCTGGTCCTGGCTGTGCTCAGACAAGAGGAGCCAAATCCCACCATCCTTTCCTTCATCCTGAGGCTCACTGGGATATTTGCTGCCTCTGAAAGTAGTTTCCAACACCTGCAGGTCAGTAAAGTCTTTAGCACCAGTTTGGCTGCAGGAGTTGCTGGAAGGAGGCATACAAGGCGCCATCCGACCGTCTTAGGAACTCCACTCCAGATTTATGTAGGGCTTACTCCTAAGCCTCTCCGCCCCAGAAGATATCCCACAAGGCAGTGGGGGGTTCGGACCCGAGTTTTCCTTCCCCTGGATGGGCTCGTTCCCCAGGTGGACGAGCCCCATCTGCCCCTCGCTTCCTTCTACAGCACCTGCAGAAAATGCCTTCTTGGCAGTTGGACCCACTCTTGGTCTCATCCGCTCCATCCACCAGAGCCTGTCTTTGCATGCAGGGGAAGCCCCTAAATCGCTGGGGTCCAACCCTTAAAATATAACCACCTGAAAAGCATAAAAGAGCAGCACTAGGTTGCATGTGTTTCGGGATCCCCCCCCCCCGAAATGGGCATTAGTCATAGGCCAGCGACCGTGAGAATCTCCCGCTTTCTTCTGTTCTCGCTTCAGCAGGGAGAAGTTGTATTTGGTGCCTTTGGAGAAGCAGGGCCTCTGAGCAGTGCATTGTGGGAAGACACGTCCATCCGGAGCGGCTGGGTGCAGGGCGTTTACAGTATGCTGCAGCATTACAGCGCCTTCCAGTTCTTGTGCAACTCAGGTAAGCGTTGCTTCTTCTGCCAAAATTTATAGTGCAACGTACCTGGGCCTGCCTCAAGCCGCTCCTCATCATGGACGGGGGCACTTTATTACAAAATTATTCTCCATCCTTCTCTCTCTGTCTCTCTCAACACCAGGTTCCCTAGATGTGATTTTCGCTCTCCAAGGAGACCCGAGCCTGTTTGTGGCTTCAGGAGCCAACCGCCTTCTTGCTCGCGTGCTCATCTTCTCCGTTCAGTCCGAACCATCTCGCCTCCTCAGCTCGGTGGACAGCGATTGGCCGGCTTGCACTCGAATGATAGTTGCTCGCGTTGAGGAGTCCTTCAAATCCCACTCGGCCTCCCGGGCCAAGCATTCCTTGCAGCTGCTGACGACGTTGTTTGAGCACAACCAGGACGCCTGGACTGAACTGCTTTGGTCGCGGCTGGCAGGAACAGTGGAGTCCCTCCTGGCAGAAGAGCTGCCCCAAGTTGGGCACCAGCTGGTGGATCTGTTCCTCAGCATTGCAAGGTGGGCACCTGCACCGTGGCTTTCATTACTGTGAGGGGAGGCGAAGGATGGAGGTCTGGTTCTCCAGATATTGATGGACTCCAGCTTTCATCAGCCTCCAGCCAGAATGGCCAACAGTCAGGGAGGATGGGAGATGTAATCCAGCCAGTTCCCCATCCTTGATCTAAATCAAAGAAGTCTTCCAAGGTTAAAACCAATACTTTGCACTATGCTTAGAATAGAATTGGGAGCCATTGAGTCCAGCAGCTGCAGTCAAAAGAAGTTCCCGAGTTCGGTCTCTGACATTTCCAGGCCACTGACCAGAAACCCTGGGCAGATGCTGCTAATCGGTGGGAAACTAGAGTGGAGAACCTTTCCCAGCCCTGTGGGGCAACATTCTGGGACCAACAAGCTAGTGGTGGGCGGGGCCAGAGGCAAATGTGGGCGGGGCAGCAGGTGTCAATTTTACCTTTATAGAGTAGGCCGGTTTCTGGACACACTCACACATGGCTCTCTATCCTGCATCCCAGCAAGCAAGAGGCATCATAAGAGGTCAAGAACACATCCCACCCAGCCAGGCAAAAGTGCTCCGGGCGATGAAGTTATGAAGTTAGGGCTGGGGAGGGGCGTGTCTTGGGGAGAGGCCTTCATTTGCCACAACTCCACCTGCCCCACCTGCCCCCAGGAAGGTCACCCATCTAGGAGAAAGAAAACTCAGATTCTAAATCTCCACTACCTTGTGGGATATCTTTAGCAGAAGAAAATACTGAGGAGTAAACGCTACACAAGTCAGGAGTGGAATCCCTAAGACTGTTGGGCAGCGCCTTGTACTTCTCCTTCCTGCAACTCCTGCAGCCAAGCTGGTGCCAAACATCTTGCTCTGCTTTCCTTTGGACCACATCAGTGAGGCTTAGCTGGGGGGTGGCTCTTGTCGCCTGGGCAGCCTAGGACCTTCAGACACACTGCCCAAGATTGTGTCCCAGGGAGGTCTCTTCATTGCTGCTAACACAGCAAAAACAGCACGGGAGGCAGAAGTTATGAGTTACTGGTTTCTGCAGCCACAGCAGGTGGTGTGATTCTCCAGCGGATTGATTTCACCCCCAGAGGCACACGCCATGGTCTCTTTAGACAGACTGCTGCCAATAAAAACAAATACTTATCTAAAGGTTATGCACGCGCACTAATGGATCTTCCTCCTCCCTCCTGTAGGTCTCCTGCATTTGGCTGCCCCGAATGCAGCCTCTGGAAGCTGGTGGCACTTGCTCTGAAGACATTGAGCCTCACTCAGTCAGGCCCTCTGGCCTTGGGACTCCTGAAACTTGAAGCCTGGTAAGGATTTGTTCCCTTCAACATTAAAGCCCAAATGGCAAAGGAGCCCCATAAGTGGGGCTGCCAAGCCATTAAGTATTTTGTTTGACCTTGTTTTCCTTTAACAGATAAAATAACAATAATAATTTATTATTTATCCCCTGCCCATCTGGCTAGGTTTCCCGAGCCACTCTGGGCGGCTCCCAACAGAAGATTAAAAACACAATAAAACATCAAACATTAAAAACTTCCCTAAACAGGGCTGCCTTCAGATGTTTTCTAAAAGTCAGATAGTTGTTTATTTCCTTGACATCTGAAGGGAGGGTGTTCCACAGGGCGGGCGCCACTACCGAGAAGGCCCTCTGCCTAGTTCCCTGCAACTTGGCTTCTCGCAACGAGGGAACCGCCAGAAGGCCCTCGGCGCTGGACCTCAGCGTCTGGGCTGAATGATGGGGGTGGAGACGCTCATTCAGCTATACTGGGCTAAGGCTGTTTAGGGCCTTCAAGGTCAGCACCAACACTTTGAATTGTGCTCGGAAACGTACTGGGAGCCAATGTAGGTCTTTCAGGACCGGTTATGTGGTCTCGGTGGCTGCTCCCAGTCACCAGAATCCCTCCTCAAGCCGGCCTTTTCTATGAAGCCATGCTTAACCTCCTAGCTTTCACCCGCAGGTGCAACAAAGTCTAAGGCTGCAGCCCTGTGTCCCTTTCGCTGAGGAGTAAGACCCGTTGAAAGCAATGGAACGTACTTCTGACTAAAATGGCATAGGATTGTGCCCCAAGCACAGGGGAGAGCTGCCCTTTCCTTGCTGTTTTTGTCTCTCCTGCCCTCCCACCCTCTCCCTCCCCTCACAAATTGCAGTTGCAAGCAGGGCTTGATACCCAAAAGACCTGGTTGGGGAAGGCGGGACGATTGCTTTTGTGCATACATTTGCATTAATACACGGAATAAAGCTTTAACCTACATTGAAACCATAGAGATGCTGCCTTGCTGCGGATGCAAGAGAGACCTAACCTGCTCCCTCTCCTCCTTTAAAGTCCACAGGCAATCCAGGTGCAAGGTCTGGGCCTTTTGCTGCAGCCAATGGGCTGTGTCTTGAGAGGCGCTTCTCCATCCTTAGAATTCCCAGGTGCGTTGCTGAGTTGGGATGCGGCCTCAGAGCCCAGTGCTACCAGCCACAGTGGCTCGGCTCTGCCTCCACGTTAGGAGGCAGCAACTGCTTCTGTAAGGGGAAAAAGTACAGAGAACCTCCCCCTTGCATCAGAAGTAGCTCCTCCCCAAGCAGTGACGGAAGCGAGGGCTCGGAGGAGGCTAGTCAGGAAGTGGAGAGAGAGGGCCAGGGCTCCAGCAGCACGAGAGAGCCCCGGCTACACAGGAGGGAGGAAAGAGAGGGGGAGAAGGGAGAAAATGAAAGCATGGAGCGTAGACCCTTTCCTCCGGTTCTGGAATTACGCAGGAGAAAGAAAGGGAGGAGATTCACTGTCCCGAGACTCCTATGTTGGAGAAGATCACGGGGGGGGGGGCAGTGCCGGATTCTGCATCGGAATGAGCAGACATGTTTTACACACCTGTCTCACTGTAAATAGACTGCACTAATAAAAACTGTTTAAAGACAAGCATGAGGAGCGTCGTTACTCTAGAGTAGTCGCAATAACCCCTGACAGCTTCTGAATACCAATTGCTGGAAGCCACAGGAGGGGAGAGGGCTCGCTCTTGTGCTCTGGGGCTTCCCTTGGGGGCACCTGCTTGGCCACTGTGGGAATACGATGCTGGATTAGGGGGGCCATAGGCCCGATTCAGCAGGCTCTTCCTAGTTTCTCATGTGCACATAACAATTGAGCGGGATGGGTGGGTTAAGAGAGCGAAGTACAGTTAACAGGCCCTGAAATACTTCGCCTGGGCCCAGATCCAAAGGACAACAGTCCTTGCTGGAACATCCCAGGTGGATTCTGCCCACTTCTGTTTGGGAGGGCACTGGACAAAAATCAACTTTCTTTCCTCTCTGCATACACTTAGCCGTCCTGGTACCCTACAAGTGCTTTAAACTACAACTCCCATCAGCCCCAGCCAGGCTGCTCTGGCTGAAGCTGTTAGGAGTTGTAGTCCAGAATATCTGGTGGGCACCAGGTTGGGGAAGGCTGCTTTTACTAGCCATTTCAGAAAAGCCTTTTGCTCTATTGGTGTCCTCCAGCTTCCCTTTCTCCACTTCCAGGTTTGCCGCCTGGCCCGGCCACTCAATCTGCCTCTGTGGAGTCTCTTCTGTCCTCCAGGGCCTCGTGTGTCAGTTTCCTGTGCCAGACTCTGGCTCATCTGGAGGAGGTCCAGTATGTGGTAAGATCTAGAGAAGCAAAGACCCAACCTCCTTTGGCTCCTCCTTCTCCCTGAGCTTTTTATAGGGAAAAGGTCATTAGAATAACTTTTTTAAGAACTGGTGCCTGTTCTTAATTACTTTCCTCTTTCCTCCTCTTCTCTCTTTCCTTTTGTGCTGCATCTTTTACATTATGAGACGTGTGGTCAGGGACTCTCTTGTTATTAATATTGGTAAGCCACGCTGGGAGCCTTTCCTGCTGAAGAGTGGAGGAAAAATACAGCTCACCAGGCTTTAAATGTACTGTCCTTGTACAGTCTCGAGCTGAAACTCTTGAGATGCTGAACTCTGGCTTCCTTACCAAATTTTGCCCCCGTGCATTGGGGCTGCAGCATACCCAGAAGCCTGTGTATAAGACACCTCTAGCAAATTGGCTGAGATTGCATTTACCCCTTTTCTTCGCCAGGCCTCTTTGGCAGTGGAGTTTCCCCATAGGCCTTTGCTCCAGTCCGTGGTGACTTTGCTTCAGTTCTGCGTTGGCCTCGCCATTCCAGTCTCCTCTCTGGCAGCTAAAATCGGCAACATCTTGGTCGGCAGCTTCCGAGTTCAGCGGGCAGCCCTGGGCCTCCTCGGAGCTCTGTCTCGGTGGGCAAGTAAGTAGTGCCCCCCTCCCTTGCTATCTCGGTGTTCCCTGTCGATTCCAGGGTGACCACAGCCCTGCAAGAAACCTCCTGGGAGGCAAGGGAAGAACAAGGGTTCCCTTGACGGTCCTTTCCAGCTTTTCACAGGGTTGTAGAGTCAGAAGGGTCCCCATGAGTCACCTAGCCCAACCCCCTGCAAGGCAGGAACCTCAACGAAAGCCTTCCTGGCTTATTGGCCATCCTACCTCCGCTTTAAAAAACCTCCAAGGAAGCAGAGCCCACTGTGGGATGTGATACATAAGTAGCAGTCAAATACAACATTCCTTGTTTTCCTAGAGTGGACATGCAAAGGGGTGTTTGGTCCAGCCAGTCAAAAACTTCCTGTTTCCTCCTGGACTGGGACATACTTTCTCTTGCATGTGACGAGAGGTGGGCATGACCTTACCTGTGCAGGTAACAAGAGCACAAGGCACACAGCCCTCCTCCCTCCTTCTCCATCTTCCTTTCGTCCTGCAGTCACTCCAATTAACCCCCCATGTGGGGTAGATCCACATGTCTTTGTAACTAAATCTGCCTTCTGAGATCCAACTGTGAACAGAATATGAGTAAACTACTTTTAATACTTAACACAAGACTGTGGCGTGTTCATTCTTTAAGAAGGAAATAAGGGATCTTACCAGGAATCTATATTGAGAAGCTTAAACATGCTTGCAACCAGCTACCCACTGTGCGTTCAAAGGGTTATGTTAAAACTTTGCTAAGTTATAGAACTTGCTAGCACAAGTTCGGAAGGTTATTAATAAACAATATATCCTCTCCTGCCTCCCTGAACATTCCCACACCCACCACCTCCAGAGAGGTGTCTACTGTCAAACAGTATATTTAGTTGAATATTTAGTTGAATCTCCCTTTCTTGTAACTTGAAGCTATTGGTTTGGGTGCTTGCCTGTGGAGCAGCAGAAAACAAGCTGGCTGCCTCTTCCATGCAGCAAACACAACAGGTTGCAAAATTAGTTGCATTTTTTAATGCTTGGGGGCAATTCTAGGAACCCCCCCCCCGTTTGAACTGCCCTTCCCTTTAAAATAAACACACATATTCATATTCCAGTGTACCTGAAGGAGCGTCTCCACCCCCATCATTCTGCCCAGACACTGAGGTCCACTGCTGAGGGCCTTCTGGTGGTTCCCTCGCTGTGAGAAGCTAAGTTACAGGGAACCAGGCAGAGGGCCTTCTCGGTAGTGGCACCTGCCCTGTGGAATGCCCTCCCACCAGATGTCAAAGAGAAAAACAACTACCAGACTTTTAGAAGACATCTGAAGGCAGCTCTGTTTAGGGAAGCTTTTAATGTTTAATAGATCATTGTATTTTAATATCCTTCTGGAAGCCGCCCAGAGTGGCGGGGGAAGCCGCCCAGAGTGGCGGGGGAAACCCAGCCAGATGGGTGGGGTATAAATAATAATTTATTATTATTATTATTATTATTATTATTATTATTATTATTATTATTATATTGTAACTGCCACAGTGAGTTCTGAAGTTCCGTTCAGTTCCTGATTATATATTTTTTCCTTAGTGTTGTACACCACCCTGGGATCTTTTGTTAAAGGGCAGTGTATAAATTGCAAAGTAAATAAATAAGTAAATAAAATGACTCCTAACTGTCCTTCTCGGTGTGTTTTAGCTTCCGTTTCTGATGAAGTCATGGAACAAATCTTTGACATCCTCCTTGTATACCTGAAGAGTCCAGATAGCAGCCCCACTGTAAGTATGGATTCTTGAGTCAGAAGCAGGAGCTCAAGGTGGGGAATGTTTTTCTCTCCCTCCTTGGTTAATCCCCACAGCAACCCTGTGACGGAGGCTAGATTGAGAGGCAGCGACTGGGCCCCCCAAGGCCAACCAGGGAGCAGGGGATTTGAGCCCCGGGCTCCCAGGTAGCAGCCAGGTCCTCCAACCGCTCCACCACATTGGTTCTTGGTTGCAAAAGGAGTGATTTGGGGATAGCCAGAGTAAAAGCACCAGGGTGTTGGTCATCCTGGGGAGTTTCATTCACGGGACCCCCCTCTTGTCTTTTTCAGGTTTTGAAGAAGGCATTCCAAGCAACACTGAAGTGGTTTCCAAGCACCTCGGAAGCCTCTGACTCTGCCAGTGACTTCCAGCAGCACAAACAATTTCTCCGAGGTAAATTTGCAAGCCTGTTTCTGGCATAAGTAGCAGTACGGCCAGTTGAGCTGGACGTCTAGTGAATCTTGAGTGCTGGAAGTACAGATAAAATAAACTACTTCTTTGCCCAGCACAAAGTTAAACTACGGAACTCCGTCCCACAGGAACCAGTGATGGTCACCAACCCCAGGTGGCTTTAAAAGAAGAGTAGACAAATTCGTGGAGGGAGAGCTGGCTCTGGGCTGCCTCCCCAGTCAAAGGCAGCAAGGCTTCCGAATCCCAGTCGGTGGAAATTGCAGGAGGAAAAAGGGCTTTTGTGCTCAAGTCCTACCGTACTTGCTGGTTTCCCACATGTGTCTGGTTGGCCACCATGAGAGCAGGATGCTGGACTAGACGGGCCACGGGCCTGATCCTGCAGGGCTCTTATTAGATTTCTTATTTCTAGCAGGGGTGGGGAACCTCACACTCAGAGCCTGAACCTGCTGTAAAAAAGGCCCTTCTTTTGTGATCTTCCTTCAAAGAGCTCAGTGTGGCCTGGGGACTTTCTCTTGTCTTCACCCCCAGATGTAGATTGGGTTGTAACTTTACAGTGCTGTCCTACTCAGAAGTGACCCCCCAGGTAACAGAAGTCACTGGGTTAAAGCTGACCGAAAGTCCAGAGGTGGCATTATAATCAATTTACAATGGGGTGGAAGGTATATAGCAGGCACGTCCAACAGGTAGATCATGATCTACCGGTAGATCACTGGACATCTGTGGTAGATCACTGGTAGATCACTGGCTCCCCCCAAAGAAGCTCAACAACTTTGGCTCCCCTAAAAATGCTCATTTAGCCATTTAGCCCCCCCAAAACAGGGCTTTCCTCCCGCCTCAGAAAAGCTCAACAACTCTGACCTGAACCCCTAAAAATGGGCCTTCCTAATAAAATCTAAAAATGGGCCTTCCTAATAAAATCTCAGCAACTTTGATCTGAACCCCCCAAGAGGGGGTAGATCACTGCCAGTTTTTAACTCTGTGAGTAGATCACAGACTGTTCGGACTTGGCCACCCCTGGTATATAGGCTAGGAAGGACTTGCTCACGAATTTATTGACAGCTGCACGAGTTATAGTTAGGAAGTGGAAGGGGCAAGCAGAATATAAAATGGAAGAATGGTATAAAGAGGTGTGAGATATAGCTATTAATGATAATTTAACATGTGCCATTAAGGTAAGATGTGGAATATGCAGGAGAAATTATTTTGAGGAGATATGGAGGGTGTTTGTAGAATTTGTACTGTTAAAAGCGGAAAGGGGGTCAAACCATCGCAAGAGGTGTTGAAATTGCGGGAGGCTGGGTAGTTACAATGGAATGGTCTCGGTGGTGGGGTGCACATTTTTATTCTTATTTATTTATGATTATAACTTTGTCAAAATAAAATTAAAAATTAAAATTAAAAGGGGGGGGGAGAAGTGACCACCATTAATTCCAATAGGACTTTACTCACAATGTGTAAAGCGTGGCAGACTTGACGTTGTTTAATAAGCAGGAACAGTTCTGTCTGTGACCCTCCCTCTGTCTCCTGCCCCCTTGGAGCAGACATGCTGCCCGTCTTGCAGAAGCGCATGCACAGCCCCAGCTGGGAAGTGCGTGACTCTGCCCTGGAGCATCTCACGCAAGCGATGAAGCGCCTGAGAGGTAAGTGCAGGGAAGGCAGATCCCGTGGGCAGGGAGCACAGCCGGGTGACGGAGGAGCAGTCCGTCCGTCTTAGAAGCACAGAATTGGTGGCAGGGGAGCCTGAGCATCCTCCGGTCCAACCCCCTGCAATGCAGGAATCTCAGGGAAAGCATCCGGGACCAACGGCCACCCAGCCTCTCCTTAGAAACATCCAAGAAAGGATAGTCCACAACCACCAATGGCTGCAGTGAGCTGAAACAGCAGACAGGGCCGTCTTTACCAGGGGGTGCAAGGGGTGCGGGGCACCTGGGTACCAAATTCTGGGGGGCACCTGCTGTTGAAGCCGCCTAAGCCAGGGGTCAGCAAACTTTTTCAGCAGGGGGCTGTCCCTCAGACCTTGTGGGGGGTCGGACTACATTTTTTGGGGAAAAATGAATGAATTCCTATGCCCCACAAATAACCCAGAGATGCATTTTAAATAAAAGAACACATCCTACTCATGTAAAAACACCAGGCAGGCCCCACAAATAACCCAGAGGTGCATTTTAAATAAAAGGACACATTCTACTCATGTAAAAACATGCTGATTCCTGGACCGTCCGCGGGCCGGATTTAGAAGGCGATTGGGCCGCATCTGGCCCCCGGGCCTTAGTTTGGGGTCCACTGGCCTAAGCTCTTAATTATCTACCTGTTACGAAATAATAACTAATTTTGATCCAGCTAGAAAAACAAAATACTGTACATATATACCTAGGTATTACCGAAATGTATACCTACTGTTTCACTAAAGGACTTTTGACTTTGTACCAAGGACGCGGCATACCAGCAGCGGCGCTTGTCATTCACAATGGCACCATGCACACGGAATTAACTAAATTTGGGGACGCTGGGCGGATCTTTGCACCCTGGCGGCACATAGGCTAAAGACGGCCCTGACAGGAGAGGAGGACTGCTGGCCCAACCTGGTCTTCCAGGCCTTTGCTTGTGACTCGCCGGGACATTTTGGGCTAGCCATGCTCAGCTGCTCTACACTTTGTGTCATGTGTGGTGGGTGGGGACGATGGGAGTTGTAGTCCAAAACAGCTGGAAAGCTTGGTTAATCCTTGCTTTCACTGCAGTTTTAGAACGGTGGGGTGTCCCCCCCCCCAAGAAAAAAGCTCTGGGAAGATTGTTTTCGTGGCTCCCTGTATTATAAAAAGTATTTCAGGAACCATGTTGCTATCTGCTAAGATAAGGCTTTCAGTTTCATGTGTTTGTGTGTGCTGCTACGAAAATGGTGTTTTAGTGAAGCTGTGTTTTTAATTTCTTTTAACCAGTGCATCACCCAGGCGACTTCACTTATTGGGTGAATGATAAACGTAGTCAGTAAATAAAATGCATGCATTGATTGGGGGTGGAGGAGGAGGGATAAGGGGAAAGTGGGGGCTTTCCCACTACATGAGCTTCTGGTCGGGGGCTTTTTCTGCCCATGAGCTCCCGGTTGGCTCACACTTCCTTGCCAGGAATGTCTCAGCAAAAAGAATTCCAGGCTGCACCCCTGCCTTTGGGCTTTGTAGTGACAACATAAGGGAAGTCCGGCTGCTGGATCAGGCAAAAGGCCCATTGAGTCCAGTATCGTGTTCTCGCAGTCTGTCAGCTCGTAAGCTAGGCATGAGTAAAATCACCCTCTCCCTGCTTGTGATTCTCAGCAACTGGCAATAATAATTTATTATTTTTACCCTGCACATCTGGCCAGGTTCCCCCAGCCACTCTGGGCGGCTTCCAACAAAATATTAAAATACAGAAATCAAACATTAAAAGCTTCCCTAAACAGGGCTGCCTTGAGATGCCTTCTAAAGGTCTGGTAATTGTTGTTCTCTTTGACCTCTGGTGGGAGGGCATTCCACAGGGTGGGTGCCACTACCGAGAAGGCCCTCCGCCTGGTTCCCTGTAACTTGGCTTTTCGTAGCGAGGGAACCGCCAAAAGACCCTCGGCGCTGGACCTCAGTGTCTGGGCAGAACGATGGGGGTGGAGACGCTCCTTCACGTATACTGGACCATCTACAGTTTTATTCCCCCGTGATGTTGTCACCCTGTTTAAAAGCCATTCTGGTTGGTGACTTTAAATGCAAACCAGAAGCAACTGCAACAAAACGTTGCAGGATGGAACGCTTTCCTGTTCAGGATTCCAGACATCAGTACATCTGATGGAGGAAATGATGACCTCTGTGCACTGCGGAGGTCAGTCTGGAGACTGTGAGCCTTCCTAGGCAAGCTCTTGGCAAGATCTGTCCAGGGCAAGGCATTTGCTTTAATGGTAGGGACAGAGAGCTGATGGGATCAGGCAGCGTGCATTGGCACTGTTTATTTTTTCCCTTTTTGT
The DNA here is from genome assembly GCF_965207765.1 of Zootoca vivipara. Taxonomy (NCBI): domain Eukaryota; kingdom Metazoa; phylum Chordata; class Lepidosauria; order Squamata; family Lacertidae; genus Zootoca; species Zootoca vivipara. The sequence goes on from NC_142596.1 coordinate 50,951,696, forward strand.
TTTCATCTCTACATAGGGCAGGAATGGTTCTGGCAAGAGCTGCTCTCTTCGGAAGTACTGTCGCTGGCAGAGGGCCTTCTGGCCGACCCAGAGAGCTACGTGCGTGCCAGTGCGGTGGAAGCCTTGGGGCAGTTTTCCTTGCTTGCTAGCGCTGACTCGAAGAAGCCCGGCTCAGAGAACAATGGGAGCAACAAAGAGGTACAGTCCGCTTTGCTGAGCATGTTTTTGTCTCCTCCCTTGTGCCCTGGCTACATTCAGACCGGAATACCACAGCTCTGTTTACAAGGGAGGGCCACTTTGGGTGGGTTTCCCCTGAAAGCGCAGCCTAGAAACACAGTCACACCTTGGAAGTCAAATGGAATCCATCCCGGACGTCTGGCTTCCAAAACGTTCGAAAACCAAAGCGCCTGCTTCTGATTGGCGGCAGGAAGCTCTTGCAGCCAATCGGAAGCCCCGTCGGACGTTCAGCTTCCGAAAGAACATTAGAAAACCGGAACAGTCACTTCCAGGTTTCGATCCTTCGGGAGCCAAAATGTTTGAGAACCAGGCTGTTCCATTTCCAAGGTACAGTGGTACCTCGCTAGACGAACGCATCGCGGCACGAAAAAGTTGCAAGACGAAAACGTTTTGCAATTTTTTGGCAGACTCGCAAGACGAAGTTTTCTATGGATGAAGCAGGGCAGGGGTGCCGCGAGGAGCAGAAAGTCAGACCAAGCCTCCTCCGGGGAGCCCGCTCACCTCGCGCTTCCACTGCCGCCATCGCCCGGCTTCCGCAGGGACATGGTGATTGGCGGCGGCGCACCGAAATGGCTGCTGGCAGCCGAGCAGCAGCCGGATCCCCCCTCACTCTCACCTTAAGCCGCCGAGCAGCAGCCGGATCCCCCCTCACTCTCACCTTAAGCCGCTGAGCAGCAGCCGGATCCCCCCTCACTCTCACCTTAAGCCGCTGAGCAGCAGCCGGATCCCCCCTCACTCTCACCTTAAGCCGCCGGATCCCCCCTCACTCTCACCTTAAGCCGCCGGATCCCCCCTCACTCTCACCTTAAGCCGCCGGATCCCCCCTCACTCTCACCTTAAGCCGCCGGATCCCCCCTCACTCTCACCTTAAGCCGCCGGATCCCCCCTCACTCTCACCTTAAGCCGCCTGCACGTGAACGGGCTGTCTGTCTGGTTGGGCGCAAGGGTCCGGCTGCTGGGGAAGGAGGGAGGGAGCCTCTCCCTGGCCCTCCTCCTGCTTCCCCCTCCCCAGAGCCTTAAAACTTCCGGAGCAGCCGTGGCGCTTGGGGGCAATGTGGCTGCTCCTGGGTGCGGCAGGTGAGTCGGGGTTTGTGAGCGCTGGATTGCGCCTTAATCTGCTTTGCTATGGTGCCATTTCATTGAAAGGAGAGCTCTCTTTTTTTGCCCATAGGAACGCATTAATTAAATTTCAATGCATTCCTATGGGAAACCGCGCTTCGCAAGACGAAATTTCCGCAATACGAAATGACTCATTGAACAAATTAATTTCGTCTTGCGAGGTACCACTGTATGACTGTACTATGAAGCAATAGATAGGATATTGAAACAAAACCAGGCTGCTAGAAGGTCGGTAGGTGTGCAACGATCGAAGCTCATCACACCAATCTTACACCAACTGCAATGGTTCTTGAGTTTCTGGGCTCAGTCCAAAGTACTTTTAGAGTCATAGAATCTTAGAGCTGGAAGGGACCCCCAAGGGTCATCTAGCCTAACCCCTCTGCAGTGCAGGAATCTCAACTTAAAGCATCCCTGCCAGATGTATGAAACCTTGCAGGGCACAGAGCTCCTGTTCAGCGTTCCATGGCCTTTGCCAGAACACTCCATTCTCTCTTCCCATTGGTTTTGTTTTCACGCCCCCCCCCAAATCAGCCAACATGAAATAGCCACTGAGCATACTCAGTCCTCACTGAGCTGTTTGTCCCCCACCCCCTCTTTAGGGTTCCACACAGCCTGCAAATACTTCTTTGTATTTCTGCAGACCTTGTTCAAAGGGGGCTGGGGGTGGTTTTGGCTGTATAAGGAGAATGGGTTTGCTTTGGTAGGGGAAGAATGCACACCATGTTTCCCTGGTGCCGCAGGAGTTAACACAATGTGGATTCCTCCCCCCACCTAGCATAGCTTCCAAACAGTGTTCAGATCCCCCCATGTCTTCTCCTTGTCCTTCAAGGCCAGCGTTGGGGCTCGCTTGCTGGAAATCCTGTCTGCTGACTCCGAAGGCTTCCCCCGCAGAGCTGTGATCCGCGTCTTCGTTGACTGGCTGCGGGACGGCCACCCGGAAGCCCTGGCTGACCCTGAGCAGTTTGTTTCCAGAGCGATCCAAGCCGTGGACAGAGACTTAGACTGGGAAGTCAAGGTCGGCGGCTTGGAACTGGCCAAGGTTTTTGCTGCCCAAATGTCTGGCCGGTTTGGGCTTGTCGACTGCCCGTATGCCGCTGACTCATCACCTGCCAGCCAGCCTGCCCGTCGCCTCGAATTGCTGGAGGCGTTTTGCCGAGTGAAGCTCTTTGAGTTCCTCTTTGGAGCCCTGCATGACTGCGACAGGCCAGTGGCGCTGAAAGCCTGCGAGATCCTTTTAGCCGTGAAATCCAAGATTTGCAAAGACAGTCGCCTGGAGGAGAGGCGCTTGGAATGGGGCAGCACATCTCAGCAGCGGGAGGAAACACAGAGGGAAGAATTGATCCTTCCTGTTGGAGAGTCGTCGAAAAGGATTTCCCAGGATCCAGAGTGCCTGATCCTTTTCTTAGAAACGACGGACCTGGAGGGTTTGCAGAGATCTTTAGACAGGAGCAGCGATCACCTGGAAAACAGCCCCCAGTCGCTCTTGCAGGATATTCTCTCCGCCGCAGGGAATACAGAAGAGAATGAAGCAGATTGCTACTGACAGCTTTCCAAAAACGGAGATCCTTGGGGAGGGGCTAGACTCTGCCTACCCTCCCCTGACCCCAAGAACTTAAAAGGACACTTTGCAAAACAAACAAAAAAGCCTTCCTGCTCAGATGGGCACTGTCATGTAGGGATTAGTATGAAACCCACCTGGAGAAAGGCAGCTGTGATGCAAATTTGAGTGGGGGGGGGGATCAAAGCAGGGCTAAAACACAAGAAAAGCAAGAGATGGCCAAGCCAGGAACAACTGACGAGATGATGACAAGCACACCATTGTTGATTTGTAGAACATCACCAAAGTAGGTGAGGAAGTTGTGGCCCTCCAGATGTTGCTGGACTGCAACTCCCATCATCCCTCACCACTGGCCATGCTGGCTGCATCTTATGGGAGCAGGGAGTACAGCTTTTGGGGGGGGGGCACTGGCTCCCCACCCCTGGTTTAAAATGCAAAACTCAGTCAAAGCCTAGTATGTGAAAAGGTAGATCCGCCTTGAAATAAGGAAACACTGTTGCATTTAAAACCAGCACCACACAATTAATAAGTTCTTCGGGAGCCCATACTGCCGAAAGCTTGCAATTTCTAATGGACAAACTTTTCCCCGCAGATACTGTGAAGTTTCAGAGTGGATCTGCAAACGGCATGACTGGATTTTGTACTTGTGCGCAGTGAGAGTTCCTGGCGTCTCCTTTCGATGCACACACAGCCATGCAAAGTTCAAATCTAGAGGCACTGCGTGTAGCTTTCAGACTCAAGGCACAATTCCACACGGGTTTCCCAGTGTTCTCTTTGGTTGAGCAGCTTTGTACCTGTATAACTCAGTCCTCCCTTTTGAAAGCATCACAGCCAGGTTGGTCCAATTGAGTTTTAGGCTCGTTACTTGCTGGCTGTTGCCTTTGCAGAGCAAGGGAACAGGTTGGTGAGGAAGGATTTGTTTTTATTACCAATTAAAATTTGTTTGTCTTTTTAAAACAAGTTTTTGTCAAGCTCAGACCGGATGGCTTGTCTATGCATGTTCCAAACCTAGCTTTCTGCGGCTAGGAGAGTAAGTTCTTTCAAGAAGAGCTTTTGGGGAGGGCCAGCAGATGTCAGTCCTTGGCATCTCCAGGTAGGGCTTGGAGAGACCCTTCTGACAACCTTGGATAGCATCTGCCATTAAGTGCAGACAGCAGTCAGCTGGATCGATCAATGGTCCCCCTTGCTATAAGCTTCTTAAATTGCTAAGATGCGGGTGCATTTTGAGTTTGGCGCATGGGCGTAACCGGGGGGGGGGGCAGCTGCCCCACCTAAATCAAGTAAATCAATAAAAATACTTAAATTAGCAGGTTCTTGCCACCTAACATGAACCCTGCCCCCGACCCCCCCCCAAAAAATATATGGCCTATACCCATGGCCAACTTACCAATAGTTTGGGGGGGTTTGAAGGATGCTAAGTCTGCAACCTTAAACACGCTTACTAGGGATCAGGTTCCATTGCACTCAGTGGGGCTTGCTCCTGAGTAAACATGTTTATGATTGCACTGGAAGAGCAGAAGCCACATCTTGATCCTGCAAGGAGCACGAGTCGCCAGCTAGTTTCTTTTGCAGAATCAAATGTGGGAGGGTGGCGATGCTTTTCCAAACTTCTGTTGGATTTCAGTGAGGCGTGCCTAGGGAAATGCCTCCAGCCGGGTCTGTCATATCTCAATTAGCTTGTGAACACGTGAACGGCCTCGGTCCAGTATACCTGAAGGAGCGTCTCCACCCCCATAGTTCAGCCCGGACACTGAGATCCAGCACCGAGGGCCTTCTGGCGGTTCCCTCACTGCGAGAAGCGAAGTTACAGGGAACCAGGCAGAGGGCCTTCTCGGTAGTGGCGCCCGCCCTGTGGAACGCCCTCCCATCGGAGGTCAAGGAGATAAACAACTACCTGACATTTAGAAAACACCTAAAGGCAGCCCTGTTTAGGGAAGTTTTTAATCTGTGATATTTTAATGTATTTTGGTATTTGTTGGAAGCCGCCCAGAGTGGCGGGGGAAACCCAGCCAGATGGGCGGGGTATAAATTAATAATAATAATATCCCTTCTGCCAACCTTCTCCAACCTGGGAAATACGTTGGGGTGGGGGGAGTTCAAAGCATCTAGAGGACACTAGGATGGAGGAATATTGCCTTATACCAGGCATCCCCAAACCTCGGCCCTCCAGATGTTTTGGACTACAATTCCCATCTTCCTGTTAGCTAGGGATCATGGGAGTTGTAGGCCAAAACATCTGGAGGGCCGCAGTTTGGGGATGCCTGCCTTACACCATCCATGCAGCCCAGTATTGCAGCTAGCAACAGCTGTCCTAAAGGGTTATACCTCTTCAGTGGTTTAAGAACATACCGGTAAGAGGAGCCTGCAGCTCGGTCAGGCCAATGGCCCATCTAGTCCAGCATCCTGTTCTCACAGAGGCCAACCAGATGCCTGTGGGAGACCTGCAAGCATGACCTGAGCACAAGAGCGACAGTCTCCTCCTGTGGCTTCCAGTTCCTGTCCTTCAGAAGCATTGCTTCCTTCCAGCACAGCCATTGCGGATAGCAGCCACCTGATAGCCCTCTCCACAAATTGGCCCAATCCTCTTCTAAAGGTTCTAATGTTGACTGGGCACTGTGGAATTAACTCTGGGGGCTTCTGCTTGCAAGAATGATGCTCTTGCCACTGGGCTACGGCCCTCCCCAGTTAGACTACAGCCTAGTTCAGGCACCCAAATAAACTCGCTCACAAAATGAGTAAGCTGCTCCAGGGTTTGAGACTGGGCATTCCTAGCCCTAGCTAGAGTTCATGGTGACGGAATATGGGAACATCTGCATGCAAGACAGATGCTCTAGCAGTAAGCAGCCTCTCTCCATAATGCAGGTGGGTGGGTGGGTTTTTTTGGGGGGGGGAGAGTGGGCTGGATTAGATTATTTCCTAACGAGACCTACATTTTGAAAATGCGCCTCCTCAAAATTGCAACTGAGCAGAAAAGATCAAGCTTTTTAACTGTCTGCAGAGAATCCCCCCCCCCAACCCCTCAATCTGCGCACTTTGCTGGTGGATTTAATAAGACGCCAGCGGAGAAAGAAGCCGGGGGGGGGGATTTGGGCTCACACCGCCCTTAGAGGCCGGTTCCTGCCCCTGTTTGAGTCTGTGGGGCTTTTGCAGCCCACTTCAACAAGAGCTGGGTCTGGCTCCTCATTACCAATGCAAATTCTACGTAAAATCACATTAAGATCCTGAAGCGCAAAATGATAACAGGGTCTGTTCATGCTGCCAGGATACCTCAGGCTCTGGGAACAGCCATGAGGCATGAATTAATACTCAGAGAGATTAACCCTGCTACATGGTGCAGTTTAATTCTGAAAGGGTAAAAGCTAAGCCAATAACAAGCAGCCCCAGAGATTGCATCTCTTAAACCGCAGGAAGCAAAAAGGCAGGAGAATAATAATGATGATGATGATGATGATGATGATGATGATGATGATGATGCTATGACTACTTATGTGTAGCATTTCTATCCTCCACTTCATTCAAGGGTAGCATATGTGGCTATCCCACCCCAATCCTGATTTATCCCTCACAACAACCCTGTGAGGTAGGTTAAGAGACACTGACTGGTCACAGACCTCTAGTGAGCTTCATGGCTGATCTTGAAATCAGGTCTCTCTGAGTCCATTTATATACTATCATAACCATCAATAAGTTTACTGGGCTAGCCAAAGGCCATGGCAATTTCATAATTACCAAACTGCAACCATAGTAAAAACATACACCAATAATATAAAACAAACACCAGTGATAAGAAGAGAGGTCAGAAAAATTGTCAGCTAGCTCAAAACTAGCTCAGTTTCAGATCAAACTTCCAAGTCTCCAGAGCAACTTACAACAATGTTATCTAACCCTGTTTCAAATATTTTTGTGTGGCCAGTGCATAAGGAGGGCCTTTGTGTCACTGAGCTATTAGTGACACTCAAGAGAAGCTGAATCATGTACGCTGAAGTGTACCTACTGCCATGTACGAGCAAAGATTATGGAAATTGATCTCTTCAATCCCCGTATAAGGGGCAAATTAACCAAATGATGCACAATGTATTCTGCCTGTAAGGTAAAGGTAAAGGGACCCCTGACCATTAGGTCCAGTCGTGGACGACGGGTTGTGGCGCTCATCTCACTTTACTGGCCAAGGTAGCCGGCGTACAGCTTCCAGGTCATGTGGCCAGCAGGACTAAGCTGCTTCTGGCGACTAGAGCAGCGCATGGAAATGCCTGTAGTTGAGGAAGCAGCTCAGCACTCCCTAAGGGACAGATTCCATGCCCCCACAACAGCTAACACCCTAACCTAACACTAGCCTAGGAAGAGTCCTGCTCATCCAGACCAAAGGTCCATCTAAGTCCACTATCCTGTTTCCAATAGCGGTTAGTTAGGTGCCTTTGGGAAGCTCAGAAGCAAAGCATGATGACCGCAATCCTGCCCTGTCCCCCACTGTAGCTTTCCTCGAGCATCTGGTTTTCAGAGATAGACTGCCTCTGACAATGGAAGTTCTAGCACAAGAGGAAGATGCCGTTTGTATAGGGTCCAAGATCCAAAGAGTAAACCGGGGAACAAACCTTCCTGGTTCTGCCACCCTGGCTGTGGGAGACTCCTTGGCATAGAGGTGAGACTGGGTTTTGGCCCCAGGTCAAAACATTCCTGTTTACTCTGGGCATTTCCAGCTGGTCACTTTCTCTTACTCCATCCTCATTGTCTTTTAATGGGTGTCCTTCATGGCTGCATGACCCTGTTTGGTTCTATTTATTGTGCACTGCAATAATTTTAATGGGAGGGTGGTTTCCCAATATCTTAATAGATACATAATGAATTAAATCTGAGCGTCCAGAGCAGGGGCGTAGCCAGGATGAAAATCAGGGGGGAGCAAGGGGCGGGGCCAAGGGGCGGGGACTCCCTCCTTCCCCTCCGCGATAGGAAGGGACGAGGGGGAGCCAGGATCAGCCCGAAATCGGGCTGCTCCGACTCCCTCCTCCCCCACCGCGATCGGAAGGGACGAGGGGGAGCCAGGATCAGCCCGAAATCGGGCTGCTCCGACTCCCTCCCCCCCTCCGCGATAGGAAGGGACGAGGGGGAGCCAGGATCAGCCCGAAATCGGGCTGCTCCGACTCCCTCCTCCCCCTCCACGATCAGAAGGGACGAGGGGGAGCCAGGATCAGCCCGAAATCGGGCTGCTCCGATCCCCTCCTCCCCCTCTGCAATCGCTGGGGCAGGAGGAGGGAAAGCCCCAGAGCCGCGCAAAGCGGTTGCCTGGCTTTCCCTCCGCCCGCCCCACAGCCAGCCGGCTAGAAGGGAGGTCTCCCTTCTCCCTTGCTGGCTGTGGGGCGGAGGGAGGGAAAGCCAGCCAAACGCTTTGCGCGGCTCTGGTGCTTTCCCGCCGCCCGCCCCACAGCCAGCCAGGGAGAAGGGAGACGGCACCGGGCGGGCAGTGGGGCAGGCTGGCCAGTGGCCCTGCTTCTAGGGGGGGCAATTGCCCCCTCCTGCCCCCCCTGCCTACGCCCATGGTCCAGAGTGCAAGAACCACTGTCCCACAGGCACCTGGTTGCAGGGGCGTACCCAGGATCAAATCTAGGGGGGGCAAGCCAAGGTCGTTCAGGGGTGGGGCCAAGGCACGGGAGGGGAGGGGCCACAAAGTGGGAACGTGGGCGGGGCTACAGGAACCCCCCCCTGAACTCTGGACAGCGAGGAAAACAGCAGCAGCAGCAGCAGCGTCGACAGAAACTGAAAAGCAAAGTGAGGGAGTGCGCCCAGGAAACGACGGGAAGGGAGCGGCGGCGCTGGCGCTTTTCTGGCCAAGGGGCGTGCACCGTTCGTGCGCTCCACGAGCTACCAGGCTCCGCTCCCTTTGCCTCCGGTAGCCGCCGGTCTTCTGAAGTGACCGCGCTTCTGCGGTCAGGCCCGCTGCTGCCGTGCTCCGGGGGGGGGGGCTTGCTTTCAGCTGTGTCCCCGCCGACCGCGGCAATCTCCTATCGTGCCGCGAAGCGGCATCACCTCAGAAGCTCCGCCGAGAAGAAGGCGGGGGGAGGGAGAAGCATGGGCCCTGCTTCTAGGGAGGGGCAGCTGCCCCCCTGCCCCGTGGTGGGTACGCCCATGCCTGGTTGGCCACTGTGAGAACAGGATGCTGGACTAGATGAGCCATGGGCCTGATCCAGCAGCCAGGCTCTTCTTTCTTTTTCAATACCTTTGGATACCCGTTGCTGGAAACCCCAGGAGGGGAGGGCGCTGTTTTTGCTCATGGGCTTCTTCTCTCTCCGAGGCATCTCCTTGGCCACTGTGAGAGAGGATGTTGGACTAGGGGGGCCACTGGCCCGATCCGGCCACAGGGCTCTCCTTACGTCCTTCCCGACAGCCTACTTGGCTCCTAACCTTGAACGCTCTTGGGAGGAAAAGGCTCCAATAAACGGCGTGATGTTTTGCTTCTTAAAAGCATTTTCCGGATGCCATGGATGCAAAGGCGCAAGAGACTTGCCAATATTTTCTGAGGAAGGGCCAGTAAAATTACAACCGGGGTGGTTTGTTTTTCCTGCGGCTTGTTTTCCTATCACGCCCCCCACTGCCCCCAACACTGCCCTCCTCTTCCTCATCGGAGCCCCCCACCCCTCTTCCTGCCTCGCCTGCTCTCTCCCCACTCCCCACCCCGCCTCTCCAGCCGGCGGCGCGCAATCCCCATCCACCCGGCGCGTCACGGCTTCGCTAGCTGCCCTCGCTCCGTCTCCCGCTCGCCCCAGCCGGCCTCCCTCCCCCCCTCCATCCCTCCCTCTCCGTCTGCAGGAAGGGAGATCCCCGCGCAATCCCAGCTGCGTTTGGAGGGAGAGCGAGGTAAGTGACGGCCGCTTCGCCGCCGCCAAGCGCTGCAGATTTGCAAGAAAGGCGAGCCAGCGAGGAGGACCCCCCGTTGCAAATCACGGAGGAGGAGGAGGAAACGCTGCTCGGCATTCTTTGCGAAGTGGCTTCTCCAGATCCGGGGAGGTGGCGGGAGGAGTTTGGGGACTCCCCATTCCCAGGGGAGAAAAGGGCAGGTGCGTGGCGAATAACTGCAAGAAATGCTGGCGACAGCGGCGAGCCACGTCGTGGCTCAGGCTCAGCCAAGTCAAGTGCAGTCTTAGGAAGGGGCTTCGCTCATATCCACGTCGACGCGGGAGATCCGTTTCCCGGCTTCGCCTCCGCCGCTCGACCGGGAGAATTCAGTGCCTGGGGCTCCCGTTGCCCTTCGCCTGTCATCGGACGGGAAGAAGGACAAGCGCCGAGCAACTTGCGACCGGCTCGGGGGCAGAGGCGTTGCGGATCGGGAGGTTGCTGCAGCGGGGTGTGAGGGAACGTGAGAATGAGCCCGGGAGTCGCGTTCCCGGGTCCGGCGCGCACGCGGATCGGGAGAGCGTGACGGGCGGGCACCCCGCCACGTCGACAGTGCCAGGCCGAAAAGGGAAAGGGGTCCCAAGGGGAGGGGGTGCGATCGGCGCCAGGTTTATCTCTAAACTCGCAGGATGCGCCTAGGGAGCCCTCAAGAGTGTCTGGTGTTCTGCAAAATAATATCGCCGCCCGCCCTGATCCTCTGGAGGCCCTTCCGTTAACCTTTACATTCATGTAAATCCCGCCTCGCCTTTTTAATAGATGGGGGTGGCCGGGTGGGCGCTTCTGAAGCAGACAGCGTGGTTTAGGAGCATAGGAAGCTGCGTTGCCGATCTAGCTCAGTATTGCCAGCACTGGCCGGCAGCAGCACTCCAGGGGTTCAGAGGAGGCATTGCCAGCCCTAGACGGAAATGCTGAGTTTTAAATCTGGGACCTATTGCATGCAAAGCAGGTTCTTTAGCCGTAATCTACAGCCGTTCCCTAGGGTATCATAAAAAAATACTGTCCCACCCAGAATCAGAATTGTAGATGTGGAAGGGACCCCACAGGTAATCTAGTGCCCAACCTCCTGCAATGCAGGAATCACAACTAAAGCATCTATGACAGGTGGCCATCCAACCTCTCCTTAAAAACCTCCAAGGAAAGGAAGTCTGCCATCTTCTGAGGGAGTCTGTTCTGCAGCTGAACAGTTCTGTCAGACAGCTCTTCCTGACGTTTAATCTGAAGCGCCTTTCTTCTAACTTGAATCCATTGGTTTGGGTCCTACCCTCCAGAGCAGGAAAAAAAAAGCTTGCTCCATCTTCCATGTGGCAGCCCTTTAGGATAGCCATCAAATCGTCCTCTTTTCCAGGCTAAACATATCCAGCTCCTTCAACCATTCCTCATCAGGCTTGGTTTCCAGACCCTTGATCATCTTGGTTGCCCTCCTCTGCACACATTCCAGCTTGTCAACATCCTTCTTAAATTGCGAAACCAAGAAATGGACACTGTACTCCAGTTGTGGTCTGTACCAAGGCAGAATAGAGCAATACTATGACTTCCCTTGATCGGCGCACTATGCTTCTGTTGATGCAGCCTATAATAGCATTTGTACTTTTTGTTGCTGCGCCACACTCCCAGCAGTCATTCCGTCTCTGGTCACTGTTATGGATGGACGGCCAGACTGACTGACTGTCCAGGCACTGTGATTGTCTGCAAGGCATTCCCATACGGCAGTGTTAACGCTGCCACACTTCACGTCACATTTGCAGACATCTTTGTAACACAGATTTGGTCTGCCGATGGGCTTGGTGCCCAAAGCCAGCTCCCCCTAGAGCATGGGTAGGCAAACTAAGGCCCAGGGGCCGGATCTGGCCCAATTGCCTTCTCAATCCAGCCCGTGGATGGTCTGGGAATCGGCGTGTTTTTACGTGAGTAGAATGTGTCATTTTATTTAAAATGCATCTCTGGGTTATTTGTGGGGCATAGGAATTCATTCATTATTATTTTTTCAAAATATAGTCCGGCCCCCTACAAGGTCTGAGGTACAGTGGACCGGCCCCCTGCTGATAAAGTTTGCTGACCTCTGCCAAAGAACAGGGACGTCCAACTCCCAATATACTGCGAACTACTTACAGTATAAAAAACTGGCAGTGATCTACCCATTGTCATAAAAAGCCTGGCAGTGATGTACCCAAAGTTGTGGAGCTTTTTTTAGGAAGCCAAAGTTGTGTAGTTTGAGGTTTTTTTTAGTAAGCCAAAGTTGTGGAGCTTTTTTTTAGGACGCCAAAGTTGGGGCTTTTTTTTTTTTGCTTTTTTTATAGGAGATCACTGAGGCGCCAGGCATACCTCTGGGGATCCTGCCCTCTTCCATTCTGTGGACATGGCCAAGCCAGGATAGGAGTGTGAACACACTGGGAATGTGGGCTTAGGAGAACACATCTTGGTTTGAGACTCTGCCCTGACATGTGAAACCCCAAATCTTCCTGATGCAGTGCATATGGAAAGTAAGTGTTGAGGCATCACTCCTGGTGGGTGTAAGTTGCCCACAACTCACGAGAGCCAGTGTGGTGTAGTGCAGTGTTTCTCAACCTTTTTTGGGCCACGGCACACTTGTTCCGTCAAAAAAATCACGCGGCACACCACCATTAAAAGACTGGGCAAATCCTGGGGGTTGGGAATGGGTGGGGGACTGAGGAATAGGGAGGATGAGGTTGGTGTACTTGCTGAGTAGCCGCCGCCGCTGCTCCTTGGCGGCCCGAGAGCCCTCCCCGGCTGGCGGAGGAGGACAGCGAGGAGCCCGCCGAGGTGGGGCGGCTGCTGCTGCGGCTGCTGCTGTTACTGCCGCCGCTGGACGGGGCTGCTGCTGCTCCAGAGTCCCCGCTGCCCTGCGCCGCTGCCTTCTCCATTGAGCGCGCGGGGAGAGCGCGAGGAGGCGGCCTCGGCCATGAAGCGCTGCCTCGCTCAGGGAGCGAGCGCGAGGAGATGACGGAGGAACACCCTTCGCGCCCTCGCACCCTCCAGACTGACCCGGCCGGCTTCCTTTCCGGCGGGTCAGCGCTGCCTATTGGCGGCCGCAAATCGCCCTTCTCGTTGCCTCATGTTGCGGCACAGCAGCCACCGTCTCCCGGCACAGTAGTGTGCCGCGGAACAGTGGTTGAGAAACGCTGGTGTAGTGGTTAAGAGTGGTAGACTCTAATCTGGGGAACCGGGTTCGTGTCTCTGCTCCTCCACATGCAGCTGCTGGGTGACCTTGGGCCAGTCACACTTCTCTGAAGTCTCTCAGCCTCACTCACCTCACAGAGTGTTTGTTGTGGGGGAGGAAGGGAAAGGAGAATGTTAGCGGCTTTGAGACTCCTTTGGGTAGTGATAAAGCAGGATATCAAATCCAAACTCTTCTTCTTCTTCTTCACTTCCGTAAAGCAGCATGCTCAACAGGCAAGCCTGGTAGACCTTCATCTTGGTACTGGATTTTAGCATCACCTTTTCCCAAAGCCTTTTGGAGAGGCAAGCTGTGGCCGTAGCTGCCTTGCTGGTACTCTTCTCCAGCTCTTCTCCTGTGATGCTGGCTTTGGGAGGAGAGACAGTTTGGGCCGCTTCCCCAGGAAACAGGAATGAGTGCCTGCATACTGTGTGTAGGTAGACTCTTACTGCTCCTCATCACAGCACAATTCCTAGGAGCCACACACAACCAGCTGTGAGTTACAAAGGGCTGAGCAATCACGTCACAAACCTGCAGCTCGCGGGGAGATCCATGTTCAACTATGTCACAGTGCTCCCATCTTACTACGCCTCTTTTTAGTTGCCTTTCGTGTGAACACAGGCCTCTGGTGGCTCCTGTTTTGCTTTTTAAAAAACTTGTCTTGTGATAAAAACAAGGCCCATTTATGCAAAGTATCTGGTGTCTCCGGAGAAGTGTGGACAAGGCGCCCCTGAGCCGTGTGGAAAAGCGGCAGTTCACCCATGGGCGCCTCCATGACATGGTTTTTATTCTGAGAAGCTCTGCATGGTGACGGTCTGCGTGCATTTCCTTGCCCTCTGTTCTGGGCACATGGGAAATGGCAGGAGAAGGAGGCTCCTGAATGTCTGCCAGGGCCGGGGGTGGGGGGAACAAACAGAACGGAGAGATCACTAAAATGAACGGCCAAGTGGAATCTGCAGCTTTGAAACGGAGAGACATAGTAAGGGAGGGAGCCCTTGGCAGAGTTGCAAAAGCCACATGAACCTGTGAGCCAAATACGGCTTCCTTTAGCAGAGCATCATTATGAACTTCAATGTGCAGTGGTTCCTGCTGTCCCACTCATGGCACTCTCTGATTTACAAATGGAAAATGAGGGCTGAGCGGGTGGCTTTGCCCAGCGCCTTTAGCGATGCTAAACTGGATTTAGTGCTCCTTGTTTTCAAAGGGTTCAGCACGTAGTCAAATGATGGAACTCGCTCCCCCAGGAAGCAGTGATGGCTACTAACCTGGATGCCTTTAAAAGAGGATGATGAGACACATTCAGGATGGAGGAGAGGGCTCTCAGCGGCTCCTAGCCACAAAGGCCATGCTCTACCCTTCACAGTTGGAGGCAGCCATGCTTCTAAATCCCAGTTGATGGAAACCGCGGGAGGGCAGAGTGCTGCTCATATGCCCAAATCCTGCTTGCTATCTGGGCAACGGCCTTGGCTCAGTATACCTGAAGGAGCGCATCCACCCCCATCGTTCAGCCCAGACACTGAGGTCCAGCTCTGAGGGCCTTCTGGCGGTTCCCTTGCTGTGAGAAGTGAGGTTACAGGGAACCAGGCAGAGGGCCTTCTTGGTAGTGGCACCTGCGCTGTCTGACTTTTAGAAGACAACTGAAGGCAACCCTCTTTAGGGAAGTTTTTAATTTTTGATTTTTAAAAATATCCCCAGAGTGGCTGGGGAAACCCAGCCAGATGGGTGGGTTAATAATAATAATAATAATAATAATAATAATAATAATAATAATAAATGATAATGATGCCACTGTGAGAACAGGATACTGGACTAGATGGGCCACTGGCAAGATGCTGCTAAGCCAGAGTCCCAGAAGCCACAACCTCTTTCTCACTCTCTTGAGCCATTCAGTTGCCGCTGCCTTTTCCTATGGAATAGGTTGCCAACTTCCCCTGCTCCTAGTGTAGCAGCCCTGAGTGTTCGACTGGGGCTTAGGAGACCTGGGTTCAAACCGCCCCCCCCAGCCATGAAGCTCACTGGGTGAGAGTCTCTCAGCACAGCCTACCTCACAGGTTAGTTGTGAGAATAAAAGGGGAAGGGGGAGAATGACGTGCGGTGCCCTTGAGCTCTTTGGATTAAAGGTAGCATATAAATGCAATAGTATATCAATAAAAGAAATGTGAAATTTTATTATCATTTATTTCTTAATTGCTTTCTAAGCAACCGTCTCAAGCTGATGTAGGCTAGAGATAATTAAAAACACACAAAAAAACCCAGCAAAAACTTTTAAAATGAACCTTAAGCCATACAAAGCAGACATTTGTGGTGAAGAGCCATTTATCCCGTTAGGAAGCAGTCAGAACAGAAATGCCTTCAGTTGCTTCCAGAATGTGGGCTCCTGCAGGCATGCTATTCCACAGAACAGGGACAGCCACACTAAAAGCCCTGTTCCGAGTTACTCCAGAGGAGGCTTCTGAGATCTTTGGAACTTGCAGGATAAACTTTCCCACAGACCACATGGGGCTACTGAGTATATAAGAGATAAGGGGGATCTTGCAGCAAACCTGATCCTGAGTTGTGCAGGGACTTGTACTACTATTAAACTGTAGGAAGCCAGAAAGCTTTGCTGACAAAGTGCAAATCACCTGGAGATTCACCAGTAGATCCCAGTCTTCCTTGTAAGCTCCTGGTTTAAACTCCTGGTTTAAAGCAGTAGGGTGCAAAACCTTCTGATGTCCCATGGTTAAACTCTCGTTCTGCCACACAGTTGTGCCTTATTTTATTATGCTGCTCGTGTTTGCTGCCGTTGCTCCAGAATACGTCTTCTCCGAGGAGGGTGGTGGCAGAGCAAAGCAGAGAACGAGAAGGATGGAGCTGAACTTTCAAAGAGAATAATTCATGGGTGCTTGTCGGGGAGTTGCTTGGTAGTAGCTGACTTACAAAGGGAATCATTTATGAAGAGATCATTGAGAATTGCACATGGTGTAATTTAGGGGTGCCTGGCATGATGGCAGCGGTAAACAATGCATTGCATTAAAGGAAGGAAGTTCAACAGAGCATCATTTTGGATGGAAATGCTAAGCCAAACCATTCTGCAATCGCAGATTGGGAATGAGTTTTCCCAGGGGATGAAGAAATAAACACTATTTTTAAAAATAGGCAGGTAGATAGCGTCTTACACCAATTTCACTTACACGATTGCAGACTTACGTAGATCGCTGGCAAACAAACAAACAAACAAACAAGTAAGTAAATAGGACAGAGAAAAAGTAGGCGGGAGAGCAGGGGGAAATGGCTGGCAAGTCCAACCCTTTGCAATGCAGGAATCCTGCCGACACTCGTCCCTGGGTGGGCTCGAACCACCAACCGTCTGGTTAACAGCCAGATGCACTGACCCGTTGTGCCAAGGATTGTAGGAGCGATGATTAAATACTTACATGTTTCTGGGATCTAATTATTTAAAGGTAAAGGTAAAGGTAAAGGGACCCCTGACCATTAGGTCCAGTCGTGACCGACTCTGGGGTTCCACGCTCATCTCGCATTATTGGCCGAGGGAGCCGGCGTATAGCTTCCAGGTCATGTGGCCAGCATGACAAAGCCGCTTCTGGCAAACCAGAGCAGCACATGGAAACGCTGTTTACCTTCCCGCTGTAGCGGTTCCTATTTATCTACTTGCATTTGGACGTGCTTTCGAACTGCTAGGTTGGCAGGAGCTGGGACCAAGCAACGGGAGCTCACCCCGTCACAGGGATTCGAACCGCCGACCTTCTGATCAGCAAGCCCTAGGCTCAGTGGTTTAACCACAGCGCCACCTGGCTCCCCAAAATTATTTAATAGACAACAAAACAAATGTGAAATGCTGCCCCCTGGCTTCTGGGCTCACAGCTTTGATCTCTTCTGAACCACCACCCTACAATACCCTGAGAAGTTTCAGGCAATCCTCAGGGCACGCTGGCTCCCCTGAGAGCAGAGTTTAGTTAGATGCTGACCATTGCCTCTTCTCCTGGCAGAGGGAGGCACCACTGAACCGGGGTCTGCCGTCAGCGATGTTGCAGTGCAGACATGCTCAAGAGTTCAGCTTTGGGCCCCGAGCGCTGAAGGACGCTCTGATCTCCACGAACCCTGCGTTGCAGGAGCTCTACGCCAAGGCCTTCTCCAGCGCCGAAAAGCTCTTCCTCTCCGAAGCGTACAACCCGCACAGGACACTTTTCTGCAGCTTGTTCATCCGGACGGCTTTCGACTGGCTCCTCAGCCACCCTGATGCCCCTGAAGACTTTGAAACCTTCTACTACTCCCTGCTGAGGAGGAAGCAGAGAGTCTACCGCAAGCACATATACCTGCAGCCTATAGGTAACGCACCTGCTGGATCTTTGGCACTAACTAACAAAGGAGATGCCCTTTGTGGCATTGAGGTTGTAATGGGAGAGCTATGCAAAGGAGACGGGAAAAGAGGGATCTGTGCCATAGTTTGTGGCTTTAGTGCCTTTCCTCCGGGTCAGGGCACCTGCTTTGCGTGCAGAAGGGCTCAAGGTAGGGCTCTCAAGGTAGAACTGGGGGAGACCCCTGCCTGAAACCCTGGTCAGGCTGCTGCCAGTCAGTGTAAGCAATGCTGAGTTAGGTGGACCAATGGTCTGAACTCTGTATAAGGCAGCTTCCTATGTTCTTTAGAAGGGTGTCCCCAGTTACGGCACCAACATTCTGAAGATGCTGGAGTTTCCTTGGTAGACAAGTAAATTGTTTTCACTTGCAGTACTGTAAGTCTTCAGATACAGAGCCCACTCTCCCTTACTAGTGATGTTCTTCTCCCAGGAAGGCAATGACTGCTCAGAAAGTGCAAGTGCTAGGCTCTTATACAAATACAGTAATAACATTGGAGGTTTGTGCTCTTGGGATTCTTCTCCTTCCTTGGGATTTTTCTTCTTACTTGCATTGCTGTAGGGCAGGCATCCCCAAGCTGCGGCCCTCCAGATGTTTTGGCCTACAACTCCCAGGATCCCTAGCTAACAGGACCAGTGGTCGGGGAAGATGGGAATTGTAGTCCAAAACATCTGGAAGGCCGAAGTTTGGGGATGCCTGCTGTAGGGCATAGTCCCTGCTTCCTCCTCAGAAAAAGCCCCAGAGGAACTGACTTGATGCTTCTGCTCTTAGATCTAAGCGAAGGCCCTGCTGGGATCTCGCTGCTGGACTCCCTCTGTGGCTGTGTTGAGTCTTTCTTTTGGGGTCTCCGAGTCAAGTGCCTTCCTTCCGTCCCAGTCTCTTCCATCCACTGCTGTTACCGTCACAGCCAGGATTCGGACAGAGTGCAGCTTCATACAGGTAAGCCGACAGGAGAGCAAGTTGGGGACAGCGAGGCGAGGCGAGTTACTAGGGAAGGGGGGCTTTAGTCTGATTCGGGAGAAGGGGGTAAGTGGGGAACTTTGCCAGCCCAGAGGCAAGAGTCGGAGGCAGGGGGTGCTTCACGGCTGTAGGGTAGAGCACAGGATGGGTTGGAGGAGGAGGAGGAGGAGGCAGGGCAGGCAAATGAAGGGTCAGGTGCTTCCCCACCCTCCCCTGCACCACTGTCTCCCAGAACCAGAAGGGGAATGAAAAGGGAGGAGCAGAGGAAGTTTCCACGAAGGCGCAGTCTCTGGCTGCGTGTCCAAATCCCTACGGGAGAAGGTACATAAACTGATGGAGGGGAAGTGGCAGGGGCATTGCAATGGGGGGGGGGCGGGGCGCCCCGGGCTCCACTCTGTGAGGGGCAGCGTGGCGCCCCCTTGCCACCTCCACTGATGGCTGCCACTACTGTGGTGGCGCCGCGACCGCCATTGCGGAGGCCCCGATATTGCTGGCCTCGCCCCTCGCTTCTTCCTGGTGGGGCGGAGGCAAGGGGCGGGCCAGAGAGCAGCGTCAGCAGCAGCCGCTGATGCCCCTCACCACTCTGCCTCCACCTGAGTAGGAAGAAGCACAAAACACGTGGCCCCCCAGCCCCCCCGATCCATAGTGTGACGCGTGCGTCGTGACGCGTGGTGGATGTCCCGCCCCCCGGCAGGGTGCCTTCGGGTTTGCCACCCCGGGCAGCCAGAAGGCTAGCCACGCCGCTGGGAAGTGGTTCCCTGTTTCTGCAACTGCTCCATAGAGGGTGGCCTGGGAAGAGCATAGTAGATGCTAGACTGCTGTGGGGGGGTATTCAGAGCTGTAGAGGTGACTTTAAGTGTTATCTTTGACAATAAAGAGCTAGTTATTTCCCATGTGCATTCCTTTGGCTGGGAAGTGCCTTTGAGAGTTACCTGGCACTTCTCCCTTGAGTACATCCTTGGGCCCCCTCAACCCTCTTAGGCCAGGGATAGAGAAGCAATGTGGCCCTCCAGAGGTCGTTGGACTCCAGTTCCCATCATCCTTGACCACTGGCTGTGCTGGTGGAGCTGATGGAAATTGGAGTCCAGCAGCCTCTGGAAGGCCGCACAGCTTTCCCAGCCTGATTTAGGTGATGTTTCCCTTTTGCCTGCACAGTAGAGGAGGAAAGGTGTGAGGCAGGGGGTGGGAGAATAATCTTTCCATGGAAAATCATTCAACGACTAGCAGCTGCAACAGTAACCAACCAGATGCAGGACTGGAACCACATTTTCCTTTCGGGACATCCCCACCCCCCACTTACCACACAAACATATTTCCATCCCTTTGTTTTCATGGGAAAAGGTGCTAACCCAAATTGGGTGTGTTCATAATGGATTCCTGATTAGACTGATACCCTGTGGATGTGTTCTGTTCATCCTGTTCCACCCCAGGAAAGGTTGCAATAGATTTAATCTAAGGCTTGAAAATAAACGCTAAAAATCTCATTGGAATAACAAGTCATTACAGAATATACTGGCTTTGGTCTAAGCTACTTGAAAGCTCCTATCTTCCTATACAAACCCATCCAGGTATTAAGATCCTTGAATGAGCATCTTCTCCTGGCCTTATCAATATAAGAGGCACAGTTGGTGGTGACACAGGAGAGACAGGGCCTTTTCTGTGGCCGCTCCCATACTGTGTGATTCTTTCCCAAGAGAGGTCAAACTGGCTCCCTTTACTTTATCTTGTGAACCTCCCTGAGATCTTCACATGCAGGCAGTATATAAATTTAATATTATTATTTTTTAAAAAAGTACTTTAATGCTGGTTCCATTATGCATTTTAACTGTGTGTATTTTAACTGTGTTTTGCCATTAGCTAGTTTTATTACTTTGTATTTTACCAATAGTGTTTCTAAATGCTGTAAGCTGCCTTGAATCTCATCTTGGGAGAAAGGCAGGATATAAATACAGTACACAAATAAATAAATAAATAAATACACAAACAAACAAACAAAAGCCTGAAACAGGGCAGGCTGTACTTGCTGCTGAAGGGCAGGGAATAGGTTTCTAAGTTCTATACCAAGGGAACTGAAAGATTGACAAGCAGGTTTCATTGGATTGTGTCTTTTGTTTTGGCATCTTCCTCCCCCCCCCAGATGGGATCCTGACCTTTCTGAAGAACAACAAGCCCATGGATGCCCTCTGCGTCTTAGGTCTCACACTTGCCGACCTCTACCCCTGTGAAACATGGAGCTTCACCTTCAGCAAGTTCTTGCCTGGCCAAGGTTTGTCCAGGGATGGGGAGGAAAACACCTTCATAGTTCTCTTAAAAACTAGTAGTGACGAGGCCATATGCACTCTGGGGAGGGAGCTAATAGTAATAATAATAATAATAATAATAATAATAATAATAATAATAATAATAATTCCACATTCAAAGCCTCCCTAAACAGGGCTGCCTTCAGATGTCTTCTAAAAATCTGGTAGCTGTTTTTCTCTTTGACATCTGATGGGAGGGTGTTCCACAGGGCAGGCGCCACCACCGAGAAGGCCCTCTGCCTGGTTCCCTGCAACTTGGCTTCTCGCAACGAGGGAACCGCAAGAAGGCCCTCAGAGCTGGACCTCAGTGTCCTGGCAGAACGATGGGGGTGGAGATGCTCCTTCAGGTATACTGGACTGAGGCCATGTAGGGCTTTAAAGGTCAGCACCAACACTTTGAATTGTGCTAGGAAACGTACTGGGAGCCAATGTAGATCTTTCAAGACCGGTGTTATGTGGTCTCGGTGGCCGCTCCCAGTCACCAGTCTAGCTGCCGCATTCTGGATTAGTTGTAGTTTCCGGGTCACCTTCAAAGGTAGCCCCACGTAGAGCGCATTGCAGTAGTCCAAGCGGGAGATAACTAGAGCATACACCACTCTGGCGAGACAGTCTGCAGGCAGGTAGGGTCTCAGCCTGCGTACCAAATGGAGCTGATAAACAGCTGCCCTGGACACAGAATTGACCTGTGCCTCCATGGACAGCTGTGAGTCTAGAATGACTCCCAGGCTGCGCACCTGGTCCTTCAGGGGCACAGTCACCCCATTACCCAAAGATGTGGAGCCACCAGTAAAAAGGCTCTGGCCCTGGAACCCACCAGTCTAACAGCATAGATGTCGTATCATCTCCCTCTCTACAGGAAAGGACCATAGTTCAGTGGGCACAGCATCTGACTTGCAAGCTAAAGGTCACAGGTTCAATCCCCAACATCTCCTGACAGGGCTGAGAGAGACATCTGTCTAAAACCCTGCGGAGCTGCCAATCAGCGTTGATAGTACTGATTTAGATGGGCCAACCAATGGTCTGACTTCGTTGCCTATGTCCTTGTGCTCTTCTTTTGACTGCCACACCCAAGCCCACCTTTCCCACAAAGCACCTCCTTAACATCCACACCCCTGTCTTCATTCCAAGAATAAACACCTCTGGCTGCATCTGCTCACATCCATCCCCTGTTGCCCTTGGCTCTCACCTCTGTGCCTCCGTTTGCTATCCCAGGGATGGCAGGGTTGCAGTCACAGGTCAACCACTCCCGTTTGGGATTGTGAGCTCCCTGGAGGAGAGGGCTATCCATGGCTACCAGGCACGATGGCTATGCTCTGCCACTACAGTTGGGAGGCAGCAATGCTTCTGAATTGCCAGACACCACAGGAGGGGAGAGGGCTCTTGTGCTCAGATCCTGCTTGTTGCTTTCTCACAGGCAGCTGGGAGAAGAGGGTGCTGGACCAGAAGAGCCACTGCTCTGGTGCAGCAGGTTCTTAAGTTCTTAACGCATTCGCCCCTCCCTGTATATTTTTGAATGGATTAATTTAAGAGCGAAACAATGATCGATTGTGGTCCTCTCCTCCTGAAATCCCGCCAGTTCTTCCGCTGTTCTGCAGTTTTCTATAACTTGTTATTCTGGTTTCATTAATAGTTGCCAAGCGTTTAATGTGGCAGGGATATCAATGAGCTTCATTGGGTGGTTAATTGGTTGGAAAGCCCTCTCCCCGCTTTCTGATATAGAGGAACCCTTATACTGGTAAACCTATCAGATGGACATTAGGCAGTTTGCTTCAAAAATAAAAACAAGCAAAGGATCCTACCAGATTAATTTTAATTTAATTCGTTGAGCTCTACCGGTGCTTTTTTGCAGCACAGTTATCAGTCCTGCTGCTTTTACAACTGCTTGTTTTTATGCTTTTAAAACTGGGTTTTATTGCAGTTTAGTACATAATCTGGAATTCTATATTCTAAGCTGCCTGGGAATTGATCTGAAATAATAAAATAATTACTAACGAAATGCCTGTGAGGGTACGCTAGGTAAAACGTCCTGTAGCAGAGCATCTTCTTGGCTTGTGCTGTCAAGTGCCAGGTGCCTGGGTGGTGCTGTATAAACTCTGCGGCTCAGTAGGCCAGATCTTTCGGTCCCTCCGTGGGCAGGTAGGCGAGTCCACCCACTTGTCAATGTACATCTGATGTTATAATGACATCAAAGATGACCCACGGGGGTCAGCGAGGGGTTGTTACACCAGCATGTTCCCCATAGCAGGGGTGCCACCTCGCCCTCTGGATTGTGGGTGCCTGCTGCCGCAACATGGAAGTTGTGGTGGCTTGCCGCTCCTCTTCCTCCTCAGCCAGCAACACACCCTTTTCCACGATGGAGGGGCTCTGTGTCCAAGCCCACTCCCCCCGAAAAGGGTGCGTTGCTGGTTGGCTGTGGAGGGCGGAGCTGAACTGCTTCTCTCTCAGAGTCAGCACCACAGCCTACCTGCCGGCTTTTCTCATTGACTTTGTGGGTGCCCAGCCTCCACAATAATATTATTGTGGGTGCCCAAGCACCCACAGCCCCCTGGAGGTGGCTCTTATGCCCTATAGGGAACACAGTGGCAAAGCAGCATCTAGCAGGGTTGAATTCTCTGTTCATCAGTTAAATCCGGCTACTTTGGCTGAATGTGCACATTCCCTATGGGGAACTGGTGGGCACAGCCAGTGCAGAATTGAACCCTGTTCCCGCACCCAACATCTTATGTCAGCTGTTATGTCAGTTGATTGATAGCCAGGCCTGGTTTTGGAGAAATGGCCTTGAGGGCAAAACTGGACCCCCTGGCAGGCCAAGATTGGCTCAGAGGCCAGAGATGCCCAACCCCTGCTATAACGGATTTATTGGAATATTAAAGTTGCATACAGTAGCATATTAAAAACTGAGCAATTATGAACTTTATTTTTCTGCTTGTCAGTCTTTTATAAATTTAATGAACTATTTTTTAGTATTATTCTGCATGCAAAGTTCTGCCCAATTTGCTTAATGCATTCTGAGGCAGCAAGGCTCCTCAAGTACACATTTACCACACACACACACACACTGCAGCAACAAAACCTCCTATAAATTGGTACTTTGTTGTTGTTTAGTCATTTAGCCGTGTCCGACTCTTCGTGACCCCATGGACCATAGCACGCCAGGCACTCCTGTCTTCCACTGCCTCCCGGAGTTTGGTCAAGCTCATGTTCATGTTCAAGAACATGAGCTTGATCCCCTTCATGGATCAATGCCTTGTCGTGGCGAAGGGGCTTGAATAACTCGGAGAAGCTATGAGCTATGCCATGCAGGGCCACCCAAGATGGACAGGTCATAGTGGAGAGTTTTGACTAAACGTGATCCACCTGGAGAAGGAACTGGCAAGCCACTCCAGTATCCCTGCCAAGAAAACTCCATGGACAAAGAAAACAGGCAAATTGGTACTTAATCCATCACTATTCTATATAGGCATAACACTGGTTTGCTGTGTGCACAATGAAACCAAGCCACAGTCATGCTCAGCTCCATCCCTCTCTTGCTCAATTCTTAATTTTTAGAAGATAAAACAATGCTGGGATCAGACTGACATCTGTCCATCTTCGGTATATATTTCAACAGACTTCATTATATAACAGATATCTCTATACCCCGATGTGTAAGGGTGGTTTTCCTATCTGGGTGGGATGCCTGGGGGATGTTTGAGGAAATGAGGCTGACCTCTCTCTCTCTCCTCTTGTTTCCTGCCTCTGCAGAGGTGGGGGTATGCAGCTTTGCCAGGCTCACGGGCGACTTCCCCCAGATGGGTTGTACCACATTAAACCCAGCGCCATGGAGACAAGAGGTTCGTGATGAAGTTATGGAGCACGCCCGACATCAGGCGTTGCTGTTCAACATGCTGGAGATGCTCCAATGTTGCAAGGTGAGGCGTGCAAGATTTCCCCAACAGTAGAGCACCTGCGTTGCATGCAGAAGGGCCCAGGTGAAGTGCCCAGCTATTAAAACACACACAAAAGGATCTGGTACAGTCCCAGATTTACATATAAGCTAAATAAGCTATAGCTTAGGGCCCCACATTCTTGCCCCCCCCCAAAAAAACAAAGAAAACAAACCCTGGATGTACATTTCCAAAATATAAGATAAAAAACAAATAAAATAAATCTACCTACAGCAACAGTGTTTTGTGTTGTGTAGGCTCCTGTGATGTAAGTAATGAGCCCCACCTGTTAGCCTGCTCCCTAAAATATCCCTGGTTTGCTCATTTTTATATATAGGGTGCCTACATTCTTCATGTGCAAATGGCTTTTATTAGGTCCACAAATTGCCATATAGCATATATTCAACACAAAAAACAGTGACAATTTGTTGTTGACAAAGGACAGCTGGACATAGAAAGGGCCCCATTACCTCCAGTAGCTGAGGGTCTCATCCAACCTCAATCCGGCCCTGGTGATGGTGGAGGAAAGGAGAAGCAGTTCAAGGCATGAAAGGCAAACTCAACAGTGAAAGTTCAGCTTAAACTGCTCTTGGTTTTCCCCCCAATGAAAGGTCACATGCCATGAGATCTGCCACCTGATTGGCTTGGGGAATTGCCGTTGGCTCCAGTGCATCATGCAAGGGGCTCTGAGTTTGGATGAAGTTCAGCTGCGGCCGCTGGAGCCTTGCCCAATATGCCTCCGGAAGCTGCAGTACGTGGTGGGTTTCAAACTCATCGAGCGCTACAAGGTAAGAGAATCAGAGAGCAAGAGGGCTCTTTCCCCTCCTTTCTGCAAGGCGAGGGTTCGTCTGGTCACCAGCTCCAGGCTGCTCATTTTATAATCCAGGCATAGGCAACCTTGGCGCTCCAGATGTTTTGGAACTGCAACTCCCATGATCCCTAGCTAACAGGGCCAGTGGTCAGGGATCATGGGAGTTGTAGTTCCAAAACATCTGCAGAGCCAAGGTTGCCTATGCCTGTTATAATCCCTATCAGAGGGAGACAGAAGCAGGGAAGTTGTCTGGAGAGCAGACACCTACAGGCGGCTCAAGCGAGTCTCAAGCCATTTGCCGTGTAGGAAAGGCAAGGGATCATCAGCCTGTCTGTGTCCCTCTGTGGATCTCCTCATACAGGTCCTCATTCTGGCCAGGTTATGCACCCCTAAGGCACAGGATAAGGCTGAGAGATGGCTGGCCATGGAGCAGGTGCTGGTTCCAGATGCTGTGCCAGGCCTCTGCAGGATCTGTGACCACACTCAAGGGAAATGGTTGGTGTTTAATTCATCTCTCCATATACTTTGGACTGCTGTTTCCATCAGCCTCAGCTTGTGCTTGTTGGGGCCGATAGGAGTTGTAATCCAAAAGATCTAGTTGACAAAGGCTGCTTTAATCTGAGCTGAAGCAAATGCTTCAATAGCAAATTAGACCTATAAAAATAATTTATTATTTCTACCTCGCCCATCTGGCTGGGTTTCCCCAGCCACTCTGGGTGGCTCCCAATCAAATATTAAAAACACAATACAACATTAAACATTAAAAATTTCCTAAACAGGGCTGCCTTCAGATGTCTTCTAAAAGTAGGATAGTTGCTTATTTCCTTGACATCTGATGGGAGAGCATTCCACAGGGCAGGCACCACTATCGAGAAGGCCCTCTGCCTGGTTCCCTGTAACCTCACTTCTCGCAGTGAGGGAACTGCCAGAAGGCCCTTGCCACTGGATCTCAGTGTCCGGGCTGAGTGATGGGGGGTGGAGATGCTCCTTCAGGTATACTGGACCGAGGCCGTTTAGGGCTTTAAAGGTCAGCACCAACACTTTGAATTGTGCTTCGAAACGTACTGGAAGCCAATGCAGGAATCTCAGGACTGACGTTATACGATCCCGGCAGCCACTCCCAGTCACCAGTCTAGCTGCTGCATTCTGGATTAATTGCAGTTTCCGAGTCACCTTCAAAGGTAGCCCCACATAGAGCGCATTGCAGTTGTCCAAGTGGGAGATAACCAGAGCATGCACCACTCTGGCGAGACAGTCTGTGGGCAGGGTGGATCTCAGCCTGCATACCTGATGGAGCTGCTACACAGCTGCCCTGGACACAGAATTGACCTGCGTCTCCATTGGACTCCCAGGATTGGACTCCAAAATGACTCCCAGGCTGCCCACCTGGTCTATCAGGGGCACAGTTACCCCATTCAGGACCAGGGAGTCCCATTCAGGACCAGGGAGTCCCCCACACCCGCCTACCCCCTGTCTCCGAAAGACAGTACTTCTGTCTTGTCAAGATGCAACCTCAATCAGTTAGCTGCCCTCCATCCTCCAACCTGCCCAAATCAGGAGTGCCCAAGCCTAAGAGAAGGTCCTAGGCAGGCATCTCCAGGTAGGGACTTCTGCCTGGGTAGCTGCTGGCAGTCCATGCAGACAACCCCGAGCTAGGTAGACCAATGGAACAAGGCAGCGCCCCCTGTTTCTATGCTCCCCGATGATCAGTGCCCTGATCTGAAATGGCAACAGAAGCAGTCACCCCGTTTTATGTTCTCTGTGCAGAAACTCTATGCCTGGATGCAAACTATTTTGTCTACCTGGCCGAGCCAAGAACCGGCAGACCTGTCCGTATCAGAAGACATTTTGCCAGACAGCACTGACTCTGGGATGGGTGGCGAGAACGATTCCGAAGCGGTAACGTCCCTCTCGGAGCCCCTGACCCCAGATACTTGCAGCCAGGCAGTTTCCACGTTGCAGGATCTTGACCTCGACGAGCCGTCCTGTTCTCTGGCCGATGTTCCCAGCCAGGAGCGACTGGGTGGCCCTCCCAAGCCCTCGGACATAATTAAGGAGTACACCCTGTGGCTGGAGATGTGCATTGCTGCTCTCGAAAAGGACGTCTCCGAGGAGGACCTCTTGCAAGTAGACAAGGTGGTGGATGCCCTTGCCCGCTGGGAAATGTTCACAGGGGAGCTGCCTAGCATCCGGAGGGATCTGCCTTTTGCCAGTGACACTGCAGGGCTGCGGAAGGTCCTTGGAGACAAATTCTCCTCCTTGAGAAGGAAACTGAGCTCCAGAAAAGCAGCCAGGGGTGAATCTTCCCCTTGTCGCTGGAGATGGGAGGAAAGCTAGCGCCACTGAGACACACTGCCTGCTTCTCTCTCTCTCTCTCTCTCTCTCTCTCTCTCTCTCTCTCTCTCTCTCTCTCTCTCCCTCTCTCCCCCTCTCTCCCTCTCTCCCTCTCTCCCTCTCCCTCTCCCTCCCCCCCCTCTCAGTTAAATTGTGGGTTTTGTTACATCCATTTCTTCTTGTTATGCCTCTCATCCTTTCCACTGCAAGTTCTCGTTGATTTATCAGAGAAAGAACCAAGAACTCTGCTAGTGCAATTAAAAATAATAATTCTGAGGTATTTGCTTGTTCTTCCTAAAACAACTCTTTGGTTTGTTGTATCCAAATACGCAAATATGATCAGAGGGGTCTTTCAGGTAACCATTGTAAATCATATAGGGCTTCAAATGTTTTAACCAATACTTTAAATTGGGCCTGAAAATCGACCCAGGTGGACTATTTGGTCCAAACTTAGCATTTTTCTTTTAGGGCTTTGAGAGTTAAATGTATTTTCAGACAAACACACTCTCCTCTCTCCCTCCCTCCCATCAAGTCATGAACTTTGTTCTATATAGCTGCACTAGAATTCCAAGGCTAAACCATTGACACCTGCCCCCCCCAAATAATGTCACCTTTTTAAGGATCCAGCTATAAATAACTTGAGCTCCTTTGCTGCATAATAAAGCAACTGAGAGGAATGCATGCTTTCCTGGCAATCTCTAGAGACACTTGGGCCTTTTCAACCAAGGAGAAGAGGAGCTGGTGTGGAAAATGTCCCTCCATGTAGGAAGTTTGAAAAGCGTCTGCAAGTGTTCTTTTAGAACAGGGGTCAGCAAACGTTTCCAGCCATGGGCCGGTCCACCGTCCCTCAGACCATGTGGTGGGCCGGACTATATTTTGAAAAAAAGAAATGAACGAATTCCTATGCCCCACAAATAACCCAGAGGTGCATTTTAAATAAAAGGACACATTCTACTCATGTAAAAACACACTGATTCCCGGACCATCCGTGGGCTGGACTGAGAAGGCGATTGGGCTGCATCCGGCCCCCGGGCCTTAGGTTGCCTACCCCTGCTTTAGAAACAGGAAGCCAGGATGTAGTTCTTCCAAACAAATGCAATTATTTTTTTTAAAAAAAACCATAATCTTGCAAGCACTGCTTTTAAAAAAAATTAAGAAGAAGGGTGCTGGTACTCACCATGAAGTTGTTATACCAGAAAAAAAGAACTTCTTGCAACCATGCTAAATCTCAGCTGTTGTGCTAACTTCATGGTCCCAGCACATGCAGAGGATTCTGGGAGATGTTATGATCTTCTGGACATGCAAGACACAGGCTGACTGAACTGAGAGAACATGACTTTGAGCGCACCCAGCACTCTCTGGCAACCTCTCCACACATTGCAGTGTAACATCATTGGTGGTAGGCAAGCTCTCTTTCGAGGTAGCTATTCTGCCATTTATACTGGCCTTTTCTGCAGCTTCAGGGAATTACAAATAGGGAGAGTGCTGACAGGTCCTGCTTAGGCAGGGCCGTCTTAAGCATATCTGGCGCCCTGGTGCGAAGATCCCTCCAGCGGCCCCCCCCCCGGACTGTTTCGCAGCACGGCTGTCTGGTGGGCGCAGCGCGCAGCACGGCTGCCGCGGGCACAGCAGCACGGTGCCCCCTGGCGGCCCGGCGCCCTGGCGCATTGCGCCATCCAGCCTTGCCTTAGAGCCGGCCCTGTGCTTAGGGGCTTCCCACAGCTATCTGGTTGGCCACTGTGAGAACAGGATGCTAGACTCGATGGGCCTTGGGTCTCATTCTGCGGGGATGTTTCTGATGTTCTTAGGACTGCTGTGAATCTTCCAAATAAGTGGAGCATTTGCTGGAACACGGTTGAAAAGCCATTGCTGTAATAATGTGCATTTTGTCTTAGACCAAGACAAAATGAAGGGTTGAGTAATAGTGTGTTTTCTACATTCAGATTGTGTAATCATAGTAGATGATAAAAGAAAAATGAATCGCTCAAAAGGAAAATATGGAATTCAGTGATGTGTGAACACAGGAAGGCGAGTGCTGTTGATTACTGGGCGAAAACAATACCTCCCCACCCAAAAAATGTTATATCTGAAAATGGTGCATTGAGAGTAAACCAAGTTGCTGCCACCTGCTGGTTGCTTAAATATTGCTGTTTCAATGCTTGAGAAACATCCGTTCTGGTTTGTGGAAAACAGCCATTCAAAACATAAACATTATATATTCCTTTTTGGCACTTAAAAATAAAACAGCACATATATGTAAAAATGGGAGTGCCACTAAGGGAGGTGGGGGGGGGGGAGAAGGACAGGGAGAGGGAGGGAGGCAGGGAATGTTTCAAAGTAAACATTTAGATTAGATTCTTTCATTTTTATCAGCAAGTGATAAACGAGAAGCAAAAGCAAAGAAGTGTCTGCATTGCCTCCCAGCCAGCAAAAGTGTTTGCAGCGCTCTTGCTGTTGCTATGGCAACTGCTTCACCAGGCCGAGAGAATCTATCTAGCACCTCTTTAAGCAAGAAGTGGTATGCAGGAGTGTTGGAGTGTGCAATATTGTGTGTGTGTGTGTGTGTGTGTGTGTGTGTGTGTGTGTGTGTATAATCTCTCTGTGTGTATGGGTGGTATTCAACTCAGTTTCACGCAGAGTCGATATAACTTCACGTTCTTTAATTTCACTGGTCTAATATTGAGTAAAACTTAGTCTGAATAGGTACACACACAATTTCACACCATCTTATCTCAGGGCTTAACTTGGCACAGAGCTGGACCATAAAGAAGGCTGATCGCCGAAGAATTGATGCTTTTGAATTATGGTGCTGGAGGAGACTCTTGAGAGTCCCATGGACTGCAAGAAGATCAAACCTATCCATTCTTAAGGAAATCAGCCCTGAGTGCTCACTGGAAGGACAGATCGTGAAGCTGAGGCTCCAATACTTTGGCCACCTCATGAGAAGAGAAGAATCCTTGGAAAAGACCTTGATGTTGGGAAAGATGGAGGGCACAAGGAGAAGGGGACGACAGAGGACGAGATGGTTGGACAGTGTTCTCGAATCTACGAACATGAGTTTGACCAAACTGCGGGAGGCAGTGGAAGACAGGAGTGCCTGGCATGCTATGGTCCATGGGGTCACGAAGAGTCGGACACGACTAAACGACTAAACAACAACAACTTGGCACACTGGAAATTTGTCCCATTGCTCAAGTAATCTGTGAATTCAATACAAATGCAAGAAGAACAGGAGAGTTTGTGTCCCACGCAAGCACAAGACATTTTGCTGTGTCAAGGGCAAGATGGTTCCCCCACTCCTTCCATATACGGAAGATGCCCGGATTGGCAGTTGAATCTTACAAGACAGTTCCTCCATTGCACGTAAGGGTACAAGGCTAGTTTGGGCACAGGGCAGGCCATGTGCTCCCTGCCCCGCAGCGTCTCCTGCCTGAAGCAGATGGCTCACTCCATGTAATGGTAGGGCCTGTGCTGTTTGTATCAAGAGCCTGCTGCATTATCAAGAGCCAATGTGTTTTCCCTATACCCACTGCAGGCCAGTTCTGAAGAGTGGAGCAAAACACACAGGGTGAACAACCCCACATGATGTGGCTTCATTGGGATCTGTATCACTTGTGAGCAGATGGGATGAGGCCTTTTCTCCCTTGGATGTTAGTTTTCTAATAGACAGCAGTTAATTTTCTAATGGATACCGTAGCAGAAGTGCCACTGAACACAGCACTTCCAAGTACGCATGCGTAGGATTGGGCTACATCTCTCCAATGAGTGTCAAGGAGAGACTCTGATGGACTGGATGTTGACTAGGTGACCCTGTGTATCCACAAGGACATAAGAAGAGACTGGCTGATGGTTCAAACCAGAGGCCCATCTAGTCCAGCATCTCACAGAGGTCAACCCGCAAGTAGGACTGGAATGGAACAGCACTCCCCACTTCTGATTCCCAGCAATTAGCATTTAGAGGCCTACTGCCTCCAACACTGTGTGTGTGTGTGTGTGTGTGTGTGTGTGTGTGTGTAGCCGTTAGTATGTAGCCACCGAGAGCCTCATTCCCCATGAATTTGCCTAAAGCCCACCATCAGGTCAAAGGGGCAACACAGAAGGAAGACCAGGATGGCAATTAGGAAGAAGAGACAAAAAGGGTCTTTACAAGCCAACAGAGGCACAGACAGGTGGGCAGGGACACTTCCCTTGGTTAGAGCAGAGGTCTCAGGTTCTCAATGACTTTTGTTTATGAACATAGGAAGAGGCCTGACACTTAGACATTGGCCCAATCCAACTCAGTATTGTCAGCCCTGACTGGCAACCTCTCGCCAGGCTTTCAGTCATGGAATATGCCCAGCCTTACCCGGGAATCGAACTTGGGACCTTGCACTACAAAGTAAGTTGGGGAGGACCCCAGAGTCATCGGTGAAGCACAAACATCGCAGCCACTTTGATAACTACAGTATCTGCAGTCTCTGCACGTCACAACTTTTAAACTCGTGAACCTGAAGGGGTGTGTGTGAGAGAGGGAGGGAACCCTCTGCATTACATGGTAAAATTTTCTGGTTTTAGTTTTCTTTTATTTATTTACAGTTCAGGTTCATGAGTCAAACAGCCGAGTCCATCTGCAAGGGAGCATGAGGTGAATATCAAATGCTAGGCCACACTGCATGCTGGGGGCAGGAAAGAGTTCCAGTTGTTTCACTGGTTTGGCCACTTAGAATTACAAGCTGTGGCAGGCGAGAATTCTACCACTGAACCACCAAAATGGAACATCTTCAACTGCCTGCCTGCATGGGATACTCCTGTGGCAGGGGAGGGCCCATGGGAGGGGGGGGTGGAAAGAAGGTGGAAAATTTGTCTATGAAAGTGTTTCTTTTTTATATGTTTCTTTTTGTAACCTGTAAAATCAATAAAAATTATATTTAAAAAAAAAGAATTACAAGCTGTGCACACACAGGGGTCTATTGTTATTGAGCATAATAGGGAAGAGGCCCCTCCATCCTGAATTGGGAGCCTGCCTGCTGAATTATGGCAATGCTGCCGAGTCACAGCCCACTCATGGGGGGAACTTTGTAAATGGCTTCAAAGTGAAAAAGGTCCACTTGCACTTCAGCTTTGAATCCTAGAACCACACAACTAAGAGTTATACATCCATGGCAGCAATCCAGTCCTCGCCAGGCAAGCTCATTCTGCTGGCTTTCCTGCTGCAGACGGCTTTTGACAATTTCAAGCACTGGGAAATGAGGTGCTTCACAACCATCCACTCTGTGCGTTCATGCAACAATTTGTAGGCTCTCAAACAGCTACATGGAGAGTGTGAATGCTGACAGGAAGCATTCAGCAAGTGGGATGCAGAAATCGATCTGTTCCTGCTTTTCAGGTCATTGTCCAAAATGGAACAACAACTAGAAGCCACATCTGACCCAAGTACCACCAGCTGACCCACAAGGGCCAAATGAAAGTCGAGAAGAGGCGTAATGGCTGCAGTGGTGGAGTTTAGTGGCCTGCTCTTAATACAGGGTGACTAACTTTTGGCTCTCCTAGTTCTACCTGGCCTAGGTCTCAAGTATCTGAAGGTTCCCCTCTCCCATTACCTGCCACCCTGCACACCTTAAGATCTATCTTTAGCCATCTCACCCCTTGCTTTTTCCTGTAAAACCAATTGCAGTCGTTAACAGTCGTCAACAGCTATCAGTCAGTCAATCACCCACTCCCACCACAAGGAGGGAGTAATACCCCTCCCCACCCTCTCACTATATATAAGCACCTGGTGACTTCTGTTTCAGTGTATCTGAAGAAGTGTGCATGCACACAAAAGCTCATACCAATGACAAACTTAGTTGGTCTCTAAGGTGCTACTGGAAGGAATTTTTTTATTTTGTATTAAACTTTGAGATGCCATATACAGAAAGTTACTGCTGTAATGAACTGTTGCTCTTCTGGAATTCTTTAAAGCAGCAACTAGATTTATGAAGGAGCCACCGATAGCACAGCAACAGGCCAGCTCTTCTACTTCCTAAAAAAATAACCAGCTAAGCCAAACCTCCTTTAGCCATTGCCTAAATGGCCCCATCCTTCCTCTTTCCCCCTGAACCCACTTAATCTTTTGGCTGCCTCACACATCTGCTTCTGACAAAAGGAGGTGTCTTAGATGCAGTGTTGCCTGCCAGTTTCTGTGGAAGTAAGATGCGGCTCAGGGACTGCTGGTTGCTGACCCTGTATTATAGCGTGCACTGTTCTCTAACAGAACTTAAATTATTTTACAGACACTTCACTAGAAAGTACAATAACAAGTCACATTTTAATAGATTTACAAAATTCATATATACAAAACAGTCAGCTAATTCAAAGCTATAATACACATTTTTACACCACATTTTAAAAATCTAATACACAGCTTTCATAAGCTGATGCTATCACAGCAAAATAGGTCACAAAGAATTATACTCTTGTAGTGCTTACAAAAGACCAGAGTTGTTTTTAAGCACACAATTAAAAAATATTACCAGTATGAATTATGGCACTTTCATCACAACTTATTTTTAAATTTGTTACCTTTCAACAATAAAGTTTTTTTTTCTTTTGGGCTGAAGTTAAAGATTAAGGCAAACACAGACCTTTTCTGTCCACAATACTCAATTTTCTGATGATTCACTACACTATACGAGTTCTAGGGCAGTAGTCTATATGCACCACTGAGCATGGAATACTGCCCTAAAGCTGGTATGGTGCAGTGGCCAATTGTGAGCAAGAAACCAAGCATCCATCATGTCAGTTGTGTTTCACTAGTAGCTGTAGGCAAGCCACTGCTATGTCTGCAATATGGGTATAAAACTAGCCTACTCGTGCAAATATGTGGAATATAGATGAAGCACCACTTGAAAAGGAAGACATTTCTGAAATCACTTCTCAGGTATAATGTCAACACTAGGCAGCACTTTTGTCAGTTCCCTATTTAATTTTTTTCAATGATTTCGCTCCCAACTTTTGACCTAAAGCCCCCAAGATAGTGTACAGAAAACAAACACGAACTTGGATTTATGCTGCTTTCTTCAGCCACCAACCAGGGAAAGGAACAGATGAAGTTGTCCCCAAGCAAATCAATTGCAGCATGGCCACTCTGTATTGCTCTTATGTATAATCTCTACCAATAAGAACCCATTAACATGCTATGGGCCAGGTGTGCTAAGGGGAAATCTTTGGAGAACTCTTCAGGTAGTCTGGGGAAGAGCTCCTATGTGATGTAGTTGTTGCTGGGCTAAATCATCTGGGTTGGTAGAGCAGATGTTTGGGCCCACATGAGATATGCTGGAAGAACTAAACAAGTAAGCCAGGACTAGCCTCCCCCCTCCAGCATGTTAGGTTTGTGTGTGCAGGTACTTTTATGTGGAAATCATTCAAACATTTGATTACCCTGCCCACATCCCCAGTAGTACAAACTATGCATCTGTTTCAGTTCTTTCAGTGCTTCTAGAAAGTAGATTTTGTAATGTTTAGATTGGTCCTAATAAGGGTTTTGCCATACTGTTGCTTCTCTGTTGTTGTTTTTAACCTAGTGTACGAACACAGCTACCTATATTTTTGAATGCTTCCAAGAAAGTATTCAGGTCGTATTTTGACAAGGGAATAGAATTCTACTATTGTGGAACAACCACTGAAAATACCATTCTGTGTGCCTTTGCAGTTTGAACTTGGCACATAAATCATGAGAATAGTCTTGGTTGATCTGAAAGTACACAATGGAGTAAAATAAGGAACCGTTTTTTAAGGTATGAGGGCCCCAAATGCTAAAGGCTTGATTTTGTTGGTTTTGAAGAGATACTTGCTTGCCTTTTTAGAACATTTATCAGACCTTCTGCATAGCCAAAGCCTCTCAACAGCACACTGGAAGAAACCTCAATTTGCATGTCCCAGTTATAAACAAACAGGCAGGCTGAAAAAAAGATTTGTAATGTGTGTGCCAATAGCTACAGAAGTGCCAATATGTTGTTTTAATATGCTGCCAAATCCTTATTCTGGGGGAAAGCATACAGACTTTTCATTGGTGGCTTTTGTTTCAATGCATTTTGTTTCAATACACACACCGTTAATGCTTAAGCAGCACTGTTTGAAAGTCTAGAAACTAGATCCTCTTCCAAATCTCTCCCTCTCAACAAAAGACTTTTAGCTCATCACCAAAAAACCAACCCTCAAGGGTTGGTGCAATTTTTGTTGTTGGGACTACAGTAATTGCTGCCTACAGAGAGCCAAAAGTATGGCAGGTTTGCTAAATCCTAGGTAACTTGCTGGTCCATTGATAATGGTTCTTTAAATCAGTGAAATGAATTGGTGGCAGAAGTAGAAACCTCTACCATATCCACAGCAGTGGTGGTATTTTAGTCACTATCTCAGAGGCCAGAGAAAGTCTTTTTTAATGGGCCTCAAACTGGCCAATTGCCGTAATCTTTCTTCATCCCTTAGAAATTTATGTGGATGGCAGAATGCTACTCTTTATTTTGGATAACACAGCTGCTAAGTTGATAAACTCAAGAGTCAGTTTCAACAATATTCTGTTATGCTAACATGGTCAATTCTGTTCATGTGCACAGTTCACTTGAATATGCAGTGTAACAAAGGAGCTGTGAACTCATGCCAACTTGCAGCTTCCATTTCATGAAAAACAATTTTTTTCTGGCAAGTCCTTGCTCCTGGAGAGTTTATATAAAAATAAACAGATTTTCAGCGGAAAGTCTATTTCCATCTGTGTGTGCACATGCATGTAAATACACATATATGCACACACACCCTGTTAAAGACATGGAGAGGGGGGGTCCTCTTTGTCCATGGCTAAAAACACCAAATGCACAATATACATTATTTACAGCAAAGCTTCCTCTGACAAATGAGAAGCTGAAGCTGAAGCCTGTTTGGTATGTAATATACCAAAGCATAAGTTCAAGGCCTGTAATAGACTGTCTGATGTGTAACCCATTTCCCAGCTTTAAAGTATCATTACATCAAGTATTCCAACAACAAATCTTTCCTCTCCCTGCTAATTGTACTTAGGACAAAATGTTCTCAAGGGTTACAATTAAAGGCAAATGTCTTGTGGCTTTGGCAAGAGGAAGAAAGAGCGGGTAATTAATGGTTATAGAGCACCCAATACTACTGTACTGGATTGCGATATTTTTTTTTTTAATTCAAAGCAAACTATTGAAACACAGTATGTGAGCAGTGCTATGATTAGAAAAGAGGTTTCCCTTATCTGTGTGAAGCTATACTGTTAAAAGATACTTTTAGGATTCCAACTAGTTATTTAAACCAGACTGCACTGTAAATCCTGAAATTGTTAAGACATCCTGCCTATTAGATGCTAAGCTTCTACTGCAATGTTAATCACAAGAATTATATCAGTGTGTGATCATGACCAAGGTGTGCAGCTGAAGGGATGAGAAGATGGAGAACTAGAGCTAATAGCATCTTAAGTAGATCAGGTTGAACTTGATTATGACTGCAAGCCTGATCCCCATTTACTGGGAAGCAAGTCCCACAGAATTCAATTGGGTTTACTGCTAGGTAGACATAGTTTAGGACTGCAGCCTTAATCTGGCTACCAAAATCTTTATGGTAAGTTTGCCCCAGCAAGGGGCTTCCATCATACCAGAAGGTAACGATCTGATACCAAAGGAACACAGTAATATAATACATTTTACATGCAAATACTACGGTAGCCATACAGAAAAAGAAATACACTACTAGACAGAGTTGTAAGAAAAAGAACAATTTGAGAACTGCAGCATATTATTTCTAAGTTTTTATTTTAAAATGCAAATGGTGGCATAGTTCAGATTGTTGTTTGTGCTACTCTCTGCCACTTAAGGACAAAGAAAAGTTAATAGGTAAAACTGAGGCACTTTCAGGTAGAAAAGACATCAAGTTCAATTTTTTAATTGAATAGTCCAGGCTCCTTCTAGATTGTATATTACTGCCTAGGAACCAAATTAAAGTATGCCATGGGTTGTGAACATGTCTAATGGGAATTTTCTCATTTAAAAGCAGGTGCATATTCCACATCATAAATTGCTCTTGAAACTTCCCATGTCAAGATAGCTATCTATCTGAGAAACACAAATCAAACATCTTTTTAGGCACGTGGAATTTCAATTTTCAAGAGACATCAATGAAGAAACCCAATGAATAGAAATTTGCAATAGTAGCTGAGATGCATTCCCCTTAACCCTTGAATAGCCATTCATAGCCTGAAAAATTATTCAACATTTAAGCGTACTCATGGCAAAATTGCAATATTGTTTTATTTTCTAGAAGCAGATATGAAAAAAGTAAAATAATTGGTCCTAGAAAGTAAGACAAGTGTCACTAGAAAGTCTCCAAATGTAATTTCATCTCAAAGGGTTGAAATATCTGCAGTCACTATGTGGTTGTTGTCTTATTAAAATTTGAGTTTTAGATAAAAAGTAGGAGACAAACTCTTTCTTAATTTCCAAAACTTAGCTTGATTTTGCACAAACATCACTATAAGCGTGAAAATTTTCAGGTTCAAAGTAGGGTACACCACACAAAAACATGCTTATATCAATGTGAGTAATCCCCACAGGGACATATCCTAGGATATGTCCAAGCAGAAGTCATGAGAGATTTGTTTTAGTTTGGTGTTATTGGTGGCATTTATACCTGGAGTTTTGCCTACTGTGTAAGACATGATTGTCCCATAGGGGCATAAGCTACAGCATTCTGATAGCATGATATAGGAAAGAATAAGCCCTTTATAATTTGATATGACAAGTATGGTACCAAAAGTAAGGTAAACATTTCTTATGTTTAAGAAGATCCCTGAATAAAGTCTATAGCACTGAAAATGTAGGGTTTAGTGTAGTTAATACATACCTCATATCAGACAGAGTGTGAAACATCAGTACACACAAAATAGGCACCCATAGTTAAATTCAACACTTTAGAATTAAAAAGTAAGTTCACATCAACATTATTCACAGCCTCCTGCAAATTCACATGTACTCTGTAGTAGCCTTAAAGGGGCAACTTTAAACTTGACAATTTGCAATATTTTAAGTGTATATTCTATAACCTAGTAAATTCATACAGCAACAATTAAGGATTAGTTCAAAGCAGAGCTCTTCTTTCCAAACTCAGTGCAGCTGTAAAGTGGAAACCTCAAGAGCATTTTGCTTTAGTGCTATGAGCAGCCTCTGCTTACTAAACATTTGGCTAAGGAATAGCATTAGCTTCCCTTTTATGAGAACACCCATAATAGGTCTCATACATAATATTCTGTCAAGAGAAAGTTTTCCTATAGTCCCAACTATAGGTTTGAGAACAGAGTTGATATCTCAGCAGAGCATCTGAGGTGTGAGCTCCCGCCTCATGCTATATGAAAAGTAAAATAGAAAGAAAATAAAATTCTTATTTTCCACGATGCAATAAACACTGTAACATGTAGTGCAAAGTACAGCCCTGTGTTGCACCAACCCAGGTCTTGGATTTCTGCCCCATTTCAGTCCAATTGCTGAAATGAAATTCACTAATGTGGCCAGCCAAGTTCAATTTACAAACTTTGACAAGAGGGAAACTGTAGAGAGTCTCAAAGAAGAGCTGCATAATCATTTTGACAAGCACAGTCTTGTTACTGGCAAACAATTTTGTGTACACCAAACCTAGATATTGACATATTGCAATGCATTCTCCGAATAGAAGTATCAATGAACTTATTGGATTTGTTAATTCAGCACCCAAAACAAATGAGGCAGACAGGCTTTACAACCAACAAACACTCTTGCACAATGATAGTGGATTAAAAAACACAAAATGTCTTTACGTCATTTTTCAAACTGAGAATTATTTTTTCAAAAGGCAGAAGGCAATAATGTTATTCAGAGTTCAAAAGAAGGCACTGCACTTGCAACTTACTACTTTCAGTAGTTATTTTTTTGTTTTTTTAGTTAAGTGATACAGTAGCTAGCTTGAGCTCTCACAATCCTTCTGCTTGTTGCTCCTCCATTGGGACTGGCTATTTTGCAGCTTCCTTGAACCAAGTAACAGCATGGATCTTTTTTAAAAAATCCGTCGTATAGGCTATAAAGGTTGGGCCTTCAACTAGGCTAGGTTTGAATGGACAGTTTCCCTTCACTGCAACATAATATCCTTAAGGTTTTCCTGAAGGATTGTATCCTTCACAGCATGGAACACAAAGCGGATGTTTTCAGTGTCTATGGCTGTGGTGAAATGATGGAAGAGGGGTTTACTGCGATTCCGCCGCTTTCTGTCAAAACACTGTACCAGGTAACGCTGAACATCTTCCAGCCGGTGAGGATCACCCCTGAAGTCTGAGAAGTACTTCTTAATGCTGACATTCTTCACTTTCTCCACAAGTAGGTCCATTTTGTTAAGGAAGAGAATGATGGAGACATTAAAAAAGAGCTTGTTGTTGACAATGGTTTCAAAGATGTTCATAGATTCAACTAGTCTATTTGTGCGTCTATCTTCCATAAGGACCTGATCATATTCACTTGAGGAGACCATGAATAGTATAGATGTTATCCCATCAAAACACTGAAACCATTTTTGGCGTTGAGACCTCTGTCCACCCACATCGACCATTTTGAAAGGAATCTTCTTGATGATAAAGTCATGCTCCACAATCCCCTTGGTAGCTTTTCTAGCCAGCAATATGTCTTGCTTACTGGGAAAATAGTTCTGCGGAAAGAGACATGGAGGCAGGGAAAATATCAAAATGGATCAACAGCTGCTTTCATTGAAAGAAAGTACAGATACACTGAGTCAGGGTAGTGACCAGAGGCGTAAAGGAAGGAGAGAAGAAGCTGAAAATGTGAGTTGAGTCAAGTTCTGTAAGTGAATCACAAGGCCACTCTGCTACATGAACAGCTCACCTTCACTTAAGCTATTTTCATTATGTCCACTTGGTTGCATGAACTGGCTGTAAACCAATTCAATTTGAAGTAACAATCTGAATAGTTTACAAGCCTCCTCAGTATCATGAACATATCCTTTGAAATTCTGTGTACCATCCTTACAACATATGCAATAAAAACTGGAGTTTCTGACAGCCTACAACATGCAAGTTTCATTGTTGCTGGCCCTGGCCAAGTCTCACTGCAACTACAGTGGAACCTCGGTTTATGAACACCTTGGTTTACGAATTTTCGGTTTACGAACTCTGCGGACCCATCTGGAACGGATTAATTCACTTTTCATTACTTTCAATGGGAAAGTTTGCTTCAGTTTATGAACAGACTTCCGGAACCATTTACACCCATGCTTCGGGTTAAGTACGCTTCAGGTTGAGTACTCCGCGGACCCATCTGGAACAGATTAATCCACTTTCTATTACTTTCAATGGGAAAGTTCGCTTCAGTTTATGAATGCTTCAGTTTATGAACAGACTTCTGGAACCAATTGTGTTCATAAACCGAGGTACCACTGTACATCCAAAGTAAAATGATGTGGTATGTTTAACAGTTTTGCAATGAACTGAGCAACAATCTAGACCTATCTTTGTTCCACCTTTCTCTGTCTCAAACATAGAGCCAACTCCTAGGGGCAAAGGTCATGTTGGCCCCCCTGTATTGCATCATGTGATTGATCAGGGAGAGCGGGGCTTACCTGCCCCAAATATTTTATTCAAGTTGGCACCCCTGATATGAACAGTGGGTAGAGGGAAGCATCCCCCTTCCCTGAAAAAGAAATGATACTGTGGAGGTCATTATCTAAGAAATTGTTATAGAGTCACATTTTGCCAGACAAAGGATCCATCTTGTGCCTATGTGCATTAAGAGTGCTGTGTGTACTTTAATGTAAGTCTG
Organism: Zootoca vivipara; assembly: GCF_965207765.1. Lineage (NCBI taxonomy): Eukaryota > Metazoa > Chordata > Lepidosauria > Squamata > Lacertidae > Zootoca > Zootoca vivipara. The sequence continues at coordinate 50,993,177 of NC_142596.1, forward strand.
ACTTGCTGACAGTTCCATACAATTCATATCGCATTTGGGAATTATTCAATTGCCTATACAGTGGATGCTTGGGTTGCAAATGTGATCCGTGCGGGAGACATGTTTGCAACCTACAACGCCGCGTCTGTGCAGGTTGCGATTCAGCGCTTCTGCACATACACAAAGTGCAATTTAGTGCCTCTCCACATGCGTGAGCGCCGAAACCCGGAAGTAACCCGTTCCGGTACTTCCGGGTTTGGCGCGGTGTGCAACCCGAAAACGCACAACCTAAAGCTCCATTTAGTTCTGTATTTTCTAAAGCTCCATTCAGTTCTGCATTTTCTACACTATGCATTTGTACACACATTCAGTTCTCTGTCATCTTTGCATCTTAATACTGCTGTTTCTTCACTGCCATATGGTTTGAGCATATCAGACAAAGAAAATAAAAAGGTACAATACATTTAAGTACTGGAGGACAGAATAGGGCAAAGAAAAAGAAAATCTCACCAATTGGCCAATCCGGTCCAGATTATCCAGAAAATATTTCACCGATTCACCCTGTTGAGAGAAGAGGACATTTGCAGCTAATTTCTGGAACTGGGGTTTACAAAGCCAAAACCATGTTTAAAGAGGGGAAAAACATTCAGTGTACAGAAGCAATATATTATCATTGATAACCTCTGAAAACAAGCATGTAGAAACACATAATGCCAAGTAGCATAGCCTTCCAACAAAATATAGCTCAGTCCAGTCATTTCCAATCTGAAAAGGGTATACAGCCTTTACATAGTTTCCAGTTAAGGCTATCACATGCAACTGAAAATCCTGATCTACTTCCTTCATGTCCAGAAGCAGGTCCTCCAGGAAATACCTTTCAGATTACTCTGAAGCAACCATACAGGAGGAGTAAGAACAGGGATGGCATGTCAAAACCTGCTGCTTCAGAGCAACTGGGACTTGGACAATCTAGCAAGTTTCCTTTTACCCTTGAGATGCAAAATGTTTCTGACTCTAAGCTAATAGCAGCAATGAATGCTGGCTAGAGAGAAAGGAAGCTCTAGTTCGGCAATCTTTTTTAAAAAATAAGTCCCCCAACTTAATTTTTATTATTCTGTTTTAAAGAATTAAGGTGCTCAGTTATCAATAGTGTTTGCTTTAATATTCTCATTAATATTCCTGTTCCACCTACCCAAAGAGTTCAACACAAAAGGTTGAATGATTCATTTTTGCACTGCTGTATATCCTATGCTGTATTTCCTCTGACTCAATCTTGCCAACTGGGATCACATAGGAGGTGCTTTTCCCATTGTTGAGCAGCAGCCATGAGTCGCTGCACAACTGGGAATTGGAAAATCCAGAACTATGAGCAGCAGGGCCTGAAATAGGCCAGGTCCCACATTTCAGCATTACTTTGAGTTTCATATCTTGTTCTTTGGGTATTTCTGGCTTATATTGTAGAGCTTCTTCCTGCTTTGGTCTTAAAAGGGAGGACTGCGGGGACTCTTGTGTCATTTTCATCTGTGACACTTAACAAGTTAACAAGAAACAGAGGGCCTTGCTCAGTGCATTGACATTTGGAACAGCCACTTTGGAAAGAGTCTGCACGCAAAAGCACCTATACAACAACTTGTTTGGTGTTAAGACATTTGATGTTAAGACATGATGCAATGCAGGGTTTTCCAAACTGTGTGTCACGACACGTTTGTGAGTCTACTGCAGTGTGTATGTGTGTTGCACAAATGCTCCTTAATTTGATAGTAAAACTGAATTACTGTGCAATGTGTCACCAACATGAAAAGTTTGGAAAGCTCTGATGTAATGTATACACAATTTTTAGTTGTTTATAAAGAAACTGGCATCAGTAGGACTTTGTTTCTTCATGGATTTAGCACTCATGAAATATGAACTCCATATGAGGTCCCCCAGAGACAAAGCCAGCTTAATTTGTTGTTGTCAGATGAAGCAAAGGCACAAACTGCAGAAATTTCACACTTGAAGTTTTAGCTAGGTCTTCAGCAACCTTTTTTTTTAAAAAAAAAAGTGTTAAAAGTTTTGATATTTTTCTACAAGTAGTTTAAAAGCTTCCCTCTAGTTAATTTATTCTAACATAAGATAAGAAATTAGATCATTCGGTCTACATTTGCTAGCCCATTAACCTTTTGCTTTTCTCAGGACAAAGGATTAATTTAGTCTTCCTGATTATGATTCTATGAAGCCCAGTTCCTAAATTTACTTCACAGTTTAAGGTTAAATCCAGACCAGGAGATACAAAAAAGAGCATCTGTAAAAGTTCCAGATACATATATTTTATTTTTAAAAGCATTTCTAAACCACTCCATCTTTTTTGTAACCGGAAACCGCTGGTAACATGAGGCACACTTTCGCTAATGGTGCCTCCCGCTGCTGCTGCGCCCTCGGAGCGCAACTTCGCTCGCACCCCAGGGCAAAGTTCGCAACAAGGGGCATCTACTTCCGGATTAGCGGAGCACGTAACCTGAAGCATTTGTAAGAGGGACGTAACGTAACACAAGGTACCACTGTATGTGGGACTCTCAACACTGATGCCGCTAAATCAAATTTAATACCGGTATGCAGGCATAAAGCAGAGATGGGGAACCTTTTTGACTCAATGGGCCAGATCAGAACTGCACTCCCCACATATCACCTGGGGAGTTCAATCCTGCTTTCTGCAGTGATCTGCTGTACAACCAGCTGCACACCTGACGCCACATCTGCCAACAAGTAGATGTGGATTTTGGAAAACCTCCTCCCTTACAAATGGGGAGACCTGATGGGCCATATATGGCCCAAGGCCGGAGATTCCTCACTCCTGACACAAATGATATGCCCGTAATATAAATGACAGTGACACAAAATCAATACCACAGCACTAGCACCTAGGACAAGTGAAAGATGTGAATGTCCAATATCTTAAAAGCAATAACTACTGCTGAATTAATTTCTAGTCAAGTGAAACAATGTATGAGTGAGCTCCACTCTTTGTATATGAGGTGCTCCAATTTCAAATTATCTCTAATAAGTTTAATGTTGCCAGGCAATCATTTATTATATAAAGAGAGTGTGGATATAATAATATGTGCAAAGGTGAGCAAGTATTTCAAGACTTAGGGTGTGCTGAAACACTAAGTAGTGACAGACATAGATGGATATTAAAGAGTTTTATAATTGTAAAACCAGGGGCATGGAACCTGCGACTCTCTAGAACTGTTGGACTCCAATTTCCAGTAACCCCAGCCAGCATGGCCAATGACCAGTAAAAATGGGAGTTGTAGTCCAGTAACGTCAGGGGTGGGGCGTAGACTCCCAACCGCTGTTACAGATACAGCCTGTGAATTACAGTCCACTGGCAATATATGTAACTCAGATAAAAGCAAATATTCCCCATCCAGTTCCGCAGGTTGGGCAAGAGTATAAATCCTATGTTCAGTTCATTTCCCCCCCAAAGGAGACATTGATCTCGAATGTTTTAAGTTTGGTTTGCATCAGATAGTTGAGCCGATTCTTACGAATTAGTAAGTGAAGAGTTAAGAAGATAAAACACCAGTTTCACACAGTTGTCTCATAAGATTCACAGTATTAACACTTGCATTAAAAACCAAGTAGTTAACACAGTATGCTTCATATGTGTTAAGTGAAGTTTTAGTGGAAGTACTACCAATCTAGAAACCTCTGCACAATAATGGAAACACAAACTTTAAACTGTCTCAATGCCTCTGAAAAATAGTCGGGATTATACAGATGAACAGAAGGCCAGGAAACTTTGTAACATTTTATAACTGATAGCACATTTGTAAAAGGAGCTAGAATTTTATTAATGTAGCAATGACATCTTTAAAAAAGGAGAGTAAGGCAAGCAACATTTTGCTAGGATGACAATCCTAGTAGCATCAATGCAGTTCAGTGTAGTGCATTTTTCTCTTCAAATACTCTACCAAAAATGTAAGCTAAATTCGCAAGTGGTCATACATAATGGTTTAGGTGTATGAACTTGCTTAATTCACATCAATGATATGTTGCTAAATTTTGATGACTACATCCATGGACAGACAGGTACTGCAAGAGCCAATGGGGCATAATGGAAACAGGCTAGGACACGTTGAAGTTAATAGAATAGTAAACAACTTGCTCCGGGGCCCCTAACATCATTAACTGAGATAAAAGGACTGCCTTCAAAATAAAGCCCTAGCATGCAACTAAGCCACATAATACAGCTATTACTCTATGACTTAGATACTGAACTGCACAATCACATATGGATTAGTCTAGGACTGCAGTTACAGACTACAATAGTCCTGTTCTCAGAAGGCTAAAAGCTTTCACCTAGAGCTTTCCCTAAAAGTCAGTATACTGAATAATTTGTACCACTAAGGTAACAACCAAACCTTGGAATACCTTAACAGTAAATAGCTTCAGATTTTGCCTCTGTTAGCTATTGTTATACTTCTTTCCCCTGAAGGCCCTTGTGCAACCTGATGTCTACATGATACCTAGTAGAGTTCCATGTGAATGCCCACTTCCTTCCATATTTATATGCAGTTTCTTTCTTCTTCTTTTTATGCTTTATTAACCGTAGTTACATCCATACATCAAGGATATTTTATAGTCTGTAGATCTAACTCATCAAAATAAAAATTCCAACAAAGTATATATCTTCATAAATTTGACTACCCGTCCTTCTCAACATCTTTTCACTCTAATAAACCTATTGCCTAAATTTATCAGCAAAATCATAATAAAATATTGATATGCATCTATGTATATATTTCTATTTTAACCCATTTAACCTTTATTTACAGAGCTTATTCAAAAGCTGCTGCTGAATTCAGATTGCAACACTTATTTTTTTTTAAGTAACTCTTTAGAGGTTTCCAGTTATCAATGAACTTCTGTTTTTGCTTATCTTTAATCTTTTCCAAGAGACTATCTAGTTCAGCATATTCTACCAATTTTAGTAACCATTCTGATCTGATGGGGATTTTGTCACTCTTCCAGTGTTTTGCTATAAGTACTCTCATGGCTGTGGTGGGCTACAGAAAGACTTTCCTTATCTTCCTGGCTTTATCTGGTCCTGTAATACCCCCCAAAAAAATGTTTCTGGTTTTTTTTTTGGAGGGGGAGGGATGCATTTAACATTATTTGAAGCTGAGTATGTATGTCATTCCAGAAGGTTTTGATCTTTTTATAAACCCAGCACATATGGAGCATGGCTCCACTTGATTCTCTGCATTTCCAACATATATTAGGGACACTGTCAGGGGACCTCAGTACAGGGAGCCTCCACCCATCCTCCACACCAGCACCTCGACCAGTGAGAGCAGCAGTAGCGGGTCAGGTGGGGGTAATGAGGAAGTTAGCAGGATGGAGTAGCTAAGGCTCAGCAATGTAGGAGAGCCCTGACCAACAGGTGGAGGGGAGCAGGCAGCCGCTTCCGTCGCCTGATTTAAGGCACATGCCGAAATGTAAGGTCGGGCGGCGGCGTTTTGGGGTTCTCAAGCTCTTATGCTGGACGTGTAACAGGAGGTGTCCACTCCTGGATTCTGCAAGTGACTGAGAGGTCATGTTCTTTGCCATCTTTGCACTGTAAATACTATGCACAATATAACATTTAAAGACAGAGCAGACTCGGACGTTGTTACTCAAGAGTAGATGCAACAGCACCTTGACAGACACTTTTGTACATTTTGGAGAGTTTAGAAGGGGTTAAATACCAGCGGTATAACATCTTTTGAAGGTTCTCCCTTAACGTATAGCATGCCATAAAGTTCCAATTTACTTTCCATAAGTGTTCCCATTGGCTCATCTTTATGTTGTAACCAAAGTCTTGGGCCCATGTGATCATTGCGGTATGTTTTGGAGAGGATTTTAGTTTTAGAATTTATCAGATCTGATTCAAATCTGGAAATCTCCGCCGAAAATCCTCTTTTTAAAATCACATTTGAAGGTTTCGAATAATTGATAATATTGGAACCAGTCCGAGACTTATTTCTTCGGGGAATTTTTTTAAAAATTTTTTTAAAACTGGTTCTCTTCCTCTATTAATAATTATTTATAGACAGGCCAATTTCCGCTTGTGTTTTTCCTTTTAACGGCAAGAGCTTCAGATGGCGAGATCCACCGTGGACCTTAGGCTCGAGAAGGTCCTTATATTTCGCCCAAACGACGTAAAGGGAATTCCTGATGACATTATTCAAAAAATTCTTATGAACTTTAATCTTTCCGTACCCCAGGTATGCATGCCAGCCAAATCTGTGTTGTACCCCTCCAGGTCTAGCAATTCTGGATTTTTGTGTGTGCACCACTCCTTTAACCAGGTGAGACAGGCTGCCTCATAGTACATTCTTAGATCTGGCAGACTATGCAGTTTCATGGCATTACCACCAGCCAAGTCCCTCCATTTTTGTGTTCATCTAATGTCTTCATCAAATCTGATTAAGAGTTCTGGAGTACTCAAAAAATTGCATGCTATTGGTATTGTCTGTCGGTAAGCTTTTTGCTATATTTTTGTTTTTATCACTGATGTTTCGTAATGTGTTTCCAATATTGTAAACCACCCTGAGATCTTTTGATAAAGCATGGTATGTATAATGTATATAATTTGAATAAATAATAATCCTTTTTTTAATTAAGGATTTTCGTGGTTTACAAAGGTAGTACAATATCTCATATTTTTTCCATGTAACATTTTTATACATCAATCTTGCTTGTTGAGACATTGGGAAGAGGGTGGTGGGGGAAGGTGGGTGGGGAAGGGTGCCAATGTTTCTATTTTCCTTAATACATATGGGGGTTCAGTGTCAGCGTTGTTTGTGCATGTTTTCTGTTGTTTGCTTTTGCTCCTTTGTTGGTGAGAGGTCAGGAGTTGGCGTAGGATGTGATAGTTCATTTGTGGTTGGCTGTGGTGGTCTTTGGTTTCTTGCGTGAATGGGGTGGGTGGGTGTTTTGATTAGGTCAGCCATATTGATTTGTATGCTGATGGTAGGTTTTTGTCATTGTCTTGTTGGGCTGTGTGGGTGATGAAGGGGAACCATACTGGGGTGAATGTGTCTTCTTCTGTTTGTCCCCGTGCTAGTTTCAGCTTGCTGGTTAGTTTTTCTAGTAGGGCTGTTTCCCATACTACTTGGTACCATTGGTCCATGTTTACTCCTGACAGGTCTTTCCAGTGTCTAGTTATGATGTTTCTGGTTGCTGACAGTAGGTGGGTTATGAGTTCTTTGTGGTCTGAGTGGGCGTTGTTGTCTTGAAATATGTTTAGTAAGACCAATTCTGGGGTGATTTCTAGGACTTGCTTGGTTATCTTACAAATTTCTTGTATGGTTGTTGTCCAGAGTAATTGGATTTTGGGACACTCCCACCACATGTGGAGGTATGTGCCTGTGGAGGTGCATCCTCTCCAGCATTTTGATGAGGTTCCTGGGCGTATTAGAGCTAGTTTTCTTGGAGTTAGGTACCACCTGTGGACTAGTTTCAGGGATAGTTCTTTTCTTTTCATTGATATGGATTTGAATGTGGTTTAGACCACATTCTGGTCCATTGGGTGGGGTTTATTTCATATCCTATGTCATCCTCCCATTGTTTTTTGATTGCGTCTAGGGGGTTCGTGGGGCTTTTGAGTAGTATTTTGTTTGAATAAATAATAACAATGCTGTAAAATTCATTTTAGACTTCTACTACTTATAGCTCTGAAGTAGTACCGGTATTTTGAGCAGCCAAGCCATAAGAAAGATAAGCTGTCACAATGTTAACACATAGTGTAGCCAACCTTGATGCATAAGGTATGCCTAGAAATCAAAGGTAAAATGGGCTTGATAATTGTTGTACTTGTGGGAAAAGAGATAAACCTCTGGAATTAAAATAAAAAAAACTCCTTCAGTAGCACCTTAAAGACCAACTAAGTTGCTACTTTAAGGTGCTACTGAAGGAGTTTTTTTTATTTTGCTTCGACTCAGACCAACACGGCTACCTACCTGCCTCTGGAATTAGTTATTTCTCAGCATTTTGACATTTTTATTCAGTTGAGATAATTTCAAAATAAAGAAGGGAACATTTTGGCTGATAAACCCATGAACCCATTTCTCTCAGTTGAACTATAAGTAAAGCTCGCTGAGAGATTTCTGTTTCAGTAGAAGTGTTAAAACCAGTAAATTAATCCTTTTCCATCACCAGTGGCAGGAGTTGAATAGACCACACCTTAGCTACACAGAAAAGACACACATATATATCTATTAAGTTCACAGCTCATTTGCCTGTCTCACAGATATACAGGTAACTGGAAAATCTCAGAAGAGACTGTTCAACAAGAGATACAACGAACATCAGAAATATGGTACTGCACTGGACTATAGTGATTCAATAATCACAATATATCAAAACTAGTCATGGGATAAGAAATATATCCTATTATTCCATTTGCCACTCAATACAAATGTCTCTAGGTGACAACTAAAAACACCACAATCAAGTTAACAAAACAGTATATGAAGAAACAGTATTCTGAAGAAGTGTGTATACACAGAAAAGCTCATACCTAGAAAGCTTATACTTAGCTGGTCTTTAAGGTGCTACTGGAATTATTTAATTTTTTTTTTATTTTTTGGAAAGCTTCTTTTAAAGACAAAAAGGCTTGATTCTCTTAAGGGAGTTCTTTTTGGATCACACACACACACACACGTATAAAATATCTTTCATCTTGTTATTTATTAAAACATTATATGGTTAAAGAACAGGAAAAAGAGATTGGGACAATTCTCACAACAGAGAGTTGTAGGAAATGGAGCTCCAAAAATATCCCTCAAACCAGATGAAAGAGCATTAAAATGGCAAAAGACTATGCAATGTAAGAATGTGTGAAGTGATGCAAATTGGGAGGAAAACCTTAACCGCATGCACACTGTTGTTGTTTAGTCGTTTAGTCGTGTCCGACTCTTCGTGACCCCATGGACCATAGCACGCCAGGCACTCCTGTCTTGCACTGCCTCCCGCAGTTTGGTCAAACTCATGTTCGTAGCTTCGAGAACACTGTCCAACCATCTTGTCCTCTGTCGTCCCCTTCTCCTAGTGCCCTCAATCTTTCCCAACATCAGGGTCTTTTCCAAGGATTCTTCTCTTCTCATGAGGTGGCCAAAGTATTGGAGCCTCAGCTTCACGATCTGTCCTTCCAGGGAGCACTCAGGGCTGATTTCCTTAAGAATGGATAGGTTTGATCTTCTTGCAGTCCATGGGACTCTCAAGAGTCTCCTCCAGCACCATAATTCAAAAGCATCAATTCTTCGGCGATCAGCCTTCTTTATGGTCCAGCTCTCACTTCCATACATCACTACTGGGAAAACCATAGCTTTAACTATACGGACCTTTGTCGGCAAGGTGATGTCTCTGCTTTTTAAGATGCTGTCTAGGTTTGTCATTGCTGTTCTCCCAAGAAGCAGGCGTCTTTTAATTTCGTGACTGCTGTCACCATCTGCAGTGATCAAGGAGCCCAAGAAAGTAAAATCTCTCACTGCCTCCATTTCTTCCCCTTCTATTTGCCAGGAGGTGATGGGACCAGTGGCCATGATCTTGGTTTTTTTGATGTTGAGCTTCAGACCATATTTTGCGCTTTCCTCTTTCACCCTCATTAAAAGGTTCTTTAATTCCTCCTCACTTTCTGCCATCAAAGTTGTGTCATCTGCATATCTGAGGTTGTTGATATTTCTTCCGGCAATCTTAATTCCGGCTTGGGATTCATCTAGTCCAGCCTTTCGCATGATGAATTCTGCATATAAGTTAAATAAGCAGGGAGACAATATACAACCTTGTCGTACTCCTTTCCCAATTTTGAACCACTCAGTTGTTCCATATCCAGTTCTAACTGTAGCTTCTTGTCCCACATAGAGATTTCTCAGGAGACAGATGAGGTGATCAGGCACTCCCATTTCTTTAAGAACTTGCCATAGTTTGCTGTGGTCGACACAGTCAAAGGCTTTTGCATAGTCAATGAAGCAGAAGTAGACGTTTTTCTGGAACTCTCTAGCTTTCTCCATAATCCAGCGCATGTTTGCTATTTGGTCTCTGGTTCCTCTGCCCTTTCGAAATCCAGCTTGCACTTCTGGGAGTTCTCGGTCCACATACTGCCTAAGCCTGCCTTGTAGAATTTTAAGCATAACCTTGCTAGCGTGTGAAATGAGCGCAATTGTGCGGTAGTTGGAGCATTCTTTGGCACTGCCCTTCTTTGGAATTGGGATGTAGACTGATCTTCTCCAATCCTCTGGCCATTGCTGAGTTTTCCAAACTTGCTGGCATATTGGGTGTAGCACCTTAACAGCATCATCTTTTAAAATTTTAAATAGTTCAGCTGGAATATCATCACTTCCACTGGCCTTGTTATTAGTAGTGCTTTCTAAGGCGCATTTGACTTCACTCTCCAAGATGTCTGGCTCAAGGTCAGCAACCACACTACCTGGGGTGTACGAGACCTCCATATCTTTCTGGTATAATTCCTCTGTGTATTCTTGCCACCTCTTCTTGATGTCTTCTGCTTCTGTTAGGTCCTTACCACTTTTGTCCTTGATTATGGTAATCTTTGTACGAAATGTTCCTTTCATATCTCCAATTTTCTTGAACAGATCTCTGGTTTTCCCCATTCTATTGTGCACTAATGGGGTATGCACACTAATGGGGTACAAACTGAGGATGACCTACCAAGAAAAATATATTGAGGGTCATGATGTGAAGACAGTTGCAATATTTGTTTGCTTATTGTTTATTCATTAACTAACATACTCTTTTCAGGTGAACCTCCCAGAATGTTTCACATACAAATAGTTTTTAAAATAATAAGCATCAGGTAAAACTGCACCATGAAACAACTAGAAAAAGCCACACAAAGGGGACTATCTATCTACCAAATCTATCTATCTATCTATCTATCTATCTATCTATCTATCTATCTATCTATCTATCTATCTATCTATCTATCTGACTGGCAGCTCTTCAGGCTGCTCTGCCTTCCCCTTTCCCCTATGAGCAAGACAGTCCTCCACTGTGGGAGTGAGAGGCCACCTCATCTGGAATACTGGGAGCTAGATGAGCTTGAAGGCTACACTGTTTTGCAGCATAGAGACTTGCAGCAGAAAAATACTCGCCCATCAAAATAGAATAGCTGTCCAGACAATGCATCGCAAGGTGTCCCTTTAAAAAATGGCACTGAAGACCAGCAAAACATCAGCACCCAAGCTGCAGCATTCCTTGGACTGGAATCCTACTGTTACTGTTAGCGTTACTGAAGAGGGGTGCAAATCATTAGCATTCCAGCACAAAACATGTTACGTAAAGCAGTGTTTCTCAACCAGTGTGCCTCCAGATGTTTTGGGACTACAACTCCCATCATTCCTGACCACTGGTCTTGCTAGCTAGGGATGATGGGAGTTGTAGTCCCAAAACATCTGGAGGAAACTGGTTGAGAAACACTGACGTAAAGCAATGGCAATCTGTTAAAAACCATTTCTTCCTGGTAGAAGTTTTCTAAGCTTTTTTGCCTGACTTAAATGAATAAATAGAGCTCAGTTAAGCAGCTTCTTTTAGTGATGTGGTAGGGCAAGTTACCCTCTCAGGACACATGCCTGGAGTTTGTTCAGGAGTCAAGCCAAATGATGCACAAGTCTGCCATGGTCTGAACTGCAGAAGTCAATGTTTGAAATAGAGAAAACATTTGAAAGGTGTCAGTAAATTACTACTCAAAGCAACACTTTCCATATTCTCAAAAAGAGCACCTTGAAGATTGTTTCCGGGAAAAATTTTTGGGAAGGAGAGAGAGAGAGAGAGAGAGACATTAAAACAAATAGTCAAGTCAGCTACTTCACACAGCCTCTTTTCTTTAAACATAACTGCCAACTAGAAAAAAGAAATTATCTTCCTTTTATAATACACAGTCTAAATGAAAAAATGGATTCATAGCTATAGATTTTTTCAGACATTTCCACACAAAGCCTTTTTTTCTTTAACTGAAAAAGCCTGAAGTTTCACATGCACTGATTTACATCAGTGGTCCATCTTCTGTCACCTTCAACAGAACAGTGGCTCTTGAGAGTTTAGATAAGAAGGTTTTCCAGGTTTGGTTACCAGATATGCTTTTAACTGGTTAGAAGTTGGGGACTCAAAATAATGAAAAATTGGTAGATTTTGACTGGCCGGGGAGCTGAACAGTTGATGCTGATGCTGAAGCGTTTCTTAAGGCTTGGGTCTCTCTCCCCCAACCCCTTCATCTCTCCCCCCACAGCTACACTTCAACAACTAACTATGAACCTCCCCTTGAATAAACGTCACACTTGTCCCAGAAAATATTACTGAGGTGGTTTATAAGCCACTCAAAGAAGTAGAATCATACCACCCAATCTCATTAATAAACCAAGACAACAAGATATTCACATCAATCTTGACTAACCACCTAAAAAATTTCCTACACAAATTATTAGCCCCAGACCAGACTGGCTTCATCCCTGGTCGCAATATAACAGATCCCACCAGGAACTACTGAATCTGATTGAACACAGCAAGGCAACTAAACTCCCACTGACAATTACGTCACTAGACAGCCTCAAAGCTCTTGATTGCTTAGAATGGAAATAACTACGTATTAGCAGTACTAACAAACATGAAATCTGGTCACAACTTCTTACAAACCCTCAAACAAATCTACTCCCAAGCCTCAGCAAAATGCAGGTCTAACAGCAACCAAAGAGGCACAAAACAAGGATGCCCACTGTCTCCCTTCCTATTCATCCTGGCTCTGGAACCTCTAGCAATCCAAATCTGAGTAGCCACAGACATCAAGGGAGTGGAAATAAAAGGCAGAACCTATAAATTAGGACTCTTTGCAGATGGTAAGGTGAGTCATGGGGGGGGGGAGAGAGAAGGCACTCCACAAACTAGGAGTCACCACCAAAGAAGTCCTTTCTTAAGTTGCCACTGAAGGTGGAAACATGTGGGAAAAGACTTCTGATGAAGATATTAACTCTTAGACAGATCAATACAGGAGAAGGCAGTCCCTTGGGCCCCCTGGTCTCATAGAAATTATGTTCTAATATTTTTGTTCTGGGTCTATGGGAGCTATCAAGCACTGGTAGAGAGTAATGATTAATTGTGAGATGGGAAATTTCTGGCTCAAATCCCATTTTGGACTAGAATGCTACCTCTTAGCCTCCTGTTGTAGAGATGAACTGATACTGATGTACAAGAAAGGATTATAAGATTCAGAAAATGATATGAGAAACTTTCTAATGGACATTACCATTAAAAAACCACCCATAGTATGTCTACCAAGTGGTTTTCCTACCGTTTGGGTTGATACAAAAAATGCCAAAGAAAGTAGAAATTACAGGATCTCCAGAGAAAGCAATACATTTCTTTCATACTCAAAGGGGGGGGAGAGCCACATACCAATTATCAAAGAATTCTTATTCTGTAGTTACTCTGCCAAAGATGACACAGACCTGACAATGTAGCTGATATACACAATGAAGCTTTTGTCACACAAAGACTTGCTTCCATAATAGACACAGTGGGACTTACCATGAGACACAGATGGGAGGAAGCTATTTAGTGTGCTTTAAGGGAGAAAGAGGGAAGCAGAGAAAATACTGCTATTGTACAATCCACCCACACAGTGCTAAAGGCTCAAGGTCCCAGGCAAGGATTCACAGCCAGAAACGTGATGCACTGGGTACAAAGGTAGAGTGCCTCAAGTGCTTAGACAGAGCTCCTGTGGTCCTAGACACTTTCCATTAGGCAATTTGATTTGTTTGATTTAATATTTGCACCCCACTTTTCCAACAACAAAAACGTTGAGCTCAAAGTGGCTCACAATAATCACTGTAGCATTAAAAAACAACAAATATTGCAATCACTATATCAAACACAATAGCATATAAGGAAAACTACAAATTCATCAAAACCATTAATACAATTCAATAAAGCCATACTAATTCACAGTATTGCCGGGAGATTCTGAGAGAGCAATGGACTGTTACCATAAACTTGATGCTGCTAATGAAAGACAAACATTAACTTTGCCTCACTTCACAAGTCACAGTAAACCATAATTCATGGCTGCCATGATGTGCCTTCTGAACTGTTTGTTTCCCTATGATTAGCACACACAAGTTCACAATCTGCAATTTAGCATTATATCTGAACAAGGGTTTGCAATTTGCTTCACTCCAAAAAGCCCCAACCAGTAAGCCAAGAACAAACCTTGGCTACAAACTGTAGTTTGTTGTGAGCCAAACAAATCAGAATCCATGGATGGGGCACAACACAAAGCCAGAGATTGCATCTGTCTCACCCTGCTGCTAGGGGAGAACAGTGAAACAGACCATAAAGCTGTGACCACAGTTAACTATTGACTAGAACTTACGGGGATGTGTGAACTATGCCTTTGGTTAAATAACCTGTGCTTCAATTCTTACCTTTAGACCAGTGGTTCTTAAAAGGGTGTGGCGCGCCACACTCTTGTCGCAGGAGAGGATGGCAAGTGTGGCGGGGAGATTGATTTCTGTTCTTACGTAGCTGCATAGTTTTATACTTTCTGGATGTCCCATGATCATATTATAAAGTAGTTGTGTTCTATGTTCTAAATCAAGCACTGTTAGGTTTTGTTTCTTTCTGTTTTCCAATGTATTTTTTATTTAAAAAATGGTGTGGTGTGAGCGAACTTTTATTCTGAAAGTGTGGCCCAGAGAAAAAAGTTTGAGAACCATTGCTTTAGATAAACTTAAAACTTGCTCTGAGTCAGATCTACCATTCTACTGAATGTTGTTGTTTAGTTGTTTAGTCACGTCCGACTCTTCATGAGCCCATGGACCAGAGCACGCCAGGCATATTTGCTACATGAAATTCTAGAAAGCCCTCTAAAACTAAAGATTACTCAACAGGCTACCACTGCTTTATGGACAAATTATGCTCATGCTATATGATACAAATGAATCCATATCAATTGTCATGTTGGGTGGAGCTGCGAGTTGAAAATGGATGGTGGCAATAATACTCTAGCCCACTTTCACCGTGAACTGGTAACAAAGTTCTGTTATACTGTGCAAGTATACAGTCCAGGGCAACTCTTAATGCAATATTAGCTAAGAGTTAAAAACTCACTCACCTATGTCTCCTGAGTGACAGGCTCAATATCTATTTTAATCTTCAATTGAACATTGTATTTTAAGGCTAAAAAGGAAAGATTAGCTAGCTATAACAAAGCCCAGGCAAGAAGTTATCCTAAAAATTTGCATGAAAAAGCCACACTGCAGTTCAGCTCACCTTCCTAACAAAAAATTCTAGATTCCCTTAATTTCAAATAAATCTTAAACAACATTAAATTAGATAAAGCTTCAAAAGAGAAAAACACTAGTTCATTTCTGGGCCAAGTTCATGGTCTCATGTTAGTGTTTGAAGCCCTATTGGGTTTTTTTTTGTTATTGTTGCTGTTGTTGTTGTTTAGTCGATTAGTCGTGTCCGACTCTTTGTGACCCCATGGAGCAGAGCACGCCAGGCACTCCTGTCTTCCATTGCCTCCCACAGTTTGGTCAGTCTCATGTTGATAGCTTCAAGAACACTGTCCAACCATCTCGTCCTCTGTTGTCCCCTTCTCCTTGTGCCCTCAATCTTTCCCAACATCAGGGTCTTTTCCAGAGAGTCTTCTCTTCTCATGCGGTGGCCAAAGTATTGGAGCCTCAGCTTCAGGATCTGTTATTATGTTATGCATTTTGTTGGTTTTATTTTGTTTTTTATGTTGTAAACTGCCCTATGATCTTTGGATGAATGGTGATATATATTAAACAAACAAACAACTAAAAGACTGCCTTCTTCCCTACATACCCTCTCGGGAGTTAAGATCAGCAGTGGGTGGAGGCTATTAATAATTTCCCTGCCCTCAGAAGTTCGGGGTGGCAGCGGCATTTCTCACAGAAGTCCATCTGGTAATTTCATTATACAGAATTAGGCAAATGCTGAAGACACACCTCTTTACTCTGGTATTTGACACTCGAGATGTGTATTTTCAAGATCCACTTTGTATTTTCAGGATCTACCCTATTTTTGTGATTGGATCTTTGGAACTTTTAAGTTTCTTAAAAATTTTTTTAAAACAATTGTTGTATATACCCTCACCTGGTGCTGCTATTCAAACCTTCTAGTATCAAAAGCAGCTAAAAAACTTTGAACACATCTAAGCATACATGTGAAAATTGGGTAGAAATAAAGCTAATTATTTCTTAATTAACACTCAAAAAGTAATTATCAGATTTTAGTAAGCTGCCTTTTAAATTTTACATATATAAGCATATGCTAAGAGGATGCTGACAAAAGAACAAAGCTAGATTTTTTGTAGGAAGACGCACAACTCATATCTACATAACTTCTTGTAATTTCACTTATTGCTGAATACAGATTATTAAATTTTGTTTCAAATTGCTGACTATCACTATCTATACCAGGATCTATAGCACTTCTACAGATTGCTTCTTCAGGTTGAGAAACATCTTCTACTAAAATAACTTCCCAGTCATCATTCAAGAACTCAGATAATTGTGAAGAAATTTGCTCTTTGTTCAGCAAACCATTTGGCATACTCACCAGCTGATATTCACTTCGACGGCTAAACGCCTCCTTGATCCCAGCATCCTTCCACAGGCCAGTCAGGGCAGGTACATACAAATGGAACGTAGAAGGCTCAATGGGCACCCCAGCTTTATTTTCAAAGGCCATTAGAAACATTCCATGCTTCTCATTCTCTGTATACTGCCAAGGGATCCCTAGTTTGTCCCGTGCATCGACTAGAACCCTGCAGCCCTAGAGGAACAGATAAATACACTTAGTGACCAAAGAAACAGAACTATTACATTCAAGGAAAGAACTACTGTATATAAAAGGAAGAATTGAAATGACACTAAAAACCAATCAATTTTTAATATATGGCTGTGATAAAATATGAGACGAAGTTAAAACACCTTTATGTAAGTGGCGGTCTGTCTTTGTGTTGTATCATGGCATTAGCTAATATTAATGACAGAAGTGAGGGCTCCTTGCCTGCTCATCTTGCAGGAGGAGTCAGGACCATTTAGACTGAAGCATCTGTATCTGCTTCCCCTTCAGCTTCTACCCTCTTTTCCAGTTTATCTACACATCCTAGCCTCTCCTACTAGCCATTGTCCAACTATTGGCATCCCTGAACAGGAGAAACTCTGTGCATACTCACATTAGGTACCAGAATTTTGTGAAAAATAAACGGCCCCTTACATAGGTTATAAGAACTCTTGAGTCAGGACTATCACCAAGACCTTAGCTTTCACTGGGGATAGAGGCAAGAGGCCTCTGTGCTGTTCTAGCAAGCTTCAGGAAAGGACTGAATTATGGAATCTTCTAGCAGTGTGCAATTATGTGATTTTTAACCAGTCACTTCAGTAAGTTTTTCTTCTTTACTAGTTAAATGCAACCCCCCCCCAAATGTATCACATATAGTAATAGCATTCCAAGCAGTAAGAGTTCACAACAAGTCCCAAAACCAATCTATTTCTCCTTGTAATAGATCAAGCCATGAAAATAAAAACCATGAGAAACACGAAGTCAACTTGCTGGAACATGCAATGAACCATTTTGTATACAGAGGCAAAACATCCTCATTTAGTATCCCCTAGAAACAATGCAATTCTTTCATACTGTGCAATTCCTCAAAAATACTACAGTGGTACCTTGCAAGACGAAATTAATTCGTTCTACGAGTCATTTCGTATTGCAAAAATTTCGTCTTGCAAAGCGCGTTCCCATAGGAATGCACTGAAATTTAATTAATGTGTTCCTATGGGCAAAAAAAGCGCCAAAAAAAAAAAAAAGGCGCCAACTCACCCGCCACGGCCGGAAGTTTTTAAGGCTCTGGGGAGGGGGAAGCAGGAGGAGGGCCAGGGGCCTCCTCCCGCCGCAGCCTCCGCTCCTTCAGGCGCCACCGCTGTTGCCGCCAAGGGCCGCCTGGCGAGCCCCGCTGCTGCTCCTGCCGGATCGCCGAGGGAGAGAAGCAGCCTGTGCTTGCCTGCCAGCCCACCGGGGAGGAGCCGGGGAGGCCGCCATGACTGCCGAGAAGGCCAAGGCCGAGGCGATGAGTGCCGCACCACCGCAGGAGGCAGAAGTGGTGGCTGAGGACGTCACCCCCGGCCATGACGGCGGAGTCCTCAAGGTAAGCGGTGCCAGCAGGGGTGGCCGCTGTGGTCTGAACCCCGAGGAAAAGGGGTGAAGCGGGCGCATGGCAGTGGGGAGGCACAGATGAGGCCTGCTGCCGGCTGCGCTGCCCACCCGGGCCGTACGGAGGGCCAGCGGCTACTTTGTCTTGCGAAGCACGGCCATAGATGACTTCGTTTTGCGAGTGTTCAAAAAAATCACAAAACGCTTTCATCTTGCATTTTTTTTGCTGCGCGAGGCGTTCATCTTGCGAGGTACCAATGTATTTTTATTATGGACTCTCAGTCAAAGAGCACAGTACTTATCACAGGTCTGAGTTGATATGATCAGTTAACATCAAAATTTGTTTTGTTGCCTTCTATCTATAGAAGACTTGCATTAAGCACATTTCACCCCAGATTTCAAACATCCACACCAGACTTCAATCTTTTAAAGAAGATTGAATATTGGTGCTGATTAGAAAAAGCTTTAACTAAATATTTTCCTTTTATCCAGGCTTCACAGGTATTAATTTTCTCCCCAATTTCCTTGCTTTTGGACAGCAGGGAGACAAAGGAAGCCCAATTATAGAATCCTTAGTTGCATCTTCTGTTCATTATGACTAATGACATTTTTCTAAATGTAGGCTTGTCTGCTGCAACCACACAAGGATTAGAACAGTAAGCATTGCCCTACCCATATTTACTTTTTAAAATTTTACATGATGATACTTATTCAGGAGCTTCTTTTATCCCACCTGCCAAGCATCAACCTCAGGATTCATTCCTACAGTTAAGGAGTACACCCAAGAACTTTAATGCTGAAGATCAAGGATAAGGAACAAGCTTCAGTGCAAGATTTAGCAGGAAAATATCATGAAGAAGCAGGTTCAAGGCTGCTAGATTTAGCAGTGTAGGAGAGTTGCAGCTTCTCCAGTATTCCAGCAAAAGGGCAGCTAATTAAAAAATTTCAACTATCCATTATCAGGTTGGACTCTTTCTAATGCAGTTTCTCTAATGTAAACACTGAGCTACCCTGAATGACTATTACTTCATCTCCATACAATTTAATCCTTCAGATAAACTGTTCAAAGAGCATGCATTCAACACAAAGCATAGTACAATTATTAAAAGCCTGTAAAAAGGAAGCTATGAACTCAAGGAATGCAGTTAACATTCTTTTTCACTGAACTGCAACTAAGAGTTTTAAAAACCTGCTCCCATTCTCAAGTATTTGGTTTGCCACCAACAATGTTTACTGCTTTAGCTGGGGTTTTCCATTTAAGAATAAATCAAAGGTGAAATGATACAGACAAAAAGCAATTTTAAATTGTGAGGTCATTTTAAGGAGTTAAACCCTATCCCAATACCCACCGCATAGAAGTTTCTATTATGGGTAAGATGCATTCCCAGAATGAAAGAGATTTAAAACAAATGTTAAAAGGCTAATCAAGCTATGAAACTCCCATTTTACTCTTCCAGAGCATTCTTTGCTACAACGTTAATGAACAGTACAAATGAATACTGTACTGTATATGAAGATATTTTGTATTAGGTACATTTGTATCCAGTGTGTAGAATAGTATGTACTGTAAAGCAATAGAACAATTGCAAGAAAGCTATTAATGTTGTAGCCATATTGTGTTTGCTACAGCCTATTATCTTCCACTTGCCTCTTGAATTGGGTTGCAAATATGTATGCGTCATCCCTGCCCATACAAGCTAGCTCTGACCTTTCACCTGCTAAGGCTCCAGTGTTCTAAAGTTCTTTAAACTCATCTAGATGCAGTCTTGTTTCACTCCAGCAGTTTTCAAATGATTACCATTGCACAGCTGCAGCCCTTGCCTGAAAGATTTCCTACACTGGGGAATGAGATCATAATAGTTTCCTATCAGAACCATGGAACTGCACAATACTTGTTCTCTTCTTCTGTGGTGCTCATTCTCATGGAGTGTCTGCTCTTTTTTATTTCACCCCTCTTCAAAATTATTTCCAATAAGTGGTAAAGAGAAGCATAACTCCCAGGTAGTCATTTTCAGTTTACGGCCAATAGGGAATAATGGTATTTTGACTTATTTAAGTACAATTCTAGAAATAGTGCTTCTGAGAGTTACAAAATTACTTTGGGGATTTAAATCCAGTGCCCACCAATCAGCAGTTCCTAAATTTTATGAATGTGTACACAGAACAAGAGGATGATGTGCATTCAACACGTAACTGTTGCCTTACATTTCACACAAAACTAATCTTAGTCCCTGAATCAAAGCTTTCCTGAGCAACCACTGCTAGTATTCTGGCAACTTGTTCACAACTTGCCTGTACAAATCTGTACTAGCAGATTTAAAAGTTTAATATAGTACTAGTGGGGAGTGCCTAGCGCTGTCTAGGTATTTATAGAAACAAAAATATTTATAGAAACAAAAATAAAGCTTTTGTATTAAAATTTTAAAAAGTAGAATCTGTGACTTTGGACCTGTTATGCCAAAAACTGGGGAAAACATAGTGTTATGTTTTGGTCTGCCATCTTGATTCAAAATGGCACCTGGCATACAAACATCACTGAAGACTGCTGCCCCCACCTCAAAAACCCTAATGCTGTGTTTGGAAAAGATATCTCCTGAGGCGTCCAAATGTATAGAACAGACAGACAAACAAACAAACCACTTTCCAAATATACAATAGATTAAAAATCACATTCACATAAACATAAGGACTGGACAGTGGCTAACATTTCTCATTCTGCTGCCCATAACATTTGTAAGTCATCAGTGTCTTTAAAAATTTCTTTTTATTTATTTTTCCCTTACTGTAAGTTGTCTTGGGGGTCTGCTATCAGACAGAAAGGTAGGATATAGAAATATATATAATACGGTAGGTTGTTCTTCTGTTGAAGCATACTCTATGGTCATGTACCAAAAAGTGAATGACAAGCAAATCCAGTTTAAGTTGAATTCAAAGTCAGGAGAACACTTGTATGTCCATCATTTTTAAAAGTATTTCCTATAGCAGGCATGTCCAACAGGTAGATCGTGATCTACCAGATCACTGGACGTCTGTGGTAGATCTGTGGAAGATCACTGGCTCAACACTTTTGCCCTGAACCTCCGGAAAAGGTCTGGAGAGTAACAACACAAGAATGGGCCTTTTCTGTCGTGGCTCCCCATTTTTTGGAATGTTTGCCTGGTGCCTTCCTTAGGCCTACATATCTTTAGGCTCCAGGCAAACATTCCTTCTGTCTCAGACCTTTGGGCTAATTAAACAACCAATAGTCTTTTAAACTAGGGCGTGTTTGTTTGTTGCTATGTTGTGTATGTATTTTTGTGTTTTTATATTGCAAATCACCCTGTGATTCTTGGATGAACAGCAGTATAAAAATTTAATAAATAATAATAAATACAGTAAACTGTTATATGTGTACAGTGACCAATTTTACTTAAAATTTCTGCTCACTTAAAAGCAAACCACTTTCTCTGACTCTCATGCTTCAGAGCCATTATTGGGATTAAAAATAGGGTAAAATTCCATAACTCAACCTGACCTTTGGAATAGGCAGAAAAAAGAACTAGTAACTAGGTATTAAGAAGATATCTGCAAACTTTGTATTAAGAAGATGTCTGCAACTTGACATGAAGGCAGGCAACATTAATCCCGCCATATGGGAGTCCACTGCAGACAACCACAGTACCTGGAGACAGTCAGGTTGTGTATCCACAGCAATGACCACTGGGAGGAGTGAAGAAATCCCATGGTGCATCTGCACCAACGTAACTGGATACCTTCATCTGCCCCAGCTGCAATAAAACATGTCTCATCTGTATTGGTCTCTATAGCCACAGCAGGTACTGTAACTCTTCAATGTTTGACTTTACCTCTGATGGCACACTCTTCCATTATCTCTCAAGACAGATACGGTACCAGCTGCAGGTATTATAGAAAAAACCCACCCAACTGCTTCTCTAAAAACATGCATTTTATCAGCATATTATTCTCATGATGTGCTACTCTTGAGCTCCATAGTCACCACCAACTTCAGCACTAAATGACATAAATATTTTTAAAATACAGACCTTTTAAAATATGCTAACAGTCTCTCCTAAATATTTGCATCACATTTGACAAGATTATGGGAAGAAGAACCTAGAGATTTGGAACACTGGAGAATATAGTGTTTATATATCTGTATTACAAACCCTATATTTAGTGCTGGGCAGCAACCTGGATGCATTAATACTGTTAATGAAAAGATTGTCATGTCGCAGCATCCAGGATGCATGCTCTACTATGATTTTAAGGAGGCCAGTAGAAATTCTTCACCTTATTGGCATGGGAGAAATATAACTAAAATGGTTCCATTTTGCTGCCTGAGGAAACCTGTCCAACATACTTCAAACATACGTCTTCTGGCCTTTATGAGTCTTGCAAACACAGAATCAAAGCAAAGAATCTTAAATGTTTCCATATACAGTATTTCATCATTCAAATGCTGCTATTCTCCAGGTGAGTAGTGTAAACATCAAGATTTGTATACCAAGCTAAAAGACTAAACACATGAACAAAATACAATGCCTTTTACTTAGCCTACAGGAACTTAATTCATCTACTTAACAACCCAATCTTTATATTTGTAACTGCAGTTATGTCTGTAAACTATAATATGACTCTCTGTCTCCAAGTAAATCCAATGAAAGGGAGAAGGGATTTTGAGAGTTGTCTTAATGCAAACAAAAAATGATGGTGGGACCCTGGGAGATGCAAATGGATTAGATCTACTTATTGGGAGTGCCCCAAACATCCACGATCAGGATTATATTGTTGTTCTTGTTGTTTAGTCGTGTCCGACTCTTCGTGACCCCATGGACCAGAGCACTTCCACTGCCTCCTGCAGTTTGGTCAGACTCACGTTCATAGCTTCGAGAACACTGTCCAACCATCTCATCCTCTGTCGTCCCCTTCTCCTAGTGCCCTCCATCTTTTCCAACATCAGGGTCTTTTCCAGGGAGTCTTCTCTTCTCATGAGGTGGCCAAAGTATTGGAGCCTCAGCTTCAGGATCTGTCCTTCCAGTGAGCACTCAGGGCTTATTTCCTTCAGAATGGATAGGTTTGATCCTCTTGCAGTCCATGGGACTCTCAAGAGTCTCCTCCAACACCATAATTCAAAAGCATCAATTCTTTGGCAATCAGCCTTCTTTATGGTCCAGCTCTCACTTCCATACATCACTACTGGGAAAATCATAGCTTTAACTGTACGGATCTTTGTCGGCAAGGCATCACTGCTTTTTAAGATGCTATCTAGGTTTGTCATTACTTTTCTCCCAAGAAGCAGGCGTCTTTTAATTTCGTGACTGCTGTCACCATCTGCAGTGATCATGGAACCCAAGAAAGTAAAATCTCTCACTGCCTCCATTTCTTCCCCTTCTATTTGCCAGGAGGTGATGGGAGCAGTGGCCATGATCTTAGTTTTTTTTATGTTGAGCTCCAGACCATATTTTGCGCTCTCCTCTTTCACCCTCATTAAAAGGTTCTTTAATTGTACAGTATTGTATTACAATGTATATATACAATATACAATAGACAATGTATATTAATATTACATTGTATTACAAGTGAATACTGTATATCCAACACAGAATTTGTGCAATAGTTGTTAGATTACAGTGTTCAGACTGAAATTGCAGGACTAGAAAAGACCTTAGAAATGCCTTACTTTAAGAGAGAAAAAACACTGAATATTTAGCTCCCAAAGCACATTAAACTTTTCCAGGTTAGAGTTAGACTTCTTACTCTCAAACACCTGGCAGCAGGGGTAGGAAACTTTGCAAGTATAGATTAAGATGGATGTATTGATGTTTGTTGTATTATGAATATGAGCTGTTTTTTCTTCTCCCCCCCTTTTCTTTAATAAATTTACAATTTAAAAATCAATTCTTTTTTATTGATACATCAAAAAAGAAAAAGAAAAAAACAAGACAAGAAATACAAACCAAACCATAATATGGACATTATTAGTTACAAAGCAATAAAACAAAAAGTGGTCCTTGGACTATAGACCGGACCTCCTGTCCATTCCTTATTTCAATTATCTATTATTTGTTGCCAATGCACATTTTTGTCTTTAATTAATAATTGATTTATCTAAGGTTTCAGATCTTTCTTAAATCTACTACTAAAGTTATTCAAATGTTGTGACAGAGTTTAAGCTACTGTAATTGTTTTTCAAATAAACTTTAAAGACTTCCTATTTTGAGATGAATTCCTGTTTTGGTTTGTTCTTTATACTCTTCATTTTTTGCGGGATGTCCAGATCTGTGATCCCCAGGAGGTAAGCTTCTGGTTTTCTCTTGAAGGAAGTCTTTATTATTTTTTGTATTTCTAAGTGGATACTCTCCCGGAATGCCTGAATTTTTTTTGCATAGCCACCATATGTGGTAGAAAGTGCCTGATTTATCTCCACACCTCCAGCAAATACTTGGGACATTTCTGTACATCTTTGATAATTTCCAAAGTGTTAAATACCATCGGTGTTGCATTGTTAGGAAGTTTTCTTTCAGAATATAACAATTTGTAAATTTCCAATTATTCTTCCACAAATTTTCCTTCCCAGTCAAGGAGGAGTCAGTATGCTTTAAATTTTCCATGTATGTACCTGATGGTATTGGAACCTACCTGAGATGTACTCTCTCGATTCCTCAAAACTTTTAAATTTTAATTGGTTATCTTCTTCCTTTAAGAGAGTTTTATACGTTGGCCAGATTTCCTGAGTATTTTTTCTTTTCACCATGGTAGCTTCAATTTGGGAGGTCCACCATGGAACTTTGGGCTCCAACAGTTCTTTATATTTCTCCCAGACTGCGAAAAGTGACATTCTAATTACAGTCATACCTCATGTTACGTCCACTTCAGGATACGTCTTTTTGGGATACTGTATGTACATGCCGAACCCGGAAGCCTCAGAACGGGTTACGTCTGGGTTCGGCTCATGGGCCTGCACAGAAGTGCTAAATCGCACTTTGCGCATGTGCAGAAGTGCGGAATTGCATCACGCGCCTGTGCAGATGCGGCGCTTCAGGATGTGGCCTTTTCATGTTGCGAACGGGCCTCCGGAATGGATCCCGTTCACAACCATCAATTGTCTAAGCCCTCCAAATCCAGGAGGTCCGGGTCCTGCAGTTTACACCAGTCCTTCAACTATGTGAGGCAGGCTGCCTCATAGTATAATTTCAGATCGGGTAGGGAGAAGCCTCCTCTATCCTTTTTATCTATTAAAATGTAATGTTTAATTCTGGGTCTCTTCCCTTCCCATAAGAATTTTGAAAACTCTTTGCCATATCTTGAGGCAGCCCGCCTGACCTAGGATTGGGATCATTTGAAACAGGAATATTAATTTAGGCAGTAAACATACTGCCTAAACATACTTCCATTTTTATGATGGAAATCCTGCCCAGGAAAAAAATCAATTCTAGTTAACTAAGAGAGCTGTAACCTGCAAACAAAAACATCAACCTCATTACCAGATTACTAGAAGACTGTACCTGCCAAGGTAGCATCTTTTTTAAAGGAAGGATGCAAGGAACAAGTCAGGATCTTACAGGTTTTCCAGCCTAGCCTCTATCCCAGAACATCAGAGGAAAGCATCATTAAGTATCACCTCACAACCATCACTCTACCAAGGAAAGGGCCAATTCTTTAAAAGCAAGAGTTCATCTGGAAGACATCAAGACCCATTGTGTATCTTCAAGGAGTGTTTTGTAACAATAGTTAACTCTTACAGTACTATGAATGCTAAGAACTATGTTTTATACAAATGGCTATTTTACTATGAAGAAAGAATTATTTACTACTAAATGGTGATTGTATTCATTGGCATATGTCATGATGCATTTTGTGTTTTAATAGAATTATAATAAAAATAATAATAATGACTCATGTTCGCACAGTGTGGTTTGACTGTTTCCTTTTCAAAAGGAAAGTTCCTCATGTTTCATGACAAACGACTTTGGAAATTATTGAAATTATTCAAAGCTATTATGCAGGATAGGGTGTGGTGGTGGTGGCCTTAAGGAAGCGGCTACTAAGGAAAATAGAGAAGGATTGTCTTGGGTATGCAGAAGTAGTTGAGGAATTCTTGTTGAAATTTATGGCTCTACAAGTTCAGGCATTTCAGAGGAAAAGTGCAGTCCTTACCAAGAACACTACACACATGACGATAAACCCATGAGGAAATAAACCAGATTTCAGCTCCTAAGGTTACACACTGCCAACTGACCACTAAAGCAACAGCTGCTGACCTTTGTTAGTCCAAAGGCTGCATTTGCTGATGACTTTGATCTAGCAAGTTAAATTAAAGTCAACTTTAAAACTGCATTGGAGAGTAAGGTCCATTGAAGATAGAGGGATTTACTTCCAAGTAACCATTTATACAATAGTACTGCATGAGTCATGTGATTGTCAGATGTGCTCATTTAGGTGTTTTATACACTTTTCTATTCCAGGTGGATATACTGAACTAACAGAGTCAGTGTATTCCCGACACTAGCGCTTCTCATAAAAAACTGCCCTGAAGCTTAGCCTTGGTTAACAAGCAAAACCATCATTAACCAATGACTATTTACTTAAGCCGAAGCAAAAATGATGTTTGGGAAGCCTGCCCCATAAAATGCTAGGAAAAACTACAACTCTAAACCATTGCCTGAACTAAATGGAAAAGTAAATTTTGGATTAGGGGATTACATTCAGCATTTTGTTAACTGTGTGCCTTCTCTGTAAAAGAAAGATTTAAAAAGACAGGATGATACAAGAAGAGTTTCAAAAACAAAAATAATCTAAATGATATGCAAGTATTGCCATTGTTTACCAATTGCAAGTATTACCTGGGTGTATGAATGCATTTCTATAATCTGTAACACCTAAGAAATAGGGAAGGTTTCAATAATTGGTAACTCATGATAAAAAAATGATGTTCTAAAAAGGTAACATTAAAAATTGAATTCAATTTAATTTTTAAGCTTAGCTTAATATGTTTCTCTTTTAAAAGGAAAGCTGGTTTAATATGAACTTAAATTCAAATTTATAATTTCATGAAACTGAATTTATGATCCCTTCATGAAATGGTGCTTCTCTTTGAAGAGAAAGAATGAGGAAGAGAACATCTTCATCAGTCATTACAAGAGTACAAGTACAGTACTGTACAAGAGTTCATATACTATGGTTTGATACTGCGCATCAACTAGCAAGTCACTAGAATTCAGGTGATGATATCTTATATCTCACCAGGATCACCCATTGAGTCCATGCAAATCTTGCATTTCTGTTTTGTGCCCAGTTACCGGAGCTCTGTGTTATGTTCAATTCTGAAACTATATGTAGTATGGACATTAATTTACCATAAAGTGGAATAACACTGTTTTGTTCCATATCCATCACCACTCCCTTCTACAACAAGTATTACCTTGGTGTATGAATGCATTTCTATAATCTGTATTTAACACCTAAGACATGTTACAGCCCTATTTTATGCATATTTCCCTGGAAGGGAGTTCCAATTTGTTTGGTGGGACTGGTTGCCAAATAAGGATGCACAGGATTCAAAACTTAGCTTTCAAGTAAGCTTTCTTGGTTAGAATTCTTTCATGTGCATACTATCTGTAAGCAAACACAATTCTATAGTAGCCTACATAAGAATTTTGCTGATGGGTTACATAATGGCTCTATTTGGCTAAAATCTAATACAGTCTAATTGTTACAGTAACCAGACAAAACATATGCTTGTTAAGGAAGTGTGAATTTATAAATGGACAACTGGATTTAAACTGTTTTTTCTTCTTAGTGATTTAAATCAATCCATCCACTCACTTTTAAGTTATTTTTCTCTATATGGATACACATTTCATCACTGTCAAATGGAAGCACATACAAAATCTGTGAAAGTACTAGAACAGCAGTATTTTCTTTGACAATGACAGATGGCCATTCAATTCAAAAAGTCTGCATTTTTTAAATAACAGCAACTATTTTCAAACCCTGAAGAACATAATACAAACACCTATCTTCTTTACACAAATAGTCATTAAAATATCACAGTAAATAATTGTGTAATTAATCTTAATGAGGTACTGTAAATGAAAATGAAATTCCCCTAGAAGGCCTAAATGCTACTGTACTGCTTGCTAAAGTGAAATACTTCGCAGCTTCTCTTCTAGGGTTTAATGTTAGGGATAATATTGATGAATAGTTCAGTGAATGGGGATAAAAATGCAGAGTGTCAACAACAGAACCACATAGGGTTGTTGTTTTTTTCTTTTAAAAAGAGCCGTTAAAAAATAACAACAAATGCTCGGTTACATGTTCGCTTAGGACAGTAAACAAATCAAAATTCCATTAGTCAGCATATACTTGCATGTTTAAGAGCAACTGAAAAATGTATCTGAAGAAGTGTGCATGCACACAAAAGCTCATACCAAAATAAAAACTTAGTTGGTCTTTAAGGTGCTACTGAAGGAATTTTTTAATTTTGTTTCGACTCAGACCAACACGGCTACCTACCTGTAACTTGAAAAATGTATCACACTTGCTACTTGAGCCAGTGGTGTTATTTAAAAAAACACAATTCTGATAATAAAAATCAAATGAAACTATAGAACTCCAATGTTCACTGTCATAAGCACAGTCTTAAAAGGCAAACACTACATCACACCATGTCAGAATACACAATTTTTGCTTTTATAATACCAATACAATAGCTCACAACCTGATAATGCTCTTGCACATGACTTCTATAACACAAATTGTCTTGTGGAACGATACTATACTCCTATCCACTTGCATGTTACCAGCAGAAATTCAGTGCCACATCCACAGCTCCTCACATTTCTGTGCCTAAGTCACAAGCAGACAATAATACAAGGTGATGTGAGAACAAGATCAAGATGTGCCTGTACCAAAGGGTTGTTGTTGTTGTTTAGTTGTTTAGTCGTGTCCGACTCTTCATGGCCCCATGGACCAGAGCACACCAGGCACTCCTGTCTTCCACTGCCTCCCGCAGTTTGATCAGATTCATGTTGGTAGCTTCGAGAACACTGTCCAACCATCTCGTCCTCTGTCGTCCCCTTCTCCTTGTGCCCTCAATCTTTCCCAACATCAGGGACTTTTCCAGGGA
The DNA here is from genome assembly GCF_965207765.1 of Zootoca vivipara. NCBI lineage: Eukaryota > Metazoa > Chordata > Lepidosauria > Squamata > Lacertidae > Zootoca > Zootoca vivipara. Next base: position 51,022,506 of record NC_142596.1, read on the forward strand.
GTCTTCTCTTCTCATGAGGTGGCCAAAATATTGGAGTTTCAGCTTCAGGATCTGTCCTTCCAGTGAGCACTCAGGGCTGATTTCCTTCAGAATGGATACCGTAGGTTTGATCTTCTTGCAGTCCATGGGACACTCAAGAGTCTCCTCCAGCACCATAATTCAAAAGCATCCATTCTTCGGCAATCAGCCTTCTTTATGGTCCAGCTCTCACTTCCATACATCACTACTGTACTGGGAAAACCATAGCTTTAACTAAACGGACCTTTGTAAGCAAGGTACTAAAGGGTACCGCCTTCATTAACTCCAGGATGACAACTTCTCCCTCCTTGTCCTACTGATGGTTTTCTAAATCCACTCATTTAAAGCTACCCTTCAGTCCACTGCTGTATTTGAGCATGAATGCACCTGCTTTCATTTTACCTTTTCCTTGTTTCCTCTTCAACTGTTCAGTCCTCATCCCCTTATTTCTTACAGCTAAACTATGTTGCTGGGTTTTAGAATTATTATTTCTAAAAATAATATTATTATTCTCTCAGTATTATTTCTAGTTTATGCCAGTCCTTCTTAAGGTCTTCTTCCCATTTATAACCTCCTTTAGCACAGCAACCAACCAACCAACCACCCATCTTGCTCCTTATCGTGATTGCTTGGTTTCAGACACAATTTGCCCACAATATGATTATGAACACATTTTTCAGAGCAAATTTATACAGTCATACCTTGGTTTAAGTACGCTTCGGTTTGAGTACTTTCAGTTTAAGTACTCTGCGGACCTGTCTGGAACGGATTAATCCACTTTCCATTACTTTCAATGTGAAAGTTCGCTTCAGGTTAAGTACAGACTTCCGGAACCAATTGTGTACTTAAACCAAGGTACCACTGTATCCTTATTTCCAAGTAGGGGCTTGTTTTTCTAGGGCTGTGCAACATTCAAGAACACTGTGAGAATTACCACAAACATATAAGTAATATTGTGGCAAAGAAGAAGAAAACCAACTTCTGACACCATAAAAACTAACATGTTTATTATGGTATTAGTTTGTAGAGAAGAACATCTGATAAAGGAGGTTCTTGGCAATCAAAGTCATGCTGTAAAGAATTGGCTTTGTACAGCAGCAGAGCTTTTTTAAATGAACCTAACGAATAATGCAACTCTTCAGAAGCATTATAGTTGTCAAAACCAATAGCTTAGAACCTGCTTGCAATATTCAGGCTTATATTGTCTGTACAACAGAAAATGTGGATTCCTAGTACCTTTAAAGTTTTTAACCCTGAAGGCTGGGGAGCAATATCTAAAAACAAGTCTGTGCAGTTGGCAGGGTGTGCATATCTTGCTCAGTTCCTTGTTCTTCCAACTCTACACCTCCCCTCTTTACTTACTAGTACTGTATACGGTATATTCTAAGACAGTAACATTTGCAAGATGGCTAGGTTTGAGTTGAGCTGAATTTGTTCTGAGGTGGCTGGTGGGGACATACTGAGTCCACATACCATAGGTTCAACACCTGTTATTCTAGATGTCATTTTAATACATTGCAATTAGCAAGCTCAGCTTCAGTGACCTTTCTAACCAGGTTTGCAAACTGTAATTTAGAGCATTGCACAATCAGCAAGAAGTCTGGTACATATACAATTCTAAGCACAGCTAAGTTCAAAAAATAGAAGGGAGAGGGAGAACATAAGAGGAGGAAGAAATAAGCTTAGCTTTCTATGGTTAAAAACTGACTGGCACAGGTGTAACTGCCCAGATTAATAATTCCTTAGCTCACTTTAGCCACACATGTGCATTTTCACTCAACTCTAAACAGAGATGGGCAATTTTCATCTATTTCATTTCAACACATACATTACTGGTGACCTGTGGATGAAAGCAGCCAATATTCCACATTCTGTCACTCTTAGAAACACGGATGCTGGAAGAGGACACTGACTGTCACAACTCCTAAAATATGCAACTCCTTCCCCATAGAGGTATGCCAAAAATTGTTATTATATAGCCATTTGCTGGAGATACATTTCCTTATCCTGGCTTTCAACATTTAAGTAGTATTAATTTTGTGAGACCATCTCTATTGTCTGAGGTACAGTCTTCAGTTTGTTTTAAATTGTTTTATTGAATTTGAATATGTTTTGCTTATATGGTTGTAAGCTACACTGGAACTGTGTGATGAAGGGTGGGTAAACTCCTTCCCAGGGAGTCTATATACTTGGTGATGGCATAAGTTTCTATCATCCCATCTTCCAATTCCAGAAACTTGGAACTGGGCCCTTCTCTGCTTCATGTCAGTCTTTGTAATTTAGACAGGAAGGTGACACCAAGAGGTAATGGAGGACACCATTACTCCTCACATCTGGACATACCAGAAAGGGAAATCATGTAATCTGCAGCTCCCACATAATTCCATTTGAACAACAGACAATCAAAACATTGAAACACAGCCATAATCTGGGAGGTGTGGGACAGGGCTATTCAGGATGCATAGGAGAAAAAGAGGGAAGAAACGAGAACAGGAACACTGAGAGAAATTGGCTTCCAAATATTGGTTTTACACAGCTATTTCAAGAATTGAAATAATGGCCTGGTTTGTACAACACAGTAAGCTAAACTGCGGCTCACTGAGACCACACAAATACATGGCCTTCCAGAGAGCTTGCAGTTTCTTTGCTCCTTCCCCAGTCCTTTTTTGTTTCTATTCTGAACTAAGTAATGGTTTGGTTTACCATGTTGTCCAAACTGGAACTTATGGTTAGGCTCTCTTTCTCATTAACCATGATCTGCAGGCAACAATAAACCATGGCTAACAATGAGAGAGCTTAACCATAAGTCCTGGTTTGGATGACATGCTTAGCTCTGTGAGGGACAGGAGCCAGAGAGGAGTAAAGCAGCTGTGAGCTCCTCTCTGGGAGTCCATACATTTATGCAATCCTGGTAAGACATGGTTTGGCTTATTCTTTTGTGTAAACCAACCCAAAGGATACAAAGTTACAGTATATGAAGCATCGCAGGGGATGGACTAGATTACTCTTTGGGTCCCTTCTAACTCTACAATTATATGATCCCAAGTACAGTGGTACCAAGAATACTGTTCCAAGAATAATTCAAATAAATTATAGTAAACAGGCTACTTAGGAAAAGCAATATAATGATACCTAGCATAACACCGACAGCCCATCTCTTTGTACCCACACTGGTATCACCTCCTCCTTACACAACTCCACCCGTCGCCTAGCTCTCCTACCTTACAGGATCGTTGTAAAGATGAACTGGATGTATATGAAGCACATACATTAACTTGTGAGGGAAAGTAGCATAATAATCATTTTATTATTATGACTTGACAGGCTACCTTCCATATATTCCTCCAGTTTATTTTATTAAATATACTTACAGCACAGCTTTCTAGTTATTATTCAAACCATTCAAAGCAACACAGATATTCCACCACCAGACCACCAGTTGCCTGCTTCTCATCTCCTACCTTAGAGTGTTATACACTGTAACTGAGGGAATACAAACACACTACTTTCCCTCAGCATCAATGCACACTAAACAGAATGCATAACAGCCTCACCACACTCATTCCACCCATCGCCTGGCTCCATCTCACAGGGCCGTAGCAGGGTTTATCCAATGATATGAAAAGTGCTGGCACTGTTTTTCCCCAGCCATCTGCTTCAGTACGCCTTGCACTCCCATTTTATTTCAACCTACTTATTCAGGGCATTCTGTACACCAGTCAAAAAAGCATTCTTAAGTCAATTCAAACCTTTGGCCCTCCAGATGTTTCTGGACTGCAACTCTTATCACCCATACCTATTGGCCATGCCGACATTAGAAAAGCCTTGCTGAAAATTTAATCATCATCATCATCATCAGGCCCAGGGCCCAGCTAGTCCAGCATCCTCTTCTCCCAGTGGCCAACCAGATGCCCCAATGGCAAACATGCAAGCAGAACCTGAGCACAAGAGCCCACTCCCCTCCTGTGTTTTCCAGAAACTGGTATTCATAAGCTCTGCTCCCTCAGGGACTGTGCAGCCAAAAAATAGCCACCATGGCCAGGAGCCAATGACAGCCCTTTCCTCCTCCACAAATTTGTCTAATCCACAGCCAGGCAAATTGGTGGCAATCTCTGGCTGCAGTGGGAGTGAGTTCTGTAGGCTGACTATGCGTCGCATGAAGAATTTGACCTGACTCTCCCAACATCCGGCAGTGTAACAACCAGGACGTGGGAGGCCAGGGTTCAAATCCTAACTCGGCAGTGAAGCACTCTGGGTGATCTTGGCCCTGTCACTGTCTTCCTGTCAACCTAAACCTACTTCAGGGGGTTCTTGTGAGGGGACTCTGCACACCCCCTTGAGAGGGAAGCTGGGATACAGACGTGGCAAGGCAAGCCAGCAAGCAAACCAAAGGGACCCCCTCCTCAAGGCTTAAGACACGTCACGAAAGGAAAAACGGGGCGAGGAGGGATGAGGAAAAGCGAAGCCGCTCCCTCCGAAGCATATGCCGTTTATTGAGGCTTACAATCCCACCCCAACCTTTTAATCTTTCTCCTCCTTCCCCCGCTCACCTTGAGGGCGTTCTCGTAGATCGTGGCCCTGAACTCCAGCAGCGCCTTCTGGTCGAACTCGCGGCCGTGGATGATGCGCATCTGCTTGAGGAAGGTGGACTTGCCGCTCTCGCCGGCGCCCAGCAGCAGGATCTTGACCAGGCGCCGCACCGAGCGCCGCTCCCGGGCCAGCATCGCGTCGATCTCGCGGCTGCGGCGCCGGGCCTCGCGCTCCGCGTCCCGCCCGCCTTCCTTCCCCGCTTCGCCCGGCGGCCTCTCGCCCCGGCCCGACGCCGCGTCGGCCGACAGGAGGCAGCGGCTCAGGGTCCGCACCACCCCGGACATGGCGGGCCGCGGAGAGAGGACGACGGCAGAGGAGGCGTCAGGCAGAGGAGCCGCGGGGGCCGCTCTCGGGCCTCGGCCGCCGCCTCAGAGCGGCGGAGCTAGCAGACCACCGGCCCGCCCATCGCCCCTCCTCACCCGGCGGCGGCGGAGCTGAAGGCGCGGCCCGCCGCGGTGGGCGGAGGGAGGAACCGGCCGCCGCCGCCTCAGCGATTCCTCCTCAGAAAAAAATGCTTCTCTTCCCTCCCCCTTACCCGTCAGAAAAGGGCGGGAAAATAAGCCCCTCGCGCGCCCCTGCACCCTCAACCGTCACTTGCCGGCCGTTGGCGTTCCCGCGGGGGGGGCGGGGGGGCAAACAGCGGGGCGACTCGCTCTGCCTTCGCTCTCACCGCTCGACTCGCCGCAGACTCTCGCCCGCCCCGCCCACTTTCTTCCGTACGCCCACCAGGCGGAGGGGCGGGGCGAGGCAGCGGGGGGGGGAAGGGCGGGCGGACGCACTCCCCCAGCTCAATGGGAGAGAAACATCTCTCGCGAAGTAGTCTCTCATTGGGAGACAAGTACGTCGCTCCAAGCCTGTCGGTGGTGGTTTTTTTTTTTTTTACCCCTTCCCCCTGTCGGCTGAACTCGCTCTGGACTAGGGGGCGGGGACTTTGTAAATTAAAACCCCGAGAGATTTATGGAGGGGGGAAAGAGGCGGGGTTAAGAGCCCCCGCCGACCAATAAGAGCCGTGGGGAGGAAAGGGAGGGGGAAGAGGATTAGTTCAGGAGGGGTTAAAAAAAAAGGAGGCAGAAGGAACTCCTCCTCTTCAAGGGAGAGGTAGTGGGAGGAGTTTTCCCATGCTGAGAATGGCAGGGAAGCTGACGGCTTCGCTCATTGGATAGGACGTTGGAGTGACGTCAGTCGGGAAAATCATGAATGGGAAAAGAGAAAGAGGGCGGTGCTCGTAGAGAGATACGTTCGAGGGGGCGGGGATAGCAACTCCCTGCTAAGAGACAGGAAATGCAGAGCAAGAGCAAGCCTGTAGGGAAGTCTGTCCAGGGTCTTCTGGAATATAGGGCATGATGTTGTAATGATCTGTATGTTTTAATAAATCTCATGCCTAGATAAGCATGTATTTTTTATATTGTGTTTTTATAATGCCAACTACCCTGAGATCTATATAGTATATGTATATGTAGCGTATAGTTAAAGCTATGGTTTTCCCAGTAGTGATGTATGGAAGTGAGAGCTGGACCATAAAGAAGGTTGATCGCCGAAGAATTGATGCTTTTGAATTATGGTGCTGGAAGAGACTCTTGAGAGTCCCATGGACTGCAAGAAGATCAAACCTATCCATTCTGAAGGAAATCAGCCCATAGCTGCCAAGTCTCCTGTTTTTCACGGGAAACCCCCGTATTTTGTTACCGTTTCCCGCTGTTATCCCGAATTAATTATATCCCGTAAAGCTCCTGCTGGTGGCCATGTCCCAGCTCTCAGCTGTCTGCGCATGGCTGTCTGGACATGCGCAGAAGCGATTTCTGGTGCCCAGACATGCAGACACGGACAGCCTGGCACTGGAAGTCACTTCTACGCATGTCTGGACATGCGTAGAAGCGACTTCCGGTGCCGCTCTGTCCATGTCTGGGCACCGGAAATCAGGCAGCGGCGGCACCGGTAGTCGCTTTTACGCATGTCTGGACATGCGTAGAAGCGACTTCTGGTGCCGCGTCGCTGCGTAAAAGTGACTTCCGGTGCTGCGCTGCCTCTGGTCCTGTATTTTTCTATCTGAGAGTTGGAGGGTATGAATCAGCCCTGAGTGCTCACTGGAAGGACAGTTCCTGAAGCTGAGGCTCCTATACTTTGGCCACCTCATGAGAAGAAAAGAACCTGATGTTGGGAAAGATGGAGGGCACAAGGAGAAGGGGACGACGGAGGGCGAGATGGTTAGACAGTGTTCTCGAAGCTTTAGGATGGGGCACCAAACTTTGTCCTTGCTCAGGGGTATTACCAAGGTCCACCCCTGCCCTAGCCTACCTTACAGGGTTGTTGTGGGGATTAAATGAGGGGAGAACCACGTACTCAACCTTGAACTCCTTGAAGGGAAATTTGGTATAGAAATTCAACAAATGTTGGACCCAGGTGGCGCTGTGGTTAAACCACTGAGCCTAGGGCTTGCTGATCAGAAGGTCGGTGGTTCGAATCCCTGTGACGGGGTGAGCTCCCGTTGCTTCGTCCCAGCTCCTGCCAACCTAGCAGTTCAAAAGCACGTCAAAATGCAAGTAGATAAATAGGAACCACTACAGCGGGAAGGTAAACGGCGTTTCCATGTGCTGCTCTGGTTCGCCAGAAACGGCTTTGTCGTGCTTGCCACATGACCTGGAAGCTATATGCCGGCTCCCTCGGCCAATAATGCGAGAAGAGCGCGCAACCCCAGAGTCGGTCACGACTGGACCTAATGGTCAGGGGTCCCTTTACCCTTTACCTTTAATCCATGTTAGTGGTTATGAATATGGGGCTAAGGAACATATTCACCCCTGATTAGCTCTGGAATAATGGGGTGTGATATTTTGTGATGCCTGCTTGAAGAGCAGGCAGTATTTTGCCAACCACAGTGTGTTGCTTTCTATGTAAGTCCCCCCCCCCCCCGAATCTCCATGCAGGAAGAGAAATGTGCTCCACAAACTGCCTGCAGAAACTTTTCTGTCTCTTTATCAAATAATAAACTCCTTCAATGCAGTCTCCCTTTGTGGTCATGTACAATGCATGCTGCCTCCTCCACTATCTCTAGAAATCTACCACCCCATCCATCAGGTACCACCATTTCTGTAAAAGAAGAAAAAAGATGAAGACTTCTGGAAACAAAATACACCCTTATATCCAGGAGCAAAGAGCACTCCCAAGCAGCCCTATATATTTGGGAGAGTTCTTTCTCACTAGAGCTAGTGTAATGAAATATCTCTGCACAGAGAACTTGGTAAACACGTATAATGAGCAAATATACTGAAGTTGTCTGCCGTCACTCTGTTCAAAAAAGAGCAGCCCAATTGACCAGAGGATTCAAAGATCTTCCCTGAAAATAAAGGCTGAAACATTTGAGACTTTTTAGTTGTTTTTTTTTTGGGGGGGGGAGGGATGGAAGCGACCAAGCAGGGCACAGGATAGGTAGAAACTATGTTATAGTGGGGAGAAAATAAACAGAGGGACATCTTTCACCTTCTTGTGATTCCAGAACTGAAGCTCACCCAGTGAAACTTACTAACAGTAGATTTGGGTAGACAAACAAAAGCCATTATTCACATGGCATGTGATTCATCGATTCATCTGTGGAATCCTTTGCCACAAGAACACAGAGATGGCCACTCTGCATCTTGTGGCAATGGATTTCATAGACAGATTACACATTGTGTAATGCTACACTTTGTTTTAGCGGGGGGGGGGGAGAGGAAAAAAAAAGAGGATTGTTGGAGCTGTAGGGGGGTTAAAGGAATGCCCAGAAAAACTGGGGGCTGTGTCTTACAACACTGTGAATCATTCTATTTTTGTCTTATAATTTTTCCATTCCTTTACCCCTCTTTTTGGTAGCTGAAGGTGTCTACAGCCCTCATGTCTCCAACCATCTTTGAGCTGAATGATTTTTTATGCAAAAGTAACAAGATGCTGAAATATCTGAAAATAGATGGATTTTGTTATAGTCTAAGCCCCCAAGGAAATCTGAAGAAGTGTGTATGCACATGAAAGCTCATACCAATGACAAACTTAGTTGGTCTCTAAGGTGCTACTGGAAGGAATTTTTTTTTTGGACTATGTCACACCAACATGGCTACCTACCTGTAACCCCCAAGGAAAATTATCTCTTCAAAAAATAGAGAGGTGACATTAAATTTCAAATATAGATTATACACCTGCCAAATTGTATTGTTTAAATGAATGCTTACCAGCCACTTGCTGGATGGAGAGGGATCTAAGAGATGAGGAAGATATCACCATATGTGGTGGCAATGCCCAGCAGCACAAGATTTCTAGGTAAATCTCTTTCAAACAGTACCAGAAGACTCTTTCAGGTGGTTTGTGGTCTGGTGAAGACTCCAAAATCTCCTGTAATGACTTTACAAAGTTCTTTGCAGATAAAAGCTTTGGAAGAAGGTAGACTCCACTGTTGGGGCAGGGCAGGGCAGGGCAAGTGTCAGAGCTCTGCCTAGCCAGGTTATAAGTGGTCAATTCCAACCTGTTACCTCTGAGGATGTGGACAGGCTGCTTGTATGAGTGAAACCGACCACCTGTCTCCTTGATCCTTGCTCATCCTGTAGGGCTTGGGGCAATGGGCTTTGTGGGGTGGTCAATGCTTCCATCTGTGAGGGAGTCTGGGATTATTAAACCACTTCTTAAAAGAACATCTTTGGACCTGACCATTATGACCAATTATCGCCCAGTCTCAAATATTCCATTCTTGGGCAAAGTAATTGAGCGGGTGGTTGCTGAACAACTCCAGGCACATCTGGAAGATGCAGACTCTTTGGATCCCTTCCTGCTTGGTAAGATGCCTGTTGTAACAACATGCCAAATAATAATAATAATAATAATAATAATAATAATAATAATAATAATATCCTGTATGAAGAATGTGAGCCCCATATATATATATATATATATATATATATATATATATATATATATATATAAACATCCTGCATTCATGTCTCTTCACACTCACACGGGTATGGCATGACCAGTCCTGCATAGGAAATGGTAATAATCAATAACCACCAATTGTTTTAGTTATAGGTAGGTAGCCGTGTTGGTCTGCCGTAGTCGAAACGAAATTAAAAAAATTCCTTTTAGTAGCTGAGTAGCACCTTGAAGACCAACTAAGTTTGTCATTGGTATGAGCTTTTGTCTGCATCTGAAGAAGTATGCATGCACCCAAAAGCTCATACTTAGTTGGTCTCTAAGGTGCTACTGGAAGGAATTTTTTTACATACTTTGTTTCACCAATTGTTTCTGGAACATGCCTTCTTCGGGTGGGTAGTGACAGCTCAAAGCCACTAAGTGGCACTGCTCTCCAATTTTTAAAGTACTCATTCCAATTCTGCATCCCCTGATTTCTTGTTGCCAATGCTTTTGGTCGTTCTATTACACCTGTTTATTATAGATGAAAACAAACCTCATCAGTGGCTGCTGACCGCAATGTCTGGGCTCTGCCTCCAGTGTTGGAGGCCGTCTGTGTCTGAAGCATGTGGCTGGCTTCAGAATACTGGATTAGACACGCCCTTGGCCAGATCTGGCAGAGTTGTTCATATGCTCTTACACCCAGCAGTTGGGTTGCTGACTGGGCCCTGGCAGCATTGGGTGAGCCAGGGTGGGAGCATTTGCCATTTCAAAATCCCTGCACCTCTCCTTACTTTCAAGTAAACATACATAGGATCATGCTACATGTATAGCAGCCATATAGATGTGAGAGATCTGGTTTCCAAATCTATTAATAAATGAAATTGATCCCAAATTAAATGCCTCTCAAATCATCATCATCATCATCATCATCATCATCATCATCATCACAAAAATGCAAAGTAAAAACACAAAATACATAATAAAAACAAAAACAAAATAAACCAATAAACCCCACCTCTTCCACAAACACATCTAAAAGGACATAGACTGCTAATCAGTCCAAGGTCTAGTTGAAGAGGAACATTTTCAACTGGCACTTAAAGATATATAATGAAGATGCCAGACAGACTTCCCTGAGGAGAGTGTTCCACAGATTGGGAGCCACTGCAGAAAAGGCACATTCTCATGTGGGTCTGGTTCTGTTCATATGGGGAGAGGCAGTCCTTGAGGTATTGCAGTCCTGAGCCATGAAATGCTTGATAGGTCCAAACCAGCACTTTGAATCAGATCTGGAAACTAATTGCATACCTTCCAACATCTGGCTGATCCAAATCAGCGTGCTCGCGAGGACTGTACTTTAAAGATCACCCCTTTTCCTTCTACATGGCTAGGGCAAAGTGGAACGCCTCCAAAGGGGAAAGAAAGAAAGAAAGGAGGAAGAGAAGAAAACCCTGTGCACTTTTGCACATGCACTGGCCGCTGGCAAATGTGGTGAGCAAATGGGTGGGGGCATATGAGAATGCAGGAACTCATCCTGTGTGCTCCAGTAGTCCGGGGGGCTTCCTCTGTCACAGGAAGGTGGCTGGATGGCTAAGGGTGAAGTGTGTAGGTGGGTTCCCGCGAGGCAAGACACAGTGATAACAGCAAGAACCTTTACTGAACAAACAGAACTGGACAATGGGGCAAAGCAACTGCTTATACAGTCAAACCTCGGTTTACGTCTACCTCTGTTTACGACCGCTTCGGCGAGCGACCGCCGCAGACCTGGAAGTGTTTACATCCAGGTTCCGCGGCATTGGATGCGCAGACACGATCTGCGCAGCTCGCGCATGTGCAGAAGCGTGTGCGTGCGCAGAAGCGCTCTAACGGCACTTCGCACATGCGCAGAAGCCTGCCTTCAGGGAGTGACCGCTTCGGTGTGAGGTACCACTGTATACATTTCTGAAGGCCTGGGCCACTCCCACTCCCAGCGTGATTGGCTGTCTAAACTTCCAAGCTGCAAATCATGAATCAGAGTTTAAGGGCCAATGGCAGGGGCCCAAATCCTGAAATGTTCTGTGATTGGATATCATGTATCGAATCAGAACACAGGGGCTCAGAATCCTTAGTCCAGACTCTAGTTCAGGCAAACACAGACCACTGAATACATAACAAAGGGGAAGCCTCCTTTTGCTGTAGTATTTCTCCTCATTCTCTTGGCCCCATGGAATGGAATCGAACCTCGGTTGTTGATGAGACAATAAGTGAGGCATGTTTTTGCTCTGAGTGGCTGAGAGGGTCTTTGATGCAGGGAAAGGGGGCCTGAGAAGCCTTCTTGACCATTCCCATTCCAAAGTAATACCCATGAAATGGTTTTATCTGGATTCTGCTTCGTTTTGGGGTTCAGCGCTCTGGTGCACGGCAGCTGACTCGTGCCAAAGTGACGGACCCAAAGATGGGATGTTCCCGGATCCAATCAGAAGCTTTCAATGGCTTCTATGATTCCTGGATGTCTTGCTTAAATCAGGAACCTTAAGCAATATGTAATTGGCAGCCGGTGCAGTCACAGTCAGGCCAGGATCGGTGTCATATGCTCAGAACATCTTATTAATTTCTCTGTCAGAGACAGTTAAGCATATGCTTGACTTTCCCAGTGGCATCAATGGGACTCAAAAATGCTTAGCTCTGGCTGGGTCCTACTTAATGTAATTAAAAGCACATGACAAGATAGCCATGCTTATATTCTGGTTGCAATAAGTACTGGTACTTTGAAGCTCTCATTTAGCCCCGCTGACGAAGTGAGTGGCTGCCCTGCGCTGTGCATAACATCACGCCAGAGTTGAAACGGTGCAACCCTTCTGCTCCAGCGTAATTTCCCATCATGCACCCTGCTAACATTGGTTCATATGCGCTGCATATTATGTAAACGCCTGCTAGGCTTGCAGGGTCAATGTCAGTCTCTTTCCATTATTAATTTAGGTCCGGTGTGCCACATTTAATTTTCATTTTCCTCACATAGTCTTCTTCCTGCCCCCCAAGGGGGATGAAATATAAATACTAAAATATGTGTGCCATGGCTCCTTTGTCAATTAATCTTCACCCATTCCATAATTCTTAGAGGAACGGCTGTTCGCCTTCATTAGCATTCCAAGCCAGCGTTGCCAAACAAGTTAGTTTAGTTTCGGAACACGATGCTTCCCACTACTCTCCAAATTATTAATTCTTGAAAGATGCTGAATATGTTTTTGAACCTGATGTATGGCTCTCCCATTGACGTTCTGCAACAAGGCCCAACACAGGAAATGAGTAAGGAGCTGGGCTAGGCGATTTGCATAGCCAAGGTTGAGGCCCACCATGCAAATGAAGGACCTGGCGAACCTCGACAGGTGTGGGGATGGGAGCAGGTGTAAGCAATGGCCGGACGCGGTGCACTTCAGTGGCTCTGCACCTTTGAACATGGCGGGGTCGGTCTTCCACAAGGATGGGAAACAGATGGACTTCATAGTTTAGAGAAAAGGCTAGCCAGAGGCGACCTTAGGGAAGTTTGTCAAATTATGCAGGGCATGGAGAGAGAAAAGTTTCCCTCCTCCCTTCTTGTAACACCAGAGAAGCTGAATGTCGGAAGATGCAAGGCAGCGGAAAGGAAGTACTTCATTCAGATGCAATGGCTTCTGGCCATTTGCTCTGCCTTCACAGCAGAAATGGCAGTTGCTTGAAGCCACAGGAGGGGAGAGTTGCTCTCATCCTGCTTGCGGGTTTCCCACAGGTGGGCCACCAGGGCCGGATTGAGGTTTGTTGAGTCCCTACGCTACTGAAGGTAATGGGGCCCTTGATATGTCCAGCTGTCCTTTGTCAACAACAAATCGCCACTGTTTTTTGGGTTGAATATATGCTATATGGTAATTTATGGACCAAATAGGTATCTAAAGCCATTTGCCCAAAACAAAATTCAGTATGTATTTTATCAAAGTAATTGATGAACTGAAATACAACCAGCCCAAGCAGAATGTAGGCACCCTATATATAGAAATGAGCAAATGAGTGATATTTTAGGGAGCAGGCTAGCAGGTGGGGCCCATGACTTACATCATAGGAGCCTACAGAACACAAAACACTGTTGCTGTATGTAGGTTTTATTTTATTTGTTTTTTTATCTTATATTTTGGAAATGTACATCCAGGTTTTTTTCTCCTTTAAATTATTTGACACCCCCCTCCAAGAGAATGGGGCCCTAAGCTATAGCTTGTTTAGCTTATGTGTAAATCTGGCACTGTGGGCCACTCTGAGAACAGGATGCTGGACTAGATGTGCCATGGGCCTGATCCAGGAGGCTCTTCTTATGCTCTTACTCTATGAACGTTTCCAAGGAGCCTTCCCCAGCCTGGTCCCTCCACAAGTTTGGGGCTACAACTCCCACTAAGTTGGCTTGGACTAATTGGAGTTCCAGTTGGAGGTTGTCCAGGTAGGCAAAGCATGGTTTTAAAGCATGGGTGGGCAAGGGCGACGCCCAAATCCAGCCCTAAAATAATTTCACCGGGCTCTAGGTTACCCATGCTGTTCAAAGCACATTCCCTCCAACATGTTGAGCCCCAAAACCAGGACGTGTGTCTTTCCAGCCGTGCTCCCGCATGAGTCACATGACCTGCATGGAGCCCCAAAGACGTGCTTTTCTCGGGGCCATACTGTTGCGGTGCTCAAAAATGTGTGTTTTGGGGCACCGTGCAAGATTGTGGGTCCCAAAAGGTGACTTTTTCCAGGTTGAGATAGCGCATAATTGTGCAAGACCCAAACGTGCAAAACGGCTGCCATGCTCTCACAGGGAGAAACAGGATGTCTTGGTTTTTCTGCGTCACTTGTCTGTGTAATATGTAGATGCACAGGCGGAGGAAGTGGGGGCAGTGGGGGGCGGGCCACCCTGGATGTCATCCCTGAGGGCGGGTGACAAAATACCCCCTGGGCAGATCACCGCACTGCCCCCCTGGGTGCCGATCGCCCCCCTGGATGCCGATTGCCTCACCCCCGGGTGCATGGCATGTGCGCCACTCTGGGTGCCCGAGTGGCTAGCTCCACCATTGTGTGGATGCGTGCAATGCTGCTGTGATGCCTGGACATGTGTGCTCCCTGAGACTTAGGCCCTTCCTTCTAGCCAGCACCTCTTGTGGCAAGGTGGGGTGGCCAAGGGGCATGGCATTTCTGGCCCTTGGGCCCAGTGTCTATAGAGAAGAGAGAAGCCCCTGCTCTGGAAGAGAGGATCCAGACCAATGGCTTCAAGTGACAAGGAAGGCGATTCCGAATAAACTTCAGGAAGAACTTTCCGACAGCGAGAGCTGGAATAGTGGAATGGCAGGGGGTTGTACTAGGTGGTCCTGTGGGTTACCTTCCAACTTTATGATTCTATGAATATAGAAGACGGCTTTCCTGTCACGTTTGAAAGCATGAGAGTTAAAAGCAAGCCAGAGGAACCAGCAGAGATTTTGCCAGGAACTGAAGCTACCAGCTAAAGCGAACATCTGTTTCCCCTTCAAATGCAGAGCCGCAACAGCAAGCCACGCACGAGTTTTATGAAACCCTGTTAATTTCCTGCTGGCCTGGGGATCTCTCTGTCAGTCTCTGTTTCTGTCTAATCAGATGAAAAGTATTTTCGCAAAACGCCGCAGGAGGGGGGAGGCGCTCAGGGTTTGGCAAACAGTGGGATGGTAGTTTCATTTTCAATAATAATTGTTATCCTTATTTTTAACGGCCAGTCTAGTTACGAAGTATAGCCGTCTGCAGCAGTGTCAAGCAGTGCAGCACTAGGCCTGTCTACTCAGACGGAAGCTCAATTGAGAGCGGTGGACCTTACTCCCAGGTAAGTGCGCATAGGATTGCGGCCTAAAGTGCTTTGTATCTCCTTTGTATCTTCATAAATACAACATTAGCTGTGCTTTATTTTAACAGCTAAGGCCTGGACTGTGTGCTGCAGCCTTGGACAACCTAGTACCACCCAGATGCTTTTGACTACAACTCCCATCAGCCCCTTAAGCCAGCGGAGTATGCAGGTCTACAAAGGCTGCTGTAGTATTGACTAGTATGGGACAACCAGCTACAGGGAACCAGGCAAAAGGCCTCCTCGGTAGTGGCCCCCACCACTCGACACAAAGATAAGGATTCTGCACAACATCAGAAGAACCCTTCATTCATTCATTCATTCATTCATTCATTCATGTGTCTTTTGAGAGAGCACTGGTTAATACACTTTATGTATTCAGTGGTCTGTGTCTGCCTGAGCTTGAGCCTGGACTAAGGATTCTGAGCCCCTGTGTTCTGATTCAATACATGATATCCAGTCACAGAACATTTCAGGATTTGGGCCTTTGCCATTGGCCCTTAAACTCTGTTATGATTCGCAGCTTGGAAGCTTAGACAGCCAATCCCATTGGGAATGGGAGTGGCACAGGCCTTCAGAAATGTATATAAGCACTTGCTTTGCCCCTGTTGTCCCGTTCTGTTTGTTCAATAAAGGTTTTTGCTGTTATCACTGTGTCTTGCCTCATGGGAACCCACCTACACTTCAATACATATACTGTAAAGGCTCTGTCCCCATGAGCCCATCGCTAGAATCTGGACCTGGGCACTTTACTTGCCCATGGAGAAAGGAGAAGCCACAGCTACATTGTGGAGGAGGAAACAGAGCATACCAAGAGGTAGGCAATCCTTTCCCCATGTGGGTCGCCGTGCAAGCAAGCGCCTTGAAGCAGGAAGTGCCAAAATTAATGGGGTGGGTGTGGGAAGCTTGAGGACCCTACTTTTCACTGGTTTAAAAGATAAGCAGGTTTCTAGTCCACATGCTTACAGAAAGAAAAGATGGGAAACCCAAGACTTGCAAACAATTGAAGTTCTAGGACAGGCATCCCCAACCTTCGGCCCTCCAGATGTTTCAGACTACAATTCCCATCATCCCTGACCACTGGTCCTGTTAGCTAGGGATCATGGGAGTTGTAGGCCAAAACATCTGG
Organism: Zootoca vivipara; assembly: GCF_965207765.1. NCBI lineage: Eukaryota > Metazoa > Chordata > Lepidosauria > Squamata > Lacertidae > Zootoca > Zootoca vivipara. The sequence goes on from NC_142596.1 coordinate 51,038,957, forward strand.
AGGGCTGCAGGTTGGGGATGCTTGCTCTAGGACAAGGATTGGCTCTCCAGGTGTGGCTCATAACAGCTCCCTTCCACCCCAGCTAGAGTGGCCCAATAGGCAGGGACGATGTGGGCTGTCCTCACGGCATCTGGAAGGCCAGATGTTCTGCATCCCTGTCTTAGCTGCTCTGACTCACAGAAGCCTCCCTGAGACAGCTCTGGGTGGGAGCTGCAGATGCAGCATTGTGGGAGTGGGTGTCCTTATGTCCTCCCTGCTGGCGCGGCCCACCCATGAGGCAAAGTGAGGCAACTGCCTCAGGCAGCAGAATCCTCAGTAGCAGCAGATCCAGCCTCCGAGGAACGCATCACTTGCTGCCGTTGCCGCCAATCCATGCGCTCCTTTGAGGCCGGATCTGCCACCTCCCCAGCAGAGGCATAGGAAGAGGTGTGTGGTCCACCCTGGGTGTCATGACTGAGGGGGGTGACAAAAGGGCAGGCGGGTGGGCGGGACACCTCAAGCCCACGGGAGCAGCTCTTCTGACCTGGCGACAGAGAGCAGCTCTCCTCAGCCGTGGCAAGGCGCACCCGGCCACAGCAGCTCTGTTGCCAGGTCATGTCTGACCTGGCTGCAGAGAGCAGGAGGAGAGTGCGCAGCAGCTTCCCTGCCCCCTCCTACTCTGAACTGTGGCATGTGGAGGGGCACCCTCCGCTCCATACCCCCCTTGGGAGCCAGCCCGCCATGGTCAGAGCGGGCAAATGCTCCACCACTGATCCTCTGCAGTTCACCCCCCAAATGCTGCCTCTACAGCGGCCTCTTGGCCAATTGTAGGCGCTGCTTGTCTCGTCCCGCCCTTGTTCCTGATGTAGATATTTATCCTGCCCTAGTTCCTGAGGTAGATCTTTCTTCACCTTCTTCCCTGGTGAGGGTGGGGGTGCCATTTTGTGGCTTGCCTCAGGCGCCAAAATGTCTTGGTCTGGCCTCCCCTCCCCGAGGGCGGCACGGTGCGCAAATAAAACGGTGACACCACACGGTGGCAGAAAAAGCTCGGAGGAAAATGCCTTGGATGGAGCAGAGGTGCGCAAGGCAGCGAGGCAGCAAATGCAGACTGCTGGCTAGAGGGGCTAGTCCCATTTCTGCACCGGCCCATTGGATTTCCCATTATTTACAGCTTTTATTTATTTCCCCATGCCTCGGCGATCTTGTTGTTTCCTTGTAACATTGTGCTGACAGCTTCCTGATTCCCGAAGGCTTTCTATCTGTTGGCATAAAAGCTGGGGGACAATGCACACAGCACCTGTATTACAAGAGGGTCTCTCCTCCTCCCCTCCACGCCTGTCAAAAGGCAGGGATTAGATGCAGAATAATGCAGCCCCTCCACCCAACGCCTCCCCCTCAAAAAAGCTGTAACTCAGCCTTTGGACGCTACCGGCACCATAAATTTGGACAGAAAGTGCAGCTCAAGCAGTTTGAGAACAAGAGCCGCTGAGTCTGATTGAATTACAGCGACGGAAGGCAGCTGGGGTCCCCCCTCACCAGGTTGTTAGGCGCTCTGGCGTAGGGAATGATTACTGGTGATTTTAATGAGATTGACTTTTAATTTATAACTTGGGGAGGGGGGAGGAGGGGAGACCTGTGGAAGATGGTATATGGCCAGAGGGGTTGGGCAAACGGAAACTGAGCGAGCTCCAAGCGAAGGTCATCTCGAGGCCAGCTTCTGGTGGCCTTTCCGCTCTTCTTAGAAAATGTACGGCCTCAGCAGGTGAGCAGGAGGAAGCACACCTTTGTCGTTGCAGCCGTCATTCCAGCAGGTTGCTCCAGTGAGCATTGTATGTCGTAATGGAGGGGCTGGTCGGACCAGGGTGAGTGGTGGGAGCAGTTGGAAGAGTTACCCGTTGATGACCCATTGAGTTGGGAAGGCAGCTTCAGGCTTCAGCTTCGAGACAGAGCGGAAAACTCAGGAGAGAGTTACAGATGAGGAGTCCGATCCCTGAAAGTCCGATCCAGCTGCATGTCCCACCAGTGCTCTGCCCTGCCCCGTCTCGCGTCACCCAGATGTTCTGCACCCACTGTTGTGCCAGCCTGGATCCCAATCCTGGCCCACCCTGGCCCATCTTCCCAAGAGGAGATGGCCACTCAGCCTGGTTCAGAGCAGCCTCTGTCACTGCCAAGGTCGCAGAAATGCAAACGCAGGTGCGAACAGACAGCTTAGGTCCAGCCCTCCAGAAGGAATCTGCTTGCCTGGTCTAAAGGACAGCCTAGCTTGTCACTCTGAGGTCATGTCTGCCCCATTCCTATAAAATCGGACCCAAGAGGGCATGTTGCTCATTGGACCCAGCTTGCTGTTGTGCCTGCAAAAACCATTTTGCCAATGCACTGAACTGATTTGGGGCAGGAAAGGGTTGTCTAGTTCAACTGTCTGCAAGAATCACAGCCAAGTAGCCATTCAGGGCACCTTCAGCTCCTGATCTGCCTCCAGGCCACCTGGTTCTTAGAAGACCGACTATTTAACTTTAGGAATTGGTGCCTGAGCTTGCTTCCCACTCCCCACTCCCCTCTCTGTTGCCTTTTCCTTTTGAATCATGGTTTTCAGATGGTAAGTCTGTGGACAGGGACTGTCTAAGTATACGCAACCTATTGTGGGAGACTTTTGGCTGAAGGATACGGATACTCAAAGCAAGCCTACGGGCAAACATGTCACCACACACAGGTGCAGAACTGGCATAGGGAACCTCTGGGTCAGTTTAGGGGTTGTGGCCAATGCAGTGTCAAAGATTAAGGGCTTGGTAGGGCAAAGACAAGAGTTGCCAAACCATTTGGACTATTCTCAGAGGGGTTCAAGAATCACCTCCCAGAATTCCTTGGGGGAAGTTGGCATCCGTCTGTCTTGGAAGACAATGGAGGAGTGCGCCTTTGGGGTGAAGTCAAGCTGTTGGATGGATGTGACTCCTGCTGTGGCTGTTGAGACCAAGATGGGAGAGACATGTTTTGTTGCAGCTGGGGCAGATGAAGGTGTCCAGTTGTGCTGCTGCAGGTGCATCATGGCATGTTTCTTCTCTGCGCTCCTCCCAGCGGTCATTCCTCCACTGGTCACTGCTGTGGATGCACAACCTGACTGTCTCCAGGCGCTACAGTCGTCCGCAAGGGATTCCCACACGGCAGGGTTGATGTTGCCAGCCTTCATGCCCTCTTTGCAGGACCTCTTTGGAAGCCATGACAGTTTAAAGCGGTATCGCAGAGCTTTAATGGTGTGTTGTGGCCACAATCCTATATCAGCACAGGCGATGAGGCCGTGTCTGTCATGGTCCGGTTGGCGAGCAGTTGAAGCCCTGGCTGAGGACGTCAGGACCAGGGCAAGATGGTGGTGTAGAAGCAGGAACAGGTGCAGGGCTGAGGGTCCAGCAGCAGGCAGTCGCAGGGTCAAGGAGCAAGGCAGAGGCGAAGGTCTGGGAGTCAAGGAGCAAGGCGTCGGCAAGGCAAAGGTCCAAGGGTCGAGGAGCAAGGCGTCGGCAAGGCGAGGGTCCAAGGAGCAAGAGGCCAGAGGCAACCAGGCAGGGATAGCGTTGCTGTGGCAAAGAGCTGAAGGGAAATGCTGAGGTTTTATCCCTCCCAGCTCCTGCCACCAGGTGCAGTGAGGTATCAAGTGGCCTCACCTGAGTGGTCACTCCTTGCTTCTCCAGCACAAGCTGAGGCCTCACCTGAGTGTCCACTCCTTGCTTCTCCAGCACAAGCTGAGGCAGGCCCCAGTCCTGCAAAGCACTACAGGCCCCAGAGCCTGACTCCTGCCCATACTCCTGACAGTGTCCTCGTCTGCGCCTGGGAGCATCAGACTCGCTATGGGAATGCAGGGTAGGCTGTGTGGCCCCTGCCCCCTCACTCCACAAGCAGTGTCCTGACAGCAAAGGCAGGGTTGCTCTTAGACTGAGGGACAAGCTCTGCAGCTCAGGCTTTCTTTAACTTGCTCAGACAGCTTGGTCCTTCAGCCTAACGGGTGACCTTGAAGGGCCAAGTCCAGTCTTTCCCATGGAAACAGTGCTGGTGGCAGGGAAGACGTCCACCTGCTTTAAAATAATGTTGCTCTTCAGGAACTATGCTGGTCACTCGATTTGCCCCTCCCCCCAAGGCTCCAGCTGCTTCTTTGTAACCTCAATGCTGGCAACATTGATGAGGAAAAAAAAGGGATCTGGAGAAATACATGGCTCTGCAAAAGAAACAGAAAGGACAGGGGAGGGGGAGGGGGAGAGGCACTCAAAGGATTCTGGTACTATCACACTCCATCATCCTGGCGTCCAATCAGCTCAATTTTATGCACCAAAAATACTGACATATTATGATTAGATCATTGAATGCAGCCTCATATTTTATCACTGAGCTTTCAAGATTGGACATGAAATAGATATTTACCAGCTAGAGGGAAAGCAGATGGAATGATTAAGGGGGGAGCTCAAGAAGTGTGAAGGGATGTTTCAGGCTGTATCCCCAAGTATCCGACAAGAGGATGTGCGAGAGCTTTGCTATCAGCAGGCCACAACCTCCCAGCCTCCGTTCCTTACGGAGAGAGGGGGCTCATTGACATTTCCCCTGCTCATTAGTGCTCAATCAGAGCAAACATGCTCTCATCTCATACCCTCCAACATTTCTCCAATGAAAATAGGGATGTTCTATCTAATAACAATAACAGCAATTTTACTATTTATACCCCACCCATCTGACTGGGTTGCCCCAGCCACTCTCAGCAGCTTCCTCCATATATTAAAAACATAACAAAACATTAAACATTTAAAAACTTCCCTATAAAGGGCTGCCTTCAGGTGGCTCAGGGGTCAGATAACTCCATACCCTCCAAAATTTACCCAATGAAAATTAAGGACGTCCCGAGGAAAAGTGGGACATTCTGGGATCAAATCAGAAACCGGGACGGCTTCTGTAAATCCAGGATTCTCCCTGACTCATGCCTAGAAAGTGTGGGTCAATTGGATCCCCTCCCCAGAGCCTCCATGGGTCTTATGGCAGCTTGTAAGGTTCTGAGGGTATGTGCTTCAAACTGAGGCTCCCAGAAGTAGCAACCCAGCTCTTAACTCTTCTTAATCACTGGAGATCTGTTTCCCACTGCAAGCCAGTCAGGTTGGGCTACATGCTTCAAGGGGGCTGTGCTACCAGCATTTCAGCAGCTGGCTGCAAGATTGGGCTATCCCAATCTCCCCTATGCTCTATAAAGCCCCATCCTCGGAGTCTGCGCCGCAGTCAGAGCAACTTGCCACTGGAGTGGGGCCCCCCAGTGGCTGGGTTCTCTCACCACCCTCATCGTCAAACAGATTGCAGTTCATTCCTTCCCACCGGAAGGCAACAGGGCTCGACCTGATACATGAGACTCTGTGCTTTGGCGTTTAGAGAAAAGGAGCATTGCATTGTTCGAGCCACAGTATCCACGAATAACAGCAAGATCCACGTCTTCCGCTTTAAGCTTCAAGGATGTGCTGCTGAACTCAAGGTCCTTTAAATAGGGCTTAATAGCAGATGGGAGACAATAGGAATTGGGTTTTTAAGTATCAGACAATATTAAGGGGGTGGGATTGTTTGTATTCTGGTGTGCACAGGCATTGAGATTTTCAGAGAAATGGAGGCGGTATTGTGCTGCAAACATTTCTTTTTATTTTATGTTTGTTTGGGTTTTTTCTTTTCATTTTGCCATTTTCTCTTCAGACTAGCTTTCACAGGTTTCCCTAGGACTGATTTACACATTTATCACTGCCGCATCCATGGCGACTTGTGCAGCCAGATAGGCCGTCATGGAGCTAATAGCGCAGGTAGAATTTCCATATTGCCTCCCTTGAAAGGCTTTTCAATTGAGCTGGTTCATGCATTCAGGGGTGATCTACACATTATGCAGAGTGCAATGGCAAAATGAGATGTGTGTGTGGTGCAGAGAAATCTGGACTCTACCACTTCAGACTACAGATGAAGAGCCACGGTTCTCACTGCTCCCTGCACATAGAAAACCACATCCAAACCACACTTACCTAGGACAGCGCTGCATTTAGGGTGTTGTGGGCAGTTCCCCTGCATAGGGCGCAGAGCCAAGGGGGTGCATAATAATAATAATAATAATAATAATAATAATAATAATAATAATAATACCCACCTATATTTCTATTTCTACAAGGGGAAGAAATGGAGGCAGTGAGAGATTTTACTTTCTTGGGTTCCATGATCACTGCAGATGGTGACAGAGGTCACAAAATTAAAAGATGCCTGCTTCTTGGGAGAAAAGCAATGACAAACCTAGACAGCATCTTAAAAAGCAGAGACATCACCTTGCCTACAAAGGTCCGTATAGTTAAAGCTATGGTTTTCCCAGTAGTGATGTATGGAAGTGAGAGCTGGACCAAAAAGAAGGCTGATTGCCGAAGAATTGATGCTTTTGAATTATGGTGCTGGAGGAGACTCTTGAGGGTCCCATGGACTGCAAGAAGATCAAACCTATCCATTCTGAAGGAAATCAGCCCTGAGTGCTCACTGGAAGGACAGATCCTGAAGCTGAGGCTCCAGTACTTTGGCCACCTCATGAGAAGAGAAGAATCCTTGGAAAAGTCCCTGATGTTGGGAAAGATGGAGGGCACAAGGAGAAGGGGACGACAGAGGACGAGATGGTTGGACAGTGTTCTCGAAGCCACCAACATGAGTCTGACCAAACTGCGGGAGGCAGTGGAAGACAGGAGTGCCTGGCGTGCTCTGGTCCATGGGGTCACGAAGAGTCGGACACGACTAAACAACAACAACATATTTCCACAGGTACCTACTGAGAAGATTCATTAAAAAGCAACTGTACCAAAAGGAATTATTGTAAAAATAAGAAATATTTAGGGGGGGGGAGCACAAAATATTGCCCTCATTCTGGGTGCCTTATTACCAAGATCTGCCCCTGCCTAGGAGTAAGACTCATTGTACCCGGGTAGACATGGTTAGGATTCCACTGTATTGCACCAGAAATCATTGTTTAGCAAAGCCCACTTCCTGATGTGCTGTTTATTATTTATCCATGACATTCACATTCTATCTTTCCTCCAAGACATTCAAGACAGCCATGGATCTACCCTATGACTTCTGCTGTGAAGACGGATGCAAATAATTCATCCAGCTTCTCTGAAATCTCCTTAGTAAGGAGTCCTTACCCTCCTTTTCTATTCAAGGGCCCAACTGTATCCCTAAACTTAATGTCTTTAAATAAGTTCTGGATGGTCTTAATGCTTTTAGCAATGTGCTCCTCAGATTGTTTTTTAGGACCACTCATTAATGGCATCACCTCCAGCCAGGAGCAGGATCTTCAGCTAATAGTTCCTATGGAACACTTTGCTCCAAGCTTAGCATAACAAAGCTGATACTTAACAGACTGGCTAGAGACATTAACTTTGCAGAGGGACTTCTTTTTCTACAGAAGCCATTCTTGCAAAAATAAAAGCACAGGTTTAGAGGGGAGGATCCCCGGGCCCCAAGATGGCATCTAGACAAAATTCCTAAATGTGCAGCATTATGACCTTTTCCCAGCTGCAGCAAACAGAGTCCCCTCGTTCTCTACAATGTGTCAGATGGCTCACAGCTACCAGTCATCAAGCAGACAGAATCAAATGATGCATAAGCATGAATGAAACCATCCAGAAATGTGCTCAGCATGAGGCAGTAAACATGCATGGAGGTTTTTAGCTGGAACACTGCAGACCCTTCTTGTAAGTGCTCCCTGCCCGGCCAAAACTGTGTGAACAAAGGATGGCACCTTCAGACTAAGCTGTGCAGAAGGATCCACCAACTCTGGCTTTTTTAAACCTAATGTATTGCCTACATTTCTGTGGCTTCAGTGTCGTCTGGGATGCAAGGTGTGGGCTGTTTTCAGCAGTAGGGGGAGCTAGGATCCTTCCAAAGGAAACCACACACACACTCCCAAGACCCAAACCTCAACAAGTCTCTTTATTTTCCTTTCCCGTTGCTTTAAATGCAGAAAGAGAAAAGAGCACAGGGCAAAAAATCTTGAGGAAGAGAGAGAGTGTGAACCAGTTGTCAGCGTTCCAAGCCAACTGCAATAAATTATGGGCCCTAGTAATAATAACAATAAAGTATGAATGAAACCAGTGCCAGATTAACAAAGATATTTAATGCTTCCAGTCTCTGATCGATACCATTGAATTGTGTCTTCTCCAGCTTTTCAAACTTCGTTCTGGTCCCATCCATCACTGCTGGGGTGTGTGTGTGTGTGTGTGTGTGTGTGTACGCACGCACGCGCACCCCCTTCTATTCTTTCCTCCCATCAGTCACAAAGCTTGCACTTGTAAAACACATTTACAACATGAAGGCCTCAGACGGGTCTTTCCCAGCCTTCCTTCCAGCACACGGTGACCCCAGAATTGGCTCTGCTGATGGGATCAACTTAGCTTTCAGTTAACCCCTTCTGGCCTGGTGCCCTATGGTACATTTGCTCAATTATCCATCCTGCTACTCCTGAAAACCAGCAAGAAAACTATTATTCGGTATAGCCCAAGGACAAAAGTTATGGGAGTTTGAGGAAAAAACAAACAAACCCCAAAGGAATCTGGTTGGATTTGACTTCAGCTGGATCAGAAGAAAAAGCAAGCCTTATTTGCTCAGGCCAATGGTTTGCACAGCCCCTGTTAATGTTCCTGATGGTAGTTAGTTCCAGATGGAGTCACTTAATAGTCTGCTCCCTATTATTGACCGCCAGCGAGCCGCCAAATACTCATTATGGACGTGCATTCCCAGACCACCTTACTTAATAGCTATTGATATTCCTGCCTCTTCTGTGTGTTCTCAATCATCCTCTGAACTTGGCAATCCTGTTTGCCATCATCACCTCTTGAGATGGCGGTTTCACAGGTCATGTGGATGTCATGTGGACAATGTTGCAGGATTTCTCCCTAGGTCCCCGTGCCTCTGGATGCTCCCAGGGGATGACTCTTCCTTGTTGTTTATCTACAGCAATCTTTTTCACCAGGTCCACTGTCCCTCAGACCTTGTGGGAGGCAGGACTGTATTTTGAAAAAAAAATATGAACAAATTCCTATGCCCCACAAAAAACCCAGAGATGCATTTTAAATAAAAGGACACATTCTACTGATGTGAAAACACACTGATTCCTGGACCGTCTGTGGGCCGGATTTAGAAGGTGATTGGGCCAGATCCGGCCACCGGGTCTTAGTTTGCCTACCCATGATCTACAGCAGGGATGGGGCTCCATACGCTGTTAGACTTGGACTCTCATAGGCTGTAGCCAGTATGATCTGACCTTTGGAGAGTTTGTAAGCAAACCATTTTGAGCTTCCCAAACATGTGATCTTTCTCTATGCTAAGGCAAGACAGGAACTTCGGAAGGAAACCAGTAGGACATATTTTAAAGGTTTAATGGCCTAAATTTCCTTGCTTTACTTTGCTGCATGTTTTGTGATTTTAAATATCTGTTTTCTCTCTCCAAAAAGTACTTGGACCTTGGAACCCAGGAATTTTTAAAACCTATTTTTCCTTGCCAGCCAACAAACCTCAAATTAGAAAAGACCCTTAGGAGCAGCCAGAGTGCATGAAAAGACTCAGCACAAATGTATTCATAAGTAATAAAATTATTTGGGAACAGGATCTTCAACTATGGATAAATGATGATTTGTGGAATGCTACAAGGAGTAAAATACCCATTTGAAATCTGTTTCTGCTAGACTAAGATATAATGCTAAAAACATAAAATACATATGCTTTCACCATTGTGTTGCAGCAATTGTGGGGAATGAGAACTTTTCGCTTCAGGGTCATGTGGCCAGCATGATTAAGCCGCTTCTGGCGAACCAGAGCAGCGCACGGAAATGCTGTTTACCTTCCCGCCAGACTGGTACCTATTATCTACTTGCACTTCATGCTTTTGAACTGCTAGGTTGGCAGGAGCAGGGACCGAACAACGGGAGCTCAACCTGTTGCAGGGATTCGAACCGCCGACCTTCTGATCAGCAAGCCCTAGGCTCTGTGGTTTAACCCACAGTGCCACCCGCATCTTAGAGACCAACTAAGTTTGTCATTAGGGACCCAGGTGGCGCTGTGGTTAAACCACTGAGCCTAGGGCTTGCTGATCAGAAGGTCGGCGGTTTGAATCCCTGTGATGGGGTGAGCTCCCGTTGCTTGGTCCCAGCTCCTGCCAACCTAGCAGTTCGAAAGCACGTCAAAATGCAAGTAGATAAATAGGAACCGCTACAGCGGGAAGGTAAACGGCGTTTCCATGTGCTGCTCTGGTTTGCCAAAAGTGGCTTTGTCATGCTGGCCACATGACCTGGAAGCTATACGCCGGCTCCCTCAGCCAATAATGCGAGATGAGCGCGCAACCCCAGAGTCGGTCACGACTGGACCTAATGGTCAGGGGTCCCTTTACCTTTACCTTTAAGTTTGTCATTGATATGAGCTTTCATGTGCACGCACACTTCTTCAGATACACTGAAACAGAAGTCACCAGACCCTTATATATAGTGGGAGGGTGGTGGGAATGGGTGATTGGCTGATAGACTGAGATTCTATACAAGATCTCAAAGTAGCTGTCTTATTACAAAAGAATTTCAGAAATAGACTGGAAAGAGAAATTGCTGAATTGCAACTTATTACCAAACTTAAAACCATGGAGAGACCTGGTCTGAATAGAGACATTGGATTATTATCTCATTATACACGATAAAGCTGTTTTTAGCCATCTCACCCCTTGCTTTTTCCTGTAAGACCAATTGCAGTCATCAACAGGTCTACCACACCTATCAGCCAATCACCCATTCCAACCACCCTTCTGAGTAATACCCCTCCCCACCCTCTGACTATACATAAGGGTCTGGTGACTTCTGTTTCAGTGTATCTGAAGAAGTGTGCATGCACACTAAAGCTCATACCAATGACAAACTTAGTTGGTCTCTAAGGTACTACTGGAAGGAATTTTTTATTTTGTTTTGACTACGGCAGACCAACACGGCTACCTACCTGTAACTTTTCCAACAATGATACCATGGAATATGGTGCTAATGGAAAAAAAAAAACCCAATGCATAAACTAAGAGCATTGAGAAAGGGATCTGGATGGGACAAATGTCAAGATACAATTGTAGAATTGGAAGGTGCCCTGAGGGTCATCTAGTCCAACCCCCTGCAATGCAGGAATCTTTTACCCAACGTGGGGCTCAAACCAACAGCCCTGAGGTTAAGAGCATCATGCACTACAGATGGAGCCATCCCATGGCATACTTTTATGAAGAAAAAGAATTGCAAACCTATGACCAGAAATGGCCAAATATGGTTGACCAATCTGGGCTAATACCTGCAACAAGACCAGAGCTATTTAATGAAATTTATAGATAATATTGAACCAGATTGTAAGTAATGATCGTAATTCCTACTGAAATGTTCTCTATTGTTATTCTTTCTTACCATTGTATTTTTATATTCTGAAACGAATAAAAAAAATCTGAAGAAAAAAGAAAAGAATAAAGCTTAATTTACCATTAAGCTGATACAGAAACACAGAAGGCAAGACAGAAACGTACCGGTATTTGAAAGTCTAGATGAATTGACTGAAACTCATATTATTGATCTACTAAGACGTCTTGAATTATGAAACAGCCCTATCGGTTACCAAACACCTTGGAAACATAGCCAGGGACGTGTGTATCCTGTGCAAAATGTTAAGGGAAATGATTCATAATTTTGAATAAATCATGTAAATTAAGCACATGCTCATAAGTTATCCATTTTGCATATTGCAGTAATATTCACTATTTTGCATTACTCTGGTTTTGATAGTCATGAGCAGGAACAAGGAGCTATGCAGAACACTGAAGCATGTCCCCAGAGTCCTGAGGACTAGAAACTTGGTTTTCAAAAAATAAAGTTAAGGTTTCTGGAAAACGCATCATGTGACCGGTGCCACACCCAACGCCTTTTCTGCAGAATCAAGACATGCAAGAGGCTTACTGATGCTGCCGCCAAGTTCTGCGTTATCAGCTCTGAGTAACTGTTGCTTAATAGAAGCCTTTTTTAAAACACAAAAACAGCAGGATGTTTTGCCTCATACGCACAAAGCTCATGATCCCAGCCGGCTGCTCTTATCACTGTGGAAATAAGCCAGCGCACAGGCCATTTAGCAGAGGAATTCGGGGAATGTGCCCCATCATGCTGTGCGGCTTATTTTTGGAGGCTTGCAAAGTAAATACTGGTAATAAACAGTGATGGGAAAATCGATGGGAACAAACGAAGCAGCAGCCGTGCCGCATTTCAGCTTCCTCTGTCTCATTGTGGCTGCTTTGATTAATAACGAGCAATCTGATAATGAGCAGGACCTCCCAATGGCTCTGGGGGCCAGGGAAGCACGGCTGGCTTCTGCCTCGAAAAAGGAAGGAAGGAAGGAAGAGAGGCTGGCAAAAAGATGCCATTAGCTGGAGGGAGGCTGACTTTGAAATGATGGCTCAGTCTCCCAAGGTTATTAGAGATGGAACGACCATGAAGTCAGCTCTGGGGGGGGTCTCACGGCCAGCATGGAGCATGCTAAAGAAGAAGAAGACAAATCAGTGTGGAAAACCCATCCCAACACCACTACCACAGAAATGGGTCCAAAAGTTCTCCCTCATCAACCTAGGCCAGGCATAGGCAACCTTGTCTCTCCAGATGTTTTGGAACTACAACTCCCATGGTCCCTAGCTAACAGGGCCAGTGGCCAGGGATCATGGGAGTTGTAGTTCCAAAACATCTGGAGAGCCAAGGTTGCCTATGCCTGACCTAGGCTATAAATTCTTCCAGGTCAGGTGAGAGGCATTGCCTGGAGCCTGGACAACGGTTCTAGACTGGCCTCACCTGCACTCTCCCGCCATCTTGGCTGTGTCTCTTCCCGTTTCCTTTCCACTCATTTTGGCCTGATGCTTCCCCTTTGATCCTGGCTAGCAACACATTAGTTTTCAGCCACGATGATGCTTTGAATATTGAGTCAACATCCTAGGGTGGCCACAAATAAGAGTCCTCTGATTGACGATAAATAATCCTAAGGAGGGAGAGCCTTGGAGTGACTCATTCACAGTTTGCAGTAGGTGCACTGATCTCCATCTTTCCCACTATGATGAATGGTGTTGGCAGAACTCCAGGGTTGACCTGAAGTCTCCAGATATGCCTGGCTCCCTCAGGTGGCAAGGAAAGGCTTTGAATCCCCAGGTGGGCATGAATGCCTTAATTTTGTTTTGTTTTGTTAACAAAACCACATGCAGCTTGCAACCTTCAGCCTGGCAGGAGCCAGCTTCAAATTATTGCATAGAATCTTGAGGTGGGGGGAGTCTTTCTTCCTTCCCTCCTGCCTCCCCTCTCCCAATTAACCTCCGTCTCCAGGGTTTAGTGGTGGGAAGGAGTGCAGATGAAGGAAAAGAACTGGGCTGGGCCCGAGGGTCTGAGATGCTCCTGACCTGACAAACCTAATGATGAGATGTATTCAGTGCTTTTTTCCTTAAAAAAATGTTTTGGGGTACTCTCATTTCCCTTCTCATATTGAAATACTGCCCCTCAATGAGGCCAAACTTAGATTCACAAAATGTTTAGGGGTATGTGTACCCTCAGAAAAAAGCACTGGATGTATTGCTATTAAAACCACAATGATCATTCCTAATGTGCATCTAGAAATATAAATCAGCGCACGCAAATCTGTGCAATCCTTTGCCATCTTTTTCAGCGGTGCACAAGTTCCCTCCTCCTCCCATGGTGACTATAGGAGCTCCCTGGTGATGCTCCCTCTCTGGCTGCTCAGGTTTGGCTCTGACTTGGCTGAGGATGAGCCTCCACTTTGATGGAGAGTGACTTCTATCTCTCTCCTACCTGTGCACACTTCCACTCTTTAGAATAATATCAACACAGCTGTTTGTTCTAAGTTGCCAGATGACTTTTGATGGAGCAGTCACTCTGGGACAGAGATTTGCACTCAGATGGCTTTTCTGTCACTCACCATATGGTTTTATAGGGAACTTTCTGTTGCTATTTGGTACTTGTAATTTTGGTTAAAGAACAAAAGGAGAATATCCTGGATGCCAAGATCCAGGTTTGGGGCAAGTACTCTTTGGTGAGAGAGCCCCAACAGAGATTTAAAACCACAAAATATGCATCAAAGTAAAGTGTGGAAATGTAGACTGTTAAACCTTTAAAATTTCCCCCTTTAAGTTTCTTTAAGGTTCCCATTTCCCCTTAGAATACAAAGAGACCACATGTTTGGTAAGTTAAAAGTGGTTTACTTACAAACTCTTCAAAGGTCAGATTCCTGTGCTTTCCCATACAGCAGCAAGAAAAGACAGGCAGTACAATTTAGTTTCAAATGTTGTATAGAAATGCAAAGATGGTTTGCTTAAGCCACATGGTGTAAGCTTGGAAAATCTAGCTCAGACATCCTTACTCGTCAGTTGACATGGTGGAAAGAGAAAGAGCAAAAGGCTTTGGTAACCCTTCCTTCCTCCCAAGGTGAGTGGGTGTGACCTAGCTAAGACCGGCAGGTCAGCTTACTCTATGGTCTTAACCCCTCTGTGCATTAATTAGAGTTAAGCATGCTGGTTATATGAGGCTGAATTATCCCTCACTTCATTTTTTAAACTTTTCTGTGTCAACTAATGGTGGATGTAAGCCACCCTGAAAGGGCTGTGTGTGATCTGAACATCAGAGGGTTTCTCCAGCAGGAAAAGAGAGATAACCATGACAGGCAAGGTGAACTTAGATAAGAAGACTTGGCTGTGCCTGTATTCTTAGTTGTTACAAACTGAATTCAGAGTCAGGGTCTTAAAAAGCTCAAACCTGAAGCCAAACCAGGACGCCTCAGGGTTGCTGTGTTTATTCTCTGAAGCTGTTTTAAGAAGTGACATTAAAAGCACTTATGAGCTCTGGAGTAATAATCTACGGCACTTATAAAATGCTTTCGAGCATTCAGTGCCCTGCACAAACATCGGCACAGCAATCTTTAAAACAAGCTTGTAAATTAGGTTGGTATTATTGTTCCCGGACTGCAGATGTGGCACTTAGAGGGCCGAAAGCCACTGCCTGGATTCTGTCCTTACTTGCCAGGGATATCTCCTCTTTCCAGGGTCCTGGCTATGGTAAACCCCCGTCGCTCTTCTTGGCCAAGAAATTGATGCCAAATTGGAGACACTGGAAGTCGGAGTGAGAAATCATAATGTAGAATTTGAATCTTTTATCACTGACTGGAATAAGCTTGTATACTACTAGATGGGTCCTGGGTTGTATTTCCCCCCCTAATGTTGTGAGTCAATAATGTGCACATTATGATCATACCGGTAATATGCATAGCATTACCATTTTTGGAGGGAAAATAAACCGTTATCTCATTTTTCCAATGATACATCTTGTCTACTGCGCCAGAATGGATGAAGAATTAAACTGCGGTAATACCTCATAGTTCGTAAACCGAACGCGATGGGCAGCGCCATTTTGCGCATGCGCAAAGCGCGATTTTCGCGCATGCATAGACCGCGCGCGGGGCGAAAACACTTCCGGGTTTGCGCAGTTCATAACCCGAACTGTTCGCAAACCGAGGTGTTCGTAACCCGAAGTACGACTGTATGGAACTCATGCCTACAGGAGGCAGTAATAGCCACCAACTTGAATGGCTTTAAAAGAGGACTTGAGAAATTCATTGATGATAAGGCTATCAAGGTCTACTAGCCCTGAGGGTTATGCTCTGCTTCCACAATCAAAGACAGCAATGCTTCTGAATAGCAGTTGCTGGAAGCCATGGGAGGGGAGAGGGCTCTCGTGCTTGGATCCTGCTTGCTGGTTTCCCACTGAGGCATCTGGTTGGCCACTGTGAGAACAGGATGCTGGACTAGATGGGCCATTGGCCTGATCCAGCAGAATTCTTCTTAATCAATAGGTCTGGTGTTAATGCAGAAAATAACCCCAGAACTCCTGAAGCTGCCTTTCACTGAACCAGACCTTATGCTCTAGTACACTATTGTGTCAGGGACTGGACATCCGAGGAGGAATGGTGGAGACCACCACCCCCTCCTCCTGAACTTTCCAGAGAAGAGGAAGACAGTATAGATTGATACCAGTGGTTTGCAGGAGGGCATAGCTCAGAGGCAGAGGAGGAGAGAAGCTGGGAAATATTGGGAGAGGAGCAGGAGGAAGAAGAGGAACCAGGGGGAGAGACAGCTGACAGACTCAGTGTCTTCAGAAAGCATGCCAGACCCCACTCTCTCCCAGAACCCGGCGGGCATTGAAAGTAGGAGAGCAGAGAGCTCAGAGGCAGAAGGCACAGGTCAGCCCCTGTAGGAATGACATATAATGGGAGAAACAGAGGATGTGGGTTTTCACTTGGAGCAATGCCATTACTACAAGAGGCACATTTTCGAAGCCTCTCTCTGTGAATATTGGATAAAAAACTTGGTAATAACTCTCCTTGTTTATCTCATACTTGACCACCTTGTATGGGAGGGATCGGATTCCCTGAAGTCTGACATATTGTCCACTTTGACTGTCAGCAGTTTACCAAGTTCTGGAAACCAAGCCTTATGAGGAGCAGTTGAGGGAGTTGGGTATGTTTAGCCTGGAAGAGACTAAGAGGAGATATGATAGCCATCTTCAAGTATCTCAAGGGCCGTCACAGAGAAGAAGGGGCAAGGACTTGAACCAATGGCTTCAAGTTACAGGAAAGGAGATTCCGACTCAACATCAGGAAGTGCTTTCTGATATTAAGAGCTGTTCGACAGTGGAGCAGTTTCCCTCAGGAGGTTGTGGAATCTCCTTCCTTAAAGGTTTTTAAGCAGAGGTTGGATAGCCTTCTGTCTGAGATGCCTGCATTGCAGGGGGTTGGACAAGATGACCCTCATGTTTAACAACAACAATTTATTATTTATACCCCACCCATTTGGCTGGGTTTCCCCAGCCACTCTGGGTGGGTCCCAACAAAATATTAAAAACACGATAAAACATCAAACATTAAAAACTTCCCTAAACAGGGCTGCCTTCAGATGTCTTCTAAAAGTCAGATAGTTGTTTACTTCCTTGACATCTGTGTTCCACAGGGCGGGCGCCACTACCGAGAAGGCCCTCTGCCTGGTTTGCTGTAACTTCACTTCTCGCAGGGAGGGAACCACCAGAAGGCCCTCAGCACTGGACCTTATTGTCCGTGCAGAATGATGGGGGTGGAGACGCTCCTTCCAGGATACTGGGCTAGGGCCGTTGAGCACCAAAACTTTTAATTGTGCTCAGAAACGTACTGGGAGCCAATGTAGGTCTTTCAGGACAGGTGTCATGTGGTCTCAGCGGCAACAGAATCTACAATTCTGTGATTCTATTCTTCTTAAGCAGATCATCCTTTTCCACAGCACCACTAGCCACCTGATCCTTTAGCTGGAGTTATTTGGGACTGATCATGGGATCTTTTCCAAGCAAAGCATGTGATCTGCCATAACCTTGATTGATGGAGTTACCTTCCTGGGATACTCTACAGGGGAGGGCAATTTAAGAAGAATGAAAAATCTGGAGCAACATACAAGAGCCCTAGTCCAGTTTATTAGTGAAGTTGGCCCTTATGAGAAGATGGAAAAGATTATTGTTAGGATCTTAGAGGAGGAAAGCCACATTTATTATCTGATCGTACCCTCATACTTCGTTGGTGCTGTTAAGGTGGGCAATAAAGAAACAGAAACTATAAACTATTGCTTTGCAAAGCAGGGCTGGAACCCCCCATCAGTCCCAGCCCAACATGATCAACAGTCAGGGATGCTGGGAATTATAGTACACCAGCATCTAAAAGGCACCAGGCTTCCCAACCATAAGGTAAAGGTAAAGGGCCCCTGACCATCAGGTCCAGTCGTGTCCGACTCTGGGGTTGCGGCGCTCATCTTGCTCTATAGGCCAAGGGAGCCAGCGTTTGTCTGCAGACAGCTTCCTGGTCATGTGGCCAGCATGACAAAGCTGCTTCTGGCGAACCAGAGCAGCACACGGAAACGCCGTTTACCTTCCCGCCGGAGCGGTCCCTATTTATCTACTTGCATTTTGATGTGCTTTCGAACTGTTAGGTTGGCAGGAGCTGGGACCAAGCAACGGGAGCTCACCCCGTCACAGGGATTCAAACCACTGACCTTCTGATCAGCAAGCCCTAGACTCTGTGGTTTAACCCACAGCGCCACCTGGGTCCCAACTTTTCCCTTTTCTCACAAGGAATCCTATTCAGAATAAGGGAATTTCCCTTAAGAAAGGGAAAAGTTGACAGCTATGTTCCCAACCCTGTTGTAAAAGCTGCATCAGGAGCAGTTTTTTTTTTTAAATGGTGCAGCCTTAAGGCATAACTCATTCTTTGGTTTCAAAGAGCAGTGAGATCGATGTGACACCTACTTCAGAGTCAATAATCACTTAATAGAAGTTGCACGGGACTTGGGTTTTGAAGTAGTCGGCTTCCAAATCTGCAAATCTCCTGTGTTTAACATGTGGAGCGTTGGGGGGAACAGTGCAAAACCCACATCCATTTCACTCAGTTCTGAAGCTATATGAATACCAAAAAGTCACAATTTGAAACAACCTTAAAAAAACCTCTGTGGATACAAAAGCTGCTGAACATTTTCTCCCAGGATTGCCGTCCAATTAAAGGATTTAGTGTCTTGATTAGTTTTTAAGTGTTTGGAGTTTAACAACTGATTGACTAAACTTTCATCCCACAACCAACACTAAAAAAGCGGCCTTTAGGTTGCCATAACTTATCTCCGTAGCAAGTCACTACAGCAGTGTCAAATGGATCTTACCAATCAGACAGGTTTCTTTGTGGATGCTAGACTGTGCTTAGGAATTTCATTTTATTCATTTTTTTTTTAAAAAAAGGAACCAGTTCAAATCCATCTTTTCCAAAGGGGAACTACTTTCTGTCCAAGGCTGTCCTTTTACAGAACCAGTTTAGTTAAAATTCATCCAGGTGAACTTTTTAGTTCATAAAAAGTTCATCCTTGGCAAAATAATAATAATTCAGCATTCTGAATGTTACAAGCTGTTGTGCTGTGTAAAATGGGCCACACACAAGTAAAAAGATGCCCGGCAGACAGAATGTCAGAAATTGTATTTCCCTACTAGAAAAGGCTCACTCTCTTTCATTTGTGCCAGGAAATCTCTTCAGCAGGGATGATACAGGAAATGCCTCACATTCCTTCTTGCCGGATTGCTTAGCAACTTAGGAGCCCTTAGCAACATCAGCACCTCAATCTCTGCCTAATAAGCCTTAAAAATCACCCCACACTTTCTAATTTTCTTTATAGATGTCCAATTGGCTAACTTTCCCCCCTTTTTTAATGAAACCCAGGAGTCCAGGGCTGGATCTAGACACACCAAAGAAGTATTTCAGTTAAACACGTTGTAAACTTTGTATGAGAAACTGGGTTGGCAAAAACCGAACGCCACAGTGCCACCTGGTGTCACAATGTTATAACAACACATATGAAGTGCTTTTTCTTAGCCAATGTAGATGAGTCCCAGGTCTCCAGGATCCTATGGGGAGAGGCAGGGTTGGAACAAATGTGAAGATGAACTAGAATTTTTCCAAAGTTGTACCCCCAAATCAACTGAATGGGCCTGGTAATTATGGAAACTGCTTTCAGAGGTAGTAAAAAAACCAAACTAGTTCAGAAACATTCATTCCAAGCACTGGCCCTGGGTGTCCTGGGAGGCATGAAAACTCTCGAAGATCCATCTAACAGGCAGGACCTGTTTTCAGGCATTATGATAAAGTTACATTAAAGATATTGGGAGCAGAGTGGGGATGAGCATGCTAGCTCTACCCCGGTCCCTATTGCACTCCAACGCATGCAGGACAATCTTCAGGATCATTAAGTCTTCTGTACTTGTGGTGAGTTCTAATATGCATAGGATACACAAGTACAGAAGGCTCCCCATTGCCAATCGTTGACCCTCCATGAATGGGGCAGAGCAAGCATGCTCATCCACACTACCTCCCCCCCACCCCCGTATTTTTGCTTAATTTTTTTAATGAATGAATGACTAGTTTATTGCTCTTTGGCCAATCAGGCCTAATGCATACACTCATTAATGCATGCATCACTAAAGAAAATTAAGCATTACAACAATTGCGTACAGAGTACATTATCGTAAAAAAAACCCTGTTTGTACACATTCCCTCACTAAAACGGGGCAATAAATTTATTGCAACCTGTGTGATCTTCAGGTGCAATCGACAGCTTTTGCTTCTCCCGTTTTAACAAATAGGGTGGTTCTGTATGTTGCGTCATAATCTGCAGCCGTAAAAAGAAACAGTGTTTTCCTTAAAGGGGAGCCATTACTAAGTGCTATTGCTGGGGATCCAGATAATGAGTCCTCAGATCTGAGTATTGGGGACACTCTGTTAAGGGCTGGTGGTTCCCTCACTGCGAGAAGCAAAGCTACAGGGAACCAGGCAGAGGGCCTTCTCGGTGGTGGCACCCGCCCTGTGGAATGCCCTCCCATCAGATGTCAAAGAGATAAATAACTTCCAGACATTTAGAAGACATCTGAAGGCATTTTGACAACTTCATCTCACTTAAAATTTGGTGGAGCCAAAGAAAATTAGTCCTGCTTTGTGGGCAACCTTGACCCAGAAGATCTTTAGTCCCCAGCAGCTGAAAATGTAGTCAGTGCTTCCACTCCTACAGTTAGCTTCATCTGCTCTCTCTTGAGCTTCCACGGAATGGAATAATAAATTGCGCTGCTTAAGAATCCTAATTTTCAAGTAGCAGCTTGGCCTGGTCTGCTGGGCCGCATGATACAAACATTCTGCATTCCTGCAGCTCCATGATTAGTCTACCCGATGTGTGTAAGGTAGATTGATCATGTGGCCCGTGATGGCAACCCGAAGCCATGAATACAGATCAGCAGAATCTGCTCAGAGAAATATCTAAGTCGGCTGTCGATGCATTTACAATCACTGGGGCTAATCTCCATTTTAACTTGGTAGGAGGGAGAAGAAACATTCTCACTTTCCTCCCCCCCAAGTTATGCTCTCTGCTATAGCAAATAGAAAAGGGGAGAGAGAGGAAGAAAAAGATTGAAGGGCTAGCCTCCAGCCAGCAGGCTGGCACCAGAGGAAAATCAAATACTGTGATATAAAGTTTGTGGGAAATTCTTACAAGCGACAAATCCCTTACGTGCTGAACTGCACAATCCTGGCTTTATATAATACAAAATCATTTATATATATTAGCTGGCCAAAGCAGATTGGTAAAGATAAGCCGTCTAATTTGTTTGTTTTTATCACTGTAGATGCTGAATCTCACCTTGCCAGAACAAAGCATCATTTACCTTTCTTTCTTCCTTTTTGTGTGTGTGTGTGTGTGTGTGTGTGTGTGTGTGTGTGTGTGTGTGTGTGTAAAGGTAAAGGACCCCTAGACAGTAAAGTCCAGGCAAAGGCGACTATGGGGTTGTGGCGCTCATCTCGCTTTCAGGCCAAGGGAGCCGGCCTTTGTCCACAGACAGATTTCTGGGTCATGTGGCCAGCAGGACTAAACCACCTCTGGTGCAACGGGACACCGTGACAGAAACCAGAGTGCACGGAAACGCCGTTTACCTTCCTGCCACAGCAGTACCTATTTATCTACTTGCACTGAGCTGGGACAGAGCAACGGGAGCTCACCCCATTGTGCAGATTCGAATTGTGACCATATCTATCTATCTATCTATCTATCTATCTATCTATCTATCTATCCACACACACACACACACACACCTGAATTGTAGAGTTGGAAAGGACCCTGAGGATCATCTATTCCAACCCCCTGCAATGCAGGAATATGCAGCTGCTCCATATGGGGATGGAACCTGTAACCTTGGCGTTATCAGCACCATGCTCTAACCAGCTCTACCCTCTAACCACTTATGCATTTATAAATAACCTTCGAGGTTTCCTTCCTCTTCAGAGCAGGTACCAACTTTACCAAAACCACATTTGAGTTATTTTGGAGTTCCTTGCATCTTTCCCTCTCAGCTCACAGCCTGTTGCAATCAGCGGAGGGACTAAAAACTGCAGCATTTTCAATGGTGCAATTTATTAAGAGAGAGAGAGAGAGAGAGAGAGAGAGAGAGAGAGAGAGAGAGAGAGAGAGAGAGAGAGAAAGAGCCTGTTATTTTTATGTGCTCATAAATGTTTATATAGAAGAAAATATGTCAAGTGACAAGGCAGCTT
Source organism: Zootoca vivipara (assembly GCF_965207765.1). Taxonomy (NCBI): domain Eukaryota; kingdom Metazoa; phylum Chordata; class Lepidosauria; order Squamata; family Lacertidae; genus Zootoca; species Zootoca vivipara. Next base: position 51,061,145 of record NC_142596.1, read on the forward strand.
GCTATGGGCATGTGGAAAACCTCACCGCTTAATTTAAGATTTTTTCAAGTGGGGGAATTGTTCTAGCTGCCAGCTCCAAAGCCCGTGGCAATCTGTATTCTTCAAAGGGCTGGATGGGAAGAGTGCGCGGTGACTGAAAGCGGAGGGCACAATCTGCCAGGCGCAGCTGTGCAACCTTAATTTATTTTAGCCCCATTGAGGTGCACAGGCACATGGAAGCACATGGCTGCAGGGCCTGGCGGGCCGTTCTGTTTATACGACAGACAGCCAAGGTTTCTAAGGCCACATTCATGCCAAAGCACTGTGATATCACTTTGAACATTCATGGCTCCCACCAAAGAACCCTGGAAGCTGTCATTTCTTATGGGTGCTGAAAGTTACTTAGTAGGAGGCCCCTCTTCTCCTCCCAGAACCACAATTCCCAGACTTTCCTGGGAAGAGAGATTGGCCGTTACACTGCTCTGAGAAATGTAGTTATTTTAGGGGAATAGGCAATTTCCTAACAACTCTCAGCATCCTTCATGGACTACAGCTCCCAGAATTCTTTGGGGCACGCCATGGCAGTTTAAAGTGGAATCATAGCACTTACATTGTGAATGTGACCTAAGGCAAAAGGCATATCTCAGGCATAGGCAAACTCGGCCCTCCAGGTGTTTTGGGACTACAACTCCCATCATCCCTAGCTAACAGGACCAGTGGGCAGGGATGATGGGAGTTGTAGTCCCAAAACACCTGGAGGGCCGAGTTTGCCTATGCCTGCATAGCTGCCAAGTTTTCCCTTTTCTCGCGAGGAAGCCTATTCAGCATAAGGGAAAATCCCTTAAAAAAAGGGATAACTTGGCAGCTATGTATGCCTGGCATATCTTCACTATGGACTTCAGCTGGTTTAAACAGGAGAGCTTCAGCTAAACCACTTGCCGTTTCTCATCAATGTTTTTGGCAGTGCCGAAAAAGGCCTCTCCTTTGCAGCAAGCTTGTGACGCTCCTTGGGGAAACACCCATCTAATCATTTGCATTGGCTTATTCTCTGTGGACCTTGGCGATGTCATCACACAGTCACAGCTGATTGGCTATGCCGAGATGATGCTGAGTGAGCACTTTGTGATCCCTCACTGGGTGGGACCACGGGGGGTGTAATGCTCACTGGGTGGCATCACACATATTATTAACCTATAGAGGAGGCGGCAGTCATCGTCAGAGCCAGGGGGTGGGCGGGAGAATTCTGCCAAAGCTGCAGCAGCCCCTGCTGCGGGGAGCCATGATGCAGAACAGGGGTGGGTGGGGGGGAAATGTGAATATTGGCAGAGATGAAGTGCGTGAAATATTTCTGCTTTTCCAAGATTGATGACTCTGAAAACTGAAACCTGAAAAATGCAAAGTACTGGTATTCCACGCAGTAGCACAAAACAGCCTTTCCCAAACCTGGACCTTGTGATGCCATGGGGGGCAGGAGTAGGAGGTTAGGGATCAAAGAATTTTAAGTTCTTTGGTGGAAGTTGTGGCAACCTGAAACTGAAACTGGTTATGTATTTTGTAGTGAAATATCAGCGCTGAGCAGCCTGAAACCTCTTCTGTGGAATACATTCATTTGTGGTCGGCGGTGGGGCCTCTGCAAAGAGACTATGTCAGTGCAGGGAGGTGGCAGGGGGTGTTGCCAGTTCTTCCTAGCAACTGTGGAAGCCCTCTTAGTGTGTCTCCCATGTTGAGAACTGCAGCAATAAGCATCTGCTATGAGCTTCTCTTTGAGATCTCCATCCTTCAGGAATGGCTGCTCCGGAAGAGGCAAGTGCCAACCGCTCTGAATGACACAATCCTGGTCCTAAAGAGGCACTTGGGATGCCCGAACTGTGCGCTCAGAGCCTTTGATTCCTCTCTCACACTCCACCTTCTGCCAGTTGCCGAGAGTCCCTGCCACCGCTTAGGATGGAACAAGGGTGTTGGGCTCTACATCAGAGGCGTCTCAGAGCCTCCAGTGCAGCTCTCTGAAACGACCAGCTAGTTCCTCGTTGTCCGCACCCCCTGTTGGGCTTCACAACTGATCCTCGTCAATCCAGATGGTCTTCTGCTGTTCTTCCCAAACCTTTTCCTTGATGATCCGGAGGAGGTCCTCAATGCTGCTCCAGGCGTCGGCCTCCAAAGAGGCGTAAAGGCACGGCAAACCCTCCAGTTCTTTTTCATTCTGGCGGCACGTCCGTAATAATTCATCCTCAACCTCTGGCTTTGGGAGCAGCTTCCTGTGCCATGCAAGGAAACCAAAGGAGATATGCATTTAAGACATATGTATATGCACACGGCCTCTTTTTCTTTCCATTTGAACAAATCCCCCAACTTCTTTTCGCACTCCTGAGCCAACCCCCTCCCCCACAAAAAAGCAAAGTATTAGGAAGCGTATAGGCCTGATACTTTCATGAATGCACCTGTATGACACTTAAGGGTGGAAAAATATGTCAGTTTGGGTTCCTTTTAGTTTCTCCTTTTTCCAAGTTTCACTTCCGTTCCCCACAGTTTCAATTAAAAAAAAGAAATCCTCATGGAAATTTTCCAGTACTTTCATGTGAATTTTGCACGACACAATTTTGCAATCCAACTTCCCCAAATGCAATGCTGTTTGTATCATGCATTTTTTTTTTACACTCAGTTTTGGGCACACTTCCCAGAGTTCTCTGTGAAGAAGGACCAACTGTTAAACCACTCTGAGACTTGTAGCTCTGGGACTAAACTAGTGGGTTATCCGAACGGCTCTCGGCACCTTTATCAAGGTGCTCCCAGAAGCCTCTGGGGGAAACCGTGACAGTTTCAAGTGGTCGGATACTGCTTTAAACATGTGGTGCGAAAGTGGAACCATGTGCGTTGTGAATGTGGTATTGAATTGCACCATACCTGAACTTCTTGATATTTTTTTCCGAGACTTTAATAAAGAGAACAATAGGATATATCCTGGCTTTGATTAAATCCTTTGTGCAGCCGATCCCAGCTTCAAGCAGGCAATGTTTGTTCTGTAAACACAAAGTCAGGAAAAGGAATTTGGTGCGCACATCTTGGGGCTTGTAACAATCTCAAACAGATCAGGCCAATCACGTTCTACTGATTGTCCTTCTGATCAAATGGCTTTATGCATCAACCTTCCTTTTGAAGTTGTTCAAGGACTTGCCCCTCTTGTCCTTTAGCCTGGATAGTTCTGCCTACAACTTTCGCTCTTCCAGCTCTGCTCTCTTAAATGACTCTGCCCATCTTGCTTTGCTTCTCCTTAGGCCTGGTACCCCCCACCCTTGCAGCCACATCTTGCCAAGCTCATCTTTACCACAAGGCCGTTGTGGGGACCCAGGAATGGGGAACCTCTCAAAGCACAATTGCTTGAAACCACAGGAGAGGAGAGTTGCTCTTGTGCTCAAATCCTGTGTGCTGGTTTCCCACAATAGCCAACTGTTCAGCCACTGAGAGAATGAGATGGGCCACTGGCCTGATCCAGCAGGCTCTTCTGTGCTCTCAGTCAGTGGCTGTTGCCGGTTCTGTGGCTCAGCCCAACCCCTGGCCCCAACACTCCACAAAGCACCACGTTGATGCTACATCACTAAAGATTTCGGCAGTCCATCAACAAAATCCATCCTTTCTCTCACCACAGGATAACTTGCTGCAAAGACCCCCTTTCCCAAGGAGAATTAACTGATCTGAAGGCGGGGATTATGTCAAAATGAAGGTAGCATGTACCAAACGTACCAACAGAATTGAACTATGTTTGCTCAGTTGCAACATGTTCTGTAATTACTTCTCAAAAGAAAAAGAAAAATCCTCCACTACTCTCGTATAGCTGTTTGTTCCCTGCTGTGTAACAAGCACCCGGCATTTGATGCCATCTGTTTGGGCTTGACATTATAATCTTTGTTCTACACATCGTTGTCTCTTTCTGCAGCTCGGGCCCTCATTGTGTGTGTGTGTGTGTGTGTGTGTGTGTGTGTGTTTCACTCTTTAACAGGTTCCCATCTTTTCCATATCGGTGCATGAAAACCCAGCGAATGAAACATAAAAGTGAATTTGAGAACTGAAGGGTGCTTGGCTGTGTCAAGGTGGATCACGCACCAAAGGAATGAAAAAAAAGTGGGGGGAGAGTGAAAGAGAGAAGGGAGAGCTGATCATGAAAAAAAGACGAAGAATGGAAAGAGAAAAGATTAATTGTGAAGAAAAGTACATTTCAGTATCAAACTAGGGAAAGAGTGACAGAAAAGAGAATAAGAGAAGGATCCCACACCATTGTATATATCTTCCTATATACATAAAAATGCAAGGCTGTCATCACACAGCCTCCATTGAAGGATTTGTATTGCTGCATCACAATCCTAGATGTGCAAGAAGTCAGAGCGCAAACCTCACTGGAAGATTTCCAGAGCAACATCAGGGTGAGGTAGAAGAGCAAAAGAAAAGGCAGGTTGCACAACACCAGGGGTGATGGCATGGGTGTGGGAGGGGAGGGACACAATGACAGGGAACAATGGCAGAGTTTTGTGTCAAGTACCTTCATACAATGGAATATTTGAGAAGGGGAAGCACTAGGAGGTTAATGCGGTGGGGTGAAGCCTCTAGTACTGTATTTTCCTGCGTATAAGACTACTTTTTAACCCAGGAAAATCTTCTCAAAAGTCAGGGGTTGTCTTATACGCCGGGTCGTATTTCTTATACGGCGAGTATATCCCAAACTCTATATTTTAACTGGAAAAGTTGGGGGTTGTCTTTTACGCCCAGTTGTCTTATATGCCGTAAAATATATATATCTGCAAATAGTGAACTATGAGCATGTATTTATGTGGACAAAAGGGCACCACCAAGGCCCAAGAAGAGAGTAGAAGCAGGTTTGGAGGAAACTCAAGATTGGCAGAACTACAACAACATTCTTCCCCTAAGGGGGAGGATCCAGCAGGAACTGGGCATGCTCCCCATCTGGGGTGGGAGTGGAATGGAGTATTCTAGAAGGTGGCGTGGCTAGCTGGCTGGAACGTTGCACAGGAGTGCTATGCTGCAACATTCTGTTGCAGGCCCCAATTCTCCTCCTCCTCCTCCTTCTTCTTCTGTTATCTAGTCTGTGAGATTTTGAAAAGAGACAGTGCCCAAAATTCTGTGGGAGTTTGAGGCAGTTGGGAAGGGAGCGAGAGAGCACAGGGCCTGCTAAATTGTTTCATGGTCTAAGAGTTTATCCTGATTTGTGATTAGCACTGGATGTGGTTTATTTAGTCATATGGCAATGTCTGCTGTCATGCATATTTTCAGTAATTATTCCTCTTCTATGGTTTTTGTGTGTGTTTTTTAACCTGATGCTCTTCTTTGTCTCTGGAGAATAGTTACAACCTGTTCAGCAGCTGAAACTGAGGGAGAAAACGATGACAGCTGACTTTTATGCGAAAGGGACAGCTGGTAAGTGTTCTTCCACTCCCACCCCAGTTGGGGAGCATTCTCACTAACCATGCCCAGTATTGCCCTGGAAAAATATATGCCTAAAATTCTCAGTAGCCATTCCACCCAGCTTCCTCAGAGGGAGGATGGAGTAAGGCTTGGAGGAAAAATGACCCCCTAACTCAGGCATGTCAAACTTGCGGCCCTCCAGATGTTTTGGACTACAATTCCCATCTTCCCCAACCACTAGTCCTGCTAGCTAGGGATCATGTGAGTTGTAGGCCAGAACATCTGGAGGGCCGCAAGTTTGACATGCCTGCCCTAACTGGGTTCCTCCCCCTGCTTGTGACTCTCTCCCAGTCTACCATGGTTGTCTCCTGGGGCAGAAGTGTTGGGGTGTCCAAATGAAAATTCAGAGTACGCAGGCACAATGCTCCTTCAGCACCATGAGCACAAGTCTCCGGAGCCCTACACACAAGGAAGATGCCTGATTCCTCAAGTTCTCTGGATCATGGCCCTGAGGACAGGCCAGGAAGGGGTGAGACAGCATTACCAAGCGGCTCCCTTGAAGTCTAAGCAGTGCTGAAGCAACATCTCTGCTCTCTGTTGGACAGCTCCTCTGTTATCTCCCTCTCTTGGGACACCTATTACAGTGGGGGCTCGCCAATGTGGTGCCCGTGGGCACCATGGTGCCCTTGAGGTCTTTTGCTGGTGCCCCTGAAGTCTCTGAGCCCCCCTCCTTGGTCATGAGGGTCATGCCTAAAGGCAGGCCTGTTTAGGGAAGTTTTTAATCTGTGATATTTTAATGTATTTTGGTACAGTGGTACCTCTACTTACGAATTTAATGCGTTCCGAACATACATTTGTAAGTTGAAAAAATTTGTAAGTCAAATCCCATAGGAATGCATTGGGAGGAAAAATTCGTAAGTAGAAGCAACCCTATCTAAAAATTCGTAAGTAGAAAAAATCCTATCTAAACCACATCCAAGATGGCAGACGGAGCTCCATTCGTAAGTAGAAACATTCGTAAGTAGAGGTACCACTGTATTTGTTGGAAGCCGCCCAGAGTGGTGGGGGAAACCCAGCTAGATGGGCGGGGTTTAAATAAAAAATAATAAAAAATAATAATGAAGTGGTTACTCTCCCCTCTTGAAAAACATACAGCGTTTCAGCTCTGTATTCTTTCCAGTGCTCAGATGAATTCTATTGGACCTGACTTATGCACAGATCCCTTGGGAAAATGAACTGTGATTGTGTGCAGGCACTTTTTCTTCTTGGGCAGGGGTGATCTGGGGGAGTGAGTGAGACGGGATCAGAGTGGGTAGCACCCATGCCACGCCCCATGTGCTCACAGGCCTAAACAGACTCGTGACCCTTCTATTAGAGTGTTTGGGAAAGCTGAAAACCTCTAGTTAGTGGGAGGGTGAAAAATGTGTGTGTGCAAAAGGCAGTTGGGAGATTCAGAAAACAGAGAGAGAACTGGGGCACCTGGACATTTCTAACCAGAGGCAGGTGAAATTGGGGGGGGGGGGAGGGGGAGGCTGCTTGGAGGGAGAAGCTACTCAACTTGCTTCTGCTTTGCAGAAGTGCTTGTTCCCCACCCTTAATGCTCTACACACACACACACCCCTTACAAAGATACCTTAAGTGTTCCTGTCCTTCCTTTCCCAAAACTGTGTCCAGTTCTGGGCACCACAGTTCAAGAAGGATACTGACAAGCTGGAACGTGTCCAGAAGAGGGCAACCAAAATGGTCAAAGGCCTGGAAACGATGCCTTATGAGGAACGGCTTAGGGAGCTGGGTATGTTTAGCCTGGAGAAGAGAAGGTTAAGGGGTGATATGATAGCCATGTTCAAATATATGAAAGGATGCCATATGGAGGAGGGAGAAAGATTGTTTTCTGCTGCTCCAGAGAAGCGGACACGGAGCAATGGATTCAAACTTCAAGAAAGAAGATTCCACCTAAACATTAGGAAGAACTTCCTGGCAGTAAGAGCTGTTCGGCAGTGGAATTTGCTACCAAGGAGTGTGGTGGAGTCTCCTTCTTTGGAGGTCTTTAAGCAGAGGCTTGACAGGCATATGTCAAGAATGCTTTGATGGTGTTTCCTGCTTGGCAGGGGGTTGGACTGGATGGCCCTTGTGGTCTCTTCCAACTCTATGATTCTATGATTCTATGAAAAGAAACAGAACCCAATAGCACTGCACTGGGAATGGCTCACGGTTTGGGAAAGCCCACCACAAGACCTTCAGCATTATGGAAAAGGCACATGCTCTGCCTTGCCCAACATCATAGGCCTGCCTTCTCCAGTGTAGGGTCCCTTCAGCTGTTTTGGATGGTAACTCCTATGTTGATGCTAATGGGAGTTGTAGTTAAACTGGTGAGAACAAAAGAAGAGCCTGCTGGATCAGCATCTTGTTCTCCCAGTGGCCAACCAGATGCCCATTTGCCCATTATGGGAAACGCACAAGCAGGACCCGAACACAAGAGCAACACTCTCCCCTCCCATGGTTTCCAGCAACTGGTATTCAGAAGCATCGCTGCCTCCGACTATGGAAGCAGAGCATAGACAACAGGGTTGGTAGCCATTGACAGCCCTCTCCTCCTCCATGAATCCTCTTTTAATGCCACCCAACTTGGTGGCCATCACTGTCTACCTGTGGGAGGGATTTCCAAAGTTTAACTCTGTGCTGCATGGAAAAATACTTTTTTTAATCCGAGTTGAATCTTGCAACATTCAATTTCATAGGATGCCCTCCCCCTCAAGGGACGTGGACCTTGGCATTTTTTTAAAAAAAGGTTCCTTGCTCCAGGGTCAGGGCAAAGTACATTGGGGAAGGGTGACCCAGGACTACCCCAAATTACCTTGGCAGCGACCGCGTCAATATTTGCAGTAAAAATGCATTCATGGGTGTGAGGATTCTTCTCGCGGGAATAGATTATTGTTTCTGTCTTTTGCCTCCTACAGAATTCTTCTTTCGTTACGATATCTGGAAAAGAAGGCAGACGAAGGCAAACTTTGTAGCAATGTCTGCTCCGTAAGCATGGAAGATCTCCAACCATGGTTTGGAGAATCCTCACCATCGTCAAACAACAGCGGCTAACAGATAGACAGTTACACAAATGTCACCAAAACCAGGTTACTTTCAGATGCCACCTTGGCAAATCAAGAGCGTTCTGCTTTCGTAAGACCTCAAAACACTTCCCCTACTCCTTGAAGAAAGAAGAAATGGAGGCAGAAATGGAAGAAATGGAGGCAGTGAGAGATTTTACTTTCTTGGGCTCCTTGATCACTGCAGATGGTGACAGCAGTCACGAAATTAAAAGACGCCTGCTTCTTGGGAGAAAAGCAATGACAAACCTAGACAGCATCTTAAAAAGCAGAGACATCACCTTGCCGACAAAGGTCCGTATAGTTAAAGCTATGGTTTTCCCAGTAGTGATGTATGGAAGTGAGAGTTGGACCATAAAGAAGGCTGATCACCGAAGAATTGATGCTTTTGAATTATGGTGCTGGAGGAGACTCTTGAGAGTCCCATGGACTGCAAGAAGATCAAACCTATCCATTCTGAAGGAAATCAGCCCTGAGTGCTCCCTGGAAGGACAGATCGTGAAGCTGAGGCTCCAATACTTTGGCCACCTCATGAGAAGAGAAGACTCCCTGGAAAAGACCCTGATGTTGAGAAAGATTGAGGGCACAAGGAGAAGGGGACGACAGAGGACGAGATGGTTGGACAGTGTTCTCGAAGCTACGAACATGAGTTTGACCAAACTGCGGGAGGCAGTGCAAGACAGGAGTGTCTGACGTGCTATGGTCCATGGGGTCACGGAGAGTCGGACACGACTAAACGACTAAACAACAACAACTACAACAACTCCTTGATAAACTGGAGGGAATGCTCAGAAGGGGCAGACCCTTGGGCACACTTTTCCAGAACTTATTTCAGTAGGAAAGAGAAGAGAACGATAACAAAGACAGGAATTGTGGTTTGTTTCCCCTGTGCGATAGTCAAGAGGAGCGCATTCATAGTAAATCCAGCTTCTTAACAACCCTTTCAGGTAGGTTAGGTTGAGTGGCTTTTAAAGGCCATCCAGTTGACTTCGCAGCTGAGTTGGGGGGATGTAGATCAAAGATCCCCACATCTAAGACCGGCATTTCACCTGGTGCACCACACAAGCCCTTATGATGAGATGGAGGCTTTGGACATCCAACTTGCCTCATTCCTACGTCTGAAACTTGACTTTAATCCAAACTGAGCCACAGTCAATGCTTCAGAAACCCCAAAGTACTGAGATGAATAGGACGCAGCATACAAAAGGTGCGGGATAATGATTTGCTCTCGTTATTATCCTCAGATTTACAACTCCTGGGCTTTAGCTGGCAGAGGACATAGCTGGCTGTGTGTTTATCCACAAGCTAGTTAAATCTGCTGAACCTGAGCATGATCTGTTTCAAGAAAATGCACAGGGACTGCCAGGACAGGAGAATAGCTGGCGCTTGTGTAATTGCCAGCCCACCTTGCAGTGTCAGACACCTTTGAAAGGCTGTATTTTGACAATGTGCGCAGTATCTGCAACAGATATAACAAATGGATATGCATGAAAAGGGTCTAACAACCCAAGGAGTGCTTTGCTTGTTGGAGCGGACCAAGGAGGTGCATCTAATCCAGAACTCAGAAGCAGCCAAATAAATTCTTCTGGGAATTATACAAAGACTGCTTTCAGACAATGGCTGACTTCTACTATTTGTTCCCAGCATCTGTATCGGACTACAACTCCCATCAGCCCCAGGCAGCACAGCCATGGAGCTGATGGGAGTTGTAGTCCAAAACTCTGGAGGGCACCAGTTGGGTGAAAACAGATCTAGAGGTGTCTTGCTTCTCAACGTGGGGCACCCTGTTTAGCTGTAATGGCCAGCTGCCGTGAATCTGTCCAATCTTTATTCAAGGACACTGGTGCCAGTGTGCGTCCCTTAATCATGATTAGGGCATGATCCTATGCACATTTACTTGGAGAGAAATCCCTACTGTGTTCAGTGTGGCCTAAAGAATATGTTGGATTTGTCTGGTTTGAAGCAAGGAAGTTGTGGGTCTGTATTGACAGGTTAGGGCAGGCATAGGCAAACTCGGCCCGCCAGATGTTTTGGGACTACAACTCCCATCATCCCTAGCTAACAGGGCCAGTGGTCAGGGATGATGGGAGTTGTAGTCCCAAAACATCTGGAGGGCCGAGTTTGCCTATGCCTGGGTTAGGTAGTGCCAGGGACTGGGCAGAGGAGGAATGGTGGAGACTGCCTCCCCAGTCTGACCCTGGGGAGAAGAAGACAGTTCAGAATTACAACAGGGGCTTGAGGGAGGTCACAGCTCAGAGGCAGATGAGGGGGAAAGCTGGGAAATAATGGGAGAGGAGGAGGAGGAACAACCACTAGGAGGGCAACAGCTGATGGACACAGTGTCTTTAGAAAGCCTTCCAGTACGTTTCCGAGCACAATTCAAAGTGTTGGTGTTGACCTTTAAAGCCCTAAACGGCCTCGGTCCAGTATACCTGAAGGAGCGTCTCCACCCCCACTGTTCTGCCCGGACACTGAGGTCCAGCGCCGAGGGTCTTCTGGCGGTTCCCTCGCTACGAGAAGCCAAGTTACAGGGAACCAGGCAGAGGGCCTTCTCAGTAGTGGCACCCACTCTGTGGAATGCCCTCCCACCAGAGGTCAAGGAGAACAACAATTACCTGACCTTTAGACGGCATCTCAAGGCAGCCCTGTTTAGGGAAGCTTTTAATGTTTGATTTCTGTATTTTAATGTTTTGTTGGAAGCCGCCCAGAGTGGCTGGGGGAACCCGGCCAGATGGGCGAGGTATAAATAATAAATTATTGTTATTGTTATTGTTATTGTTATTGTTATTATTACTTCCAGACCTCCCCTCTCCCAGAATCTGGAGAGTCTTGAAAGTAGTAGAGAGAGGGCTCGGAAGCAAAGGGCCCTCAGCGCCACCCATAGAAGAGATGACGAATGAGGAAGTGGGAGAAAAAGGGAGTGGAGAGTCACTCGGGGCAACGTTATTATTCCAAGAGGCTGCATTCCAAGCCTCTCTCTGTAAATATTGAATAAAAAGCAGATGGTAAGGTCTTTCCTTGTCTTATCCGTTCCTGGCAACCTGCCTTGGGGGTTGTTTCCTCTGTCACCTGACAGGTAGGCACTTAACACCCCCAGCAGATGCTCTCCCTGCTGAGATTACCTGGCTTGCATAGATTGAACTCCAGGGCCCCCCCTGAGTTGAGAAGCTTCTGGATGAAGATCTTGGAGAGCATTGTGGGTGTGAAGAGGACAGGGCGCCGACGGTCACAATGGATGGGTCTCACCGAGCTGTACGGGATCAGGCTGAAGCTCTTGTTGATCTCGCTCACTGAGTCAAACTCTGGGGAGAGAGGGGAGCATTTAAACTCCAGAAGTGCACTCAGGGGGCCACTCTGAAAAGTCCCAGAGTGGGATGGGTGGTGTCAGAACACAGAGAAATGCACCCACCAGACAAAAGGCTTGGTGGGGTGACGGGTGCAACAGAACCTATCAGTCTGGCTAGAAAACAAGCGTGTGATGTGCAAGATGTGCAACAGGGTGCCAGAAGAGGTCAAATGATGGATTTGCAAAGGCACTGCTTATTAAATATGGTGCAAAAAATTAAAATCTTGCTCAAATTACAGTTTGTTACATTAAAGTGTGTTGGTTATTACCTATATTCTGCACAGTTTCTAAGCCTTTAATGACACCGAAGCCAGGCCCCTAAGTTTCAACACCACAGAGCACTTGAATTATCACCTCGCTACTGAAAATCTTTAATGTGGGTTCAATAATAAAACTTCTCCAATGCCCCTGCAGTTTTCTGTGCTTTTAGATTTCACTGTCTCGGTATGCTGGAGGCTGGAGAGAAAGAGACAGGTCTGCTCTGTGCTGGACCAAAAGTTTTGACTTTGCTGGAATCCTAACAGGGAAGCAAGTTTTGCTGGAGAGTTGATGCTGTGATCCCCTCTATCCCAGGGTTTCCCAAACTTGGTGTCCAGCAGTTTATGGATTACAGTTCCCAGCATCCCTGACTGCTGGTCCTACTAGCTAGGGACGATGGGAGTTGTACTCCAAAAACAGCTGGAGACCCAAGTTTAGGACATCCTGCTCTATCCTATATTCAGGTTGTAAAGGTAAAGGTAAAGGGACCCCTGACCATTGGGTCCAGTCGTGACCAACTCTGGGGTTGCGCGCTCATCTCGCGTTATTGGCCAAGGGAGCCGGTGTATAGCTTCCAGGTCATGTGGCCAGCATGACAAAGCCACTTCTGGTGAACCAGAACAGCACACGAAAACACCGTTTACCTTCCCGCTGTAGCGGTTCCTATTTATCTACTTGCATTTTGACATGCTTTCGAACTGCTAGGTTGGGAGGAGCTGGGACCGAGCAACGGGAGCTCACCCTGTCGCAGGGATTCGAACCGCTGACCTTCTGATCAGCAAGCCCTAGGCTCAGTGGTTTAACCCACAGCGCCACCTGGGTCCCTATTCAGGTTGTACATATGTGCAAATAATGCCAAATATCCCAAAGATTCCACAGTCTCCATTGTCCATCATTCCAAGAAAACCAAACCCTGGGTAAGCAGAGGAACCTCTGGAAACTGGGGTGTGTGCAACATTGTGCTCACTAGCCAGCAGGAAGGCAATAAGGATTCCCTGGTTGCAATTGTTCAGGAGGCTGAGTCAGGGATGTTCCCTCTCCTGACCACCCCAAACCAACTTTGCTCTCCTTGGCATTCTCTTCCTGCCAAGTTCCCAGGCACATCATTGAATGCCAGTGCCCATGCTGCATAACTTGGTACCTTCAAATCTGTCCAGCAGGGCCTTTGTCACCGGGTGCCCCTCTGTCCTGACCCGCGTGTCTTTCGAAGTGACGATGCGGACGCGCTCGTTGCTGTTCATGCGCTTGTATTTGTTCTCGGACCTGCTGACAAACTGAGAGCAGAGCAGAGCAGAGACCCTTGTCAAGGCAAGCTTTGTTGGCATTACGGTTCCTGACACCAAGACAGGCCACTTGTTGCTTGGCGAACAACCAGGATGGAAGCACAGAGTGGAAGCACTTGCCCCCCCCCCCATGGCAGAGTCATTGGCATAGCTGTCAAGTTCTCCCTTTTTAAAAGGGAAATTCCCTTATGATGAATAGGCTTCCTTGTGAGAAAAGGGAAAACTTGACAGCTATGGTCATTGGTTTGAGAGCGTAGTACCCTGTGTTCCCATTTAAAAAGAGGCACCCCCCACCCATAACTTGGCCCCATGAGTCTCTCTGGTAGGCAACAATGGGGAGACGGGATTTGTAGAAAATGAGCCATAAGCCAAGGGAACTGCAGTGAAAAAGGCAGGCTTTGGTCCTGAATGGGGTAACTGTGCCCCTGAAGGACCAGGTGCGCAGCCTGGGAGTCATTTTGGACTCACAGCTGTCCATGGAGGCACAAGTTAATTCTGTGTCCAGGGCAGCTGTCTATCAGCTCCATCTGGTACACAGGCTGAGACCCTACCTGCCTGCGGACTGTCTAGCAAGAGTGGTGCATACTCTAGTTATCTCCCGCTTGGACTACTGCAATGCACTCTACGTGGGGCTACCTTTGAAGGTGACGCGGAAACTGCAATTAATCCAGAATGTGGCAGCTAGACTGGTGTCTGGGAGTGGCCTCTGGGATCATATAACACCAGTCCTGAGAGACCAGCATTGGCTCCCAGTACGTTTCTGAGCACAATTCAAAGTGTTGGTGCTGACCTTTAAAGTCCTAAATGGCCTCGGTCCTGTATACCTCAAGGAGTGTCTCCACCCCCATTGTTCACTGAGGTCCAGCTCCGAGGGCCTTCTGGCAGTTCCCTCATTGCAAGAAGTGAGATTACAGGGGACCAGGCAGAGGGCCTTCTCGGTAGTGGCCCCTGCCCTGTGGAACGCCCTCCCACCAGATCTATCCTACTTTTTAAAGACATCAGAAGGCATCCCTGCTTAAGGAAGTTTTTAATGTTTAATGCTGTATCGTCTTTTTAATATTCGATTGGGAGCCGCCCAGAGTGGCTGGGGAAACCCAGCCAGATGGGTGGGGTATAAATAATAAATTATTATTATTATTATTATTATTATTATTATTATTATTATTATTATTTCATTTGCCAGCTAAAAACATATTTGGCACAAAGGGATTTGGGGAGAGTTATTTTTCTACCTGTAAGATCTGACCCAAAAGGAAACTGGCCCGAGAGAGGCGAGGGCTGGCTTTGGGGTCACTTGGTGGCATAACCTCTTCCGGCTGCAGTGTATTCTGGTAGGGAAGAGAAACATTGGAGAAAGAATCATCGAGCCTGTCCAATGCACCTTTGCTCTAGGTCCAAGAATCATAGAAATGTAGAGTTGGAAGGGACCCCGAGGCTCATCTAGGCCAACCCCCTGCAATGCAGGTCAAGTATGGGGAACTTGTGGCCTTCAGGGTATTGCTGGACCTCAAACCCCATCAGTCCAAGCCAGCATGGCTAAGGATCAGAAATGGTGAGAGTTGCCGTCCAGCAATAAATCTCTCCTCAGTTTATTATACCATTGACCATAGTACCCAGTGCTCCCCCCCCCCCCCCGGGATACACATGCCCCTAAACATTTTGTGAATCTACGTTTGGCTTCATTGAGGGGCAGTATTTCAATAGGAGGAGGAAAATGAGAGTAGCCCTAAAACATTTTTTAGAAAAAAAACCCCCACTGTTAGTATCGTTCTGAATCAAACGCTGCAGATTGGAAGCCCTGTTCTAGAGTGGATCTTCTCCTCCCTCCCTCCCTCCCTCCCTCCCAGGGCTCAAAACTTCTGTCATCGTGATGAGATCCCCTTGATCTGAAGCAGGGCCGTCTTAAGCATAGCTGTCCCTCCGGCACCTCCCTCCCATTTCTGAGCGCGGCGTCCCTCTGGCGCCCCGGCGCCCTGTGCCACCCAGCCTTGCCTTAGGGCCGGCCCTGATCTGAAGAATTTCCAGGATGGCAACTGCTGACTGGCTGGATGTGGAGGAGTGGGAGGCACCAGCTGGGGAACCCTCTAGGAAACCCCCAGAGGAAGAAGGCTCTGGGCCAGGGGACTGGTGGTTGGGTGACGATGAGTGGTCAGAGGAAGAAGGAGCAGGTTGTGAGGAGGACGTGTCAGCAGCAAGAGAGGGGACAGGGTTTAGTGAACCGGAAGAGGCTGTGGCAGAGAGCAGCTCAGACTCTAAGGCTGAAGCGGATGTGGAATCGGCTACTCACCCGAGGGGTTCGGAGTGTACCGTACGCACTGTCCATCTCATCCCTGTTACCTCTATTCATCAGGCGCTGCAGTTTCACTAGGAGGAGCTGTTGTGCTCTGCAAACCATTGAGATTATTGTCACTAACGTATAGGGATTGAGGAGGGATTCAGCTGGTCTGCTTTTTGCAGTGGGCTCACCCCAATTGACAGCCTGGAACCCGTTGGCAGGTTGGAAAGCAACTCCTGATGGAACTGCACGCTTTCCCAGATTTCACAATGCCGATTTGCTGAGCAGAAAGTGCGCATAAAAACACGTTCTTTTACTGTTAAAATGTGTACAGAATGCGAATTTTGCAAAAAGGTGCATTGAAAGCTATGCACGCATAAAATAATGCATGCAAGTTAAATGCAAACGCTTCATGCATTATTTCAAAAAATCCATGAAAAGGAGGAAGGAATGGGTGAAACAGGCAAAAATGAAACAGGATAGACACTAACAGATGCATTTTTGTGTTCACTTCCACGTAATATACAGACTGTACTCATTAACTGGCAGGATAACTGCATTGTAAAATTTAGAGAAGTGCGTAAATTTTAAAGGGTAACTAAGTATCTGTTTGTGTATTGCTTTGGGAAGCATGAATTAGGTAGGTTTTGCATTAAAATGAGACCCAAATGTTTATCCCATCCCTAGCTCCCTGTTTATGGCATTTTCAGATGCAAACACACAGAGTTGTCTCATTCCAAGTCCCATTCCTTTGGCCACTCTGAATGGCAGCAGAGACTTGAGTGATCACGGGTTACACAATGGACCTTGTGCAAAAAAACAATGCGATCCACAACTCCGGCCTCTCAGAAGATTTTTATTGCTCGTGGCCAAAGGTTTTTGCAAACCTCAAACGAGCTCGAAGATACAGTATATTAAGCAAACCACAATTGCAATACAAATACCGAAAACACCATGTCTATAAAACACAGTAAATAAAAGCCAGAATTGAGGATAAAAAGCAGGCAATGAAAGCAGAGGGTTTTGTTTTTTTTATAAAAAAATGTGTGCACGCACAGAGGCAAAGGAATCAATAATAAAAATCACCCTTAAATCAGGGCATCACCATGACAATACATAGCTGTCTCTGGAAGCAATTTTGCAGGAATCTTCGAAGCAGCTACTGCATAGAACAGCTCCCTTAATCCACTGCACCATCGGGGCAGCCAAGCCATTTTCACTGTGTTGCTTCCACTCGCTCAAGTGCGGACAGCCCTCTTATCAGCACCTGGCTTCCTATGACCAACCAGCTCTGGAACCTGCCCCAAGCCTTTCACTTCAGTTCCCCCAGTGCCCCATAGTGACACCATGCCGGGTGCTCCAGAGCGTTGTGGGAAATCAAAATGGCAGCCCCATTCCCAGCCCCCTTTGGCATGCAGCAAGCACCGACAGGTAAGACAGGGTGGGGCCATCAACACCAGACAGGGGCTGTCCCAGCAACCACTCAATGCAGAACTGGAAGTTGTAGCTTCTGTGGAAATGCTTGTTGAGAAAGAAGAAGAAGGAGGAGGAGGAGGTGGTGGTGGTGGATTTGATATCCTGCTTTATTATTACCCTAAGGAGTCTCAAAGCGGCTAACAATTTCCTTTCCCTTCCTCCCCCACAACAAACCCTCAGAGTCACCCAGTAGCTGCATGTGGAGGAGCGGGGAAGTGAACCCGGTTCACCAGATTACAAGTCTACTGCTCCTAACCACTACACCACACTGG
Source organism: Zootoca vivipara (assembly GCF_965207765.1). Lineage (NCBI taxonomy): Eukaryota > Metazoa > Chordata > Lepidosauria > Squamata > Lacertidae > Zootoca > Zootoca vivipara. The sequence goes on from NC_142596.1 coordinate 51,078,547, forward strand.
CTCACAGAGCCAGAATGCAGTTCAAAGGCACAGCAGATGTGACACAAGCAAGATGTGACACAGAGGGACATAGTTCAGAAGGCAGAAGCTGGGAATACTGGATGGTGAACAGCTAAGAGAAGAAACACTGGAAGGCAGAGGGTTAAAAGATTCACATTCTCTTGACAGCCTTTGTCCACCCCAAAGTCGAGAAGGCCTCAGAAAGTGGTAGAACAGAAAGCACAGAGAGTACAAGCTAAGATTATGAGATGCAGAAGTGAAGTAAATTGATAGGGACCAAAGAGGGTGGGTTCCTTAATTGGGAACACTGCCATTACTATGAGATGTATTCTTTGTTCTCTTGCTGTGATTATTAAAGTTTCTAACTGGTAAGAAGACTCATTTCCCTTTGTTCTGCTTATGGGGGAGGAAGCCAATTCCCTGAAGCCTGACACTTGTGGGTTTCCCACAGGCATCTATCTAGTTGGCCACGGTGAGAAGAGGATGCTGGACTAGATGAGCCATTGGCCTGATCCAGCAGCCTGTTCTTATGAGAGGGAACCCTCTCCAGCATCCCTTTCCTCGGGCTCTCCCACCCCAGGCAGACGCCTTCCCAGCCCACAAGATCCTGGGTCATCTATCTGCCCCTCCTCTTCTCTGTCCCAGATCAACCAGCCCCCCAGCCCCACTCAGGATTCAAGACAGGCCACCAGAGGACACTTTGCCCACATCCCGACCTCAAACCCAGAGATGGCCCTGAGTGCGAAAATTGGGATTTGTGCTCACCTGCTGTAATTGGGGATGGTCCCTGATTCTAAATCCTTGTCCGTGAAGGGGTCAACTCTGGCACAAAGCCACTCGCACTTGCCATAATACATGGTGTCCAGGACGTGCAGGATCTCGTCACATTTCACAGACAGGGAGCAGCAGTCCAGCTGGCTGGTGATGCTCAGGTTGAGGCGGATGTAGAAGGAGTCTCCAGATGTGACCAGGCCTTCCTCGATCTCGGACACCAGCTTCCGATAACCTGCAGCAGGAAGGATCTGGGCTCAGCTAACCACGCAGGCCCAGCGGGGAGTTGCCAGTTGGGTTCAGCCTAGTCAAATGGCTCGACTACACCTGACGCTGACTGTGTCGCTTGCAAGCAAGGCTGGCCCAAGACATATTGCCGCCTGAAGCGAATCAGAAAATGGAGCAGTAAAGACTATTTATGTTTGTCACCAAGGCTGCTGGGATTTTATTGGCCTAGAGATGGAAAAATGATAAAGTCCCAACCAGAGAAGAATGGCAGATTAAGTTGATGGATTCTGCCGAAATGGCAAAAATGACCGGAAGAATCAGAAATACCAAAATTTCAATAAAGAATGAGGAAAATTTATCTTAAAAACCATTATATACAGTTGAAATTGTTAGTAGGGTTGGAATAACACTTGTAGTTTAAAGGTGAATTTTGGATTTAATGGAGATGTAAAAGATTTGGATTATTAAAAAAAGATGCAGGAGGAAATGGCTAACAATAAGACCCACAAAGGGGAGGAGGCAAGTCCGGGAGATTTCTTGGAATCTTGTTTTTATGTTATATATTGGATATTTGATTGTAAAACTGTAATTTGAAAAACCAAAAATATTTTTTAAAAGAAGCAAATTAGAAAAGGCTCCCCTGAGAATCACAGTTTGTTACGGGGTGTGGGGTGTGTGCGCGCACACACACACACGCCATGCCCCTCCTTTGCCTTCTGCCTTCTCTGCAGCTGTCGCATATGGAGATTGTGGGATGTAATATAAGTAGTCAAGTACAACACTTCCTGTTTGCCCAGAGTGGACATGCAGGGGGGTGTTACTCCAGCCAGGAGGACTTCATGTCACACCTGGTCTGGAGCTTTCTCCCCCTGCGTGTGACCAGGTAGATGGGAGTGACCCTGGGAGACTCCATAAAAGGGCCAGTCACGCAGCCATCTTCCCTGGTCGTTGTTCTACTTTTGATGCTGATATGATGTATTTTGCTGTCTGCTGGCACTCAGCCAGCAGCACATGGGCTCATTTCCATACAGTATGAACTCAAACTCTCTTCTGTAACTACAAGCTTAAGCCTGCCTTCAGGGAACATACTGTGAACTGAATGTGAGTAAATTTCTTATTTTTAAAGAAGGGGAAATTACCAGGAATAACCCAATCTGGACAAAGCCAGATTGGATTGCTTAAGTAAAGAGATTCAAACAAACCTACCAACTAGCTTCCTGCTATATATTGGGGAATGTACTCTGCTACTGACTCACAAGTGTGCATGAAGAAGGATAATATTAAATCAATATATCCTCTCCTAGTATCCACAACATTCCTGCAATGAAAACCTGCATCCTTGGCATTATCAGCACCATGCTCTAGCCCAGGGTCCCTAAACTAAGGCCCGGGGGCCGGATGCAGCCCAATCACCTTCTAAATCTGGCCCGTGGATGGTCCAGGAATCAGCATGTTTTTATATGAGTAGAATGTGTCATTTTATTTAAAATGCATCTCTGGGTTATTAATGGGGCCTGCCTGGTGTTTTTACATGAGTAGAATGTGTCCTTTTATTTAAAATGCATCTCTGGGTTATTTGTGGGGCATAGGAATTTGTTCATATTTTTTTCCAAAATATAGTCCGGTCCCCCACAAGGTCTGAGGGACAGTGGACCGGCCCCCTGCTGAAAAAGTTTGCTGACCCCTGTGCCTAGCCAACTGCTACCCTAGTTGAGAGGGTGAGGAAGCCCCTGGCCCTTCATTTGCATGCCCTGCCTCTTCCTCCTCTTCTTCTTGACCCCCTCCTGTCCCCCCTCCAGCTCTGAAGCTTCCTCTGCTTGCCTCCTGGCTGCCACAGTTCCCCACAAGTCCCTGGCCCCCTCTTCCAAGTCAGACTCCATCCCCGCTTCCCCCAGCGCACACTCGCAAGCATCCTGCTCGTCCCTGACAGTGGAGCAGCTCTCTAGTGTCTGAGGCAAACAAATATCTTAACCCCCCCGCCACCTGATGCCTGGAGATGAGGGGATTGAACCCGAGACTTGCTGCCTGCAAAACAGTCACTCCACAAATGAGCTATGGACTCGTTCATTAGACGGCCCACTTTGAACCTAGCAGCTAGAAGGCATGGAGAAATCTTTCCAGCATTTATATAAAGAGACCCTCTCATAAAGAACAGGTACCGTGACCCCGTTTTCTGGCAGCTATTCATGTGAGTGCTGTCAGTGGAAGTAAAAAATAAAACAAAATGGAAGGTTTACGTCTTTTAAAGTGTGCTGTGATTTCTTCTTTGTGTGCATGTGTTCGGTATAAAGTGCGGCTCACTCATTTCATAATTAACTCTAATTGGCACCTCGCACAATCTGATTCTTGCTTTTTGCTCCTGCCAAGTCTAACATTCATTTTTATGTTTGAAAACATGAAAGGAGAGGAGTGGGAGAGTTTGGGAGGGGAGGGGGGGAGGAAGAGGGAGGATACTTTCCCGGGGAGAAAATCCACTTTCTGAATTCCCCTGACCCCCTGCACTGGCAGAGGCCAAGTACATGTTCCGCGGAGTTTAAAAAATTGATTTCCGAGCTATTTTAAAGCGCTTTCTGCAATATGCCAACTACTGCGATGTTCCGATTCTTTGGGTGACAGCTGTGTGGTATTTCTGTAACTCTTCAAAATATCTTGTTTAAATGGCAGTGGGTCAAAAGGGGGAAAGAAGAAAAGAGGATGGTTGTGATCACACAAATTGTGGTGTCTGTGTGGATAAGCCACCCACTGAAGTCCCGGCCCAATTGATTGTTGACTCAGTGGGGTCACAGCCCAGAATCCAGACTCAGGCGCTTTTGCATATGAACATCAAGGAGCTCAAGACCAGGGGTCAGCAAACTTTTTTCAGCAGGGGGCCGGTCCACTGTCCCTCAGACCTTGTGGGGGACCGGACTATATTTTGGAAAAAAATTATGATGCAAGAGCACCACGAGCCCCGGTGGCTGCTTACCTGTGTCTTGCAAGCAGCAGGGGCTGGCGGCAGCAGCGGAAGGATGATGAGCGGCACCTGAAAGGGCTCCAGAGAGGGGCTGCTTAAAATGGCACCAACAAAACCCAGCCCCTTCCTTCTCTAGGCAGGGCGGGGAGAAGCCAGGAGGAGGGAGGGAGGAGGCGCCACCGCCGTGTGAGGGAGAGGGAAAGAACGCATGCGCTGCTGATCCATGCGGCGATTCCCGGACCATCCGCAGGCCGGATCCAGAAGGCAATTGGGTCTGATCCGGCCCGCGGGCCTTGGTTTGCCTACCCATGCTCAAGACCCATGGATGTGGGCTTGTAATCCATTGTAGCAGTCAAATACAACATTCCTTGTTTCCCTAGAGTGGACACAGGCAGGGGGCTGTTACCCCAGCCAGTTTAACTTCCTGTTCCACTGGTCTGGAGCATCCTCCCTCTGCATGTGACCAGGCAGATGGGCGTGGCCCTGGCTGACTTCATAAAAGAGCCGAGTCACACAGCCATCTTTCTCTTGATGCCATTTTCTTCTCTTGATGCTGTTCTCTTACTGTATTTTGCTGTCTGCTGGCTCTCAGCCAGCAGCACATGGGCTCAATCCCCATAAGGGATGAACTCACACTATGTTCTGTAACTACAGTGGTACCTCTACTTACGGACACGATCTGTTCCGGGGTGCCGTTCGCACCCCGAAAAGTCCGTAAGTAGAGCACCGCTTCTGCATGTGCGCGTGATGCAATAGAGCGCTCCTGCGCATAGTGTGTAGAAGGCTTCTGCGCGTTTGCCGCATTCACAACCCGAAAATCTGCAGCATGAACCTAACACAACTAGAGGTATGACTGTACTAGCTAAAGCCTGCCTTCAGGGAACATACTGTGAACTGATTGTGAGTAAACTTCTTGTTACTTTTAAAGAAAGACTCTTGTGTCTTTATTCTTTTAAGAGGGATCAAAGGGGACATCAGGAATGATCCAGCCTGGGCAAGCCAGACTGGATTGCTTAACTAAAGAGATTCAAACGAATCTGCAAACTAGCTTCCTGCTGTATTGAAGGGAATCGGCTCTGCTACATGACTCACTAGCATGAGTGAAGGAAGGATAAATATTTAATCAATATATCCTCTCCTACTATCTGTAACATTCCAGCAATGAATGCAGAGGATGAAGAATCCTATAGGACCCTGTTGATGATAAGCTTGTTCACCGGTTACAGTGAAAATGGTAGAAGCTGTCTCTACACATGTTCCAGCGCTTGTGTGAAAGAGTGTTCACTTGCTGAGTTGAATAGCTCAGCTATCATGTACACAGGCACGCAGACTGTACACTCGTTGAGTGTTACATGCAAATAACTATGAGTGGATCGCTCAACTGTTGTGTACACAGACTCTCATATTGCGCACTCTCTGAATGCAATATGTGAAGACCCGTTATCAGATATCAACAACTGCTTCCCAGGAATTCAAGCATCTCTGGGCATCCCAACTTCTCCTCAAGACCAGCAGCGGCGTTGCTAGCCTTCTGGCTGCCTGGGGCGGCAAACCCGAAGGTACCCCACCGGGGGGGCGGGGTGTCCGTCGCGCGCATGCATCATGCGTCATGATGCTTGACACATGCATCGCACTACGGAGCGGATTGACGGGGGGGCAGTGCTCCAGTGCCCGGATCCGAGGATCCCGATGCTAGAGCGGCACAGCCAGCAACCCGCTCCGTACCTTGCTGACGCCCCTCGCCACTCTGCCTGAGCAGGAAGAAGCACAAAGCGAGGGGCGTCAGTGGCTGCCGCTGATGCTGCTCTCTGGCCCGCCCCTTGCCTCCACCCCACCAGGAAGAAGCGAGGGGCAGGGCCAGCAACATCAGGGCCTCCGCGATGGTGGTCGCACCGCCACCACAGTAGTGGCAGCCATCAGTGGAGGTGGTGAGGGGGGCGCCGTGCTTCCCCCTGCAGAGTGGAGCCCACCCCCCCCACCCCCTATTGCGATGCTCCTGAAGACCAGTCCCAGGGATGGCGGGAAACAAACCAGCATTTGCTAAGCTCACATTTGAGAAATAGGGTGCTGTCGCTTTAACTGAGGGCTGGTCTCCTAGAGGAGGCATGGCCATGAAGACACAGTATATAAACCCCCGAGTTGGTCTTCAGATATGTTATGTGCTTGCTGCTATTCAGCCTTAGGACTGAATATGTGATGTGAGCTGCAGAGCAGCAGGAAAAGCACTAGCCCACTAACAAAATGAATGTCAAGGTTGCACACTTAGACAAGAATAGCGAGATGCACAAATGTAGGATGGGTGACACCTGGCTTGCCAGTAGTACATGCGAAAAGGATTTAGGGGACTTAGTAGACCACAGGCTTAGCACAGCATAGAACTGTAGCATTGGAATGCAGGAATATGCAGCTGTCCCATGCAGGGATTGAACTTGCAACCTTGGCATTATCTTCACCATGCTCTAACCAATGAGTCTACCGCCTGATGCAGCAGCAAAAACAGCTCATGCTATTCTAGGCTGCGTCAACAGAAGTATAATGCCCAGATCGAGGGAAGTCATAGCACTGCTCTATTCTATGTATTTATATCTCAAACAAAATGAAAAACAAAACTTGACTCAATTGGGAGCAAAACGAAGGAAGGATCGAGGGGGATGAAATGGACCCCGGAACAGCTGGAGAGGACCCCAGCCTCGCAAAGCCTGGTCTGTCGCCCTTTCTGTTGTTTTAGCGATCACCAGCTTAGCAAAAGGCAGTCGACAAAGCAAACCCTTCAACAATCTTGAGCCCTCCCAAAATCAAATTTAGATTTTCACTGGCACCATGGGAACAAAGAGACTGCTAATTTGGTTTCTCAAACCCTCAGCCACAAATCCTTGCTCTCAGGGCAAAGACATAAAATATATTTGTCTCCATTAACACACCCGCATCGCCAGCATTTACTGTCAATTGAGGGAACTGGCAGGGGTGGATGAAAGAACAGTAGCCGATCCCAGTTGCTGGGGATTTTTCCTTGACTGCCTATTGTACTGGCCCCGTATGCTGTCTATAAATATACTCACTTGTCTGAAAGTTTGCAGTGAGCAACATGACATCTCTTACCTTCGTGGTTTGATTTGCAGTGCAGAACAACTGGCCCACTACATCTCTGAATCGTCCAATGAACTTCTTCCTTTGTGCAGGTATCTAAGGGAGCGCTTGTGTTTTCCCCTTTGATGCATCCCTCCACCTGGAAAAACGCGAACAGCATTATTCGCTCCTCCGAGGCAATTATTTCACCTATTAAATTATGTAGCCAACATCAATTTGGAACACGCAGCCTGTCTTATCCAGCAGTTGCCATGATGATCATTTCTCTCTCTCTCCCTCCTCTGCTGCCTGCAACCCCATGATTATAAAATAGCAGCAATTGCTAGATGGATGGATAACTCTGTTTGGAGATCTGTGTCTGTTCTATAAATGGAGCTGGAGGACTGTGAGGAACACCTACCTTTCAAGGAAATGAGACAAGCCCTATGCTCCCATTTTTGCTTCTGGCAAGGATTCCAGAGAGTTAAAGTTCAGGACACATAGTTAAACTATGGAACTCCTTGCCACAGGAGGCAAGGATGGCAACCAACTTGGATGGCTTTAAAAGATTGGACAAATTCAAGGAGAAGATGGCTATCAATGGCTGCCCTCTGCTTCCACAGTCTTCTTCCAAGGGCCGATTGGATATTATTTAGCACCCATAACAATCCCAGTTCTAGAATGGATAAATGATGGACTATGCAGAATCAGCAAAGCTAACAGCTAAAATGAGAGAAGCTAACGATGATTGATTTGTGGGAGAATGGAAGCCTTTTTTGGACCATTTGAAGAAATATTAGAGTATGATGAATTCGTGAGCAGGATTTGAACAATGAGCAACAGAAGGAAATAGAGATTACTGTATTGTACTATTGTCATGGCACAAGAGAGAGAAGATAGGGTGCAAAGAGGGGGGAGAAATAAAGAAAGCACTGTGGAAAATGAGATGGGAAGATGACAAAACAAACGAAAAATTTACATACAGTGGTACCTCGGTTTACGAACTTAATCTGTTCCTGAAGTCCGTTCTTAAACCGAATCTGTTCTTAAACCGAGCCGTGCTTTCCCTACTGAGGCCTCCCGCTGCCAGTACCCTTCCACCGTTCGGTTTCTGTTTGTAGACCGGGGTAAAGTTCACAAAGTGCAACACTACTTCCGGTTTTGTGGAGTTCGTAAACCAAATCGTTCGTAAACAGGATTGTTCTTAAACCAAGGTACCACTGTATTGGAATGTGTATGTGGAATTTTTGAAAATGTAATAAAATATAACTTTTTTTAAAACAACAACAACACCCAATGCCAGTTCCGCAGATCAAAGTGGTTGAGTGGAAAGCCAATCTTGCGGACATATTGGCCCCAAGTTGTTAGGGGCTTTGGCAAGTCGGCAACCTGTGCAGGAGTTTGGGGACAGGTGTGATATGTTGATGGGGTCTCAGTCCTGTTCAGCAATTCACGCTGCAGCATTCTGCACTCCCTGTGGGTTTTGGATCAAGGGCAAGGAAAAGCCCACAGAGAGCTCACAGAGCACATTGCAGTAACCCAATGCGCTATGGACATCTAATGATTTCAAGCAATTAGTACAGCATAATTAGACCCAGGTGGCCCTGTGGGTTAAACCACAGAGCCTAGAGCTTGCTGATCAGAAGGTCGGCGGTTCGAATCCCTGCAATGGGGTGAGCTCCCGTTGCTCGGTCCCAGCTCCTGCCCACCTAGCAGTTCGAAAGCACATCAAAGTGCAAGTAGATAAATAGGTACCGCTCCGGCGGGAAGGTAAACGGCGTTTCCGTGCGCTGCTCTGGTTCGCCAGAAGCAGCTTTGTCATGCTGGCCACATGACCTGGAAGCTGTCTGTGGACAAAGGCCGGCTCCCTCGACCTATAGAGCGAGATGAGCGCCGCAACCCCAGAGTCGGACACGACTGGACCTGATGGTCAGGGGCCCCTTTACCTTTAATTAGTAATTAGTACTAGCATAACCAAGTCCAGTTAAAAGAAAGGGTCCATAAAGACCCTTCTCCACTCAACACCCTGGAGCGTTAGGGGGAAAGAACGCTGGACTAGACGGACAAACAAGGAAGTTTTCCGATGTCAGTCAGGAAATAGACAGGTGGCAGAGGTCAGAGATGCTGCAATGCTCAAGCCTTTTCCCTGATGCCAAACCCTCACCAGAAGCAGCTGCAGCCCCTCGCGAAGGCCGGCTTTCTCCGCCGGGGAATCCAGCTTGACAGAGTTGATGAAGTTTCCTTTGACGTTGCCCCCCAGCAGAGTAATCTCCGAGCTCAGGCTGTCTCCGTTTAACATGAAGTGCTGGACGGCATGGTACGTGGTGTGCAGGCGTCCGACGGATGTCACCGAGGGGCGGAAGGGCCTAAGGAAGGAAAGGCGACACAGGCAACACTCTCCTTGACTTCTCCCAAGTCACCTGGGATTTTAAAGGGGGGACTTGGCACCCGTGACAGAGGGGCAAGGGGCAAGGAGGCGGTGGCTGGTTTCGTTTGCAGCGAAAGCAGGTTAAAGCCAGGGGTGGGGGGTCCAAAATGAAAGCATCACCAGGGCCTGAGCTAGTCGGGGGCAGGCTCCCCCCATACATACATGCAAACCAACACAAGCTCACACATGCAACTGTAGTCAGAAGGTCCCCAAAAGAAATGTCACATAAGGAAAAAGGAATGAGGAAGGAGAAGGAAAAATGCAAGCTTAGGAACCAGTTCTTAAAAGTCGCAGTTCTCATTAGAACCAGCTGGAATGGAAATAGTTCACAGAGCCTAACATGTTTTAACTGTTTTCAATTCTGAAATTTAAATTGTTGTAACCCACCCTGGGACCTGCTGGTGAAAGGCAGGTGCTATGTATATATTTTAACTTTTCAACACAAGAACGTGGAAAGTCATCAGAGAGATGCTTATACAATGATGGTAAGTACAATTCTGGATAGGTATATTAAATAGAATAATATAATTTAGGAGGACCATATTTCTTTTTTGGGTGAAGGTCTTGTAGGAGTCATGTAGGTCATCATTTGAAACATAAGACAAAGTCCCACAAAATTACATAAAATTGTTCTACTGGCTCTTTGCCTTTTATCGCACAAATCTTGTGGGTTATCTTTTCAGCAATTGCGAGGTTTCATATGCCACAATTCAAGAAACAGACCATTTAAGTTCTTCCATTTCTGTGCAATAGGAAGTCTGGCAGCCACTAGAAACCAAATGAACATTTTCTTCGAGGAGAATCATTTTAGAGTAGCGCCCCATATATTTAATAGTGCGAGTTGTGGCGATGCCTGAATTTCAGGTTTAAACATTTGTGATATTTCTGCAAATGTTTCTGTCCATAAATGCTCATTCATACTCCCTCTTCAAAGCACACTGTACGGGATCAGCAGAGCCATCCAGAAATGCAATCCTGGATGGTATTACGAAAGATCAGGAAGGTATTGCATATCTGAATGCTTCCTTGCAGAAGAAAAATGCAACACCCTCCCTGAATAAAGGAACTCTCCCTGCATTGAGAGATCTAGCATGGCAGGGAGAAGGCGAGGCTGAACCCTGCAAGTTAGGCTGTACAGCTGGCTTTATCCACGGAGGAGGTTTTGTCACTCAGGGCTCATCCACACTCCTGCTCGTCCTGATTGGTTTTCCTCTTTTTATGGTTTGTGTTATCTATCTATCTATCTATCTATCTATCTATCTATCTATCTATCTATCTATCATCTATCTATCTATCTATCTATCTATCTATCTATCTATCTATCTATCTATCTATCTTCATGGATCAATGCCTTGTCGTGGCGAAGGGGCTTGAATAACTCAGAGAAGCTATGAGCTATGCCATGCAGGGCCACCCAAGATGGACAGGTCATAGTGGAGAGTTTTGACTAAACGTGATCCACCTGGAGAAGGAACTGGCAAGCCACTCCAGTATCCCTGCCAAGAAAACTCCATGGACAAAGACAACAGGCATATAAAAGTTATGACGCTGGAAGATAAGCCCCTCAGGTCGGAAGGCGTCCAACATGCTACTGAGGAAGAGCAGAGGACAAGTACAAGTAGATTCAGAGCTGATGAAGCGGCTGGGCCAAAGCCGAAAGGACGCTCAGTTGCGGATATGCCTGGAAGCGAAAGGAAAGTCCGATGCTGTAAAGAAAAATATTGCATAGGAACCTGGAATGTAAGAACCATGAATGGAGGTAAGCTGGATGTGGTCAAAAATGAGATGACAAGAATAAATATCGACATCCTGGGCATCAGTGAACTAAAATGGAAGGGAATGGGCGAATTCAGTTCGGGTGATTATCATATCTACTACTGTGGGCAAGAATCCTGTAGTAGAAATGGAGTGGCCCTCATAGTCAACAAAAGAGTGGCAAAAGCTGTAATGGGATGCAATCTCAAAAATGACAGAATGATCTCGATACGAATCCAAGGCAGACCTTTTAACATCACAGTAATCCAAGTTTATGCACCAACTACCGGTGCTGAAGAAAGTGAAATTGACCAATTCTATGAAGACCTACAACACCTTCTAGAAATGACACCAAAGAAGGATGTTCTTCTCATTACAGGGGATTGGAATGCTAAAGTAGGGAATCAAGAGATAAAAGGAACAACTGGCAAGTTTGGCCTTGGAGTTCAAAATGAAGCAGGGCAAAGGCTAATAGAGTTCTGTCAAGAGAACAAGCTGGTCATCACAAACACTCTCTTCCAACAACACAAGAGACGACTCTACACATGGATATCACCAAATGGGCAGCATCGAAATCAGATTGATTATATTCTCTGCAGCCAAAGATGGAGAAGCTCTATACAGTCAGCAAAAACAAGACCTGGAGCTGACTGTAACTCAGATCATCAGCTTCTTATAGCAAAATTCCAGCTTAAACTGAAGAAAGTAGGAAAAACCACTGGGCCAGTAAGATACTATCTGAATCAAATCCCTTATGAATACACAGTGGAAGTGAGGAACAGGTTTAAGGATTTAGATTTGGTGGACAGAGTGCCTGAAGAACTATGGATGGAGGCTTGTAACATTATACAGGAGGCAGCAACGAAAACCATCCCAAGGAAAAGGAAATGCAAGAAAGCAAAATGGCTGTCCAACGAGGCCTTACAAATAGCGGAGGAGAGGAGGCAAGCAAAATGCAAGGGAGATAGGGAAAGATACAGGAAACTGAATGCAGATTTCCAAAAAACAGCAAGGAGAGACAAGAGGGTCTTCTTAAATGAGCAATGCAAAGAAATAGAGGAAAACAATAGAATGGGGAAAACCAGAGATCTGTTCAAGAAAATTGGAGATATGAAAGGAACATTTCGTACAAAGATTACCATAATCAAGGACAAAAGTGGTAAGGACCTAACAGAAGCAGAAGACATCAAGAAGAGGTGGCAAGAATACACAGAGGAATTATACCAGAAAGATATGGAGGTCTCGTACACCCCAGGTAGTGTGGTTGCTGACCTTGAGCCAGACATCTTGGAGAGTGAAGTCAAATGGGCCTTAGAAAGCACTGCTAATAACAAGGCCAGTGGAAGTGATGATATTCCAGCTGAACTATTTAAAATTTTAAAAGATGATGCTGTTAAGGTGCTACACCCAATATGCCAGCAAGTTTGGAAAACTCAGCAATGGCCAGAGGATTGGAGAAGATCAGTCTACATCCCAATTCCAAAGAAGGGCAGTGCCAAAGAATGCTCCAACTACCGCACAATTGCGCTCATTTCACACGCTAGCAAGGTTATGCTTAAAATTCTACAAGGCAGGCTTAGGCAGTATGTGGACCGAGAACTCCCAGAAGTGCAAGCTGGATTTCGAAAGGGCAGAGGAACCAGAGACCAAATAGCAAACATGTGCTGGATTATGGAGAAAGCTAGAGAGTTCCAGAAAACCGTCTACTTCTGCTTCATTGACTATGCAAAAGCCTTTGACTGTGTCGACCATAGCAAACTTTGGCAAGTTCTTAAAGAAATGGGAGTGCCTGATCACCTCATCTGTCTCCTGAGAAATCTCTATGTGGGACAAGAAGCTACAGTTAGAACTGGATATGGAACAACTGATTGGTTCAAAATTGGGAAAGGAGTACGACAAGGTTGTATATTGTCTCCCTGCTTATTTAACTTATATGCAGAATTCATCATGCGAAAGGCTGGACTAGATGAATCCCAAGCCGGAATTAAGATTGCCGGAAGAAATATCAACAACCTCAGATATGCAGATGACACAACCTTGATGGCAGAAAGTGAGGAGGAATTAAAGAACCTTTTAATGAGGGTGAAAGAGGAGAGCGCAAAATATGGTCTGAAGCTCAACATCAAAAAAACCAAGATCATGGCCACTGGTCCTATCACCTCCTGGCAAATAGAAGGGGAAGAAATGGAGGCAGTGAGAGATTTTACTTTCTTGGGCTCCTTGATCACTGCAGATGGTGACAGCAGTCACGAAATTAAAAGATGCCTGCTTCTTGGGAGAAAAGCAATGACAAACCTAGACAGCATCTTAAAAAGCAGAGACATCACCTTGCCGACAAAGGTCCGTATAGTTAAAGCTATGGTTTTCCCAGTAGTGATGTATGGAAGTGAGAGCTGGACCATAAAGAAGGCTGATCGCCGAAGAATTGATGCTTTTGAATTATGGTGCTGGAGGAGACTCTTGAGAGTCCCATGGACTGCAAGAAGATCAAACCTAACTATTCTTAAGGAAATCAGCCCTGAGTGCTCTCTGGAAGGACAGATCGTGAAGCTGAGGCTCCAATACTTTGGCCACCTCATGAGAAGAGAAGAATCCTTGGAAAAGACCCTGATGTTGGGAAAGATTGAGGGCACTAGGAGAAGGGGACGACAGAGGACAAGATGGTTGGACAGTGTTCTCGAAGCTACGAACATGAGTTTGACCAAACTGCGGGAGGCAGTGCAAGACAGGAGTGCCTGGCGTGCTATGGTCCATGGGGTCACGAAGAGTCGGACACGACTAAACGACTAAACAACAATCTATCTATCTATCTATCTATCTATCTATCTATCTATCTATCTATCTATCTATCTATCTATCTATCTATCTTGTTGTTTAGTCGTGTCTGGCTCTTCGTGACCCCCTGGACCAGAGCACGCCAGGCACTCCTGTCTTCCACTGCCTCCCGCAGTTTGGTCAAACTCATGTTCGTATCTTCGAGAACACTGTGCAACCATCTAGTCCTCTGGACTCCATGGACAAAGACAACAGGCATTTATCTATCTATCTATCTATCTATCTATCTATCTATCTATCTATCTATCTGTCTATCTATCTATCAATCTATCATCTATCACATCTATCTATCTATCTATCTATCTATCATCTATCTATCATCTATCTATCTATCTATCTATCTATCATTATTTATTTGACAAAGTAACAATAACAAATAAATAAGAATAAAAATGTGCACCCCACCACCGAGACCATTCCATTGTAACTACCCAGCCTCTCACAATTTCAACACCTCTTGCGATGGTTTGACCCCCTTTTCGCTTTTAACAGTACAAATTCTACAAACACCCTCCATATCTCCTCAAAATCATTTCTCCTGCATATTCCCTGTCTTACCTTAATGACACATGTTAAATTATCATTAATAGCTACATCCCACACCTCTTTATACCATTCTTCCATTTTACATTCTGCTTGCCCCTTCCACTTTCTAGCTATAATAACTCGTGCAGCTGTCAATAAATTTGTGAGCAAGTCCTTCCTAGCCTATATACTTTCCACCCCATCGTAAATTGATTATAATGCTACCGCTGGACTTTCGGTCAGCTTTAACCCAGTATAGTTTTCCTCTTACCCACACTTGCTAGATACGGGACCAAGCAGTTCCCCCCTTTCCTCACTTTCCCAGGGAAAACCCACTCTTAAGCTCTAAATCAGAGCAAACATCAATCTGGAAACCCCCCAAATTGCTACCTGCTCCGATTGAGCACTAAAGAGCAGTTTTCCCCCAGGGGAAAGAAGCGAGACAAGAAGAAACCTTTCGCTTTGCTGATTGCATGAACTGGTGCCGAAACCCCGCATTCTCCAAAGTACCTCTCCAGAGAGAATTTCCTGAAGATGGAGTTGACTTGCTCAAGATCCAGCCCCTCAGAGTGGTGGGAAGATGAAGAGGAAGGCAGCGAGGAAGGTCCATGAGATTGCCTGTCCTGGAAGTAGTCTGGAAAAGGGGGTGCAGGAAAAAGAAAAGGAAGGGGAAAAAAATCATGTTCCAGTAGCAAGCACCAAAGCAAAATAAAACCATGGATGCCAACACAAGCATCTTTCCAAGGTCCTCTTGGCCTTGCCCTGCCCTGCCCTTTTGCCCTCATATAAGTATAGGAGAGGGATGCGGGTGGCGCTGTGGGTTAAACCACTGAGCCTACGGCTTGCTGATCAGAAGGTCAGCGGTTCGAATCCCTGCGACAGGGTGAGCTCCCATTGCTCGGTCCCAGCTCCTGCCAACCTAGCAGTTTGAAAGCATGTCAAAGTGCAAGTAGATAAATAGGTACCACTACAGCGGGAAGGTAAACGGCGTTTCCGTGTGATGCTCTGGTTTCTCAGAAGTGGCTTTGTCATGCTGGCCACATGACCTGGAAGCTGTATGCCAGCTCCCTCGGCCAATAACGCGAGATGAGCGCCGCAACCCAAGAGTCGGTCACAACCGGACCTAATGGTCAGGGGGTCCCTTTACCGTTACCTTTATGTATACAGAGCTTGTTGCTCCCTGGCAGAGCTACTTTGGGGGCAGAACGTCCCACTTTCAGCTGGGTTAAAATGGATCTCAGCTCTAGGTGGAGCAGAGGGTTTCCCACTGGGACCTGGTTGGCCACTGTAGGAGCAGAAAGCTCTATGCCTGTGCATGCATTGGTTTTATTTGTGTAGATCAGTGCATGCTGACCAAAACACAGTCTTTGCAGTAAGGCTCTATTCCGATGGCACGAGTAGTCACGGTGACTGGTAGATTCTTATCTGCTGCAGCCTTCATCTGCCTTCACACCTGTTGTAACATACTGCTTGATATCTTCTGCCTGTTCTGCTGTTGAGGACTTCTTGGGTCATTCTTTGTCTAGCTCCTCCCCTTTGACCTTACCGCCTTGGGTGACCCGGCTGGGAGTACAAGACTCCCGACAGTTTCGCTCACAAGGGTCATAGGGACATGCAAGGTGATGATCCAGCGAGTGAGAACCCACGACTGGGAAACACTGGCCTGCGAGCGCTCCAATTGGAGAACAGCCTTTACCAAAGGCGTCATGGGCTTTGAAGACGCTCGAACTCAGGACGAAAGGGAGAAACGTGCTAAGAGGAAGGCACGCTTGGCAAACCCTCACCGTGATCAACTCCCACCTGGAAACATATGTCCCCACTGTGGAAGGACGTGTGGATCCAGAATTGGCCTCCACAGTCACTTATGGATTCACTGTTAAGTGATCGCTCTTAGTTTGTTATACTCTTAGTTATACTCTTAGTTTGTAGAGATGGAAGAAAATGTTGTGTGGGGAGCTAACTTGGAACGCTCTGGAAGCCATTGGAGCTCCCACCACTCCTGACCATTTGGTCACAAACTGCCCCCCACCAGCTGCTAGAACTGGGACCTCTGATTTTTGAGGCAAGAGCCTTCTGCAAGTCCTTACCTTCCAACTCCAAAGCGTCGCAGCCAAAACTGTCATTGTCATCTTCGGTGAGGCTGGAAGTGAGGAAGAAAGATTATTCCGCTCTCCCTTTGACGACTTTCTACACATTTAAGGACTCAGCTAGCAGAAGAAAGTGTGCAGCGGAAAGGAGTCTAGCTTTGCTAACTGCCTGAAGTGGCTGATGAAAGGGCCAGTAGATGCCAAGGTCTAAGAGGATATCGTTATCACCATCAGTATTATCATTAGTATTTGTTGTTGTTGTTTAGTCGTTTAGTCGTGTCCGACTCTTCGTGTCCAACCCCATGGACCATAGCACGCCAGGCACTCCTGTCTTCCACTGCCTCCCACAGCTTGGTCAAACTAATGTTCGTAGTTTCAAGAACACTGTCAGTATTATTATTATTATTATTATTATTATTATTATTATTATTATTATATTTGTATCCTGCCCTTCTCCCAAGTTTGGATTCATTGCAGCTCCCAACATTTAAAAACATCATTAGACAATATAAAGTCATAAAAATAAACGAGTTAAAAGCAGTAATTGAAATACATTCAGACACATTTAAAACTAGCAATTAAAGTACCGTTTGCCCGGACAGAGGAAAGTCAACAATATGGGCACAACCCCCCCCCCCAATGTCTGTCTGTCTGTCTGTTTGTCTGTATGACTGTCATGTCCCCACCAACCATGCCTTTGATATTGCTGGAACTGAGAGGTGGGATCTTAGAACCCAGGCAAATCTGTACAGGGAGATGTGATCTTTCAGCTAGCCCAGGTTAACATCTGGAGGAGGAGGAGGAGGAGGAGGAGGAGGAGGAGGAGGAGGAGGAGGAGGAGGAGGAGGAGGACATCTGCGGAGGAGGAATGAATCACTGGCACGGGGTGGGGGCAAGTCAGGCGGTTTCCTATGGGAGGAGGACCCTGGTTTCCCCCAGAAACCTTGAACTAGTTCGGCTGGCTCTTGCCCGTTCAGTTCTTCCCTTTGAAACATTGTGGGAAACTGCTGCACACACAGAGAAGGTCTACCCTCATATCCAGGCACTCTCTGCGTGTCTGTGGGTTCCTTTATTCCACGACGCAGGCAAAATGTCACCAGTTCACCGGTGGCAACGCTCCCATCTCAGGAAAGAATTTTCAGGGACATCAGAAGCAGAGGCAAAACAGAGTTGCCCCGATCACCTTGTCAGATGCAATCTAAAGCGTTCTGACAATTCCATACAAGCTCCCCCCCCCAGGGTGTGTACGTGTGCGTCTTTCACTAACTCAGCACCTAGAAGCAGTATAAAAAGACAGCCGTGGTCTCAGAGAAGTAGGAGAAGGACGTCCTCCGCTGACCGGCACCTGCTCCCAGCTCACTGAGGACCACACTGGACATGATGTGCAGTTATGCATATCATTCCCCCAACGATTTAAAAGAAAAGGATGCCTCTGGGGGCTGGAACTGAAAGTGGAAGAGGAGCCAGCAGGGATTGCAAACACTTTCCACAGGGGCTGCTTTCCTACTTAAAATTTCACCCCAAGTGGGTGTTTTCCTCCCCAGGGAAACAAAAATGCTAACTTTTCTGCTGTGAGAGAAAAAGCAACCGTGTGTGTGTGTGTGAAGAGTTGAGTGCTTGTGGCCACAAACTAGCAACTGCTATTCACCTCCCTCCGATAACCAACACGTTCAAGGTGATGGAGCAAAAAGCTTTTGGCGTTCGGGACAAAAGGTGAGCGAGGGGTGACGTGATAGAAGCTCATAAAATGATTAAGTGGATAGAGGAAAGTTTTTTCTTTCTTTCCCTCATAATGCTAGAACTCATGGGCGTCCGAAGAAGCTTAAATCTTGGGAGGTTCAGGACAGAAATCGCTCCTTCATGAAGCACACCGTTAATCTATGGAACCCACTTCCACAGGAGGCAGTGACGGACACCAAGCTTTAAAAGAGAATTTGAACAAATTAACCCTCAATTGCAAAGCAAAAGATTGAGAGGTTGCTGGGGAGCACCTCGGCAGGCATGTCGGATGGTGCCCCTGGGCACTGGGTTGGAAAGCCCAGCCTAACAGGCACAGCAGCACTTACCTGTGCGGGGCATCTTCTTTGGAACGCCGGAGGATGGAGTCGTTTCCTGGGGGCTCTGGGGTTGTGGACATGACACTGGGGTTGCGGTTCCGTAGGGTTTGCTGCGTCCCAAAAGGCAAAAGCAAAACATCAACAGGGCAAGCCTATGAACACCTGCTCAGAGACCAGCCTCAGTGAGTTCGAGGGCATTTACTGGCAGGCAAATGTGATTGCAACCTAGCTGTAAGAATGCTCAGTTCAGTTCTGAGGTGTTGAGTTTTCTATATATATTTGGCATACCCACAGAGGACATTAAGGTCTACAAATAATAACATATTGGAGATCCCGAGTCACAAGGTGGCTAGGCTGGCCTCGACCAGGACCAGGGCCTTCTCAGTACTGGCCCCAACCTGGTGGAACGCTGTCCCAGGAGACTAGGGCCCTGTGGGATTTGTCATCTTTTCGTAGGGCCTGCAAGACAGAGCTGTTCCATTTGGCCTTCGTACTGACGCAGTCTGACCCCCACGGTTACCCTCCCCTAACGTTTTATTTCATAATGGTTTTATCTTATTCGTAGATTTTTAATTTTAAAATTGAATTTTAACATTGTATTAATCTGTGTTTTAACTGAATTGTTTCTTTTATATTTGTGTTGATATTATTTGTTGTTAGCCGCCCTGAGCCCAGTCTTGACTGGGCAGGGCGGGGTATAAATAAAATAATAATAATAATAATAATAATAATAATTATACTGAATATTCCCAAACCGCCAAAGCATAGAGATCAACACTGTGCCATTTCCCATTGACCTCTCATGGATTTTCTTTACTAGCATCATCATTCAGAACAACAACAACCACAACCACAACCACAACAATAACAACAACTTATACCCTGCCCATCTGACCGGGCCTCCCCAGCCACTCTGGGCGGCTTCGATATTAAAAACACAATAAAAGATCAGACGTTAAAAACTTCCTTAAACAGGGCTGCCTTCAGATGTCTTCTAAAAGTCAGATAGTTTTTTATTTCTTTGACATCTGATGGGAGGGCGTTCCACAGGGCGGGTGCCACTACCAAGAAGGCCCTCTGCCTGGTTCCCTGTAACTTCACTTCTCGCAGTGAGGGAACTGCCAGAAGACCCTCGGAGCTGGACTTCAGTGTCTGGGCAGAACGATGGAGGTGGAGACACTCCTTCAGGTATATTATTATTATTATTACTATTACTATTACTATTATTATTACCGTGTTTCTCATATTATAAGTCATGTCTTATAATCTTTTTTTCTCAAGAAAATAAGCCTATGGCTTATTTTCGGGGGTGTCTTATTTTTTTTTAAAAAAAATTACAGTATGGTACCTCCCCTGTCCGGCGCCCGGAACTGGCTGCTGCTGCGCTGCTGGGCGCGTTGTCGGCGCTTCAGCAGGGCACGCTGCTGGGTCCTGCCGGGTCGGGGCTTCACGCGGCGCGCACTGAGGCTCTTGCTGCGTCCCGCCACCGGGTTGGGGCTTGGAGCAGCGCCAAGTGCCAACCCAGCGGCGGGACCGGCGGGACCTGCAGCGCGCGCGCGACAGGAAGAGGAGGGACCAGCGAGTGGCAGCCGCGGCGGCCAATGAAGGCTCGGCCGGGTGTTTTTTGTCGTTGTTGCTGTGTCCCGCTGCGTCCCTCTTCTTCCTGTCGCGGCTCGGCGCCCGGAACTGGCTGCTGCTGCGCGCGTTGTCGGCGCTTCAGCAGGGCACGCTGCTGGGTCCTGCCGGGTCGGGGCTCCACGCAGCGCGCGCTGAGGCTCTTGCCGGGTCTCGCCGCCGGGTCGGGGCTCGGAGCAGCGCGCGCTGCGGCTCTTGCTGTGTCCTGCCGCCGGGTCGGGGCTTGGAGCAGCACGCACTGCGGCTCTTGCCAGTCCCGCCGCCGGTTCAGTGCTTGGCGCGGTGCATGCTGCTGGACATTTTGGAGGGGCAGCAGCAGCCGGTTGCGGGCACTGACAGGCATCTTCCTCTTCCATGGCGCCATCCAGACCTGCTCCCACCACTACGGCTTATTTTTGGGGTATGTCTTATATTTCTTCAAGTCAGGAAAATCCTGCCATGGCTTATTTTGTAGGGATGACTTAAAATATGAGAAACACGGTATTATTATTATTATTATTATTATTATTATTATTATTATGTTTTGCCACGGCAACTCAAAGTGACTTGCAATATTTTAAGCACACAACAAACGTGTCTCCATTAAAACCAGCCTGGTTAAAAATGAACATTTTTGCTAGGCACCTAACAGTATATAATGATGGCACCAGACAAGCTTCCTGGGGAGAGCATTCCACAAGCAGGGAGCCACAACAAAAAAAGTTCTGTTTTCATGTTGCTATGCTTCCAGATCCCTCGTGGAGAAGGCACATGAAAAAGGGCCTGTGGTGACCGTCACAGGATCTGGGTTGGTTCATAGGAGAAGAAGTGGTCCTTAAAGAATTGGAGTCTTGAGCTGCAGAAGACTCAAGCCCAGCTCTTGAACCCAGTACAGTGGTACCTTGATTTACGAACTTAATCCGTTTCGGAAGTCTGTTCTTAAACCAAAGCATTCTTAAACCAAGGCGTGCTTTCCCATAGCAGCGGGGGACTCAATTGACAAATGGAACACACTCGACAGGAAGCGTTCTGCTTCCAAGGCAAAGTTCACAAACCAAAACACCTACTTCTGGGTTTGCAGCGTTCTTAATCCAAGTTGTTCATAAACTAAGCTGTTCTTAAACCAAGGTACCACTGTACTATCCTCCACCAGATGTACTCCAGCACAGCCAGTGGTTGGAGATGGCAGGAGCTGAAGCTGGGAGAGGACCAGGCTGGGCATCCGAACCCAGGCAGTATAATTCATGTTTTGCTATTCCAGCTCTAGAGGGAAGGCATCCTTTTTCATTTACCGGGGACAGCATTTCCTACAAACCACCAGCAAGGCGCCTTTGTTCTCTCTGACCAATTCCCTCCGCCACTAACTGCCAACCTGCTGTGCCGCTGATCGCATTGTGCCTAATGGGATGTCTGCCCTGAGAGACAATAGGAAGACACCTGCACACATTCCTGACCCAGCTTTGCCTTGCAAACATGAAGGGCGTGAGGAACTGCGAGGAATCTGAAATGTTTCACTAAGAATAAAGTAAAAAAAGCAATTGCAACGCAGCGAGGTAAGGATCCCCGCTTCTCTCCCCCCGCTGCTAAGTTTTAAAACTAAGCTACGAGACAGCGAGAGCCCGGTGAAATAGCTTTAAATAAACATAACCCAGCGGCGGGATGCATTTTAAGAGGAAAGGTTAATAAAGTTCTAATATAGGAAATATGTTAGGAGGATTAAGGTTGCTGGCTGGCGAGGCCTCCCTTTTTCGTAGGGGTTGGAATCGTCGCCGGAGCAGAAAGCCACCACATTATAGGGGGAAGGTCACGGAAGCGCTGCCCCCACAAGCTCCTTACGATTTTGCCAACTTCGCAGCTGCCCACCGAGTTGCTGATGGAAATGGGATTAGAGGAATTGGTGTCTGCGTGGCTGCTGCTGCTGGCCTCACCCTTGTCTTCGTCGTGTCCTCGAACTGCTGGGCTCACAAATGACAAAAGCGGAGGAAGTCAGGGAGGATGAGAGAGACGCGAGATATTGGCATTAAGGCCCGCTTCGGTGGAAATAATTCTGTGCAAACAAGATTTCTATCACATGCGATTATTGCTCTCGTTTGGTTCACGGCAGCAGCCCCAACCCCTCGCGGTGCTGCCGTTATTATTTTTCTCTGTTCCGTGGTGCAAAAAATCTCCCTCACTTCCTGAACTTTCCCCACCACCTTCCTCTCCGTTCTAAAACTTCAGGGCTGGAGGAATGGATCAAAGCCAGTCTTCCGCAGCCTAGTGCCCACCATTGGTCACTGGACTCCAACTCCCATCAGCCCCGGCAAGCGTGCCCAATGGCCAGGGAAGATGGGGAATGTAGGACAGCAACATTTGGAGGGTCCCAGGTTTGGAAGGCTGCCCTAAGCAGAAACATATGCACCTCTTTGGGCGCAGATGTTTCACTCTCGCAAATCCATTTCTTAAAGTGCTCCTTCTCCCACCCCCAAACAATCAACATGAATTCAACAACTTCTTTTTTCAGGACAAATGTTTGCTTAAAGGTAAAGGGCCCCCTGACCATTAGGTCCAGTCGCGGACGACTCTGGGGTTGCAGCACTCATCTCGCTTTACTGGCCAAGGGAGCCGGCGTACAGCTTCCAGGTCATGTGGCCAGCATGACTAAGCCGCTTCTGACGAACCAGAGCAGCACACGGAAACACTGTTTACCTTCCCGCTGTAGCGGTACCTATTTATCTACTTGCACTTTGATGTGCTTTTGAACTGCTAGGTTGGCAGGAGCTGGGACCGAGCAACGGGAGCTCACCCCGTCGCGGGGATTCAAACCGCTGACCTTCTGTTCGGCAAGCCCTAGGCTCTGTGGTTTAGATCACAGTGCCAACTGCATCCCATAGAATGTTTGCTTAATCACACCCAAATACTGGATAT
Organism: Zootoca vivipara; assembly: GCF_965207765.1. Lineage (NCBI taxonomy): Eukaryota > Metazoa > Chordata > Lepidosauria > Squamata > Lacertidae > Zootoca > Zootoca vivipara. Next base: position 51,101,773 of record NC_142596.1, read on the forward strand.
ACAGGTGGACATCCATCTGTCTAAAAAGCTACACTAATTCCTCTTATCCAAGTGTTTGTTTAAGGACGGGGGTCTCATTGGGGTTCTCCCCTGGGCTCGACACCTGTCTTGCTTCTGTGTAGGAATGTTTCAGCTCCAGAGTGACAGAAAGCAGACCTGAGTCAAATGCCGGTCTGTTTTAAACGATTCTCAAAAAGTGTTTGCTATCAGGGAGGGATATATATATATACACACACAAATATATATATATACACACATTGCAGCTCTTATCTTTTGGGAGCAAGTTTCGTGCTTGCTTGGCTGGAAACGTTAGTTAGAACAAGGGAAACAGCTTGAGCATTAACAGGGAAGACGGACGAGGCAGGGAAGTTCTTTCTCTGACCTTGATAATCTGGTGCTCTGCTCATACCGACGGGGGATTTCGCTCTTGGCAGCTGGAAAAGGACAGAAATTAAACTGAACTCAGGACACAAGCTAGGATTGCTCATGAAAAGAAACACCTTTCAGGCTTTATCAATGCCAAGGGGAAATTCTATAATTTTTTTTTGGGGGGGGGCAGAGAAGCATAAGGATCAACCGCACTGCAGCTCCTGTGCTTTGTGAAACTGACTAAGATTGAGTTCACGTGAATGTTAGAGAACAATATTCCGTCAGTTCCACAAACGGAGGGCTTATAAAAATTATGAGCATGGTGGGAAAGGGGAGAGAGAATAGCTGTCAAAAGGAAGCTCACACACAGTTATCTCATGGAGAACACGACCACGGGTGGAGGTCATTGGCTTGCAAATGGATCTAACAAATTCATGAAGGACTGACCCATGGGCTATGGGCAGCAGTCAGAAATGAGTCAGAAGCTGTGAGCCATGAGACGGGTCAGTAGCCAGAAGCAATGATCAAGGCAGAGCCAAAGGACAACCAATAATGGATGTCTTTAAAAGAGGATTGGACAAATTCATGGAGAGGAAGCCTATTGATGAATTGGAGCCAAGATGGCTATGATCTGCCTCCACGGTCGGAGGCAGTGATGCGGCCGAATACCAGGAGGGGAGAGTTGCTCTTGTGCTCATGTTCTGCTCCCTGGTTGGCCTCTGTGAGAACAGGATGCTGCACTCGATGGGCCATTGGCCTGAGTCACTAGGGCTCTCCTTAGATCCTTAATTTAGGGCTCTCCTTAGGTTCTTAATTTCAGGAACATGCAATGCTCAGGATGATCTCTTTGCTCACGCAAGGCTCAACTGGAACAGGACTCCCTCTTTTATACCTTCCTGCCCAGAAGGATCCAATGGCAAGCCTGTGTGGTCAGGATCAGTCCAGAAGGCTCCTGCCTGCTGTTTTGTGGTTCACCACTTGGGGCAGCCACATGCAGACCCACCAGTTCCTAACAGCCCATGAATGGATTTAAACCACAATAAGTAAACAGGACCGCCAAAGTTCTAAGGCATTAAAGCTGTGATCACTGTTGCCAAGAAACAATGGACAATGGTCCGGAGATGGACTTTACATTTTCATGTTAAGTGGTTTGGAACAAATGTTTGGAAAGGCAATGCACAAATGTATTAATACTACTGCAATGTACTCTACATGGGGTTGCCTTTGAAGGTGACCTGGAAACTACAACTAATCCAGAATTTGGCAGCTAGACTGGTGACTGGGAGTGGTCACCGAGACCACATAACACCGGTCCTGAAAGACCTACATTGGCTCCCAGTACGTTTCCAAGCACAGTTCAAAGTGTTGGTTCTGACCTTTAAAGCCCTAAATGGCCTCATCCCAGGATACATGAAGGAGCGTCTCCACCCCCATTGTTCTGCCTGGACACTGAGGTCCACCTCCAAGGGCCTTCTGGCGGTTCCCTCACTGCGAGAAGCGAGGTTACAGGGAACCAGGCACAGGGCCTTCTCGGTGGTGGCGCCCGCCCTGTGGAACGCCCTCCCACCACATGTCAAGGAAATAAACAACTATCTGACTTTTAGAAGACATCTGAAGGCAGCCCTGTTTAGGGAAGTTTTTAATGTTTGATGCTTTATCATGTTTTAATATTCTGTTGGGAGCTGCCCAGAGTGGCTGGGCAAACCCAACTGAATGGGCTGGGTATAAACAATAAATTATTATTATAAATTATTATTAATACAGTTGTTGTTGGCATTCGTCTGTCTCGAGAGAAAATGGAGTGCAAACCAATGAAGTAAATGAGTGCCTTAAACCATGATATCCAAGCCATAGCCCCTTTGAAAACCTCTTGGGTAGGATGTGTGCTAATGAGATCATCAAGGCATGGGGTGGGCGGGTAGAGATCTCCAAACTGGACTAGGCTAGCAGATTATGGTAAATCCTGGCAATGTTTTAAATGGAACCCTAAATCTAAAAAAAGCCCAGTCTCCCCCCCCCCAACTGTGGCTAAATTTGTCTTAGTGAAACTTTTTGCAGTTTCCCACAGTGGCAGAAGATTCAGTCAATCAAGCAGAATCAAGGACTTCAAGCACGTTTCCCTGTACACTTGAATGAGTAAAAAAGACAAGGTTTAATTTAACTCTGAATTAGGTAGCTAATTTTCCTCTGGATCTTGGCTGTCTTCTCCCTATTATTCTTTCCACCCAATGGGAACTTTCCCATCAGCCTTCTGCTGTCTATCAGCTTTTCCATTTGCGCTGGAGCTTAAAGGATCACCCCAATTTTCCAGCTTTTCTTTCTTTCTTTCTTCTTTTTTTTGCCGTTTCAACTATCAAGAAGCCAGAGAAACACTGCATTCCACAGAATGCAACAGAGGAATGGATTTCCTGCTCCTAAAATATGGCTCTCCACAGAGTTGGCCCAACTGCACCATACTGACAGTTGTTTGTAGGTTTGATCCATGTATGCTCATTGGTATAAGAGATGCTGAAACTCACTATGAATTCCTCCCTTGTTCTTTTATAATGGCAATGGCGCCCACCTGAAAAGTGCTGGAACTGAGTTATGGTGAGTTCCAGCTGAAAAAAAGCCCTGGGCACTCTATCTGCACTTCCTGCATTCTCCATCCAAAAGGCAGGATATTATCAATATCATGGCATCCATGCTTCCCTACCCTCAAGATGATTCTCTGCAGAACATGCCCCAGTATTGCCTTCCCCAAGCTGGTGCCCTTCAGATGTTTTGGACTACTACCACCAGTTTCAACCAGCCAGCTGGGGCTGTTGGGAATTGTTGTCTGAAACCTTTGCAGAGTACTACCGGTAAGTTGACCAAGGGCATCTTACATACCTGCCAAGTTGCTGTCAGAGAAATAAGGGACCGGGCCGGAAATAGCAGACCGGAAGTAGCGCTGCCGCCATTTTGGAACTGGGCGGAGCATACTCAGAAATGACTTTTGATGCTGCTTTGCCCAGTTCCAAGATGGCCGCCGTGCCAGAAGTCGCACTGCAGCCATTTTGGAACTGGGCAGAGCAGCATCAAAAGTCGCTTCTGAGCATGCTCCGCCCAGTTCCAAAATGGACGCTGCGCCAGAATAAACCGGGGGGGGGGGGAAACAAAAAAATCTGTTTTTTCAGCTAGGAACAGCTGGGAAAACGCGGATTTCCCGGGGAAAACGGGAGACTTGGCAGCTATGATCTTAAAGGTCTTAAATCATGACCTTCGGCCTCTGAGAATTTTGCCTTGTGTTGGAACATACTTGTATTCCCTTCAAGTTCATCCTTCGGATTCGAGGCTGATTGGGCAGGAAGAACTTGCTGTCGTCTGGCGACTCCTCAGAGGTCGAGGAATCGTCTGCCTCCTGGCCGTTGATCCTGGGGCTGGGAGCTCGAGAAATCACAGTGAGGGGCAGATTCCTTGGTAAGCTCTGGAAGCAAACAAAAGGAAGTGACCGGCGAGCTCAATGTGGCTCCCTAATTAGAGTTGCAGTCCTAACCTCACATACCTGGGAGGAAGCCTCTTTGAATTCGATAGGACTCAATTCTGTGTAGACACGGTTAAAGTTGCCAGTAGGAGACCATTAGGAGAAACTTCCCAATGGTAACAGCTGTGGAAGTGGTTGTCCCAGGAGCCAATGGGATTTAGGCAGAGGCTAGCCACCATCTGGGATGTGGTGGTTGCATCCTGCATCTGCAGTATCTTGTACTGAGCAGGGAGGTGGAATAATCGACCTCCAAGGTCCCTTTGGGCTCTAGGATTCTAGCATTCTAATACTGCACTTCAAAATAATTCCTCCAGTGCAGGGGTGAGGAGCCTGTGGCCCTCCAGATGTTATTCCACTCCAGCTCCCACCAGCCCCAGAGAGTAGAGTCAAATGTCATGGATAATAGCATCATAGAATTGTAGAGTCAAAAGGGACCCTGAGAGTCCCTACGGAGGCTGGTGAAGACAGCACAGGATATCGTGGGCTGTCCCCTGAGTCCACTAGAAGAGCGAGGAACATTCTCAGGGATGACTCACACCTTGGCCAGCACCTTTTAATCTCCTGCCCTCAGACAGGAGATATAGAAGCATGATAAGCCACACCAACAGTTTCTACTCACGGGCCGTGAGGCTGCTGAATGGAAGACAGCAACATTGCAGCTGACGTTCGGGGTTGGTGGTCGTACGACAGCACACAGAGTGTAACAAGGACTGAGAGATTGTGGGGTGGGGGGCTCATTTGATCTCACTGTAAACAAGTGGTACAGTGACAATAAAGTATTTCTATTTCTATATTTCTATCTAGTCCAACCCCCCTGCAATGCAGGAATCTCAACTAAATCATCCCTAGCAGATGGCCATCCAACCGCTGCCATTCAAAACCTCCAAGGAAGGAGAGTTCCAAATATGTGGATCATGAAGTCCTAGGTTCGATTCAAGATGTTCCCAGAGCCCTCTCCTAGTCCTGCCCATTTTTGGTCAGTGCCATCCTGCTTGGAGGATATTCTGGACCTAGGACCCCGGGAAGGATTCCTGATGGTTGCAGGTGCATGGATGCTGCATTTGCACGTTAGGATTCTCACTGCGTACTTAAACAAATATTGGCTGTAAACACCCCCCTCCCCCCCAAAAAAATATCAATGTGTGATGTGACCCAGAGCAAGGAAACAGAGGAAGAACCTCCACTGGCTCTACCTGATCAAAGAAGTTGTCCTTAGAGAGACGCCTAAGTTTGCATTCCAGGTTAAAGATGCAGGCTTCCTTCCGGACCACCTCGATTCGGAGTTCATCATTCTTTTCCTCAAGCTCCCGGATCTGCTTCCGGTACTTATCCTTCTCAATCAAACACTGGGAATACTGGGCTTGTGCCTCATCCCGCGTATGGAACGCCTTTGAAAGCAAAGAAAGTCAGGTGACCCCTTTGTGCAAGAATGCCAACTTCTAGCCACACAAAGGCCCGAGATTTCTACTTGCCTGTGTCTCTCCAACAGGTTAAGTGAGAAGCGTTGTCACAGTTTAAAGGCACATCCCAGCCAGGAAAAACCACTCCAGGGCCAATGAGAGGGGGCATGGCTTGGGGGGAGAGGGTGTGGCCTAGGGAGAGTCCCAAGGGCCAGATAGATTAGCTGCTTTTGGCCCCCAGGCCTGAGATTTCCCACCCATGGTACACAGGATATTTATTTTTTATTTTAATGTATTCCTATCCTGCCTTTCTCCCAAACTGGGATTCAAGGCAGCTTACAAGATTCCGAGACATCATTACCGGTATAAAAGGCAAAGCAGTAGTTTGTATTAAATTAAAAACCAAAGTTAAAATGCATCAAAACACATTTAAAACCAGTATTAACATCCAGTTTGCCCTGACAGCAGCCCAGTCGGTTGGAATCACCCACACCTTAAGTTTCCAAAGGCCTGAGCGGGAAGGTCTTAGCTTGCCAGCAGAAGGATGACAGAGAAGGAGCCAGGCTGGCCTCTCTTGGGAGGGAATTCCACAAGCTGGGAGCAGCCAGAGAAAAGGCTCCCTCTTGGGACTTGCGCCTTGGATGTTGATGGGACTGAGAGAAGGTGCTTGCCGGAGCATGTTAGCACCCAGGAAGGTTCGTATAAAGAGATACAATCTTTCAGGTGGCCTGGGCTCAAGAGACAGGGCTTTATAGACCAGAACAAGCACTTTGAATTGAGCCCAGAAGCAGAAGAGGAGCTGTTGAAGTTGCTTTAACAGGTGAATAACATGCTCCCTGTGACCAGCCTCAGTCAGCAGTCTGGCTGCAACACTTTGGACCAGCTGAAACTTCTAAACACTTTTCAAAGGCAGTCCCACGTAGAGCACATTACAATAGTCCAACCAGGATGTAACTAAGACACACGTCACAGTGGATATATGGGATGCGGCACAGAGCAGCAGTGGTGAGAACTGACGGTGCCAACAAGGAAAGATAAAGAAGGGGGATGTCAGGGACTGGACTGAACAAGAGGAATGGGAAATGAGCCCTCGGTCTGATCGGCTCCTCTCAGAAGAGGAGGAGTGGGAAGTTTTGCCCTCCCTGTCTCCAGCAGTTTCAGGAGGAGAGGGAGACAGGGATGATGTACAGCTGAAGGAGGAAATGCCTAGTTACGGGATAGTGGAGGAGGAGGAGGGGGAAGTTAGAGAGCAGACCGCAGAGACCTCCCTGGAGAGTGTGGGAGACCCTCCTAGTCCAAAGGGTCACAGGTCCCTCCGCATTCAAGAACAGAGAATGCGGAGGGATGTGAATTTTTCAGAATGTTGTGGGAGATGGAAGAGGAGGGACTCAGAGTAGCCAACGTCTCCTATGCATGGAGACATGAATCTTTTGGCATGCAACCTGATGACTGAATAAAAAGCCATAAAATATGAACTGTTTGTTCTTCTTGACCCTGAGGCTACCCGGGGGAGGAGAGGATACTCCACGCCTGACAGGGAGGCATCATTCCACAAAATGTTTCGCCTCCCTCTTCCCCACAACCAACGGGAGCTGCAAAAGTTCCTGTAAACCGCTTGATTGGCGGTTAGGCTTTTGGTTGTTGAATCAGTTGGAAGAGGGGTGTGGCATCCAGATGCCTACCCCCCACCTTTGTTGCTCCACATAGAAGTAATCCGTTAAAGGAATCCCGGGGCTTACGCTCTTGTCCTTACAACCCCGCCATAGGCGGGGATGGAGGGGCCAATTATAAGAGTACGAGCCTTGGGGTACATTCTTGGAAACAGAGAGGAGTGAATGCCTGGCCTCAGCTATCTCCTCTCCCAGGGGTGTTCACTTGACTTCCCTTTAGGAAGTCGGAGCTGGTACTGTCCAAGCAGACAGTGGTGAGTCCTGTCCCAAGAGGGCAGATGATGTGAGTCCTGTCCTAAGTGGACAGATGATTGAGTCCTGTCCCAAGTGGACAGATGAAGTGAGTCCTGCCCCAAGAGGGCAGATGATGTGAGTCCTGTCCTAAGTGGACAGATGATTGAGTCCTGTCCCAAGTGGACAGATGAGTTGAGTCCTGTCCACAGTGGACAGATGGAGATAGTCCTTCTTAGGGAAGAAGGAATGGTTAACCAAAAGCCTAAGCCAACACTCAGATTAAAATTTGTATTTAAATAAAGTTGTGGCCTAAATTAATGCCAAAAACCAAACCTAAATTTTCGTGTTTTGTTGTGAGTTATTTTAAGGGAATTTCTGGTAAGCCTCGACACACAAGAACTCTCTGCTCGACTCTCACACCGATTCCTTCCCTGACTTCTCTCTCACCCTCCTTCCCTCCCTCCCCAGCTCTTGTGGTTCCAAGTACCTGGTCTCTCTCCTTCTCCACTTCTTCCAGCTGAATCATCACCGTGTTCATCCGATGCTTGTACATTTCGCAGTCCTTCCCCAGAGTGGAGCACTTCAACTCCAGTTCTTGTTTCTCCTCGAGGTACTACAAAGGAATCAATCAATAAACAAACACAAGGCACCAAGGCGATCGATGAAGGTCTAGCCTTCTCCAAAGCGGGGAACCCCTGCTGATCTCCGCATGTCAGGGCGCCAGCTGGCAGCAAGGCATGAGGGTTTGAGGGTGCAGTGGTACCTTGGTTCTCAGACGCCTTGATACTCCATCAACTTTGAACCCAAACATTGCAAACCCAGAAGTAACTGTTCTGGTTTGCGAACTTTGTTCGGAAGCTGAACATGCTCTGTTTTGCGTGTTACGCTTCCATTTTGAGCTGACAATTTGAGTGTTACGCTGAGGTCTGTCTGTTTTTGCTATTTATTTTGTGTTTTTGTGGCTTTTTTCTTTTGTTTGTGTGACTGTGTAGAACCCAGTTCAGTTCAGTTACTTATTGATTGATTGTGTGACTGCAGTACATTGTTGATTGCTTTCATTTTATGGATCAATGGTCTCGTTAGATAGTAAAATCCATGTTAAATTGCTGTTTTATGGATTGTTTTTAAAAGTCTGAAATGGGTTAATCCATTTTGCATTGCTTTCTATGGGAAAGCGTGCCTTGGTTTTGGAACGCTTTGGTTTTGGAACAGACTTCCGGAATGGATTAAGTTTGAGAACCAAGGGACCCCTGTACTGAGTCCCATGGCCATGGTATTTCTCTGAAATCTGTTCACAAGGCCTCGTTGCAGACCGTCCCTCCATTAGAAGAGGTGGTCAATGTTGTTGTTGTTGTTGTTGTTGTTGTTGTTGTCTGCATAACTGGGGCATCCTCTGCACAGTGTGTAAAATGAGTACCACATTGCTGGATAACCAACAAGATAAAATGTTATATGTTGCTTGTGGAATAATTAAGCATCTTTTCAAGATGAAAGGCAAATAGCCTGATGGTCTTATGCTCAGGGGCTTAGTGAGGACAGAAAGCCAGGCTGGCGATCCTTTGCCTGCAGCCTAACACAGTAAAACATGGTGCTGGAGGAGACTCTTGAGAGTCCTGGAGGAGACTCTTGAGAGTCCCATAGACTGCAAGAAGATCAAACCTATCCATTCTGAAGGAAATCAGCCCTGAGTGCTCACTGGAAGGACAGATCGTGAAGCTGAGGCTCCAATACTTTGGCCACCTCATGAGAAGAGAAGACTCCCTGGAAAAGACCCTGATGTTGGGAAAGATTGAGGGCACTAGGAGAAGGGGACGACAGAGGACAAGATGGTTGGACAGTGTTCTCGAAGCTACGAACATGAGTTTGTCCAAACCCTGGGAGGCAGTGGAAGACAGGAGTGCCTGGCGTGCTATGGTCCATGGGGTCACGAAGAGTCGGACACAACTAAACGACTAAACAACAACAACAACAACAGCTAGTGAGGGGGAAGAGGGAACCGCGTGTGACAGCACACAGCAGCTGGCTTTGTGCAAAAGAGTTGCCAAGTGAGGGCAATGATAATTCTTTTCAGCTCACCCACAGTTCTGGTTTTGATGTGAAGAGGGTGCACAGGAATGGAAATCTTGCCCTGGCCTTAAAAATGCCATTGGGCACTTTGCTGAATGCGCAACACCTCCTACCCCGAACCGGTAGATCTAGATTAAGCTTCCTGCTTCCGTTCTGAGCGCCTCTTGCTTCCCACCTCACCTTATCTCGGAGGTCCTCCGCATGGCGGATCTCTTCCTGAAGATTAAAGATTTTGTTGACCAACTCCTGTCGATCCTCCAGGGCCTCTTTGCGGTCGTGTTCTAGAATATCCAAAATGGCTTTGTCTGAATCCGGCAAGCTGGGCTTCCCAGCCTGAAAGACATTTGTGCAAAAGGCGTAAATAGAGGCCAATGGTGGGTGGAGGGATCAGGGGAAGGGAAAGAAGAGAAACAGATCACAGGGAGAAAAAGAAAGGCAGGTCTTTCTTTAGATATGAGGCACCTTCAGGAAAAACAAACAAAGAAACACCGTGCCAATCTCACAGGGCAAAGGCTTCTTTTAAGGGGGGTAAATATTGCTTTTCCATGCTAGATTTTATAACATAGCATTTGATATATTTTAGCCTGCATCCTATCTGGAGGGCATCTAGAAATGCGCACTGTCCGGTGGACTCTGCCTAAGCTCTCCCAGCCCCCTTTCATGGATGCGCATGACACGAGTGACGCAAAATGCACCATCCTAAGGATTCCTGCGTTCTCCAACCCTCCACCCCTTTCCCCAGGGGGTCTCTGTGCACATGCAATCCCAGCGAGAGATACACATCATGCTCTATGTTCAGAAAGCATAAGCTCCACTCAGCCCAGGCACTTGTCCCTGCCAGCTAAAGCCACTGTCACATCTTTGCCTTTGGGAGGAATGGGTTTTTTAAAAAGCTTGCTGGGAGCCTGCACCCATGCGCTCCTTTTCTTCAGATTTCAACACGCTCTTCAGGCTAGAAGTAAAATCTCAGCGTGGCAGGAAGAGGAGCAGCACCAGCAGCTGCTGCGAGATTAAACCTGCTATTAAGCATTATGAGATTTTCTGTTTTTTAAGGAGAAAATTTTACAGGCCGTTTACCAACACATCCGTCTTCAGATGCCAGGACAGGTGATTGCAGGGTACATATAATCACAGAGGTGGTGGAGATGTAGCAGCCCAGAATGCATTAGAGAAAAGCCTGCAGGAGTCTATAATTGAAGAGACACCGGCAGGTGCATTCTACTGAGTTCAGACCCTTCCTGCATCTAGCTCAGTATGGTTTGCACGGATTGGCAGAAACTCTCCAGGGTTTCAGGCAGCCGGTATCTCCCAGCCCTACCCTGGGGGGTTGCAGATGGGACCATTTGGGGTCACAGCAGATGCTCTTCCACTGGACTATGGCCCTAAAGCGTTGGGGTACATCCGTGTGATAAACAGAGATGGGCAGAAAGCTCCAACTTTTCAAACTTTCTGCCAAACAGGGTTTGGGGAGGGGCAAAAGATGGGTTCAGTTACTCACTGCTTCACCTTTCTGGGCTGCCCCCACCAATGTTTTGCAGTGTGGCCTTTCCCAAAGTAGGCTAGCATCACCCATAAGGGGCTTCTGGAGGACAAACTGTGTCCACCCCATGGAAGGACATGTGCCATTCCCCCCCCCCCAAGAATGCTCCTTGGAACAATGATACGTGACGACGATGCGCCATTGCTCACACGGTCAAATTTGGTTAGCTACTCTAAAGGTAGGGACCCAGGTGGTGCTGTGGTTAAACCGCTGAGCCTAGGGCTTGCTGATCAGAAGGTCGGCGGTTCGAATCCCTGTGACGGGGTGAACTCCCGTCGCTTGGTCCCAGCTCCTGCCAACCTAGCAGTTCGAAAGCACGTCAAAATGCAAGTAGATAAATAGGAACCACTACAGCGGGAAGGTAAACAGTGTTTCCATGTGCTGCTCTGGTTCGCCAGAAGCGGCTTTGTCCTGCTGGCCACATGACCCGGAAGCTATACGCCGGCTCCCTCGGCCAATAATGCGAGATGAGCGCGCAACCCCAGAGTCGGTCACGACTGGACCTAATGGCCAGGGGTCCCTTTACCTTTGCTCTAAAGGTATTTATGCAGAAGGTTGTGGGGTGTGCATTTATTTATTAGATTGATTTAAAATGGCCACACCGGGTATGAGGGCTGCATTATTTCTATCCTGGAGGCAACATGCGGATAAGCCCTCAAATGTGTCCTTTGTCCCTTAGGTTTTAAAATTGGATTGTTAAAAATATAAGGTTTTATGGACGTGCATGAATAAGTTCAATATAATGGAACCAAGAGGAGGGGGGAGGGAAGTCGATCAAAAAGAATATGGTTTTTGATTTTGTGTTGTTCTTGCTTTTATTTTTGTTATTTTTTGGAAAATTAATAAAATGTCAACAACAAAAAAGTGTCCTTTGTCCCACAGGGCAGGGCTTGAAAGCACAAGCAGAGAGGTTTTCATGCAGAGCCATTTGAGGAGAGGCGGCTGAATCAGGCCAGTGGCCCATCTAGTCCAGCATCCTGTTCTCACCGTGGCCCAAACAGATGCCCAATATGGGAAATCTGCAAGCAGGATATGAGGACGAGAGCAACTCTCCACCCCTTCAGTTTCCAGCAACTGGGATTCAGAAGCATCGCTGCCTCTGACTGGAGGCAGAGCATAAAAATCACGGCTAGTAGCCACCCACAGCCCTCTCCTCCACGTTTCTGGAAAATTACGCTGCGAACAGTCCCCCAAAATCCATGCCTGAAGTCACCATCCCTGCTGCCGACTTCGCAACTCTTTCCCTCTCTCTCATCAGGTGTCCAAAAATAATCTCATAAACTGGGAGTTGAAAGGTCCAGATACGTGACAAGCAAAGAATAAAAAGTATTCACTTTTTAAAAGTCCCTGACACAGCCATACACTGCTCTGCTATGAGATCTCAGATCCAAACCCCACAGAACTCTTCATCCTACGCACTTCTTCCCCCCCCCAAAAAAATTAAGTCCCGCCGAGTTCAAGGGGGACGTGAATATCTCTGTGTAGTTGTTTTTCTACTGCACTCCTGCGTGAGCCAATCTGTCTGGCTCCAATTAATTACAACTTTATTTCTCCACTGCTTTGTTTCCAGCTTGTGATTAAGCTCAAGTTAGTCATGCTGATTAACTGATTAACGCTCTCACTCTTCCAAATTATTAGTTGCAATGCATCTCCCGGGAAGATGGCAGAAGGGAATACAGGGAGGGTCGTTTGAGATGGAAGGTGGAATGTGCTGAAAATGAATGAGCCAAAGGGTTGCTGGGTTACCCGAGAGGCAGGCTAAGCACATGCCTAGGGCACGAGCAAAGCAGCTACACTGAAGAAGAACATTTAGAAAGAAAAAAAAGAATTTGACATTTGATATTAAAAACAACAACAGAGCATTGATGTCATCACGGGAAAAATCAGAACTTTGTTAAGAGTTTCTTGCACTCCAATGAAAATTCTTTCCCCATTTTGCTCTTCTCTCCTTATTACTTGCTTATCCCCACCCAAAACCAGGGGAATCATACTAATGCAGATTGAAATGCAGTGGTACCTCGCTAGGCGAACGCCTCGCGCAACGAAAAAATTGCAAGACAAAAACGTTTTGCGATTTTTTGGCAGACTCGCTAGACGAAGTTTTCTATGGACGCGCCATAGAAAATTTCGCAAGACGAAGCAGGGCAGGGGCACCGCGAGGAGGAGAAAGTCAGACCAAGCCTCCTCCGGGGAGCCTGCCCACCTCGCGCTTCCACTGCCGCCATCGCCCGGCTTCCACAGGGACATGGCGATTGGTGATTGCCGGCGCCGCACCGAAACGGCTGCCGACAGCCGAGCAGCAGCCGGATCCCCCTTCACTCTCACCTTAAGCCGCCGTGCACAGGAGAGCTGTGCGCGAATGGGAGAGCGCGAACAGGAGAGGCCAACCAGACAGCCTGCCTGCCTGCCTGCGTGAGAACGGGCTGTCTGTCTGGTTGGGCGCGAGGGTCCGGCTGATGGGGAAGGAGGGAGCCTCTCCCTGGCCCTCCTCCTGCTTCCCCCTCCCCAGAGCCTTTAAACCTTCCGGCGTGGCAGGTGAGTTGGCGCCTTTTGTGCGCCTTTTTTTTTTGCCCATAGGAACGCATTAATTAAATTTAAATGCATTCCTATGGGAAACCGTGCTTCGCAAGATGAAATTTTCGCGATAAGAAATGACTCGTGGAACGAATTAATTTCGTCTTGCAAGGTACCACTGTAATGCGAACAAATTGAATCCTGCAATGTGCTGCAGTAAATCTACGTTTTGCTTAATTTTTTATTTTTAAATTTTATTTTACTGTTTAATAAATAATAATGATAACAACTTTATTATCTGTACCCCTCCCATCTGGCTGGGTGGCTTTCAACACCTATAAAAACACAATAAAAGGTCAAACATAAAAAAACTTCCCAGTACAGGGCTGCCTTCAGGTGTCTTCTAAAATTTGTGTAGTTCTTTATCTCCTTGGCATCTGGTGGGGGGGGGGGTGGAGGGGTTTTCCACAGGATGGGTGCCACTGCCAAGAAGGCCCTCTCTCTAGTTCCCTGTGGCTTCACTTTTCACAGTGAGGGAACCACCAGGATCTCAGTGTCTGGGCTGAACCTTGACTTGGGCTGGTTAAACAATCTATTAAAACAACTCCTTCAGTAGCACCTTAAAGACCAACTAAGTTTTTATTTTGGTATGAGCTTTCGTGTGCATGCACACTTCTTCAGATACAGTGAAATGGAAGTTTCCAGGCACTTATGTAGAGAAGGGGTAGATGAAGAGAAGTGCCTGGAAACTTCCATTTCACTGTATCTGAAGAAGTGTGCATGCACACGAAAGCTCATACCAAAATAAAAACTTAGTTGGTCTTTAAGGTGCTACTGAAGGAATTTTTTTATTTTACTTCGATCCAGACCAACACGGCTACCTACCTGTAACCAGAACTATTAAAACAACCTTTTAAATGTGTTTGTGGGAGGGGACTGTTGGTTGTTGCTGTTGTTATGATAGGTCTTTTGTGTTTTCAATATGTATTTTTACGATGTAAACCACCCTGTGATCTTTAGATGAAGGGCGGTATATAAATTTAATAAAAATAACCAGCCATGAGCCAGAAATTAATCCTTGCTCACCTGAATTATGGACTGTAACTCCTGGATCTTGGTCTTCAACATCTCATTTTCTCGCTCCAGTTCAAAGATTTGTTCCCTCTTTGGTCGGTTTTCAATGTCGTTCTTGAGCTTCAGGGACTGATTTCTCTCGAGCTTACACTCCTCTTCCACTTTGTTCAACCAGTGCTTCAGCTGGTCAATCTACCAGTTTGTGTATGAGAGAGGGAAATAAGCAAAGAAACATCAAATAAAGGCTCCTCCCCTAAAACAAGACTCCACCCTGGTGAATGGTGTGCACAGCCAATGACAAGCCCTGCCTTTAGACATCAGATTCATTTAGCTTTTGGACTTAGGGTTTATTAATACCCGGAATGTGTTTCTGTTTTATACCATTTTAACTGCTGTTATTTCCCCCCAAAAGAATCCTGGGAACTGTAGTTTTGTGAGAGTGCTGGTACTTCTCAGTTGGAGATCACTAGATTTCCTAACAAAACATGGGTCAGGGCCGTCTTAAGCGCCCCTGGCGCCGTGGAGCGACAGATCCCTCCGGCGCCCCCCACCCCATTTCCCCTCCAGCACCCCCCCGCCCCGTTTCCCAGTGCAGTGGGTGGGCGGGCGGGGCGTGCAGCACGGCTACCACAGGCGCTGCTGCGCGGTGGGTGGGCAGGCACAGTGCGGTTGCCGTGGGCGCAGCTGCACGGCGGACCGGCGGACTGGGCCGCCAGCGGGCGCAGCTCACGGCGCCCTCCTGGTGGGCCGGCGCCGTGGTGCCCTGCGCCACCCAGCCTGACCGTAGGGCTGGCCCTGACATGGGACCTTTGAGAGAGAATGATTCATAAACCAGTGTAAGGGCACACCCACAAGGTTTTAGCTAGGGTACATTGGGAATGGTGGGTAGGAGCTTCCTAACAATTCCCAGCACCTTTAACAAGCTACAGCTCTCATGGTTCTGCTGTTCAGCAGTGGAATTTGCTACCAAGGAGTCAGGGTTCAGGGAATCCTATCCCTCCCATTGTAGGATGCCAAGAAGCAGATAACCAAGAAGAGTTCTTACCAAGTAGTTTATTCAATATTCACAGAGAGACACGAAAGAATGCGGTCTCTCTGATTCTACGTCACCCCTGCACCGGCTGATCTGCGCTTTCTGCCTCTGAGCTTTCTATTCCCCTACTTTCAAGGCCTGCCAAGTTCTGGGAGGGGGGGGGGTCAGGAATGCTTTCCAAGGACACCGAATCTGTCAGCTGTCTCTCCCCTGGTGCTTCTTCTTCCTGCTGCTCTCCCA
The DNA here is from genome assembly GCF_965207765.1 of Zootoca vivipara. Classification (NCBI taxonomy): domain Eukaryota; kingdom Metazoa; phylum Chordata; class Lepidosauria; order Squamata; family Lacertidae; genus Zootoca; species Zootoca vivipara. Next base: position 51,117,419 of record NC_142596.1, read on the forward strand.
ATATTTCACAGCTTCTCCCCTCTGCAGCCTCTGAACTATGACCCTCTGCAAACCACTGTTCTAAATCCGTACTGTCCTCCTCTTCTCGGGAAGGTGCAGGAGGAGTGGTGGGGGTGGTCCCCACCATTCCTCCTCAGTCCAGTCCCTGACATAGATCAGCATAGATCAGAGGTAGCTAATGCAGTGCCCTCCAGGTTGGACTTCATTTCCCATCATCTCTGACTTTTTGGCTATGACTGATGGGGCTGACGGGTGTTGGAGTCCAACAACATCTGGAGGGCCACAGGGTCTCCATTTCTCAAATAGGCAAAGCAGGTATTTGCAGCCAGATATGGAGTCAAAACAGCCCCGCTTCTCTTCCCGAAATGCCTGAGCGCCTCTCTCACCTCAAGCTGGAGGTCCCGGCTTCTCATCACCGCCATGTTTTTCTCTTCGCTCAGCTGGGCATACCTCATCGCCAGGTTGTAGTTTTCATCCTTCACCTTGACGAGCTCATCGTTGTAGTTGCTCCTTTCCTCTTTCATCTTGTTGTACCTCTCCTGGAAGGTCAGCAGCTCCTTCAGGTTGAGCTTGAGCTGCTTCCGCTCATCTTCCAGCTGGCGGGATTTGGCCAGGAGCTCGCAGCGCTGGGCATCCTTGGTCTTGACCTGCTGCTGCAGCTTAATGATCTCATTCATCAGGAAATGGGTGAGGCCTTCATGACCCTCTTCTACTGAAATGGAAAGGAGAAGGAAACAGGGTACCAGGGCTACGTGGCTCGACAGGGTTACATTGCCGCAAGTGAGTAGCAGAGCATGGGTCGAGGTGGTGAAGAGAGAACCAGGGTCCCCTGGTCCAAACAAAACAGAAGAATCTAAGAGGAGCCTGCTGGATCAGGCCAGTGGCTCATCTAGTCTGGCATCCTCTACTCACAGTGGCCATCCAGATGCCTGTGGGAAACCCATAAGCAGGATCCCAGCCCAAGAGGTTTCCAGCAACTGGTATTCAGAAGCATTACTGCCTGCGACCATGGAGGCAGAACATTGCCACCATGGTTAGTAGCCATGGGTAGCCCTCTCCTGCATGAATTTGTCTAGTCCTCTTCTAAAGCCATCCAAGTTGGTGGCCATCACTGTCTCCTGTGGGAGGGAGTTCCAAAGTTTAACTGGGTTTATTTGGAGAATCAAAGCCCAATGACCCCAGGCTGGGGGGTGCAGGATGCTTGGTGAGAGAAGGACCCTTGGATTGATTCAGCAGGGCAGGGCTTTGGATACCTAGATGTCACTGGACTCCAACACCCATCAGCCCCAGCCAGCCTGGCCAATGGTCAAGGATGATGGGAATTGTAGTTGAGAAACATCTGGAGGGACCACCGACCACACAACTTCCCCACCTGATTGTCCTGCTCCTCTGATCCTCATCCCCACTTTGCCAGCCTTGGCCCCATCGGTGCTCTGCGTAAGAACCGGGAAAGCTCGTGCAGACCTTTTTATTCACGATTTCCCTTGCAATGATTCTGCTTCCCCCACTGAGCCCTGGTAAGGCTGAATCTAACTTACCAACAATGGTGGAAAATCGGCGTGTCGGCTCCTTCCCTGTCACCAGTTTGTACAGTTCTGGGTAGTAAAATTCTAGACTTTCTAGGAAAACCACATAGCCCCTCTCTCCTTTCGTGTGGAGGATGTCCAGCAGCCGACCTAGAGGGAGACCAAGACACAGGACATCTTGATGAGACGAGGGAGGAGAACTCTGGTTTCATTAACTTTCCAATATAATTTGAAGAGGGTGTACAAAAGTGGCCCAGAAAGTTTGAAATGGATATCCGTATCTCCTTCTATATCTAAAGCACCTTTCCTAGGGCTGCTATACGTCTGGATTTCAAAGACGAAATTGGTGTTCGAAAGGCAGTGTTTGTCCTGGATCTTAGGCAAGTCAATTAAAAAATTGTGGGTTTTTTGGTGTCTTTGTAAAAAATAGCTCAACAGCTCTGGGATTTGTCTAAAAAAAAGCTCAACAAGTTTCGGGGTGTCCTGTTTAGAAATAGAAACCTACCTTTCCCCAACATGCAATTTACAGTTCCCAAAACACTAAATATCTTTCCCAATGTACCCTGAATAAAGTCACTGCGTCTTCAACCACTTCCTATCCATTTAGAATTGCAGATAGTTTTGACAATGACTTTTTCTGGTTTTCAATGGTCAACACCCTATCCCAAGGAGAACCCTTGACGACAAAGAATCAAGTGGTCCTGTTCCAGAGACAGCTTTTCACTTGCTGTAACCCTACCAGGAACCCTGAATTTGGTACAAATGTTCTGACAGAAGACTGGTGCCATTGTAAACGTCTGAATCAGCGTAGCTGTGGGCACCTGGTTGTACCTGCTCGATTGATTTTGGAGAGCAGCATTGGCGAGTTGAGCACCTCGTCCTCATCTTGCTCATCGATGACTTTACACTGGCGCAAGTAAGGGGTCAGCTTGGCTGGATTGATGTAGCGGGTCAACATGTGGCGATTGCACTCGACGTTCTCCCAGAGGGCATCCACCTCATCCTTCAGGGTCTCCATACTGGGGTCTTCCATTTCTGATTCTATTCCCTAGAAAGCGACGGTGAGAGGAAGAGGATGGACAAGTTTACCCTGTTGGTAAAAATGCATCAACGGAAGGCGCGCATGAATTTTATCAGGAAAGGTTACTCTGCTTCCATGTGAACTACCGGTAGCAAAACAATGAAAAGGTAAACAACCGTGAAGTGCAAATATTTAAATGTATATGCACCAACAACTTTCCCATATACAAAGAGATTCAAAAATGTGTACAAAATCTCATGCTCGAAGTCTTAAAAGTCCAGTATAAAGTGCAATAATCAAGTCCGATAATCAAGTCCGATAATAAAGTGCTTTATAAAGTAAAGAGATTTTACTTTCTTGGGCTCCTTGATCACTGCAGATGGTGACAGCAGTCACGAAATTAAAAGACGCCTGCTTCTTTGGAGAAAAGCAATGACAAACCTAGACAGCATCTTAAAAAGCAGAGACATCACCTTGCCGACAAAGGTCCGTATAGTTAAAGCTATGGTTTTCCCAGTAGTGATGTATGGAAGTGAGAGCTGGACCATAAAGAAGGCTGATCGCCGAAGAATTGATGCTTTTGAATTATGGTGCTGGAGGAGACTCTTGAGAGTCCCATGGACTGCAAGAAGATCAAACCTATCCATTCTTAAGGAAATCAGCCCTGAGTGCTCCCTGGAAGTACAGATCGTGAAGCTGAGGCTCCAATACTTTGGCCACCTCATGAGAAGAGAAGAATCCTTGGAAAAGACCCTGATGTTGGGAAAGATTGAGGGCACTAGGAGAAGGGGACGACAGAGGACAAGATTGTTGGACAGTGTTCTCGAAGCTACGAACATGAGTTTGACCAAACTGCGGGAGGCAGTGCAAGACAGGAGTGCCTGGCGTGCTATGGTCCATGGGGTCACGAAGAGTCGGACACGACTAAACGACTAAACAACAACAACAATAAAGTGCTACGATGTATCACACGTTCATATCTCTTCCCATGCGTTCTTATCTCATCCGACGGGCGGCTAGCTTCTTCCCCGTTTCACAGGAATGGTTTCCTCAGGGGGCGGACTCTTTCTTAAGTAATAAATTTGTATAAATTCATATGATGCACCATAAATACTTATACATTTCTTTAAAACATTGTACAGAAATACCACTGTATTGTACAGAATACCACTGTATTCTGCTCTGGTCAGACCTCCCCTGGAGTACTGTGTCCAGTTCTGGGCACCACAGTTCAAGAAGGATACTGACAAGCTGGAACGTGTCCAGAAGAGGGCAACCAAAATGGTCAAAGGCCTGGAAACGATGCCTTATGAGGAATGGCTTAGGGAGCTGGGTATGTTTAGCCTGGAGAAGAGAAGGTTAAGGGGTGATATGATAGCCATGTTCAAATATATGAAAGGATGTCATATGGAGGAGGAAGAAAGATTGTTTTCTGTTGCTCCAGAGAAGCAGACACGGAGCAATGGATTCAAACTTCAAGAAAGAAGATTCCACCTAAACATTAGGAAGAACTTCCTGACAGTAAGAGCTGTTCGGCAGTGGAATTTGCTGCCAAGGAGTGTGGTGGAGTCTCCTTCTTTGGAGGTCTTTAAGCAGAGGCTTGACAGCCATATGTCAAGAATGCTTTGATGGTGTTTCCTGCTTGGCAGGGGGTTGGACTGGATGCCCCTTGTGGTCTCTTCCAACTCTATGATTCTATGAAATGTTTAAAATTACTCCCCTAAGGTTCATGTGTAAAAGGTTAACAAGACTACCGAAGCTCACAATTTTCAAAGATTGATGAAACGCAACAGTTACTTACTGCTGCTACTCCATGTGAACTAGGGCTGGAGATTTATCTCAGCCTCACCAGCAAGCACGAGGGTGCACCTCGGCTGCCACATTCTCACCCCAAAAGCCCTCCAAAAATATCCACCATTGCTAGGGTTGCCAAGTCACGAGCATCCCAAGACCTGAGATTTCAGGGACCGAACCTGACACCTAAGGGAAGCCCCTTGTGATTCCTCCTCTGCACTCCCTCCCATCACTTAGCCTTGGAGATGGAGGTTAATTGGGAGAGAGGAGGCTGGAGTATTATTTTAATACTGTTGATGACTCTAGTAAGTTTTTGACAACCCTAGAAATTTTGGTGGATTTTGATATTTTTAAATTGCTTTTCATATTTTTTTCTACTATACCAGGAGTAAGGGTCTATATTTCAGGGGGCAGGTGGGCTAGTTCCTTTTAGATAGATGTTCTGTCTGTCAGGTCTTTTGTATAAAAACACACTTGTCGTTTGTCAAACAGTAATGACCAATAACAAAAAAAAAAACCTCAAAGGCATAGATAATGGATAGCCTTGCCTGAACGTCTTACACAACACAGACAAGTGGTGAGAGGTGAAGCGAAGAAAGATTGGTTTGAGGAAACATGTTTTTAATTTTAATTTTCCTTTATTGATAAGGATCCAGAATTGCTGGGCCCTCTGCTGCTTTAACATTTATGGTGTTACATTCATGTGACTAAACTGATTTTTGGTGCTATTATTTCCCTTGTATCCCTTGTATCCAGTTGGATCCCTTGTACTGCAAGTTTCCTTCCTTCCTTCCTTCCTTCCTTCCTTCCTTCCTTCCTTCCTTCCTTCCTTCCTTCCTTCCTTGGGTGAAAGGAAGCTGTCTTCACTTCAAGCAAGGCTGCAAGAAGATATTCAAAAAGCTCCTAACACATTTCAATTTCAGCACATTTGCTCTCCGGCAGTATTCTATATTCTATAGCCTCTGATTTGAGTGCCACTTAAGGTACAACGCGACACCTTGCGAAAACTACTCGAGTGTCATGGAAACGTCTCAGCGTCGGTTGCAAACCACAGGTGTGAAGTCATCGACGTGGCCTGACTCAAAAATTGGGGGGGGGAGGGGTATGTCATATGCATGTCTTAAAAGAAGATAACCAGAAAGGGTTTGCTTGCTTAATGACATTTCACACACACACACATACACACACACACACACACACGATGCTTAGCCCTTTTTTTGAGGATCAGCCTTGTCTAATTCAGCTATTGGGTGCCTATGATTTCAAAGTTCTCCACTGCAGGGATGAGACAGACCCTCCGTTTGTTTGCTCAGCGGAGCAATTTTGCCCCCACTGCATCTCTCATAGGGACTAACATCCTTGCAGATTACGCCAAATGCACATGTGCTTCTGCTTGAACAAACCGGCTTGCAGCTAGAACTCTAGTTTTTCTTTTTCAGGAGCAAAGGGCAACTGCATTCCATAGAATGTGTGCCTGTGTGTTGAAGCAGAGGGAGAGCACTCTACACTCCAGGCAGCCACATGGTCCAAGTCAGACCAAATACTTCACTTCGAGAAATGTGAAGAATCAGGGATACGCCCTCCCACCAGATGTCAAAGAAATAATCAACTATCTGACGTTTAGAAGACTTCTGAGGGCAGCCCTGTTTAGGGACGTTTTCAATGACTGATGTTTTCATGTACAGTATTTTTAATCTTTTGTTGGAAGCCGCCCAGAGTGGCTGGGGAAACCCAACCAGATGGGTGGGGTATTAACAACAACAACAATAACAACAAGAACAACAACAACAACAACATGCATCAAGAGACCCAAAGAATAGTTGTTGTTTTAAAACTCGAGGTCTCCCAGTTTAAAGACAGAGGAGAACCACAGCTTCTAAGGGCAGTCATTGTGAGTGACTGAATCTGTGGGAGGTTTCACTGCTTAAAAATGAAGGGTTCCTTGCTGGAGGTTGCACATAGTGGGGTGAGAGAGGTGAAAATCATGCCAATATGTTTCACCTCTGGCAACCAATGTGCCCCTTTGGATTTGTATAGCAGATGAGTCTGGAAAGCCAGGGACACAAATTTTCACGGCCCTCTCGCAGCTCTGGTGCCTCATTTACCAGAAGCGATGTTATTTTGCTTTAACTCAAAAAGGGTATACTTGATTCCGATCAAACGAAGCCTCCTAGAGCGCAATATACATCAATATACAATATACGTCAGGATGCCTCACCATACTAGGATGTGTAGAACAATAGGCCAAACAGGGCTGTGCATGAGAGAATCGTGTGTCTGAGTTTTGGGCAGCACAGGAAGATAGAGACACAGAGGTGTGCCTTGCTCTGTGCTGGACCCAAATCTGTGAGTTGGAGGCTTCCCTGGAAACCAAATGGAGAAGCAAGATCTCTCTTTGAAAAAAAGGTTTTTAAAGAATACTTTTCAGATATATACATTTCACTGATTTTACAGTCATTTTGACATTTTAAAACTTGACTTCCTTCCCCCTCTTTCTGTGGTTCCTTAAATTTATTTTTAATATCTTCTGCAAATCCAAATTAACTTAATTTGCTCATTTATTCATCTCCTTTAAATATATACTCTTATAAAACTGCAGGTCATTACAATAATCCTGCCAATGTTCTTACATGTTTACAGTTGGTTTGTAAATATTCCATAACCATTTCCATTCTTTAATAAAAAGTTTGTTATCTTGATTTCTTATTCGCAATTTATGCATATTCCACAGGTTTTTGTATCCATTCCTCCTTTGCTGGGACTTCTTCTTTCCATTTTCAGGCAAGTAACATTCTTGCCACTATAGTCGCATACATGAATAAATTTGTATACAATTTAGGTAGTTCTATCCCTATAATGACAAGATGGTTGGACAGTGTTCTCGAAGCTACGAACATGAGTTTGACCAAACTGCGGGAGGCAGTGCAAGACAGGAGTGCCTGGCGTGCTATGGTCCATGGGGTCACGAAGAGTCGGACACGACTAAACAACAACAATCTCTATAATTCCCAAGAGAAAGGTTTCTGGTTTTTATACAAATGTTATTTGTATAACATTTGAAGACAGGAGTGCCTGGCGTGCTATGGTCCATGGGGTCACGAAGAGTCGGATACGACTAAACAACAACAACAATTTTATTTTTCATTTCATTGTATATCGTTTCCCAGTATGCTTTAATCTTACTACAAGACCACCACATATGATAAAAAGAACCTTCTTTCTCTTGGGGTATTAATGCTTTGAGCACCTCCATCCTAAGCTGAGGTTGTACAGATGTGTAAATAAAACCATGTATCCTAATGAAACCATGTTCTCCATTGACCTTCATTCCAAGGAAGCCGAGCCCCAAGAAAGCAGAACAACCCCTGGAATATCTTGCTGTATCGTTGGGGTGTGGGCAACGATACAGTAGGTAAAGGACCCTGGATGGTGAAGTCCAATCTAGGCACCTATGTGGTTGCGGCACTCATCTTGCTTTCAGGAAGAGGGAGCCAGCATTTGTCCACAGACAGCTTTCCAGGTCATGTGGCCAGCAGGACTAAACTGCTTCTGGCGCAATGGGACGCCGTGACGGAAACCAGAGAGCACAGAAACACCGTTTCCTTTCCTGCCACAGCAGTACCTATTTATCTACTTGCATTGGTGTGCTTTCGAACTGCTAGGTTGGCAGGAGCAGGGACAGAGCAACGGGATTTGAACGGCTGACCTTCCGATCGGCAAGCTCAAGAGCTTCAGTGGTTTAGACCACATTTACTTATGCAAATGCAGCTTTTCCGTGGGTGGTGGGGAAATAAAGAAATGGAGAATTAGGGGTGGGGGATGACAGTTGGAAGGTGTCATCCAAGATCTCACGAGATCTCATGAAGGCCCCATGAGATCTCACACAACCTTTAAAAAGCCCAGTAGGCAAGACAGAGGGCTTAAAACTCTTTCTGTGGCAGCAAAACCTAGCAGGGTAAGAGTTTTTGAGGCCCCCCCACCTTGCTTCTTGTGGGAGAGACCTTACACGACCTCCCCAGAGTCCAGTAAGGCAGAGATGGTCAAACACACGTGAGCAGGGCAGTTGCAGAAGTCTTCCTGGCTTTGCACAAGTGCAGACCCAGTGCCAGATTTACGTATAAGCTAAACAAGCTATAGCTTAGGGCCCCACTTTCTTGGAAACCCCCAAAAAATTTAAAGGAAAAAACCCTGGATATACATTTCCAAAATATAAGATTAAAAAGAAACAAAGCGAAACCTACACACATCAACAGTGTTTTGTGTTGTGTAGGCTTCTATGATGTAAGTTACGAGCCCCACCCGCTAGCCTGCTCCCAAAAATATCACTGGTTTGCTCCTTTCTATATATAGGGTGCCTATATTCTGCATGGACTGCTTGCAGGGCAACATGTGCAAATGGTTTTAGATACCTATTAGGTCCATCAATGACCATATAGCATATATTCAACACAAAAAACAGCGACGATTTGCTGTCGACAAAGGACAGCTGGACATATAAAGGGCCCCATGACCTTCAGTAGCTTAGGGCCTCACCAAACCTAAATCCGGCCCTGTGCAGACCCTTGGAACGTAACCCCTGCGTCACTTTTGGGCCTGCTGTATTAAAAAAACAGAAAATGGGGTGGAAAAGCTCCAGTGCAATTTCACCATTGCCTCTCCCACAGGCAGCTCACAGGCCAGCAAAATTGAAAAGGAGAGGGCTGTAGGTCACAGCAAAAACTCTGCATAAAAGCGCTTATGTGGCCATAGAGAGGACTACATGGCGGGTTCACGGCCGTGATTTAACAACCAGAAAGCCAAATTGGAGATGTTCCTGTATAGATCTTGGCATGGAATTTAATTCTATTGACTCCACACCTAATAAATATGAATGCTTTATATCATTAGCTGGGAGAATTGCCCAAACACATATACCTAAGAGATGCCGGTGAGAATTTGCTCTCGGCCTTATTAAAGAGAACAGCAAAAGTATTTCATATCTCCCTGTAAATTATCTGGAGTTATAAAGCGAAGATCCGCCTCCACAGGAAACCACCCCAATGTGGTAAAATGCTAATGAAGCTGACTGATGAAGACAGAAGAAGGGCAGGAAATGATACCACAAGCTAATTTAATACTTTTTTAGTTGATATTTTGTGTTTGTTTGTTTTAAAAAAGAGGGTTTGGGCAATGATCTGAAACCTTTAATTCTATGCAATGCCACCAGCAAACAGTTTTGCTGCAGCACCCGTCAACTTAACCAACCCACTAAGAGCTTGCTTGCACCCTCCCTGGAATAATTATCCACGTCTAATAACTGCTTAACTTTCCTCAGTTTTGAGCCTTGTTAAACAAAGCAGGGAGCAGCTCCACAACTGTAGTCGGAGCAGCCCTGGCAGATCAGATCAAAACTCCATCATCTAAACCAACATCTTGTTTCACAGGAGAGGTATGAAGGCAATGGTCTTAACTTGCTCGCACCCAGTGCCAGGTATTTACAGATAGGCTGCCTCTGCCTCTGGAGGGTCCACTTAGGGCTTGTCTTGTGCCTAGAAAGCAGGGGTCCCAACGGCTTTCTGCTTGTGCCGTTCATGGGTCTGAGCAGTTTTGCCTTTGCCCTTCTGCTTTCTCCAGGGAAACCTGATCTTTAGTGCTGAATCGGAACAAACAGCGATCCACGGAAAACCCAATTGCCGTTTGTTTCAATTTGGTGCTAAACTGTGTGTTTGGTAAATAAACACAGCTACCAAACTTATCCTGGTTCCTGCTGTTTCCTAGTCTTAGGGCAGACCTCTTGCAAGGTTTCCCTCATTCAGGAGCCTCCCCAAACCCAGAGGAAACAGTGCAGAGAATGCACTCTGTCAAGCAGATATGGCTCCTTCTCTGAGCCCTCCTTCTGCTTAAGGATGTTTTGGATTGCAGCTGCAGGGCAGAAATCCCCCCCCCCCCCCCGGGGAAGAACTCCTGTGCAAAACACATGGAATTGTACAGGAGCTGCAAACGAGTTCCTAGAATGTCATTGCACAGCTTCTGTGCATTTCAACCAGGTGTGCCCAGAAAGAACTGGTACAGCATGTCCTGAGTCTCTCCAAAATCAATGATTCATGTTTTAAAAAATAAGAAAGATGTGTACATCACCTTTTTAAAAAGAAAAGAAAAGAATAACAATGTTGTCTTATATTCCTGGCTCACCCACTCATGTCCCTAATGAGACTAGATAGATTTGTAGCCTCTGGATTTAGCAAAGATTGACTTACTTCAAAGTAAATGCATTTTCGATCAGGATGTTACTTACGCTTTTCGAGCTAAACAATAATGTAAGTACACTTTCAGTTTCTAATCTATTTTTAAACAGCGTCAGGCTTTGATTGGAGTTTGGGTGTAGCTTCTTCAGCGCTCTGGTGCAACTACATCAAACACAGCTCCTTCTGCACTCCAGTGCTGCTGCACCGAATGGCAAGGGAGAAGGGGAAATGTTGCTAAATAGCAAACTGCAGTAGTACCTTGGTTTTGGAACAGCTTAGTTCTCAAATGTTTTGGCTCCCAAATGCCGCAAACCCGGAAGTGACTGTTCCGGTTTGCAAACTATTTTTGGAAGCTGAACGTCTGATGGGGCTTCCGCGGCTTCCAATTGGCTGCAGGAGCTGCCAATCAGAAGCCACACTTCGGTTTTTGAATGTTTTGGAAGTTGAACGGACTTCCGGAACAGATTCTGTTGTAGGTTTGAGCTTGCTCTATGTCACCAGAACTGCCTCGCCAGATATGTGGCATGACACAAACTCTCCAGCTAGCTATCTTGGCAGCCAAGTTGTATCTTCAGTACAGCTGCATTGGAATGCAGAAGGAGCCGCATTTAAAACCCAGAAGAAAAATGGAGGGCTCCCGAATGTTGGTGAATCAGAATAGCGAATGAAAACACTAAATAAAGTTTAGGAATTGGTGCATTGGTTGAGTTTGCAGACAGCTCTGGCGGAGCCCCAAAGAGCACTAGCAGCATATGGAACAGTGGCAGCGCTGACCCTCACTGACAACTTGATAAGTATCTGAAAAATGGAGGTGGTGGCAAACATGGCCTTTGCCAATGTGGACATCTGCTTCCACATTCAATATGTGACACAAGTGTGAACGCACCTAGCAAAATTTGCCAGCCTTGCATCATCGCTTGTGGTTCTTGCAGAGAGACATTTTTTAAAAAAACAAAACATTCAAAAACGGTAGCACTTTTAACAGCAACAGAACCAGAGGAGAAAAGCAGAGCTGAAAAAGTTTGCTGACCCCTGTTCTAGTGTTATGAGAGAGGGAGAGAAACTTTTCTCTATCTGATTTTCACATGCTTTGCATACCTTTGCAAACTTCTACCATGTTGCCTCTAAGTTCCCTTTTCTCTAAACTATAAATTCCCAAATGCTTCAGCCTTTCCTCCATCCCCTTTCTCATTTTGGTCGCCCTTTTCTGAATCTTTGCCAACTGTGCAACATTCACTTCAAGGCGAGGCAACTGGAATGCACCCAGTATTCCAAATGTGGTCACACCGTCACTTGCTTTAGAATAAAATGTCCCTATCTTCATGTGGAACGCTGGAAGGTATGGAATAGGCCCCAACTTTATTGCTGGAAATCCTACCATTCCCAAATGGGAGCCATCCTCATCATTTATTTGCATGACACCTTTCCTCAACAAAATGTGCTCCAGGCGGTTCACAAAATGGGGAAAGAAAGTTACATAATTCACTAGTTACAAAATGTAACAAAATCTAAATAATCAACAAGGAAAACATCTCATTAAGAAATACAGTCATACAGTACCTTGGTTCTCAAATGGCTTAGTTGCCGAACAAATCGGCTCCCGAACGCCACAAGTGTTCCAGTTTGCGAACGTTTTTTGGAAGCCGAATGTCTGACGCGGCTTCCGATTGGTTTCCGAACGGTTTCAGGAGTCGAACTGACTCCGAGAACGGAATAAGTTTGGTACCACTGTAGTCCACAAAACTATATATTTGCCTCCTAATTCATAATAAGAACATCAGAAGAGCCAGCAGGATCAGGCCCATCTAGTGCAGCATACTGTTCTCACAGCAGCCAAGAAGATGCCCCAGGGGTAAACCAGCAAGGAGGATCTGAACACAAGAGAAATTCTCCCCTCCTGTGGTTTCCAGCAGATCATAGCTGCAAAGTTCTGGCCTGAGAAATAAGGGATTGGACCGGAAGTAGCAGACCGGAAGTAGCGCTGCCGCCATTTTGGAACTGGGCGGAGCATGCTCAGAAGCTACATTTGATGCTGCTCTGCCCTGTTCCAAAATGGCCGCCGCACCTGAAGTCGCGCTGCGGCCATTTTGGAACTGGGCAAAGCAGCATCAAAAGTCGCTTCTGAGCATGCTCTGTCCAGTTACAAAAGGGCCGTCGCGCCATAATAAACCGGGGAAAAACAAAAAAAATTCCGTTTTTCCCCCGGCTGGGGACAGCTGGAAAAACGGGGGTTTCCCGGGGAATACGGGAGACTTAGCAGCTATGCAGCAGATTCAGAAACATATTGCAACAAACACATCATATGTGGAGTGGCCTTGGCCTTAGGGGTGAACCTGAGTTCAACAGAGTGACATCCAGTAATTTGCACTCTATGGTCAAGGCAGGTGGGTGCGCATGGGCTCTACACCAGTTCACACATGCACAAGCTTGAGAGCATCAGCAAGGAGCGTCCACTCACATGCACACAGGGTTCTTCAAGGCAGGACCAGAGGTGTCTGCAATTGGTCTGTGGGCAACTTTCCCCCCAGCTGTGGCCCCTTTTTGTGCACCAATGACTTGGCCCCTGTCCTCCATGCTCTGGTGACCTCCAGCCTAGATTATGGCAATGCGCAAGGCTGCCTTGGAAGATGACACGGAAAGTTCCACTGCTCCAGAACGCAGAAGCCCTTAGATCTGTTTAAGATTTAATATGACTCCTGCTTTAAAACAGCTGTGTTGGTTGCCAGTTCGTTTCCAGGCCCAGTTCAAGCTGCTCACGCTGGTGTCTAAAGCCCTAAAAGTCTGTTTTCACTGCTCTCTGAACCTCGGGTGGGGGTGGGGTGCAGCCCCTAAGCTGTGGAACTCCTTCTGGCACCTTCACTGTACGGCATTTGGCGAATGCTGGAGTTGCACCTCTTTACCCTGGTTTTGAACACTTAAGATGTATATTTTTAGGAACCACTTTATTTCAGTGATTTAAACTGTTTGAATATTGTGTTTTAATACCATAACCCACCCTGAGACCTTAGGGTGAGGGCAGGTAAATAGCAATGATGGTGGTGATGATGATGACAATGATACTACTACTACTAGCAAAAGTGTCTTTCCACAAGAACATGTGTGGCGCTGTCTAGTATGATGGCTCATCCACAGAAGCCTTTCTTATAAAGAGTGGTGTGGTGTACAGTGGTACCTCTGGATGCAAACAGAATCCGTTCAGGAGCCCCATTCACAACCTGAGCAGTGTGCAACCTGAAGAGGTGAATCTGTGCATGCTTGCCACGCGATTTGGCGCTTCTGCGCATGCGCGAATCGCCAAACCTGGAAGTAACCCGTTCTGTTACTTCTGGGTTTGGCCCGTTCGTATCCCGTGATGTACGCAACCCGCAGCGAACGTAACCAGAGGTATGACTATATAAGACAAGTACAAATACCTGCTGGAAATGTAAAGGAAAAGAAGGTACCTTTTATCATATGTGGTGATCATGTAAAGTTATATAAGCATTCTGGGAAACGATATATAAAGAATTGAAAAAAATGTTTCAAATAACTTCTATTTTTAAAAGGCAGAAGCTTTTTTATTAGGAATTGTAAGTACCGATACCCCGAAGGACCAGTGTTATGTACTGAGCTGAATCCTAGAACAATAGGATTCAGAATCAGCAGTCTGATTGGTCCACAGGAGCTACCCAATCCAACTCCAGGTAGAAGTGAATCCGCAACCTGATTGGCCTGCAGGAGTAGCCAATCAGGTGGCTGGTAGAAGTGAATCTGCAACCTGATTGGCCTGTAGGAGCAGCCAATCAGGCTGCAGGCAGAAGTCAATCCACAACCTGATTGGCCCACAGTTGTAACCCTGAAGTAGCCAATCACGCAAGGCCCATTGTGTAAATAATGTATATAAGCAGATGGTTTTGGGAAAAGAGCCATTCTTCTCTTCTTCTCCTTGATGACTATGAGCTGAATAAAGAGCATGAAATTCACTCTCGACTCTGAGTATATTTCAACCAGAAAAGACTTTTTATGTATGCAGCAACAGCTGCACAGATCTTACTAGCTCAGAGATGGAAAGAAGACAAAGTCCCGACCAGAGAGGAATGGCAAACCAAGCTGATGGACTATGCCGAGATGGCAAAACCGACTGGAAAACTCAGGAACCAAGAGGACAAAAGCCTTAAGAAAGAATGGGGGGGGGGAATTATAACTTATTTAGGAGACCACTATGAGCAGATGGAAACATTAGCAGGATTTCAATAACGCTTGTAATGTAGCAATTATTATGGACAATATGGACAGATACAAAATATGGAATATGAAATAATATGAATTGAAAACATTGACAATAAGACCCATGGAGGGGATGGGAGGAAGTCTAGAGATTCAGAGAAATTTCTGAATGTGGATATCTCTTTGGTGTGGTTCTAACTTTACGCTTGTAAAACCAAATAAAAAATATTTTCCAAAAAAGAAAAGAGAAAAGAGTGGTGTGAAACAGAGCTGTGTTCCATCCCCAGCTCTCTTTGGCATCTTTGTCTCCCTGGTACTCTCAGATGCCTTCAGCTTGACTGAAGACAGTGCATGCTTTCATTTGAGGATTGACAGGGGTCCTTCAACCTGGCACATCTCCACACCAAGACAAAAGTGTGGCAGATCCTTATCCGAGAGATGTTGCTTGAAGATGAGGTGGCCTGGAAAGCGCACCCCAAGGAAGCTCTACAGAGGCTCGTCCTGGGTCAGGAAGCTGCCTACACTCCTCAAGTCATCACTGGCTATGGTTGAGGTGGTAGACAATTTTGTCCACCTCTCCATCGATGCTGAGCTGGACAAGTGGATTTGCAAGGCAGCTATGGCAATGGCTCGCCTCTCCAAAAAGGTCTGGGAGAATGTGATGATGCTAATGACCCACCCATACCATGATGAAGGTCTACCAGGCTTGTGTGTTGAGTGCACTGCTTTATGGTAGGGAGTCATGGACAACTTACAACCACCAGGAGTGATGCCTCAATGACTTCCGTGTGCGCTGCGTCAGGAAGATTTTGGGCATCACATGGAAAGACAAAGTCTCAAAAAAAAAGATGTGCTCCCCCAAGCCCTCATTGCTAGCATGTTCACACTCCTGTCTCAGTGACGTCTACACTGGCTTGGTCATGTCCACAGAATGGAAGATGGCAGGATCCCCAAGAACGTGCTCTATGGGGAGCTGGCTTCTGGCACCAGGCAGTTGGCAGACCAACTCTGTGTTACAAAGATTTCTGCAGCCATGATGTGAATCAGCCCTGCCACATAGGAATTTCTTGCAGATGACTGCATGCCTGGAGATAGACAGTGAGGCTGTGCATCCATAGCAGTGACCAGAGGAATAATAATAATAATAATAATAATAATAATAATAATAATAATAATTTATACCCCACCCATCTGGCTGGGTTTCCCTAGCCACTCTGGGTGGCTCCCAACAGAATTAAAAGCACAATAAAACATCAAACATTAAAAACTTCCCTAAACAGGGCTGCCTTCAGATGTCTTCTAAAAGTCAGATAGTTGTTTATTTCCTTGACATCGGATGGGAGGGCATTCCACAGGGCGGGTGCCACCACCGAGAAGACGCTGTGCCTGGTTCCCTGTAACCTCACTTCTCGCAGGGAGGGAACCGCCAGAAGGCCCTCGGAGCTGGACCTCAGTGTCCGGGCAGAATGATGGAGGTGGAGACGCTCCTTCAGGTATACTGGACTGAGGCCATTTAGGGCTTTCTAGGTCAGCACCAACACTTTGAATTGTGCTCGGAAACGTACTGGGAGGAATGATCGCTGGGAGGAGTGTGGAGAGAAGAAATGCTGTGGTGCATCTGCCCCAGCTGCAACAAAACATGTCTCTCCCCTCCCATATCAGCCTCTACAGCCACAGCAGGTGCTGCAACCTTCCAATGGTTTGACATCACCGCAAAGGTGCACTATTCCCAATGGATGCCACCCTTAAGCATAAGTGAGCAGAGTTTTGGATGTGATGCTCACCTGTGTGCAGTTTCCTCTGCGCAGTGAGCTGCATTCCAGCCACATGGAAGCCAGAGGTTTCTGCACATGCATCTCTCCATCCTCCATCCAGGGGCGTCTTGAGCAGATCGCGCGCCCTGGTGATGAGGGGCAGAGATCGCTCCGCCACCCGCCCCGCCCTCGTAGGGCGCAATTGGTTTCCGCCCGGCTTCGCCGCGCGGCGCCCTCCTTTCCAGGCCGGCGCCCAGCTTACCAGCCCCCCGCCGTGGTGCACTGCGCCACCGGGGGTCTATGTAGAGCCGGCCCTGCCTCCATCCATTCAAGGAAGATGCGCTAACATAGTCCAAGGACAGATGCCAACCAAGCAAAAGCCCTTCAGTGTGGCATGGAGAGGTGGGGCCAGGGGGAGGTTCCCAAGGGATGGACATATATATGATGCTGCTTTGAGGCACATTCTTGCCCCCCCTGAGATTCATCCTGCTTGAAGCAAGTAGCTTTGAGCATCCAAATGTAAAAGGATGGGGGAAACGGAAAGAATCGGGAATCAGAACCTGGGGATGGGGTGGGCCAAGGGAGGAGGAATCCAACAAGAGAAAACACAAACAAGCAAAAAGCAAACCAACAACCAAAGCCACAAAAAACCAAGGGCGGAAATAAAAAGAGAATGAGGGTCCTGAGATGGATCTTGGCATCCTCAGGATTAGTGTTAGCTATGAGCATGCAAATCAAAGTAATGGCGCAATAATTTTAATAATTTACCACGGGAATTTAGTGCATCTATTTAAAGGGATTTCAGAAGTCGCGAGCAAGGAGATGAAAGCTTGCCATTTAATAAAGGCTTTAATCTACACACTCTCCGTGTTGTTACGCATAATGATGAGGGTGGGGGGGAGGACAATGATTACAGAGGCAACAGAAGGCAAACGCTTCCAAGTAGCTGGACTTTTTTCTTTTCTTTTCTGTTTTGAACACTGCATTGGCCTCCAGCGTATCCTCTGTTGCCACTTTCCCGGCCCTGTTGCTGAAAAGACAGTCAAAAAAAGGCAAGCAGCTGCAGCGCTTGGTTTGTTTCTCTGTCCTGACTTTGGGTCAAATGTCAGGATGGTCAGGTTCATCTTTGGGGCTGATTTGCGCCCAACCTTGGTTTTGTGGGAGGGCAGCACAGAAAGTGGGATGGATCCGCCTATCTGGGGTCTGTGTCATTTTCAAGAGTTTCTTCCTAAGTCCACCCCATCCCCATTTCTGCACCATTCAGAGAATTTCATTTTTATAAAAAAAAAATCCACACAGAATTTTACATTTTTGGCACACAATTTCATCCTGAAATTTGCAAAAAAATGATTGCAACTTTTGAGCTGAGGATTGTACTTCAAAATTAAAAGAGGTGTGAAACCGAAGGATGACATTTAAGATGTGTTACTCCCCACCCAAAGAATCCTGAGAACTGGATTGATTGATTGATTGATTACGGTTCTTGACCAGCACACATAAATATGCAATACATAAAACAATAAAAGAAAAACAGTAATAATCTAAAAATAGGCAATAAATATAGGTTTTAACAATTGTTTAAAAGAAAACTGATTAAAAGGAGTGTTACTACTTAGGGAAGTAGACTACAGCAATTAATATCACTGGATCCTCTTTAGCTATTCCTGAAGATGTTCTGAAGATATTTGAACACTGCTAGTTAGATTAGACCGAATTTTTATGACTCTAGCACAGAATTTGGCAACCTTCGCTGACACATTAGAGTTAGCGTCGGAGAGAAGCCACTCTGTATAGAAATTATCCGAGCGTCCAGGTAGCTCTGCCAGTATAGTGTGGATAAGCTCGCCTCGCACCTCCTCGTAGAAGCAGCATCGCAGAAGTATATGGCCAATAGATTCCACTTCTCCTGATCCGCACAGGCAGCATCTCTCACATAAAGGGATCCATTTGTACTTCCCTTGGAGAACTGCTGAAGGCATTATGCGGTTACGGGCCAAAGTGAATGCTCTTCTATGAGAGGGTATTTCCAGGTGGAATAAATATCTGGCTGGGCGGGCCAAGTATCTCCTTTCCTCCTCAATTAGAAAGTGAGGTACTTTACTCAAATCCTTCTGTCTTTCTTTATCTATAATCCTCTGTTTAATAAGGGTCTTTGCTGTATTAAGATCTGCCTGAGAACTGTATTTTGTTGTGTTGGGAATTGTAGCTCTGTGGGAGTAAACTACAGTTCCCACAATTCTTTGGAGGGGAGCCATCTGCTTTAAATGCACTCTAAATGCATGTTGCATACATAGCCTGTGTGTGTGTGTTCTAATCCACCTGTTAGTCCAGGAAGTGCAATTCTGGGGGTCACTTTGCAGACCAAATTAAATCCTTAATTGACACTATAATGTGCGGGTACAGTGGTACCTCTGGTTACAAACTTAATTCGTTCCGGAGGTCCATTCTTAACCTGAAACTGTTCTTAACCTGAGGTACCACTTTAGCTAATGGGGCCTCCTGCTGCCGCCACACGATTTCTGTTCTCATCCTGGGGCAGAGTTCTTAAACCGAGGTACTACTTCCGGGTTAGTGGAGTCTGTGACCCGAAGTGTTTGTAACCTGAGGTACCACAGTACTATATTGGGTTGGACTGAATGTGTGTGTGTATGCATGGATTTTTCTTGGAGGGGGGCGGTTAGAGAGCAGGATAATGCCCGCTGGCTCCATCTCCTGTGTACATTCAGCAACATTGTGGAAAGAACCTTTAAAAAGCACAATTGTGCATACAGAGTATAAACTTCATACACCCAGAGGGTCCTTCTCTGGGTTATTTATTCCCAACTTCTCAAAGTGGTTTACTTCTTTAAAAAAAATTGAAGAAGAAAACGTTATCATGAAAATTCTTCAGCATTTTAGTGCAAATTTACCCAAATGAACACTTTTTGGGGATCACTAGTACACACATTTTTAAAAGCAATTTCTCCGAATATAATGCATTCTCCTAATATAATGCATATATATACTTGCACACCTCCCCCTGATTTTTGTAAACATCCTTTGGCTGGAGAACAGCACAGCAAATTTCGGATGAGTGCGAATTTTGAGGGACAGTTGTGCTTCAGTTCCCATATTGCTTTGAGAAGTGAATTTGCTAAATTCGGTTTGAACTGAGAACTGGCTCAAATTTCCTCCCGCATCCCTCCTACTCCGGGGAGGACATTGCATGGATGGGGCACCATAATGGGAGAGGTTCTCCCTCCGTGGTCACCACCCTCCTAACTTCAGATAACAGAGGAGGGCCCTCCAAGGCAGTGCCACAAAATAAGTCAGCGAATGCGTCACAAGGCATTCCTGTAGATGCTGCACACCTGTAGGTCTTGCAGAGACAAGGAAGGGAGGCTGGGTGTTCTCTCATCAGCCTTGACCATTGGCCATGCTGAGGCTGCTGGGAGTTGGAGTCCAGCAGCGCCTGGAAGGGCAGGGAGAAGAGGCAGCCAGACTCCTTTTCTAAAGTTCCAGAGATTCTGCAGAAACCCACTTAGGAGCTGAGTCAATGTAAGGGCCTACCTTAGAACCTTGCAGGGAGACACTTCTTGTTGCCGGAGAGCAGTCCAAGAGAAAGGCTTTGCTTTCGGAGCTTTTCAAACCAGCACCTTGTTCCGCTGCTCAGCAGCAGAGCCGCTCTTGTTTTGTCCCACCATCTTGGCCTCGCAGAGCTAGGCTCCTTCCCTTTGATCGGCTTGCACCCCTGAAAGCGTTGCTGCTGTGGAACGGTGCAACGTGCTTCCGGAACCAGCCACCCACCCATTGCTGGCCTTTGCAAACCTGGTGCCTATATTTAGAACGTGGGGGGGGGGCAGGGGCCAGCATTGCTTCCCCCTTCTCTGTTCAGAGGCAGAGAGAAGCTCGCAGCAATGCAGCGTGGTTCCTCTTATAAGGGGAAAACCAGAAAGGAAGTTTTATCTGGGAGCCAGAAAATGTCCTTGCCACCTAGAAGGGGGGGGGGGTTAATAGGGGAGGGGAGCAGCACCTGGAAGATTGACCCCCCAGACCATCAACTGCACACCCCCTCCCCTGATATTTGCCAGAGGGGTGCGATGGGGGAGGAATTTGATTCAGTTTGCATTTAAAGGCAAAACTATCTGTTTCAAAACTACTAAAGCAACACACAAACTGAAGCACGGACATCATTTGAAATCCACATTTCTCTGAATGCAGTTTTCCAGGAGCTGTCTACAGAAATTAGGGGAAATCGTACACACATTAATGAAAGGAGCATAAAAAACTGCATTAGTTTAGGGAAAGCTGCATTGCAAAAATGTGTATCTTAGTCAAAACGGCGTGCAAAATTGTGTTTATTAGGAGAAAGTCACACAAAAACACTCGTGAATGTTTGCCAGGATTTTTTCCCCATGGCAAATTGCTGCAGAAATGTGGATAATTTTAGGTTTGGGAAAAAATGAGAATATGAGAGAATGGAAATTGACAAATTCACCCATCCCCACTGAGACAGCAAGAAAGCAACGTATCACTGTCTAAATGTTCAGGAATTGGTGCTTGATCATTTGGAGTGCCCTTCATGAAACTCATAAGCTTTGCCTCCATTTTAGCCATATTCACAGAATCGTAGAATTGTAGTCAGGGACAAAGAAGAACCATCCTATCCTCCATAATGAGAAATTGCGAGCATGGGTTCGGTGTTATAATGAAACAAACTACAGTGGTACCTCGGGTTACAGACGCTTCAGGTTACAGACTCCCAGAAATAGTACCTTGAGTTAAGAACTTTGCTTCAGGATGAGAACAGAAATTGTGCGGCGGCGGCGTAGCAGCAGTGGGAGGCCCTATTAGCTAAAGTGGTGCCTCAGGTTAAGAACAGTTTCAAATTAAGAACAGACCTCCAGAACGAATTAAGTTCTTAACCTGAGGTACCACTGTACCCCCAAAACTGTGCAAAAATAATCCAAATTCTGTGCTAAGCAGAGGTGTTGTGGTTCAGGATTGTGGGTGGAGGGTGAAGGGATTGAAGACCCAGTGCTATTTCTGCAGCAGAGTCCCCATCTCCAGAGTCCCCGAACTGCCCAATCAGACTGTAAGGAGAGCCTTTTAGCCACTGAGAAGGCGTGAGTGGAGCCAGCCACTGAGGATGGGCTCCTAGGATCACTCTGGAGAAGTCACAAAGGAAGAAGGTCAAGGAGTTGTACTATATAGAATGGTGAAGGGACCCCCAAGGGTCCTCTAGTCCAACTCCTTGCAATGCAGGAATCTCAGCTAAAGCATTGCATGACTGACGTCCATCCAACCTCCATTCAAAAACCTCCAAGTGAGGGGAGTCCACAATATGGTCTGAAGCTAAGCATTTAGGAACACAAAGTGCTTCAGTTCACAAAGTGCAGGTTCTCTTACATGCAATGGAACTTCAAGGAAAAGACAACCTAAGTCACCCTGAGATAAGATATTGGAGCACACCAAAATCATTTGCCCATGGAAATGCATAGAAAATAGTAGAAGATCGATCTGCATCGATCACTGCAATGCATCCCTTATTATGATTCTTGTATAATCTTAGGGGGATGTGTGGCTTCACGGTGGCTGTGAAGGAACTCTGCGCTTCTGAATTTACCACTATGCTACTGGTGCTATGGAAAGCTCAGTTCCTACAAATCAAGCCGACGTCCACATTTCCCTCTTATTTTGCATAATTGATTCTGCATTTGTATACGGCTGCCATGGACTGGCCGGATGCAGAGAGTGGAGGGGGGAACCATCTGGGGAACCCCCAAAGGAACCCCCAGGGGGAAGAAGGCTCAGAGTCAGGGGATTGGTGGTGGGATGACGAAGAGTGATCAGAGAGAGAAGACTGGGAGGAGGAGGTGTCGGAAGCTGTGTCCAGGGCAGCTGTCTATCAGCTCCATCTGGTACGCAGGCTGAGACCCTACCTGCCCACAGACTGTCTTACTACAGTGGTGCATGCTCTAGTTATCTCCCGCTTGGACTACTGCAATGCACTCTAAGTGGGGCTACTTTTGAAGGTGACCCGGAAACTACAACTAATCATGTTCAAATATATTAAAGGATGTCATATAGAGGAGGGTGAAAGGTTGTTTTCTGCTGCTCCAGAGAAGCGGACACGGAGCAATGGATTCAAACTACAAGAAAGAAGATTCCACCTAAACATTAGGAAGAACTTCCTGACAGTAAGAGCTGTTCGACAGTGGAATTTTCTGCCACGGAGTGTGGTGGAGTCTCTTTCTTTGGAGGTCTTTAAGCAGAGGCTTGACAGCCATCTGTCAGGAATGCTTTGATGGTGTTTCCTGCTTGGCAGGGGGTTGGACTGGATGGCCCTTGTGGTCTCTTCCAACTCTATGATTCTATGATTCTAATGCAGAATGCGGCAGCTAGACTGGTGACTGGGAATGGCTGCCAGGACCATATAACACCAGTCCTGAAAGACGTACATTGGCTCCCAGTACGTTTCCAAGCACAATTCAAAGTGTTGGTGCTGACCTTTAAAGCCCTAAATGGCTTCGGCCCAGTATACCTGAAGGAGCGTGTCCACCCCCATCGTTCTGCCCGGACACTTAAGGTCCAGCTCCGAGGGCCTTCTGGCGGTTCCCTCACTGTGAGAAATGAGGTTACAGGGAACCAGGCCTTCTCGGTAGTGGCGCCCATCCTGTGGAAGTGCCTCCCATCAGATGTCAAGGAAATAAACAACTATCTGACTTTTAGAAGACATCTGAAGGCAGCTCTCTTTAGGGAAGTTTTTAATGTTTTATCATGTTTTTAATATTCTGTTGGGAACTGCCCAGAGTGGCTAGGGAAACCCAGCCAGATGGGTGGGGTATAAGTAATTAATAATAATAATAATAAGCTGAAGAGGCAACAGGGTTGAGCTGGAAGAGGCTGGGGCAGAGAGCAGTCCAGATTCAGAGGCAGAAGCAAAGGCTGGTGGGAAGAGGGACAAGAAGCAGAGTGGAGGCAAACTGCTGGAGAAGCCAGGGAATCTTCCCTTCCTGCTGTGACCGCCTCTCCTCCCCACTGGTCTCCCAGAATCAACAGAGACATGAAAAGAGCAGAAGAGAGATTGGTTGTACACAGACACAGTCTCCGATTGCTTGGAAAGAAACCCTGGAGAGGAGGGGACTTATGTAGCTGTGGGAAGACAGGGACCTTCAGTCCTCGCAACTGCCTCATTGGGGCAAGAGCTACTGAGAGGAGTTGGTAGGATCACTAGGCCTGCACTGTTTAGGTTTCATTGAATGAAGAAGTAACTTCACTGACACCAGTGGGGTTTTTTTTTTACAGTATTGCTGACTCCAGATACTGATAATAGTTTTACATAATTATTTTGGCTTTGCTAATCAGGAGGAAGAGTACACAATGAAGGAGGATACTGAGGCCCTGCCTACAACCTCCCGAAATCTTATCCATCTTCTGAGATTACAGCAGATATCACCCACACACTTCCACGCCTGGAAGAAGCGGACCATTTGGATCCCTTCCAGTCAGGATTCAGGCCTCATCATGGGACTGAAACTGCCTTGGTCGCACTGGTCGATGATCTCCGGCGGGCTAGGGACAAAGGTAAGAGCTGTTTCCTTGTTCTGCTGGATCTCTCAGCGGCTTTTGACACCATCGACCATAACATCCTTCTGGACCGTCTAGAGGGCTTGGGAGCTGGGGGCACTGTCATGCAGTGGTTCCGCTCCTTCCTCCTGGGCCGTGTTCAGAAAGTGGTGGTGGGGGATGAGTGTTCAGACCCCTGGGCGCTCACTTGTGGGGTGCCTCAGGGTTCTGTCCTCTCCCCCATGCTTTTTAACATCTATATGCAGCCACTGGGAGAGATCATCAGGGGGTTTGGGCTGGGTGTCCATCAGTATGCTGATGATACCCAGCTCTACCTCTCTTTTAAATCAGAACCAGTGAAGGCGGTGAAGGTCCTGTGTGAGTGCTTGGAGGCGGTTGGAGGATGGATGGCGGCTAACAGATTGAGATTGAATCCTGACAAGACAGAAGTACTGTTTGTGGGGGACAGGAGGCGGGCGGGTGTGGAGGACTCCCTGGTTCTGAATGGGGTAACTGTGCCCCTGAAAGACCAGGTGCGCAGCCTGGGAGTCATTTTAGACTCACAGCTGTCCATGGAGGCACAGGTCAACTCCGTGTCCAGGGCAGCTGTTTATCAGCTCCATCTGGTACGCAGGCTGAGTCCCTACCTGCCCACTGACTGTCTCTCCAGAGTGGTGCATGGTCTAGTTATCTCTCGCTTGGACTACTGCAATGCGCTCTACGTGGGGCTACCTTTGAAGGTGACCCGGAAACTACAACTAATCCAGAATGCGGCAGCTAGACTGGTGACTGGGAGCGGCCGCCGAGATCACATAACACCGGTCCTAAAAGACCTACATTGGCTCCCAGTACGTTTCCGAGCACAATTCAAAGTGTTGGTGTTGACCTTTAAAGCCCTAAACGGCCTCGGTCCGGTATACCTGAAGGAGCGTCTCCACCCCCATCGTTCTGCCCGGACACTGAGGTCCAGCTCCGAGGGCCTTCTGGCGGTTCCCTCATTACGAGAAGCCAAGTTACAGGGAACCAGGCAGAGGGCCTTCTCGGTAGTGGCACCCACCCTGTGGAATGCCCTCCCACTAGAGGTCAAAGAGAACAATTACCAGACCTTTAGAAGGCATCTCAAGGCAGCCCTGTTTAGGGAAGCTTTTAATGTTTGATGGATTTCTGTATTTTAGAATTTCTGTTTTTTTTGGAAGCCGCCCAGAGTGGCTGGGGGAACCCGGCCAGATGGGCGGGGTATAAATAATAAATTATTATTATTATTATTATTATTGTTTGCATATTGTTGCAATCATGAGGTCTAGAAACTTGCCCTTTCCCTGCAAACAGTGCAAGATTCTCAACAGGCTGAATGTCCTGTCCAATATCAAGTTCTGTAGGGGTTTTTTTGTCTTAGAATAGCAATAATACACCTACGGTACCCCTAAAAGCCCTCCGTAGAAGCAGCTGGTATTGATGTCTTGAGCCACACAGGGTGTTGAGGAAAGCTCACACACAACACGATGGTTTTGTGTTTTTGTTTTTGGCTGAAAAATTAACACAGCCCAGAAATGAGGTGGGATTTCCGACAAGCCTATCCACCTGTCATTTCTCATTCTGTTTATCTTCCTCATGGAAGCCTTTAAGTTTCCAGCTTTCCACATCCTTAATTGCTGAGTCAGCTGCCACAGCTCAGAGTCGTAAAAATCTATTTTCAAAGGGTCCAATGGTTTTATTTTCCAATCATAAATATGGAATTTAATTAGCAGCTTGCTGCTAATGAAGTCATTGTGGAAGAGAAGATGGGCAGAGGCACTGAAACTTCAAGCATAAAACGCAAACAAGAAGTGTCATGTGGACACACTTCTGCAGTAACTGGGTTAACACTTTGGGGTCCTTCTACTTTTCAACCAAGGCTTCTTTCACGACCATCTTTCACCCCAATTCCTCTGCCTGAGATCAGGGCCAGATTAAGGTGTGATGAGGCCCTAAGCAACTGAAGGTAATGGGGCCCTTTATATGTCCAGCTGTCCTTTGTCAACGACAAATTGTCCCTGTTTTTTGTGTTGAATATATGCTATATGGTAATATATGGACCTAATAGGTATCTAAAGCCATTTGCACATAACAATATATGTATTTTATCAAAGTAAATGTTGAACTGAAATATAATTAAGAAGAAGTATATTAATAGTGAAATACACGCTGTAGGTTTTATTTTATTTGTTTTTTATCTTATATTTTGGAAATGTACATCAGGGTCTTTTTTCCCCCTTTAATTTTGTTGGTGCCCCCAAGAGAGTGGGGCCCTAAGCTATAGCTTGTTTAGCTAATACATAAATCCAGTTACTGTGATCAGTAACAAGGTGAGAATTGTCAGTTGGAGACACGCCAGTGTGGGAAAGCGCGGTACAATGGTTAGGGTATCTGATTGCAATCTGGGAGATCTGGGCGAGGGGAGCAAGACTTTATGCTGGCCATCAGGCAATGGCTTTTTCCACCTGCCTTGGCTGACCCTCCAGCCCTAGGAGCCTTCATAAGGCAACTGTTTCCAGAGGGAGAACTATGAGGGGAGAGAGACTCTGTTTGCCACTGGGTGGTGGTGGTGCAGTTGCTTCCACCTGCGCTGCCCCACCTTCAGAATAGAGCTGCTGCCCATAGCTGCCAAGTTTTCCCTTTTCTCGCGAGGAAGCCTATTCAGCATAAGGGAAAATCCCTTAAAAAAGGGGATAACTTGGCAGCTATGCTGCTGCCACGGTCATTTTGTGTATGTGCATTTTAATGAGCTGAACAGAGTGAAAGATTATGAGTCATGGGAATGTGGGGAGTGTGCAAAATTCAACAGTGCTTAGTTAATTTTTTGGCTGCTGTTTTGTTGATGTTGTTAATATTGTTTTATAGATTATGAATGCCGTAGTGCTTTGTTAATGTGATAATGTGGCTTTTGTTGTAATTGTGCTGTTTGGCTTTTTTTTTTTAGTTGCTTTGTTAATAGCGTTTTTAGATTGTAATTGTTTTACTGACGATTTGTTAATTAGTCCATATGCTTTATGCCATATTTATGAATTGCTAAGAGCATGAAGCTGATAACGCCAAGGTTGCAGGTTCGATCCCTGCCTGGGACAACTGCATATTCCTGCCTTGCAGGGGGTTGGACTAGATGACCCTCAAGGTCACTTCCAGTTCTACAATTCTATGATGTTATTTTTATTTATTTTTTGTAAGCTGCTGTGCAATTCATTTGAATGAAAAGCACATAGAAATATAATAAATCAAGTCCACACTCTGCCATGAAGCATTTCTATCCCATCTTTTTATTCAAGGAGTGAAACGTGGCTTGCATGGTTCTCCTCCTCCTCTCCTCCTCCTCCTCCTCCTCCTCCTCCTCCTCCTCCTCCTCCTCCTCCTCCTCCTCCTCCTCCTCCTCCTCCCTGAATACACAGAACCCTGTGAGGTAGGTTAGGCTGAAAGGCAGTGACTGACCCCCAAGGTCACCCGGTGAGAGCTTCGTGGCCATGTGGGGGATTTGAACCCTGGTCTGACACACTAACAACTACGCCATGCTGGCCAATCCAAGCCTATCTGTGGTGTCGCGGTGTCAGTTCAATACCAGGGAGCTCTGGGTTCAAATTCCCACTCAGTTGTGAAGCTCACTAGGTGAACTTGGAGCAGGGTTCTTGTGAAGATGAAATCAGAGGTGGAGGGAAACCTTGTAAGCCATTGTGGACTCCTTGGAGGAAAGGTAGGATAAAAATGGCAAGCATAAATAAATGGATCTGCTTTCAGGAGAACACAGAAGACTTCCTCTCGGATAAAAAGGCAGCCTTGTTAAAGCAGCCAAAATCGGAAAAGCCCTGAAAGGTGAAGATGACCAGTATTCCAGATGGATTTTAAAGGGCCCAAATTATCTGGGGCCTGGAGGAGAAACTGTCCTAGGAGGAAAAGTTACCATGTTAGGGGCTTTTTGGAGCAGGGGAGGTAGGCACTTAGTTGCTTGTTTGGCATCTGTCTGTCTCGAGAGGTAATGGAGTGCGCCTCTGGGGGTGAAGTCAAACCTCTGCGTGATCTCCCAGGGGCGCAATCCTGAGTAGTATGTATTGAGGACCTGGGATGGCTGAACAGCAGTTCTGGTGAATTTCTGTTGCAATTGTCCCAGCTGCTCTCCTGGGGCTCTGAGGAAGTACGAGCGCTCCCCACCCTTCACTCAAGGGGAAACTGGAGGAAGCATAGAGAATGTGGCGAGGTGCTCCTCCATATCTTATCATTGCGGCCGTATGGTGACCCACATCTGATGCTGATCAGAACCAGACACATATGTGTGTTTCAAGCTTTGCAGCTGCACCAACACTCCTCTGTCCAATCCCACTCCTGGGATCCGGTTGGCTGCATGTCAGCAAAGTACAGCCATAATGGCACTGGATGAAGTTATCAGCAGGACTGGGGTTAATAATAATAATAATAATAATAATAATAATAATAATAATAATAATTTATATCCCGCCCATCTGGCTGGGTTTCCCCAGCCACTGTGGGCGGCTTCCAACAGAAACATTAAAATATACTAATTTCTTGAACATTAAAAGCCTCCCTAAACAGGGCTGCCTTCAGATGTCTTCTAAAAAGAATAACAATCATAGAATCATAGAGTTGGAAGAGACCACAAGGGCCATTCAGTCCAACCCCCTGCCAAGCAGGAAACACCATCAAAGCATTCTTGACATATGCCTGTCAAGCCTCTGCTTAAAGACCTCCAAAGAAAGAGACTCCACCACACTCCTTGGTAGCAAATTCCACTGCCAAACAGCTCTTACTGTCAGGAAGTTCTTCCTAATGTTTAGGTGGAATCTTCTTTCTTGAAGTTTGAATCCATTGCTCCGTGTCCGCTTCTCTGGAGCAGCAGAAAACAATATTTCTCCCTCCTCCATATGACATCCTTTCATATATTTGAACATGGCTATCATATCACCCCTTAACCTTCTCTTCTCCAGGCTAAACATACCCAGCTCCCTAAGCCGTTCCTCATAAGGCATCGTTTCCAGGCCTTTGACCATTTGGGTTGCCCTCTTCTGGACACGTTCCAGCTTGTCAGTATCCTTCTTGAACTGTGGTGCCCAGAACTGGACACAGTACTGCAGGTGAGGTCTGACCAGAGCAGAATACAGTGGTACTATTACTTCCCTCGATCTAGATGCTATACTCCTATTGATGCAGCCCAGAATTGCATTGGCTTTTTTAGCTGCTGCATCACAATAATAATAACGGTGCAAAAAGCAGGGAGTAAAGAAGCCGATCACATTGGATTTCATTGCATATGATGCAAGGAAGCGTCTCTGGCCAGCTGCTCATACTAAGCCTCAGCACAGGATGATATTTGGCTTTTAATATTCTATTGGGGGGAACTCTGCTTTTCTGGCTTGGGGGGGGAATCTGTTAGCCCTTACTTACTTACTCAGGCTGAGTTGCACCCCAACCTCTGTGTCCTCCTCTCCCCACCCAGCTGGGTGACTGAGCAAGAGGCAGAAGGTTCCCTCTCAGCCTCCCTGGCATATTTAGCATGCAGCTCTATCCCTGCCAATATCTCCCCGCTGTTTGCCAGCAGCGAATAGCCTAGTTGCTTTAATACCTAGTTATTTTGCTTTCTTCCGGACATTTGGATTTTGATTCCCTTGTTTTATGCAACCGCCACTGGGTTTCTCTAACTGAGATGGCTTCATTCAGATTCCTCTCCTACCACAGCAAGGCTGGCAGAAATAATGGATAACTCAGTATGTGGACGGAAAGATAGAACAGGCGACTGCCTGATATGGGGGAAAGAGGGTTGAAAATTCACAGGAAAGTGATACTTGAAGTCTATGGGAGGAGGGCCAAGCCATAAAACCATTGAAAAATCAACTACTATTGCTACTATTAATACAACTGTTATTACTATTACTTGGTAAAAAAGGTAAAGGCAAAGGACCCCTGGACAGGCAAAGGACCCCTGGACAGTTAAGTCCACTCAAAGATGACTATGGGGTTGTGGCGCTCATCTCGCTTTCAAGCCGAGGGAGTTGATGTTTGTCCACAGACAGCTTTCCGGGTCATGTGGCCAGTAGGACTAAACCACTTCTGGTGCAACAGAATACCGTGATGGTTTACCTTCCCACTGCAGCAGTACCTATTTATCTACTTGCACTTGTGTGCTTTTGAACTGCTAGGTTGGCAGGAGCTGGGACTGAGCAATGGGAGCTCACTTCGTCACGGGGATTCGAACCGCCGACCTTCTGATCCCAAGAGATTTAGACCACAGTGCGGTCTGCACCCCTCACCCACTCTATAGAGGGAATTAGCAACTGCTGTATTACCCACTGCTGTAAAGGGGGAAGTAAGGGGCAGGTGTTCTCATCCACCTGGGAAGGGAGCCATAGCTGCCAAGTTCTCCCTTTTTTTAAGGGAAATTCCCTTATGCTGAATAGGCTTCCTCGTGAGAAAAGGGAAAACTTGGCAGCTATGAAGGGAGCCCATCTAGGAGAAGGAAACCTCTGGTCCTAAACCTCCACTGCCTCATGGAACATCTTTGGGAGAAGAAAAGGCTCAGGAGTAAATTCTCCACAAAACCAGAGTGGAGTCCCTAAGGCGGTTGGGAGGCGCCTTGCATGCCTCCTTCCGGCCACTCCTGCAGCCCAGCTGGTGCCAAACATCATGTTCTGCTTTCCTTTGGACTGCCCAGGACTCTTCCTGCTGCCCAGGACTCTTCCTGCTGTGAGTGCCCACAGGCCCTGTCCCTACCTCTCTCCACCTGGTCTAGGGCGGGGCCTGGAAGGCCTCATAAAGGACTGCTGCCGCTGCTCTGCTGCTGGTGCTGCCCAGGACTCTTCCTGCTGTGAGTGCCCACAGGCCCTGTCCCTACCTCTCTCCACCTGGTCTAGGGCGGGGCCTGGAAGGCCTCATAAAGGACTGCTGCCGCTGCTCTGCTGCTGGTGCTGCCCAGGACTCTCTCCTGCTGTGAGTGCCCACAGGCCCTGTCCCTGCCTCCTTCCACCTGGTCTAGGGCGGGGCCTGGAAGGCCTCATAAAGGACTGCTGCCGCTGCTCTGCTGCTGGTGCTGCCCAGGACTCTCTCCTGCTGTGAGTGCCCACAGGCCCTGTCCCTGCCTCCTTCCACCTGGTCTAGGGCGGGGCCTGGAAGGCCTCATAAAGGACTGCTGCCGCTGCTCTGCTGCTGGTGCTGCCCAGGACTCTTCCTGCTGTGAGTGCCCACAGGCCCTGTCCCTACCTCTCTCCACCTGGTCTAGGGCGGGGCCTGGAAGGCCTCATAAAGGACTGCTGCCGCTGCTCTGCTGCTGGTGCTGCCCAGGACTCTCTCCTGCTGTGAGTGCCCACAGGCCCTGTCCCTGCCTCCTTCCACCTGGTCTAGGGCGGGGCCTGGAAGGCCTCATAAAGGACTGCTGCCGCTGCTCTGCTGCTGGTGCTGCCCAGGACTCTCTCCTGCTGTGAGTGCCCACAGGCCCTGTCCCTGCCTCCTTCCACCTGGTCTAGGGCGGGGCCTGGAAGGCCTCATAAAGGACTGCTGCCGCTGCTCTGCTGCTGGTGCTGCCCAGGACTCTCTCCTGCTGTGAGTGCCCACAGGCCCTGTCCCTGCCTCCTTCCACCTGGTCTAGGGCGGGGCCTGGAAGGCCTCATAAAGGACTGCTGCCGCTGCTCTGCTGCTGGTGCTGCCCAGGACTCTCTCCTGCTGTGAGTGCCCACAGGCCCTGTCCCTGCCTCCTTCCACCTGGTCTAGGGCGGGGCCTGGAAGGCCTCATAAAGGACTGCTGCCGCTGCTCTGCTGCTGGTGCTGCCCAGGACTCTTCCTGCTGTGAGTGCCCACAGGCCCTGTCCCTACCTCTCTCCACCTGGTCTAGGGCGGGGCCTGGAAGGCCTCATAAAGGACTGCTGCCGCTGCTCTGCTGCTGGTGCTGCCCAGGACTCTCTCCTGCTGTGAGTGCCCACAGGCCCTGTCCCTGCCTCCTTCCACCTGGTCTAGGGCGGGGCCTGGAAGGCCTCATAAAGGACTGCTGCCGCTGCTCTGCTGCTGGTGCTGCCCAGGACTCTCTCCTGCTGTGAGTGCCCACAGGCCCTGTCCCTGCCTCCTTCCACCTGGTCTAGGGCGGGGCCTGGAAGGCCTCATAAAGGACTGCTGCCGCTGCTCTGCTGCTGGTGCTGCCCAGGACTCTCTCCTGCTGTGAGTGCCCACAGGCCCTGTCCCTGCCTCCTTCCACCTGGTCTAGGGCGGGGCCTGGAAGGCCTCATAAAGGACTGCTGCCGCTGCTCTGCTGCTGGTGCTGCCCAGGACTCTCTCCTGCTGTGAGTGCCCACAGGCCCTGTCCCTGCCTCCTTCTACCTGGTCTAGGGCGGGGCCTGGAAGGCCTCATAAAGGACTGCTGCCGCTGCTCTGCTGCTGGTGCTGCCCAGGACTCTCTCCTGCTGTGAGTGCCCACAGGCCCTGTCCCTGCCTCCTTCCACCTGGTCTAGGGCGGGGCCTGGAAGGCCTCATAAAGGACTGCTGCCGCCGCTCTGCTGCTGGTGCTGCCCAGGGGAACTTGAAACAGCACAGAGTTCTTTTTAAAATGCTTTTAAAAGAATTTTTTATGTTTTTATCTTCTTTGGGGTGGTAGGTGGGAGGGATTTTTAGTTGGGGGTGGGAATCTGTTAAATTTTAGTGTATTTGTAATTTTTATTGTTTTTGGTTTTATTGTTTTATTGTGTTTGGGGTGGTAGGTGGGAGGGATTTTTAGTTGGGTGTGGGAATCTGTTAAATTTTAGTGTATTTGTAATTTTTATTGTTTTTGGTTTTATTGTTTTATTGTCTTTTTTGTGTTCTTCTTTTGTTGAGTTCTTTGCTGTTTTTTACAGAGGTTTTATTTTGTTTTTAAGGGGAGGGGTCAGGGCTGCCCGGGAGGGGGTCCCAGCAAGCAAAATGGCTGGGGCAGATCCCACAGGGGGGTGTGCACTGGAACAACCGATCTCAGTGGTCACGGGTAGGAGGAGGAGTTACGCTAAGACCAGACCATGTCATTACCGAGGAGGCAGACTTAGTCGTTGTCTGAGGACTATCCCTGCCTCCAGGTCTGGTCCTGACCGGACGGATATTGGAATAGGCAAGGGATACCCACATGACCTGAAGGTGCTGCTGTGCAATGCCAGGTCGATGATGAATAAGACCACCGCCATTCACGACCTGATTGTGGATGGAGGATTTGACCTGGCATGTGTGACAGAGACCTGGTTGGAGGAAGCCGATGGGCCCGTTCTTGGCGCTGCTTGCCCACCAGGTTTCTCTTATGCACAGCAACCCAGGCCATCTGGGCGGGGAGGGGGGGTTGCAGTGATTTTTAGGAAGTCATTAGTTTGCACCAGGCGTCCTATTGGGAAGACCCAGTTCTCTGAGTGCATGTTCTGGAAGTTGGGCAATAGAGGCAGTACAGGATTCCTTTTGGTGTACCGACCTCCCCGCTGCACCAAGGATTCCCTGCCCGAGCTGCTTCAGGTCGTGTCGGATGTGCTCCTGGAGACACCTAGCTTGGTTGTCTTAGGGGATTTTAACATCCATGCCGACACGACCTTACAAGGAGCCGCTCGGGACTTCGTGGAAAGCATGGCCACCATGGGGCTGTCCCTGAATAAGTCTGGCCCAACTCATAGCCGCGGACATGCCTTGGACTTGGTGTTTACCTCTATGGATGTTGGTGATCTGACATTAAGTAAAAGCGAAACAAAAGAAGTGCCATGGTCAGATCACTTTCTGGTGCATCTGGACTTCTCCGCAACCCTTCCCCTCTGCAGGGAGGTGGGACCGATTCAGATGGTCCGCCCCCGCTACTTAATGGATCCAATTGGCTTCCAAAGAGTGGTAGGGGATGTTTTATCCCATGTCGATGGCCTTTCAGCTGATTCCCTGGTGGCCCGCTGGAATGCGGAGTTAACCAGCGCTATTGACTGTCTGGCTCCGAAGCGCCCTCTCAGATTGCATGGAGCCCGGACAGCCCCGTGGTTTTCCCCGGCGCTGAGGGCAATGAAACAGTCGTTGAGACGGCTAGAGCGCCGGTGGCGGAAAACTCATTTTGAATCAGACCGGACACGGGCTAGAGCTCAACTTCGAGCCTACCAAGTGGCAATGGCGACGGCGAAGAGGACCTTCTTCACCGTCTCCATCGCATCTGCAGAAAACAGCAGCAGGAGACTCTTCCAGGTGGTTCGCAATTTAGCGGAACCACCTGCTCCATCCGGGCCCAGTACGGGCCACATGATCTCCTGCAATGATTTTGCAAAGTTTTTTGCAGATAAAGTCGCTCAGATTCGGGAAGAGGTAGACTCCACCGTGGGAGCAGGGCCGGGGCGGGGGAGTGCTAGAGTCCTGTCTAGTCAAGTTTTGTGGGATCAGTTTCAATCTGTTACCTCCGAGGATGTGGACAGGCTGCTTAGACGAATGAAACCAACCACCTGTCTCCTTGATCCTTGCCCATCCTGGCTTATAAAAGCTAGCCAGGAAGGGCTGGGCGATGGGCTTTGCGGGTTGGTAAATGCTTCTCTCCATGAGGGAGCCTTCCCAGACCCGCTGAAAGAGGCGGTTATTAAACCGCTTCTTAAAAAACCATCTTTAGATCCGGCCAATATGGCCAACTATCGCCCAGTCTCAAATCTTCCATTCTTGGGCAAGGTGATTGAGCGAGTGGTTGCGGAACAACTCCAGGCACGCCTGGAAGAAGCGGACCATTTGGATCCCTTCCAGTCAGGATTCAGGCCTCATCATGGGACTGAAACTGCCTTGGTCGCACTGGTCGATGATCTCCGGCGGGCTAGGGACAAAGGTAAGAGCTGTTTCCTTGTTCTGCTGGATCTCTCAGCGGCTTTTGACACCATCGACCATAACATCCTTCTGGACCGTCTAGAGGGCTTGGGAGCTGGGGGCACTGTCATGCAGTGGTTCCGCTCCTTCCTCCTGGGCCGTGTTCAGAAAGTGGTGGTGGGGGATGAGTGTTCAGAC
The DNA here is from genome assembly GCF_965207765.1 of Zootoca vivipara. Lineage (NCBI taxonomy): Eukaryota > Metazoa > Chordata > Lepidosauria > Squamata > Lacertidae > Zootoca > Zootoca vivipara. The sequence continues at coordinate 51,152,475 of NC_142596.1, forward strand.
CCCTGGGCGCTCACTTGTGGGGTGCCTCAGGGTTCTGTCCTCTCCCCCATGCTTTTTAACATCTATATGCAGCCGCTGGGAGAGATCATCAGGGGGTTTGGGCTGGGTGTCCATCAGTATGCTGATGATACCCAGCTCTACCTCTCTTTTAAATCAGAACCAGTGAAGGCGGTGAAGGTCCTGTGTGAGTGCTTGGAGGCGGTTGGAGGATGGATGGCGGCTAACAGATTGAGATTGAATCCTGACAAGACAGAAGTACTGTTTGTGGGGGACAGGAGGCGGGCGGGTGTGGAGGACTCCCTGGTCCTGAATGGGGTAACTGTGCCCCTGAAAGACCAGGTGCGCAGCCTGGGAGTCATTTTAGACTCACAGCTGTCCATGGAGGCACAGGTCAACTCCGTGTCCAGGGCAGCTGTTTATCAGCTCCATCTGGTACGCAGGCTGAGTCCCTACCTGCCCAGTGACTGTCTCTCCAGAGTGGTGCATGCTCTAGTTATCTCCCGCTTGGACTACTGCAATGCGCTCTACGTGGGGCTACCTTTGAAGGTGACCCGGAAACTACAACTAATCCAGAATGCGGCAGCTAGACTGGTGACTGGGAGCGGCCGCCGAGATCACATAACACCGGTCCTAAAAGACCTACATTGGCTCCCAGTACGTTTCCGAGCACAATTCAAAGTGTTGGTGTTGACCTTTAAAGCCCTAAACGGCCTCGGTCCGGTATACCTGAAGGAGCGTCTCCACCCCCATCGTTCTGCCCGGACACTGAGGTCCAGCTCCGAGGGCCTTCTGGCGGTTCCCTCATTACGAGAAGCCAAGTTACAGGGAACCAGGCAGAGGGCCTTCTCGGTAGTGGCACCCACCCTGTGGAATGCCCTCCCACTAGAGGTCAAAGAGAACAACAATTACCAGAACTTTAGAAGGCATCTCAAGGCAGCCCTGTTTAGGGAAGCTTTTAATGTTTGATGGATTTCTGTATTTTAGAATTTCTGTTTTTTTGGAAGCCGCCCAGAGTGGCTGGGGGAACCCGGCCAGATGGGCGGGGTATAAATAATAAATTATTATTATTATTATTATTATTATTTGGACCCATCAACGAGGCTGAGAAGGGTATCTAGTCATTTGGGCAGCCCAGGACCTCCATCCACACTGTCCAGGCTTCCACCCGGGGGAGGTCCTTTCGGCACGGCAAATGAGTCTGACACAGAGCAAGGCAGGTCTCTGTCTGCCAAAGCCATTCACAGAATCATAGAATTGTAGAGTTGGAAGGGACTGTGAGCGTCATCTTGTGCAACCCCATTCCCTTAATAAAAGAACTGGTTTGGCTGTCTCAGCAGCAGGCCTGGAAGGGACCCTCAGGTATCATCCAAACTGACCCCTCCAAAACACAAAACAGTATTTTGTGACAGAAGCATTGTTTCCCTAACCTACAGTTTAATTTGAGATCAAGAAGATCACGGGAGCCTAGGGGTTCCTTCTGCCTTACAAACAAATATTTAACCATCTTTTTTCATATGTTAATGCCTCACGGAGAAAAGGTTACAAAATATGAAGCAGAAGGAAACAAAACCCGCTCATTTACAGCATGAGAACCAGAGGATGCTTCAAACTTTCCACGTTAGCTTTTCACACTTCCCTTATTTGGGAAGTGGCAAGCCTCGTGTCGGAGAAACGCTTTGTAAACTGACACATTCACACTGGCGTCCGAAAATGAGAATGGGTGACAGGCAGGCCATTGACGTGAACACTTTTTTTAGAGAGAGAGAGCGGGGGAGATATCCAGGCTGCGAAATGTGGCAGATTAAGATCATCATCTGTAAAGGCAAAGGAAAAGGTCTGCTGCAATATTCTGCATTTTCCCTCTAAGTGAGCTTCAGCAAATTTAGTGGGGCTTAACCTGAGAAAGGGCCCCACTGGAAGTCCTTTTCATTGTTCATCTGTTTTTTGTTTTTGTTTGCTCAGGGCAGTAATAAACGAACCCCCTTTCAATATTATTTGCACCTGCAAAAGCTTTGGGGTGGCCCTACTGCTTGGTTTCCAATCAGTGCATGTCCTGCTGAAATCGTGCAACATTTAATACTGCAAATGTCCTGTTGTTGTTGTTTTGTTGAGCTATAGAGCACGCACTCCCCTCCAGATGACAATGATGTGGGAGCAGAAAGATGTGAGGATGGTCCAGGACGAATCCGCCACGGATGCACTCTTATTGTGTCAATTGAGTGTTGCAAAAGGCACCCACCCCCTCCTGTTTTCTGTAGAATCATAGGATTGTCAATTTGGAAGGGATCCCCAAAGGACATCTAGTCCAACCCCCTGCAAGGCAGGCATTGCAGCTCCAGAAATCCTGACAGATTGCCACGCAACCTCTAGCCAGCTCCGTAAATGCCAACCAATCCAGCGGCAACAGTGAGGAAGCCAGCTCTCCTAGTGCCAGAGTCCCACGGGGACCCAGGGAACCTTCTGCTCCATCACCTGTTGTTGTTTTTAAAGCATAAAAGATATAATCTACATGCTAAACCTTCACTCGTTTCCACCGAAACGGCACTAACAGGAAGTATGTGGGAGTGGCTGCACCACCAAGAAGCAAGCTTAAGTCGGCACAAGATCAGGCAGCCCTAGTACGGAATTATCTATTTATTTATTAAATTTGCTAGTCGCTTTATCTTGCCCAAGGCAACCCAAAGCAACTTGTAACCAAACTGCAATACAACGAAAGTGCCTATTGACATCAAATAGGTGCCTTCACTTTACGGCCTATGACCCTCATACTTACGGGACCGTCTCTCCCAGTATGCCCCGCGGAGGACCTTAAGGTCCATAAATAGTAACACCTTAGAGGTCCCGGGCCCAAAGGAAATCAGATTAGACTCAACTAGAACCAGGGCCTTCTCAGCACTGGCCCCGACCTGGTGGAATGCTCTGACTCCTGAGACCATTGTCCTGCGGGACCTGATTTCTTTCCGCAGGGCCTGTAAGACAGAGTTGTTCCGCCTGGCATTTGGCCTGGAGCCAACCTGATCCCCTCCCCCATTTTCCCTTTCTTTTTCCCTTTTGTATGAGGCGGACACGACTAAACGACTAAACAGTCGGACACGACTAAACGACTAAACAACAACAACAATGAGGCTGCATTATTTTTTTTAATGTATTTAGTCTTGTTGTTGAGTTGTATTTTAACTAGTTGTTTTATATTTGGTGTTAGCCGCTCTGAGCCCGGCCTTGGCTGGGGAGGGTAGGGTATAAATAATAATAATAATAATAATAATAATAATATTATTATTCACTGTGCTTTTTCCGGAAGCTGCTAAAAGCATTTTTTTGTTTAGACAAGCCTACCCAGATATCTGGAATGCTGGTGTGTTTGCAGTTTGTTGCGTGTTTTGATATTTTTCACTGTTTAAATTGCTTGATTTTATTGTTTTCTTCTTTTCGTAAACCACTTTGAGGTTTTTCCCTTTTCTTACAATCAAGCGGAATACAGTGGTACCTCTGGTTACGAACGCTTCAGGCTATGAGCTCCGCTAACCCAGAAGTAGCTGCTCCTGGTCGCGAACTCTGCCCCAGGATGCGAACGGAAATTGTGTGTCAGAGGTGTGCGCACAGCGGGAAGCCCCATTAGTGAAAGAGCGCCTCAGGATAAGAACTGTTTCAGCTTAAGAACGGACCTCTGGAATGAATTAAGTTCGTAACCAGAGGTAAAGGTAAAGGTAAAGGGACCCCTGACCATTAGGTCCAGTCGTGACCGACTCTGGGGTTGCGCGCTCATCTCGCATTATTGGCCAAGAGAGCTGGCGTATAGCTTCCAGGTCATGTGGCCAGCATGACAAAGCCACTTCTGGCAAACCAGAGCAGCACATGGAAACACTGTTTACCTTCCCGCTGTAGTGGTTCCTATTTATCTACTTGCATTTTGACGTGCTTTCGAACTGCTAGGTTGGCAGGAGCTGGGACCAAGCAACGGGAGCTCACCCCGTCACAGGGATTTGAACTGCCGACCTTTTGATCAGCAAGCCCTAGGCTCAGTGGTTTAACCCACAGCGCCACCTGGGTCCCTCGTAACCAGAGGTACCACTGTATAAATTTTATAAACGAAGTAAATAAAAAATTGAAACCTATGCGTTCTGAATATTTGTATTTATGGGGAGGGGAAGCTGCGAAGCAGACATGGATTGCAAGAGATGCCGCGTGCGCAACCTTAACGTTCTGAGGCTGAACATCTCCCAAAAAAGACCCCAATGCTCACTAACGGTCCTGGCTGGATGGCCCCTTAAACATCTTCACCCCGTTTGCTTTGAAATGCAACAACTTTTCCTTGCCAAACGACAGAGGCTGCTTTGTGTGAACGGGGCTTCAGGGAGAAGGACGCAAGGCATCTCTGCTTCCTGAGGCCAGCCCTTTGCGAGAACAACAGTTTACAAAAGCCACTTCTTCCTAATCTTTAGACAATGCTGTGTATATTTAACCTTTGCAACAAAAGCATGTCAAACATTTAGGGCCGGGGCGGGTGTGTGTCTCCAGACGCTTTACTCTGGAGTAGTTCCAGCAAAGTCGGCAGGCTGCTTTCAGAGGAATTGGCTGGAGGATTAGAGCCTTGGACTGACATTTTCCATAATCTTCTGGTGATAGTTGATACGTTCCTCTTCCGCTGTGCGGCAGGCAGCAAAGGGACCTGATTAGAATTGGTTGTGCATATTTTCTTCCTGCTGAGTCTATCACACCTCGCCTGCGTCCTTTTACAGCAGCATGAAACTTGAATAAGGTTGCCAACTGTCTTACCTTGAGCCCTCAGTGCTGGGGTGGGGAGAACTTGCAGGGGCAACCTATAGATTCCTGCAATGCGTTATACATAGGGTTGCCTCTGAAGACGGTTCGGAAACTTCAGGTGGTGCAGAATTCAGCAGCCAGGGCAAGAGGGTTTAAGCACATAATGCCAATTCTGGCCCGACTGCATTGGCTGCCGATTAGTTCCTGGGCCCAATTCAAAGTGCTGGTTTTGACCTTCAAAGCCCTGAAGAGTTCAGGAGAGCAATACCTCAAGGACCGCCTCTCCCTATAGGAACTGACCCTGCAATCATCCCCTGCAGCCCTTTTGAGCGCCTCCCCCATGAGCGGTCTGGAGAGTGGCAGCCTAGGAATTGGCCTTTTCTGTGGTGGCTCCCTGTTTGCAGGATGCTCTTCCAGGGATGCTCACTTGGCGCCTTCATTACATATCTTTAGGCGCCAGGTGAAAAAGTTTCTCTTCAACCAGGTGTCCAGCTGATTAGCATTCTATGGCCTTTTAAATAGGTCTGCGGGAGGGGGTTATTGGTTTGTCTTTGTTCTTATTTTCACCACATATTTTGTGCTTTTTATATTGTAACTTTATGTTGTGAACTGCCCTGAGATCCAAAGGAGGAGGATGAGGAGGAGGAGGAGGAGGAGGAGGAGGAGGAGGAGGAGGAGGAGGAGGAGAGAGGCTAGAGACAACAGTTGGCTGAGCAATGAAGTTGACTTTTGTCTTTACAATAGAGGTTGCTGGACATCTGCCAGGAGCTGCATGCTAACTGTGGGTGGGGCCAAAGCCAGAAGTGGGTGGGGCCACTCCCATTCACTCTCTGTTTCCCCCCTCTTCCTCTGCCGCAGAGATGCACTGCTCCTTCCAGAGGTTTGTATGGATTATTTTCCAAGGGCGGTTGAAATTTCTCCATGGGGCTGTCTATACTCCTAGGACAGGCATAGGCAAACTCGGCCCTCCAGATATTTTGGGACTACAACTCTCATGATCCCTAGCTAACAGGAGCAGTGGTCAAGGATGATGGGAATTGTAGTCCCAAAACATCTGGAGGGCCGAGTTTGCCTATGCCTGCCCTAGGGCCACAGGTTGCCGACCCTGCTCTAGTGAAAAGGTGCAAAACCCCAAGTGACTTTTGCAGGGAATCAAAGAGGAGAGAAAGAAGTGGAGAGACATGCTTTCTCCCCACTCCACCCCACCCCCTTTTTAAACAACTCATTGGTACCAATTACACACCTTTGAGAGTGACCCATTATAACTCTGAAAGCCCGCGAAGATATTGGCAAACAGAAAAGCTAGTCTCAAAAAATGTTCACCTCCATTAAAACTATTGACCTGAGCTGGAGGGGGTGGGGAGCAGCCTCTAAGCAGTGGGAATGTCCCCACAGACAAACTCTTAGGCGTGCCCCCCCACATGTATCTATGCCTGTGAGCATTCCATCAGCAGAACTGAGCTTAAAAAATAATAATGAAAGGAGCAGCAGAGAGAAGGCACTTTAATAAACCTGAGTCTTCCCAACAGAGGTCAATGCCAAAGTTCCCCACAACTAATAAAACAGCAAAAGGCTGGGAGCTATACAACTTGTTTACATGGTCTGGGGACGCAGAGTTGCTGTCCATCCGTTATCCTGATGGAACGTCTTGTTATGGGCTTTGAGGCAGCAGAAAGCGAAGCAAAGGGGTATTTTTGCAAAGGAGCCTTATCATCAAAACCAGCAAGATTCATTATTCTGGTCTCAAGTATATCAAGAAATATTCTAAACTAAGTCAACCACCTGTACAGCTGAAGACATGGACACAACATGAGAGCTCCCCACTCTAAAGAGCTTTTGACGTGGATGTTAGCTGCAGCCAGGATTTCGGTAGCCCAGCAATGGGAAACCATGTAAAAGCATGTTGCTGCCTAAAGGGCAACAGCAATTGGTGCGCCCACTACCCCAAATGTCAGGGTATATAGGACTCAAGGCCACCCAAGTCGTTTGGGGACCCAAGGCATGAAATCCCACAATCACCTCTCCCGTTCTCTGGCAGTAAAAATGCAACAATAAATTCAACACCTAAGAATTTGCTTTTGACATGGGTGTTGGCTGCAGCTAGGATTTCAATAGCCCAGAATGGGAAAACGTGTCTCTGTGTGGTATAAGAACTTACAGACTTTGGCTATTTTGTGTGTGTGTGGGGGGGAAATCACACATAAACTGTGTGTCTCCAGAGGGGAGGAGGATCCAGAATGCATTTGTGTCATCTGATGGGACGTTATTATGCTTCAGACTTAGACGCTCAACATTCACCATCCACACCAGCTCGGGAAATATGGGCGTCTTTATTTATATTGGTGTGTCCCCACTTTTTCACTCCTGTCTCAGCAATGTCTGTGAAGACTTGGACCTTGGACATGTCCACAGAATGGAAGATGGCAGGATCCCCAAGGACATGCTGGGGAAACCCAGCCAGATGGGCTGGGTATAAATTTTTTTAAATTATTATTTTGTTGTTTAGTCGTTTAGTCGTGTCCGACTCTTCGTGACCCCATGGACCATAGCACGCCAGGCACTCCTGTCTTGCACTGCCTCCCGCAGTTTGGTCAAACTCATTATTAAAATTAATAAAATAATAATAATAATTATTATTATTATTATTATTATTATTATTATTATTATTACGAGCTGGTTTCCAGCACCAGGCCCATTGGTAGGCCAACTCTGGGTTACATAAATATTTGCAGATCTGACATGAAGATTGGTGACATCAACCTTGCCATGTGGGAATCTCTTGCAGATGACCGCTGTGCCCAGAGACAGTCAGTCAGTTCATGCATCCATAGCAGTGGCCGGAGGAGGAATGGCCGCTGGGAGGAATCGCAGAGAGAAGAAACTCTGTCATGCATCTGCATCAACTCAACCGGATGCCTTCATCTGCCTCGGCTGCAACAAAACATGTCTCTCCCATATCGGTTTCTACAGCCACAGCAGGCTCTGCAACCTTTCAATGGTTTAAATTCATCCCCGAAGGCATTGTCTCCTCAGACAGATGGATGCCAACCCATTTATTTCTTTTATTATTTATTGTTCTCTTGCTGCACTATTGGGTTGTTAAGTAAAATAATAATAATAATAATAATAATAATAATAATAATAATAATAATTTATACCCCGCCCTTCAGGGGCACAGTTACCCTTTTCAGGACCAGGGAGTCCTCCACACCTGCCCGTCTCCTGTCCCCCACAAACAGTACTTGGCAGGATTCAACCTCAATCTGTTAGCCGCCATCCATCCTCCAACCGCCTCCAGGCACTCACACAGGACCTTCACCGCCTTCACTGGTTCTGATTTGAAAGAGAGGTAGAGCTGGGTATCATCCGCATACTGGTGAACACCCAGCCCAAACCCCCTGATGATCTCTCCCAGCGGCTGCATATAGATGTTAAAAAGCATGGGGGAGAGGACAGAACTCTGAGGCAACCCACAAGTGAGAGCCCAGGGGTCTGAGCACTCACCCCCCCCCACTTTCTGAACACGGCCCAGGAGGAAGGAGCGGAACCACTGTATGACAGTGCCCCCAGCTCCCAATCCCTCTAGACAGTCCAGAAGGGTGTTATGGTTGATGGTGTCAACAGCTGCTGAGAGATCCAGCAGAACTAGGAAACAGCTCTCACCTTTGTCCCTAGCCCGCTGGAGATCATCGACCAGTGTGACCAAGGCAGTTTCAGTCCCATAATGAGGCCTGAATCCCAACTGGAAGGGATCCAAATGGTCCACTTCTTCCAGGCGTGCCTGGAGTTGTTCAGCAACCACTCGCTCAATCATCTTGCCCAAGAATGGAAGATTTGAGACTGGGCGATAGTTGGCCATATTGGCCGCATCTAAAAATGTTTTTTTTAAGAAGCGGTTTAATAACCGCCTCTTTCAGCAGGTGTGGGAAGGCTCCCTCACAGAGAGAAGCATTCACCACTCCGCAAAGCCCATCGCCCAGCCCTTCCCAGCTAGCTATTATAAGCCAGGATGGGCAAGGGTCAAGGAGACAGGTGGTTGGTTTCACTCGTCCAATCAGCCTGTCCACATCCTCGGAGGTAACAGATTGAAATTGATCCCACACAATGTGACTAGACAGGACTAGCACTCCCTCGCCCCGGCCCTGCTCCCACGGTGGAGTTTACCTCTTCCCGAATCTGAGCGACTTTATCTGCAAAAAACTTTGCAAAATCATTGCAGGAGATCATGGGGCCCGTGCTGGGCCCCGATGGAGCAGGTGGTTCCGCTAAATTGCGAACCACCTGAAAGAGTCTCCTGCTGCTGTTTTCTGCAGATGCAATAAAGGCGGTGAAGAAAGTCTTCTTCGCCGTCGCTACCGCCACTTGGTAGGCTCGACACTGAGCTCTAACCCATGTCCGGTCAGCTTCAGAATGAGTTATCCGCCACTGGCGCTCTAGCCGTCTCAGCGATTGTTTCATTGCCCTCAGATCCGTGGAAAACCATGGGGCTGTCCGGGCTCCATGCAATCGGAGAGGGCGCTTCGGGGCCAGACAGTCAACATCATAATAATCCAGCAGGATTCAAGCACGGCATGCTGAGAAATTTGGTAATAAAGATTGGAACTACCCCTGGGGAGGCTGCCCAGCAGGCAAAAGCAACCTTCCCCAACCTGGTGCCCTGCAGATATTTTGGGAATACAGCTCCCATTAGCCCCCCATTCAGATCTACCGAATTGCACAACAAGCAAATCTCCATCGAATTTTGCACTTCTCCACTTTTATTTTTTGCAATGTGTTTCTCCAGCCAATCAAAGTGTGCAAAAAATATGCATGTTAGGGTAAGGCAGGCATCCCCAAACTGCGGCCCTCCAGATGTTTTGGCCTACAACTCCCATGATCCCTAGCTAACAGGACCAGTGGTCAGGGATGATGGGAATTGTAGTCCAAAACATCTGGAGGGCCGAAGTTTGGGGATGCCTGGGGTAAGGCATGCATAGAGATGCAAAAAATAACATCCCAAAATGCATTCTATTCAGGGGAATTCCTTGCAAAAATGCACATATTAAGAGAAATTTGCACTAAGATGATGATGAATTTTCATGAGGACTTAAAAAAAAAAGTAAGAAAGGAAATCACTAACCGATGCTGAAATGTGGATAACGGGAAAGTGTGAAACCGAGAGAAGCCAAAATCAACAGATTCCCCAAATTGAAAGATTTGGTGGCTAGTTTTAGAGACTTATTAATAGTGTCTTCTTTATTGTGATTTGTTTGTTTGTTTGTTTGTTGCATTTATGCCCCCCCTTTTCTCCGAGGAGCCCAAGTTGTGTACATGGTTGTTCCCCCTCCTAATTTAATCTGCACAACAGCCTCGCAATGTAAATTAGGCTGAGAGACAGGCAGTTGACTGACTTCCCAGGTCACCCAGTGAGCTTCAGGCCCGAGTGGGGGATTCGAACTCTGGACTCTCCCAGGTCCAAGCCCGGCACTCTAACTGTGATGCGCAAACTCTGACTTGCTAACTGTCTTGCTTGTGAGGGTTCAGCCCCAGAACCTATTCCCAAGCCCAGGGTGCAGCCTTGAAAAGCATGAAGCAACTGTGGAGAGTAGAGTGCCTCTGAGCATGTGTAGGGACTCTCTGTGCACAATGCATCCAGAGGCTAACTAGCAAGGCTTTGTCTCCCCCCACTCTTCCCCGCAGGCCAGCCGGCACCGTCCTTTTCCTTTTTTGTCTGTGATCAAGGGAAGCGAAAGGGAGAGGAAACACGTGGGTGAAACATCGTCGCTGGGGAGGAAGCAGCAGTGAGAGTTTTGCTAGCAAAATAATCACGGCGGGGCCTGCAGCCAGAGAAAGAGCGCGGCAAACTGTGGGAAGGAGAGAACAGTGTGTGGGAGGCCAGAAGAAAGAAACAGAGAAGAGGAAGAAGATGAGATTGTGAATGAGTAACACGCAAAGGGACTATTTATAGGCCAAAGGCTGTGTCACACATCCTTTCCCGAAAGGGAAGCACAGCGAGGGGAAAAAAAAGTCCCGTCCCCCCCGATGTGTGTCTGAGGATCAAAACATCATTTCCCCAGTTCACCTTGCCCCATTCATGATCTCATTTATTTCTATTACTTTAATAAAAGTGTTGTCTTTGTCCATGGAGTTTTCTTGGCAGGGATACTGGAGTGGCTTGCCAGTTCCTTCTCCAGGTGGATCACGTTTAGTCAAAACTCTCCACTATGACCTGTCCATCTTGGGTGGCCCTGCATGGCATAGCTCATAGCTACTCTGAGTTATTCAAGCCCCTTCGCCACGACAAGGCATTGATCCATGAAGGGGACGACAGAGGACGAGATGGTTGGACAGTGTTCTCGAAGCTACGAACATGAGTTTGACCAAACTGCGGGAGGCAGTGGAAGACAGGAGTGCCTGGCGTGCTCTGGTCCATGGGGTCACGAAGAGTCGGACACGACTAAACGACTAAACAACAACAACAATAAAAGTGTATGCCACTTTTCAAGAAAACCTCTTCCCAAGCCACATGCAAGGGAAGGTGCGTAGCTCAGGGGGTTAGAGCATCTTCTTCACATGCAGAAGGTCCTGGGTTCAATTCCCAGGGACATCACTTGGGGCCTGCAATTTCAGGGCCACCCCGTGTAATGCCAAAAATCTGTCTCTTGCTCTCCATTCTAAATAATAGTAGTGGCGCTCCCTGAGGCAGTACCAAGGCTCTGCGCCCAGTGCGACCAAACCGTTTGCGCTCTCCTAAATCTGCCTCTGGTGACAGGGCTGCGAGAGACCCTCTGCTTGAAACCCTGGAGATCTGCAGAGGGCGATGGGTGGCCGCTAGATCCAGGATGGTTAAGCTCTGCCTCCACAGTCAGAGGCAGCAATGCTTCTGAATACCAGATGCTGGAAACCACAGGAAGGGAAAGGATCCTGCTACAGTATTGGGTTTCCTATAGGCACCTGGTTGAGGATGCTGACCTAGATGGGCCACTGGCCTGATCCAGCCGACTCTAATTCATGCTCTTACACAAATGGTCAGTGACTGACAATCTGGCTTGGGGTAAGCCAGATTTGCATCTTTGTATGTCAAACCTACATGGAAATGCAATTTAAGACCATCTAAAACACCACCACTGGGACGCGGGTGGCGCTGTGGGTTAAACCACAGAGCCTAGGGCTTGCTGATCAGAAGGTCGGTGGTTCAAATCCCCATGATGGGGCGAGCTCCCATTGCTCGGTCCCTGCTCCTGCCCACCTGGCAGTTCGAAAGCATGTCAAAGTGCAAGTAGATAAATAGGTACCACTCCGGTGGGAAGGTAAATGGCGTTTCCGTTTGCTGCTCTGGTTCACCAGAAGCGGCTTAGTCATGCTGGCCACATGACCCGGAAGCTGTACGCCGGATCCCTCAGCCAGTAAAGCGAGATGAGCACTGCAACCCCAGAGTTGTCCACGACTGGACCTAATGGTCAGGGGTCCCTTTACCTTTAAAACACCACCAAAAATATCTCAAAACAGCATTAAGAAACATGACTAATGAAGAGGACCAACCCTAATCTTTCCTAGGTGGCCTTTGGCAAAGTACCAGTTCCCCAGCTTACAGCATGGGGATGATGCTACATAGCTCAGTTGGTTAGAGTGTGGTGCTCATAATGCCAAGGTTGCAGGATTGATCCCCACATGGGACAGCTGCATATTCCTGCATTTCTGGGGGTTGCGATCCTCAGGGTCCCTTCCAGCTCTACAGTTCTATGATTCTATGATCTACGATCCTACTTGCAGGATGCTGGAAGGCAGAGTCAGTCAGAAGGTAGATCTACAATAGTATATGATTCAGAAGTGTTTGCCAATGGCAACCGTGGCAACAAAACTCTTTCCTCCCCGAGTCCCAAATAAGGCTCCTGAAACAAAGGGTTTTTCCAGACTGATGTTGCTTTTGGGGTGGGGGTCCATCACACACAGACAAAGTCAGGTTGCACAATTATAATTGATCGGGAGGTCTTGCGAAACAAACCCGCTCCCCTAAAAGATCAGACTTTTTTGCAGTAAGGAAATGGACAGGGAGCACTGGTAAGTGTGAGATAATTGTGCTCATTAAATAGCTGGAGTTGCCTGAAGACATAGGCCATGTGGCAAGTGCCCCAAGAATGCTTGGGGGGGGGGAGCGGGTCTCCGTTCTGTAATCTCAGTCCTGATTCTGAAATTGGTGCTAGGAACTCAAATAAGGATATGTTGAGTATTACCTCCTTCACTTGAGCCGCCGTATTTGCCATCACCAACTGCCCTGCACCCACCCAACCCTGGCGATGGTTGATGGACTTTAGGATTCTAGCAAAATATAGATCCCGCAAGCCTGAAGTCTGTGCACCCCATTCTGATCACAACCATTTAGGCCCAGCCTGCATTCACAGGTGCGAAAGCAGAGACGATGGAATGAACTGCATCGCTGTAGACGGTGGGTGGGAAATGTCATTTCTGAATGCTACATAAAACAAAAACAAAAACTCACTATAAAGAGAAAACATCAGCTTCTACTTCTGCCTTTTCCTGCTGCTAATTTTCTACTTGTTGTTTTTGTACTATAGCAAATCATTTCCAACAGCCTGATTTCCCACTTGCAGCCTGAGGTGGCACAGTCCATGCTACCACCTCCATTAATTCTAACCTTGGGCTCTCTGTTGTCCATGTAGACCAGACCCAGGGTGCTGCATGCCAATGGTTTTCAAAGAACATTCTTTCCCAAAGGTGTCATGGGCTTTGAAGACACTCGAACTCAGGGCGCAAGGGAGAAACGTGCTAAGAGGAAGGCACGCTTGGCAAATCCACACCGTGATCAACTCCCACCCGGAAACATCTGTCCCCACTGTGGAAGGACGTGTGGATCCAGAATTGGTCTCCACAGCCACTTATGGACTCATTGTTACTCGGTTATGAGGGATCACCAAAGAAATGTTTTGTTTCCCCCCCTCTTTTTTCTCTCTCCTCCCCCCTTTCCTTATGTGTTCTATATTATGAGTATGAATGAGTATTTGAATGTAGGATTCTTGTTACTTTTTTTTCTTTCTCTTCTATCTTTAATTTCTTTATGATTATAAGTATTATTAGTATTTAAGTTTGAATTAAGTTTGATGTTGTATGAGATTAAATCTTATATTATATTTCCATTATTATTTCATTATATATGATTTTGTATGTTATTATTTCTATATTATTTATACCATTGTTTCTTGAGAGTGTATGTGTTTATGATAGTGTATTTTTATTTTTATTTCAATAAAGTTTATTTTTTAAAATTTAAAAAAAGAAGAAAGGTTTCAAGGAGTGCACCAGGGAAGAGGATCAATGAGAAACTCAGGAATGGTGGCAGAGCTTCCTTGAAAGGCAACTTGCCCACCACTCCTGGTTTTCTCTGTGCAACATGAAGCAATGGGCACGTTGCAGGAACTGTGCTGCATTTGTGGTGGGGATGGTGAGGACCAAGAGGCACCTGCAACTGTGGTGGACAGACCTCAAGCTTGCGGTGGGAACTTCTTCCTTCCTTTTTCCTAGAACTCTCATGGTCTACCAGACAAGAGTCAGATACAAAATGCTGGCTCAGTATCAGGGACCAGAATGAGCCACACAATGGGCTGGTCTCAGGGCCGAATTTAGGTTTGAGGAGGCCCTAAGCTACTGAAGGTCATGGGGCCCTTTATATGTCCAGCTGTCCTTTGTCAACAACAAATTGTCACTGTTTTTGTGTGTTGAATATATGCTATATGGTAATTTATGGACCTAATAGGTATCTAAAGCCATTTGCACATAACAAAATATGTATTTTATCTTATATTTTAGAAATGTACATCCAGTTATTTTTTTCCCTTTAAATTTTTTGCCCCCCCCAAAAGAGTGGGGCCCTAAGCTATAGTTTGTTTAGCTTATACAGTGGTACCTCTACGTACGAATAACTCTACTTACGAATGTTTCTACTTACAAACGGAGCTCCATCCGCCATCTTGGATGCGGTTTAGATAGGATTTTTTCTACTTACGAATTTTTAGATAGGGTTGCTTCTACTTACGAATTTTCCCCCCAATGCATTCCTATGGGATTCGACTTACAATTTTTTTCAACTTACGAATGTGCGTTTGGAACGCATTAAATTCGTGAGTAGAGGTACCACTGTACGTAAATCCAGCATTGGCTGGTCTGTATAGACAAGAACAGATCAACATCTGAATTCTTAAATTATAAGGGTTGCTAACCTCAAAGCAGGCAGCAGAGTTGAACAAAGATCTTGCCAAAGACAACCAGGTAATGCTCCTATTTTACAGGGGGCTGAAAAACAGGCAATTATTTGTCTATGTGCAATATTATTCAATTTTGTTAACATGTTTGGAATCAGAAAGGCTTGCCGATCTACTGCAGATCGCCCAGTGATCTACCCGGTAGACTCAAAATCTGCTTTCTGACAGCTTCTGCCCTGGAACATGCTCAAGAATGAACTGCAACATTCAGGAATCTCTTGAAAAAGAAAGGTGTCTGGCCCAGAAAGCCTGAAAAGGACAGCCATATGATATGAAGCAATTCAAACTCTCCAAGCTCGTATGCATACAATCTCTAGGGGCCACTTGTCAAATTTGCTTCTCTCCCACCTCCTTTTGCTCCTTCTCTTCCTCTTCCTTGCAGTTGCTGTTCCTTTTGAAGCATCTGGAGTGGCAAGATATCCTTGCTTGTTTTCTGCCAGGTTGCCGAAGTGCCAAAGGAAGAGGTTAATTTGTGCCACGGCTCAGGTCCCCCAGTGCCTGTGCTCAGTGCCAGCATTCAACTCCAGAATGCACCAAGTGCCCCTGAGCAGACACAGGGGGAATTTCTCCTTGCCAAGGAACAAATGCAGAGTCATAGATTGTCAGAGTTGGAAGAGACCCTGGCAGCCCAGCCCTTTTGCTCAAGGCAGGATCTTGCAATAACAGTAACCCTGGCAGATGACCTAGTCTAGCCCTCTGCTCAAATGCCTCCAGCCAAGGAGAGCAGGATGCCTCTGGAGGCTGGCTGCTCCCGCTGCCCAGGATCTCTTAGCAGCAGGAAGCCTCTCCTAACCTTTAGCCAAAATCTTCAATTTCCATTCTTTGGCCCTCTGAAACAGCAGATAACACGCTTGGCCTGTCTCCTGCGTGACAACCCTATCACACAGACATTTAAAGATCACCATCGTGATAGACACACCACACATTTGAAGCACATGACTTCCCACAAATAATCCTGAGAACAGCTGTTTGTGAGGGTGCTGGGAACTGCAGAGCTGTGAGTGGTAAACTACATTTCCCGTGGTCTTTGGGGAGGAAATCATGTCTCCCCTGATTCTTCTCTTCTCTGGGCTTAAACACAGTCAGCTCTTTCAACCGCTCCTTATAGGACCGGTGCACAGTCACTACACATCAAAAATTAGGGTTCCAAATGATGTCCTGGCATTTCCACACTAGCCCACTTTTCAGTGGCTTTCTTTCTCCAGCCAGAAAATGCATCTTTCATTATGGCAGACTTTTGCCTGCTACGACTTACATATGCAGGCATTTTTTTCCCTGTGATCTGGGCTAGTGGTTTTCAACCAGTGTGCTGTGGCACCCTGGGGTGCCTTGAATGATGGCCAGGGGTGCCGCGGGTAACACTGGCCACTGGCCCTCTTTCCTTCCCTTCCTCCTCTGGTCCCCTTTCACGTCTCTGCTTCCCAAAGGCTTGCACAGCTGTTTGTTGCAGCTGCCCTGGCTACAAGCGCCCCAGGAGAATGGTGCCTCTGGGGCTGGCCAGGGGGTGCTTCCCAGGCTCCTGTAGGGCAGTGTGAGGAGGCACCTCTCTTTCGGGCACGGGGGGGGCAGCTCAGAGACCAGGGGCAGCAGCTGCGGCTGCCCAGAGGACTCCCAAGGAGGAGGCAGCTGCTGCTGAGGGAACACTCCAAAAGGGAGGGTGTTTGAAAAGGGGGTGAGGGGTCGCCAGCTCTGCAGGCAAGGGGTGACTTAACTGGGCTCCTGAGCCCCACAGGGGTGCTGCAGAAAGAATGTAGTTGGTTAAAAGAGCTGTGGACCCAAAAAGGTTGAAAACCTCTGATGTAGGCCATTGCTGATTTTTAACAAATTAATTTTTAAGGTTGTTATTACATGTATTTTAATATTTTCAATTGTGTTGAAATTTTAAATTGTTGTAAGCCGCTCTGAGTGGTGCAGGGTCACAAGAAGAGTGGAACAGAAATATTATGTATAAATAAATGAATGAATGAATTAAAAAAACACCTTGTATAGACGAATTGAGTCATGCATGTACAAGTCCCGTTGAGTCTGACTCATGAAGATTATTTCAGTTTAGGAGAGAGTTGCTGTTGCACCAATGATGGTGATGGTAGAAAGATGAATTGTCATCAATCTGCCTCTTTTATGAAGTGCAACAGGGCAGATCCCTGCCCCAAAGACCTTACAATCAGGGGAGACAAGGGAGGAAAGGGAGGAAAATGGAAGGAGGATGTAAACCATCCAGAGATTTTGTTACATTAAGCGATCATTTTGAAAAACAGATAAACAATAAGCTCTTGCACCAGCTTTTACAATGGAGGGAACCCTACTTTCAGTTAGATATAGGTATGCTTAGTTACAGCAGAGAACAGGGACTTGCGGTGCAAGGCTCATCATGCCTATTCAGAAGTAAATCCTATTAAATCCAATGGGGTTTACTCTCAGGAAAATGGAGGATTTCTGCCTAAAGCTAGGGGAAACTCTGGGACTCCCCCCCCCTTTCTCCTCTTCTGTAGTGAGATCTTTCCCACTGTGCCTGCTTGAAATGTGAAGGCCAAATTTTCCAGCTGATGGAGGCAATTTCAGTGACTTGGAGGTGATTTCTGGGTTTGGGGAAGGGAAGAGGAAATCTGCTATTGCTTGTAGCCAAAGTTCAAATTGGGAGTAATAACTAGGGCTGTGGGTGTTTCTCCACAGCTTTGATCTGCAGAACTGGCCCTCTTACTGGCACCACATAATATTCCTTCCACATTGGTAAGAAATCAATATTTTAATGTAGCAACGGCCCTTTGGAACTCCCTGCCTATTGACCGTACCATTTTCGGCACCTGCTAAAAACATTTGCTTTTTGTTTAGACTAGCCTGTCCAGCCATGTACGGTAGCATACTGGCATGTGCTTTTTATCACTGACTTAGAATTTTTAATAGTTGTTTTTAACTGCTTTTGCCTATGATTTTATTGCTTTCTTCTTTTTGTAAACTACGTTGAGTTTTTTTTTAAAAAAGAATCAAGCGGTCTATAAATTTCATGAGATAAATGAAATAAAGACCAATAACTCTCCGCCACTGCCTCCTCCCTGAACGGCGCTGCTGGGCTTACTCCGGAGTATGCAAACCAGGGTGCCTAGGACTGAGCAAGCGAGAGTGGCCAAAGATTATCTTGCCAGTCCTGAACCACGTGCGCCAGGAAGAGAGTCCGTGATCCGTTGGGACCGAGTTTCCCAGCCAGTTTTACTTCGGTGCGAGGTATTGAAAGAGAAACAAAACCTGAAGCAGAATCGGAAGCGAAGCGGATCTTACCGGCTCTGGTGTCTTCTTTGTCAATTGTCTTCGCGAGCCGGGCTGCCTGCCCAGAGGGCGATCCCGGAGCGCATCCTTGGCGCTTGTTGCTGCTCGGATCCGACGCGAGGCTGTTGCTGGAAGAGGAGCGGAGTCAGCCGCGCTGGGGACGCCCGGCGGAGGGGCGCGGATGAGGCATCGCGGAGAGAGACGGGAGGCGGGGTGAGAGAGAAGGAGGGTGGGGGGGGGGAAGAGGCAGGAAGCCGATTTGCAGAAAAACTTTAAAAGAGAAGTGACAAATTGAGAAGAGTGCTACAGGACGCGACAGTGCGCTTGGTACGCGGGAAGCGTTGCAGCCAGGGCGCGCAAAGCAGGAGCGAAAGCGCTGTGTGTGTGTGGGGGGGGGGGATTTTGCAAGGGGTCACCCTGGGATAAAGGTAAAGGGTAAAGGGACCCCTGACCATTAGGTCCAGTCGTGACCGACTCTGGGGTTGCGCGCTCATCTCGCATTATTGGCCGAGGGAGCCGGCGTATAGCTTCCAGGTCATGTGGCCAGCATGACAAAGCCGCTTCTGGCAAACCAGAGCAGCACATGGAAACGCAGTTTACCTTCCCGCTGTAGCGGTTCCTATTTATCTACTTGCATTTTGACGTGCTTTCGAACTGCTAGGTTGGCAGGAGCTGGGACCAAGCAACGGGAGCTCACTCCGTCACAGGGATTTGAACCGCCGACCTTCTGATCAGCAAGCCCTAGGCTCAGTGGTTTAACCACAGCGCCACCTGGGTCCCACTCACCCTGGGATACCGCCCCCCCCCCCAAATCTTTCTCAGCCTCCTCTATAGTTGACGGAGAGAGGGTGGCTGCTTCTATGAACCTCATTTATTTTATAAAATTTATACACCACTTGACTGCAAAAAAGGAGAAAACCTAAAAGCGGTGAAATCAATTTTAAAGAAACCAGCTCTACTTTATAACGTACGGAAGTTAGAATACTAAAACAGATTAAAATCCTCTCGACTTTCTAGGCATCTTGTCTAGACAGGAATGTGTTTCAAAGGAGCCGAAAAGAGGACAGGGAAGAAGGTGCCTTCTTCTTGATCTCAATAGGCTCCGAGGGTCATTTTGCTGCCTCTAAAGGATGGAGGGCACAAGGAGAAGGGGACGACAGAGGATGAGATGGTTGGACAGTGTTCTCGAAGCTACAAACATGAGTCTGACCAAACTACGGGAGGCAGTGCAAGACAGGAGTGCCTGGCGTGCTCTGGTCCATGGGGTCACGAAGAGTCGGACACGACTAAACAACTAAACAACAACAACAGCATTTGCTAACTCCAGTGCTTTTCTTCTAGGAAAAACGGTGCTGGTTCTGTGTACCTGTGAGTCCCCCCAGAAAAGAGCACCGGGCGGCTAACCCTCTTAGTTTTGTGGCATTCCTTCACTTACATTGCCAATGATCACATCTATGCTTGAATGGCAGTTCCAATCTAGTCTGTATTTGTCATGCTCACCTTTCCAGCTGCTGGAGGATATTTTTTGCTGTCCTCTGAAACATCCACAGGCTCTTGTGGTTTTGTGGCACTCCTTCTGTTACATAGCCAACTGCCTCTGTTTTTATGGCAGTTTCAATCTAGCCTGCCATGTTTCCTTGCAAGAATGCCATGTGGCCTTAGACTGGGTGTGCGTCCTACATTTCCCACCTGCCAAGGCCAAGACAGGCCCCTCTCTGCCAGCACAGCAACAGGGGAGAGGAGTGGTTTCAAGAGCCAGATGGGCTGTGGGTCCTGTGCCCTTTGAGGCAACCTTTCACAGGGGGCCATGATGAAAGGCCTGAAGTGGTAACTCCTGCCTTTCTAGTGGCCCTGGAAGTGCTTTTAAGAATATAAGAAGAGCCTGCTGGATCAGACCTATGTCCAGCATCCTGTTCTCACAGTGGCCAGCCAGATGCCTCCACAAGAAAGACCCGGGTGCAGGACTGCTCTCCCCTCCTGTGGGTTCCAAGATCTGGTGTTCAGAAGCACTACTGCCCCCAACAGTAGTTCTTCTTCTTCTTCTTCTTCTTCTTCTTCTTCTTCTTCTTCTTCTTCTTCTTCTTCTTCTTCTTCTTCAATAAATCTTTTTATTTGATTTTCAAAAGGAATAAAAAGAGATCACAAAAATTAAAAAGAGATAACAAAAGAATAAACATAACACCAAAAAACAGTACGAAATTCAAATAACAAGATTACTCTAAATCTCTTGACTTCCCCCCATCCCCTCCATGGATCCTTTTGATTCTATTTTCAACTGCATATACTGTATCAATACTTCTCCAATTTTTCATCATCCTAAGTTATCTATATAATCAATTACATTACAAGTGTATTTAAAATCCTGCTAATGTTTTAACCTGTTCACAATGATTTTGTATGTACATTATAAACACACACCCGTTTTAATTTCTTGTCTCCTTGATTCCTGAGCTTCCCTGTTAATTTTTCAGCATAGTCCATTAATTTGGTTTGCCATTCTTCTCTGGTCTGGGCTGTCTCGTCCTTCCAACTCTGGACTAGTAACATCTGGGTGGTCGTTGTAGCATACATAAACAATTTCCTCTGATCTTTTGGAATCCCGGTACCTATAATTCCTAATAGAAAAGCTTCTGGGTTTTTTTTAAAAAAATAAAAGTTATTTTTGAACATTTTTTTCATTTCATTATATATCATTTCCCAGATTTTTAAAGTTACATTACAGTTCCACCACATATGATAAAAGGTATCACTGCCCCCAACAGTTGAGGCAGAGCAGAGCCATCGGTACCCCTCTCCTCCATAAATTTGTCTAATCTTTTAAAGCCATCTAGGTGGGTGGCTATTCTTGTCTCCTGTGGGAGCAAGTTGCACCGTTTAACTATGTGCTCCATGAAGAAGCCCTTTCTTTTATCTGCCGTGAACCTTCTACTTTCTCCATGCCATGCATAATCTTATAAACCTCTAGCATGTCTCCTTTAACGCGTCTTTTCTCTAAACCAAGAAGTCCCAAGTGTGGCAACCTTTCCTCATAGGTGAGCCGCTCTTTTCCTTTGATCAGATGGGTTGCCCTTTGCTGAACTCTTTCCAACTCCACAATATCCTTTTGCAAGTTTGCATGTTGGAGAGGGGTCCTCAAGGCAGTCCAATAATCAATCCAAAAGGGATTCCAACTGTACTGAAAACACATTGTTGAATATTTATAGGATAGTAGAAAAAAGAAAGAAAGGAGAACACCAGGAAGAACTTTCTGACAGTCCAGCAGTGGAACAGTCTCCCACGAGAGGTGGTGGATTCTCCTTCCTTGGAAGGTTTTAAGTAGAGCTTGGAAGTCATGGAATTGAGATTCCTGCTTGCAGGGGGTTGGACTAGATGGCCCTCGGGTTACCTTCCAGCTCTGCAGTTCTATGACTGCATGATTCACTCTGAACCTCAACCTTCTCCCCCTCTCAACCAGCAGGAGTGGTTTCCTGCTGACAGACATTACCTTAATTTAAACAGAAATGCAATATATCCCATCCTAGTGCAGAAGACAGTGACCAGGTGAGCTGTGTGTTTGCTCAATCTTTGTGACTGTTGATGGGCAACTTCAAGAACCCTGCAGGTTTCCCTCCTCCTCCTCCATCTTTAAACTGGACTGAGGCCAGCCAACATTTCAAAGAGAGGCTCACCCACTGTAAAAGCAGAACACCCAAGGCTCCTCCACATGGCAGTTTATCTTGTACTCTGTGCTGCTCATCAAAACAGTGTCTCATATTCCCATTTAACCCAGATTTATTGTTTCCCTGGAAAATTTGATAAGTAACAAAATCCCTGCAGAAATGGCAAGATATAGGAGATACAGGATGGTGTTTTGATGAGCATGACACTCAGGCCCGGCTCTAGGTGCAGTCCCGGTGGCGCTCGAGACCTGCTCGAGACGGCCCTGATGGCACTGTGTGGATAGATGCTGCACAAAACTCATATGTATGGGACAGTCTGCCCTAAATCGTACGTAAGAGTCTCACTTCATCACACAAAGGGTCTAATCACCAACTTAATGACTGCAGCAAGGCTAACCATCGCCCAAATATTGGAAAATGTTGAATACAGAGATGTTTGAGAACTGGCTACCACAACTTTGATGTTGCTGGATAAACTAACAACTCATAAAATGGACAGACATTTTTTATTCAGATTGGTACAAATTTATTTCCTACGTGGCAGCAAAGGAACAAGCATATAGGCTACCAAGATGGGGATTGATGGTATGACACTTGTGTTTGACAAAGTGATTTGATTTATTAACCCAATTACTTTTAAGTTTTTCTATATGTGTATTTCCAGGTGGGGAGAAGATTTGTTACTGTTCATAGAATTGTAGAGAGGGAACCAAGGTTCACCGAGTCCAACTGCTGCAAAACAGGAATCTCTGACCGATGACTCTCCAGTCTCTGTTTGGAAACCTCCAATGAAGGAAAGTCCACCATCTTCCAAGGAAGCCCATTCCTCTGTCAAACAGCTCTTACCATCAGAAAGTTCTTCCTGATGTTTACTTGGAATCTCCTTTCTTGTCATTTGAATCCATTGGTTCAGGTCCTGTCCTCCAGAGCAGGAGAAAGCAAGCTTGCTCCATCTTCCATGTAGCAGCCTTCAGATATTTGAAGATGGATATTCCATCAACTATCCATCTTAAATTAAATCTCTCCATTCTGAAGGAAATCATCCCTCAGTGCTCACTGGAAGGACAGTTCCTGAAGCTGAGGCTCTAATACTTTGGCCACCTCACGAGAAGAGAAGACTCCCTGGAAAAGACCCTGATGTTGGGAAAGATGGAGGGCACAAGGAGAAGGGGACGACAGAGGACGAGGTGGTTGGACAGTGTTATCGAAGCTACCAACATGAGTTTGACCAAACTGCGGGAGGCAATGGAAGACAGGAGTGCCTGGCGTGCTCTGGCCCATGGGGTCACGAAGAGTCGGACACGACTAAATGACTAAACAACAACAACATTCTATCACCTCTCAGTCTTCCCTTCTCCAGGATAAACATACCCAGCTCCTTCAACTATTCCTCATAAAGCTTGGTTTCCAGATGTGGTTTCTTATTGTATTTGTTAATTCTCATCTTCCGTTGCTGTGCCAACACTGGAAAAGAGGGGTGGGGGGAACCCACCAAGCTGTGAGCAGCATAAGGTATGCAGAGAACTGCCATGGCCACCCTAAATCAATGCAGAAGGAGGCTGGGTCACAGCAGACTCCCTCACAGTCATCCCATTTTGGAGAGTCTGATCACTCTGGGAGGTGCACTCATTTCAGCTCCCAATCTGTTGACTTTTAGACTTTTCTCTCTCCCTAGAGAGCAATTCCACAGCAATCCATGCAAGGAGTGCCCCCCCCTCAAAACGATGGCTGTTTATCAGCATAACAGCCCTGGAAGTCCCTCCAGAGGAGGAATGCATTTCTCAACCTATTGATCTGAGAATAGATCGCTTGCATCCCTCCTGAATGCTGCAGTACTGAACTCTCCTCTGCGGGACCAACGTCTCCACTGCTTGGAGTGTTTTAGAGCTCAGGAACAACATCATGTTTTATATATGCACTGACTCCTCAGAGATCATTAGCGTTAATTATGATAGTGGTCCACACTCCATTATTTCTCCCCTCTGAGGACTGATTTCCCTATCCAGGGCTATTATTCTGTTCAGTTGCCCACCTGTGGACTAGCGGCTTCCAGAACAGCTGCCATCCCCAGGCACCCTCATCAGAGACGTCCCTCTTCTGTCAAACAGGGAGACACAAGGGGGGTTTCGGGAGAGAGATCCAAACAGCATTTCCAGGAGCCCAAAGCACAGTGCATTTCAGAGACCTTTGCACAGATTTCTATACCAGGAAGGCTGTCAGCACGAAATCTTCTTTTCCGTCTCTTGTGACATCATTCTGTCTGAGTCACTGGAACCCAAGTGCAAAATAATCCAGACTATTAAGCACTCAATGGGCCGGTTGTAATATTTGATCCATCCTCTGCAACAAACTAGGTTTAAACACCTTTTTGACAGGCTCATTCAAAACATTACTACTTTTTTGTTTTTGTTTAGTTGTGAGAGATTTTTGGATGAAACTAATTATCTACATCTAGGGTGCTCAATGTGGCACCCTCAAGATAGCCCCCTTGGCACCTGCTGAGCAGTCTGCTCCTCCCAATGTATATTTCTTAATTGAGGTGCTTTTTATTGTTTGGTTGTGGGAGTGTTGCCTGTTTTGGGTGGATGTTCCCTGCTCTTTTATTAAATGTGTTTTATTTAATGATAATGATAATACAGTCATACCTTGGATCTCGAATGCCTTGGCTCCCGAACAAGTCAGCTCCCGGACAATCGAAACCCGGAAGTGAGTGTTCCAGTTTTCGAAAGACTTTTGGAAGCCAAACGTCCAATGGGGCTTCCACAGCTTCCGATTGGCTGCAGGAGCTTCCTGCAGCCAATCAGAAGATGCACTTCAGTTTTCAAACATTTTGGCAGTCAAACGGACTTTCGGAATGGATTCCATTTGACTTCCAAGGTACAACTGTAATACCCTACCCATCTGACTGGGAAGTGAGGGGCAGATGGTGCTTGTCCACCTGGGAAGGTAGCACATCCAGGAAAAGGACTATTCTGATCCTAAACCTCTGCTGCCTTGCAGGAGATCTTTAGGAGAAGAAAAGGCTAGGAGTAAACCCTACACAACTATATATCCCAGCAGAGTTCTTGAAGACCAACGCTGGGTGGTGGGCTCCACTGCTGGCGAAACTTTTCTCTCTCATTGACTCTACACGTCTCTTCCCCAAAGGGTGGGCAGTGGCGATAATCATCCCAAGATACAAAAACAGTCCCACATCGAATCCAGCGAGTTATAGACCAATCAGCCTCCTCTCTATCCCCAGCAAACTATACGCAAAACTTTGGCCACAGGAAGAGAAGACTCCCTGAAAAAGGCCCTGATGTTGGGAAAGATTGAGGGCAGAAGGAGAAGGGGACGGCAGAAGACAAGATGGTTGGACAGTGTTCTCGAAGCTACGAACATGAGTTTGACCAAACTGCGGGAGGGAGGCAGTGGAAGACAGGAGTGCCTGGCCTGCTATGGTTCATGGGGTTACGAAGAGTCGGACACGACTAAACGACAACACCCATGTAGTGAACCAAATATTAAGTTGGCAGCTTAATTTTTGGCCTAACACCATCCACCCAAACTGAATATTGGACCCTCCTGGACAAGAAGACTATAAGAGGACTTCCTAGTCTCTTCCCATAGATATGATTCAGAGTTTCTTGAGAAGAGTGATTGATGGGAGTTTTTAAAATGCGAAACATTGAAGGCAGAAATTCAGACAATTCCAACAAGAAAGAAAAGTGGGAGCATGGCCCCGAAAGACGTGTGTCCCAATTTTCCTCCGCGTCATGTTGGAAGGTATTTAAATGTGCAGTGTCAATGTGGCCTGAGTTACTTCCCTGTAACTTTTCATTACGGTATTTTAAAATCCATTCTTCCCTAGAACTTTTACAAGAAATGCATTCCGACTTGGCAACCTCTTTCGCAAAGACCCCATTTTACAGTGGGTGAAAATGATGCTTGAGTAGAGCCAAGCGACTTCTGTCTCCGGGGTCTCCCAAGACATCTGTTGCACAGAAGGAAAGAGAACTCCTGGTTCCCAGGTTTGGACCAAAGCACCTCCCACCTCCTCCCCCAACTCCACTCACCGCCCTGAGAGCACCTGAGTGAAGCTGCAAGTGCTACGGCTATTCTGTCAAAGACACCCAGAAGTACCAAGAGCAAGGCAGGGAACCTTTCTTTTCTTTCCCCATCTCTATCCTCCCGCACCAAAGTTAACGTTTGAAGCCAATAACTCGGTACTATCTTTTTAAAGGTCAATTATTATTATTATTCTTTTATTAGCAATTAGCTAATTTTTAAATGGAAACAAATTGAGAGGTGGGGGAAAAAAACCTGCACAGATATATCTTCAGAACGGATATATCTCCTCATTCAAGTTGAGTGAGAAAGGTCAGGAGGAAGGGAATCTTACATATATATATGAGCTGTACACAGTGGCAAAGGCGCAGGAAGAATAATCATAATCACCACTGTCATGATTAACATATGGCAATGTATTTATAGTGAGATCTAAACAATAATTTGAGAGAGAGAGAGAAGCGCAGTTCATGCAGCAGTAGCAGCGATGTGTAGAAAGGGGCAAGCTCCGAGCTTTGATAGGCTAGTTTTTTTCTACTTTAAGTTTAGTATTTTTTATTTATTTACTTGATGGCTACAGCCAGGTATACCACCCTTCATCTGTAGATCTCAGGGTGGTTCACAACATGAAATCACAACATGAAAAATGCAAGAGAGTTTATAATAAAAATAAGAACAAAAACGAACTAATAACCGCCCTCCCACAACACACTTAAAAGGGCATTGCATGTCTATCAGCCAAAGGTCTGGTTAAAAGAGGAACTTTTTTGCCATATGCCTAAAGTTCCATAAGGAAGGTGCCAGGAGAACCTCCCTGGGGAGAACATTCCAAAACGGGGAGCCACTGCAGAGAAGGCCCGTTTACATGTTGCCACCCTCCAGACATGAAGAAGGGTCTTGGAGGATGATTTCATGGTCTGGGGAGGTTCATATGGAGAGAGGTGGTCCTTGAGGTATTGCAATTCTGAGCCATTTAAGGTTTTATAGGTCAAAACCAGCATTTTGAATTGGGCCTGTAAACTAACCACCTCTGTCCCCTCTGGGGCACCTGGTTGGCCACTGTTGTTTATTGCATGATATTCTGACAGTTATGCTGGCTGGGGACGATGGGAGTCGTAGTGCAAAACATCTGGAACACGCCTGGTTGGCCAAGGCAGACTACCTGTTCATTTCTGCACAGTGCTGCCCTCTGCTGTTAGGTAGGACAGAGGGTGCCCAGATTCCTGGGTTTGGAAAGGGAGCATCAGCTCTATCTCTCTTCACCACAAATTTCTTAAAGCTCCAGGAACCATCGCTGGACATAATTCACCTGGAGGTGAATTTGATTTGGAGCCAGCTTTCCAGACCAGAAAAGGTGTGAATTTTATTTTTCTATAGACACTATCACTAGCAACAAGCAGTCACAAAAACGAAACTGTGAAAGCAAAAATATGCTGAGCTTAGAAGCAGCTATTGCAAAATGCATGGGCTTCATCCAATGCCTAATAAAAGGAAAGTTGATCGAGAGGTTGATGGGAACTTTGAAATGCCACTTCCGACATGTGTCGTCGGCCAGGAGCATCACAGACCCTGAGATTTCTGGGCCCAAACCTGAGATCTAGGAGTGTCCCCTGGTGATCCAATGGAAGTGGTCCTTGGAGAAGGAGGTTAATTGGGAAGGGGGACAGAGGAGAGCAGATCTGCCAGGGTGTCTGTTATAATTTGCAATCAGCTGCTGCTGGGCTGTAGCTTGCAAGCTGCAAGCACAGCCTCTTCCTCCTCCTCCTCCTCCTCCTCCTCCTCCTCTCTCACCCACCTGGAGATTCAAGTCCTGGAATGGGTCAAACCTGGAAACTTCATGTCAGTCCTAGAGGTCTGGCAACCCTGCTTCTGTCCTTCCCTCTGTTACTGAATCATGGTTTATTTAGAAGAGTGGTTCCCAAAGTGGGAGGTAGTGCCCGCTGGGAGATAGTAGGATTACATAGTGGTACACTAAGAGGCAAGGGGGTGGCAGGGGGCACTGGCAGTGTAAATGACTATCTGAAAAGCTGGTATCGCTGGATCCAGTTCATCAGTTTTGTTGGATTAATTAAACAGAATAGTTTTAATTGGATTTTGAATAAATGTGCAATTAATCGTTACTGTTTTGAATTGCATTGCGCTGTTCTCTTCCTTCATGGGTTGTGCAAACTGCTATTTTGAATAATGCTTTTAGAGGTATAGGGCACCAGGGATGAATTTATGAGGTGGCTGGGGTGATATTGCCTCTTTAAGACTGGTTTATGGGATTGGGTTCTAGCCTCAAAAACAATGAGCTTACATCCAGTTGCCTCCCGTTAAGGCTTCAAGGCCAGTGTCACAAGATAATTGGGTGGGAGAGGTGTTCGAACGCCCATGGTCTAAGTTCCCATAAAAGCTGGATTGCCAGGAGGTCAGCATCTAGATAAATTAGTGCTTCTTGTTGTCTTACCATCTGAGCTATATTAATCTGTGTAATTATTTGGAGTTTTTCCTCTCTTGTAGAGTTTTGTTTTAGCAAAGCCCATGTATGATTTCATGAAATTTGGCCTGGTCTGAGTTCCTGAACCCTTTAATTTTGACCACGCTTTTCGAAACAAAGGTCACCCATCAGAGGGGCACTCGGAAAAGTTCAGGAGTCACTGATTTAGAATTTCGTGCCTGGAGGCAAGTTGCTGTCTTCCAGCCTTAGCTTGCCATCTGTAAAATGGGAGTAATAGGATGAGGGTAGCCAGGTGTAGCTCCTCTGCCTTTAATGGTTGGGTAGGAAAATGGATTTTATTTGGTGTGACTCATCAGGGAAGGAACTATTAAACATGCAAGAGTCCTGTCCTTTCTGGATGTAAAGGTAAAAGTAAAGGTACCCTTGACTGTTAGGTCCAGTCGCGAATGACTCTAGAGTTGCGGCGCTCATCTCGCTCTATAGGCCGAGGGAGCCGACGTTTGTCCACAGACAGCTTCCGGATCATGTGGCCAGCATGACTAAGCCGCTTCTGGTGAGCCAGAGCAGCGCACAGAAACGCTGTTTACCTTCCCACCAGAGCGGTACCTGTTTATCTACTTGCACTCTGACATGCTTTTGAACTGCTAGGTGGGCAGGAGCTGCGACCGAACAACGGGAGCTCACCCCATCGCAGGGATTCGAACTGCCGACCTTCTGATTGGCAAGCCCTAGGCTCTGTGGTTTATACCGCAGCGCCACCTGCATCCCCCTTTCTGTATGTAGCTGCCTTCAATAGGACACACTGATATTCTGGACCTGCAGCAGTTCAATTTCCATTCAGTTTTTCCCAAATAATTTTGTGCATTTTAGTTTTGGCCGAAGAAACCCCCGCTGGAGATTTCCTAGCTCTGGGAGAAAGGGAATGGCTCTTAATCCATCATGCAGATGTGACCACCCTCTCACTGATTCGTGAAGTTAAATGCAGTAAAGGTCATATAAGATATTCCTGAAAGTTAACTTGGTATATAAACTGAAGGGCTCTGGAAGGACACCAGAAGTTGTAGGCCAGGCTCTCACCCATCAACTTCTAAAGCTTCTTCAAATAAAGTCCTAGAATTTAAGTGAGCTAGGAGGAAAGTGATGTTGGGAGATCACCGTCATAATGTTAGTATATTTGATTGCTTGACGATTTTCTGATGATAAATTATTTGACTTTCATTGGCACTATTTGCTCTCTCTACATTCTGGCGTTCCCATTCTTTTTCAGGGACAAAAGTAAACATCATTTTGGAGAGAGTCTCAGGTTGCTTATAAATAGTGCTCATATTTCACTGATAATTACAGTTATGTGGGATTCAACCTGGATGCAGAATTATACGGCTGCTATTTATTAACCCATAAATGTCAAACCTAGTGTTGAATTTTTTTCAAATGGCCCTCTTTGGAACAAAAGTGAAGAGGGTGAGAAATCTACGCATGCCAGTCTGGTGCCATGAAATTAAATGATGCTTTATATGAATAGCACCATTATCCTGCCAGATTCCATTAATCTTCAGCTACTTTGCAAAATTGCAGGCCGATTTCTACAGATCTCTGCTCCAAATGCCTTTGGAAATCCTTAAGGTGGAAGTGGGAAGCAATAGATAACAGGCACTAGGACCTTGTGGGAGCTCGGATTCCTAGTCGGGACTAGGACCTACATGTGGAGGTGTTTTGCCTGGACACTGCAAAGGTAAAGATTAAGCCAGCAAATAGTCAGGACCTGGGACCTCTCATTGTGGGGATGGGTTCAAGCTGAAGCAAGTGGCCTCTGCGTCTTGGTATGTTTCATTCAGAATATACCCCCCTGAACCAGGGCTTCTGTGTGAATGGGGTTTCTCAGGTCACCTGTGAATGGGGTTTCTCAGGTCAGCAGTGGTGCTTGGGCAGTTTTCAAGAAACAGCCATGCAAAAAGCCAGTGGACCAACCAGTCTGTCACAAACCCAAGAGACCCTCTCTCTTTTGTATGTCCTGGGCTACTGTGCCAAGCAGGGCTGGATTGCCCAATAGGCAGGCTAAGCATGTACAGAGGGCACCAGAAAAGCAGGGGCATAAAAAAGAGAGGTTTTTTAAAAAGTGATTTTTGATTATTATTTTTTAAGCATTTAAATAGCCACCAGGGGGAAATCATAACTTTGTTAGACTTCCTTACCCTATCCCATAGCTTTACATCCAGAAAGTTTTCCCTTTTCTCGCGAGGAAGCCTATTCAGCATGAATGAATTTCCCTTTAAAAAAGGGAGAACTTGGCAGCCATGCCCTATCCTAGCCAAACATACTCTACCCAATCTCCCCCCCCATTATTCTGCTCTATTATCTATCCCCCTCCAAGCCAGGGGTTGTCCTACTAACGCAGATCAAAACAATGCAAGGATCCTGTCATGTATTGCAACAAATCTGAGGTTTTTAAAATTTTATTTCACAGTTCAGTATTGTTTTGATTTTGAATTACATATGGAAGGGGATGTTATAGCATTTTCAGTGCTCAGGGCCTCCCAAAGTCTTGATTCAGCCCTGGATCCAAACACTGGGCTGGATCCAAACACAACACAGAGGAATTGAACCTCGCTAACCCGACATCCTGAAAAGAGATGAGGTCATAGCTGGCATCCCACCCCCCTGCTTCTGAGAAAAACAAGATGTGGGGTATTTAATGTGCGGTCAATCCAGCAGTTCATGTTTTGCTAGTGAAATATACTCAGAGAGTGAATTTCATGCTCTTTATTCAGCTCATAGTAGCAATGAATGAAACTTTCCCCAAAACGTCTAGCTATATATACATTATTTACACAATGGGCCCTGCATGATTGGCTAATTACAGGCTGCTCCTGTAAGCCAATCAGGTTGGGGATTCACTTCCTCCAGAAGCCTGATTGGCTGCTCCTGCAGGCCAATCAGGGTGCTGATTCACTTCCACCTGAAGCTGGATTTGGTGGCTCCTGCGGATCTATCAGACGGCTGCATTCTGGATCCTATTGTTCTAGGATTCAGCTCAGTACAGTGGTACCTCGGGTTACAGATGCTTCAGGTTACAGACTCCGCTAACCCAGAAACAGTACCTCGGGTTAAGAACTTTGCTTCAGGATGAGAACAGAAATTGCACAGCAGCAGCGGGAGGCCCCATTAGCTAAAGAGGTACCTCAGGTTAAGAACAGTTTCAGGTTAAGAACGGACCTCCAGAATGAATTAAGTTCTTAACCTGAGGTACCACTGTACATAACAGCTAAAGAGGCACATGATAGGAGATGCAGTTCACAGAGTTTCCCTGTAAGTTTGCTAGAGAGAACTCTGAGAGAGACACTCCCATTGCGCCCTGATCAGGAGAGGGAGTAGCTGTCTATTCTCTTACCTGCAAGGGCACAACCTCTTCATTTCCCCACCTCTTCTGCTCTGCCAGCAATGTGAGAACATCTGCTAAGTCTGAGCTCTGTGCTCAGGCTACATTTTAGCTAGACTTAAAATTGTCTTTGTAACTGAAGTACCATTTTAAGCTTGCCTGAACAAAGCTGCTGTATCTGTTCCTCCTCAACAAGTATTCTGAGTAAATGTTACTTTTACCTTTTACAAGACTCTTTGTGTGATTATTATTTAAAGGAGGAGAAACGGGAAATAGCAGGAAAAGCCAGTCTGCCTCAAAGCATCCTAGATCAGTGTTTTTCAACCACTGTTCCGCGGCACACTAGTGTGCCGCGAGATGTTGCCTGGTGTGCCGTGGGAGAATTACTTTATATATAGTCAATATAGGCACAGAGTTAATTTTTTTAACATTTTCTAATGGTGGTGTGTCTCGTGATTTGTTTCATGAAAGAAGTGTGCCTTTGCCCAAAAAAGGTTGAAAAACACTGTCCTAGATTACTTAGGCTAAAACTGGCCTATCTGAGCTTCCATCTGCTGAATTTACAAATCTTAGGGGGAAAAGGATAAATATGTCGTCATCTTGCATCTATTCACATCCCAACACAAGCTCCCCTGGCTTGACCTGGAAAGATATCAGCCTGACACCATTTGCGGAGTTGCTCTGGGCCGCAAAGAGCAGCCGCCACGAAATAAGAGGCTGCCATTCTGCTATCGTTGTGTTATATATATATTATTGTGGTGCCGGTGCCTTTGTTTGCCTACCATAGGAGGCCACGTTACAACAGCCCGAGATCAGAGGAGGACAGTTGTGTAGAAGTGCAAGCAGGGAAAAGGGAAGCTTGCGAGAGCAGCAACTGTGTTAGCAAAGGAAAGAAAGTGAGAAGGAAGACGGAGGAGCTGGGGGCCTCTGAGGTTTCCTCCTCCCCAAGCCTAGTCTGAAGTGACAGCGGTGCCCGCCGGCAAAGGGGGCAAGTGGTTGTAGGGGGGGCAACCTGGGATCCCACTCCCCTCCATTTTCCCTCCTTTTCAGTTCTTTTCTCTCCCCCTTTCTTTGCTGAGTTGGAAAGTGTCATTTCTCATTTTGCTTTTACCGTTGCCAGAGATGATTACAGCTTGCCCTACATAGTGGCTTGCTAATGCCCTGCAGAAAGCAGTTGGCATCTGAAAAGACAATAACTGTGTGGTTTATCGGCCCATTACATAGCGCTGTACTGGGAAACAAAAGGAAGGCTGCAGGCTCTGCTGTTTAATGCTTTGCTCGGTGAAAGCCGAATGAATCAGTGCCTACCCTGGGCATCTCCTTTTTGGTTTGGATAAATGATACTGTATTTGGGGCTCTTTTCTTCTGTGGAAGCAAAAATGCCAATAGGAAGGCAGGTGTCCGAGTACCTTAAGAGCCAGAGTGGTGCAGAGGTTAGAGGGCTGAACTGAGGCCTGGGTGCGAATCCCCACTCGGCCATGAAGCTCAGGTGCCAATCACTTCCTCTCACCCTCACGTGACTATTGTGGGGATTAAAGGAGGACTCAGACTCGGGAAAACCAGGATTCAAATCCTCACTCAGCCATGGCACTCACGGGGTGTGACCCTGGAAGCCAGTCAACTGTTTCTCAGCCGATCCTACCTCACAGGGTTGTTGTGGGGATTAAATGAAGAGGGGGGAAGAACCATGCACACCTCCTTGAGCTCTTGGGAGAAGAAGGTGGGATGTAAATGCAATAATGTAATAATAATAATAATAATAATAATAATAATAATAATAATAAATTTTTTATTTATACCCCGCCCTCCCCAGTCAAAACTGGGCTCAGGGCGGCTCACACCAAAAAAATTACAATAAAACATAAAAAGCAATTGATTAAAATACTGATTAAAATACAGTATTAAAATTTAAAATTTAAGTTTAAAATGCAGCCTGATTTTAAGTAGTCCATAAATCCAAGCTATGAGGGAGGAAAACACAGGGGTCAGACTAAGTCCAACCCAAAGGCCAGGCGGAACAGCTCTGTCTTGCAGGACCTGCGGAAAGATGACAAATCCCGCAGGGCCCTGGTCTCCTGTGAAAGAGCGTTCCACCAAGTTGGGGCCAATACTGAAAAGGCCCTGGCCCTAGTAGAGGCCAATCTAGCCACCTTATGGCTCGGGATCTCCAGAATATTGTTGTTTGTGGACCTTAAGGTCCTCCGTGGGGCATACCAGGAGAGGCGGTCCCGTAGGTACGAGGGTCCCAAGCTGCATGATCATCAACAGAGTATTGGACTAGGATCTGGGAGACCAGGGTTCAAATCCCCACTCAGCCATGAAGCTCACTAGTCACGGCCTCTCAGCCTCACCTACCTCGCAGGGGCATCGTGATGATAAATTGGGGAGAGGGAGAACCATGTATGCCACCTCAAGCTCCTTGGAGAGAATGGTGGGGTATAAATGTAATAAATAAAGTAAAATCCAAGTTGTCCTCAAAGGATGAGCAGTTTCTGCTTCATGGGCAGGCCAGGCATGGGGCAGCCAAAATTCAGCACTAGAGTATTGGTTTGTGTTGTTGTTGTTGTTGTTGTTGTTGTTGTGTATCTTGTGTTCTCATTTTGTATTTTTATGTTGTGAACTGCCCTGTGATCTTCGGCTTAAGAGCAGAACAGTCATACCTTGGAAGTTGAACAGAATCTGTTCCAAAAGTCTGTTCGACTTCCAAAACGTTCAGAAACCAAAGCATGGCTTCTGATTGGCTCCTGCAGCCAATTGGAAGCCGCAGAAGCTACACCGGACGTTTGGTATCTGAAAATCATTTGAAAACCAAAACACTCACTTCTGGGTTTCGATCGTCTGGGAGCCAATTTGTTTGGGAGCCAAGGCGTTCGTGATCCAAGGTACGACTGTATACAAAATTAATTAATAATAATGATAATTAAATACTCTGGTTAGCCATGATGAGCCCCCTTGCACACAGTGGAGCTTACTTCTGAGTGAATAGGAAAGTTCTAAAGCATCCTTTTTGGGAGGCCTGAGGACCAGAACTGTACGCAGTATCAGCCACATATATTGGCCCTGCCTGTTGCAGGTACAGTCCCCTGAAAGTCATCTGTGAAAGGAGTGTGGAAGGCCAAAGCAGAGCCTTTTCCATGGTGGCCCCACAATTTAGAGAATGCCCTTCTATGGACACTTGTGCCTGGGCTTATGTGTTAATTGTTAATAGGGACTTTCAGTATGCACTGTTGTTATTTGCTCCAGTGCCTGAGGCACAATGTCAGATAGCAAATAGGCACAATTATTACGTATTCCTGGGGTGATGTAAATTTAATGCAAATGTCTCCCCCTCCGCCGAAATAAATCGACTCAGCTGACAATTTTACGTTTTGGAGCTTCGCTTCCGGAGATGTGTCCCCCACGTTGGCTTCCTGCCCCCGACTTCCTTCTCTTCTCCCCTTGCAAAGTCATGACAGCGGATGGCCAAACTCTGCCTGTCTGCCTTCAACGGCTGGGAAGGCTGAGGCGGGATGGCTGGATGCTGTGAATTAGCAAGTGCTCTAAGTGAACGCGATGAAAAATAAATCAAGGAAGCCGCATTACCCAAATGGGCTTTGTTCATTTGTTTCTGACAAGTGCGGGTTTGCCTTTAATTATTCATCAGGCTTCGCAGTGTACTAGCAAAATGTGCCACAGCGCACTTTGTAAAAGTGATGAAGTCCGGGTAGAAGGACGCTGCGTGAGGATGCCTCTTGCGTGTGGCATCTTTGCAGAGGAAAACAACCACCACCTGGGGGATATTCACCACCTGGGCCCAGGAAGCTGCCTCACACCAACGAAGACCACTGGCCTTCTGGTTCATTGACTCTGATGGGCTGTGGCTCTGGCCGAGGTCCTTCCCTGGCCATTTACCTGGAAATTCCACAAACTCTATTTGA
Organism: Zootoca vivipara; assembly: GCF_965207765.1. Classification (NCBI taxonomy): domain Eukaryota; kingdom Metazoa; phylum Chordata; class Lepidosauria; order Squamata; family Lacertidae; genus Zootoca; species Zootoca vivipara. Next base: position 51,188,198 of record NC_142596.1, read on the forward strand.
GAGTTACAGGTAGGTAGCCGTGTTGGTCTGAGTCGAAACAAAATAAAAAAAATTCCTTCAGTAGCACCTTAAAGACCAACTAAGTTTTAATTTTGGTATGAGCTTTCGTGTGCATGAAGAAGTGTGCATGCACACGAAAGCTCATACCAAAATAAAAACTTAGTTGGTCAGATACACTGAAACAGAATCCACCAGACCCTTATGTATATTCAGAGGGTGGGGGTGATGGGAATGGGTGATGGGCTGATAGGAGTGGTAAACCTGTTGATGACTGTTAACGACTGTTAATGACTGCAATTGGTCTTGCGGGGGGGGGGGGGGCAAGGGCTGAGGTGCTATTTGAGAGCTTCTATGTGCAAAGCACCACTCAGTTTTGATCCTTTCCCAAACAATCTCTCTCTCTCTCTCTCTCTCTCTCTCTCTCTCTCTCTCTCTCTCTCTCTCTCTCTCTCTCTCTCTCTCTCTCTCTCTCTCTCTCTCGTCTGTGTGCAAAATTTCTTGAGTGTTTATTGAAGGAAAGTGTGAAACTTTGCAGCTCCCCTGGACACACCATGAAATCTAGAGGCATGCTTTATTCAAAAACTTTCCAAAACAAGGAAAATAATATTGCCCAGCACAGTTATGGCCAGGAATGCCCTCTTGCAAAAACAACAACAACCAAGTAGCAGACAGGGGTGGTGGATCCTGCTTTGCCACTTGAGACAAACAGAGAATATGCCACCTGCTTTCTACTGCCCAGCCCCCTGCTGCCATCCCACCGCCAAGCCCCACTTACCTGCATTGCATGGCGGTGCTCGTGAAGCACTGGCAGCGGCACCTTCTGGGAAATCTCGCCCAACACTTGCAAGATCTCATGTGCTCTGTGAGATCTTGTGAGATCTGGGTGAGATGTCACCAGAACCTGGTGGCACTGCCAATGCCACTTCTCCGCTGGCAGTGGAGGAGGCAAGGTGGGTGGCAGAGAAGAAGTGGCACTGCTGCTTGGGCTTCTGCCACTCCAGGTGGGCACGTCACCCTGCCTCGTCAGTGGACTGGGCCTGGTAGCTGGTGAAGCTGATGAAGGTGACTGCATAAACTCAACTGCAGTGGGTTAGATGGACACACATCTAACGCTTAGGCCCTCACACTGACGGCTGGTTTCTCTTGGTGTTTGTGTTCTGGTTCCTTGGAGTCAGAAAAGAGCTGCTGTTATGTACTGAGCTTGGATCCTAGAACAATAGGCAGGTAGGATCCTAGAAGGCAGCAACCTGTTTGTTCTGCAGGAGCCGCCCAATCAGGCTCCAGGCGAAGTGAATCAGCAACCTGATTGGCCTGTAGGAGCCGCCCAATCAGGCTCTAAGAGGAAGTGAATCAGCAACCTGATTGGCCTGCAGGAGCCACCCAATCCGGCTCCAGGAGGAAGTGAATCAGCAACCTGATTGGCCTGCAGGAGCCGCCCAATCTGGGTCCAGGAGGAAGTGAATCAGCAACCTGATTGGCTTGCAGGAACAGTCCAATCAGGCTCCAGGAGGGGAGTTGAATCAGCCAATCACACGGGACCCATTGTGTAAATATATATAGCCAGAGGTTTGGGGGGAAAGCTCTCACTCACTGTTTTCCATGAGCTGAAATAAAGAGCACGAAATCAACACTCAGCTCCGAGTGTATTTCAGCTGCTCAGGGTGAAAAGAAGCATGTGCAAGAAAATCCAGTGGCCAACCATGTGCTTCTTGGAAGCCCACAAGCAAGGCTTGGAAGCAATAGCTTTCTTACGTGTCCCTGATGTTCCCCAGCAACTCAGAGGTGTCCTGCCTCTAAAGAAGACATTCCATTCCATTGCTTACCATGTACTGCTGGCCTTGATGTGTCCTCTATGTAGCTTTGATGGTCACCAACATGGACAGCCTTAAAAGAGGATCAAATAAATTCACGGAGGAGAAGACTATCAGTGGCTGCTAGTCATGTTGATCTAAGTTTGGGAATTGGAAGTATGAAAATGAATATATAGATATATAAATATGAACATCATGTGCAAAAAAGAAAAGTTAATTTTGAGTATTAAAAAGGATTATATTATTACTGTGGAAACTGCTTAATTGATAATTAACAAGGAACCCAGAATGGGGGGAGTCGGGGAAGTCCAAATTATTTTGATAATGATATGAATTAAGAAGTTTTTGTTGTTGTTGTTGTTGTTCAGTATTTTTCTTTTCCTTTTTTGGCCTTTTTTAGGTCTTTTTTTTGCTTGTTTCTGTCTTTTTGTTTTATCACTCTATGTATGAATGTAATTTGATTATGATGTACTTTCAGATATGAAGTTAATGGAAAATGAATAAAAATATATATATATATTTTAAAAATGAAGTCTGTTCTCTGCCTCCAGAGTCGGAAGTGGTAACGCTTTCTAAATACCAGTTGGTGGAAACTGCAAGAGAGGAGAGTGCTCTTGTGCTCAGGACCTGCATGAAGGTTTCCCATAATGAGCATCTGGTTGGCCACTGTGAGCACAGGGTGCTCGGTTAGATGGTCCATTGGCCTGATCCAGCAGGCTCTTCTTAAGTTCTTCAACAAACTGAAGCTCCTGTTGGCACAGAATGAAACCACCCAGATACTTGTGGGGGCTACGTTTTCAGAGCCAAGGCCAGTCCTAGACATTCTGCTGTCTGAGGCTAAGGACATGATGGTGTCCTCCCCATTCTGTGTGCAGAAGCTGACTGAATTGCCAGTTGAATTACATCTCTGACCGGTGATGATGGGGTAGGGCAGCAAGCTAACTTAGGGAGCATGCGCAGCTCTGTCTACATAGCACAGATAGCTTTGTCCCCAAGCCGAAATTCAGTCTTGCTCAGATGTGGGGAACCTGTGGTTCTGCAGATCTTGTTGGACTCCGACTCCCACCCTTCCTTGCTTTGCTGGTTGGTGTTGATGGGAACTGGAGTCAAACAACCGCTGGAGCACCCCGTTTTCACTACTCCATTTGCTTCAGTTTCTGTGCAGAAACAGACGTTCTAGTCCTCCACACTTGCCTGTTCATTGCAGCGCCAGGCAGCGGCTGTGGGGACCCGGGAGAAAGGAATCCTTTTGCTGCAATGGAAACATTTGTTATAGCTGGGTGGAACTGCGTGAGTTCATGTACACATTTGCAAAATGAATTATAGTGCATTTAAATGGATATTGCTCTGTCTCTTTCGACTGGAAGCCCTCCTTACAGTCTTGGCGCCTTTAGTTTTTACGACGGGTTTAAATCAACATTTTTTATAACTCTCTTCTAATTCAGAGGTGTGATTTTTTTTCCGTGGCTGTGCATTTTTAATGTTTTCGAAATGGTTAATGGGTGGAATAAAAAGACAGCCGACATGTCATTGCATTATCCCCTGCAGATGTAGAGGGTGAATTTTTAGTCAGCTTCCTTCCTTTACATCCCCTCCAGCAATTCCAGATGAGGATGAGGACTCTGAACACCTTGGGGCAGACAAAGGGACGCAACCTGAGCCTTGCACCATCTCAGCTTGCTGGAAATGCTTCTCTGCCTGCTGAACACTGTGGACAGCGAGTCAGGAATCAGAAGCTGGAAGACTGGGACATTCTGGGCAGATAAAAGAAGGTACTTCTTGACACAGCACTGAGTTAAACTATGGAACTTCCTCCCTCAGGAAGCTGTGATGGCTGCCAATTTCAATGTCTTCAAAAGACGATTAGACAAATTCATGGAGGAAAGGGCTGTTGATGGCGACTAGCCAGAATGGCTCTCTCAAGGCAAATCTAAAAAAAATGTAGCATAAACACCGACAATGAGGAAACACTGGCCTGTGAGTGCTCCAATTGGAGAACAGCCTTTACCAAAGGTGTCATGGACTTTGAAGAAACTCGAACTCAGGACGCAAGAGAGAAATGTGCTAAGAGGAAAGCACGCTTGGCAAACCCTCACCACAATAAACTCTCACCCGGAAACCTATGTCCCCACTGTGGAAGGGCATGTGGATCCAGAATTGGCCTCCGCAGTCGCTTACGGACTCACTGTTAAGACCGTGTTCATGGGAGACAACCTTCCTCGGCTATGAGGGATCGCCAAAGACTGGCTCCACCCGCACAGCCAGAGGCAGCGATGCTTCTGAACGCCAGCTGCTGGAAACTGCAGGAGGGGAGAGGGCTCTTGTACACGGATCCTGCTCCCTGGTTTCATCTGGTTGGCCACTGTGAGAGCAGGGTGCTGGACTAGATGGGCCAGTGGCCTGATCCAGCAGGCACTTCTTATGTTCTCAAGCAGGGCTGGCCCTATGGCCAGGTTGGGTGGCGCAGGGTGCCAGGGTGCCGGGCCGCCAGGGGGGTGCCGTGCAGCTGCGCCCGCCTGCTGTACAGCTGTGCCCCTGGCGGCCACGCTGTGCGCTGCGCCCGCCCGCCACACTGGGAAAAGGGGCGGGGGCGCTGGAGGGATCCGTCGCACCACGGCGCCAGGGCGCCAGATATACTTAAGACGGCCCTGTTCTCAAGTCCCTGGTTCAACTCTAGGGCTGCCAGGGCAGGAGCATCCCGGACCCTAAAACACTGCTGTGAACATGCCCATCCGCATCCCCCAGAGAAGGAAGGCCCAGCTCCAATTCTCACCGGCATCTCCTCCAGGGAGGTTTGGAAGAGGCTCCCTGTCTGAAATTCGAAAAGCTTCTGCCAGTCAGCTGAGCTCAACGGATGCAATGGTCTCGCTCCATGTAAGGCCTTCTTCCTTATGTGAACTTTGGAGAATATATGATGGACTCCCTCCCTTTTAAAACTTTTGTTTTGCAAGTTTTATTTGCATGTGTTTGCGCTTTGCGGCCACAATTGTCATGTGTTTCACAGTTACATTTTTCAAGGCAGCTGTGCCAAGCCCTATGAGAGTATAAATATGCATATTCCTCTAGTGATATTGCCAGAGACATTAAAACATGTTGTCAGAGAAGAGAAAAATGCTGTTTCTCTTTGATTTTATTTTTGCATGAAGCAGACTCTGCACTTGGAGACCATTAAAAAAATCCCAAAGCCGAACTCCCCTGTTCATTGTACTCTGGTTGTACTGTCTTTGGAAGAGGAGTTGACACCAACTGTACTGGGCAACATGATCATTTCATTTTAAAAAACTAAAGCATGTTGCTAGATCTCATGGTGTGAGACCTGCGGCCGTCCTAACATTGCTGAACACTAACTTCCCACCATCCCTGAGTCATTGGCCTCTGCTGAGGCTGATGGGAGTTGTAGTCCAATAACATACTGAGGGCCACGTGTTCTCCATCCGTGATCTAGATCAGCCTTTCTCAGCCTTGGACCCCCAGATCTTATTGTTACACAGGGCCTAGGGCTTGCCGATCAGAAGGTCGGTGGTTTGAATCCCCGCGGCGGGGTGAGCTCCCGTTGCTCAGTCCCTGCTCCTGCCAACCTAGCAGTTCGAAAGCATGTCAAAGTGCAAGTAGATAAATAGGTACCGCTCCGGCGGGAAGGTAAACAGCGTTTCCGTGCGCTGCTCTGGTTCGCCAGAAGCGGCTTGGTCATGCTGGCCACATGACCTGGAAGCTGTACGCTGGCTCCCTTGGCCAATAAAGCGAGATGAGCGCCGCAACCCCAGAGTTGGTCATGCCTTGACCCAATGGTCAGGGGTCCCTTTTCCCTTTACCTAAGTTTTCATCTGTTCATATAAACGGAGATATGCAAAATTCATGCAAAACTGCACACCCTCCAACATTTCTCTGATGAAAATAGGGACGTATGATTCCATAATGATACTATTTATACCCCACACTTTTCACTGGGTTGCCCCAGCCACTTTGGGCAGCTTCCAACATGTATAAAAACAGAATAAAACATTAAACATTTTAGGATTGCCTTCACACAGCTCAAAAGTCAGATAACTCCATACCCTCCAACATTTCTCCAGTGAAAATCAGGACATCCTAAAACATCCTAAGGAAAAGCGGGACATTCTGGGATCAAATCGGAAACCAAGACGGCTTCTCTCAATCAGGGATGTCCCTGGAAAATAGGGACACTTGGAGGGTCTGAAACTGCACTCTCATTTTTCCTCTTTTTTGGTGATGCCACCCACTTAGGTGAGCCCTGCTCAGCTTGGAGGGTCACAAGCTACCTGTTTCTTCAGGTATGTGGAAGTAAAATCCAGTGGGTCCAAGGTGGCCACTCCAGGAAAAGGCCTTTCGACATCAGGGACGCATCCATACCATGCATTTAAAAAACTATAATGCCACTTTAAACACTCATGGCCTCTCCAAAGAATCCTGGGAGCTATAGTTTTTTAGGGGTGCTGAGAGTTGTCCTATTCCCCCTGGAGCTACAGTTCCCAGAGTGGTTTTAGAATAAAATCTCTCCTCCCAGGAACTCTGGGAATTGCAGTTCTGTGGGGGTAATAGGAGCCTCTTAACAGGGCTCAGCACCATAGGTACCAAGTTCCGGATTTAAAAATCCGGGATCAGCAGCGCCGCGGCACCGGAAGTCGCTTCTACGCACTTCCGGATATGCGTAGAAGCGACTTCTGATCCCGCTGTGCCCATTTCCAAAATGTCTGCAGCGCCAGAAGTCACTTCTACGCACTTCCGGACATGCATAGAAGCAGCTTCTGGTGCTGCGGACATTTAGGAAATGGGCATAGCGGGATCGGAAGTCACTTCTACGCATGTCCAGAAGTATGCGGCACCAGAAGAACATGGCCGCCGGCAGGAGCTCTGTAATCCGGGGGAATACGGGGTATTTAGTCATTCGGGACACCTGCGGGAGACTGTAAGAAAATACGGGATTCCCCGGGGAAAACGGGGTACTTGTCAGCTATGCTCAGCACCCTCAACAAACTACAGCCCCTATAATTATTTTGGGGGGGGGGAGCCATAACTGTGTAAGGTGGTATCACAGCTCTTGAAATGTACATTGTGAACATAGCGTAAAACCTAAAGCCCTCTGAGAGGTGAAGAGCTTCTGTAACCATGTTGCCTGCTCTTTCAGCTCCAAATATGGCTGGTGTCCTCGTAAATTTATGCAATATCAGGTTATGAGAATTTACTTGCTGGGTAGCTGGGCCTATTTAGTATGCAACCGAGCACTGAAGCTGTTATATTATTTTTCTGAAAACATATATTTTCTAAGTCCCTGGTTTCATCACTCTGTGGCTTGTTTTTCCCCTCCAAAATTTGCCTTATTGAGTTTTAAGCCTCTATAAATAATGCAAGCCAAACATTTAACTAAGACGCAGCTGTAAACACAGATGCACAATGGTTTTAAATTCAGCGAGCTCATTAAGACACAGAGCTTTAATACAACCTCCAGCAAATCGAAGCCTTTTCTCTTCCGCACAACTCAGATGTATTTTTCAAAATGACATGCCCAGCGACTCAAGCGCTGACAATCGTGTCACTTTGTTTCTGGGAGGAATCATCTCCTGGTAATAAATTTCCTTATAATACACTTTTTAAAAAGAAAAAGCCGGCAATATTTAGCTGATTAATTGGCTATATTAATTAATTAAAAATCTTCTGATTGACTAAAAACTTGCCCTTAATTAACCAGGCAACACACAGAGACACACACACATTTATTTATGCCAAGATTAAGGGCATGAGAAGTCTAAGGCTAATAAGAAGAGGCTGGATTGGGTCAAATATTCATCTAGTCTGGCATTCTGGCTTCACTGTGGTCAACCAGATGCCTCTGAGACGCCTACAAGCAGGTTTGAGCGTAGGCTGTAAATAAAACATAAACAGTTCCCAGTCTTTTTAAAAATCTTTATTGCCCTTATCTCTAAGTTTTCTGGTTAGCTTTGCCATTTCAGCATATTCCATCAGTTTTTCTTGCCATTCTTCTTTCTTTGGCATCTCGTCATCTTTCCATTTGGGGGCTAGTAGTATCCTGGCCGCTGTTGTAGCGTACATAAATAATTTCTTCTGCTGTTTTGGCAAGTCTTGACCTGCAATGCCTAGCTAGAGAGCTTCTGGTCTTTTAACAAAAGTGTAAGTCCTGATTAATTCAATGGGTGTTGCTCCCAGGTGACCTATGGTTTACTGACTTTGATTTGTTCAGTCAGGTGACAGCCCTGGGGTGGTTCCCCCCCCCCCCCGAAATTCTCTTTCCATAAGCCTTTTCTTCTTCTTTTTTGGCCTTGCTTCTAAAGTGCTGTGGTAAATGCTTCCATGGTCAATATTTCACAAGGAGAAAAAAGATGGTGCCCACAGCTGTTCCACTGTTCTCCACTTTCCCATTCCAATGAATAAGTCACAGCTCTGCTCCAGAGCAAATCATTGTTTTACACAAACCTTTGCAACGGTGCCAAAAGAAGTCCCTTTTCCCAATGATTTTTTCAGCAGAAACTGTTCATTCCTTCATTCCTTGTCTTGCTCTGCCTTTCTCAGTTGTCCTCACCTTAGGTCTTCAGTGCTGGGTTACAGACTAAGCAGGGGCACCAAAAAATGAGATTTTTTTTAAAAAAAGAAATTTTCATTTGTCATTTCATAAAAGAAGCATTTAAGCAGTTATCATTGAGGAAATGGGGGAAGATAGTTGAGCGATGTTTAAGTATAGCAATCTCCTGTTATTTCCTGTTATCTCTTTATTACTCACTAGCTGGCCCTGCACGCGTTGCTGTGTGTTAGTCTGTGAAATGGAGGGTAATAGCCCCCCTTCAGATACCCCTGAGCCTCAGAGTCCCCCTGAGTCGAGGCTAGACACTGTGGAGAGGGCAGGTTTCATCCCTGTGTCTCTCTCCCCCCCCCCGTTCTGACCCATTACGTATCCCTGCCCTCTATTGCCCCCCCCCTCCACTTGGCCTAGTCTGGAAAGCGGCCTAGTCTGCAAAGCCGAGGTGAGATATTGTGGAGAGGGCAGGTTTCATCCCTGTGTCTCCCCCCACCCTGTTCAGACCCATTACTTATCCCTGCCCTCTATTGGCCCCCCCTACCTCCACTTAGCCTAGTCTGGAAAGCGGCCTAGTCTGTCTGATAATGGCCGCCTTGGTGGTTTCAGTTGCTTGGTTGATGATGTCATTTGGTTTGTGGGTGTGGCTTAGATTTCACAGGAAGGGAGGGGGTGGAGGAGGGTACTACGCCACTTGAGGGCGCTGTTTGACTTGGTGGAAAACCAGGTCTACACCTGCCCAGGTGTGTGATTTGAGGGATTTTTGCCCCCAACAACGCTCTGGGAGTGGCCTGGATCGTTGTGTCAAAATTTCAGGTCAAGCGGTTACAGAGAAAAGTGTAGAACGCAGTTTCACGATTTTTACATTTTTATATATATATAGATCACCACCTAAACCAAGGGGCGACCTACTATCAGAGATCAAAATAACATGTGACATAACACCATATCCTCCAACATGTTGAGGTGAAAAACCAGGACGTCGTACATGACCTGCACGAGATTGCGGCCCCGAAAAAATGCTTTCGAACAAGAGCATGGTGCCAAAAAACAAACATTTGGGGGCACTGCGTGAGATTGTGGCCGCAGAAAAGCACTTTTTTGGGTGATATCGTGGCACCCAAAATGGCCACCGTGCTTTCGCGTGGAAAAAAGGGATGTCTCGGTTTTACTGAGGTACAGCTGAGTGTTATATGACATACATGCATGTCCATCTCAGCATGCATGTAAGCTTTGTGTCATTTTTAAAAAAGTCATGGTTTAGTATTGTTCTTCTTTTGAATTACCTCTGGAGGCGGCATCACAATCTCATCCGTGCTTAGGACGTCATCATGACACAACGGCGTCCTACTGGCTATACAGAATTGTGAAGCCATATGGTTCCTAATTGGATGGGATTTTCCCAGGTGGAAAGGTGGAAACCAGGAGAAATACACAACGCCAAGTACGCAACTTAATGGCCCCATAAGGGAGAGGGGAGAAGATATTAGCGAGGGGTGAGGGAGAGAATAAATTTGCTCAGTTAATATTTTTGCAGAAGCAATCTACACTTTGCTGAAGTCGTTTGTTCATATGAAAAGAGAGAAACCAAGACAGCTTTATTTAACTATTTATTAAATTTATATCGCACCTTTATGTTGCAGTATCACTATCAAATTGATCCACACTCTGCGTAGAAATGCCATCAAAATAAAATATCAGGAAAGAAAGAATAAAGCCGCTTAAAAACAGCTACCCAAACTGCTGATCACATTGTTAATTATTGTTATTATTTATTAAATTTTATTTATTATTTATTTTATTAAACAGTCAAAGAGTGACTTGATTTGAATACGGGACCTTTCCAACCCTGCCCCTCCCCCCCAGTCAGCATTCCATGCTCACTGAGCATGCTCAGTCCTCGTCCAGCTGTTTAATCCCCTGCCCCAACTTTTTCATGTACATTTGCTACCCCCCTGAACCTCTTCAAAGCTTCCTCTTCTGCACAAGTCGTGCTATTTCACCTACATGCCTGGAGGAAGATTTTGCTATTAATATACGGGATGGTCCTCAGGGTGAGAGTTAAGAGCAGGGCAAAGGCCACCTGACAATCTCATGGCAGAATCAGCATTTGAACCCAGGACTGACACAGCCCTCCTTCCTCTTTTCTTCCCCTGGAGTCTCAGGGCCTTTTGAATCAAGCCCCATTGCCTTTGGAAGTTCAAGATCAGGGTCTAGGAGCAACTTAAAAAGGATTGCTTCTCACATGTCAAAGGCACCCAGTTCACTTCAAAAGGAGAAACAGAACAATTAAATAAATCAGGTGAGAAGAGAGCCAGACCCGTCAGCTACACAATCAGAGTTGTAAGAAATGCCAATTAATCAACATGTTCGTATAGGCACCCTTCCTCTGCGGTGGTTCTGCTTCTGCAGATATAAAACATCTCATAACTGGCAACGCTCAGCAACCTGTTGGGTATAATTGATCTTCTTTTAATTTATTGCAATGTTCCTCTGCATCTCCATCCCCCGTTGAACAGAGGGAACAAACAAATAAAACTAAAACGTAGATTCAATTTATTTTGCCCAGTTGAAGAATCCTTGGGGAGAAGAAGGAAAAGGGGTGGGAATGGGTGGCGGAAATCAATTCTCATTTAGCGAGGGCATCTTGGCAGGCTGAGAACCACATTACTGCATTACGGTACCTCTTAACATCTCGTTTTATGTGACATACGGCATCATTCCTCCTGCATGATTCTATTACTTTCAGAAATCTGTGTTTAAAGAGCATTAAAGGTCTCGCTTAAACTGACGGAAGTCGGGAGGCTTGAAGCTCAGAGTGACAGGCTGTTTAGCAGGGGCCCCTTACAGATGGGGGGGGAGGGACGCCCTCCCCTAGGGGGAAAGAAAACTGGCAAAGTAAAGAGCAATGTGTCATCAATAAAACAGCTTCGCCTGCCTTTTTGTCAAGCGGTGGCGAACATTAGCTGTTGTGGAAATAAAGAGCAGCTTCTCGTGCATAGAATGGGACTTCCACGCCTGGAAGAACCAGCGGCAACAGCTATCATTGCAAGACTCAATTTTCAAGCTCTCATGGGGGCGCGAAGCCCCCCAGCAAAACGAACGACAGTTTTGACTCTCCTCTGCTTGTCTGTTGTATCAGGGGGCCGCCTTAGATGGGATTCAGGAACAGAATTTCCAGCATTTCAAAATGATTAACTATCTATGCTTTACCCCAGGATACTCTGATATTTGGATATTTGGGATACCTCAGAGAAGCTGTACTAATAGGCAACAGGGAATTAATGCATCATCTATTAACTGCTGCCAGATTATTGTTTTTTACTGCTGGACTAGGGCCTGGGAGACCAGGGCTCAACTCGGCTCAGCCATGAAGCTCACTGGATGACCTCGGGGGCCAGCTACTACATCTCATAGAATCACAGAACTGTAGAGTTGGAAGGTGCCCAGGGGTCCTCTAGTCCAACCCTCTGCAATGCAGGAATCTCAACGAAAGCATCCATGACGGACAGCCATCCAACGGCTGTTTAAAACCTCCAAGGAAGGAGAGTCCACAACCTCCTGAGGGAGTCCATTCCACTGTTGAACATCTCAGCCTAACCTACCTCAAAGGAGTGGAGAAAACCATATATATATCACTTTGAGTTCCTGGGAGAAAAGGTGGGGTCTAAATGCGACAAATAAGTCAGGACTAGCCCTACCATGAGGGGTCTTATTGGATCACAAGCTTAACACGATTCAACAGTGTGATGCAGCAGAGAGAGAGAGAGAGAGAGAGAGAGAGAGAGAGAGAGAGAGAGAGAGAATATGCTATTCTAGGCTGCATCCACAGAAGTATAGTGTCCAGATCAAGGGAAGTACGGTAATAGTACCACTCTATTCTGCCACTCTATTCAGCACCTCTATGGTGCTGGAGGAGACTCTTGAGAGTTCCATGGACTGCAAGAAGATCAAACCTATCCATTCTTAAGGAAATCAGCCCTGAGTGCTCACTGGAAGGACAGATCGTGAAGCTGAGGCTCCAATACTTTGGCCACCTCATGAGAAGAGAGGAATCCTTGGAAAATACCCTGATGTTGGGAAAGACTGAGGGCACTAGGGGAAGGGGACCACAGAGGATGAGATGGTTGGACAGTGTTCTCGAAGCCACCAACATGAGTTTGACCAAACTGCGGGAGGCAGTGGAAGACAGGAGTGCCTGGCATGGTTTGGTCCATGGGGTCACGAAGAGTCGGACACGACTAAACGACTAAACAACAACAACATTCTGCCTTGGTCAGATGACACTTGGACACTGTATCCAATTCTGGGTACCACAATTTAAGAAGGATGTTGACGAGCTGGAAAATGTGCAGAGGAGGGCAATCAGGATGATCAAGGGTCTGGAAACCAAGCCTTATGAGGAACAGTTGAAGGAGCTGGGTATGTTTAGCCTGGAAAAAGGAGACCGAGAGGAGATATGACAGCCATCTTCAAATATCTCCAGGGCTGTCACATGGAAGAGGGAACAAGCTTGTTTTCTCCTGCTCTGGAGGGCAGGACTTGAACCAATGGACTCAAGTTACAAGAAAGGAGATTCCAGCTAACATCAGGAAGAACTTTCTGACAGTAAGAGCTGTTTGACAGTGGAACAGACTCTCTCTAGAGCAGGGGTCCCAAAACGTACCTGGCTTTGGGCCGGATGCCCGCCGCGCCGATTGTGTGGTGGGCCAGAGGGTGGGGGAGCGCGCGCGGGGGTGCGGGGGCTCGCGGTTGTGTGCGCCCATGCGCAAACACTATTTCTGGCACACTCCCGACCTGGAAAGTGCCGCAAATAGCTTGTGCGCATGTGCAGAAGCCTCCTCCAACCCGGAAGTACACCGGAAATGATGCTTGTGCTTTTTCTGTCGCTTTTCCGGGTCGGAAGTCGGCAGCCGCGCTGCACAGCGCCAGTAAGGGCGGGTGGCGGCAGCGGGTGGCAGGGGTCCCTGGGGGCTGCATAAAAGAGCCTCGGGGGCTGTATGTGGCCCCTGGGCCATAGTCTGGGGACCCCTGCTCTAGAGGCAGGGGACTCTCCTTCCTTGGAGGTTTTTTTTAGCAGAGCTTTGATGGCCATCTGCCATGGATGCTTTAGCTGAGATTCCTGCATTGCAGGGGGGTGGATTAGATTGACTCTTGGGGTCCCTTCCAGCTCTACAGTTTTGTGATTCTATGATTCTATTTTGAAAGAGCAAGAGGGGGTGGGGATAAGGCATGTTTGACAGTATAGCTGAAGGCATATGTTTAGCTTAAAGATTATGCCAGAATGAAGGCAAATATGACAGACCTAAACGCTTTGACGCTTGACTTTCAGCAGACTGTTCATTATGAAAGGCCAAGAGCTTCTCCATCTCGCAGTGGCACGGAATATTTCCTTTTGTTTTTAAATTGTGGGCTTGCTCGATTTGTTCTCGCTGGCTTTTTAATCCATTTCAAATCATTATTAGCTCTGCGGCCTTGAATTGCTTTTCATTTGGCAATGTTTTTGTAAATCACATGCCCCAGCAGGCTAAACCAGGGCAAAAAAAGCACTTTACGTCGTGTTTATAACAATATGCAGCTGATTGAAGAATAAATTCCAAGCACGGCAGGATATTATCTCACTCTTGTGCTTTCTAAAATGCTCTTTTGAGAGAGAGCCTTGAAAGAAAGAAGAAGAAAGAACTTCAGCCAGACCAGGTTCAAGGCACTTGCATCGATATTGTTCTGGGTTTGTGGTTGGGGGTGTTTCTGTAAGGCTGGATGATGTCCTTGAATCCCTTCCAGGTCTGCTACCCTGTATTCAGTAAGGGCTTTAATCTAGCAGAAGAGGAGGAAGAGAATGCTAAACCAGTTCCTTTGCTATGGTAATGGCTTTGGCTGGCCAGTTGAGTTCCCTCAAAAGCACCCCCAAAAATGAGCCAGGATGCAAGAGCTACGACTAAGTGATGGTGCTCTACAGGAATTATGGAAGTGTTGGGAATTTCCCCCACTGCCTGCCTAGAATAAAAACAGCCAGAGTTTTTGAGAGAGCTGGAAGCTGCAAGACGGAGAGATGCTTGGCTCTGTGCTGAATCTGAGCTGGACTTAGGTCAGTGATGGGCAACCTTTTGAGCTTGGTGTGTCAAAAATCGCCAAAAAACCGAGCATAACTTGGGTGGTGTGTCACTTTGAGAGAAAAAAACCATAATTTCGCGATATTTATTGTTTAAATAACAAAAATGTATAATTGTAATATATAACTGTATTTAATAAACCAAATACTAATTATTTAACCAAACCAAACCAAAATCCCCCTTATTTATCACAAAGTGCCCAGAGTTGTTGAGCTTTTTGGGGGGAGCTGCTGACCAAAGTTTTGGAGGGTTTTTTGGGGGGTGCAAAAGTTGCTTTGCTTTTTTGGGCCGGATGCCCCAAAGCTGCTGCGCTTTTTTGGGGGGGAAAGATAACAGAAATAAATGACGAATAATACCTTCGCTGGAACTAACACGCAACACCGACATAGTCTGCCAAAACGCCAAAAAACCAGCACAGAACGGGTTAAAAAACGAACGCTGTTACACCCAATCATCGTCTGCCAAAACACCAGAAAAAACAGCACAGAAAGGGTTAAAAAACCAATCTCTGGCTACCAGCAGCAGCAACAACAACAACAACAACAACAACAAAAGGATCAGTGTTTTAACAGCAGGTTTTAACAAGCTGTAGCGTGAGGAGGAGCGGGAGAACAAATGGGGGGGGGGACAACAACAGCGTGAATGGGCAGATGGGGCACGTGCCAGCAGTGAGGGCTCTGCATGTCATGTCTGACACGCGTGTCATAGGTTCGCCACCACTGACTTAGGGACTTCTCTGGAAGCCTAAAAGCGAAGCAAGATCTATGGGGGTGTTGATGCTGTGAGGTCCTCCATCTTCTGCTCAGGTTGCATATATCTGTCTAAATAAACCCATATATCTCAAAGACAACACAGTCTCCATCGCCCTTCATTTCCAGGAAAGCGAACCTTGGCTAAGTGCTGGAACTCACGGAGTCTCTTGCTGCTCACGGATCGGGGTGGCATGCAGTAATATACAAGCCCCTGAACAATTTGGGTCCAAGATCCCTTAATAGCCCAGCCAGCACTGCTCTGGTTTAACCAGAAGTAGCTTAGTCATGCTGGCCACATGACCCGGAAAAACTGTCTGCGGAAGCGGACAAACACCAGCTCCCTTGGCCTGTAAAGAGAGGTGAGCACCGCAGCCCCAGAGTTGTTCACGACTGGACTTAATTGTCGGGGGTCCCTTTACCTATTTATTTATTTATTTGTTTGTTTGTTTGTTTGTTTAAACTTGTATACCACTTGATTGTAAAAAAAGGAAAGAACCTCAAAGTGGTTTACAAAGAGAATAAAACAACAAAATTGCCAGAAGAAAAAGTTACAAACTGTCTAAAACACTTTTTCAAAGTAAATAAAATAAAAACAAATTAACATTTACGTGGACATTTTGCATGTTTGCTAAAGAAAAATGTTTTTAGCAAGAACAGAAAAGAGTAAAAAAAGAACAAGGTAAACGACCCCTGGAAGGTTAAGTCTAGTCAAAGGCGACTATAGGGTGAGGTGCTCATCTCGCTTTCAGGCTGAGGGAGCCGGCGTTTGTCCACAGACAGCTTCCTGGGTCATGTGGCCAGCAGGACTAAACCACTTCTGGCGCAATGGGACACCGTGACCGAAACCAGAGCGCACGGAAATTCCATTTACCTTCCCACCACAGCGGTACCTATTTATCTACTTGGGCTGGCGTGCTTTCGAACTGCTAGGCTGGCAGGAGCTGAGACAGAGCAACAGGAGCTCACTCTGTCACGGGGATTTGAACCGCCAACCTTCTGACTGGCAAGTCCAAGAGGCTCAGTGGTTTAGACCACAGCGCCACCAGCGTCCCTACTGAAAAGAGTGCGCTGAAGGCACCTGATTGGTGTCAATAGGCAGGGAGTTCCAGAGTGGAGGTGCTGCCACACTAAAAGGCTGAGTTCTTAGAAATGGGGAGTGGGAATTATGCAGCACCAGTTCTGCCAATCGAAGTGTTCCCAGATCAATCACTGGGATCATTTAGAGCAGAGCTGTTAGCTGTCCCTCGTGTTTCAGAAGCCTGAATGCTTTCAACTGGAAGCCGCACATATCATGTCATCAATCCTATGCTGCGTGGAGGTCTTTCTGCAGAGTCTCAGATGGCGTCCTCACTTTTGCCATTTCTGGTGTCTCTTGAAGGCTTCCCCTCCCCCCCCCCCCGCCTGGTGATGGACCTATGAAATTGTTAAAAATGTCCCTTGGTTGTAATGAATACTTGGCATTGGTTTTAAAGGTTTCTTGTCGTTTCACCTACACCCCATAATGTGTTGTTGGGGGGGGGGGCGGGTTGAGAGGGCAGCATATAAATACTTTGATAAATAAACTTCCACCCAGGTGAGGCATATTATATAAAAAAGGAAGGAGGGGAGGTGTTAAGTGTGATCAGCTGCGTCAACTACAGGGCTGTGATTTCAGCCACAGTGGAGGAGTTTTGACAACATCATAAAGCACAGAAATTACAGCCCAATAACTTGAAATTGCTCTTCGCGTTTGTTTGTTTGTGTGTGTGTGTGTGTGTGCGTGCATGTAAAAATAACACACAGGGTGGGACCCAGTAAAGTATTGTTCCCTCTGGAGCACACAGCATCCATTTCGGAACATGCAATTTTGAAAGCGAGTGAAGGAATTGGAGGAGAATGCACAGTTCACATCAGTTTAAAACTGTCATTGCATCTGGTCAGCCACTGTGAGAACAGGAGGCTGGACTAGAAGATGGGCCAATTGGCCTGTTCCTTTTCTGATGGCCTCACAATTTACCCCTGAAATTGTGATTAGTCTGATTCGGTTTGTGCAGCACTAGCTGCCTAAGGGGGGGGGCAGCAAATAGTGCTCTCAACCCCCCCCAAAAAAAGTCAGGGTGTATATATAGGACTCAAGGCAGGAAATCCCACAATCATGTCTCTCCTTCTCTACAAATGAAAGTGCAAGAATAGTAAATTCCACACCTAAGAATTTGCTTTTGACATGGGTGCTAGCTGCATCTAGGATTTCAACAGCCCAGCAATGGAAAACCTTGAACAATCTGCATTTCTCTGTTTGGTGTAAGAACTTAAGGACTTGGCTAGTGAGGGGGAATAATACAACTAAACTGTGTGTTTCCAAGGGGGTGTGGGATCCAGAACAGTTTTATGTCAAAGTATATGTCCTATACTTGGGAAAGACCCTGATGTTGGGAAAGATTGAGGGCACTAGGAGAAGGGGACGACAGAGGATGAGATGGTTGGACAGTGTTCTCAAAGCTACAAACATGAGTTTGACCAAACTGCGGGAGGCAGTGGAAGACAGGAGTGCCTGGCGTGCTCTGGTCCATGGGGTCACGAAGGGTCGGACACGACTAAACAACAAAACAACATGTCCTATGCTTTGGACTTAGATGCTCAAAATTCACCAGCTAGGGAAATCTGGATGTCTTATTTTTGTGTCTCGCCCTTCCTTCCTTCCTTCCTTCCTTCCTTCCTTCCTTCCTTCCTTCCTTCCTTCCTTCCTTCCTTCCTTCCTTCCTTCCTTCCTTCCTTCCTTCCTTCCTTCCTTCCTTCCTTCCTTCCTTCCTTCCCTCCCTCCCTCCCTCCCTCCCTTCCTTCCTTTCTTACCACTTGTTTGCTTTGTGTATGGTACAAGTAGCACCCTGCTACTGCAGTTTTCGGTTGTTAACTATGTTAATTCAAGTACAGGGGAAAAAACATCAGAATTTGCTGCCTTTTCATGGCACCAAAGACTTGCCACTCAAGGTTGCTTGCCTTACTCTGCCCAATGAAGGAAGCTCCTTCTTGGTGGCCTGTCCCTCACCACTTTCTGCCGCGGGTGACACATGGTAGCTAAGAAACAGTCAAAATGCAATAATAGCCTCTCGGTTTCAATATTGAAAACAATGTGACATTTCGAGCCTCCAGTGTAATATCTCCTGTCCAATGACGTGTACTTGTTCTCCCTAACTACTAGTTTTGGAGAATGAGATCCACAGACTCCTGACACTTCTGTGTTGCATAGATGATGAGACGGCTGTATTGTTCATGCTGCAATGCATATTTAAGTCCCCCTGGTGGCTAAGGCCAGAAATCTATCTACCGGTATGTTCGCTGAGGGAAGTGCTTCAAAAGGAAGGGAGAGAACAAGCCCCAGGCAGAATGAGACTGTCTTGCAGGTTGGCAGGGAAGTTGCATCAGAGATGGAGCTAGAGTGAGTCTATTCCAGGAGCAAATGGGAGGGCAGAGGTAGCGGCGCATCGTTAAGCTGTGGAACTCACTTCCACAGGAAACAGGGATGGCCACTAACCTGGGCGGCTTTTAAAAGAGGAATGGGCAAATTTATTAGGGGCTGTGTTACACAAAAGGAGCAAGCTTGTTTTCTCCTGCTCTGGAAGGTAGGACTCGAACCCATGGCTTCAAGTTACAAGAAAGGAGATTCCAGCTAAACATCAGGAAGAACTTTCTGATGATAAGAGCTGTTTGACAGTGGAACAGACTCTCTCAGGAGGTTGTGGGCTCTCCTTCACTGTAGGCTTTTAAGCAGAACTTGGATTGCCATCTGTCATGAATGGTTCAGTTGAGATTCCTGCATTGCTGGGGGTTGGACTAGATGACCCCTGGGATACCTTCCAACTCTACAGATCTATGATTCTATGGAGGAGAAGGCTATCAATGCCTATTAGTCACACTGGCTTTGCTCTGCCTCCACAGTCAGAGGCAGTACAGTAATTGCTTCTTATCACCTCTGCTTATTGGCAGGGAGGAGGTGAGGTGATGGGCCAGTGGGGAGGGCCAGGTTGACTCCATTGCACCCCACACAGCACCCATGTTCCTGTCACCTCACCCCTCACCCAGGAAATGGCTGTGACTTCACTGCTGGGAGGTCAGGTGAAAGCTGTTTGCCTCTCCCTGTTGGCCACCATTGGTCAGGTATGATGTAAAAAAAAGAAAGAAAGAACAAAATATATGTGTCAGGGGACAGTGTGAATTAAGAAAAACATATGTACCGTATTAGTGTTTCTTAATTCAATCACTTTTTATATGCTAAGTGCAAAAAAATGTGAATATTGGGGAGATTTGCAGTCCGAAAAATGCATATTGGAAGAAATGCACCCTAAAATCCTGACAAATTGCTTTGTGGGCTTCCTCTTCCTCTTCCTCCTCTTAAAAAAAAGATGGGGAAATGTATCAAAGTTTCAAAGAGCAGAGAAACTGACCGGTTTGCCCATCCCTGGATTCTGTGGAATCCTATGCCTTAAAAAAATTGTTTGTTTTTAATGCTGTGCAAAACCCTTTGCTGCTTTGTTCCTTGGGAGTGCTTGGCTCAAATGGGATGCACTGAAGTTTAAATGAAGAAAGGTTGCCAAAGTGGTTAGAGACTGTGATGCCCTTTCTTAGGGTGGGGTGTGGGGTATATGAATCCTTGTGGACCCATGTGTGTGGGTGAATAGCAAAAGAATTGACTGGGTGCCTGGATTCAAAACAAGGGGCTTGCACAGAAGAGAGCCCCACTAGCAGAGTATTAAACTCACAAAAGTCAGCAGCACAGTGGTACCTTGGGTTACAGACACTTCAGGTTACAGACGCTTCAGGTTACAGACTCCGCTAACCCAGAAATAGTACCTTGGGTTAAGAACTTTGCTTCAGGATGAGAACAGAAATTGTGCAGTGGCGGCGCAGTGGCAGTGGGAGGCCCTATTAGCTAAAGTGGTACTCAGGTTAAGAACAGTTTCAAATTAAGAACAGACCTCCAGAACGAATTAAGTTCTTAACCCGAGGTACCACTCTACAGTGAAGCACAACGCTAAGTAAGTTTAAAATGTTTTACTTACAGATTCATAGGTCTGATACATGTGTTGTTCCATACAGCTGCAAGGACAAATATTCTAGGGAAGAAAATACAGAATATAACTTCAAACACATGCTGTAAGCTTGGAAACAAGATCACACATATCCTTCGCTGGCCACATGATGCAGAGAGAGAGGAGAGGAGAGGCGCTTCACTTCCTCTCTTTGAAAGCCACCCAACTTGGTGGCCATTACTACATCTTGTGGGAGCAAAGTACTTTCTTTGGTCTGCCCTAAATCTTCCGACACTCAGCATAATTGAATATATTTCAGCTTAGCTTGGGCTGGAGAACCTCCAGATTTTGTTGGCTACCTAAGATATTAAAAAAACAAGTAGTTTCCCACACCCCCGACAGACCACCATGCACAACAATTATGCTATATCAGTCTTACCTGAGCAGGCTGGTTCTCAGAAAAGCTGGTCCCATCTCAGAAACCCAGCTGAAGCTTTGTGTTCCTCGTCTAAGATGTCCTGCTGTTTTATACTCCCCAGATAGAAATATGACTTAGAGGGATTTTTGTCAAAATCTTTAAAACTCTGGTTGGTAAATGCAAACATTAAGATCTTAATTGCCAGTTTGTTCAACTCAATATTTCTACTTATCCTTCCCCCACTCCCCAAATTCCCTGGCTACAGCAAATTAACACACTGTTAAGCAAATTGATTTCAGGGGGCCCTAAATACACTTAATTCTATCGATTATTGTCCTCAAATCTCGCAATATCTTTAACAGACAGTGATGGAAGCATCAAAATTGGTGGAAACATAGTGTTATCTCTCTCTCTCTCTTTTTAGCAGGGAATTAGGCTGAATGTCAGGGTTCCCTTCTAATTCTAGGAATAGCCAAGCTAGCTTCCTGGTGAGGTGATAACCTAGGTAAGGGGCCATTAAGGAAACAAAGGAAGGGGCTTTGTGTGAGATGAAAGGTGGGTGTGGCCCCCTCTCTTAACCAGCTGGTGAGGACAGAGATTTGAGTGATGTGAGTTAAGAAGCTAGAAGCAAAGCTGCAGACTGGGAAGCTGGAGAGAGCCAGAATGATGCTTGATTTCTGTTTAAATCCAAGGCTGGGGAAATCCAGCCAGATGGGCAGAGTATAAATAATAAATGATGATGATGATGGAAGTAAGGCCCTCTTGGGGTGTTAATGCTGTGAACACCCCAAGTGTCAGGATTAGAGTCAGGCATGGGTCAGCAGGAGATTCATTGTTTTGCTGCTGACCCATGTTGTTGGATGGATGGTGGCTAACAGATTGAGGTTGAATCCTGACAAGACAGAAGTACTGTCCGTGGGGGACAGGAGGCGGGCAGGTGTGGAGGATTCCCTGGTTCTGAATGGGGTAACTGTGCCCCTGAAGGACCAGGTGCGCAGCCTGGGAGTCATTTTGGACTCACAGCTGTCCATGGAGGTGCAGGTCAATTCTGTGTCCAGGGCAGCTGTCTATCAGCTCCATCTGGTATGCAGGCTGAGACCCTACCTGCCTGCAGACTGTCTAGCAAGAGTGGTGCATGCTCTAGTTATCTCCCGCTTGGACTACTGCAATGCGCTCTACGTGGGGCTACCCTTGAAGGTGACTCGGAAACTACAACTAATCCAGAATGCGGCAGCTAGACTGGTGACTGGGAGCGGCCGCCGAGACCACATAACACCGGTCTTGAAAGATCTACATTGGCTCTCAGTACGTTTCCAAGCACAATTCAAAGTGTTGGTGCTGACCTTTAAAGCCCTAAATGGCCTCGGTCCAGTATACCTGAAGGAGCGTCTCCACCTCCATCATTCTGCCCGGACACTGAGGTCCAGCACCGAGGGCCTTCTGGCGGTTCCCTCGTTGCGAGAAGCCAAGTTGCAGGGAACTAGGCAGAGGGCCTTCTCGGTGGTGGCGCCTACCCTGTGGAACGCCCTCCCAACAGATGTCAAAAAGGAAAACTACTACCAGACTTTTAGAAGACATCTGAAGGCAGCCCTGTTCAGGGAGGCTTTTAATGTTTAATAGATTATTGTGTTTTGTTTTTCTGTTGGAAGCCGCCCAGAGTGGCTGGGGAAACCCAGCCAGATGGGCGGGGTATGAATAAATTGTTGTTGTTGTTGTTGTTGTTGTTGTTGTTGTTGTTGTTGTTTGTTTGTTGTTTACACGACTAAACAACAACATGGGTCAGCAGCAAAACAATGAAATTCCTGAGGCCAGTGCAGTTAAATCTTTAGTTGAGGAAATAAACCACAGACCAGGGGTTTCTAGGAGGTCTTGCCTTGATGAAGCAGTTGTGAGGACTGAAGGTCCTCGCTTTCCCAGGGTCCACTAGGACACCTCCTTTACAGGGTCTTTCCCACACCATCTCAGGCTGCTTCTATGCACAACTCGCCTCTGCTCTACCCATTTCATTTCTCTGCGAGTTCTAGGCTACATAGCTGCCAAGTTTTCCCTTTTCTCGCGAGGAAGCCTATTCAGCATAAGGGAATTTCCCTTAAAAAGGGGAGAACTTGGCAGCTATGGCTCTAGGAGACCAGGGGGGGGAGAGGAGCTGGTCACAGCAGGAGGGGGAGACTCCCTGGATTATTCAGCAGCCTCTCCCCACTCTGCCCCTTGGGCATCCTGCCCTCCAGCCTCCATTTCAGCCTCAGAGTCTGAGCTGCTCTCTGCCACAGCCTCTCCCTGCTCATTAAACCTTGTCACCCCTTCTGCTTCTGACCTCCTCCTCCCCCCAGTCTGGTCCTTCTCCACCACCAATCCCCTTGCTCAGAGCCTTCTTCCCCTGGGGGTTCCCTAGGGGCTTTCCCCGGCTGGTGCCTCCCACCACTCCATTGCACCCAGCCACGACACATAGCATATATGTAAATAAACCATATAGACACCACCATCTCCACAGTACCTCACTCCAAAGGGAACATGAATCTTGGGTAATCGCCTGGAACCCCTGGAAACTCACACCGCTCGGAGATTGGGTTGGCGTGCGACAATATATGTGCTGTTTTGCTTGCAAAACTTGAAACTTGAAGTGGATTTGAGACTTGAAATGGATCTGTTTGAGCATTTTCTCCCCTCCCCCCTGCCCAAATTCATTTCAGCTCTAGTTAGAGGCTGGCTTTCTCAAGCCCTTCCATTATGTTTCAGATTCTACTTTCTCAATCCACCCCCACTGGTTTCTTTGGTCCCCCTCTAAAACAGCACTGTCCAGGTGCCGAGATAGGAGATTGAAAGCTCCCTGCTATTTCAGCCTAAGGTCCTTACAAGACACCCCGTTGCCTCTCGACTAAGACTCATGTGGGGCAGCTTTGTTACATGCCTGGATGATCCTGATCATTTCCTGCCAGAGTTTCTAAGTGTTTTTTTCATTTCACTGACACGGTCTCCTCTTTCAGCCGCAGAGGCTCTCAGCAGTAAAGAAAGCAGAGAGGGAAGGGAGGAGATGGAAAACTTCTGACGCCCTGTGACAGCTCCTTGGTGCTTATTGATCTCACCACTACCCTGCCTTGCTCAGGTTCAGCTGGCAGTTCTTTTTCCATCTTTGCACACAACAGGCTGATAAATGGGTAGAGGGGCAGTCGTGGCGGCAGGAGGGGGCAGCAGCGGGGGACGCTCGGATGTCATATGGGTCCTCTGAGAGGAGGATCATCACAGAAGCTACACGCAGGGCATTGGAAACCAACGCCTTCCTAAATTGATTTTTGTAAAAAGCATCTTAATATTTCAAAGGGTCCCTCCTAAATGTTTCAAGAGCTTTAAATTAGAAGCAGTAACCAGATGATAAATAAAAGCCATCTGCCTCCAATGAGGAGCCTGGCATAGTCATTTGTATGTTTATAATTCATTTCCATTTCTCCACTGAGATATTCTCCGGGGGCCGTGATACCCATCTCCCAATGAATCTGAAATACAGAAAGTGGCATTCTTGCTAAATAATCTTCTGATATACCTGCAGGATGCAGGCTATTTTGGTCCCCTGCACAAGCATCTAGACAGAGAAGATGAAACGTTAAACATCAATAAATATGCCAGTGTCCAAACAAGTGGAGCATCTAATTCTCATGCCAGTGTACAGGTACTGTATGTAGGGAGGACAATTTGGGACGTGCGTTCAACAAAAAAATGGATTTCCATGGTGGGGGGGGCATTTCAGACACAGAACCCTAGCAAAGCATGGGAACAAGGTCGGCCTACATTTTTGTTTTGCTCTGCTCTGCTTCAGAGATGGCTCAGATGTGTAGTTACGGAGTTCAAATCAGGTTCACGTCCTGTGCTTTTCAGGGCCACCTCCTTGCCAAGCCTGCCATTGAGTGTTCACTTCACTTTCTAAGCAGCCTTGCCTTGCCAAGAATCAATTGCAAAACTCAGGATCTCTTCTAAAGAAACATTTGGCACCCACAAAATGGCACTCAGAACTTGATGGCCTCCAGTCAGCACACAATGTTGACAAATTGTGTTGGGATTGGTTACAGTGGGGCCATATTGCATCAAATAGGGGATTCCTTCCTTTGAGAAGCTGGCTGTGATGCTGCACTCCACTGATTTCATTACTCTTTAGGGGTAGAGTGGGGCTACAGCTGGAAAGATTGGGGGGGCTGATGGGCAGCTAGCTCTCCAAGAGACAGGACTCCATTAGCTTTCTGTAAACCACTTTGAGCTTTTGCGCAATAAAATAATATAATAAAATGCATAAACTGTGCTAATGACTGCATGCACTCTAGTTAAACAAGAAGCATCACCTGTATACTCCACAACTATATAAAAGCAGGGAAGTGAAGACTTGGTGTGAGTCTGATATTGCAATTTAAAGTGTGATTTGTAATATATACTTACCCTTCATAGGCAACCGCACTGCAATCTTTAAGACAGTGTTTCCCAACCAGTGTGCCTCCAGATGTTTTGGGACTACAACTCCCATCATCCCTAGCTAGCAAGACCAGTGGTCAGGAATGATGGGAGTTGTAGTCCCAAAACATCTGGAGGCACACTGGTTGGGAAACACTGCTTTAAGAGGCTGTGCTTCATTTTTGTTTCTGCATCGTTTTTGACAGAGTAGCTTCACACGCCTAGCTACCTGTCATTTGAAGCACCTGGCTTCTGCCAAAGGATCTCAGAAACTGTAGTTCACCACTTACAGATCTACAGTTCCCAGCAACCCTTAACAAACGTGACAGTTCCCAGGATCCCTTGGGGGAAGCCATGTGCTTTTAAAGTGCAGCTTGGGAATGCTCACACCGTGAAGGCAAACCAAGTGGGGAATCGAGACTCTGACGCTGGTTTGATTGCATGTAAACAGAAACCTGGAGTGCCACTGGAGCACCATTGTGGAGGAGCCCATTATCCGGGAAGAATGCTCCGGCTCTTAGAATTACTGTAGGCATATAACTGCGAATGGCTCCACAAGGGCTGTTAGGAAACTGCAGTTGCTGGTTTGCATGCTCCAAAATATTCCCAGAGATGATGTACCAACATCTTTGCTGTCATTGTTTATTTAACAGTCGCACAGCTTTGCTCCCTATAGCCAGGAAGCTCTGCGATCCACCCTTTGTTTCGGAAATTGCTTCGTTGGCATACCCTCAAAGCCAGCCAGGTGCCCAAGTGTGCCACCTAATGGGCAGTAGGTCAGCTCAGGAGAGGCACACCTCAATCAGATCAGCCCTAGGGCTGTGTGGGGTGAGCGACTTTGCAGGGCTGCTCTGTTTCTGCAGAAGACTCTTCCAAGTGGCTGGCGTTTCATTACTCATTCTAGGGGTCTGAGGTGGAACAATTCCTCTACGACTCCTTAAAGTGATCCATAAACAAGTATTGTTGAAAGCAATAATGAGATAAGAGCCATAAAGATTTACATTATAATTAGAGCTGTTAACAAGTCGCTCAAAAACTCCAGTAGTCAAGTTGTGTTGGTTTTGGGTGGTGGCAACATGCCCTCTTCCAGTCTCCTCCCTCCCAATTATTCCTTCCATATTTATTAAGCCGCATTTTGTGTTGGGGGGCGACTCAACTTAGCCGATATCATCCACTTGGCAATGCAGCCCCATCCTCAAGAGGTGTTTGTGGCCCTAAAAGGCATAATGAAAATATATACATGCTGGAAGTATGGAATAATATTAGCAACTGTGATATAATTCACAGGAAGCACAAGAGAAAAATAATAATTACCTTCAAAAGGGGAAAAATATCACAGTCCTCATAAAAATGTACACTAATGCACCTAGCTGTCAGACAAAGGGGTTCTTTAAAATGATGGAAGATTCCAAACACTACGAAGAACTACGTATAAAAATACAGATAGCCATTTATATTGGGCAACATATTTTATGCCGGCGGCTATAGATGGCTTTATAATAATTTTCGAAAGCAGGACTTATACATGCACTTGGAAAGGTTGTGCCCAGATACACAACAAATCAAAATAAGTTGAGAGCGCAGCCAGCTTGGGCGCTGGTGGAGAGGACTGCGGTTTGGTGGAGGATGAGAAGCAGGCAGGAACACTGGAAGCTGCCTTCTACTGAGTCAGACAATTGGTCCATCTACCGTAACTCAATATCATGCACACTGACTGGCAGCAGCTCTTCATGGTTTCGGGCTTGGGACATTCCCAGTCCTACTGGAAGATACTGGGGGTGGAACCTGGGACCTTTGACATGCAAGGCAGGTGCTCTATGTCTGAGTTAAGCTGCCAGTCAGTGAAGATAGACCACTGGATTTGGTGCAGCACTAAGTGTTGAAATTTTGCACCCATTGCAAATTTGCACCTGGAGCAACTGCCCGGGTCTGTCCCGTCACTACCCCACTGGGCCCAATGCCCGCTGGCATCTCCAGATTGGGGGTGGAAGATATTCCTGCCTAAAATCCTGGAGAGCCGCTGTTGGTGGTCAGTGTCGACCAGGCATCCCCAAACTTCGGTCCTCCAGATGTTTTGGACTTGTTAATGGAAAATCTGAGGGCTCCCCTTGGACAAAACAAGACTCCAGCCAAGAATATCAGAGCAAAACAGCAGCCAGTAGGCTTGGCCTTTATTAAATAA
The DNA here is from genome assembly GCF_965207765.1 of Zootoca vivipara. Classification (NCBI taxonomy): domain Eukaryota; kingdom Metazoa; phylum Chordata; class Lepidosauria; order Squamata; family Lacertidae; genus Zootoca; species Zootoca vivipara. Next base: position 51,215,461 of record NC_142596.1, read on the forward strand.
AGTACTGTCGCGACAGGGCCCCACCTGCAACAAGGTGAAGCAAGATGGAGACCCCGAACAAAGGGGTCTTCCCTTTTTATTAGCATCCCACCACCAAGGTACACCCCTAAAGATACATCACTAATATGTCACTAATATGTCATTGATACATCACAGAAAGGAGGGGTTCAGAGGTAGAAATTTGAGTACCTGGCCAGCTGCTCCTGGCCTCTTCTCACCCCCTCCCTGTTACATTCCACAGGACAAAGAGAAGTTTCACAGTCATTATGAAGGTGATAGCTGTTCTTTGATTTGATCCTGAGTCAATCCAGTTTGGGAGGAAAATCCATTGTGTAGAAGACAGTCGGCTGTCTGGCACAGTTGGAGGTGGAAATTCCCTTGCCAGAGGAGGCTGCATATGTGTTGCGTTGGGTCAACCCTCCAAGATCCCCCCTTTGATAGTGAACCTATGTATTATAAGAAGAATGGACGGGGGGGGGGTATTTTTCCTACAACAGACTACAATTCCCATCATCCCTGACTACTGGTCCTGTTAGCTAGGGATCATGGGAGTTGTAGGCCAAAACATCTGGAGGGCCGCAGTTTGGGGGGATGCCTGGTGTAGACGATACTGAGCTTGATGGACCAATGGTCTGAGTCTGTATCAGGCAGTAACTGTGTTCCTATGAATGGGGGTTGTAACAGGGGGAGGGTGTGCATTGTGTGTGCTTTGCTACCTACATTGATGACATTGCCTGAATTGTTTTGGTACAATCACTGCACAACACCACAATGGCCTTCAGCGGAAAGGCAGCAGGCAAAAGACACCAGTCCACAAATATCAGCTGCAGGGGGGGGAACAAGGGGAGGGGGCTATGGCCTTTGTGCCCTGCTGGCGGGCTTCCCGGGGGGCATCTGGCTGACCATTGTGGGAAGCAAGAAGCAAGGCAAGAGGGACCTTTGATAATAATAATAATAATAATAATAATAATAATAATAATAATAATAATAATAATGATGATGATGATGATGATAATAATAATAATAATAATAATAATAATAATAATAATAATAATAATATTTATACCCTGCCCATCTGGCTGGGTTTCCCCAGCCACTCTGGGCGGCTTCCAACAGAAAAATAAAACACAGTGATCTATTAAACATTAAAAACCTCCCTAAACAGGGCAGCCTTCAGATGTCTTCTAAAAGTCTGGTAGTTGTTTTTCTCTTTGACATCTGATGGGAGGGCGTTCCACAGGGCGGGTGCCACTACCGAGAAGGCCCTCTGCCTGGTTCCCTGCAACTTGGCTTCTCGCAATGAGGAAACCGCCAGAAGGCCCTTGGTGCTGGACCTCAGTGTCCGGGCAAAGGGCCTAGCTAGGGTTGCCAGGTCAGGAGCACCCCAGACCCTGAGATTATTGGGCCCAAACCTGAGACTAGGGCTGGATCTAGACACATCAAAGTTAAACGTGTTGCAAACTTTGTATGAGAAATTGGGTTGGCAAAAAAGGAACTCCACAGTGCCATTTGGTGTCACAGTGTTAGAATGCAAAAACAAAGCATATAAAGCGTTGTTGTTTTATTTCTTTGCCAATGTAGCTGAGTCCCTAGAGCAGGCATCCCAGACTATGGCCCGTGGGCCAAATGTAGCCCAAAGGACCAATTTATCCGGCCCACGGCAACCCCTGCCGCCCGCTGCACGATCGGCGCCTCGGGCACTGGTCCGAAGTGCGGTAAGTTTGGGGACCCCTGCCCTAGAGGCATCCCCCTGGTGATGTCCTGGAGATGGAGGTTAATTGGGATAGGATAGCAGAGGAGGGTAGGACACAACATATAGGCTATCATTTACAGCCCATTTCTTCTGGGTTGAAGTTTGTAAACTGCATGAACTATAGGTGTGTGTGTGTGTGTGTGTGTGTGTGTGTGTGTGTGTGTGTGTGTGTGTGTGTGTGTTCTTGCCTATCCTCCTGAAGGGGGCCAGGCAAATCTGGAGACTTCAGATCAGCCCTGGATGTCTGCCAATCTTAAATGGGTCTCTTCCCATGTGCCTTGACTCTATGACACACTTCCACCACCCTTTTCCTTTTGATCTGGCAATTGGAGCCAAAGAGATCTGTTCAGGCTCCCTAGATCTCTCCCGCTGCCGCTAGGTGCCACTAAGGCTGTTTGCAGCCTCTGAATGAACACACACACACACACACACACACACACACACACACACACACACACACACAAAACACACCCCACCCATTATTATATAAATCACATGAAAGGGGCAAGCAAATCCCCAGCCAGGAAGGAGAGGTGCAGAGCCTTGCAAACAGTGGCTTGTGTGTTTTCGACATTGCTGCCTCATTTGGGGAAGCTTTTAATGTTTGACGGACTGTTGTATTTTAATATTTTGTTGGAAGTCGCCCAGAGTGGCTGGGGAAACCCAGCCAGATGGGCGGGGCATAAAATTATTATTATTATTATTATTATTATTATTATTATTATTATTATTATTATTATTATTATTACCAGAGCCAGAATCATTGTCCTGTAGACTCAGAAAGCTGAAGCAACAACAACTGCAGTTTGGCAAGTTATCCTAACCTTCCTTGCAGTATAAATGGGAACGCAAACACCATTCCCCTGCGCTGCCGCCGCCACCACCTCCGCTTCTGCCGTGCGAAAAATATGTTGTTTCCTTGACAGTTGGGAAATGCGTGTCTTACATCTCTTAACTACAGCAGCGGTTGGAGGGGGGGTTGTGGAGAAACCCGCTCCAAAATGCTTCATTTTAGCAAAAAGTGATTTCCACTGCAGGTGTCGGTAATTAACAGGGAATGAGTCAGTTTGATGTCTGCAGATGTAACCTTTCCAACTTCTTATTTAGGCATAAACGTGGATATGAATATGCACAAACTGCCCGCTTTTGCTGATATGTATCTCGGCAGCAACCATCATCTCACATAAATATTTGAAAGAGAATGTTAAAAAAGATTTCCTTAGGGGACAGAACAACATTTCCAAAAATTCAGGGGGGGGGGAATGTGCACACACAACTTTTATAAGTGAAAGCTGTTGAAAATCAGATGTGAGAGAGACTTTTTTTGCCTGTCTCCTCCTGAAACACTCCCATTTCCTATCATTGGATAAATAATTAACCAGCAGCATCCTCTTCCTGAACAGAAGCTAAATCAGAGGGGGAAAGGCAAAGAGAGTTTAGCGATACAGTATCTCTTCTGGGCTGTGCAAATGGCATTTTTAAAATCTAAAAAACCCACTTTGAAAAGGTTTTGGCTAGCTCCATGTGCTACGGAGGGGGAAAGGGAGCCTTGCGAGATGCACAGAGATAGCACAGTGCACAGAAGTCAGAGATTCTATTTCCCTATCGTTTTCAGCAAGTTTGCTAATGCAGAGCAGAATATCAGAGCAACAGAGTTGCCGTATTTTACAGATAGGATGAAAGTGCCAAGATCCGCCATGATGACACTCTGTGGGTTGGCATCCATCTGTCTTAGGAGAGTAAGGAGGAGTGAGAGTGAAGCCAAGCTGTAGGAGAGTCACAGCGCCTGCTGTGGCTGTAGAGACCGATAGAGGAGAGCAGGGCTGGATTGAGGTTGGATGAGGCCCTAAACCTACTGAAGGTAATGGGGCCCTTTATATGTCCAGCTGTCCTTTGTCCACAATAAATGGTCTTTGTTTTTGTGTTGAATATATGCTATATGGTAATTTATGAACCTAATAGGTATCTAAAGACATTTGCACATAACAAAATACGTGATATTTTAGGGAGCAGGCTAGCAGGCAGGGCCCATGACTTACATCATAGGAGCCTACACAACACAAAACACTGATGCTGTATGTAGGTTTTATTTTATTTGTTTTTTATCTTATATTTTGGAAATGTACATCCAGTTTTTTTCCTTTATTTTTTTTGCCCCCCCCCCCAAAAAGAATGGGGCCCTAAGCTATAGCTTGTTTAGCTTATACGTAAATCCGGCACTGTGGGAGAGACATGTTTTGTTGCAGCCGGGGCAGAGGAAGACGTCCAGTTGTGCTCCTGCAAATGCACCATAGTCTTTCTTCTCTCTGTGCTCCTCCCAGCGGTCATTCCTCTTCTGGTCACTGCTGTGCCTGTGCAATCTGACTGCCTGTCTCCCCGGCACTGTGGTCATCTGCAAGGGAATCCCATATGGTGGGGTTGACTCTCAGTAACATGGCAAAAAGAAGGTGCTTGTGTGGGTGGGCGAACAAAGGATGGAGGGGTTTGGTGGGAGATGGAGAGTGTCAGAAAATGGCCTTTGCTATATGCATAAGCCAGGAGACTTGGGGGCTCTCCAGATGCTGTTGGACGCTAACTCCAATCATTCCCAATCACTGATCATGCCATGTGGGGCTGACGGACTTTCCCTTCTTCTGGGAGGCATATATGCTTCTGAATACCAGTCACTGAGAACCACAGGAAAGTGGTCTTGTGTTCGAATTCTGCTTGCTGGTTTCCCACAGGTATTTGGTTGGCCCCTGCAAGTGTCAGGCTGCTGACAGCGACTCCCGGCCGGTTGCCCAGGAACGTACAAAGACAAGGAAATGTTTCTTACAGTCCACTTTTATTCGGTATTTACAGAGAGAGGCTATAGAACCCAGCCTCTCCCATTTCCTCATTCATCAGTCTCATTGTCTCTCCTACGGATGCTGAGAAGTGCCCTCTGTCTTTGAGCTCGTTGCTCTCCTACTTTCAAGGCTCACCGGGTTCTGGGAGATGGAGGGTCTGGGATGCTTTCTAAAGACACCGTGTCCATCAGCTGTCACCTCCCTGGTACTTCCACTTCCTCCTCTCCCATTATTTCCTCACTTTCCCCCTCATCTGCCTCTGAGCTGTGACCTCCCTCAAACCCCTGTTGTAAACCTAAACTGTCTTCTTCTTGCTCCTCCCTGGAAGGGTCAGGATGGGGAGGAGGTCCACACCATTCCTCCTCCTCCTCTGCCCAGTCCCTGACAGCGAGAAGAGGATGCTGGGCCAGGGGGACCACAGGCCTGATCCAACAGGCTCTCCTTCTGTTCTTGTGAATTTGTCCTTGAGCTGTTTTCCTGATCCTGCAACTGCTTGAGGGGTCATTCAACAAATCTCATTATCAACTGTAATGCAGGAGGATGTAGGTATCTGCTTTGTTGCATTTTATATCCAAGGACAGTCGGTTTTGACAATCCTCTTGTGCATATAGGACAAACCGAGCTGTAGTTCTCACATGCGCTCATGTTCTGCTCCCTGGTTTCCCACAGGCACCTGCTTCATCCCTGTGAGAACAGGATGCTGGACTAGATGGGCCACGGACCTGATCCAGCAGTCTACTCTTATCTTCTTATCTGGCCCTATGGAGCAATGTGAAGGAGGTTGTTTCAGCAGAATTTGGAACATAAGCGATGTCCAAGCCGCTGGTTAGTCTCCTCCTTTTTCTCACTGGTTCCATACACCAAAGATTCCCAAAGCCGCAGTGGCTTGCTTGATCGTTTTGTTCCAGTTCAGCTTTTTTCCTGGAGCAAAGTTCTTTGCTAAACTACTCGTGCTGCTGGAGTTAGCGTCGCTCACTGCCCACCCGATGCCTGAGCTCAGAAATCGTTTCCAACGAGAAGAAATCCAACGGCCTAGACAAAGTGATGTTTCAGCACGCCGACCCACTGAAGCAGCAGTTCCTGGAGCAATTACATACGTCCCTGGGATTTAACCTGAAAATTGCAGCTCAGTGGTAGAAAAGCTCCTTTTGAGAAGGGGGGGGGAACCCACACATGCTGCCTCCAAAACTCTTGTTAACTCAGATAGAGAGGAAGGCAAAAGCAACCCCAAATGGCTGATGGAAACTCATGGTTGTTGGCTGTTGCACGTTTACATTGCTGTGTTTAAAAGGGGCCTTCCTGGACTTAAACTGTGGAACTCCCTCCCACAGGAGGCAGGGATGGCCTCCAACTTGGATGGCTTTAAAAGAGGGTTAGACAAATGCGTGGAGGAGGAGGAGGAGGCTACACTCACTCTGCTCTGCTTCCACAGCTGGATGCAGAAGGTCCCAGGTAAGTTTAAGGCTGTCTTAAGCATATACCTTTTTTGCGGGGCTGGAGGAGGCGGGCAGCAGCTGGAGGGCAGCTCCTCCAGCGTGGAAGAGGCAGAGGCTGGACGCGGCCGGTCCCGGCTCAGCTGGACACTTCGTGCCGTGGTGGCCATGGCAGGCAGAGGCTCCAGGCATGGTGCTGCTTTGGCACAGCATGGTGGAGGCGGGCAGGGTGGCGAGCTGATGCCAGGAGGTGCCACATCCAGCATCCGCCTCTTCCCTGGCACCCTCTAGAACTTGGTGCCCTGTGCCACTAGCCTCTATAGGTAAGACGCCCCTGGGTAAGGTTGGGGAACAACCCTACCCAAAACCCTGGAGAACCCCTGTCCCTGCCAGTCAGTATAGGCAATATTGAGCTTGATGGATGAGTGGTATGACTCAGTGTAAGGTAGCTTCCTATTTTCTTTTTTTAAAAAAAATTAAATTACATTTTCTATAGCAAGTTTAAATTCAAACATCATCATTTAACATTCCCTGAATCCTTCGTCTCCCCTCCTCCCTTCCATGGTCACCATTATCAATCTTTTTTCCCCCCTCAACAGCTTCCCCATTTTTCTCCATTTTTAAAAATAATAATAACAATCCATTTCTAACATAGTTTTTCGTACACTACGAGCATGACTCAAATCCTCCCAAAGTTTTTAGTTGTTTACAATGTTCTCTTAAATACATTTCCTTCTTGAAATCCTTCTCTTCCTGGTTTCTGATTTTCCCGGTCAATTTCGCCATTTCAGCGTAGTCCATCACCTTCATCAGAGCTTCCTATTTTCGAATGAACCACACTGACTGTGAAAAAAAAACACAATAAAGGTCACCTACTCCACCTACAAAATTCTGCCCCTTGCTTCAGAGATGGTTTCAAGTTGCCCACATTGCCTGGGCAACCATTTAGAGCTCTCTCCAATTTCAAGGCAGGGGGAACTTTCCCAGAAAGACAAGCTGCAGCAAGTGTTGCCTACATAATAAGTAAAGCTCTCAGCTCTCCTCAAGGGGTGTGCCAGGTGTGTAGCTGACTCACACCATCTGCTCAACGCTGGGTCCTGTTCCATGACATTGTGCAACTGCTGCCACCTGATGACTGGCTCTGTGGGCAAGGCTCCCATATCTGGTTTCCAGTGTACTCTGGTCTCAAACATCCCCAGCAAATGTCCGTTCCTGTTCAAATGCTCTCGCTGGCTGCAGCTTTGTATTAAACCTCTCGAAACGGTTGGTGCTTCAGTTGAAAACTGGTCTTTTTGGGGTGAGGGATGGTGGCCAATGGCCCATTTCGTCCAGGGTCCTGTTTTCACTGTGACCCACCCGATACCTGTGGGAAACTCATAAGAAGGATTTGAGCACAAGAGCATTCTCCCCTCTTGTGGTTTCCGGCAACCATGTTCAGAAGACGATACCAAATAAGAGCAATCTCTTAACTATTTCAAGAGGGGCCACATTCTGTTGTCCGTACAATTAAGCAACATCTTGCTGGCATGTATATGAACTTGCGTTTCAGGAAAGGGCTGTAGCTGAGTGGCAGAACACATACTTTGCCTGCAGAAGATCTTCAAAGCAGGGTCTGGTAGCATCTCCAGGCAAGGCTGTGGGAAACCCTGTCTGAAACTCCATGCAGACAGTACTTAGCCAAATGGATCAATATCCTGACTCATCACTAGAAGGCAGGTTCCTGTGTTCCAAATTCAAGGAAGAGTTAGACCTGCAAATCCATTTTTCTTTTCTTTTTAAGAATGTTTTCTTAAATATCTGTCTCCTGTAGTAGTAGGGCTCCCATACGTCTGGGATTTCTAATGTGGAATTAATGTCCGGGGTGAATTTCTGAAAGGCGTGTATTGTCTTGGATCTTAAGGTTTTCCAAAATAATTTTGGGGGTTTCCTTAAAAAAGCTCAACAATTTCTTTAAAGGAATAAAAAAGGGTGAATCAAAAAATAATGGGAAAGCATTTATAGATTATGTGCAAACCAACGTAGAAAATTCAAATCTCATCTCCAATATTTAAGGTTCTGTTTTGAAATTGTAAAGTGTTAATTGTAGTATGGTAAGAATAGATTGAATTAGGGATATTGATGGATGTGAAGAATGGTATGAAATTATTGTAAATGTTAGAGTAAGGTATGTAGATTTTAAAAGAAAAGGGGAAAAAAGGATAAGTTCAGAATAGGTTGAGAAGTCGTAGGGAAGGGGAGGGTGTTGTTGAGGGAAGGAAATAAGACAACTGTAACACTGTTATGGCTGTAATTTTTGTTTTTCTTGATTGTGATGAATTGTAATCATTGTGATATATACTAAAGTTTATTTTAACAATAATAATAATAATAATAAGCTCAACAATTTCGGTAGTTTCGTACGGCAACCCTATGTGGTGGTGGCGGCAGGCTTGTGCTTCCTAAGGACTCCTATTTCCTCCAGATGGACTGCAACTCCCACAATCCTTGGCAATTTCTCCAAGCTGGCAGGGGTTGATGGGAGTTAGAGCCCAAGGACACCTGGAGGGCTACAGCATTCAAATGTCAAGGGATAGGAGCATTAGATGCTGAGAGGGGCCACAAAGATAACCCTCTGCAGATGCAGGAAGCCCATGACTGTAGCATCCCTGATCCAGGCTCTGTGTAAATCAAAAGAAAGTTCAGGCAGGGTGGCTGGCAGGTGGCCACAGGCCCAGGTATGCACAGGTGGCCAAAATACATCATGTGAAAGTGACAAGACAGAGATTGCAACATCTGGGAATCAACGGAGGCAGAAAAAGTGAAGCATTCTTGGCTTTCTTGGGCGGTAAAATAGGGATAGGGAACTGGCACAACCTCTCATGAGCTTCAGCCCATGCCAGCCAGTGGTTAGGGATGGAGAGAGTTCTAGACCAGGCATCCCCAAACTTCGGCCCTCCAGATGTTTTGGACTACAATTCCCATCTTCCCTGACCACTGGTCCTGTTAGCTAGGGATCATGGGAGTTGTAGGCCAAAACATCTGGAGGGCCGCAGTTTGGGGATGCCTGTTCTAGACCATGTGCTGGGTCACAGGCTCCCCATCCTTGGACTAAGTGGATCTTAGAGTGATCCACCATAACACCTCTTATGTTCTGAAAGGTTACCTTGCCCCACTGGATGTCTGAAGGTGAAAGGAACCTCCTTTATGTTCTATGTTCTATAAGAAGAACACTAAGGTCCAGCACTGAGGGCCTTCTGGCAGTTCCCTCGTTGTGAGAAGCCAAGTTGCAGGGAACTAGGCAGAGGGCCTTCTCGGTGGTGGCGCCTGCCCTGTGGAACGCCCTCCCAACAGATGTCAAAGAGGAAAACAACTACCAGACTTTTATATTACTGTGTTTTATTTTTCTGTTGGAAGCCGCCCAGAGTGGCTGGGGAAACCCAGCCAGATGGGCGGGGTATAAATAATAAATTATTATTATTATTATTATTATTATTATTATTATTATTATTATTAGAATGTAAGAAGAGCCTGCTGGATCAGGTCCATGGCCCATCTAGTCCACCAAGACTTTGAATTGTGCTCGGAAATGTACTGGGAGCCAATGTAGATCCTTTAGATTAGAATATGCATCTACAATGGAGCACCATATGGTCCCGGCAGCTGCTCCCAGTCACTAGTCTAGCTGCTGCATTCTGGATTAGTTGTAGTTTCTGAGTCACCTTCAAAGGTAGCTCTGCATAGAGTGCATTGCAGTAGTCCAAGCGGGAGATAACCAGGGCATGTACCACTCTGACGAGACAGTGCAAAGGCAGGTAGGGTCTCAGCCAGCATACCAGATAGTTAATGGGGATGAGCTTCTTGTTTGGGGGGCCCCTCAGGGGACACCAGCGCACCCCCTGCATTGCAAAAGCTTCTCCTTGACTTTCCTCCCCCTTGCCTAGCCAAGCTTTAAGGCCAAGCAAGGAGTGCACTCAGGAAACAGAAAGGAGACCCATTCAGAGAGGTGCGCAATTAGCCTTCCCCTCCATCGCCTTCTCGAGGCGGCCCTTAAACTCTCAGAATATTTCAACTAAACCGAGGGATTTGCCCTCCGTCATTATCCTATTACAAAACGTATCAGGTTAATAGCTGCTGCTGCCATTTTCCGAAACAGCACTCTGTCATTATGCGTTGTTAACCATGACAAGCTCAAACCCCCAACCACAGGGGCTATCTCTCGACAAAACAACAGCTGCTTCGTTCTGGGCGATGCTTTGATTTGGGTGGAGGTTCCTTCCTTCTCTCGACTCTCCCTCCTCCATCCACATTTTCTTTTCCTTTGCAAGATTTTAGAGTAATCGTGACATTGAAGGTTTGGGTGGGATGAGGAGGAGGAAGGGAATGGAAAAGGGGTTTTGTGAGTGTGTGAGAATCCCTGTTCTTCACGTTGTTCTTTCTTCCTTGCAGCTTTTTCCAACAGATGATGAAATGCCCGGGGGAAGCTGAGCAGCCAATAAGCAATTTATTTATGGCAGGAGCAGAAGTGTGGAGAAACCAAATAGAACAAGAAAAGACACACCCTCAATACAAGGCGGAGGGGAGATCAGCTGCCCCCATTATTCCCCAAAGGGCTGTCAGTCCCTTTCCTGCCTTAATAAGTAGGTACTGTAATGGTGTTTTGCTGTTGCAGAGTTCTCTTGCTTGGTTTTTCTAATGTATGCATTTTATTTCTTTTTCTTTGTTCACTTGTTTGGCCTTTTCTGAAAGGCAGAATTTAAACATTTTACACTGGGGTAGCCAATGCCCAGATTCTTTCTCTTTCTTTTGGGTAAAGTTACCTTACTTTTCTGTGTATAACACACCACCTTGTATAAGACGCCCTCTCTTTTGGGGGACTCCACATTGAGAAAATGGGGGGAGTGGTTGAGCTTTTGGGGGGGGAGAGAAGATTGCCCAGAGTTGTTGAGCTTTGGGGGGGGAATTGACCAGACTTGTCGAGCTTTTTTGGGGGGGGTGCCGAAAATAGCTCAACACAGCCGATCACACGCACATCGATGAAGCAACCAATCGTCTGATCACTCGCCGACAGCAAACGCCAGTCGCCCACCCAATTGCCACAGCAGCAACCAATAGCCAGCGGAACTTGCCACAACAGCCAATCACCCACCCAAATGCCACTGACAATCTCGGCTCACGGCTTCAACCAGTCAGTCACCCGTCCAACCTCACCACTATCCATGTATAAGACAACCCCAATTTCTAAGCTTAATTTTTCAAGTAAAAACCTAGTCTTATACGTGGAAAAATATGGTAACTCCCTCGTTCTTGACCATTCACCATGGTTGCTGGGCCTTCACACAGTGCAGGGTCAAACGATGGGAATCACTCCCCCAGGAGGAAGTCATGGCCTGCAACTGGGGTGACTTCAAAATAGAATTAGACAAATTCATGGAGAAGGCTGTCCATGGCTGTGCCCTGGCCTCACAACCAGAGGCAGTAATGCTTCTGAATGCCAGCTCTGAAAACTACAGCTGCAAATAAAACGTTTTAAGTGTGTTGTAAAGTGCATTATACAAATGTGACACTTGATGGCGATGGTGAGCTATGGCAAGTTCAATATAGTTTTCAAAAATTTTTAACAAAAGCATTTCCACAACTTTTTTATATGTGTCTAGATTCCACCTGTAGTTTGATTTATTTATTATGTCTACTGTTTCCAGTGTCTCTTAGCACTATTTTCAATTGATGTTTTTTGTTGCTTTGCGTAAACCATGTTGAATATATATATATATATACACACACACACCTCTTGCTAAAAAGAATTGCCATTTCATCACCCTGTCTCAAATTCCTGCCCTTGTTAGACAGAATGCCTTTCTCGGGGGGAGAAGCAGCAGTAAGGGCATTAATTAGCTCAGAGAACATTCACCTGAGCAGATCAGGTGGAGCAGTCAGAGATGCTAAATGAGGCCTGAGATCCTACAAGGAGGTGGTTTCCAGAAGAGATGGTCTCCAGCTCAGGGAGGAGGAGGCCCAGCCAAGCCCTGGGAGACCTCAGTCTGAGTCTCCAAGCAGCAGATGGTCCCAGGGAGGCCAATTACACACCACCAAAAAATAAAAAGGAAACATATCATCAAAAAAGAGGATGCCAATTTGCATGTGCTAATTCATATAATAATTATAATTATTATTACCATCTACATGAACTCCACCCTAAGGTCCAAGGGCAGGTTATAACAATTAAAACACAATATTTAAAACAGTTCAAAACAACCTACAATTATAGAAATAAGGCAGGCTCTAAAAATATACACCTCAAACATCAAAAGCCAGGGTGTGTCTTCCTCATTTGCCAAAAGCTGTACAATGAGGGTGACAGGTGCATTTCTGTGGGGAGGGAGCCGCACAGCTTAGGGGCTGCCACAGAGAAGGCCCTCTCCCCCCGCCTCTGAGGGCAGAGGAGCTGCCAAAAGGGTCCCCTCCAACAATCTCAGCACCTGAGAGGTCTGTGGGGAAGGAGCTGCTCTTTCAAGTATTGGGGACTGAGTCATTTTTTAGGGCTTTGATGTGAGCACCTTCAATTGGGCTCAGAAACAAATGGGTGACCGGTGCAGCAATCTGATTTAAAAGAGGTTTTAGAATATCTAAATAGAACCCTGGCCAGCAATCTGGCTGCTGTTTTTAATTGCTTTAGGAATTGTTTTTAAAGTGTAAATGATTTTAGATGCTTTTAACTGTAATTGTTTTAAAATGTTTTAATCTGCTTTACAATATTTTTGTTTTAAAATACAGTCTGTTTGCTGCTCTGGGCTCCTTGGGGAAGAAAGGCGGGATATAAATTCAGCGAATGAATTCGGTGAATGAATGAATGAATGTGTTATGTATTAAGTTAACTGCAGTACTCCTTCTGGCCACCGTGGCTGCAGTTCTTACCCTGCTCACTGTGGCTGCAGTTCTCACTCAGGTCCACAATGGGTGTTATGTATTAAGTTAACTGCAATACTCCTTCTGGCCACCATGGCTGCAGTTCTTACCCTGCCCACTGTGGCTGCAGTTCTCACTCAGGTCCACAACATGCAAATGAAGGATTGAGAGTGCTGTTCACGGATTGGGTAGCTAGGGGAAGTTTGTTACTGTTACAAGTTACTGAGTACTATATAAGCCAGTTGGCTAAGCTGCTGTTCAGTCTGGACTCAGAGCTAGAATAAAGAGCTGGTTGTTTTGAGAGCTGTGTCTTCATCCTTCTTACCCACTATTCTACAGAATGAATGAAACAGGGATGAGGAACCCACAATTCTCCATATGTTGCTGGACTGACTGCTGGCATTGCTGGCTGCAGAGGCCAATGTGCCATCTCTTCCAGCATCCTGCTCTCACAGTGGCCAACCAGGCACCCCAAAGGGAAGCCTGCAAGGCACATGAGCTCTCTCCCCTCCTATGGTTTCCAGCAACTGGTATTCAGAAGCATTGATGGCCATTAGCAGGGGCATCTTAGCCATAGAGGCTAGTGGCGCGGGGAACCATGGCGCCACGTTCTGGAGGGCACCAGGGACAAGGTGGAGGCTGGACGCGGTGCCTCCTGACATCAGCTCACCGCCCTTGTCCTCCTCCGCCATGCCGCGCCGCACCTAGAGCCCGCTCCTTGCCGGAGGAGCTGCCCTCCAGCCCCGCTGGCAGCGCCACCCTCGCCCACCTCCACCATGCCGCACCACACCCGGAGCCTCTGTCCCGCTGGAGGAGCCGTCTTCCAGCTGCTGCCTGCCTGGAGGGAATCATGGGGGTGGGGCTGGGGGTGCCGGAGGGATCCTTGCACCATGGCACCAGATAAGCTTAAGACGGCCCTGGCCATTAGTGCCTCCTGGGAGAGCCAGTGCCATAGTTTAACTATGAATTGCATGAAGAAGTGTTTTCTTTTATTCATCCTGTATCTGCTAATACTGACATCTGGAGGGGAGCAGATTCCCCCAATCTTGCTCCAGAGAGACTGAGAATAACCACCCCTGCCAGAAAGAGGTAGGAGAGTCCTATTTCACTCTGGTTCCTGCTGTTTCCAAAAGGGGAAGCCACTGCAAGAAAATGGCTCATGTTCCATGCATATTCCTCTCTTGCCAAAACAGCCTGGTCAGATTACTTCTTAGAGGAAGAAGGACAACCGGGCTATTTTCTCCTCTCAATTCCTGTTTTCCTGCTCAAAATTGCCCTCTCTCCAGAGCTGCCTTTTCAGGCACAGGAGAAAAAGAGAGAAGTGGAATGGAAATAAAGAGGAGGACCCTCTATAGTTTTCTCATAGACCTATATCTCATAGAAGGGAAGGGAACCTGAGGATCATCTAGTCCAACCCCCTGCAATGCAGGAATATGCAGCTGTTACAAGGATTGAACCTGCAACCTTTGCATTGTCAGCACTACCCTCTAACCTACTGAGCCGTTAGCATGAATATGAAAAAGCAGTTTGGGGAGGGTGGATCTGAACAGGACAACAAGGGCAAAAGATTACACAACCTCTCTCTGCTTGGCTGACCTCCGCTTGGACTAGTAGCTTGCACAGGATGGTTCAGGTTTAAGCAACAAGAAAATGCAGAACTCTGCACAGAGGCCTCCCTCTCACCATCCCATCTTCACCTCCCTCCTCTCCCTCCTCCCTCTCCAAGAGCTTTGGGCTTCTCACTCTCTCTGGCAGCGCATATTAATGAAACGTTTTTTATCCACAGTTAAATGGAGATTTTGAAAAATGTTAATGATTTAATTAGCGAGCTTTGGGGAAAAAAATAATACTTGTGAAGGGAAAGCGGGTGCGACCATCCTGGGCTTTCAGTGTCTGTCTACGTGTCTCTCTCTGGTGTTGCTTTTAAATTGTGTGGAGGGGGAAAGACAAAGGGCAGATCCAAACCATACATTGAATCTAGGGAGTTGTAGCTCTGCAGAGGGGACACACACACACAACTCCAGCCCCTTTGAACTTTTCTTTTTTCTTTCTTTCTTCCATCTTTCCCAGCTCCCCGGTATCTCTTTGGTGTGCCAGGAACTGGAAGCAGTATCCCAAATGTGACCATGTTTTTTATTTGCATTCACAAAATAAATGTTAGGACGTTGCTGTCCTTTTGAAATGGGGGGAAGGGACCCTGACAAGAGTCAGCTGTAGGAGTTCCGGACTCAAAACAGCTAACTATTTCATTATGCAGACATTCTTCACTGTTGGAAAATGTCACCGAGCAAGGATAAAACACCACACCCACCTGAAACATTATCTGAATCAAAACCTTGTCAGCTTGTCCCAGTAATTCTGCAGTAAGAAAAACACAATCAGCATTTCCATTATAAACTCTGCTTAATGCAACTGTAAACATACACTCAGGGTGGAGATTTGCAATATAAATCCAAAGCTTGGAAGCAACAAAAACTTTTTGCACATTTTGAGAATAAATCTGGCAGTGTCTGAGGTAGCCAAGAGCAACGTCAGCCTCCCAGAAGTATCTTTATGAGGGAGGCATGTATTCATGCCCTTAAAATATAATAATCCCACCTAGCAACATGTTCTGGACTTACTGCAAAGTTTTGTACGTTTCCCCTTATTAGAAAACACGTCCCATTTCTCTGAAATGGTGTGACTCGCCGGTCAGGAAATGCATCCTGCTGTAGAAATATGTGAATATACATTCAGCTGTCGGTTTCAAAAATCCTATTATCACCAGAGTGAAGTGCTCAGGTAGGCAGAAGATCTAATACCATACACAAAGAATACTGTAGGCACAAGGTGTTCTTTAGCCACTTCAGGAAATACTGTACAGGGGACATATTGCTATGAGTTTGTGGGTGCCAGACTCCCTTAAATCCCTTGGTCCAGTACAGTGTTAGAATTTAATCCAGGACTGGAGTGTTAAACTGGGTGCCAGACCTGGCTAAAGTGTTAAAATATAAGGCAGGCTAGCTTCCTCATGAGGTAATTGCCTGAAAAGTGAGCCATTAAGAAAACAAAGGAAAAGTGATGGCCCATTAAGAAAGCGAAGGACTCATGTGGAAAGCTAAAGGCAGCATGTGGGTGGGGCCCCTCCCCAACTCAGAGTTAGTTAGAAGACAAAGCTAGAGTTTGAAGTAGAGTTGAAAGTGTGTGTGATGTGACCTAGAGGGCTAGTAGAGAGAACCATGGCTGATTTCTGCTTGAATTCAAGGCTGTGGCTATGAGAGAAACAAGACCTTTCTGGGATGTTAATGCTGTGAACTGCTCCATCATAGGCTCAGGTTGCATATATGTATAAATTAACTACATATACCCTAAAGATGCTGCAATTTCTGCTGTGCCTTGTTTCCAAAAGGAAGCATAGATATTGAGTAAGTGCCTGGAATCCCTGGAATTTTGCACAGTTTGGAGACTGGGGTGGCATGCAACACCGGTGTCAGAAGTTGAGATTTGTGTTTCCTAGAGGAGGGCCTGTGAGCGAAGTGTGCCTGAGCCAAAATGGAGGGAGAAAGAGGAGAAGAGGAGGAAGAGGAGGAGTTTGGACTTGATATCCCACTTTAAGGAGTCTCAAAATGGCAAACAATCTCCTTTCCCTTCCTCCCCCACAACAAACACTCCATGAGGTGAGTGAGGCTGAGAGACTTTAGAAAAGTGAGACTCGCCCAAGGTCACCCAGAAGCTGCATGTGGAGGAGCGGAGACACGAACCCGGTTCTCCAGATTACGAGTCCACTGCTCTTAACCACTACACCACACTGGCTCTCCTGCTGTGTGCCAGCAGTTTCAGGGGGAGATGCGCAAGGTGTGTGTGCATGAGGAGGTGCATGTGAACGGGTTTCCCTGGGGGGGGGGTAGTGCTTGTACACAGACCTGTGCCTAGAAAGCATGGGGCAAAAGATAAATATGGATAAGTCCTACATGTGGGTGAGCCCTAAGAGAGGACATAGACATCCCAAGATGAAGGCTGTACTCAGCAAGTCCTGTTCCCAAGCCACAGTAGCATGGCCTCATTTGCAAAAGTGCACTAATCCTTCACTAATCCTAAACTAGAGGCAGCCCCTAGTGATGTCACTGGGGCTCCTTGTGAAGTCACAGGGGCAGAGCCTGTGTCCTTAAGTGGGACCCATTAAGCAATAACCTCAGGTCATTCAAATAAAAAATAACACATGGGTAAATATGTCACTGGTCAGAAATTAAGACAGAAATCTTAGCTAAAGAGGGTGTTCTGGCTGAAGTAAGAGGATTGCTCATCTGCTCAGGGACCCTGTGTAAGGAAGATGCTCTCATCCACCTGGAGATTAAAGCTCTCCCCCTGCCACCAGGAAAGAGGGCAGGCAAACCTGGAGACTTCAGGTCAGCTCTGGGAGCTTGGCAACCGAACTCCCCTTCAAAGGAGAACATGCTGGGGGAGGAATCTTTGTCTAGGTGACTGGTGCTGTGATATGAAAGTCCCACAGTGCAGCTTCACACGGTGAAGATTAAGGACAGGGAAGGAATGCACTCAGTTCACATTTTCGAAATTCGCAGTTCTCTTGGTTTTGTGACGCAATTCTCCAGGCCCTAAGTGTGCACAGAAATGCATATCTCCATGGAAGTGTGCTATATTAGGGGGAAATTGTATGCAAAAGTCCACAATAAATAGCACAACAAATTTTCATGCAGATTTTTAGGGGGTGAAATGCCAATAGATGTGGAAATGGGGTGAGGTTGGAAAATGAGGATCTGTGAGAAAGTAAAAACTGGATATTCACCCGTCCTTAATAAAGACAAAGTGTGGTATGTCCTTGGGAAGGTCTCTTGATTCCTGCCAGAATATCTCTGGCAAAGACATTAGGGCGGCGGCGGGAGTAATAAGGAAATCATCTCTCAAGGGTTTGGAGTGGCTACAAAACAATATATTTAGGCAATATGGACATGTACAAACTGACTTATTATTGTGTATATAATTAAGACAAGGGAGGAGGCATCAAAAATCACGTCCGCACTAATGGTAAACCGGTTTCTTTTCTTTCTTCAAGGAAGCCTTTATGATGTTCAGCCAAACTGAAGCACTGTGGATGGTGATTACTGTTTGTGTTGCTGATTTTGTCTGCTAATATTTTTTTTGTGATTTCTTGTTGAGATTCGTGGCTTTCCTCTTTCACAGGATGGGGTAATCCTATTGTACTTGTGATGCCCTAAGAGTTGGCTCCCATGCCCACAAGCAAGGTGTGCAGACGCAGGAGGAGTGAGAGTGGCCTATCTCCTCGCTGCTCCTCAACACCAGAGAGGGATGGAGGGAAAGGAAGAAGAAGAGGGAGGAGACCATACAAAGCAGAAAGCCTCCACGGGGGAGTCTGGTGCTGAGAAGGGCTCCTGACCTCCAGGAGCAAGGGTCCCACCAGGTTTACTCTGAAGTAAGAGTCCTTCCGGGGCTCTGACGCTCCGGGGCTCTGACGCAAGATAGGGTAAAGGGTAAAGGGACCCCTGACCAATAGGTCCAGTCGTGACCAACTCTGGGGTTGCACGCTCATCTCGCATTATTGGCCGAGGGAGTCGGCGTATAGCTTCCAGGTCATGTGGCCAGCATGACAAAGCCACTTCTGGCGAACCAGAGCAGCACACGGAAACGCCGTTTACCTTCCCGCTGTAGCGGTTCCTATTTATCTACTTGCATTTTGATGTGCTTTCGAACTGCTAGGTTGGCAGGAGCTGGGACCGAGCAACGGAAGCTCACCCCGCCACAGGGATTCGAACCGCTGACCTTCTGATCAGCAAGCCCTAGGCTCAGTGGTTTAACCCACAGAGCCACCTGGGTCTTATCAGAGTATAAAACCTAACACAGGGCATGAAGGCAATAGCTCTCTTCCACTGTTGTTCCCGTAAAGATCAGTACTGAGTGTCACATTGCCATGGCGGCTGCACAGAGCTATCTTGGCTAATGAGCCATTGCTGGACCTGAACTCTCCTCTATGAATGAGCCTTATCCTTTTTTAAGGACATCGGAGCACATGGGTGTAGCCAAGACTTTTGTTAGGGGAGGCAAGCATTTTGTCGGGAGAGGCAGACCTTTTGTTTGGGGGGTGGGGGCAGAACCTCAGTTTGCTATGTATTTTTAAAATATATATTTAGTGGTTTAGGGAGGGCAATTGCCTCCCCCCCCACGCCCCTGGCTACGCCATGTCTGAGCAGCAAATCCTACAAATTAAGGATGCACTGCATGAAGGAGACCTTTCTTTTGTCTCCCCTGAATCCACGGCCAGACAGTTTTCAGGGACTGACATTTGCTGCAACCGGCACTCCTGAAGCAGCAGGCAGAGGTCAAGCACCTGGGACTTAGAGTACACCAGCCCACGTCTTTCTGGGATGGCAGCTCCCCGTGATATGAGGAGCTGGAGATGCTATAGAGCTAAGCACGGAGTACAGGCCTGCAATTCCACACCTGCCCGTATTCACGTCCCCGCAAGGGAGAAATGTGCGGCCATAAATCCTGCAAACCTATTCTAACTACTAGCTAGATGTAAAGCACATTAGTGCGTTTGACATTATCCAAGAGTTTCATCCTTGCTAGTGTTCTAAATGCAAAGCACACACAGGAGAGGACAGGTGACACAAATGTTGTTACAAAATGGGGGTGGGGGAGAGCGACTCACTCTACTTTCCCCCAATCAGCAGGGAGTTCCTGAGGTCATTAAAAGCTAGCAGTGAGATAAAAAGGTAAAGGTAAAGGGACCCCTGACCATTAGGTCCAGTCGTGACCGACTCTGGGGTTGCGCGCTCATCTCGCATTATTGGCCGAGGGAGCCGGCGTATAGCTTCCAGGTCATGTGGCCAGCATGACAAAGCCGCTTCTGGCAAACCAGAGCAGCACATGGAAACGCCGTTTACCTTCCCGCTGTAGCGGTTCCTATTTATCTACTTGCATTTTGACGTGCTTTCGAACTGCTAGGTTGGCAGGAGCTGGGACCAAGCAACGGGAGCTCACCCCGTCGCAGGGATTCGAACCGCCGACCTTCTGATCAGCAAGCCCTAGGCTCAGTGGTTTAACCACAGCGCCACCTGGGTCCCTAGCAGTGAGATAGCAGTGGGCAATTGCAGCCTCCAGAGTATCTGTTTGTTTTCAAATGTACAAGCAGAGCATGGTGCAAGGCAGACTCCCACCAAGGCTGGTTATTCTGTATGACGTCTCTAAGTGAACTCTTGCAGCCCTCTCCCAGCACTGCATAGCTCAGTTGGTTAGTGTGGTGCTGATAGACACACTGGCGTAGGAAGCCGCTCGGGCACCTGCAGCAGCAAACATGACGTGCACCAGGGGGGCGGGGCGTCACTACGTAGCGCGCATGCACAGTGTCACTATGTACGATGCATGCACCGCTACATAGCAACGCAGTGTGTGCGCACTACTTAGCAGGGTGCCAGCACCGGTGTTCGCACTGCCCCCCAAAAGACGGAGCTGGGAGCGGTGGATGGGCGGGAGGGGACACTTCTCCTCGCCAGCCTCCAGCCTCCCAATAAAAAGCCTTGCTGGGGCAGTGGCACCTGGCTTGCTCACTCACCTGCTCGGCCGGCACGCGCTTTGCTTCTTCCTTCCTGCTGGGTGGAGCCGCAGAAGCGAGGGGCAGGCCAGGGAGGCCTCGCCTCCGTGGCTCCACCCAGCAGGAAGGAAGAAGCACAGCGCGTACCGGACGAGCAGGTGAGCAAGCAAGCCAGCTGCCGTTGCGCCGAGCGAGGCTTTTTACTGGGCAGTGGGGCTCGGCTTGGGAGTTGTGGGGGTGGGTGCCGAGTGTCACCCCCCTCCAGGGTGGCACCCGGAGCAGACAGCCCCAACGCACCCCCTTGCTACGCCCCTGGATAAACACCAAGGTTGCAGGTTCAATCCCCATAAGGAACACTTACATATTCCCGCATTGCAGAGGGTTGGGCTAGAGGATTCTCAGGGTCCCTTCCAACTTTACAGTTCTATTATGCTATTATTCTCTCTTGTCCCTTGCCCATTCTCTCCCCGCCCCTCTCTCTCATGTGGCTTTCGCTCTGCAGTTCCAACAGAAACTGGCAGTTGGAACATCCTGTACTTTCTGGCAGGAAGGTGCAGAGCAAGCTCCTTGCCGGTGCTCTATCTCTGCCTCCTGGATTAGGCCCCCCTGCCCCATGCTCCTCCTGAGGAGGTAAAGGGGTGCATCCTCTCTGTGACCCTTGCAGCTCTGGCCCATAACAGGAAGCAGAACAGCCTGCTTTCAGCTTTGCAGCCCCAGAGACTCATGCTGAGATCACAGAGGCAAAGAATGTATCTTTCAGGAGCAGCAGCGTAATAATGTTACGAGAGACATTGCATATATTTCTGTAAATCAAGAAAACCTTTAAAAATAATAAAAAAGGAACAGTAATTTATTGTTTGTACCCCACCCATCTGACTGGGCTGCCCCAGCCACACTGGGCAGCATCCAGAGAAGGGTGCATTGTAAGTTTTCTGTTTGTGAATTACAGAACCCTCAGATAATCAAAGTGAAGTCTGGGTGTGGCTGTGCAGAAGCCTTATCCAAATTGGTTAATGACAACACCATCAGCGCTGAATCTATTGCACTGAGGACAACCCTCATTAACAGCGGATTAAAAATCCATTTTCAATCTGTGATGGATGAAACCTTTAATTGATCAAATCAGTGCAATTGCTTTTTGCAGCCCTAAAAATTAAGGCAGCGGGGGTTAGACGCCTGAATCTGAAACAGCAATATTTTAGCTTGCCTCTGTCATTAAGCAAGGATCGTTATGGCTGCCCAACACCAGGCATTTCATCCGATACTTGTGATATAAGTCATCCTTGGGAATCTTCCACTGAAAAGACTAATTTTGCCGCCACTATTCCTAGATTTATGGGAATATTTTGTAAACTAGGAGTTGAAAAGACCTTTTAAAGGTCACTTTGTCCTTTAGATGACCTACAGGATGTGCTCTTTCAAAGCAGCGATATGCCATTGGCTTTTATGTTGTGGTAATCAGAATGTCAGCTGGAGTTCCCTCCCTCCTCTCCTGACTTTGCTCTGCTCTCTCACAGATTCCTTTCATCTGAAGGCTAAGCAACTCAGACTGGGATAGGTCCTGCCTCCAGCTCCTCAGGTGCTCTTCAGCATTTGGGACAGAACAGAAGAAAAGCCCCGCTGGATCACGACAATGGCCCATCTAGTCCAGCATCCTGTTCTCGCAGTGGCTGAGCAAATGCCCCAAAGCGAACTTGGCAAGGATGATTTGAGCACAAGATCAGGACTCTCCCCTCATGTGGTTCCCTGCTGGACACCACCAAAGCAAAATGAAATTGAAAGAAGCCATTATTATGGTGGAAAAAATCAGAAAGGCGGGTGCCAGCTTCCTGTTACAGTTTTGATCTTCTGGTGCAAACACTTTTTCAATCGGCTCATGCGAAGCCTCGCTGGACAATGACTCAAAGGCCACTGTAGGCTGGCTCTGTTAACAAGACAAACTCCCTGGTTTTCGCAACTGGAAAGTGCAGGGAACTGTTTTGGGTAATCAGACAGGAAAAGGCAGCAGCATCCTCATATCACGGCAAAAGCAAAAAGCTGGGGGGGGGGGAGCAGGTCTCTCTTGCACCCAGGTTCAGTGCCAAGCGAAACTGGAACTGAACTTGAGAAGAAACAAAGCTCTGGTGTCATGTTACTCTCCCTTTAGCCAGCTGGAAAAAACTTCTCGGTGAAAAATGCAGGAAGTAAAAAATAAAAATAAAATGGAGAATAATCAACCTCTTTCTCTTGTATAGGTTGGTGCTAGAATCTATTGTGTTAGACCTTGTTTACTTCTCAGAGAATGTAGGGCTGGGAATATCTCTCTGAAGCACCATCTTTATTGCCTGCAATCATGCTGCTAATTCCAGCGTGGGTCTTCTGGAGAAAGTGTTGTGTATACCTTTAGTTTAACTCCGTTTTTCCAAAAAGTGATAATATTTAATTTCAGTTCAGGGAGACCTAATGGAACATGTAGGATTCAAGCCAGCGCCTTTGCTAAAGGTGTTATTTGCTAAAGAATAGCAGAAGGGGGAAAAGATACATCTGGTGCGACATTGTTAGAACAGTGGGCCCAATTTAGAAGTATTCTTAGTGGTGCTGTTTCAAAATTACTTTTCTTTTCCAAGGGTAAGTACTCTGCAAGTTTGTAGCAGGAAACCCCCCATCCCCAAAGCAGTTTTGCATGGTACCATTATTTTAACTGTTTCGTTGTATGCTTTGTCCCAGCTCCTGCCAACCTAGCTGTTCAAAAGCACTCCAGTGCAAGTAGATAAATAGGTACCACTGCAGCGGGAAGGTAAATGGAGTTTCTGTGCGCTCTGGCTTCTGTTACAGTGTTCCGTTGCGCCAGAAGCGGTTTAGTCCTGCTAGCCACATGACCCGGAAAGCTGTCTGTGGACAAAGGCCGGCTCCCTTGGCCTGAAAGCGAGATGAGCGCCACAACCCCATAGTCACCTTTGACTGGACTTAACCGTCCAAGGGTCCTTTGCCTTTTCTTTCTTTCTTTCTACATTTTTATGCCTGTAAATCGACTTGAGACACATGTAAAAGGCTGTTCATGAATGCAACATTATGTTCCATGATGAAAGAAAGGTGGGTTATAACTGTAAGGAAAATAAAAAGATAAAGGTTGCACTTTTTTATTATTACGGTATTTGAAAAGGGCAGATATCTCACTTGATGCTTGCAGGCAGGGAGGGCAAGAATGGAAGTCTTGAGAGCTCTGGCAGGAGAAAGGCATTATTGAAATGCAGTAAATATTAATAGAGTTTGCAGTTTGCAAACATGATGGGAAGGCTGGTGACTTTAACCCCACCATGTAGGAATCCCTTGCAGATGACCGCAGTGCCTGAAGACAATCAGCCAGGTCATGTCTCCACAGCAGTGACCAGAGGAGGAATGACAACTGGGATGAAATTGAACCCTGCGTAAGCACAGTCTCTTGGAGATTGGAGTCTCACATTACAGTATTTTATATCTATATTTGGAAGCTAACAAAGGCATTCATATTAACATTTGCCACTGAGCCTAGGGCTTGCTGATCAGAAGGTCGGCAGTTCAAATCCCCTCGACGGGGTGAGCTCCCGTTGTTTGGTCCCAGCTCCTGCCAACCTAGTAATTCGAAAGCACATCAAAGTGCAAGTAGATAAATAGGTACCACTCCAGCGGGAAGGTAAATGGCATTTCCGTGGGCTGCTCTGGTTTTGCCAGAAGCGGCTTAGTCATGCTGGCCACATGACCCGGAAAAACTGTCTGCGGACAAACATCGGCTCCCTTGGCCAGTAAAGCGAGATGAGCGCTGCAACCGCAGAGTTGTTCGCGACTGGACTTAACTGTCAGGGTCCTTTGCCTTTTCTAAACATCTGGAAAACATGCTAGGCTTCTGGAGCATAACCAATTTTTAAAAAATAATCAGCCATGGTAATAAGCACATTCAAAACACTACCAAACACTACCAGGTTGTGGTAATGTTTTGAATAGGCTTCTGAAGCAGCCACTGCTCCCCTCCCAGGTCAGGTGGAAACGGGGGCCAAGTCTTGCAGGAGGAGCGAGGTGGGGGGGCCTAATGCTGGACCTTCTGTTGAATGATGAGCCTCAGCTCCTGGTTTCAAGCTCCAGGCTCACCTCCAAGTGCAGCCCATGGCCAGGTCCGACAACTGTAAATCTAATAATTGTATTTTATTTTATTGCTATGGCTAGCGGCTAACGCAAATAAAGTTTCGATGTATGTCTGTAATTAAATGAGGGTTGCAGCTGTGTGCTGATAGATTGAGAATATTTGTGTTGCTTTCCTCTCCATTTATCTAAAGTGATGCGCAGTCATAAAAAGCCAGATGCTGATAAAATTAAGCGATCAAAATGTTCAAAACACCAATTACTAAACACAAGCAGTGCAACAGTCGATAAGCAGCAATGAAATCAAACAATAAAACAGCAGAGGGACCAATTGAAAGCCTTGTTAAATAGGAAGGCTTCAACATGGTGCTTATATGTTGTCAGTAAAGGTGCCTCCCATTTGGGATGGAGTTTAGAGATGTGGTGCCATGAATGAAAAGGCCCTGCTCCCATTATTTATTACTACCTTATTATTTCTGTTTATTTGTATCATGCATCTTTCCCAAACTGGGACCTGCTGGCAAGCGTATAGGACTATAGTGTTATAGGTTACCTATGTGTATATCAAACATGGACTTGTTGGCAGGATTTAAATAAACATTTACAACTTTATTCACAGAGAACAAGAAATATAATTAGTGATAACAGAACATTATGTATAAACAGCAGAATGTACGGTAACATTCGATGTAATGAACCAGAAATGGAAGTTGGGGGAAGTCAACAGGAAGGGGAAAAGCTAGAGAATGGATGTTAAATGATGATATTGAATATTTGTTATGAGAAAAGAAAATCAATAGAAATTATTTTAAAAAAAGAAAATAATTAAGGCACCTCTGATCCCCTGTTCAATCCAGGAATGTTTTCGGCATAAGAATTAAGCTCATGTAACCCCATATTTCACGGCGAATCCACTCTTAGTTCCCCACTCCAAAAACTTTCCCAGCAGCCTAATTTAAGGGCATGGGGTGGGGTGGAGGGGATGAGATATCCTTTCTGTTCTTCTTATTGCTGGACAACTGGGGCTCAGAAACCCAATCCGTTGCAAACCCCAAGCCAGCCTACTGCAAATTGCCCAGGGAGACCTACCTGCAGAACCCACCGGGGTCTCTAGCAGCACCCTCATCACCGAACCACATCACACCAGGATTTTCTAGGGGTGTCCACAATGCCTGAACTGCTGTTCTACAGCCAATGCATTTGCTGCACAGCTTGGCCCCTTCAGGTGACTGTCCCTGCGCAGAAAGGTTCCCGAGAGGGTGCCTTCTCTTGCCATTGATGAGAGACTGTACAGAAGCGGTGAACAAGTTCAAACGACCTCAGTGGCACCTCCCCCTTGAGCTGTGCTGTGTGGGCGAAGGGGGGCATGAATTGATCAGGACACTAATTGCCTCCCGTCTTGCCTGCTGCTGTGACCTCTCAATGGGTTATTTGGGTTAATTGCTGGTGTTTTTCTAGCCGTAAAGCTCTGAGTGGTGTGGTTTCTTCAGCTCTGCTCCCTGGAAGGCCTTTGCACTCCAGTCGGCTCCACTTGAGAGCCCTGAGCTTGTCCCAATGAGAGCTGCAACAGGTTTCCATTTTGCTCACATATGTCCAGGTGGTCATAAATACCAGGTGCTAACGGACTCAAAATTTACTTTCTGATTCTGCTTGGTGTTGTTATTATTATTGATATATTATTATTATTATTATTATTATTATTATTATTATTATTATTTATACCCCGCGCCCATCTGGCCGGGTTTCCCCAGCCACTCTGGGCAGCTTCCAGCAGAGCATTAAAATACAATAAGTATATCATTGCTTTTCAAATATGATAAATGCAATTTAAAACACAATGAACCATAACAACAGCAGCTTATATATCACATATTGCGGTGAGTGTAACAAAGGCTTTAAGTTGGAAGCGGTACCTGTTCTAAGTTTATAGTGCATATTAAAGTCTCTAGTTCAATCCGTCTCTTCAGATGTTTCCATGGGAAGCTTGGCTTGGTTGATGAATGGATGCCAGGTGTTGTAAAAGGGTAAACAACTTGTTTTACCTCTGGCCGCCCTGACCTGGCAGGTCAATTTCTCAGCCGGGGCAACAGACTACACCCGACAACACCATGGGTCTGTTGACAGGCCTGCTGCAGAACAGTAGCGTTCAGCGCTTTCTAAACGAGCAGCTACCAGCAAAAATGTCAATGTCTCCTGGTAAGATAAATGTTGACTTGATTCATCTACCGTATTATTCTTTGAAAGGTTAAGAATGGAGTTGGATTTATCTTAGTATTACAAGCAGATCTCATTTCTGTTAGGGCCACTAAGGAAATCAGTACACTTTATCTCACAGCGCCACCAAAGATGGATGAAAGTTCCCATGGGTATTACATCTCCTCCAGCTCGATATATGGGGCACTCTCACCGAAGTGAGATACCATTGGTGTAGATTTTTTTTACTGAATACTCACATATATGGGAGGAAATAGGCCCTAGGTCATTCTGCCTCCCATTGAACATTTGATGTTTCCACTCCCAGATCTGGTTCTGATCAGTGCTGGATTTACGTATAAGCTAAACAGGCTATAGGTTAGGGCCCCGCTCCTCTCCCCATATACTTCTTCTTCATTGTATTTCACTATTAATATACTTCTTCTTAAGTATATTAAGTGGTACCTCGGGTTACAAACACTTCGGGCCACAGACTCCGCTAACCTGGAAGTAGTATCTCGGGTTAAGAACTTTGCTTCAGGATGAGAACAGAAATTGTGTGGCGGCGGCAGTGCAGCGGCAGCAGGAGGCCCTATTAGCTAGTGGTGTTTCAGGTTAAGAACAGTTTCAGGTTAAGAACGGACCTCCAGAACGAATTAAGTTCATAACCAGAGGTACCACTGTATTTCAGTTCAACAATTACTTTGATAAAATACATATTTTGGTATGTGCAAATGGCTTTAGATACCTATTGGGTCCATAAATTACTATATGGCATATATTCAACACAAAAACAGTGACAATTTGTTGTTGACAACGGACAGCTGGACATAGAAAGGGCCCCATTGCCTTCAGTAGCTTAGGACCTCCTCAAACCTAAATCTGGCCTTGGTTCTGATTGGTAAAGATGCCTGGTTCCTGGGTTCTGGCTTGCTCCAGGGTTTTGCCCATGGCCCGCTCCCAACACGGGGCCAGTCACATGCTCACTGGGTTGCCAATCCTGCTCTCAGCTGTCCCCGCTTGAAGAAATTGTCCGTTGGCTGACATCAGTGTTGGTGTAATGTGAACAATGGGCAAAACTACCACACCTGGATGTTGAGACATAAGAGTACAGGTGCATTGGGTTACCATAGCAGCACCAGTGAAGTTGAGTGTACGGCTTGCTGAGTCAATTCCCCTCCGACTAGTGCACCAGGGCATCTATAAGTCCTGCTTATAGAATCATAGAATCATTGGAAGAGTTGAAAGAGACCACAAGGGCCATCCAGTCCAACCCCCTGCCAAGCAGGAAACACCATCAAAGCATTCCTGACAGATGGCTGTCAAGCCTCCACTTAAAGACCTCCAAAGAAGGAGACTCCACCACACTCCTTGGCAGCAAATTCCACTGCCGAACAGCTCTTACTGACAGGAAGTTCTTCCTAATGTTTAGGTGGAATCTTCTTTCTTGTAGTTTGAATCCATTGCTCTGTGTCCGCTTCTCTGGAGCAGCAGAAAACAACCTTTCTCCCTCCTCTATGACATCCTTTTATATATTTGAACATGGCTATCATATCACCCCCTAACCTTCTCTTCTCCAGGCTAAACATACCCAGCTCCCTAAGCTGTTCCTCATAAGGCATCGTTTCCAGGCCTTTGACCATTTTGTCCTGCTGTGCATTTGTATATATTGTAATTTTATGTTGTGAACTGCCCTGAGATCTGTGGGTATAGGGTGGTATACAAATTAAATAAAATATCCTGTTTGTGTGTCAGGGTTTGACTCTGATTCTGTGAGAATCAGGGGAAGAGGCTGTGAGCTTTACTTAGCAGTGTAATAATAATAATAATAATAATAATAATAAATAATTTATTTATATCCCGCCCATCTGGCTGGGTTTCCCCAGCCACTCTGGGCAGCTTCCAACAAAATATTAAAAAACAATGGTCTGTTAAACATTAAAAGCTTCCCTAAACAGAGCTGCCTTCATATGTCTTCTAAAAGTCTGGCAGATGTTTTTCTCTTTGACATCTGATGGGAGGGCGTTCCACAGGGCGGGTGCCACTATCAAGAAGGCCCTCTACCTGGTTCCCTGTAACTTGGCTTTTTGCAGCGAGGGAACGGCCAGAAGGCCCTTGGCGCTGGACCTCAGTGTCCGGGCAGAACGATGGGGGTGGAACTAGCATGGCGACAATGTTAGCGGATCTCTCTGTACCTATGTATCTCTACTTCAAAGACGAGAAGAACTGTCTATAATAGATAGCAGTGTTTAGCTTTGTCTTGTGCCAGGAGACAATAAACATGTTGGTGGAATCTACACACACACACACACACACACACACACACACACACACAACGTTCTGAAAATGCTTTGTTTAAAAAACGTTTTTAAAACTACATTGAATTTTCCACAAGGCTCACCATCGCCAGCTAGTGTCACATTTTATATTGCACTTAAAACACATTTAAAACGTTTTATTTGCAGCTGTATAGCTGAGTCCCCAGTGGGACTGTGTGGGAGAGGAGTTTTCTCCTCTGGAAGAAGCTGTTCTGCTGGGAGCAGGAAATCTATGGAGACTCTGCTGGGGCTCCTCATCCTCTGCTGATACATCACATGGGTTGAGGTGCAGTGAACTACCAACTGACTTGCACAAGTCACCAACAATCAAGAGTTTGTGGGAATGTTGTGGGTAACAGGAGAGGATATATTGATTAATGTTATCCTTCCTAACTCGCACTAGCAAGCTTCTTCATTTAGCAGAGTGCATTTCCCTATTACACTGCAGAAAACTGGTTGCAGACTCATGTGATAAACAGGTTTACCCCATATGGGAGATAACCTAGGAACTGCTGGCTGGCACCCAGCAGTCCAGTCCAGGTGAAGCAGGAAGCAGGCAGTAAGAAAAAGAATTCTTGGCCTTTTGCCAGGTCTGGAAAGGTCACGCCCACCTACTAGTCACATGCAAAGGAAGGATGCTCCAGCCAGGTGTAACAGGAAGTTCGACTGCCTGGACCAACATTCCCCATGCATGTTCGCTCTAGGCAAACAGGAAATGTTGTACTAGACTGCTCTAGAGGATTAGATCCCACAGAGTTGTAGAAGTTATTTTGAGGTGAATAACCTGTGGTAGCTCGTTCATGCATCCAAGGCGTCCTCTGGAAGCTACCATGGCTGAGGAGGAGCTGACACAGGTCCTTGTATACTGGCCGTATTCTGCTTGCTTTAAAGGCCTATCCTTTTCCCTGTTTGCCAGTTACACTTCTGCTGGTGGGTGCTGTGCACTTCATTATGTGTTAATTACTAGCGGGATAAAGTTATCACCTTGTTAGGTTGTCAGACAGCATGTTAATTTAATTTAGATGTTTTTTAATTTCACTCCAGATAATTTCGCATTATAACCACCTCTTGTTCTTGACAAATTGTCAGCTCAGCTTTTCTTTTGAAAGAGGAAGCAAAAGACAGCCTGCAGACTCTGTGAGTTAGAGGTGGACCACAGAGCGCTGGCTCTCCTCTATTCATTTGCCAAGGGGACCACTGAGCCAGGGATGCTGTCCTGGTGCATCATGAGCTGTGTGGCCCTCCCAGGCCAGGGGAGGGGAGGCTAGCAAGGCAGGGAGCAGGTCTTCAATGACACACAGCTAAGATGGCCTCTGGCTTCTGCAGCGGACTCAGCCTTTGTAGCTGGAGTCAGCCAGCTGTTGTACGGGCTGCGGCTCTTCGATTGTACGTGTTTGATAATCCAAAATAAAAATGGAGGGGTGATGCCATCTCCGAGTCTGATGTAGAAGCTGGAGAAAAGCCCCAGGAAACAGTCGTCAGGTCAGTTAAGAATACAGGAAGCAGCCTTATACAGCGTCAGACCATTGGTCCATTTAGCTCAGTCCAGTGTCTACATTGGCCGCGCAGCAGCTCTCCAGGATTTCAAGGAGAGGCCTCTCCTAGCCAGACCTGAAGATGCTGGGGATTGAAATAAGGAGTTGTTGGGCACCTCAGCCACACACATTTATGCCGTTGTTGTTGCTGCTGCTGCTGCTGCATCTAAGGAGGCTTACATTTCCGAAGAGGCAAAAGCACATCTTTCCCCATCTTTGTTGTTGTTGTTTAGTCGTTTAGTCGTGTCCGACTCTTCGTGACCCCATGGACCATAGCACGCCAGGCACTCCTGTCTTGGTTTCCCCATCAAGCATCTCCATTCATAAATACCGACTGCCATAACAAAGAAGACATAGCAAGCCAGCCTTGATGCTATTTTGGCCATGGACCAGGGAATTCTGGGTTCAGATCCACACTTGATTGAATTTACTGAAATTGGGAATGCTTAAATGCATCGCTGCGTGTTTAATTCTGGAATATTCCCCAACAACTCTCGTGTGATTGGTTAACTCTGGTCACATGGGAGGCATCTTGTTACATTCACCATTTTGTTTTGTTTGTGACTTGACCTTAATGGCTGCATCTCCATGAACACTGAAGAAGAGACCGTGTTGGATAACTCCCTCTCTAAATTCAGGAGAGGAGAGGAGTGGTAATGTTTCTGCGTGAATGTAAGCGACAGAAAGAAGTACAAAAGTTGATGTTCTCCAAAGAAGCAGTACGGAGAAGTCTACTGGAAGGAGAAAGGAGAAAGCTGGGTCATGTTCAAGGACAAGAAAGAAAGAAAGAAAGAAAGAAAGAAAGAAAGAAAGAAAGAAAGAAAGAAAGACAGAAAGACACAGTTAGTTTGAATGTTTAAGGCACTGTCACCTTCAACTATGTAAAACTAAGCCCATGCTTGGATAAGCATGTGACTGTAAATACTTTGAATATATGTTCTGCAAGTTAAAGCTTTTGAATATTTTAACAAGTGTTTGGACATGGTTTTCATTTCAAGAAAAGAGTCAGCACTACACATGATTTGGCTTCCTAGCTGCAATTTGGCTACTCTGCCAATAGACAGGGGACCTTGTATGAACCACACTCCACCTAAACTGCTGCACTGGGTCATCCTCTTGACAGGCAGGAATAGCCCCCAAGGGCGTAGCCAGGATCAAAACTAGGGGGGGGGCAAGCCATGATCATTCAGGGGCGGGGCCACAAAGTGGGAACGTGGGCGGGGCTACAGGGCCAGCTGGCCTGACGACATCGTGGTGGCGGCAGCGGCGGCAGCGGCCACCTTGTGCTTCTGGGGCTGGCAACGGCGGCGGCTACCCTGCTTGGCTGGAGAGGACGGGAGGGTCGGGCAGGCAAGAGGGGGTGACAGGGTGGGCGAGGGCAAGGCAAGGCACAGCCGCAGTCACGACGGCTCCGAGGCGTTGCTGCATATCAGCATAATATTTCAACCATGTTGTGGGTTCAAGCCCCACCTTAGGAAAAAATTCCTGCATTGCAGGGGGTTGGACTAGATGACCCTTGTGGTCCCTTCCGACTACAATTCTATGATTCTATTGATATATTGCCATAGCATATACATCATTCTGCTTTCTTGAATTGTCCTACTCCTAGGCATAGCAGCCAACTCCTAGAGGCCTAGGTGCCTCCCCCCCCCCCAAATACTAGTAAATACCGTATGTGAAAGAGTCACCCCCCCATGTTGATGGGCTTTCTATGTGGGGCTTATCTGCCCCCCATATTTTATTAAGAATGGAAGAGGGAGGGAAGGAAGGAAGAAATAGAGAGAGGGATAACTCATATTTGTGGGTGCCTCTGGGTGACACTGTGATGCTGGAACTCTGCAGCAAGAGGACGGGAGGGTCGGGCAGGCGAGAGGGGGTGGCAGGGCGGGTGAGGGCGAGGGAAGGCACGGCCGCAGTCACGACAGCTCCGAGGCGTTGCTGCATATCAGCATAATATTTCAACCATGTTGTGGGTTCAAGCCCCACCTTGGGGGAAAAATCCTGCATTGCAGGGGGTTGGACTAGATGACCCTTGTGGTCCCTTCCGACTACAATTCTATGATTCCATTGATATATTACCATAGCATATGCATCATTCTGCTTTCTTGAATTGTCCTACTCCTAGGCATAGCAGCCAAATCCTAGAGGCCTAGGTGCCTCTCCCCCCCCCCAATTACTGGTAAATACCGTATTTGAAAGAGTCACCCCCCCATTTTGATGGGCTTTCTATGTGGGGCTTATCTGCCCCCCCCCAGTATTTTATTAAGGATGGAAGAGGGAGGGAAGGAAGGAATAATAGAGAGAGGGATACCTCATATTTGTGGGTGCCTCTGGGTGATGCTGTGAAGCTGGAACTCTGCAGCAAGAGGATGGGAGGGTCGGGCAGGGGAGAGGGGGTGGCAGGGCAGGCGAGGGTGAGGCAAGACAGGGCCGCAGTCTCGATGGCTCCGAGGCGTTGCTGCGTATCAGCATAATATTTCAACCATGTTGTGGGTTCAAGCCCCACATTGGGGAAAAATTCCTGCATTGCAGGGGGTTGGACTAGATGACCCTTGTGGTCCCTTCCGACTACAATTCCATGATTCTATTGATATATTACCATAGCATATGCATGATTCTGCTTTCTTGAATTGTCCTAGGCATAGCAGCCAACTCCTAGAGGCCTAGGTGCCTCCCCCCCCCAAAAGAAATTACTGGTAAATACTGTATTTTAAAGAGTCCTTTCCCCCCCCCATGTTGATGGGCTTTCTATGTGGGGCTTATCTGCCCCCCCCCCAGTATTTTATTGAGGATGGAAGAGGGAGGAAAGGAAGGAAGAAATAGAGAGAGGGATAACTCACATTTGTGGGTGCCTCTGGGTGATGCTGTGATGCTAGAACTCTGCAGCAAGAGGAAGATACCGGTACACCTGTACAGGAGCCTTGTAAGCAGCTTTCTCTCTGCTTGATTTACAGCAGGCACGTCCAACAGGTAGATTGTGATCTACCAGTAGATCACTGGATGTCTGTGGTAGATCACTGCTAGATCACTGGCACCCCTAAAAAAAGCTCACCCAAATTTTTCCTCCTCCCTAAAAAAAGCTGAACTATGACCTGAAGCCCTAAACAAAAATGGGCCTCCCTCCCTCCTAAAAGAAGCTCAACAAGTTTGACCTAAACCCCCCAAAACAGGGCTTCCCTTCCTTAAAAAAACTCAACAGCTTTGACCTGAACCCCCCAAAAGGGGGTAGATCACTCCCAGTTTTTAACTCTGTGAGTAGATCAGAGTCTCTTGGGAGGTGGCCACCCCTGATTTACAGTATACAGATGCAGGAGGAGGGGCAGACTGGAACACCAATGCTTTTTATAAACATCACTGTGTCTATCAAAGCTACAGCCCCCCCCCCCTTCTTATTCACTTCCTTTTAGCCTTGCAGGGCCACCTTAGTCAAATTGAATCCTCTGCACCCTCATTAAATCGCCAATAGAACTGTTAATGCGATCCCTGAATGCCCATTAACAACTCCCACTGAATAACAATAGGGTGAATAGGGTGGACCTTGCCTGAAGGGATATTCTGCTCCATTGTCTTAACTGCTTAAGTACTGGTAGCCACTTTGCTTTATTTATTTGATGTGTTTTTGTTACAGCTGTGTTCCCGCCCCCAGCAAGTGGAGAGCTGCTCTTGCTAAAGCAAAGCCCTTTCCACTTCAATTTTTGGAGGGGCAAAGTATTGGTTATGGTCTGTAAAATACAATAATTTTTTGCTTCTAGGGGGGGCAGCTGCCCCCTCCTGCCCCCCCTGTCTACACCCATGATAGCCCCATAGTCTCTGTCAGTCTGAGCTGATCAAGGGGAAAACAGCAGCAGGATGCAATCATCAGAAACTAATGGAAGCAGCTTATGCAGGTACTCTGGGTTTCCTGCTGCTTACCTGGCCACCTGGAGAGAGGGGATTGCTCTGTTTGGTATCTGGAAGAGAGAGCAGATTACCAGCTTCATCTCCTGGCAGGGCTTCTGTTAGCGCCTCTGGGCCAAGCGGAAACTCAGCAGGTGAAACTTGCCCTGGCTTGCTGCTAGAGTGAAAGCATTT
This sequence comes from Zootoca vivipara, assembly GCF_965207765.1. Lineage (NCBI taxonomy): Eukaryota > Metazoa > Chordata > Lepidosauria > Squamata > Lacertidae > Zootoca > Zootoca vivipara. The sequence goes on from NC_142596.1 coordinate 51,250,115, forward strand.
TCCATAATAAATTCCACTTGGTCACATGGCCAGGGCTGACATAACTAGGCATCCCCGCCCAGGGTTAGGGATAGGCATAACCCAGGGTTTTGCTGCGGGGAGGAGGAGGTAGTCTGTCTCACTAAGGGAGTCTTGCTCAATGCCCCTCCAAAACATGGAGGCTGTACTGCACTATGCAGACAGAGACAGTGGCAATATGGGTTATTTTGCTTGCTTCAAAGTGTGATAAGCCCTGGGCATCTGCCCCAGTGTTCTCTCATATAACAGCGCCACGGCAGCCTTCACCAAAGCATGTTCCAGGGCAGTATTGTTAGCAGTTACAGCACTGATTCAGTTTTCAGTTTTTGCTAGAATTGAAGAACGTAAGAACATGAGAAAGAGCCAATGGCCCCTCTAACATTCTGTTCTCACAGTGGCCAACCAAAAGCCTTTGGAAAACTCCCAAGCAGGATTTGAGCAACTGGTATTCAGAAGCATTGCTGCCTCTGACTGTGGAAGCAGAGCATAGCTATAATAGCCAGTAGCCACTGATAACCGTCTCCTCCATGAATTTGTCTAATACTCTTTTAAACCATCTAGATTGGTGGCAATCCCTGCCTCTTGTAGGAGTGAGTTCCATAGTTTAACTATGTGCTGTGTGAAGGACTTTCACTTATCTGTTCTGAACCTTCAAACATTCAGCTACAGGGGATGCCCAGAAGTTCTAGTGGTGGGGAAACTTTTTTCTGCCCCCTTTGCATAATTTCATAAACTTCTATTTACCAGTTTCCACGAAGCTCACAAGCAGAACTAGGGTTCTAGAATCCGAAGTGCATTTCAGCCATTTAGCAAAACCCAGATGGGAAATCCAGTTTTGTCGAACTGCTTCTAGAGTGCGACATGGAGGTTCCACCCACCACTAAACTTCCTTGCTTGGGGAACGTTCCTCAGACAAATCATTGGCCAAATGAGCCGCTACACGGAGGAGCCTATGAGCATAGGTTCCGAATCATCCTCAGATGGCAGGTGCTATAAAAATGCAAAGAACTATCCTTATCAATCTCACTGGCAGCTGTGCAAGCTCAGACCATCTGGCACTGTTGTATATTTACATAGAGGATTGAGGGTGACAAATAGATTTCTCATCTCGTAGGAATAAGTGGTGCTAGCCTGGGTCAGTTTTGGAGCTGAACCAAAGACACTCACGTTTTTTCTGAACATTTTTGGCAGGGCTGAGATATGCCTTCCTTGCGTGGTCGCTTTTCCAGCACTCTTTGTGAAACTGCCTTTGCCTTTACTTGCCGGTGGCCAGATCTGACTAGTTATCTAGCCCTGTGATGCCAACCCATTCACAGCAGGCTCCCTGTTTGCGTGGGATCGCCTGTGTGTTTAATCCGCCAGAGTGGGGGGTTGCTATTGAAGCATTAACCCACCCCAAGGGAATCAGTGGCGCTGTGCACTGAAGTTTACCCCTCGCAGAGCTGCAGCTCCCAGCAACCCTTAATCAACCGCAGTGCCTGGAATTGAGAGAGGAAATGTGTTCCAGCAATTGTGTTTCAAAGGTATAAATGGCCCAAGAAGGAAAAGAGGGAAGCACTTGCCTAGTTAGGTGTTTCCCAGATAAAATTGTCACCCCATCAGAATTACTAGTCTCAACAAGAAAAATTGAAGGCGGAGAATATTGGGCATAGCGCTTTGTCACTTCCTCACAAGTGAGCTCTCATTGGTGCCCACACCCATGGGCCTTCCTTAAAAAGGCATGTTTCCCTTTGGATCCATGAGCTTCAAAGTTAAGCTTCCAGGGTCCTGGCTGCGTTGAAATGCAATGCCTTTTGAACTGTTGCTTTTGTTGGTTACTATGGTATTGTTAGGGACCCAGGTGGCGCTGTGGTTAAACCACCGAGCCTAGGGCTTGCTGATCAGAAGGTCGGCGGTTCGAATCCCTGTGACGGGGTGAGCTCCTGTTGCTTGGTCCCAGCTCCTGCCAACCTAGCAATTCGAAAGCACGTCAAAATGCAAGTAGATAAATAGGAACCGCTATAGCGGGAAGGTAAACGGCATTTCCATGTGCTGCTCTGGTTTGCCAGAAGCGGCTTTGTCATGCTGGCCACATGACCTGGAAGCTATACACCGGCTCCCTCGGCCAATAATGCGAGATGAGTGCATAACCCCAGAGTCGGTCACGACTGGACCTAATGGTCAGGGGTCCCTTTACCTTTATGGTATTGTTACATGCCACCCCAATCTCTGCTGAGTGGTAGCAAGATCCCAGACACTCACCCAGGGTCTTCTTTCCATTGTGAATTCAAGGCATGGCAGGGGCTGTAGCTGTTTCAAGATATATGGTTTATTTTACACTTCTACAGTGGTACCTCGGGTTACAGACGCTTCAGGTTACAGACTCCACTAACCCAGAAATAGTACCTCGGGTTAAGAACTTTGCTTCAGGATGAGAACAGAAATCGTGCTCCGGCGGCGCAGTGGCAGCAGGAGGCCCCATTAGCTAAAGTGGTACCTCAGGTTAAGAACAGTTTCAGGTTAAGATTGGACCTCCTGAACGAATTAAGTTCTTAACCTGAGGTACCACTGTATATGGTAGGTAAAAGGTAAAGGACCCCTGGACGGTTAAGTCGAAAGGAGACTATGGGGTTGTGGCGCTCATCTCAATTTCAGGCCGAGGGAGACGGTGTTTGTCCACAGACAGTTTTCCAGGTCATGTGGCCAGCAGGACTAAACTGCTTCTGGAACAATGGGAGACTGTGACAGAAACCAGAGCACACGGAAAGGCTGTTTACCTTCCCGCCAGAGTGGTACCTATTTATCTACTTGCACTGGTGTGCTTTTGAACTGCAAGGTTGGCAGGAGCTGGGACAGAGCAATGGGAGCTCATCCCGTCGCGGGGATTCGAACCGGTGTTTCCTGCTTGGCAGGGGGTTGGATGGCCCCTGCGGTCTCTTCCAACTCTATGATTCTATGAACCGCTGAGCTCCTGATCAGCAAGCCCAAGAGGCTCTGTGGTTTAGACCACAAGCACCACCCGCATCCCTACGCTTGTACAGACTTGGATCTACATGGACAGAAAGAGAGTTCACAGCATTATAGCTCCAGTTTGTCTCTCTTTGCTTCTCTCCCAGCTTCACCCAGCGAGTCCAGAGCAGTCAGCCATGCTGGGGTGAAGGGCAGTTCTTTTGCTTTGCCAGTGGCTCTTAATGGCCCACTATTGTTTCTTAATGGCTCTGTGGTTAAGTAGCCTGGCCAGACTGGTTTGTGTGAGCTGGTCCAGGGATTCCATGCCTGGCGCAGTTCTGCAGCTTGCATTTCCCAAATATTAGCTAGAGTCTGACATTCCAACACTTCAGGGGCTGCCCCTCCAAACATATAACAATTATGGTTTTATGGTTTTATGTTGTATACCACTCTGTGATCTTTGGATGAAGGGCGGTATAGAAATTTAAGAAATAATAAAATGAAATAATAAAATAAAAATGCTAGTCGATGGGTTGTTTATCTCAGTTGCTCTTTGTTTTTGTCTGACTTGCCCCAGCTAACTCCCCATGGTTTGGAGAGCAACCCACCATCTGAAAACATGGTTTGGAATTGACTTGTGAATCTCAGCTTGCCACTATGTATAGGGTCGCGGGTGATGCTGTGGTCTAAACCACTGAGCCTCTTGGGCCTGCCAATCAGAAGGTCAACAGTTTGAATCCCTGCAACCGAGTGAGCTCCCGTTGCTCTGTCTCAGCTCCAGCCAACCTAGCAGTTTGATAGCACACCAGTGCAAGTAGATAAATAGGTACCACTGCGGCCGGCGGGAAGGTAAACGGCGTTTCTGAGCTCTCTGGCTTCCATCACAGTGTTCTGTTGAAGCGGTTTAGTCCTGCTGGCCACATGACCCAGAAAGCTGTCTGTGGACAAACGCCAGTTCCCTTGGCCTGAAAGTGAGATGAGCGCCGCAACCCCATAGTCGCCTTTGACTGGACTTAACCATCCAGGGGTCCTTTACCTTCACCTTACTATGTCTGTAGCAGCTAATTGTGCAGAGTAGAAAAACACATAAACTAGGAAAACTTCTGATCTTATCCAGCAAAGCATTTCTTCTGTTCGGGCTGGAGAGAGAAGCCAGTAAATCCCACAGCTCTCAACTTCCCTCTCCGGAGAGTTGCTGCCCTGAGAAAAATCTCACCTTTTGAATTGCTTTGCATTCGCTTTAGGAACATCAAGTACCAATACAGACCATGGCAAAAGCCATCACATTATGTCACGGTCCCCACAACAAATGTGAATGTGGATGGAGAATTGGCTGTGAAGTCCAACGTGTGAGAACAGATCCCGAGACTGTTTGAGGGATGCAAGGTCTGAGCGCCACAATGCACAGAAAGCAAATGGCGACTTTGTTCTCTAGGATATTCTTCTGTATTAGTAGTGGAGGCAGATCCACGAGAAGAAAAAAGAAGAAAAAGAAAAAAAAGCCCCTCACAAACCTGGCTTGATTTATCCTTGTAAGTAATCCAAACACGGTTTGTATAATATATCAGAAATGCACTGTATTATGAGAGAGAGGGAGGGAGGGAGGGAGAGGCAAGACAGACATTGATCTACAAATCTCAGAAGGCTGAATCACACTATTTAATATTGTGAGCGTTTATCGCTCATAGAAAAGCTGCCTTCCTCAAGAGCTGTACAAACATTAACTAATTAATCCTCATGAATTATGTATCGCCGGGGAGGGGAGGGCTAGTTGCAAAAATAGTAACTCTTGACATCTCATGACATATCAGTGATTTGGATCTCGTTATTCAGCTCCGGATGCCAAGCTGTGGGCAGTCATTAACCTCAGGAAAGTGCATTTATGTAATAGGTCGGTAAGTGAAGACCAGGATCCAGGGACACCATTTCAGTTTTCAGTGAGGAGGGGGTGGGGGAGCAGCAATTGCTAACAAGGTTGAAGGGTTCACTCTTGAAAAACACGTCAGATAAATTTTCAAAACAGCAGCGTATCATTATGTGCCTTTGCAGGCTGCTCCACCAGCACTGGTAGGCAGGTTATTCCTCCAAGACGACAGCGATCCAGGAGTCTGGGAACTGCAGAAGTTTCATTTTTCAGCTCTAGGGTGACAAGAGTGCTGGCAGAGTGTGGCAGCTGCCTCAAGTGATGGATGCTAGAGGGTGGGACGAGTGGGTAGGGATAGATGGATAGATCCGTCAATTTCACTTTCTCTCCATTTCTCATTCCTTTCCCCCGCCTTAAAGTTCAGTTTGCCACATTTGCCATTAAAAAAAAATTCCTCGTGAAAATAAATCAGCATCTTAGCACTTCTCCTCTGCACATTTTGTCATGCACTTTTGTCTAACATACACAATTTTCCTCAAAATAATCCATTTTCATTCCTTCACTAAAATATGCATTTTTAGGCTTGCTTTCTCCCTAAAACATGCATTTTTGTACACACATTCTAGCATTGCAAGATTTGAACAAGCACACCTTTTAAAGGACAGGTGTTTTGGTTCAGGTATGGTTTTGGTGCCAGGGCTTGAGTCAGGCATAGGTCAGCAACAAAAACAACAAATCAATGAAGTTAAATCTTTACTCAAGGAAACAAACCACAGAGCTCAGGCCTAGTGGTTTCAGCAACTCTTATTAGGAGGTCTTGCCCCAATGAAGCAGTTGCGAGGACTGAAGGCCCCCACCTTCCTATTCCTCTCTTAGGCTCCTCCTCTCTGGGTTTTTCCCATGGAGTCTCAAACTGTGTCTGTGCACAACTGTGCACACTCTTTTCTGCTCTTTTCATTTCTCTGTGATTTTTGGAGGCCAGGGGGGAGGGGAGCTGGTTGAAGCAGGAAAGGGAGATTCCCTGTATTCATCAGAAGCCTCTTGACCCCCTTCCTCTCCAGCCTCTGCTTCAGCCTCAGAGTCTGAGCTGCCCTCTGCCACAGACTCTTCCTGCTCACTAAACCCTGTCACATCTCCAGCTACTGACACCTCTATCACTGGGTGTATGGGGTGTTAGGGGAGGGGGTATTACCTCTGGTGGGGGACACGTCATGCTCCTTCTGGGGTAATTAATCCACATTTGGTTTCCACCGTGCACTCAGCTCTCACCTGTGGCTTATAGAAGTTGTCGGCATGTGACAGTGGTCACATTTCAGGAACAGCTTCAACTGGCCAGCTAAACCGGGTGAGGGTAGCCAATGGGTCTCAAACCCTCAGTGAGTTATGGACTTCTCCTTGCATGCAAAGACAGGCTCTGGCAGATGGAGTAGACAAGACCAATAGTGGGTCCAATGGTCAAGAAGGCAGTTTCTGGACATGCTGTCGAGGGAAATGAGGAGCAGGTGGGAAGGTAGCCCATCTGAGAGAAGGAAAACTCTGATCCTAAACCTTTCTGCCTTAATTCCTCATCTTCACCGCCCTTTCCTTCAAACCACTTACCCTTCCTTCATTTTCCTCCCTTTTTCATAGCCCATTTTCTATTCTTCACTCTCCTTTCACTTCTTTTTCTCTGGGTGAACTTCCCCTGAACTTCTCTGTGCCCTAAAACCTCTTCTCAGTCCAAATGGGAGATGATAATTCCAGCCAAACTGACAATTTCTCATTCCCCTGTAGGAGCTGAACCTCCTTAGTTCACTGAGCGACTGAACACTCCATGTCGCTGCACCAGGCCAGTCAATTAAGCGTCAAGAGGCTCCACTGCCACAAGCGCAAGGCAACGGAGAATACTTTGCTCTCTTGTACAGACATGGGTAAATATGCGCAGAGCACACAGACATTGCATCTTTGTAAATTTATCTACATGCTTTCCCACCTGCGATGTCAATGGTATGTGATCGCCACTGGAGACTGGGTGCAGTCTACCATTGTACAGTATATTTGTTGCAAATTAAGCAGAGTAGTTGACATTGTGTTCGGATACACCCGAATGCAACTTAATCACGGGGATCTGCAGCCATTGATAAAGTGCCCGAGCTCTGATGACATCAGTACAGCTCCTTCCTTTCAAAGGCAGGCTGCTATTCAGCCGTATAAACCTTGTATTATTCTGAACGTACAAAAGGGTGGCAGGCTGTATCTAAACACACATTAACCCACAAGTGGATATTTGAGAATTACCGGTGCTGTTCGTTGAGATAGAGACATATATGATTTCAGGGAGGGAAATAGAAGGTAGCGCTGCATCTTACTTAAGGCAAACCCATAATAGAAGCTAGACAAAGCCCATCATAGATCAAAGGGCACTTTTCCCTCAGCGCTTTTGAAAGCCCTAGTGTTTCCTTGCAGGGTGTTTGGTTACTGCTGGGTCTTGCTGGTAACATGAGCAAGCCCTTCCAGAGGGAAGAGTTTGGGTGTGTTTGCATGTGTGCATTTTATGGGGTATGTTTTCATTTCCCTAAGCAGCCCAAAATCACAGCTGGCAAAAAAAACAACCAAAAAAAAAAAACCCCAGAGAGACAGAGGAGAGCTTGCAAGCTTAGCAAAAGCTTAAAGGGAGCCAATGAGAAAGAATTAGGTCAACAAGGGTTAAAAGAGAGAGAGAGAAAAACCCAGACAATGAAAACTAGAGGAGATAAATGACAATAAGAGGAAGAGTGGATTCCATGCTGGATTGTGAAACTCTAATCATTTTCAGCTCAGCAAAATCCATACAGTAACTTGCTACTCATATGGACGTAGAGCCTTCCTGAGACACTGCAATTTTCAGCATTCAGCAAGGAGAATCATTTGCAGGCCCCACCAAAAGTGACCAATCAGCCTGCATGTGGCTAATTTTAATTCAGGGGAAAGAGCCGCCACCATGGAGACTCCCATTCTTTATTTCGGATATTAGTAGTATTTTCTATTTGCAAGATACAAACAGCATCCTTGACACAGACAGCTGATATGAAGAGAGCCCTTGTGGAAAAGCTGCTGCTGTGTGTACGCGCGTGTTTTAAAGAGGAATTTGAGAATGAGAGTGCAGGATCTTGATTCATTTTTTTGTCACACATGGCTAGGAAGCTTTTCACAGTCATTAGACTGACTCAGCTCTTCAGAAACAATATGGTCTTCTAATGGCTCAAGAGGATAGCTCTTGATACATTTCGATAGCTTTCCCCATTTCCCGCATTTTAGAGTCAAGACCTGAATCCTATTGGCCTTGGAAAGGAGTTGTGTTTATTTATCTAATAGGCATAACAGCAGGATGAGAGTTTTGTTATAATCTTTCCAGTCTAAGGACAGGTATATTTCAGCATGGCAACAAACAGCCCCTCTTCAGCACCCATGAGAAGCAGGGGTGTGTATAACACATTGTGTTCGTCAGCCAAGTGGAGTCTTGCCATTTATACCAGTCTCAAAGTCTCGCAAGAAGGTGATAGCACAAACAATGATGCAAGGAGGATTGAGTCACAACACACATTTAGGATTCCAGCTCTGAGTGTCTTCTGTTGGTTCCCTCACTGCGAGAAGTGAAGCTATAGGAAACCAGGCAGAGGGCCTTCTTGGTAGTGGTGCCCGCCCTGTGGAATGCCCTCCCATCAGATGTCAAGGAAATAAACAACTATCTGACGTTTAGAAGACATCTGAAGGCAGCCCTGTTTAGGGAAGTTTTTAATGTTCGTTGTTGTTGTTGTTGTTGTTGTTGTTGTTGTTGTTGTTGTTAATACTCTGTTGGGAGCTGCCCAGAGTGGCTGGGGAAAGCCAGCGAGATGGGCAGGGTATAAATAATAATAATAATAATAATAATAATAATATTTTATGTGAAATAAACATGCAGCTTAGCACCACTGCATTAGGCCAGAAGAAATGGACACCTTCTTAAATTCCTTTGTTTTGAGGCCATTGCATGAAATCCAAAATGGCTGTAGCCATGTGTTTTTCGGAATGTTTTTCGGAAGCCAAATGTCCGATGTGGCTGTCGGCTATTGTTTCCGGGGCACCTGCACCAATCAGAAGCTGCGCCTTGGTTTTCCAGAACAGATTAAGTTTGGCGCTTTTGTTTTTGGTATTTATTTTGTGTTTTTGTTGCTTTTTTGGTTAATTTGTTAATTTGTTTTTGTGACTGTGTGGAACCCAGCTCAGCTATTGATTGATTGATTGATTGATTGATTGATTGATTGTGTGATGGCAGAAAATGGATAAAAGCCCTCCATCCAAACAATGACTATCATCAGTGCAGGTTTTTTACATTCTACAATACTATCTTATTTATTTTATATTACAGTACATTGATTACTGCTTTCATTTTATAGATCAATGTTCTCGTTAGATAGTAAAAAAAATATGTTATATTGCTGTTTTAGGGGTTTGTTTTAAAAGTTTGGAACGGATTAATCCGTTTTGCATTACTTTCTATGTGAAAGCACGCCTTGGTTTTGGAACGCTTTGGTTTTGGAACGGACTTCCGGAACGGATTAAGTTTGAGAACCAAGGTACCAATGTATAGCAACACTTTGACGTGCAAATCTATTACCAAGGGTTCTGCTCTATCATCCCAAAAGGAATTTAGCTATTTGCCTGCACCAAGTTATCAAAACTCTTCAAAGGATGGAGTGTGCTGCTGCTGGTGCGTCAAGCTGATGTGGAGGTTTGTCCTCGGGTTGTTTGGCAGAAGGTTGAAAAATGGACAGCGACTCCGATGCTCCGTAGCCACTCTGAGCTGGAAGTCCAGGCAGTTTATTCAAGCCTCTGTGTTTGCTGACACACCAAGCATCAGAGGAATGCAGACTGTCGGGGTGTAGGGGGTTTGTTGATGCTGCAGGTAATGAATATCACCTTCCAAATGTCTTAAAGCGAGTTGCAATGGCAATGGTTATATATATATATATATATATATATATATATATATATAAGCTGTGGAAAAAACAGGGCAGCCTCTTCTTCAACTTGCCATAATCCTTCATTTATCTATTAAAGGGTGTATGTGTGTTTTTAAACCCCCCCCCCGAGTAGCTTATATGTGTGAAACTTGGCAGTTTGATTGTAATAGGGTCGTGCCCCTGGGCTGCTGTTTAGATGCTTCATATGAGACAGAATGCGCGCACACACAACCCAAACAAATGTAGTTGCTGGAATAAAAACAGGCTGTTTATCATGCTGTCTGTGTTTATCACCTCGAGTGCACAACACAACACTTTTGCAAAATTGAATAGTATATGCTCCAATTCTCCTTTGGAATGCTGTGATTGGAATGGGTCTGGGGGAGGTAGCACAGCTCTGAACGGAAGCGAATGGAGCTTTGTTCAGCAGGAGAGAGGGAGGGGGGAATCTCGCCTCAAGCATTATGATCTCTCTACGTACTCATATGTTTAAATGCAAGGGCCCATTTATAACCCACTCTGTGAGCAAACTTTCCAAGGGGAACGGCGAAGGTCTCGCCTCCAGGTCCACCTTTCCATTACTACAGGCAGACCTATATTATTAGCGCTATTTAGCATGGCATGTGAAACTTTTATAAAACAACAACAACGGCGACAACATGTTGCTCGTCTTGGAGAATGGATAGTTTTAAGGGAGCGAAAAGACAAGATATGGAATGAAATATTCTGGACAGAGACTATTGCAAGATAAATCCTGGATAGCAAAGAGAGAGAAATTGCTGGCAAGGTAAAGGGGAGGTTTGGAATGGATTTGAGAACTAAATCGTCTGATCTATGAGTGTTGTTTTTCAAACTGCAGTCGCCTCTGTGCCCTAAAGTTGGCGCTGGGTAGAAATTATAATAAGTGAAATATTGGGGGGGGGGGAACACAAGTTGCATCTGCAGCAAAATGTTGCAGTGTAGGATGTTCCCTATTCAGGATTCCAGCCACCCTTTTCCATTCCCTCCTTTAGCATCCCATGCCCACTGAGCATCTGGGAGGTGTTCCACAGAGGATTCCCCCTCTCACTAATTTTCAGTTATTCTTCTGCAAACCTTGAGGTCTCCTGCTCAGCCTCCCGATATGTATGGATTGTGCCTTATGGCCACATATAGACCAGCACTCAGAGAACTGAGGCTGTTATTTGTATATGGCCCCATTTGCACTATACATTAAGCATCGTCATGCCCCTTTAAACAGTCATGGCTTCCCCCAAACTGTAGTTCGTTCAAGAGACTGAGAGTTGTTAGAAGGTCCCTATTCCTCCCCCTGAGGTAGCTCAGAGGTAGAGCATCTGATCTTCAAGCATAAAGTCCCAGCTTCAAAGCATCTCCAAGTAGGGCTGGGAGAAAACCCTGTCTGGAACCTCGGAGAGCAACTGCCAGTCTGTGTTGGCAATACTGAGCTAGATAGACCATTGGTCTGCATAGCTGCCAAGTTTTCCCTTTTCTCGCGAGGAAGCCTATTCAGCATAAGGGGAAATCCCTTTAAAAAAGGGATAACTTGGCAGCTATGTTGGTCTGACTTGGTATAAGGTGGCTTCCTAGGTTCCTCTATATTGGTGGCTTCAATTTTCAGGTGCTCTGAGAAGCCCTGCAAGGGAAGGGTCTCCTAACAACTCTCTTTTTCTTACGTTTCCAAGCACAATTCAAAGTGTTGGTGCTGACCTTTAAAGCCCTAAATGGCCTCGGTCCAGTATACCCGAAGGAGCATCTCCACCCCCATCATTCTGCCCAGACACTGAGGTCCAGTGCTGAGGGCCTTGTGGTGGTTCCCTCGCTGCGAGAAGCCAAGTTACAGGGAACTAGGCAGAGGGCCTTCTTGGTAGTGGCACCCACCCTGTGGACTGCCCTCCCACCAGGTGTCAAAGAGAAAAACAGCTACCAGACTTTTAGAAGACATCTGAAGGCAGCCCTGTTTAGGGAAGTTTTTAATGTTTAATAGATTATTGTATTTTAATATCCTTCTGGAAGCTGCCCAGAGTGGCTGGGGAAACCCAGCCAGATGGGTGGGGTATAAATAATAAATTATTATTATTATTATTATTATTATTATTATTATTATTATTATTTAGTTTTGTTTGACTGTGGTGATTTGGCATGTGTGTGTTTCTGATCTCTATCAAATGCTGCCTTATTAATTTCCCGAAGAGAAAAGTGGTATATACTGTACATCTCTAAAGAAAAGGAAGAAACAATGTGGTGGTGAATCTCGGATACCTCATTCGCACATGCAAATTGTCACTTGATGCTATCGCAAATGGGTCATGTCTATGCCTGTTAGGAAACCAGACCTCAGAAGCTTCAGGATCCAATGCCAGGGTGGAGATATGTGTGCCAAGAATGTCAAGCCCTAAGCCTAATTCTGTTTCCTGTTCCTCTGATCCATCCATTTCTGTCTAAAGTCAAGAGTGAAATGATGCCACGTTGCATGGTGGTTTTTTAGAAAACGTACCAATAAAGGAAATCAAAACGACAGTTTCATCGATGACCTAAATGTCTATGGAAGTGAAAGGAGAGGGTAGCTTTCCGTTCCCCTTGTGAATCCCAGGCAAAACCTCAGATTTTTCTTTTCTTTGTGTGTGTTAATATTGACTTCGTTCTCAGCATCAGGTGGCCTGAGTTCATTAAGAAGCCAGTGATGTCATCATAACCAAGAGGGTGGGAGGCTGGGAGGCTGGGAGGGTGGGTGGGCAGGCGGGGGGAGCAATGCCAGGCAGCAAGTAACTCTGGGATGGATAAAAAAGAGTTCATCAAAGCGTCCAAGTGAGGCAACAGTGACGGTGCACCTGGAATAATTAATTTCACGAAAATGACTTTGATCACAGGTTAATTTATTTTGGCTGGCATTCACATACATTAGCAGCCATGCTAATGCTGCAGTCAAGCTGAGATTTATTGGGATGAGTTTATTTATATCTTTGGGTGATTTCATTGCAAAGGGATGGGTGGGGATGTGCCTGGGCTTCAGAGGTGAATGTCTGCACCCACTGCTTCCTTATTTATTCTAGTGTTTCTTTCCCATCACACTTTTCTCACAGAAACGTAAGTGTCTTATAATAAATAATGCACATCGCTGGGTGAGATCCAGAGATGTCCTCCTTCTGCTCACGGTAAGATCCTTCCAGTCACAGACTCATTCCGCTAATGGAAGGACACCTTTGGAACCAAGCCAAGGTTGTTTGAAGCTCTCTTCCAGGAAATTCCCTGTGTTCCTCGGAAGCTCTTCTAGGGTTCCTCAGTAAGAAGGTCTCAGGGCTGGGCTGCGGGCAACTGTCTGAGGAGAGAAGGAGCCAAGATCCAAGAATCATGGGGGAAACCAGGAGGACGACTGATGAATAAGTCAGAGCCAGAGGGTAAGCCTGAATGACGAAGCCAGCTAGAAGCCAAAAGGCAGGACCATAAAGTAATCAAGAGCTCAAGCAAGGCTCAGCTGAAACAAGAAGGGTCCTGTGCCTTGCCTGGGTGGGTCAAGTCATTCCAGGTCCAGGAGGTCCTGCACTGGGAAGCTGCCACCGGCAATTCCATGATTCACTACATGGATCACACAGATTCAGAAGCTCCTATGGTGGATATCTTCTGGTAGGTTGGTTGGTATCCGTCTCTCTCAGGAGACAATGGAGGAGTACGCTTTTGCAGGTGAAGTCAAACCACTGGAAGTTTGCAGTGTCTGCTGCAGCTGTAGAGACCAATATGGGAGAGACATGTTTTGCTGCAGCTGGAGCAGATGAAGGCATCCAGTTGCGCTGATGCAGATGCACCACAGTCAGAGTTTCTTTTCTTTGCACTCCTCCCAGCAATCATTCCTCCTCCGGTCACTGCTATGGATGCATGGCCTGACTGTCTATCTCCAGACACTGCAGTTGTCTGCAAGGGATTCCCACATGGTGGGGTTGGATGTTGCCACCTCCCCTTCTACATATATACATATAAAGCAGAGACATCACCTTGCCGACAAAGGTCCGTATAGTTAAAGCTATGGTTTTCCCAGTAGTGATGTATGGAAGTGAGAGCTGGACCATAAAGAAGGCTGATCGCCGAAGAATTGATGCTTTTGAATTATGGTGCTGGAGGAGACTCTTGAGAGTCCCATGGACTGCAAGAAGATCAAACCTATCCATTCTGAAGGAAATCAGCCCTGAGTGGTCACTGGAAGGACAGATCGTGAAGCTGAGGCTCCAATACTTTGGCCACCTCATGAGAAGAGAAGAATCCTTGGGAAAGACCCTGATGTTGGGAAAGATTGAGGGCACTAGGAGAAGGGGACGACAGAGAACGAGATGGTTGGACAGTGTTCTTGAAGCTACGAACATGAGTCTGACCAAACTGTGGGAGGCAGTGCAAGACAGGAGTGCCTGGCATGCTATGGTCCATGGGGTCATGAAGAGTCGGACACGACTAAACAACTAAACAGCAACAACAGCAACGACAACTATATATATATATATCTATCCAGGAACTCACAATGGCAGAGCCAGTCCTCCCTCCAATTTGTCTTTGCTGCAAACCCTTGGGGTTGTTTAGTGAACTTCATGATTAAGTGAACTGTGGTCTCCTTGATCCTGGTCCTAGTCAGACACTCAGTCCTTTTCTACACCACATAGACTTCCCACTACTGGCTTTCCCCAACCAGACAGTATGTCCCTAGCATCTCCCTGTCTAGCTCAATATTGTCTAGACAGAATGGCAGCAGCTCTCCTGGACTTCATACAGGAATCCATCCTACTTGGAGATGTCAAGGATTGACCTTGGGACCTTCTTCGAGCAAAGCATGTGCTGAGCTACAGGCCTCCCTATCGAGTTTGTGTTCAAGGGTCTCAAAGCTGTCCTGCTCATGAGGAGGACTGAGGAATAAGTGACTGCAGCTTCCACGTTCTTGAGATATCTTGTGCCCCTCCCACAAAATCTTTCCAGAATCTGGAAGCCGCAGCCACAGTCATGCAATCCCAGTAAGTGAGGCTATGTTGGGGGGGGGGGGTGCAAACCCTCAAGTGTCCCAATTTTCCAGGGACATCCCTGATTTAGAGAAGTCACCGCTGATTTGATCCTGGAATGTCTCACTTTTCTTTAGGTCATCTCTATTTTCGTTAGAGAAATGTTGGAGGATATGGAGTTATCTGACCCCCAAACCATCTGAAGGCAATCCTGTATAGGGGAGTCTTTTTAATGTTTTTATATATGTTGGAAGCTGCCCAGAGGGGCAACCTAGTAAGATGTGTGGGGTATAAATAGTAAAATTATCATTATGGAATGGGACGTTGGAGGGTATGAGTGTGTTACCGTCCCATTTCACCTCTGGCAGCAAAACAGGATGGGATGCTCCTGTGAAGGGTATATGACTTCCTGCAATCCAATACTTGGCTGAACCCCACATTGGTGGAGAGGGTACCCCAGAGCACACCCTGGGTCCTTTGCAATGTCCAAGGCTTCCTCAGGGGTCAAATTGCTCAGGAACAGAATCCCTGCAGATGAAAGACCATATTGTCCCTTGAGGTTCAACAGAGCCTATTTTTTTCTATGTGCAAATTGTTTCCATTTGAAGGCCTTTGTGCTCTTCTGCCGATGCCCTGCATAGCCTCATTGAGCATTTCCTTCTCTTTCCTGTGTCTTCTACAGTCAGCTTTGTTTGCATTCATTTGTGCGCCTCCAGAGATTTGGATTCCGCATAAGTGAATCAGGAAGCTGACAAAAACAAACAAAATAAGTGGGGGGAGGAGGGATTGGCCAGAGAGAGGGATGCCAGGAGCCCCTTTCAGATGTAAAAAGGGTGACCATGAAGCAGATGTGGTTGTGGCATTGCAGTGGCAAGCACTCCCCTCCCTGCTTACCTCCCCATTTCTGCAGAGTCCTGCACACATACCGCTACGTACATTTATCTTAGCAGAGTTCCTAGTGGCCTGCAGACCAGAAGTTCCCAAACTTTTTCAGGTAATCGCCCCCTTGGTTCCATAAACTTGTCGCCAGTGTCCCTACCCTATAAAGAGCATTATTCAGAATGCCAGTTTCCACGATTTGCAAAGGAAGATAACAACAAGATAAGAGTCAAAACAGTAAGAGCTAACTTTGTTTAATAATCAATATTAATAATGATTAATAATAATAAAGCAGGGGTGTGGGTCTAAACCACTGAGCCTCTTGGGCTTGCTGATTGGAAGATCGGCAGGGCAGTTGGAATCCACACAATAGGTTGAGCTCCCATTGCTCTGTCTCAAATTCTGCCAACCATGCTAGTGCAAGTAGATAAATAGGTACCACTGCAGCGGGAAGGTAAACAGCATTTCCATTTGCTCTGGTTTCCATCACAGTGTTCTGTTGCACCAGAAGCGGTTTAGTCATGCTGGCCACATGACCCGGAAAGCTCTATGCAAGAATATGCTGCTGTCCCATATAGGAATTGAACCTGCTACCTTGGCATTATCAGCACCATGCTGTAACCAACTGAGCCATCCAGGCTGGCTTGATCCAGCAATACCAGCTTTTCAAATTCAGAAAGGCATTTACACCTCCAGACGCCCACTGCCACCCCCTGCCTCTTAATGCCCCCCAGGTAATCCCATGGGCTACCACCCACTTTGGAAACCAGTGGCATAGAGAGTTTTCTGTTAGTATACCTCCAAGCTTGGAGCTTGCTGCGTGCATTGTTGGGGGCGAGGGAGGGGAGAGGTGTTGGCTGTTCAATGAAAACAAATGTTTTTTTTAAAAACCCTACTAGGCATACCCACCTAGGATCTTTTTCAGCCCTGGCCTAGGAGAAAAGCTCACCCTGCTTGGAGACAGGCACAACTTGATGCCATTTCCATGTAGCATAGAAGAAGCCCTCACTGCCTGGCATCCTTCCCAGAGTCTGACTTTGGAAGCCTCAGGATGTCTTATTAGGCATGGATATGTCACAGAAAGAGGAAACAATGACTCCTATTTCCCTGGCATGTAAGTGATCTCAAATGGCATGTTGTCCCTCACTTTACTCTCAGTAAACTTCAGGATCCACCTGTGACCTGAAAGTGGGGGAGGGGGGGTGTCTTGAAGCTGCCCATCCAGAGTTATCACCTGGGCAGCAGGAGCACAGCAGGTCACAATGACACAGCCTTTCCCAATATGGTGAGGTGCATTGCATCCCTCCCTCTCTCTCGTAACACTAGAACTCATGTCCAACAAAGTGGAATGTCAGGATATTTGGGACAGGGAGAAGAAAGTACTTTTTCATGCAGCACATAGTTAAAACTGCGGGACTCTCTCCCGCAGGAGGCAATGGTGGGTGGCTTTAAAAGAGGATTAGACAAATTCATGGAGAGGGCTATCAATGGCTTCCAGCCATGCTTGGAGGTAGAAATGCTTCAGCATACCAGTTGCTGGAAAGAGCAGGATAGAGTGTTTTGGTCTTGCTTGTGCAGAAACAATGAGTGCCTGCCTAGGGCCTGACTTGGCCAGATTGTGCCCAAACCATATTGCAACCAAGATGATCAAGGGTCTGGAAACCAAGCCTTATGAGGAAGGTTTGAAGGAGTTGGGTATGTTTAGTGTGGAGAAGAGGAACTGAGAGGAGATACGATCTTCAAATATCTCAAGGGTTGCCATGTGGAAGATGGAGGATGTTTCCTTCCTGCTGCTCCAGAGGGTAGGACTCGAACCAATTATGGATTCAAGTTATAAGAAAGAAGATTCTGACTAAACCACAGGAAGAACTTTCTGACATGAAGAGCTGTTTGGCAGTGGAAGAGACTGTCTCAGGAGGTTGTGGGCTCTCCTCCCTTGGAGGTTTAAAACAGAGTTTGGATGTTATGATTCTGCATTGCAGGGGATTGGACTAGATCAGTGGTGTCCAAACTTTTTTCAAAGAGGGCCAGATTTGATGAAGTGAAGGGCCGTGAGGGCCAACCAAAGTTGTTGACCTTTTTTTAGGATTGAAGTTGTTGAAGGTTTTTTTAGGATTTTACCCCAGGAAATAAACTGCCGCAGGGGCTGGGTTAAACTGACCGACAGATTAGTCCCCCGAAACGGACTTTGGACATGCCTGTATTAGATGATTATTGGAATCTCTTCCAACTCTATAATTCTATGATTCTCTGAAGGATGATGCATTCTAAAAAGAACACCCCCATTCTAAAAACAACAATGCCCCCCACCCTTACTGGCTGGGGCTGATCATATTTTTGGGTGAGAAACTGAACAACCCTCTCCCACTTCCTTTTACCCAACCTGAAGGCAGATTTCAGCGCTAAACAATAATAGCAAAATGTCACACAAGCACTGAAATAGAGATAGTCCTAAAGTTGCTGAAGACGATATAAAAGAAAATGTTAACACAACCATATATTATGAGTTGCTGCAGGTACAGCTTGTCCAGCAGAATCTTTGTTCATGTGCTGGATAAAGAGCCATCAGTCCACCATAAAATTATTTTGGGGTTTTTTGCATTCTAGTCACACCAAGTGTTGGCATCTGTTTTTCATAAAGTGTTGTCTCCCAGATTACTTGATATCATTTTGGTGCATTTAAACCTTTTGCTTCTTTCCAATATCTGGCTTGCAATATTTTTTGCTGCCATTAATAAGTAACCAATTTAAAGCTTATATAATAACCCTTGGCTGTCTTCACTGAATATAACTAGCAATGCTATTGCAGGAGATTTCTCTCCTTCCCAGATTTTCCCAGTATTTTTGTTGCTTCTACAAATACTTTACCCCAGAACTGATGGGATCCGTAGTTCCAAAGAGGCAGTATTGCGTATTTTGGATCTAAGCGATCTTAGGGAAACATTGCAATTTTCTCATTCAGCCCTGTTTGGATGTTCCACTGCATCTTCTTTAAAAAATAATAATAATTTACTTCCACTCATTAATCAGCTCATGCCCAGATTGTATAATTTGCTCATTTAGGGGTGAGGGAGGGAGGCTAAAATCTTGATTCAAGTGTGGCATTTTTATGCTCGGAATATTTCCAGTTGTTCTCAGTGGAGCTGTGGTCACTACTTAGCATTAGCACGGTGCTAGTCATTGTGATGGACAGGATGAGCACAGAGCACAGTACGTTGCAGGGATTTTGGGATATGGGAATGCAATATGTTTAAAAGCAACAGCAACAACAAGCCCCCCCCCCCCGCCCGAGGAGAACCTCCTGGAGATTTCCTCAGAGAAGTAACAGGACCTTCTGGCAGATTTTCACATAGTCAGTGAAGAGCCTTACTTGCCCTAGGAATGAGCTTCGTTAAATACGAACCCTGAAATTTGGAATCCCCTCCAAACTAATGCCAAAGTTTTGTACTCATTTTGCACTGGTTTGTACTGTGAGCCCAGCATTTTGTACTGCCCCCCAAAAAACGGAGTAATTGCTACATTAAACCGGGGGTCTCGTTAACACCCCAAAATCCAACATTGCCTGATTCACTCCAAACTAGTGCCAAATTAGTCAGCATTTTTTTATGCGCTTTATTCCCCCTTCCTCACTGGAATGAATGCAGGAGTTCTGGTTAGGGACTGTAAGGGGGCTGTTACAAAAGTTGGGTGCCATCCTTCACTCTATGCCGAGCGGTAACAAAATTCCAGGGGGTTTCGGGTGCTCACCCAGGGTCTGTGTTCCTTTGGAGAATTGAGACACAGCAGAGACTATCATAGCTTTAAGAAATGTGGTTTATTCACCTGTTTTTTTTTTAATTTCAAGCATTATTACACGGTCTAAAGCATGGGGCTTTCGACAACTAGGTTAGAGGCAGCGGTGGAGCAAGCCGATCGGGCATCTGGGGCACATGCCCTGTGCCCAGTGGGGCGACGTGAGCTGGGGCAGGACACTCCGTGGGGCCTCCAAGGAGTCTGCCTGCCTCCTCCCACTCAGCCGCCCTACAGCTGAGGGGGAGGTGGCGGGCGGACCGTTTGGGGCAGCACGGAGCTTGTGGGCGCCCAAGCCACCGTGTCACTCCCAGGAGAGACGCGTGGCTCGGGTGTGCTGCAGGCCCCGCAGTGAGTGCCGCCTGGCAATTTGTCACCCCCCTCAGTTGTGACCCCCGGGGCGAACCACCTCCACCAAACCCCCTTCCTCCGCCCCTGGCTGGAGGAGGCTGAAGCTGACCAAAGTGGGCTAGATAGATCAAATGTCTGAGTTGGTGCAAAGCTGTTGTGTATTTTCTGCGGCTACCTATGGATTGCACATTTGGGGATGAAATCTGGGCACATTGCTGCGTGATGAGTGAACTGCTCTTTCATGGTGTGCTGCTTAAAATAAAATGCTTGGGAGTTATCCTTTAGAAGAGACCTGCTCCACACCAGCATTGTCTAGACATTTTGCAAATGAGCATCCTGCAAAAGATAAAGAACAGCTCATTTTTACGAAAAACAATTTACTAACAAATGAGATCCACAGATCGTGGTTCACACCTTGTACATAACAATTGCTCCAGAACAGGATGCTTATTTGTCTAATGTATTCACCCACCCCGTCAGCATAAAGCTTCTCACCCTTTTCTCCCTGAAGTCCTGCATTATAGATGCTCATGATTTTAAATGGCTTGAACATAATGGGGTTAACATAGCTGAGTGCCAATACATAATAACCTTTTAACTGAGACATGCATAATGAAAGGGGGAGAAAGTTGCAATTGAATAATAAAAATAACCCTTCAATTTTAGCAGCAGTTAAGAAACTCTTGTGGACCGGAAATTCTGATAAATAAAAAAATATAAAAACTTGCAGGGGAGAGGAACAAATATGGAAAGCAATGAATGAAAAGGCAGCTCTCTTAAGGTTGCCTGTATATGCCTGTTGCTGCATTGTTTTGACAAGTGTAAATGCAGCAAGAATATTTTCACAATGCTATTGGTCTGGTTCACTACACAGAGATTCAGTGTCATATTTTGGACACATTTAACAGTGGTAAAAAGTAGCAACTTATCATTGTCGTACAAAGCCTGATGTACGATCAGGCATCATCAATGCTGGACCTACATTTTGGGGACCCTGAATCTTGAACGGCCATGGGGCCCCTCCGCAACCAGCAACGAGGTCTGGGTAACCCCTATTACCTTCTTCAATGGGGTAGTTCAATGACAGATCAGCACCCCATTAAAACACCTTTGCTGCTGACTCTCATATTTTGGGATCATTGAAACAGATACGGGGGGGGGGAATTAGTCAATTTGAGCTGTGCAACTCAAATTGGGTCTACTAGACCCATTTTTTAAAAAAGCATTGTGG
The DNA here is from genome assembly GCF_965207765.1 of Zootoca vivipara. NCBI lineage: Eukaryota > Metazoa > Chordata > Lepidosauria > Squamata > Lacertidae > Zootoca > Zootoca vivipara. Next base: position 51,271,109 of record NC_142596.1, read on the forward strand.
ACTAAAGTTGTTTCTGGGGCCCCTTCAGGAATAGGGGTCCTGAAGCTTAAGCTTCATCAGTTTCATAGTAGATCCGCCCCTGGACATCATAATGGCCGGTTTCACGTGATCATATCAAGGCTTAATAAGACTCTTTCTCTGATGCTTTCCACATCACAGCAGACATGATGTACTTCTGCCAGATGCTGGCCTTCTTCAAGATTGGGAACCTGCTGGTCGTTCTGGTCCAGACTCTTCTCATGCCTGTTTTCCCCCAGGTAATCGGACTTAGAGACCCAACAGCCCCTCTCTGGGGACTTCAGGTGCCATATTCCAAACATGGCAGTGACTTTGTCCCCTGGCTCCCACCCAGACCAGATGCAGCTCAAATGCCCTTTAGCCCTCTCTCTGCTGGAGCAGAAAGAGGAGGCTTTGGCAGACCCCTCCCCAATTGTGCATCTTAGCTGCTGTTGGTTAGAGTGTGGGGCTGATAACACCCAAGGTTGTAGCCCTGCGGGTTTGATCCCTTCCAACTACACTTCTATGATTCTGTGAGTTCCATAGGTTAAGTATGCTCTGTGTGAAGGACTTTTTAAAATCTGTCCCGAATCTTCCAACATTCAGCTCCATTGGACATCCGTGGCTCTTTATCTTGTATCACACAGACAGCATTTATTCACTTAATAACTACTCTCATTATCAGCTGTTCCATGTACTCAATCTTACCAGGCCTGGAAGCAGCAGAGATGGGATTCGAATAGGGAATTTTGTGGGTCACATCTTCATCTCCAAGCCAGCCCACTATATTAGCTGAATTGCATTAGGGGTATAAGGGATGGTGCTGAATTCTAAAATTCAGTTATTCTAAATATTGTCCTACAGTTGGTATCTCTACGGATAAAAACACACACACAACTGGCATATGTTTTCGAGGCTGCCAAACATCTGAGCATCCTTTTCACTTTGCTGGAGTTCTTTGATTAATGCAAACCTCCCATAAACATGTTTTATAATTAAAGATGTTTTGTCATTAGAGGCAAGCGCCTCTGAGACTTTGCAGATATGACCAATTTCATCTCCAAAGAATGACAGAGGATAAACAGCATATTAAGTAATTTGAAAATCATTTGGCAAAAATACTCCCCAGAACATAATTACAGCATTTGAAATTACATGGCTTGCCCATGCTACTATTTAGGGGGGAGGAAGGGAGCCCAACCCCGATAAAAGCACGGCACGCTATCCAATATAAATTATTGACCTGCTCTTGCAAAGTTAATCTAAGGCATGCAATTTGTCTCTGGGCTTTTGATAAGAGAGCAATCATTTAAAACCATGCTGGTCCCCAATAAGTAATACTCAGTGAGCAATTTGATCCATTGATGGCTTCTTTCTAATATGTCCCCTGAGGTACAGTTTCCCTAAATCTATTAGACGTTTACAGTCTTTCTCGATGTGCTGCCTGAGAAAGTCTATCACACTGTATTAACTTGACAAGGTAATGTGCTCCTCTCTTCTATTATCATAGCAGGAATTGTGGTTTGACCTTGAAACTACTAACAACACTTTATTATCCCCGATCTTAATGAGGGGTAGTTGCAGAGTCTTTCAACGACATGGGCTTCAAAGGGTCCATTCTTCAAAGGGTTCTTTTCCCCCCCTGAGGGAACAAAAGGAGATGTTGCTAGGGTGCCATCTTGTTTTGTCCCAATTTTGCCCACCCTCCCCTCTCCGAAACAGTGAACATTTCTCCCTACTTCACCAAGAAAATAGAGGGAGGGGTCATTTCAGCTTGGGTGAAGCTCTGACACATAGTCATAGAATTGTAGAGTTGGAAGAGATCCTGAGAGTTCTCTAGCCAAAGCCGCTGTAATGCAGGAATCTCAACTAAAACATACACGACAAGTGCATATCCATTCTACTGTTGAACAGCTCTTACCATCAGAAAGTTTCTCTGATGTTTAGTCAGAATCTCCTTTTTTGTAACTTGATGCCATTGGTCCTCTCTTCTAGAGAAGAAGAAAAGAAGCTTGCTCCATCTTCCATGGAGGAGCCCTTGAGATATTTGGCTATCATATCTCCTCTCAGTCTCTTCTCCAGGCTAAATATACCCAGCTCCCTCACCCGTTCCTCCTCTTTTTCCAGGACTCTTCCTAGGAACTGTGCCCTATGTTAATTAGTGAGAAGGGGCCACAGTTTTGGATTTTATGCCACAGGGACCAAAATTTCTTGGGCTCAGCTGGATCCTTTAGTAAGTGGGTGTGTAGCTCCAAATTAATTTTATTTTGCAACGCAGGGCAAGATCATTTTTACAAGTTCAATATCTGTCTTGCTGCACCTAAAACTGATGTTTCAAAAGAGAGGTCAGATAAACCAATAAACAAAACATTCCAGATTCTCATCCATCAGTTATACTGTGGTGTTATGCAGAGGGGGAATTTCTGCCTTATGTCTCTTGATGTATGATGTTTTATACCACAGTAATATTGCAGTAGATAGATAGATAATTTATTACGGTCGGAGACCAGCATATAAAACACACTTGGGGGTACAATCCCAAAAGGAACACAAACATTTAAAACATTGAACAACAGTAAATTTAACATTTATAAATGCGATAAGTGTATAGACACTAAAAACTTTGAGATAAGCTACCGCAGAGACATGACGCAGAATCACCCAAGGGACCGAGTTTCGGGATTTTCTTGACGAAATAGTTTGGATTGGGGGGGTGGTCTGCACCTACAGAGCTGTACACAGAATCTGGTGGCCATCAGGGTTGTCTTTTGATCTTTGCCTAACAGGAGAAGATCTATTTTTTGCTTTTCCGGGAGGTCGGCGAGCCTCACCAGCAAGGGATCAATGGTCTCGCTACATGCCTCTTCATAAAAGGGACATCTAAAAAATAAGTGCTCTGGGCTTCCTATCTACCCCAATGAACAGACACAAATTCTCTGAGCATATGGGACTTTTTAAAAGGATCCTTCCAGGACCAGCGAGGGCAAAGCCGAGCTTCTGGTGAGAGTAAAAGCCCTTCTTGCATTTTTGGATACGAGAAATAAGAGATATGCTGCCGGTGCGGCTATCTCTCTCTCGATTTCTCCAGTTTTATAGTCGGGGCACCTTGAGCAATCCTGTTGTCTCTCGGTATCTATGATTCTTTGCCTAACCATAGCTTTTGTTTGGCTCAACCCCAGACTTAGAAGGGCTTGAGGGGCAAAACCCAGTTTCTGAAGGATGTTCAGGACTGCTGTCTGCCAGCCTGACTGGAACTGGTCGCAGAGGATCAGTGGGGCTATTCCTCGGGGGAGAAGATTCAATGACAGCCATTTGTAGATTGATGTTAGGCAGATATAAGCCTCCACCCTCATCATTGCCCTTACTCCTGCGGTGATCAGTTACTACATTGAATCATAAGTGCTCTAACATTTCCGCTGGCAGTCATAATGGCAAATGTTAGTGGCCATAAAACTCTCCTTCAAGAATCCACTCTTGTTTCTTTTGAGGTATGTATCTCCTGAACGCGTAGCTGCACGTTATTCCTGTGGTGTGTGTAAAGATCTCAAAAGTGTCAGGAAGAGCAGTAAACTCACCTCTGCATCACCTTATGAGTGCATGTATCACAGCAATTTCCCAGTGTTATAAGAATTTAAGGTCTCAAATATATAAATTAAATGTTCATAAATTTACAAGGCAAACACATACATAAATATATAAACCACATGTTTGAAAGAGTACAGGAAAATAGTCCTGAAACCATTTTGACTCTCCCAAATTGACTTCAAATATTACTCTGCTGGAGGAGACTCTTGAGAGTCCCATGGACTGCTAGAAGATCAAACCTATCCATTCTGAAGGAAATCAGCCCTGAACGCTCACTGGAAGGACAGATCCTGAAGCTGAGGCTCCAAGACTTTTGCCACCTCATGAGAAGAGAAGACTCCCTGGAAAAGACCTTGATGTTGGGAAAGATGGAGGGCACTAGGAGAAGGGGACAACAGAGGATGAGATGGTTGGACAGTGTTCTCGAAGCTACCAACATGAGTCTGACCAAACTGCGGGAGGCAGTGGAAGACAGGAGTGCCTGGCGTGCTCTGGTCCATGGGGTCACGAAGAGTCGGACACGACTAAAAACTAAACAACAAGGTTTTGAATTACATTGAACATCATGATGGTAAACATACTTTTTTGATGAAGTGCCTAAGGGCTGGCATGTACACTAGGTCTGTGCTCAATGTTCTCCATTTTCAATGCCCAGGTTGGAAGCAGTTGTTTGTTGGTGTGGAAATATTTCCCTTCAAATTGCTTTGTGAGATACAGCTCCCTCCTTCACATGCAGTGCCAAGCAGAGATCATAGAGTGAATGAGCTGGTGTCAATCAGACTTGGGCGCGTGATGATGTCACTCAGGAGAAATAAGGACAATGGCGAGTAAAGACAGTGTTCCTTCAGTTAGTCACGCAGCTGATCTCACACAACCAGGGATCACACAGCGAAGTGGGTGACATCACAACATTGCATTGCCAATCACGTTTGGTTCTATGATGTCATTGTGGCAAATTTAAGTCAGTTGAGAAAGCAACAGACGAATGTAAGCAAGCAGGTGGATGCTTTGTTGGAAATCATAAAAAGGGGTGTTTTTCAACACTGCTAACAACTTTCTTGAAAAGAAATGTCTTGCTCAGTCCTGGTTTATAAATCAGTACATATCCTTGTATGCATCCTCACACCCAGCCACTGATGCTCAAATGGGCCGATTCAGGATTGAGTTTGTGATATATAAAAACATCCCTCTTTGTGCCCTAAAATGAATCAAACACCATCAATATGCTAAGGTTCTTGAAGCTATTTACTTGGGTTAAAGAAGTCTCAAAAGTACAGAAGAATAAAAAAGTCACTTTGTAAAAATTTAATTACAAGTGAATAGACTGTGTCCCTGAGCATATGGCTTTGGATTTTGCCATCATTCAGGTGCAATTTATTCTTTATTGATATATGCTTGTAAGATGTCCAAGGCATTCTGCGGATCTCTTTCCTTTTGAGAAATGAAATAAGGAGAGCCTTTGAAATTAAAAAACATATATATATGCAGGTTTCTGCTATTGATCTTAAAAGACAGCAAGGAAGAAATTATGCAGCTCAGCTGCGTCTGTCAATTGCCTGAGCTGAAGAGAAGACCGGACAATGCCTTTTTAAGTTTTGCAATATCTAGTTTTACAGAGCACATTTCACCGAGAGATTTTCTCATAAAGTTTAAATTTCAATTTCTCCTTTTGCAGACTTTCTTTAACATATATATATATATATATATATATATATATATATGCACATGCTCAATTCTGTGTGTGTGTATCTATATATAATAAAAGGATACATAAATATTTATGGCTTCCATCTCCGCTTTGCTATAGGCACTTGGAATTAATATGTCTTCCTTTGTTTACTTTAAAATCCCTCAGTTTTTTTTGTTTTTGTTTTAAAGGCTGCGCTGTGCCAGGAACCTTCTCGGCTGGGCAACTCCAAGGACAAATTGTGGATTATATATATGGCACGTTAGAAAATCACAGCAATCAATAATTATTCCCATGGGAGCCGCAGAGAAAACATAAAACTCTTATATTCATCTGGAGAATCTGAGGAGAAAATAACCCACTCTCATAAATGGATGCATTTTGTTTCTGAACCTTCTTCCTATGGATTTTTCTGTTACAATAAAGGAGATAACATGATGTTCTGTTGCTTCCCAGTAATATGCCCACTGAATGGTATTGCAATGCAAACATGTTGAGAGCAGAGATACAGAACAAGTCCTGAAAATACTTCTTTGCTCCTGACTTTCCCAAGCAGTATAAATCACAAAGGACAGCCTTTTACACAGTCAGTTTGGTTTTTGCTTTAGTGAGGGCAAAGTGCAGGCACTTCAAACCCTCCCCTGTAGAAATTCAGTAAAATGGGTCTCCCCAATGTCTTTATCCACAAATACAGTGGAGGTTTTCAAGATCTCCTAGCTCAGTTTCCCAGTACAGTAAAGGTTGTTGTTGTTGTTTAGTTGTTTAGTTGTGTCCGACTCTTCGTGACCCCATGGACCAGAGCACGCCAGGCACTCCTGTCTTGCACTGTCTCCCGCAGTTTACAGTAAAGGTAAAAAAAAGGTAAAGGACCCCTGGACAGTTAAGTCCAGTCAAAGGCAACTATGGAGTTGCGGCGCTCATCTCACTTTCAAGCAGAGGGAGATGGCATTTGTCCACAGACAGCTTTCCGGGTCATATGGCCAGCGCGGCTAAACCGCTTCTGGCGCAACAGAACACCGTGACAGGAACCAGAACGCACGGAAATGCCATTTATCTTCCTGCCACAGTGGTACCTATTTATCGACTGGTGTGCTTTCGAACTGCTAGGTTGGCAGGAGCTGGGGCGAAGCAACGGGAGCTCGCTCTGTTATGGGGATTTGAACCACCAATCTTCTGATCAGCAAGCCCAAGAGGCTCAGTGGTTTAGACCCCAGCACCACCCACATCCCATCCCAATACAGTAGGGTGTGTGTGTGTGTGTGTGCGTGTGTGTGTGTCCCACTTAGTTTAATCGGATTTTTATGGGCTGCAAACTGGATAAGAAATCCTGAACTATAGGCATTATATACATGCCTTAGATATTGCGTCATTTTCAGGACTCCGTCGACTGCGAACACAGAAAGGAGTTGTGGTGAGGTAGTTGTTTTTATTACAGGGAAGGGAAATGGATATAAGGCTGCATTTCCAAGTACTTACATATTAACTACAGAAACAGGAATGAAGCTATTAAGGGAGCTGACCTTGAATTCCAGCTCCACACCCCCTTTTGTCATGAGTGCAGCGCTCACTGGACCTTCGCTAATGGTGCAATAGTCCAGAGGTGCTATTACGGGGCTTTCAAAATGTGGAATGTTTTTAATGGTGTCACTCTTTGCTTTCGAGGATGGATAGAATGCAAAGGACACTGGCCCCCCCTTCTCCCCACGTACCTTTAATAGCTGTGTAGAAGAAGGAACCAGCAGCTGCACGTGCCAAAAGTCATTGTTTTGTGCCTTTGTATGATAAAAGGAGCACAAGGCAGCCCGTCATTTTACGAGCCGTTTACAGAGGGCAAAAATGTAAGTAGCAACACTGACCTGGTGTGTGCCAGGTTTTCTGGACCACAACTCCCATCATTCCCAGGACTGGCAGCCAGAAACATCTGGAGGGCACTATAAAACAGGATCGTTCACCCATTCATAAAGTTTTTTTCCGTAAAAAGAATCATGATCAAAGGAGGTTGCCCCAAAGAAAACAGGAATGCATCTCAAAAACCGAAGAGTGCAAAGACAATTTTGTAATAACTTAGTAAAACCACAATGCAACAGCAAGCATAACAACATACAAAAACCAAGATTTTAGTACTATAAATGCAACAGCACTACAATGAGAACATTACACATCATGGCAATAGTGAAAATAACAAGGGAGCTTGACAGTTTCACCCTGGTACTGAATACATTCCTCCTAGAGAGGCTGTCAGTTAAATACTGTGTGCTCATAGTGGGCAGTGGAAAGAGACTGGATCACACCATTAGGAACAGACCCTTTTGTTGGCATGCTTTTTCCTCTCTGTCTCTCCCGCGTTTTAAACTGACTCCTAGAGAATCTGACCGATTCCTAAATGTTGTAGTAATTTGCAAAGTCCTGAACAGCTTAAGTCCAGAGTCCTTTCTGGACTGCCTGAACCCTCCCATCCCAGCTCAATCTCTGTGATCACCTGCAGGAGCATTACTCACCATTTCCCATATTAGCAAGACTCCCTTGACAACAGCAAGAAACCCAGCTTTCAGTACGTTGGCCCAGTCCTGTGGAACACTCTGCCAAGAGAGATCCAGCAGGCATCTTCCCTTCCAACACCTGCTTACAACTTCTCCTGGTCTGTCAGACTTATACAGGTAGTTCAGACTGCATCTTTCCACAATAGTTATCTAATTCGTGATTTTAACTTTCTTTATCTTATTATGTTTATTATTCATTTCGTTTCTGTACCGCTTTATATTGTTAAGAAAAAGATCTCAAAGGGTTTTTGCAACACATTAAAACATCAAATAAAACAATCCGGAACAAAACATTACTGAAGGATATCAAATATAAAGTCTACATTCAAAGCAACGTAATTAACAGGAAACTAAAATAAAATGTAAAAAGCTGAAATATTAGTTTTTATATTAATATTTTATATGGTTTGTATTGTATGGTTTTACGTATAACGGCGGTAAACTACGCTGATCATTTTTTGTAAACAGCAGGAAATAAATATTTGTATAAACAAACAAACACGAAAGCTCAAACCTATGACAAATTTAGTTGGTCTCTAAGGTGCTACCGTAAGGATTTTTTAAATTTTGTTTTAACAATCAAACAGACAGACAGACAAATGTTTTGAGATCCCCAGAGAACCATCCAAACACCCTCCTTTCTGCAGCAGCACCTACAGCTGCTGTAGTGGGGAACATTTTGATCCATGGTTGTATAAACTGGCCATAATCAAAATCTCCCTTCAAGGGCACAGGGCACTAAATATCCTGCTTGCTTTTGCGCACACAGAAGCCAGGAGAATCTGGCTAGAAAAACAGTGTGTGCGCAGCTGAATTATGGGGAGTCAGTTCAGAGAAGGGGCAAGTTGATATACACAGAGAAGGTGCCAAGGAGGACGGTGGCGACAAATAAATTCCTTTGGCTGCTGCTGGAGGGTGAGTGGCGATTGGTGCATCCTTACTGCGCCAAATGGCCTGGGAACAAAAACCCACAGACAATACTTTTTATAAAAAAAAACAACCAAAAAATAGTAATGGAAATGTATAACAACAGGCCCAGTTACTATCTGGATGTATTAAAGAAACTGCACTAAAAGAGGGCAGGGAATTATTGCCACACCTCTTAACTGCTGCTGGAATTATTATTTGTCAAAACTGGGGTGAGGGTGGGGGAGGAAGGAGAAAACCATCTACAAAAGAATGTCTAACTGAAGTCTGGGACATAGCATGCACAGTCAAACTTACATGTATGGTGAGAACCAGAGAGGTCAGGCCACAAGATAGCATATTTATTGAGAAATGTCTTGAATGTACTGGAATAATAAGGCATAGGATACAGTGGTGTAGCGTGGGTTGCCAGTGCCTGGGGCCGTATACCTGGAGCACACAGGCACATTCAACTGCCTAACGACGTCCGCGTCACCCAGGAGACTGCAACCATAGATATAAGAAAAGTCGTTCCATTGTCTGGAGAGGCCACTTCCTGGTTCTCATGGAGAAGCCGTTTTCAACGGAGTCCAGCGACAGAAGTGTGCAACTGTATTGAGGCAGCACCAGGTGTTGAAATGTTGAGCCCCTAAGAAATTTGCGCCCAGGGATATTGTAAACCCGTTTGTGTTACGCGGAGCAAGCAATATTCATTTATTATGTTTGATCTTGGTAGTTCTGGATATTCCTTCCGACTTTTGCTTTATTTTATTTTGCATCTGTTATTATACATTGTTGTGACAGGTAGATAGATAGATGATAGATAGATAGATAGATGATAGATGGATAGATAGATAGATGATAGATAGATAGAAAGTCAGGACCCCAGAACTTGCAAAACACAGGTGCCTGGTTGGCATATCACTTCATCTACTCTCATCATCTGTCTTCTTCCTCTCCCTCAAGTCACATCATCTTTTCCGAGGGTTGGAGGGGGGGGTATTTGGTGGAGTTTTTCTTTTGCCACCTGGAGTTATGAAATTTCAACTTGATGTCTAAGCTCGAGCTGTCAGTAACTCTGGCGAACACTTTGAAAGGCAAGCAGATGCACGCACAGAAGATTAGCAAAGTGGCGCGGCAACCGTTAAGATATAAGCAGTGCTTTTATATGTGATAAAGCCCTCTGCTTAAAGCAGCCTTAAAGCAAATTCCGGTGGATTTGAATCTCCGTCTAAATCGCCATTAATTAATACCCGTTTCCCATCCTCCTGAATGATTTTTTTTTTTTTTACAGTTAAGTCAGGCAAGCCTGCGCTGTGATCACATTAAACCACTTCCTATGTGTGTTTTGAAACATACTCTTTCATTTCATGATAGGTTTATTCTACAACAATGGGCAAACTGCAGACAATTACCGTATTAATATGGCGAGGGGGCACTTGGGTTTTTATCTTCTCTCAGTAAAATGTGATTGTTCAGGCCCTTATAGTAATTGTTTTCATCCGTCTCTCCATTATCTCTTTATCACCTTGAGGTAAACATGATTTTTTTAAAAATAAATAAAAAAGTTATTCTATTATAAACATGCCAGGCAATTCAAAGAAAGGCAGTTAGATAGCAATGGAATCAATGCAATGTTTCCCCCCCTTCCCCGCCACATTTGTCAACTAAATTAATTACAGCACTTCAAAATAGATTCAAAATGCTTTTTCAGAGTATGTTATCTTTGTATACATTTAATTATTTTCCTTTAAAAAGGAAAAAAAGATGGAAGAACCATAGCTCAGTGTGTAGAGAGCACTTGTCTTGCATGTTGAAGGTCTTGTTCGGTTTCTGGTACCTCTAAATGGACCTGGGCAAGACTCTTATCCGAATCCCTGGAGAGCCACTGCCACTCAGTGTAGACAGTGGTGGTTCTTGGTGTCTCAAATTTCAGTGGCACCCTCTGCAGTGCCAATATCCGGTGCCCTTCACCCCTTGCCTTTCCGTTGGATGTCATAGTTGCAACACCTGCTGCAGTGCCCCAGAAGCTCTGCGCCCGCTGCAGCACCCCTTAGAGCCTAAAGATGCTGAGAATTGAACATGGGACTTCCTGCAAGCAAAACTTGTGACTCACCCCTGAGCTATGCCTGTTTCCTAGGTAGTAAACCCTGCACAGTGGAGGGAAGAGAACAGCTGCAAGCCACCAGGTTGGACCAGGGGCTGGGGGTTTCGAACTGTGGATGTTGAACTGCTGTTGTGGGGGGTGGTGAACCTGAGCACACTCGAACCCCTCTCCCTAGACCTTGGCACCAAACACTGACTGCAACACTGGGGCTGATGGGAGCTGGAATCCAAAATCATCTTTGGGGCACTATGTTGGCTATCACTATATTTAATTGTGATTCACAAGCAGTTTCAGAATGCAATACATAGCTGCAGGAGGAAAACCAAGAGGCATAGGAACATAGGAAGGTGCTTTATACCAAGTCCTAAACGGCCTCAGCCCAGTATACCTGAAGGAGTGTCTCCACCCCCATTGCTCAGCCCAGACACTGAGGTCCAGCTCCGAGGGCCTTCTGGCGGTTCCCTCCCTGCGAGAAGCGAAGTTACAGGGAACCAGGCAGAGGGCCTTCTCAGTAGTGACACCTGCCCTGTGGAATGCCCTCCCATCAGTTGTCAAGGAAATAAACAACTACCTGACTTTCAGAAGACATCTGAAGGCAACCCTGTACTGTATAGGGAAGTTTTTTAATGTTTGATGTTTTGTTGCTTTTTTATATATTCTGTTGAGAGCCACCCAGAGTGGCTGGGGAAACCCAGCCAGATGGACAGGGTGTAAATATATTATTATTATTATTATTATTATTATTATTATTTATTATTATTATTATTATTATTATTATTAAAAGCATTGAACCCTTTAGCTCAGGTTCATCCACAGTGACGGGCAGTGGCTCTCCAGAGTTTCACACGGGGGACGTTCCTTGGAGATGTTGGAGACTGAACCTGCAACCTTCTACGGTAACAACAACAGCAATCTTATTATTTATATGCCGCCCATCCGACTGGGTTGCCCCTGCCACTCTGGGTAGTTTCCAACAAAATATTAAAAACACAACAAAACATCAAACATTAAAAATTTCCCTGTACTGAGATGCCTTCAGATGTCTTCTACAGTAAAAGTCAGATAGTTGTTTATTTCCTTGACGTCTGCTGGGAGGGCGTTCCACAGGGCAAGTGCCACTGCTGAGAAGTGCCTGGTTCCCTGTAACCTCATTTCTCGCAATGAGGGAACTGCCAGAAGGTCCTCAGAGCTGGACCTCAGTGTCCAGGCTAAACGATGGGGGTGGAGACGCTCCTTCAGGTATACTCGGCCGAGGCCGTTTAGGGCTTTAAAGGTCAGCACCAACTCGGAAATGTAATGGGCGCCAATCTTGTGCCCCATCACTGAGCTATATGAGACCTTCCTGTAGTCAGGTGAAAGAAATGAAACATGAAAGTTTGAAATATTGTATAGTTCTACTCCCCATGATTTATGGATGATGCCAGCCATTCTCTAGGACACTCAGGTCACTTGTTCCTGGGGCAGCTTCTGAACCATGAAAAGCTAGTAATTTGGCCTCTCGTCAGATGAGCCGTTGTTGGTTGTTAGAACAGATGGGGCTTTGAAGGCTGCCGATACGTCTCGCTCGCTCATTCATTCGCTATCTAAATTCGTCTGGAGAAGAATCTTCCACCTGGAGCCTCTAAGAAGTTTTTCAAGTGTCTTAACATTTCAACACTGACAGAAGTCGCCCTGATGTTTCTGCCTCTTATTCCATAAAACACAGCAGGGCAATATGGCCCGGTCACCGCAAATTGTCCCTTGACATTGAAATGGGATGGGCCTGCGTTAACGCTGGGATAATACACAAGATGGCATAATGGAAAGACTTCACTTATCACGTCCTGGGAAACACAGAGACTCTGTCCTGAGCTACTCGCCTGACGTTAGGACGATATTCAAGGCAGCTTTGTTAAAAGCCCTACCAGCCTAGGTCTTAAACCCATAAAAGACATAGAGCAGAAAGTTCAATCTCTATCTCTCTCTGCCTTCAGCTTTAACTGCTGTGCCTTAGCCGGAATCTAGCCACTTTCATACAACCATGTTGAACTGTAAGCTGAAACTCTTTGCAACTCTGAATATTACAGTATCTATAGATTAAAGTATGTAACTCTCCCCACCACCACTACCCTGTAAGCTGGAACTTATTTATTTTTCTGTCACTGATGGCTTTGCATCTCTGGAATGACCTCCCCATTCAAGTTCACCTTGCCCCCGGCTTTATATTCCTTTATAAAGATGAAAACTCACCTTTTTAGCAGGCTTTTAGAGGCTGATGGGTTACATGACATCTAGGAGAAGATTAACTGGATGGGAGTATTATGCCTGATGGAATGGACCCTCTTGAACAGGTACTCCCTGGATCCAGAGGTCTTGAACAACTGCCTCCCAATCTCCAAGAGTCCCTTTCCGTGACCATTCAGAGGGTGGTGATCAGCCAGCTGCAGGTATACTTGGAGGAAGCAAATGATCTAGACCCATTTCCGTTTGGCTTTTAGTACCAAATCACCCTTGATCACCTTCACTGATGGCAATAGTGCCCTTCTGGAACAGCGCTGGGGTGGGAGTTGGGGGCTTTGTATTACAATGGTTCTCCTACTACATGCAGGGTCATTATCGGAAAGTAGTACTATGAGTGTTGGAGACCAGGGTTCAAATCCCTACCCAGCCATAATGGCCACCTTGGAAGCCAGTCACTGCCTTTCAGCCTAACCTACCTCACACGGTTGTTGCAGGGATTAAATGGAAAGGGGGAGAAGGGTGAACGCCATCGGGAGCTCCTTGGATAAAAGGTGGGCTATAAATGTGATAATAAATAAGTAAATGCTCAGGTTGCATCTACGTGCAAAGAAAACCATATATCTTAAAGACACCACAGTCTCCATTGACCTTAATTCTAAGGAAACTGAAACCTGGAAAGCTGCAGTCGCCCTGGAGTCTCTCCAGCTTGGAGACTGAGATTGGGCACCATTTTGGGTTACATTCCTTCCAACCACTGGGTCATGCTACCCACTTTGGCTTTTGGTGCTCCCATCCTGAATTAATCTCTGGTTAATTTCTTTTTAGCTTCTACACTTGGCCACACCAATCTGCATGTTTTGCCTAAGACAAGGAACAGATCTGGCCTATATATATGGACCAGGCATTGCTTCTTTGTCACAGAATCCTAGGTGTGTCACCTAATAGCTGAAGTGGCCTGGGAGGAATGTCTTCAGCCTGCAATATCCATCTTGGCTAGAACTGGATCTACAAGCTGATCTCATGGCTAAAACATTCAGTCCGTTTTTAAAATCCTTTTTAAACACAAAACTTTCCTCATCTCCCCTGTCTCCTTCTTTGTGTAACGTTTTCCCTGATGAAGAGTTTTGGAGAGCTCGAAAGTTTCCTGTTTTGTGACGTTTTGGTTGGCTGTAGGAAATGTACTGCAAATGCCTTTGACACTTAAGAGATGTGGTATTTTCAAGACCTGTGACTGTCATTCATTTTAATTGTTTTAATTGAATTTTACATTGTTGTAACCGGCCCTGGAACCTGCTGGTGAAGGCCAGGTAATACATTTGATAATAACAGCACAAGCAGTGGATTCTGAATATTATGTTTGTAAATTAAAATAGTCCACTCCTTCCATTAAAACTGGAACTTATTTATTTCCCTTAATTTGTTTCCTTTATGAAACAGAAAGGGGACCCAAATCCATCATTATCAATAGCGTATTGGAGTCCTTTTAAAACCCCTGCAGTTCCATATGGAGTTTTCGATTTCTCTTCTGGTGGATTATTCCCAACAGGCACAAGGCACAGCCTTCCAGAAGAATGGTGAGGTCATGGTTTTAATGCTTCTCAACAGATTTCAAGCTATGTAATTGGATATTTCTTCCATTCTTTTCCATTCTCTTTACTGATGTAGAAACAGATTTACACCATAAAAGCAGTACAGCTGCCTTTTGACTCCTGGGAATATTCCCTTGTTTAGAAAGTGTCCAGCACCTTCTGAGTGCTTCTAGCACTCAGGATGATTTACAGAGCAAGCTTATGCATGCCTACTCAGAAGTAATGCCCATTAAGTTAAATGGAACTTACTCCCAGGCAAGGGAGGATAGGATTGCAGTCTCAGAGAGCTGGAGAACAATCCTCTTTTAAAACCAACCAGCTTCCTACTCACATTGCTGTTGTTTTCAAAAGCTCCATCTCTAGGGAGAGGAGAAAGTGTGTGTTAAAGGCAGTAATCCAGTCTTCTGGGACAGCCATGTGATTAAGGTAATAGTGTTGTTTGTCCTGGATATGCATTTCAATAGTTGTTTTTATATTAAAGTAAAATCTAAGTTTAGGAATGGGCTGCAGGATTCAGTTAGAGAACTCAAGAAGTAAAACTGGGGCTATGCACGTATAGGAATAATGCTTGCGATTATGCCAAACACACACACACATTAATTCAGAACATGTTCGTTATTAATAAAGCCTTTCTCAAGATAAGTTGCAAGAATTACAGAATCACATTAACATGGCCAAAAGCACAACGTTTTCATGATCAGTTAAAATGCTAATGATGCAACTATATGCATGTTGACATAGAAGCGAGTATTTTATTTATTTATGTTTTTACAATCTGCACTTTTGTTTAATCCCCCCCCCCCAAGTCAAGTACAACACCTACTATATATTTTGGGAAATGGTTTGTCTGTCTGTCTGTTCTCTGCAGGTTTGGACACCTCTCATGATATCATCACCAAACTCAGTGTTATTGTGCGATGTGACACATAGATAGCAGTCAAATACAACATTCCTAGAGTGGACATTAAAGGGGATGTTTGCTCCAGCCAGTTGAAACTTCCTGTGTCCTCCTGAGCTGGGACAAACTTCCTCTGCATGTGACTAGAGGTGGGTGTGACCTTACCTGCCCAGGTAACAAAGGGGCAAGGCAGGCAGCACACTTCCCCTCTTCTCCATCTTGCTTTCGTTGTGTGAGCAGCAGTGACTGCCTCTTTGCAGTCACTGAGACAAACCTCCATATAGTGTAGTTCCACATGTATATACTTTGTAACCTAAGTCTGCCTTCAGGGATCCATCTGTGAACTGAATGTGTGAGTAAACTTCTTTTATATATACTTGACACAAGATTGTGCCATGTCTATTCTTTTTAAAGGGGAGAAAAGGGGATTACCGGAAATACTAATATTGAGAAGCTTAAACAAGCTTGCTACCCGCTGTGTGTTTAAAAGGGGAATGCACTCTGCTAAACAAAGGGACTTAGGAAGGATATTATTAAACAATATATCCTCTCCTACCTCCCTGAACATTCCCATAGTTATGTTGTTGGCTGCCCTAAAGGTAAAGGTAAAGGGAGCCCTGACCATTAGGTCCAGTCATGACCGACTCTGGGTTTGCGCGCTCATCTCGCATTATTGGCCGAGGGAGCCAGCGTACAGCTTCCAGGTCATGTGGCCAGCATGACAAAGCCGCTTCTGGCGAACCAGAGCAGCGCATGGAAACGCCGTTTACCTTCCCGCTGTAGCGGTTCCTATTTATCTACTTGCATTTTGACGTGCTTTCGAACTGCTAGGTTGGCAGGAGCTGGGACCAAGCAACGGGAGCTCACCCCGTCACAGGGATTCGAACCGCCAACCTTCTGATCAGCAAGCCCTAGGCTCAGTGGTTTAACCACAGCGCCACCTGGGTCCCTTGGCTGCCCTAGGAAAGGCAGGATATAAATTTGCTTATGAATTCTGTGCCTATTCCTTGCATTCTGTGTGGCTTACTTTCAAGTGTGTGTACATGGGATGGGGTTGTACACCTGACCACAGTCTAAATACATATTTTAGTTTTAAACACGCCTAGCTGTATTTTGAAACTTTTTTTTAAAAGCAGACTTTTACACTATATCACAACATTTTGAACCACCCCCACCCATTTTTCAAAGTCAATTTACCATGCAGGGTGGTGTTTCAAAAGGGCAGATACAAAGCTGCTTTGGGTGTGTGAAATGAGTTGTGTGGTTTTGGGGGATCTGATCCAGGAAAAGCTAGAGGAACAGAAGCAGAATTACAACAGCAATAACAGCTCAGTTCAATCAGCAGTTGGGAAAACCTGTGAGGAAGGTGGGTCCTTACCTGTCAGCAGAAAACAATCAAAGGTTCTCTTGGCAAAGCCCTCAGGACAGGATGTTTCATAAAATACCAGACTATTGACTTCTGGGATCCGAGAGCTGAAATTCTCTTCTGTCCAGTAACTCCAAGAATCCTCAAGTTGGTGCTATAGTAGAAAATATTGTTATTATTTTATTTAATATAATTTGTACTCTGTCCTTCAGTTTTAAAGTGTTCTCAGGGTCACTGGTAATAAATTGAAAAAAAGTAACAAACTATGGAAAAGCCATACAATATTGTTGCAACAAGAGAGCAGTGCCGTTTTTAACAGGTATAAAACCAGAGCAAAGGTTTTGAAACAAGGAAGTGGCTTTCCAGATGTTGTTGGACTCCAACTTCCATCATCCTCAGCCAGCATGTCTGTAGCCCAGAACAACTGGGTGGCCACAGGTTTCCCATCCCTGGTTCAAAAGGTCTTAACTGATTCAGATTAGAAAATATTCACCTGATGTGCTGAAGAGACATGAGTACCAGGGGAAAGAACACCTTCCTGAGGAGAGCGTTCCAAAGGCAGGGTGCCATGATCGAAAAGGCCCTGTCCTCAGTTGCCATCTGTCTCACTGCAGAGGATGGGGACACCCAGAGAAAGGTCTCAGGCGATTATATTAATAACAGGGTATGTTTCTGTGGTTTGTAACCCCAAGGGTAGGGGAGGGTGGATTTGTCAGTTTGATTTCTCCCGTTTTCTCATTTTTCAAATCTGAAGTTCAGTTCTCCACATTTGCACATCAGTTTGCAATTAATTTATTTTTTCCTCATCATTTCAGTGCAAATTTCTCCTAATGTACATGCTTGTATGTAATTTTGCCTAATATACACATATTGGGGGCGTGGCAAAGCCATGCATTTTTGTGTGTGATCTTCTTTAATATAAAAACAATTATGCACACTTTACACTAGTATATGCATTTTCATACACATTACTGGCTGGAGAACTGTACTGCAAAACTTGCAGAAGTGTGAATATTGGAAGGTGGATGTGTTCCAGTTTGTGTATTATTTCAAACAGTGCGAATTTGTTAGATTTGGCTTTAAATGCAAACTGAGTCAAATTTTTCTCCCATTTCTAGTCAAGTGGTAGCAAACTATATCCTTTACAGGTAACAGGGAACCTGTGACTAATCCCACCTCATTATTGCATGATTTACCGCTCGGCGTAATTGATCAACGCTCTGCTCTAAAAATGTCATCCAAAGGAGTAGATTGGTACTGGTTGGGGGGGGGGGGATAATACCACCTGCTGATGTAAAATGAATCAAAGAATGGACAGTCAACAAGCGACACAGTTTTTAATTACACAGCTAAAATAAGCAACTGAAGTAAAGTGATTTCTTGGTTGGAAAAACTACTCACAGGTACAGGCTTGCAATTCACCATAGCAAGTGGGAGAGTTTTACAAGAATAAGTAGGAGAACATTTGTTGCAAACACGGAACATTTCCAATCAGTCCATTTTACAATAGACCTCTCCACGGGAGTTTGATTGGTTGAGAGGGCGAAAAGTTATAACAGTGGTGGCATTATTCAAAATAATTGCATGAGTCAGTACCAATTAGTCATTTATGACAAATGCATAATTCTGTTTATTTTATTGCGTTTCTTTTAATAAAGAGGCTGGGGGAAAGTGCCATTTCAAGGGAGGAACTCGAGAAAGACCACTGCCATAAGATGCTGGACACAAAAATACTCAGCACTAAACTCTCCTCCAATGAGGAGACCCAGGACAGAGCACTCCACACACGTAAACAAAGGGATCCTTTTTACAGCGTCCAGTTGCTGCTATGACAATCTTCAGTGTTTTCCCCACCCTATTTGCCAAATGTGAATACCATGCCTTAAGGACATACGGATATAAGAAGAGCCTGCTGGATCAGGCCAAAAACCCCATCTAGTCCAGCATCCTGTTCTCACAGGGGCCGAGAAGATGCCTTTATTGGGAAACCCGCAAGCACAATTCAAAGTGTTGGTGCTGACCTTCAAAGCCCTAAATGGCCTCGGCCTAGTATCCCTGGAGGAGCATCTCCACCCCCATCATTCTGCCTGGACACTGAGGTCCAGCTCTGAGGGCCTTCTGGTGGTTCCCTCTCTGCGAGAAGCTAGGTTACAGAGAACCAGACAGAGGGCCTTCTCAGTGGTGACGCTCACCCTGTGGTACGCCCTCCCATCAGATATCAAGGAAATAAACAATTATCTGACATTTAGAAGCACCTTAAAGACCAACCAAGTTTTTATTTTGGTATGAGCTTTCGTGTGCATGCACACTTCTTCAGATACCAATCTGAAGAAGTGTGCATGCACACGAAAGCTCATACCAAAATAAAAACTTGGTTGGTCTTTAAGGTGCTACTGAAGGAATTTTTTGACATTTAGAAGACATCTGAAGGCAGCCCTGTTTAGGGAAGTTTTTAAAGTTTGATGCTTTTAATGTATTTTTAATCTTTTGTTGGAAGCCACCCAGCCAGATGGGCGGAGTATAAATAATAATATATTATTATTATTTATTAAAGACTCTCCCCTACTGCCAATTCCAGCAACTAGTATTCAGAAGCATTACTGCCTCTGACAATGGAGGTAGAAAATAGCATCATGCCTGGTAGCTACTGAGTCTTCTTTTTTAAAATATATTTTATTAATTTTCATGAGAAACAACAACAACAACAACAACAACAACAACAACACGGAGACAAGCAAGTTCCTCCACACATGCAAAAACAAGCAGCTGACAAGCTTTTGAGGATATCCAAAGTGGAATAAATGATAGATTCAAAATGGCAGAGGCTAGAAGCCTCGTAACATATTCCACAAGTGGGATCCAGGCAGCAAAAATGCCAAAAGGTTTTGCCTTTCCTCTGGCCAATTTTATATTGAACGTAAATTTTTCTGCAGGCACAATTCTAAACTGCATTGTTTAATATTCTTTTCCAGCAGCTCTCTCTGCTGAGAAGTGGGATGGCAAGTGGGAGGGGCAATGGAAGGTCAATTTTATTCTACCAGTATGTAGTCAAAGGTCTTTACAATGGCCAACAGAGAATACAATGAGAGCAAAGGATGCCTGGCAGCACCATGGAGAGCACCCAGTGAGCAACTTGCTCTCAACAAAACCCAAATGTGGATTGGGGGGTGGGGAGGGCTTTTGAGCCTCTTCCCCCAAACCACATCTCCAAAAGCTCCACCCCTCAAACACTGCATCTCGACTTCTGCTGGGCTCTGGGATCGTGACTGCTGGCCTGTCAGGCAAAATAGCATTTGGTGAGCAGGGGATTGACCACACAGGCTGCCAGGGAATGGGGTGGTTGACCCATGACGGAGCCAGGTTGGGTTAGGGGGTGTGCCCACCCCTGCCCAATGATGTTGTAGGTGGGTGTATATCAAGATCGCAATCGCCACTTTGTCCTTCATTCACCTGTGGCATGGGCAGGGTGGAAAAGCCATGGAGCAAATCAAGGGGAGGGTTTCCAAATGCCCATCAAGTAACCATAATCAATCTAGATTGAAAACAGCATGATCTGGAGGAGCACAGACTTCTGTGGATTGATAGAAACTTCGTTTTTTGTGCTAAAAATGGTCAGTGTGTATGCCTCCCTGCACCTGCTCTTCCTTTATCCATCTGGCGAGAACTTTTTCTTCTCTTTCCTACTTCCACTCACATTGGGGTGTTTGATTAGCTCTTTAGACCTTTGTCTTCATGGTAATAAGCTTTCACACAATTTCTTGCCTTGTTGTTCCAGACAAGAATATTGTCATAGATCTGGGGTACAAGAGTCTGCTAGGGAATGGTTTGTTGTTGTTTAGTTGTTTAGTCATGTCTGACTCTTCGTGACCCCATGGACCATAGCACGCCAGGCACTCCTGTCTTCCACTGCCTCCCGCAGTTTGGTCAAACTCATGTTAGTAGCTTCGAGAACACTGTCCAAAACATCTTGTCCTCTGTCGTCCCCTTCTCCTAGTGCCCTCCATCTTTCCCAACATCAGGGTCTTTTCCAGGAATTCTTCTCTTCTCATGAGGTGGCCAAAGTATTGGAGCCTCAGCTTCAGGATCTGACCTTCCAGTGAGCACTCAGGGCTGATTTCCTTCAGAATGGATAGGTTTGATCTTCTAGCAGTCCATGGGACTCTCAAGAGTCTCCTCCAGCACCACAATTCAAAAGCATCGATTCTTCGGCGATCAGCCTTCTTTATGGTCCAGCTCTCACTTCCATACATCACTACTGGGAAAACCATAGCTTTAACTATACAGACCTTTGTCGGCAAGGTGATGTCTCTGCTTTTTAAGATGCTGTCTAGGTTTGTCATTGCTTTTCTCCCAAGAAGCAGGCGTCTTTTAATTTCGTGACTGCTGTCACCATCTGCAGTGATCAAGGAGCCCAAGAAAGTAAAATCTCTCACTGTCTCCATTTCTTCCCCTTCTATTTGCCAGGAGGTGATGGGACCAGTGGCCATGATCTTGGTTTTTTTGATGTTGAGCTTCAGACCATATTTTGCACTCTCCTCTTTCACCCTCATTAAAAGGTTCTTTAATTCCTCCTCACTTTCTGCCATCAAGGTTGTATCATCAGCATATCTGAGGTTGTTGATATTTCTTCTGGCAATCTTAATTCCGGTTTGGGATTCATCTAGTCCAGCCTTTCGCATGATGAATTCTGCATATAAGTTAAATAAGCAGGGAGACAATATACAACCTTGTCGTACTCCTTTCCCAGTTTTGAACCAATCAGTTGTTCCATATCCAGTTCTAACTGTAGCTTCTTGTCCCACATAGAGATTTCTCAGGAGACAGATGAATGGTAGAATATAATAAACAGTAGTCTTTAGATAATATTTGGGATATGAAGAGAAAATACAAGTTCCAGAACTGTGCCTGGAGATTTGTACCCTGTTCTAGGCATATTTCCTGCTGAAATCTATGCTCATCGACTTTCTATTTAAAAATGCATAAGCACTTCAGTGTCAAGAGTCACTTCTGGGGTTTTTTTTATGCATCTAACTGCTTTTAGCATCAGTTCTCTGTTAGATTTTGCCTTTCTACCTAATGTTAATCCAAACAGATAGAGTCAGTGTGGTGTAATGGTTAGAGTGTCAGACTAGGACATGGGAGAGACCAGGGTTCAAATCCCCACTCAAACATAAGATCACTCGGCAATCTTAGACCAGTCACTGTCTCTCACCTTAACCTACCTCACAAGGTTGTTGTGAGAATGAAATGGAGAGGGGAGACAATTTTGAGCTTCTTGGAGAAAATGTGGGCTATAAAATATTATCAGTCACACACACACACACACACACACAGAGAGAGAGAGAGAGAGAGAGAGAGAGAGAGAGAGAGAGAGAGAGAGAGAGAGAGAGAGAGAGAGAGAGACCTACAATGCTACTGGTTCAGTTCTCTTGACTCCTCTCCATATGGCTGGGATCTAAAGAACTTTCCCACTATTTCTGCATACCCAAAGGAAATTTGGAATGGCAGCTCTCCACTCCACCAAGCAAGCTATTTTTGAAACCTAGAAAAGTTTCAAATGCAGTTTGCAATTGGACATGGATGTCTGCTGTTTGAAGGAATGAAAAGATGGGGGGAACTGGGTTGCCCATAAATCTTTGGACTTACCTAAAATAGCTCCTTGGATCTCAGTCTTTGCATCGAAACCTATGCTCGGTGATTTTTGAAATTTAGATATTGAACCTAAGCACACTTACTGGGAAGCATTTCCCATTGAAAAATCAACGGCACATACTTCTGGGTCAAATTGATTCCGATTAGGCTGTACAACTCTTGAGTGAAAATGCTATTGTCTAGCAACTGGAGAGCCTCGGGTTTCACAAATATCCTCCAGGGGAAAGAGAAAAATCTCTTAACAGTTTCTTAAGGTCAGAACTGCCCATGACAGCAGGATGGCTTTTTTGCTTAAGGATTTTGTGGTGACCAGAATAATAAATTTTGTTGGCAGCCTGGTCACCACCATTAAGGGGCATTGTGAGCAAGAATTGGTGGTCCTCCCTCCCTCCCTCCCTCCCTCCCTCGTGTCTCTCCCTCTCCCTCTCTCTCTCTCTCCCTCTCTCTCTCTCTCTCTCTCTCTCTCTCTCTCTCTCTCTCTCTCTCTCTGTCTCTCTCACACACACACACACACACACGGTAGTGAACATTTGGAGAGTATTCTGCAAGATCTGCCTCCCCACCCCAAGGATCGAAAAAGAAAATTATCAGGGGGGGGGCGGAATTCTTTTGAGAAGTTTCAGCTCAGTTCTGGTTTGTATTTCATTTGAATCTTGACTTTCCAATGGGGAAACAGGGGGGGACATACATTTCTCCTCCCCCTCCTCCACACAACCTTGTGAGATATGTTGAGAGAGAGAGAGAGAGAGAGAGAGAGAGATGGCTCAATATCACCTTGTGTGCTTTAAGAGCAAGCAGCAGGTTAGAACCCAGATTTCCCTAGTCTAGCACTCTAACCCTGGAGTGGGGAACCTGAGGCACTCCAAACTCTCACTATCCCCAACCACCATTGCCCCTTCCTAGCTGCAGCTGATGGGAGTTGAAGCCCAAGAGAAACCGGAGGTCTTCGGGTTCCCCAAACTTGCTCTAACCACTGCACCACACTACACAAGTTTTCATTATACGCTTTAGCCAAATCCTATGCATTCTGACCTGGAATTAAGTCCAAGTGCATGTTGGCTGAGGCTGATGGGGGCTATACAACTTTTCATTGTAAAGAACTTTTGGCCTGACTTTAAACGCACCTTTCTTCCCCTTACTAGTGTAGGAACTAAATTGACACATGTCAGGAAGCGAACACCCAGACAGTCCTTACTACACTCTCAATTGACCTTGAAAATGGAAAACTAGTTTGCTAGGATATTTTTTATTTTATTTTTTGCTTGCTATACTCTTTGTTAGTTGTAATTAAAAACCCAATTAAGGGTGCTTTGCCTTTCCAGCAAAGGTAAATTAAATATTGCCTGCACCTCAAAACCCTTAGATCAAGGTAACACTTCTCTGCTGCTGTGAATTAACTATTGGTAATTGTGCAGCAGACGCTGTAAATTCAAGCTCTCTCTGGGGATCAACACTCTGTACCACTCGGCTCGATTTGGGTTCTTTCCAAGATAGATAGTTAGGGAAGAGTGTAAAGTGCAGAACACAATATATTTTGCATACTGTATCTGTATTGTGATAGGAAAGCAGATTACATCTACACACAGACACCACCCTGGTAACTATCCTTAGTAATCAAGTGAAATGTTTTGCTAGAACTCAGCAAAAATGTTTTTGCCAATGTTGTGCCCATTTCCTAGGGAATCTATTTCAGCAAACACATTTACCAACTGATTGTGTCAGCCACAGAAACTTACCATGTTGCAAAGGATTCTGGGCCATGGGAGCCTCAAGCCCAAGAGTCCAAATGTGGCTCTTTAGGACTCTCTCCCTGATCCTCAAGACCCATCCTAGGCCACACTCCCTCTCTGCAAGCAAGGCCCCCCCATTGCCTCTGCTCCAGGCTTTTGCCTCTCCTCAAGTGCTTTTGCCTGGATTCTTGCTTGCCTGGGGAGAGAAGTTGTTTGTGTGTGTATTTAGGAACTCCTGATTTCTGCATGGCTAGAATGCAGCTTACTAAATCTGGCCCCACCCCATGAGCCAAACTTGGCAGGTGGCAGGGAAATCCCATGTCAGCCACATGACATCACATGATTGACAAGTGGATTACCTGGCAACCTGTAAAAATCCCTTGCACATGCAAAACCTGCTCTGAATCAGAGCTTGAACTAAGGGGCTCAGGGAAGCCACTGACTTTGAACAGTGCTTGCTTTAATGCAGCCCTCGCGCTCCCATCTGATCACAAGCCTTATGCTGAGCCAGACGATTGGCCCATCTAGTTCATTATCCACCCACATTGACTGGCAGTGGCTTTCCAGGGTTTCAGGGAAAGGATCTCTTCCAGCCTTACCTGGAGGAGATGCTGGAGACTGAACCCAAGACCTTCTGCATGCAAAGCATGTGCTTTACCACTCAGCTGCAACCCTTCCCATAGCTTCTAGCAGCTATAGCTCACTTTTGCCTCGGACCCTGCTGATCACTGGCAGGTTCCTCATGAGGCCTTCAGTCTTTAAAAGGTTATCCACCTCTGTTCTCAGTAGCGATGGATGAACCGATCAATATTGGTTACTTTCATGTCTCATTTTTCCTTTCCTAAGTTCTGCCTGTTTTGCAAATTTGTTTAAAATCTGTATGCAGTTTTGCCCCCTATATGCATGTTCACAAGCATTTCCCCCCTAATAGAAATCAGTTGTTTTCACAAATATATACCATACATTCTTCCAATAGAATCATAGAATGGCGAGTTGGAAGTGATCCCAAGGGTCATCTAGTCCAACCCCGCTGCAATGCAGGAATCTCAGCTAAAGAATCATTTAGAGAGGCAGATGGCCATCCAATCTCTATATGAAAAAAATCAAAAGAAGGTCCACTGTTGAACAGCTCTTTCCATCAGAAAGTTATTCCCAATTTCAGTTGGAATCTTCTTTCTTATAACTTGGATCCATTCATTTGATTCCTACATTCCAGAGCAGGAAAAAATGAGCTTGCGCCATTGTTCCTGGGAAAGCCCTTTAGATATCTGAAGGTGGCTATCCTATCTCCTCTCCTTTTATCCAGCTAAACATACCCAGCTTCCTTGACTGTTTCTCATAAGGCTTGGTGTGACGACCCAGGTCCCACTCTACCTTACTATCACTGCGACTCAGGAATCCAGAGGGGAAAACACCCACCCTCTTCTCCTGACGCCTCAAAAATAAACCCCTTTTACTAATGGGTTTCTAAGTAAGGAGAGCCTTCCAACTTGCGTGGCCTGGTACCTTAAGAAACTCTAGGCTGTCCCCCAGGAATAACCTCTTGCCTCCAGTAAAGGGTCTCCCTCAGTTGGATTCCCCCACTGTAGAAGTTTGCCCTATGCACTCTGGCAACTTCTTGGCACCTCAGGTTACCCTTCTAAGCCTCCCCCATGTAACTTCAGGACACAAACCACCACCTCCCTGCCTGAGGTGAGTTTTGCCCTCTCTTGAGTCACCACGGCTGTGAGTCCTGGTACCTCGCTGGAAAAATACAGACAGACCTCTTGTTGGCAAAAACAGAGATGAAGTTTTATTGTGTTAAAAACATAAGTGATTCTTTAACGTGTCATTTATTAATTAGCTTTGTTCCAGTTGTACAAAATAAACTCAGTCAAACATTTAACTTTAAGTTTTCCTAGCCTCTTAACTGTCTTCATACAAGCCACCACATAACACCACACCACACCTTCCTCCCTCTCCCTCCTAACTGACCAAACCGACACTCCCTCCTTTCAAACCGGGCACAGTCCCGCCCCCATCAGAGTTCTAAGTCAGTCAGGCTGGAGGTGGGTTAACTCTTTGCCAGCCGGGCAGAAATAAACATTTTAAAAGTGCTTCAATTTGTCACATATCTCCCCCCACCACAAAGACATTGCGTCGGCTTGCTCTTAATTAACTAGAGCAATGCCAAAGCAATGGGCTTGGGGTCCAAAATACTTCAATGCATTCTATAACATTCATATTACAAAGTCAACTAAATTAACATCTCATAAACTTGTACACAAATAAACCATGTTTGGCATGTGTTAGATTATAACTCCTAAGCACAAATGTTCTGCTAGGGTTATCACCGTTTCATATAATCATTTGCACCATTCTATACCTCTCAAAAATACCTGGATAAAGCGTCCGCTATGATGTTTTCCTTCCCACTTATGTGCTTACCCTGTGTCTATTACATGAGTTGCTAGGCTGGTCCTCCCTGGGATGTTTGAGAAGATCTGGGCAAACTGAGCAAGGACTATTTTTAACTGCTCCTTTTGCTCTGGGGTCAGACTTTCATCGAATGGCACCTCTGCTAGAGTTGTGCCCTTACTCAGCTCTCCCCACCCAGTTAAATGAATTCCTTGGGTCACCTTCCCCTTTACTTGCAACACCAACTTATTTCGGTCAAAATAAGGCTTAAGTAAGTTTACATGAAAATTTTTACATCGGTTCCCTTCCCCATCTAACTCTACCAAATAGTTCACCGCTGATATCCTCTCGACCACTTTGAAGGGACCGTCCCACGACATCTCCAACTTCTTTCGACGTCTTGTTCTTAACATGAGCACACTGTCACCAGGCTGGAAAGTTCTGTCTCTTGCGTGTGCATCATACCACTGCTTCTGTCGACGCTGTGCCTGCTGCAAGTTGTGAGCAGCTTGCTCCCGTAGCTCTTGAAGGTCGCTCTGCAGCTCCTGTAGATACGTCACAACATCAGGGCTGTCGATCTGCTCCTCCCCCGACCACGCTGCTTTCATCAAGTCTAGGGGTCCTCGTGGCTGTCGTCCAAATAGGAGTTCAAAAGGACTGAACCCTGTGCTCTCCTGCGGCACTTCGCGATAACCGAATAGGAAGTGTTGCAGCCTCTCATCCCAGTCGTTAGGATGATTGATGGAATAGGTTTTTAGCATCCGGCTCAGGGTCGAATTAAATTTCTCCGTCAAGCCATTCGACTGCGGATGGTAAGCCGTAGTTTTAACATGCTTCATCCCACAAAGAGTTAAAAGCTCTTCCATGGTCTTGGACGTGAAGGATGTCCCTAAATCTGTTATAATTTCTTTGGGGAATCCCAGCCTTAAGAACACCGACATGAGGGCTTTTGCTACAGTCTTTGAGTCAATGTCCTTTAGAGGTATTGCTTCTGGATAGCGCGTAGCATAATCCACGAGGCATAAAATAAACTTATTCCCCCTTTTTGTAACTCTGGAGATAGGCCCGAGGATGTCCACTCCTACCCTGGAAAAGGGCTCAGTAATTACAGGAATAGACTGTAACAAGCCTCGCGTTTTGTCCGCTCTTTTGCCTGCTTTTTGGCAGATCACACAGGACTTGCAATACTCTTTGATGTCTTTGCCCATCCCCGGCCAGTAAAATCTTGCTTGTATTCTATCACTAGTCTTCCTAATGCCTAGATGCGCTGCTGAGGGTGCGTCGTGTGCCATTTGTAGCACTTGCAACCGGTAAGCTCTTGGCAACACTAACTGTTTCTTCCTTTCCCAAACAGCAGCAGTTTTCCTCCTCCTAGAAATTCTATACAGTCTTCCCTCAATGGTGGTAAATAAGCAGGGGTTCTCCACAGTTACTTCTGCAGTAGGACTTTGTGCTTTACCCCACAGCTCTTTTATAGTTTCATCCTCTTTTTGATCACTCAAGAATTGGGCACCGTGCTCCTGGACCACTGGCACGCTAATCAGCCCTTCATCCTCACCAGGATCTATGGGTGACTCTATAACTGCAGGAGGATTACTCTCAGTGACTTGAGACTGAGACCTAGTTATCACTTGAATACGGTGCTTCTGACTAGCTAGGTCATTCCCTATTAAAAAGGGCACCTCCAATTCATTTAGGATTCCTACTCTCCATTTGCCACAAAATCCTTTGTAGGTAATATCAACTTCAGCTAATGGTACTTCAAAATGTGGGCCCCATATGCCTTTTAAACTATAGGACTGACCCTTGAGGTACTGCTTCTTTGGAACAAATTGTGATTTAACAAGTGAGACTTCTGCTCCTGTGTCCCTCAAACCTAAAAAAGACTGACCATTTAATTCAATTGGTTCCATGTAATCTTGGTTGCACTCCTGCTCAGCCCTCCAGACCTGCAAGACCTTAGAAGTAGTCTCAGCTGGACTGTCTGCTTTCTCTGAGCCTTCTGTCTGAGGCGAGCTATTTTCCTGTGACTGCATTACCAGTTTTACTTGTTTAGCTGCAGTAGGTGTAGTTTGCGACTTGACCAGCAGGGGGCACCTGGCACGTACATGGCCCTCACGATTACAGAAAAAACAAGTGATTTTCCTTGACTCTGTCTTGTCAGAAACTGATTCCCTGACAGGAAAATTTTCTTGCCTGTCTTTATTTTCTCTGTTTCTCCATGGATTACCCTTCTGTGAGTGTTTTGGGAATGCTATTTCATTGAAATCTCCTTGTAGTTCATCTAAGACCTCTGCAACCTCTGCCACAGTTTTCAGCTTTTTATCCCTCAAGAACCAACGTAAATTGCTAGGGATTTGCTTAAAAAATTGTTCTAAACAAATTAATTGTTTTAACTCATCAAAGTTCTTCACTCCACTTCCTTGAATCCATCTACCAAGTAATTTATCTAAGCGGCTAGCTAGTTGGGCATAAGTCTCTTTATGTTCCTTTTTTGCCTCACGAAAAGCCTTTCTGCTTTGTTCAGCCGTGAGTCCACATCGAACCCTGACCCTTTGCTTAAATACTTGGTAACATGACAGCTCTTCTTCCCTCAGGTCAGCATAAATTTCACTTAGTATCCCACAAATTTGAGGTCTTAAATAAAGCATCCAGTTCTCCTCAGGTATTTGAAATTCCACACAAACGCGTTCGAAGGTAAATAGAAACGATTCGACATTATCGTCTTTTCCAAATTTGGGGAACCTTTTTAAATTAATTGCGATACTATCATTATTAACTGGGCTGCTAGTTAATTCTGATCTCAAACGTATCTCTTCAAGCTTCATTCTGTCCTGTTCTAATTGAACCCTTAACCTCTCGGACTGCATTCTCTCCTCAGCTTCAATTCTAGCTTTTTCTCTCTCACTTTCAATTCTAGCTTTTTCCCTCTCACTTTCAGCTGCTATCTTTTCCCTCTCAGCTTCAATTCGGGCCATCTCAATTCGTAGTTTCATCAGTTCTACCTCAGAACCTGGGCTTCCCTCAGCCCCTTCCGTTCTTTCATCTCCTTTTGCCTCTCTGGGTTTTCTTACGTGAGTCATTTTCCTCACAGGAAAATCCTGACAGACTCAAACCAAACTAGGCGCGTGAGCTTTGAATTTCGATCACGACGCTGCCACCAAAAATGTGACGACCCAGGTCCCACTCTACCTTACTATCACTGCGACTCAGGAATCCAGAGGGGAAAACACCCACCCTCTTCTCCTGACGCCTCAAAAATAAACCCCTTTTACTAATGGGTTTCTAAGTAAGGAGAGCCTTCCAACTTGCGTGGCCTGGTACCTTAAGAAACTCTAGGCTGTCCCCCAGGAATAACCTCTTGCCTCCAGTAAAGGGTCTCCCTCAGTTGGATTCCCCCACTGTAGAAGTTTGCCCTATGCACTCTGGCAACTTCTTGGCACCTCAGGTTACCCTTCTAAGCCTCCTCCGTGTAACTTCAGGACACAAACCACCACCTCCCTGTCTGAGGTGAGTTTTGCCCTCTATTGAGCCACCACGGCTGTGAGTCCTGGTACCTCGCTGGAAAAATACAGACGGACCTCTTGTTGGCAAAAACAGAGATGAAGTTTTATTGTGTTAAAAACATAAGTGATTCTTTAACGTGTCATTTATTAATTAGCTTTGTTCCAGTTGTACAAAATAAACTCAGTCAAACATTTAACTTTAAGTTTTCCTAGCCTCTTAACTGTCTTCATACAAGCCACCACATAACACCACACCACACCTTCCTCCCTCTCCCTCCTAACTGACCAAACGACACTCCCTCCTTTCAAACCGGGCACAGTCCCGCCCCCATCAGAGTTCTAAGTCAGTCAGGCTGGAGGTGGGTTAACTCTTTGCCAGCCGGGCAGAAATAAACATTTTAAAAATGCTTCAATTTGTCACACTTGGTTTCTAGACTTAATCATCTTGGTTGCCCTCCGCAGAACACATTCCAGCTTGTCAATGTGCTTTTTAAATTGTGGTGACCAGAACTGTACACAGTATTCCAGGTGGGGTCTGAGCAAGGCAGAATATAGCAGTGCTATTTCTTCTCTCTTTTCTTGGGAGAAAAGCAATGACAACTTAGACAGCATCTTAAAAAGCAGAGACATCACCTTGATCGCCCGAAGAATTGATGCTTTTGAATTATGGTGCTGGAGGAGACTCTTGAGAGTCCCATGGACTGCAAGAAGATCAAACCTATCCATTCTGAAGGAAATCAGCCCTGAGTGGTCACTGGAAGGACAAATCGTGAAGCTGAGGCTCCAATACTTTGGCCACCTCATGAGAAGTGAAGACTCACTGGATTAGACCCTGATGTTGGGAAAGATTGAGGGCACAAGGAGAAGGGCATGACAGAGGACGAAATGATTGGACAGTGTTCTCAAAGCTACCAACATGAGTTTGACCAAACTGCGGGAGGCAGTGGAAGACAGGAGTGCCTGGCGTGCTATGGTCCATGGGGTCACAAAGAGTTGGGCATGACTAAACGACAATTACTTCTCTTGACCTGGACACTATAATTCTGTGGATGCAGCGTAGAATAGCATGAGCTTCTTCTTTTTCCCTCCCTGCTTTATCATCCTGTTGACTCATGTTAAGCTTACGGTCTATGACCCCTAGATCCTTTCCGCAGGTATGCCCATCCTACACCTGTGCATCTCATTATTCCTGCCTTAAATGCAGGGCTATCTTGGCGCAGATTAAAAATAACACACACACACACCAACCATTTATTTATTATGTACCTATACTGATCTGTTTTGTGCTAGCTACTGTTTCAACTCTGCACTGAAATGGTTACTTCCTTTTATCTTTTTGTATGTTTTGATATTTAATTTAAATAAACAAATAAATGGCCACTCTGGACACTTCATCTTTGAAATAATGTCCTCAAACCAATTCTGTATTCTTCCTTATTGGCACATTGGCACTAGCTGAAACTTTCCTATATTTGGCCATGACCTTTAATGGACTACTAGGCTATGAAAGTGTTTGTGTAGGTGATTTGGGATTTTAGCAGCTTTTGATGCCCTGCCATTTGTTCTTATTATTTCATGTTTGTTGAATTAGTTTAATGACATGCAGGGTTGCTATTATTATTATGTATTACCATTGTACTTTGCTTTGCATACGCAGGTAGGAAAGCTACTCACAAGTGAATGAATGAATGAAATGAAGATTAAAGGTGCGGGAGCCGTTGGAATATTTCGCTCTCTTCTGCTTGGCGAGAGATAACAGTAGATGCAATAAAACAAAATCCAGTGCCAAATATAGGAGGGGGGTGCTTTTGTTTTTTTAAGTGTAGGTGTAAGAAACTGTAAAAAGGGCGATGGTCGCAGACACGAGCTTGGTGCACTGAAAAGAAAAAGCGGGTCCGGAGCGATGGAGAGGCAAAACAGGCGACACCCCCCCCCCCCAGGGAGCGCTGGTACCATCTATTCTGCAAGCTTCACGGGCAACTGCGTGCAGAAAGCGTGCCTGCACTACTTTGATTTAAACGCCTCTCAAAACACTTGGCCCGATCCTCTTAATGCCGTCCATTAATAATACACACGCGAGTTAGACACGCACAAATGATGAGGAAATGACACGGGACCTGATCGGCACTGCTGAATGAGTTTGCCACAAAACGTACCTTGCCAAGGTATTAAAACTAAAATAAATTTTTTTTGGGGGGGGGGAGCCCTGGTGTGTGTAAAAGCTGCGGCGTTATAAGCGTTGCCTGGCACGTTCAGCGAAACAAACTAAGCCAAGCCCGGGCAGACAACAGCAGCACATTAAAGCAGCGAGGAGGGCGGTCGGGAGGTATTTGCAAAAGCTTCCTTGCTCGGCTTCCTGGCTTTTGTCAAATCCACCCCCACCCCCATCCCTTGTCTTGCTTGCTGCAAAAATTTAACGGCGGCAGCAAGGATCAGCCAGACACAAAGGCAGGAAACATGTAGCCTGGAGGACCGCTGCAGCCTCCTCCTCCCACGGCTAGTATTTCTATTCTCCCCCCGCCCCGATCCAGGGCGTGTCTCCCCGCTCGCAAAGGCTCTCGCCGGCGCCGGCGCCTCTTTCGCTCCTGCTGCTGCAGAGGTTTTAGCGGCGGGAAAGCGGGTGTCTTTTATTCTCGCTCTCGCCCGACAGACTCCTTCAGTCTCTGTGAAGGGGCGCTGAGGCGAGGAGCTGCTATGCCCGCCTCTCAGCGCCTGTGTGGAGAGCAGGCGGCCGAGAAATAAGAAACAATAAAAGTATATATAAAGTATGTGGCGAATGTAAAGCCACCCCCTTCGCAGGTTTCCGAGTGCCTGCTATTTTTATTCAAAACAACAGATACGTACATAGTATGCAGCTAATGTAAAGTCATCCCTCACAAATCATCGCATCATTTTAGAATTTTTAAAATTAAGATTTCTGGTTCTCTGTCTTAGTCATTGTTATTCAGAACAACAGATATGTAAATAGTATGCGGCGGATGTAATGCCACCCTTCACAAATAATTGCATTTTAGGATTTATTTTTTAAATACACACTTTATATACACACTGCCTCCCTCTTTAGGATGCATTTAAAGGAAGTTTCCCTTGGGGGAAAGCAAAGTATAAATATTTCTGTATTAACTTTATTAATAATGTGTGTGTCTAATAATAATCACAGCAGACACACATACATGCTGTCTCCCAGTTCAATACATGATTGAAGGAAGCTTTACTCCCCTCATGAGGGGGAAGATAGGTTTCTATTTTATATATTCCTATTTATTAGCTGCTGTTGTGTGCATCTGTAGTAATAATTATAACAGACACATACATGCTGCTTCTATTTAGGGCACATTTGAAGGAAGCTCATCTGATGAGAGGGGGAAACAGGCTCCTATTTTATATACTATATTTATTAGCCACCATTATTATTATTATTATTAGTCATAACTGACATACTGTCTCTCAATTCAGGACACATTTGAAGGAAGTTTTTCCTCCCCTCGGGAGGGGGGGAAAGAGAGACATTTTCAAGTTACATATTCCTATATTTTAAGCCATTATTATTATTAATTACAATACATGCTGCTTTCCAATTCAGGACACATTTGAAGGAAGTTTTTCCTCTCCTCATGGAGCAGGATTCCTCTGGCCTCGTCTGCCTGAGGCAGTTGTGTCAGCTTGCCTCATGGGTGGGCCGGCTTGGCTTTCCAAGGCCCCTTCTGGGAGCAGGTTTCTCAGTCTCCCAGTTCTTGATAGAAACAAGTTCCCTCTCAGTCTTCTTGACAAAAAGAAGACCAAAGCTCTCTCAGGAGCAGGGAATGTTCTGACTGAGAGGAGGCAACAAGGACCATTCCAAGCACAAATTCCTGCCTTCCTTTCCCCTCCTCAGGGAAGCCTGGCATGGTGGCTATTTTGTCACTTCTCCCAGGCTCATTTATTATCATTTGTGCTATTTTTTCTATAAAAAAGGGGGAGTGCCAGAACTCACCACAAACACCTCCCTTGTTCTCTTATAATGGCAACGTACCCACCTGAGAGGTGCCAGAACTGAATTCCGGCAAGTTCCGGCTGGGAAAAAACAAGAACCCCTGATTATTAAGATTATTATTAGTATTAAAATTTCTACACCGCCCTTCCCTGGAGGATCACAAGGCAGTTTACAATATAAAGACGCAAAAGTACGTAACATAGGAATAAACAAAAACAATACCCCCCCTTTAAAAGGCCATAGACTATTGTTATTATTATTTGTTTCATGTATTTGCTTTGTGAAACTTGCAGGCTGTTTGATTGTAAAGGTAACTTAGAATCATAGAATCATAGAGTTGGAAGAGACCACAAGGGCCATCCAGTCCAACCCCCTGCCAAGCAGGAAACACCATCAAAGCATTCTTGACATATGGCTGTCAAGCCTCTGCTTAAAGACCTCCAAAGAAGGAGACTCCACCACACTTGGCAGCAAATTCCACTGTCGAACAGCTCTTACTGTCAGGAAGTTCTTCCTAATGTTTAGGTGGAATCTTCTTTCTTGTAGTTTGAATCCATTGCTCCATGTCCGCTTCTCTGGAGCAGCAGAAAACAACCTTTCACCCTCCTCTATATGACATCCTTTTATATATTTGAACATGGCTACCATATCACCCCTTAACCTTCTCTTCTCCAGGCTAAACATACCCAGCTCCCTAAGCTGTTCCTCATAAGGCATTGTTTCCAGGCCTTTGACCATTTTGGTTGCCCTCCTCTGGACACGTTCCAGCTTGCCAGTATCCTTCTTGAACTGTGGTGCCCAAAACTGGACACAGTACTCCAGGTGAGGTCTGACCAGAGCAGAATACAGTGGTACTATTACTTCCCTTGATCTAGACGCTATACTCCTATTGATGCAGCCCAGAATTGCATTGGCTTTTTTAGCTGCTGCATCACACTGTTGACTCATGTCAAGTTTGTGGTCTACCAGGACTCCTAGATCCTTTTCACATGTACTGCTCTCAAGCCAGGTGTCTCCCATCCTGTGCTTATCCTCACAAGAGCCCTGTGAGATAGGATAGGGCAACAGGGGACCTCCACCCCACCTGGTCTCAGGAAATGCATTTGAGAGAGGGGTGGGAGTAGGGCTGGTCCAATGCATTTTGGCACTTGAGGCAAACCACAAAATGGTGCCCTCCCCAGCCAGGGAAGAAGGGGTGAGTGAAAAAGCGAACAAGGGTGGGAGAAGACCAGGATTGCCTCCTATTCACCAAAAGGCTGTTGTAGAGGTGGCATTGGTGGGGAGACTGCTGAGGAGGTGGTGGATCTGGCCTCTAAGGAGCACATGGATCATCAACAGCAGCCATGTGTGATGTGTTCCTTGGAGGCCAGATCAGCTGCTCTGCAGATCCTGCCGCCTGAGGCATTCGCCTCACCTTGCCTCATGTGTGGGCCGGCCCTGGGTGGGAGGGAAATGCAGGCCAGACAGAGAATAATATGAAAGCTGGGTAAAGTTTACAAGGAGAAGGAGGAGTGATGGGCGGGGTGAAGAATAATGATACATTTCAGTGATAATTTTATTGTTTGATTTTTTTGTTGTAAACTGCTTTGATGGTCCCCCCCCTTCAGCCATAGAGTATACGAATTTTATTAAATAGATAACTCAGGGGTGGAGAGTGATGGACGGAAAAGTTAAGTGTGCGGACTGCAGGGGTGAGAGAAACAGAAACTGGGGGTTGAAACCCTACACTTGGAAGTGAGACCCATTTGGGGGCCGGTTTCTATGGGTCTAGTGTGTGGGGTTTGCTTTTGAGTGAAGCTGTTTAGGACCGCACTGTAGACAAGAGGGGCTGGAAAAGTTATGGGGAGGGGGGTGTTTCACATACCACACACACTGAAATCAATGGACCTGGAAGCAGATCTCACTCAATATCATTTGGGGAGAGGCGGAGCAGAGCAGAGATGTGTAGACTAAACAACCGCTACACCACGCCTGCTTGCTCAGCAGCAAGCAAGTCCCCTTCAGTTTCCTGGGACTTGCACGCAGGCCAAGCATGTGCTTAGGATCGCTGCCTTGGCCGAAGTAGGACGTAACCACCAGTGAACAAATCACCCCCTTGGCTCGTTTCCGTGCCCCACCTGATATTTGTGCAAACCCGCCCCCCCCCGCAAGTCCCAGAAAGAAAGAAGCGTTGCAGGCAGTCCCGAAAGGGTTAATTATCCATATGTAGTAGCGATGGTCCCAGTTGGAAACGGGATGCATCTTCGGAGCACTTTTGAACCCGGGGCTGTTGGCGCTGGGGGTGTCGCGGTGTCGCCTTCCGTCCTCGCTCTCTGAACGGCTCTCCTCTCCCTTCCTTGTGTTTACAGCTTCTGCGTGAGAGAGAAAGAGCGAGCACAGGAAGATCCCTCCGGGCTTGTGCAACGAGGGACGCCGGGGGTGGCCAGCCAAGCGGAGGATTTCACCTTGTTGCTGCTTCCGTGGGTCTCCTTCCCTGCTCGGCTGGGGGGGGGTTCTGCCTTGGGCTGCCTCCGCAGTTGACCCAGAAGTGGGGAGGAGGAGAAGGAGAAGGAGAAGGAGAAGGAAGCCTCCTTGGAGGTGAGCTGTTGCTTCCTCTCCCCGTCTCTCCCTCTCTCCCAGCAACCTCCTCCTGTCTCCTGCGAGGGAAACCTGATCAGATTTCCCCCACCTTCGCTGGAGAGTTCAAGAGAGAGACACCCCCCCTCCGCTCCCCCCTCCCCCTGGCGTGTAACTGGTTGCAAATCGAGCTGGAAAGAGCCGCGCAGCCAGGCGAGGGCTCAGTTTACCTGCTCGGCTGGGGATCTTGCGAGCCTTCGCGACTGTTGTCCAAGGGGGGGATGCCGCGATTGCAACTCCGGAGAGGGATGGAGGGATGAAGGAAATCGAATGCGCAAGAGCATCCCCGTGGCTCTGCAAAGAGGAGAGAAGGGAAGGTTTATCGGGACGCAGCCCAACCTGTCAGCGAGGGGCTTCCCCACTTTTTTCTTTTACTGGAGCGGGGCTGGAGTGACTATTTGAATCTCAGGGTCGCTTTTCCTCCCTGCCTCGCTGGA
Organism: Zootoca vivipara; assembly: GCF_965207765.1. Classification (NCBI taxonomy): domain Eukaryota; kingdom Metazoa; phylum Chordata; class Lepidosauria; order Squamata; family Lacertidae; genus Zootoca; species Zootoca vivipara. Next base: position 51,308,315 of record NC_142596.1, read on the forward strand.
GATTGAAGGACTTGCCCGAGAATTTAGAACTTCAGGAGCGCGGGGTCTTTGCTCTGGAGAGGAGAGGAGGAGGGGAGGAAGAAGAGGGACGGCGGCGCAGAAACCGTAGCCACGCTTCTTCAGCATCAGGGGGGCGGGCAGTTTCCGTCATCTTGGTGGCTATGGAAGGTGCTCTCTGGATTGTCTGCCGGTGCCTAGCGGAGATGGACCGCTCTCTTCTGATGGCTTTTGCTTTTTGCTAGGGATGTGATGAAGAACCGCGATCTGCTGAGATATTGACGCCAGTAAACTTAATACACACACTCTCTCTTTCTGTTTGTGTGTGTGTGTGTGTGGTGAAGGCATCGGAGGAGTCCAGAGGAACATGTGTTTTGCATTTCTGCCTGCTTGTTTTGGTGCAATCAGTTCCTCCACGAGACACATCGATTGGGGCGGCGATTGCAAGGCAGTCATGCACAGGGAATGCTTTCGCCTGGGGTTTCTATGCAAAGTGAGCGCGAGCCAGGGAGACCACGGCTCCTTCCCGGAAGGGGCTCGGGTCCCCCGAAAACTTCGGGATGGCCGCAGCGGGAGGCCCCCCCGCCAGAACATGGCCTCTCTGGGAGATGGAGTGAGCTTTCGTGGCGGGCCCTCCTCGGATCGTGTGGAGCAAATAGTAATCCGGAGAAGAGGGGCTGGGAACCTTGCTCCGCCGAGGAATAGGTGGCGAGATCGAGTGATGATAAAGTTAAACTTCTGTTTCTTCTTCTGCCGGGGATGGTGGGCGTTTCTCTTCCTTCAGCTCCACATGTTGCAAGCTCTGGCACAAGGTAAGGCTTGCCTTGAGACGCTTTGGGCTTATTGGGATACTCTTGTCTCCTCCCATGCAAAAAAGGACGCCAGGCATCCCGCTGCTCAGTGGAACTGGAGTGATAGGTTAAGTATACAGCCCTGGCTTTCTGTTCTCCGCACCAGAGACACAACCCTCTCGCTGCAGCCTTTTCCTTCGACAATGGGTTTCGGATCACAAGGGCTGCCTCGACATAAACAGCCATAGGATGTGTCTAGCATCTTTTCTCCCACGATATCCCTTTCCCTCCCCACTTCCCTCCACCCCAACCCATCATTGGTGTAATCCTATCTGAGCCTATGCTAATCTTCACCCTTTAACTGTTTGGGGATGAATATGCAATTCAATACTTCCAGGCAATGGAAGAGTTAACTTTTTGGATGAGTGTGTGCATATATGAAATACATTGAGCTAAGCTGTCAAGAGAAAGGAGCGCCCATAAATCTGCCAGCTAAGGCTAAATCGGGCGTGCTTAAAAAAATAGAGAGAGAAAATGAATACAGTACCATTGTATGTTTGAGCGCTGTTCATTCAGGTTGCCAACAACATGGATTTAATACAGACAAACGGTGCGATTGATTCGTGTCTCCACATTTCCACATCAAGGACCTTTATAGTCGAACGATGGGGTCATATAGCAGAGGAAAGGAACAACAGGCTTCAGAGATCCAGTGCCAGGCACTTTGGATAGAATAATTGTCAGTGTGAGTGCGTGTGTGCGCGCGCGTGTGCATTTTAATGGCCAAATCTCTGCAAATTCCAAATGTTTCGACGGAGTGAAAAACATAATATATTGCAACGTGGGCTCCGCGTATTGCAGTTGATTATGCAGAGTGACCTGATGAACAAGCGCCGCTTTCACTTTCAGCGCGTGTGCTGTTGGCGGTTGTTTGTCAAGCTGGGCTGGAGGAGCGGTCTGTTGGGCACCCTGCTGGTCTCTCGTGGGGCTGAGTTAGTGAGAAGCATGTGGAAGTTACTCATGCCGGGGAAAGAGGGCGTTGGATCTGCCCAAGCTTTTCCTTGTCATAAGCAGAGAAATTTCTTGGTTATATATCCCCCCACCTCACATCACACGGTGGTCCATTTTTTCCTATGAGATCCTTTAAAGAAACAAAGAATGGAAACAAGACAAAGGTTGAAGGTTCTCCCCCCCCCTGCAAGCATTTACATGGCTGACCACGATGCTGCATGCCCCTTTGCAACCGAATTAATGAGAAGTAAATGGTGTTTGGGTTGTTGTTTTTTTTGCCTCTGGCAATGAGAGTATTCCTCAAGCATGACTTTAAGGCAGCCCAGAGAAGTTTTCAGAATCTCTTTCCCTCGCCTTCTCCTAGTTTCTGGCTGGGGGAGTTGTAGAATTACTTGGGGAGGAGCAGCTCGGCGTTCGCTCGAGCGGCAAGAGGAGGGGCTACGCAACTAAGCGTGTTCTTCCAGCCATGCCTTGTCAGCGTTTACTACTTCAGTATGAAGTTTTAATCTGGTATAAAACGCTCCTTACTAATTGCCTCCAGCCGCATCAGGCTGCCTCTTCCGGTCCATTGTGTGTGCTCCCAGTCCCTCCTTTTCCTGAACTGTTTGATAACTAGGGCCTGGAAATTTCTGCAGAATAGTGTTATGTTTATACCAAACCTCTTGTAATCTTTTAGCAAGTTAAACTACACATTTCCTCTCCCTACTTTGTATACTTTTTCTTTTTGGCTAAATATATTTACAAATATTTGAATAGCTATTTAAATTGGATTTCCTGAAGTCTGCAGTGAAGCCAGTTTTACATGCATATGCCTCAATCAATTAAAGTGACCTTTTAAAGAAATATTGTTTTCTGTGGATGAATGGTGAAAGTAACCTTCATCTTGCATAGGAAAGTATGTATATTTGTATGTCAGTTAATATCATAATGAAAGGTTTGTGACTGCCTTTAATGCACATAGTAAGACTGCATGCCTGTGCGCAGGATCCAAAGGCATTATTGATCTTCCAGAAGACATTCACATCTAACTTTTGAGGTCTTCTGTAGTTTTAAGAGATGTGTATGTACTATTTCCCTGTCATTTACAGTGTTCAATTAGGAACGTTAGAGACTGGGAAAATAAATTACTTATTGTGAAGAAAGTTAAGGTTGCTATTCATGACTTGTGCATGTCTTCTTAGAAAGAAGTCCCACTGAGCTCTAAGAGACTTACTCTCAGGGAAGTGTGTCTGAAACCCTGGGGAGCCACTGCCAGTCAGTGTAGACAAGCTAGTAAGTCCAACTTGGTATAAGCTGCTTCCTATGTCTTCTATGAACACGTTGGCAGTGTTCAAGGTGCAATGCAATTAATAGCATCATTATTCAGAAGTAAACCCCAGTTATAGAAGTGTGTGTATGATTGCTAGTAGAACAAAACTGACCTAAAAGCTCTAAGGAGTGGAGATTCAATTGTGCTACATTGTGACTGATGTTCAAATGACTCACTGAAGTATGAACACTTCACTGCAGGAATGAAGAAGAAAGTATCTGTGGCCTTGTTATGAAGGATGACTTCTGCAACCCTTTGAAAATTATATTGATTTATAGAGGAGTGCTTTCTTTTTTAGTGTGATGAACTTAACTTGAGGTTTAAATTGTAAGGGATGAAATTTTGCTGTCCTCTGCATTTATTTGTACCCCATCATTTAAAACATTTTTATTAGGAATACATATTTTAGAAACAAAATAAAAGAATTCCTTCTAGTAGCACCTTAGAGACCAACCACACAAGTTTGTCATTGGTATGAGCTTTTGTGTGTATGCACATTTCTTCAGATAAACTGAAACAGAAGTCACTAGACCCTTATATATAGTGAGAGGGTGGGGAGGGGTATTACTCAGAAGGGTGGTGGGAATGGGTGATTGACTGATAGGTGTGGTAAACCTGTTGATGAATGAAGAAGTGTGCATGCACATGAAAGTTCATACCAATGACAAACTTAGTTGGTCTCTAAGGTGCTACTGGAAGTATTTTTTTTATTTTGTTTCGGCTGCAATTGGTCTTACAGGAAAAAGCAAGGGGTGAGATGGCTAAAAATAGCTTTATCATGTATAATGAGATAAGAATCCAGTGTCTCTATTCAGACCAGGTCTCTCCATGGTTTTAAGTTTGGTAATAAGTTGCAATTCAGCAACTTCTCTTTCCAGTCTATTTCTGAAATTCTTTTGTAATAAGACAGCTACTTTGAGATCTGGTATAGAATTTCCTGGGAGATTGAACTGTTCTCCTCCTGGTTTCTCTGATTCCTGATGTCAGATTTATGTTCATTTATCTAGAAAAGATTATCTACTTTGATCGAAGCTTATCTTGAAAATGAGATGTCTGGAGTTTCTATTGCTCAGGAGCATTTTGTGACTATCCCTTTGCATCAGATAAAAATAAGCGAAACAAAAATGTAAAATCTTGCTATAAAATATGATTATTGTTAGTAGTGGAAATAATATAATGGCATGCTATAATATTGGTTCTAAGGTCAATAATTGAAAGTAAGTGGATAATTATATATGTTTAAGGTGGTTATATATTTTTCTCTTGGCCTGCTTCCCTCAGCCAGCTGTTCTTCGGCTACTGCCATTCCTAGACCAAACTTGCCACAGTAATACACACTCTGGTAACCTCAGATCTCAATGACTGCGATACACTCTACATAGGGCTATCCTTGAAGATGGTACAGAAACTGCAGCTGGTGTGGAATGCTGTTCAGGTGCTTAAGCATGACCTGTATATAACATCCATTCTGTGGGATCTGTTCTGTCTGCCTATATTTGTTACTAGGACAAGTTTAAGGCATTAGGGTTGTCCTACAAAACCCCGAATTACCTGGGATCCAAGTACTTGTTGGAGTGCCTTTCCCTTTACCTAGACCTTTGTATAATGATGATTGTGACTTTGTTTTATGTGGTTCCTGCTGCCATATCATTTTTATTCAGATTATATTGTGAATAATGTACTGTGGTTTTAGGTGAATTATTGTTTGCGGGTAGCGCTGTGGTCTAAACCACAGAGCCTAGGGCTTGCTGATCAGAAGGTCGGCGGTTCTAATCCCTGGGATGGGGTGAGCTCCCATTGCTCAGTCCCAGCTCCTGCCAACCTAGCAGTTCGAAAGCATGTCAAAGTGGAAGTAGATAAATACTGTAGGTACCGCTCCGGCGGGAAGGTGAATGGCTTTTCTGTGTGCTGCTCTGGTTCACCTGAAGTGGCTTTGTCATGCTGGCCACATGACCCGGAAGCTGTCTGTGGACAAACGCCAGCTCCCTTGGCCAATAAAGCGAGATGAGCGCTGCAGCCCCAGAGTCGTCTGCGACTGGGCTTAATGGTCAGAGGTCCCTTTACCTTTTCCTTTATCATTCACAAGATAGATTGTGTGTGTGTATGAGCGCTGGGCTTTGGGATAGTCAGGTGAAGGGCAAAAGTTTATTTAATAAATAAATATTAATGAGACCAGCCTGGATCCTGAAATTGGCAGACAAGGCATTGGTTTTTGTTCCACTGGTGGGTGTGGCCTGCTATGCCATGACAAGAGACAGGCTTTTGTGTAGTGGTGCCCCTGTCTTTGGAACTTATTTAGGTGTTGCTTTTTTAACTGTCTTTGTCTTTGTCTATTCCTTTGTTACTTTTATTGTAATCATTTATACTAATGTTTATTAGTATTTTATGGTTTGTTTAAATACTCGTGAAACCTGCCCTGGGATTACTTTGCAGTGAAAGATTGTTTATATATATTGTTACTAGATACAGTAGATACTTGTACATATGAGTATGCTGCTGGTCTATAGAAAGAGCCTAAGATCTTTCAGTGCATGTATATACTCAGAGGGACTTTTGAATGTTTTTCCTTTCTTTGAGCATCAGAAACCCATGTCATGTTACAAACTACTTCTGAAACATCTTTCAGTTTCAAAAGCAGTTTGCTGTGCAATTGCTACATGGCAGAAGTCTTAATTTCCACATGTAATATATAGATTTACTATAGGGTAAATAAATTTAATAATAATAATAATAATAATAATAATAATAATAATAAATATGCAACAGCCCTTTCTTATTAGTGAGTGTGATTTTAGTTATCCATTGGGTAATGCTTCTCTCAACATTTTGAACTTGCCTTTCCCTTCTGAACTCAGTCTACCTCTTGGTTTCCTTCCTCAACACAAATCTTTTGTTTCACAAGCAAATGGGTGGTGATTTTCTTACAAAGCTGTATGTAGCCTGCTGCAGCATGCAAGGATCTATGGAATGGGGTTCTGATTCAACACTGACATTAGAAGCTGACCAAGACAGCTGACCCCTCCCTAAAACCACACACAAAGAACTATCAAGAGAATTAAGCAGCAACCCTTTCTGTGTTTCCCTCTTCCTGAAAATGTATTTTCAAGATAAGTGAAACTGAAGGGCATTCAAACTGAAGGTCATTTCACACACTACAATAGAAAAAGTTACAATAAAACAAGCAATAATGTGACAACAGTAACAAAACATATAAAGTAGTAGTCAAAACATCCAGAAGCCTGATTTAAAAGAAAAGTTTAACTGGCTTTCTAAATGCAAGCAATGAAGGAGCCATACATATTTCTTAGGGGGTGGGGGCCGTTACAGAAGAGGCCCTTTTGCATGTTGTCTGCCAGTTACAAATTCCTGAAGGGACAGTGAAAAGGGTCTTTGTGGAAAGTCTCAGTAGAATAACCAGTGCCCAGATTTGGGAGGGGGGGACACCTGGCCCCCTCAGCTACTATTTATTTGATGGGATTCAGGAGATTGGATATGTGGATATAACTTACCTCCCCATTCCCATTAGTTCAAGCACTTGGATACCACAAGTTCAGAATCTCCAGCAGCCTTAGAAAGCAAAAGATCAGTTCTACCTCTTGACAAGATGCCAGTGTATGGTATAGCATTAAGTCACTAGAGGAAAACTCTTCTAAGACTATTCTGCCATTATTGCTCTTCCGTAAGAAGACTAGACTGAAGAGCCTAAAGGCAGGTTCAAGTTTGGCTTTATGGTAAAACATACCAGGTATCACGTTGAAATCTGCCTCTTGTGGAAATCTTAATCAAAATGCAAAAAAGGAAGGAAGTTGAAAATGGGAACTTATTGTTTAGGATTCACTACTGTCACTTAAAGGATTAATGGATCTAAGTATATATACTGTATTCATTTTGAATTCAAAAGTAACAGTATGGTAAATGTTTTGTTAGGACTCATTAAAAGGTCACAGATAAGTGTTCAAGCCTTTGTGTTAATTAAATCTCTTCATAAGGCAGTATGTTATGCAAATCAATACTTTTTAAGCAGTGGGAGAGAAAGGGCTGTTGCAGGACAAGATGAAAATTGAAGTCTGTAGTTTGGGATTGTTCTGAAATGGAACAGAGGGAGGCGTCACACAGGTTAGGTTGTGCCTGGTTCAAAAAGATTGCAGGCTGCAACAGAGACTACAACGGTATACAGTATTGTATGCCTGTTTTCCGTCTGAAAAATATAAAAGCCAGTAGCCATTCATTTATGTATCTAACAAAAATCAGAATGCATTGATGTTGCCATTGTGAAGCAGGCAGCATGGTAGTCTTTATATTAGGAGAACTGGAGATCAATGTAGCTGGTGTGCATTTTTTGACCAAAATGGTTAATTATTTCATGGAGATATTTACTTGTGTATAACTTGATAGGTATGTTGGGACAAAAGGTCCCAATATACAATAGCTTGCATAAACTAATTGATCTTAATCTACATTTTAATTATTTATTTATTTTGTATACTGCCCTATACCCGCAGGTCTCCGATTTGTGAGTGCGAGATACAGACAACTGTGATTGTCCACCTTTCTAATGCAGGAAGGAATTTAAATGCCACATATTATTCTAATACTGTATAGCATATGCTTTTTTGTATATTGCACAGATGTGTGATAGGACCCTGGAAATTATAGACTGTATTTTTAAAATTTTTATACCATACTTAATTCAAAGATCTCAGGGCAGTTCACAGCATAAGAATACAAAATGTGAACACAAAATACATAATAAAACAAAAACAAAAACCAGAAAACCCCTCCCACAAACACATTTAAAAAGGGCTGATTATAGAGAAACCTGGTGCCTAAAGATATGTAGCTTGTTTTCTCCTGCTCTGGAGGGTAGGAACTTCAAGTTACAAGAAAGGAGATTCCGACTAAACATCAGGAAGAACTTTCTGACAGTAAGAGCTGATCGACAGTGGAACAGAATCCTTCAGGAGGTTGTGGACTCTCCCTCACAGGAGATTTTTAAGCAGATGTTGGATGGCCACCTGTCATGGATTCTTTAGTTGAGAATACTGCATTGCAGGGAGTTGGAATGGATTACCCTAGGGGTCCCTTCCAACTCTATGATTCTGTGATTCTAACAAAGGTGCCAGGCAAGCCTCCTTGGGGAAAGTATTCCACAGGTGGGGAGTCACTGCATAAAAGGCCTCTTCTCATGTTGCCACCCTCTGGACCTCTTGTGGAGGAGTCACACAAATAAGGTCCTCAGATTACGATTGCAGGGCCTGGATTGGTTCATATGGGGAGAGACAGTTATTGAGGTAATGCAGTCCTGAGCTGTTTAAGACTTTATTGGTCAAAACCAGCACTTAGCATTCAGACTGATGAGGCCATAGTTGGTAATTTTATTGTCTGAGCTGTCCCAAACTTTTATTCCTGGGATTATTCAAGATATGAAATGTTAAACACTTATCATGTGGAATGTAATGGAATGACTTCTGTACTGCTGTGGAATACATAGTTTTAGGCCTTAATTTGATAGCAATATTCTCATGAGTACAGGCCTCTTGCTCTGAACAGAAGGCATACTGTTGTGAAAGACATTGCAGAATTACAGATAGGTTTAGTCATATATTTGGTGTGTATAAAAAAAAAACCTTACTAGAGTGGTAGATGTAATATACTAATATATTACAATGCAGTTTGAACTACCTTTGAAAGGAAATAATAAATTTGCCACTTTCTTAAATGTAGTGAGAATTGTTAGCAGCAAAGAAATACTTTAAGTATTAAAAGGCAACCTAGAAATATCATTTTCTTTGGCACTTACAGCAATAGCTGGTTGATTTTTTTAGGGAGATAAAACCGTTGTGCATAGCTTTCAGCATTTTTTAATGAGAAATAGTACCTTAATATTTAAAGAAAGAGAACTTGTCTGGTTTTCTTAGGTTAAAAGAGATGATAGTGTAATTTTTTATGCCACTTGATCAAATCTATAATTTAAAATTGTATAAGGAGCTGAATGCTTATTTAAAGTGGCACTAATGTCCATTATACTTTGCTAGAATAGGAAAATGGATGCTAGAGGAACACGTTTTTTATGGGACAAAGGGGCTTTTAAGACATGGAATTTATGACCTGGCGGGAATAGCAAATGTGTTAATTTCAACAATTATTTAATAGAAAATAGAAGCTGCATTTGACATATATAGGATGAAGAACTTTGAAATGATGTGCAATTTACAAATAAACTCAAACTTGCTATCCTATAAAAGTCAGACAAGTATGTGTGTGAGATGTCAGTTACTGCAAAGCAAAAACAAACAGAATAAGCTTTGTATTGTCATATGCAATTTCAGTTTTAAAATAGGGTTAAAGTCATTAAAAGATAATATATTTTTAGCATTTATTTGTGGTCATTCCCAGTCTATACTGTTTCATCAGTGAGGCATATTGGATGGTTACTTAGAGGACTGGAAAATACATATTAACAAGTTGCCATTGACTCTTGGAGTAGTCTAGTTGAGTCAATGTAGACCCAGCCTTGGGATGACTTTTAACACATAAGAAATGCAACCTCACTTACTCTAACCACGGAAAACTGGATTTAGAGAGGCATCATTGAAGTCTAGTGTAGTCACCCTCCAGCCATGCTACTGTGTGTGTATTTGCTCTGCTGACAATAGCCCGAGGACCACTGGTGCCTTTCTTCCTTACACAAGCAGCATGCTGGAGAGTAGATGGAAGGGAGAGATCATATATCCTTGCCCCCCTCACCTGGAGGTTCAAAGGAGATAAACAACTACCTGACATTTAGAAAACACCTAAAGGCAGCCCTGTTTAGGGAAGTTTTTAACCTGTGATATTTTAATGTATTTTGGTTACAGGTAGGTAGCCGTGTTGGTCTGGATCGAAGTAAAATAAAAAAAATTCCTTCAGTAGCACCTTAAAGACCAACTAAGTTTTTATTTTGGTATGAGCTTTCGTGTGCATGCACACTTCTTCAGATACAGTGAAATGGAAGTTTCCAGGCACTTATGTAGAGAAGGGGTGGGGAGGGGTGGGGATGGGGAGGGGGGATCACTCAGAAGGGTGGTGGAAATGGGTGATTGACTGACTGATAGCTGTTGATGACCGCAAACGACTGCAAATGGTTTTGCATGAAAAAGCAAGGGTTGAGATGGCTGAAGATCGCTTATCATGTATAATGAGATAAAAATCCGATATCTCTGTTCAAACCAGGTCCCTCCATGGTTTTGAGCTTGGTGATAAGTTGCAATTCAGCAACTTCTCTTTCCAGTCTATTTCTGAAATTCTTTTGTAGTAAGACAGCTACTTTGAGGTCTTGTATAGAATGTCCTGGGAGATTGAAGTGTTCTCCTACTGGTTTTTCTGTCTTCTGGTTCCTGATGTCAGATTTATGTCCATTTATCCTTTGGCGTAGGGTTTGGCCTGTTTGTCCAATATAGAGAGCTGAAGGGCACTGTTGGCATTTGATGGCATACACAATGTTAGAAGATGAGCAATTAAATAGTCCTGAGATGGTATGTTGGATGTTGTTGGGGCCATTTCACTGTATCTGAAGAAGTGTGCATGCACACGAAAGCTCATACCAAAATAAAAACTTAGTTGGTCTTTAATGTATTTTGGTATTCGTTGGAAGCCGCCCAGAGTGGCGGGGGAAACCCAGCCAGATGGACGGGGCATAAATAATAAATAATAAAAATAATAATTCCAGTAAAACTCTAAATGGCTTGGGTCCAAGATACCTGAGGAGTGTCTTCCCTGTATGCTAGCCTGCCTGTTCTTTTAAATGCCATTTTGTGTTCCACCTGGAGTGGAAGCATGAATGAGAGGGATAAGAATAGGGCTTTCTTAGTGGCTGCACCAGTATTGTGGAATAGCTTGATATTAAGAGGGTGAAGACATATGTTAGTTAAGGGAACAGTAATAATTTTGGAGCCTTTACTTTAAACAGATATTTGATTTGTGATTTCTTGTTGTTTAGTCGTGAATGGATAGGTTTGATCTTCTAGCAGTCCATGGGACTCTCAAGAGTCTCCTCCAGCACCATAATTCAAAAGCATCAATTCTTCGGTGATCAGCCTCCTTTATGGTCCAGCTCTCACTTCCATACATCACTACTGGGAAAACCATAGCTTTAACTATACGGACCTTTGTCGGCAAGGTGATGTCTCTGCTTTTTAAGATGCTGTCTAGGTTTGTCATTGATTTGTGATAGCTTTATACAATCTGAAACATTGCAGTTGTTAATACTAAGAAACCACGCAATGTTTATCATCCTGCAATGCATGCAGTGTTCAGATTATGCTTTACTGCTGCTACCAGCCTACTCTATCAAAGGAGTTATTTGTTTTGTTTTTTACTCTTTCCCACCTATAACATGGAGATAGGCATCTTACTCTATTTAAGTTCCATAGTGTCTGAACAATGGCACCCTGATCTTAATCTCACTTTGTATACAAGTAATAAAAGTGGACTCTGAAATGCACATACGGTAATATGAGTACTAGTGACATAGATAAAGGTCAGCCCTTTTTGATAACTGTATAAAAATAGGGGATAATGTGATATGTTGTGCTACATCAATAACATAGGCACCTTTTGAAGTTTCTGCATAATAGAAATAATGCAACTCTGCAGATTATAGATGTGGCCTGGATTTTATTAAACAAAGAATTGCTTGGAAGAAATGTGAACTTAACTTTATATTAAGGAGTTGCTCTTTTCCTGGATGCATTCAGTGATTACAGTATGTTTCTTAAAACAGTTATTATTGTTTTTGACAGCTGTCCCCCCCCCCCCCAAGCCCTGACCTGAGGCAAATCTAAATAACCTACAAGGCAAAGCACACAATTTTTGGTGTGACCAAATGGGATGAATATTGTTAGCAGACCTCTAAGTGTATGTTAATGGGTTTTAGAAAGACAGCCAGTACAGCATTGTTATGTTCATAATGGTTTGAGCAAAACTGAACAATTCTCTTCAAATTATTCAAATATAACAGATTGTTCTTCATGGTTCTAGTTCAGAATATTGTGGCTTTGACAACAAACCATTTTAATACTCTGTATAAGTGCTGCCAACCCATCTGTTAACCAAAGAGACATATTTGGTGTTTATCCTAGTGTGCACGAACAACTCCTCTCTTAAATTCTGTGGCAAAAGTTTCCAACAGGACAGGGGGAGTCACCATGGTGCCAAGAGATGTTGTTGGACCACAAGTTCCATCTGCCCGAACCAAGATAGATAATGCTCAGAGATAATGGGAATTGTAGTCCAACAGCATCTGGAGGGTCTCACATCAGCCACAATAGAATGTGCCTAGAGGTAAACCATTCCAGAGTGTTCCATGCATCTGATGATACTTGCTGCTAAAAAGGTGCCACAGATTCCCCATCCAATAAGGCATAGAGGAAAGGGAAGATTTTGGAATACAGTGGTACCTCTACTTACGAATAACTCTACTTACGAATGTTTCTACTTACGAATGGAGCTCCGTCCGCCATCTTGGATGCAGTTTAGATAGGATTTTTTCTACTTTTTTAGATAGGGTTGCTTCAACTTATGAATGTTTTCTCCCAATGCATTCCTATGGGATTCGACTTACAACTTTTTTTGACTTACGAATGTGCATTCGGAACGTGTTAAATTTGTAAGTAGAGGTACCACTGTATATGTCCTTATCTGCTTGTTTTATTTTTATTTTTTAATTTTAAAATTTAACTTTATTGGAATGTAAATTAAAATCTGCTGGTTTTAATAGTTAACATATAATATAATACTGTATATTCCTGCGTATAAGACTACTTTTTAACCCAGGAAAATCTTCTCAAAAGACGGGGGTCGTCTTATACGCCAGGTCGTATTTCTTATATGGCAAGTATATCCCAAACTCTCTATTTTAACTGGAAAAGTTGGGAGTCGTCTTATACACCGGAATATACTAGTTAACATATAGGGAGGTGGTTCCAGCTCTCTATTCTATTACTGTATTTCCCATTCTGTGAAGTGATTGTCTAATTAACTTAATTCATCTATTTGTGATTCTGATGTTCTACTCTGCTTTAACAGTGGTTGTCCATGCACTAATATATATTGGCAGGATCTTTTCTCTATCTATTTAGGTTCTGCCAATACAGGTAGTCAGGATCAAGATAGAATTGGTTCCATCTAGAGGCAGAGCTAGCTGCTCTAGCACCTGGAGTGGCGCACATGTTGTGCATCCATGGGGGCGGGGCTAGCCACCTTCAGGGGAGGGGCTAGCAGTCCACAGGGGCGCCGTCCACGGCGAGCGTCCCGGGGGGGCGGCACGGTGATGTCACCCCCTCAGGGATGACACCTGGGGCAGACCACACCCACCGCACCCCTTCCTCTGCCAATAGTTCCATCTGTTCTCTCTGTTTCTCACTTTATTGTGCATAATATAGTGTGACATCACATTTAATAATAGTTTTTGCTTTTCAACTGTGTTGCAGGCATTTTTTCCCCCTAAAATGCTGGTCAATGAAAAAGTTAACAAGCTCTCCTACACATGCCTCCTCAGATACTGAGTATGCCCCATACACACACAAAGTGACTCCTTGAGTACTACAGTAAGCTATTATATTGTGGTTTATTTACACATACAGTATATACAACCTGAGCCTATGATGGAGTGGTTCATTGCATCAGCACTCTAAGAGGTCAGGATTAAAGCAGAGATCCAATATCATGCTTTGCCTGCTACCTCACTCACTGTAGATAATCAGGTGTGAGATACACAGGCTAACTTTCCACACAACTGTGTTTTGACATTAAATTTGGTTGTATTACTGTGGTGGCTTTCCTACATGTTTATGACCCCTTTTAGATGCTGGGAATACAACTCCAGAAACCTCAATGGAAGGGGGAGGAAAGGAGAGTTTATGCAAGTGAGAACTAGCATGGAATTACGGAGAGTGGAGTGGCAAACTCCCGCTGCTCCTCTGCAGGCAATTGTTGCTCACCACAGATGAAAGGAAGATTACTAGGGTGCTTTATAACTTTATTTCTCAGAATTGTTAACCTTTCAAATATTATTGTAGGCACACTGCATGCAGTTCAAAGCATCCTTGGTGTAAAGTATGTCAGTCAAAACTAGCATTGTTTCCAATATTTTGAAATGTGACACGGGGTCTGGTTCTCAAATTATGACTTGGTGGGGGTTTTTCTATTCAAAATATCATATTCTTTTACTGTGCTAGGAAAACTTTTTCATATATTTTAAACATTCTACCAGACCTCTATGAGCTAAAGTTGAAAGTGGGAGTCTCGTGAAAATTTATTCCTACATTATTATTGTGAAACTTTAATTTGTTTTTCCTCTCTTCTAATTGCAATTGTGAAGTTTCAGGTTTCTCCCTTTTATATACTGTAACTAACCTCTACAGTAACGGTGATATATATCTGTCTTCTAGATTTCATTTCCCTAGCTTGTCCGTAGAAAGTCTACAAAATGTAGGTATTCTTCTTTTATAAGACAGCAGTAGTTATTTATATATGAAGCTGTTAAATGGAATAATGAGTTGTGAATTTTGGTGGCATTTTGCATACAGTGAAAAGTCTGGCTAGGAGCTATGCAAACATAGCACAATGCTCTCCTCTTAAAATTAGCTGTTCTCTTTCTTTATCCCCCAGAATACCAGCTGCTTTCAGATAAGTACAGTTTGCTCTTCATAACATGCTATGTATCAGGTTTGCAGAATAATGGATTTTCATTAGGTACTGTACTGAGAATGTCTCTGCCCATTGCCAGATATTCTGCCATCGTGGAGCTCTTTTGGACACCAAATTCTGTAATTTTTATTGCATTCCATGGCTTTACTTTGCAGATGTCTAGTTTCAGTTGCCACAGTGGATTAATACCACAATATGTTGCTGCCTAGTTTGCCTTGAATAATTGCCAATCAGGTGTTTATCTACTTTGAACTGTAAAATATTGCAGTTCCTCTCGTTTCTTTTTCCATTGCCCTCCCGATAGAAGCTTCTCTTTTATGCACTGAACTTGGTTGTAGGCATATTAAGTTGCCTAGTTTTCACTGCAACAACACCACAGTTTTAACTTATTTGTTGTTTATGGTCTAGACTTCTTGGCTTGAAGTTGTGCTTTTGTTGCAATAATAACACATTATTTTTGTATCTGAGAAGAATGAGTGAATTATTTCCCTAGATAGCATTTCCATTGCTGATGCACATCCTGAATAAAAGACTTCTATAGAGCAGGACCCAGCTTTGCTTCCATCCTCTAGCTGGGAAGCAATGTGAAACTTATTTATGTTCTGAATTTATAGGTCTCAATTTAACAAAAAGTTATACAGGTGATTTACAACATAAAATAACAAAAACATACAGGTGATTTACAACATAAAATAAACATAAAATAAAAAGGTTATTATTTTTATAGCAATAACAATAAAACAGGAGTGCTCTTTCTTTATCAGGAGACAGGAGTGCCTGGCATGCTATGGTCCATGGGGTCACGAAGAGTCGGACACGACTAAACGACTAAACAACAACAACAACAACAACAAAATGATCTATTCTAAACAGTCTATAGCCTAAATGTAGACAGAAAATTGGCTAGTTAGGGCCCCCAACTACACAATCAAGGGGGAATTGTCATTGGAGTGCTTGTTTTTCTCCCTCTGTTTTGGTTCAAGGTGATGGGAAAGCTCACTCACCACCTGAACTTCCTTGCAGTGCAGAATTAACTGGTCACCTCAGAGGAGGGTGAGGAGAATTTTAACTAGTCACGTGGCCATGGGTGTAGCCGGGGGGGGGGCAGTGCCCCATCTAGATCCAGAATCATTATTGAAAAGTATTGAAAGTACTCAATTATTTGAGGTTCTGCCCCTCCCCCCGCAGAAGCATGCCCTCCCTAACAACTGTGGCTGCCCCCCTAACAAAAATCCTGCGCCCATGCATGAAGGATGAAGAGGATTTGCTTTTCTCCTTTTCCTAATTGGCCTGATTTATTTACTTATCTGTAATGTTGCTAAGGCTGATTTTTGCTGTTTGGGCTAGATCACAAACAGTGAGGAGTGATGGTAAAAACCACTAGGGTAGCAGTGAAGACACACTTAGCCCAAAGTAAACTCTTACAGTTGGGGGAGGGGATAGAAATCTGGAAAGAGAACTGCTGGTCACGAGTTTCATGGAGGGGGGGGTTGGACATATGTACAATTCTAATCTGGATATGAAAGCCCTTGGAAAATCCAGGGTCATGGGTTCTAGCCCCCCATCAGATGGAGGGAGCCAGGATGCCTGCCCTTGTGCCCTGATACCCTAGTTACCTGCATAGCTCACTGGTTGAAAACATCACCCCTCAGGTGAGTTGTCAGTGAGGAGAAGGACAAGTTCTTTCACTGATCATATTTCGCTTATCCCCATTTTGTTCCTTTGTTCAAGTATTACCACTGAACTAAGATGCAGCAAATGATAGTTTTGAACCTTACAGCTACTGCCATGGATAATTATTGTTACCACTTGAAAGATAACTGATGCAGAGTTATTGGGGACAAATGTTAGATCCTCTGAACTACTGCTTGAGGTGGTGGCAACACATAGGTTCTGCTATAAGCACTCTGCTGCCACTGTACAGGATGACTCTGGCCCCAACCTCTCTCCTAGTCCTTGCCTGGCACTGCTGCCCTTTGCACTAGCTTAGGTATGTATCTTTTTGGCTTAGCAGAAGGGAATCAGCAATTGGGTTCCTTTGCACCCTCTTCCAGAGCATCCTACATACAGATGTCAGTAAAAATGAACACAAACTGATAGTGTGGGAGAGCATAACTTACCTGCAGGGCCAACTGTAATACCCTCAGGCAATTGCTGGGGGCCATGAATTCTAGCCCACCACCATTGATGCTGCCCACCTGTTCCCCCTGGTGCATACATATTTGGTGAGAGTAGCTGAGTTTGGGGGAGCTCCCTGGCCTTTTAAATTTCCCTAAATGTTCTGTTTAGGCATTGTGGAAAATTGTAAAATAATAATTTAACTGAGAACTGACCTATTTTGTCTGTCTGTCCTCTGTATATGAATTTACAAACAAATCTTATATGGAAGAATTTCCCCCCTCTCTGGTCATGTTAAATCGGATCCTCCCTAACAAGAGGGCACATGTTGCGGTGCGATCTGGCAACCAGACCCTGTGTTGTGGGCGGGAACATTTGGATAGCCACAATACCCTATTGGAGGTCCCTTGATCCTGGGTGCAATTGGGCCAGAGGGATGCCAGTCAAAGCGATCGAGGGACCTCTATTGAAGCCCATGCACATGTCCCTGAGCTTCCTCTTTGGGGCTCTGTGCATCAGAACACCTGCCCACCTCTCCCTATATTTAGGGCTTGCGCTTGACCTTGCTATGCCGTCATGTGTCACCTGTCATTGGGACAGGGGCAAGGCAGGAATTTTCCCCACTTGGGTGATTGGCTGTTGCCACTTGGGTTTCGCCTGCTGCGTAGCAAATCGCCACAACTTGTAAGGTTGCGGATAGGCTCTGGTTGAGGTGATAGGGGTGGCAGGATGCCTAGTCATCCCTATGCGTTAGGTATTCTGATAAAGGAATCAATGGACTCATGGTTGGTCTTCCCTCTGAGGGGTTGTGCCCGGAGCCTGAGTCCAGGGGACATCTGGATGGAGGCCTAGCAGGGCTCCTGCTTACCACTGTCCCAGGTGTTCACCCGAGGCTGACCTATAGTTGGTGCCCAGGTCAGCGCTGCTTGCAAGGGTGCAGGGAGCTTGTCAAACCAGCATCTATGCAACCACTCACTTGATTGTAATCAATAAAGTTGTGGCCTAAATTCTGCCAAAAACCAAACCTAAAATTTGAGTCTTATCTGAAATTATTTTGGGGGGTGGTTAAAAGGTCTCCACACTCAACAATAAGTTTACTGTAATGCCAACTTAATTCTTGCATGACAATATTTTTATAACAAATGCTGTGTTCTTTGAAGACATGCCTGCTTTTAATTTTAGTTGTAATATTACGTATTACATTGGGTGGAATCCAATGGTGATTTCTGCTGAGGAAAAGGACTGTCCCCAGATGACAGCAGAACAGGGAAGAAGGCATTTTTTGGGGCAATTTCTCCCCATTTACAAAACTTCACACCCACCCACACCCACCCAGTCTGCTCTGGAGGGAATCCCAACCCTCTAGAGTTGATTTAGAGGGGGTATGGGGTATTGTCAAGGTGAGGAGGGATTGCCAAGGATTGCTTTCCCCCCAGTTCTGCTGATGAATTACCTTCCATTTGTGTACAGCTACCTTTGGATACCACCCACTGTATTAATCCAGGTGTTCAAAAATCTAATTTGCATGCCATTGTTACATTACTAAATTATGGCTTGCTTAAGATCCAGTGAACTCTTATTGTAGTATTAATATTTTAATGTAATAGAAATTCTTAATATATTTTATAAGGGAGTTCTAAAAGCAAGCTTTTGGCTGCAGCATCTAAGCTCATAATTTTTGTATGGATAATTTAGGTGTAGAGCAAGGCCCGCTAATAAGTATTGTTGAAGTTATTAGGATTAATCCCATTCATTTATATATCAATGTGTAGATTGTTTTGCTTTTATTACTGTTGCTCTTACATTTCTTTTACTGATATAAATTTACACTTGAAATAGAGTTATGCCAGTAATTAAGTGTCCAATTGTGGTGAGGACTGTGACATTGAGTGCATCATGTGTCCTCCTTAAAGACCCATCAAACAGACCTGAATGGGTGAAATATTCATCCCTGCTCCAGAGTCCAGATTTCCTGCTGATTCTCTCCTGGGTCTCATGAGCATAGAATTATAGAATTGTAGAGTTGGAAGGGATCCTGAGGGTTGTCTACTTCAACCCCTTGCAATGCAGGAAACATCCAGGACAGATGACCAGGTCATCCAACCTTTTCTTAAAAACCTATGAAGAAGAGTCCACAACCTCCCATTCCACTGTCCACAACCTTCTATTTCACTGTCAAACAGCTCTTACTATCAGAAAGATATTCCTGATATTTGGTCAGACTCTCCTTTATTGTAACTTGAAGCAGGATAAAACAAGCTTGCTCCATCTTCCATGTGACAGCCTTTGAGATATTTGAAGATGGCCATCCTATCTAAACATAGGCTAAAAATACTCAGCTCTCTCAACGGGTCCTCATAAGACTTGGTTTCCAGACACTTACATTATTATATCTGTTAGATTTTTCAATGGTGTGATCCTGTTGATCAGAAGATGTGGGTGATGTGTCTTTGGAGATTGCCGTTCTCAAGTAGTTCCATTTGTTAATGGAAGGTTGGTTCCAGACGCTGCTGGTGGATGGGTGATTGGGATATTCTCGTGTTGAACCCTTCAGTGCTGTTTTAATTCCCTCATTCTGCATTTGCAGCTGTTGAATGAGTTTCTGCAGTTTCTAGTGAGATGATCAGAATTTTAATTTTGTTTTTTGGTCATTTTGTCTTATGGTCATTTTAACAGTTGGGTTTTTTTGTCTAAATAATTTATTACACATAATTATCAATGTGTATACTCAGAAGAAAGTCTTATGAAGATCAATTGGGCTTTCTTCAACATAAGTGGGTCTATGATTGCCTATTTAATCATTAAGGTAGCTACAATAAAACATGATTCTTTTTATATTAAGGGGGGAAAGCCTTAGTATGAAGTATTTTTCATCCTGATCTATGCTATTTCATACTTCCTTCCTTCCTTCCCAAAAGTAGGGTATAGATATAGAAGCTGCAAATCAAAATGCACTTTGCTTCATTCTCTTGTACAATAAACATTTTTAGCACATA
Source organism: Zootoca vivipara (assembly GCF_965207765.1). Lineage (NCBI taxonomy): Eukaryota > Metazoa > Chordata > Lepidosauria > Squamata > Lacertidae > Zootoca > Zootoca vivipara. The sequence continues at coordinate 51,328,225 of NC_142596.1, forward strand.
TACTCTGAGCCAGACCACTACTCTGGCAAAAAATTGCATCCCTTGTTAGCAGTGTACCTAACAGTTGACATTTAAGTGTCCATTGGAGACTCTCATCAAATATAAGGCTGTTAAAAATGTTGAAGTCTCATCAGTGTCAGAGCAACAGACTGCATACTAGCACACCTGGTGTTAATTACATAGGTACAAAATTCACAGTATCTATAATGTAGAGCTGACTCTGGGATGGAGTCCCCAACCATGTCCTTTTTGGCCCTATGGCTGATACACAAGCAGCCACAATGCTTTTGCTCAGCTGCTTGTTCCATGCTAGACTGGGAAAGTGCAGCTTTGTGGCACAAGCAGGAGAGACATGGGATTGAGTTCTCTCTCCTCATGGTTCCACTGTGCATCATATAATGGGCCTTTGAGGGACACTGACCCCTTATTAGCTGGTGAAGTCCCAAAAAGGACCTGATTGACACAGTCCTTTGCTGGATGTGTCTAGTAAAAAATATAAACAGTGGATTATTTATTTTTATGTGGTAGCCCTCATCAGGGTTGATACTGCTGCAGCTAAAACAGAATTCTAGTACTGGACTGGGAACTTTTTAAAAAAGTGATAATTTCCTTTGATCTAAAATCTAATAAAAAGTGTTGTTTGCAGAAGAAGCAGATTGGTATCCCCTATGCATGCTTATTCAGATATAAGTTGTATGTAATGGCTGTGTGGTTTCTGAGTTTTTAACATGTGGTGTCCTATTATTTTAAATATGTTTTTATGGAACCTGCTTTGTTGGTATGGCTTCTATAAATTAATTTAAAATGTCCCATTTAGTTCAAGGGATCTTTGTTCTGAGGTTTTAAACTTTGTAATACTTTATAATTGGTGATTTTATCCTGTTATTGGTCATTGACCTCAATAAAATGACTTTACTTTACTCCCAAGTACATGTGTGTAAGACTGTAAGAAAAGTTTGTTATTTGGTCTAAGAACGGGCAACTTGTAGTATGAGATTCAGCATTCCTCTACTGTTCTGTAGCCTTTTGAGAATATTCATTATTTTTCTGTGGTCCAGAACTCTTTCGCTGTTGTATATGAATGCAGCCCCTCAACCATATACAACGACAATCAATAACTGTTAACAATAAATGGACTCTCTTAATCTCTTCCCGTTATGTACAGAGGAAGTAGAGTAGGAGGAAGAGGTTAGCCTTAGTCTTGTATCTGCTCTAGCTCATAATAAAAAGTCATGCTTTGTAATTCTTTCTGAATTGACTTAATAAGACGACTGGCAAGCACTTGGCACTTGCAATATATTATTAAAACATAATACATTAAAACATATTAAACTGCTTGTAGTTAGCTTTATGCCATTTCTTATTGACTTACAGTGCATCCTCACCACTGATTTCTTGCTGTGAGCCTTCTAAAAATGCAAGGTTATTGTGGTTATTTTTTGCAGGTTTCTGGGTGCTGGAAATTCAATCTAATACAATACATATATTTACTGTAGTGTGGGATTCCTCTTGCAAGACATTTTAATATTGATGTAGAACCAGGATACTGCAGTGTGTTGCTGCTATAAAGGAAGCATGTATGCAATTTTTAGCATTTTTTTTTTAAATTGACAAACGTTTCCTGGATTTGTATAGGCATTTTCATGAAAGCATAGCATGAAAGAGTTTTACCTGTGAGTTACTTACCTGTGAGTATATATTTTCCAGCTGTGAATGTCCTATGGGTTTGCTTATTAGGAATTGCCAGCATCCTTTGGGTACTAGGAATTTTGAAGTACACTCCCCCAGTTTTGCATAACACAGGCTGATAGCTGGCATTTGTAATATATGTTGGTGCACGTTAAAAGTGGTGTAGCAAGCAACGTAAGAGGTCCTGGAGAAGCTGTGAAATATCTTTCTTCATTGCCTTTTCTGATTTAAAGTCAAGCTTGACTATCTGAAGAAGTGTGCATGCACACGAAAGCTCATACCAAAATATAAACTTAGTTGGTCTTTAAGGTGCTACTGAAGGAATTTTTTTATTTTGCTTCGACTCAGACCAACACGGCTACCTACCTGTAACTATTTCAGCAAAGGAAATTGGCTGGTCAAGTTAAAATTAACCATTGTGCCAATACGACCCCTTTACAAGCCTTGCTTGATATCTGCCCTTGAGTAGCACTTATCAACCTATGATTGAAAAAAGTAGTTGACCAAACTGCGGGAGGCAGTGCAAGACAGGAGTGCCTGGCGTGCTATGGTCCGTGGGGTCACGAAGAGTCGGACACGACTAAACGACTAAACAACAACAACAACAAAGTTGTTCTCCTTAGTTGGAGCTACAGACGCTAAGCAAAAAAATGTGTAAAGAATATGTCCTGTAGTAGTCCAGTAGAGGGAGTCTAAATTCATCGAGGAAGCAAGAGAAAAACAGCCTAAGCTGCTTCCACAAGGTAAAAGGAGCAAGTCCCAGAGATTAATAAAGTCTCGTAAGGAATCTTTCTGTTTTATATGAAACTCTCATTTTCTCTCTTTACCTTTTCCCTAGGAGTGCTAAGAAACTCAAGAAGCAGCATTTAATTAAAATTTATCTGACTGTTTATGTTTGTGGTATCCCCTTAATTCACTCTTGAAAAGCTTTCAAAATGTTAGTGTTACAAGAATTCTAAGGAATCAAATATAGAATAAATGTTCATAAATGTATAAGGCAAACACACATACATAAGTATAGTGTCTGAAATAGTAAGGAAAGCAATCCTGAAGCCATTTTGACTCCCAAATTGACCTCAAATATTTCTCTGCAAGGAGGAAGGAAATGGGAAAAGCTTTCCAATTGTCTTTGAACTGTAGGGGCTTACACTTTCCTGAAAATACAGTCTGGCAAGTATCTGTTAAGCTGAGCAAACTCTCAATATGTGCAAGAGATTCAGGAACTAAAGTTCTAGTTACGGGTAGGCAGCCATGTTGGTCTGCCATAGTCAAAACAAAATTTAAAAAATTCCTTCAAGTAGCACCTTAGAGACCAACTAAGTTTGTCATTGGTATGAGCTTTCGTGTGCATGCCTTGTTTTCTATGGCTCTTGCCTCCATCTATCCATCTCTGACTGATCATGGACTTAGTGGGCTCAGTCCCTTGGGGAGTTGGGCAGCAAAAGCCAGATCCCTATTTTTTCTATAACATTAGCACCATATTGTTAGATTAAACCTTATGACCCACTAGATATTACAAATAAATCTAAATAGATGAATACAACATTTAAGGCCCTTAATATAATTATATTTCTGCAGCCATTTCAGGAATTGAATTAGTGATATGCAGTGTTACTTCTTCAGTGTTTACAAAATATCCTTGCAAATCAAGGCTACAACTGTTTTAAGTCTTTATCTCTCTCCTTTTCCATGGTTTTTAAAATGTTCCTTTTAATGCTAGCGGATTGGTGTGGCCCCCTTCTGCAAGCTAATTGAAAGTTCATATGTTGATTTTACTGTTCTGGAATGCATTCCCCATAAACAAACTGTGACATTAGAATCATTCTTAAGGGACCAACATCTACATATGTCAAATTCTATCACTTCCTCAGCCAGAGCTGTTACCTTTATTAGTTTGGAGTTCACTTAAGAGCTGATAAAGCTTAGGTTTCTTTCGCTCTGGGCAAATAATATAATGCTTTCCCAATACAATATCTAAGAAAGCAACTTGAATGATTTAACTTCATGAATAAACAGTTGTGGCATGTTTGTGCCCCAAATAACTAACTTACATGGAACATCTTGTAGCCTAGTATCAGAATTAGGATCTTTGTTCATAGGACTCTCGCTTGGACTACTGCAATGCACTCTATGTGGGGCTACCTTTGAAGGTGACCCGGAAACTACAGTTAATCCAGAATGTGGCAGCTAGACTGGTGCCTGGGAGCAGCCACCAAGACTACATAACACCGGTCTTGAAAGACCTACATTGGGTCCCAGTACGTTTCCGAGCACAATTCAAAGTGTTGGTGCTGACCTTTAAAGCCCTAAACGGGCTCGGTCCAGTATACCTGAAGGAGCATCTCCACCTCCATCATTCTGCCCGGACACTGAGGTCCAGTGCTGAGGGCCTTCTGGCGGTTCCCTCGCTGCGAGAAGCCAAGTTACAGGGAACCAGGCAGAAGGCCTTCTCGGTAGTGGCACCTGCCCTGTCGAACGCCCTCCCACCAGATGTCAAAGAGAAAAACAACTACCAGACTTTTAGAGGATATCTGAAGGCAGCCCTGTTTAGGGAAGCTTTTAATGTTTAATAAATTATTGTATTTTAATACTTCTGTTGGAAGCCGCCCAGAATGTCTGGGGTATAAATAATATATTATTATTATTATTATTATTATTATTAGACTGAGACAAGCAACTTGGCATTTCATTTAGTCTTGCTATAATCTCAGTTTCATACTGTTTAACTGCCTTTTAATTGTATTTGAGTGAAGTTGATCCACAAAGCATGTATGAAATTTTAGCTAATAGTTTAAGGTGATGGTCAATATCTTTTCAACTTACTCTTGTGAAGCTTTTCAGTTCATGCAAAATGAGAACACATGGTTTCTTACAACACAAAATAAATTGCTGAAAATAAGTCCACCATTCAGCCTCCTATATTGGCCACCCTGATACCCCTAAAAACTGATAACCATCTCTTGTCACTTGCCTCTGGCAGCAGCCTATCAGACAATATTGTCTCTGAACATTAGGGTCCTATTTTTTTTATCTCAGCTATTGTTTGTGAATTTATTTATTGATTTTTTAAATCCTTGCATTATTTTTCAGTTGTACTTAGTCAATATAAAGACACCAATACCAAACTCAAAGTGCTTCAGAAATTGTCCAGATGGCAGGAAAATCCCATGGTTCATTAATCACTAAACTGGAAGTGGAGAAATAGGTACCTCAAGGAAGAAGTGCCAACATATGTGGGGGCTTTGCATTAGAGTAAACAGCATTTATCTCTATTACGTATATGGAACAATTATAATAATAAAGCATGTTGGAGAATAGACAGCAGTGGTGTGTAAGCATTTGCAATATTTGTAGTATTACAAAAGTACAGAGAGAGAATAATTGTCTAGCACATTCTTTTGGTTTGAAACTAAAGTAATCAAAGAAAACTGGACATTAAAATGTGATGAATCAACAGTGAAGTACTTCATTCTATGGAACAGTCTCCCAAGGACAGTAGAAAAGACTAGAATGATTAATTTAAACCCAGGCTGAAGTTAAGTACAACAGAGAGCAATCCTGCACAAGTTTTAGATTGACAAGGTGACCCAATGGCTCTCCCATCTGTAATTGCTATTCCTTTAGTCTAAAATTAGGTCTGCAATAATCTGTGCGGAAAAGGAGAACTCCAAGCTAGTGCTTCTTGCTGTGAATACACAGAAATACTCTGACAGCATCTTGACAAAAATGTCTGAGGAGGCAGGATGGGACTCTGGTTCTGCAGTTCAAAGCATATCTCCATAAAAAAAAACAGTAGTTTATATTTTTCTGCCTAGTTATCCAAAAGTAGTATTTTCTAAAGAAATTATTTAATACTCATATTAGTACCTGTCATTGCATTTACATAATTAATATATACTTTTATACTTGAGTCTTTGTTTCTGCTGTAAAGCACTCAAAGTGTTTGCAAATTAAAAGCATAAATTTATATCAGAATCTCTATAGTGACATAGTCCCTCCTTCTTCCACCATCTGATCAGCCACAAAGAGAAGTGGTGAGGGTATGCTGGTTTCTCTTTTGAACATATAATAAACACTTAAGCTATCAGAAAAGACAAAGGAGTAACCAAAATGATTAAGAGGTTGGAGTAACTGCTTTTAAAGGAAGATCACAACATTAATCGTTTAGAGCAGGGATAGTCTGTCCTGTTTTGATGCCTGTGAACTGTGAAGGTGCCGCCCAACATTGCCTGGTTCCCTTGACACCCCTGTAAAGCCTTGCTTACCAAGGTTGCATGGTTGCAGTTTCTAGTTCCAGGAAGATCTCATGGAGGCCTCAGTGTGATTCAATGGGGCTCTCCCAAGATCTTGACAAACCCCAGAAGTCATGGCAACTGTTCCTCCTTGCTTCTCTGGCAGTGGCAAGGCAAGGAGCATGCCTGTGCAGGTGCCCCTTGGATTTTGCTGCCTCAGTTTACCTCATGGACAGGCTGGCGGTAGTTTAGAAACAAGTAAGAAGGCAAAAGACATAGGTATGTAAATTATGAATGTTCTGTTCGAGAGAAGGTTTTTGCCTTCTCTCAAAAGTACTAGAATAGGATTTCCAATGAAGCTGAATTCTGGAAGTTTCAGGACAGACAAAAGGAAAGTATTCCATCACACAGTGCATAGATTAACTAATGACTTTTTTCCACTAGTGGTAGTGATAGCCACCAAACTGGATGACTTTAAAAGAGGATCAGACAAGTTCATTGAGGATAAGGCCACCAGGGGCTTCACTACTGGATGCAGTTGTTGTTGTTTGGTCATTTAGTCGTGTCCGCCTCTTCGTGACCCCATGGACCAGAGCACGCCAGGCACTCCTGTCTTCCACTGCCTCCTGCAGTTTGGTCAAACTCATGTTCGTAGCTTCGAGAACACTGTCCAACCATCTCGTCCTCTGTCGTCCCCTTCTCCTTGTGCCCTCCATCTTTCCCAACATCAGGGTCTTTTCCAGGGAGTCTTCTCTTCTCATGAGGTGGTCAAAGTATTGGAGCCTCAGCTTCATGATCTGTCCTTCCAGTGAGCACTCAGGGCTGATTTCCTTCAGAATGGATAGGTTTGATCTTCTTGCAGTCCATGGGACTCTGAAGAGTCTCCTCCAGCACCATAATTCAAAAGCATCCATTCTTTGGCGATCAGCCTTCTTTATGGTCCAGCTCTCACTTCCATACATCACTACTGGGAAAACCATAGCTTTAACTATACGGACCTTTGTCTCTGCTTTTTAAGATGCTGTCTAGGTTTGTCATTGCTTTTCTCCCAAGAAGCAGGCGTCTTTTAATTTCGTGACTGCTGTCACCATCTGCAGTGATCAAGGAGCCCAAGAAAGTAAAATCTCTCACTGCCTCCATTTCTTCCCCTTCTATTTGCCAGGAGGTGATAGGACCAGTGGCCATGATCTTGGGTTTTTTGATGTTGAGCTTCAGACCATATTTTGTGCTCTCCTCTTTCACCCTCATTAAAAGGTTCTTTAATTCCTCCTCACTTTCTGCCATCAAGGTTGTGTCATCTGCATATCTGAGGTTGTTGATATTTCTTCCGGCAATCTTAATTCTGGCTTGGGATTCATCTAGTCCAGCCTTTTGCATGATGAATTCTGCATATAAGTTAAATAAGCAGGGAGACAATATACAACCTTGTCGCACTCCTTCCCAATTTTGAACCAATCAATTGTTCCATATCCAGTTCTAACTGTAGCTTCTTGTCCCACATAGAGATTTCTCAGGAGACAGATGAGGTGATCAGGCACTCCCATTTCTTTAAGAACTTGCCATAGTTTGCTGTGGTCGACGCAGTTAAAGGCTTTTGCATATTCAATAAAGCAGAAGTAGACATTTTTCTGGAACTCTCTAGCTTTCTCCATAATCCAGCACATGTTGGATGCAGTATGGGAAGCCAAAGTGTGGATAATCACTTTGTACACTTGGCAAAGGCTTAATAAGACACCGGTTGGACTGCTTCCCCTGATGCTACTTGACAAATTCCAATCCAGTTGGCGGAAGGGCATTCTTAGAAAATTGTCCCCAGAGCATTTATTAAGTTTAGAAATGGGAAGGGCCAAGAACATAATCAAAGAAAGATTCAGGGACACCGAAGCCCAAAACGATTTTAATCAACTCTCTATAATTTACAGATCTCTTTATGATTACCAAAGGCTCCATCTAGCAAACTATCTCAAGTCACTAGACAACTCCAAAGACCGATGGGCATTTTCCAGGACTCGCTTTAATGCCCTCCCCTCAGCTCTGTTAGAGGGCAGATACAATAAGATACCAATCAAACATTATGCCCCTGTGATAATAATGAGATTGAATCCATTGTGCATATTCTTTTATACTGTCCACTGTATCGCGATTCAAGAAAAGAGCTGATTGAACCGATACTGAGGAAATTACTTGGTAGCTCAGACGAGGCTTATACCAGACATCTCCTAGCTGATAAAGATTTTGAGACCACCAGGCCCGTTGCAAAGTTTTGTCTCATTGCGACAAGAATAAGACTAGCAGTGGTGTCAGCAATGACCAACGATGGAGATCGAACTTTAATCCCTGAAGGAATGATAATAAGTAGCAGAGATCTATTAAATTAAAATTTTAAAACTTTAAAAGACTAAAACTCAATTTTAAATGTAAGCATCAATTCCGTGAATTGGATTGCAATTCTACTTTATTTTATTTTATAACATAATTCAATCTCCAATGTCATATTTGTTATAACTTGTTTTCTGGTCTTTGACCGTAATAAAGATACTTTGAAACTTTATGGTAGTATGGTTGTTGCAATCCACCTTAGATTATTTATTTATTTTATTGCATTTCTATCCCACCTTTTCTGCAAGGAGCTCAAGGTAGAATACATGGTTCTCCCCCTCCTCATTTAAACCTCACAGCAACCCTGTCAGGTAGATTAGGTTGAGAGGCAGTGACTCACCCAAGGTCACACAGTGAGCTTCATGACTAAATGGGAATTTGAACACTGGTCTCTGAGCTCCTAGTCTGATAGTGTAACCACTACACCATATTCTTGATCTAGATCAGATTGTGACTTGGTAATGAATCACGCTCCACCAGTTGAAGACCAATGCCTTAGAGTACATCATCCCATGTTTGTGCTGGTCGAAAACTGTAACAATAAATTAACCAACTAACTAACTAACTAACTAACCCACCCACCCACTTGAATATATATATAAGACCATCTCAATTAGCTGCATGAACCTGATGATGTTGCCCATTTCACACAAAATTTGGTGATGTAATAAATTAGACAATGCAGCATCAGATCTAGGGATTCCTGTGGAGTTCTCATGTAGGCAGAAATATTTACCATTCTGTTCCGTTTCAAATAGAGATCTGTTTGCATCTCCATTCCAGACACTGACAGTTCCGTATGAATTGTGTTTGTAGACTAGTGTTCCATTGGACATAGATTCAAGGCTTTTGTCTTCTCTTAAGATTAGTGTGATCAAATATTTGACTGGAACTACAGAGGATCCTTTTTCTATCAGACTCTTCCTTTCCAACCAGCCCCAACATAAAAAAATAAAATAAAAAATCAATTGGCAGTCTGTACACACACAAGGAATACTTCTTCACACAGCATGTAATTATAGAATCCGTTGCCTCAGGGTGTTGTGATAGCTGTTAGCATATGTGGCTTTTAAAAAGCTTAGACAAATTAATGGAAGATGCTCTGTCAATGGCTATTAACCATAAATAAATAATGGCTGAGAAGAGCCCCCTCTCCTGGTACACTTCTGATTATTCTAAAAAACAAAAGACCAGGAGTCCATGAATACAGTCACTGGTTGCTACTAGCAATTTAATTTTGGAGACTAGCAGAGAGATAACTCAGGACTTATCCACACTTACCTTTTATCCTACACTTCCCAGGCACAGGTCTCTGTGTTAAAGCTGAGCACTATTTTTTCACTCCGGAGCTTTCCTTGTGAAAACCTGCTCTTTAAAGCTGAACTGCAATAAATGGCAATTCAGGTTTTCTGCGGGTTGCCGTTTCCTCCAATTCAGCAGTAAAGAGTGGGGTTTTGCAATGAAAGCTTCAGGGTAAAAAAAAGAACACTTGAACAAAGAGCTTTAAAGCATGGACTGTGCCTGGAAAGTGTGGAAGAAAGATAAGTATGGTTAAACCCACAGTATGTTCTGCCACAGGAATAACATCTAACAATAGTCTGTGTCTTGTGCTGGGAGGAAATATCAGGGTCAGAGGCTGAAGGGGAAGGCTTATTACAAACACACATATGCCCCACCCATTCACTGGTCCTGTCAAATCATGGTAATCAGGCAATGGTTACAAGCAGGATGTCCTTAGTTTGCATCCGGACGTTGGTACAGGACTCTATATACAAAAACGTCTAGGCACAGGAATAGCTTTTTTCCTTGTGCCATCACATTGTTGAATTTGTAGTTGTGGGCGGAAGGGAGGCCAGTTGGTGGTATGGGGTCATTTCGCTGTGCTGTTGTATTGTGAGGGGAATAGTGTTTGTATGAGGTATGTTTTTTCTTTACATTGCAATGTAGTTGAAGCAAAATTCCAAGTATGGTTGATACTTGGCCAATAAATTATTCTATTCTATTCTATTCTATTCTATTCTATTCTATTCTATTCTATCTGAAGCAGGAAATCTGCTTTACTAGCTCCTAGGATTAATGTCTGGCTACCAAGTGCAGCAAGATTTGTGGATCTCTGAAACTGAATTTGGCTTTTCCCATGATACCCTGATTGTGCAGTTCACAAGGACTTCTGATTGATGACGGCTGTTGTAGAAGGAATGTTGTGCACTTCTGTTCTGATCTACTGCAAACATTTCATTACCATTTGGGGAAAAAATGCTCAGGAGGCTAACACTGATAGTCATAAAGCAAATTTTGTGTAAATGGAATTTTGGGCTGTCTGCCTTTTAGTATGGGCATTTCGAGACAAATATGCTATTCCAGAAATTTGGACAAATGTTTCTCACTCTTCAATATGGATTGTGCCAACAAAGAGGCAACTAAATAAATGTTAGGTCCTTGAAAGTAGTGAATTCTTTCTGTCCATCTCATCTTCTGAAAGGTTTGCGTGTTTAAACAACTGAAGAAAGTCCTTACCTCAAAACCTTTTTAGATGTACAAATGCAAATGTTTGCAGATGAGTGCAAACTCTTGGCTTTCTACTTCTGGGGAAGTTGTATAATGAGGTTGTACAGGTTGTACCTATAGGTTGTATAGGTAATGAGGTATGAAAATCAGAGTTTGCCCCTGGTCAGGTTTATGACAACTGCAACGTCAGGAAGATCCTAGCATATACTTAACAGATGTGGTCCACAGATTTGTGGCAAGAAATATTTATGTACTAGAATAAATTAATTTATGGTCATTTAAATATTGCAATATTCTCTAATGATGCAGGCAACACCCCATTTGTGCGAGGGTTGCATTCCGAGGCACCGTGTGCACCAGTGGGATGCTCATAAGCCTGCCCTATTTTGCTCCCCCCATACCTGCAATGGGACTTAGGAGCGGTTGTGCGTGCCTCGAATGTGTGCAAACGGGGAGTTGCCTGTAATTGTTTAGTTTATATATGAGTTACTGAATTAAAAGCATTGATTGTTGACTGTCAGGAGATAATGTGCAGGAATTACCTCAAATAAGCACACTAATCCAAAGCACACGTTAGAACAAGAGGAGACTGTGGTCACTTTGCTCCTTCCCAGTCACTACACTGCTGTTGCGCTGAGCAAAACCATAGTTTGGCTTAGGATGTTGTCCAAACCTAGGCTCATGGTTTAGCTCTCTCTGGGCTACTATTATCATTATCATTATTCTCATTATTAAATTTTATGTACCCTCCAGGGATTCCAGATGCTTACCCATGGTTTGGCTTTCTTGGAATCAGCGATAGCGCTGACTGTGGTGTCTTTAGAAATTATGGTTTATTTGTATACATATATACAACCTGAGCCTACAATGGAGGGACTCACAGCATTACACCCCATAAGGTCTTGCTTCTCCCATAGCCACAGCAACGGATTCCAGCTGAAATCAAGCATCTCTCTCCTCCTCTGGCTTCTGCCTGCTTCTAGCCCAGCACACACCCCACTCTGGCTTTTGTCTTTCTCATTAACATCCATTTCCCCTCTGGCACAGAGCAGATTCCTTTGTCAGAGTAGGGACCCATGTTGAAGTAAGAGTAGCGAAAGCGCAGCTAAGCAGCTCAAGTCATATGTATGATCAACACAACACCCTTCATGGCCATCCACCTGGACTGGTGGTGGCGGCGGGATGGTGTGACACCTGGAAAGTGGTCTGCATGATAGGGCTTCGGCTGGGACACATGAAACATGGGGTGGATCTTTAGAGCGGGGAGAAGCTCCAACTTGTAGGCGACCAGATTAATCTGCTGCCGGATGGGGAATGGTCCCTGGTACTTGTAGTCCAGCTTAGCCGAGGGACGCCTGGTGCGGTGGTGTTCCAAGGACAGCCAAACCTTATCCCCAACCTGGAATGCAGGCCCCTGCTGCCGTCATTGATCCGCTTGCACCTTATAATCAGCCTTGGCTCTCTCTAGGTGCCGTGTCAGATCAGCTTGTGTCTCCTGGATGTGGGAGGTTGCAGGGTGCGAAGGTCTTCACTAAATTGGACTTACGTGGAGCGTACTACCCAGTATGGCCATTTTGAGTACCGGGTCATGCCTTTTGAACTGTATGACGCGCCGGACCTGCAGTCAATCGGAAGCTGCAGAAGCTGCGTCGGACGTTTGGCTTCTGAAAAAGGTTCGCAAACCAGAACACTCTACTTTTTAACTGAGATGGGAATTTGGAGAACACATTTTTCTTTTCTTTTTGTTATATGTCTTGCAGAACCTGCTTCTCAAAGATTTGGAATTTAAACATGTTCTGAGGACGATTTAAGTTGAATGTTCAGCTAATTAAATAATTGTGTTGCAAACAAAAATGTAAATTAAAAAAGCATTTCTATTAAGACATTCAGTGAATTTTTCTTCAGGCTGTTAAACCATCATTAGTAACCACGTTAGAAGCTATTTTACTATGGATTTTCACACTGCTAGCATTTCAAATCACATTATATTTCAGTAGAATAGCCGGCCCACAAATACAGGCCTTGTGAATGCCATTTGTAATTAAAACATGTTAGAATACATTTCACAGTTTATTGATAGTGAAAATGAGCATCTTCTATTAACCTATTCTAGGAGGGAATTAGCTAGCATCTTGGACTGGATAGAGCTGTATGAGATGAAAATACATTGGCAAAGCTTCAAGCAGTTTGGAGGCTTTGTTTCTATTATTTTCTAAAGCCCCCATTGGTAGGTGATTTGAAAGCTGTACAAATTTAAAGCAATTAAATAAAATGAGGCCCAATGGCCCAGAAAAGCAGATACACTAATAAACAACAAAATAAATATTCCAACTGTTTCAGCTTCAGACCAGCACTTGGGGGAAGACAATGTAGATGCAAATAACAAAACCAGACCCACTACTGCCAAAAGGATGATTAACTGTAAGAAGGACCATGTTGGTGATATTTTTATGTTGACTGCTTAAATTTTCTTTCTCTGCTACCTTATTTCCCTTGCCTTTCATGTGTTTCAATAAAAAGCATATAATGCTCCTCCTGGAACTTATCTGCCACCTTTCTTTTTAATATGCCTCAGGCTTCATGTTTCTCAAGGTGGATGGTGTCCAAAAGACCACCTAGTCCAACATTCTACTTCAAAGACAAAATGTAGTCATATCAGATGATACCAAACCAAAGGGACCTTTGCAAAGAATTTGCTCACATATGTACCGGTACTTTTTGACTTTTCTAATCATGGCAAAGGATGCATGAAAGTGTTCCAATTCGTTGTTACATTACTCATACAAGTGGGCCATCCAACACTGAATTACATTTGTAGTATTCCTCATTCTGTGAGGTTCTTGATAACTCTTACCTAAGTTGTATTTCAACCATTGTGTGCAATAATTTATGCTGATAGTGTTTCATGCTATATAGTATTTTGGGTTCTTCATGTTTGATCAGTGTATTCTTACATAAAACGTGGTAGAAACATGTCTGTCCTATTGTACCATGGAGACATACCCTGTGATTTAAGGAACCAGTCTACTCTTCATCTCAAGACAAGGGAAGTGCAATACCCTAATCAGATTTAACAATAGTTTAGTTTAACACTGCACAATTGCTAACCACAATTGATAATAACCAGGCTCTTATTTAATTAGGGCAACAAGTCCACTTCAAACACTTGTTAACAGGTTAATAACAGGTTAAAACAATTAGTGTTGACCATCATTAGTGTCAATGTAGATGTGACACTAAAAAAATGTGAATTAGCTTCAGAGAAGAGATTTTGAAGGGTGCATACATTCTTGAGGCTGGCCCCTAATTTGAAAACCATGGAACTAGTTTGTATCGAGCCAGTTTTACAGCTGTATTAGATTTCTGTGATCTCTAAGATAGAGGGTTGACAAGTAAATACAGGGGAATCTTATGCATATTTATTCAGAAGTAGGCCCCATTGTGTTCAGTGGAGCTAACATATAGAATTTAGCTTCTATATAATGGAGGGCAATAAACTACAGGTGCACAGGGGATTTCAGGGTACTCTGCTACCCTGGAGTTGACAGGAAAAAAGGGGAAAGTATCATTATTTATTGAATTTATATACTGTACCACCGTATACCTGGAGGTCTCAGGGAGGTTCACAGAAAAGATCAACATAAAAACCACAATATATATAATCAGAATAAAAACAACAACCCAATAACCCCCCACAACCCAATAACACCCTCCAAGTAGTAGGACTTGGGATGTGGTGCTTGCTGAGCTGCCCAACCAAGGTTTAGGAATGCCTTGCTAACATCTTAGAAAGTCAAAGGAAAAGCCTTTATATTGATACTCAGTGTGACATACATGAACTACTTGTGTTTGGACAACATGCTAAATATAAGCTACAAGTGAAGTTTTTAAATGGGACATCTCCATATATTCAGATTTTTTTAAAAAATCATTCTTATAGTTCTTATTCTGTCCTTTAGTGCTAATTGGCAGTCCTAGAGCACCTCACATAAAGCAATAAAAACCTTTGCCTGTGTATTTAAGTTGTTTGCTGCATAAGCAGCAGGAACATTCCTGCCTCGAAGTTACAGGTCTTCCTGCATGCTGTTATAGAGTCACAGATTCATAAAACGGTAAAGTTGCAAGGGATCCCAAGGGTCATCTAGTCCAACCCCTGAGATACAGGAATCTCAACTAAAGCATCCAGGGCAGGTGGCCACCCAACCTTTGCTTAAAAACCTCCAATGAAGGAAAGTCCATCACCCTCTAAGGGAGCTGGTTACAGCTCTTGCTGTCAAAAAGTTCTTGCTGATGCTTAGTCGGAATCTCCTTCCTTGTAACTTGAAGCCATTGGTTTGAGGCCTACCCTCCACAGCAGGAGAAAACAAGCTTACATCATCTTCCATGTGACAACCTATCTGGCTGGGTTGCCTCAGCCTTTCTGGGTGGTTAGTCTTGCTTCATGATTTCCCCTTTCTTCCATATCTTATACATGCCCTTCTTAAATCACAGCTCATCTGTAAGCTCCTTATGCAGCCATACCTGTTTCTTTAGATGCCTCCCACTTATTACATTTGAACCTTAAGTATTTCACCTTTAAGAAACTCCCATCCATCTTGGATTCCCTTCTTTTTGAGTATTTCTGACCATGGGACCTCTCCCAGTAGTTCCTTAAGCTTGTTGAAATCAGCCTTCTTAAAGTTGAGACTGCATTGCCCCACTATATAAATCCCATGTTGTCCTATACTGGATGATGCACCAGTAAAAGCTTTAGAAATTGTTATTTTCCATTATAGGTGGTTAGGTCATTTAAAAAAAAGGAATATAAACTTTTTCCAATTAAAACCCACCATTTCCTGAAAACTTTGAGTATATAGAAATTTCAGGCAAGAAAGGAGATCTCTCAACTGCACATGATTTTTTATCTTATTCTATGTCTGCTGAGAACTATTAATGGAAAATTCCAAAGTATTGTGTCATCAAACTAAACTTTAAAAGTTAACAAACATTTATGTAACAGCTGCAGGAGCTGTACAAAACAAATCAGCAGTGGGGGGGTCGTATAAATTCAAATGAAATTGATTAGTCAAGTTATTGTATAAGCATTGTAAATTTTAATATTTCCCAGCATATTTCATGGTATTTTGAGTTTTGTAACTATTCGGTTTGGAGTTTAAAAGTACTTGGTATTGATCCAAGCTGGTTCACATTAGCTTCAGTGACAGAAATTGTGTCAGATCTGTGCTGAGATTGCATTGAACATAGTTGAAAATACCAGCAAGCAAGAATTAAGCAAGATTACAATAGGTGATTCATGGGAGGCATGTTGATTCATAGAAGATGTGGTTTGCACTTCAAGTAATTTTAGAAGCTAAAGCACAGTACTATTAGCTCTGAATAGCTTTCCTTATTTGTCTTCAAAGTCCATCCATTCTTAATGGACTGTCATTTGAAATAGACCTACAGGTGGAAAGATCATGTTATTTTTCTGATTCTTCTGGTTAAAAATAAATTAAAGGCATGTAATCAAAAGTCATATTACTTATTATTGGGATATTAATAGATTAAGGTGGAAGATGCTTCTTGACATTTACTTTACTGAAACAGTTATTGTTACAGGAAGCTTAAAATATGCAATTTCCTCCAAATGGGCACAAAATTATGTACCCAAGAAAAATTATTTCCCTGAGGCTAATTATACAAATTATTGAAGTCCTAAAAGGTTAATGACTACAGAGCACTACTGATGCACAGTACAGATTAAATTCCAGTGCCATCTGAATAATTTGCATATCCAGAAGCTTTTATTGGACAAATGGGTGTGACCCAAAGGACAAGTTTCAAAATAGAACTGTTTTTATGTTTGTGATAAAGGTTTATTGGTTTTCTATGGTAACATTTAAATTAAGCAGATCTGTTCTAAATCACATTACACCTTCTTAGTTATCTTGTTGGCTGGTTATATAGCACCCATTGCTATCTGATGGTAAATCTTTATAGAGACTTTAAAAGAACAGTTTGCTGAAAAGGCATTGTCCTAGTGCAAGCAAGTTCTGTGTAAAAATGTGTAGAATTTTCTGCTATGTGTAACTATTTTGCATGCTTAATGTTGTTTGGAGTTTGGTACTCTGTTGAAGATTCATATCCCAGAGATACATGAACAATGGATGGGAGCAGTATGCAATCTTTATATGCTTAAAAATAGCACCACCAATGAATGACTCTAAATCCAGGATCCAAAACATCCCAGAACTAGTTCTATATGCCCAGTGGAGTTTTCAACTTGTGATTCTCAGATAGACCCTATTTAATACCCTCTTAGTGGGGCATCACTGAGAGCTGCTGTTTGAAAAATCAATAAACCATGTCCTAAATCCCCTTGAGTGCACGGAATTAGTTGCATAGTTCTATACCAGGGTTGTCAATCTTTTGGGGTCCCTGGACATATTTGAAATCCAGAGGAGCTTTTGGGCACCATAAACCGATTAATAATAATAATAATAATAATAATAATAATAATAATAATATCCCACCCATCTGGCTGGGATGCCACTCACACAGCCAAGCTCATACCACAATCTGTTCTATTGGCTACAGTAAAATATTTCTTTCAAGCATGAAGACTAATCTGGTTCTGCTGCATGAGGAATCCCCACCACCTGTTGCTTACTGAAAATACATTTTTGTACCCATACATAATGTGGCGAGCCTTAGCCTGAGGCGCCATCTTGCACCCAAAATTGGTGTGTGTGTGCCTGGCTCATGTTGCATACATGACACCATGCGCGTGTCATGCATCACGTGTGCAACATTGCATTGTTGGGAGGAGGTCGATTTTGAAGCCCAGTGCTGTGCAGCTTTCTCTCCACTCAGGAGAAGCCAGCCACTGAACGACAGACACCATTCTTGGCTCGGTGCTT
Organism: Zootoca vivipara; assembly: GCF_965207765.1. Lineage (NCBI taxonomy): Eukaryota > Metazoa > Chordata > Lepidosauria > Squamata > Lacertidae > Zootoca > Zootoca vivipara. Next base: position 51,345,932 of record NC_142596.1, read on the forward strand.
GGCTTCCCTCACCCCTTCAATATTGAGGGGTTGGGCCCCTTGCCATCAGATATTGAGGTGACCGAAGACACCTCTGCCCCTAGGAGTTGTCATGCCTGTCCTTAGCACAATGCACCCTCCCTTTCTGGGTGGACAAAATGTGGAGCCCTGTCAGGTCATAGGACCTACCAATAATTACCACAGATGTTATATTTCAGGTATACACCCTGGGAGGAAGGGTAAAATATATACAAAAACAAAAAACAAAAACAAAACACAATTTAATTCACTATAATTTGCTAGCCTTCATTAGTTCTGTCTTTCCTGTTAGACCCTGGTTAAGAATGGAGACACCCAAGTCTGGCTTATACAGTATTTGAAAGCATGAAGAATTTTAAATAGACTTCAAACTTTCCAGAATGTGTTTACAGTCTTGTTATGTATTAGTGTACTGTATATAGTTTTCCCTCAGGTCCTCAGGTCCTTGACAGTTGTTTTAGGAGGGAACTTTAGGAGGGAACTTTGAATTATGTTTGATACATTGTTTGAGCCAGCCTCTATAAAAGCAGGCCAGCTCAGCAATGCAGTTCAGTTCTGTTCTGGCTTCCGAATAAAGAGCTTCTTGAAGAACCGCTGTGTTGCCTACCCACTATTTAATAAGTCTAATTCTTTTTAAACCAAGAAGAGTTAATTTTAAAAAACCACAAAAACTAATTCATTTATAAAATGAAGTTAATAGTCAAAATGTCTTACAGAGAACAGTGTTTTAATTATGATTGAGAATTTGATACTGAGAAGTCAGTTTATTATCAAAACTAGATATTCTAGGTTATATTTTCTGTAACATAAAGGACTTTTCTTCTTATTTTACAATACTTAAGAATTTAGAAAAGAACCTTCCATGTTTGTGTTTCATTCTAATACTGTAGGTTGTCAGATTTATAAATCCTCGGTGTTCATTAACTTCATGTTATAATGAAGCATCTAATGTAATGTGTGTGATTCTGTCATTCACAGCTCTATACAGTATTTGGTTCTTTCTTAGTTGGACATAAATGGTACAATTAAACATTTGGTATACCCCTCATTTAGGAAAATTGGTCTTTTAGGGACCTGTGATTCAACAAATTTCTAATTTTCCATTCAAATGGCTTGGCTGGCAAAAGAGGTCTTTTATTTGTCCTTTATACAAATAAAGAAGGCCTAATGTTAATCCTCTTTTTATGACGGATGCAATTAGTTCCCAAATATGTAAAACTAATAAACACAAGATAATGGGGACAAAAGGGCATACATGTCTAATGGACATTAAAAAGTGGGCTTCTATATTCTTTGTGGCATAATATGTATGATAGCTTGAACTGGGAAGTTCTAGCTCATGGACAGGCAAACTAAGGCCCGGGGGCCGGATCTGGCCCAATCACCTTCTAAATCCGGCCCATGGACAGTCCGGGAATCAGCATGTTTTTACATGAGTAGAATGTTTCCTTTCATTTAAAATGCATCTCTGGGTTATTTGTGGGGCCTGCCTGGTGTTTTTACATGAGTAGAATGTGTGCTTTTATTTAAAATGCATCTCTGGGTTATTTGTGGGGCATACCCCCCCCTTCAAAACATAGTCCGGCCCCCCACAAGGTCTGCAGGACAGTGGACTGCTGAAAAAGTTTGCTGACCCCTGAATCTAGCCAGTGCACCATGCAATTTCAGTGAGTTTCCTCAATACAGGGCTTGTTATTTCTGGACACTTGGTCATGAGTTCCTATTCACCTCAGCCAGTTTCTAAATAAGAGACTAAAATGCATTTACAAAGTATTTTGCATAAGCCCCTCCTTCTTGGCAAGTTGGATAGAGTTTGTTTATCATATTATGTCAGGGTCTAACCTTGTACCTTTTTACACTTGAAGTAAGCCAGAATGGACATGATGGTAGGAGACCCATAATGTCAGGTCCCATTGAAGGTGCTCACATTGGTTAAAGCTCTAAACAACTTAGACCTGAATATCTGAGAGGGTCTCCATCCTGACAGGCCCTCTGAAGTGTTAAGATGAGCAGAGTATGCTCTCAAAAGTTCACAGGGTGGTGGTCTGGGAGAAGCCATATTCCACGGCAGCCCCTAAAGTGGTCTTTCACACAGAGGTGCATCTCTCTCTCTGTGTGTGTGTGCATGCGCGCGCGCGCGCACACACACACACACACACACACACAGTCAGCTTTGACAGAGAAATCTGCTGCTCCTTTGCACAAACCATATTTTTACCACTAATGTTCTTTTAAACCTTTGCCTCTTGGCTTCTTCTGGTATGTATTTTGCTAAAAGTGTATTTCAAGCTCTGCAGCTCCTGTTAATTACTTATAACCTTGTGGTTCTCTGACTTTCTTCCCTCCTTCAGTTTTAATTTCTCACCATTGGTTATGTTTCACATGTGGAAAAGAGAAATGCATTTGCAAGCTAATTTGCTTTCAGCGCTGTCTTGTATGTCAGCCCCTCCAGTTCTGAACACAGCATTCTTTCAAGTTTGTTGTAAGGAAGCCAGAAGTGGGGCACTTTAACTTATTAGTAAAGAGATATTGTGCATTCCCAGGCTGTGAACCTTACCTTTCAGGTGTGCTTGCTGTGTGCCTCTGTCCCAGGCAGGTAGATCAAAAACTTTCTCACTACATGGATGGCCTTTAGCTCATTAAGGATAAGGCTATCAATGGCTCCTAGTCACAGTGTTGAATTATCTTCTCTATCAAAGGCAGTATGCCTCTGAAAACCAATTTTGGGTACACAAGTCAGAGAGTGGTATTGGGCTCATGGGATTCCCATTGGGACACCTGATTGGTGACTATGGGAAAAGAAAGCTGGATTAAATAGGCCTTTGGTTGGATTGAACAGGGCTCTTCCTTTGCTCAAACAATCCTACCTAGATTTAGTTAGTTTATTGACCCTCATCCGGTCAGTAACTTGAATCTAAACAGGACACAGAGACCTAAATGCTAACTTGAATATGATGTAAAGAAAAAATAGAGCCAAGTCATCAGTTTATATTGATGACAGCTGACCCATACAACCTTTCCCATAAGTTTAATATAGATGTTAAATAGAATGGGTGAAAAAGAGAACCCTAGGCTCTGCTAGGGATGGACATTTCTGAAGATCTTGATGTTGAACTAATCCTCCCAGATTTTTTCTAATTCTATCTTGCTTCCTGGTCGTCATTAGAGGCAAGTTAAAATAATGACAAATTTGCTTTAAAAATGAAAAATCCTCATGTTTTATATGCATTATTATACCTATAATATTATATTTATATTATATGTGTATACGCTCCAGCTTTCCTAAAATAACATATATAACCATTTTCTTTTTGTAAAGAAACCCAATAATTTTCCTTTACCACCTTTTTATAATCTCCCTACAACAAAATAAATGATGGCAAAAATAAAAAACTACATTGTGACAAAGCACACAAGCCGCCACAAAAACAGTACAGAATCTTTAGGCATTTATCCTAAAACAAGAAGCATACCACCAAACCTATTTTGCTATGTATCACAAAAATGAAAATGAAAGTGATAAAAGAGGTGCTAAAGTACATGCAGTTCTAGTGCATGTAGTTATACATACTGCCATGTTTCTCAAGCCTGTAGGGATGCCCTTTTTGAGAATCTGCTCTTTAATATGAAGGACTCAGCTATACAGATGCAAATAAAATGTTTTAAGTATGTTTTAAGTACAATATACAATGTGACACTAGATGGTGATGGTGAGCCTTATGGAAAATTCAATGTATTTTTTAAAACGCTTTTAAAAGAAGCATTTTCAAAATGGTTTTTATATGTGTGTAGATTCTACCTAAGTCCACAAAAGAATGCCAAACCAAGACAACTGGTACTAATGTTTCAAAGAAGATCTGGAGCAGATCTCCATTGTGCAACTATCACCAGTTTTATTGCCAGAGTCATATAAAATATCAGTTATTTTGACAATAAATGTATATTTTCATTCTCAAAACTATTCAGTGACAATTTTGGGCAAAAAAAAAGGGACTGGGGGGATTGGGAGGATAAATAGTGATGGCTTGTTTATGTGTTGCCACAAACTCTGTACAGTATTAACCATTTCCCTGCACTCATTAAAAGGTACAGCAGGTTGATCTGAGACAAGTGCAATTCCAGAGTATTTTTCATAGTATTTCCATAAAAGGTGTGTGTGTGTGTGTATGTCAAGATCTGCTTCCAATACTTTGTTATAATACTTTCAAGTTAGAGAAAAAAGTATTTTGGATAATGAAAAGTTAAATGGATCTTTTTTGGGGAGAAAATGGTTGAAACAAGTGTTCTTCACATTTTAAAAGTGTTATTTATTTATTAGGCATGGAGGTGTAGGTATAAATAATACATGAATTAAAAAACTTATGTGGCATGGCTTAATTTCTAAATAGCATAGTCCCCAACTGCCCCCAAAATATCGGGGCCATCACGAATACCCACCTCACTATACGTATAGACTTCTCACTATATCATGCAGAATCATGGTTTCTGCAATCGGGAAGGGAGGGGGTAGGGAAAGAGGTAACCTGGCCCCTCATGTTGACGCAGCTGGATCTGTGGGGATGGGATGGGTTACCAGTTGCTGCTGCTGTGCTCTTCAGATGTGCCTGTCAGTACCACTTAATGCATCTGACTACGTTGATGGCGGAGGCAGGAGCGGCCTAGTGGGGCCCGGCTTGCACAGGGGCCCTTTTGTGGTCATAGAGACTGCATTGTTGGAAAGGAAATGCTGCCTTTGCCTCCTCTGATGCCCAAGGTGTACAGATGAAAGCCTAATGCTTTTATCACAAATACTCTAAGGCTCCCACATATAACGAAGACATTTGCCGGTATGGTATTGTTACATATTCCTCTGAGTAACAGCCTTTGGGGCAGCTCAGCCAGCCCCACCCTCTCCCTGTATTCCATAAATACAGTATAGGGGGAGTGGGGGCACGGATGTAGAATAGAATGTCCCTATTTTCATCTGAGAAATGTTGGAGGGTTTGAAATAGGAGGATTGGAGTAAATGTTGCTTGGAAATCATACTTGGACACTTTTGCATGAAAGCTCTTTCCCTTTCCATAGGTCTGTAAAGAATATTTGATTTTTTTTTCAGTGAGGAGACAGTGGCACTCTGCACATGTGTAATGGCACACTTTCCTAAGTACTGGAAGCTAGCCTGGCATCTTCACTGCATATCTTTAGGCATCAGGCAAAAATATCCCTCTTCTCTCAGGCCATTTGCTAATTAAACAATCTATGGCCTTTTAGTGTGTGTGTGTGTGTGTGTGTGTGTGTGTCTGTTGTTTTTGTTTGTTATCATGGTATATATTTTCGTGGGCCGTTTTTATATTGTAAAGTGTCCTTTGATGTTTGGATGAAGGTGTGAGCATTTTCACCCCTCCCATTCTGAAAATCTGGTGATATCTGGTGTTGGGAGGGGACAGTTAGGAACTGTTACTTTGTTGTTTTTCGTCCCTGACTCTGCTCTCTGCCACGTGCTTTTTGCAGCTTAATATCTCTTGTAGATAAGATGGCTAAGTGAGAGGCTGTAACACTCACAAAGCCAGATCTGTAATTATGCAGTAGTTAATAGAAATAAATGAGGAATGTTTTGAAACCTCTACAAATGCTTTTGCTGTTTGCTGCTGATTTGGTGCTCGTGAAGCCCAGTTATGAGTCCATGATTCCCGGGTGTATGCTGAAGGTGTTCCAGACGTCCTGCCCAGCCCAGGCATAGGGGCCTAAGAAGACCTGGACAGATCCTGGCATTATTTACCCACAGAAGGGTGGTATAGAAATGTGAATAATAATAATAAGTAGTAGTGGTAGTAGTAGTAGTCAGCAGCCACCACTGGATACAAACATTTAATACCACTAAAGTAACATATAGTACTTATAACTAATAGACCTACCACTGAAGACTATTTTGTATAAGTATGTAGAAATAGCTCACACTAGAAATAAAAAGATTATATAAGAAGCAAGAAAGTTGTTCTGGAGCTAGGCTAGACAGGACAGTAATGAATGGCTGCCATCTGTGTATGTATATTCAGTATGTAGAAAGTCATCATAACTTTCTACATAGTTAGGAAATATACAGTTTGTTGTTGTTTAGTCATTTAGGGCTCTCCGTGACCCCATGGACCATAACACGCCAGGCACTCCTGCCTTCCACTGCCTCCCGCAGTTTTTTTTTGGACCATTAAATTTTTATTGATTTTCCACTTTTTAACAACTTAAACATCACACATTAATCCAAATAATACATAGCTGTCCCCAGCTCTGACTTCCCCCCACCCCCCAAGCAGGTAAATTAGTTCCGTCCTCTCGCGTATTTCAAATTTCTCTTGAGATCACAAATATAGGATTTAACTCATAACCGCCAATGTTTTCATTCCTTTATAATTCATCCTAGCATAGTCTACAAATTTACTCCATTCTCTATGAAATTTCTCATCAGCCTGGTCCCTTATTCTATAAGTCATTTTGGCCATTTCCATAAGATCTAGCAACTTCGTTTGCCACTCCGTAATCAGGGGTAACTCATGTGACTTCCTCTTTTGAGCAATTAATAATCTAGCGGCCACAGTGGCATACATAAAGAATCTTTGGTCAGTTTTTGCAATTCCATTATCCATCAGCCGCAATAGAAAGGCCTCAGGTTTTTTTTGGGAAGGTGTACTTGAATATATTTTTTAATTCATTATAAACCGCCTCCCAGAATGTTTTAATCTTAGGGCATCCCCACCACATGTGGAAAAATTCTCCATTTGATGTTTTACATTTCCAACATGCCTTATTCTGCAATCTGTACATTTTTGCTAGCTTGACCGGAGTCAAGTACCAACGATAGATCATTTTCATAACATTTTCTTTTAAAGCTGTGCAGGCCATAAATTTTAAATTCTCCTGCCATAATTTTACCCATGCATCAAATTCTATATTGTGCCCAAAATCAATCGCCCATTTTATCATTGACCCTTTCACTGCCTCATCCGTGGTGTACCAGTCTAACAATAAATTATACATTTTTGACAATGTTTTTTGATTATTACCTAGAAGTTCAATTTGGAATTTAGATTTCTTTTCTTCAAAGCCCAAATTCCTTCTATCCTTAATAAACAAATCATTAATTTGATGATATTGTATCCATCCTGCCAATCGGTCCTTTATTTCCTCATAGGTTTTTAATTTAAATTCTTCTTTGGATTTAACGACAATTTCCTCATATGTAACTCCCATTTTCTCCATATTAAGTTTCTGGATTGGCAGCACATTCACCGGTGACACCCACCATAGCGTTTTCTCTCTCTAAAAAAGCTTTGTTTCTCTTCCACACTTCATAGATTGGTCTCCTAAATATGTGGTTTAGAAAACTTCTGTGGGCTTTAACCTTTTCTTGCCATAGGTAGGCGTGCCAGCCAAATCTATTTTGGTATCCTTCCAAATCAAGAATGTCAGTATTTTCTAATAAAATCCAGTCCTTAAGCCAGCAGAGGCAGGATGCCTCATAATACAGTCTCAAATCCGGCATTGCAAATCCTCCCCTCTCTTTCTTATCCACTAAAATTTTCAATTTTATCCTCGGTTTCTTTCCTAACCAGACAAATCTCGACAGGATTTTTTGTGAGTCTTTAAATTGTCCAATTCCTTTTATTATTGGTATATTCTGAATGCCTCCCGCAGTTTGGTCAAACTCATGTTTGTAGCTTCGAGAACACTGTCCAACCATCTCGCCCTCTGTCGTCCCCTTCTCCTAGTGCCCTCCATCTTTCCCAACATCAGGGTCTTTTCCAAGGATTCTTCTCTTCTCATGAGGTGGTCAAAGTATTGGAGCCTCAGCTTCACGATCTGTCCTTCCAGAGAGCACTCAGGGCTGATTTCCTTCAGAATGGATAGGTTTGATCTTCTTGCAGTCCATGGGACTCTCAAGAGTCTCCTCCAGCACCATAATTCAAAAGCATCCATTCTTCGGCAATCAGCCGATGGTCCAGCTCTCACTTCCATACATCACTACTGGGAAAACCATAGCTTTAACTATACGGACCTTTGTTGGCAAGGTGATGTCTCTGCTTTTTAAGATGCTGTCTAGGTTTGTCATTGCTTTTCTCCCAAGAAGCAGGCGTCTTTTAATTTCGTGACTGCTGTCACCATCTGCAGTGATCAAGGAGCCCAAGAAAGTAAAATCACTCACTGCCTCCATTTCTTCCCCTTCTATTTGCCAGGAGGTGATGGGACCAGTGGCCATGATCTTGGCTTTTTTGATGTTGAGCTTCAGACCATATTTTGCGCTCTCCTCTTTCACCCTCATTAAAAGGTTCTTTAATGCCATCTGCATATCTGAGGTTGTTGATATTTCTTCCAGCAATCTTAATTCCAGTTTGGGATTTATCTAGTCCAGCCTTTCGCATGATGAATTCTGCATATAAGTTAAATAAGCAGGGAGACAAATATACAACTTTGTCGTACTCCTTTCCCAATTTTGAACCAATCAGTTGTTCCATATCCAGTTCTAACTGTAACTTCTTATCCCACATAGAGATTTCTCAGGAGACAGATGAGGTGATCAGGCACTCCCATTTCTTTAAGAACTTGCCATAGTTTGCTGTGGTTGACACAGTCAAATGCTTTTGCATAGTAAATGAAGCAGAAGTAGATGTTTTTCTGGACCTCTCTAGCTTTCTCCATAATCCAGTGCATGTTTGCTATTTGGTCTCTTGTTCCTCTGCCCCTTCGAAATCCAGCTTGCACCTCTGGGAGTTCTCGGTCCACATACTGCCTAAGCCTGCCTTTTAGAATTTTAAGCATAACCTTGCTAGCGTGTGAAATGAGCGCAATTGTGCGGTAGTTGGAGCATTCTTTGGCACTGCCCTTCTTTGGAATTGGGATGTAGACTGATCTTCTCCAATCCTCTGGCCATTGCTGAGTTTTCCAAACTTGCTGGCATATTGAGTGTAGCACCTTAACAGCATCATCTTTTAAAATTTTAAATAGTTCAGCTGGAATATCATCACTTCCAGTGGCCTTGTAATTAGCAGTGCTTTTGAAGGCCCATTTGACTTCACTCTCCAAGATGTCTGGCTCAAGGTCAGCAACCACACTACCTGGGGTGTACGAGACCTCCAGATCTTTCTGGTATAATTCCTCTGTGTATTCTTGCCACCTCTTCTTGATGTCTTCTGCTTCTGTTAAGTCCTTACCACTTTTGTCCTTTATTATGGTAATCTTTGTACGAAATGTTCCTTTCATATCTCCAATTTTCTTGAACAGATCTCTGGTTTCCCCCATTCTATTGTTTTCCTCTATTTCTTTGCATTGCTCGTTTAAGAAGGCCCTCTTGTCTCTACTTTGCTATTTTTTGGAAATCTGCATTCAGTTTCCTGTATCTTTCACTATCTCCCTCGCATTTTGCTTGCCTCCTCTCCTCCGCTATTTGTAAGGCCTCGTTGGACAGCCATTTTGCTTTCTTGCATTTCCTTTTCTTTGGGATGGTTTTCGTTGCTGCCTCCTGTATAATGTTACGAGCCTCCATCCATAGTTCTTCAGGCACTCTGTCCACCAAATCTAAATCCTTAAACCTGTTCCTCACTTCCACTGTGTATTCATAAGGGATTTGATTTAGATTGTATCTTACTGGCCCAGTGGTTTTTCCTACTTTCTTCAGTTTAAGCTGGAATTTTGCTATAAGACGTTGATGATCTGAGCCACAGTCAGCTCCAGTTCTTCTTTTTGCTGACTGTATAGAGCTTCTCCATCTTTGGCTGCAGAGAATGTAATCAATCTGATTTCGATGCTGCCCATTTGGTGATATCCACGTGTAGAGTCATCTCTTCTGTTGTTGGAAAAGAGTGTTTGTGATGACCAGCTTGTTCTCTTGACAGAACTTTATTAGCCTTTGCCCTGCTTCATTTTGAACTCCAAGGCCAAACTTGCCAGTTGTTCCTTTTATCTCTTGATTCCCTACTTTAGCATTCCAATCCCCTGTAATGAGAAGAACGTTCTTCTTTGGTGTAATTTCTAGAAGGTGTTGTAAGTCTTCTTAGAATTGGTCAATTTACAGTTAAGTTATAGCTAATGCCAGAGCAAAAAGAACTAACTTCCTTAAGGACACTAATTTTGTCATTTGTAATTTTTAATCAAGTAAACATACAATAGTTGAATAGTTTGTAGCTGTTCATGTAAATCAGCCATTTGAATATTCAAACACTTAAACTGACTATCTGTAGTATTGGATCTTTTTATTCTTTTTGCCTGAGGCTCTTAGCTGGATGTTGGCAACAGTGAATCTGTTTCAATATATTTGAAAATCTACTGATGTTAGGTGTATATTTAAGGGACTTCAACATAATTCAATACAGTATAGTCCTGTTGAAAATACTTACTGAAAGCAATTCAGTTTATATGTTGTTGTTTGTTGTTTAGTCGTTTAGTCTTGTTTTTATTTAATAGTGTAACCAGAGAATTCCATCAGAAAAGTTGTTTCTTTTTATTATTTTTGTACAGGCTTTTGCCTGTTATTATTTGCTATCTTTGTGTGTCTGTTGTAATCAAAAGTATATAAAAACATGTGCTCCTTAGGTTCTTACTCTGGGATGTCTCCTTTCAGTCCAGTTATCTTTGAACTGATAGACTTTAAAAATGCTCAGAGTTGCTAACTTAACAATTGAAAACTTCAGTCAACAGAATATTTTTGGAAACGGAAGAAACTTGGACAGCCTGATTGAGCTTACTATGCATGTCACCATTTTAAACAGGCTTATGCCCCCCAAAATAGCTGTTGTTGGTCAGTTTTCTGGCCCTTTTAGGGCATTTATTCCATGGATTTGTTCAGAATCATGGTTGGGGGTTGCCTGGTTAATCCTGCTCTGCCAGCCAGTCTGAAAGGCAGGCTGACCACTCGCCTCAGTAACATGGAAGACTTTGGAGAACCTACCAACCTTGGTTGGAGGGAGGAGCCATCTTGAAGGGAGTAATGCCCTCCAGGATCTACTGGAAATAGAAATTGGTTTCAGAATTTATTTTAGGGCACACGCTCTCTCACTACACAAGCTAGACCTAGTCAGTGAGTCATGAAAGATTGTGGTAGGATTCCGTTTCAGTACTTGTTTGATACTAATATTGTTGTAACAAAACCATGGTGGCTTTACCCTAGGGTTACTGAAGAACCTTACACTATTCACAGGGAAATGACACCCTTTTCTTAGTTTGCAAATATGAGGCTGCAAAGTCATGCACATTTTCAGGATAGAACTTTGAGGACTTCTGAGTAAGTATCTATGGGACTGGGATGTTAGCTAAATAAAGTGAGTTTTCACTCATTATCTCGACTGAGGTTAACAAATGGTTAACCTAGACTGAGGTTAACAAATAGTTTCACATATACCAAAAGGCAGAAAAAATGAGTGACTTAAATAACTTACTATAAGCAAAGGGGATACACTACATTTGAAAACATAGTTGATGTCAACATCCTTTTTCAGATAAGCTGTGTGCTTTAAAAGATAAATGTTATGCTAAAATGCTGGGAAACATATCACAAGGTACTCTTCTGAATTCAAAATATGATGCACAAGTGAAACTTTCTACCAGATGGAACCGAATCCATAAACCTCTTGAAGTAATTGTGTAGGATGTGCAAACAGCTGACAATCTATAAGCCATACACTCATGATTTGTGGAATGAATATTCATTAATGCTTGACTTTTAATGAGAACCATTCAATGAGTGTTTTAATTTTTGAGCCTAAACCTCTGTTTAATTTCTCTTGTGGTATTTCAGTTTCTACTTCCTACCATTTTATAATGTTGATCACTTTCATAACAAGTATCTTTTTAAATCCTCTTAGGTGCCCTTTATTCTTTCCCAGTAGTTGATACTCCTCCTCCTCCTCCTCCCCCTCCCCCTCCCCAGTGATTTTAACTTTCTTATACCATGCTCCACTTCCAGCTTGATACTTAAAGTGTGTAATCAGCCATTTAGAGACCTTTGGGTAAAGGGTGGTATATAAATTCAATAAATAAATAAATATGTAATCGGCATCACCACCATGGACAGTCAGTTTGCTTGCAGCAAATCCTACTGGTCAGCAAGGCAGTAGGAGCTGCAACCAATAGTGTAACAAACACACAGAGTACTAGATTAAACAAAACAGGTAGGTGGTAACCATGAGAGTGGGAGTGAAAGAGCCACCAGAAGCACCAAGAATTGAGTAGGCAGGTGGGAGCAGGGGAACCAGAACTGCAAACAGACATAGTGGCATTTTAAAATATAGAAATGAGTATGACACAGATATCTTACAGCAATAGATGTCCTACCAGTCCAGTGGTCTCCATATTCTAGTGTTACTCAGTCTAGTTTGCAGGACACTTTGAATTAAATTTAACTGTCTACATATTTAATGCAGTTGCCCCTCTTGTGGAGGTCAATGAAAAGTTCTTACCAGTGTCAGTGCCTGCCTGAAATATACAAGGAAGATATATAAAATAAAAAAAATTCCTTCAGTAGCACCTTAAAGACCAACTAAGTTTTTATTTTGGTATGAGCTTTCGTGTGCATGCACACTTCTTCTTCTGAAGAAGTGTGCATGCACACGAAAGCTCATACCAAAATAAAAACTTAGTTGGTCTTTAAGGTGCTACTGAAGGAATTTTTTTTATTTTACTTCGATCCAGACCAACACGGCTACCTACCTGTAAGGAAGATATATTTCACTGAAAGTATTCACTGCATGCCTATGGGTTGGTGCATAAGGATCTTCTAAATGTTATATACCTTGTGTGAAATACTGATAGGGTAGTTGCTGTTTGGTGACTACTAAATCAGTCCTATGTTTCTGAGAGATGAGTCTTGAAGAGAAACAAAAAAGGAGTCTCCTTTTGCTCCTTCAAATGGGATGTTCCAAGAATGGCATTTTTTTCTGCAGAAAATGCATGAGTAACTTATCACAGTCAGAAAACTTACAGCTTTGGACTAAAATGGGCTTCACTAGACAGAGTCTTTATGAAAGTGGGCTCACTACTGAGCGTGCTCCAGCATGTGCTATAAGAAATGGAACTTGGTGCATGGAGGGAACTTTCAATAAGCTGTCCACAGCAGATCAAGAGTATATTGGCGGCTCATTATAGAGACAGACTTTCTAAAGCTCATCCGTTATGACCACAAGATCCTCTGGCTTTAGTTAAGCTTCATGGACCAAAGCTTTGCTTCACATATGATTGAAAGGATTGCTTCCTTTCTTTGCTCCAATATCAAGTTTTATGTGCAGAATTTTCCCCAGTTGGGCCAGGGGAATCAGTGACTCCAATTCATTTATCAGGCAAAACAGTCCTTGGGATGTGGTAGGAGCTTTCAGATTGGCATGTGGTAAAAGGAAAAGTAAGAACAACCTTAGTATCAATCTCCTTAAACCTCTTGAGTTCCAAGCTGAACAAGATGCAGGTATTTTTTTCTCCTTTGACAAAGAGACAAATTAATTCTGTCCAAGAAGTTAAATATAGATAAATTTCAAGGGAAAGGGTACTTTGAAGCCTGTGAGTACTCAGAAACACATTTAAGATATCACGCTAAGCTGGTTCACTAAATCAATGCCTCCCACTGTAGTGATCCTATTCTCTTCCAAACAGTCCCTTCAGCTATTAATTCAGATCCTTCAGTGCCAACCTCTTCTCATTCTTCAGTATCAACAACGAAGACTGTGATGGTGGAATTTCATCACTACACTTCCACCGAGACCAATGTATGTAACTGCTAGTCACTCAGGGAGTTGCAGATAATACTTGTAGGGATAAATGGAAATCCTCACCCCTAAGCCCAGCACTCCTATTGCTCTACTCACAAATACATCATGTACAGTGTGCCAAATGTACACATTAAAAGGAAAGGGTGGAACCTTTGATGTAAGGAAGCAAAGGTCATTGTGTGGGTCTCCTGCCCTTTCCTTTATAGAGGTGGCCATACCAGTTTCACTTTTAAGAGGGGAAAGCATGTTCCCTCTTGTGAATGAAATTGACTAGAAGTAAAACTATTTTAAAAGTTAAATAATAATTATAATTATAATAATTATAATAATTTTATTTGTATCCCGTCCTCCCTTGCCAGAGTTGGGCTCAGAGCAGCTAACAACATATAAAACACAATATACATAAAAATAAACAATTGATTAAAATGCATCCCAAAATTAATTCAAATAAATTAAAATTAGACTGTACAGTTTAAAATTAGACTGGACAGATGGCCATCCTCAAGTTAAAACTGAAAGCGGTTAATACTTCATACTTTAGCCATGAGGCATTGCTGCTAGAGAAAGTGGTGCCATTGCTTGTGTTCTGGACTTTTAAAAGGTTGCATATTTTGTGTTTCCTTTTTTCAGTCACCCATACGGGATATGAAGCTTTACAGGGCCTAGAGCCCCTGCCCCTGAGCAGGAGACCCCTGGGTCTCTGTGTGGTACAGGGATGGGACCAATGCTCTTTTTGACCATCATAGGTTGGCCACAGTAAGGGAATTCTGTTTACAGATTCATATTCTTTTCTCATCAGAAAGATATTTTATATCAGATTTTTATGTTGTCCAGAAAACTAGAGAACTAGAAAAGAAAGTGAGAGGGGCTACAGGCAGATGAGTCTCTGACATTGCCACTTGTGATTATTTCTCAGTCAATTTTAGTCTGCACTGGTTTCAAGCATTTCATGATAAGGCTTCAGGCTCTGTGGCTTTGGGGATTTATTAACTGAACATCTCCTGAACTGATGCCTTACGAAGCCCAGTCCGACCCCAGTACTGTACTGTTGGCATTGCCTCCAAGGGTATGCCCCAGAATGTCTGATGCCTGACCATAGCATGAGTTTACTAAACCAGGTATGGACCGTCAGGTGCCTCTTGGAACACTTGCCTTCATTGCTGCAATAGTCTTGACCGCACTTGTTGACTATATGGTCCACATTCTGACTTTGGCTTGTAGACCATCCACTCTCATGAATTAGCTGTTGGGCTTCTTTTTTAAAAAAAAGTTTTTTAAAAAATCCATATGCCAAAGTTAACACCCAATACCAAGCTGTTGGGTTTCCAACAATCCTACTCCTGTAAAGATACCATCTGATGCTAGGGATGCAGGTGGCACTGTGGTCTAAACCATTGAGCCTCTTGGGCTTGCCGATTGGAAGGTTAGCAGTTCAAATCCGCATGATGGGGTGAGCTCCCATTGCTCTGTCTCAGCTTCTGCCAATCTAGCATTTCGAAAGTGTACCATTGCAAGTAGATAAATAGATACCACCGTGGCGGGAAGGTAAATGGTGTTTCCGTGCGCTCTGGCTTCTGTCACAGTGTCCCATTGCACCAGAAGTGGTTTAGTCATGCTGGCTACAAGACCAAGAAAGCTCTCTGTGGACAAACGCCAGCTCCCTATGAAAGGACCACTGAAAATATTATTGGGTTCAAATTAGGCCACGTAAGTGAGTTTTGGCTTGGCATTGGGTATCACCCATATCATCCAGCCCATCTGCTGGACAATTACCAGAAGGGTCAAATCTGTGGAAGGGTTGACATATGACATATATCAAATAGGTACAATCCCGACAGGTTCACCACATTGGGGAGTGCTATGGGCCTTGGTTCCCATCTCAGTGTACAGACAGAAGCACCTTACGCCAGGATTCCTTTCACAGGATATCCTACCGCCTTGGAGAGGAAGGCAGAAGCTTATATCTCCTCCTCTGACACAGACTAAAGATCTTACTGAATGTCATATCCCCCAAAGTTGTAACGATTGCTGTGAGGTAGGCAATAACCCCTAGATGGGCCCAATTAGCCTGAGGGCGAAATTCCTCCCTGGCCTTCAATCTGGCGACTGAAGTGATTCATAGCAAGATTGAACAAGATATAACACACAAGTGAAATATTGCAACAATGAGTTAAGGGAGAGAGATCTCAAAGGCAACGGTGGTGTCGGGCAAGGAAGCAAGCCTGATTTTAAAACTGTGGAGCAGACCTGAGTGAAGACTCTCTCAGGAGTCCCAGTCAGCTCTGCCCTATCAAGGTCCTGCCTCCGGGCCCACCTACCATTGGCCAATTTTACAGGTGGGCCAGTTTGAATTCCCATGGCAATGAGAGACGTTGAGACACCTCCCATCAGCCATTTTAGCCCAGCATGGAGAGGCCAGATGATGGCCGTGGAACTGTGCTGGGCCGCAACTGTCACACCATTTATAGGTAAGTGAGCAGAGATTTCTTTGTGCCAAATTATAGATTCAGTACCTAGAAAGCTGCTCAGTACAGACAGTCTTGATACCAAGCAACACCCTTGTTATTTAGAGAGCTTCTTGGCATCAAGCTCTAGCCTTATTAACCAGAGTACCGCAGTCTCAGTACCAAGGGGTTTCTCAGTGCAGATGGCATTGAAACAAAGTCACAGCATCTGAAACCACATGCCTTCTCAGCAGCATTTGAGCACTCTGATGACACTGACTTCCTTTATTATTGTTTTCAAATCCTACTTAGATCCCATGTTCATGCTTTCCCAAACACTAAACTACACTACATTTGCCTTCAGTAAAAGCAAAATCTTAGCAACTAGCATCCAGATTTATACCCTTATGAAAAGAATATCAGGAGATGGACCTTCTGAGCAGAGAAATGTTGTGATGGGGAAACCCAAATATGAATTGTGGAACACAATCTTCAGTCCACTTGAGCCATTCCCTTTCACACAACAGACAAGGTTCTGAATGAAGGGAAATTTCTGGCATGCTCTCAACCCTGATGCTACTTTTAACATAAAGGCCATCAAGGCCTCTAGCTCTGACAAAGTTGTTCTTATTCTTGTTAGTATTGCTTGCTGCTTTCTAATCCTCATCATTAGGAGCCATGACAGTGCTCGTAAAGAAGAACTAGTTTGTACTTTGAAAAAAGACTCACTGATGACTTTGACAACATACTCCTAGTTCAGGCCTAGATACTGAGTTGGAAGAACTAAGGGTTGCAGGGGCCGTGCTGCTTTTTCATACTATTATTGTCAAAACATGTACTTTGAATTCACACAGTTCTCTTCTCTTTGCTGATAATTGCTAGCAAGATTTCTGGACTTGGTTTACACAATGACAGTGACTATAAGAAAAGGAACTCCCTTCCTAGGGAAATTTTAACAGTCTCTTCTGCTTTCTGGAGGCAGGTAGACACTTTAACACTTTAAGACCTGCACTAACAGTTGAAACTTTCATGAGGCTGGGGAAGAGGGCTTAACATCATTGCTCTCCCTAGTATTTCCCTTTAGCTGTTGTCAGTCTCCTCTGCAAGCAATTTAGCATGATGAGAGGTCCTATCTCCTAGGCTGTTGAAGCTTCTTGGAGATATGCAGCAGAAGTTGTGAACTTTATTGTTTTGTTAGATTTATTTTTGCTCTGTACTTGTGTATTTAATTATTTCTTTTGTAAATTTGAATTTACTAAGGGCTGCCCCTGTGTAGATTGCTCACCAAACACTCCTACCTACTACTCCATTGTCAACCCTCTCCCTTTACATTTCACCCAAAGTATCTGTTCCCCTATCCCCTCACAACTTGCCCAACCCCATTTCCCCATAGCTCACCTAAAAATCTCTTCCCCCATCCCCCTTACAGTACTCCTCCTGCCACTGTTGCAGCTGGTGGTGGGAGGGGAATGAAGGGGAGAAAAGTCTTAGCCCTCTTTGCCCCATGCACCACTGCAGGTTTGCTTCTGGCAATGGCAGGGGAGGATGAAAGAGAAAAAATATTTCTTCTCTTCATTCCCCTCCCTGCTGCCAATGCTCATGTCAACAGCAACAGGAATAGAGTGGAAAGGCCTGCTTGCTCACACTGATGGTCTGGTCACTCATACCACCTGCCTGGCCTGCTGGCCAGCCTAACCTGCTCCAGTATCCCTAGTATTCTAATTAGGAATTATTTTGTTGTATTGGTGGTCCTGGCATTTTCCAAAAGTGACAAATTGAAATGGCTATGAATGAACCAATAATACCTTGATTAAAATGATAAAAATAATAATAATTAATAAATTGTAAAGGTCATAGCTCTTTTTGCTAAGACTAGTGTACTTTTTTTTACTCCCTGCCAGACAAATATTATAAAGTCTCTTGAGTTTTCAAAAGTAAGTTGATAACATCACTCATGGGAATATTGTTTGATGGATAAAAATAGAGTGAGAAAATATTAGTTCACTGCATGGAGGTAGAAGTAGGTAGCCGTGATGCTCTGGCGTAGTCAAAACAAAATAAAAAAAATTCTTCCAGTAGCACCTTAGAGACCAACTAAGTTTGTCATTGGTATGAGCTTTCGTGTGCATGTGCCTCAATTCATTGGATTGTGGCCTGTGAAAACAATGTTCCTTTGTCATTAGGGATGTATTTAATATGTGCCTCAAGGATTAAAGAGCATTATCATTCTATATGCATTTTAAATATATATTTAGATAAGGACAATTGTTGTATTACATCCTGTCATTACATTTAAATTCTGACCGTACACTTTTGGAGGACAAATTGGAGGCTAATGGAGTGTCAGTTGTTTCCTCCCTTTGCAGGTCATTGCTGAAAAATAAAACATTACAGGCATTTTTCTTCTTGGTGCCATGGATGATCTTTGAGCAATTCTGCACCCAGTAAACATGCTTCTGTACTTCTTATGAACTAGTCCCTGTAGATGTTGTGTGGAAAAATCCACATCAGCAGTTGCAGATCCTCTTGCAAACATAAAAAGATAAAAATGCTGTGGCTGAAGGTTGTAGCTTGAGGCGATAATAGCAGAGTTGGTATGTTTTAATTGTGCTGATTCAGCAGGAATCAAACAACTTAGTTTATTGATTAAGTAAGCCTGTTTTAAAGACCCAAGTTTAAGGGACATAGTCTTGTTTGTTTTAAAAAAACAGGGATCTGTTTTCATTGGCAACTTACAAAGGATGTTTATCATCCAAAGCACACTCAGCATAGCAGTTGTGTTTTACATTTTTTAAAATTGTGACATTCTTTAGAAACACTATCTGCAAAATATTTCTGTATGTAGATCAGCATTTAAGTGAATTGATATTTAAATCATTATATTGTATTTAAGGTCCTAGTATATGAATAGCTAAATTTAGACACCTAAGTCAACCCAAAAATAAAAAGCATGTTTTTACCGGCATTACATTTCTCAACCATGGACTCCAAATTCCATGGTAATCCATTCCAGAGTGTTCAGCAAGGAGGAAAACAATTTTAAACAGTTAATTCAAAGTACAAGTTGTTAGAGGAGATACGAGAGGAGGGGGGGATTAGGTGCAATTTATCTGGTGATTTAACATCTGTCTGATAGCCGAAAAGTCATTTGAAAACAGTAGGAATTCTCTTCGTTGCAAAAGAAGACTACAACAGAGTAGGAAACTGTAATTCTATTGTAAAAATTAGAATTCTCCTGTGCTTGTCTTCTAAAAATAATAGTTCTTGTCACTTGAAAACACAACCATAGTAATATTTGGCATGGCTGTTGCAGTGCCATAGCAACCTCCACTGGCACCTGGGTTGGACAAAAGTTGTTGAGCCTTTTTTAGGAAATCAAAATTGATGAGCTTTTTTTTTTTAGGGCACCTGCCAATTCACTGATAATGAATATTTCTCAAGACTCTTTTTTCAATTGTTTCTTAGGTTCACTTTGTGGTTTTAAGTAGATGTTTAATAAGCTGTAGGAATGCATTAAGAATGTGTTCACAATCATAAAGGCACACTCATCAGAGAGCCGGGGTGGGTTGTGGCTGTTAAATGTACACTTGGTGGGTGGCAAACCTGGACTTCTATTGAATGTACCGGTATGTATGACAGAGCTCACTTAAGCTGTAGCAGTGAGTGACTGATCCTGGTTCATTACAGCTCCTTTCCGGGCAAGGTGTTTGGGAAGGCAGTGGTGATCCAACTTCATGCTTGGAGGCAGCTGATTACTTGGATCCATTCCAGTCTGGTTTCAGGCCTGGCCATGGCACTGAAACTGCTTTGGTTGCCTGTGGTTGATAACATTTATTGGGAGAAAGTGGACCTGCTTTTTCTCCTTGATCTGTCATTGGCTTTCGATACCACAGAGGCGTCTCAAATAGGTGGGGGTTGTGCGCACTGTGATTCAGTGGTTACACTCCTACACCTTGGTCTGTTTCCAGAAAATAATCATGGGAGGTTACTGTTCAGCACCATAGGAGCTGTTCTGTGTGTCCCACAGGATTCCATCTTGTACCCAAGGGTGATGCAACCATTCAGACCAAGTAGTCTGCAAGACACAGAACATGTGGGCCACAAACTAAATTAAATTTCTATATCGTAAATTAAGGAGTTCACAAAATAGTTATTATTTAATATACACAATTAATATAGTTAATTGAGAACACACACAATTAATAGTTTTAATATTTTTATTTATTAAACAAAATTTAATACACAGACAGATATATGTGCTTTTATTAACAATGCAGAAATTGAGTCCCTGTCAGAATAAAAAGGTGAGAGTAATAATAATAATAATAATAATAATAATGATAATATACTTTAGAAGGCTTCTAGTCAAGGTATATGGGGTAGTAGGGGAGGGGTAGTACCTCTGGTGGGACACATGTTGTGCTCCTTCTTGGGTAGTTTGTCCACCTTTGGTCCACACCCTGCTCTCACCTGTGGCTCCTAGAAGCTGCCAGCATGTGGCAGCGACCACATCTCAAGAAACAGGTTCAACTGGTTCAATGGGTTCAGTGGGTTAAACCAGGTGAATGTGGCTGATGTGTCTCAAACCCTCCATGAGTTAGGGACTTCCCTTGCATGCGAAGAAAGGCTCCGGCAGATGAGACCAATAGTGGGTCCCACAGTCAAGAAGGCGGTTTCCGCACATGCTGTAGAGAGAAGTGAGGGGCAGATGGGGCTCGTCCATCTTGGAAGATAGCCCATCTAGAGGAAGGACTTTTCTGATCTTAAACCTCCGCTGCCTTGTGGAATATCTTTGGGAGAAGAAAAGGCTAAGGCAGGCACCCCCAAACTTCAGCCCTCCAGATGTTTTGGACTGCAATTCCCATCTTCCCTGACCACTGGTTCTGTTAGCTAGGGATCATGGGAGTTGTAGGCCAAAACATCTGGAGGGCCGCAGTTTGGGGATGCCTGGGCTAAGGAGTAAACCCTACAGAAATACAGTGGTACCTCGCAAGACGAATGCCTCGCGCAACAAAAAACTCGCAAGACGAAAGAGTTTTGCTGTGCGCGAGGGACTCGCAAGACGATGAGGTTTTCTATGGCCGCCACTATGGCCATAGAATGTAGCGTGGGAAGGCAGCAAAGGAAGATCAGCTGTCAGCGCGGGAAGCTGACAGCTGATCTTCCTTTGCCTTCTTCCCGCGCTACAGGGCTTGCCAGGGGGGGACGGAGCCGAAGCGCGGCAATGCGGGGGCTGCCCCCGTCTGTCTTCCCCGAGCCAAGGGGAAGGGGCTATTCTTCTCTTTCTTTCCTTTGAACATCAGGACTCCTCCCTTCCCATATGCGGCATCACAAAAGGCTTTTGAAATTCCTCACACTTTCAAAAGCAGTTTGCATGCAAAATAGGTAAGGCTTGAGAAATACAATTCAAAGGGCATCAGGTAGATGAAGGTAGTTGGATGGGACTTTGGGTCTTGGCCTATATGGATCATGATATAATCTCTGTTTGTAGCATCACATACACTGCTCCCTCTTAAAATCTGTAAATGTAAACTGTTTGTCTGTAAGACAGATGGTGCAAAACCCTATTCTGTAACTGGAATGATGCTGGTTACAGGTAGGTAGCTGTGTTGGTCTGCCATAGTCAAGACTGTGGTCTCTAAGGTGCTACTGGAGGGAATTTTTTTATTAAATGATGCTTGTTGTGCTCTTTGTAGTAAGAACACAGAAACTGTGTAGTATTATATCAAAACAAAGCTTTGGGTGCAAGGTTATTTGGGGTGGTATAGATGATGGAACAATATATTATGATATACAATCTTTTGAGTAGAATTTCCTCCAGTGTGCATTAGATGGTGAGCAATCTGCTGAGCTTAGGGTTTTTTTAGCTGCTTTTAATGATAATTTAGGACATTAGCTTTGATAACAGATGTAGAATGCTATATTGTTCTGTTGCTAGCATTTTATATTGGTAGAAGCATACACACAAAAATCTAATTCCTCACTCCAAAAGGAATTTTGCCATCCATTGCAAATCATAATGGAGGTAGATGGTGTTCTATTACTTTTCTAGTAAAGCATTTCATCGTTCATACTTCTGCAGCCTGCAATTCTCAGCTTATCGTTACTGCTTGTAAATATTCAATTCTACAGAATGCTAGATAAAACCTTCAGAGCTTGGGGATATTCATATATCAATTTGTCTATCAAGTCTTCAGTAACTAAATTGGGATACAAATCGGTTCAGTATATGAACAGATTGAAGAGGTCTGGTTTTTCTTCTTCTTCACTTCTTTTAAATTCAAGCCCACATTTATTATCCAATAAAGTGTTCTAATATTACTTTATGTAACTGTGTAGGGGTAAAATTGGTTTTGTCTAAGGAATATTACTTTTGGTTGGAAAAAGGTATGCTCATTTTTCCCAGACAAAAGAAGTCTGGCCATCACAAGTGTTTGTTACAAGTGAAGATAGCTCCTGTGGTGACAGCAAGTGACAGACTTAATAACACTCCTGACTTTAAAGTTACCATTTTTACTTGGTATAGCTCAAGCTTTTGAAAAGTGACAAAGCTCTGGCTCTTTCCTTGATGTAATTTTCAAGAGGAACCTTGACTGCAACCTGTAGTTTGAAAGTTATGCCTCTTTCTTTGTTAGAAATAGATCAGTAGGTTGCAAATGCACACAAATTTTTCTTTTGCTTTGTGCACACTAGCCAAATTACTATCTGAGGGGTAAACCGATTTAGCAGGTGAAGAACATACTATTGTTAATAGGGGTGTTTATGTCCCAGTAATGCTGTGAAGGACTTGAAAAACATAGTTTGTTAATAGGGAAAATATGCCTTGTGGGCAGAATTCTATTGGTTCTAAAGTTTTGTGCTCTATTGGATATACCAAGAGAACCAAACAAAAGTATTTCTCCTTGTTATATAAAGCAATCCTTTGAGAAACTGTTTTTTTAAAATATTGCAGAGACACCGGGTACCTGTGTTTTCTTAACAATGGTCAGGTTCGAAAGAGTCCTTTAGATCAGGAATGGACAGAAGGTTGATCTGAATTCTTAGGCGTCCTGACCCCATGGGATAGGTGGTACAAGAAGACTTGGCCAGTTTGGTCCTGCAGGAATCTCCCATCATTGATCTATTTATTTTAGTCACTGCATATTTGCCTATATCAGTGATGGCGAACCTATGACACACGTGTCAGACGTGACACACAGAGCCCTCACTGCTGTCACGCGCCCCATTGGCCCATTCGCGCTGTTGTTGTTGTTGTCCCCACCCCCATTTGTTCTCCTGCTCCTCCTACAGCTTGTCTCCACTACAGCTTGTCTCCGCTGTGTTGCTGGAAGCCAGAGGTTGGTTTTTTAACCCGTTCTGTGCTGTTTTTTTGGGCACTTTGGCAGACTATGTCGGTGCTGCATGTTAGTTCCAGCAAATGTATTATTCGTCATTATTTTCTGTTCTCTTCCCCCCAAAAAAGCGCAACAGCTTTGGGGCATCCCCCCCAAAAGCAAAGCAACTTTTGCACCCCCCAAAAAAACCTTCAAAAGTTTGGTTAGCAGCTCCCCCCAAACAGCTCAACAACTCTGGGCACTTTGTGATAAATAAGGGTTTTTTGGTTTGGTTTGGTTAAATAATTAGTTTTTGGTTTATTAAATACAGTTATATATTACAATTATACATTTTTGTTATTTAAACTAAATATCGTGAAATTATAGTTTTTTTCTCGAAGTGACACACCACCCGAACTATGCTGAGTTTTTTTTTGGCGAATTTTGACACACCAATCTCAAAAGGTGTTGCCCATCACTGGCCTATATGGTTTCTGTGGGCCTTTACATTCCATAGAGTGCAATGAGGGAAATGGCTCGCTCAGATCAGAAGACGGTTCAGCTGACTGTGCAAGAATACCAAAATCATGACGAAAGATTCACTAAAGCCATTGTAACAATACTGGAACCCTAAGAGTGTATTCGTTGAGCAGTGGAACAAGAACTTATGAACTGTGATATAGCAGTACGTTTTGCATATAACCAGGAGTTTGATTGTAAAACTGGTTTGAGTGCATATTTCACGTATTCATTTGTTTCCAATATACAATATTCTTTTCAAGTGAAATGAGATATTTTTAAAAGAGTCATCTAGGGGAGCAAGTCAATTACTCTTGTAAGAGAGGTGGCTTGCAGAGAGCAGCCCACTCTGCTTACTTCCACCAGCTGGGAGAGCAGCAGGGAGAGCAAGTCTGGGAGGGAAAACCAGGAACAGGAAGTGGTAAGGACGGGTCCAGGGCTCTGCAGAGTCCTGGAGGCTCAGCTCCAGGTTGGTAGCAGGGGAGGAGCTAGCTTCAGCAGGGGCTGGAAAGGAGGGAGTAGGTAGAACGGCACCTCAGGAGCCTAGTTTGGGACCACGGAGGAACCGTAGAGCCAGGAGGAGGGTCGTTTGGATACCCAGTCTTAAAAGGGGGGTCAGAGCCCGCCAGACGCGATTGCGGGCTTCTGCCCCATGCAGAGCAGACATGATTTGAGACATCTCACCACTGTATATAGCATGCACAATAAAACTCTGAAAATCCAGAGGATGTGTGGAGTGCTTACTCGGGAGTAGCCAACACCCATCTGTGACAACTCTAATAAAAATGATACTATGCAAACCCATTAATAAATAGGTTCATTTTCTTCTGACTTTGTGAAGTGATTCTAATGATAGTTTCTTTATACCTCACTACTTCATGTCATCCAAACAGAACAGTGTACAACAATTTACTTACCCTTCCAATTTGACAATAATGGTGTATACTGAACAAATTAGCATTGGCCATTGTAGTTTATAATGCAGACATGTGCCTTATATTAGACCTGAACTCCACCCATATGGTTGTAGAATTGGAAGGGACCCTGAGGGTCAATGAAATGTTACCTCTCACTTAACATGCTACTTAAAAATGGAAATTGTTCACATTCGCATGTAGGAAGGAGAAGAAATTGATTTGTAACATTGAAGAGAGGCAACCTGGTTGGTGCTTATCACAGACACAATCTGCCATACTTACATTATGCAAATTTGAGCAATTTGGTAGTTATAGTGAAATGACATACACACAACTATTGAGGAAACTCATTGTCATAGTTACTACAAAGCCCCCCCACACACCCTAATAGGCATTGTATTCCTGTTGAAGCAACTGAGCAATCCTATATCCACTTCCCTAGGAAGTCTCACTGAACTCAGTGATACTTCTGAGCTATGCATAGGATTGTGCCATAATTCTCTCTACAGACTTTGAACCCTATTGATACAGTATTTGTTCTATATGTCCTCTGTCCAATTAACAATTTACAATAATTTATTCATCTCTTGGACTTATCTAAAGTCATTGTAAGCATAAATCTTCACATAAGAACCTAAGAATAGCCTGCTGGCTCAGGTCAATGGCCCATCTAGTCCAGCATCCTGTTCTCACAGAGGCCAACCAGGTGCCTGTGGGAAACCAGGGAGCAGAACATGAGCACAAGAGCACTCTCCCCTCCCTTGGCTTCCAGCAACTGGTATTCAGAAGCATTGCTGTCTCCAACTGTGGGGGTAGAGCATAGCCATCATGAATTGGTCTAATCTGGGTGACTTTAACATCCACAGGGAGGCTGCTGTTTTACAACCTAGGACTTCATAGCCTCTGTCCTAACTATGGGGTTGTATCAAATGGTCATTGGTTGAACACAGTGAGCAGGGCAAACACTTGATGCAAAGCATTCTGCTATCGTGGTCAGTCCAGCATCTGGTAAAGTTTGGGATGGTGGTGACAGTTCCTCCCTGTAAGAGGGATGCCCATTTGGATGGTCCACCTCACCCAAAGACTAATGGAATCATATCGGTTCCTTCAAATGCAATATGACTGCAGCATAGTTTGAATGCTTAAGTGTTGCCATTGTTGCTATTATTCTCTAGTATGTGATATCCAACCTACAAGATGAAATAGGAGCAAGCCATTTTTAGGGGATCTTTGCCCTTAGGAAGCCTGGTTTAGCATTTGAGAATAATAAACACATTGAGCCTGTCTTTCTCAGTAGCTTTGGCATATTTTGCAGAAGGTTGTGACAAGGCATTTCCAGCAATGCCTCTTTTTTCTGCTTCATTGTCTCATCATTGATGGTGCAACACAGTACATGTTTCACTAGACTCTGCTTTTTGGGATAGGCAGAAGAGGCATTCAAGTAGCAACAGTTAAAAGGAAGGAATTGAATGCTCAGATCCCTGCTAGTCACCAGGATTGGGCCTGGCCTGACTGCACTAGCTGCCAATTACTGTAGTTTGTGGGCCCAATTCAAAGTGCTGGTTTTGACCTATAAAGCTTTAAATGCCTCAGAACCAGGGCACCTCAAGGACTGCCTCTCCCCATATGAACTGACCTGGACCCTGTGTCCATCATCTGAGGCAGGGCCGTCTCAAGCACGTCGGGCACCCTTGCGCCGTGGTGTGGAGATTGCTCCGGCGCCCCCGCCCTACTCCGTTTCTTGCCATGGCTGGTGGGTGGGCGACGCCCTGGCGCTCCGCGCCACCCAGACTACCCCAAGAGCTGGCCCTGATCTGAGGCCTTTCTTCATGTGAGAGGTCTGGAGGGTGGCAGCATGATAATGGGACATTTCAATGGTGGCTCCCCCCTTATGGAATGTTCCTCCCAGGGAGGCTTGCCTGGCACTTTTATTACGTGTCTTTAGGCTCCAGGCAAAAACATCCCTCTTCTCCCAGGCCTTTGGCTAATTACAAAAAAAAAATGGCCTTTTAAACTGTGTCTGTTTGTGGGGGTCATTGTTATTTTTTGTTATTATGTTATATATTTTTGAGTTTTTATATTGTAAACTGCCCTGTGATCTTTGGATGAATTTTTCATTTAGAACTATTAAAGATACTGAGCAGATATGATATAGTTTTCTAGGAAAATCCTGCTGCTGTTCATTCATCTCTTTACATTAATTTTTTGTGACTATTGAATAGTTTTTGTTTTGTTCTTTCATCCAGAGAATAATCAATACACAAATGCTCACTGGAGATTGAACAAAAGATGGATGTCTTCCAGAAAGAGATTTAATCAAGCAAGATATATATAAGCTAGTGGGGATGGCAGTTTTATCATTCCTTAGCCTTTCTGACTGACAGGTTAGTGTGAGAAAATGACATTACAGCTGAATATATGTAAAATTTGAGTATTGCTTGATTGAAGACTTTATCAGGATTTAAATTAACCCTTGCTGTGAGTAGCTAAATAAGTCTGCTGTCCTCTCTCAGAGTCATTTTGTTTTGTCATACATACTCAAAACCATATCTGTAGGATTAGAGAAAAACAGGTTTAATTTTTTTAATTATGTTAACTATGGTATAAAGATAATAAGCCATCTGATCACTGTCTGTTTAAAGGCTAGAATGAAGCTATAAAGTTATGCTCTGAGTGCAATATCCACTTGGCCATCTAACATTCTAATTATGTGTAGAAGGGAAGCAGTTGTTTAAATCACATTTTGATGTCTCTGAAGAGCATTTGTGCATTTGCATTCATAGAATGTGTACTGCTCCTCACTGAAACTTCCTTGCAGTCAGTCTTACCAGGAAACCATGTGCTGTGCTGCAGTTTGTCTATTGAGTTTTCTTAACAACAAAAAATAGTGTGGTTTCTTGAAATGTTAGCCATGTTTAAAATACTTTTTTCTATAATTGTCCCTGCATGCAGACTGAGAAGTTTGTTTTCCAGTTACTTGAAAACCAATTTACAGCTATTTCAGTCTTTCTTTACCCTTGCAGAACATTGCATCTTGGTTAAAAATTACATACTGAGTTGACTGTGGCCTGGTTCACATGCAGCATCAAGCCAGAGTTTAATATTTTAAACAAACTATGGTTTAAAGCTAGCAAGAAATGTGTTAGTGCATTCTACTCAATAGTGCTTGATTTGTTTCTCCTCTGCTCCTACCCATACCACACTGGGAGGAAAGAAACCAGAGTTTGACTCCTGGGCTTAACACTGCATGCAGACGAGCCCTTATTATTGTTTTCTCCAAAGAAATAATGAGTGGTAAACCAAGAATAAACATTGACTTCCAATTATGGGTTTGGTTTTTTGTTTTTTTTTGAGAAGTGAACACTGTCTTGTTCATGTTAAACCAGGGCCGTCTTAAGCATATCTGGCGCCCTGGCACCGTGGTGCGAAGATCCCTCCGGCGCCCCCCCTGCCCCATTTCCCAGTGCGGCTATCTGGCGGGTGTAGCATGTAGCCCTGGCGCCCTACGCCACCCAGCCTTGCTGTAGGGCCGGCCCTCCAGCTCTAGACGAGCCCAGATTCAGTTCCTGGGAATCTGCGGGTAGGACTGGGCTAGGCTAGGCACTGCCATTCCCCTCCCCACCCCTCCCTTCAAAAATGGCGCTGAACACCAAGGAAAGTGGTGAGGCAGGAGGTGCGCAAAGCAGGGGAGGCTGCTCTCCAGTAGACTCTGGGAAAGGTCTTCCTTCACCCTCTTCACGCCACGCCTCTTGCAAAGTTTCTCTCTCTTGTTGTGTCTGGAGGCCTGTTGAATCAGGCATGACCCCTGTCCCCTTTCCAGTTGTTGTAACTAATTTTCCCAGGACTAGCCTGGTTCCCCCACACCCTCGTCTACTGTATACTGATGTTATGCCGCCTGGACACCCGTTCCCTCAAGGCTTGTGATTTGCCTTTAACCTGTAATCGGGATGTATGGCGTTCCTACACAGCCTTGGAAATGCTTAAGAGTTTGCAAAGCAACAAGTGGGGAAGAAAACGTAATCGCAATTTTTGCAAACCCACGTATTACCCATGCGGTAGCGGTTTTTGTGATGAAGGCCATGAAAGCCAGGGAAAGATTTATGGATGACAATGTAAAAACCCCTTCATCATCTGTTTAACTCGTTGCTTGTTTTCCTTCTCTTCCTGTTTTGTGGGATGAAGGTTTTGTTGGGATAGTATGCAATGAATTTTAATATTTTTATTTATTGTTGTGTTGATATTTGTGTACAGGCATGGTCCTCACAATAAACGGATTTGTTGTTGTTGTTGCAATTTTTGCTCAGTAGTGGAATTGTCCACTGCTTGCAACTAGCTATCGAAAATGGACAGCAAAGGAATGCAAAATCTAACATGCATTGTTTCTTGCACTTAAATGACCTGCATTTGCATGGACCTGCATTTGCATTTAGTTTCAGAACTGCTTAAAGTACGTTGGAGGACCTGCATTTGCATTTAGTTTCAGAACTGCTTAAAGTACGTTGAACTGCCAGGTCGCTAAATCTTCCATACCCGGGGGACGTTCTATTACCTACAAGCTCCCCCTAGCCGCCCACAGTCCAAAATGAGAGCTATAATGTATCTCCCTTAGCTTGCCCCAATGGAGATATCACGGCACAGCAAAGACCTCTGCAAGGAACTAACATTTATATTGGCAGCCCCAAGAACGCATTCAGAAGTGGGAAGATGATTTTTTTTTAAAAAAAAAACTGGCAGAAATGTGGGGCAGGAAAAATTCACTACTTAGGGAAAGAGTACATTTTCCCAGACAGGTTTTACAAAAACTAATGAGACAACAGGTTGCCCAGTTGGGGTCCAGAAGACCCAAAAGGGGCAACCTGTTGTCTCATTAGTTTTTTAAATTAAAATACGTAGTCAATTAAAATACATAGTATTCTAGTTTACTAAGCAGATAATTGTAAAGAAGTGAATTAGTTAGGTGAACCAATATTTTTTTTATTTCCCCCCCCCATCAATGCAGTTGCACCCAGTGCAAAATAGTAATAGATATGCAAGATATGCAACAACTCCAACCCCCAAAGTCTGTGCAGACAATAAACTCTCGTTTTCTTCTCCTGTAGGTGAGCACTAATTGTGCTAACAATGCAGTAAACTAAACATTCAAATATCATAGAATCTAGAAGCGGGAATTATAGTAATATCACTGCATATGTCATCCTGCTTCAGGTGAATAGCTTGCAGATTTGCAAGCTCCAACAAACAGTAGAATTTTCCTCCTACTTCCCTGCAGCTGGCATTTTTTGTTATTTCGAAAAAGCTGATGGATTCATTTCCAGTTGTGGCCACAGCTTCCTGAAGAACACGGAGCAATTGCTGAGGGCTCTGGTTCCATTCTTTTTCCTCCTCTTCATCCTGGTGGCCACTTGGTTGACTTTCCACTTCCCCGAAGAGCTGCGGCTCTGGAGTTGTCTGCAATGATGGAAGCAGCAAATCGCACTGAGGTGAGGCTTCAGACGAGGGCTGCTCTTCACCGGGCACTTTGGGATTTGACTTTCTCACTTTCTTTTTCGGTTCAAAACTCTGGTAGGAAGATTGAGTAGGAAGCATTTCGGCACGCTCGGTCAGACGCTGCTCCCCTCCTGCCTTCCTTTTGGTAGCTGCTGCTGCCGCCGCCTCTGGAACCACAGTTGGTTTATCCACAGGTGAAGGGAGGTCGACCATAATCACTTCACTTTCCGAAGGAGCAGCTCCTTCGTCACCCAACATGCCTCCTTCGTTGTCATCAAAAAGTCCACTGAACGGGATCTCACCATAGTAGCCCCTTCCAAAAATGCCAGGTGTGTCGTCTTCACATTCCATGAGAGAAGTTTGCTCTCTCGGGTTGATGATAAAGCAGTCTATGGCACTGTCATCTCTCATTTGCTCAGCGAAACTAGTTCCAAAATCAACACCAAATATATTTCCCTGAAACGTAGGGGTGTTCTCCAAGTATTCTTCCATTGCAATGTTGCTTTGGTGCAAGCTGAGCAGCTGAGTCAGTTCAGCCTCACTTAGCTCGGGCAACGGCTCCTCAAATTTGAAGATTTCTGGTAAGGTGATAATAATATTAATATTATTATTAATAATAATAATAATAATAATAATAATAATAATTTATTATTTATACCCCGCCCATCTGGCCAGGTTCCCCCAGCCACTCTGGGCGGCTTCCAACAGAATATTAAAACACAGAAATCCACCAAACATTAAAAGTTTCCCTAAACAGAGCTGCCTTAAGATGCCTTCTAAAGGTCTGGTAATTGTTATTCTCTTTGACCTCTGGTGGGGGGGGCATTCCACAGGGTGGGTGCCACTACCGAGAAGGCCCTCGAGTTGACCTGTGCCTCCATGGACAGCTGTGAGTCCAAAATGACTCCCAGGCTGCGCACCTGGTCCTTCAGGGGCACAGTTACCCCATTCAGGACCAGGGAGTCCTCCACACCTGCCCGCCTCCTGTCCCCCACAAACAGTACTTCTGTCTTGTCAGTATTCAACCTCAATCTGTTAGCCGCCATCCATCCTCCAACCGCCTCCAGGCACTCACATAGGACCTTCACCGCCTTCACTGGTTCTGATTTGAAAGAGAGGTAGAGCTGGGTATCATCCGCATACTGATGAACACCCAGCCCAAACCCCCTGATGATCTCTTCCAGCGGCTACATGTAGATGTTAAAAAGCATGGGGGCGAGGACAGAACCCTGAGGCATCCCACAAGTGAGAGCCCAGGGGTCTGAGCACTCACCCCCCCCACCACCACTTTCTGAACATGGCCCAGGAGGAAGGAGCGGAACCACTGTATGACAGTGCCCCCAGCTCCCAAGCCCTCTAGACGGTCCAGAAGGATGTTATGGTCAATGGTGTCAAAAGCCACTGAGAGATCCAGCAGAACTAAGAAACAGCTCTCACCTTTGTCCCTAGCCCTCCGGAGATCATCGACCAGTGCAACCAAGGCAGTTTCAGTCCCATAATGAGACCTGAATCCCGACTGGAAGGGATCCGAATGGTCCGCTTCTTCCAGGCGTGCCTGGAGTTGTTCGGCAACCACTCGCTCAATCACCTTGCCCAGGAATGGAAGATTTGAGACTGGGTGATAGTTGGCCATATTGGCCACATCTAAAGATGGTTTTAATAACCACCTCTTTCAGCACGTCTGGGAAGCTCCCTCACAGGGAGAAGCATTCACCAACCCGCAAAGCCCATCGCCCAGCCCTTCCCAGCTAGCTTTTATAAGCCAGGATGGGCAAGGATCAAGGAGACAGGTGGTTGGTTTCACTCGTCCAAGCAGCCTGTCCACATCCTCAGAGGTAACAGATTGAAATTGATCCCACACAACTTGAGTAGACAGGACTTTAGCACTCCCCCGGCTCTGCTCCCACGGTGGCGTCTATCTCTTCCCGAATCTGAGCGACTTTATCTGCAAAAAAACTTTGCAAAAGCATTGCAGGAGATCATGTGGCCCGTACTGGGCCCCGATGGAGCAGGTGGTTCCGCTAAATTGTGAACCACCTGAAAGAGTCTCCTGCTGCTGTTTTCCGCAGATGCAATAGAGGCGGCGAAGAAAGTCTTCTTCGCCGTCACTACCGCCACTTGATAGGCTCGACATTGAGCTCTAATCCGGCGCTCTAGCCACCGGCGCTCTAGCCGTCTCAGCAATTGTTTCATTGCCCTCAGATCCGTGCAGAACCACGGGGCTGTCCGGGCTCCATGCAATTGGAGAGGGCGCTTCGGAGCCAAACAGTCAATAGCCCTGGTTAACTCCACATTCCAGCGGGCCACCAGGGAGTCGGCTGAAAGGCCATCAACATGGGATATAGGATCTCCTACCACTCTCTGGAAACCATTTGGATCCATTAGGTGGCGGGGGCGCACCATCCGAATCAGTCCCACCTCCCTGCGAAGGGGAAGTGTCGTGGAGAAGTCCAGTTGCACCAGGTAGTGATCTGACCATGGCACTTCTTTAGTTTCGCTTTTGCTTAGTGTCAGATCACCAATATCCATAGAGGTGAACACCAGGTCCAAGGCATGTCCGCGGCTATGAGTTGGGCCAGACTTATTCAGGGACAGCCCCATGGAGGCCATGCTTTCCACGAAGTCCCAAGCGGCCCCTTGTAAGGTTGTGTCGGCATGAATGTTAAAATCCCTTAGGACAACCAAACTAGGTGTCTCCAGGAGAACATCCGCCACAACCTGAAGCAGCTCGGGCAGGGAATCCTTGGTGCAGCGGGGAGGTCGGTACACCAAAAGGAATCCTGTACTGCCCCTATTGCCCAACTTCCAGAACATGCACTCGGAGAACTGGGTCTTCCCAATAGGATGCCTGGTGCAAACTAATGACTTCCTAAAAAATCACACACACCCCCGCCCACAAGGCCTGGGTTGCTGTGTGTAAGAGAAACCTGGTGGACAAGCAGCAGCAAGAACAGGCCCATCTGCTTCATCCAACCAAGTCTCTGTTACACATGCCAGGTCAAGTCCTCCATCCACGATCAAGTCATGGATAACAGGGGTCTTATGGATCATTGACCTGGTATTGCACAGCAGCACCTTCAGGTCATGTGGGTATCCCTTGCTGATTCCAGTATCCATCTGGTCAGGAGCAGACCAGACCCGGAGGCAGGGATAGTCCTCAGACAACGACTAAACCTGTCTCCTCGGTAATGACATGGTCTGGTCTTAGCATAACTCCTCCTCCTACCCGTGATCCCTGAGATCGGTTGTCCCAGTGCATCCCCCCTGTGGGATCTTCCCAGCCATTTTGTTGGCTGGGAGCCACTCCCAGGCAGCCCTGACCCCTCCCCTTAAAATCAAATTAAAACCAATACAAAAAACAACCAAATAAACAAAACAATAAACAATAAAAACAAAAAACAATAAGAGTTACAAACACATCAAAATTACAAGCAGAGCAGCAGCGGCACTGCTCCAGGCCTCCCAGGAGCCCCCAAAAGCTGTGGTAGAGTATGGGGCCTGCCCCCAGGCTCAAGGTGGAAAGTGGGCTTCAGGGGGAGCAGTCCTTCCAGTACTCACAGGCAGAGCAGCAGCAGCAATGTTCCAGGCCTCCTGGGAGCCTTAAAAGCTGCAGTGGAGTGTGGGGCCCGCCCCCAGGCCCAAAATGGAAAGTGGGCTTCAGGGGGAGCAGTCCTTCCAGTACTCACAGGCAGAGCAGCAGCAGCAGCAGCAGCAATGTTCCAGGCCTCCTGGGAGCCTTAAAACCTGTAGTGGAGTGTGGGACCCGCCCCCAGGCCCAAGGTGGAAAGTGGGCTTCAGGGGGAGCAGTCCTCCCAAACACTCCCTGGCAGAGCAGGTGATAGCGTTGTATCTGGCCTCTCCGGCTCCGGGCAAATCAATCCCCTTTCTCACAGGGTTACCCAGCGCATTATGAGCCTCTTCAACAAAGTACGTCGCCTTTTTATTGTAAACCCGAGTGGCACCCAGTAACAGGTGTGCTCAGGGCTGTCTTAAGCATATCTGGCACCCTGGCGCGAAGATCCCACTGGCACGCCCCCCCCCCCGTTTCCCAGCGTGGCTGTTTGGCGGGCATGGTGCGCAGCCGTAGGGCCGGCCCTGTGTTAAACTATACTTTATTTAAAACGAGGCTTATTTTAAACTATCACCATGTGCAAATGAAGCCAGTGTTTGAATTATGAAAGCAAATGCAAGGGGGATTTGAATGAAATCAATAAACTCCACCTCATAGCCAAATTGTGATTTTTCTGTAGCATTCTAAAAACCGTAGCTAAGAAGACATCACAAAGAAATAAGAAGCGAGGACCTCCTCCGTGTCCCGCTTGTGATAATTCAACCATACTTTGTTTTCTCTCAGTTTAAATGGAAACAATCAATTGAAATAGTAAGTGGTTGTATATTCATTGGTCTCTGATCTGGAATGTTTGTAAGGCATTATACTATATCCCCTAGTAAATGAGCAATGATCATTATTATTACAATTATTTCAACGTGCTGAACAGTCTCCTCCCCCATTTCATCCTCGCAACAACACTATGAGAAAGAGGAGGACTGGCCCAGAGGCATCCAAGGAGATTTGTGGTGAAGTGGGGATTTGAACCTGGCTCTCTCAGATTTTAGTAAAATCTATATGCACTAACCCACACTGTCTGTACTGTATTGTGAAAGTATTTATATGGTATAAGTGAAATTTTAATGTAATTTTAACTAGCCTGAAGGAGATTGTAACTTCGTAGAGCTTTAACACAATATCCTTCTTTCGGTGACTGTAGAATACGTGGAATTTAAACTCTTGTGATCTGAGCAAACAAAATGAGGTGAAATAACAAGCTGCAATAGTGTTGGTTATGGTGCAGCAAAATAGTGCATAGTGACATTTCATTTCACTTTTCTGGGTGTCTGGTTTGTAGGGAAACTAGCCTCATTTAACTTAAGTCTAATTAATGCATGAAGGCAGTAAGCTGTCCTGCAAAACTTAACTAGGTCACTCCCCCTCACCTTGGGAGGGAGATCTTCAAGCCTATTGTTCTTCCTTGGTCTACCAGAGAAGCTCAACATGTGAAGAGGTTCTGAGCTGATTGCTCCAAGTTCAGACCACGTGGCTCTAACAAGCCTTTCTTGAGAGTTCCTATACCAATAATTTAGACACTTCATCACTGTGACTAAGCCAAGTTTTCTGACTCATGTATGGACACATGAACCTGACCTTTGAAGAGCTTGTAAATTAACCAAATTTTAACTTAACAATTGTGTGGCCTTTTTCTATGCTAGGGGAAGATGAAAACTTTGGAAGTACCAGAAGGGCATATTTGGGGAGAACAACGATCTAAGGGGACACTTTTGGAACTCACAAGGGGACATATATTAAAGGTCTAACAGCCTATATTTCCATACTTTACATTGCTACGTATTTTGTGATTTTAAATCTCTGCTGGTGTTCTCACACCAAAGAGTACTTGCCCCAAACCTGGATCTTAGCATCCAGGCATTCTCCTTTTATGCCTATTTTTTCTTTGCCACCAACATGGTTTGCATGCACCCATGGAAGTGTGCAATATATAAAGTTTGGAGGAGGACTAGGGAGACCTGAATTCACACTACTGCTCAGCAATGTAGCTCACCGAGTCAGTCACAATCTCTGTGTAAACTACTTTAAGTTTATGTAAACTACTTTACACAGTAGTTACAAGGATAAAATGGGGTGTGGCCACAATGTGTGCTTATTTGAACTTACAGTATTGGAGGAAAGGGAGGATATAATGTAGCAAATAGAATAAATAAAAAGTAGCATTTCCTCTCAATACACGTGTGTATACTATTCACTTGATCCTGTTCCTGAAGTTCATTATTATGATTATTTAGCACTTGTCTGTTTAGTAGGACCCATACCCAATTATTGTCCTTTTACTGGTTATTTTAAAATAGTTTTCAAATGAAAGTTTTTCAAGAATGCAAAAAGATTCTTGTTATCCATTGACCTTTTGCAGATTTGTATTCCCTGTTCTGCTCTGTGATGACTTATGGATTCACTGAACAGTTTGCTTGAAGGCATTTTTCTTATACTAGCCATTGGCATGAAAAGGCTGCTTTGATCTTCAGAATATTTTAACTAAAAAGATTAAAAGCAAAGCTAGTGGGCATTTATTTTCTGTTGAAAGTGGGAGTTCTTTCTTTGTTCATCTCCTGCTCAGTTTGCTTTAAATTGCATCCCAACCCCGTTATAGACATGAATGGGAAGACCCATGTTGGAGGAAACGTGTCTCCTATTGTCATGTATACTGTAGTTTGCATTTACTGTTTTAAAGGAAAGTCCATGTAAACACAGGTGCAGAGGTAAGAGACATTGGTAAACAGTTGGTCCAAAGGCCCATAAAATGCAAATGGATTAAGATAGAGTGGAAGGTATAATTTGTCATAGCTTTGATGCATTGGTGAACTGATCAACAAATCAGGTGAGGTGCCCAAGATATGTTAGAGGTTTCAAAAAGAAGCATCTACAGTCTGCCCCTTCATTCCTAACTACACTTCAAAATAGTCAGAAAGGAGCCCTAGATAGTTGTTGTCCTTTATCTTTGTAAAAGCCAATAAAAAGGCAGATCTAAACTTTGAGCAGGTGTAGATGTTTATACCTAGGGAATGTTGAACCCTTCCAGCTACCAGAATCAATGTTTCTGTTATTCTCTAGAAAAATTTGCCCACCCCACAACATGCAAGCAGAAGCTCTTATTTGTAAGTAAGAAATAGATTTTGATTGAGGCAAATAACAGGTTCAGCAGCAGACACAAAGCTTGGGAGTCATGGTTCAGGAGTTCCAGAGTAGGGGGGGCGGGAGTTCAGAACAGGATGGAAGCAACAAAGATGTTCCAGCAAGTTTCCATGTCCTGCCTGTCAAACTTTTAAAAGCAATGATTGATTAACGCACTTGTAAGATTTATTCACCTTGTGGGAATGTCCAGCCTGCAAATGTGTCCTCTTTCCTCTTCCCGGTCTTCTTCCACCTGCAAGGCAGTGCTGGTTCTAGGCAGCAAGATTGCACCCTTCTGTTGGAACTCCTGTTTGTTTCCTTCCACCTCCGGCTCCACCACTCCTCTTGGCTGCTCAAAACTCTCCGCAGCCACCACTGAGGAAATTTGGGGAGAGGTGGCAGTGGCATCCCTGCTACCCTTTCCAGAGTGTCTGTAGTTGGTGAGAAAAGAG
Source organism: Zootoca vivipara (assembly GCF_965207765.1). Classification (NCBI taxonomy): domain Eukaryota; kingdom Metazoa; phylum Chordata; class Lepidosauria; order Squamata; family Lacertidae; genus Zootoca; species Zootoca vivipara. The sequence goes on from NC_142596.1 coordinate 51,383,545, forward strand.
GAGATCCTCCCTCCTCCGACCCAGGTTCCTATCTCTCTGTTCCTACCTCCTCCTCTTGCGTCAGAGCCTGACAATTCAAGCTTTATCTCAACAGTGCTGTGAGACTTATGACAGAATTCACAGCCTGCAGACAATGATCAGAAACAGCCATTGTCCCTATGATTTGCAGTAGAAAGGGAATCTATCTGCTATATAGAAAGCCTACTCTGGTTTTAACTCCAAAGATAAAACATCAATAAAACTGTGGCTTAAATAAATGAAACTACTCTTTAGAATATTATAATTCTGATGGCTTGTTCACATATGAATTATTTTATTTCATCTTAAAACCTTCTCAGGTCCATGGTAGCTGCTCAGTATTGTTTTGCAATTAATGATTAGATGCTGACCCTACGTTTTCAGAATCGTCTGTTTTTCACCTCAGTCGTGAATTCATAATCTGAATTTGATATTCCAGTGGATGCTTTCTCCATTGTTAAACTCAAAATTAATTTCATATACCCAGACACTAACCCCCCCAAACTCCACATTTAAACCCACTTCCAAATTTTATGTTGCTCTGCCTATGATTTTGATATGTTCATTAATTTTTTTAAAATATGTTTATTGAGATTTTATAACAAAACAAAACAAAAAACATACAAAATACAAACTACAAAAACAAACTACACAATACAAAAACTATAAAAATATCAAAATACAAAAATACAAAAACACAAAACAAAAATTCTTACAATTCAATCTTACTTCTAATCTAATTTCTAATGGCTTCCTCATTCCTCCTCTTACTGCGTTTCATTATAAATCACATTTAGTAATTTCTAAATCTTATACAATATCTAATTACTACTTAAGACTATCTTAATTCTATATCTTTAATATCTTTATATTTTACCATCCCAACTACATTTCTTTTTATATAATTATACCAATTTCTAACAATACTTAATTCTCAACATTGTAATATCCACAACCTCTTTGTATCTCCTTCACTTCCATTGTTTCTATCCTATTCTTTAAATAAACTTCAAATTTCTTCCAATCATCTTCCACCGCTTCTTCACTCCGGTCCCAAAATCTCCCGATTAACTCTGCCAATTCCATATATTCTATCAGCTTTTACCTATCTTTAATAATTCCCCTTAACCTAAAATTTATACTCCGCATAATCCAAAATTATAATTTCTATCATAACTAACTCAATACATCCCAATCCTACATCAACCCTCCCTTCCCTACCTCTACCCTCCCTTCCCTAGATTACAATTCCCCGAACGCCCCAACCAGCTCCTTATAGCATTCCAGTTTCAGACCTTTTTAAATCCGTCCACTATTATCGTATACACCTTTCATCCCACACCCACTCTAGCCCTCTCCAACCCACACCACTCTCTCACCCTCCCATTCTGTTGTTCCAACTCTTTTACCCATATCCCACACCATTCTTCTTGTACACTTGCCCCCCCCCAAATGCCTTGTTCATTGCCTGAACTGTGCTCCCCCTCTCTCACTAGGGAAGCACAATTCCATGCCCAAGCTTCATCTTTTGCCCAAGCATCATAGTCTCTATATGGGACTTGTTCTCCCCCTCTCACTAGAAGGACAAGATCCCAAATATCTTCTGCTTCCAGATCCCATTGACTTAATCATGTGTCCTGTGCCCTCTCTGCACATGATTCCAAATCTCCTGCTCATGTTCTTCTTTCTCCAATTTTATAATGTCCTTATTTTCAATGTCCATTGCTTGTAGCTCCAAATTTTCTGTTGGGGGTACATATTGTTCCTCTTCTTCCAAAATCAGTCTTTTATTTGCACGCATTTCACATAATATATCTTGCACCAGCTCCAACAGATACTGTATACAGTCTGGTTCTAGATGAATCGGTGTTTTGTCTAACTCCATCCTTTGTCTTCTCATATTTCATGTGACTGGCATGAGTTGTTGTGCTAGAGATGGTGCTGTTTCTTTTTTCCAAAATTCAATACAAAAATTATGTCTGAACTGGTACAATTTTAATCAGATTTCTAGTGTCTAAACCAGGTCCTTTATTTAGCTTTAAAATTTATTTTTAAAGCACTTATTTCTTCTCTTATAACATACTGGCAGAGAATATTGCATTTATTTGATCTTTTTGCAGCTCAGACAGCTGTCAAAAGACTTCAAAGAGACCCAGTAGGAAGCTAAAGTTGAATAGTTCAAGAGAACAATAGAGTCCTTTGTGACGTCACCGAGCAGGCTGGCTGCCTGAGTCCGGGGGGGGGGGATCCCTTCCGGAGCAAATTGCAGCGTAAATACACAATCTTTTTTTTGAAATTTAAGGGGTATCTCTAGCAAAGTCCAGTCTCCCCTTCCCCCGAATTTGGGGAGGCTCCAAGTTACTGTTCCGGAGATATTAAATTTTTAAAAATTCACTATCGGCTGCAGCCGCTTGTATTTACTTTCGTTTTGACGCAGGGGGTGACTTCCCATCCCTTTTTTAACCCCGCTCCTCAGTCCAAATTGATTAAATTTTGTTTCCTTTTGTACTCACGAGGTCCAAATTACAAAGTCCAAATTGGAAAGGATCCACTGCTCACTTTCAGCTGGCTTGTGGCTGCACCTAGAGAGGTAGCAGTCAGTTCAAGAGCCCAGGTCTTCCACTCGCCCTCTCTCGTCACCTCCGAGACAGAGGCTTGCCGGGGGTGCAAGGAGACCCACTGGGGCTCTGCTGAATCCACATCCACCAGAATGCTCAATCTGGGGTTTATTTTGGGGGGTCGTGTGGCCCTCACTCCTACCCCTTTCCTCCTCCAGGCAAGGAAACTCGGAGCCCCGAGATTTCCTCGCCAGCTTTAATGGTGGTGAAACGGAAGTCCAATATGTTCATTAAATTTTTTTGGTTCTAATACATTAATTTTACTGCGAGGTTTTGTATTTCTTATTTTCCCTATAACAGTATAATATAATTCTATACTAAAAACATATGATGGCTAATTCATTATAAAGTGACAGAAATTTATATTAATTTTATATTTAAAAGCTTTTATTGTCCTTAGTCCTGGTGATTACACTACACAACAGTGTTGGCTTTATGTACAAGTAGTTATCAATTATTCAGTTATGAGAAAAATGACTGAGGTCCAAATGTCCTATTAGTTCATTTGAGTCTAGAAAATTTCTTATAATTGGCTTGGCAAGAAGAATGAGTGAGATTAGTTGCTAATGAGGAGATAAGTATAGTAATTTCTGCATGATGTAAAACTGTGATTGTCAGTAGGTAGTAATAGGAATTCAGATTATTTTTCATGGGACCTTGCTTCTTTGTG